>NC_140351.1:10283496-12815206 GCF_963514085.1 Chelon labrosus | reverse complement strand
ACTCCGGAGTGACTGTGCTCTGGTGCTGCCTTGAAAAAAGCTACTGTAGTATGGTCTCTTTTATGACGTTAAATGATATAACTCAACAATAGCAGCATTGCCGGTGATTTCCAGCGGGTGGCCTGTTTTGTCAGGTTGTGTCAGGCTGTTGGTGAGAGTGTCTGGCCCAAGGTTTTCTGGTTCCACTGGCTCCGCTTGAAATTGACTCCTGTCTCCGGCTTTTGGAACCAGTCGGTGAAAGAGATGACTTTGATGGGTGGATCAGCTCAGAGAACCGGCGCATGAGAAGAAAAGAAGAAAAGGGCACACACTTCACTTTACATTCTTGCTTTACATCTTCATCTGATCTGAAACATACAAATATATTCACAAAATAATCATCTATAAAAAATAAAGACAAACTGATCAGTGTGATACAGTAGAAGGCCGGATCTTCCTTGCTTCCTCGCCTCCCAGCTGAAAGCAGCTCTTTCAGAAGAGTTGTTTCCTTTCACTCAGGGGCAGAACATACACCGATCAGGCGTAACATTATGACCAACTTCCTAATATTGTGTAGGTCTCCCTTGTACCTCCAAAACACATCAAGGAACAGGGCCTATGGTGTCTGGAAACAGAATGCTGTTAGTGGGGACCTTTGGGTTGAGGATGGGGCCTCTGTGGATCATCTCACAGATACTTGATCAGTTTTGGATCTAGTGAATTTGGAGGCCAGGTCAACACCTTGTGCTGTTTTTCATGTTTTTTGAGTTGTTCCTAAACCATTTTTGTGTGTGTGCCTGTGTCAGGCTGCATCCTGCTGGCGATGGCTGCTGCAATGAAAGACTGCTATGGGGTGTCTGATCTGGTCTAGGTGGGTGATACGTCCACACAAATGCCAGGTCAAAAAGTTTCCCGGCATAACATTGTATTGTCACAAGATGGTCAATGTTATTTACTTCTCCTGTCAGTGGTCAAGTCCAGGGTTAGGGTTAGAGGGTTAGGGTTAGGGTTAACCCTAAATTACAGGTAAACAACCTGGTCAGAGACGACATCGTCCAGGTCAGAAGACATCAGCCGGGGTCTGTAGGTCAATCTACAGACCCTGGATGATGATAACACGTACACTATATTACCAAAAGTATTCGCTCACCCATTCAAATGATCAGAATCAGGTGTTCTAATCACTTGGCCTGGCCCCAGGTGTATAAATTCAAGCACTCAGGCATGCAGACTGTGAAACAAGACATTTGTGAAAGAATGGGCCGCTCTCAGGAGCTCAGTGAATTCCAGCGTGGAACTGTCATAGGATGCCACTTGTGCAACAAATCCAGTCGTGAAATTTCCTCGCTCCTAAATATTCCACAGTCAACTGTCAGCTCTATAACAAAATGGAAGCGTTTGGGAAAAACAGCAACTCAGCCACGAAGTGGTAGGCCACGTAAAGTGACGGAGAGGGGTCAGCGGATGCTGAAGCGCATAGTGCAAAGAGGTCGCCGACTTTCTGCACAGTCAATTGCTACAGAGCTACAAACTTCATGTGACCTTCAGATTAGCCCAAGTACAGTACGCAGAGAGCTTCATGGAATGGGTTTCCATGGCCGAGCAGCTGCAGCCAAGCCACACATCACCAAGTGCAATGCAAGGCGTCGGATGCAATGGTGTAAAGCACGCCGCCACTGGCCTCTAGAGCAGTGGAGACGCGTTCTCTGGAGTGATGAATCACGCTTTTCCATCTGGCAATCTGATGGACGAGTCTGGGTTTGGAGGTTGCCAGGAGAACGGTACATTTCAGATTGCATTGTGCCAACTGTGAAATTTGGTGGAGGAGGAATTATGGTATGGGGTTGTTTTTCAGGAGCTGGGCTTGGCCCCTTAGTTCCAGTGAAAGGAACATTGAATGCTTCAGGATACCAAAACATTTTGGACAATTCCATGCTCCCAACCTTGTGGGAACAGTTTGGAGCGGGCCCCTTCCTCTTCCAACATGACTGTGCACCAGTGCACAAAGCAAGGTCCATAAAGACGTGGATGACAGAGTCTGGTGTGGATGAACTTGACTGGCCTGCACAGAGTCCTGACCTGAACCCGATAGAACACCTTTGGGATGAATTAGAGCGGAGACTGAGAGCCAGGCCTTCTCGACCAACATCAGTGTGTGACCTCACCAATGCGCTTTTGGAAGAATGGTCAAAAATTCCTATAAACACTCTCCTCAACCTTGTGGACAGTCTTCCCAGAAGAGTTGAAGCTGTAATAGCTGCAAAAGGTGGACCGACATCATATTGAATTCTATGAGTTAGGAATGGGATGGCACTTCAGTTCATAGAATGAGTAAAGGCAGGTGAGCGAATACTTTTGGTAATATAGTGTATCTCCGGACTCAAAGGGGAATAGCATTAGCGTATCATAACAAAATATTGGCGAAATGAATGAGTTTCGTGGCAGATAATGCGTTATTTAGAGGCTACGTCTCGGATCACTCCCGCTATATATACACTGATCTAATTATCTCCTGAACAAGTGCAAATGAAATAAAAGTGATATTGGTGAGTAAACGATGATATTTTATGCCAGAAATAAGGTCCAGGTTGTAAAAACCAGTAGTTCTCCTTTGACTCAAAGTGGACACGCTTCCTCAGCGTGTTTGTATTTGCACACAGTAATATTCCAGTTTTACAAAAATGACAGTATGTGTTGAGATTAGTCTAGTTTTAGGATAATCCTTTGGAGATGTACAGTATACGGTGCTTTCAGCCCATGCAGTATAAGAGTTTTAAATTCTGATTGAGTGGATTATTGTGCAAGTTAATGTGAAAAAAAGACTCCTAGTGTCTGCACAAACATCGATCTGCAAATAAAGGAACGCTGAGAAAAACATTTTGAAATGACAAAAAGATACTCTAAGAGGCCACGACAGTGATATCATCATCTTTGTACTGCTTTGCGTTCAAACAGCTTTGGTGCAAAAAAAGAAAACAACGCAAGAGATTTTAATAAGAGCTGACTTTATCATTAATTTTGACTGCGCGGTCGCACATTACGGCTGGGTACATTGCCCAACAAAAGCACATAGCCAGTTTAATAATACATGGGAGCGTTGCATTGGATGTTGGGTAAATGAGAGCAAACGCTCTGACGTTCATCATGTTCAATTGCAGGCTGCTCGTTGCTTTGAGTGTGGCCTGGTTAAAGCCCAGGCTGGAGCATAATACACAATTTGGATGCGTTCATCCCTGCGGTGTTGAAAGTGCAGCCCCGTGTTGAACCCCCAGACAGATGTACGGGGGCGGCTAATTCAAGGAGAAACAGGTGTTTAATTCGAGCCATTTAAGCGGGGAAGTTGATTGGAATATTTCGCAATAATGGATGGAAACGGCAAAGTGGCGACGCTGATTTACAAGCAGCCATTTTCCTAATACTTTCATTATAACGCACTTGAACGCTATGTATAGGGTTATTGAAGCAGATACGGGCGCCTGCCGTCATAATTAACCGATTGAGCGTGTCTGAATAAATAATGCCTTGTGTTTACTTAGCACTGGTGAATTTCTGCACATGAATTAACGAGCTTTGGGCTTGCTGGCTGGCTGGCCAAACGGAAGCACTGTCGTGTGTGGAACTTGTCAAAATTAATTGATCCATCAGAAGGATTGTTCTCGTCATTGGACATTTGACAGGATGTAAAGGGCAACGAGAACGTTGAAGTCAACACGTTGTACTGAACAATAAAACAGTGATGGATCTGCATCACCAGGTTAAATTGATAAAACATATGACTGAGAATGAAATGGTTTCCCATTTGCTTGTGTAAAGGGTGTTACCCTACGTGTGAAAGAGCGAGAGATTTCAATTTACAACTCTAAAGTATGTGATAATTAAGGGAGGACAGCCCAGAATAAAGCTTCCATCTTGGTGTGACGAAATCTTTAATTAGACCCACACACATGGAGAAACACACGATAAAATCTATTAACCGTTATGTATTACGGTTTTTATTTTTTATTTATTTTACATTTTCTTCTTTCTCTCTCTTCTTCCACATTCTCTGAATCCAATTGGCAGATGTGAATCATAATTTAATTAAAATGCCAGCACAATACGATGTAATCCCGCTAATCAGCGTTTACAAGGATATACCGGAGAACGCGAATGTATAATGTTCTGTAATAATGTTTTCTCTTTCTCTCTCATCAAAATCTTCTCACTTCTATTTAAAGGACCTCTAAAAATAAGCTGGGTTCTGTCTTTCTTTCTTTTTTTTTCTCCTGTCTGAAAAATGCAATAACGTTTTTTGGCACACTTCAAACATGACGGCGTGTCCCTTGATTTTTGTGACAGCGAGTCTCTGAGAATGCGATGTGACAGGCCTCCTCTCTATAGGGTGATACTGACGTTTCTGTGGTGTCAAAGGGGTTGAATCTGAGGCGACTCCGTCTGCACAACCCCGTCCTGTTAATGCAGCCGCTGGAAAGCGCACGTCTAATAACTCCCCCTACTCTTCGTTTCCAATTTGTCCCTTACATTGTCTTAATGTGCAACTAGTCCTTTTTATGCACGAACGACAAAATGATTAAATTGTAACTGATCATTAACAGCACTTGTGCTTCTGTTTCCCTCTCATGCCGCTAAGGGCTGTGACACGCAACCGTTTTCTGGTGTCGGGCCATCGTTGGGTGCACTGCACTGTTGCAATTAGTGGGATCCCTGTTGGCAGCTTTTCAGCCGAGTCAGCACTGGCGGCGGAACGAGTCGGTGAGGGAGATCATTGCATGGGAGTAAGCAAAGGAAAGCCAGCCACAGAAGGCGCCTCTCGTTTAACATCTTCAGCTAATCACAGTGTTCAAATACACATATTTTAACAGCAGTTGGATTTTCTACAATGAATAGATCGTCGACCGGCTGATTCTAATGATTCAAGAGAGGCCAGCACGGTTGGCAGCTCTTCCTAGCTTCCTAGCCTCTCGGCTAATCCTCTCTCATGTGGTTTCCTCTTTTGAATGGTGAATACAGACTAGTTCCAGCTGCTGGTGCTCTGTTGGTCATTTCCTTTCACGCAGATGCAGACCTTGCAGTATGCGCCAGCTGTCCGTTGGTGGTGGAAGTCTTTGCCGTGTGTTCAAGTGCAACTTTTTGATCCAAACGTCACCGTCAACTTTTGTTGCTGGTTGTTCTTCGATGAGGCGGCACAGTGGAGAGGTGGACCTGGTGGTCCCAGGTTTGAATCCATGGACCGACTGGGCCTTTCTGTGTGGAGTTTGCATGTTCGCCTTTTGTCTGCGTGGGTTCTCTCCGAGTACTCCAGCTTCCTCCTACCGACCAAAGATTAATTGTTAGGTTAATTGGTGATTCTAAATTGGCCATAGGTGTGAGTGTGAGTGTGAATGGTTGTCTGTCTCTCTGTGTTAGCCCTGCGATAGACTGGCGACCTGTCTAGGGTGTACCCCGCCTCTCGCCCGATGACAGCTGGGATAGGCTCCAGCAGACCCTGCGACCCTTGGTTGAATGAATGATTGACAGTTTCATGTGTTCGTACCTTCGGAAAGAGGGTCGCACCGTTTCGGAGACAACACAGGCTTTAAATTTACGACAACCACAACCGAAAAGACTGAAGGAGTGAGACGGACACTGACTGCTAAGTGTTTGACCTCACTGCACACAGTTGTGCGCAGACATTAAAAGAATAACAGACTGCTGTGCCATGCTTTTTTGTGGCTGACTCCCATGAGATAGCAAGCAGAAACCCAGAAACTCTGCATATTTTTATCAGCACAGACTAGGGGTTGCACCAACTGGTCGTCTTCACCGCTGTGCCATGACGCATTAAGCAGGAAGTCGACTAGTCGCCCATCACATGACAATAACAATAAGCTTCAATTACCTTGCAGAAAAGCTTCCATACCGTATTTTACATGAGACGCTACAATACGTATTCAGGTCAAGAATATAGATTTCATTGTTGCAAAGCATTACTTTCTACTGTGTTTTTATGCGTGACCTCATCGACTAGTCGACGTCGACTTGACTTTGACCACATATTAGTCGACTTTAAAAAATCAGAAGTTGTTCAACCCCTAGTACAGACACATTTTCCTATGAGCAGAAGGTGAAAAGCAAAATAGAAAAGAAAGAAAGAACCATGCAGTAATCCCAGTTTGTTTGAGAACAATCAGTAAGTAATAGGAAGGTACAAAATGCTGTCTATTGCTCTCCAGCATTATTAATGATCATTGAGGTGATAACGTTCATAACCATCGGCTTCTCTCTGAGATATTTTTGAATGAAGACACTGAGTAAGGAACAATGAGCTGCAGATTTCAAACACAGATTGTTATATGGACATGGGCCTTCTGAGGGTGCCCTGTGGTGTCTGACAACAGAATGTTGTTAGTGGGCCTTTGGGTCCTATGGGTTGAGGGGAGGGGCCTCTGTGGATCAGACTTGTTCCAATGCATCCCACAGATACTTCAGATCAGTTTGAGATCTAGGGATTTTTTCTTTAGTTGTTCCTAAACCATTTTTGTGTGTGTGTGTGTGTCTGCGTCAGGCTCCATCCTGCTGGGGATGTCTGTAGCCATCAAGGAGCTTCAGCTTGATCCTGTATCATCACATTCATGCATCAATACTGTGATAATTTATGATTACGGTGGTATTGATTGCCACTGTCTCACACCGAAGCGTTCAGTGAGAGGTTATATGTGAAGCGAGCGGTCTCCATCAGAAAAGTTTTTGAATGAAAGCACAACTAAAAAGTCTCTGTTCCATTTCCAACTCTCCCAAATCACAAGGAGGGCTGAGTTCAACAGGGCCTCTGATTTTCTGGACGCTTGAGACTTACAGTTAGCCTCTCTGCCTTTTGACTCAATCTCGGCCACAGCGTCATTACCCACTGACTAAAAAGGATTTCTACCCTATGGTGACTCACACAGAATGATCACCAGCTCCTAGTCATCGATGTGTGTGTGTTTATTGTCCTCATCGCTCATTAAAGCTCTCCTCTGAGGGATGCAATGGCAATAAACGCAACAGCAGCCAAACGCCGTCTTCCCTCTTCCCCCCTCCGACCACAGCAGCAGCAGGATCGATGGTCTCCGTGGCAAGGGTGACGACCACAGGGTCACTCATCACATCAAGCAGCTGATAACATGGGAGGATGCAATTGTGGCCGCCTGAATTGGTTTTTAATTCGAGCATTTATTGGAAAGAGCAGTGTGGTATCGCCCTCCAGAAAGTAGCACTCCTTCTGTTTTAGACTGACCTTGGCACGCCGAGGTTGAAGTTTTCTTCATCAAATCTTTTTTTATTTTTTTTCCAGTTCCCACAGAGCAGCCCAGGATGAACAGTAATTGTTTGCCGCGAGTGCTGTGAATCATGTTCACGGAATTTAAATTTTATCAGCCAGGTCCACAGGGACTGTGAGACAGTGTGAGTGAACTCATAAACACAGTGAAAAAAAAAAACAGACAAGAATAAAACCTAAAATGCTCCTTGAACTAAACACGGAGAGAAAGGAGTTATTCCATTATTATTACTATTATTATTATTGTGAACTATCCATCCTAGAATTAAGAATGAAACTGATGGTTAAAGATGACTGCGCTGTAGGTCAAATGAGAAGCGCTTTCATTTTTCATGACACTGCTATGACATGTTGCCATTTTCCTGACCTTAACAAACACATTACCTGTCATTTTGCTACTTTCGTACCTAGCAATAATGTGCATGGGTCTTCGCACTGGGGGTTTAACAGCAGACAGAGATGCCTCAGGATCGAGGCCACCCTTCTAACTAGATTTGCTTTAGTCAAATTAGCAATGCACAGGTTTGTTAACATGCTGATGCTGAGCGAGTGTAATGTTTGTCGCCTTCACCGTCTTAGTCGAGCACTGCTAGTTAGCACAAAACACAAAATAGAACTGAGAATTATAGAAAGATCATTGGTTGATGGAATCATAAACTTAAAGGTACAGTGCAGAATTTATGTCTCCCTCTTCTGGCAGTGAGAGGAATTACACAAATAATGTTGATACATGCATGTTACAGCATATGTGTGGGGTCTTCTTTTGTGCTCTCTAAAGAGTCAAACAAATTATAAATATATAAAAAAGAGTTTATTACTTTGTAATGTGGAAAATCAGAATCTTTTCTTGAATGCTCCTTGAAAGCTTCTATATAATTCTTCTGACCACCATAGGGGAGACTGACTGTAATTCATCGAACCTCGGTTATGTTTGAATTCTATTTTTGTTTTTGTTTTTAACCACAGCCTTTAATATATTCCTACTTGCCATAGGCTACTCCACCTCTTCTCTTCAGATTCAAGTTCTGATAGACATATTTTAATCAAAACCATACAAACTCTTGGAGGAACAGAGGGGAAAGCCAACAGATCACAAAAGTCATTTTGATAGTTAAGATTTTTTAGCGTGGGGGCCAAAGTGAAGAGACCAACACTTTCATGAGTCACACTGTTATTGTGGCTAAAAGGAATCTTAAAGCAATGGTGATCTCAGTGCCAGTGTAAGATTCTGGGATCAGATTATCCAGCACTTAAAGTGCTGTTGCAGGGCCCAGATGTTTTTTTTTGTTTTTTTTTTCCTCGAAACCGCACTCAGTTTGCAATTTGTGTGTGATTCCACCAGCAAGCACAAAATGAAATGCATAATGGAAACCCTGCACAATGTGAATAAACACTTTGATTGCCCAACCACTACACATTAGAAACAACAAATGGAGCAGACTCCCTGCGCAGCTTCAAATTTAAAAAGAACAGCAACAAAGCGCATTGTCATACCTCATAGTGGTCTTTTAATTTACCTTGATCATGGATCCAACACTAAACAGAAGCAAAATAAATTTCTCTGTTAGCAGTTAAAAAAATACCTAAAAACAAAACTAAACTCCAAGTTTAGAAGCACAGTCAGCTGATAACTGTCACTGTTGCCTACAAGCTAAGGATGTCCTGTGGCCCACAAGGACATTCATGCACCTCAGGAGACCAAACTAAAGCCCAGTTTAAGATGATGATGCACTAAAAAAAATAAAATAAAATAAAATAAAAAAACGCAGCCTAATTATTTCTATCATAAACGTGCTTGTCTTTTATGCAGACATGTTCTCATGTGAGCTGAGCCATTGGCAAAATAATCAGTGGTGCATCTTTTTTTTAATTTATTTTTTTTTCCACCATCTGCAGGAACAAGCACACACAGACACTTACTTGTCAACCTTTCCATTGTTTAGAAAGTGATTTGGAAGAATCTTCTCTCCAATTTCTGTTGACTGTGTGACATTTTTAACCTGGCTTAGCCAGACTCAATTCTTATCAGAATATGAATCTGGTAGCACATCATTTGTATTCCATTCTGGCATGTGTTTTAACCCATACAGAGAAAAAAAAAAAAAAAAACACGAATACCTCTGCACACACCTCTGCAGTCCTACAACCAGCTGGAGCCAATTTAATGTAAACAAATTCAACCCCATGGTGCTCAGATGTCTACATTATTACTCTTCTGTCAATCACTGCATAAAGCTTGGACAAACAATCTGATTACCAGAGCATAATCAGACCAACCTCCTTCTACAAAAAAAAAAAGATTTTTATGCAGGGATAACTTCTTCAGGTCTTCATGAGATGTAAAGAAATCTGCTGCCGCTCCAAAAGTGACAATTTATCCATATGGTATATACCATATGGAAAATAGCAAGCAATTATCCACTGATATCTTCATTCCCAGATGTCTATATGGTATACATTACATGTGCTCTAATGGAAATCATATTCTTGAAGTCTTATGTGCAAAACATCTTGAATACAGCAGAAAAAATATATTATCACTCTGATTCAAAGTTGTAAAGCATGAAAAAAGTCAGAGGGGGAACAAATACTTTTTTAAACAATGTACAAACTGTATGATTAATTCATCATAAGACATAGTGTGCAGGTAGAGCGACAATTACCATTTTCCAAGATTTTAGTTTTTCTTCTGTCTAATGTGCCCGCTGTTACCGGAGAAATGTCTCACTGTACATTTAAAGAGCGTAGTCTTAATTATCCGAGGTGATTAACCACTGTGAAAGGCTTTCCAAATGCAGTCATTATGGCACATTTAAATTCAATCTACCAGCAGGCAAAGGCTATTACAGCCAGCATAGATTTTGATTACTGATTATGCGCTCGGATGACTTCAAACTTCTCCTTCATATTACTTCACACAACTGGAAGGTAGAAATCCACCTTTCATTTCCATACGTTTGTATTCTTGCCTCTCCCGTTTTTACATGCCGGAGCAAACATCTCCTGTTGACCTTAAACTTGGAGACGGCGGAAAGCGTACTGCTTTTGTTTATGGATGAGGGGAGTGTGCATCTGTATCCTGCCCAGCAGAGCTTCTCTAATGTGGGGGCCGTCCTATCATTGCACGTATAACCAAGGAAACTAAGGTGAGGCTGGACGTTATCGGCTTGACTGCGAGATAGAGAAAGTGCGACAGGAAACACAGCGGGAATGCAATGAGCAATCATCAGGATTGACTGTTGCTATTGACAAATTCTTGCTTCAGATGATGGTGGGAAGGGAACATGAAGTCATGCTCTGCCACTGTCAGACCGTGCACGAAGCATAAAGTGTTTTTTACGGTCCAGACATTTTTTTTCTGTCTGATCAAATGTGTATCCCAATAGTAAAAGATCCGACTTTAACTTCTTTCTTCATTAGATCAGAATGTAATTGAGAACAGTTTAAAGACTACTTTTCATTTGGGGTTGATAACCCTCTTGGAAGGATACACAGACATTTCTCTTATCAGTCACACTCAAAAGCCCTGGTGTCTTTGTTGCACATCAAAGAATGGGTTTGTAATAAAGGAATTTCATTCTAATTTAAAATTACTCTCGCCCTCAACGGCGGCGTGTGAAGGTTATTTAGGGACGAGTGTAATAGAGGGAAGAAAGCAGGACAATGTCACTGTGCCGCATGCTTCCGCGTGGATCGACGACACGTACAGGCTCCAGCTGTGATAGTGCAGCCTAAGCATAAGAGTGGCCTGCTATTATTGCCATTTTCTCCTGTCAGGGCACACAGTTACTGAATAGCACTTCTAAAAGATAAAATAAAGCAGAGTGACAAAAAAGCTTGAGGGGTCTGTTGAAAAAGCAGTGGGCGGTAATTATTTGCAAAAATGTGTGTGTCCTAATCTTATGTAATCTACACTGCAGTGCTGCACAGCGGTTCTCTTTATCCCTGGCTTTAGCTGGCCCGTATCGTGTTGTCGGAATCACATGGAACCGGGGACTGGAGTGCACTGCGCTAATCCCATTTTTGCATTTAATTACCCACCACTTCAGAATGCTCAGTGCGCCCTGGCTGCAGAACTGTTTGCAAAAACTAGGAAGTCGAACACCACTCCGCAGCAACACTCTCCCCAAGGGAGAAGGGCTTGGCTGGGCAATTGTTCATACTCCTCACACACACGTCACATTTGCATATCTTCCTGCCTGCACAGACGTTAAACGCAGGTGAAGCACGGCCAGGGTATTATCACTTTGTTTATAACACGGAGGCAGTGTATGCGTGCTCTTCCCCTCTCTTGATTTTCCCCGCAGACAACATCAGGCGGCATGCTTTGCATACTCGCGTTTTTAATTGCCTGCTAGGATTCTGATTTCTGACCCATAATCTCCGTTTTCAGCTGCTTGTAAGCCCGTTTTCTTTTGTGCAGTCCTTTTCATACGGATGCCTCGTTGTATTCAAAGCTCGTCAAAGCTTTTCACACAACACCGTCTGCACAATGAAACACAGATGTTTATGTGCCAGAGTATCATGTTAATTTCGCTGCTCAGTCAGTGAAATCGAATGTTGTGGCACGCTCATTCTGAAGACTACATCTAACGCAGTTTTTCCACCATTACAAAATCATCAGTAGTCACGGCGCGGCTCCGAAGTAGCATTTCTGCCCAGGGAAAATTATGTAATACACCTGCATGAGAAGTCATTTTTGTGGAATTTCTTTCTTTGTTGTTAATTTGCATGACTGTGCAGAAATCACAATAGCTTTGAAATTACACCTGAAAAGAGGAAACAGATACATAAATGTTCAGCGTGTTGCCTCACAAAGGCAAATGTCTAATTTTACAGCTTGAAAATTACCCCTGCGGACAACAAAGAGACCAAGGACGGGGATTGAATAGCACAAAAGTCAAAAGTGATGAGAAGCGATAGCCGCGTTCTGGATCGCAGTTTAATATCATACACAGACGGTGCTCTGCTTGAGGCAATAACTAATTCAGAAAAAAAAAAAAAAAAAAACATTTGAAGGGGGGAAAAGCAGGTCCCCTTTATGAACTGCATGTGTAAACACAGACTAATACCCAGCTTGCCAAAAGAGAAAGAGAGAGAGAGAGAAATCTGTATTCTGCCTCCTTAAAACCAACAGACATTCTCAACGTTAGCAGCGTGATTAGACTATTTACGATTCACAGCAGTGGCAGTTAGAATATACCAACAATTGAAGCTGGGAACATCTAATTAGCGGTGACACCTCTAAACACACGGCCTGTGTGATAGCACGCTGATTACCACGCCATCGACACAGCGCATTCAAGATTCTCTCCGCCTGCTGTGTTCCCTCACTTTGACGCTCACCTGATAATGCGATGAGTCATTCATTCATTCATAGCTCGTGCCAACACGTGTAAACACCACGCCACTGCTCGCTCCTTCCTTCCCTCCTTCCTCCCCCTCTTAGCCAGGTTTCACTCAGATTAATCCGCCGAGGGTTTTTGTTGTGGAGCTACAGGCTTGTAATAGGATCTGGAGAAAGCATCTGGATGTGCGGTAACACGGTGAGCTCTTAAGTTGTACGAAACAGGGCGTACCTCGGGAAAATCGTCTTAATGGATAATGCTGGATAAAGAAAGGGATAACGTTCTCTTGTAGCGCGTTTACAGGAAGTAAAATTAAATTGGATGTGTTGTTGTGTTTGATGTGATGTTAGAGGCAAATTACACCCTTGGAGTTCTTGAGTATGTTTACTCTAAGCAAGAAAGAGGGAAAACACAATGTCCCATTTGAATAGGCCTGAATATCGCCTTTATACATCACATCAGTGAAATGATCCATGCAGTGCCTCCATTGTATTCTGGAGTTCAGGACTTGCTTTCTTTTGGACAGTCTGTCCACTCTCCTCTTCCTCCAATTCCGTCATATTCTTCGGGTAATAATGAATACAGAGTAAGAGCAGATTTGGATAGTGGTTAGAGAAGCAGCTTTGGGTTCCAGGTTTGCATCCCCATGTCCATGGCTGACGTGCCTTGAGCAAACATCTAATCTCCGGAGAGCTCTCCGGGTGCTACACAAGAAGCACCCCACTGCTCCGAGAGTACACACTGCTGCGTGAACGAATGGATGGGTCAAATGCAGAGAAACAGTTTCCCCATGAGGGATCAATAAAGTAATAAAAATGATTATTATTGCTATTTTATTTGTTTAACTGACAAATTAAATGTCTTAACAATTGACCCGGTTCTCCAGGGGTTATTCACAGTGGCTGTATGACATAGATGGCGTAACTTACGCACGCAGCCTACGCCGGTGCAAGTCATATATAGTTGTACGCTCGTCAGTATGGCTCACTCTGTAAAAACGCCTCCCAAACACTAGTCGGCGCTGTGTCTTTTTTTTTTTGCCAGTCGGATTCATTTTTGTTTCCACTTCCTGCTTCACTTTCAACAATGGCGACAGAAACCTTCGCTGAAATTTTGTCGAAGTCGAGTCATGCAAATGTTTGTATCTCCGAACCTCTTCAGTTAACCTCTCCTCGATGTGTTCCATCTTTATTGATCCAAAACAATCAATCTGAAAATTGTTTTAGACTCCTCACACACAGCCCAAAGACATGCATGTTTGGTGTCAATTGCTCCTAATGACGATTGTGACCACTTATTTTGTGATATTGTGAGATTAACTGCACGTGGTTCATGCTGCGAAGACTTGTTTGTATTAGTATGTGCATCATGTGCATGATTTGGGGAGAATTTAACTGGAATGATCACTAGTAAAGTCTACGATAAAATGTCGGATTAGTGCTAAATGAATTGCACTTTAGTACCACCAAAGTAATGTGGTTTGGAAATGAAGTGTTGCTGGGAAATACTCCACCAGCTGGTATGTGCGCGCACACACTGTACGTGTACGTCACATTCCAGGAGCAGATCACGCACCTAATTTTCTCCAAAGCAACCCTTCCTTCCTCCGGCCTGCGTCCATTCAAAGGGAAGCTAAGTTTTTCAATTAGACTCAGGTACATGTCTAGACAGGGCCAGTAACGCCCTGCAACATACCGACATTAACGATATAATTATGCCTTAGATGGGTAATGGCTTATTTACAAAACCCAGTCATTGGTGAGGTCACATTCATTCCAGATAAAGCAATTTGCTTCCATAGACCCTTAGAAGCTGCTTGTGCATGCAAATGGCTGCATTCATTAATACGTGACTGCTCTCTGCGTGGCATAGAGGGGCTATTACCACCAGACACTGGGTGCCATTATCAGACAGAAGAAAGTGAGATGGATAGACCTTTCTCTTCACACTGTCCATGGTTGATGTTGTTAATTTGGGTCCTTGCCAGTGGGAGTGGTGTGTTTTTTTTCCCCGCCTAACAACCCCCTCCAAGTTGGTAATTGGTTGTAACATCTACTGCAGACAAGTTCTTCAGCTGGCCTGAGCAGCCGGTGTGGACGTGGTAATGGTGAGCTGGGAGCGAAAGCACACACAGTCAGCGTCGTTTCAGCCCCCCCCCCCCCCCCCCCCCCCCGACCCACTGACTCATTAATCATGGAGTGTGCTGAAAGTGGAATGACAGGCAGCTAAGAGTGTACACATGCAGAATCAACAGCATAATGGCACAGGAGTCCGCAGGAAAGCCTCGCCTCTGTGTGCTCTGTTTGCTAATGCAGCCGCTGAAGTGCAAATAAGCTCATGTCTGCTTGATGGCATCGGTGTCAATCTGGAGTTGACATCCGTCCACACGCTTACTAATTATGTGGCTGCATTCACGTTACCCGGATTTTAGTTGCGTGACGCTTAACAGAGCGTAGGTGTGAGAAACAAAAACTGCGAGCTTTGTGATCCTGTGAAATAATAAGCGCGAATTAGAGTACAGACTCTGGTGGAAGTTGGTAAACAAAATAATATACAGTACATTGCAGCTAATCAACTTAACAAGAGTCAGCCTATTGTGAAACAACAATATGAAAATGTGATACCGAGATAAGATATTCCTGTAATAATAGTGAAATTAATTAAAAAACACAAACAAACAAGAAATGCGGAAAAGCAGCGCTGTGTAATGAGGCATTACAATTAAAAGGTACATTGCAGCTAATCAACTTAGCAACAGCCAACGTATGGCAAAACAACAACAATACGATGCAGTGATAATGAGTGGAGCTATTCCTGTAATAACAGTGACATTAAAAAAACGAGCGATGTGGAGAAGGTGTACACAGCTGCTCAAAAACAATAGTGGGTGTGAACAGATAGAGAGAATTAAAAAAAAAAGCAGCTTGTCCTTAAAACAGCTGCTTTGCTGCTAGTGTTTCAAAGTATGTGGCGGGTAATGTCGTTTCCGTTTTCATGCAGTTACCGCATGATGTTGAAATGAGCGCTCCACATCAGCTGTAACATTCGTTGCGTGACTTTATGACTATGTTTTGGGTCATTGTATTGCTCCGAGTGAATCTGAGACCAATCAGACGGCCCCGTGGTGCAATAACTACATATATCCGACAGGAATTTAAATATGCCATACTGCATGAACAAACGGCTGAAATCCGTGGTTAGAAATTATGATGTATTTTTGTCTAATGGACACCGGCAGCTAGACATGTCCATTCAGGACAAAAAGGGGTCTTTTTATGGGCGCGTTCTTCCTTTTGGCTGTTTATCATTATGTCACTTTATGGCTATCAAGTATTTAAATTATGACAATATTGTAGATGTTTAGTGTTAAAAAGATTAAGACTATTTGCAGTTTGTCACACTTCATCTCACATGTCTTTATGAACCCATGTGCACCCCCAGGGAGAACACTTTTACATGAACGGTCCAGATAAAGGAGCCTTAGACAAAAAAAAAAATAAAAAAACTGGCAATAACATTGATGCAATGCAGTTCAAGTAATTGCACGATTCACCTCATTGTCTCGTGGAATATTTTTAATATCACATTCAGCAGCCTGGAGCTCCAACTTTCCCTGCCCACAGAATGTTCTGGAGTTGCTCCGTTGGGACGATTATGCCCGGCCCAATCACATTGTTTGTTTGGGATTCATAGGATGATGGACAGAAGAGAGACAACGACGTAGTCATACATGTCATCTGAGCGCTGTTGAGTTTAATTTGTTAACAACAGAATGACTCCGATTGGTTGTAGGACAATCTAATTGTTTAACTGTATCAGTGGAAACACATCAATAATGAAATCCCGGTGGTGTGTTTCCAGAGAACTGAGTCTGCCTAAGCCAGGATTATATTGTCATGTCGACGGACCGGATACTGCTAACATCACAGCCGCAGCTGTCCATCCCAACACACACCCACTCGGTTTAGTCAGCAGTAACTCCTTTGACGTATGATAATTCACTGGCTTCATTGCACCTTTGTGTTTTCCAACCTTGACGATCCCATACCCGTGGCATCCGCGCTAAAACATAAGCTCAGTAACATATAGGCACTGCAACAATCGAACATTTTAGGATTCACAAAGAGCTTGTTGTTTGTTACCTGCAGTGCCGGCAATCGGTCATCCTGCCACAGGTTTTTTTGTCAGCGGGGTTGTGTCACAACAAACCCGAGTTCAGCTAAACATGATGGAGTGTCGGAGCTCCTTGCTGTGATTTACCGTCTCCCGTGTTCACACCAATTAAGAAGACATTAATCAACGCATTATTAAGCAGTTTTGAGCAGGTGTTCAGATGTTAACATCTGTTTCAGAACCATTAAATTCCAAGTCGGTTTGGGAGAGGACTGACTCAATTCACTCATTAGGTACTGGTGGTTGTATTTTGCTTTTTATTTTTATCGTCAAAAACTTTCTCAACATGGATGTAATACATTTGAGATTGTACACTGTAACGAACCAGCTGTCCAAAAGCATACCAGATAACGCTGGCATAAATAGCCCATGTCAACCGTCGTCATTTAATGTTCACACATGGGAAAAGTGTAACCTTTCCTACTCTTATATAAAAGCCTCCATGCTACAGTCTAGGTCAGAATACACTGTACTATAACAAAATTCTCAAAGGACTGTGCTGATGGAGAGAGACTGCTATAGCTTTGCAGTGTGTGGTCCAGGAGAGATGGTTATGGAGATGGTTATATCGAGGCAGGATGACCAAGAATGCCAGAGATGGATTGGGGTAGAAAAGCAGAAAGGCAAATGTAAAAGCCTGTAGGACTAGGGGGAAACATAATAATGGGAGAAAATGCTGAGTGATTCCCAGAAAGGTTGGTGAAGTAGAGGTTATATATCGTCCTGAGAAGAATAAGGAGAAAGGACAGACATGAGAGGAAAACGAGAGAAGAGAGAGTTCACGGCGGGTGCTAAGACAGAAAAAAATATATATACCTGTTTTGGGGGAGATCACAGCGCCAGACCTTGTCGCAGGCAGCCAGTGTGCAGATGTTACAATGTACAAAAGGTCCCAGTCGCCCCTGATCTCGAACAGCTTGACGATGGCTGCCAGCGCTCTCCATGGAGTGGTCAGGTGGGCGAGGGACAGATATAATAAGAAGGGCTATTGTGTTTGGATGGGACTGCAGCGAGCCAGGGCAGTAAAGGTCTAATGAGGCACCGTGTTCCTACAATCACACATAAATACGATACAACGTGGCCACCTGATCGCCGCAGTCGCGCGTCCCGCAGAAATTGAATAGCCTGTCGGAAATAATGGAGTGTGAAAACCTCTGCCCTCCGCTATAAATAACGACCGCAAAACCAAAATAATCGTATAAAAAAAAAAAAAAACACTGGCAAATGCAAATAATCCTGCCACATGATTGTGGGTGTCTCAGTCGGCGGTGCTCGCACGTACAAAGGTGCATAATGTGTATTAGCAGGGTGGATTTCCGATCCTGCAACACTGTAGTGCTGGCAAACCATTTTAATTGATATTAGGCATGCTTAGGTTGCGTTCAATTTGCAGCATGTCTGCACATGGTTTAAAAAGGCAACACAGGGTTTTTCATGTGAGCCCGCAACATTATTTGTTACATTATCAGTGATACACTTAGTGAAAGAGCAGCAGAATGCACCTTCTACCATGTGTACACTGTCCTTGACTTCCATTAAAACTGGGCTGAATTTAACAGACATCGATTGAAGGTTTAATGGGGCCTTGATTCTACATCACTCCAATGACTCATTTCTACATCTAGTTAAGAAAGATGTACACACTTTATATGTTGCGTGGGAAGTAAGTATAGCCTTGCGCATCTTTGCACACTGTACAAGTCATATACACAATAATTTGGTTATTTTCTGTGTCTAGTAGGCACACAGCAAACACAAGGTTTTATAATTCTTGTTTTAAATAGTGCGGAATTCATTATCCACTATCACAAAGACAACAAGAAGAAAAAAATGTGTTAGCTTGGGTGAAATTTCCGGCACTCCAAAGAAGCACATTTTCAGTGAAGCCGTCGAATTTTCATTTGCATTTGTAACAGCGCCTGATTTATAAATACACAATATGATCTTGAGTTTGTATCTGACTCTCTAACAACATGCTATACCTCTTGTGTTCTCAGCTGGAGGCGCTCTGTCATGTGATGTCTGGCGAGTCTGGCAACACCGGCCCAAATGATATATGCACCACCCCTACCTGTCATCATAGCAACACCATTAAGACTCTGCGTGTCACAAAGTGTGAGAATCATTTTTTATTTTTTTTTTCCTAAGTGCCAGGCCAGGAGTTACTGCTGGTATTTTCAATTTTTCTCCGATGAGGGGCCCGTGGGTATTTCCAACACATTAGCGCCTTCGAGTAGCTCGAAGCCGTCGCCGTGCCACTGCGTTTGAACTCAGCAGAAGTAAGGTATTCCTTTCTTTAGTCATCATCAGATCCTTATAGATATGGTAATGTTTCTGAACTGCGGTGAGCTTTGAAGACTAAATAAAAAGATGTGACGAAGGTATCATGCAATGTTTGGTGTCGGAGACATCTCAAAGGATATAAAATGCTTCGTAAATTCGCAGCCATTAATGTTTTACACTGAGTGACTCACAGTTTGACTGCATTTATTTGCACAAAACATTCCTGTTTTTCACTCTCACTCCAAGCTGTTTACATGGCTAGTAAACAAAAAAAAAGAGCAGGCTATTGCCAAACTATCCCAGTTTACATGATTATCATTTGACCCCCAAATCACAACTTCCCTCTTCATTCATGTATTCATTCCATTTTTGGTGGAGCAAACCCTGATATTCATGTCTTTTGTAATAGTTTAAGTGTAGGTGAGTTCTTCTTCCTACAGAGGAATGGGAGCTTTTCTTTGGGGCATCTATCTCTACTACAGAAAAAGGTTGGCTAGGCAGTTTGTGTACAAAGACCTGACCATAACAGACAGGAGGCTGTGTGTCACAAACTGTGGTAAAAACACGAACTGAGATGTGCAGAATGTTGTAAGTGGGGTCCTTTGGGTCCTATGGGTTGAGGGGGAAGGGGCCTCTGTGGATCATCCCACAGATACTTGGTCAGTTTGGGATCTAGTGAATTTGGAGGCCAGGTCAACACCTGTGCTGTTTTTCAAAATGCTAGTTTGGAATTCCAAATGGAATATGACATTTATCAAAACCGAAATATTGTCAACTTTAGAAAAAATATATAAAAAATATTAGTGTTCATGTTAACATATTGAGCGACAAGTTAGTTTATCCTCTCTCCCAGGCTCAAAACTGAGAGCCAAAACCTGAGGCGCAAATGTCTAAAATGTTTTTCTCTTTCGTGTACTCGTGTAATTTTCTAGCTCTTTTCACGTGATGTTACACTGCAGTCCAAAATCTTTCGTGTCTTCAAGTTCATAACACAAGCACCCAGCTGCCTACAAGGCAGAGAGCACATGATTCTGTCACCACAACGCATAAAGCGAGCCTTCCTTCCTTAATTCTTCAAGACATACTGTCATGTCTCTATCCTTCTCTTATTGGCTTGAACTTTCCCAGACTTTTCTGATCTTCGCGAGATCTCTGAGCACAAATTTGAAAACTGTCAAGGGATAACTTTGAGACTGATTATACAGTCCGATGCTGTAACTGCAATGTAGCCCAGCTAATCTCTGTTTTATTTTTACTTTTTATTTCCCTCCTCACCACTTCAATCATCCATGGTTTCCCCCCAAAAAAGATATCATGTCTTTTTCGAGAAGAAAATCCCCAGATTTTTGCGTGTTAGAGAACATAATCATTTATTTATGTGTCCCCCTTGTTTTCACAAGGCTATAACGGAAACAGTGTCATGCAATTTCCACTCTTCACCCAAATGGCTACACAGGTAAACCCATAGTACCTGCCCTGTGGGAGAGAAAGAAACAAGCGAATACAATAAGCAGTGGAAATTACATCTGTACATTACACTAAAGACGCCATAAAATTTCCTATAATGTAGATGGATCTCCTGGCATTGGGCCAGCGATTGTGCACAAACACCGAAACACAAAGAAAGAGCAAACGCAGCAAAACAAAGGATGGTGAATGTGCAAAAGTCTCCACTGTGTAGGTGGAGGAACGCGACGGCATTAAATGACAATGTCCCACGAAGAAGGATAAACAGGACTGTGAAGACCTTTAATTAAAAATAGTGAAAGCTAAAGACAGACACCTTATTCTTCTCATTTGTCAGTCATCTCTGAACCCCACTGGGTTTCCTTGTTTCAGCCCTTCCACCCAAGAGGGGTCCTCCATAATAATTGCCCCATGTGGCATTCACAACCTCATAAGTGGAAATGTTGGGTAATGTCCAAGTTCACGAGATGTGCTGCATTTGCTGAAAATGTTCTCAGAAATTGGAAAACAAAACCTCTGTATATAATCTTACCATCCACGTCTAGATGGTAAGATTATATACAGAGGTTTTGTTTTGTGGAGTTTTCTTTGTAAGTCAAAAATATGGTATATTTTCAAATTCCCAACGGCTGCATCCACTCATTATTGCCTTTGCATTCCCCACATGAAGCTACCCCGCTGTTAGCTTGCTAAACTGTTAGCCTCGGTGGCCTAGCAATGGTGTTCTTGCAACTTACAGCTCATGTTATCACTTGAACACCAAGGATCTTGTGTACAGACAACTTCCCAGGTCCTAACCACAAGCTCAACTATTCCCAACTATGAAAAATAAAATAAGATAATGCATTTTTATCAGTCCGTCATTACCGTAATAAACGTGGATATTGGATTTAGCGACAAATATTAGTAGCCTGTGCTGTTCATTAGTTCATCTACAGGAATACTAAACAAAAGGCTGTTGAGACGCAGCATTCAATGTACAAATGTATGTAAAATTAAATTAAGAATCAGCGAATAAATCTAATTCAATCTAACTTTGCTCGCTTGCGCTTATAAAGTTAAGCTAGTTCACGTCGTGTCTGGAGTCTTTTCCTCCGAGTTTTGACCAACTCTCTTTGAATAATTGTAAATCTCCATGGTCTAAAAGATCAAAAGCACAAACATCGGGTTTTAAAAAAGTGGTGGTCAATTTTTTTATTATGGAACAACACAAATAGCTTCTCATGCTACGTGACTTTTCCATGCCGTTTTCTCCATCAAGTTAAATTCAGTACAGATTAGGTGTGGCTTTGGGGAGGGGAGGGAGAGAGAGAGAGAGATGCTTTCGAGAGCAATACGAAAAACAACGTAAGCGCAATGTTGTTTGAAACGTGCAAAAATATTTCTAATTCGTTATGAGACCATGGAGTGAATTAGACCCTGGCCGGCCACCATAGCATTAACACTGTATGGGAAACAATGCTTTAAGCATTGCCTGATTTGAGCCTGCTTTGGTTTTGTGTTTTGATGCCACACACATTCATTGGATCTCTGATTATGTCAGGTTGCTCTAACTCATGGCAGGTGCTTTTTCTTTAAAAAACCCCAAACATTTATGTATTCAGCTAATTATAGTCAGGATGTTTAGCAATCAGAGTTTAAAATGACGAAACACCTTTTTTATGTGGCACTTAACTTTAAAGCAGAAAAGACCTCCACACATCCTCTCAGTGACTAATTTACCATGTCTAACCTGTGTTGTGAAACGTCAGTTTGTGAGCTTGGATGTAGGACATTTCCAAGACTCTGAGCTCAAGATGTCACATCGCCAAGTGATCTTGAGGAACTCATACTCGTGGTAGGCAGCATAATTATATTTTCTGCCTCCACAGCACTTAATTGGGTACTGGAAACTGAACTGCATCAAATAAATGATGGATATGAGAGGCTGTCACAAATAATACATGCCCTAAATAATTTACTAATGTCAACCAAGTTATGTTTACTCCTGTGAACGCTGCAATATTTAACTTCTTGGCTAATGATTCATTCCATTCACCTTGGATGTTAGAAGACGGAGCTAGGAGATCATTAATCCAAAGATCCAGTGTGACAAGTAAGTCAGAAAACCAAGATACAATACAGAGAATCTGCCCATCAGCCAGATTAGCCATTGGTTGCATCGGTTTACACTGACTATAACAATGTTGACAATCCAGTAGACAGTATTGTATGATTAATGTGTTAATAATATATATATTACTACTTTTGCTTTTACTAATGTCTCTACACAGAGCACACATCTTGGACTTAAGCAGAGTTTATAGACCCACAGGGACATAGACGCTGTAACCTATGCACATAGCCTGTGTCGATGCGAGCCATTTATACTTGTGCACTCGTCAATCTTGCTCGCTCTGTAACAACAACACCGAGACACTAGTGGGCGCTGTGTCTTTTTTGCCAGTCGGATTAATTTTTGTTCTACTTCCTGCTTCACTTTCAACAATGGCGAAGGAAATTTTAGAAATTTGGCCAAAGACAAGTCATACAAATGTTTGTATCTGTACCTAAGTTAACCTTTCCTTGATGTGTTCCATCTTTATTGATCCAAAACAATCGATTCATCGATTGCGCCGATGGAGAAGCAGCTGGAAATACTAAAGCGGAAACACGCTACTACCAAACGAACCAATCAAAACTCTTGTTCTCTGCGTCGCACGTCAGTTACAGCACTCGAGTCTGCGTTGTCGCCATAGTCTCTGCATCAACTTAACGCAGAAGTCTAAACCACCTATTAGAGATTGTAGCTGGTGAAGGTAGTCCAACTTTTTAAGTCCAAAATCTTGTGTGGAAATTTCCTCCTCAACAATTCTGACTTCCTAAGTTTGACAGTCAGGGCTCAAATCTCAAGGGCTGTTTCATCAAACTTTATCAAGTTGGTGGTCAGAAATATTCCAAGTTCTTCAGAATACACCATCTGACTACACCATCTGTTGGAATTTGCCTTATACAGGAGTGTTTTCAGGTGAGGGGAAACAATGGCAGAGAAAGAAAGAGCGAGGCAGTCTTCAGTATTGGAAAGGACGCATGTAGGAAGCTATACAGCCCCATATATGGTAAAGCACACTGAAATACTTCACTTCTGCTGTTTTAGTATCAGTTTGTTTTGTTTGTTTCCCTGATGCGTTCACCCAACCATACGTACAGTATAGCTGTCAGTACTGCACACCAGCTGTGAAATGTGGATGTTACTCACACAGCACAGATGGTTAGGGCGCAGACCGCTACCAGTCTTGCTTAATAAATGTTGGCATTAATAAATGAGTCAATTCTTCATATTTGCAGCCAAATGGAAGTGCGTCAGTATTCCTGACAAGCTGACAGGCGGCCAATGAGATGCAGGAAAGGCAGGGGGAAAACAGACGCTCTCTATGTATTTATTTTGTATGGGATCATATATGATCAGTCAGTAATGGTACAGAAAAGTGGAGATTCGAAAGCACAAAACCTTTTTTTAAACACGCACTAACATTGTCGCCTTTTTTAGTAGATAATATCCACTTTCTTTTCAATGATAAGTAACAGAATGTGAAATACAACAAAGCACCATGACTCTTCTACCACAGCTTTATTTGTATTTCATCAAATCAAGTATCACAGTCTCATTGTGTCTTTGATTTTCCTGGGTTCGTAATGTCTTCTAGCATTAAAGCAGGGCTTTCCGGCACTACTCAATCATCTTCCTCTGCTGCATAAATAGCCGCTGCGAGCACAAGAAGACCAGGGCTCAGTTTACGGCCTGGCCAGGCACATATTGGGGGGGTGTTTTATTTGCCCTTCGCGGTTTGGCTGCCAGTGTGTTGACTCTCCAGCAGACTGTAATAGAATTTAAAGTGATTTAATGAGCGTTAAAATGATTTCAACAGGTTTTAAACTGATTTTTTAGAAGCGCGACGAGAATTCTGAGCGATACCACGTGGCTAAAAGCATGTGGGCACACAAACATCCACGTATTTGTGCCTTCTCTCCGCAGCAGAGGTTTTGCATGAGATTCCAGAGCTCTGCTGAGGAGCATGGACACATGGATAGGCACCAGATTTGTCGTCCCACTGTTTATTTAAAGGTGTTGGATGGGGAAGAGGATATAGATCTGTGCAGATCTGTGAAGTTCTTCAACAAGAAACTGATAAAGTTGGAAGTATTAAAGGGGAACTACTGTTCTTTACAACCTGGACCTTATTTATGGCATAATACGATCGTTTACTCACCCATATAACTTTTGTGTAATTTGTAGTCAATTGGGAGATATTTAGATCAGCGTATATCCATATAGTGGGAGTGACTGGGGCACCGAAACACAGCCTCTAAATAACGCATTATCTGCCACGAAACTCATTAATTTCGCCAATATTTTGTTATCGTACGCTAGTGCTATTCCCCATTGAGTCCGGAGTTACCTGTTATCATCATCCGGGGTCTGCAGATTGACTGCGCGCACCCGCAACGGTTGACTTGTTTACCTGTAATTTGCTACTGTTATGGTTTGTCCACAACCTCAGAATCAGAAACGCACCGCTCAGAGATGACATCATCCAGGTCAGAAGACATCATCCGGGGTCTGTAGGTCAATCTACAGACCCCGGATGATGATAACAGGTAACTCTGGACTCAATGGGGAATAGCACTGGCGTATCATAACAAAATATTGGTGAAATTAATGAGTTTTGCATTATTTAGAGGCTGCGTTTCGGTGCCCCAGTAACTCCCACTATATGGATATACGCAGATCTAATTGTCTCCCGAATGACTGCAAATTACACAAAAGTTATATGGGTGAGTAAACGATCGTATTTTATGCCAGAATTAAGGTCCAGGTTGTAAATAAACAGTAGTTCCCCTTTAAATAAATTGTAATTTAATCAGCCAACATTTCGCTTTAGTGCAATATTAAAATCAACTTGGAAACTATGAAAATAAACCCCAGATAAAACACAATAATGTGTGCATTAGTGTGTGGATTAAGGTGCCCAAATACTTTTGCCTGTAAACCCTGCCTCATCATTTCTATCATAATCATTTGGTTACTGTCTTTTGTGGCTGTTCTTTTCCAATATGGGGACAAAAACGACACTTCCTTCCTCGCCCTCTGTGGAATGCCACTAATTTTTGTTGTACAGATTTATTTCAGCCGTAAAATGGCGGTGAAAACCTTCCATGAAACAAGCTTAGGTGGGTTTATGGGCCTCCATTTCCCTGGTGGTGACACCGAACAACACTGAACATTTTTCTTTCTTGATGAAGGCTGCGCAGCCAAAAGAGGTTCACTCTTAAGCGCTACACCAACACGGCTCTATCATATTTTCATACTCTGAGACGATATATTTCAGCCTCTGCACATATTCAAATCCATTCCATCTCAATTTGTCTTTTTTTGATTTGTGAATAGAGCTGAATGCGCCGCCTTGGTGCATGTATTTGATGGCGCTCAAAGAGAGATTAGTTTCTCAGACATTGGATTGTGAAGTATTCTAAGTGGGAGGCCTCCATCCTGCAGCAGAGGTACCGCATCATGCGGCAACGGAAATATGTTAGCTTCCTAATGAAGCAATCAGACCAGGGAAGATGTTTATCAGTCCAGCAATCACACAGTTTGAAAACCTGCTGAAAGACAGCCAGATGAATTACATGAAACAACCAAGCATATCAAGAGCAATTTACTTTTTTTTTTCTGGTGGGTTTTTGTCAATCCAGGTTGAATCAGTGCTTCTTCACATCACTTCTACTTCATATTAAAAAAATATTCAGATTACTACCTTCTCAGTTGTGTAGTAGGATGAAGATTTTAGACTTTACAACTTGTTTTCTTTTGTTCTTTACTCTCTAAAGAAATGTAAAGCAGATGGAAAGTTTCTAAAAATACGATTTAGCTAAAATTAGGAGTAAGCTCCACACGTAGATTTTATAAGCATTTGAAAAACTTTATTTGTCCATGGTTATTTCACTGAGAGTCAACCTTTTTCCAGAATCACATTCGTACAGCTGCGTTTCATTTAATCAAAATGTGATGGGGCTTCCTAGAGCATCTCCTGACCTTTATTTAGCAAATGGAGCTGGCTCACTTCCTAGGTATGGCGCTATTTGCAGTAGATGGTTGTAGGGAAGATTATAACCTCTGTCTCTTGGGTTCGACGTGAATGGCCTTTTTGATCTTTTACCACTCACTTCCAGTCAAATGACTTTGACCCCTTCCCAGGTAATTGCACATTCACCTCCCTTCGTGGGTTTGGTTCAGAGCTCACCGACAGCTGATATTGTCGCTTTCTATTGTTGATCCGGTTTTTGACTATGCCGTGTTTTCGAGCAGCTTTAGATGTGATTCATGTGTGATTTTGTACACCGGAGCTCAGTTAAAAGCTCGCCGTCGCTGATGATGTTCTGACAACCAAGCCTCACTCTACGTTGGTACATTACTGCTGGTCTCTGATCAATCACCAGTGTCCTTCCTCATCTCCCTGAGGAAATGTTCCTCTTGGCCATGCACTTTTTCTGCCATTATTGTCCTCCCACATTGGGGCGATTAGCAGTGTTGCCGGATGGGAAATGAAGAAATATTGTACTGTGGCTTTTAAAATGATTGTATTTTTATTATATTTTGCACGGCCACCCCTTTCGCCCTTAACTATCAAAATAAAAGCATCGGAACTACACACTGCATGCAGAGCTGCCTCAGAAGGAGAAACTGAACTGCTTTCTTACCGCTGTCCGTGTCTGTGCTGCCGGACTCTTTTCTTTTAGTACTTCTTCCCACCGAGTCTGAACTCATGTTCACTTATTTTTTTAAGTTTTTCTTGCGGGCACAGACAAACATGAGCTGAAAGCTGCCGATGTGATTGGCGGCGAGGAGGAGCCAGCCAGGCATGAGCTGATCGGGGATGAGCAGGCATCAGTTTGTGGTGATGTGTGGGTGGTTTTTTTTGTTTTTTTCGGGGGGGTGCGTGGAAAGGCCAAAACTATCTTATTACTACTATATTTGGCCTTTTTTAAAAGTATTGATCTTGAATCGTATAGGCCGTGAAACTAACATATCAGTATGATAATTATGGTATATCTGGCATTACTGGCGATTAGCAGTTAAAAGGTTATTGTTTGGGTTGGCGTCTTAAATTTGTTCAGAAAGGGTAGATGCATTAGAATGGCATCTGCTTGATATCTCCTCACTGAAATGAACACAGGTTTCAAGAAATCACAGCTTGATATTAATGTGCAGTGAACGTGGGCAAGTCCAAAATTAGGGTTAAAGCCAATATTTATGGTGTTTACATGGTGCATCTTACAAAACACACTTACACCTAAGTAATTTAACAAGAATCTCTTTTTTCCAGCTCACAAAAAGCCTACGTAGTGCACATAATGATACAGAAGGTGGAGTGGGTAAGCCTGTTTTTCTGCTGCGTTTAACGATCCCTCCAAGCTGTCACGTTTATTTTTTAAAGACTTAACTGAAGCAGTTTCACTTCATACAATCTATGGGTTTTTTGAGAGAATATCAAAGACAATCTGGAGACTGCACATTGTCTCATCATCGGTTGGCTCGCTTCTTTTGTCCCTCTTATTTGTATTTTCTTCACCATCGCCGAGGGAACGCGGTGGGAGCGGTAATTGTAAGCGTCGGACGGATTTTTTTTATATATTTGCTTATTCCCTCTCAAGCATCATATTAAATAAACTTCCCTGTGAGATTTGTCTAGTCAGCTGGGACATGACTGTGCTATGAGGCAGCCACCGTGGAGAGCTCCACACACCGTATTAGCTTTTGAGGAACTGGGACAGGATTCAACGCTGCTGTATGATTTCAATATGTCACCCGTACATGTGGGTCGCAAACATTTCCCCGGAGCCTTGGAACTGAACATCCAATTGTGTTCCTTCCACAACACACACGACGAGGAAAAGGATCTTGCCCAGTTCTCTGCAGAAAAATCTCGCAGCAACAAAAAGACAGTCCGTGTTTTTGTTCATTTCAGCTTTTGTACATTTTTTTAATCCTGTCATGTTTTTGCAAAATATTCACTTAAAGCTGACGTTAAAGTGTTTTTTGTGCGATGACAGATGCAAAAGAAGAAGAAAAAGCCTACTGATGAATTCCTAGCATCGGCTTTTGCAGAGATGTTCTCAAAGAAACAACAATCACCACCCCATTTCTAACTGTTTGATGTTCCTTCTGAATCCCTTGTGCTTTTCATTTTGCTCATTTTAGAAGCACTAAGAAGGTACTTTAGCTCAAAGACGAGTATTTGAGCACTGTTCTTAGCGTCAGGTAAACACTCATGCGCCACAGGAAACATGGACACTAGCAGCAGAAGCACATCCCTGGGGGCCTCTCTCGGCTTTTATCTCCAGATCGGGAATTATACAGGATAATCTCAAGACTCACATAAATATACATAATCATGAAATGGCAAAATAGAGATGAAGATAGTGCCCTCGCATTACCTATGACATGCTGTGTTGCTCAGCAGGTTTTCACAGATCACTCTGTATATCTCTGCTGCTCTTCTGCAGTCTGCAGATAATGTTACCGCAGTGCAAACATTGCTTAGGGGTTCCTGTCACCCAGAGGAGTTTCTTTTTAAATTCAGCTGCAGCTACGAAAGTTGTTCTTTTATTAAACACTCTATTGTTGTTGGGAATCCAGTCCCGTTGCATGGGGGTCTCTGCTTTACCTGTAAAATCTGTGATAAAAATATGACCTCTGCCTCACTTCCAAACTACTCAAAGGATAGTTAGGGCTAAAAAAAAAAAAAAAATCGTTCTGTTTCATTTTATTTCATATGACAGGATTGTGCCCTCGCTTTGGAAAAGTGGGCCAATTTAGCGTTCGCAGAGAGAACTGCTTCCAAAAGTGTTAAATGAATTTATTCCTCAAGAATAGATTATTGTGGACTTTTCATCGTCCGCGATTCGTTTTAATTCTTGGCAGCGGACTGCAGCTTCCCTGGTGTCTCCATTTTTTGACATAAAGCCAGAAACGTTCAGGTGTAGAAAGTACTAGTAAGTAAGTTAAGTACTCTGGTTCCAGTCCAGTGCTCTTGTTCTTCCCTGTTCACTGACATGATTTAGTTTAGTTTAGTTTTGCCTCCTCGGTTGATGTCGCTTAGGAATTGAATTTCCGTTCTTAAAAAAGACTACTCATACAACTTTACTATTTAGTAAGCTAGAAAAACAGGATGTCCTACTACACCTGCTCACATTTTGCCAGCGTTCTTTCCTAGCAAACCTGACTCATAATACCGTACATAGCTGAAGATACACCGATTGGACATAACATTATGACCACCTTCCTAATATTGCGTAGGTCTCCATTGTGCCTCCAAAACAGTTGTGACTCATCAGAGAATGGACATGGTCCTTCTGAGGGTGTCCTGTTGTATCTGGCAACTGAATGTTATCAGTGGGGGCCTTTAGGTCCTATGGTGTTGAGGGGAGGGGCCTCTGTGGATCATCCCACGGATACTTGATTAGTTTGGGATCTAGTGAACTTGTGCTGTTTTCCAAATTTTTTGAGTTGTTCCTAAACCGTTATTGTGTGTGCGCCTGTGGATGCTGTCATCAAAGAGTGTCATTGCTATGGGGTGGGGGTGCCTGCCTGGTCTGGTCTAGGTGGGTGGTACATGTCTAAGTAACATCCACACGAATGCCAGGTCCAAAAGATACAGAACAGACAAGAAGGTCAATGTTATTCGCTTCAGTGGTTTTAATGTTGTGGCTGACTGGTGTACATCACATAACTGAGCCGCCAAGAAAGGGCAGACGATTAATAACAATAATGGCACCTGAAATTCTCCAAGGTAAGAAATGTAGCACCAACCATTTTTTCAACATTATTCACTAACGTGGATCTGTGTGTGTCTCTTTTTATGCATACTGCACACGATGGCACATAGTTTTGTGAGGGCAGCTTCAGCGCGTACTTGAAGTACAAATCAGAAGTATGCGATTCATAACCCAAGGACAGTTTGGGCTCAGATGGCTGATTTGCACATACCAGGCAAAAGCTGGTAGAATAATAGCAGCACTAAAAATAACTGCTGTAATTGCTGCCGCACACGCTTTTACACCTTCCGACAATATTTCCTTCATAACGTCTGCGCTTTCCGACGCGAGAAAGCTCATATCTTTTTCGGAAAAACATCACAGCTATTTGGCAGCGGGGATTGGGAGTGTTGCTCGATTTTCAAGCGGGACAGTTAACGAAGCTCAAAGAGAGAAAATGCTCCATTGTGCGCCGTATTACTTGACTATTAGCGCTCGGTTGTCCCGTTTAAATTGCTCAGAAGTGAAACACTGCCGTGGCCTCGTTTCATAAGCGTCAGTTTTGTCTCTTATGAAGGCAAATCAAAGTGGTTTATATATTCTGTCCCTCATTCAGCTGAATGTCAGAAACACTCATCTGTGTCTCCCCAAAGACCTCATTATCCTCTTAATTTCCAATTATTTCAAAGACAAATGAGTACACCTGGCATCCCAAGCTATCCTGTCGATGATGAACAAGGGAGACTGTGCCATCCTCGCCTCTCTCAGTGGAGATAAATGGGCTGATGATCAAAACCTTTTTTTTTTTCTTTTCTCTATTCCAACTAGGCTCGAATTCGAACAGGATTTTTTTTTGTCTTCTCACATGTTCCACAATTTTACTCTTTTCTTTTTTTCTCCCACACTCACAGGTAGGGTTACAGTACGTGCTATCTGCCATGTGCTGCTGCTCTGTTGTGATCGCAGCTGATTTGGTTAACACTGAAAGAGGATCTCCAGAGTGCTTTCTAACATGTGCAGTACAGGTGTCATGCGGTTCAACTGTTATCATATAGGCTATTACACTGCGTTCAGATTTAACCTCCTGTAATATAACAAAGCATCTATGACAAATACCAACGCAGCTCTGTATCAAAAATCTGTTTGGCGATCACTTAGACGAGGCTTGTATTTGCTTGGTTGTGTTATTACCCATATTAATTAAGCTCAGATCTGCAGGTATTGAGGGTAAAATTGTTGATCATGCCTGCGCACAAATTAGTGAGTAATTCCCTCAAACTCCTGGCCAAACATCAATCTTGGCCACAGATTATTCCTGCGTGAATTCTTTATTGCGCGGGTTTTCCTTTTTTCAGTGTCCAATAAAACAGCGAGCTTTAGGACATTGTGAGAGCTGCTATTGAAACAAGTCCATGAACACTGATCAGACTGATTGTGCAGAATGCCATACACTATACACCCACGAGAGGTCAAAGTAATCAAGTTAAAATACATCAGTGTAAATAAAAATAGATCATGCATTCTGTGCGTGCAGCACTTTTGGCTTCTTCTACTCTTAATCATTTAGGCCGCTGTGATTTCCAGCTGTCAGAGCAGTGGGGAGTGCCAGAACACCTAGATGAATTGTTAATGCTTGTAATACAACAAACAATAATCAGAGCGGTTACCGATAGGAAGGGCATCACCGCAATATTATTAGTAAAGAACCACCTTGCGGCTGCCTTCAGTTACATATTAGCAGTTTTCCTCCTTCAAAAGATGATGAATTCACGGTCCAAACATGCTGTGTGCAGTTTCCATTATAGAGTAGATGATCTGATATTGCTGAATTCAATACAATAACAGGGGGGAAGTTACTAGTGGATTAAATTATTAATGCTTCAGTATGTGAAGTAGAAATGACTCCACAGCAGAAAGCCCGAAACCAAAGTTCATGTTACACTGAATACGTTTGATCTGGTGAGTTGTGGTTTCACACAGTGGCGATCTTAGATTCTGGGGGGTCTTGGGCAAAGAAGGAAGTGCGCATTCCCCCCAGTCTAAACTAAAGCGGGGGAGATCTTAGGGGAGGTTGTGGACTACTGTGGATGCCTTCGTAGGTTTAGAGGGGGTTTATGGTTGTCATTGCAAAACATGCCAAAAGTTAACCATTTGGGGAGCCCCCTTTCTTCCACATTGCAATTATGAGAGTGCACTAAAGAACACTACAAGACACAGCAGCAGTTATTTCACACTGAGTTATCTCGATGGGAGACTGCACCCTCCTATCACCTAAGGGCTAAGGACTGGTGGTAAACGGATTCCGACACATGCAAAACGTGACCGACCTGGCATGCTATTCATATGCAATTCCATATTAGAACATGCACATGTCTTCATATCATCACGTGTTGGTTTGTAGAAGGGCGCGTTTCTGACCTCTTTGGATGAGCAGATTCATTTTGCTGCCATTGTAATAATATTAATATGGCGTCGCGCAGCTTTGTGAACCAATGTCCCAGTTTCTTTTTCTTTGTTCTCCCATGCGCTCATATCCTTTCTCTTTAATTCTCTGTCCAATACCAAGCAACTGTTGACTTTTCATAACATTGTCAGACCATATTTCAATTAAAAACCTGGTCTCCTCTACTCCCCGTGTGCTACTGCAGCTAACTTTCTGCCCTAACCAATGCTGCTTGGTCCAGACTGTGGTTGGAAGATTCTGCACCTGAAGTTTCGGTTCAGACTGAACAGAAAAGTTGGAAAGTTTGGACCAAGTGAGTTGTGTGTGAGGCGGCACTAAAATGAGAAATTCGTCCAAAAGCAAGCCAAATGAACACAGCTCATCAATGTAGAAGAACAAACAAGTGGGGCACTGTAACCTCAAGAGGAGGTATCAGCTTCCAAACTTCTTCAGTAGAGCCCTTTTAGTTGATTAATCAAAGTTTTCACAAAAGCTATCGAACTGAAACTTCCGGCTTCAATTAAAAGCGGAGAGACATCCACATCAGGGACTAATTAGTGCAAAAACCCTAATGTTAGAGGAAACATTCAGGTATTCAGTCTGTTTTACCTGTTTGATGGTTGCACACCATCAGTTTGTCACTCCAAAGAGTATTGCTGCCTCATTCTACAGAGGCCCACCGTCCCCTGTGGGGTGAAGTCGTGTGAAAGACTCATTCCCGACGAAGAAAGGGACTTCACAAAAAGCAGTCTGGAGTGTGCTGAGAGTTTAAGCTGCGCTAAAATCAACTAACTTGTATGGATTTCTCGTTGAACCTTTTCGGATACCTTCAGAAGGGATCAGGCAAAGGCCACGCGTTCTATTAATGCACAGCTTGCCGGAACAGTAGCAAGTGGCAGCAGATTGACATTACGCCAGAAACAGATGTGGCGCTGAGACAGCTATTCTCTGTGCATTTTCCATCAAAAGGCAAACAAACAACTTCATCCGCGCTGCCTCACATCTGCATCTCGCTTCCCACCTGTGCACTGCATTCCCCCGCGCTCGGCTCAAAGGTACAACACAGCTGGGCGATGCGCATTTTTTAAGGTCAAGCAATTACCGAGCAGTTTTAGCGCCGCTTGCTCCGATTGTTAGCAGTGAGTAACACATTGAATGTAAACCTTAAGGAAACTGAAAACTTTAGCTAATAATGTTTTTCCTTATCACGAGGATCTTATGGTGTTGGCTCATTGAAGGGTCTGGAGGATAATTAAACCTTTAGATTTAACCTTCCACTAAAAATAAGCACGCGGGCCGATAGCTAAACAGATAGATAGCTAGCTAGGTATCTGTTTAGCCATTGACTGTTTGTGATGAACAGTAGAGTTCACGTCTATAAGTTTGGCTTGAATCGAACTGAAAGTTTGAACCATACAAGTTAGGCCTGAAAGGTCCCCAAAATAACAAATGAACTTTAGTACTTTAAGGCATTACAAAGACCTCAAAGAAGCCTCAGAATCTGTTTCCAAACCCTTTCAGCGACAGCCTTCGAATTGTCTTCCATAGCAGTATCCTAGTAGCAGCATGGGATCTGCTCAGCACTTTTGTCACTCTGGATTTGGCATCTTAGCTGTGTTTGTCACATTGCAGTGACGCAAAAGAGACATGGATTTCCTATTTCAGTGACCAGATTGTCCGGACTGAGTCATGTCTGCAAAAATATGGAAATATGGTTTGGAATCCACTTGCACAAAACTCATTTTATATGGATTTCTGCTGTCCGACCTCAATCTGGATACATTCTGATTGTGCCCAGATACAGTCGTGGGCTGGGCAGTCTGAACAACTGTACATATTGTATGTGTAGGCGTTTATGGGAAACTGTCCAAGCCTAATGTGTAATCCAAATTGGCATTTACCAGAATTTTCCAAAAGGAATCGTTACTGCAGCTCCAGCTAACACGCTGACTGAATTACACCTTAAGACAGACAGTTTGCAGTTAATTCCACGTGCATTAAGTAGCATAGGAATCTGTCTCATATCCGCGAACAGGTCTCAATTTCAGGGTGTAGCTTATATTAGTCACACTCGGGTAAAGAAAGTCAGCAGCAGCCTGTTCCCACTTCTCCCCTGCACAATGTTCCAAGGCTATCTAGGTCAGCTGTCTCACTGATGGTGTTTTTCTAAACCGCGATTTTCAACTTCTTCATTGTGAATTCGATGAAGTTATTGGAACTGATGGCCTCAGGCAGAGGTGAAGTATGAGGGAGAAAATGAAAATCAACACATTTCAGCCTTATTTCTCTGACGTCGGTGAAGGTATGCAAGAGCTACACGAATAAGAATGATTATTTTATTTTAAGGTTTCAAAAGCCTGGATTTAAAGGAATCCACTTATCTTATTACAGCCCCTCAACTGTCACGAACATCTGTGACAGAAGTTGCGACGCTGATTAGCCGCTTTGCATCTTAAAGCTGAAACTTCTGCCGAGTACTTTTTAACAGCAAACAAACCTGTGCAGCCCCGACTTTTGGCGTAAAACAACTTTAATGATCACGGGCTTGAATTTGAAAGGATTCTCACTCTCTTTGATCTTTTATTTCCAGTTCACCTTCACGTACTCCAGAGTCATGAACATTTATAATATGCAAAGCCCTCCTCCATTAAACCACACTCTCTGGGAAAGCTTCAAACCTTCTTAGAAGCTTCTGACCTCAAATGCTATAAAAAAAAAAAAAAAAAAGGTGCACCAGCTGGTTCTGTCGGCCCTGAGGTCTTGCTTACACTAACCACTGGAAAATAAAATAGTAACAAGAAATATATACCTTACCCCTAAGGCGCTTCGATATAAATGCACATCCACCCTTGATCTGATATGCAAAGCGTAATTAATGGTGTTCTAGTATGCATGCATGCTCTATAAACAAACTGTGTGATGCTTGGTTACTCTTTCAAAAGATAGGAGGGTGTTAAAGGTGAAGGAGGTAGTAAAACATCGCGAGTACGCAACTGAACAAATATTTTCTTTGATAATCCATTCCGCTCCCTATGACAAAAGATAAAACCTGGAGAGCTATTTCCCCAACAAATATCCTCATCCGGCCCGTGAGATAGTACCCCTGCCTTATCTGGGAAACATATGTGAAGAGCTTTGATAGATTATGGCTCTATAAGACAGAAATCTTTATTCAGGGAGTGACGTTTTAATCCATGTAAACCTCTCTCTGTGTTATCTCACGGCTCATTTTTTTTTTTGTTTTTTTGGTCCAAAAGCGCAATTTGGCACCCAACCCGAAACTTTACACCACTTTTTAATTAACTGACATTTGATTTCATTTCTCAGCTAAAACTTGCCTCGTAAGTGTCATGTTTGCTTAATTTTCCTAACAAGTAACTAATTGCTTCGAGATTAGTTTTTCCAGTCATGGATGAAAAACTCCCCCACCCCACCCCGCCCGCCCCTCGTGGAAGGCTTTATTCTCCACTAGATTTATCTTCTGCGCAAATTGCATGCCCGTGGATGCGATAAGAACATGCTGTGCACAATGGAACGGTGCCGCCTCTGCTGAGGGATATTATGTCGATTTCATGTCATTAGTCTGGCGAGGAGAGACTGCGGCACAACGAGCAGGCCGTGTTGTCCCGTAGAGGTCAAATTCAATGCAGTCAAATTCGAATAGCGTCCTTCAATACACACTGTAAAATAGGCTCTGCAGCTAAATCATTTAGAGAGTCCTGAGGGGTGTTTATTGACTTAGACATCAGCAGCTATACAAAAGCCAGTGTTTAGATGTGAAACTTAAAAACTCGATATCTGCTAGAATATTGAGTGTGAATTTGTGCTTAATTCTGACAAGTTTATGACAAAAATATAAAAGAAAATTAAGTAAAACTGCCTACAGTTATATTCCATAGTCAATATATTATAGCATTGTATATTTTTTTAAATAATAAAAAGACAAATAGCTTTTTGTCAAAACAGTCCAACCCTCACACATATTTACTTTACCAGGACGTGAAAGTCTCAGTTCTGAGAATAAGCTTGAGCCAGAGAACAATTGACAAATAATTTACACGGCTCATTGATGAGACAAATTGTGATGTTTCCCTCAAGTAATGGATTAATCAACAAATCATTTTGGCACCAAACAGGGTAAACGGGACGCTCCAGTGGTTTGGCACAGACACCGTTTAAAAAAAGAACGGTCAAAAATAAGCAGATAATCAGCCTGCGAGTGGAAAATCTAAAAATATTGTTCATTTAAAACGTTTTTTTTTTAAAGACTCTTACTGAATTCAACGAACAGGCAGTTTTACAAATTCGGGTCATTTTCCTGCTACAGTACAAGGAAAACTATTTTAAATTTCCGGTTCCCTCCCCGGGGGCAGGGTCGGGTTTATTTGCTGCCTGGAAAAAAAAAAAAAAAAAAAGAAAGAAAATTTGACACTTTAAGAGCTTGGGTGTCATCAAAAAGTTGCAGTTTTCTAGGCTATGTTTCCCCTGGCAACCGCCACCAGAAGAGTGTGAGATTGTAAAAAATTGTTAACAGATGAAAGGGAAGAGGATGACAGAGTCTGAGTGTTGACTGACGGCTTCTGCGTTCGCCTGATTCAAATACTTTAGGTACAAATCAAACCCGAGATGTGCTTTTCAAAAATGCAAATACACAGTGTCTCCAAATAGAAGGAGATGCAGCACAGCTGAATGACAATTTTGAAAACTTCTACGCTTGCCTTTGGCTAATTTATATCACCTTTGCCGTGAGCCAGCCTCAGGCTCTTCACAAATGTTGGAAGCATTTCTACACCTGTCGCCGTGTTTCAACGCAATTGTGAAAGACAAAGGCACAGCAATTCTGTAAACAGAGGAAAATGAGCGAGGAAAGATAGAATTGCTATAACCACATTACCGCATGGTAGGAGTGGTGAGTGTAAAATATTCATCATCCCCACTTTGTCTCCTCCAAGACCAAGATAAGAGCTCCTGAAACTACCAACACTGAATGAGAGAGCGTGACACAAAAGAGGAGACATCTTCTACCATTTCTGTAAGTCCTTTTTTTTTTTTTTCCTGTCGTCACCATACACAGAAGAGCCAAAGACTTTTTTTGTTGCAGAAATGAGACGTTCACCATTTGTGGCAGCTACTGAACCTCCCGGAGATGACCCTGTTTCACAAAACGCTTCGGGGCACAAAATGAAAGCAAATTGTGCATTTTGGATGGGAGTAGATTACTGTAACTGACAAAATGACACCACTTTGAAGTTTAGTTTTCTTAAATGTATTAGGTGATACGTGTGAGGGGATTCTTTGCGTCCTAATGGATGTCGCACATGGAAAGTTTCTTCCATTTAGTGTCAAAGTGTATAGTAGCTTGATAAAACTTATCAGATGAGACCTACTTTGCAATTAACGCAAAAGCACGTGAGGAAAATGCGAAAATGAGTGTGAATCATAGACTGTATATAAATATGGATGATGCGTCCCCACTTCCTTGCATTGGCCAGACTGACGCTATATTCCTGGGGATACGGGTGGCGCCATCTTGTGACTTTGGAGCCAGAGTTTGCACAGTACAGTCCGAAAGCCACGCGGAGCCGCGATAATGATTATATTATATTATATTAACTACCTAAAATGATTGAAACCATCCTTGAAAAATGTATTAAACATGTACTTTCATGTTTTAACTTGGCCTAAGTCCCATCCACTGACATCGACGAGGTGGAGCTTATGACCTATACTGTAGCCAGTCACCCGGGGGAGCTCTACTTGCTTTGGCAAGGAACAATTCCACCGTCCATCTTTATATAGCTTATGGTATGAACTTTAATGCTCTACTTTGCATGTATGAAAGCCAGTAAACAAACTACAAGTAGGGAACTTTGGAAAAATATCAAGTACCAATCTTGATTTCAGTTTGGATGCTTTTCCGCAACACTTTACGTCAGCTGTACCCCAAATCTAGTTCTGTATACTACTACACACACACTTCACACTCACTGTTGACGCACACTCTATTGGCATTTTGTATCCGAGATGTGTATCAAAGCTGCTGAAATACAAATGTGACATGTTAGAGAAGCCTAAATGTGTCTCCTTTTTAGTTTAGTTTTGTTCTCCATGCTGTCCCTGGAGCTTTATCGCCATTTCTATCCTGCAGTGAAGTTCAGTTTCCTTTCTGCATTGTGGGCCAACAGGAAATAGCAATGACACACTTAAAAACTTCAGTTTTAGTTTAGCTTAAAAAAACCAAAAACAACACTGTTTACCTATAGCTCCCTAAGCGGTCCCGCATCACGGACAAACAAATTAATAAACCAACACACCAACAGAGAAATGGATTCCTATGATTGCCTCTCAAACAACTGATAAATTGGAGACTTGACCATGAACAGACACCACAGAAACCAAGTTTTTTTTTGTTTTTTGTCTTATGTGTTTTAGAGGAAGCGAGAACCTGACAGGTTTCTTTGGATCATACAGTCCACATCGATCAGGCATAACATTATGACCTTATGACCATTGTGTAGGGCTGCCTTGTGCCTCCAAAACAGTTCACCGGAGAATGGACGTGGGCCTTCTGAGGGTGTCCTGTGCTGAGTGTGGCCTCTCTGTATATCAGGCTTGTTCCAGTGCATCCCACAAATAATTGATCAGTTTGGGATCTAGGGAATTTATAGGCCAGGTCAACACCTTGTGCTGTTTTTTTATGTGTTTTTCAGTTGTTCTTAAACTGTTTTTTGTGTGTGTGTCTGTGTCAGGCTGCATCCTGCTGGGGATGGCTGCTGCCATCGAGGAGTGTCATTGCTACGGGGTGGGGGTGTGGGTGGGTGCTGCATGTCTAAGTAACATCCACATGAATGCCAGGTCCAAAAGTTTCCCTGCAGAACATTGCACTGTCACAAGATGGTCAATGTAATTTACTTCTCCTGTCAGTGGTCATAATGTTATGCATGTTCTGTGTATGCATCATGCTGTACGTACTGTATCAAAGATGACAGCTATGATACATGATCCACTGTGTATCTTCTAAGTTATACTGCTTCACCTTCAGTTAACAACAGAGAAGAATTTGCATAATGGCTGATTTCAGAAAGCGTTTGAAGCGAGCGACTGCACGGAATAAAGACACAAAACACCTTGTAAGCTCATTTGACGGGAGGTGTCATCGTTGTGCATATGGCTGCCTCAGCACCATCCTCTGAATCACGAACACCTTTGGTGATACATCCCACCACGTTATCTGCTAACTCGCTGTGCTGTAGATGCATTCTCTGAGAAAGAAAACAACAGTACCATTTGTTTTTCTTTTTTTTTCACATATCCACTCAAATGGATTTCAGGACTTTATTGAGCATTAAAAAATATACACCAAGGAAAATATCATTTTCCTTTTTTTCGCCCCGTATTTATGTTCTTCCATCTTAAAATCTGATTTAATACTTCCGGATGAACGACCCATGATCCAAAGCGACAAAAAACTGAAAAACAAAACAAAACAAAAAAAGTTGAGCAGTCTTTTTTTTAGTTCAACAGTAGAAGTCGAAAACCACCAAAACAGTTTGAAAGTCTGTTCGTATCATTCACTGAAAATCTGAAAAACGGATTTCAAACAGATTTGGTTCGAACGGGGGTGAAATCACAGACTAGGTCGTCACATCTGACTCTGCCTCTCCGTAGAGTTCTGCTAGTTTCTGGAACTCGGGTCCCCAGTCGTCCAGGTAGTTATAATCCTGCTCCGACTGCGTGCCGGTGGAGTCTAACGGGCTGATGGACCCTGTGGGCGAGCCCTGACCCTCGTAGGCGTAGGTCTGTAGGGAGTCGTAAGGCGGCACGCTGGTGTCCATGTCGGCCTCCACCAGTCTCTGCTTGATGAATTTGTGCACGTCCACCTCATCCAGCTCCACGGACGGGCTCCGGCAGCTGCGGGGTGGGCCGCAATGTTTCCTTGCCTCGGGGCGAATGTCCCGTCGGAACTTGAGCTCCTCTGCGGCGGCTGGGTTACGAAGAGCAATGATGTCGAAGGCCTCCGTGTCCTCCTCGCCTCCGCCCTCGTCATCGTAGGTGACCACGTTCTCTCTAATGTCCTCTTCAGAGATGATAAGTGGTTCTTTCTTGCTCCGCCTCAGCGTAATGAAGAGAACCACAATTGCTGTAAGACAAAAGAAAATTTTTGTAGCACCCATGCATACATTTCTTCAGAGTCTTGAGGTTTACACATGACATAGAACAAAATAAAGACAGGCAGACGGAAAGATAGTGTGCTTTCTCAGAAATTAAATGTGGTTATGATGCTTAGCTGTGTTTTTCTATGCTAATGCCTGTGCATTTTAATTTATAACTCCTGACAGAAAAACACGTTGCGGCTCCTAAACAGCAAATCAAATGAACACAAGGCAATTTTATGTGCACATTTATCCAATTTTCCATCAGGACACTAAAACTGTCCAAGCGTTGAAAAGTTATAAGTCAATAATGCACATTAGCCACCATTAGCTGAATGCAAGCTTTCGAGATGATGACAATTTACACATTAGAGTCCTCCGCGGAGCAGACACTGCTTCACATTCAACCACAACGCAATATGTCAAGAGAGGAGAAAGCATATGGAGGACTGTCTCCGGCAATAATCTTTAGGTGAACGGACAGTGAGAGCCAGCTGTGCCACACATCAAAGAAAGCACAGCCTGATGTTTTAAAACGTCTCCAATCATAAGTAGCGTGCGGTGCGGAATATCTTCTCCAACTGTTAATGAAGTCTAGTAATATTTAATGACATGCTACAGCGTGGAACTTGTTCCTATAGCTAATGAGAGATATGCTTCTGTGGGTTAATGATGACCCCTCACCAAGATGTTAACATTTATTTAATAAAATGACTTCAGCGAGGGAGGAACAGATTTACAGCAGCGCCATATCGAAGAGGAGTTCATTATGCCGCATTAACCGTGACGACAGCGATAGATCAGTGAACCTACAGAGGCATTGTGGCTTCAAAATGAAACCGTGTCGAGGGTTAGCAGGAGAAACAACATTCAGAGCAACAAAGTGAAAATCCAACTAATGAAAAGCTTTTTTTTTTGAAAAGGTGACATATATGGCATCCTACACCCGATTCTGCATTAATTTAAAAAGCAAATGTTTTAAATTAGCATCCTTGTAACACATACACTATATTGCCACAGGTGTATAAATTCAAGCACCTAGGCATTCAGACTGCTTCTACAAACATTTATGAAAGAATGGGTCGCTCAGGAGGAGCTGAGTGAATTCCAGCGTGGCACTGTGGTAGGATGCCACCTGTGCAACAAGTCCAGTTGTGAAATTTCCTCGCTACTAAATACAGTCAACTGTCAATGGTATTATAACAAAGTGAAAGCGATTGGGAGCGTCAGCAACTGAACCACAAAGTGGCAGGCCATGTAAAATGACAGAGCGGGGTCAGCGGATGCTGAGGCGCATAGTGCGCCGCGTCAATCGCTACAGACCTCCAAACTTCATGTGGCCTTCAGATTAGCTGAGGAACAGTGCGTAGAGGGCTTCATGGAATGGGTTTCCATGGCCGAGCAGCTGCATCCAAGCCATACATCACCAAGTGCAATGCAAAACGTCGGATGCAGTGGCGTAAAGTACACCACCACTGGACTCAGTGGAGACGTGTTCTCTGGAGTGACTAATCATGCTTCTCCAACTGGCAATCTGAGGGACGAATCTGGGTTTGGCGGTTTCCAGAAGAACAGTACTTGTTTTACTGCATTGTGCCAAGTGTGAAGTTTGGTGGAGGGGCGATTATGGTATGGGGTTGTTTTTCAGGAGCTGGGCTTGACCCCTTAGTTCCAGTGAAAGAAACTCTGAATGCTTCAGCATACCAAGAGATTTTGGACAATTCCATGCTCCCAACTTTGTGGGAACAGTTTGGCGATGGCCCCTTCCTGTTCCAACGTGACTAGAGCTCAAAGCAAAGTCCATAAAGACGTGGATGAGCGAGTTTGGTGTAGAGTCCTGACCTCAACCCGACGGAACACCTTTGGGATGAATTAGAGCGAAGACTGCGAGCCAGACCTTCTAGTCCAACATCAGTGTCTGACCTCACAAATGCGCTTCTGGAAGAACAGTCAAAAATTCCCATAAACACACTCCTAAACTTTGTGGAAAGCCTTCTCAGAATAGCTGAAGCTCTTATAGCTGCAAATGGTGGGCTGACGACATATTAAACCCTATGGATAAAGAATGGGATGTCACTTAAATTCATATGTGTGTAAAGGCAGATGAGCAAATACTGTTGGAAATATAGTCTACAAGACAGGAACGTGTTACATTTATATAAAGAGTTCAGCTGGCATAACCTCAAGGACGCTGTGATACATTACATACATTGACCAGTCCAGTGTATTTACTGAAGCAGTGCACTTTTGTACACACTGCAGTCCTTACACCAAGCTACAGAGATACCATAAAGCCGTTTCTTTAGTTGCACTGACATCAAGCTTGAGGTGAAGACTGGAAACCTTTTCAGTCCACTTGGATAGGTGTGTATAACCACATTCAAAGTGGGCCAGTCACATGCATTTGAATGGGGTCACTGCACCGATGCAATGGTCATGTCAAACCAGAAGGCTCTGGCAAAGTGAGAGTTCATCTTGGCTCGACGCGACTTGCAAGTTGTGATGTTCGCCAGCTGAATTCATCTGAGCACACATTCCCGGTTTGACATCTCTACCTCGAGGTTTTTTGCAAGTAAACGATTAAATGATCCACCACTTTGTCTCGCAGTATAATAAACTACACTGCCTTGCAATCGGATCAGACCTTTCAATGACGCACGCTGACCTTCTAAAGTCAAATTCAATCATCTCATCCAGCCCTGGGAATGAGCAGACAGAGATTGGCGTCTCATAGCCAGCAGTTATGCTTGGAGCCTCAAATAATAAAATAAATTAAAATAGTCTGGGTTCAAATTATCACAGCTATTTCTTTATGTCTTCTTATCTAAATTGTATCTGCAAGGTAAAATCTAACTTACTAGCTTTCTAACTTAGGCACTGATTGCGTTGCAGCTGAATGTCAAGTTAAAAGTAAAATGCAATGTAAAGTAAGATGTGTAATTATGACTTTGCTAAAAAAAAAAAAAAAATGTCCCTTAAGACACCTTATGACTTAAGTAATTACATATAATTTCATCTGTCTACTGTACATATATTTCATCGTTAAGTGCGGCTTCTTGCTTCTGTTTTAATGAAATGTCCCTGCTTGTTATTAATCGATGCAAAAAAGTCTAATTTCACTTTATGACCACCAGGTGCACCAGCACTGCCCAAGTGGGGTTATTGAGGGTGAGAAATGCAATTTGTCTGGAACAGTGCTTATCGCACGCCTTGTTTAAAGCAACCAATTACAAAATGCAGAAATGTGAGAGTGTGTGAGGTGAGTTGAGGTCAACCGCTGAGCAGGAACAGGAAATTCTTGCTATTTAGGTCCTGGTGCACATGCTTCCACTATCTACGGTTTAACAATTCACTGTGGTTTAGAATGAAACAACTGGAGCATAAGGAAAGTAAAAATAATAACGTGCATTAGGGTACATTAACTTTTTCACACTACCCAGAAAGTTCCCTGCTCAGTCCATTATTTCACAACTTAGCTCTCATCAAGCATCTGACATGCTCTTTTGTTTCTGCTTGCTTTCCTCTGCAGGGCGTATTACTGCTCTCCACAGGGTTCAGTTATTTCCTACGACCACACATCAGAGTCTGCTCGCTTTCCACAACGTTCCCACTTGTTTTGATCATTTATGATCTCTCAAACCAAGGGGCAGGCTGAGGTCATAATAACAGAAGACATGTGCATTAAAAAGAATTAGTAAATTCGTTAAAAGGAATTCGTGTTAACGCATTATTTTGAGATAATGCACCTTTACCATGACATTTTAAAATCTGCTTACATCTTGCTTGTGTAGTGTTTGCCCATACATTGTACACACCGTACTGTACATCAGGGGTGCCCAATACGTTGATTGCAATCGACCAGTTGTTCGCAAAGGTGGTGCGTGTAGATCCCGTGCCATTAAAGAAATTAATTAGATGTTAGTCTGTCATCAATGCTCTCTAGGGCGTTTGACCCATGGTTGACCGACAATACAGTGATGGATAGACAGGTGGCCAGTCTGAGATGGCCCCATGCATGCACGGTTAAACGCTTGGTGAGCTAAGCAGTTAGCCGTCCAATTTATATCGACCAAAGAAGGCTAGTGCAAGTCATCAGAGTAAGGTAAGTGACCATAAATGTATTGAATTGTACTGTGCCTTAAGGGTTCAACAACAAAAGAGAACAAAATGTATTAAACACATTAAAATGACACAAACGTAATACCAACTGTCCGTAAGGTTTTTTAAAAAAACAAAACAAAACACAGCACTTCTTTCTATGATCAATTTGGAAGCCCTGTAGTTTAGTCGGTTTTAAAACCGCTATATAGATGGGGTCCCTGGAAAATAATCGGACTAATGTCAGCAGTTTGTTAAGTAGCTGTGAGAATAAGGAAGAACTGCTAAGGATTACCGTATAGAACCACCTCTTCAAATTAACAAAAATGCTATGTTTTACAAAAGGCATGGTATTACAGCTGTCATTAAGATCGCTTCTGTGTTGATAATACTAAGTCAGATGAGTTCGTCCTGCATTAAGTAGGGACAGAAAAGACATAATGGTTTATTATGATTGTATTTTTAATCTATTCTATTCTCCCACTTAACCCAATTAGTACTGCATTACTGTACCATTTCCTTTGAAATTAAATCCAAATAATGATCTGCCCATGAATATTTTAAGGTATTTAAGTCATGTGTAAAGGCCATTATCAACCGAGCAGGCCCAGGAATAGTTAGTATCCCTTTCTGTTTTGCTGCAGACTTAATTAAGATGGGTTATTGGAGGGCACAGATATAAAGCACGAACATTAATCGGACAAACAGAAAACAATCAGGCGGAGGACAAATCACACCGACAAACAAAGATGAGCGAGAATTGAAAATGTGAGCCATGTCCGCGTAAGTGATACACTCACTCTATTTGTTTGCCAGCAAATGAGCTTTGGGAATGGGTTTGCATTTCTAAAAAATAAATAAATAAATAAATAAAAATAACACCCACAATCACTTTTTCTCATATGACTCTAGAGGTGTGTCCATCGTCATAACTCATTGTTTCCTCATTAATAGACAGTATCTCAGTTTGGAGACGACCAATGTTTCAGCCTTTCCACACTATGATTCCAAATGATTGACGGTATCCAGTTGATTACAATCTGTAACCTCACTAAGCCACTAAACCATACATTCTCATATATAAGCAAACCCAAAAAAAGTAGCATGTAATAGTTTAAGCTACTAATTTAAACAATGCCTCTACGTAGATTTATTTTTTATTTTTTTGTTGGAGATTTATGTCCATCCAGTGTTGCATTCATTTTTCACCAAGATCTTGTATTGATGATGGGAGAGTCTGACCACTGTGCAAAGCCTTCCCCACCAAAGATTCTCAATGGGGTTAAGGTCTGGACTCTGTGGTGGCCAATCCATGTGTGAAAATTATGTCTCATGCTCCCTGAACCACTCGTTCACAATTTGAGGCCGATTAATCCTGGCACTGTCATCTTGGAATACGCCCGTGCCATCAGGGGAAAAAAAAATCCATTGATGGAATAACCTGGTCATAAAGTATATTCAGGTAGTCAGCTGACCTCATTCTTTGGGCACATAATGTTGCTGAACCTAGACCTGACCAACTGCAGCAACCCCAGATCATAACACTGCCCCCACAGGCTTGTACAGTAGGCACTAGGCATGATGGGTGCGTCACCTCATCTGCCTCTCTTCTTACCCTGATGCCCCCATCACTCTGGAACAGGGTAAACCTGGACTCATCAGACCACATGGCCTTCTTCCATTGCTCTAGAGTTCAATCTTTATGCTCCCTAGCAAACTGAAGCCTTTTTATTCCGGTCAGCCTCACTGATTAGTGGTTTTCTTAAGGCTACACAGCTGTTCAGTACCAATCCCTTCACAGTGTACATGTGGAAATGTTCTCACTTTCATTATTAAACACAGTCCTGAGTTGTACTGTTGTTCTTCTTTGATTTGATTTCACCAAAAGTTTAAGTGATGGCTGATCACGATCAATCAGGATTTTCTTTCGACCACATTTCACGAAGACGTTGGTTACCCACTATCCTTCCGGTTTTTAATAAAGTGGTGGACAGTTCTTAACCCAATCTTAGTAGTTTCTGCAATCTCCTTAGATGTTTGTTTTCTCTGCTTGATGCATGCCAATGATTTGACTCTTCTCAAACGGACTAAAATCTTTTCCACGACCACGGGATGTGTCTTTCACCATGGTTGTTTAAGAAATGAGAAGCTACTCATTGCATCAGTTGGGATTAAATAACTTGTTTCCAGAAATGGATGAAACAATATCTACTTTAATGAAAACTCAGCTCAAGCTAGTGACATAAAGCGATGCCATGAAAAAACTGGCAGACAAAAAACCTCATAAAACAGCAGTAATTTCAACACAGACAGCTCAACAGATGACTTGACAAAGGAAAGGCAGGACTATATATACACACACACAAGCTGAGGGGTTAACAAGATACAGGTGGGACTAATGAGGGCGGAGCACACAAGGAGAAACCAATCCAACAATCAAAGGGGGGGGGAACACAGGAAATGAAGCAAGAAAGAAAACATCGAGGACGGAATTTTCAAGACAGAAACATTAAACGCAAAGAAAACCAGACAGGAAAAACACAACATCATTGACGGTGACGTGAAGTGGGAATGCAGCAAGTGGAACTAATCTCAAGTTTGAGGCGATTTAAGGTGACAGTACAGGAGACACACATATGATGCAAACACGGAGTTCAACAGAACATTCACTGCAAGAAAACACCGCCTACAGCTTTGTATCTTCTCACCAAATTCAAACTTCTGATAGCAGGCTTGGAGCGTGAACATAGGTGTCGTTGGCATTTTATTTTATTTTTTTCATTTCAAACACAAAGTGACGGCAACAAGAGTTGACTCCATTCATTCCGCAGTATTTTTCTGCTGTGTTTTTTTTTCACTCTGAAACATTTGGGCTGGGTTACATGCATAATTGCGACCTAGGCAATCACTCAAACGAAGCTCCTTACATTGGGTACCGCAAAAGTGCCATTTTGGAAACACTTATTTCTCTTCGGTGCCTTTTTTTTTTAACCTCACTTCTCAGAGACCCAAACATGTGTGACATTTCCAGTTAAACATCATCACTAGATCTATCTCGTCTCAGGCAGAAGGCCAACCGCTGGGTGATACGCCGCGAACTGTGCAGGGCTTGTAATCGTGTGCCACCGCAGGCTCCCATTTCCCGAACTTGCAAATTCAAGGTCCTTTGTATAATTTAATGAGTGTGTCATAGGCTTACACACCATTTTGTTACCTCACTGGGAAAAGCTAAATGACTAAACAGAGATTCACTGAAAGATTTGAAAGATTTAAACTGTGTACACAGGCGTCTTAGACCACATTTACACATTCATCTGTTTCTTCCTCACACCTGTGACATGGTTAATTATGAAAAAGGCAGAGAGATGTGAAATGGAGTGGAATCTCAAATCTCTCGGGGCGAACCTCCGCCTGAGCTATGCGCGAGACACCAAACCTGGAACTAGAAAGTGTGAACTCAAAAGACCTTCAGTTCCTGCCTCTGTGCGTTACTTTTTCTGTTTTGCTCAGACTAGGATCAGCTTTGTGCCGATGATTAGCGATTCGGCATGTGCCTCTCACTCAAGTGTTTTCTCCGAACGCCGGTGATGGCCTTTTGTTCGGCCCCAGCCAGAGGCTCTGGCGTGGAGGAGAGAGAAAAGCCAGTATGAATATGCATAACCTTCACGCACTAATGTCCACAGACAATCAGTAAAGAGGGGAGGGGAGCAACGGTGAGGCTGGGTTATTAGACCGCTTTGTTTGATCGTCTCCTGCTGCAGTTTGGTTTGTCTGTCTGTCTGCGGCACTCCTCATGTCTTAGCTGGCAGGAGATTGTTTACATTGCTGAATTTAATGAGTTCCTTTTTGATCCTTTACTTTGAGTTTGTGCCACATGTTTCCACCGCTATCTTTTTTTTTTTTAGTTGTTTTTTTTTCTGATCTGACCTGTAATGCTGACCGTCCACTTTCCAAATTCAAAGCGACAAGATCATATTTGCAAGTTTATATATATAAATATATAAAATCATGCCCTGTCACTGCAAAGGCCGGTCGCCATAGTAACAAGGCATGCATTCTCATTGACTCGAAGGAGTGTTTTTCTGGGGTGCCGAGACGAGCTGGTGAAACTGAAGAAGCCCTGCGTGTATTTTTCACAGTACGTCTGGTGGCGTTTTGTATTCGTGGCGCACCACCAATCCTTCACACCTGAAATCAACAAGAGTGGTATCTGTGTTGGCTGTCACCGCATTCCTCCATGCTTGTCCTATGCTCTTCTAGTCACAACGTGCAGTGTCAAACGCATGCCAGGCACGGAGGGATGGAGAAGAAAGTAGGATTCTGTTTTGTAGTAGGAGCCAAATTTCCATTTGTTGTCTACAAATGTGATTTACACCGATCAGGCATAACGTTATGACCACCTGCCTAATATTGTGTAAGTCTCCCTTGTGCCTCCGAAACAGTTGTGACTCATCAGAGAATGGACATGGGCCTTCTGGGGGTGTCCTGTGGTGTCTGGTAACAGGATGTTGTCAGTGGGGGTCTTTGGGTCCTATGGTTGAGAGGAGGGGCCTTTTTGTGTGTAGCTGCTGCCATCAAAGAGTGTCATTGCTATGGGATGGGGGTGCTTCGTCTGGTCTAGGTGGGTGGAACATGTCTAAGTAACATCCACACGAATGCCAGGTCCAAAAGTTTCGAAGTAGAACACTGAATTGTCACAAGATGGTCAGTGTTATGTGCTTCTCCTCCTAGTGGTCATATTGTTATGCCTGATCGGTGTAGGTCCCTTTTTTTTTTTTTTTTTGAGCTGCTATATGTCAAAATGTTTCCCTTATTCCAACTGCTGTATGTTGGTTTTCAACAATCTTTCTGTTGTATGCACCTCCATTCTGAATCACATTAACCCTGCATTCTACCTCTATCTTGTCTGTCTCTGTCCCCATCTCCTTTTTAGCCGCCTTTCCTCCACTGTCACCCTCCTCTTCTGCCCTTGACGTCCTCTTCTTTTTCTTCCACTCCTTCCCTCTCCTCATTCCAAATTCTACCTGTGTCTTTGCATGTCTATTCATCGCTCTCTCCTCCTCTGCCCTTGTCACACCCTTTCAAAGCCTTCCACTAGTCCCTGCTCCTCTATGGTCCATCTCCTCAGTCCACAGGCCTCGGGATATTTGCCCCCAGGCAGCTCCCCATCTCCCCCCACCCACCCCGCTGCAGTCACTGCAGTCCCTGCAGCGGCTGTGCCAGCTTACCCAGCAGGATGACGATACACAGCAGGATGGCAATCAGAGCCCCGGTGCTGAGGCCCGCGGAGGAGAGGAACGCCTCGCCCTGGCACATCCGGATTCGGCCGTGGCGTTGGCACGGGCACACCCGCAGGGTCAAGGTGCTGGTGCCGCTCAGCGACGGCTCCCCGCCATCCCACACCACGATGGGCAGCTCGTACAGCTCTTGTGTCAGGTGGTTGAAACGCCGCCGCCTGGCAATAATGCTGGCCGTGCTGTCTGTAATGAAAAACATTTATGTTTTTTTTTTTAAATTAATACAATATATAAGAACCTATATTTCAAAACACTAACTGATGATTTCCTCTTTCTTCTCAGTAAAATTTGCAATTACATGTTTACAGATAACGTTTATCAGCTAAACAGGGGAAAAAACTGACATTTAACACATTTGAATCTCCCTTTTGAAGTACATTATCTCGAGCTGCTAGATGTCTGAGCTGCAGCTCAATGCTAATTAATTTCAAAGGTGTTTGTTTACTATTTTAACGTGCCACGAAAGAGCAGTTCACCTTGGCCTCTGCAGAAACACTCCAGTTAATGGAACATGTCATGTACATAAACTGAAATAAAAGGCTGGATTTGTGGATTTAAAAACAAATAAGATGAATCTCTAGAGGGAGGATTTGTGAAGACTGAACAAAGAGAGGATAACCCACTACACACACACACACACACACACACAGATGTGAATTGAAAATTACATTGCTAAATGACTTTTCGTTGGTTTCCGGTGCTCTCCCGGGTGGATTATGTCTGAGTGCAGGAACTCTAACAGCCTCTACTCAAAGCCCTCGTCGATAGACCCATACCCACGAGTCCAAACCATAGACTGTATATAAATATGGAACCCACTTCCCTGCATTGGCCAAACTGACGCTATTTTCCCAGGGGTACGGGCAGTGCCATCTTGCAACTTTGGAGCCAGAGTCTGTGCAGTACGGTCCGAGAGTGGAGCTGCTATATCCTTGAGCCATCCACACTTCCTTAATACTACGCTCTTCGCTACCTCCACCAGTTACAAAGAAATGTTCTATTATACACTATACTTTTTTGTACTTCAATGTGTTTTTTTTTTTGTTTACAATTCTCACGGCCCCACAGGACCACTTGCTAACCGCTTTACGGAGGGGTTGGCATGACAGCTGGTCGTCGCCATGATGAAACATCCTGTTTCTATAGCGTCAAATAACTAACGAAACTTATCCAAAAAATTGACACTTGCATATAAAATGACAGAAACAATATTGAAAAAAAACAATTTTTATTTGACATGTATTTTAGTTTGGGCCAAGTCCCATCCGCTAACATAGAGCTTACGGTCTATACTGTAGCCAGTCACCAGGGGGCACTCTACTTGCTTTGGTTTCACTTTCGAGGCGCAGTCCCGCCGTCCATATTTATACAGTCTATGGTTCGTTGGAGTCAAATGAAGCAGCTAGTTTGCCAGGTTTATTTTGATGTTAACTAATTGTCTAAGCACTGGAGGAATACCGGCTACCGGCTTATTTTAGATTGTGTCTGTTTGAGCCAGGGATGACAGTTAAAAAAGATTCCAACGGTGAGATAGTCTGGGCAGCGACACGGACAATATTGCTGACCATTAGCCATCTGGTAGTGTTTAAGCTCCAGCTGCCAAAAACTGAGCCACCATGCTGTATTGACTTCCACCGTGGGCTGTTTGCCTTTAACTATGCTGGCAACATCAGCGCACTCATATCAGAGTGCTCAATATATTCTTTCACTAGCTTATCTGTAAACTAAATCGATGTTTGTACATGGACTGCTATATATTGTATTCTGAGACTGAAACAAGGATATTTCAGTGTAATACTACTATTGTTTTCCATGGATACCCTTCTTCTACTTCATTTCAGCCCAGTCCTATTTGATGCAATAGTCACAGAATTTAATTAAAGGTACTCGTGTCCTTGGACACCTGTTTTCTGGGGCACAGATCACATCTTTGAATATAATATATTTCAGTTAGTGGCAGTATCATTTGTGGTTGCTCCACTATTTCAAGGGAACCCAAACCACAACCTTTTTCTGAAACCAATCCAGTGGTTTTTGCTGCCTGAACCAAAGCAAGTGGCATTTGAAAGTGAGAGAAAAGAGTCTGTGCTTCACATTTGCCGGTACTGCACCTTGATACAAGTAGTCCTGGAAAAAAGGAAAATTCGAGTCTCAGTTGATTCGGTTTCATTGCTGTTTACTTATTGCAATCTTAAATGACTGTAAATAGCCTTTTTATCTCCAGCATCTTTTGTTTTTGTGAGAAGAGCCTACCATGAGGCTTATAGGCAGTTTAGACTTCTGCGTTATGTTGACGCAGAGGCTACAGTGATAACGCAGACACCTACGCAGAGACTAGCACTGTAGCTGACGTGCACCTCCGTAAGTACTCCCCATCTCCGCAATTTTCTAATAGATTGTTTTGGATCAATAAAGAATCTGTAAGGTTAACTGAGGAGGTGATGGAGAAGCAGCCGGAAATACTAAAGCGGAAACACGTTACTATCAAGCAGACCAATCACAGCTCTTGAGGTCGCCGCGGCGCAAAGTTACATTTCTGGAGAGGTGCACGTCAGCTACGGTCTATTACTCTAACACATAGCTCAACATACACCAATCAGGCATAACATTATGACCGCCTTCCTAATGTTGTGTAGGTCTCCCTTGTGACTCCAAAACAGTTGTGACCCATCAGAGAACGGACATGGGCCTTCCTAGGGTGTCCTGTGGTGTCTGGAAACAGAATGTTTTTTTAGTGAGGGGCCTTTGGGTCCTATGGGTTGAGGGGAGTGGCCTCTTGTTCCAGTGCATCCGACAGATACTTGATCAGTTTGGGATCTAGGGAATTTGGAGGCCAGGTCAACACCTTGTGCTGTTTTTCATGTGTACCATCTTTGTGTGTGTGCCTGTGTCAGGCTGCATCCTGCTGGGGATGGCTGCTGCCATCAAGGAGTGTCATTGCTATGGGGTGGGGGTGCCTGGTCTGGTCTAGGTGGATGGTACATGTCTAAGTAACATCTGCACGAAAGCCAGGATCAAATGTTTCCCGGCAGAACATTGTATTGTCACAAGATGGTCATTGTTATTTACTTCTCCTGTCAGTGGTCATAATGTTATGCCTATGACACACTATGCTTACTGGTGCATTAGATAATCTGCACAGACGAACATGAGGATATTAGATAATATGGATAGGTGTAGGTTTAATAGACAATATCGTGCAATCACAGGCCATTGGAGTAGATAACTGGAAGCAAATTAAGTTGGTGTGTAATGAATAAAGAGTCATCATCACATGATAATAAATAAAACTTGCTTGTAAAGCTCTAGGTACTAGATTATCCCTGCTCATTTTAACTATACGCCTGGCTGAATCAGGTACTTGGATGAACAACTTGGGCCTCATATGACTGACTCACAAGAAACCTGCAGATGACACGTTGCATACTGATACATATTCACGCAATATCTTAAGTTCTGAAAATGCTGAATCGTGCACACGGGGCAACCTTTCCTTTCCACCCTGCGAAAACACCTCCGTACTATAGCGTTGCTGCTCTGAGACCTCGCCTCCCACTCCAATCTCTGCTCCATCTATGAATAATTATAATGATCGACAGTTGGAATGACAACACGTACTTCAAGCTTTATTAAGTCAGACTCGCAGTCTCACCGTATCAGCAAGCAGATGGGTGGGTGGGGGTCGGAGAGAGGGGATTGTGAGAGATGCAAATAACAAGGAAGAGAGATGGGGAGTTGGGGGATGAGAGAAGAAGAGGGGAGGAAGCGTGATGAGTGAATGGAGGAGGAGTGTGTGTTTGTGTGTTAGCCAAAGAGAGGGAGTAGTGAAGATGGAGGCTGAGGAAAGGAGACACCCACAAGCTCTGTGTACGTGATGTTTGCCGCCACATCATTTACACTTTGAAGCACAACACCGCAGCAGCGCAGGTCCTTGTACGGGCCAAAATGAGGAAGTTCACATCAATTATCTCATGCTAATTTCACATCAAAAAGCCTCTCGTCGCAGGCAGGTTGGAGGAGAGCTGCGTGCTTGTTGATTAACGCCGCAGCGAGACGGGCCATCTGCATCCACGCCGCATCCACATAAGAGGAGAGGATGCATGAGTTAGCGCAGTCAGTTTAACTGCGCTGTGACAGCTCTCACTACGTCACATTACCTGCAGTACAAGACAGACGCCAACGCAGGAAATAAGGGAAAATATGCCTTTAAGAAGATTTAACACTTCATTGAAAAACGACTCACTCTTTTCTTCCCCCCGCTGCCTGCCCTTTTCCAGCATTAGAAAAAATAAATCACACAGGTATTCACATGAACACGTGTGGCACTGCAGTCCTGTGGAATTCCTTCCCGCACCGAGTTCGTTAAGCCGGAGTCAGAGCATGAGCCACTAACAGGCAAATGGCCTCATTTTTTCACTTTTCCGAAAGCATTAACATGATGAGAAGTGTCGCTTACATAACTTTTCTGCCACTTATGCATTCCTGCCGCTCCATTTCAAGATAGGCATGGAAAATTGGTGCAGTCTACGGAAACACATGATATATAGATATGATCTCACTGACGGTCAAAACACCTTTGAATGTCCCACAAACACTGGAGCCTTTTAAAGAAGCTGCACTTCTCTTGAACCGAAACCTGAACGCAAGTACGAGGCAGGCAGATGTGGAAATGTTTACCAGAAAAATTCTTGTTTTACTGTATGATGCTATATCAACGAATAACAATCTGTATATTTATGATATTTAAAATGCATTCAAAACGCAAATATCTGTAGAACATGTGAAGGGTGTGAGTAAAAAAAAATAAGCAAACCAAAAATAAATCAACAAGAGACGCACAAAGTCGCAACCACATCTCTGCAGACTTCACACTTGCCCACACATGCACTTAGCTGGATTCCTTGTGAACCTTGGTGGGTGTGTGTAGGTGCCGCTGATGGGATTCAGCACGATGCTTCCCTCCAGTTGCCACTTGGAACGTAATATACATACAGTGCTGTGGCACCGCTATTTTCGGGGTGTGTAACTATGTAACTTAGGGCATCGTGTTTATACAGACAAGAAAATGTACACACCGATCAGCCGCAGCATTATTAAAACCACTGACAGAAGTAAATAACACTAACCATCTTGTAACAATACAATGTTCTGTTGGGAAACAGGCATTCATGTGGATGTTACTTAGACATGTACCATCCACCTAGACCAGACCAGGCACCCCCACCCCATAGCAATGATACTCCTCGATGGCAGGATGCAGCCTTACACAGACACACACACAAAAACGGTTTAGGAACAACTCAAAACACATGAAAAACAGCACAAGGTGTTGACCTGGCCTTCAAATTCCCTAGATCCCAAATTGATCAAGTATCTGTGGGATGCACTGGAATAAGCAGAAGGTCCATGCCCATTCTCTGATGAATCAGAACTGTTTTGGAGGCACAAGGGGCGACCTACAGAATATTAGGACATAATGGTCATAATGTTATGCCTGATTGTGTATTTTGCACCATCATCAACACTATTGATTACCCAACAGGTCAATGATTAACAAGACAGTTTATTAAAGATGTCTGCTCTGAACATTTTAAGAACATTTTAAGAACTATCTAAAGTATGTGAGTTATGTCAAATGCAGGTAAATCGTCAGGCTTAATATGAATCAAACCTGACGATTTAGTCACAGACTATGACCTTCCCACAGTTCACTGAATGCTGTTGCATTACAATGGCTGATGCATGGATTTTATTCAAACTGTAGTTAATGCTTATACAAGAAGGTTCAGAGGCCAAGGCTGCTGTGTAGTTTCTATGGAAAGACAGAATGTGGAGATGCCTTGTAGGTTTAAGTATGGTTGCATGTGATAAGCACCCTATATGTTCTATAAAAAAACAAGTCACAGTGACGCACATCAGTTTTTTCATCAAATGAGCTAAAAAAATAAAAAAATAAAAAAGATAACGTTGCTTGAAGCAATGTGGTTGAGCAATGCCGGAACACAGCTTTCAGCCTATACAATCCATTTTATAATTTACTGTGAAACCCTTTTACATTAGGAGGGCTTACATGCTTTGACTTTCCATTTACACATACTATACCGGGGTAGAGGGTTTAGTTTTTGCCTTAAGGGCCACATTGAAAATATGACAGGTGGGCCGGGTCTGTAGGAGACTGGGTGTGAAACACAGACGGTATATAAATATGTACAACACGTCCCCACTTCCTTGCATTGGCCAAACTGATGGTATTTTCTCGGGGATACGGGCTGCGGCATTTTGTGACTTTGGAACCAGAGTCTGCGCAGTACATACTGCGCATGAGGCTAACCAGGTTAGCATGTCCTGGCCAACCAAGTCCCATACCAAACCTAACTATACTAAACAGAATACTACACGGACTGTAACACATATAGGCAGCCTTGAATACTGACAAATGGATCAGCTTTGTTCTGAGACTAATGGCGTTTTGTGCAGAAATAAAATGTCTTTCATGAGGACTAACAACACATCAAAAGACATACGTTCTATCTCCTTTTCAAAGCAGCCCCTATATTCAATAAGGATTAGCTTGACTCAGTAAGGCTTAGCTTAACACAACATGCCTGGCAGTAAAAACAGATAGCGATGTGTGCTGCTTGTGAGAAAACAGCTTTTCCTCACTGGTTTGAGCTTAATCTCCCCGACATCAGGGTTGCGTTTAAGGGTTGTGTTTTGCGTATTTGACTTAATGGCGAGGTTGGTCTGTATACTTTTGCAGCAGTAATCAAAAGGGACTCCGCAGCAATGTCGCGTTCCTCACCCGCGCAGGAACAAACTGGGTTACAGCTACGAAGCAACCGCCGAATCCTTCCTGCGCACATGTATAGCTCATTCATAACAATATTTAATCTCCAAATAGCTTCCCCTGTAATCATAAACACAGAGCAATTAGGGAAAATTCAAAACTTTGATTGAACAATGGGAAGCCTAATCAAATCTTCCGAAATGCGAGCGTGACAATTTTCAGCTGTTTGCTGTGCAAGTTTTAATAAAGCCAGCATGTGACAGGCTGCTCTGCCCTCTACATAAATCATGCTGTTTCAGCAGATAATAGGTGTTTGCGAGTCTGGAAGTCTAACACCCATTGCAAGTGAAGTGTGAATGACATAAAAGCTAATTAAAAGTCCCACATATCAATGGCTTGGCAGCGCTTCTTTCAACACAGCTGATTAACTGTAATATTATAAGGTCTTCTGTATGCAGGCTGGAAGAACATGCCTTCAGAAATCAACTGATCTATTTAAGTAGATGGGTTATTTTGGGATCACAGTATAATTTTTTTCAGAGGAAAATGTCATCACAGTGTGACAGCTCACAAGATCAGAGAGGCATTCACTCTTCAGTCATTGTAAAGTAGATATAGTCAAGTCGAATCTGTTTAAAGTGCTTTTAACAGTGCAGGTTCGTCACAAAGTGCTTTCCCAGAGCAGCCGAGCAGAAGCCCCCCTCCCTTTGTTTTTCAGCTTTAATGGTTTCTAATATGTTGCAGGAGTTTGACCTGCAGTTATTGTAGCACATCCGGCGCTTCAACAGGATCAACATTTCTGCATGACAACTCAATCTAAGGCACCCTGACTTCATCTGAGCAGACAAAGGCTGCAATTCCACGGCAAGAAAAAAGACCTTGATCTAAATCTAACACTGAATGTGTGCTTGCTTGCTTTTTTTTTTTTTTTTGCTGAAAAATCGACCGCTCTGCTGATATGATTTCGTGAAACAGATCTCATAAAGAAGATGAAAACGACCAACGGCAACGAGATCGGCAACAAATCTGATATGGCTAAGTACAGTAAAAAGCTTCCCCAAAAGGCCGTAACACTTTAGTTAATGAGTCCTTTAAGAGGTCGTGATTGTGGAATTATCAGTCGCAGATAAAACTGGCTCTTCATTAAATGTGTCAGTGTCTCAGACTAAATGATGTTTTTCTTTGTGTAGAAACAAACTGCACTCAGGCACAGAAATTCAAGTTCCTGGAGGATCCGCTGCGAGCAAACTGTAAACGCGGAGGAGGGAAAGGAGGTCATCAGAGAGTTAGCCGTGTGAGTGACTGAGAAGGATTTTTGTCAGTCGCACAACAACAGAGGGAGGTATTAGGCCTTGGCACAGAGCAGCTACCAACTGTTGGTCCGCTACAACAGCAATGGAAGAAGCTGCTTTGAGTGTGAAGAGCTTACTTTAATTATCAGACCCAGGAGTCAACAGTATGCCGCATTGTGCCTCTCTCTCTCTCTCTCTTTCACACAGCACATATCTTTTAACACAGTGAAAATACAAAGCCACATGATCTTTGCGCACCTTTAAAGTTCAAGTGCAAATGCAGACTCTGGGTGACTGCAGCTTCAACATTTCAGAGGAAAGGTTCATGCAGATGAGAGAAGAATTCAGAGAAAAAAAAGGTGGACGTCAAGTCGTAGCATGAAAACAGATCTGAAACAAAAGGTATGCTCGATGCTACACACCAATACAATGGTTTGTCATTTGAGTTTTCGGTCTGAAGCATTTTCTTTGTCTGAAAGTGAACAGAAAGGCATTTAGCTGCTCTGGTGAAGAACAAGCTGAAGGCTTAGTTGGGCTGCTCCCTCTCTGTCCTCCTGTATAAGTCGTTTCACCAAATCAAAACACGGTCTTAGGGAAGCGTCCTGGAGAAAAGGTAAGCTGAATGAGGAACTACAAAGATCCCTGCGGGTTAGAATGCTTGTTTAAATCCCACTCCTCTGCCAACATGATTGTTAGAATATTGTAGAATCAGCTGTCAGTTGTGTTACTGACTTCTTCTAAAGAGCGACTTCCGCCACGTACAGCGTGTCTTGCACAAAGTTTCTTCAGATTCTCTGCGACAAATGATTAAAGGCTGAATAGTTTTCTATTTGTATGTCGTAAAACGTAATTTGTCCATCCCACATGGGATTATATCACAGATCTAGACTGAGAATAAAAACATGAGCCTGTGGGATGGCAAGCAGTTGGAGCTTAAACCCGAACTGAAAAGAACCATTACTGAAACAGCATGAAGCAAAAAGAAAATTTCAAGTAATAAGGGCTCCCTTCCTGAACTCTTTAGGAATATTTTGCTGCAGATGGTTCCGCTGCAATAAAACCTTTGAGAGGATCATTTTGCAAGAGTGGAAAATGTTTTTTAAATGGTGGGTATTTGGATAAACAGAGTATTAAAGGTGCTAAGCAGTGGCCCCAGTGGCACACCTTGCCATGAGGCTACAGGAGGATGCCCTGACTTCTCTGGTCCAAGGAGAATGTTCTGAAGACACTTATCCAAGAAGAGCTTCGAGTTGCCCAGACTCCAGACTTTCATCTAAACCCAGTTAGCCCCAGAAGACTCTACCAGGAGCTTTTACCCCAACAAAAAAAGGTGCCATCAACACAAAGCAAATGCATAAATACAAAAATGAAAAAATTAAAGTCACCCTAGCAGAATTTGCAGTCTTTACCTCACTGTACATTTACACGTTAGCATTCGCTGCCATCGCAGAGTTTCAGTTCACAACTATGTACCGACGCTTGCATTACCTTGCAGGCAACACTATCCAGAAAGAACAACACGAATCTAAAGAAAACAAAGCAGCAGCTTGTTGTTGTTCCTTTTGTTATCTTTCCTCACTGTCATCCCTTAACACGGCATATGGCAAATCAGCAAGAGCTGTTTGCATGCAGCCGTGGAGGTGTACCTTGGTGTATTTCTCGGTAATACCCAGAGTAACAATGTGACAAAGATAAAAAAAAAAAAAAAGAAAAAACAGCGACACATATTTATCAAGTGGGTTTCATATACAACATACTCTCAAAAACACCCGTTCTCAAATAGGTGGGATAAAACCGGGCTAAGTGAGACTGCGGGATTTACAACAAACTGTGAATCCTTTGATATGGAGTTCTCATATTTTTGATTGGTAAAATGATTGGATCCTTGGAGGAATTCTGCAACAGACTGTAACGGATATAATTCAAGTAGAATGATTAATATTTGAGCATGGAAACATGGAATAGTAACTTTTTGGAGGCTCAGTAGTAGACTTCCAACCTGCTCTGGGTTGTATAAGTATAAAACTGAAAGAAAGCAGTGCCAGGAATATTTATTTATTCCATATACAGTATATACTTTAAAATTATATATATATATATATATATATATATATATATATAAAAAACACTGCCTTGCCTTGTTTGATTCATTTACCCCTTGGGAGTGGAGGTGGGCGGGGTTGAGGGATGTCTCTTAGTGCCACTTAAATGAATCCTGAAGTAGGGAAGGGAGTGCTCGGGATGGGAAGCAACTGGACCGACGGCTAAGCAGACTTATCTCCTATTATCACATTGATTTTTTTTTTTTTTTTTTATCCCTCTCATGCTATCTCCCTGTCTGTTTTTATGCCACTCTCAGGCTCAGAGATTCATCTGGAGTGCTGTGAACTCCTCTTCTCCGTGGGCATCTGTGAGATCTTCTAGCTGAGAGCTTTTTTATAAAAAAAAAAAAGAAAAAGCCCTGTGATTGCAGACCAACCCAGGGCTAGGTATTCACCTGAGGTTGAAGTGGTTGCTATGGCAACGCCCGCTGTTGGCCCTAAGCCGGCACAAAATAACGCACGCAGGGGGTGGAAAGAGAGGTTGGCATGAGCGGGTAATCCATCTGACAACACAATGCGCAAACAATCCAAACCTCTACGACTCTATGTTTCATGCGGACTTGACTCGGAGTCGGCCCCAGCGGCACTCGTATCTTCGCGTGGTTACCATACCCCGTTGACAGACAGCATACTTTTATTGCACCTCCAAGGTATGAGGAAATCAGTGCAGCTTATTGGATCTTAGAATGGGAGCGATGAGGATAATTCTGTAGACACAGTGCAATGCTCCTAAGAAATGCAAACAAACATATTGATCACTCTAATTACCTTCATTGTCCTTCAGGGTGAAGTTGGGATTAACTGGTAGCTGGCTCGGCAGAGCAAAGGAAAACCGCTGTCCATTGGCAAAGTCATCCTTATCCACTGCTGTGACAGTCTGGATCACCTGTTGTTTGGAAGACACGTCGTAAATTGCTTTCCAGAGGCAACACATGCAACATTTAATTAGCCCCTGCGCCATTTAGAATCGCTCCCTCTAATTACAAGCGGGGCGAGGAGCTGATTTAGCTTCTGAAGCATGTCTCGTGATTTGTTGATCATAATTCGTCAAAGTCAGCGTGCCTCTGACCTACAGCCAAATGGCGGTGTAACGTTTCCTCCTCTACCTGTGTACGGCGCCTGAAGGACAGTGCCTGGTTGTCACACTTGGATTTGAGAGCATTTGGCTTGGGCCTGGGGGGAGCTGGCATCTAACAATGACAAGGGTGCTCCCAGGGCACCCTCACTGCCACTTTTGTCAGATTGCTACCCTTAATTGGTAAAAGACACAGTGAGAGAGAGAGAGGAGGGAAACGGCACTGAGAGGGAAAATGACCCAATAGACTCTGTCACCACTGGAAGTTCTTATCTTCAGTGTGAAATTTGGGGCATTGTTGTGCTCCTGGTGTATTTGGTCAAGCCTCTTTCTTTAACTGCGCAGTATTAGGGTGCATTTTGTGTGTGATTGAGTTTACTTTTGAGAGTGAGGAAGGCAGGGCTCCCTTTTAATAATGGCTCCAGTGTTAAGTTTTCATTTTGCATCAGTGTGAATCCCACTAAGTGCCACTCAGTTATTCTTAAAAAATCGGGATAATGGAATGACTATATTCAAACATCCATGGGCTACCAATGGTTTATTAATACATCCATTCAGTAATCACAATTTCAAATGATACACCAGTACAGCACTGTGGCTGTTAAGTCCACATTTGCTGTTATCACACTGGGGTTTTTGCATAACCACAACCGTCAGATCCAAGAATCAGACTAGTCAAACTAACTTTTGAGCCTTTACAACCTAATCCAATTTTCTTTACACCAGTAACTCTTATGATGTTTTGCAGTTTGGGCACTTCCAACAGGCAAAGAAAAGCTGCATTAAAATCGTTACTTGAACCCTTATATACCCTGTACAGTGATTTAAAATTTGCGTATCCACCCAAAATACTCTAAACCATCGGTCTTCAACGTTTTCCAGAACAAGGACCCCCAAACTGATGGAGAGATGGAGTGGGGACCCCCTACTTATGTTTATGTGTATTTAAATACATTTAAATTTATGGGAAAAAATATTCGAGACCCCCCTGCAGTATCTCCGCGGACCCCCTAGGGGTTGCAGACCCCCTGCTGAAGACCTCTGCTCTAAACCCATAGTCCCAGGAACCAAAAGGTTCCTTCAGATCATAGGTTGTGTGAAGGACCTCCAGTCCAATAGTTGGCACAATGTTTCAACTATTGGACCAATCAGAAATATTCATTACTGCAAGCCCCACCCCCAAAGTTCTTGAACTTTTAAAAAAGCGCTCCCACCGTGAGCAGCTTTATTTGGATGCCGTCCCTGTGTTAGAAATGCACTTTTATATGTTTCCTCCTGTGGTTCCTAGCCCAAATAGAAAGTTCCTGCAGTGGAAACGTGGATGTAGGTGCCGGGCTACAAGTTTGATAGACACCTGCCACATTTATCGAAAGTTCTCCATTGCAGTGGTAGAATAATTGGAATTCAAATAGATTCTGAAACATAAATGAGCAGATCTGTTCTTTCACATACATTGTGGTGTACCACTGTCTCATCCAATGCATTATAATTCTTTCCACTTAATTGTCTGGGGGCAAGAATCTTGAGGCTACATTGTAACCTTAATTCAAATTCAATACAAACTTCTATTTAAAGTTTTCTCCCACCAGCGTGAAACTATTAAAAATGTATTTAGTTAGGACTTCCCAGTCTTTACTCCATCATCTTTTGCCGAACCACACTTTCAGCCATTTCCATGCCGCTGATTGCTCTATATCTCAGAAACCTTCTTAATTTGAATGAATCAAAGACTACTGAGAGCAAATTGGAATGAGCTTCGATTTAGAGCCGTCATGGTTTGCTGCTGAGATACTCGTTCTGAATGAGGGATGATTAAGCAGCTCTCTCTAGTTCCTTCACAGGCGCCTACTGCTCGGCTCTTACCGAGCAACTCAAACTGCTGAGGGAAACAATAGTTCAGTGCAGGAGTGCATGTAGTCAGGGAAATGGCTGTGGTTAATGGACAGCTCTCAACACTTACCTTCTGAGGTGCTTTCGGCATGAAGGATGTTTTGGGCGTGCGAGAGCACAGAGATGAAGAGAAAAACAGAAATATGTGTTGAGTGGCTTCTCTCAGACACTCACCTGTCCTGGCCTTGAGCTCTCACACACAATGACTTCCTCATCGGTTGCTATTTCTGGCGGATTGTCGTTCACGTCCAGGACCTGGACGGTAACAGGAACGTGATTGAGAAGGCTGGGGTTGTCTGTAGCAGAGAGAGAGAAAGAGAGAGAGAGAGAATGAGGACAAAGAAAATGAATGCCAAATGCAAGCCTTAATAGCAAAATAAAACATTCACCGCTGCGGCTCTAAACTGGGGCACACTGTGCTCTTCTTGTTAGACTGTTTATGGGTTTTGTCTCCGGTTTTGCCACCATAAAAGCACCGAAGGATGCAGCGTTGTAGAAAGCAATTTTGTTTATTAAAGTTAATCTGACCGTGTTTTGTGCGGCTTTCATTTTGTCTCAGTTGGGGCTCTCAATTGTAATACAGTACATCATCTGGCCCTTGCACAAGCGACTCGGCTAGCAAGTAAAGCATCCCATCTGCTGTGTGAAAAACAAAACATGCCTGAGTTATCTTTTGCTTTACTGAACTAATTCTAATAATTAACCGATATTACGAACTCTCTCCCATGTGATGGACACCAGTATGGACATCAAAGTGCCATCAGTCCAGAAACGTCAAGATAAATGGCTTTTATGTCTTACTGGGACTGTCTGAAACAACGTTAATAATGAGCAAAGACAATACTGACCTATTAAAATGTACAGCTTTCCATTTATTATTGGAATATTGAACTAATCAAGGTATTTAACCCTCAACACCTCGGCCCCTGGCGGAAAAGTATTTTTACCGGGTAGTGTCCAGGTGTGAGTATACTTAACAGTGCTGAAAAATAGACTGCACGCTCTGCAAAACCTTCAGTGAAGTCACACAGGTGCACAAGTCCTTAAATTAAATTTATGGACTCAAGATTTTTACTTAATTTATCCTGTGCTCCAGGATGCTGCACGCACCCTTTTTTGCTTTTTAGCACCTCATGAAAGCCTGACATTGCGCCTACTGTGTTTTTAGATGACGAGTACTGTGATAATCCACGGACAAAGAAATTCAATCATGGCTTCTCTAATTTACTCGCTCGCCGTGGAGAGTCTGTCTACTCCTTGTGGCCATTAGAAAGCGGGATAAAATCTCTGCAGGATCGTTTGCCCAGCTGTGTTGGGTGCTTTGTCTCTCTCTATGACACAGTGTGTCCTTGCTCATTCAGAGAGGTAAAAATTTATCATTCTGCCTTTTGACAGTGCCTCGGCATGTAACTCTTTCCTTGAATACTAAAGAGAAGGCGAAGAGATAAAGAAACATTAGCATGCAGCCCCCCTGTTGGTCGGCGAGAGATTTGCTTAATTGTGATTACAAATTACCCAAGTTACCTGATAGCGGTTCATGGAGTTAGAGGGGGCTGTATTGATTTAATTAATTTTCAGAATAGAAAAGGACATTGAAACAATTGGGACTAATTTAATTTTGTACTTAATTATGAGGAAAATACACACGCACCTATCTGAATACAATCCAATCATTATGCAAATGGTATCCTTCGTCCTTGTTTTCCTCAGACTTTGTTCATTTCATTATAAAGAGACTTGGCATTGAGCTGTGCTTAAATACAGTTAGTGATGGTTCTTGTAGGCTGTTAATAATGTTATTTAAATCATGCTGTGCTGAAAACAATACTCACACATGTCTGCGTGTAGATTAAAGTGTGCCAATTTTTCAGTTTAGCTCATGAATCGGGTTGGAAAGTTTAATTTCCTATTTATCCATTTATCCATTAAAAATGACATGACAATGTCCAAAAACACAAGGCGATTGTTATCGTTACATAATTTGTACATTGCAAGGCTTGCAGCAGCACTTTTTTATTTTTAACAGGCATCGTTTTTGGATAAATAAAATGCTGAACCTCCACGTAAATACCGCTCTGCTCTTTTTATCCTGTCGGTAAAGAGGGTGCAGTGCCGATCCATGTACTCATTTCTCTTTATGGAAACTTTCTTTTGTTGATATTGATTTTGACTCCAATTTTACCCTCTATGAATTTGAACCTAGACTGCTGTCAACAATACGATCCCCTCAGGGTGTCTCGTTATCTGGTGGCAGAGGAAAAAAATAAATAAATAAGATCTCTGGCTCGAGATATAGCATACACCTTTTTTATACACACACACATATATATATAGAAAACTTCTACTTTTTAAATCATGCTGTCATGGCACAGGCTCAAGCCACCGTCACCCATGATTTGAATGCAATTCTGATTTATAATGTCTAGCATTAGCTTGAGGCTAAAGAAAGTGAGTGTGGAATGAAAGATCGATCTGTCAGCCTCCTCTTGCAGCAACTGCTTTACAGCATTTCATGTGTTTACTGCGGTTCAGTTCAGGATGAGAAGTGTATGTGTGTACCTTCCCATCTGCTTTGTTACCTTTTGCAAAGCCGTAAACTTTACACAGACTAAAATAAATTAGATTTCTTTTATCGCTTTTAAAGCTAGGTAACGGTCATCTGTTGGATCGACCAGCTCTGCATGAGGATGTGTAGCACTTCCTAGCTTCCTAACTGGCCTTTGCTCTTCCTTTTTCCCCCTTTTTCAAATGCAAATACGGACTACTGCCAGCTACAGGTATAAAAAGCGCAAGGTGCGTTCAAGGTCAACCTTTCGGCCCAGACACAGTCAACGTACGGAAGCGTCACAGCCGGCCTTCTCTGCCGGTAGTTCTTTGACGTTCAGCGTGCATGCACCTTCAGAGACTCCCTAAAGCTAGTTTTAAGCCGGAATCACCTTTGCTCGCTCATAAAATAGTCACAACAGGTGTTGCCACGTTCGTCGCAAACTCAAACATTCGGTTTCCGGAGAGCGGCCTGGGTACCTACCAACCTCCGAGGCCATCACAGTAATGTTGTGCCAAGGCATGTCCTCTCTGTCCAGAGGCTGCGTCGTACGTATGACTCCGCTGCTCTCGTCGATTCTGAAGTACCTCACTCCATCCTCTTTGCTGTCCAAGAAGTATCTATTGGAAGAGAAAATTACAATCGTATGACTTCACTGAGGCAGAAAAAAACAGACATTACATTGACTCTGTGACTGTTTAACCCACATCAAGCAATATTAATACATCCATTATGAAAAATGAAACACACTGTAAAGAAAATACTAATTCAGAGCCTTACGTGTTTCAAACTGCCTTTTAACATTACCACGGAGTCACATTCTGTTCTGGACTGATCAACACTGTGCGGAAAATCCGTGTAATGTAAAGTAGAGTGGAAAAAGACAAAATTAAGCATGTGAAGCTGATATGTCTTAAGGGGTGTTCGAACAATTAAGTACTGCACTTCCACAAAGACTGGCGGCTCATAAGAGAGAGATAAAAGAAACAGAGAATGCTCAAACTCTAGGAAAAATAGCCTGGACTTTATAACCTTATAGCTCCCGTGGGTCAATCTTAATAAATACTGGATCTTATATTGCCCGCGATCAAACTAATAAAAATTTTTACCAAGCTTTTCCTTAACATAACCCGGATGATATGATCAGGAAAAGTTTTTAAAAACGGCTCCCTTCAGAGGCACGGATTATTATACGACTGCTTTCAGAGACCGAGCAATCCCGTGTATTATGGGTAAACTGATCTTAGCGTTTAATTGATCCAGTTTCCTTTTAAGTACCTAATTAAATGCCTCACAATCACTTGATGCGTTTCGCGACTGCTGGGGCCTCGGGAAACAAACATTTATTTGCATTTTTTTATGTCATATTTTGTTGAATAACCAGAAAACAAAGCCCTAAATTAATGAGAACTAGTCAACCGAAGCCAGACTGGAGCAGTTGGCGCGCTGGAGTGACGGAGGTACAGAAGCAGAAGCAGCTCAAGCCAAAGGGGATGCGTTTATGCTTCCGTGATTTTCCAAAGCCTTGTCCCACCTCTGAGGTACATGAATAGAATAATCCCTGCTGCTTTTAAATGGACTGGAGTGTTCTCAAAATACATATTTCTAAGTCAAGAGCAATTATCTTCAATATTTAATAATGACAATGCTGCCAATGTTTACACTCCTGTAATGTCTTTCTAGCAACAGCGTTATCAAACTAGAAGCAAAGCAGTCGCTGGAATACAAAGAGGAAATGGACTCCTCTCATGAGTTCAAGCACAAAATGGCCATTGACTGTGTATTCCCTAATTTATTTTTTAATGACCTATTTACACCTTTAATCCATCGTTCATTCAGCAGCGTAATGTACCCTAATGTCGAATATTTTCAATTGACACGAGAGAAGGAGGCAGTATAGGAATATAAATGCCAGGATTGAAGTTATTGGAAATAATGATCAATTTTTATTTATTTATTTTTTATCCCAGATTGCCAGTTTACCCGGCAGCCCATGCTGGAAATGCTGCCCTGATTTACTGAATGTTCGGGCTCATAAAAGCATGAAGGCTGCAAACGTGAGCGTCTTTGTCTGCAGAAGAGAAGCACATTATTTTACGGCTTACAGGGAAGTGGCACTGAAAAAACACTTCATTGTCGTTAATTACCGCTACCGGTGATAAATCTGGTGCATTCTGTTGTTTTAGTGTTGTTTCGTTGGCGGCAATTTTCTCCTTTGTGCAGATAACTAGAACAAGATGTCGCACTACAGGACCGTGGAAGACGAAAATCTTTGTTTTTCCTCGGTCAACATCAGGTTGACAATATCGTCTCAAGACCAAACATTTCTTAAACTGTTTCTTTAAATGAGTAATCTGTTGTAAGAAGTAGATTACAATTTAACATTTAAATATGTAGAAAACTGTTAAGATATGGTGGCCTTCCTGGCATTTCATCCCTACGTTTACTGATCATTTAATCAGTTTGTTAGTTAATACAGTGGATTATTGGGGCAGTAGCAGTGGCGTTCCTTGGTTCAGGGGGTCCTCGGGCCTCTAACATAAGACATCAAGACTAAACCTAACCTACCCGACCTATAAAAAACAACAGAGTAAAAGCTCCCACTGCAATGGCTGCAATGGCACACATCCATTTATTGGTTTTCTTCAATTAGACCAGACTGGTGTAATCTGAGGTACAAATGCAAGACAGCATGAGTCGGACACCATGTACCTCTCATAAATAGCATCTGGGGGCATTGGAGCACGTAGCGGTTCACACGCAAAGCTGCACAATTGGCTTGGTTTGCCTGTCATGACGGTGCGCCCCTGGGCAGGAGCAGTCTCCCCATCGACTGATTGATTGGTTAGTCAGTGTACTCTCTTTCAGACAAATTCTCAATGGGTGGACACTTGCCTTCATCAACAGCCTTCCAGGATTAATCCATACTTCTCAACAACGGGAGGTACAGACTGCACGTGAAGACCATTTGCACAACTTGCCCAACCTACGGGAGACAGTTAGGCCTAACGTATCTAACGTTCACTCAATACCCACTCGGACTTGGCTCCAAAGTGATCGCCACCATGTTAAAGAATTCGTCAATGTGTCTGCATTTTGTTAAAAATGGTGGACAATATCTACTAAAAAAAAATGTAGAGAAACCACTCTGTGTTGGTCAACTCTGAGTCTATTGGATAAAAATAGATGAATAGCACCAAACACCAGCATTCTTGTGTTACATTTATAATTTAGGCTTATAATCTTACAAAATAGAGAGCACTCAATGCACTATGCAGACTAATTATTCCAGAAATGAGAAGCTATTTTCCCTGTGACCATCTGGCACAACATTAAAACCACTGAAAAGAGAAGCAACTAAGATTGACCATCTTGTGACAATGCAATGATCTAATGTGAAACTTTTGGACCTGGCATTTGTGTGGATGTTGCTTAGACATGTACCACCCACCTAGACCAGACCACGCAGCAGCCATCCCCAGCAGGATGCAGCCTGACACAGGCACACACACAAAAACGGTTTAGGAACAACTCAAAAAAACATGAAGAACAGCACAAGGTGTTGACCTGGCCTCCAAATTCACTAGATCCCAAACTGGTCAAGTATCTCTGGGATGCACTGGAACAAGTCTGATCCACAGAGGCCCCTCCACTCAACCCATAGGACCCTAAGGCCCCCACTAACAACATCCTGTTACCAGACACCACAGGACACCCTCATAAGGCCCATGTCCATTCTCTGATGAGTCACAACTGTTTTGGAGGTACAGGGGAGACCTACACAACATTAGGTCATAATGTTGATTTTCTTCGGTCGACTACAGCCCTACCGTTTATACCGGAAGGTAAAAGACCTTAGTCTTACAAGTCCTTACGAGTATCTAGGCAATAATTATGTTAATATCCAAGAGCAACCACAGGAAATGACCCACAGAGACCTTGTTTGGTAATTTAGATGTCAATTTCACAGCATTCCTCAAAGTTTAAAATGCCACTTCAGTGACATGTTTATTTCACTGCACGCACGGGCAGACTTTTGATGATCAAAGGCCGCCAAACACTGATCCCTGCTGCGCTTTACATTCAGATGCCAACATGAGCGGCGGCAGTGGCACAGTTGTTTAGTATTCTGGGTTCAAGTGGATGTCATCAGAATATTTCCCGCTGGCTTCTTTTATATGTGGTGATCACTGCGAGCGATGCTCTATAGGAATGGACGAGGTATCCCACAAGGACAAAATGGAAAGTCTTTCATATGTAGATTACCTTCTTGTTTACGACAAATCGCTCACGTCAAGATTCTGACAGGAAACCTTATTTAACCCCCGTTTTCTTTTCATTTCACAGTGGACGAGAGCATCGCAGAGCTCACCTCGTACAAAACAAACAAAAAAGTAGTATGGAAATGTACTGATAGAGAATTTCAGGGCCATTAAATGCATAAATCTGTCATCCGTGGGCGATTTCAATATCAACACAACACAAAACCAGATGATATACATCTTACAAATCAAACATGAATAGCATTTTTATAATGACCGGTGCCAATGTTAAGGCGTCCTTCAACCATTCAACCCTAGAATCAGGCCCTTAACTTATTTTTTATTTGTCGTGTTTACTTTTTCAATATATGAACTAATTAATGACCAGACCTCCACACTGAATACCACGCACAGACTACAACAAACATATCACAAATGAACAGTTTTCCTTTGCAGCAATGAAGCAAACAGCCCCGCAGCATCTTTGCTTCTCTCCTCCGTCATCCTCCTTCCTTGAGAGTCACACAAGTTCAGGATACAAGCTAATTAGTGTTCATTTGCAGCTTATTTACCACAGTTCACCATGTTATGTCTGTAGAACACCGGCTAGGGCTGTGGAGGCAGTTTCTCAGTTAGGAGCGAAGTGGAAAGTCAAAGGAATGATCGCTGTGTGACGTATTATTGTTGCGATGTAGCGTTAGGATCCTAATTATATTAACGTGGTGCAGAACTCACTTTTTTTGTTTTCAAAGATTTCGAACAGACCAGGTCCAGCTTTGAAAACAGTAAATTTAGAGCCTGGACAAGTCGAGAAGTAGACTTCATCTCATCCAGACTGGAGTTCAGACCAGAAACTACTAGACACAGACTTGTCAAATATAGACTAATTTCGTGTAAACAGTGTAAAGATTGACTATATTAATTATAAATGGTATTTTATTTCTACAAACAAGAGACAACATGATGCTTCTGGTCTAATGCGGTCTAGTTGTGGAAAACTACGTTTTTTGGGGATAAAATAAAAGTTTCAAACCCATCTTTTACTCTTACTGTTACTTGTACTCTACTTGTTATCAAAGACAGGGTTTTATAAGTCAAATCTTTAAAAGAGACCTGGTCAACAGAGGGGAAAACGCAGTGACATTGAAGTTTTGTGCTTTCACAAGTCAAACACTGTGTCTTAAACATCATCACACTGTGTCTACAGAGAAAGCGCAGCTTGAACAGCGTGTTAGCCGAGCAGCAGCTCCAGTGTACCTTGCACTCGCAGTTACAGCGGCTTCCCCAGAGCTCCGTCTGTGTCGACACGGGACGCGTTCAAACACAGTATCAAGCTTCAGGTCAACACAGTTTTCACAATCCACAATCCTCGTGGTTTCGCGTATAAGATGGCACGTCAAAATATGCTTTGGCAGCGTTTTATAATATAAGTAACAATGTCACTTAAATTCTGTCGTAACTGCACATTTCGGCAAATTTATGTTTTCACCTCTGTGTTCATGACTTCAATATACATTGAGTCTACACTATAGACACACTACACTGTAAATACTAGCTCCAGGAAATAGACGTATACACTAATTAGACACTAAGGAGTAAATTGCATTGACCATCTTGTGACAATTCAATGTTCTGCTGGGAAACTTTTAGACCTGGCATTCATGTGGATGCTACTTAGACATTACCACCCACCTAGACTAGACCAGGCACCCCCCACCCCATAACAATGACATTCCTTGATGGCAGCAGCCATCCCCAGCAGGATGCAGCCACAGACAGGCACACACACAAAAATGGTTTAGGAACAACTAAAAAAAAACATGAAAAACAACTCAAGGTGTTGACGTGGCCTCCAAATTCACTAGATCAAGTATCTATAAGATGCACTGGAACAAGCCTGATCCATAGAGGCCCCACCCCTCAACCCACAGGACCTAAAGGCCTCCACTAACAACATTCAGTTGCCAGACACCACAGGACACCCTCAGAAGGCCCATGTCCATTCTCTGATGAGTCAAAACGGTTATGGAGGAACAAGGGAGACCGACACAATATTAGGAAGGTGGTCATATACATGGGTGAAAGCATTACACCCTCAACTCAATGACATTTGAGTACTGCGTGACCACATTTACCTTGCTTGAACAGTGTGGAAGGTGACTGCCTGGTACATGTTTTCACACTGGTGCTGAGACAGCTGAGTGCCACAAACTCGTATGCTCGACTCGACTCGGCTGATGCTAATACCAGCTGTCAAACGTTCTCACTCCCCTCAACGTCACGTACATGCCTGTGTGCCAAAGCATGCCAAACAGGTCTCTTGGGAGCTTTGGAGTTTGTTCAATTGGTCCATGTACCAGAGTCACAGCAGACTCTGCTAGCCTGTGCACAACCAGTGGCAAAGATTCCCACTCCGAACTGGCGTTTGAGGGGTGTACCTTGTCTGCAGCCATGCCCTGCTTCATCACAGGGACCTATTAGCTGAAATCTCATCATCAGCATGATAATAATTACATTTTCTTGCTTACAGGCCACTAATATATCAGCCACCATTATACTATTGTGCATCCTCAGTGATACGTTGCAGTGTTTACTCCTGTTCAGAAAACTCCAAGACTATGCAGCTCATGCCAGGGCCTTCAACAATGATCCTATACCATGTAACGGCAACAGAAAATTGCTACTTATTGACATGCAGCATAAGCAATACTTCACCTCACAGGGAGCATCATGTTTGCAGCTACCCATCAGTTAAGTCGCGACTATGGCAAGAATTCAAATTAACGCCAGCAGCGCTCTAGTGTAATGTCATGAAACGAGGTACCTGTTCTCAGCACCCAAGATTAGTCCACACAGCCTGAGGCTTATATCAATCTTTTTTTTCCCCACAGTACACAAGCATGTGTTTATAGTGCATACAAATGTGCCGAGCGGTCGGGTTGCCTCAGGTGACTCCACGAGCTTGCAGACAAAATAACCAGCTATGTGATGATAGCGCAACACAACAATGATTCACCATGCACACGGCTCCTGTAAAGGCTACTAAATATATCACGGTACGTCTACTTAACATTTACATTGGTGTGACTCGAGACGAATCCAAGGCCACCTGAATAATCACATGGTGTCACATGGTGGTTCAAGGCACAAAATGTAGGGTTGTTCCATATGCTGCTAAATATAGACCGATCAGGCATAACATTATGACCTAATATTGTGTAGGTCTCCCTTGTGCCTCTAAAACAATGTTGTTAGTGGGGGCCATTGGGTCCTATGGGTTGGGGGGGGGGGGGGGGGGGGGGGGATCATCCCACAGATACTTGATCACTTTGGGATCTAGTGAATTTGGAGGCCAGGTCAACACCTTGTGCTGTTCTTCATGTTTTTTGAGTTGTTCCTAAACCGTTTTTGTGTGTGTGCCTGTGTCAGGCGGCATCCTGCTGGGGATGCCTGCTGCCCTCAAGTAGTGTCATTGCTATGGGGTGGGGGTGCCTGGTCTGGTCTAGGTGGGTGGTACATGTCTAAGTAACAGCCACACGAATGCCAGGTACAAAAGTTTCCCAGCAGAACACTGAATTGTCACAAGATCAGTGGTCAGTGGTCAAAAGGTTATGCCTGATCGGTGTATGTGCGTAGTAATGCATGTGCAAACCTTGTATGATTCTATAACAATATATAAAATACTGTGTAAGTTTGCAGGTGGAAATAATCATATTATTTTTGAATCTCAATATGCAAGTTCATTTGCCTGGTAAACCAGAAGGCCCAGTAGATGAATAAATAAAACTGTAATGAAGTGACGAATTAATAAACAAAGTGTTCTTGGATATGTTTTAACAGCAAGGCAAATCCAAACAGAGATGGTAACCAGGCATTTTAGACATTTCTCAGAAATCCATCTGGCTAAGACTGGTATGTTTTTTATAGTGGCGCATTGGCTGCCAGTCCGCTGAGCCTCAAAATAAGCCTCCTAACATTAGCAACATCCTCTTTCCCCTCCCTTTGCAAAGGGAAAATGTCTGATATTTAACAAAAGACAATAAACTGATGAAGACAAAACACCTAGAGAGCTGCTCTCCTTCTGATTATTTGCAATCGGCTTGCAAATAACTTATGCCTAAGTAGAAAGTCAGAACATCTAACCTGACAGGACTGTTCCTGCTGTCGGGATCCCGCGCCGTTACTGCGCCCACCTCCGTGCCGCTCCGTGCGTTTTCGTAAACATCCAGTATGTAATAATCCATAGAAAAGACGGGGGCCTCGTCCACATCCCCAACTGTGATTTTAAGGGTGGCGGTGTCTTTGAAAGAGCCAAGGTAGGAAAAACGAGGGTCCACGTGTGTGTTCGTCCCCTCAATGTGCAGCGTGTAGGTCTTCTTCCTCTCGTAGTTCAGAGGCTGTTGGGAGAAGGCAGCAAAGGGCCGTGAGATTAGCATACTCATTGAGAACTGCACTTTTGGTACACTGACTGCTACTTCTGTCTGCAGATGCACCATTTGTATGCCGGTAAAATATTTAACCAGCATCAAAACAAGGCCGTTCAGTGCTACTAGGTCAAAAATCCCATTTAAGGAAAGTGCTGAAGCATGAAGTTAGAACATGCTTACCTTTTTGAGGCTGATGATTCCCTCCCTTGTGTCTCTGTCCGTGGATATGGAGAACATGTTGGCTCCCTCTGAGTTAATGATGCTGTACTTGATGTCTGCATTGATGCCAAGGTCCTCATCATTGGCTTTGATCTTCCCCACCGCTTTCCCGACTTGAGCTGATTCGGGTACGTACAGCTGGTAATTTTCTGCGGATGAACATTGATGTATGCCCGTTTAAAGACAGCAAGAAATGAAAAAAAAAAAAGAAAAAGAAAAAACTGTTTTACACACATTACCGAACCTCCTCTGCCCCACATCGCCGTCTCCTTAAAGGGCTTAGCTAAGCAATTTGCCTTTGTCACCATTTGTTCCTGAGGGTATGTCATTAAAAACACTCCGCAGAGCTTCAAATGACATTAAATGCTAAGCCGAGGTTGATAGCGCCGCTGTGGAGCAGATCAAACTCTGAGGCAGACGATTATTCAGAAAATGTTGATGGCTTTGAAATAGTTTTTTTTCTATCCTTTTTTTTTTTTCCTCGCCACGGCACAAATGAAAAAAATCAGAGCCGAAGGGGGATTATACTTGATGAGGCACTTTCAAAGACAACGAGTCGCAACTTTATCATTACTTAAGTTTATCATTAAAATGGGGGAAAAAAATCCAGACCCTCTGCAAAACAGAGGGTTTTGATGAATGCTCGTCTAATTTTGCTAATTATAAGAAATACGAGTGCAATATTAGACTACCGAGTCACACAATGAGTATTATATATCACAGTGAGGTTTCCTGAATAGATATATAGTATTAGGGGGAGGCTCAAAAGTCCGTGATTTGCTTTTTAAATATTCTTAAAGATTTATGTAGTCAATAAATGCATGTGTATATAGAAATGATTACCATTCAAGGAACACATCGGAGAATACACTTGAAAAGATACTCTGCCTCTCTTTCATGCACAAATAAGGACTTTTGTTCCACTGTGTGAAAATAATAAATAAAATACCTTATCAGTGTGTTTTTATAAATTAAGCTACTGGCTAGCCCAGAAGCAACAGATTTCTAATTGTTCTAATTTGCTGTCTTCCAGTTTCCTAAATGTAATGCACTTTATTCCAACAAAACTATTATTTGCATCATTTATATTTACAACTATTTTGCACCTTCATATACTACCACAACACCACATGAAAAGTGCTATTTGAAACGCTATAGTTTGTTAGGCCAACCGCCTCGGTTTGGCGTATTCGTGCACATACTTTGGGGGAACTGGGGCGGGTTGTCGTTGACGTCTGTCAGCGTGATGTTGATCATGGTGGAACCAGAGAGGCCTCCAACCTGGCCTGCCATGTCTTTGGCTTGGATAACGACAGTGTAGTGTTCTCTGGCTTCCCGGTCCATGTTAGCTAAGGCAGTCCTGATGATTCCTGCACAGGTGGAAAAGGGGAAAAAAAAGATAAATGACAAGAGCGTCCACGTGCACTCTTGTGGCGTCAGATAAAATAACCAGTTGGCTGACCACAATGAAAGAAAAACACACTGCGTTACGGGAGCGGACACGGACCAAGTGGACAAAAAAAAATAATCACGCTTTAGACATGGACAAAAAGGAATCACTGTTTCCATGAAAACATCTTTCAGTTATGGACTACACACATAACCCAGATGCTGCCTTTTCCTTTAAAGACCAACACTGCGCGGCTCTCATCTTTGATTCTCCTGGCCTCTCATCGTCAAGGATAGCCTTTCCCCACTTTTCATTGTATTTAAAATGACTATGCAACCTTGGATCGGGGCAGAATGCAACTTTCTAAGGCACACGCTCTGTCATATTTATTACTACTATAACGTAGCAAACACAGCCATGAACTTTCACAATGTTAACTCGGTGATATATGACTGCACCACTGCCCACTACAGAGAAACTGCACACAGGTAAATTGCAACACAGTAAGAAAACTAACAAAAAAATAAATAAAAAAATGTAGGAACAGTGTTTGCGTCTTATGCTGCTGGGTGGTAGGTGATTTATTGAATGTAATAGGCTCATGTCTTGACCGTATATTTGTCTGTGTGTGTTTGTGCGCCACTATAACGTGTCTGTTGGTCTATATTAGTTTTGTTGTGTGTGTCTATACCTGTGCTACAGGGTTAATTGGCCATCTTAGCTCCTGAAACCACATCACCACACCGAGCCTGATTTACTGTAATACGTTCTACCTGCTGCATCAGTGTTAATTTTAAATCGGGCTTTTCTACAGAGCCGAGACCCTCTGGCAACCACTGGACTTGTGTTCTTGTGAACTTGTGAACCCTGCAATAACACACAATGGTCGTCCAGGAGCAGAGAGACCTGAGTAGTCTATGGTACGGCGTTGATCATGGAGTGAAATTGACTTTTCTGCTTTGGCCTATGTTGTGGTTGGAAATCTCAGTACTCTCATAATCAATTCATGCACCTTTTTGTCTGAAAGATGAACACAAACACGTTTGGTTTGTCTTGTTGGGCATAAAATCGTGGTCACATTCGTTGTGTTAATGTGAATGTGATCATCTATTCTGGTCACATTATGCAGGTGCTGTGACAGCTATATGTTTTTTGGGTTGTCAGCAGACTTGTACATCTAAAAATCCCACCCTATGCACTACATACGCAATACGTATTATTTTTCCAGCCACTTTTTTTGTGGAAATGAACAATAGCATATATCTTTAAGGAGGACACTGCTCAGTCACATAGTAATGGTTTCATACTGAGCTCTGGGACATGCAAAATCTTACATATTTGCTGCAAAAGGTACAGTGTGAAAACACTGCATTGTTCTCATCCTCCATGCTTGTCATTTTATGTTGGTATATGGTGAGTGCATAGAGTGCATAGAGTACCGTGTATTACACGGGAGAGCACGATTTCATGTGATAGCATGGAACTTAGGTAACAGATAAAGAGACATTTTTTTCTCAGGAGCTGGTTGAAAGCAACAAACAGCTAAAACTGACATTCCCAGGTATTAAGATGCCTGGTGGATGAGCACTGCACACAGTTCAGCATATCAACAAAAGCGGTGTTAAAAAAATAGTTGGAGACGTGAGGTTTGAGGACAGTCGTGTACACCCTTAGGCGCATCCAGTCGGAAATTTGGACACACAGCATTAAAGGGGAACTACTCTTTTTTACAACCTGGACCTTATTTCTAGCATAAAATACGATCGTTTACTCACCCATAGAACTTTGGTGTCATTTGTAGTTGTTTGGGAGATATTTGGATTTGCGTATATCTATATAGTGAGAATGACTGGGGCACCAAAACGCAGCCTCTAAATAACGCATTATCTGCCGCAAAACAAGAATAGATAACAGGTAACTCCAGACTCAATGGGGAATAGCACTAGCGTATCATAACAAAATATTGGTGAAATGAAGGAGTTTCGCGGCAGATAATGCGGTATTTAGAGGCTGCGTTTCGGTGCCCCAGTCACTCCCACTATATGGATATACGCTGATCTGAATATCTCCTGAATGACTACGAATGACACCAAGGTTATATGGGTGAGTAAACATATTTTATGCCAGAAATGAGGTCCAGGTTGTAAAAAACGGCAGTTCCCCTTTAAAAGAAAAAAAAAAAAATAGATATATATATATATCTATATATATATAAATAAATTCCTATATTTTAGGAAAATCGTAAAATGCAATTCACTCACACGTTGGCTTTTCTTATTGCCATGTTCCATGAAAGTTGCAGAGCACATCTAGGACTGAGGACAGTTGTTAAACATCGGTTACTGATGCAGACTGCCGATTTTCCAATCTTAACCTTTGCATCTTGCATTTTACATGCAGATTTACAATTTCCTGCACCTCACTAAAAAGGCTGCTCTAGCTATGTTATATACAACGGGTAATTTCTCTCTAGTGCTTTTTCTTTTCTCTAGGACTCTATAGACATAAACTAATCTACTTGGCTCAGGCTGAATAATCATTAAAAGTGGGTCAAGGAACGAGGCTGCCAACAGTATTACGATCCAGGGGATCTTAGGTTACACATCATCTGTCACGCGGCAGTGACACAGACTTGATAGTGAATCAACAGAAAAGATGAATATACTTCAAATAACATGACAAGCCGGAAAAGTAATATCTAGAACAAATAAGTTTGATGAATGGAAGATGTTTAAGCAGTCAGTGTCTGCTGAGAAGTGCATTCAAGATTTAACCTACAATATCAGATGATTCTGTAATCTCAGTGTAACCTTTAAAAATATAATCTTGACAAGTTGAGGATGTTGCCATGAATGAGCTGCGGATAGCATTTCTGCTGCCACATCTGCAGTGGCATTAATAAACTCTAACCCTTGGTTCCCCCTGTTCATCTTTCTCTCGTTGTCCCTAGACTTCTTTCATAAAAAGGACAGGGTCGCTTAACTACATAAAAAAGACTTTTTCCAACATGAAATGTCACAGCATAGCACAGTGTCCTTAAACTCCACTTCGAGGTTGCACAGACCGACCCCATGTTGGAAAATGTGAGATAAAGTAAAACTGGATTTGGACACTTGTAATTTTCCAGCGGTCCAATCTACTTTACAGTATACACTAAATCTGATAGTGCCTACAGCTTTCTCTGGTGTCATTCTGTGCTGCAAAAGTACAACTGTTAAGTGAGATAGGCTTTATTTCAAGGTATATCAAAGCAAATACATCTACTTTGACTCCCAGGTAGCTTCCTCTCTGGCTATATAGAACTGTTTAGTAAGAACTACAGTAATAATAGCCATTATATCAATCAGCCACAGCATTAAAACCACCGAGAGGTGCAGTGCATAGCTTTGGTCATTTCACTATATTGCAACATTGTGCTGGGGAAACCTTGGATCCTGACACAGACCACCCAGCTAAGGATTGTGAAAGACCAAGACTACCCTCCACTTCGGCAACTGCAGTCCACCCTCTATATAAAGATGGATGGACCCTCTGTGACATTACACATGCAGTAGGTGAACGGTGCTCTTGAGGCTCAATGTCGGTGACGCCGGCATGTTGGCAGTGCTTGACTCGCATCCCAGACTCCTCCTAACAACCGGCAAATTCAGAAATGGTCAACGATGTGGAGCCTGAGCGATGCTGAGACGGGTGGGGGACTATAGATGTTGACTATTTTTGCATAACTGTGTGCCTTGACACAAATGAAACAGGACAATAATATAAAAATCCTCTTACAACTGTCTTGAATCAGTATTTTTTTTTTATAGGGACAATACAGCCTGCTACACCACAAAAAAAATAAATAAATAAAATTGCTCAAGCTCAAAAAACTCGCCAAAGAGCCCAAGGCTCTATATAAATGAGCATCCTTGGGATACACTCGAGCAAGCCAAATCCACAGAGGACCCATCCCGAAACTGACAGGACCCAAAGGATCCGCTGCCAATGTCCCAGTGCCAGACTCCACAGGACATCACCAGAGGTCAGGAGTCCATGCAATGACGGGCGAGAGCTGTTTTGGCAGCCCAACATTGGGAGAGGTACGCAGGGAATGGCTGATAGGTATGTATCCGAACTCTAGATCTAGCTGAATGATTGCCCTAATTAAATCCGAGTCAACCGACTTGTGAGCTGGCAGTGAGTTACACTTTGGTACATTCTGTCTTTCAAATACTAAGCAGGCAGCGACTCTGTTTGATCTTTGGCTGAGTTGACAGGACACATTAACTTCATGCTGCCCTCTATGTTGGACAAGCTGGAGCTATGAGTAAAATGCACATAAATAATGCACACCAGTGTTTATATTGGGACGACTGGGATTCCCAGGGATCTCAAAGTTGTGCCAAGATAACAATTTGTGACAGCTGTATGAACACCCTGGAAAAATTCTTGCCTTCAGTTCTTAAAAATTTTATCAAATCCAAGAGGCTTACATTGCACATTTAAATATACACACAATGTGAATTATTAAAGCCTCCAAAAACCATTGTATATAGTATACAACAGAAATCTTATCGGACTCAAAAAAAAAAAATGTCAGTCTTTCCAGGCGCCCTGCGTTCTGAACAAAATATCAGAATCTGAAGACAAATGTTTTATTTTTATCCCGGTGTTCTTCTCAAATGCCAAGTCCCAGCATGGATCTGCTGCTTTTCTTGGTTTCTAAACTAATTACAGTGCTTGCAGCCATTTTCCTGTAATGATGTGAGGTCTGCAAACTCTATTGGAAGTCCTTTGTTATTAACTGCCGCCTTAGCATTACTTAACCTGGGGTCCTTGAGACACACAGACCTTGGCAAGTGGCCACACTTTTCCATTAAAACCACACCAAGACAGACGATCCGACCTTTCAAGTCTCTTATTACCTCTTTTTTTTTTCTCATGAAGATGCATCACACCCGAGCAATATTTCACAGCGGCGTGTTTGGGAACAATGAGCACACACAGAAAGACTGAGGTTTTCTTTTTTTGGCTATGGAAATCTCAATGCTATCCACAACGGTGAGAATGACGCGCTGTCAGTCATCTGACACTTGTGACAATACCTTCACCGCTGACGCAATGCAGCAACAACACAAGCAGACAATCAGGGAGCGGCATTCTTTCTTAAACGAAATTCTTTAACAATACAGAAAAAGCCACAGGGGTATTCTTGAAAGTGCAAATGCCTGAAAGGTATGTCAGTACTTTGACACAAAGTTCGCACCTCTGAACTCCTTTTCCTGACCACTCCTGAGCCGTAATACCTCAGATAGTCTCTTCTAAATCTCTATGGAGCTCGTCAGTTAATTTAGAAAATAATTGAGAAGAAGCTGACTTCCTTGAACCTGGGCCCATTTGACACAGTGAGGTGGTTAGCCTTTTCCTCAACCTCCCCAGTCTATTAGAGTTGATACCATCACACTATCCACCTCTTTGTCTGGCTGGAAACTTCTAAAGAAGGACAATCTCCTGGGTGAACAAAAAGGATTATAGGAGATTACTAAAGCGCGCTTCAATCTCCAGCTCCAGGAATCTTGGTTTTTGGCCAAGGCAATACGATGTTATCCCTGTGTGCCTGCACTCTTACAGCATTGCTGTAAAAAAAAAAAAAAGAGGTAGATAACATCAGCAAAAGCAGCAATATTAATCCTAGAAATCATAATGGTACACAGATTGTGCTGCACAAATATTTTTTTCTTTTTATGTATTGCGATGGAGTATAGCCGCTCAGGTGCACATCGCAAATGATTGGCAAAGCGACACCCTTGCTGCTTATCTAACTAGAGGTAAGATTCAATCCGTTAACTACGAAAATGCCTTGATCTGTGTCAGCTCCCTCAGTAAACTCGAACACTCGCAAATCCCAGATCAGCAGTGAAATTAGCCTATTTAGGATGCAACGGGGACTTGGGGGTTCTGCAGCGCGGTGTGGTTTTGCGTGCGCGAGTGAGCGAGCACAGATGTGAGGTGGTCTTGAGGGGCATTCGGCTGTGAGACTCAGGAGGAACAGCCTTGATGTCTCTGCGGGTAAGTGACAGATGCACAGTAGTGATAGGGAAGACAGGAGTTACAACCCAACTATAAAAAGGATGAATGCAGTCACCATCGCATATGTACTTTTCGCTGAGATATATAAAGCTCATATTAAATTTGCTGCCTTGCAGTTTTGAGATTTGCAAACCATGTAATCAAGTAAATCCACTGCAGTGAATGTTCTTGATACAGTTAGCGTGCCACTGAGCTTGCCACATCACACTAGTTATATTCCCTTATACTGTAACAGCACTCTGACAAAAAGTGACAGAGCTTACTTAGAGAAAAAAAAAACACCATTTTGCATCATTTTTTACTTTCCTACAGAGTGATCTATATTTATTGAGCAGATACATGCTCAATCTGTCTAATTCTCTGTTGTCCTTGTGCTTTTTTTCCTTTCATTTGACTAAACTCTCCACACCAAGCATAACGTAAGCATCAGGTAAGGGTTTAAAGGTCCTTCTAAAATGATCTGTGGCTGCTGTTTGGAACTTTTGACTGCGTAACTGCTGATACTCTTTTAAAATGTTTAAAGGAATGGTCTGGCATTTTAGCATAAAGGCTAGAAAGAAGACGAAACATCTACGCCGCCTCTGCTTAAAGGTAAAATCCACTTATCAGCTAAAGTTCATCATAACATGGCGTAACTGCTCTGCAGGAAGTGACTTCCTGAAGTGTTGTTGGTGCCGTGAGGTTGCCAAGCAACAAGTAGAGACTGCATAAAAGCCAATGCGGCCTGGAGCAAAAACTAATCATGTAAACTGGTGAGGTTTAATGGGGCTGGTAGGCACTTTTCATTTACTTTGGCTGAAGCGCAGCCAGATGCCCTCCCCCCCTGCAGAGTCTTGTCATGTAACTCAAACACTCAATAAATGTGTTTTCAAAATTGTCCAAAAACTTCCTTTAAATCCATTTCTGGGAAATCACATCGTAGTTAATATTTATTAGTGATGAATATTTAGAGAACTGCTGGGAACTGGACTCGATTATTAATTGCAGTCTTGCCGCAACAGCAGGTAAAAAATAAAATAAATAAAATGAAAATGAGCAAATGAAGGAAATGGTGTTGAATTGAAAAGTCTGCAGGTTTTCACTCCAGCCGCAAACTGGGCGAGTTCACTGATTAGTCTCTCCCCTCTTCTTCTCCTCACTGTGCTTGAACAACGCAATAATCCAGACACACCTCTAAATTACATTTCACAGGGCTTTCTTTCATAACGCAGGGGACACCGTGCAATATCACCATGATTTATTATATAAATCATAAATGTATTTGCCTGGTTTAAACTAATACGCGACCATTTTGTGTCGCATTTCCGTGTGCGGTTTTCTTTCAGGGTATCGTATTGTGAATGATTTCCAACTAATGTCACTTTTTATGGTCTCACTTATTTTCACATCCAAGTTTTTATATATACGGGTAATGACAAGTTAGGATATCTCTCCTCAACACGAGGTTTTTTGGTAAATTTAGGTAAAATATGGACACCGTTAATGCATTTAACTCTTTTATGTCATCTCTATTTTACAGAAATAATAACTTTTTAATTAGTGAATGAAGCAAGACCAAAAGGCAGCGTAACAGCATTATTAGACAACCAAAGAGGTTTCTAATGAATGTCACGGCCACATAACGTATATGAAATGAAATGAAATTATTAGAACGATGCTGCCACGTTTGTTTTCTTCTGCCCACATTTCCCCTCCAGGCTTTTCATCATTATCAGCTGCATCGGTTTATATTTATGGCTGTACAAAGTATGTGTCATGCTGTTTTTTCTTTCCAGCAAAGTAAATCTAATACCAAATGCTTAATGTTATATGAAACCACAATGGATGTGTCACTTACAATTTCACCTCTGTTATCGAATCCTTTTTTTCCAGTGGTGACAAGCAAATGCCTTAATGTAGATTCCTGACTCATGTCGTCTGTTAAGAAGTGTAAATACTGTCCTGTTTTTTACTTTGTTATTAACACATTTGTCTCAGAAATGACTGCCTTCAAAAATTATTGATTGTTGGTTTGATAAATACGTAAGGGGGTTACTGGTGGGTTAATGTCTGGTGTGCGAATGTAGAAAACCTGATAGTTTAGCTATCACAAGGTTACAGCCATGCACTTCAGTCATGTTCAAATTATTATATGATATATGATAAATATTATGAGGTGTGTGGTCACTGCTTGTTTTAGTCTTGAATTTGCTTTTGAACAATGTAAAATGCTTAAATACCATACAGAGAAGAAATGCCTAAATGTACGGCATATGCAATCTTTCAGAGATGTCTCACAATAAACATTGCCACTAATTTTGCTTTAGAGCCACAATAAAGCCACACAGAATGCATTTTGAGTACTAGCATGGTTCAGCAGCATCTGCAGGTGTCCTTTGATCAGGAATGTTCAGGTACAGTAATTTAAAGGGGGCACCAAATATCAAATATAGTGTGTCCTGAGAAGTCACTGAGGTTTGCAGCTCTTTAGTACATCTCAAGGGCATAAGCCCGCAGCTAGCTGACAAACAAATATGCTGCAGATAAAGCTGAAGTTACTGCTAGTCACCACATCACACATAAATCATCCGAGCAACACTGATAAACTAACTGCACAGCTCTCTTCCTGAGAGGAGTGTGGGCAGCAGCAGCTCATTTGCATTTAAAGGGACAGGCACCGAACCACCCGTTTGGATCTGGCCTAAAACTAGGGGTGTAAAGACAGGGGAGAATGAATCGTCGATCCAATATTTTGAGCTGAAACTTGCAATTAACAATGTGTGAGACTAACATTCACTTGTTAAAAGCTGTATAGTGTGGGACCTTTAATTTAATTTAATTAACACCTCCAGCAACTCAGTGATATACACAGTTGGTCAGGTCTAGGTTCAGCAACATTATGTGACCAAAGAATGAGGTTAGCTGACTACCTGAATATACTGAATGACCAGGTTATTCCATCAATGGATTTTTTTCTTCCCTGATGGCACGGCCATATTCCAAGATGACAATGTCAGGATTCATGGGGCTCAAATTGTGAAAGAGTGGTTCAGGGAGCATGAGACATCATTTTCACACATGGATTGGCCACCACAGAGTCCAGACCGTAACCCCATTGAGAATCTTTGGGATGTGCTGGAGAAGGCTTTGTGCAGTGGTCAGACTCTGCCATCATCAATACAAGATCTTGGTGAAAAATGAATGCAACACTGGATGGAAATAAATCTGGTGACATTGCAGAAGCTTATCGAAACAATGCCACAGCGAATGCGTGCTGTGATCAAAGCTAAAGGCGGTCCAACAAAGTATTAGAGTGTGTGACCTTTTTTTTTGGCCAGGCAGTGCATATAGTTAAGACTTTATGAGCTAAAGCTAAACGTCAAGATATCTTTGCCAAGGCAGCCTGTTATATCAGCAGTTTTCAACCTTAAATGTCCACTTTTGTGTTTAAAGTGCAATATGCTGTAACTGTGGTCAGTTATATACAATTTGCAAATGGTCAGACAAATTGGTAATTTCAGTAAGTACATTTGGGATGATGTTAATGAAATCATGAAGCTAGGAAGATGAAACTGGAAAAAGTGTTTGTTGCTAAGGATTTGGGTCAAGTCTGGGACAATCCATTGGGTATACCTTCAGTGCCATATGTGCAGGCCAAATACTATCATTACCCTTTGTCCCAAAAGGATCGTTCCTTCAACCTCATGAGTCATAAAATCTGCCACTCCTTCTATCAGGCCACCAGACCAAGCTCAAATGGGAAGACGTGTGCAAACGTGTGCGTGTTCTTTTAACCCTTCCACTAATACCCTGTGTGAGTTTCCCATGACGATGTGTCTGCAGTTTGGGAAGGCGCCAGGTACATGTGGTTATGAGGTGGGGTAAGCAAGCTAATGCACTGTGAGACAGATGCAGGAGCTGATCATCTCCCCAGCGTGGTGCTCCGATGTGGCAACATGCCAGTACGGCTGCTTTAAGACTTGGGCTTAGCATATTAAAGATCACATGCAAGTGCAGCTCCTTCCATGTGCACATTTTCCACTGACCGCTGTAGGTCCTTGTCCTAATTTGAGGACTGAGGGCGGTTTGTCAGTGGCGGACACAACGGCCGACTTGTGTAAATTAATATGTGTGGGTGGAGTAGTGCTGTGTTGAGAGTGCAGCTGGATAGGCCTTCGATCACATCCCGACTCCTCTGCACAACCCATGCTGAATTACAATGCGGACAAGATGCTGAGTCAGCTAAAGCAAAACAAGCTATGCGATGTGTCCAAAAACACACTGCACAAGGAGGAAAGGAATCTAAATCTCAACTACAGTAAAGTATCCTTGATATATACAAAGTGTGTGGCGTTGCATGAGAAAGTCCAGTTTTAATTCAAAATATGGCACCACTTCTGCCTCACCACGCCACTGTGAAATTGCTCTATCAATCAACGCAGCCTTTTCCCTAGAGGTATAGTCAAAATATTCAGCACTTCATTTGTGTTGCTCATTCAGCAAAGAATTCATGTAGTACATGGGCGGTACGGTCTCAGAGGGACCAATAGTTGTTGCAGACAGCAATGAATCAATTCATACAAGTGAATTGTTGTTCATGTTAACCGACATCTGCAGCAGCAGCAGCAGCAGCAGCAACGGAAAAAGAGGCAGGCATGCAAAACTTCTGAAACGTGTGCACGTACACACTCCTTTGTGAGACGAAGACAGATCAGAAATAAACAGGCTTTCGCACTCTTGCAACAACACATCATATAAAAGTTATATGTCTTGCACTTTGGAAGGCTTATTAACATTTAATAGATTCTGGTCAAGGCCTCTCAGACAAAAGATGGATTTTGAAAACAGAGAGAACGGCCTGCTGCGGCTTCCCCCCCTTTCAAAATGCAGGAAACAATGGGTTTAGGAAGGCACCACAGCAAAAGTTCTCCTTTTCTCCCTTTAAACCCTGAGGAATCAGTTATGGCCCACAAAGACTGGATCGTGTGCTCAACAATATAGCAGGTGTATGAGTAGTCCATAACTCCACTATGGCTGTTTCCGCTTTTATGATGTTGGACGTGCTACAATAACAGAACAGGATGTTCACTGCAAGAAGTCTATGCTGCACAGATTTCACAGCACGATAAGCAATATTATTTTAGGAGATCGACAACAAAGTCCCATTTACAATTCATCATTTTAGCTCCAATTTTCTAATCGCAGTTACAAAGCTTGCAAGTGAATGGACTCTTTGCTTTGTCAAAGCACTTTTTCCCCAAGCATGCAGTTATACCACACCTGTTTTGGGGTCGACAGAGAAATATGGCTGTCCTTGAAGAATACTGTAGACTATTCTGGCGCTGTTTCCATAGGTGGGGTCGTCAGCATCGGTCGCCGTGACTTGCAACACAGATGTGCCTGAAAGGGAACACAGCAGAACTTATTTCCTGATAAATACCGTCTGTCCAAGCAGATCCGCTGGGCATAATATCAAAATATATATGTTAAAGGGAAGAGAAGAGAGTTACAGAGCTACAGCTTTAAGAAGAGTCATCTCATTTAATGCAAAAGAACTTACATGCTGATCTAGCAGCACACTTTAAAACTACTGACATTTTAAACAAATCGCTGCCCCCTGCACACAAACAAAGAAAAAGCAATGTGAAAAATTAACATGATATACCTTGGTCAATTATGTCATCACAAAATAAGCACAGAAATGAACTGTGTACATGACACAATAGAAAGAAATCACACCAAAATATGTTCACGAGTACTGCTCTGCAAGTTGACTGCAGCATGCACGAGTTATGAGGATAATTACTGGACACGTTTCTAATCTTCCCAGTTAAATGGGAATGTTTTGCAAGTATAATCGCTGAATTTTTCATTGCAAAAAAAAAAAAAAAAAAAAAAAAAGACAAATGATTTTAAAACTTCTAGTGAGACTCGCTGTTATGCAGACATTCAGTGTAAAACCCATTGTGATTCAATTTAACACTTCAAGTGTTGCTCACACAGCATTACAGGCTTCATTAACCCATTATAATTACATGATGAGTGCATTGTAATTGCACGACAGGGTTATTTAATGCATTAGTATGTGTAAGGATTGTGGTATGATTGTGTTAGGGGACCCGTGAGCAATGTGATACATCTCGCAGCCTGTAAATCTTCTGGACACTTGCTTTGTTGTGTTCCTTTGGGAATTTTAACTAAATCAAACAAGTGAAACTCACTCCACCGTGTCCCACCAGATATGACTTATTTTTTTCTTTGAAAGCATGAGGAACGGAGTGAAATGTCAGCCATAATGAACCACGCACACCACAATATGCTTGTGTACTGTCAAACTAGTGGCAGAAATTGTACTGGGAATTATTTGGACTTCATTAATTCCGGGCTTTAGGAGCTTTAAAAGCTCACCTGGTTCCAAATCATCAACTTTAAATTGTTCTGTTATTGGCATGCATGAAGGAATATTTTCTAAGCACCAATTTCACAAATATCTTCGCAGAAGTAACACCTCTTTTATTTAATAGTGGAAAGAGTTTCATATCATTGTACACTCAGTGTGATAATTCACCTTCATGCAGTTCTAAAAGACTGTAAAATGTTCTTGGCTTTGCACAGACTGCACTTCAACTTAAGTGCAATAATTGCACTATATATATTTAGAAGCATTTAAGATATGAGAGCTACTATAAAGGGTCTGATTGTACTCATTAAAAAGTGAAAAACACTCAGCGTGCAATCCTTTTCATAAGTGCAGTAGAACTCTGCTGGAAATCTGGTTTTCCAGAGTTAATGTGGCTTTACAGTCACTTTCATGATGCAGGCAGTGCACTCTGTCAGATTATAGTCACTTTCACACCACGAATAGACAAAGACTCACAAGGCAACCACAAGCCCAGCAGGAGCTAGGGACTAAGTAGGAGCCTGGAAACTATGTACTAACTTCCATTAAAACCATTAGTTACTATTATGCAAATCCTTGCAGACCAAGGAGTTCTTGGACTTGTTTCAGCACTTTAACATAAAGCCATTTTTGGTCCTGTGTCCTGAAGTTGTTAAAGCCTTAGAAATGATCTCCTACTAATATATATAATATACAATATTACATATTCATAAAAAAAGAACATCGTGAAATCTGTGCTCGTTTCAACAGATCATCCTTTCCATTATGAACCAAGTCACATACTGTGTCCCATTTTTACATCCACTTTCATCACCTTTACGTTTCGATCCATATATCTTCAACAGACCTCGCTGGACTCTTTGCTGCGACTGCGAAACATTATGCACTTTTAAAAGATCAAGGTTAGTCTCTGAAACTGAATTAAAACCACCAGGGTTTCTTCATCCTCACTCGACCGCTATCAAGGCTCTTTTGCTGTTTGCTTCATTCCCACTTTCATTTGGCCGTGGATATGAAGCCTGATCACAGACTACTGGGTAAAAGTTAATTTGAAATTTGAAAGCAGAAACAAAATGTAGGACATTTACACCTATTCTTTGATGGATATCCGTATATATACCATAAACTGTAAATAAAGATGGATGGCATAACAGCTGCTCTAAAGTGAAGCCAAAGCAAGCAGAGCTCCACCTGGTGGCTGGCTGCAGTATAGGTCATAAGCTCCACCTCCTGCATATTAGTAGATGGGACTTGGGCTGAACTTTAACACCAAAATACAACGTCAAATAATTTTTTTAAGGATAGTTTCGGTCATTTTAGGTAGTTAATATAATACCGATGCCTACTCAAATGTCAAATTTGTCTGATAAGTTTCATTTTAGTTAGCTGATGCTATAGAAACACGATGTGACAACATTATGACTCCCAGTTGCCATGCCAACCACTCCTTTAAGCAGTCCCATGGGACTGTGAGAGTTGAAAATAAATAAATAAATTAATTAGTACAGTGTATAATCCAACATTTCCTTGTAACTGATTCAGGCAGAGCAGAGCACAGTATATATTAATTAAACAAAAACACAAGCAAGTCTGGACCACACTGCTCAGACTCTGGCTCCAAAGTTGCAAGATGGTGGAGGCCATATCCCAGGAAAATAGAGTCAGTTTGGCCAATGCAAGGAAGTGGGGACGCATTGTCCATATTTTTATACAGTCTATGGCCTATACTGAAAATATGCAACCTTGCATTTCCATTGTGTTTATAAAACCTTTGACACTTACCTGTGTGAGCAATTCACACAGGTAAGTGTGAATTGCTCTAATAACACAAATTTAATCTCAACTATTTATCTAAACAAGCTACTGCCTCTGGGTCTTTAAACCACCATTAAACTGTGATTTCCCAGAAGTGAAATGGTTGACTGGAAAGCAGAGTTACTATCTGCATTCAGAGACATCTCAAGTGTGAAGCATGCGGTATGAAACTGATACTCCTTTCATCCAGCACTCACAAAATATGACTGTAGCTTTGAATAGGAAGGTACGAAACAGTCGGGCTACCTGGCACATGCCCAGCTAATCAATTTAGGCAGGAAAAAGAACATCACAACCAATTAGCTGCTACACTCCAAGACAGCCCCTTCCCACACTCGGGAGCCCCAGTATTGACAAACGCGGGGGGATTAGTGCTCTGGAGTGTGAGGACAGTTGATTGTTACAGCCGATTTGACGCGGCAGACGCCGAACCGAAGAGGAATCACTTTAATGGACGTGAGCAAAAAAAAAAAGCAAAAAAAAAAGAAAAGGGGGGTGGGAAAAAAAGGCTAATTATTTTCCCCTTCACAGTCCTTGATTCCTTCCCTTTGGTCGTCAATGGTGATTGATTCTTTTTGTGCAACCGATGATGAAGTTTCCAGCGGAACACTGAAACTTTAAAATAAGTAGTCTTGTTAAAGCTAAAAAAAAACAAAAAAGGAGGTGCAGAGGAACCACACCTAAATCTAAAAATATAATAATTATTCTGTAAATATTGTTCCACACAGTACCAGAAGATACAGTGCAGCTTTCTCGGAAGAGATTAAGCCGTGTACGTGACAGACCAAAGTTAGAAACAAATACAATGACTGTCAAAGTTGTATGTGTGTCAGGCTTGTCTGTTCATGAATATTCATGAATGCAACCAGAGAGATATTGACTGTTTATAAAGAAGGCGCCTACAGGTCTGTTGGGGTTTGCATATTTAATCGTTTTTTTCACATTTCCATCTTCTTCCCGCACGGTGCTGATGAAGCCATTCATTTTCTATTCGAGTTATACTTCAGTAAGTACTTCAGCTTCTTTTCAGTAACGGCTGGGGTTATTCTCGTCGGAGGGGTGTCTATGGAAGGTTTTCTACGAGCTGACAGTGCCATAAATTCACTATGTTATGGTATATTTGAAGCAAAATCACTATGGCAGCAGTTTGGCCACCATTTGGACAACCTATGTTTTGAAAGAGCGCTGCGGAATATAAGAGTGTCACACTTTTGAGCTATTGTGCTGTGAGGCAGAATCCACTGGACTGGGGCGGCTTTTGTTCATCCGAGCTAAAAGCAGAACGGGAGAGTAAAGAAATAAAACATAGATGTTTGCCACATGATGCTGTGCAGACGAGGAGCCGCTGTCTCAGCGGAGGTGGATAGAGGCTTTACTTTCCGGCATGATGTGAAGGGCTCCACTGTCTCGATGGCGGGGATTGCTGTGGAGGCACTATTGAGTGCTTTATAAAGACCTGCCCACCCGGGAGCGAGAGCATCACAGCAACCAGAAAACAAAGATGAAAAAGAGGACTCGGCTGGCTTACGGAAGATCAAACATTCTGCAGAACATTATCACAGAGAGGACAAACCAGAACGCTGCACAGGGTAATAACATGTTTGATTGCGGATCTTCATGCTAATGCCGTCTTTTAATCCATCTTGCAGCAGCATTCGGTCATGAGTCTTTTTGGGTGTCAGAGGTCTTTCCATACTATTTTTCTCTTTACTGGTGGGATAAAAGGGATTACACACATGCAGAATATCTAAAAAACTACAAACACAACACTCATGTTCAGACAGTTTTCTCATCTCTCAAACCATTCAAACAAACTCTCAGTGCTATTGACAGCGGAGAGCAATCATTTGAAGGCCCGGTTTATTTTGTAGCACTACTCACCCACTTCAGACATCTCTGGCACCGTAGCTACAAAGGGTCCATCTGGAAATTTGGGCGCATTGTCATTGATGTCTTGCACTTTGATGATGAATTCCGACTTTGGTTCCAGGGCCTCCTCTGTGTTGCGGTCCAAGGCTTGCGCGTGCAGGACGTAATGCGCTTTCCTCTCCCGGTCCAGGCTCTTAGTGGCGTGAATATCTCCTGTCACTTCATCGATGATAAATATAGTCCCAGCTCCTTCCCCGCTCAGAATGTATCTGACAGATCCATCACCTTTATCGGAGTTTGAGTGAAGCTGCAAGGGAAGCCAGACAGAAGGTGTGTGAATACAGAGAAAAGAACTATGCCACTTCTTATGGCTGATCTAGTTAAAGGTTTCAAGGTTGTGCAACTAACAATGGCCTCAGTGCTCTGCTGTACTTCAAAAGAAACGTGTAAAGAGGAGCATGGATCATTGTGCTATTCATAATAGTGCCATAATGATCGTTTGATAGTCAGTTGGCATACCATAGGTCAGGGTTCCCCAATTAATTTTAGCAAGGGCTGAATATTGTCAAGCATGTCAAGACAAGAAAACCAGAAAACAGTGTAATACTGATAAAAAAAAAAAGTATCTGTAGTTCCATTCCCAATCCATATAAAGGCATGGGATTGCGATATTTCACTACCAAGGATATTTAAAACATCTGTACTTTCACCTTTGCAGCATTACTGCACTGGTAGTCCTTATCCCACGTTTCAGCTTCAGAAAACTCCCAACATCTAACTCAGGCATTACAATATTCAATATTCCTCTCTCAGACTTTACTTAACCCAAGCATCACTGAAGAAATGCAATCTTTGGAGATTAAAGTTTTTGGGGAAATCCTTAAAAGGCTGTTATAGATTGAAGAGCGCTGCCTCTCGTTCTCACCCGGAGAAGGAGGAAGACCGAGCCACTTGTTCAGCCATAATTGATACCAGGAGGATTAAGTCTTTTGTGACAATCGCTCAGCCAGTTTGCAGTTTTGAACTTTATGACAATATTTTTTTCCAGCGCTACTGTATTTCAAAAGCGAGGCGCCGTGGTAACATTATTATTTTAAACAATTTCATTTCCACCCATGAATAAAACATGCAAGAAACTCGCATTTTTTGCATTTTTTTTCCCTTATCCTTAGGGAAACGTCACAGCCGAACATAACGGAGAAATCAATTTTTGATTGGGAACACACAACGTACTGGCGGTACTGGTGATATTTTTACATTTCACATTTGTAGACGCACATCTGCTCCGTGCTTTGAATTCCAAAGCACGCCGCAATCTCGTTCCAGGCAAGATCCACGCAGGTCTTTGGAGGATATCAGATACACATGTTGGCACTGAATAAACAATTCATACCGCGTATGGAGAAATTATGTTGAAGCTTCCCCCAGTATAACATAGCCCGTACATAGACAGGAGAAAAGCATGGATATTATAAAAAACTATGTTTGCAAAGTAGCAAGCTGCAGAGGGGGAGAGAAAATGCTAACGCGAAATGCCATGCTTATCAGTGGAACTGGTTTATCACATCAAAGTTAAATAACTCTGAAGTAATAAATCACAATAACAACAGTAGCTTCATTTTCGTTGAAAGCCAATTAGCAGCATCTGTCAGATATAAAAGAGGTCGGACGCGCAGCAATTTCAGCTCAGCACAATCACATCACATCACATCACAAAGGGACCGGATCATCTCAACTGCAGGCGCAGTCCAAAATAAATAAAACGGTACAATTTCAAGTTTTAAAAAATTCATGACAAACACGGGCCGGTGGAAACACAGGCTGGGGCTCATTTGATCCCAGTGATGTAACATTTGCAGTGATACAGCAGTCGCTTTTTACATCGAGACAGTTTAAGCCTTGGATGACTCAACATAGTTTGTCTAATGCACTAATTCTGGGATTCATAAGGGTTCAGGAGAATTTGGCAAATGACTTGGCTGTTTGCTGCATAATTTACTCAATCGTTTGTGGCTTATGTGTTAGAACCCTGCCAATATACATGCATGCAGTTTGGAATGAACTGCTAGTGAATTTAATAATAGGGCCAACCCACAGGCTATTACTTTTTCGTAAACACTTGTGCAGCCTGTGAACTGGGACACTGCTTCGGAGTGGGCTAGAGGTGAAGACAAGACACTCTACTTTCACAGTAACCTAAATACTAAAGCAATTTATCATTATACTGTTTAGTTTATTGAGAGAATTAAAGACTGCACCCGGTATTGACCAAGCTTCATTACACTGTATGTCTTTTTTTTTTCTGTCATTGTGTCATGTAATTAATTACTGTTTCTGCACTGCTAATCCACCACCGGCCCCTCCATCAAAACACTTCTCCTGGGAGACATGACCTGACTAGAAAACCTGCATACCCAGAAAGGTGCATACGAACACACGTACAGAAGAAAAACCCACGGCATAAGCTCGTGTCAGGGTTCTGTTTTTGCCAGCTTTGCGTACTTTCTAATCGCTTGACAGTAAGCACAATCGCAGGAGTGAAAATCTATATCAAAAATGCAAAGGACCTCATTACTAGTAGTCTAAAAAGTACAACCACACACATGCATTGAGGCGCGTTGTTTAACATGTCGAACAGCGGAGGTCCTTGGGCCGCGTCTAATCAAACCCTGGACTCGCAAATAAATTACTAATTGGAAAGCCCCAGCTGATTGCAGGCCTGACTCTTGATGAGAGCTGACTGTCCTTTCCATGGCAAATATCAAGCCTGTAATTAGATAAGGAGTCAAAGATCCTGTTGAATGTAGTAGTTAATTAGTTGCTAGATTGTATTAATATGAAACACAACCTACAAAGCAATGAAATAAAAAATAATAATAATAATTAAATACACCGATCAGTCACCACATTAATTCCACTGCCAGGAGAAGTGAATAACATTGAGCATCTTGTGACATTACAATGTTCTGCTGGGAAACGTTTGGACCTGGCATTCGTGTGGATGTCACTTAGACATGTACCACCCACGTAGACCAGACCAGGCACCCCCACCCCATGGCAATGACACTTCTTGATGGCAGCAGCTATCCCCAACTCAAAAAACATGAAAAACAGAACTTGGTCTCCAATTCCCTCGATCCCAAACTGATCAAGTATCTGTGGGATGTTATGGAACAAGCCTGAGCCACAGAGGCCCCTCCCCTAAATATATATTCACTTTGTAGGTTGTGTTGTGTATTAGTACATATTACATATATACGAGGCCAATTACTTTGTTGGCAATGGTTGGGCAAATTTCTGAGTACTCACTTTTAATTTAGTGCCAGACATTTAGAAATATTATGTTCTACTGCTAGCTGTAGTTAGATAATCAATGGTTACCAATAAATTTAATCATTTACAGACAGAGCATTATAGAGTTATTGCTTAACAACAGGCAGCACTCTACTCCACCTCATAAATGTAATTTTGCCCCCAGTCAAACCGCTAATTTGGCCATTGACTTCCGTTGCAGGAGTCAATAAATCATGCCGAGCCAATGATGCATACTGTGACTATTCCAAAATCTATGGGTGATAAAAGTGTCAACAGGTCATGGGCCATTACACAAACATTACCGGCTGAGGATACAGCAGTGTCGCGCCAGCTGAGAGTAAAACAATATGAGGATACAGAATCTTTAAATCAGAAAGAGGCTAACTTAGCAATTAGGAAAATGAGAATCGACCATGGCTTCCATTTTCACCTGACATTACGCTCAAGGTGGGAAACATTGAATGTCATAAAGCAAGCTTAAAAGTAAACTTAACTTGTTTACCATCACTTTCCTATGGTCAAAATGATTTAAAACAAGGATGCGGCAACTTAGTTGGACCTAGCATTCAAAATTCAGAGGATTTGCTAAGTTAATGTTGGCTAGCCAGCATGACGTTTGGAATTTACTGTCAGATGAGAAATCAATCCAATGGATTTTGCTAACGTTAAAGACTAACTACAATTACACGGTTGCATGATTTACTGCGTCACTGATACAGTGATGTCATGGCAGAAAAACAAACCGGCATCCCTGGCCAGCCTCTTTATGCCACACCAAATACTGAGTGTAAAATCCTTGGTACACACTTTGTTTTGCATGCAATCTATATAAACATTAGGAAGTAATAAGAGCTCCAATATGCATCACGTAACTGACTGAACCAAAATATTCTTGAGGTTTGGTGAAAAGACAGAATTAAACTTAAACAGTACTGATAGCCACTAAGTGGCTGTATGCAAATGTTTTTGTCTAACGTAGGTGCTAGGTTATCAAATATATCATTTTAGCTTCAAATACAGCTCTCTCAGGTTTTCACTAGCCATTCTTTTTTCAACCACTGATCGATGGAGAAGAGGTGAAAATGTAACAGTTAACAGGCCTTGTGATTGGTCTGCTGACCACCAGCTAGAGGGCTCCTGTGATTTGTCACACTTCCTATGTTACTGTTGCTAGGTTAGACTATAGACTGTATATAAATATGGACAAACCGTCCCCACTTCTTTGCGTTGGCCAAACTGACACTATTTTCGCAAGGATACGGGCGGCGCCATATCGCGAGTTTGAAGCATGAGTCTACGCAATACAGTCAGAGAGTCAACCCACGTGGAGCCTTGTTATCCCACACTCACTCGTGTTTTTGTTCATTTAATACTACGCTCTGCTCTACCTCCACCAGTTACAAGGAAATGTTGGATTATACATTGTTGGATTATATATTTGTTTCCTAGTCTCACGGCCCTACAGGACCGCTTTATGGAGCGGTTGGCGTGGCAACTGGTAGTCATCATGAGGTCAAATCCTGTTTCTATAGTGTCAAATAAAATGAAACTTAGCAGAAAAATTGACACTTGAACATGCATCAGCATTTTATTAACTACCTAAAATGACAGAAACTATCCTTGGAAAAAAAAAAATTATCTGACGTATATTTTATTGTTTTAGTTGGGCAGAAGTCCCATCCACCAATATGGAGGAGGTGGAGCTTATGACCTATACTGCAGTCAGACACCAGGGGGAGCTCTACTTGCTTTGGCTTCACTTTTGAGGGGCTGTTTTGAGGTCCATATTTATTTACAGTCTACAGGCTGGACAAACAACAGGCAGGCTGGGGCCATAGAAAAAATATTGAAAACATCTATACTGAAACTTGGAATTGGGATTGTTCGAAAACGTGAATAACGTACAATGGAGTGTGGGTTCAGCTGAGGAAATGGTGAAAGCACTATTCATTTGTCTGCCAACATTGCCAGTGTTAGCTATTTTGCCTCCACGTAACCTCTAAACTGTATTATTACACGTCTTCTATGTTTTCATGGCTGTGCGTGACTATTGTTTGTCTAGTCTGGCAACAGTAACATAGGAGGTCGGGTCTCGACACAGGGTTGGGACACTCTTGTTGATTGTCAGCTGACAAATAAGAAGCCCAACAAAAAGTCAATTTGTGCTGCCAACCCTGACATTAAAGGAACGTGAATATGGAATATTTTCTGGCATTCTCAGCACGTTACGTAGCCTTTACTCTTATCGTCTAAAGTGCCTGAATTCATGAGAGACGTGTCCTACATACTATGCATTCGACTGATACACAATCCGATCTGTACATATTCTGTTCCTATGCTTTCCACTGAAGACAGAAAATCCAGAATCCAGAACCCTCTAGATAAGCCAGCCATAAAATAGCCCTTATAAGAATTACAGACCAAAGTTACCTTTTAACCTTCAAAAGTATGGGCATGGTATTAGATATTCTGCTGACAAAGCTAAAAAACAGCTAATTATATTCATGTCTTGTGAAATAAATCGCAGCAAGAGGTAAAGAGGCCAACTGCAACATCAGGTCTTGGGAATCTCGCTATTTAATGTGACTAAACACATGTCTTCAGTGCCTTCAGAATAGAACTAATCAAACATTGGAGCATTGCTTGCATTAATTATACATGCACTCATATGAATTAGATTTACATGCAGTGGCAAGTAGGGAGCAGGCTTCACCTTTCAGACTCCATTCAGGCAACACCTAAGCACCTCATTGTCGGAGCCACTGCCAGCTTCATAAAAAAATCAAAGAATGCTATCATCACCCTTGCATGTTTTTGGTAAAAAAAAAATTATTTAATTCTTAATTAAATGTACAGATAGATACAACAATACAAAACTGCCACTACTACGAACATGATAACCAATTTAATCATAATGTGTTACTTGCCAGATTGAATCTGGGATAGAGAGCCCCTGGCTTTGCTGTTGCCCTGACACTGCTTTTAAGCAGGGCCATTTATATTTCACACATTTCCCTCTCTGATTGTACAAAAACAGGCTTGGGGCAATTTTCTGTCACACGATCCCGGGAAAAAAAAACGGCTCCATTTCTCTGCAGAGCCGGCTGCCGCTACCGCATTCTGGCTTCAGCGCTGGGATGGTTTATTTATACTCCATTCATTTTGATCACACAGAAAATTTCATGATGACCCGCCTTAATGCAATTAGCACTGATTTTGTTAAACCACGGAGCGGGCCCGATGTGAGCTTAACGTACAATGCAGCGTGAGCATGTGTGGCAATCCGGGAAAGAAAAGGAAAGGAAAATGCCCGCACTGTCCAAGCCGCGCAGTAAATAATGGATGGAAAAATATGAAAATCTTTCACAGATACTGATCGGAGAAGCCAAAGGAGTTGAGGAAGGTGAGATATGACCTCTCCAACCTTGTTTTGTCATCTCCCCACAGAGCCTTTGAGGAATCCTTTTCATCCACAGGGCATCAAAACAAGGGATTGTGTATATCTCTCTGTCTCTATGGGCGACTTTATTAAATACTGGTGGAATAGATGACTGGCATGCGGCTGCTAGCTGGCAGCTGGCAATGCATTTCTGAGAAGTTTAAAGAGATCAACAGAGTCTGGGGCTTTAAAGCTGCATGGCAAAAAACACTCCAATCGCAAAGAGAACCAGACTCATAATTTCATCATATGCCCACAGGAGAGAGAGAGAGAGACCTGGAAGAAAGTGTATCTTCTCATCCTGTTGTCAACAAGCGTTCTTTTCACCGTTGGGGTTGTTTATCCTCATCACTGAGCGCAGCCTTAAACTGTGTTTACAAGTGAATTGGTATGCGCAGTCAAACTGTTTACCTTTGGTTCTGCTGTGCCACTTGTCAGGTGTCAATTACAAGAGATTTGATGAAAAAAAAAAAACAATCCTCCGCGCTGACAGAGATCCCCCCCCCCCCATTAGAACATTATTTCTGCAACATTAAGCTGCGAGTTTAGTCATTGTAATAACGCTGGATGCAATAATATAGTTCCCGGGCCAGACATGTAATCAAACTGAAACTCTAACATATGATCACTGTTAACACTGTCACTTGTTTAGTCTGTCAGAGCTCGTGACAAATGAAAAGTCACAAATGACTAAAGTGCAGCGTGACAATTGCACCGATGAATAACAATAAACGCAGCTTTTTTTGTTTTGTTAAGCTTTTTTGTTTTGCAGACATAACTCAAATTATAAGCAATGCATTGTGGTGATTGATTAGATTGATAGGTTCATCATTAATGAATATTTTCACCTCATACACCTGTCAGGCATAATATTATGACCACCTTCCTAATATTGTGTATGTAAGATAAGTAAGATAGGTAAGATTTGTCACATGCACAGTTATACATAGTACAATGCACAGTGTATTTTTGTACCTGCAGCCAGTAGTAAAAAGTACTACAGTAAAACAGTATTAATTGCACATAACACACAAGGTAAACAAAGCAGGTCTCCCTTGTGCTTCCAAACAGTTGTGACTCATTAGAGAATGGACACGGTCCTTCTGAGGGTGTCCTGTGGTGTCTGGCAACAGAATAATGTTAGTGAGGGCCTTTGGATCCTATGGGTGGGGGGGGGGGGGGGGGGGGGGGGTCTACATCAGTTTAGGATCTAGTGAATTTGGAGGCCAGGTCAACACCTTGTGCTGTACTTCATGCTTTTTGAGTTGTTCCTAATCCATTTTTATGTGTGTCTGTGTCAGACTGCATCCTGCTGGGGATGGCTGCTGCCATCAAGGAGTGTCATTGCTATGGGGTGGGGGAGCCTGGCCTGGTCTAAGTGGGTGGTACATGTCTAAGTAACATCCATACATTGTATTGTCACAAGATGGTCAATGTTATTTACTTCACCAGTGGTTTTAATGTTCTTCTTATTATTTTGGATTAATCGGGGGCTCATTTTTTGATTAACCATTTCAATGGTTTGGCCATCAAATATTAGCCAACATTACTTGCAACCAGCTATTACTATCTATTCACTATCATCCGTGGCAAAGAAAAGCCTCAAAACCTCACACCTGACAAGCTCTCTGCCAACTGAACAATCCATTTCACTTAAAATGGTCAGTAATACCCAAGCAGCAGTTCAGTCCGCCAATATGCTGTAGCAACCGACAAAACAACAAACAACTACATCAAACAGAACAGTTACGGTTACGGTAACAGCCCCCAACAAACCTGTTCCTCCATTGAAGATAAAAGTCTCCATTTATGGGCCGAGAGCATTTTGGTCTTGGTTTAGGCGTAACCACCATGCCCAATTATTCTATTCCTGCCAATTTTTCTGCTGAACAAATAGGGAGCCGAGTGGCGACCGGCTTCTGCGGCAATCACCAAAAAGACTTAGAAGTGGCTACAATTCAAACAGACATAACTCGTTCCCCATTTCAGGTAGAAAATGACTTAAAGTCTGTGAACCTTAATGGAGCTTGAACAGTGTTTCTGGAAAGGGACTACATGACATGTAACACAGTCTTCAAAATTACATGGCGCTGGCGGTGGATACGCTTTGTCGAGCACCGTCCTGATACGTTATTAGTGGCTATGCAGTTTGACCTTCATCTGTTTTACTCCTGTACTTCTTTGCTCCTCTTCCCTGGCTTTGTCCTTTTCATTGTAGGGATCGTGAAAATGTATGTGCCCCGCTGAATCGCGTTGTGAATGCCCTTTGTATTCGGTGTACAGATCAGCGTAATGTATGTGCCTAGCTCCGATAGTTTGTTCTCTGATTGTGCGAAAGAAGAAGGTGAACAAGAAGAAGGTCTTTTTACTGCCCTGAGAAGACGAATGAGATTAAATGTAGGATTATGAGAATCATGTGAAATCTAGGCTCAGGATCGAAATACAGCCACGTCAGCTACATTACTGCTAATTGATCCTGTGTATCTTTCAGCTAAACGTTAACAGGGACAGGGACGGGGATAAATGTACCAAGAGGCAACACTGGGGCGCAGGTGCGGCAAGTCCACAAATAGCTGCACGTGCATCACTGCAAGCTCAACATCTTTGTTTACCTCTGTGTGTGCTTTATTGAGATTTCATAACTCTTGAAGTCAGAAGAGGAGCACAAGGTAAACATTTACTTCATGCTGTTTCAGAACAGATTCATGAAGCTGCTTCGCTTTTATGTGGAAAGCAGGTCTTGGTGATGTATAAACAGGATTTGAAGGTGAGAGTCTGGGGGAGAGGAGCATTTATTCCATCAACAATGTGCTGTGGGGGTGAGGAGAAGGAGAAATGAAGAGGCTATGCACCCTAGCTGATGATCAGTGTCTTGGCTTCATATTTGTAATTAGTGACGGGGGGTGGGTTCGTTTTTGATTAAATCTCAGCTCTTACACTTCACTCAAGAGGACTTAATCACTTTTTATGTGGGTGTGCTTGATTGTCTGATTATCACCACATTTTGGCCATGCTCCCTCCCAATCAACTCCTCTGAGCACCTTCTCTCCGATTGATTTGCAACAGTCACGGTAAACCCTGATGATGGAGCGCCCGCCTAATGACCATACATCAAGAGGAAGCGATGAGGGGCGTGCTGAAGACATGCACATCACGGAGATCCGCCCTAATCGTTGTCCTCTGCGGGGAGAAACAGAAAGAGTTGTTGTCTTCTCAGCACGATGGCTGACTTCTTGATGTACGTTAATGAGATTATTAGAGTCCCGGAAGCGGCTCTGACACTAATCTAATGGCTCTGCCCCTAAATGCTGCTAACATTTGCGTGTTTTGAACGAAACAGAAAGGGAACTGTCAACAGATCGGCTTTAGAAAACGTGAGTTTCTGCCTCATGCTCGGGCGGTAAGTGAAAGCAAATGGTTTTAGTCTCAAGCGTCTAATATGTTTGAACGTTTCGGCTAAAGGACAGGGGAATGCACTTTGGAAATTACGCATGCCTGCACAGACAGCAGACATGTTATTTCCCCCCGACATTGTCGAATCCGTGAGAGTTAAGCTGTAATTCACTTGGCTTCACCCGCTTTATGTCATCCTTTCGTTTAGACAAAGTGTGACTTTATAAGGAAACTGAGGTACTTTAAAATTTTGTTTCTGATGATCCAAACTGCTTTGCACACAGTCGAGATCAATTAGTTGATCTGTTTTTGCCACACATGTCCACACAAGTTGGTGCCATAACAATTAATTATGTAAAAATTTTTGATAATCATTCATTGTTCCAAACCATAGACTGTATAAAGATGGACAGCGGAAGAGCTCCTCAAAAGTGTAACCAAAGCAAGTAGAGCTCCCCCTGGTGTCTGGCTGCAGTATAGGTCATAAGCTCCACCTCCTCCATGTTAGTGGGTGGGACCAAAACACTAAAATACATGACAATTTATTTTTATTTTTTTTTCAAGAATAGTTTATTTTATTTTAGGTAGTTAATCTAATACTGGGGCAGCACAGTTTTGAGGTGGTTAGCACTGATGCCTGACAGCAAGAAGGTTCTGGGTTCGAATCCATCGGCCAACTGGGGCCTTTCTGTGTGGAGTATGCATGTTCTCCCTGTATCTGCGTGGGTTCTCTCTGGCTACCCCTGCTTCCTCCCACCCTCCAAAGACATGCTTGTTAGGTTAATTGATTTATTAAGTGATTCTAAATTGGCTGTAGGTGTAAGTGTGAATGGTTGTCTGTCCTTCTGTGTTAGCCCTGTGATAGACTGGCGACCTGTCCAGGGTGTACCCCGCCTCTCGTCCGATGACAGCTGGGATAGGCTCCAGTCCCCCGTGACCCTCCAGAGGATAAGTGGTTACATAAGCAGTTGACACTTGAAAATGCATTATATTGGTGCCACCCGTATCCCCGGGAAAGTAGCGTCAGTTTGGCCAATGCAAGGGAGTGGGGACGCATTGTGCATATTTTTATACAGTCTATGTTCCAGGCTGCACCAATCAATAGGCCATGTGTAATGTTGACACTGGATAAAATGCATGCTGGGAAAGTTGTTCCAAAAGCCACCGCCTCCTCTCTATAACGCCTTTTAGTGTCTTTCAGCTCATGCTTTTGATTTTGTTTGTTCTTTGAACAGCATAATTCCCAGAGGTAGCTTCGGAAAATGTTACCTGCCCAACAGCAAGTACATTAATTTAGCCAGCAATTGAGCCAGTTTCCTGGAACGGTTTTTCAATTGAGATCAAAACTAATCTAACATCAGAATACTAAATCCGATCTTTACTAAACGGTCAACGCCGTGCTACAAAATAAATGCTGGTGTGATGTTTGTGTCCGCTTGATTCAGGTCAGAAAATATTTCATATTCACGTGGTGGTCACTTTCCTCTAATGTCAGGGTTGGAAGCACAAACTGACCTTTTGTTGGCCTTCTGACAATCAGCCAGAGGGCTCCTACCGACTTCCTATGTTACCGTTGCCAGGCCGGACAAATAATAGCCATGCACGGCCATTGGCAACGTTGGCGGACATTAGAAAAAATAATAGAGTTTTCACCATCTACTTGTCGGAAAACAAGCGGAAAAGAAACCATCACTTCGGATTACTCAAAAGCTCACTTTGAGCTTTGGGAAACTGCTATGGGCTTTTCCAATATATTTTCTGTTCATAATACTGGACAGTCCACCAACAAGCCGCAGGGCTAACACTGAGAAACACAGAGAGAAGGAGAGACCAATAACCTACAGCCAATTTAGAGCCACCAATTAACCCACCATTCTTTTCTCCATATTGATTCTAAATAGCGATTTGAAGAGTGTGCAGTAATGAAAGATGCATCTTTAGCTGTAGCCTCAAAACACATACAAAGATGTACTCAGTGGCTGACAAGTATTATTTCTGCCATTTTTCCGATGTCTCTCTTTCCTACAATGCACTTTAATAATGCAATACTGACTGTGAAATTGTTATTTCATGTGACACCACTGGTTTAACAGTGAAAACATTCCCATTTGCATGGACTTGATTGGCGCATTGCAAAGCATGGGGGGGGAAAGCATTTTTATGTAAAAACTTTGCTTCATTTTATTTTCATTTTATTTTTTTATTCTCCTTCTCACTGTTGAGCCATTACTGTACATACAACAAGACAGTTGCCTGATTCTGTCACAGCACAACCCATTTTTAGACGCATGAATAAAACATTTAGGCACCTTTCATAGAGGTTGCCACTTTGCTCTGCAAATGAACAAGGGATAAGACAAGGGCCGTTCCGTCTAGTCCGGGCTGGAGCACCCATTCTGTCAAATAACACGTTGTTTGCTGTATATTTAAGCAGCAGCCAAATGCGAAATGATAGTTCTATTCGGGGGTTTTCTGACCAAAGGATGAGGCTCCTGCATCCCATCTGCCAACTAAGTTAGAGCAGACACGAGGACTGCGGATTTGCATCGCCTTCTTAAAATTACCATCCAGCCTGTAACCTGCTTGACTACTTCAAAGCGCCACGCTGAGCTGACTGACACGAAGACATTCACACCTCCCATTGGGAGAATGGGTTGTCTCCTGTCTAGTATCAGGACGGGCCCTGTCCCCCACCAAGCATTTGCGTCTCACTCATGCACGAAGCTGTCATTTCCCAAATGCATCAGCCCCCCCCGGAAGGTGTCACTGGGGATTATGGGCTACCTCAGGAGGATTAAAATGTTCTTGACAGACTGGCCGCTTCACTTACTCCCAGGAGTCACCGTGTGGATTTTTTTTTTTTTATTTGAGAGTATTGGCAAAGAGTACACATAAGATATCCAGCTTTGACCGTGCAGATTCCTTTACTTCTTTTGAAGTGTTTTTTATGCGCAATTGATATGTTTGCGCACAACTTATCTTCTGCTTGAAACTCCACATATTTTCATGAAGCAATTATCGACAGAGAAGCTGTTTCCCAGCAGCGGAACTCTTCATTTGCGGCTTGTTAATGTCCAGAGTTTTTAATCAAGCAAAGAAAGGAATGCCGCGTGCATTAATCTTCCTCCTCCCCCTCCTCCCCCCCTCCTCCTCCTCCCCCTCCTGTCTTTCTCTAATTAAGGGTCATCTCGTCTCCTGGCCACATTAGGACACTGCGCACTAGTCCCAGCCCACATAATTAAATGTTTTTTTTGTGCTTACCATCTGGAGACCTCATCTCTTTAAACATGCATGTCAAATTGATTCCTTAATAATGTTTATGTCTCTTCTCAGTGCTTTATTATCATGCAGGATTAGCTGTTCGTGTTTATTTTGCTTTCATCAGCAACACCCGCCCCACGCACACACACAAATACACACCCAGAACAACAGTACCCTTAAGGTACTGCAGCAGTAGAACTAGCACAGAGCACCCAGCAAACCTAACAATCATAAACTTCAAAGCAGTGGACAGGCTTAATGTGAAAGTAACACGATCGAATATGAAAGTACGGCTCCGAATCGGCCGCAAACATCTCGGGTATTGCTCAGATACTCAGGGCAACAATCAGCGCAAGAAATTGCTTTTGCACCGACGGATTTTACGGTTCATTCTTGCATCAAACAATTCGAGCAGTAACACGTCCCACCGATAAATAACCTTTCTGTGTCAGCCTCATGAGGACCTCTGATTGTGACCCCAGGTTGATTCAATGAGCAGACATTTGAGGTGGAAAGTGAAATTTGCTGTTCTTTTTTTCACTCTCATCCTTTGTCCGAGCATTAGACCCCCCCCCCCCATTCGAACGGCAGCATTGTTGTAAATACAGACATATGTGCAGTCGGAGGAGCGGTCTGCCTTTCTCATTCTCTTTCACTCAAAGTGCAGTTGAGGATTAGTCTGTGCCTGAGTGCCTAGAATAATGATCACTGCAGCGGAGAAACACATTTTCACATTTCGGGAGATAAGGGCAGGCAATCTGCAAGCAGAGGACTTAACCAGCTCCCTGTGGCTTATTGTGGAGCTAACAGAAAAGTCGCCACCGACCGCCAACAACTGGGCTGCACCATAAACTGCACAAGCAGAAGGAACACCCACCTCTTTCTTTTTTTTTTTCCACCGGGCATCCGTCACTCCAAAATGACACTGAAATTACATTCATAAAAATTTCTAACTACAAGGCACCCTGAGTTACTATGTCCCTACTGTGCTGGTGTCCAATTTCCTACTGTGGTGGTTCATTTCCCACCAAGAGATGAAATCTGGGTTTATTCCCCACAGAGGGAGAAAATCTAATATTTCAGTTTTCAGTTCAGAGATAGCTCGATGTAGAGGGCTGTTCTGACTTTCAGGCTTAATCCATTCTTGCATAGCTGGCTTCCCAGAGTGGCAGACATGCTGAGAGGCACTCCTTAATTATAGAGAATAAAACATTTTCTGGACATTATCGTGAGAGGAACTGTCGGATATTGTAATGTCAGAAAAAAGCGCACACACCTTCACAATTGAGGCCCGAATTTCCACATCAATAGATTAAAAAAAAAAATCTACCTCAGTAAAACAGCTTGCTGCTTTGTAACCTATTCCTCAATAATAAAGAGAGAAGGGAGAAAAATGCCAAGTAAGCGGTTCAAAAGGAAGTTCCCTGGGATCAAAAGATATTTCTTTTTTGTTTTCCACCTACCTTTCCCACATACTGTGCATCTGGTCCCATGTGTTCTTCTAAAACAAAGAATTGGTTCCAGATCCAGCCACGCTTGGGCCGGTGGTGCACCTCCGTCTCCCCGTTGGCCAGTTTGGTCTGGTTCTTGGAGGGCACTTTGGTGGGGACGTGGTGGCTCGCCCCGTAGCACCTCTGGATGAAGCAGAGGCAGACCAGAAAGGGACAGAGACAAGAGGTGGTGGATATCCTCATGGTGGCGCCTGATTTTGTAAAGTTATCCCCGTGTTCCAAGGTGGCAAGGTCCTCCCGCCACCGCCGCTGTAGCCGCCACCAACAGCCACCGCTGCAGACCCGTCCTGTAGCCCCAGCAGAGGAGGAGTCTAGATCCAAAATAGGGAACACGTTGTCCAAGGAGATCCTCTGATATTCATGGCCAAGGCCGAAGGTTTAATAAAAGAAAGAGCAAGGCGCATTTACATAGTGGAATTTCCCAGTCAATAAAGGCTGTGCAAATGGACGTGAACTTCTGGGTAGTTCTACCAAGAGCAGAGGTTAATCCCGGGAGCCATTCTGAACGTCCTAGGAGAGAGAAGAAGGGGAAAGAGGAACACAGAGTTAGAGATTAATTTGACGGATATTAGAAGCTAAATGTCCACTAATTCCTTCCAATTAAATTGCAACTCGTAAATCCTCACGGATGAGGATGCACACATCAAACTGCCTGGCTGTGATAAAGTAAAAAAAAGGCAGGGAGAAATCCTTCAGTATTCCGGTCGTATCTGCCATTATGCAGATGATCCAAACAAGTTTGGACTTGAGGAGCTGCATTACTATTAAAAGGTTGTCCATGCCTATAAGGTCAGAGCGCTGCTTGGTGACTGATACTGCACTGCGGGCTCAGAGTCATGTATCACAGCGGCGTAGCATCGGGCCCCCGTAACTCAAGCGATGAGTTGCCTTTATTAAAAAAATAACCGAGAAAGCTTTGATTTGGATGTTTTAACGCGACACACCGCGAGGCTCAGGGAGCTCCTCATGCGCGGCGAATAATAAGCGAGGCAGGAAGAAATATATTTACTACGATAAGGACAGACATGAAGCCACTCAGACGTAAGGCATGAGGTGATTTTCGGGGAGCAGTGGAACGGAAAAGACAGAAGGAATGTTTTTCTAAATGCAAATTACACACAGCGTCGAAGGTGGAATTAAGGCGGCAGCAGCGAGCAGTGCTGAATTGCTGTGTTAGCGGGCATTCAAGTGAAGCTCCGTCAGACCTCGCATTCTCTTTAGAAGAATGCGCAACACGGGCGCACCTGCACCTCTGTGCTCTTTAGAGAGGGGGCATTAGGGAATGAATTGTCTGGTCTTGGGTGGATTTTAAAGTTAGATATGCTATTTAAGTGGAGCTGAGGCATGAAATCAGCCCTCGCTGCTCTCTTTTTCATGAGAGGAAATTGCATCATTTGACCTTGCTATTCTGAGATGCCCTTCAGTTTAATGCCACCAAAAAGAAAAAAGGAAAAAGAAATTTAGAATCTGATTTATTGCAGTCTACCAGTGTGTCAAGTTAAAACCTGCCAACGGAAACATGTATATTCTCGCTGACATAACCAGCTCCTATCATTAGACGCAAACACAACTGTACACCTGCTTCACAATGTTGTGACCTGTGTGACCTTATGACCCCTTGTGTGGTCAGATGCTTACTATGATTGCTTTGTTAGGATCTTACATTTACTTTGTCCCAAAACATCAATTAGCAATAACGAATAATGGACTTTTAGCCGCAAAATGTATTAAATCCTATATTTTTAATGTGCAGGGATGCACCGAAAATTTTTGGCAGAAAAACCGGAAATGCACTTTTGGGCCATTTTTGGCTGAAAATTGCTGCAGTTGTTGCTTGCATCATCACAACATCCTGTTTCGGCCGAGTTGTTTCGGCCGTGTTGTTTCGGCGATAGATTTTCAGCCGAAAATGGCCCGAAAGTGCATTTTCGGTTTTCGGCCAAAAATTTTTAGTGCATCCCTAAGAAGAACACATTTGTAAGCCAAATGCTGATGTCCACAAAAGCACAAGGGCAAAAAAAAAAAAGAGGGTGAAACAAGATGATGTTTGGGAATGACAAGGGATAAGGGTCAAGGCCTTAACAAAGTCAGGCAGTCATTGTTGTGCATTATTTATAATGCAAGTGCACACAAGCTGCCCGTTTCACCGAAGGCTGGTGTGCGACTTTCTCATTTTTGGGCAGAAGTTACACCGCTTCATTGCAAACAACTAAAAATAAGTGAATTCACATGCATTTTTGAGTCAACTCGGTAAAAAAAGTGCAAAAAAGTAAAAGTTTGTGCCCCTCGCATAAAAACTCTCGAAGACCGACTTTGCAAGCAGACTTAGAGCTGCAGCAGAATAGCAGCTTTGTGGGGATTATTAAGAGGACAAATACATGCATTTGATATTTAACAGGATACAGAGCTGACAGACTTCAAAGGCTCGCTGCTGCTCTCCACTTCTTACGTTGCGTGTCTGAAACGAGACATTAATGCAGCTCATGATCGTCACACACTTTGAAGGATAATCACTGAATTATTATTTTTTTCTCTCATAAATATAAATATTTGTACATATACATATATATATGTATGGATTAAGATGTGCTTAGAACTCCTTGACTAATCCCTATGTTTCAAATATCTCTACATGGAATTTATGCGGCTCAACCACAGTTGTTGGCCATGTTGACTAAGTGCGGCGGCTGTAATGGGTAATTCCTACTGCCAGCCCGCGCACTGAAATGGAACGCAAAGTCTGTTCCACATCGACTTGGATTAAAGCAGGGGAGGATAAATACTCAGCCGCACACAAAACACGTGTAATCTGGGAAGAGATTCTCATCTGCATAGGTAGAGCTACGCCCCAAATCCTGCTTTCCTTGCTCTTTACCTGTGAATGAGATAATGACATCAAGCCCTGCAGAGAACTCCGACAGAGTACTTCCTCTTTCCAATAAGCTCTTGTAGAGACGTTAAGGCGTTCCTTGCCGGTTCAGAATCATTTGTCTGATTGAATAACACGACCCAACAACAACGTGAAACACTCTCCTACGCATACGGAGCATCGCTGAGGCAGTCGTGGTACCTGAGTGAGTCAGACTGTGTCAGAGTATCTTTTCCAGTGGTTTCACTTTCGCCTCCTGGGGCTCTCTTCAATCAGTCACCTAATTGTCTGATTATCATGCTCATTCCAACCAAAATACATTTCAGGGAGCCATGAAATCAACAGCATCTGGCTCCGTCAATGGAAACAATTTCCCCTTTTGTCTTCTTTTTTTTATTATGACAACAATATTGATTTCATTGTGCACGTACCTGTACCAGATGCAAAGAAAATAAAGTTGAATCTAATTTATTGTTTTGAGCAGCCTTCAGCCCACAGCATTTTTCTATTTAGCATGTGCAGCGTTTAACAGGAGGGGTTATGCGGAGCGATAAGGCAGCCACAAATATTTTGGCAGGGTGCGTTCAAGAGCGGCTACGTTTATCTGCCCACGCAATTTTTGCCTGAATGTGAAAACGTTAATGCCATACGGATACGTGATTGCATTATCATGGATAAGTTCGTACTCGATTATGAAAAGAAAAGAAAAAAAAATATTTTTCTACCCTGATTTATTTATTTATTCACAATAAGAATAAGGCTGGGAATAATCAACATTTTGTAAATTAAAAGTCCTAATTAATTTCATTCTACTTACTAGGGCTGGGGGAAATCTTCTTTGTGCTCGAAACAAAACAAGATTCAAAACAAGGATTTTTTTTTATATGCATATATATATATATATATATATATATATATATGTTATATAACAACAGCACACTAACTAAAAGGCAATAGTGACAAAGGTGCCAGTGTGCATTAGTATTACTATTTGACGAGTGGAGAAAAGTTCACAATGAAAGTTTTACTACAAACTGGTTGAACTTTCCGTGTTTGTAACGCGGTGTAAATTAGCACCTCTCTAATTTCCCCCCCACTGGCGCCCTATCTATCTCGTCAAATGGCGTGACGCTAGAAAATTGAGGCAGCCAAAACGTAGGCTTTTTTTTTTTTTTTTCATTGTTCAAAATGAAAACGTCAAATTAATTCAACGCAACTGCCCAGCGCTACCGCTAAAACACTATATACACACGACAGCCTGAGCCTGATACGGGTAATAGGGATGTTCCCCCATTTTTGCTCATTTTAATCGAGTGGGTGCGGATCGAGTCGTTTTTAAAATGACCGGATCAGATTGAACAAATAGACAAAACCAATTGTTTCTTAATTTTTTTGTGTCTCTTTAAGGAAATGCTCGGAGGCAATAGCTTTTTTTTCTCCTAATGTACGGCAGAGCTATGCAACTGCCAATATTAAACTGATCAAGGGCGAAAAACTTGATAGGGTCATCCAAATTGGGTGAGACAACTTTATTTACATACAGAAAGGCAATACATATAAAAAACAGATACAAATTGTATCTGTAAACCAATACACTTCCTTCCTCTTTATGCCTTCCTCCCAGATCCCTCAGTTGTACTTGAACGTTTTCATACTTTATCCTCTGCTATGGGTCTGTCCAAACTATGGCTCAAACACTATATGAGGCCAGAAATCCTATGTCTCCATCTCCTGTTTTATTCATGGAAAACTCGATCACAGGGACCCAACTGAACAACTTAAATTTCATCAGACTTTAGCCAGAGCAGAGTCCACAGCTCTTCTGTGAAACCACAGCCACTGATGACACAGCGGGAGCTGAGGCGCTTTAAAAACGCGGAGAGACAAAGCGAAATGACCGACAGCAAGGGAGGAAGGGATTTTGAGAAAGCAACGCAGGCGCACCTCAATTTAGCCGGGCACAGGGGGAGAACAGGCTCCTGTCGCCTGCCTCTGATAGCTAATGTTTCGCCCCCCCCCGCTGAGAGCTCGCCCACTGCATTCGATTTCACAGCATCAGCTTTCTGCCGATGTCAAACACAAGAGAGCAGAAGAAGACCCGGGCGGGTCAAAAACACATCGCTGAACCACTGTTCTGTCTTCGGAACAAAGAGGGCCGAGAAGAGAGAGACGACCGCAGCGAGAGAGACGCTTGACATTTCACCTCCAAGATACAAATACAAACGTTTTCCCCACCCGTTTACAGGACCCGTTTGTTGCCTGCAGTCTCGGGCGATGTCGGAGTAAGTAAACAGGAGAGTGGAAGTGAGTGCAGAAAAACCCACAACACACACACACAAAAAAAAAATTAGTGACACAGCAATATGTATTTATGTGAAATCCAACCACAGCACTGCTGTGAAATGTTCCCGGGGCCTGTACATGAATTTATTTTATGTTTCTGTTGTTTCTGCTGAATCCGAAAGAGCCCTCCCTGAACGTGCTGCTTAAATGAAAGGCAGGCCATTTAAAGACACAGTGTGTGGTCTAACCATTGAGCCACTAAGTATGGTTAATTAATATAACAACATGAGCACTTAGAAGTCATAAATTAGTAGTAGTATATTATTTTTTCATTAATGATGTGTAAGCACATTAGTCCTAATCACAATAAAATTCCCTAGATCCCAAACTGATCAAGTATCTATAGGATGCACTGGAACAAGCCTGATCCACAGAGGCCCCTCTCCTCAACCCATAGGATCCAAAGGCCCCCCACTAACAACATCGTGTTTCCGGACACCACAGGACACCCTCAGAAGGCCCATGTCCATTCTCTCATGAGTCACAACTGTTTTGGAGGCACAAGTGAGACCTACACAATATTAGGAAGGTGGTCATAATGTTATGCCTGATCGGTGTATCTTATCAGATCATTTTATGCCTCCATGTAGACAAATAATTTGGAATCTATAAAAATACATAAATCCATGTAACACCATCTAACAAAATTATTATACAAGATTTTTTTCAGACATCTTATTATTACATTACTTATTGTAATGTAAAACGAGACGTATCATAAGAGGATTTTATCCATACGTTAGGCAGTGTCATCATCTCTGCTTCGAAATTTGCTCAACAGGAAATGTAAATATCAACTTTGTTTAACAGAAAAAAAACATAGTCTCTGAAGCTGAACTACATTATTAATCCTGACTCCGAAACTTCATAAGGACAAATGTGTTTGCCATGGATTAAATGTGAGCACGTGTGAACTTTGTCTTCTTGTGTAAAAGTGTTACAGAGTTTTGTATTGATCTAAACTATGACTTTGGGTTTGTTTTGATGTATTTAGGTCTCCAAGATTATAACTCTTTTTATACCTTTTAATGGGGATATTAATGGACTGCTTTTTAGTCCATCATGATCAAACTATGGAACTAAATTCTGGTCAGAGTTTTCTGACGACTAAAACACACTGGCTTGATGTGTACCAGCTCTAAAAATAAGAGCTTTGTGCCTGGAGTCTGCTGGGTGATTTGACCCAGCTCATTGTTGGTGAAAGAAAGCAGATTAGTCTGATCAGCTTCACAAGCGGGGCAATCCTCTGAATGTGTGGCACACCCTGGAGGTTCCACAAAATTGGAGGAGACAAATAGGTTTGAGAGAGATGCCAGCGAATCGAGAGGTTTAGCCAAGCAGACTGTAGTATTTCCACATTGCCATTTCACTAGGAAAACACAGGGAGTCACGGCCGAATGAACTGTTTCAGTGGCTAGCTTTTCCTCACACACTGCTTAAGCTTGTGAGTCCTTTTCCACTCCGGTTTAGCTTAAGCTTTTGGAGATAGCTGCGAAATCTGTTTTTTGGCACTTCTTATTTGACAAATCAGCGCCACCCACCCTTGGTGTGATGAATGTTCCGTCCACATGGCGGCAATAAAAATAGCTCTGACGGATGAAGACGCCTCGAGCTATCGCAGCTTCTCCGTCAGAGTCGTCTTTGCTCAAGAGCACCTTGAGAGCAACTGCTCAGCCAGAAACAGGAGTTGAGATTCAGACCGGCAACCCACTTGGCACGTCACGCACTTGATGCTCTAACCTTCGAGATTTCCAAACGCCAAATTGCGCTGACATAGAAAGGGAAGCACGCGCCAAACACAGAAATGCAAGAAACACATGCAAAAAGAATTGGTACACCAGAAGCCATCCACATATTTTAACTCAGTCCCTTTGGATAAAAACTCCTAACCTCCTTTTGTGTACTTTTCCAGAGGTAGACGACAGATACTTTCCTCTCCCAGTTAACTTATTCCAACACCTGCAAGACTTTGATCACATTACATAACCCAAGAATGGTCGGCAGAAAACAACCTCAAGATCATCTAATAATCATGAGTCGGCTCCGCGGATAACACCTCCTTCGACTCGTCTCCTTGTCAAATCGGGGATGTGAAGATCTGAGAGTCAACTCTCCCTTTCTTCTTTCCTAAAATGAGGAGGGTAATTTAACTTTTAGGGTACTGACAGTACAACCGCCTGAGTTACAATCCAAAATGAAGGTGTAACCTGAGAAAGAGGAAAGAAAATACTCGGCTGTCAAACGCACTTGTGCTGCAGAGTATGAGGGGAGTTAAGGTACTCCGTGTGAACAGTCCAGGAAATAAAGAACTCCAGTGAAACCACAATTTAGTGCACTGTAATAAATGCATTCCAGCACCGGTTTCCTCTCTCTTGTGCACATACGAATGGTCCAACCTTGCATTTCCATCTTTTCCCAACACTTGTGGGTAATTAAAAGCAATAAGCAGCAGGTTTTTAAACACAGATTAGGCCTGAAGGTAATTAGGCCCGTCGCAGTAATGACTCCCACTGAGTCATGTGGGGAGGATGGTGTGTCAGTCACCCCCTCCCACCATTTCTCCCAGAGTCAACAGTGACTTGTCCTTCAGGCACGCTACCCTCCAAACGCCATCTGTCCTAACCCCTCAGCTTTGATTACCTCAAACCCGGAGCGCACCGCTCCTCGCGATGCACGGCGAGGCAAAGGTTGGCAAAACGAGGAGCGGGAAGCCTCTGATGGTTTCATCTCCGCATGTTCACATGCCAAGTAAAACAACCTTAATTATATCTATGAAGGAGGAGTTCTTACTTCATTTTTTTTTTCTTCTCGGTGCCAAATTAGAAAACATGTCCGCACTCGTCAGCCCCACTATATGTTGTTTGGCTGCTTAATGAGAGTTGGGTGGAAGATGGAAAATGTCCCATCTGTTGTGTGTTTAATGGCTGGATTCTTGAGCTCTCATCATACAGCGGGAGTGCCAAGATGGAGCAGACAGCACCCATCTGCTGGCCACTGCCGGGGTAAAAAAAAAAAAGAAAAAAGAAAACACTCTTTTTCAACTCGCATCATCATCCTCATCTCTCTCCACTCTGAGTGCAGCGCTGCCACACAACATTCAGAGAAGGGTCCGTCAGAATTATGCACACAAGATGCTGAAGACTGGCAAATGAAAGGATGTAGCATTGGCACTCGGTTGACATACTTCATTAATTCATGCGTGAATGATGGGCTGAATTAGTCCGTGAGTTGCCAGGAAAAGAAAATGCTTATCACAGTTTCTAAGCTGTCCGACCGAAAGTAAATGAAAAAGATTTTAAATACACACTCGTACAAACCAATGAAAAGCAAGGGAGGATCACAGTTGAGTAGATGAGACCAGCATGTTAGCTCAGTGCATGAATTTAACATCAAATGACCAATAAATACTCTCTTTCTGTCCACCGAATGGTCTATTTATTTATTTATCTTAATTTATGAGTCCTCTCCTAACAAAAATCAAACAAAAGGCAGGAAACGAAGATGACTGCTAGCAAGTAAACACGCATGTTTGAATTTCAAATCCTTCCCGAGATCCAGGCGATTCCAGGAGCTCGTTTCATTTGTTCTGGGCAGAACAAACAGCCGACTTGCCTTCCATTCCCACAGGTTTCCATCCATCCAGCCTTGCCCCTGCCAGGCCAATCACAGCCCTAATGTGGGGCCCGAACCGTATGGGGGCGCAGTACAGCTGAGGGCCTTTTGTGGCACGTTCAGTTGCTCTGATTAGTTGTCAGCCTAAGACACTGCGTTCAATTTACGGCTGTTGATAATGCGCCTTGGTGATCAGAAAGGTACTCAGGGGGTTTCGGGTAGGGCGATATGTTAACATGTTCAAACCAGCCAGTGTCCAATCAGCCAACAACCAGGTTACACTCGCAGTATAAAGTAAAGCTACGGACAAAACAACATTATTATTCATCATTTAAGCAACAGCCTATTTCATAATCTCCTGTGGCCTTTTGGGTCATTTTGGCTGACACAATCTTAGCCCTCAATATTGTTAAATAGTTAATGAAATATCACAGCCTTCAGGCTATGACATTAAGATCTACGACCTAAGAACTCTGATAAGCAAGAAAGCTGTGAGGAGGGGCTGAACAGCTGTCCGACGCCATCTGAGAAAAAGAGTCCGACGCCATCGACCGAAGCCTCTAAATGAACAAACAGGTGGGTATAACGTACGCCGTTAAAGGATCAGGCCGCGCAACTGCTCCTACAGTTTTTGGAATACTTCTCAAATGGTATTTATTGAACTGCTGTTGCTTCTCAGCCCCAATCAATCGGACAATAAGCGCCGTGCTTCGTGCAGAGTGGGAATCAGTGAGACGAGACGAGCAAAGAATTTGCAAAATGAAATGACAGAGATTGACCCAAATGAACCAACCAGGAATAAACTAGGCCGATCGCTGACGGCCATCCCAAGCGCCAGATTTGTTTGCATTTGTGCATTTGTCTGGTAATGCCAGGCTCCACATTGTACCTCTAAAGGCGTTCATTCATTTGGTTCAAGGAAATGACTGATAATTAATGAATATATTCAATCGATGAGCTGACCACTCATTTCGGCCCTGCTTGAACGAGCTTTTGGGATTTAAGTCATCCCTTACCAAACAGAGCAAGAGAAAACGACACAAGCCGGATACAGAGAGGAAATTTATTCATATCACCTGCAGCACTTGGTTCTCTTCATGTCTGAGGAGTCAAAAATTCTGGTTGAAGCTACTGGAGTTTGGCAGGCTTGGCCGTTTCACACATGCTAAAACACACAGAGCAGGTGGGTTTTACAACAAGGAGAGGGCCCCTCTGTGCTCTCAACCACAAAGCAGGGCTGAGGCTATCCACATTAGCATTTCATACACAGATAAGCTTGCTTTCTCGCTGCCAGGTAGATTCCCCCATGAGTGGATGAAGTGCGAGAGATTTGGGGGGGGTGTTTCGCAGATGCTCGCCGCACTGCTTTTCGAGCGCCCACTGAGACTCGTGGCGGGGGGGTGGGGGGTTAGGAGCAGCAACAGACAAATGTGCCACCTCATTGTCCAAATAAAGAATAAGCCAGTGATGCAGACTGCAGAGACAGGGGGAGGGAAAGAAAAGGGTAGGGCAAGGAGGTGTGCAATGTGGGCTGGCTTTCGCCTTTTTCTTTTTTCAACATAATTTTCAATGCTGTTAAAAGTTAAAACTACTGAAGGACAAACATCATTATCTATTAAAGAGAATCATTACTTTCTCAGGATTGAGATTATGATTCAGGCACAGTTTGTTTCCTCTATCTCTAAATCGCCGGTGTCTCCTCGATTCTGACTCATTTTTTTTTTTCTCCAAGGATTCTTTATTTTACAGATTTAAAATATACCTTCCATTTTTTGCACCACGTGCCTCTCAACAACTTGGTGCGGTGTGTTCCCTTGGTAGAGGCACTGCATGACCAAGTGAGTTTATATCAAATGAACGGTGTGCAGTGCAATATCCGGATTTGCTGCAGAGAGAACAGAGTAATGCTGCCCTCTGGATTATTGCTGCCTCAGTGTTTTATTGATCAGTCCAACGCAGTCTCTCTAGCAGTTAAAGAAATAGTCAAGAAATCTAATCACTGATTCTTGTCTATGGACAGGACGTTCACCCAGGAGAGTGGCTTCAATTCCCTGGTGGGGCCGTTACTTTATCCTTTTATTTCTTGAGTCACTATCAGTTGCTATTTGGTTCAGTTTAGGCAATTAAAACACTTAGTTAGATTAAAGATTGGGTTAAAATGGCTTGGTTTAAAGAATCGACTAATAAAATCCTTGGATTGACTTTCTAGAATGCATGTCATTTTCGCATCTTCTCGTTTTTTCAAGACTATGCAATGAGATCAGTTCACGAGTGCAGGACACATGACAGAGAGAAAGCTGATTGGATTTAAAAAGTAAGAGCTTGACAAAAGCAAAGCCCAAGATGTGAAAATAGGTTCTGTTGTGAAATATTGGGAACTCGCGAATTGGAATCTAATCGGGAATCTAATCAGTAGCGACACCCAGTCCTCCTTGATGGTGACAAGTTTTTGGGGGATGTGCGTTATGTGTAAGGGCATGTGGATTTGGATGCGGGATCTGAGTTTTAAATCCATCCCTTGATCCATCCCTCGATAACGAGACTGGAAAATGATCAAGATAGAACAGCGGCTAGGTCTTCACCTTTACAGAGACATCAGTGGCACCTGGTGCGATGCCAACAAAAAGACAGTGTAAATCAAATTTAAATATGCACATACACTTAAATAAACTCTGGTATCAATAAGATGTCAGGCGTGAAATTAACCTCCTGGCACGGGGTTGTCGACTTGTTTCGGCACAGTGAGACTCACTTCAAAACTTGGAGAGCCGTCTCACTCCTTGGCACATACGTTGACAGTTTGGCAACGGCGCCCTAGCTCACCAGCTCAGTCCCTGGGGTTGACGAAGGAAGAAGGCAGATGTTGCTGCAATGTGAATGGATCAATCACGATTCTGGAGACAATCTGATAATACAGACTAGATAGACTTAGCTGGAGCACTGAGAGCCACAACCTGTGATGGAGTACAGTCAGCATCAAGAGGCAGTCTGGACGCCTTGTCCAGAACAAGAGAACGGGAAAAATGCATGTTCACACTGCTCTTCTGCTTCCGCTGGCTCTCATACACGTAGCTTTAAATAATTTAAACCTTACAGATGAGATGTTGGGATTTAAATTTCAATTTACTTAATGGTCAAGTTGCTTGTTTATGAAACTCTGTATCGAATTTAACCTTCTTCAGAAGTATTCAAGTGGAATTAAAATTCCATTTGTCGTGTTAACTCTGCAGGACAGCCCCCTGCGGCTCATCCACCTCAGATCTGTGAATCAGTATGGATGCCCCGTCCATCTTCCACCCCCTACTCCCTCTCCCTTTCATAAAGCATTGGCATGGCCCAATTAATATGTCTCTCGCATCTCCGCGATGCACGTGAGGGGTGAAAAGGTCTGACAGGCGCAGAGCACACTAATGTTTTATCAGTGCCACACATCAGGGTTTCTCTTTGCACTGTGACATCGACAACTAACTGACGAGACTCGCCCTTCCAGTCCGTCAGGGTACTACACGACTTTTGAGTTAGGAGTCCATATTCCGCCGAAAGTAATATTTGTAAGGCTGTAAATGTCTTGCCTGTCAGCCACGGAAGCATACAGGACTAGTTAAGGGAGGCAATTTGTTTTAAGATGTTGCACATTCCCTGTAAAATTGATGGCCTAGCGAAAGTCCCCAGGGGGAAGCCGTCCCATCATCGCAAGTTTAATCTCAACATTGTCTATCAACATGCACACACGCTGGTGAACTCTCCCTGAGCATAACGCTGAGCGTCTGCCTCTTCATGCCGTGCAAATTGCCGAGAACAAAAGTGCAAGGGAAACGCCTCGAGCTCAAGAATGTAAATCTAGAGGGGGATAAGTTTAATAAAGGATGTGCCCAGGTGAATAAAATAACTTTGCAGTGGGAGCTGAAACATCCCGAATGTGACCGAAAGGCATACCCACATCCCCGGCTCTTTCAAGCAGAGAACAGAATAAAATACTGGGAGGTAGCCCCCAGGATCCCTGGCAGAAACACACAGCGCTTACATAATGGCGGTTCATCCTTAAGAGCTATTTAAAAAAGGGAAAGTCTCTGAGCAAACACTCACAAATGTGAGATGGAAATCCAGCCCCTCTAATAGTACATTAAGTATTCATGCAGCATATTGGCAATCAAATGGCTCTGTTTTCATGGTTTGCAAAGTCATTCTTACGATGGAAAAATATGCCGCCGGAATATTCTGAAACGCAGACCACTGCAGTGTCATTTTTCCAATTTTATGTGAGACTTGTTATTCATTTTAGTTTATGTAGTTGACAACAAAACACCCTACCATTTCTTTACCATTTCTGAATTAAGGTATTTTTTTTTATATACTTTGAGAAATCTATTCAAATTAGTGAGTCTATTTAAACACAAAGAAATCCTGAACAGTTGATACAACCAGACTATTTATTATTTAATTTCAGCGAATTAGAAGCATCACTCACTGTGCGCTTCTAAGGTCAAAATCACAATGCCATGGCCTAGATTCTTGCCCACATAGTGCTGAGTGCTCTTTAAGGAAATGCTTTGTTGCCCATTCATCACTGACAGTGAGAGTGGATGAATCACGTTGCTTTCACCCATGCTGAAGAAACCCACAGCGCCAGTGTGATATGGACGCCTCAGTGTTCCACTTTAAGCAATGAAACGCTGGAACCAAATGCCAAATGGCAACCTAGAATTGTGTTTTAAAAGCGTAAGACCTGACTCTATGTATCCCAAATTGCATCGATGAGCTCTGTGCTTACTGTGTGTTTTGCTGACTGACTTTTTGTTCTTCCCAAAGCAGGACAAGACAGAATCCCCCGAGGGAAGTCTGCACTTGCATTCTTGTGTTCTTGCGAAATGTCATCACTTGCTACCCAAGTACTGTTCCAATTCAAAGCATCTGACCGAACGTGGTTCAAATTCCCAGATGTGTTCTTTCCCCTGTCCAGGTAACTTGTGTGGACACTGGACAGCCAGGTGTCCCAGAATATATTTTGCGGGCGTCATCAAGTACACTGCTGTTCCAAATTACAGAATGACCGTCCTGTCCTCCCATACCCAAGGGTCCGTACTTAAAAGTCAAATTGTCAAGTCTGAACTACCAAGTACAGGAGTCTGAACTAAGCATACTTGGTACTGATAAATGCCCCTTGATCACACCAAACCAGCTGATGAGATTATGGGAAACACCTTGTATCCACCTTGTTACCATCTGTCTCCTAATAACCTGTTTAAAGCTCATTACATACTCAGTGAGAAGCAAGAAATTTGTTCTTGTTTTCGAGGTGAACAAGAACAAGAACAAAGTTCGTTTCGGCCAGGTCTTTTATACTTCCCAAGAAACTCAAGCGTCGGACTCCAGCTGCGAATATTAGCATCTGGGAGCTCACAGAGTGGCCGCTAGCATTTCCGCTTTTCCGTATTAACCATCCCCACTTCCAATTTCTGGCGGACACCACACAAGAAAAAAAGTTCCGCTCGGTTCATGTGTCGAGAACAATCTGCGAGAACTCCCAAAAGAGCCTTGCGAGAACAAATTTCTTGCTTCTCGCGGGGTATGTAACAGCCTTAAGGCTGCAGAAATAGTCAGTCTGTAAGTAGTGCTAATGGTGGCCCAGTAACACTGTGATTTTGCTGAAAAGGAAATTGACGTCTTTTGAGAATACAGAGTGTGGGTGTTATTCTATGTGATGGCACCGAATGCAAAATTCTCAACAGGGAATAATGATGCTAAACACACTGGTGCAAAGATAAATGCTGAGGATTGGATAATTTGGTTGAAAAGCGCCCCTTGAAACACAATACCGTCGGTGGCATTTGGAAAGCAGAGTATATCAATAACTTCCATTGGGATATAAAAAAACAATGGTGACAAATCCACTTTATTGATGATTGCATAACCGATAACAGAAGCACAGAAAGTGCCGTGGCAGAAAGCGGAACCAGAATGTCAATACCATTGAACACTGGAGTCTTAATAACACGGCATGACAGGTGCATTGATAATATTTTCTCAGAGCCTCGAAGATAAATACAGTTTTGTTCCTAATGCTGATGGCGAACAATGCCTGATTCACTATGGCCCTGGTAGCTGTATGTGGTTGTTGAAGCCTTTTCTCTACAGATTTCAAATGATAGGGATGAAGTAGTGTATGAACACTCTGAAAGATTCCTTTAGAGTGCAGTGTTTTTCTTCTTGGCTGTGTTGCAAAAGAGTCACAGAGCTAAACTGTCATTTCCTGACTGATTTTGTCAAATCTCCATTAGTTTTTCCGCAGCTAAATTAACTTTCACTTGGTGGAGCTCGGTCTTTTCCCTCAGCTGTGCTCGTGCCACCCGTTGCCTCTTCAGCTTATTCCAAATGAATTGCCGCTGCCCCTGCCAGGATTTTGATGCAAAATTTAGTGTTCAATGCTCAATAAGAGAACTCGGTTTTGATTGAGTTTGTGCACATACGTTCCCATCTGTGTCTGAGAAATTTAAAAATTCCATGCATCATTTATCTCCGCAAGCCATACAATAACATCACTCCGCTGCATTAGAGGCAGGGGATTATTTCACCTTGTCACATCCTGGATTTAGAGAAAGATGGCACCGCTGACAAGACTCATCAACGCTTGCCTTTTCTATTTATTTATTTATTTTTATATAGCTATAATTCTTACTTGAATAAAATCCCCATTGTGCCCTGGTTGGCAGACTGGGCCACTTTGCCATGTGGGAAGAGATTATTAATGTTTGGAGGAAAGCATGATTCATCTTTTAAATGGCCCTTTTGACTGTGCTGTTGAAACGGTAAACTCAACGTCCTTATTTCTGTCTAGTCTGTTGGTGACAGGACGGAAAATATTATGGTCACACTGGTAGCCAATTGCTTTCTGGAATTGATTGCTTTAAAGATGGATTGTGGTACGTCCCAGTACACAGTACCTCAAATGCAGCACGCTAATAGTACTATGATGTCCTACTACTGTACATCCACTCACATGCTTTTCTTTTCTGAGTCACAATCCTCTGAGCAACCAAAGATGTGTCAAATGACTGAGCGGCCGGCTGAACACCGATGAGACAACCCAACAGTAATGACATTAATGGCAATTGTCATCGTTGGCGCTAAATTTGGCGCTATACACTGGGACATGGGAGCACAAGGGGCAAAGGTTAAAACAATGTTGTGACAACCCGGTGTGCCACAATAGGACACATACTGCGTGCAATGATAGTAGAAAGCTGCAGTACATGCAAAAAGAAGAGGTACGGCACTTGGGAAGCCTCTCCTGTGAACTCTGTATGAGTTTACAGTTTAAATTAGTAGACTTCCAGTCAAAGGAGGGATAGTACAATAATCCCTCTACTCAAAAGCCTCATAAGACTTTAAACAGCCTTTTATTAAAGCTAATATAATGAATAAATTGGTGTGTTGTGTGTCAAAGTTTGGTCATATTTCAGACATTTTATGCTGTGTTGAATGTTGCTGGCCTGTGCTGGTTTTTTTTAGCCACTGCACTGTAGGCTACACTTAAACTACATAAAAATCACTAACAGGAGAAGTAAATAACACTGACCTTCTTGCGTCAATTCAATGTTCTGCTGGGAAACTTTTGGACCTGGCATTCATGTGGATGTTACTGTGACATGTACCACCCACCTAGACCAGACCAGGCAACCCCAGCCCATAACAATGACACTCCTTGATGGCAGCAGCCATCCTCAGCAGGATGCAGCCCGACACACACACAAAAACAGTTTAGGAACAACTAAAAAAAACATGAAGAACAGCACAAGGTGTTGACCCGGCCTCCAGATTCACTAGATCCCAAACTGATCAGGTATCTGTGGGATGCACTGGAACAAGCCTGATCCACAGAGGCCCCTCCCCTCAACCCATAGGACCCAAAGACCCCCACTATAACAACATTCTGTTGCTAGACACCACAGGACACCCTCAGAAGGCCCATGTCCATTCTCTGATGAGTCACAACTGTTTTGGAGGCACAAGGGAGACCTGCACAATATTAGGAAGATGGTCATAATGTTATGCCTGATATGTGGTTAGCATGCTGTAACAGTGGCTAAAGTGGACTATTTTCAATATTTTTACAATTACTCATGTGTGTGATGTAAAATTGCACCTAGTTTGAGAACCTGCTATTCTGTAGTGCTACTGCCATGCTGAGCAATTTGCTCAGTTTAAGATGTCTGCTCTGCTGCGAGTGCAACTCCAATGAGTGACACAACTGCTCACACTTCAGTCGACACAACGCTTCGGGGCAATGTTTGTGTAACGGGTGTCAAGCGGGATTCCGGTGATTAACATAGCTTGGCCTTTACGCAATTATCACAACATCTGCATCACACGCAAAGTGATGTTCAAACACGCCAAGTCTTGCTCACATGAAACGGGCATCACTGCGACTTCACTGACATTAATAACGGTTAATAATTAGCTTTCAGAGACCCTTCCAGGCAAAGAGACATCCATGGGGTTGAACAAACACGCACGCTATTATATCTGCAGAGAGGGTCCAAGAAGGAAGGCCACTGAGGCCACTGTGTCACTTCAGAACATCTGCAATTATCTTCTCGCAGAACCATCGTTCTTGTAGGTGAAAAGCCTACGTCGCTAATGCGAGAAGGCGCGAGAAATCAAAACTTCCTTTATTAAATGATCATTTGGTATCGTGGTTGCTGGCATGGTGTCATTGTGTGTGTCTGCGGGGCTGAAAAACTTGTCAATTAACTGATTATCCAGAAAGTGAATCAATCACAATTTCTGTAATTTGATATTTAAACCATTTTACCAGGTAAATACAGCTAGGGCGGTGTTTTTTTCCCTTTGATTACCTCTATTATATTGTATCTATTATGTTTTTTCAAGGCCTATGTGTCGGTTAAATAAACATTAAATTGGCCTCTGACACCAAAAATCTATTTTTAATAACAATCTACCCCTGCTTCTCTTCAGCTTTAGCAGTTTTTCCCGGTGTTGCTGGTGGGGCTACACTGCACACATGTTGCCACGCTACTCCAGGTGGCTCCACTTGCCTGATTAAACCGAGCAGCTGACCAGTGCATCACAAATTTGAGCACAGACTCCCTGGGCTTGTGTAGAACGCAGACAGCTGCCTTGTGTTAACAACATCCACAAAGAGATAACACCTACTCCGTTCTGGATTTCATCTGGTGGTTTCTTGATGGTTAATTCAAAGTCAAGTTAAGTCAGTAATGGTGCGCCTGTGCCATATTCTGACAAAAGTGGGTAAAAGTGGGTGATAATGATTTCTGCAGTCAAATAAATTGCACTGATGGGTGGACGTTCAACAGAGGACCCTCCAGTGCTCAGATCTTCCTTGCATGGCGTGCAAGCCTACAGTACATGTTCTGAAACACCTGGAACCTGAATAATTAACCAATTGTCCGAGAAATAGCTGAGAGGTGATCAGATATTAAAAAATTAGAGTTACTTTTTGCCTTAGTTCAGTCCACCTGGCTTAATAAGACCATGCATAGGAACCCCTCTAAGCTCCAGGCCCCAATTAAAGAAAACGAAAATCTTTCTTCTCCCTCAGTGCAGTTTTTTCATCCATACATATAAAGAGGATTCACCTGGATGAGCGTCAAAGCCCATACAGTAGCAGCCAAATGGCTCCCACAAAAAAAAAAAATAAGAAAGACAGTAAACTATTCAGCTACAGAGGCAGCAGCATCCACTGCTCTTTTTTTCTCCCTCCTTTGGTATAGCCCGTAACATGCTGCTGAATTACGTGACACTTGGCATCCTTTCTCCAAAACATTTGCTAACACATCAGGGAGGTGAGCACCTTTAAAAGATGCAACGCGTAAGACTGGCAGCCGTACAATTCTCCCCTGCGCTCACCAGAATCCAATCAATGCAACATTAACAGGGACAGCTAAGCAGCTGGCACTTGCCTCACGCATCTTTCCCCACACACACACACACACGACTGTCAAGGCGTTTCACAGAATTCAGATGTCATTCGCTCAAAACGCGTCTGTGTGTTCTCTTTTCTTTCCTTTTTTTCCCCCTTGCTCCTTTCTCCTGCCTCAACTGCTGAGAGAGAAATCTGGACTTATAGAGAGGCTGCAGTCAATGAGTGGACTCCTGTTTCCTGCAGTGCGCGTAAATTCCAGTCTGGCTACACTGGTGCGGCACAGGCATCAGAGGGATCGGATAGCCTCCAACTCCCTCTCTGTTATAGCATTCTGTCTATCACTGATAACTCCACAGAGGCGCTGTGAGCAACAACACCTCAAGAGATCCAAAAAATATATAGATATATAATAAAATAACGCGCTTTGGACTCAAAGCCCAAATATGACTGGTGCGCACTCTACTACTTATTTCCCCCTCATGTCTATTTCTCTCTGCTTGGTGCCCAATTTCGTGGCGCGCAATTGCAAAAGGCGCGCACGGTCCAACTAAAGGCTCAGAAAGCGCGTGATTCACGCGCGCGAGGCTCCCGATTATTCACAATTTCTCTCAAGCACCAAGACAGTGTGCGAGGAGGCACACGCCCGCCACTGAGAACCACGCGCACACGCGCAAATAACAACTTCCAATGTAAAGATAACAGCGAGAAAGCCACGCAAACTTCTCCTCCTTACCTGTCCGCGTGAAGCCCCCTGCGCGCACATGACAGCGGCTGATTAACGGCGAAAAAGACGCACGAGTTTGAGTTTGTTCCTCATAGTCTCCTTTTTTTCCTCCGTCCCTGTCAATTTCCTCCCCTTTCCCCTGTCATCCTCTCCGGGGCGAAGCTTCGCTGCACGGCTTGCGGAGAGACCGATACTCTGCCTTCCTCTCCGGGTGCGTGTGCGTGCGAGCGAGCGACCGGACGGAGCGAGCCGAGCCAGTGCGTGTGTGCGCGTCTCTCCCAACCGAGGGCATTCTCCAATCGCGCCCGGTTACTGCGGCGGCTCAGGCCGAGGGAGGCGCCCGATTGGTCGGCTTCCAGATCAATCCACGGCTCCCGAGCTCGGGACCAGCCTCCCCGAGCTCCCCGCTACCTCTCTCCATTATCTCCCTCTCCTCCTCTGCTGCTGCCGCTGTCTTTCTCTGTTAACACGTGATTATATAAGATAGTGATCAGGAAGTGATACGTTATCCCATTCTCATTTTCCTGGACACGCACGCACACGCACAGGGAACACGCACAATGCCAGACATAACCCACCTCCTCCTCAGTGTCCCAACAGAATATAGAGCATCAACAATGAGGGGAAACTGCAAAGCAAGAGAAGGATGTGCTTTGAAACAGGGAAATAGAGAAATTTACAATTTAATAGCTTTAAAAAAGGGTTCACTGTGTATATCACTTTAACATTTCCATGTGGAAATGGTATAAAATACTCCTCTCCCCCGACAAAATGATACAGCGCGAGGCATTTTGTTTTTCATATTAAACCGAAGTTTCATTTTAAAATCCCAAGAGACTCCAGATTCAATCCTGGGCCGCAAATCACACCGATGTTCAGGACTGTGGGAGCTATAGATTACATTTTTACACAGTTTCCTTTCATATTCCATGTTTTAAAACCTTTCACTTCCAAAAGTATGTTTTTGTAGGACTCCTCTTTAAACGTGTTTGCTATTTTACAATAAAATCAAACGTTTATACATTTCTTGGCATAATCTAGGATGTTTTATCACATTTCCACCAGCCACCCTGACTCCTGTGGACTCCAGGTCAAGTATCAATGTGGATAGTCTACTCAAGAAGCGGTTATAACCGAGTTTAATATTTAAATAATCTTCAGAATTTTATTCTAGCACATTGATGGTCAGTTAAATTAACAGTCAAGCAAGGGAACAGTAACAGATGGTGCTTCAGTAACTTATAAATAAAAAGAAAAATCCAGTGAATGTGTTTGATGAACAAAACAGTTGACCAAAGACCCTCATTCTGACCCGTGGAGGTAGCCTGCGTCCGTTCAAATCTTAGGGTGTAGCAGTGGCATCTGCTTTTTTTCCCCCTTAAGATGGAAATTAGGATCCTTTTTCAAAAGCTTTAAAAATAGTCCGACAAGTCTAAGAATAAAGCACATTTTAAAAACACAGAGCGTCTTTCAGGTTCTCTGGTCGAGAGTCTCTGAGAGTGGAGTGTTACTTTTATCGCACGGAATCTTAATAGCACCAACAGCGAAGCACCAATTATTCCAGTGAGTTCAGAAGAGTTGCTAGACTGAGGTCAACATCTGAGCAGTGGAAGTGAGGAAAAAAAAAAACTCTCTAAAGATTCATCATTAATTTGCTTGTTTGGCCATTTCCAAGAAGAAAATGGGCAGCTTTCGACAGTTCAGAATTCAGTTTTGCATTGAGGTTTTTAGCTTTAGAGGCAAAACTATCGGTTTTGAGCAGTAAGGTTATTTAAACCCAAACTTAAAAGTCAGAGTTAAGGCTCATTTAAAGTACTGCGGGACAGAGACGGCGTAACCTCCGCACATAGCCAACATTGGTGCGAGCCATTCATACTTGTGCGCTCATCAGTCCGACTCTGTAAAAACACCACCCAAACACAAGCCGGCGCTGTGTCATTTTTTTGCCAGTCGGGTTATTTTTTGTTTCTACTTCCCGTTTCACTTTTCACTTTCAGCTTCACTGTCAATAATGGCAACTGAAACTTTGGAGTTTCAGAGTCATACAAAGGTTTGTATCTCTGAATCTGTATCTTCCATCTTCACTGATCCAATACAATCATTTTGAAAATTGCGGAGGTGGAAAAGCAGCCGTAAATACTAAAGCAGAAACACGCTACTACCAAGCGGACCAATCGCAGCTCTTGCGGTCTGCATTGCCGTGGTGCGTAGTTACATTTCTGTCGAGGTACACGTCAGCTATGGCGCTAGGGTCTGCATAGGCTCTGCGCTGTTGCCGTAGCTATGGCGTCAAATTGACGCAGAAGTCTAAACCACCTCTGAAAGACATTGGACATACAGCAGTCTGTTCCAACTGGATGTCACAGACTTTCATTTGATTTCCTAATAATTAGTCAATAAATATAAAATACATCTAATCAGATCTATTTTATTGTAACACATGTTCATTACTGAAACTCAGCTGCATAAACAAAAACTAAATCCTGTTCTTGCTGTAGCATTACAGTATCCATGCTACCACTTCAACTACATTTATATATCCGAGTACCATATATGCTGTAGCTTCTGTATCCGCTCTATATGTGATGGATGCATCAGTCAGTAGTCGCTTTGACTTGAGGTGCACTGAAGCTTTCAATAAAAGCTGACATTTTGTTTTGAACCACCCCTCCCCCCCATGAAATTCAAAGCTGTTTTTGCGACCGTGTATGCATCTATAAAAACACTCTCCTTCCTCAAGTGTTTGCACATTGCGTGTTGCTGACAGTCTGTCACAGGGGTCCGTTCCCTTGGGGCTTTTAGGTGTTCGGAGTCTGGCGATAATCAAAACCGGGGACTGAATTCACAGACTCACAAGCAGTGGGCAAATTTTAACGTGTCCGACAGCCGGTAAAGTGCGACTCCTTACAATGTTACATGAAAATAAAACTCTAAACAACATTCCATTCAGGGGTTAACTGAATATTTTCCTTCGCTGAAATTTTTCAGCAATAATGGAAAAATTGGAAGGCCGTCCTTCCTTTTGACGAATCGCAGCAAAGGTTACATTTTATATGTTCAAAGTCTGTTGGTCTGTTTCTGTTGTTAACATAAAACATTCCAATGCAGAATCATTGCTGTACTCTTACACTGTCCTACTATAACCTTCAGATGTAGAGCGAATAAAACCATCAACCTTCAGATGTCGAGTGAATAAAACTGAGTGTATGTATTCAAATGACTGATCGCTGACTATGTGCACACCATTCTGACCAGTTGGTTGCAAGTATGCAGATCAATTCTTTGACCTTACATGCAGGAGATTGTTGTCTAGCCAGCTTTTAGCTATTGCATTGTAGGACCAGGTATTCATGTGGATGTTACTTAGACATGTACCGCCCACCTCGACCAGACCAGGCACCCCCACCCTGTAGTACTGACACTCCTTGATGGCAGCAGCCATCCCGAACATTCTGTTGCCAGACACCACAGGACACCCTCAGAAGGCCCATGTCCATTCTCCGATGAGTCACAACTGTTTTTTTAGGCACAAGGAAGACCTACACAATATTAGGAAGGTGGTCATAATGTTATGCCTGATCAATGTATATCGCTATTGCAAAATGTGAGGCAGCTTAACGCCTAAAGTTTCTTCAAAAAGCCCAGTAACGGTGATGTCGTTGACAAATTAGATGTCTTTAACGTATTGTCGTATGACTAGGGCTGCAACAACGTCTTGATTATGCTGTTCATGTGAAAACACTGATTTGTGTTGTCTTTAATTCCCAATTATGGCAACTCCCTCATGCTGAAAATGAGATTTTATCCAAAAAAAAGCCTGAACTCGATCCTCAAAAGTTTGTCAATTCTTTGAAGCTAAAACTGAAATGGCCTACTACAGCAGCACAACCTGCCACGTATGGGCATCTCAACAGAAATCCTGCTGGGACAACAAGACACCAGGGTCAGTATTTGGTCTATTTGAGTCTTGATTGGTGGTCAGTGCCTTGTAGTCACTGTGGCATCCTTGCGGCATCTGCTGTTTCAGAGATATAACTCAACCAAGACTCTCTGAAGCAGATGCTAACGGTTAGCACGGGAACACTTGTTTTCCAGTGCATTTTCAAGACGTAAGGGCCCAAGTTTTTTTGGTTTTGGATTACAATCCCCTTGTGTGACCTTGGCTGCGGTGTGCTCATTCAGTGTTTCGAAAGTCTTTCGAAGCGTACACTCTGCTTCTTTGACTTTCACTTGTTACCTTTCTCTCCCTTTTTGTTATCGTCTGTCAGTCACTCTCCTTCCATCCCCCCACCTCCCATTCCACACAAACATTCACATCACTCAGGTACCCTTGGGCCAGCTGTTGAGTCTGCCTATGAATTCAGCCATGCTTTTGCTCTCTCTGGATCTGAAGGGAAACTTAATGAATAATGAACGGAGCAGTGAAATGGGCGAGTGGGGGTGGAGGATGAGCGCAAGAGTGAGGGAGAGAGGCCCTTCAGGACCAGGACACGATGGAGAGATTGAGGGAGGGCAACTTGTTAGTGTTCACCCATCAATTAGGCCGCAGAGGAGACATGAAGGGAATGGAGGCTGATGCGTCATGGACAAGGGGACCTGGGGGAAGGAGGTGGAAGTCTGCGAACTAAAGAGTGCGCTTGCCGAGGAGACAGATTAGGCGAGGTGGTGAGCGGCGAGATGAGAGTAAGAAGGAAGTGGACGCGGGGAGACAGGGGTCTCGAAGGCGTCAGCAGCTCCTCACCACGCTGCCTCCAGCTTCATCTATCATCCAAACCTAGTTCTTCCTGCCAACACAACCGTGTCTCTGGTCCGCATCCAGAGTTGGCATGCCGCTTCAAAAACACTCTAAAGTGGATGTGCTCGGTGTATTAAGCAAAGTAATGAGTCTCCTTGAAACTGCAGACAGGTGTTTTTGTTCTAAAAAAGAATCACACTTTCAAATTCACAGCACTGCCAGATGTTAAGGTTACATTTTATGTGGGTTTTATTTACCTGGGTACAATCATAATGCTGGTGCCTCTTTTAGCACGTCGTCAAACTAGCTCATCTTCCTAAAATTACAACTGCTTAAGCTTTAAAAAGTTAAGGAAGCAGTTTCATGTCTTTTTTTTTTTTAGTACTATGCAAAGAATTATAACACATTCATGTATATTCAGCACAGGTGGTGAACTCCGTCTCCAAGAGATTGTTTTCACACTGCTACTAATTTTGCTAAACATTGCAGATCACTTTCATGCACTCGCTCAGTTTAAGCTATGCCAGGCAACAGTTTTAGTGTCATTCGTTTCCAATCCATTGATATCTGGTTTTGTAGAGCAATATTCTCAAGAGCCCACTCAAGAATAATTAGGTTGCTTTTATAGTCACGTCTAGGAACTGACAGAACATTCTGTATTTTTGGTTCAATGCACGAAGTTGACAGTCACAGAGTTTACTCTTGGAATCTCACTGAAGCCACAGTGTTTCGCTAACCTTAAGCCAAAGGGTTCCTGTGAATGAATCAAAGTTTAAAAAGGGAGGTATCGGGAATCAAAGTTCGGCACTGCCCCCCTCCCCCCCGGGCTTGAAAAATGAAGGCAATACCGCGGTTTCAAAAACTGCAGTTCTTCAAATTTTCACTTTCGGCAGTCTCCAAAAGCGAGTCAGTCCCCACAGACTTCTATTTGTTAAGCTAAAAATTTACAGCCTGGTACAAAACAAACAAAAAACAACCAAAAAAAAAAAAAAAAAAAAAAAAGAATTTGCTCTCTATAGCTGATTGCCTCATTCATAACAACCGCACAGGAGATGAATATTTTCAAATTGCATGACAACCTAATGTCATGCATAATTAAGAGCGCGGCCGCTTTGCGTGACAGGTCTGAATGTCACGTGGTCATCTCGGCTGCACTCCTGCTTTACCTCCTCTTTGCCCATTTTTCAATGGAGGGTTTGTCGATCACCAAACACGCACTGTTTGGTCAAAGAATTAAGTCATGGGACAGATGCGTTGGGGAAGGATGAACAGATGAAAAAGACTCAAGTTAGGAAGTGTGTGGGAGTCTTTTAGCCAAGTTCTGCAATCCACAAACATCATCCCATGTGCTGGATGTAGATGGATGCTGGAGAGGGAACTTCCTTCCACTATGAAAATGCAATCAAGGAACACAATCTAAGCAACGGCCCGTCTCAAGAAATAAGGGTTTAGTTCATTAAAAAGAAACAAAAAAGGTCGACAGGTGAGCCTCTGCAGCCGAAACGTGGTCTCTTAGGTCTTTTCAACTAGTCCCTGTATTCAGGGTTAAGGTCATTAAGCACAAGCCAAAGACACTTGCACAGGCACTACTTAACACCTCCCCCCTCAAAAAGGATTATGCAGGAGCCCTAAAAATGAACACAGCCCCTCTGCGATCATTCCCAGTCTTCCAAGAGCTGCAAGAATAGATGCCCCGACACATGATTACGCAACATTTTGACACCAAATACAAAACATGACCCACACAACATAGAGCACAACAGCCACAAACCAAATTAATTACTGACACCAAGTTACTACCTTTGACAAAGGTTAGCAACAAGTAATCCTATGGTTTACTTGTTGCTAAAAGTTACACAACTTACAAACTTCAATGAACACCTTAACAAAGAACACTGTAAAAGCAAAAGTCAGCGAATGCTACCACATGCCATCACAAAATTAGAGGTGCTCGTTCCCCAGTTAAACTGTTACGTTAAGAACTTACCTGGTTTCGTCTCCACCTAGACCTCAACTAGTCTTCGTCGGCTTTCCCGTGCACGCCAGGGGCAACCCCAGGGTTACCGCACAAAGAAATAATAAAGTGGTGATGGTCATACCGACCCCCGGAGGCTTTCTACGCCAGGCAAGTTCTAAAATAGGCAAATCTATGTCTATCTATGGAAACATTAGCTCAAACCTACTGATTGACTGACTGACTGAAAGTTCAGCTTTGGATGATCCCCATTCTCACGAACTCTTGCGTTCAGTTGCCACAAAAACGTCCAAGAAATATACCGGATGAGCCCCTATTTATGTTATGACCTGCCTCTAAGGGGTCGCAACATAAAGACACATGACAGGATTACAAAAATAAGGATTTATTTCATTAAAAAGAAAGAAAGGCAACAGATGAGGCGTGGTGAGCCTCTACAGCTGAAACGTGGTCGTCTAAGTCCTCTTCAACAACGCTCTTTGGTCAATCTTCTCAGGTTTGGCTGGTTAAAGTGTTTAAGCACAAACACTGCAAGGCCAGTGGAGATGCAGAGGCATTCTGCTCCAAAACTAACACTCAAAAACTGGGAAAACAAGTTACTTCCGTACTGTACGCGCTTCATGTCATATCTGGTTGAAATGTGGGTTTGAGAGGGAATGGAGAGGCGCTACGTTGGATTCGTAGCATCCTTCAACTAGTGTTTCCAGATATACGATAGTTATCGTATTTATACGATAGTTTCAGGGCCTATGCAACATAAAAGGGCAAATATACAATAGTCTGCCATTTGACTGACAACGAATAAAGCAGTTGTTTCATTCAAATGGCCAAGCCTCTGCGTTTATTCAGCTTTGATTTTAAATGCACTGTCCTAGTGTATGATTTTTTCAGGTTGTTTTAGTATGCGTAATAGTTTGGGTCAAAATATGATAATTTTAAAGCGACAGTACGATATTTCTTCATTTCCCATCTGTCGACACTGCCTTTTACCAACCTTTACCAGGCCTTTTATATTACCGAACAAAACTGCAGATCTGAAGATGTGCTCGGTGACTTTGACAAACTTCCCAAAACAATGTAACGTTATGAAATCATATGTGGGAAACAAAATGAAATCTTGTTATTCTGGCTGGATCCCCTCTTTCAGGGAAATTCCACTCCTTGTGCAGTATTCTGTAAGCTACTCTCGATGCACAGACTATTTATCTATTCAGCTCCTAAACCTCACATTAAGGTATGAGGCCGCGGCTCCTTCATTATTCCCTTTAAATCTGCATGTCAATAAGATCAAAGGTTTACAGCAGCCGCGCTTAAATAAAGATGTGCGTGTCGCAGGGGAAGCCTCCTGTACAGATAGGGGAAGAAACCTCGCACTGACAGCTGACATCCTTTCTGACTTCATCGCACACAGCTTCCTGTCAATCACCCGACACTGTCATCCCACTGTTTTTTCGCATGCGTTGGGGTTTGACGCTGTTGCGTCCAGGCGCAACTTGAAAACCTATAAGATGAATTTAGGATGAAACTGCTGCAAAACATGTGAGACAGACAGATAAGCAGTGCATGATTTTACTAATGGCTTATTAACGGGGCTCTAGAGAATTTCCTAGCACATGAGTTTGAAACTCTGTAAACACGAATGCTTCTCCCTAATGTCGAGCTGCACAGTGCTTCGGTGGTTACTTGGGTATCGATCCAAAGGGCCATTTCTCTGCATGATGTCTATTTCCCTGACGGGTTTTTAATGACATGTCAGTAAATCATTTTGCCAGAGGGGCTAATTGCCGGCGAGCCTTTAACGATACTCTCAGATTGCCACGTGCCCCTTGGACAAGTTTGCGAGCGATTAAGCGGCGAGGACATTGTTGTGGCGTGCCAGATTTTTAATCGTGAAAACTGGACCCTCCATATAGTGCATAAGAGATATTTGGTCAATTAATCACAGCTAAGCAGAACTGAAGGATTATGCACTTGAGTGAATCTCATTTCAAGCTGCTGGTTTGGGTGGGTGTGTGCACGGGAGCCGCTGTGGACACAGACAAATGGCTGAGGCGTCGAGCTGTGCTGGAGCCTGGGAGACACATATCACCACTGCAGGCCAGGACTGGGAATTTGTTTGGTTCCCGCAACATATCTAATTTATACGTGGTTGACGAGCATCAAGGTTACACTGGGCAGCCGCCATTAAAAATCCATGTACTACTCTTTCCCTCTGTGGGGGATACTATGAGTACTGTTACCCGTGAACACTTAGCCACCCAAAACAAATTGCTGCTCAGGAATCAGACAAAACATTGTCTTTGCTGCAGATTCTGAAAACCTATCGCCTCCTCATTAGAATGCATCAAACGTCTTGCTGAAGAATTTGCTGCATCTCAAAAGCTGCTACACTGTCTCACACGCAACGGTTAGATATGACCAGCACAAGGAAAGCAGTTAACAAGTCTTTATAGAAGACTTACAAGGATATTGGTGACAATATTAGTCTAGAATAAACAAAAGAGCGTCTCTAATTAAATGCATGAATAAAAACGGCGCTTCCATTTTTTGCTCTCTTTACAGTAATGAGAACACACAAGGGTTCCACATCCCACTTCACACATTTGTACTCTCATTAATTTTGCATTCACTGGATCAGGAGTCAATCTGTTTACACACGGGGAAAGTTTACATTCAGCTTACTTATATCCAGCTCAGGCACACAAACGGAAAAACCGAAAGTAAGCACAAATCACGTCCGACATGAAATATTAGCCGCAAAGTGGGAATGTAACCAGCGGAACGGGCGAGAAAGAATGAGGCCGGGCCGAAAAAAAATAAAAAAAATAAAAATTCCCGCGACCGAACAGAGTCATTGACTTTCAAAGCCATGTTGCTTTGCACTTGTGTATCGAGTGGCGGCTCAGCTCGGCTCCATTGCTCTGAGTGATGACTAAACACAGGAAATGGTGTGAGTAAAGAGACAAGAGTTATAGCTCCTAATGGGACGAGTGCTTTCCGACTGAGCAGTGGAGCATTTGCTAATGAAAACAAGGGGTACAATTAGAGAAACGAGTCGAGACGTATAAACCTACATCAAAGTATGGAAAAATCTTTCAAATATCAGTGCTTTTTTCTCACGGCTGATTAAATAGTATTTTCTTTTATGAGTTAATTACTTTCTCCTTCCACTACTACTACTTTTAATGGACATATATTAGTAAGTCATCAAGCGGAAAACATTACCTGTCAACATCCTGTTTTTCATTTTACTTATAATATCTGCTGATGGCTGTAAAATCATCAACACAGTGAGCAGTTTTATTGATCATTTTAGGCAACAAACGTTGGGAAAAGCCGATACCCTTTGCTGAGCACTTAAAAGGTGTGCGAGCAAGGCGCCAAATCACGTTGCGTAGTATCAGCAGGCATTCCGTGGTTTCGGTGTGGTATTTCACGCCGCGTAGCCTCGATGCAAACCCGAACCATGACCATCGTTTTGTGGAACTGAATAGCACACAAAAAGCTTGTAACGTGTACCACAAGGGCATGCTATTTATACACAACTCCACGATATCGAGTTGTACGGTGACACAAGGCGGGACAGTGTTTTAATGTGGAGTATATGAATACCGTAAGCAAAACCAACCATTCGTCCTTACTTTATCCAGTGCCAGGGAAAGGCATCCGTGCAGAAATTACAGTACCTTCCCTCTCCACTTTCATCCGACACAAATGTTGTGTTTTGGAGACAAGGTTAAAAAAATCCGCCATAATTTCCGACACTGTGAAGTTGTGCTGCTCAAACAGTTAATTTCCAAAGATATCAGCTTGAGAAAAGGCAGCAAATGCTCACCTCCAGGAAGCACAAACAAACTAGTATCTTTTCTTCTGTTGAATTGTCACAGAAAAACATCATGCAGAGATCGTGGCTTTAGAAACTACAGATTCATTTTAATGCGCTGACTGTAGTAAGGCATCAACAGTAACACATGTGCACGGAGGAAAAGGAGATATTGTTGGTTTACAAAGACCTCTCAGTAACTCTCACCCACCCATTTTAAGGCTTAACCGAGGGGTCAGAGCTCTCTCTGTAGGACACTCTTTTTCCACCCTCAGAAATACTATAGTAACCTTTATAATTTTTCAATTAACCCAGGTTTTTCAGATCTTGTTACTCTCCAATCACAGGGAAGGTGCAGACGTCCCTGTTCAAAATCGTGCACACGGAGCACAAAGTAAGAATATGTCCGCAGTGAGAGTTTTGCATGGTGAAGTGTGGAAATTAGTCCACAAGAATAAAGAGCTGTTTTAAGCATTTGATTCCATCCACTGTGGAGAGTGTGGCTCTGAGATTTTGACACTTTTAAGTAAAATATGCTTGTTTTGATTTCGCTCAGAGAGTTTCGTTTAAGTTAGTATCTGTTCAGTTAGTATCTGTTGCTGAATAAGTTAATATGTTGGTACTCCAAACTATGGCCCACAGATAATTATTATGAATAGGGTGTTGAGGCGACATTTCTGGAAACAATTCCGCTTTAAGTTAATGCTAATGCAGTTTCTATCAACAGATATCTTGATCTGATCTATAGTAATATATATATATTTTTTTTTACAGCAGATGATTTTGAAATGTTGCAGTAGTAGAGTACAATGAGTAATGAAACTACTATAGTGAGCTGTTAGATGAAGGGCCGCCGATCACAGTTGCTCACCGAATGATAAAAAAAAAAGCCTTTGAGTCTGGGCAGCCCTCCCTTAAGAGTAGTATCTCTCTGGAGGCAGATTAATGTGTATGTTTTGAAATGAAATGCTCACCATTTCTTAGTTAGTTAGTGATTAGTTTTGTGACTATAAGGTGTTTTCCATCATTTTGGTGGCTAAATACTTGCAGCCACAGAGGATGTGGTTACAAGTCCAGCCTCTTTATCTAAAACACATAAGTAACCTGAAATGTTCTTTGAAAAGGTCTAATCTGTTCAGTAAGTACAGTTTGTGAGTACATTCTATGGTATTTCTTACGTTGTGGTATTACTATTATTTTTTACTTAAGCAAAGCTTAAATATATATATATATATATATATATATATATATATATATCTGTCACTGGTGCATTATGAAATTAAAGACACTGCTGTCAAAATACAGTCTACAGCAGATGGTGAAAGGCCCAACAAGGATTACAAGAACAACTAAAACTTTGATAGATCTAATTATTACAAACAGACCCCAGCGAATCATGAGAACTTATAACTTACTCACAGGGCTATCAGATCATAACATGACCATGGTTGTCCGAAAACTTACTAAACAACGGTTATCAAAATTTGCGAATGAAAGTAAATCCGGTAACCAGGGTATTCCCAAAAACAAGCGGGCACAAATTGAAAATGACCTAAACAATTTAGACTGGGATAATGTTCTACAATCAAACGAGCTAGAAAGTTGTTGTATCTCCTTAACACAGAATCTCACGAACCTAATTGGGAAATACATGAAAGCGTTTAGGGGCACGCAGCGAAAAGCATCCTTACCATGGTTGAGTAATGGCATTCGCCAGCTAATGAAAAAAAGAGACTACGCATTGAAAAAATCACTACTCACTAAAACTAATACGGATCTTCTTATTTTTAAAGGACTGAGAAATGCAGTAGTCAGAGAATTGCGTAAAGCAAAAACAGCTTATTATATGCAACTGATTGGGGAATCTGAGGGAAACAGTGCCTCCCTCTGGAAGCACCTCGACAGTCTTACTAAAATTAAGCCAAGTCAACAAAAAACAATAACCGAATTGAAAGTGAATGGAGTTATTAGCACTAACAATCTAGCTATTGCAAATGAATTTAACAACTTCTTTATTCAGTCAGTGGAAGAGCTTGCTGAGACTTTTGAACCAGCAACACTGCAGAGCTCAAAGTCTATGCCATTAAACTTGTTCCAAATTGAGGAGGTTAGTGAGGAAAAAGTACATAAAATTATTAATATGTTAAATAAGTCTAAAGCAAAGGACGTGTTTGGGTTGGACACTGCTTTTATTAGAACTCACTGCTTGGCCTTGGTTAAACCTATAACTCATCTGGTAAATCTTTCCATCAGAGTGGGCAAATTCCCACAAAGCTGGAAGCAAGCCATTATTATTCCAATTTTTAAGGCTGGTGCAAAGGACCAAGCAGGCAACTATAGGCCAATTTCAATATTACCCGCCCTTTCAAAAATTTTAGAAAAAATCATAACAGAACAACTAGTTGGTCATCTTGAAAACAACTGTCTCATTAACCCCAAACAATTTGGTTTCAGACAAGGGTATTCAACAGAAATGGCCAACTGCTACCTAACCGAGAATATTAAGAGTGAGCTGGACAAGGGTAATGTTGTGGGAGCCGTGTTTATAGACCTCAAAAAGGCCTTCGACACGGTGAACCACAGCATACTCTTGAACAAGCTTACCAACTTCAACTTCTCTGAACATGCTATCGGTTGGTTTGCCTCATACCTGGCCAAACGAGAGCAACGTGTTAAAATAAACACAGAACTCTCAATGCCACTTCAATCGTCAATGGGTGTCCCACAGGGATCCATCCTGGGGCCTCTGCTGTTTAGTCTGTATATCAACGACTTACCAACATGCTGTCAGTCAGCAAACTGTCAAATGTATGCTGACGATACAGTCATATACGCACCAGCCAGAACACCAGGTGCAGCAGCAGAGGTCCTGACCAAGGAAATGGAGGGAGTATCCCAATGGCTCAAAGATAACCACTTGACGTTTAACATCAAAAAGACTGTCTCAATGTGCTTCTCTATAAGAGGTAAAGCCAAATGTACCATTAAATTAGGCCAAGAGGCTATAGAGGAAGTGGATGAATTTAAATTTTTAGGTATTATTTTAGACTCACAACTTAATTTCAAAAAACATGTTAAGAAACTCTGTAAGACAGTTCGGACAAACCTGAACTGCTTTAGAATGATAAGACATCACATCCCGGTCAAAGCAGCTTTATTGTTCTTTCATGCGATGATACTCTCTCACTTATCATACTGTATTACTGTATGGGGACAAGCCTCCCAGACAACCGTCAATCCAGTCAAATCATTATACAAACAGGCGCTTAAAATAATGGACCAGAAACCAGTAACATCACACCACTGTTTAATCTTGCAAAAATATAAGTTATTAAGTTTTGACAATTTTATTAAGTTTTCTTTTCTTAAAATAATTTTTAAATGTGCAAATAATCTGGCACCCTCTGTACTCTGTCCATTTGTCATGAAAACAAAGGCAAGGGGCGTGGCCACAAGGGGAGCAGTGGGTGGCAACTGCACAGTAGAGGGGCGCAAAACTTCTTTCGGCCAGTCATGTTTTTCAGTAATAGGAATTCGTTTTTGGAACGACTTACCGATAGAACTAAAAACACAAACACAACTGAAAACATTTAATAGTAAGGTAAAACACTGGCTGAAAGTAAATCAGGATTGTGACCATTAAGACATGTGCGCACGCACGCACACACACACACACCCTCACACGCACATACATACACATACTCTATTGTCTATGTTTACTGTACTGTCTGTGCTGATGCCTGGCTGTTCGCATAGGTGAGAGTTTGCGGGCGGTTGGGTATCTGGGGACTGGGGTCTTACGTGATGTGATGTTTTGTTGCCTGTGTTGTTGTGTGTGTGACTGGCTGCTCCCATAGGTGAGAGTTTGCGGGCGGCTAGGTATCTGGGGGTTGTATCGTATGTGATTGCTTTTTGTGTTATTGTATTGGCGTATGTTGTGACTGGTATGTTGTGGTTATTCTGTTGTGTATGGTTAGGATGTGAACACTAAAATTACCCTTGATGTTTTTTTGGTTTCTATGTGCATAGAGAGGTGTTTGTACACATATACTACACTTTTAGAATACTTTTAGACTACAACATGTTTATAGAAAGGTCTGACCAGGGACTGGGGTTGCAAATTAGCCAACTGGCTAGAAACCTTTTATGTAACACATCTACAGACATTGTTATGGCATTGACTGTGATAGCTATGTATGTAATAATGTGCGCTGCATTGTCCCTGATAAATAAACTAATAATAATAAAAAAAATAATAATGTGAACAGTCTGAAATTTTATTCTGTCTTGAGAAAAAAAAAAAAAAAAAGCATTTGCAATTGTGCCGTTTTCCTTTTCTACCTCAAATTGAAAGGTCACATTGTTATTTCTGTTACACGGTATCCGGCTCTTACTCATTGATTTGTTGAAAACTTGTCTTTTCCAGTTTCTGTCTGACAAGACTGAAATGTAGCCTTGGATGAATTATTTAACATTTCACATGGTGAGCTATAGACCATTACATATGCACTGTGGTGCGAGGCATGTCTGTGTGGCACTGCATGTGGACGTCTTCCTCTCTCGCAAGTCAGGCTCACCCTACATGAGAGTGAATAACAGTGCACTGGCTGCCAGATGAGAATTACATTTGATAACAGTATGCCATGAACTATACATGTTTTGCAGGTTAGTGTCGGAAAGTCCTCGCCACTGTGTGCCCCTGCCTCTGGCAGCGCCCCGAGGATCTCTGTCCTCCCATGCATAGAGATCTCATTTATAGAACCAATCAGGATTCACTCAAAGAGGGAAAGTGGCACCTGCTTGAAACTAAAATAAATCGAATTCTGGAAAGTTTCAGATGGCAGCTGCAAAATGCATATTTGACTAAATGACTTGTATACATTATAAAGTAGGTTTGGCTATCAGTAATGATTCTGCCACACATTTTATAGTCAGGCTGTTAGTGACTGCCGGTATTGTTTTCAGTGTAACTTAAAGTAACGATAACTCTACTGCTAAAACATTAGATTAGCAAAAAGAGACTGCAGGTATTTTTTTTTTAATTTTAAATTAAAAGTCCAGAAAATGTACCACTCTAAACTGTAACACTGACTAAACTGTGGGGTGTGATTGACCTGTTTGTCATCATGATGAATGTTTGAACTCCGTATGTAAGGTACAAGAGGAAACATCTAGGACCGAAAAGCTGCAGTTCCTCAAACGGCCACTTGAGGCTGGCTCCAAAAGCAATTCAGCCACAAAAGACCAACTTTACAGCAGAAACAAACATATTTTCAGACGGTACAACAAGCATATTTGGTCTCTATAGCTTATTTCTCCATTCGTGACAATTGTGCAAGGGATTTTTTAAAATATGAATCAACTGTTTAAACTATATCAAGGCTTAAAGTTTTGCATTGTGAAGAGCGTGGTCACTTTCAGTGACTGGTAGGTGCCGTCACAGCCTATCTTCCCTCATGCTTCCCATCTTTGCCCATTTTTGAATTAGCCGGGGGTCGGGAGGAGTCAGACACTGCCAAGATGGCGACGGCCAGAGCCACCACACTGAGATTCATAATCGGTCTTCATGAATCCTTTCACAGACCTACTTTCTCTGCGAGTGTGCACGGTCACGTAAAGAATCCAGCCCTGGTTTTACAACATGATAACCACATACTGTGTATAATATGATATTGTGATCACATATAAGATGTTTTCTAATCACGTATTGCACCAACAGTGCTGCCCGATGTTCCCACACCACTGTCTGTTGAGACTTTCGGTTATGCTATCACATCCTGCTACAGTGTGTGACATGTGAATATTTGCATAGATTTATAATTGCATAACTCTTCTTTTAGGTTTTGTTTTTTTTTAATATTAAATTATACGTTCTAATTGCGCTGTGCAGCACTGTGTGAACATAAAGAAGATGGATCTCAGCTGGCAAAATAGAGAGTGGTACACCTCCATCATCTCTAATACTGTGGGCAGTTTTTTTTTAGGAGGGTGTCTGACCTAAAAAACACAAAGGACTTACTTGAGCTACTGGAGAACTGTTGACACGGCTGTAGTTATTTGAGGAATGATGGGACTGGAAAAAAAACTCAGTGTTTGTTCACATAACTTAGACAGTCACTTTCCCGGGAAGTCACAGCCTCAGCAAACAACAACAACCAAACACCATCTGTCTTCTGACATGATCCACTTCACGCCACTTAATTAATCTTTTAATGCCGCAAAGACAAAGTACGGCTATGTTGTTTCTGACAGCTCCAAATAAAAATAAAATGGCTGCCTGAGTTTAAATACTAAGAATAATGGAATTTATGTTTATTATTGTCATTTGTCAGCTGCTTGTGACTCACTTTGCCCTTTGAATCATTGATGTGATCAATACTCTGTCCGAGCGCTGCAGATGTGGATGAAATCCAAGTCGGAACTTTAATATCAGGGCAGGCAGGGTGACCACAAGGCATTGAATCATCCATAATAATAGCTGGATGAGAGACTGCATGGCGAATAACGGTTAACAACCGGCGCACTGAGAAGGATGCTGCAGATGAAGTTAGGGCTGAAAACATGGATTCATTTCATCTTTTGGGTCAACAGCCTCATGGGACAGCCAATAATAGTTCATATCTGTTACTGCATGACTCCATGTTGTTCGGAAGGGATGAGAGGTGACTCCACCCGTGCAGTGCATGTGCGTGGATAGAGTAGAATAGCACTTTTGGCAAGAGCAGGTTGAGTTAATGCCCGAGCAGCAACCCAGGCTAGCTCATTAGCTTGAGAAGATTAAGCGAGAAGATGGATATCAGACATCATGTGATGAGCTCTCCCCTATTGATGTGATGACGCTGAAGGTGACTGATTTATGGAATTAGAATCGCTTTTAAAGGGTCCTGCCAAGGTTGTACACTGAGCTAAGACACCGGATCTATACCTGTGTAAGGTGAACATGCACAGAATCCCGACATTCTCACGTTGACACAATGCACGTAAGATCGGAGCCTAACTTTGATTATCTGATTTATCATTCATAGACAGTAAAGTTCATAATATCGCTCTGACCTGGTATTTTCTGATTGATCACTTAACATTACTGCAGCCACGACATCAAGACATGTCCGAGTTTTAACCGCTTGTCGCAGCGTCTTAGTCCGGTGGCGTGGCTTCGCTCGCGGGATGTCCTGAAGGAAATATGAGCCGGCTTGACAGCCTGAATAAATCCTGAAAGCCAATATGGACTGCCTATTGGTGAGAGACAGATTGTGGATGGACCTCTGCGCCTCCCCGAGCAACCTGCTCCAGTTTTAGTTTTGCACCGTTGCAGCTAAATCAATAAGTGTATTATTATCCATGAGCGATTGCACAAGTTTCTTTGGAGGTTCTGTTAACTTCTCGGATTGAGTTGAGGAATTGCTTTAACACCATTGTCCAATACCTTCATGTTTAGTTAAACTTGGCTATTTATGAGACTATATTTGGAGAAATGCCTGCAAATATAAAATGTCATTTCAATGTTTGCAAATGTGTCAGTTGTGATTAAAAAATTAGACACTAATGTATTAGACGGTCTTCATATTGAGATTAATCTGCTTCAAATGCAGCAGGGGACCATTGATCTCCCACCTATTTCTACACTGAATAAAACTAAAAATGCCCAATATAATTGAAACTGTATATATCTCCACAAACTGACCTATTTTCTAAAGCATTTAGACAGAGGGCATTGCCCAAGATTCATTAAACAGGCAGTTAGGACAGGAATCTACCCACAGTACAGTAATATTAATGGATGGACTTTGCAGAAAGTCCCTGGTCCAAATGTCTCATCCTCTGTCACCAAAGGCTTTGCGGTTCAGCTTTACCCAGATGTATTATTTCTTTTCTTACCTCTAACCCTACTTGATAGATGTATATTTACGCTTGGTAAACTTGTTATATTGCAGATAAATAACAGTTTTACTGTTCATTAAACATGGTGTAAGTCAACATTATTTGACAGGAAATTGCACGATATGCAGACTCTGCTATAATCCATTTATGTGGGGGACTTGATACAGACTAAAGGGAGCTTTCTTAAAGGATATCTGATTGCTAAATAAGCACTCTGACGCTTTTAGTGGGTATTTTGTGCCACAAACAAAATGAAGGTAATATTCTGTGACAGGTGAAATTGCAATTGTTTCTTAGAACTGCAAGGGTACATGGGGGACTGTTACATTCCAGGGACCAATTAGAATAATGTCCTTTTTCCGCTGAAGTCCCAGTCAGATTGTGTCCCATTCACTGCTAAAAACCGATACCAACGCTAATAGGCCGAGGATCCTTTACAATATCTTTTACACGCTCTGAGCTGGTTAAACACGGTCTGTTCAAAGGCATCACCGGCGTGGATACGAGTCATGTTCTAGTAGCGGCTTTAAGAGCTCCTCTCATTATGCTGAGTCAAGAGCATTTGATAAAACATGAAGTGACAAGCGTGTTTTCGGCGGCAGCACCGCCTAAATGTCTGACAGGGAGTTGCTGCAGACGAGACGAGCCAAAAGGCGCCCGGAGCTCGAACCGAAACTGTTCCGTGGAAATCAACACTGTCAGACGTCATTCACATGAAGAGGAGGCAATGCGGAGGCACCTGCGTCACTCCGATTGTCTTACACTCCAAGGCTAGATGGCCGCAGGCAGGAGATGCTGACGTAAAGTTATACACAGGCTCCGCTACACAAATACTATACAAAGTGACAATCTGAAGCACCAAAATGTAGTAAACTTAGACTGAAGCAAATCTTAAAAGCCAAATAAGAATAGGAAAGTTAATTCTACCTGAAAAAGTGAAGTATTTTTCAATGCGTCACCTGCTTTCAAATTTATTGAACAACAAGTTCCTCCACTAGAGTATTTCTACCAACAGTATAACTCTGTCTGTACGAAATCTTATATTAATTAGACCTGCTTCATTTGGAGTCAGCTTGTACAAGCTCTAGTTTTACCAGTAAAAGTACTTTTTCATTGCAACTGCTCGAGTGATGCCCAGATAAAGAGCCAGCAACCAATGACGCAACCAGACTGGTCACTCACGGGCAGCCAAGCAATTCACATTCAGAACAATTGTCACGAATGGAGGAATTAGCTAAAGAGACCAAAACCAGACTGTAAACATGTTTATTTTTGCTGTAAAGTTGGACAGTTTAACATCTTCGGGGTTGAGCCTCTAGTGGTCTCTCAAGGAACTGCAGGTTTTGGCTCTTAGTCCAGTACGTCTGCACACCATCTTTCAGCCTCGGAGGCAGCCACATGCAATCACCGCCATTCACAGGTATTCATTCACAGCAGTATTACAGAGCTGTGTCTGTAAGTGTTTATCGAACGAGACCCAGGGCTCCATAACGCCGGCGGGTATCAGGATCAACCGTGTTTTCTGACCTTGTGCCTACCACGTCTTTATCACACCTCAAACTCCTCTGAGTTACAGCATAAAATAAAGTGCAATAGCCGAGTTCGCTGACTTGTAACCACAAGCTGTTTCTTAAGTGCAATATTATCAGGAGTTGCGGGGTCAGATGGACAGCAAACTAAGCTTGCCTGCAGAGTGCGCAGCAGACAAGGTAACCGAGCATATAGTTGCATCGAATACGGAGAAAAGCATGTTATACTCTCTAGTAAAAAAAATAAATAAAATGTTATTTTAATATTTAAACTAATGTGATAACCCCTTGTCTTTATTCGGTGAAGGTAAATTTGCATTTTGAGCGAAATTCTAGATCTAAGAAGACAGCATGTACAGAGGAAGTTTACTTCAGTGCATAATAATGTTTGTGCAAATCAGGCATGGTTAAAATCTACCTTGTAACTACAGTGGAAGAATTACTTTCTCCTTCAGTCATGGTTGTTTTGGCACAATACGCTATCTATCCCTTTGAGAATAAAGGCTTCATAATCTGGGAGCAACGCGATGCTCCCCCGCTGCGAAGGGAGACTGTTCGCGAGTGTTGCAAGTGTCTCGATCTGTATGCAGGTCCTGCTTCGGCTTCTTTTCTCCCACACAGAGCATTCCTCGGGAGGTAGCACTCATTACCTCCCATAACACCAAAGTAAACTCTAAATCCGTGGGACATGTGTCTCATAAACAAGCGAAATCAGTTGTTTTCCCAGCACAATAGCGGGGACACACAGGTTTTATGGGTTACACACTGTACCAGTCAAAACACATCTCCTCATTCAATGTTTTGTTATATTCTACATTGTAGCTTAATACGGAAGAACTACAATATGATGTTATGCTATATTTTGCTTTGACGACACCTTTGCACACTCTTGGCATTCTCTCAGCTTCACGAGGTAGTCGCCTGGAAAGGTTTTCCATCAGTCTTGAAGGGGTTCCCAGATGTACTGAGCACTTGTTGGCTGCTTTGGCTTCACCCTGCGGCCCAGCTCACCCTAAACCATCTCATTTTGGGTTGAGGTCTTGTGATCGTGGAGGCCAGGTCATCTGATGCAGCACTCCATCACGTTCCTTCTTGGTCAAGTAGCCCTTACACAATCTAGAAGTGTGTTTGGGATCATTCTCCAGGTTAAGAGTGCGTTGAATTTGAAATAAGTCAACAGCAAAGTGCATCCCACACCATCACACCTCCTCCTCCATGCTTCAAGGTGGGATCCGCAAATCAAAATCGCCCGCTCACCTTTTTTTGTGTCTCGCCAAGACATATAGCGGGTGGAAGTATATATCTCAAATTTGGACTTATCAGACCAAAGCACAGATTTGCACTGGTTCTAATGTGCTTGTGGTTCTTAGATCGCTGCACGTCTGCAAATAGATAACAGGTAACTCCGGATTCAGCGGGGAATAGCACTAGCGTACGATAACAAAATATTGGTGAAATGAACGAGTTTTGCGGCAGATAATGCATTATTTAGAGGCTGTGTTGCGCTGCCCCAGTCACTCCCACTATATGGATATATGCGGATGTAAATATCATCCGAACGACTCCAAATGACATCAAAGTTATATCGGTGAGTAAATTATCATATTTTATGCCAGAAATAAGTTCCAGGTTGTAAAAAATGGTAGTTCCCCTAAAAAATGGTAGTTTCCCAGCAGAACATTGTATTGTCACAAGATGGTCAATGTTATTTACGTCTCCTGTCAGTGGTTTTAATGTTGTGGCTGATCGATGAATGTATGCTTTGTTTTCATTCTGATGAAACCCAGGAAACAACCACCTCTTTGCCCTGCTTGTGTAAGAAAAATCATTATCTAATGAGAGCAATGTTTGGGGAAGCTGGAAATAACTCGATGAATATTTCAACGCTCCAGCAGCTATTTACTAAGAACCAGTTGCAGTGTGGTTTTAGAAAAACAAAAATTAACAAACAGCGGGAATGCGAGGCTGCTGGGTGGGCAGTTAAGGCATGTCACTTCTCAGACTTGCATGTGCTTGATTTCCTCAGCGCTAATCTTTGCGAGACAGATCTGGGATTAGAGAATCAGGAGCGTATCACCAGGTAATCCAGCTTGTGTGTCTCGCTGGCAGAGGTCAAGCATGTCAGCGTCTGCTGCTAAATATGGCCTCCAGCCGGCGTGCTGCAGAATGGCAGCTAGAATCCCGTGGGATAAGCTTCTCACCTACCCTAACAAGCAGTGCTTTTAAGTCAATTCACTCAAGCTGGTTATGTTGGTTTATCCACACAGTAGATTGATTATTTTCCTTCAGGTGGAGATGCAACTATGCCCCTCTTCTTTGACATTACCAGCCGACCCTTTAGGAATTCCTTAAACATATGTGCCACGCTCACAGAGGCTATAAACATCCAATAACATGTAACCGACGTGTGAGTTTATGAGGTCAAGCAGCCCAAGCGGTAATCTCACACAGATTCCCAGAAAGCTGTAAGGTCACCCTCCACACTGTCAGAAAGATCAAGAATCCACATCTTACCCAAGGGTCAAGTGCCTCCTTACACCCCCTCCATTTCCAAGAAATTTAGACCTCCAGACATCAAACTGGAGGCTGCAGAGAGCATCCACATCAAGATGGGAGAATTACAGTATCTTGATTGTGAACTCCCATGCCACCTGCCTTTACACCAAGCACGATCAATACTGCCCACCAATAACAGCCCTGCGGCGTGGTGATTCAGCTTCGACACCGGACAGCATGCCGACCTGGTGAGGCAGAGGCCATTACCTCCTAGGTTAACACTGAGGCAATAATAAATCATTTCATCAGCCCACAACCACAGCTCTGAGAAAGTGTGCTTTCCACATATGACACAACTACAGCTGCGCAATTTCAGACTGATGCGCAAACAGTGGCAGGGTATAATGTAGCATCTATGACACTCAAGCGAAAAAAATTAAAAAGAAATTGTAACCTGAAACTTGACAGTATTTTGTCACACAAGGTCCTTAAAGGGGAACTACTTTTTTTTACCTGGACCTTATTTCTGGCATAAAATAAGGTTGTTTACTCACCCATACAACTTTTGTGTAATTTGTAGTCGTTCGGGAGATAATTAGATCAGCGTATATCCGTATAGTGTGAGTGACTGGGGCACCGAAAGCAGCCTCTAAATAACGCATTATCTGCCGCGAAACTCGTTCATTTCACCAATATTTTGTTATCGTACGCTAGTGGTTCATCCACAACCTCAGAATCTGAAAAATACTCACCCATGTTGCAAAAAACTAGCAGTAGCAAATTACAGGTAAACAAGCCAACCGGTGCTCAGAGATGACATCATCCAGGTCAGAAGACATCACCCGGGGCCTGTAGGTCAATCTACAGATGATGATAACAGGTAACTCTGGACTCAATGGGGAAAAGCACTAGCGTACGATAACAAAATATTGGGGAAATTAACGAGTTTCGTGGCAGATAATGCATTATTTAGAGGCTGCGTTTCGGTGCCCCAGTTACTCCCACTATACGGATATACGCTGATCTAATTATCTCCGGAACGACTACAACTTACACATAAGTTATATGGGTGAGTAAACGATTGTATTTTATGCCACGTCAAGGTTGTCAAAAACAGTATTTCCCCTTTAAATCCTTAAACCTGTAAAATTGTCAGAAAAAAAAAAACATCATAAGATCGACAGGTCTGTTTATAGCACAAAATGAAAGTCCAATTTGCACTCAACACTGAAAATCACATCTACTGAAAATCAGACCTTCTACAATGAAACTGGCCTATCATCTATACTTTGCATCACTCTGCAACGTCTGACTAAATCGAACGGAAGTTGTCTGGCCACCCGAAGGGGCCACGAAAATTCCACAGGTAGAAACTACATCGAAATTAAAGACTCGTGGAGCAGTCACAAACCTCTCCATCACTGTCGCCCCCGAAACAATGCCACGAGACGTACCTGCCGAGTGGAGTCGTTTTGAAACCAGTGCGCTAATACGGCCACCGCGATGCGAGGGCGACGTCTTAATCTCTTACCTCATTAAGCCGTATAATGAGCAATAAAATTCTCATTCCACGCAGAGAAGCCCGGAGAGTTTAGTCTTCGGACTCCAGAGTAACAGCCAGTACCGGCGATGGTTAAATCCCACATGGGCAGCAGCAGGTGTGAAAAGCAACACAGCACGTATAAGACCATGCACTTTTACCCGGGCTTTATGTTAATAGCTGGATAATCCCCTCTTATCAACTTAGGGATGTAAACACATCGAGAGAGATTGCTATTTCTAACACGTCTCTTTTGTATGGACATTCTGTTTTAGCATTTCTATTTCCCTCTCTTCAGCAAGGCAGATTTTATTTAATGAAATCAATGAGGAGAAGCGTGCGTGGTTGGAAAGGTGCTCAGGGTGCACAAACATCTGCTGGTTACAGGAAATCGTCTCTGACCGCTTTCCTCCACTTCAGCGGCGCATTCGAGCGCGCTGAGAAAGATTTATCTCGGAGATGTATTTGACTTTATTATTATCAACATTCGAAATTACTGTTAAATCGAAATGCTTTGCAGAGGGTGCCGACACAAAGTCAAACAATTTTCCTTTTTTTTTTCTACTCTCGAGGAATGATTTCGCCATTACATCAAGCGACACTCCTGCTCTGGTCACACAATAACAATCCATCCTGAGATATGGAATCACTTGTCAGATATAATGCATTAGGACACAAACGGGCCATCTGATCGATCTGGTCCCAAGGGTGATTTAAATTGTTCCACTGCCCTTATAACACTTCAGCAGTTAAGGCAAGAGAGAATGTGCCCTCCATTCACCATGTTTATCAGTGAAACACACTTAATATATCCCAGCAATGGCAATTAACGAGCCGGATCTTGAATCTCAGCGGGACTGTTTAGGATACTCGAGACAGCCTTTAATCCAGGCGCCTTAGATTTTTCCCGCCTGCCTCACCAACACTCTCCCCTGGGCTTCGCCTGCTCCAGAAATTTCAGTAGGAATGCCTACGCTTCTGCTCTGTCAGTCCCAGTGATCTTCAGGAGGAATGGCCCTGAAGAGATAAGGCAGCCGGACAATGAGCATGTCCACCTGGAAAGGCGAGATGCTCCATCACAGGGCCTAGGGTTACTGAGGTGTCAGTGGCTCTCTCGGTCCGCAACGCTGAACAAGTGCCACATCCTCAATGGTGCTTGGCAGATACACAAGACCGCATGGCGCAGCTATAGCCACTGACTGCAAGGTCTGATTTTATACTAAAGTCAGTCCAAAATTAAAGCTGCACTAAGCAAGAATGTAACTTAACAAGGACACGGTGTAATGAGGTGCAGGACCAGAAACTAGGCCCAGGAGAGCGTCAGGGCTAGCGCTCCATTTATATAGAAGGGATTGGAAGAGTGCAAAAACCTTTCTTACGATGGTTTTCTCATTTCCACACAGCTTTGTGTGCCCCCTAATGTTCAGTGTGAGGAAATAAATGTAATCAGTGCAGCCATGGAGAGAGGCTAAAGCAATGTTTATACCTCTGCAGGACATAGACGCTGTAACCTAGTAACCGGTGCAAGCCATTTATACTTGTGCACTCGCCAGTCAGTAACAACGCCACCCAAACACTAGTCGGCTCTGTGTCTTTTTTGCCAGTTGGGTTAATTTATGTTTCCGCTTCCTGCTTCACTTTCAACAATGGCGACTGAAACTTTTGCTGAAATTTCACCGGAGACGAGTCATACGAACGTTTGTATCTCTGATGCTCCCCAGTCAACGTTACCTCAATGTGTTCCATCTGTATTGATCCAAAACAATCAATTGGAAAATTGCGGAGATGGAGAAGGAGCCAGAAACACTAAACAGGAAATACGCTACCACAAAGCGGACCAATCACAGCTCTTGCGGTCTGCGTTGCTACATTTCTGGGAAGGTGCGTAGGGTCTGTGCTGTCGCCGTAGCTACGGACACAGAGGTGTCCAGAAGGACCAGAAACATAGACCAGAATGTTCCAAGTTGCTTTCCTTTCGGGTTTGCTAAATAAAATAAAGTACAAGCTACCTGACCAGAAATACTTAATTTAAAATGTTTTTATAATGTGATCCAATGAGTGCCATGTTGTGCTGGCAAACAACCTTCTTTTTAATTAAACATTTGACCGTTTGGTCTGTCTGCACAGACTGTTAGTCTACTGGCTAATTTCTGCAAACACACTGTTGGTCACAAAGGTTTCCAGTGGAATGAAAGGATTTCCACTTGACTCACATGCACACAGTGAGCTATGTGAAAACATGGCGTTACAAGAAAAAAAAAGAAGAGAGGGTGGATTACATGCCATTTTATGTGAAGGCAGCATTATCGGCTGTGCATATGGATCCATTGCATTTTTTTTTTTTCTTTTTTGAATTCACTGGCTCCACCTCAGACAGCACACAATAGCCAGAGGGAAACATATGTGGCCCTCTGCAGCAGGATGCAAATGTGCTGTTCAAAAATCCTTCAAGAAGTTTCAAGAATCATAACTACAAAAAAAAAAAAAAAAATCATAAATGGATGTATGAATTACATCACATTCACATTTCTTTCCTAAAATTGAAACCGCTTTTTAATTTTTCTTTTAAATTATTATTCTATATATGCAGACCACTTCTGGACAAATTACATACACTGATTTTTGAAATGAAGTAAGCCCTCTAGTTAAATATGAGCCATTCTTCAAATATGAATACACTGCTGTTACTTTTTTCATAACTTCCAGTCGTAGTCTCAGAATTTCATTACTTGCCAGGCCTAAGTTGACTTTTTATGACTTGCTAGGTCGGTCAAGAATTGTCAGATGATAAATTCTGCAAGTCTTCAAAAGTTTGCTAACGCCCAAAAACCATGGACTTAACAATAGATCAAGGGTCTGAAGACAAATCAGGGCCTACAAACCAGGGGGAGACTATGAAAATATATTAAAGCATTGTCTTAGTTTCGTTGAGAAAAAGCTGTCGGAAAGACAAAGAAAACTCTGACAAAACAAAACGTGGTGGTGCACTGTTAACCAACAGCTTTACTCACTTGCAAGAGTCATCAGAAAAAAACCTTAAATCCAACCTCATTACAATAGGTCTAAAGTACAAGCAATAACTGCATGAGGAAAACTAGATGAAAGAACGGGCTTCACGGAACATGAGCAATTTCCAATACAAATGTCCTGCAGGCAGCCACAAATGTCATGCAGGCCGGCTTAAAGAAAATCTCTGAATATTCCTTTTGGAATGGCTCTTCTGTGGGTTTATCTTAAAATGTTACTGCAACCCAGGATGAAAATATCTGCAATGATCTGCAAGCGGAGGTGAAAGATTCTGCTGCACGCCTAAAGACTTGTTTGGGTCTCCAAATGCTTTGTTTAAACGCGACTGCTAGGCTTTTTGTGATGGCAGTAACTGTGGCCGGTTGTGTATATATTTCTGCTTGCCTGTGAGCACATCACGAGTGCTTTGAGGGGATCTCTGCATATTTGGCTCTGATGTCCGCTTGGACTCAGGAAAGTTGACAGATCAAGATCACCGCTACCTGAGAAAAAGTAACCTTGTCCATAAATCCTGATTAATACGCATATAATTAAGGTCAACTTCACAGTGAGCTCTAACTATAATACCATTACTATACCTAAACACAGCCAATCAACTCGGTGCATCCATGATGTGCTTATTCTTCTTGGAGCAGCTCTAGATTCCATATTAATTCACAACATAGACAATCTATTAATAAATACATCAAAATCTAAGGATAATAATAACTACTAATGGCATTCAGCTCTTTTTTTTTTTTTTTTTTAAACTGACTGGCATTGCAGCCAAGTCATTTCTGAGCAGCTGCCATTCTTTTCTTTGGTCGGGGAGGAGCGGGTGTCGCCGCCTAAATCACACCAGATGGCTCAAGAAGCGACACAAGAAGTAGGTAATCTGGATTTATGTCCTCGGACATATGCTGAGTGCAGGAGCATCTGTTGTGATGAACGTGGCAGCTATTTTAATGAAAGCGGGAACTTTGGTGGCAAAGATCTTATGGGGGGGGCGTAAAAAATGACAGCACGCTGCGCCAAGGTTGCTCCCGAGCGGCCCCGTGTTTGGCCTTGCAATCGTGGTGGAGCTTTGAATCAATACCCCAAAGAAATTTCAAACGTAACATGCCGATTCTCTTAAATCCTTCGAAACATCTGTGTGGCGGAAAATGCAAATAATAATGACAGTGATCATCAGCATCGGTGTTTAGATAGCAGCACTTAAATGCCTTACATCAGCAATTCTTACTCAGGTAATCCTAGGGCTCCTTCACTGCTGCTGCTACTGTACTTAGCACAACTGTCAAGTGATATTCAACAAGAGGAAAGAGATGATAGAGACTAACAAGATAGTACTCGGGAGATAGAGATCTCTTGAGTCAGTGAAAACAAATGCCTTTAGCTGGGAAAATCAACTTAAAATATCATCTCATCTGGCAGTCTGGCTTAAAAATGAAATTTTCTGTCCACGCACCGCCGCTTCCTGCACGTTTCACTGTCAAAAAAGGAAGATGACTAAACATAATTGTTCCTCGCGCTTACACAATCCAGCGGCTTTCTTTTCAAAATCGTATCATCATCATCATCTGCTCAGTCTCAGGTCGCGACGAACTGGGCGAGAACCAGCTGTTTTCAGGACCACAAAGGCTGCTCCTGCCACAGGAGTGAGTTGAACTGATTTATTTCTCTACACCGCCTAAGTGTTGCTCACGCTCGTTTCCTCTCCACAAAGTTGCAATTTGCTGTGACAGCCGTAACACGTTATCCCCTGCACTGAGATGAAGAGGGAGAATTTAAGTCATGTCACACTGACTCTGAAATAGAAGTCGAATGAGAGAAGCCCAGATGAGGGTCTTGCGTGCAGAAGGACCACCGGAGAGCATGACATCTATGATGGTTAGAATACGGTGTGTACAGCACTGATGTGGCTACTTCGTTTATATAGGACGTGAGTCTATTATTATTTATGATAATGTTATTTTGGCATGAAATGAAATAGCCTCAGAAGTTAGACAGCTCTTATAATTCGGCATGGCGGTGAGAATTGCGAGCTCGCATTTTGTCCATCTGAATTGTGCTTAAAGCTTAAGCTTTATGACTAATTGGTTGTTAAATGACTCGAACACAAACAGATTCTGTTGTTTTCCTGCCCCCTCATCAAGTAAAGCGACAAATGCAAACAACATCATCCATTTGATGTGCGATTGTTTGGTTCAGAACGCGGATGCCTGAATCAGAACAAAGCCAAATCCTCATTAGTGATCTGAGCTGTAGGCTTCAACAATGTCATTTCCCCCATTAACTTGTAAAACTGTCTGTTAAGTCCGTGCTGCGAGGTAAATGGAATCTAATTATATATATTTTTTTCCATAGCCATGTTTACACAATCCAATAAACAAACAAAAGAAAACTTATGGGAACTTGTGCATATTGCTAAAATGCAAGTGCATGGTAAGCTAATTCGCCATTAAAACCTGGATGTTGGTTACATTTAACCCTTGGCCAAACAAGCTGACACAATGCTAATTAAGCTTAAAGGGGAACTACTGTTTTTTTACAACCTGGACCTTATTTCTGGCATAAAATACGGTCATTTACTCACCCATATAACTTTGTGTAATTTGTATTCCTTCAGGAGATATTTAGATCTGCGTATATCCATATAGTGGGAGTGACTGGGGCACTGAAACACAGCCTCTAAATAACGCATGATCTGCTGCAAAACTCGTTCATTTCACCAATATTTTGTTATCGTACGCTAGTGCTATTCCCCGTTGAGTCCGGAGTGAGCTGTTATCATCACCTGGGGTCTGTAGGTCACTCTACAAACCCCTGATCTACAGGATGATGTCTTCTGACCTGGATGATGTCGTCTCTGACTGCTGCGCGCACCCACGACGGTGGGCACCCGTCCAGGTCAGAAGACATCATCCGGGGTCTGTAGGTCAATCTACAGACCCCGGATGATGATAACAGATAACTCCAGACTCAACGGGGGATTGCACTAGCATACAATAACAAAATATTGGTGAAATGAATGAGTTTCATGGCAGATAATGTGTTATTTAGAGGCTGCGTTTCGGTGCCCCAGTCACTCCCACTACATGGATATACGCTGAACTAATTATCTCCCGAAGGAATACGAATTACGCAAAAGTTATATGGGTGAGTAAACGACCGTGTTTTATGCCAGAAATAAGGTCCAGGTTGTAAAAAACAGTAGTTCCTTTTAAGGGCATCAGGTCAATCTCACATGTCTCACGCAGTACATCCTTTTAAATTTGGTATCTGAGACAACATTCCTACTCTGATGCTCCACATTATATGTCAACCAGCAATGATAGGTTTGAAGATCTGAAGATCTGAAGAGAGGAGCAACTGTAGACAACTGAGCATCTCAATATGCAAATATTTTCAGAATAGCATGGTCTTCTGGAATAAATAAATAAAATTACTAAACCAGCATGATTCAGGAGAGGTTAGCCTTGTGCAACTGTTAATAGCTTGTCCTAGCTTCCCAGCTAATCCCATGCCTTATGGTTTCACCTTATGAATGACGAATACAATCCTCACTTCCTGGATTTGAAGTGTTATCTCCTCTTGTGCAGGCACAAAACGTACTTTCTAGTTGGCTGTAGCCTTTGCAGTCTGTTCAACTGCGACTTTCCGGTGCACATACAAGCAATGTGAGAAGATTTCACAGTTGGCCTCAGTGACGAGCAGCTCTTGGTGTCAAGACGACGTACCTGAGCCCTTTTGGCTGAAAAATCTAGGAAGCGCCCAAGATGCTTCGGATTAGAACACAATTTGGCGTTCAGACGAGGTGAATAAGAAAACAAGAAAACAACAGACAACAATGACAAAAGCATTTGTGCATCTTCTCAATCAGAGAGCACTGGCAAGCACGGATGTTTCTTTACCGCTCTTGGATAGATTGGTATTTGTAAAATATCTGGAGCAGGCTATGTACAGAAGGTATTCTGGTAACTCTGCTACTGTGCTGTTTATTGGTCTTGGGACTTTGGAAAGCTGCAGAAAGCTGAGTGGCACATTCGCATGTTATCGGTACTATAAAAACTGTAGTTCATTCAAAGTGTAATTCAGATGAGCAGTTTAGCTTTGAATTTTGTAAGAGTACTAGGACCACATACGTAGAAACCTTTAGGAGCCACGATACATCAGGATTATTGGTAACATTCCTCTACTGCAACACAACTTGATGCAGTGACTCCAGTCCCAGTACGTAATAGCACCTTTAACCTGCAAAGCGATTCAAACATTGCAGGTCATGAAACTTGACTGATTAATACCCATGGCTCTATCAAATCTTCTTCAGATATGGTTTATGTGAAGCTGCTCTGGGAACAACAAGCTTGTTGGTAGGAAATATTGTGTTCCACAATAACAGAGAAAGAGGACCCTGTTGTCCTTACTGCAAAACAGAGTCGTAAAGCTTTTAGACTCAACCATCCATCTTGTATTTTGCCGAACTGCGGAGAGTAATTGAGACGCTTCTAATTCACTATGTCCAAATGGTAGCCAAGTGTTTTAACATTTTGTAATTCTTCCGAAGTCTGGCTTGTTAAGATTGCTTTAACCACTCAGAGCCTGTCAGATATGCCTCTTTCTTTTTCTGATGAGGAACTCGAGTGTGAAATCTGATTTTTTAGCCTCATCTCACATCCCTGCTATATTCTTTTTCACTTTACTTCCCACTTGTGCATTTTTGGATGCAAGCCTACTACCCATGTCCTAAGCTGTCACGGCGGATCTCCGACTCTTACACCTCCTTTGAAGTGCAGTTAGTACTGATGAAGATCCAGTGCAAGCTATGTAACTGACAATCAAACCGGTGGAAAGTCAATTTGATTTAATTGGTTAAAAATTAACTGTGGCAACGGCATCTCAAGGAAACCTAGCTTTAATTGTGGCATTTCTTCTTCTCAGTAAAAGAACCCGCATTGTAATTGATGGCGGGACAGTCGCTGTCACGGACAACCAGGGTGACCGCTGTTCATTCCCTGCATGGGTCTGCAAGAGCACCACTGTTTGACCATATGCTTGAAATTACTGTAAAGGCTTGAACAAGCTGGCAGATGCTTGTGACCCAGTGCCCGGACCGTTGCAGGCTGCAGTGGCTACCAGACAGCTAAATTAGTGCTTAATGCAACTCGATCCAACCTCCCTAAAGAGCCTGACTTTGTATTGACAATTTGCTAATCAAATTAGAGGATGGATGACGAGCTGAACATCTGGTCTTTGTAATAACACTCATTATTAACTGTTCAAACACTTAGGTTGCCCGCCACTGTTTACGATGCACGCTGTGAACAATCCCTGTATTCTCCTGTCACTTCTTTGCCTTTTCTGCACACCGACATAATTTCCCTTTACATGTGCATTACTAGAAAATGAATAGCACATTTCATTTTCTTTCCTTATACTGTGGGAGATACACTTCCTACACTCCTATAGCTGCCCCCTCCAAGGGCTTATCATCACCAATGTATACACTTCAGTGCAATTTAATGAAAGTCATTCCTTATTTTTTTTGTCCCCACTGTGCAGCACATAGCGGAAGTGCATTATGTTTCAACCCAATCTCAGAATCATAATTTCCTACACGCAAGCCCGATTGTTCGTGTTGGGGGAGAGGTAGCAACCCTTAATAAGATACAAAATGTTCCCTTTTTTTTCCATTAACCTCTTTGCATCTGTGTTCTTCGAGAACAGAGGATTTGTATTCATTATAATTATTCGCCACACATGCAAACATAAAAACTATTTTTTTTTTTCGGTGTTTGTTTTTCCATTTAAAATCGGAAAAGCAACCAACATAACTAAGGGCAATATGGGCCGTGACACATTTTCAGAAGTCATACAGTAATTAGGTTGCTCCGTGGCTGTAACAGTGGAATCTATATCGCATGCACATAAATTGCTAATCAGGTATAATTGGTTATGGTAAGCAGGCACGGCTAAGCCCTTAAATGTACAGTAAATATTACTTCATTTCAGATTGTCGGCACAAAGGCAAATCTTCCCAAGGTTGTGATGCTACATCGCTAATTACCTCCGAACGAAAATAAAGATTTAGAGTAATTACATTTTTACCGCTTCACTCTCTTATGTAGCATCGGCCGTGCACGCTGACAGTCATAAGGGGACTTACAGCTGGGATTACCAAAGTAAATCAGAAAGCTTCTTAGCCTCAGGACCTCTGTGACAGCACTAGACAATTTGAGTCTGTCTGTCTGCGTGTGTTTGTGTGTCTGTCTGTCTGTGTGTGCGTGCGCGATTGTTGGCGCTGCAGAGACACATGCTATGAACCCAGTAGGTTGGCTCCAAATAAGTGCGATCGTTCTGTTGGATTGTTCTGTTTAATTCCTCTCCTACTGATAGATGTCATCCCATTCCACAACACAGAAGCCACAAGCTGTCGTGTTTACAGTTTGTTAAATCAAGAAGTCTCCTCCTGGTTCGCTCCACATGAATTTTGGCTCCACTTTCCGAGCGCCGCTAATGTCAGCTGTGCCGTCTTTAGAAAATTGTCATGTGGTTTGAGTTTTTTTTTTTTTTTTCAGAAGGAAGAAAAATAATATCAGTCTTTCATCTCTGACGAACGTCGTTTAGCTGTCATATGAGAAGTTTAACAAAATGTGCATTCGTTTTAGTCTAAATGTCGCCATTTATTAGTTTTGGGCTGCTTTCCGTCAACAAAAACTATCGGCGCCAGTGACAGCTTAATTTTTGCATGTTTAATTCGCTACACCTCAGTATTTTAGAGGCTGCTGCCGTTGCCCTCATTATGTCCCGTTACCATGGTTACGTGTGTAATGAAAAAGCAGAATTTACTTGTTCACACGTGCACACACGAGCGTGAGCACGCGACTCTGCTGTGCAGTAGTCCAACAGACACTCTCTCACATAAAGCTAGTGAATGCGAGGCACTTAGTGCGCACGGTCGTACAACAACATCATGAACAATGGATGTTTTGGGCGACGTAGGAAGCTTGCATGAACAATGCGCCGACTTGTTCAGCGGAGAAACAAAACAACCGCGTCCCAAACTCGTGGCTGAGCGCCGGAGAGCCGGGTTCTCAAATCAGTCCGCCTGCACCTGGAGGACAAGGGGCACTTTCTTGAGGACAACAATTTTAGCCAGGGAAGACGGATCGTCTGAAAGAGGAGTAAAAAGACTGTAAAATTGGAAACCACTTCTCTTAACGGGGGGGGATGGACTGAGATGCTCGGCCCGCTTAGAGCGCGGCCTTAACATCAATCCCCGGAAAGTTTCACCCCCCCATTCCTACTAGTTTCTGTCTGTTAATGGGTCGTTAGAGAACCGACGGTTCATAGAAGACACAAACCCAGGTTGATCTGAACAACATCCCTTTAACGCAAGGGAGTATTCGGTCATCAACCCTTTGTCATGTGCGTTTCGGATGGGCACCACCCACAGAAATAAAAACATAAACAAGTCCAGTTGCCCTAGTTTTAGATGTATTAAAAAGTATTCTTTAGACTTTGTACACTTCAAACCAATGCCTTGTGTCTGCAGCAATTTTGTTCGGTCATCACTCAGTTTACAATTTTTCGGAAGATGGGCTACTCAGAATTACCTCGCGTACCAAAAAATTACACCAGGAAGCAAACAATTACAATATTAATGCTACACAGGCAAGTGGCAGGAGTCAGGCATTAAAGTTTTACATAAAAGTTCACTTCAGTAGAGAAGGTATTACCATTAGATGAGCTGGTGACCGGAGGTGCTGAATTTGAGCGGACTTTGTCCCTCGCGGCCCCCCGTGAAGCCGACACTGGTTTTGAGACGTGAGTTAAACGTGAGGGCGAGTGTCGTCCCTTGGTGACTGCCCCGCTGGCTAATGTAGTTTAAGTGCAATTGTGAATCGACAGCAGAGGGTACAGGCTGCTTGGGTGAACTTTCAGCACGACACAGTACACCAGAGGATAAAGTTTAAAAGAGGCAGCACTGCCAGCCGTAGACAGAAATATGGCTGAAGCAGTTTACAGCATTGATACGGTCTATAAAAACAGGTCAATAAAAACAGGTTGACAGTGTCAAACTATTCTTATTCTTGCGTTCTGCCAGATCGCCGCCATGGTACCAGAAGAACAACTCCAAACACGCTAACGTCAGAGAACGAACAGTAGCAGTCACACTGATTTTGATAAACTGAAAGTGCAATTTATGGTGCGCAGTGAGTCACTTTCCCGACCTGCATGCCCTAATCATCGCCATTTCTCGTTCACTTCCAAAACACATGACGACTTCATGCACAAATGTCAAATAGTATTTATTCCAGTATGTAACGCCCATTTGGTTTGGCTTAACTGACGTACGACTGTGCTTCGCTGGAAGCAAAATGTGACATTTAACGGGTTAGTTGCCAAGCAGCTGCTCTGCGCTCCGTAAAATGATCACTCATTAAACAAGCGCAGCCCTACAAGAAACAATCCTCTGTTTCTAAATCAGCGCAGGGGCCATCGTACCGGGAAGGCTGGATTACTCAGTATAAGCATCAGCTCGGAGTAATTTGGAGTCCATAAGATCCAGAGTGAAAAATGAGAAAATGAGTGGCCGATGTGGCTGCCGCGACCCTCACTGGGTTTGTGTGGCACAGCAGATGATCCCCATCATCATTCTCCGGTTAGGGTAATTGGAGTCTGCATCGATTTGGTCTTTTCCTGAGCTGTGTCTGCACCATAAACAGACCTGGAAGGAAAACAGTCCCTCTGTCTCTCTGATTGTTGCCTCAAATCAACACTCTTCCACCTTTTAAATCATCTCCGTGACCACCGGTTTGTTGTCAATTCTGAGCAGGTAATGAATTAATCTTGTGGGACCACTGAGGCGCAGTGTGCATTCAGAATCATTATAATCTCTGCTTGCGCACACAAACTACACCACTGCTGAGGGAAACCAAACCACAAGGCATTTGCATGAGCCGTTGAGCTGTTTTCTTTGGTCCCACTGTGGTCTGATGAGAATTGCGCTCTGACAGCCTGGGGTCTTGAAGCTGAGCTGAGGTCTTATTGACATAGAGCACACAGCTTTGCTGTGACCGCCACCGCGGCGGCTGAGCTGATCCACCGACCCTGCCACAGAGACACAGATGCCAATGTTTAAGAACACAGCAGGGAGCAGTGGAGAGGGGGGAGATAAACCGGTGCCAGGGAGTGAAAGAGGACACACAGAGAGAAAAGTTCTTAATTCCCGTCTCTCAAGAACTGGGATTCAAAGAGTCACTTCACAAAGAAAAACTTGTCTCTCCAAGAAAAGACATGTTAAGATCAACATAAAACACAGGTGCACGAAAAAAAAAAAAGAGTGCACCATGTGAGATTTTATCTTTTTATTCTACAACAAGGTCACGTTTACAGGTTTGGACACGCTATTGATTTTAAACACAGCTAATGTCACCCACTGGAACTCAAGGCGCAAACAAGGTGGAGGCGAGTCAGCCGAGAAAAAGAAAAAATAAAGAAAAAGACAGAAATAAAACTTGGTGCTTGTACAAAGGACGAGGTTTGAGTTCTCAACTGCGCGGCAGATTTCAGCCATCATCGGCGCTGATGTTTGCCTAGCGTGACAAATGCATTCGGCAGTGTTCATAAAATAAATGCCACCATGAAAGACAGTGAAAATGAGCAGTGATGAAACCGAGTGGTTGGCTATTCAACAGAGAAAAATATGAGCGTTTAGTATTTAGCATTGGCATGTCTGCACTGTTCCTGTGCCAGCTGGTGATGTAATGTCCAATATTAATGGAAAGGTTAAGAACACACTTGGCATGCTATTGTAATATTCAGTATTTCAGCTCATGTATAGAAGTCTATTTTTATCCCTTGTGCAGGCTCCATACATTAGCTGGACTGAAAAGAAGAAAAGAGGTTTAAGTGACACGGTGTCATTTAAGAGTTTGATAACCCTGACTTTAAGAGTCAATTTCAAAATGTATTCTCATTGATTTTTGCAGTGCAGGGTACTGCATCAGCTATTTTCTCCACATATTACGCCATTAATTAGTAACTGAATGCTAGCTAAATAGTTATTGTGTCTAGTCGAGGTAGTGAGAAAACACAAACACAAATCTTAACAAGTTGCCTTCATAACTGGGAGGCGCTCACCGTTTCTGCGGTTCCATCTCAGGTCAGGAGACCATTCACACACTTCCTGAATGAATATAATTATCTTTTGTTGTCATGTGAAGAAAAAAAACTTGAAAAACAGCTATGGGCAATGGTCTTAACAAAGAGCAATCACCCCTTTGTAGTGAAGACTCACCGGATTGAACTGAGCACGAAGTCAAACACAAAGAGAAAAATTGTTTAAAAGCATCAGAGGTGACTTTTTTTTTTTTTTTTTTTTTACCACAGTCTAAAGTGATAAAATGCCATAGAAATATTCACTCTGAACCATAGACTGTATGTCCTGGAAGTACCTCAGGGATATAGGCGGCACCATTTTGCGAATTTGGAGCCAGAATCTGTGCAGTACGAGAGTGGAGCTGCGTGGAGCCGCACTACCGATGACCGGACCACATTTCCACTAGACTCACTCACGTTTTCGTTGAATTAATACTGTGCTCTACTTTACCTCCACCAGTTACAAGGAAATGCTTATCCTACTCTCACTGTCCTACGGGAGAGCTGCATGGGGCATAGCAGCTCATTGTCACCATGAAGTCACATCCTGTTTCTATGTTTCTTCAAATAACTAAAACGAAACTTAGCAGAAAAATGGACACTTGAACATGCATCAGTATTATCTTAACTACCTAAAATGAAAGAAACTCTCCTTGAATTTTTTTTTATTAGATGTGTATTTCAGTGTTTTAGTGTGGCCCAAGTCCCATCGCCAATATGGAAGGGGTGGAGCTTGTGACCTATACTAGAGCCAGACACCAGGGGGAGCTCTACTTGCTTTGGCTTCACTTTAGAGGAGCTGTTTCGCCATCCATCTTTATACAGTCTATGCTCTGAACACATGGTGTCTATTCAAGGGGCTGTAACACACAAATTCAGTGCACCAATTTGTTTGTCCCGCCATATTGCGTCATTTTGATGTGTAGTTGGATTGACAACGTCAAGCCATGGCCCCCGGTCACTTATTAAGATACCTATAGGAACAACGGTTTCAATTTATTTAGAATTTTACATATTGACTACCACCATTGGCTACATTTCGAGTGATGCAGTGCTAACATTATTGTACTAGCTAGATAGCATAATCTGTTGCATTTAATTAGTACACAATACATAGAATGGACCATCTGGGAATCAGTAAAGATTGATTTTAATCTAATGATTGGCTTTAAATAACACCTAATTCTCTTCATGGAAATACACTCCTACTAAACAACAGACTGTCCTGAACATTGTTGTCAAACATAACTTAACATAAAAAAAGAAGGTAAAGGTAGAAAACTGACAAAGCTTGCATTCCAACATGCAAATATTTAAGGGAGACGGCACAGCAGCAACCGTGACTTGTATAGTTCCAGTACTTCCCTGTATTCCTTTATAAATGAAGTCACGGTTGTTGTTTTTGAAGCACAACAAAGCCTTCATTTGTCCCAGCAAGACTCACATTTTCACTTCTACTATTAAATGCCCAGACAACATTTGAGCACAGAAAGAAACCGAAGGGACCCCGTGAACTGGAACGCCTCAGATAACGGCGGTAAATGCCATTTTATGATCATCTTCCTCAGTATTCAAATTAGCAATAACATTTGTCGCCGTGCTAAGTCAATCCAAATTTTTTTTTGGGTCATACAGAAGACTCTGTGATGTCCTAAAGTGATGACAGCGTCTTTCTGCCTGTCTGGAGGAGCAGCATTTCCCATTAAGTTGTGCTGGCGCTGTTTCACTTGATTTGATTCAATATGCAAAGGCCCTTTGAGAAATCAGGCTGCCTGTAGGGTGTGTGCCATGGTAATGTGGCCCTGAATGAAAAGCATGATTATGAAGAGGGTAATACAGAGCACACAGAAAATGGATATCCATCCATCCATCTATGCATCCATCCATCCATCCATCCATCCATCTATGCATCCATCCATCCATCCTTCCATGCTGCACATACAATTTATAGAAACTATTTAATTGCTCTGTTAAATGTGGCCTTGACCTACAGCAGCCTTTCCTGAAACAGCTGTGTCCACAGGGTGCCACTTTTTAGCCAGCAGTGCTAATAGGCTGTATGTGGGAACTGATGGTTATGGCTCTCGTGGTTGCTATGCGACTATAGAAAGGCCACTTGAATCCTGGTGCTCTTTTACTAAAAGTTAGGTTCTTTTTTTCTTCCCCCTCTTTTTCTTTTTTGTCCTGTAATTTCTGGTACTTGACTGTGTTTATTAATAACACACCAAACCCCACAGGAATAACCGGCACTCCTTGGCGGGGTTCGGGGTTCGGAAATCACAGAGAGCCAAAGTGACATGATTTTTATAGTTTCGACTAGAAGAAAAACAGCTACATTGCATTTTCTTGTTAGTGGCTTCTTCTAGCAGAATAACATTTGGATTGGTATTGTGACGGTGACAGCAGAATATGCAGTCGAAACCCACAAACTCAATCTGGTTCCTTGTAAAACACAATGTGGACAGTCATCCATAAATATAAGCGCCAACAAAACAAATAGCATTTGCAAACTTGCAGTTTAAGCGACTCTCTCTCCCACAGAAACTCAACAGCCCTCCTGTTGTGTTCAAAATAAGAGGGAAATGAAGCCGGCTCTGTAAAGCGGGGCTCCCGGCGGGCCCTTAAACTGTAAATGTTTTCACACTGCGCCAGCTGAACCGGTGGCGTGCACCCAAGGCGGGACATGCACTGTCACGCGGTCGCGCCGCGATCAATGATACGTGGTGGTCAGGTGAGCGGGGCCCTTAACCTTCACACCGGCACCGGAAGATGAATGGTCTCGGGAGGAAGGTTCTGCGACTCAGCAGGCCAACGCAGGTACAGATGGCCAAATGATAATAATAATAAAAAAAAAACATCTTGCATGGCAGAAAAAGATTAATACGGCTGTTTTTTTCTGGTTAAGTGGAAGGATGCATTTCGCAGCTGCTTGAAGCATGGACATAATTGTAGGCGTCCGTGTGCGTGCCTTTGCATTTCCAAAGTCGGTTTCACTTAACCGTCGGTTTGACTTTCCTTTGCCTTTGCTGGTAAATAGATAAATAAAGTCATAATAATGCTGCCATCTGTTAATGTCAGCTCAAACAAGCCATAGAGTTGACATCTCAGGTGCTGGGCGCTAAAATTCTTCTCGTATGTGGACACTTTAGATGCAGTAACTCACATATGCATTTGATTTGTGGCCTCTTAACTTGACTGCCTGGTACTTTGTCGCCGCTTGATTCCCTTGAATTTAACATCACCTTACTTTTCCCCCCACCCACCTCCGTTCCCACCTGCATCAAAACACCGTCGTCTATTAAACACCTGAGAATTCCTGACAGCTGTGAAGGAAATAATTGCAAACCCGTGCAATGCGTGTTAATCACAAGTCTGTTTTATTAATTTATATATCAGGCAAAGTTCTGAAGTTGCATGTGCAACTAATGTGAATTTTATTAATTGCGTAAGCCAAAGGGTGACAAGTGAAGGAGAGGGGATGAGGGTGGATACATAGGCCCCGTTTGCCAACTCCTGAAGAAGAAACAAGCGAAAACAATTCTGCGTTTCTTCGTTCTGCTTGCACACTGTTTTAATTATTTTTCCCATTTTATTACTCTGATATGGATTTCACAGTCAGGATTCTCATCTATAATTATACACAACTGCAATAGCTCTACTCTCAAGGATGACTGCAATGGTGCTTTATTGTAATTTCATACATTAAATATGAAGCGCACACTGGCCAAAATGTCTTCTGTTCCCATTAACAAACTGAACTATGGAACTAAAGGCAATTCACGCGACACGCAAAATTAAATTAAAGTAAACTGGTATTGCTGTGAGCTTATTTTTTTTTTCCTCCTCCCTATCCACCACCAAAAAAAAAAAAATGGTATTCTCCATCTGGTCCCTCAGGCGTCGCTTCAGAAATGCTCGTAAGTGTGAAATTTGGATTACTGAACTCGCCTTAATCACTCATTTAATTCATAAGACTGTCACAGAACGCTTTCTAATGTCGTGCGCATCTACAAGAGCTCCAGTGTCATGGCTCAAGTTTGTGCAGGCATTGTTGGGTAATAAATGAGCTGCTTTGCTTTTTTAACTGCCGCCATTAAGTTTGCAACATTTTCAACAGAGGCGCATCTTCCCCGTCTCCAGCGCAGTTAAGCACTTCAACACACCGGGTACTTTTATAGGCGAACTGCGAAGAACTTTGAATAGTTTCCGATACAGACGCGAGGCACCAGAAAATGAATTTTTGCTGGTATCTTAAATTGCTATTTTTAGATTTATAGAGAGGACTAGACTCCCTGTCACAGTTTCTTTATACTAACTCACGACCCAGGCAACGCTACAAATAGATTTCCAGAAGTAAACGAGGAAAAAATATTTAATTTCAATAATTCAAAACGGACAGCAAAACCATGCTCGTGTAGGATCAACGCACATCTTCACACTACAGGGCTGAGTTTTCTCACGCCTCGCCTTTGTTTTCTAATTCATGAAGTGAATGCTTCGTCGTTAATAATTAAGAGCTTCCCTACTTGCAGGGGGAAATACGTGCAATTTGTTTGCATGAACGGCCACATCACACGTAACACGGCGCTCCGAAACATCCCGGCCGCGTGGGCGAATCAGCATGCTCCCAACATACGGTGTATTACACAGACAAATGCACATGCAGTGCACTCATCATCGCATAATGTACGACACATTAGCATGCCCAGGTAGAGCGGAGTATCTATGAAGGGGTGTTGCAAGCAAATACAAAGAGACAAATGCATGCATACGCCGTGAATTGACACTCTCACGCCGTGAATGAGGCCGTTTGTGGAGTCTCGGAGTCTCAAAGCTACACAGATCTCTCAGAGGATCCGCAGACAAACAATGTGCACATTTAAGACTGTTTGGCAACACAGCCATTCACTTCTACGGACAAATAAAGCTTGCTTCGTCTCGGTTTGCAGAGGACCTTCAAATGGATCCATAAAACTGTCAGCGACTGGCTTTCCAGCGGTCTGTAATGTGCACCCGGAGCAGTGAAATAAAGACTGTCTGTCCCTCTGCAGTACAATATCATCATACATCTTGGGAGTAAGCAAAACAAGCACCAGGGCGAAGAGACACCTTCACAGTTCTGCACCTTTCCATCTTCCTGAACATACATGTTGCTACTTTTAAGTGTCCCCTGCTGCAGCTCATTATTTGTGGCACAGTTTGCATCTCATCATCACACTTGTACATTTGACAGGTGGCAAGTTAACAAAGACATGTTTTATTGTCATCTGCCTATAGTCCTCTGTATCTCCTTTAGAATAAATGATAACATTAGTCACAATTGCCTCTGGTCAGAACACATTAATTTGGATCATCAAAACATATACATGCATGCTAAATATAGGAATGGGAAAGTTAATACCATCTACGCATTCATGGAAGATGAAGACGTGCTCCCTGGAGCTTATTGATTTGAATACGTGTTCAGTTCTTATGTAAATACAATTAAATTACTTCATACATGTAGCTTAGACTTTGAGTCTTGCGTCTTTCTTTAACACTTGACCAAACACGGTGGTTTAAATTCCCTTCCTCCCTGGCATCTATAGAGTTTTGTAGACTTTCTTCTGGCGACAAGGGAAATAAAAATGCTATGAAACCTGGCATAAACATGTCTCATGAAATATGCTGACATTGGCCGAGGCAACCGGCATAGGAATCTTATTGGCCCTCGATGGTTTCTCCCTCCTTCCTCCTTTTCGATTTGGGTAAAAATCAAGCCCAGTTTTTGGACTTGGACATTAGTCAGTGCAGTGACAGATGGCAAACTCTAGACTTATTTCCATGGTTGAGCTGGCGGCGCCGCCGTCGCCGCTGCTGCTGCTGCTGCTGCTGCTGCTGCTGCTGCTATGTGACTGAGATTTCAAAGAAGTGGCATTAATCTGCCTCCTGTCTCGCACTGGGCCAAGAAACCAGTTCAAGGTGGAACCAATATAAGACCAAAGTCCCAGAAATTGACGAACCAGCAGAGGGCACATTAACATTCATCAAAGTGGGGACGACACAAGCCGGCTCTGCTAGAGGACGGCTGTGGCGAAGCGCAGCAAAAAGTTGGATGGGAAAATGCTGCGTGTCCGTTTCTCTGATTAAGACACGGACGTTTAAAGGTTCTGCTCCACCTTAAAGAATTGGGTTTGCTTTCCTTTTAAAGTTATCCTAATTGTGCTCGGCTCAAGTGCATCAAAACAAGTTACTAAAGAGAGAGTATGTGCAGAGGGCTAATATTCCCTGAGGTGATCAAGTGATTTATAATAATCATGACGAGTTGATTAATATAATCCCAGGAGGAGGAGCTGCCATGACTGTAATTTGTAAATCTACCGCATCTTTTTGTGTGTGTGTGTGTGTGTGTGTGTGTGTGTGTGTGTGTGTGTGTGGAGGACAGACGTCCCCCTGATAATACTAATCCCATGCAAGGCAAATGCTTGATCATTTCATCCATTTATTATTTGAAGCAATTGAGGGGTTTAGTTGGTTTGTTTGCTCTGCGTTCCTCCTTCCTGTCGTGAAAATCAAGGCTGACGTGCGATTTCTGGAAACCGAACGTATCCTGTTTTGTGCATCAGCCCTAGGACACAAATGTGGCCCGAAAACAACGCTTTCCGTTCGCACAGTTTTATATATATATATATACGCACTCGTCGATCTGTTAAATGGTCGAATGTGGAACGGCGGTGGCGGCGCGATGGCCGTAATAAGCTCTAATTGACTGGTTTGTGAGATTGCCTACCTCCACATGATGAAAGGCAGATAAAAAGCCTTTGATGCTTTTTCACTTTACTTGAAGTCTGAGGTGGGGGAGGGGGGTCACAGACATCATTCAGTGGCCAGGAATCTCCTCTGAAACGTCTGATCCGGAGCCTTCATCTGATCCTAATGAGCCATGCTAATGAAATATGATAAAATAGCCTCCCACTGAATACCACGGAGCTAAGCCATTACCCAGCTTAAATGTCAACAGTAAACAAAACACGGACAGACCTTCTTTTTTTTCCTCCCCTTCTATGAGCCCGTTCACTGACTGGATGATATGGGAATATTCCATCTTACCTTGACACCCACACTACATTAAACCAAAAATTTGAAAGTTTCTCGCGACGTCTGCAGTAAATGCAAACTTTTCCTATCTATGGGTATTTCATAACCCGCGTGTCTGTATCATTGCCGTTCCCAGACCCAAAGATATTCCTCGTTCAGAATAAGCAGGGCATGGTGTTCCCTGCCACTTTCGCTTAGACTCGTCTATTCCTCCCCGCAATGACTTGAGACACCTGAGTGAGACATTCACAATTCAAGTATCCTTTGGCGAAACCTTGGGGCCGGCGCTGATGCAGCCCTCGCTGACAATGATGGATGCAGCCATCAATGAGAATGACATGCTGGGCTAAATTACATTACATTCAAACTATTTTTTTTTCTTTTTCAGTGCTTTTCAAGGCTAATGTCGCGATGGGATGAGGCACATGTCGTGGGAATAGTCACATCTCAAGAGGCGGAAGGTGACAGCGGCAGAGAGTTCATCGTTTGGCGCCCAGATCTGATTTAATCAGCGGCCGATTCTTGATGTTTTCACGTAATTAGTGTTTGCTTTTGCTCATGATTGAGGTTAGGCATGCGGATGCTAATAGCTAACATTATCTGTTCAGTCTCACAGTGTCTGCTCCAAAAATATATCCATTTCGCTTAGAATTTCAGCTCTGTCCATCTGCAAACACAAGAAGAAATATAATGGAGTACCTCTCTACTGAGGATTTCCATAATCCATAATTAATTAAATTCTTCTAGCCTGGTCACCGGCCCCTTCATTGCATATTTAAAAAACTATATATACACTTTATGTTTGCATGATGCTCACGGGCGACATCCAGTGATGGATTACCAGGCCAGAGGAGTAGAGCCCAGGGGACGTGAAGGTGAAGCCCCCGGTGGTCTGAAGACCCTGGACAAGAGGAACCACACATTCTAAAACACGCATCAGTGAAGCACCTAAAGCTAAGTGAATAAATAGCAGCATAATTTCAAATAAATCAAGAGCACTGGCCAAAAGAATTCAAGAGCTATAGAAAGTCAAACTTAGCTTTAGCTTGAACTTTCAGCAGCGTATAAATCCACGAGCGGCTTGCAGTCTCCTTGAGGAATTCCAGGATGCAACTAAAGGATTGTATGTTTGCTTTAAAGTGTTATCATCATGCCTAATTTGCATTTATGGATTTTCATTTGACAGAAACAAATTTTCGCTTTGTTTCCGATAGCACACCACGCTACACCATTTTGCAGCACAGAAAGTATACAGAAGACATGTTACATATAAATATTGATTCAATTGATTCAGTTGATGGAGTTTAAGCAGTTAAGGCCATCTTAAACATTTTTATTCATTTTCTCGCTGAAATTTACATGAGTAGATCAGTGGAGACAGTCAACAGTTAGCCTAGCCTATCCTAGCCTAGCTAAGATTGGAAACAGGGGAAATAAATCTAACATGTCCAAAGTTAAAAGGACAATTTGTCCACCTGTGCCATACATTCTAAGCTTACTAATGACCGTGCTATATCTAATATTTTCAAAAACTGCAACAACAACAGCAAGGAAGCAAATAAAGCACCATTTCCAAAATGCAGACCTTTCCCTTCAAAGCCACTTTGCCACAATTCCCTTGTAGCATCAATCAAAATTGTTCCACAGAAGCCGGAGATAAGGAGACGCCGAGACGAAGAGATGAATAATTCAGATCCTTTTTTAAAACAAGACTCCCCCACATTCGCAAATTTTCAATTCAATCAGCTGTTCGTTCCGCTTGAACGCAAGGTGCTAACTGCGGCGCAGGATCGGTTTTAGACTGCGAGAGGCACATTTTGACCCAGTTGGGGGCGGATTAATTGTCAGTTTGGACCGAGTTGTTTCATCATCACCACCATTATGGATTGCTTCCTGTTGTCAAGTGCACACACTTGACTGTATGAAAGAATGAGCGCTCATCCTCTGATATGTGTGGGAATGTTGGGAGAGTAAAGAAGAAGTCAGTGAAGAATGTTATTAAGACTCTATTCTCAGTATTATTACAATGCAAGTTAAAACATTCATGTTCCGGCATCCTTTAACACTGTCAGCATATCTGATTAGACAACAGAGGTGTCGACAACACACCTCCCACAGCATCACTCACATTTGCACCTACTTTGTCAATACATTTCAAACGTCCAGTCTGACAGCTCCCTTATACATCCACATTATCCATGCCGTATTCTGTGACACAGGTTGTTATCACAGACTAGTGGGCAGGAAGCACGGTCGCTGCTGCTCACATGCAGGCGAGTCTATGGGCTGTGTAACAGGCTGCAAAGTTACGCATGGTCACTACATTTCATTAAACAAGACAAGGTCAGCAGCCTGGGCAGAGGGATGTGTTTCACTGGCATTCGAGTAATGCTGTTCTGCTAAACGGCAGTTGACCTTGTTGTTGTATCCAGACAGGCTCCCTGTTCCCACCACCCCGCTCTGCTGAGGGAGGAGCTGACAAGCAGCTTAGCCACAATGGGGAATGTGCTCCCACGGCGCATGCATAATGTCAGTTTTTTATTTTTTTCCTCTTCCCCCGCTTTATTACAATATTATTAATTCCTCCACTCTGGCTCTGTTTTGGTCTCCAGTTGCCAAGTGGGGGCCTATCTATGAAGCCCACATGGCCATGTCAGGGGTCTGCACCTGGGTGGGCTAATACAGGCAATTATGAGAGGTCATGTGTTAGGTCATTGGTTAATCATGTGGCAGTGGCACAGAGGACTGTGTCAAGTCGCAGAGGGAGAATTTGGGAGGTGCAAAGCATCAGCGTGACTTTACGGAGCCATCAACCCGAGGCACTCTCGCATGATGAGACACTCATCATCTTTTGCCAAGTGTTATTTTGCTCCTGTAGAAAATACGGGAATACAATAAAAGAAACATAATAGATTTGGTTTTAGTGCAATCATTCTGTACACTGAGCACAAATATACATATATTTTTTTTACTTTCCTGGATTCTTTTATCCAAAGTCTATTCGTTTAGATTCCCAGAGATCCATTAGATTGTTTGAAAGTTTGAATTTCATCAATTCTAAAGTAATTGTCAAACATTTACAGGCATTTCATCTGCAAGTGGTGCTGCAGCAATATCGGATCAGGTTGAATCTTATTAAAATGTTTTCCAGATATTCATTCATTTATTCATCTTCTGTAACCGCTTGTCCTGTGAAGGGTCGCGGGGGTGCTGGGGCCTATCCTAGCTGTCATCGGGCGAGAGGCGGGGTACACCCTGGACAGGTTGACCAGTCTATCACAGGGCTGATTTCCAAATATATCCCCCCAAAAGGTCCCCTTGTTCTTCTCTTGTGCAAATTTTTATCACCTGATGATAATTGTGTTTCAGATAATTGTGTCGATTGTTCCGTCACAAGCTATTCGCTGCAAGCGTTAAGCCAAATCCAAGTTACCGCCTATTAAAATGCGGTGACATTTGTTTCATTTTCTCCCAACCAGAGCCCTCTTTTTTTTTTTCTCTCTCTCTTATTATCTACTCTCTTGTTCTGTTCCTTTGACTTCACCTCTCTGCCGGTGGCATAAGACTCGAGGTTCATAGCCCCGGATCCTCTTCACATTTGAAAGCAGTGCAACTGAGCATTCATTACTCCTGGGTCACGTGAGGGGGATTAATAACCTTATTACTCCTGTTGGACATGCATAAAATAGAGGGCTGACCTCGTTTTAACCTGCCTTCAGCAATAGATGGAGGGCGTCCATCAATTAAATGAAAAAGATCTTCAGTGTACTGCAGGCTCTTGCACTTACTTCAGCTTTGCCGTAATGTTACTGTAGATCCCTGGTTAGTAATAAAAATAAAAATAATAAAAATAAAAAAATAAAATACTCTTGCTTTTCTTTTTTTTTTTTGAAGGCACCAATTCATTTATGTTCTCTAAGTGCAGGCTGCAGTATGGGGCTTATGATGATGAAAGGCACTGGATCCTCTCAGCCTGGAGTGTGTGTCTGCTATTAAACCTGCATGTTCACAGCTTCCATCCAAAATATTAAAGAAATATGTGAATCTCATACGAAATAATTGCTGGCATGAATAAAGAACCTCCTGCGCTGATTTCCGTCCACGCTGGCTCTGTTTTGAATCATCTGTTAACTTTAAAATTTACATAAAATGATTATTATGATCTGGATCTGGAATATGTTGACAGGAAATGTGATTATGCGATGCCTTTCAGAGGGACGCTGCGCGCGCCGGTTTGCGCCGCGGTGAGTGAAATAAAATGTTGATTTTTAGGGTTATTTTACTGTCTGAACTCCACGTTTTTCTTTTTCCTCACTCTGCCTTTTAAAATGTTATGGTTACTTCCCGCCGCTGCTATCCCCCTCTTTCAGCAGAGGTTATATTTTATCCACAAGAGAGCCATTATTTAGCGTCTCCATCTCCGCTGTCCTCCTCCTCGCAGCTCTCCCGACTCAGTGCCATTCTCCTTTGTCATTCTAATCTTTTCCTCCGGCGTTACTTTGTTTTGACCTCCGGCCTGCGTGTGTGTTTTTTGTGCGCCTGTGCGCGAGCGAACGCAAGTTTCCTCTACTTTTTTTGTGGAATTTGCTTTCACGGTTGTTGGTTAAAGGAACAGGACGAGGCAGGACCGTTGAGGCAAGCAGAATATTCCCATTCACAGCTTCCTCCTTTCTTTTCCTCTATAAAAGATGGGGATTTTCAATATGGGGCATTCCAGTATGGGCCAGCATGCCCACATTGCAGCAAGTCAAGTAGGAAATACACCATCAGAATTGTGGCATTTCTTATTTGTCATTATACATTAAACAACGAAATTGCATGGTTGGATGGAGGGTTAGTCTTGAGCCGCTGCGACCAAGTGGGCCATGTTTTTGATGATGGGGGGAAACCAGAGTGCCCGTAGGAAACCCATGCAAACACGGGGAGAACATACAAACCACACAGTGCTTGTTAGGCTGGAGGTCAGGCAGGACTTTCCCTTTCTCATGACATTTGAAGGGAAATCAAGGTCTGGGGTAGGAGTTGTATCAACTAGTCGGCTTTACTGCTGTGCCATGACGCTTAAGCAGGAAGTCGACAAGTCGCAGATCATGTCACAATAACAACACGAACGTCTCCGAGAAGACAGGTGAGGAGCCCAGTGGGTAATTGCAGTAAACTAGCAGCGGCTCATCAAGCGTGTGGAAATACTTCACTAAAGATGAAGCCCATACTACCGTGACATGTCAGTCCTGAAGTAAAACAAAAGTACTACTGCAATGCACGCTCATCTGAAAAAGCATCCGCTAACCCAAGCAGAGGAGCGGTCCAGATCCTCTCGACAGCAGTCAATTAACAACTTCACCAAGCGCCCCATGTAACAGAAGGAAGGACGCTGCAGAGCAACAATTTGTTGGTGAATTTCATTGTCTAGAGTTATTACACCAACCGCAGCCCGTGTTCAAGCTTCAGTTACCTTGCAGAAAAGCCTCAGTAGCTTCGTTTGTCAGAGATGCTACAATGTTCAGGTCAAAAATATAGATTTCATTGTTGCAAAGTATTACTTTCTACTGTGTTTTTATGTGTGAAGTAATTGACGTCGACTCGACTTTCACCACATATTAGTTAACTTAACAAAAAAAACAAAAAAAAAAAGTAAGTTGTTCAACCCCCAGTCTGGGGTCACTCTGTTGTGAACTCATAATGGAAAAGACGTGCTGGCCGACAGGGTTTATGCAGCATGGACAATAGAGAGTATCGGCTCTTCTGAGTGCCATGGAGTTGAATTTGTGTGCAACAAAATGGAAGTATTATTTGTTTTTCCTTCTCTCCTGGTTAAAAATACAAAGATATTCCATTTTTACACGACAAAAAAAAATTGAGAAAAAGACAATATTTTCATTTTTCGCCTGATAAATAAGAGTCAGCTGAACAATTACCTGAATTGTTGTTGTACTTTTTTCTTTATTTTGTTCCAGCCTACATGCTACTACATCATTGGTTGTCATTTTAGCACTAATGTGTTTTTACAGTATAAAATCATAAAAAGAAATGCTGATGCTTAGAAACCTTTTTTTTTTGGCCATTCTGGTCCTTACTTTAAATAAAATAAAATAAATATATACCAGTGATTTAACTTTTACACAGCTCACATTTAAAAACAAACAAACAAAAAAAACTTATTCAAACACCTAGTTTTCAACATACGGTACACAACTTGGCATAAAATGAAGCAGAAGGCACAATGTTTATCCTGAGCAGGAATAGCCACATACTCTGTAGTATGTCTCACAATGAAAAGAACACTGCCACACACAGAAACATAAACTTCATCAAGAGACAGGAAGAAGAATACAAAACAGCACCACCCACACTGTGCTTAATTGACAAGTGATTCTCTGGGAAGACGGTACAAATGCACCGCTGCACAGACAGCGTGAGCAGAGAGCTGGAGCCACCTCAGTGGCTGGCAGATGTAAGAAGTTGTCACCCAGACACCCACCATCCCAGTGTGGCCACCAGCATCTGAGATAATTGCCATCAATATTTCACGCAGACAGTGACAGTAGGGCATGACCCGATGCAGCTCAGGAAAAATCAAAAATTCTCGGCTGTGACAGATCATAACTCAGCGGCCACAATCCATCACAGCAAAAGGTGAGGCCCGGAAGGAAAGTTCCTGACACGGTTTTGACTTATCGCTGTTTGTACGGCAGCTTGTTGAGTTTGAGCTATTAGAAAGAGGAAGCTTTATATTCAGGTCAGATGTGTTTTTTATTTTGCGGCGTATTTGGTGCAAAATTGTGGAGACGTCTCTCGCTGGCTACTTCCTACTAGGATGAGTTAGAATGACGGGATACGGGCAAGAATTTTCTTGTGGGTGACAACAGTCAGTGCAGTAGTACCAGTGAGTTTTAGAATGTGCGTACTACTGCGTAGTGCGTACACGAACAAACTAAAGCTTGTGAACTATGACCACAGCATCGCATTGCAAAGCCGTAGACATTAATATGTCTTAACCACCTCCGCTCCTTTGCTTTCAAGGTTTCAACGATATTTTTCAGTCTGGTCACTTGCAGGGAAGGAAACGTTAGCGGCACAACCTAAAACGTAAACAGCCCTTTGGTTCATATTTCATACAGAACCAGCAATAGACAACTTAATGAACTTCAGAGCTATTAAAGCCAAACAAAAGTTTTGCAGCAGGTGACTAAACACTAAACTGTGAAGAAACTCAAGCCTTCAGTTGGCTCAGAGCAGGGGTGTCAAACATACGGCCCGGGGGCCAAAACCAGTCCGCCTGATCATCCAGTCTGGCCCGTGGGATGTGACGTTCACAATTTTTCAATAAAATTAACTGCTATTCCTAATTTGTCCAGTAGGGTTCATATTATTTTAGCAGCAGATGGCGGCAAAAATTCCACTTAAGAAAGTTCCGGTTGTTCATAAAATGTTTTGTAAATAATAATTGGTGCTCTCGGGATCAAACTGGGCCCCTTAACTAAAATGAGTTTGACACCCCTGGCTTAGAGATAATGTTTAGACTTAAGTATATGGACTTTACATTATCTTTTAGCCCTGTGGGATACATAAAGTACTGTCAATATGGATACAGGACCTATAAAATCTACAAATCTTGACTCCGCCATTGTGGTTTTATTCTATTTTTATGTCATATACACTGAGAGTTTTTGTTTGTATGCTTGAAGTGTCTGCTAGTAGCGGCTTGAAACCACAAGCATGTCAATACATACGTGGTCAAATAAAAGTGTGTTGAGTCTGTATGAATGTTAAATCAATTAATCACATTCTTTATTGATAACAGTGTCATTTAAGGCGGCTTACTGTTAGACAACACAGCTTTGACCAATATGCACTGATACCACATGTCTTCTGTGAGAATTCTTACTTAGACACATTGAGTTGTCCTGGAAACCTCCAATAATATCAATATTGCAGCCGGAAGCTTTTACTGTCAGTGCTTTCATAACTGAGCAATTAACATTTACACCGATCAGGCATAACATTATGACCACCTTCCTCATATTGTGTAGGTCTCTGTAGAATGTTGTTAGCGGGGGCCTTTAGGTCCTGTGGTGTTGAGGGGAGGAGCCTCTGTGGATCATCCCACAGATACTTGATCAGTTTGAGATCTAGTGAATTCAAAGGCCAGGTCAACACCTTGTGCTGTTTTTCATGTTTTCAGTACTCTAAAAGAGCCTTAAGAAACATCCAAATGAAAGCCAGGTCCGAAAGTTTCCCAGCATAACGTTGCGTTGTCACAAGAAAAACACAAAAATTTTCACTTAATCCGTCAGTGTTTACAATGTTATGCCTCGTCATCCCGCAAGTCCGAGTGACATTGAGCTCCTCAGTCATCCACTGTGTGCATAATGTGTACTATTGATTGTTGTCCCTCAGCAGGTGTAATTTCTAAAGCTGCGCAGTAGATGGTGAAAGGGCTGCAGAAGCAACTCAAATCACGAATGTAATCAACACTAGAATATATATATTTCCCATGTGTGACTTATTGGAAAGGAGCACCATGAAATTTTCCATCTTCAGCCATCATCCCTGTTGAAATACGTTCCCATCAAATGCGAAAACGTGTAGTCTGGAGTTGGATTTTGCAGTCAGAGAAGGCATTTAGGTGGAGTTAAACCACGAGGATGATGCCCTGCGCCTTAAACCTTGCATAAAATAAATAAACAGTGTGTGAAAAGCAATGCATGAATTATTCCGTTAATATGATGTGCCTCTCCTTGTGGTAGCTGAGATTGCCTATTAGAAACAGAGGCGTGCGCACAAGTGAAAATCAATGGCACTGAAAGTCACTGTAGGTGTTCACTAATGTGTGTGAGACCACAGACCGAAGCAGGAGCAGACTCTATGGTTCTCACAACAAAAAAAAAAAAGGAAGGTTGCACAGTTCAGAGCAGAGCAGAATATTTATTTAATGCAAGATGGCCATGGAGATCGACCTGGGAGGTCTGCACACAATAGATCTGGCTGCCTCACTCAAAGCTGCATTGAAACAGAATTCATTATTTCCATTAGGATTCCGCCGCAAGCCAGCAAGGATGGAACATGGACTCGAGGTATCTCACAGTGATGACGCAGCGTAAACAAAATAAACTGATCAAATAAGAATCCAAAAAGAGACTGAGGGCACTGTAAAATGTCATATTAATAATAACGGTGTGAGACTAGCTGTGAAATGGTGACACAAAACCACAGCATTATAATTAAAGAGTTGTGGCAATGACCTGCAAAGCAGTCTTTGAACAAATCTTAATCTGACGTGACCAGGTGTCACTGTTTCTGGTGAAGCAGGACCCAAATGCAAGACATTAAGCGGAGGCTGGAGCCAGAACTTACACACTAGGAAGCAAAATGCACTGCAGTAAAGGTAGGGTACGCAAAAACACTACTCCAAAATCAGGTAAGGACAAAAACCAAGATGAGAACACACGGAAGCACAAGTGTAGAGCAAACTATGACAGAGGAGAAAGAGAAAGGAAGGGCTATATATACACATGGGCAGAGATGCTAACAAGACTCATGTGAAACTAATGAGGGCGGAGCACACAAGGAGGAACCGAGCAAACCAATCAAAGGGGGAAAACACAGGAAGTAAAGCAAGACACCAAGAAAGAACCATGACACCGAGGGGAGCAAATAGGACTCAAAAAACATGAAAAATATCACAAGGTGTTGACCTGGCCTTCAGATTCCACAGATCCAAAACCGATCTAGTATCTGAACCTCCCCTTGGGGGGGGCACAAAGGCCCCCACTAACAATGTTCTGTTGCCAGACACCACAGGACACCCTCAGAAGGTCCATGTCCATTCTCTGATGACCCAGAACTGTTTTGGAAGCACAAGGGAGACCTACACAATATTAGGTAGGTGGTCATAATATTATGCCTGATTGGTGTATTAATACACATGTTTAGTGTAAACGATGACATGCGCAAGTGATAAACCGGATCATGCACTGTGAAATTGGTTTCACGCGTGCGTTCAGGAAATGCAATATACAGAACGTTAACATAAGTCAGGCTGTTTCAAAAAGTCCTCTGTGTTCCATGTAAATGAAAGTCTGCGTTTAATTCGAAACGTCCATTACTGCGGAATAATCAGCCGAGAAAAGGCAAGCTGTAAGCCGAAAAAGAGAGAGACATTACTTCCTGAGCTGCTGCTGACAGATTGAATGTTTACTACCTCTATAGTTTCACCTGCTGCCAGGTCTGTATTTTCCACAAACAGAGGCGGCAGTTACCATCTCAAACTTGCGAGGTGGCATATCTGTTTTTCTTTATAAAATGCAATTCTGTTTATTTTTCTTTTTTCTTTTCCCTCTCCCCTCTCTCATTTTTGTTTTCATTTCCCGTGGAAGTCGGCGTAGAGACGGCAATCTGCGAACTGTTCTCTGAACTCCTGTGAGGTCACCAAATGTGGACCAAAATAAAACACATTTAAAACGTAGTAAAATAAGAAAGCCCTGCATTGGAGAGCAGGAAATTATTTACCATGTTGTTGTCTCCTGCTTCTGGGATGCTTAAGTGATGCGCGAATCACTGGAACACGGAGGGAAAAGAAAGGAGAAAACATATTGGATTTTCCTCATGATCTTCGCATTACAGGAAGCGAATTAAATTCTCATCTAACAGAGTGTACTGTGAATTCAGGATACGCCAGTGATATAAAAGTGATTCCTATGTTATGCAGATTTATTCATAAAATAAATAATGACTGTGTTGCTGGCGGAATAAAAAAAAAACCCAACTGCCATCATGTTGCGTCAAGAATTGCTGAAACATTGCATCAAAACTGAAAGAGATTGCCAAGAGCAAAGCATTTGAAACCTTTTTATTTTCACATTGCACTAAAACATATTGAATTTGAAAATTTTGCTTTGAACTGTCACCCCAATCAATTTCTTGCGCAGTATAAAACTTTTTTTTTTTTCAAAAACAAATGCATTTAGTTTGGGGTTTGAACCTTCCCGAGCCTTTTACTTCCAACGGAGGATGACGAGCCACAGTTTATGTAGAACCAATGCCAGCATCACAGCGTCGTTAATATTAATTTATCAATAAATATTATGTTGGCGGTAATGAGAAAGAATTGCTCTGTAAAATTGAGCTATTATGTTAATTTAAATGTATTCCATATTCATCTAGGCACAGCTGGAAAGTATCTATAGTGCTCGGTTAGTTTCGCCGCAATGCGCTTGTAATGAGACTGTTCAATATTTCCTGCAAACAAGAAGAACATTTCTTTAATGACACTGTGAAGACAAGCCCTGGGTTATATGTGCTGCTTTTGAATTTGAGATGAGTAAAGGTGTACTCATTGTCATTCACTGAACCCGCTTAATTAGTGGATTGAAACATTGCCACCGGGGCTTCATTTAGTTTGGACTGCTGCTAGTTTCATGGCCAAAGCTATAATTTTAAGCTTGTATGAAGGAACAATGAGGATAATCCCTTAAAAAAATTAAAAAAAATAAATCACAAAGAATGCATTTTTAAGCAGATTGAATTTTTAAGTTTAAAAAAATAAAAATAAAATAGACATGACTCCTCTGGCTTTTTTGGCAAAGTGCTACCAGCATGGTTTCTATTCATGGTTGGAAACATGCAGACGCTGGCAAACACAAGGCTGTTATCAAGCCACTGTACCTTCAGGAACAACAGTTCTACACACAGCTGAAGTAAATCAAAGCTTTCGGAAAGCTTTCATTTGCTGTTCTAACCACCCACTGTCTGCTGGGCCTTTCACGAGAAGGGATCCTGTGGCACACAGGAAATTAACATTGTTATTCTTCCAGCAGCAGTGGAACTGGATTGTTACTGAACTGCCAAATCTGAGCAAAGTCCCCCTGACTCAAATATCATCCCTAAAAATATAAAATATCATCACTGTAAAATAAAAGAAAGGTGCCGCGGCAGTGGCCTAATTGGTTGTTAACAGGTGATCTGCAGTGAAGCGCAGTGAGCATTGTGGCAGTTCTATAAACACCAGTGACAGAAACAAACTAATGAGAAAAACGAGGAACTTTGGGTATGCTCCAATCATTTGGCAACATGGAACCTGGAATCTGCTTCAAAGAACAAAAACTTCTGATACGTTAACTGCAAGCGTGGCCAAGCTGAACCTGCGTTTAAGAAATACATCTTTGAGATCAAGGTTTGTGAAAACTCCCAGCAAATTCTCAGGCTGACGGATTGCAAAACTTTAAAATTGCAAACTTTAACCCCCCAAAAAATGTAATAAATAGTTTCTATAAAAGCATGTATTTCTGTCTGTGACAGTGTTCATGTTTGTCCCTTCTTTAATAAACTGAATCATGGTCAATATAGTTTGGCGTTTGTGACAGGAATTTTCCCCAAAAAACTTCAAATGAAAATAGATTTTTTTAATTAATGGAACATAGAATAGAACAGTTAAAAGAATACCATGCAGTTAAGAGCCGTTAAGAACACAATTAAAACCCAGCCAAGGGTAGAACTTGTATTGGCAGCTGTTGGGGTCCAATAATAATAATTTCCATTTTGTCTGAGTTTAACTGCAGGAAGTTGTGTTCATCCAGTTTTTGATGTTGTGTAGGCACCTGCGTAACGAACTCAGGGTTCCCATGTCTGGTGAGTTAAAAGGCAGGTAGATCTGGGTATCATCCGCATAAAAGTGGAAGGAGACACCATGCCTGCGAATGAAGTCTTCCAAAGGCAGCATGTATAAAGAAAATAAAATTGGTCCTAAAACCGACCCCTGAGGAACACCATATTTCATATTACACTATATTATATTTAAAATCATTTACAGTAACATAAAACCTTCTGTCTAATAAGAGAACCAGTACCCCAGTCTGTTTAAAGGAATGCAATCATCTATCAAATTGGAGAAATAAGATGATCTCACTTCCTTAACCATTTTACTGAATTCCAAGTATGCGTCCTTCATGAGATTAAAATGAACAACCAGACCATATTTCGTCCACCTGTGCCCTGCTTTTCTGCATTCCCTTTTGTGACTGTGGATTTGCTCAGTCATCCAGGGCTGCCTTTTGACTGATGACATGGATCTAACCTTCAGTGGTGCAATAAAGTTTAGAGCAGACAGACAGATAGAGTTGAACTGGTTAGTTCAAGTCATTTGTGTTGGATTGGAGTGATCGGAAGAATTGAGGTAAAGGTTGTCAAAGAGAGTGCTGAATTGAGGAATGCTTTGGTCATCGAGGAAGCGAGGACTAAAACTTTAAAATCAACCAGGTCTGTGATAGTTGTTTTCACACCCAGAGAAAACACTAGGTCCAGGGTGTGCCCATGCTTAGAGGAAGATGTGATAGTTAGGAAGTCAGTAGGATAGGAATTAGTAGAGTCCTCAACGTGGGTATTAAAATGTAAAATAAGCTACTGCTTTATGATAGTCAGTATCTACTAAATTAAATTAAATACTACTGATTGGGAGCCGAATAGTAGTAGGCCACAATCGCAGCATTGAATCTGTCTGGAAAGGTTGAAGGCTTGCACAGCACAAGTCCAATTTACAAATTCTCCATGAGATTGAGGTCTTGGCTTCGGTCATCCACGGCCACTCCAACAAACACCCCTGTGTCCATGTAGTTCTCGTTGTACGCTTCGAGTCATTGCTTTACTGGAAACTTAAGCCGTTGCTCTTTTGCAAACCAAATCAAACTGTGGTACAGGATTTCCCAATCGCTGCAGAGAAGAATCGCCACAGCATGATGCTGCCACTACCATGCTCCACAGTGGGGATGGTGAGTTTGTCGTGATGTGCAGCGTTTGGTGTCCACCCACCATAGTGTCAGGTCTGATGGCCAGATGGCTTAACTTTGGCCCAGATTTGTTCAAATCTAGTTCAGGTTAATGTTTAGTGGAGATCCCAATGTTTATAAAAATACCAAATAATGTATGTCAGCCTAAATATTTGATGAAATATGCATCACATTAAGCACAAGACATGAGGAACGTTATGTATCGAGTGTAAATATCAACTCCTAAGAGTAGAGGAACAAGGTTATACAAAATAATATGTGCAATTTTAAAAATAAAATAAAATGTGCTATTAAAACTGAATATCGCGGCGTTAACTGAGGAAATCCACTGTCAGAACATTAACTGAGGGAGCATTTTACATTTGACTTGCGATCGTTTAATGAATAACGGTGTGTTTGGTAACCACACAAACTCCACTGGATATTCAGTTGCCGTCAGGCCGAGTAGAAAACGACAGAATTTCAATTTTGAGGTGAGCATTCCCTTAAAACAGCTCTTTTGCAACTTTCGCCACGGCTGGACGGGCAAGAAGGCATCGATTTGACAGAGGAAAATCAATCAGCCAGTCGTTCTGGTTTAAGGCGACATGAGGTGATGGCTCCGGACAGCTGGAAAATACAGCTCCAGTCGCTTCCCCTCAACAGGTAGCCCAGACGCAGGCACAATGCACTGTCAGATATTAGCGTCGAAGTGAAACAGAGCACAGATGGATAATCGGTTAAGCTGTTGAAATTACAAGAAAGTAATTTTTTGCCGATCATAAAGTCTGGCTGATCAACAATATCACTTATTTGCTCAGCCGATCAGCGGCACAGAGTAGATGGTTAGTCTTTTGAAGAAACAATAGAATTTGGCGTTTAATCTTTAGGGAAATATTACAACACGGTGAGAATGAGAAGGTTTTATGAGACTTTAAATCTGCTAGAAATAGTGCTATAAAACCCCCCATAACAATTGGTTGTCTCTATATCTGGAGCTGGTTGTTGACTTTTATCCAACAGTGGCAATAATTTCCATCCAGCTGTTGTGTATAAGTAGCTCATGTTAAGACTCAATATCTCCTGCAGACCAAAATGATTTCTTCTATTCTGCTTGTCATGAGAGATTTTATCTGTGCCGAGAACATTTTCCTGCAAAAAAAAAAAAATAGTTTTGTACGTGATTCACCCAGCTGAGGAAGGACTTACCTTCACCCAGCCGGGGCTGCGCGGTTACGTGACCGTGTATATGAGCGCAGGATGGTGTGCAGGCAAATGAGGCTTGCTGAGAGTTTTTAAAATGCCAAGTATCTGCCTGGCAGTGGCGACAAGTTGCTATCCTGAGGGACATTTTGCATGGCAGGCTCTCAGCCATCTGTGAATAGGGGATCCATTTACTTATTTATTTATTTATTTGTTAATTAGGGTCTCTCTCCCTGCTCTCTGCCAGCATTTCAACTGTCCAAACTATACAAACTGTCCCTGCCTTATATGACAGCTCCCATGGAAACTCGCTACGTGACTTATTTCATATAGTGTTGCTCTGCTCCTGGGAGGTTAAATGTTGGAACCATTGGTATGTTTGCTCTGTGCCCATTTGATGAAACGTGTACACCGAGCAGGCATAACATTAACATCCAAATGTTTCACAGCAGAACATCACATTGTCACACGATGGACAATGTCATTCTCTTCTCCTGTCAGTGGTCATAATGTTGTGGCTGATCACTGTATACCGCAAGTGCAGCATCTCCAGTTGAATGATACATTCAACACATGGAAGGTTTGCTAAGTAATGGGCAGTTTTACATTCATGCAGACTCGGACATTAACACTAAAGTACCGACTGCACTCGCCTTAGTTTCCTACGACTGCTGCCTTGCTCAAGGTCTTAAGGGTACATTTGTTCTAAAGTGAAAGCTAACGCCATAACCTGTCCTTGTTTCACCGGGTTGAATTACACATTCTGTCTTCTTCGGGGTATGTTTAGTTTGTTGGCATTAATAAGGAGCAGTCTGGAAATTAGAAGGTGAGGAATGATCCGGCACAAGGACTCCCAGCTAGGTGCAAACAGGGGGAATTAGAGTTCATGGTTGGTGTCTTAATTCCAAAACCTGCAGGGTGCCCTATTTGAAGAGGAGAAACATTTTTTGAGAATTATCTAGACTATAAAATGGAACTGCATGCAAAGGTAGCTCAGTGTTTGATTTCTCTAGTATTACACGGTACGTATGTTAGGGACGTGGTCTCCTGGTCGTTTTGGTTGTTCCTGGTGCTTTCCTCTGACCAAATTCTCCTTGGTTGGACAGCCGCCATTTTTACTTTATTATGATGTAAAGAATGCTGCAAATTGAAGGGAGAGACAACCTGTGAACCCACCCAAAGTTATGGAGATTGCTTGGTCTGAATTAGATTAAACTATTTTGTCATTACATATAGTACGGGTATGGGTGCATACACAACAAAATGGGGTTTGGTATCTAACCAACATTTGGTATCTAATCAGCTCCAAACTTAATTACATCTTTAACGGATGGCCACCACTTTCTTCTTAAATCTGATCAACCAGTGTGGAACATCATCTAAAAACAATGGGCCATCTTTTCTAAATTACTCCTCGCCCAAGGTGCATACTGGTCGGATGTCGGTCTGTTGTCTTTTAAGGCTACCAGATGGGCTGCACTCAGCCCACTGTGGAGAAGTTTGGTAATTTACATATTTAATCCAGAGATAATGTGCACATCTTATTTATTTTTTCCTCCACGACCGGTCGACTGAGTAGGAACGATTTGAGTGCACAACTCTACACATGTTGTTGTTGTTTTACACATTTCGTTTTTGTCATGAAAATCTGAATTTATTTTTATTTTTTGTATGAAAATGAATCATTGTGGCTTTGGCTTATTGGATTTTGTGGTGTAATACGTCAATGCAGGCTGTGCATGGCTGTACATATGAACTGTACTTGAAAGACATGTTATATTTAGAGTTAAGCAGGTCTTGTGTGTTTGGGAAACACATTTCAACATTTATTTCACATATGTATACACATGAATACAGTATATTGTGCTATTTTCAATGTACCAGTGTACTGTGTTTAAACACAGCGTTGACACTACACTAAACTATGTACTTACAGTCGCATTCCAAAGACAAAGAAGTGCAGTGTACTCGTAAGTGCACATTTCAAAGTCAGTGAAACTTAGAAACAAAAGTTCACCTCCTGCCTTAAAAATGTGAATAAACTCAACCTGAAGAAAACCTCCGTATAACTCAAAAGTTATAACTAATGATCACCTTCACACGAACACACAATTCCTCACTATTTCAACTCACAATTACAAGTTAAGATCAATTTAACTATATTCATATCAACTGCCATTTTAGGTTGAGAGCACTAATGTTTCTGTTACTACTTAGATTTCTCATCTCGATGAGTAAGTTTACATAAACTTCAGACATATTCAACTCACATCTTGTCGGAAATGTAACATTTATTTTATTTAGGCCATTTAGAGAGGAGGAAATTAAAATTTGATCCACCAAAAACAGCCTCTTTGGAATTCATTCCCAGTAGGGAAACAGCTTCTAAAATCCACCCATCCATTACGCTCATGGTGCCAAATATTTTTGCTGACGTTGTAATACCGTGGTTTAATCCTCTTTTCTGTAGAGCCTTGTTTCAAAGGTATCATCACTTTATAGTAATAGTTCTATCTAATTAGAAAACGTGAAAGTTGCGACAGCCTCTACATCTCCAAGTATTCAAATCTTTCTCCTCCCCCATCGCTTTTTTCATCTCAAAACTTAAAGACATTAAAGTCAAGACAGTGAATTACTTCATGTTTAAGTTTTGAAAACGTATTAATTTGAGTTCAGTGTCAATAACTTGTCATGACTATTGGAGTTAAAGAGAAGAAATACGTCACATAACTTAACGGGGCTGTAATGTTTTACAGTGTAGTAGTTCTGAGGTGGTAACAAGAACAAGGACAAGAACAAGAACAACGTTGCACATTTAACAGAAGACGGTTTCAGGCTGCAACCTTCACAGTCAATTACAATCATTCAGTAGTAGTAGTCAGTAATGACACTTGATATGTGAATATACAAACTCCTGTACGGTATAATCCATTACACACCTCAAATGACTTTCAGGTACGCCATTTGTCTCTACAGCTCTGCATGTAGATCCCCGCTTTAAGACGCAGGGTCAAAAAGTCATTACTATGGTAATGCAATGCAAAGGCCAGAGGCAAGGAGCCAACAATTGATCTCGGAATTGACATGCTGTCACCGTGACTGGTCTCTACTCCATTGAGATAAACAAATGTGCCGCCTAAAAAAAAGCACAATCAATCCTGCATTCTCAGCCTTGAAAGCCAGCAAAATGATCACTTTTTATGAAGTTATCAGATTGAAAAGTAAGTACTTTCTAAAGAAATGTAAGATGCTGGGGTTGTTCAAACTGCAGCGAGGCTCCACGTTTGTAAGAATGAATGTGTTTCCAAAGAGAATTGGAAATACAGGAAAATATCTTGATGCTCAGCTTTTTATTTATTTATTTAGCTTAAGGTCATGATGGTTGAAACACATCAGCATAACAGTGGGTGAATACAGGTGGAAGAAATCATTAAAATGCTTCTTTACTCGATGCTTATTCTATGCAAATCCGACATATTTTCTCTGTAAAGCGTCTGGTTTTTAAGCTGTTTCAAGGTCAAGATGATAGCACAGCACTCCCTAGAGAGACGGTAAATAAATGAAATATTGAGAATTAGATATAAATAAAGTCGGTCTCAGATTAGAAGTAAAGAGCGCCTCTTATTGCTGTTCTTCCAAGATTTTTGTAGGCATTATTATTGACGTGTATATGTGTTGCCTCAGAGCCTCTTCAGCTTTAACAGTGTGGTTCCAGGAAAGCTTATTGGTTCTGTGTTTGTAGAGAGCTTAAAAGATTGTCAAAAATGTAATATTTAAAAAAAAAAAAAAAAAAATGCATTGCTCTATGTAACAGTGAAATATTTTAGGAACCGTGAAATTTGCCAAAAGGATTTAATTTAGCATTTTTGTGGGGTGAACATTCAAACAGGGATGTACTATCCTGCAACTGTCTATTGACTATAAATGACATCAAGGACATGCCACGCTTCCAGAATTCAGAGATTTAACTTTCAACAATTCAACAATTGCCACTGAATTTAAGACGTAACCTTAGTGCACACTGTGGAGGTCAGTGGAAGAGCGGCCACCGACGGTTCACTCAGTGCTGACGTAACCCGGCCGTCAGATGTGCTAAATTTTAGGCCTCATTGCAGCCAAGTTGCATCACCCTGAAGAATAATCTCAGGTTACCGCTGTCTATTTGATTAGATTTCAGTTAGGGATTTTTACATTTGCATTTTAAATTCAAAGAGTTATGTCAACACGAACCAGTCCAACTGAGTCCAACAAGCGTGAATTTCCTCATCAGTGATAAGCAACAATAGGAAGAACCGGGGGAAAGGGTCAGAACCACTGAGAATAGATCATTCCACTTTTCTGAGCATGAATCATGAAAATGTGGTCGATAATGAATGATGGCTACAGCTTGCGGATTCCATCTAGATATCACCAGCCTCTGTATATAAGGCGTAAGCATTGTATGATACAAATACATAAGGCTAATGCTCATTTGCTGGAGGACGATCTGAAGTGAAACAGCCCTGCAAAACTGTGAGCTGCATACGCCCATGCTCCGAAAATGAGCAGTGGAATGTGTCTTCCGTTTACTGGTCATGAAACACGGACCTTTCTATCAGCTGAAATCCATAATTGTTAAACGCTGACCAACACAGATTCTCCACAGTCCCCTGACAACATGATTTGCTGTCATACACCGGTAGTTTCACTGACTCAATACAATAATGCAGTAAATCACCGACACTTACGGGCTTTTTCCACAAAGAACTGCACAGACTGCCAAACACGTCGCGTATTTCTGTTTCCCCTAGCGATATCCTGGAGGCATTTGGAACTTAAACATTTTCTTCCAATTCCGTACGAAATGAGCGTAGATGGTAGAAGGCGAAACGGGAGGTTGATAAAAAAGTAAGAATCTAATGAGAGCAATGACAGGTTGCTGCATGTATGTAGTTTTCTATTGGTCCTAATTTGACTTGAACATGAAAGAAATTAATAAATAATAGGGTTGGGACTCGATTAAAAAAGTAATCTAATTAATTAGAGGCTTTGTGACTGATTTATCTCAATTAATCACAATTTAATCGCAAAACGATATTTGCCCCAAAAAGCAAAATTTTTTAATTTAAATGGATTTTAGTGGACGGCTGAATCAAATAACAGGCACAGACATGAATATTGTAAACTCAAGCTCTTTCAGTGTCTGGAAAAATGCATTTAATTACATTTCAATTCAAAACAATAAAAAAAGAAAGAAAATATCCCTGGCCAGAGGTGGCAAAAGTATTCACATTCTGTACTTAAGTAAAAGTACAGATACTTGTTTAAAAAAATACTCTGGTAAAAGTAAAACTACTGATTCAACTCCTTTACTCAAGTAAAAGTAAGAAGGTACAGGCTCTGAAATGTACTCAAGTAAAAAGTAAAAATGATTTTGCCATTAATGAAACAATTCATCCGTTGATAATTTTGCAAAACGAAAAAGGTTCTAAACAGAGTAATCTAGACTGAACTGACCAGAGGTCCTGCATGAGCATCTGGATCATTTTTAATAATGAAGTTCGGGTTGTTGGGTTGTTGTTTTTAAACTGAGAAAAAAGTTAAAGTAAAAATCGTCAGAAAAAGAAATACTCAAGTAAAGATACTTGAAAAATCTACTTAAGTACAGTAATGAAGTATTTGTGCTTTGTTACTTCCCACCTCTGTCCCTGGCCAAAACTGAACAGACCTAAAGTGCCATTTTAAGTACTTGTAAGTACTTTTTCAGAACAGTATTGACTTTAAATGGTAAAAAATAATAAAAAAAATAAAAGTTTGGGCCGCGGGCACATCTTGTCCGTACTCGGACCAGGAATGCTAGCGCCAACAGCTCCGGCAGTTTCTGTGCTCACTGCAACATGCTTTGCATTTAGATGGCTTCGGTGGTATGCATTTTGCACAAAACCCCGCTTTCATCAAGGCTTCCATCAGGTAGTTTTTTTAAATAAAATTTGCCTTCCATCAGCTGCTTTCATCCGATTCTTCCAATTTGGTAGCCGTTAGCCGAGCTTTGACGTGCACATCAGTGTAATCGGTGTACCAGGAAATCGTGCTCTGACAAAAGTTCTGCGTTGTTTAGAATGCAAACTGCAATTAAATGAGTAAATTTTTGCGTAAGTTATTTTTTTGTAATGAATTAATCGTAATTAACGTGTTAAAGTCCCACCCCTAATAAACACATTTAGCTAGCTGTGTGTCTGTTGAAACAGAAAGAAGAAAGAAAAAAGAGAACTGAGCACATTAAGATGTTCTTTTATTTATATTAGTTGTCAGATTTGGACATTTTATGTTTAGTTTAATACGTACACATGCTGGAAGTGCCCTTCAGTAAGTTCTGTCTGGTTCTGAACAAGCCCAACAGAACTCACTGTTGAGCAACCCAGAGGCCCTTCCCTTTGTAAAATAAAAATGTTTTGGAGTAAGTTCCATCAAGACAAATTCCTTAATCAAAAACTACCGACGTGGTTTATAACCCGCCACCTTTAGTCATTTGATATGCCTGTGCATTTGACTCACTTATTGCCCGTGGCATGTGGAATTAAAGCACCTCGCAGCAAGGGTTTTGGTAAAAAAATGGAGATTCATTAAAGTTCATTCAAATGCCTCGAGGGAAATCAACAGTGATAGAGTCAAAGGGCTTTACCGTAATCCAGTCTGCCCAGATATGAGCAATACAATCAGTAGTGCTTTATGAGTAATAAAGTGGGAAATATTTAGGCCGCTCAAAGACTTGAGGGGCAATCACTGAACAAGGAAATTATTCAAATAGACAAAGACCTTCTGTCTCGGAATGGTCACGCGCGTCCTGACATTCCTGAAGTCAACTCCCGGTGTGCCTCAGGTGGCCGACTTGGATTATGAATGTTGTCAGAAAGAGAGCATCACCGCATTGCATTTATTGATCAATAACTGCAATCAATAGTGCTATTTAGTGCATAAATTTGCTTTGATTAGTTTGCCATGATTAATGTGATAAATGCATCAATCGCGAGCACGCGAAACTTTTTCCTCTACGCCAACAGACAGACCATTGTGCCCGAGACTGACGGTTAATCTTCACTAATGTAACCTTGACTTCTGCACGCCTGTCACAGACATTAGTCCAGAGACACGGACGACTCATAATGACTCCACATTATGCCCAAATAATTAAAGTTTGGGTCGTCAGTTTCATTTTCCACCCCAGGTCCTCAAACCTCAAAAGGATGGTTTCAGAGTGGGGGGAAATGCATTATCAGCACTTTAAGGGTAATGCCCGTGATTTATAGTGTTTTGTCAAGATTTCACTTGGAAGGAAGCCATAAAGCTTCATTTGGATTTAAGTCAGCCCGTGCTGTGCACAGAGCTTATTAAAAATCTTTGCATGAGGGACCTTTTTGTTATTTTACCAAGAGCAATAATATTTTTGAGTTTCATTGTACTAAAGGTTATAATTGTAAAGCTTTAAATGTGGCTTTCATAGATAATTATTAATTTAAGAGAAAGCAATGCTGTCTTGTGTATTAGTGTGCTCATTGAGAGGTTTATTGCTTCATTAAGGCAAAGCTACCAGTGCCATTTAAAAAGGTTTCAAGTGGATTCAGTCCTTTATGGGAATTTACATTATGTTTTATATTTTATTGTATTTTATTCAATTTTTATTTAAGAGAGGTTTAGTTTCAAAAGAAAATGGGACTTAGTGTGTACCGTATGGGCTGTTGCCATGACTTCTTCCTTTAAATCCCACATATACCGTACAGGCCAGCAAGATCGTGACCTGCAAACGTCCATAAGTATGGCACGTAACGCACAATGCAATTCCCAGCACAACTAGTGAGATATGCATCAATCTCTTTGATGTATCCGTCATAAAACACATACTTTTCCATCAGTTGAAATCTATAACTGTTAAATGCTGACAAACAAATGTTACCCGGCGTTCCCTGACAACACAGTTTGCTTGCCGTCACGCACCAGCAGTTTCACTGACTGTGCAATAATACAGTAAATCACCGATGTTAGCAGGCTTTTGCACAAAGAAGTGCACGGACTGCCAAACTGTTTTGTTGTTTTCTTTTCGCGGAGGTATTTGGAACTCAAGCATCTTCTTTCACTCGCATCTGAAATGAGCACCATCTCGTGTCGGCTGCGTGTGGGGATTTGTGCACTGCAGAAGTGTTCTAATAGCGGAGGGAATTGACTTGTCATGGCATGTCATGTCGTGTTTTCATTTGAAATCAGTCTTTATATTATCTAGTAGCGATATACGGTATGTACATACTGTACTGTAGGCATAACACACAGAGACTGGGCTACGGGGTTTCAGGACCAGTTTCAGCACCTTGGCCCAAGATACAGAGAACTGGTTTGTTTTACCTTCTCAGTATTATGGACGGGAACACATGGACAGACAGTAGACAGTGTAAAGAAGCGCGTCAGATTCAGTACACCATAAGTATGGACCAAGATGTTGTATTTCGCAGTTTCTAAGCCAACATTTCTAACCTTTTCTGGCTATTCTTACCCTCAGTCATGTGCTCCGGCTTCTCGTGACTGAGCCGCTCAGACAGCGCACTGACAACAAACGTAATGACAAACTTTATTATTGGCGTTTTGATGTATCCGCAGCAAATGTGAGGGAGAAGGGGGGAAAGTTCAAGGTGTAAGGTCGTGACCACACAGTCGTAGCAAGTGGATGAATACAAGTATACAAGTAGAGTTATTCAATTTGGAAACGCAGGGTTGATTTGTCTGTATTAAAAACACACAGAGACATCGGAAATAAGACTTAAGTCGAAGGCCAGTGACATATATTAGGTTCAACTGGGTTTTGAGTTGTTGAGCTTTGTGTTGGAGAAAATTCAACAAAAAAAAAAAAAAAACTACAGCCTAGATGTGGGAAAAATAAAAAATGAATAAAAATCTGATGTCTCCATGCAGTCCAACAATCAGGCAGTGTATGGAACCAAAATCCAAATCATATAAGTGTGCCTATAAAACCTAGAGAGGACAGCTCATCCAGCTAATAAACTGCAAACAAGGGGGCGTTGCCTCCTGACAGGCTGGCATTTCTGAGATTTGCGATCCCTCATCAAATAACTTCACCACAGTATGCAATTGTTCCGATGGCGGATCACGACGTAAATTAATGGGGTGTCCTAAAACTTCTTAACGGTGCAGTAAAACACTTTTAATATATAGATAGCATATAACTAACACGATGCCCCAAGTGAACCTCAGAGCCTCGGACGTGACCGCACTCTGTAATGAGATCGGAGACGTAACAGCGAGGCCGTAACAAAAGACTTCACGGTCCGTGTGATGCGGTTATAACGAACCCACCGTGGGGCAGACGGAGTTCCCGTGCGTTAAAGCAGCGGCTACACCTTTTCATTCCACATCAGCATGCACCACGTCGCATGTGCTCACCCCGCCGCACGCCTTGTTCAGATGTACCTATACAGAAGTCAATGACGTGTGCTCAAAGTGGAGTGCAGGAGTGTGGTGTATGCCCACGCATGATTCCACCTCAACAGTGAATGCAAAGGAATAACAATTTATATGACTTGCACAATGGACGTTTCTCTTACATAAGTTGTCACCAGCGAGAGCACACGTGTTTTGTCTTGCATGACCTATAATCACAGATGATTTTAAAGCCCTGTGTCTTATTCTCCACTGTATATTGAAAGTTTTCAGCTTTTAATAACTGTTTTAGTGATCGCTCGTCGTTCAATAAACTGAAACTGCAGCGTGTGCATGTTTTATTAGAACAAATCAAGCACCATGTGAGACGTGCTAAATTACCCCTGATTGGTCGTGGTTATAAATTCCAGCATCCGTACGCAACTTTACCTACGCCGTCTTGCTGCACGGTTTCTAATCTTCTTCATGAGAAAAACAAACAAACAATCAAATACTTTTCTTAGAACATCAATTTACGCACCAAACCTCCAGAATTAAACACCTCAATAATGTTTTTCAATCCGGGGAAGGTTTTGCTGAGTAGGCATTCTTGTTTCCCGGCGTTGCCCTGCTTCACAGCCGCACGCAGACTCGATGTACTAAGCTCTTTAGTAAAACCACAGTCTCCGACAACGCTTGAGGCCACAGAGCAGTTCCATGGCGGCACAAAAAGCACACGATTCGCTCCTCCCGGTGCAAGGATTTAATCCAGGAACCCCTTGTCTGTTTAATCTTAAAACAACCCACTGTCTGAGCCACACTGCTGAGGGGCACTATTAGAATATTTTTGTTTTGCTCAGAGCTGCGAGAAAAAAAAAAAAAAATGAATCTTTGGCACAGGAAGGAGTGAGACCACAACATCGCCGCTGGGGTTACACACCAGATGCACGGTGGCAGTGTACTGCATTGCCCCGGCGGCTCTGCGGCACGTAAAGCCCCGAAAGCCGAGCTGCTGCTGCTGCGTCGGGTCTCCTGGCAGCAGCAAAGGAGCTGCCAGTCATTAAAGAAATGACTGAGTCTGCATAGAAATGACAGGTTTATTCATTCCAAAAATGACGGGGACTGGAGACGTGACACATTTCGCTCCTCTGTGTGCTGGCTGCAACATTTCATGTGCACCGTTGGATATTTATTCTCTGAAACACATTTCAATGAGGAAACCGTTTGATGCCGGGAAACGCTACTTGCACGGTTCATAAGGCATTTATGATGCATCATATGCTGCTATTATTCTGGTACGTACCATTTACCCGACGGCAATGTGACCACCTCAAGCAGCCGCAGCACCTTAAGCTCGGTCCCTGCGACAGACCTACGCGGAGCCTATGCCAGTGACCTACGCCGCTGTTGTATGTGTGTCGACATTGTTTACGCCACTAAAGCGCTGTGCGATTTCTGTGCCACTCTGTCGAGTTTCTTTGTGCACTCCTGTTGGAGTTGGCCCTAATAAATGTTGATCCACAGTTTCCTGAAACCACTGCAACACTGAAAAGAGAAAAAAAAAAAAAGATTATATGTGGTTTGAAATAATGAAAAGAAAGAAGAACCTCTGCCGCGCTCAATCACAGCGCTCGGCTAGCTAAACACCGCGGCTAAACGTCACCATCAAGCTGCAACACTTTGCCCAGATCGTTCTCATCGACCCTCAAACTCTTTTGCGGGTGTTGCAATGCAATCCGACGGCTTGCAATAATCCATTTTTGAAATATCCCCATGAAATGTAACGCGTCAGAAACGCACTGGCCACGCTTTCCATGGAGGGAGGACTGACTTCAAAGGGGAGGCTAACTGGTCATTTTGATTCTTTTAAAGAGAAATGAGCAAAAGTCCGATATTAAGCGAGCAAATTTATGCGAGCGCGCTTACTGAATAATAAGTTCAACGGGCGAGTCGAGCATGTTTCAATTAACAGCCCATTATTAGCCTCAGTGCCACCGCTCTTTATCCTGGATCTGCTGCATCTAAAATTAACTGAGTTTATTTTTTAATAAAAGCTAAAATATCCTGCCTTGACATCCAAAGACAATTAACTGATAAATGGATGTAAAAGTTACTAGTAGAAAAGCCAGTTGTTCAATGCGATGTGATAAAGTCCCGTCCAGTGTTCACGTATCCATTGAACAGGTCACCTTACCGTAGAAACATTGTCCAACACTGCCAGCACTGCCCTCCCTGAAACACTCGGCCAGAGCCACCAGACCACAACGCCACAGAGCGGATGGGGTGTACGACCTTTGGACCGATCCAGGCAGAAGAGGGGTGAAGGGTGAGAGAACGAGGAAATGCTTCTTTGAGCACGAGGTGCTTCGGCGTTCGGCTACAGAGCTACGACATAGTTGCTAGTCTGTCCGTATCCATAAATGCGAGCATTATTTTCCTGTTAGCATGTCACTCTGCTCTGTGATTCATGCAGCCACTCACTTCCTCGCAGAGGAATGCATCGCCGTTTGTCCAGGTGAATTTGCAGCCACATTTAAATCCCATAATCTTCAAGCCGATAGACGTAATGGGGGTCTACTGACATATTTAAAGGTGCTGAAGGCGCAGTAAAGAAGATTTTAAGGTTCCGAAGCACAAAAATGACTCTGATATATCTGTCGTGTTCGATGGGGCTGTTGATCATTACAAGCGAGTCAGCCACTACGGAGCCAGGAACTGAGCTTTTCTCACTTTCCAAAAAAAATAAAAAATCTCTGCCTGCACTGTTGGAACATCCTCCGCAGCGCTCATATTTTCAGCTGCTCGGTGATGGATGATGGTGCGAGTGCCACAAGAAATCTTGCGCCCGAGCCAAAAACAGCAAATGGGGGGAGGATTATTAGAGTACTTAGCTTTTGATATATTTCCTCTTCACTTGATGTTTCTGTTATCCGCTCTAATTAATGTGACTTTAATATTTATGTGAGTTGCGGTTCACCGTGAACTCCGCTGCAAGCTGTCGATGAAATCTGTAAAACTCCACTATTGCTGGCAGGGGTTGACCAGAAAGCGTAGCTCGCCCCCCAGACGAAAAGCCTGCTACTTTACATCATCGATTGATCACAGGTCTGCTTACCTCATTAACAGTTCCGCTTTAATCCAGGACAAATGCTCTTACTGTGGCGTAACGAGCAAGTAAATCCGAGCGGCAACGGCAACCCTGTTGATATTTATCAAAAACAAAGGGACACGTAAGTCATCAGGGGAAATGTCACGGGGAGCCGCGACCTTTTTACAGGGGCTAACCTTTGAGGCTTAGCGGCGAGATGGAGAGTCATTTGGTGGAGGTGGAGGAGCGCGAGTCGTAATGAGGGCCGCTCTGGTGTTTTGTGACAGAAATTAGCTTTAGGTTAATGATTAGGGAGCGTCATGTGGGAGCTCCTTGGCGCACGAGTGCTGCAAAAGCAAGAAAAGCTTCTGAATATGCACCCGAGCGCTGCGAGGCATTTGAGAAGTACATAGCACCGTAGTGTGGTTTCATCAGTGGATCCCCCGAGGCTCGCTTGGACTATTTGGTCAGCAGGTTCTCTGTGATATAAAGCAGGCCCTCTAGATTCAGATCGGGTTTGAGAAGTGTTTTAACCTCAGAGCGCTTCCCTGCTCCGTGCCATCTGTAATTGAATTAGTCTGTGTTTTTCTCATATGGCTACGCGCACAAGCACAAGATTGAAGTTTTGCATCAGTCCTACACCGGCTACAAACCCCTGGGGTCGATATTGATGTTAAACTTCACCCTTAAATGTCCACGGAAGAGTCCACGGGAGGCTTCACCCCCGCTGTCCAAACAGATGATGGTAAACACTCTATCAGCGATATGCTTCGGTCATCGCCCGCACACTGTCTGTGCGGTCCCGTGTGCAGCTTTGCCTGCATGATGAAACGTCTCGCCGCGGGTTTAAGTCATAAAAGTGAAGCTGCTGGGCCAGAAAACCACATTTTCTGAGTAGGTAATCATGCCCATTAATCATGCTGGCACACTTCTCTTTCCCATTGGCCAAAAAAAGAATAGGTCATGGCAAGAGACTGTACCTTCACGATGGTGGTGAATATGCATTCCTTTGCACCTACTCAAAGCCATTTGGGCTTATTTGTAGCAGCGGTCCTGTGAAATTACCTGATTTGTGGTAGTCGGAATTAAAGAGAACAATGGTGACAAACTGGCCACGCAGGAGTCAAAGCTTCTCTAGCTTCTTAAAACTAGAATATACCATCAATAGCAGCTAATTTGATGCTCTAATTGGATAAATATGAACGTATGGATTTTGTTGATTCATGAATTGGGAAACATTGTGAACCAATTTAGGGATTTTTTTAGCTCCAGTAAATCATCTTTTAAGGCCAAAAGTTCATTCTTATGGCGTGAGACTACTTTGGGATATAGTTTTGCTTGTTTGGAGACTAATAGGCAGTTTAGGCCGTATCTACGCCGTCAGCCCAGACCCTACGCAGACCCTAACGCCGTAGCCTGACGCGCACCTCCCCAGAAATGTAACTGTGAGTCGCAGACCGCAAGAGCTGTGACTGGTCCGCTCGGTAGCAGCGTGTTTCCGCTTTAGTATTTCGGGCTGCTTCTTCATCTGCGCAATTTTCAAATTGATTGTTTTGGATCAGTGAATATGGAACACATTGAGGAGAGGTTAACTGAGGAGGTTCGGAGCTACAAACATTTGTATGACTCGACTTCGGCGAAATTTCGGCAAAAGTTTCAGTCACCATTGTTGAAAGTGAAGCAGGAAGTGGAAGCAAGAAGTAGAAACAAAAATTAACCCGACTGGCAAAAAAGGCACAGCGCCAACTAGCGGTTGGGTGTCGTGGTTACAGAGTGAGCCAGACTGACGAGCGGAACTATGAATCTAAAAAGGACGTATTTAATAATGAAGCTCATCTGGCAGAGGGGCTACTCAGAGTAATTTATAAGTATTATTTCACTAGTTCTAAGCTTCCTAGGATGGTCCTGCCGACTGATTCATGTTGGAAATGTCGGAAGCAATGGGGGCATTTTTACATGCAATTAAGGAATGTAAACTTGTTAACCCATTTGGGATGAAGTTGTAGAACATACAGAGATGTGGGTAAATATGGCACTAGCTTAATCAGTGAGGCTACGTCTCTTGGGGGATCAGAGGGAACTGCAGAATATTTCAAAATATAACCTAGCCTTATAAAATATAGGAGTTGCCTCCCTCTGAAATCCTGAATGAAGGGGAATTACAGCCAATCACTCAACTCGAGTTCAAAAAAAAAGTCCACTCATAAGTGGAAATCAGTTTTTTTTTTTACTTTTACAATGCAGTGATTTTTTTTTTCTGTTATGTCAATATCTTGAAATAAGGCAGGCCACTCTACTAGTTTCAATTGATCCACAGGGCACATTTGTACAAGTTAAATTCCCTCGGAAACAAGATGACATCGGTCACTTGTGTTCAGGAGAGCAGAATGTGACTCGTTATGATGAGCAGGTTTGCTTTGCTCCTCCAAATGTGGCAGCCTTTCAATTTCCATATTCACAAATGTAGTTATTCCGCGATGCCTTTTTGGGATCCGGCTCTGTGCGGTGCAGATTATGATAAAATTAGGTCACACACATCATCTAAGTGTTGCTGTTTGTCGTGTTTTTGCTCGCTGGCACATGTTTGAGCCAGAACAAGGTGCGTAGATGCCCCTTTTTAATCTTTAAAAAGGGTAGACTGATAGCCAGGCGCTGGCAAAAGTCCCTGACCACACACCAGAAAGGCTTCAATGCCACTGGTGGCAATATTGTCGATACTGGATAATAACTTTCCTCATGTGGAGAAAAGAAATCGTGGAAGTCCTTATGAGATTCTGGGTTAATTTAGTATTGGAGGCAATTTAAACTGTGACTTTATCTCACCGGTGCAGCATTTGAGATGTCAGGGGTATACATGAAATCACCTTATGCTGTCAAGGCCGATCATGACAGCTTTTATGTCTCTGAGGCAGGGTTAAGTACCACATGCTCACCCTCTTCTCTTGCTGCATTTAAAAATAAATGCCTTACAGTGAGAGCAGAGTAATTTGTGCATACGTTGATCGCGTTGGTCCACTTTCAGTCATATTGGTGGTGAGGTGGCCTCGCGTATCAAGAGTTTTCAGATTTCCAAGTAGATGGAAACGTGCACCTGGACTAAACACATTACTCACCTCAACTGCAAATCTGCACGTTTTATGCGTTTCGTAATAACCATCTTCGCATTAACACGCAATCGCAGCACACCCTCTTCGTTTTTGTGCAGTTTAGTCTTCAATCAAATCCCCGATGAGCTGGACTATTTTTAAAGCGTGAGCCGCGAAAAACCGGAGTTTATGTTAAAGCTGTCACTTTGAGTGGAATCCCCACAGACGACTGCAGCCGTCACTTTCATACTGTAAAAAGAGAACACAACTTTGTGTTTATGGATGAGCCCAATCTGTCAGTGTTTGAATGGGTTCGTTTTTGTGGAACGCTAATGAAATAAACAGACCGAGATCAAAATATTTGCATCCCACTGTGCTGAGACATTTGAGACATCTGTCTCTCCCCTCCGTTCCCTCTATATTCACATATACATTATATAGATAGACATATATTGTTTGGTTTTTTTACTTTGTATTTTCTCAAACAGCTCAGTGGGCTTTAGAAAAATCAGACGAAATAACTCCAGAGTGCCTCTTAGAAGCAGCTTTAACTCATCTGGGAATAGTGTTGAATTATCTACTTTCACATGGACACTAATATTTCACTGTGAACAACAATAATAGCCCAGAGAGAGTAAGAAGTGTCGTGTAACCACCTCAATCAGAACAGACTGGCCTGATCGGAAGGAATTAACCAGGTTGAGAGGGGTGATGTAAACTTTTGATAATCTGGTCAATAAGAAAAAAAAATGTTCCTAATAACCATGTAAAGCAGGGGTGTCAAACATAAGGCTCGCGGGCCAAAACCGGCCCTCCTGAGAGTGAAATCTGGTCCGCGGGAGGAATTTACAGAGTGAAAATTACCTAGAAGACATTAACTGAACTTTTCCGATAAAACTAGCTGCTATTCCTAATCTATCCACAAGGAGTTGCATTGTTTTAGAAAGAGTTACGGAGACACAACACTGAGACCCAGAACTAAACAGCAGTTGGCAATAATGTGCAAATTTCCTTAAGAAATTTCAGGTTGTTCGCAAAATGTTTTGTAAAAGGATAGTTCATTAGACATAAAACATTCATAACGTGCGTACTTCTTTGAACTAAAACAAAGTCAAACATTGTAGTTATTTATAGGTTATTATTCTGTTCTATTACTGGTCCGGCCCGTCTGAGATCAAATTGGGCTGTATGTGGCCCCTGAAATAAAATGAATTTGACACCCCTAATGTAAAGGCTTGATCCGATCCTTTATCTCTAGCTGGGATAGATATATTCTTTCTGCGCAGTTTCATCGTATGACAGGTAAACAACAGGTGACGTGACAAATTTCCAGAATGTTTAGAAATATTGGAAGTGGGCTGCTGTGTTGATAATGTGGCTCCATCTTCACATTCTGCATTGAATTAATTGAGTATTGTCAGTAAAGTCAATAGAAGTTCTAATCTGATTGCCGTTTTCGGGAAATAATGTATTTTCAGGTAATTTAATTGACAACAGTTAAATTGGAATCCGAATTGTTTCTCTTAGGTTTTATATATAAACGTAGTCACTGCTGCCTTTAGTGGCATCGGACTGTGACTTTTGCCCTGCGATAGACTGGTGACCTGTCCAGGGTGTACCCCGCCTCTCGCCCGATGACAGCTGGGATAGGCTCCAGCAGACCCCGCGACCCTTAACAGGAATAAGCGGTTACAGAAGATGAATGAATTAATGAATGAATGAATGGACTGTGATTTTCTTCCTCCATACTGAACATCTCTCCATGGTAAGCTAACTACCTGTGAAATCTGTAAGAGAATCATCTTCTCCATGTACCACCTTAAGAGTTCACGGATGAAAAAAAAAAAAAAGAGTTACTCTCTATATCCACACGATCAGTAACTTAGCAGCTTGTATTATCACCCTCAGACCATACGAGGAGATTAGTATGGAGTGGTTGAAGTAGGAGAAAGCTAGCAGACATTTGTGTTTACCCATCGGACCCAGTGATCAAAGCAACACATTCCGAGAGACGCCCCATGTGGAATGAATCAATGGAGATCAATGGAATCAGACCAAGCGGGCCGAAGTCTGTAAATATCAAAAGGTTGATTCTATTCCAGACAGAAATGTTTCACAGCTTAAAAAAATAAATAAATAAAATACAAAAAAAAAACAAAAAAAAAAAAACTAAAGTGAATTTTATCAGAAAACTGCTGAAGAGTCAGAATTTGAAATTCTAAATGGGAAAAGTTTTAAAAAAACAAAACGCTTGGTGTTGTTTTCTAAGCATCGGCGCTTCTTCTAAACTGGAGACAAACAGACGTGTGATTCACTGAGCCTCAGCTGGAGAAGGTGTTTACAAGGTAAAGGTGGCATCTCGGGTTAGCCCGGAACAGCTTCCGCTTTGTTCCATCCCCCCTCCCGCACACGGCTTTTCTGTCGTTTCTCTAATGATGAAGAAATACTGTCAAAGTAATCTCTTGAAGGGCACTTCCCTAGACACAATCAGAGGATTCGGTGTCATGATGCTCCCTGGGGAGACATATTGTTGTTGTTTTAAAAATCCCGTTCTTAAAGTTAGCAACAACTCAAAGGGGGAAAACAATACGAGGCGGCTCACATTTTCAAACTTTTATTTTATTTTTCCCCTCGTGGAAGCTTTATTAAATTCCTTGCACTACAGTTTGGTTTCTACCTCACATTAATTTAAATATGAAAGCCACTATTTTAAATACAGAAACAAATTCCTGATGGTTATACAAGGAAAATCAAAGTTTTAATATAGAAAATGTGAAATATCCACTATTAACAGCACGTTTCTTCTCCATTTTGCCCTTAACAATTAAAGGTGAATCTACAGTCCACCAAGCTGCTGAAAGTACTGAAGCATTGATAGTCCTTTTTTATTGATGGTTAATCGTATTTTTCTAAAAGTACATCTGGAAAATATCCATAAAAATCATTTTAAAAACAGGTGAGTGAAGCAGGTGTCAGCCAGGGTTTCAAACAGAGGCTAGAGTTCCTTCTGAATGCAGTTTGACACATCAGTTGAAATGCACTTTGGCAGCTTTTCCATCTACTGTGCGCAGACTGAAGAGAGACAAGGGAGCATTAGCCCCATGATTGCACGGGGAAGATAAAAAATGTCGATATGGCCTTTACTGATGACTAAATATAACTACAGCGTGAATGGAAGATCGTTCTATTTTTAGCCTGCAACTGTAAAAATCTTGGAAATCCGAAAGCACTTCCACATTGTATTTCGAGCCGTCGGAGAACGCCAGATGTCTCCTTCTGGCCTCATTTAAACGCTCATTTCAGGCAGAGTTCAATCTGCGACACGAAAGTAACTCAGAGATGCCACCATTATGCTTATTGTATCCCAGTGTCAGGTAGCAGCTGGGTAATCACACCTATCTGCCCCAGGCATTTTTAATCAACAGCTATATGGAGAGTGCAACAATGAAATCCAGTTAGTGCCGAAACCCAGATGCAGACCATGCTTTTGTAATGGCCCTATTTAAACAAGGGCAGCATTATGTTTATTATTAATGAATTACGCCTCAGCCTGTGTTTCGTGATTTCATTCACACAATATCATTTCCCGAGCCTATCGTGGCCTGTGTACCATTGTGTGATGTCAAGATTTTATGATTTGTGAGCGCCTGATTAAGTAAAAAAAATATGCAAGTCCTCATTTCTGTTAGACATAGGAAAACATTTGCTTTCCGTAGCATACGTAGCAAGCCCCACATTTATAAACTCCATCAGTCTCAGAGGGAGGTTGCCGGGGTGGATGGAGACCAAACAAAGCCAGGGAAAAGGCTTGTATTCAGCTTGTATTCCATCCTCAAATGGAAACTTCATATAGACATATAGAAAAATATATTTGCAGCAAAAGTCTATAGCATCTATAGCAAAATTCCCCCCGCGTGTAGCCCCTTTGAGTGACAGGTGGGTTGGATGGAGTTGCCGGTGGCCAGAGACACTGCACTGAGCTTCAAAACGGTTCTTCAGGGAACTTATGGGTAGACTAAAGCAAATGGCTCCTGTGGTTAAAGGGGAAGTACTGTTTTGTACAAACTGGACTTTATTTCTGGCAGATAATGCGTTATTTAGAGGCTGCGTTTCGGTGCCCCATTCACTCCCACTATATGGATACACGCAGATCTCCCGACTGACTACAAATGACACAAAAGTTATATGGGTGAGTAAACTATCGTATTTTATGCCAGAAATAAGGTCCTGGTTGTAAAAAACAGTAGTTCCCCTTAGACACCATCAAATCAGGAAGTGAGAGTTCCCCAATCCTTAACCACATGCTGCAGATCCCTAAACTTTACAACGACAGGTGGATTCGACTAGAGGCCAGGTATTATGTCAAGAGCCAGCTTCCAAAAAGATACCTTAAAGGTTGTGAAAATCATTTCCTGGGAAAAAAAAAAAAAAAGACTATAAACTCAACAGCCAAATAATTCAACACAACCCCTACTTTCACAGCTCCTTCAGAGGATTCATGGACATGCGCTGACATGCGTTGACAAGGCAACAACACTGTCACAGACAAAGCTGTCACTTGGTAAAACCGCCGCAGCCCACACTCTCACCTCATTACTTTCATGTGGAGTCAACCACACTTAATACTAAAATCATTTAACAGCACACAATGTCTTTAATTTAAGCTTTTACTTGTTTTTAACCACGTAATGTTAAATGGAGTGCACAGAATAGCATTATGAAGTTATATTGTCAAGTTATTGACGATATAATTGACCTATTTCCCCAGTGTGCCACTGTGTTAGGTCAATTTGTTAATTTCACACGTTGCTTTGTTGCCGTTAGTTTGTCTATAATTATATTTGGTTGACCTCTATTATGAGCCCACTTATTACGTTAGTTTTTTTGATTTGTTGGGTGAATAAAACCCACTTTTTCCAATCAGAAACTCAAGTGTCCATGTTGCCTCATTACTTGGCCACTAACAGCACTAAAGAGGCAGCCAATAATGACACGGCAAGTAATGTGGCTAGGTAGAAGGTTAGCAAATTGGTGTCACGGATGCTTCTGTAAATCTAACATGCAGAGAGGACGAGACGACTTCCCAGGGCCAGCGTACCAGCTCTGGACAGCCATACTCGCAAATCTGTTGGCGTCTTGTGCATATATGTGTCAGAGCCACTTTGTTTATTTTCCATTAACAGAATGAGGGTTGTGCAGACGCATAGAGGAAAGGAAGCAGACCATGAGATGTCCACTTAATTTGACAAAGGATGTATTGTATTAACCCTCCAGAGGCCAAGCGGTTACAGAATAAATGAAGACAATGCATTAGAACTGGTTACGCTACCTTTAAAAAGGGAATTACCGTTTTTCACAACCTGGACCTTATTTCTGGCATAAAATACGATCGTTTACTCACCCTCATGACTTTGGTGTCATTTGGACGATATTTAGATCCGCGTATATCCACATAGTGGAAGTGACTGGGACACCAAAACACAGCCTCAAATTAAAACTCCTTCGAAACTCCTTCATTTCACCAATATTTTGTTATGATACGCTAGTGCTATTCCCCATTGAGTCCAGAGTTACCTGTTATCATCATCCAGGGTCTGTAGATTGACCTACTAACCTCTGACCTGGATGATGTCACCTCTGAGCGCCACACGCTTGTTTACCTGTAATTTGCTACTGCTTGTTTTTTACAACATGGCTAAATATTTTTTCTAGTTCTGAGATTGTTGACGACAACTTTGTTTATGATGGACGTCCTTACCATTTGAGCCAGAGTATAGGCATGAGGAGCTCGTTGAAAGGAGGATGCGGAGGCAGAGAGAGGAACAGCTGGCCAAAGAACAACAAACCCCTGTACGTCCACGAATAGATAATGGGTACCTCCGGACTCAACAGGGAATAGCACTAGCGTATCATAACAGCAGATAATGCGTTACTTAGAGGCTGCGTTTCGGTGCCCCAGTCACTCCCACTATAGGGATATACGCGGATCTAAATATCATCCGAACGACTCCAAATGACACCAAAGTTATATGGGTGAGTAAACGAATATATTTTATGCCAGAAATAAGGTGTAGGTTGTAAAAAATGGTAATTCCCCTTGAAGTTAAAAGCAGTGATTGTTCAAATTGTTGTTTAAACCAATAAAGATTAAGATAACAAAAAAATGTTCTACCACTGTCACTCCGTATCAGTCTTGATAACATGCAAGAACAGAAAGCAACAGCTAAAAATATTCCTAAAACCGGGAAATTATTTCTTCTGTGGCTCAAATAGAATCAAGGCTCAGCATTTGCAAATGGAAATATTTGCTTTGGCACCGATACCGGAAATAGAAGTATAATCTTCCAGCACCAACTGATTGAAAGTATCACACAGGATAGCAGCTCAGTTGGAAAAGCGTATCAGCAAAACGGTGACAGAATAACATCTTTGTTTTTATTGGCTAAATTGCCATATGCGCTATGTCACAAATCCCGACGGCGTCTCATTACAGAGAATACAAACTACCAGTAATACAGAGTAATATGAAAGGTTTTCAGCTAAACCAAAATCTTGCTGTAGCATCTGCTATAAACCAGCTCAGTACTTCCCCCACTGTGCTACTTGTGTCTCAATCATATCATCCATCAACAAGCATCAGCCTTAAACGATGCATTTCACCAGCAGTGGAGATTGCGTTCCGGGGCGAGCGAGGCACAGCAAACGTGGGACGTGAAACAAATGTCACATAAAACAATGAGATGGAATTGTTTAATCCAGCTAACACGACAAAGAGTCCAAATCAATTATAGAGCACGAGCGGTTAAATCTGCCTTCTCATGGGTTGGCATCCTCTGTCTGAGTCGCATTTCTCTCATTTCACTCCATTCCAAAAATCTCTACATTATCCCCTCGCTGCACCAGCCCCTTTGAAATCCAGCTGTGTTGACAATCTTGCGTCAGACTTCAGCTTCAGTGCACTTCAGTACTTCTTTATGTAAGAGCACATCAACAGCCAGTCTCGCTGAGATGTTACACAGCCTTTGTCTCTGTGAGTTTTCCTTTTTTTTTTTTTTTTTTTTCTCTCCGCTCTTTCCACTGGCTTGTTCTACACCCGCCGCATCACAAAACAGAAACCCCAACATGAAATCAACTTAAAGCTATGCCACAGAGCATCAAATCAGTTCAACGGCCCCTAAGGTCTGGGGCTGCATATCAACCTCAGGCAACATATTGCTTTGTGTGAGAGTCCGTGATAGAATTAGAGAAGCGCCAACAACAGATAAATAAATAAATAAATAAAAATAAAATAAAGATCCCATCATGCAATATGACAGTTAGCTTTAGCAAAATCCAAATGTTTGCAGTAGATTTCAATCTTCCTCATTTAAACAGCTTTCTGCTCAAAGGCTTTTATGCAATGTCATTCTGGCACATATCTTTAAAAAAAAAAAAAAAAAAAAAGGGGGGCAAAAAGGATGTGCCCATGCAACATACACTACCAAATAGCTGTACATCAGCCTGTTAGTGCGGCTCTATCGGCAAAAGCAACACAGTCCGGTTTCCTTTGAGCTCCACCAAGAGTCCAGCGATTGAACTCGCACGATAAGCTCCGCGGTTTCTCTTTATGAGGTTAGAGCAGCCTGCAGAGTGGGTTGAGCGGCGTGTGTTAGGGGCGGGGTGGGAGGATTAGCAACTCGCACAGGAACATTAAACTTTATTGCATGCCAACGACTGACGCTCCGGCAGTTTCTAATGTACCCCCTGATGTTATTTTCTTATTTATTTATTTTTATTATTTGGAGGCTGGCTCGCTAAGCTGCCATAGCAACAGTTTCACCACGTCTTTTGCTCCGAGATCGTTCAATTTCATGGAAAAAAAAAAAAAAAAAAGGTAAATTATGCAGTTATGACTTAAAAGGCGAATCATCCGCTAGACTTAAAAAGATGCATGCACCTGGCCACAAACTGATTCTTATGTAGGCAAAGTAACACTTTGTCTTTTTTTTCTCCTCTCACCTTACTTGTTCAGCTTGATGCACAGTTCCAGATGGATGGTTTACAGATGACTGATACTTCAGGATGCTGTGCTGGAGTGCAGACGTTAGCAGCAGCCAAAGCAGGAGGAATAATAAAAAAAAAAAGGAGACAGGAGGGAGGGGGGAAAAAAAGGAAGGAGGAGGAGGCGGAAGAAGAAGAAGAAGAAGAAGGCGCAAATGCTGAATTATGGATGTGGAGGAGGGGAGAGAAAGGGATTTCGCCGGTGCTCTAGCTCCCCAGATCGCAGAGCGTGAATCATCTTCTCCATGGATCAAATGGCACAGTCCACTGAAGGGCTGGGTCGGCACAGTGAGCGGAGCAGAGGGTATCTGCCGAGGCTGGGCTGGGAAGTAACGAGGGGAGGCAGGGCGAGAGTTATGCTATGCGAGGAGCGGCACGGCAGAGGAGGGTTACAGATAGTATACAGAACCATTCTTCAGCTTAAACACTCAGCGGCGGCTAAAAAGGCTCTTTCGTTGCCTCTCTCGGCGGCGCGCATGCAGAGTCAGTCTTCAAAGTCCGCCTAATCAGTTTATACTCTGACTGCAGCTAACAGTACTCTATTTAATCAGGTAATCAATACCTGGGATTCTTTATGGCAGCTGCCCTTCGACACCCCATGCCTCCTTCTTCAACAATTTATTCTCATCCTGCCTCTTCTCTCCACGCATCCATTTCTTTTTGCCCAAGATTACACTATGAAATGTGGGGAAACTGGGTCCTGATTTATTTGCATGCACTTATGTTCATGGCGGTGGTTTTTACATCACATTACAGTTTCTGAATCCTCCTCACAGCCACGGCTGCTTTGCATCTTCCCAATTATTTCTTATCTTGTCAATGTTTAAAGCCAACCCTTTTTTTTTTTTCCTTCTCCAGAGTTTCCATGTTTATACGAATCTTCGTGTCTTCTTATCCGACACAAAACTGATATTCATCTTCATTTTTATATCATATGTTTTTGTTCCCCTGGCAGCTAATGAGATTACAAATGCTGTTGTGATTCGGTAATTAGAAATTTGCGCTCAGGTGAATTGGAATCGAATCGCTTCTTATCTTCATCTTTGGTGAATTTTAAAGCTCAAGTTCTTGCCCGACTAATATTAGCCTGCCTTAAGGATTGGTTTCTGAAGGGGCCATTAATTTCTGAGTGACCACTTTCATTAGTATTACTAACCGTGCCGGCACTCTTTAGCGCGCTTTAATACCACCTGCGCATAAAGGGTTCAGTTACATGTGTGAATTGTTTATGCGTTCTCAGTTCTGTTTACTGGCCGCGCAGGAGGGTTTTGTGGGTTAAAAGAAACAATGACAGCTGCAGGGTGGTCATACATATTCATTATTAAGTATATGAATAATACACTCTCTCTTTAAATACCCTGTGGTGGGGTCTTGGGCTTGTGACGCATGACTGAGTGGAAAGCGTTTCTACATCGGCTTGGAAGCTGCATACCTGTCTTGTACGTATTAATAACACATGTAAACATGACACAGTACTTTTAACGTTGAGCTGTGGGCTAGTGGACCATGGGTTCACTGGTTTGAATCCCTTCCACCATTCGCTGCTGAAGTGTTCTTGAGCAAGGCACTGAAACACCAAAAACTGCACAGTGTGTTCACTCCAATGGATAGGTTAAACGCAGATATCCAATTCCATGTGTGTGTATGCATACTTGGCAAATAAAGGTTCATTAAATGCAAGCAGTCAGCTAGCTAGCGCACATGGATCAACTCGAGCCTATTCCTTCATATACTTTGGCACTATTTTGATCCTAACTCTTAAGAGAAACTGTTGGAACTACACTGCAGCTGCCAAATGCTCCACTATGTCTACTGCTTTATCTGTTTGTGCTATTTGGAGCTGTGAAGTAGAGGCTTTATCTGAGTTTTTATTTTGTCAAAGGCAGAAAATAACAGAGAAACCAGGAGCACATTGAACAACAACTGTAAACTATCCCATCTTGGTTCCACAATTCGCAAGCTTTGACCATAAAGCATTGCCGACTGAATTCAATTTAATTTCAGATATACACCGACAGGTGAAGTGAATAACATTGACCATTTTCCATTTTGCCAATTCAGTGTTCTGCTGGGAGACTTTTGGACCTGCCATTCGTGTGAATGTTACTTCACAGGCCAGACCAGGCACCCCCAGCCCATAGCAATGACACTCCTTGATGGCAGCAGCCATCCCCAGCAGGATACAGCCTGACACAGGTACAGGCACAACAACGGTTTAGGAAAAACTAAAAACAAACAAACAAAAAAAAAACACGAAGAACAGGACAAGGTGTTGACCTGGCCTCCAATTTCACTAGCTCCCAAACTGATCAAGTATCTGTGGAATGATCCACAGAGGCCCCTCCCCTCAACACATAGGATCCAAAGGCCCCCCACTAACAACATTCTGTTGCCAGACACCACAGGACACCCTCAGAAGGCCCATGTCCATTCTCTGATGAGTCACAACTGTTTTGGAGGCACAAGGGACCATATTACACGATATTAGGAAGGTGATCATAATGTTATGCCTGATCGGAGTAAAGTCTTTCGCAACATAGGTCAAGAGCACGTAGGCAAACATAGGCTTAAAGCAAACCAAAGCTGTGGTCATCTTTAGATATCTGTGCTAACTGTTATGTGGTTTAACCTGTGTGCAACCTGTATTTCATTGTGCTTACATGTTTGCAATTTATTGTATGAATTTGTGAATGAGCACTTTTTTTTTTTTTACCACATTTCTAATTTGTATGTATAAGAGCTAATCTATGGACGAGGGCTAAAAGTTGGCAATAGCTTTAACCTCTCTGTGCCGAACACCACTCTCATGCTCTGTTTTGGGACTACTAACTTCATTGTAACTTCCAAATGAATCAGTTAATTAACTGCCTCTTGTGGTTGGAAACAGTAAGTTGCATGCTGTGAAACCAGTCTAGCTGAAAGATGCAAAAAAAAATCTCCTGCAAACGAGAATAAAACTGTCAGCCGACGATTCGCAATGGGGTCATCCCACAAAACGGATGAATTAGCGCAGCTTTAATACGACAGGCTAGCTCATGAAACAGCAGTCAGTGTGACAGTAGCTGTATCTGATAAGCCAATCCCTGCAAAGCCTGGCTAAATTTCCATTAAAATCCCCCTTTAGAGTCATCCACCTTTGTGTGGTGCCTCCAATCTGTAAAATGTAAGTTGAGCCTCTCTCTCCAAAACTGATTTGGAATCAGAGATCCTTGAGCCAAATTCCCCCTTGTTTAGCCTCATCTACCGCAACAGCCTTCATCAAAACAAACCCGAAGCTAGAAATGCATCTGTGCCACAGAGCAGTGCTGGGCCCCAGACAAAGGGCTATTGTGGTCTGCAACTCAAAGCCTTTCTCTCACTCTCTCTTCTCCCGTTTCAGCGTTAGCTTCATTACACTGCATTATCCTACAGCTTTGCCGTCTCCACCGTGCTCGGGTGTGAGAGCTATGATTTACAGTAGAATAAAATTCAAGTGATCCTTTCCTGCTTTGATTGAATGCTCCGACAACTCTGTGTTATAGGAGTGCATTGAGGGGGGCTACAGCTCTCCGTCTCGTGTCTCTGAGCAATATTCGGCGCCGCGCACCGTATTTTCACGGGTGATGGACAAATGATGGCTGGGGAGTGAAGTGCAAGGACACCACAGCAAAGAGCGAGGAGGGAGGCGGAATGGGAAAAAAAAATATATATATATATATATATATCTGATATTGTGACCACTTGGATTCTGTTTTAGTGCTTCTGTGTTTAAAGGTCTGTTTAAAAAGATGTGCAGATATGTTAAGTGAGAGCCCCCCTTTACACTTATCCTCCATGCCTGTAGGCTTGTCACAACAATGGAGGGGACACGAACGGCTTTAATCGGTTATTTATGTTGAAAGAAAGCAACTGCGCAAGTCGCATTTTCAGAGCTCTGGATCTGTATTCTGTTATTTACCATGACAGGCCGGTGATTGAGCTGATTGCAGGCCGCATTTTAAGAGACAGCTGGACACGAGAGCCGATTGAATACCAATAAGTGGAATGAGTCGCTCCCCGTTCCAGCAGAAGCCATTGATGCAAACTATCTTCATCGAGATCTACACAACCAGCCGCGGCGTCTTTTCCAGTGTACGTCATTATATTGACGGCGCGCGGAGGAGCATCCGTCTCCCTCTGAGCGTGCCCTTGGCTCTGTGATTGAGCTCTACACCTGTGTTTTCATCCCTGTTAGGTTTCTGCCTTGTTGAACCTATCCCCGGCTTCTCCCGTGCAACCCACCGCTGCTCCTTCTCCTATCAACGTCAGGCTGTCAGGAGGAGGAGGGAGCCGGCGACAGGTCCTCTCGCTGCTCAGCCCAGCCATGCGTCTGTAATCATTCTGGCTGTGGCGGCGCTGATTGGTGCTCCCGTGTCAGGCCCTGCTGTAGGTGAGTGATCAGCTGTTCTCTGGGATACACAAGTCTGCCGTTGATCAATTGCCCCATTAATCCAGCAGCAGAATGGATAATGCGCAGCTAGCAGGGATGCACACACCGGCACAGTGGCACAGGCACATGTTCTCGCTCTTGCACTCCTTGTAAAACAACCCTCAGGTTGTTTTGGGGAGAAAAAAAAAAGGATTTACATGGATGATGTCCTCTCTACCCATTTGCATAATGTGGTACCTATTTTAGAGCGGAATATGACCTCGCCACGGAAGAAGCAAAGCTCTCACTCTAATGATGCACCGGCTCATAATGCAGCATTGAGGTTGATGAAACAGTCGTTCAGTCCATCTGGGAAATGATCAACATACAACCAAATTAATTTCCACAAAGGTTTTCGGGATCGCCGTCAAAACAAAGCCCGCATTTGGCGACTGCCACTTCAGCTTCCTTGCCTGTGTAAACAATGAAACCATAAGACGCATTTGATACAACTCCAGGCTGATTCTCCCTAGTTTCTTTTTTACAATGCTCGGTAAGATGGCCTGGATTTCTGCCCAGCTGGACTGCAACTGCATTCATTGATTTAACAGTGTCAGACTTCTGTAGTCTGTAGCTTTAAGGCATGTTGAGTGCACACTGTAGTTCACGTACCCTGCTACAACTGCCCATTGTTTACTTCACACCGAGGAGCGCATTTCCAAATCAGTTTCCTTCGCTCTTTTTTTTTTAATATATTCAAATTTCAGTAACTCTTATATTTAGAAGATGGAGACCTACAGACTCAGCTTCCCCATTCTGCACTTCTAAGCAACTTGGCAACTTAGCTGGCAGGGCTGGCAGCTACATACCATATGCACGCATGTATGTATGTATGGCTTAAAGAAAAGGAGTAAAGAGGATGTATATGCACAGTGACAATGTATATGCTCGTTCTCCGCTTGACTACTTTTCTTTCAGTCTGAATCCTACAAAGAAGGCCCAAAGAAAAGCTTGTGGGAAATGAAATAAAGCTACTTGGGCCTGTGTAGGTGGTTTTCTATTGTACAGTCCACAGAGTCCTGATATAAAAAACTATTATAGTTGGAGAAGGTCTCCTTCACCCTTTCACCCTTTTATGGAATTACTTTGTGTTATTAATCATCTCTCACAGACGAATAAATAGTAATCTATCCCTACAGCATCATTTTCATGATCAATTAAACCACGGCAACACTGATTCAAAACAGTGTAACCATGTGATTTCGTATTATGCTGCTGACTTGATATGAAAAATTATGTCTGATAGCGAAGCTTGAGCCGTCAGTACAGGTTACGAACTGTCTGACTTTTGGCGAGATAGTCCGGCGGCCGACTGTGTGCAACTTCTGAAGTGCATACTATTACTCCGGGAACAGAGTGTAACTGCGATCTGTGAGAAGAATTTTTGTGGGCAGTGGAACATTTATTGATTCAGATGAAATGTGATTTCTACTCAACGCAGCTGGCATGAAATTAATGCACTTTACAGCTTTTTATATTGTATAACACTGACACAAGACACTGGTATATTCTCAGATCAGGCATGTTTTAGTTCCGGATACCCATGCCAATAAATATGCGGAAATTTAAATTTAATTGTTGGAAGAAAAAAAAAAAAACTGACTTGCTTGCATATACTTGCTGATATTGGAAATTTTCACCGGAGCAGCCGAATAAGGATGAAAGAAGATACTTGAGTCAAGTGTCTCACTCAGTTGGTATATTGACTTTCTGCCTTAATCACTGTTTGTCACTGGGTTCCCCTCATTTATTTTGGTGCCTCAGTGCTCTACAAGGAAGGATCACAGCTCAGTATGTAATCACCTCGCAGAGCAAACATTTGGAGATTTTATTTCTGCCCATCGATCCAAAATACCAAGCTGTCAACGCTACATGGTACACATATGTATATAAGTGGAAACTTAAGGTTATATAAATGGAAACTTTAGCCTCTAGATCCCGAGCTCTCACAGTCCTGGGGCAGTTGGAAAATCCAGCAACAAACAGCATTAAAGATCATTCAAACCGTGCAGCAACGTGAACACGCAGCACACTCACTTAACAGGAACAGACTTGGCTTGAAGCCCACGGGAACCACGTCTACCCAATTTCTACACCAAGCAACTAAACAAGCACGAAGCAAAAAAGCCGAACGCTTGCACTTGAAGCCATGCCATGAAAAACAAAGGCTGTCATATCTGTTACCAAAAGTCACTCAACAATGTAAGCCGACATAAGATTCTTTGACCAAAACCTGAACAAGCAGCCCAGGAAGAGTCAAAAAGCTGAATCATAAATGATGTCTTACCTGCTGTTTTGTGATCGCACATTATATTAGAGTGCTGGAAACAACCGATCCACTGAGCTACTTTGAAATCATTCCAGGAAGCTGGAACACAAATTTCAGTTCCAAGAGTTTTCTAAGTCCCTTATCCTTGGACTTGTGTATTTGCCTCCTTGTGATTGGCTAATTGTGCTGTCAACATAAGTTTGGATGCTGTCTTTTGATTGCATTGGCTCTGATCCTGATCCAGAGAGGTGTCTCTAATTCAAACTGACCAATGGGTTTACACGACTATGCAAAACAATAAAATACCCCACCCTTTTTTAGAGTGTGTGACTGACAGCTCAACCAGCACATACACACCGGAAGTTGTGTTGAGTTCCAGAGCTCAGAATTATTTATTCACAAAAATGACACATAGAAAAACAAGTAATATATACTACTATATAGCCAATGAATGATGATATTGAAATTTAATTATATTGATTTTAGGGTTTGGTACCCTTAGATTATCTGGATGGTCCAAAAATGTGCCAAAATATAAAATTTTGATAAGTTGCCCTAAATCTATGCCTCGACTAAACCCTCTCTTAAACTTTCACGCTTCCATTTTATGGCACTATTCTTGGTACAGTACATGGTCAGATGTTGTTCAGTGATATTTTTTTTAGAGGTTTGGGGCTGCATCCCTCCAATGATCTTGCGGTCACAGAGATGTACTCAATTTTTTTTGGGCGTGACATTTTTGAGCAAGGGGTTTGGAAAAGAGGCTTAGCGGTTTTTAGCGTTGGAGGAATTAACGTATCCTCCTAACTGAAACAGGAAACAGGAAATCCAGGCACAAATAGATTTTTGAAACAACAAAAACAATACATTTGTGTTCAATTATTATTTAACAGTGTAATTGTAAATATAATTTATAAAAAATAGGGATGGGACTCGATTAAAAAAATAAATAATTAGAGGCTTTGTAATTAATAATCTCGATTAATCTCATTTTAATTAATTAATCTCGATTAATCTCATTTTAATTAATTAATCTCGATTAATCTCATTTTAATCACATAACACGCATAACACTTATCTTACACAAAACACATCTTGTCTGTACTCGAACCGGGACTGCTAGCGCTAACAGCTAGCACCGTATGCAGACTCTTTTACGCTTTTATCAAGGCGTCCATCAGGTAGTTTTTTTAAATAAAATGTGCCTTCCATCAGTCCTAGCAACGTGCTTTCATCATGACTGTATATACTATGTTCATGCTTTCATCCGATTCCACCATCAGCTCTGACGTGTGCATCAGTGTAATCGGTGTACCAGGATATCGTGCACTGAAAAAAAGTTCTGTGTTGTTTGGAATGCAAACTGCGATTTTTTTTTTAACAAAGTAAACAGAGTAAGTACAAAAGGATAAATAATTCATACATTTAACTGTGACGACATTATTGCAGATAGGATATATTGGTAATCTTGGGACACTGAGAATGAGTAGAGAATGAGAGGATATTAAAACTTAAATATTAATATAATAAATTTATTGGTGTTGCATACACATATGGGGAAGGTGGAGAAATATACTCGGAATCTTTGACTATCAGTCCCCCATCGGGGACGTTCACTCTGATGAAGTCTGAACACTGGTGGGCAAGGAATGACAGACAGTCTCTGGAGATCTGGATGGATGTGATGGAACAACACCTCTGATGAGCTCAGTGAAAGCACCCATGATTCAGGCTATGATAAAAAAAGAAAAAAATAATAAGTGGAGGAGTGGGTTGGAGGAGGGTTGCATCCATCTGACGCTGAAATGACGACAGCAGAGAAAGAAACGGTGAAGAAAAAAATTGACAGTTGCAAAACCACTGGCTCACAGGCAGCGCGGCGTAAAGATAGACTACCTAATTTACCTTTTCCTAAGCTTTATGTGTAGGCGGCTAATAAATAACGCGACGCACTGCTTCAAACTCACACTCCGAATCCAAGCAAATTTACTCAGCCTGGGGACGCCTGTGTTTACCTCGGTGTGAAATACCTTATACTCAAAGCCCAGTCAGAATCAGTTTGTAAAATAGAGGTGGAAAATACAAAGACTTTCTTTTTTTTAAAAAAAAAGAGAACAGTCAGAGCTGCTGACATTGAACTTGCTGTCAGTTCCACTCAAGCAGAGTAAATGCCGTAGCAGATAGATGTGTGGCAATAATGCCTGGCACAGTAAGCCGTGCCTGCCTCTGTACAGCTCTGGATGTGTTGTACGGAAACAGATCTTGAGACAGTGTACCGTGCTGCACTGACAACACTGTCTTGTAACATATATCAGACTTGGAAGCCAGCTTGGAGTTCCTCCACCCACGACATTTTAATGGTGGGATTTTAGTCTGGAGTCGCTGCATTCGGAACTGATTATGCCTGATGATGGACAGAAGAGTAACAGCAATGTACTCGTACACGTCATCTGAGCGCCACTGAATTGATTTTGTTTAGAGTTGTAGTTGCAGTTGGAAAAACATCGCCCATATTTAATTCTTGTCAGAATATGAATCTGGTAAAACACCCTGTGGGTGCCTTTCAACCAATACAGAGAATAAAAATACACAGCCATAACATTATGACAAGTGAAGTGAATAACATTGACCATCTTGTGACAATTTAAACTTTTGGACCTGGCATTCATGTGGATGTTACTTAGACATGTACCACCCACCTATCCCAGACCAGGCACCTCCACACCATAGCAATCACACCTCCTTGATGGCAGCAGCCATCCCCAGCAGGATGCAGCCTGACACGGACCTGAAAAGCCTGAAAAAACATGAACAGCTCAAGGTGTTGACCTGGCCTCCAAATTCACTAGATCCCAAACTGATAAAGTATCTGTGGGATGATCCACAGAGGCCCCTCCCCTCAACTGTTTTGGAGGCACAGGGGAGACCTACACAATATTAGGAAGGTGGTCATAATGTTATGCCTAATCGGTGTACCTCTGCATACAACTGTATAGTCCAACAACAAATTCAACTTTACAGCACACAGATGACTCGTATTTCTATGTTGCTGTTACTCTTCTTTTCATTACCACACAGATCCCACCAAAACAACTTGACTGGCCCGGCAGATCTTTTCCAGAACATGATCGGCTCCTAGCAGAGTGACCTCTAACCAACTTTCTGCAACAAAAAAGTTTGTCAGACTGGCTCAGAGACTGGTTGAAACTGATCTAATCCAAACAGCGTGTAACCTGGCAAGGCCAGACAATCAGACGTCAGAGCGAAAAGCTAAACATCATGTAGAGTTAGCAGATCTTTTGTTTTAGTGTAACTACAGTTTTTGCAGAAGCATTCTTAAATGTTAAGTGTTTTGAAGGGCAGAACCACTCTTCAACACCACACCAGATGTCAAACATTCCAGTTTCAAACAAAAGACATCTGCATTGTTCAATCTAAAGGCTGTTTTTCTACTGAATACACTTCGTGACCCTCCCCAGAAGGCTCAGCCATATGCACAGACAGCACTAACTAACACCTAACCCTACAAGAAAGCATCTTCGATTACACATATGGCTAATCTGCATCACACTGGAGAATTCCACTCGTCATTTTGATGACTTATTTAAACGCGACATTGTCACCTTCAGCATGTTTGGGTGCAGAGCCGGGTCAGTCGTGAGAAAATGTGAAAAAAAAGTCACAGTAAAATTAGGTCATCTGGGTCAGCTCGAGAAGCACAATAAATGATCATAATTATTCATACTTCCATAGAGAATTCCATAGAGAAGGTAATTAATGGAAGGAAATATCAGTAATCAACAGGAAGTGGATTTGCTCCCCTGGGGGCACGGAACCTTATTTCTATATTAAAAATTGTTAATAAATAAGATCCTTGTTAAGTCCATGTGACTTTTGTTTACAAGCGCAGCTTCTCTTGTAATTGGGATATGTGCGCCTTAATAAACTAAATACAGAGATGCAAATTCCGTACCAACACACTCACACACACACACACACACATATTTATCAAGACACAAATTTGCACTTCAGTGGAAAATACTTTGCGCCCATAATTGTTTTTGTTTCCAAATTAAAGTCCTGCTCCACTGTTCCAGCCGCGCCTGCTCCGCTCCCGGAGAGTTGACACGAGCGTCTCCGCGAGGAGCCAAGCAGTCACGTCTCGGTCATTAATTACGAAGATAAAGCTGAGCAATGCACTCACTCATTAGCTGTGGAGTGACTGGGTGTGTTGTGTATTCTGCTTGCTCTCCCCAGACTCCATCAAGGTCACTGTCTGTGCTTGTTTTTTTTTTTTTCCTGCACTGATTGTCTTCCATTAGGCATGCAACCACCTTGTTCCACAGAACTTAGCCGATGATTACGGAACGGTTTAAACGTAATGACTGAGATGCGGCACACTTTTAGGTGACCATGCTCGGTAAATGCACCTTCTCTTGTCAGTTTAGCTTTATTGCTCTTCTCGGTATTGACAGGACACTACGTTTAAACTACGCTGCAGCCCGTACTACAAACTCCGACCTAAATTGCTTTTTGTACTCCCTGCATCTGGACATCCACTCACCCTACTCAGTACACTGAATGTCACTGTCACAAATAAATTAATCTATACAAGGCAAAGGAATGATGGGCGAGGAAGGAGTGGGGCTCTCTCCTACAAGCTCTCCATCATCCTGTCTCCCAATCACCCACTATGATTGAGGCCAATCAGTGGCATCAGGCCCTACCTCTTTGCTCTCCCCTCTCCTCCATTTGTGACCCATTGTAAAAAGCATTAGCCCTCCACTCCGAATGCAATTCTCCCCACGGAATCATCCCACACGGCGCCCGCACCTAATTGAGGTTTTCTAAATCCTCTCCCCCTTACCTATGGCTCAATCATGCTGAGATTGTATCATCCATAAACATTGTGGCTTTTATGTGTGGGGGTTTGTGTGTGTGGCTAAGCTACTGTGTGTGTGTGTGTGTTTGAAGGTATGCTCCCTTTATTTCCCCCAAGAGGAAATATTTTTATACAGCTTTGAGATTACGGCTAAGATGTAAAAGGAAAAAAAAAGGAAAACCTGGGCATGCAGCACCTGAACTTTATGCTTTGTAGTTAATTGAATTTCATGACATTTTCATACAAATACATTTCCATTTTTTCACATGCTTATCTCAAAATTAGTATAATCAAACAGGGAGCCAACCTAAACCCATTCTGGAAAGTTTAGAAACACCTAGCAAGCTTCAAAAGGTCAGAAAATCCTTTCCGCTTCTTTTACTGCATCTTTCCCAGAACGATATTAACACACGGAGGGGTTTGTTTGCCGTAGCAGAAGTTGACAAGATGAGCGAACTGTCTCTTGAAGTCTTCCTCTGCAGCAGATGCATGCGTGCACCCTCTGCAGGAAGTCTCTCTATCCTGTAAGGCAAACATGTCGGAGCAAGACGTCACGCGACAAAACATGAATCGGGACAAACAGTCTACAGCCCTGGCAGAGTCTCTGCAGCGGCGTAGATCCCAAAATAAGATCAATTTATCAAAAACAGCAGCGGCCGTCTCCGCGGTTTCAGTGGTCTCAGATATAGAGGGCATCAAAGTAGTCGGAAGTTTGTTTGTGGCCTGTAGCTGTCGCGTAAAATAAAAATGGCAGCTGTGTCGGAACTGTGGCGGTTGTAACCTGCTCATTGCGACAAAGTCCTCCTTCTGACATTGTCCGGGGTTGGGGGGGTTGGTAAATTAACCACTTTCACTTCACATTGTCACACTGCATTGGATGCTTGTCTGCAGCCTGTGGAAGCACTACCAACTTGATGGTTGTTCGGTTCACCACCTTTGGATGTAAAGGTGACTACTTTAGTACTCAATATATATCTCCTCACAAACATACAAACAATTCATCATGAACATTTCCTTTTAGGTGCAGCAGAATAAAGAGCTGTTGCACTGGGGTTGATAATGTGCAGCAATTCCAATTCAGTCGCTGGATGAATTATACAATAAGTGCTACTGACACTTTGGTTGTCTCACGAATATCATCAATTATGAACGCAGCATGTCTTACAGTTAAAACTCTTAATACGAGAATCTATGAGCATGATCTGAGACATCTGAGGACATGTAATGAAATTGCTCAAAGGGGCAGGCAGCCTGGGTACTCAATGGACTCACCCAATGCTGACTGGACTATACTCGGACACAAAGACAAACACTGGTTGAACATGGTTGACAAAAATCCTTTCTTTTCCCTTACGGAGAAACTGGATGCACTGCAATGTGTAACAGGTATAATGTGCCAACTTGGTTTAGCACAGGGGTGTCAAACATACGGTCCGAGGTTCTAATCTGGCCCATGGCATGAATTTGCAAAGTGAAAATGCGGAAAGATTACAGGTATTTGGGACGGTCCATTAAGTATATGGAATGTCCTATGTTCAACATGGTTCCCGAACGCACCACGTATGGACAGGTGTCAATCTTGATTGATTAGCCAATTAGTGATGTTCAAGTTAACCTATGGGGTTTCCAGGTGAGTGGGGCCAAGAGGAAAGAGACGGAGCGAGAAAGAAAGTCACCGCTAAAACTTAGTTCAAAAAGCTATATTTATTCAAGTTAGTGCGATTTATTTGGGCATTTATTTCGAGCCTGCACAACTTAGTGTAGGCTATTTGTTTGCTGGAGAGACTGGACGCTCAGTGGGAGCCTTTTTCCGTCAGTAATTCTACTTAATTGCTGCTAAACCGTGACCACACTGCGGACTGTTGCTAGCTAGCTCCTGGTACTAGCAGTATGAGAGAGACTTGTTCTTGGGAAACACTTACTGCACCAAGCTGCTGAGAACCTACTGGATGCTTATGAACGTGGACGGAGCCTGAGGACGTTTATTCACCACAGTGACGGGACACTGCTGAAGGAGGGGTTTGCCAAACTATATCTAACAGCACTCTGCATCCCAGGAACCGTGAGTAGGCTACTGTTAAAACTCTGTGAACTGGATTCAAATGGGCTCTAACATGTGCGCCAGTGGTTTGGTACCATACACTAATTAACTAAGAATCTTTTCAATTTTTTTGTTTTTATATTAAATTCGGCCCCTGGTCAAAAATAAATGTTATGTGTGCTTCTAGAAGACGATGATGATGTATTTCCTGGTAACGAGTAGAGAACTATGGGGCTAAAATTGCACATTTTTTTTTTTTTTTTAAAGAAATTCCAGGTTGTTCGTAAAATGTTTTGTAAAAGGATAGCTCACTAACTATAAATATTTTCATAATGGAATTGTTCTTCTTTGCACTAAAACAAAGGGAAACATTTGGAGTTGTCGTTATTTATAGGTTATTATACTATTAAGTTACTGGCCCACTTGTGATCAAATTGGGCTGTATGTGGCCCCTGAACTAAAATAAGTTTGACACCCTTGGTTTAGCATTTTAGCAGGGGGGAAAAAGTAATTAGAAATGAATGCAGCTGAAGCAAGTGTGTGAATATTATTTTCTTATTCCAAAACACTGAACTGAAATTTTGATCTTCCCATATTGTGCTAGCCGAAGAGGGATAATTATTACAATTCATCTTGTCAGAAACATTTCAGTCGGTTTACCCAGAATTAAAATTCCATTTCCTAAAAAGGACCATCAGTGTCTTTGCAGCTTTCCCCCCTCACTCTCTATCTGATAGTGGTCAATATTTCACTTGGGACCAAAGTGATGTGAGCATCCAACCCTTCCATTTTTGTTGCACTTTCCTCCTTCCTGTTTCCATCTCCATTCTAGTGTTTTACTTTTGTATAAGAGTGAGGGAAGATGTGTAATTTACATGCAGTTGTATGTATTTACTTACACCAAAAAAATATCTAATTATATAAAAGTTAGAGCCACTGTAGCAGTGCGGACAAAGAAGATTGTAACAGCTATGCCTGCATTGCTGCGATACAATGCAGAAATAGAATCCAAATATAGGATTTCTGTGTTGTATATAAACGTAGTAACATATACAGGCGCGTCCCGCTTGCGCATCTCTTGGTCTATTGAACTGGGTGACACACTTCTGCCTGGGAGATATAGTGAGCAAAGTTGGAACTATTAGTCACCACAGGGAAGGGTCAGGAGTCGGCTTCAGCTGTCTGCCTCATATCAGGCCGCGGGGAGCAATCGGGCTCTAATGATAGCGAGGTGTGCGCTTGTGGACATCTATAGCGTCACCTGTGACCCTTGTGTTTCTACAGCAATGAGCAACTGGTGGCTCATGAACAGTACTTTTTTATTTTTATTTTTATTTATTTTTTACTGTCCATTAGCCAAAATTGCTGTAAAATGCTACATGGGGGGGGTATTTGTTTTATGTAATTGACGTATGACCTGTCGCAACGTTACACACGTCATTCCAGCTGAATTTCTTTCTTGTTTTGTTGATTTTTTTATTTATTATTTTTTTTTGTTCTCATGCCAGAAAACCTTCTGCTGTGGGCACAGCTATTATTGTGATTGATATTACCGCATTGTTTTATTTGACCAGATGTGACAGCGGGACCGGTTTGGCATTTTTCTTTGTTTAATCATCGTCACAAAAAGCCAAAGGTGGCGTTCCCTTACTTACAGTTATGAAAAACACCACACACCAACTCTCAGCGTGACAGGTCACACAAAAATTAAAGTAAATTAAAGTGACCAACCCTGCAGTTAATAGTAGCGGCAACTGGTCTAACCATGGTCGCTTGTATTTAAAACCCTTCAGCATCAAATATTCATCAGATGTATCTGTAAAGCGTTATTGGCAGTGAAATCAGTTATTGTCAAGGATCAGAAAAATGTCACCAACACTCTAGCTAAATCTCCTTATAAAATTATATCTGCAATATAAATAGAAAAAAGTCATTATGATATGTTGACATCTGATAGTTGGATATTTTAGAAATGTTAAATGATTTGCAGAGAAAATTGCAATGAAAGGTTTACATATTTGGACGCAGGAACATTCTACTAGTCTTGGAACTGCAATGCAGTTTGTATGTTTTTAAGGTCTGCAGGCAAGGTCTACCAGAGTGGCTTGTTCTGCAGGTAATGGACAGGGCTGTCAACTCGGTCCAACTGGGAGCAGTTGGTGTTCTTGTCTGTACTTGGGCATTTAGCAATATGCGTTCTATGTCTGTACTTCTGTGTTCTTGGGGACTTCTGAAAAGTCATCAGTCGCTGCCCAAGTACTGTTCCAATTTAAAGTATGCCTCTGACCAAGTACAGTCTGGGAAGAAAAGATTTCAGCCTACCCCTCTCACCTTGGACACAAACTTTCTGAGCCACTCCCCTATGGTGGTGGCTCAGCTCCATCAGGACCAAAGCGTCCCGCCACAGGAACAGTTTCTTCCCATCCACAACTAAACTTCCCCAATATCCCCCTGACACGCATACACATATAGACTCTAATTTTAAGTGTCATGCTCACTTGTTAACCCCTTGATGCCCGATTTGATTTACAGTCGTATAAAAAAATAATTTTTTTGTGTTTGTGCTTTGAAGCTGATGCTAAATTATGTGGAGATTGTTAATTTGTCTATAGTACACAGTATAGATATAATTTTAGGTATGATGCAAATTAGCCAACAGGCATGAAAGGTAAAAACAGTAAAACATTTACTGAAATTACAAAATCGATATGTACAAATACATTACAAATTCAAATTACACACTATACACTATAACACCAACTATTATAATCCAATTTGAAACAGAGTTCAAGGGTTTCACTTAGGACTTCTAAACTTTAAAACGAGAAACTAGTGCTTGCAAAGGTTCCTAGGTATGTATTGAATGTGCACAAACCGACATTGGAGGATTACATCCGTTATTTCGGCTGCAGTCTGAGCGGAAGCAGTGCGACACTCGGCGTCAAGGGGTTAATGCATGTTTTTATTTTTACACTTTATGCGTAAAAAAGGTGTTCATTTATAAACAATCTGTTCAGTTCCTCTAGTTATATGCTGATCAGGCATAATATTATAACCACTATCCTAATATTGTGTAGGTCTCCCTTGGGCCCCCAAAGCAGTTGTGCCTCATCAGAGAATAGACATGGGTCTTCTCAGGGTGTCCTGTGGTGTCTGGCAACACAATGTTGTTAGTGTTAGCCTTTGGGTCCTATGAGTTGAGGGAAGGAGCCTCTGTTTACTTGATCAGTTTGGGATCTAGTGAATTTGGAGGCCAGGTCAACACCTTGTGCTGTTCTTCATGTTTTTTGTTCTTTGTGTGTGTGCCTGTGTCAGGCTGCATCCTGCTGGGGGTGGCTGCTGCCATCAAGGAGTGTCACTGCATGGGGTGGGGGTGCCTGGTCTGGTCTAGGTGGGTGCTACATGTCTAAGTAACATCCACACGAATGCCAGGTCCAAATGTTTCCCAGCAGAACATTGTAACAACCCTATGTTATTTACTTCTCTTGTAAGTGGTCATGATGTTATGGCTGATCATGTATATGTTTGTGTTGTTGGATTGTACCAACCACCACAACAAACGGCCTTAACTCGTATGCGTGAACATACGTGGCAATAAAGGCGATTCAGATTCTGATACCCAGATATATTCTTGCCCCTTGCATACTGCACTGGGAGGTAACTTGTATGGACTTGATACAGCCAGATATTAGCAAGCACACTGCTTTTCCATTTCCAGAATGACCGCCCTGTGTCCTCCCGTCCTTCCAGAGTCCAAACTGCAAAGTATGCAAGTCTAAAGTTTACATACTTTCGTACTTACGTTCTTGTAAACTTGCAAAAACATCATCAGTACTGTTCAGTCTGAAGCTGCCGTACTTGGTATTTATAAAAATCCAATGTGTCCTCAGACACACTAAAAGCTGCTTCTTTAGTTCACTCAGAGAGGCCTTTTATGTGCTTGACTCGGATCCATTGTTAGTTCTGTTCACCAAATGTACACCACTGATTCATTTCTCTCAAGTTTGAGTCTAGTTTTTAGCTTAGATTGCTCATTTGTTGCGGCCCGCAAGACCATCCTACAATCTGTTTGTGTCTCTCCATTGATTACAAGCTTTTATGTCTAACATTTCGTCCAAGAAGAACTTTCAATTTGCAATCTGCTGTTAACTATGTTCACATTTGTCTGCTCCAGCTCCTGTGGTTTGCCTTCTACCAGCAAAACCCTAATAATAGTAGTTGCATGTAGCTGCCACTTGAGATTTTCAAACCACTCACTGTGCAAAATACACAAAACTATAGTCTTGTCATTCTTTCTTTCTCTCACACGGACTGGTGTTTGATATTGTCAGTTATGAGTCGAGAGACTTTGTTCACGGCTCTTGAAACCCTCAAAAGCGATTAAAGAATGATTGCAAAGGAACTATGACTAATTCTGTCTCCTGCAAGGAAAACATCCAGCATTTGCATCAGGTTCTGAGTCACACAAATGCCTATGAATCATTTTTTCCACTAGGTAGCATTTTCATAGAAATATACTTATTTAAAGCAGCTATGAAGCGTTTGTCTTATCATTTTGACTGCTGGATAAAACAGAAAATTTATAATTCACAAAGATGTTCCTTTGAGGTGGAAAATGATTCATAAACAAACATGTTTCTTAATACATTTTGTTTAATGTGAAGTGAACAATGCTACCTGTCCAAACACGAGGCAATTAAAACAGTCATTTGGTTGCTGTCAGTTTGTACAGTTAAGAAAATGACACAGAACTACGTGACTGCTTCAGCGGCATTTGGCTTGCACGTGTTTGTTGTTGGGATAATTTGAATGTTTTTTGTAAGAATGTTTCTTATTTTCTTATTTTGTCCCTTTCCATTTTTAAAGTTTGAATTTACCAACATTAGACACTACTGCTACAAGCATTTCACACATGATGTCTTCAAAGTTACTTGGGGAAAAGTAGAAATAGGTAAAGTATATTTCTTCCTTCAAAGTGCATTCACTTTGCACCACTGGCGTAAATCACTCCCTTATTAGATGGCTTAAATGTAAACCACACGCCCCGGGATGCGTGTTCAATGACTCTTAAGTCATTAACTGTCTAATGTGTTTTTCTCTGACAGATCAGCACATTTTCTCTGTTCTCTCATTACAGAATCATCATCTGGAAAATGCCCTATTCTCTTTTAAAGCCCACTTTCTTACTCTGCAGTATTACGTTTTAAAAAATCATCACAGAACTAACTCTACATTAGAGTTGTCAGTTCATAAAAGTAGAAACGCTGAGGAGTCAACTAAAAAAGAACATATTTAGATAACTAAATTGTGCTCAGGGGAATGTTCTTTTCCCACAGGTTCCGTCTCTGTTCCTGTACAGTCAGTCAGCCTCAGCTGTCTCTGCCGCTCTTCTCTTCCATCACTTCTCCTTTTCCACACTGTCAAAACCTCTTCATTCTCAATTGCAACACCGCTACTCTTGTCGAATGATCTGTTTGCCCTCGTTCTCCGAGCCAATCGGCCCAGAGTTTTACGTTCTTTAAATCCATTGCAATCCTGTCACACTGCCTTAACAAGGAGACTGCCTGTTGTCATCCAATCTCCACCTGATCCTGGTTGTGGGGATGTGGCGTCTCAACCAGAGTCTCCATCGATCTTATCTTCTCCCACACCACAAGCATGTAGACTTCACGTTGTCCTCTCCCTGAGTACTACCTTCGTCTTTGACTTCACTCAGTGATTTCACTTCTAGTCTAAATATTTAATCTCACAATCTCTTGTTGCTTTACTAAATTTTGCTTGTCACTGAACCATTCTAGGTCCATCACATTGCTTAGTTTACCCTGTCCTATGCACCAGTGATATAGCCAGACTCAGTTCCTAATGTGGAAGTCTTTTCATATCTTTATAAAAACTCGCAATTGCATAGTCCTACCACCAACCACCAATCAGAACCATTTTGTTGAAAACAAAATCAACTCTACAGCCATGACTCAGAGTGTTTATAAATATGTATGGTCAGTGCGCCCCCACTCCCTTGCATTGGTCAAAATGGTGCTATTTTCCCAGGGTTTGCAGAGTGGTGCCATTTTGCAAGTTTGGAGCCAGAGTCTGCGCAGTATGGTCCGAGAGTAGAGCCACCTGGAGCCGCCCACACTTCCCTCAGAGTCACTCGCGTTTTCTACCTCCACAAAGAAATGCTCAATTATACACTGTACTTATTTATTCATTCCTATTCTCACGGCCCTACGGGGCAGCTTCATTGAGCGGTTAGCAATATTTTGAGGGCGAAGGAAGTTCAGGCTTGCTTCCAGGCTACACCTGCTGTAATAAAACAAAGTCTGTTGTTATGGTCATGCAGCACATCTGCAACAAACTGGTTTAAATGCAAGCTGGTTAGTGAGGTATACTAGTCCCACCATTCTCACCATTTTCGAAGATCTGATCCCTCCAAAAGTCTGACGAATGACATTTGTTTTCTAAATGTCATTAGTCATTTGGAAAACAAATGCCATTAGTCCCTCTGATTAACATACCTTTACCAGTTTAAAAAAAAAAAAAAAAAAAAAATCACCTTGCAGTGGCCTCTTAGAATACTGCATACATCACACACACGAGTGGACACAACCATTCACTTTTTAATAAGGTCATTTAAATTCTATTAAAATGCTTGCTTGTAATGTCGCGGACTAAAACTATAGCCGTGTGCCGCTTTCACAGCTCACACTTGTGTACGAGAGCGGGACTCGAAACAAGAGAGAGAGAATTTGATGTGTGAGAATACTGTGAACGTTTTAGCATATTATCAAATTTTGTCACCAGCAGGCAGCTGTTTAATTTCAAGGAAACATTTGTTTTTTTCGCTAAGCAGATCTATCTTTTTCTATGAGATCCTGCACTCTACGCCACTGATCAGTAATTGTTTTTCCACACTAAAGCTGTGATTTATCGTCTTTCCCTTTCCCATTTTTTTTTTTTTCTTTTCTTGTCGCCCATTACACAGAAAACAAATACACATGTACAGACATTTTTCTTGAAACTGGCAAAGCATAGCAGGGGAGGTCTGCTTTTAACACAAGAGCGCTGCCAGGCACCGTGATATTGAGCAAGAAGAATCAAGCAGACCAGATTTGATGAGGATGACTTTAATTGAAAATGGCATGGAAAATGCCGCGCTAAGCTTGTTGTTCCACCGAGGCACTGCAAGGCTATGAGGAGAGACTAGAGGAGAGACTGACTGACAGCTGCTGGGCCCTATTCCCAGACACATATATCTTATTTAGAAGCCTGCGCGCAGAATGTAGTGAGTGGCATGTGCTAAAATACAAAACAACAACGCTGCAAAACACTTTCTTCAAAAGATAATTTGGTAAATTAACTTCTCAAATACATTGTACACGGAAAACTGCTAATAGGCACGATTAAAATTTTATAAAGTGCAAGCCTGGAATCCAGCCTGATTTCTCCCGCCAATGAAAATTTGTCTAGGACGTTCCAAAGACGTGCGCTGATGAACAGAAGAGAAGCAGTGACATAGGTATTTTTTTTTCTGTCGGTTGAAACACATCCCGTAATAACATCCAAATGAAATGTTGCCAACCATAGACTGTTTATAAATATGGACAATGAGTCCCCACTTCCTTGCATTGGCCAAAAGAAAAAAAAATAATTGATGTGTACTTTCGTGTTTGGCCCAAGTCCCATCAACTAACATGGAGGAGGTGGAGCTTATGAGTTATACTGTAGTCGGTCACCAGGGGGAGCTCTACTTGCTTTGGCTTCACTTTTGAGGAGCAGTTCCGCTGTCCATCTTTATACTGTCTATGTTACCAACTCGTATTTCTATGAAGAAGTGCTTTTCAAGGTATTTGTCAGGTGGGCTATTGTCAGCCCGGAAGCTAGCCTAAACTCCCCATCCTCGCAAAGGTTTTTGTTGGGGGAAGTTGGTCTGGAGTTGCTCCGTTGGAAACTGATTATGCCCTGATCTCATGTGAGAGCTTTTGTGGTCATTTTGTTTGCAACAAAGTGACTAGTTTTTGGACTATCTAGCATTTTGGTTGAAACACGGCCCATAATGAAAGCTTCATATTCTGATAAGAATTTCTGGCTATGTCAGGCTAAGCTGTTCCTCCGAATTTAATCCCAGAATGACCCTATGATGTTGAGATCTCTGAGGGGGCCAAAGCATCTCTTGAGGGATGATAATGTACTGTAACCATTGTAACATGCCAAACATAGATCCTGTAACATTTGCACCACTCCTAACTGTCGTCTAAACAATCCCATCTGAGGGATCCAGCTGACTGAATTATATTTTCATAATTACTTAATAATGTTGTTTTACACGTTGCCATGCTGCAGTGTTGGCTTTGCTTTTATTTCATTATGATAGAGGCCAGAATTAAATTAAAAAAAGAAAAAAAAAAAATAGAATAAAATGGCACTCTCGTCCTCACAGCTGTCGTCAATTAGCAGACAGGATTTGGTTTTCCAGACCCAACGACCCTAATGAGCTTCTCTTCATTCATCTGGAGCATTTAGATGAGCTGCTCTGTTGAATTCAGCTTCAATACTGCATTGCCTGCCCGCATTATATAATGCAGTCAAAAGGTGTGCAATGAGATTATGCACTGCTAAACAGAGGACAGACAGAGCACGTTATATTAATGCTGTTCTGTCTTCTTCCAGTCTTTATGCACAGAGAGCTCACATGGCTCAGAGTCAGTGCAATGTGGGTCGAAGTCCTCCTACTGATAATCTAATCACCGTTTTATGTAACTACCTCAATAACATGACTGAATGAGGTGCCGAGTCTGATTGTATTTTTTTATTTATTTTCTTTTTTTTCCCCAAAGGTGTAATGGAACCACAAAATTGGACATATTTTGTTTTGTCCGTTTCTGATGTTCACGGAGAGTGGGGAGAGTAATTACACGAATAAGAAACGGCAACATGTAATTTCAACAATGGAATAAAACAAAACAACAATCAAAGAAGCCAAAGTTGAAACCTCCCACCATGATGGAACTTCCATGGCCTGAAAAACTAAACTGAATAAAACCAGTTTAGCAGCTTATTCATAACTAAACCTTTGATTTGCCAAATTTCTTCTCTCAGTCGTTGACATGCACGGAAAGAAACCTTGTTTATTGCACACGTTCATGGATGATTGCGTGCCAGTTCCATCAACTATCTTCTGGTTCAGGGGAAAAAGAGAACAAATAAGTTTAATGCTAGAAGTTCACCTGAACTTTAATAATTGGTTTTAAACTTTTAACATTTAAAAACTGTGCATCCAATAATCATTTTTTTTAGAAAAGGTGTGTGTAAGAAATGCAATCTGCAGACTACGTGTACTGTCGGACACATCATCAATAACAATGTGATGAATACAACAAAGAGATAACACAAAAGGCTTATTGTACACTAGACTAAAAAGGTGAGCACTGAATGGACAAAATGGATCTAATAGTGTTGAAGGGTTTACATTTCTAACTGACATTCACTCTAGAACTCAACAGTCGGTCCTCACAATTACAAAACCCTCTGCTTTTTGTCTCTTCCCATTTCGGTGGCAACATTTGCGAGCTGGCAGCACTGCGTGTATCCCTCTCTTCTTGAGGAATAAAAGCAAAGGTGACACTTGCAACCCACTCGTATGGCTCTCTGCGTTTACGTCGCAGTTTCTTCTCGTTCTATGTCACAGAACCGTGACTTAAAGTGCCAGGAGACAAATAAGCCAGCGGACGTTTTTGAGCTGCAGCGTAGAATCCATATGTACCTTTTTAAAGCAGCTTCTCCTCCCACATGGCAGAGCCCTTTCCAGAGAAGAAAATTTGGATACAAGTCCTCACAAACTATTAGTTGAGACGAATATGAACTGAATTGCATAAACAATTGGACATGTATATATTTTCTAGCACACTCAATGTGACCACATGATCAACAGTCTAAATCCTCTAAGATCCAGGGATTGTGTGTTGTGCGATCTTGTTAAACATTTCAAAGTAGTTTTACACATTTTGTGCTGTTAGTCTTGTTCAAGTTAATTATAAATTAGTTTTAAATATGAATGCATAGACAAGATATAACCTTAAGGATATAGAGGGTTGGAACATATATATAGGACCAATTCCTGATGTCTATGCCGATTTCTTTTAAACATATTTGTTTTATTTATTCCCCGCCCACACACACATTTGAATTTATTTTTTTCTTAAAAAGAGGCTGAGGCTCCCATATTGCTATGATTTGTGGTTAATTCTCACGGTGGAGATTGAAGCCCTGACTAAGCAGAAGTTGGCAGAAAGTCTATGAGTCACCATGCAGAGATGATGATTTGCGGGTATTGAAAAATCTCATGCACTTCCATATTTCCTTGTTCTACACAGGACAGGGTCTGTGGTCATATGCTTAGAAACCACTAGGTGGAGGATGCTTATCCTGGGGTAACTGAAAAGAGGGACCATGTAATTGAAGGTTCTCTTGTGAAGGAAGAAAGCTGCTTTTCACAATACCCTATGTTCTCTGCTTCTTCTCATGCCTGTACGCGCGGTTATTTTATGAAATATTTTAGTTTATTTAAAAAGATTACTTAAATTTGACACGGAGAAGGAGAATGAATTTCAACTGGATGGACATGAGCAGTGCCAAACCTCCCCCGTGAGTGTGTTAATTTCCACGCTGTGGCTGAAGAGAACAAGCAATTCAAGCGAATGATGGAATGCAATTTAATATCTGCGTTTATCCGTATGCACTATCACCCTTCAATGAAATGTTTCACTCTAATTTGGAGAGCTAAACGCAGCCCGCTGTGCTTACAAATCCACCAGTCAAGTCAAATTAGGTCAAATCAATTCCCGAAGCACTTAAAACAGATTTGTCAAGAAGTGGTTTAAAGGAAACAAAAGTTTTTTCTAACAAGAACAAAAAAAAAATCAACAAAAAAATAATGCCAAAAAAATAATGCCATGAAGAAGAGAAGAAAGAAACAGAATAAATACATCTAAGAAATGGGTTCAGATTGTGTGTGTGATGGATATGAAAGCAGCGAGAATACAAATCAGCTCAAAATTGTTTCTATAATTCTAATTTTAAGTTGTCCTCCACTTTAATTTAGATTTCACAGTGCAGAACACAGCCCCTCCCACTCCATAAAGATGTTCAACATTTAATATACACGCTGTATGATATATACTTACTGTCGCATCCGTTTCCTGCAGAGCAAGCACTGCACTTACACAGTTCCAGCTCGATGTTTCAATAAATCTGCAAAGGATTCTATCCCGCAGCACCGCAGCTAGTACATCTCTTCCAGCCCTAAAAGAAATGGACAGCTGGGTGATGAATCATCTTGCACTTTATTCTGGTTTCAATTTTCTCTTTATTGTACATCAGGAGAGTATAATTAATTTAACACTGTGCAAAGTTGGCTAGATTATACTGTGTATAAATCACTCTGTTTTTCTAAAGCAGTTTGATCAGCATATTTTGAGATGTGTTTCATATTGTGATAAATCAAATTGACTATAACATCTTTGTTAAAGCTGCACTAGGCAAAAAATATTACTTGAAGTGATATGAAACCAGTAAGGAATATGCAGCCAGTCAGTGCTTTGTGTACTTAATCCACTGCTCAGTTATTTCTTCTGAGCTTGAGTCAATCTCTCTGTGCTAAATTAGACCCTGTAAATGTGCCTTGCTTGTCCCAAATTATGTTTTGCATGCTCTGTTTTTCTCTCTCTCTTTGCTGACAGCAATTTAGAATACATTTGTTTTGAGGTTTAAGACTCAAACTTGCTGACATTAAAAAGCTGCCCACTGCAATCAGAAAACCATGGCACCACTGTCGTGAGATGGATAATTGCAGCGCATTAAAGCTGTATCATTTAAAATTAGCCAAACAAAAAGACCTGGGTTTCAGTTCAGATTCCGCTTCAAGTCCACAAGCAAAGGCAAAAATGAGCTTGAACAGATATTAAGGACCCGTCAGCGGAGCAAGACAATAATTAATGGTGTTAGCTGCAGTTGCTATGGTTGCCCAGCACAGCTATTAACAGCGGCTAATGAGAGCAAGTCAATGCCGAGTATTGTGATTGCCCTTTGGCCCTCTTGGGTGTATGTGTGTGTTTGTGCGTTTGCTCTTTTCATCCTAACATGAGTCAGGCCAGATTCTTTTTATGTCCCTCACATTTTTTGCTTTGTCCTAGTAGCCAGTCATGGCAGGGTCCTTATTCACTAAACACATGGTTTGTTCTGAAGACTTCTGGGCGGGATAACATTAGCAACACTGATTTAGAAAGCTTATTGCCCTGATTTCTGGGCTGTGCTTCCAGGACAGGTAAACCAAAGAGCTGTTTGGGGCCCTGTGGGGATGGGGGGGGGAAAAAGAGTAACAACTGGACTGAGGGAGTGTCGGAGGCAACGGCACAGAATTGCCATTGCCTGCTATATACAACATACAATTCTAGGCAACAACAACAATGTATAGGCTTTAACAATGGACATTTGTATGCTGCAGAACATCAGAGCTCGCTCTCCTGTAAAATGTATGCCATAGTCCGGTGATACTGAGCGTTCTGAGGTCTGTGGTCAGGGCAGTTCGGTTTGTTGTGGCAGAGTGACCCAGATGCTGAAAAGAATATGGTTTTCAAACTAATTTTCTAAAGGACATTTCCTACCTGCTCAGTAAAGTACAAACAGTCAGCTACACAAAACATGTCTCGAATCCCAACCAGCGCCACTGTCTACACTGATATAGGTAGCGAGGAGAACTAATAATTCTGTAGACATGTTTATGCAGCTTCAAACCACTGTCTGCATCTAACTTTAGCGCTATTTCAAATGTTTTTTTGCCCCTATATATATTTGCACCATCATAACTCTTGCTTTGGGGAAAGATGAGCTCTGAATACACTGAATACACTGCTTGTCATGCAAATCAATCATTACTGTAGGGGGTTAGAGATCCAAAACATTTTCAGAGCTGCCCATGAATCAGTGCCCCCGTCTACTTGGGTTTTAACTGCATTTTTGTATTGGGGGGAAAAAAGAAAAAGACCTTGGGAAATGTTTTCTAAACGCTGACATTTATGGTCAGATGCTTTGAGTAATATATAAACTAGCGTGCATACTATAAGCAATGCGGTGAATATGCAAATGTGTGTTTAATAATGAATTTGAATTTCAAACCTTGCCCGAAAAAACAAAGACCAAAGAGACAGAATTCCAGGGATGGAATCCAGATGTCATGTAAAAATAATGGCATCAATATTTAAGAAAAGTACTTTTTATTTTTACAACAGATTTTTAAAACTGTGAAAAATCAAAATTTTACCTTCTCTAAGCCCAAATACACACTCACAAGTTGCTTTTGTTGGCCAAAATTCTCACCGGAGCCAAATAACAATAATTACATTGTTTAAACAAAGCAGAGATCTCCAGGGCTAAAAACGACTACAGTCCCTTAAATGGCTACTTGAGGCTGTATCAAGTAAAGTCGATCCCTTTATAGCAGAAATACACTTTTATATCCGAGTACCAAAAGAGATTTGGGTCTCTATAGCTACTTTTTCTATTAATTATAACTGTAAAGGGTAATCTTTTTTATACAACTCAATGGCTTAATTTAAATCAAGGTCTAAAGTTATACATAATTTTGAGAGCATTTGCTGTGAGTGACGGGTTGTCAACCCGACAGGTTGCTAGCCGTGTGCCTCAGAGTCACCCGCTCACCTTAGGTTTATTCATGGTTAAGAGGAGTCTGGAACTGCCAAGATGGCGCCAGCTACAGTCAGCCACACTGAGCTTCAAATCTGCTCTTGAGGAATCCTATGGGTGATATCACAGAGGGTTCGTCCATCTTTATATACAGTACAGTTGATATTAAAACACTAATTTTTACGAAATTAAAATAAATTTATAAGTTAATCTTGTGCCTAATTAGCATGGATTTAAACAGACCTCAAAGAAACCTCTGTGGGTGCTAAATTTATGGTTGGCAAAGGGGACAGTGTGTAGGACGTAGATGAAGGAAGGGTGAGACAAAATAGTCTCGGTTTGGTTTTGCAATATTTATTTTAACTGTACCTTTTAAAATTTTTGCAACTACAATAATTCAGAAACAAAATGCAATGAGACGATGAAAAACAGGAGCCACTGTGAACAATGTGGATGCTTATGCTTAGGTGTTTTCCTTGTGGATGTAGTTTTGGATGGGTGAAGGAACTGCATTAATATTTGCCACTGCTATTGCACCTAGTGTATGTATGTATGGGCGGGGGGTGGACTCAAGGGCATCTTTGTTTTTGTCCAGATTTCTCCAACCACTGTAAATACAGAGAGCTTGTAAATGTCTGATTTCCAGCTGCCAGTGGAATACAACATGTGTGCAGGGATAAATAGGCCTGTGCAGTTGAGATACTAGGCCTAAGCCAATGTACAGGAGAAAGGAAAGTTTCTTTTTGCTGTTTTGTTGAGGATATACTGTGTGACCGCTTTGCACAATTCTCTGAGAATTACAGAGAGCATGCCAGAGTGAATCCTTTCCTTTGAAAATAACAATGGGAGCTCCGTGGTTCCTTCTGGATACAGACTCTAACTGTGAATGACAGAGATGACAGCAGGTCATCCTTTCAGTCGAAACATGTTTTTCAAGATTGAATGACAGGATGACAATGAAATAGCCAGGTTGTATTTTCCCATGTCAATACAACACATGAATGATTTTCCCCCCCATAAGACAAAAGAACCGTTTCAAAAGATGTGTTGACACCAACTGGAGAGGATTGATGGCTTGAAATCCTGCAGGGAGTGGACAAAATAACAGGAAAACACTGCGTGATATTGTAATCCTGTACAATAAGACAAAAGCTCATGATACTTGATTTCTGTTTAGATTGCACAGTGTGAAAAGCCTTTTTTTTTATTTCTGAAAGCATATAACAACAAAAGTATGTTTTTTTCTTTTGTTGTTTTCAAATCTTTGGCTCTTTTCACACCTTTAAAAAGATTTTCCACTGAACCAAACTCATTGATCTCTCCTCAAAGGGATTTTAGTGTCCTGCTCAAGGACAGTCCAGCATGAGGCTTTGCTGTCATGGGCTCTTGAATCTGGGCCATCTGGGTGAAGGATGGCTGCACTGATTTCAAGTGTTTTTGTTTCTTAGTAACCTCACCAGTGTGTCCATTTTCCTGTCCCTAGGTGTACACGTAGTTTTGGTTTGTGGAACAGTTCATTAAAGGAACATCTGCCATTAAGGCTTGAACAGAAGTGAAAACAACACAGGAGAATTGGAGTTTTTTTTTTTTTTTTTTGAAGACAACACACACCTTTTAATGTCCTTTTAGGACAACAATGATCAACTCTGAAGTGTGTTCAAATACAAAGTAATTAAACTGTTTAAATTAAAAAATTAAAGTGCCCTTAAAAAGAAAATCAGAAAAATCTAGGTTTCTCTGATTGGTTGTTCCAAGAAACTTAGCAGGCTCCTCCTAAAAATCAAATATGACAGTGCTCCAGATGAAACAGAGATGCAAGGGCAGATGCAACAACAAAGTTAGCAAACACCCCTAAGTGCAGGATGAGTCATCTGTATTTTTCCAGGAGATTTAAAGCCATTGTTGGGCCAGATAGGTGATATATAATGTGATGCATATCGCATACTTACACATTTTGACTTCCTAACAATATACATGAACATCATGAGTAAATATTTTTCCATAGGAGCAAAAATAATAAAATAAAAAATAAAACACGAAAAAAATATTTTAGTGTTTGTTGAAATTTTAAAATATTTCCAAAGGTCAAATACATTTTGCTGCTATTACTGATAAAATGCCCAAAGCCCGAAAAAGAAAACTAAAAATGACCAAAATTCAAATTTAAAAGGGTGCAGCTTGCCCTAAAGCTGTTATAGTTTTATACCTTTAAGAAGCTGATGTGTAATGTCGTTAAGCTACAATCATACAACGTGTCTAATTATTCATTTATATCCTCTTTTACTGTCTGTGAACATCTCCACCATCAGAGGCATTACTATTTTGCTCAGATGTGCTTTTCCTTTAGTGCGTACACATTCTTAGCTTTCATTCTGTTAACAGTACTGAAAGCACACAATTTCCACGAAGAATCGCAGGTCCTATTAACTGATAATCTGGTGTAGACTCGTTTATACCTTGCCTGCACATTGTTTTTAAATCGCAACCAATAACCAATGTATCCTCTATGTCCATGCTAGCTTCAGAAGCCCCCTCCGCTTCAGTTCAACTTCATCAAATAAACATAAACCTGCCAAGGTATCACTGGAGAACAAAGGACGTCCGGTTTCCTTTGGTCCGAGTTTTTTTTCTATTCCATCCATGCCATCAAAACTAAATTTAAACAGTATTAACATTTTAAATCCTCCTAAAAAATAGTAGCACTGAGAGGTTTTTCCAACAGCAAAAGCATTCAGGCATGATGAGGTTTGGAATAAGGTTTATATTTGCTGTGACAAAGTGTGGTGGAAGTTAAATAGATAATTTAATAAACCTGAAATTCATTTTCAGCATTTCTTCATTCCGACACAGAAGAGACTCTAGACGATGTTTAGGATCAGGATATTGGGCTGCGTTGGTAAAGACCAGCGTAGTGCTAATCTCTATGCTCAAGCCAGAATTCTGAAGCTGGTGTGAATCTTTATCTCCTTTATCACCGCAGACCAGGCCACGAGCTGAGCTTCCACTGGCACGCCGCGTGACTGTGCCCATTATGCTCCCACTTTATTGTGCCACGCATATTGTGCAGCATTTGACGGCTATGCTGCTGGTGCTAACCGAATGATGATTAATTGCAGATAGCAAATAAAAGAGGGATTAATGATGAACTTTACTTTCATGTCCTGCACAGCTGGGGTTCCATAGCAGAAAAAAAACTCTGGTCATAAACGTCAACAGGGGGTGTCTAGGTTTGATGGCCTTTTTTTCTTTTTCTTTTTTTTTAATTTCCTAACTTCACAGGTGAATACCTGCAGAACAAATGAATTTTGCATTTTTGTTATTCTTACTTTCTGCAAAAACAATGGCTAGTTCCAACAATCCAAGCAGGAAAGGGTTACAAAAGCAAATCTGGGGGGCTTTAAGTTACTAATTTTAGTTATATATTATATTTTATACATTAAACCCATGCTGTGCATACATGTAGAGAATTGCCATTTGGGAAAGATTAATTTAAATATCTTCAGTTTCATTCACTTAAAAAGAAAAAAAGACAAATTTCAATGATGCATAACTGAAAAATGTAAAAGGATCCCAAGCTTTTTTTCTTATTTAATTGCCTATTTTTCATTATGAATGCCACAAGCAAGATAGAGCCTACAATTGCCTAGTGTACAAGACTTGGCTTCCAACTGGCTTTCAGTTCTAATTGTATTTTTCAGTAGTAGACTCATTTGCAACTGTTTAAAAGCCCTTGAGAAAAGTTCTGACAGAAATTTAATAGCAGGACTTCACTCTCCTGCTACATACAACCTCCCGAGGAATGATATTCTGTGAGGGCTGTTCTATAGGCCTGTCTGTTGGTACAGAGATCTCAATCTGGATGCACAGCATTGCCTATGGGCCAGTTGAACCACTTCATTTATTATGCATAGCAGATTCATGGGCAGGTGTAAGCTTCCATCCAGAAGACTGTAAGTCAGGTGGTACAGAAGTCCCAGGAAAGCAAGGACTGACTGGTCCACCGGCTATTCACTTTGCAGCCATGGGTCCAGGACACATCTTCACCCCCAGCCATCGATGACCTACTAGAAAACCAATCCATGGCCCCTTGATACTACTTATTTCTTTTCCGTACCTCACAGGGCATTTTAATTTTGCTTCATCTGGTTCTCGCTCTCTCTCTGATTCAGGCCAGATAGAGGTGTCTCTCCAGTCAGTACAGTGTGTGGCAGTGGGTCATTTTGAGACAACTCCTTATTAATGAAAGTAGGGCACATTGTTTGAATAGACTCTGGGTTAGCTCTGCTATTACAGAAAGGATATGCCCACAACCTACAGTATGTGTCCAATTTAATCCCAATCAAAGCATATAACTGTGCCTAACTGGTAGCGTGTTGTTCTAGATCTAATTGATCTGCTTAAAAAACAAAAAACTAACAACCCAGCTTGATGGGTGTTTCTGGCAGGCTGGATTGTGTACTGTTGTGATGTTTTGTCATTCAAGATTGATGAAGAAGAACAGGTTACGGTACGGATGCACCTCTCCCAGAAGGCACATTTGGCTGCCAGTGGGGCTCTGGCAGCATGACATGATAAATCACGACTGGAGTACTATTAACCACATGGGGTTTTATTTTGTAAAAAATTTGTTTGGGTTGGGAACAAACTGTAAAAGTCAAAACTTCAAGGATGAATTTGGTCTTTAAAGCTGTAGATATCTATTCCAGGAGTCCCAGTTATCTCTACCAATCCTATACCCAGTTTAGAAAGTTACTTAGACTGTAATCAAGGACTCAGAGCACTTTACTAATTGAAAAAGCAAATACATTGCTTCGCTAATTACTCTGTGCTTGCAGTGCTCATTACGTCAGATTGTACATGCTCATCTTTTGCAATGTAGACACAGTAAACAACTCTCTGCTGTTGAACAAGCAGCAGATTTTCTAAACAAGCAAGGCCTTGATGACTGCATGCAGTTCTCCAGAAGTCCTGACCCACTAAAAAAAGAGATGGCTCTTTGGAATACCTGTACCTGGGTAGCCAAGAATGCAGAAAATTTAAATAACACAATTTGGGGATAATTTGAAGTTAAATGTATCCGGTTTCTGTGGATTGGGAGCTTGAGATGGGATGTACGGCTCTTTGAAAGGAGCCGGATCTTGTGGATCTGTTCATTCCAAACAGCCGTTCGAAAGACTGGTTCATTTTGATATGTATTTTTAAGATGCCAGTCTGGTGGTAACTCATTTTATCCGGGAAATAATCACTGGGAGGAATTTTAGGGGAAAAATTCGGATCAGGATATAGACATCCCGCCAGTATGTATTCTGTTGGTGTGATGTCTGAGTTTGAGTGATTCACTCATTGGCGTAGCAAAGGAGGAGCTTGTGTATGCATCTGTGTGAAGTACAGCAAAAAAATAAAAAATAAATACTTAACTGTGACTCGTTTCCCATTGTTCGTTGCAAAGAGCCGGTCATTAGATCCGGTTTGTTCTCTAAGGTCACAACTCTATTGGGAAATGCAGCTTGTCACCAGGCAAGTAAGGCAAATTGTTGGGGCCCCGGTCAATTTAAGGGCCTTTGAGGGCAGACGAACTACAATAGTGTCAAGTTTTTAGTGATACTAGGAGACCTCCCTAAAGGGCCAATCTGACCCAGCTGTGCACACTTCATTCCATTGCGTGCCATGAATTTCAAACAAGTGTTAGTGCAAACAGTTGCAATGAAGTGCAAAACAAATCATAAAACTGACACCAACAATGTTGTCCTGAGTAAGTCTGTTATGTCTGAAGGACTATGTGTGTGTGCAGACACATCCCGCCAGACTTGGACTTACTGGTCACAGTTGCTTACATACAAAATCCTGATGCAATATTGGATATCCTTCAGAAAATGCGGGATTATTATTATTATTATTATTATTTATTGTTTTTAACGAGACTGTTTTGTAACATCCTCCAGGTTATAAACCCAAAAGAGACTCTGCTGACCACGATTTACTTGAAGTATGGTAATTGGTAGTGGACTTTGTAGTCATGCTTGCGGCATGACTCAAGGGAAGGAAATGTCAGTTTGCTGGTCCACTGGGTCGTCAGTGCAACATTTTGGTCGAGAGGGAAATGTCTGGGAAACCATGTAATTCAGTAGCAAGCTTGGTATGACTGGTATAGTTAGCAATTTCTAAAGTGTGTACAGCAAATAAAGAAAAAAGAAAACCTGTCATTTTAAGGGTTAACCTTCCTGTAAAAGTTAACTCAACCAATGGCCAAACTTATTTGCAAAAATGCTTCTACTACTTTTCTTTTTCTTAAATCATACAGATGGCTCTGGACAGTGTTATGTCCAGAGGATCAGTTTTCAAATGGGCCTTTATCTCTGGGAAGACAAGGCAGTTGATGCCCTGTACTCCTGCTCAAAGAATGGAGAGGTGTTAGTATTTGGCTGGACAGTATAAAATCATGTATGTAATCAGACCTTTGCCATGACCCAGCTCGAGGGCCTCAACATAGAGTGGAGACACACGATGGAGTTGCCAAAGTAAGGGTTTATTTCATTAAAAAGACAATAAAAAAGGCGACAGGTGAGACAGGGTGAAGTTTGGCAGCTAAAAAGTGGTGTCTTAGTCCTCTTCAACAACACCCTTTATTCACATTTTCTCAGGTGTGGCTGATTAAAGTAATTAAACACTGCTACTGCCAGGCCAGTGGAGATGCAGAGGATCATGGCACCTTCAAAATTTATCTTTCTGTCTCTATCCGTACATCTAACCATCCATATAGTATGTAGAGTAAAGGTTTGTTTAAGGTGAATCTTTTCTTTAAAAAAATAAAAATGAAACCCAGGCCCATACATCAATTACAGATTATTTTCTGAACTTATATAGAGGAAAATATAAAGCCTTACCCTTATTAAAGTCTCCTATCCAAGAGAAATGTGTCCCTTAATGTTTCTTGTTTAAAGTGTCCCTATACGCAAAGATTATTAAGCCCCGTATTATATTTTCACGCAGTTCTGAAAATTACAGCATTACATTATTTCTGTGTCACAGAGAAAACCCCGCTGTTTGCAGCTTGACACTGAAACGAGCCACAAAATCAAAGCTAATGCTAGTGCTCTGAAGCTTCAAAACACCTTTTGGTTAATTTACTTTTGAAATAAAAAAAATTGTAAGATTTTAGGAAATTTTCTAAAATACCAAGTCTCTCACAATGATAAATAACACAAAATTGATTTGTTAATGACTTGCAACAAGTCAAAGATCACGTCCTAAGCTTTGAGAACTAAATATAACATTATTGGATTATTATTCTGTATACTCAGAAATGAAATGAGGGAGGAGTAATGCAACCCTGCATCTTTGTGGGTCTCCCATGCCCCCCAATCCCTTTTGTTCGAAGTCATGGTTTTGAATGTTTTCTGTGATCCTGTTTAGTTTTCCTTGTGTTTTCCCTACCGTGTCTTGAGATGACCTGAATTCTGAATGTTTCCTCTTAACAACTCAGGTGGCTTACTGACATGACGTGTCATGTCATGACGCTGAAGATGTGCTGGCTTCATGCCACTGTTGGCTGATTTCTCCCCGCAGAGACAACACAATGCCATGGGTGGGTTGCAACTCAAATCCCATCAAAACATATTCCTCTGAATACTGCCGGAATTTTTACGACTCTGGCTTCGCCTTCCTTGGTACTTGTGCTTCTGTGTTTTCATTAGCATTGCTGCTACGCTTTAACCAGACTCCATTGTTTTTAGTTCTCAAGGGAGCAGTGGTTGACAGGTGATGCCCATTGGCCATGTGGCATGTGCCAGGTTGGGCCAAATCATCCTGGTATGAGGGACATGGAGGTTTTTGAAGATAATGAAATTTAGCCTACTGAAAATAAATATAATTTTATGAATGTACACTTGGAATATTTATTAAATAACTATTTTAAAAGATATTTGATTTGATATTGATATTGATATTATTTAAAAATCTCACGTATCCCTTGGAGTGCCTTCAAGTACCTCCAGGGGTATGCATATCCCATTTCAGAGCCACTGATATGCAGTATATGCATGTTCCTACACTGAAGGTCTTCCAAATATCTCTCTGTGATGGTATGTACGCAACACAATTCCCTTAACTCAAAAGTCCATATTTATTCATCAGGGTTGCTGGATGCAACCGGAAAGCCGTGGATACCTCTCCCGGCCCATTCCCTTCAAATCCACAGTCCACATGGATGATATTCCCTGGGATCGCTCCTCAGATTGCTGTGTGACTGGGATGTCCTCTGAAGCAGCCCGGTCACCCTGCAAATCCGTGCTCTGCACCGACTGACCACTGTACAAGATAATGTCTCAAAGTGAATAATGCACCTATACCAGGGAATGCCTAGTCTGTATTTATTCAGCCCTAGTATCTGATATTCAACAGTTGCATTCAGGGTTTCATTTGTTATCCGAGGCTGGGTTTTTGTCATTTGGCACCAATGCGCTATCCTAAACGTGTTTTTCTCCAGGAATGCCAGCAATCTATAAGGGCCATGTGGTATACAACTGCATCATGATGAAGGCGGCAGGGAGACTGTGCTTTAATGGTAAGTTTCTCCCAGCAGGGGTTAAAGTTCAGATGTGAACGAAAGCCCATAGTAGGGTTTCTGCTTGCCGTGGATTGTTTAACTTCCTCCTCAACGACCTTGCCCTTTCATTTAGTAACTGACCCTGCAGAAGCCACAGGAGTAATCTTCTATTTTTTTTTTCCGCACTGAGACTGAGCAAGGGATGCACAGACAACTATTTAGTCACATATGTGTTTTGTTGGAAGTTATTTCTTCATCTCGTTATTAAAAGTCATCCAAGGATTTTCTTTGGCAATTCGCACTGGCTTCGCTTAAATCTAATTTTGCATGAATAAATAAAATACATGAATTGGATCAGATTCCAAGCTTTGCAAAACTGTATCTTTCCTCTAACTGAAAATCTAATCTTCATCACAGGGCAACATTTGGCTCTTTTTTCTAGTTTTCAACACCCAATATGTGAAAAGTCAAGTGGATAAATGTCTTTCACACGGTTCTGTACACCCCACTTATTCTTTGAAGTGCAGAGGTATTTTTTTTTGGGGGGGGGGGGGGGGGGTTGTTTTCCTATCACTGATAGTCAACAACAAGAAAATATATCAGTAATCTGCTCACCTCGTGTACAAACACCTGCTTATCATCTGCCATTCAAACCCACGCGTCGCATCTCCGCATCTGCTTTCACATGAATAAATAAGCAAACAAATTTACAGAAATAGCTCAAGAATATTCATCGAGGCTGGCGCGCTGCTGAAACTGTGCCAGCGAGTGAGGGGGTACATTTCCTGACATAACTGAAGGCAGCAAACAAAGGCTCCGCCTCCAGAGGTTTTGACAGGTGTCAAATGTATTTTATTTTATTTTTTTCCCCCTAACCCGCTGCAATAAATGAAATCATGGAAGATGTTTCTTCTATTTATTTATTTCATTATTTGTTTTTTTCTGGTTAATTCAGAAGCAGTCACTCAGCACGATTAGGATTCATTTACAAATCCCCTGTTTCTCCATTTTCAGCGGCGAAACTCACCGCAGTGAAACAAACGCTTCATGATTCAGCCTCTGTACTGAAGACAGGATGTCACACTTCTTATTTACACTTTGCATATGTACTATTTTTTTTCCCCCCTTCTTCTCTCAATTGAGTAGTCTGCACTTGTGCACTTCTCGACAGTACTGCGCAGCCCAGACAAGCACATGTTGTCAAGTCTGACACTCGCCATGAAATGAGATCAGGCTCGTGAGAAGGACGATATCTCTGTTGCCACTTTCTCTTTAGTAAAATAAAGTGACGGATGGAACATACCTTGTCAAGGGTTTGGGGTTTAACCCACACACAGGAAAAACACTTTATTTATTTTTTTTGTTGTTGTTGTTGTTGTTTGGATGTTGCTGTTAGATACATCCTGAGATACGCATCTTGTACCAGCACGCTTGTAGCAGACACATGTATGACCCACATAGGTCTCGTTAAAAGCTGCGAAGGCGGCTGTCACTGTCTGCAGAGGCTCAAGCCTGCAGGGTAGTTCCATTCAGATTATAGAGATTTGAGACTTTAATAATAATCAAATATAAGTTTTAGTGGAAATGGTGGAACAAGAAGCTGCTAGATGAAGATCTCTGAAGTGCAAACTCATGAGGTGTGCAGCATAAAACCAGACCATGGATATATACATGCAGTTGCGGGCTGTCAGGGCCAGCATATTCTCCTGTTAATCTTATTAAATTATTCCCTATAGCCTATTCTATTCATTTTGTCTTGCCTGTCTCTCAGCTGCAGTGTTTCTGGCAGTGTAACTTTGCATTAGAGCTTTTATCCAATCATATTTCAGCCATCATGCGTTGCCATAGTCAAAGAAACTTGCCTGGGCCTTCACAATTAAAACTGCAGGCGGCTGAAGCTTGAAACACATTGTAATGACATTGCTCCTTTAACCAATCACATTTCAAGTTTGTATTCTTAGGACTTCTCTGTGGCCTATGGTAGCATCTCCGCTTTTGCGTCCTCTGATTGGACGGTCAGAGAGTCGCTCCGTTTAAGCCAAGCGAGCTGCACAAGCAAATCATCCCTGTTAACGTTTTGATAGGTATTTTTTGAACCCACAACGGAGAAACAAGGAGAGGCTATCGATTTGGTTGCACATGTTCTTAGAAAGCCATTTCTACAGCGAACTTTGAAGCAAAAGCTGGATATTTTGAGCATGCCTGACCCAGCAGCGGGACTGGGTGTGTCCGCCACTTTCAGGCCAGCAACTATGGGCGCTATGAGGAGAACTTTAAATAGGAATTGGGTCGACATTGATGCTTCTGCTGAGACTGTTGATGGTTTCTATAGCAGTGTCGTCTTAATGATCGTATCAAGATGTGTTTTGAATGATTTTGGAGGGCATTGAAGGCCAAGGTGGGAAAATGCACAGCCCGCCACCGTATACGTGGTTAAATTGTTGCCTGACCTCTTCGTTATAACGCCATTAGTTTGTTTCGATGCACCGAGAAATCTGTGACTTAAACCACCTGTTAAGACCAGGTGCTGCCGAATCAACCGAGACTGAAACGTGTGAGATTACCACTTAAATAAATAATGATCATCTGCTGTAAAGAGTAAAGAGTTTCTGTAAAAAAAAAAAAATATATATACTGAAAAAGACAAAGGCACATGTTTAATTTCTAGGTGGAAAAACTAACGATGGTGTGAGAATATTCATTGCCCTGGGGGGAATGGCCTCATGTAAATACAAGAGTGCAGGGCAACACTGTTTAAACATGGAAATATAATTGATTGATCCATGCCGGAAAGGAGGCTGTGCCACAGTCAGTGCTGCGAAACCAGTCCAAACCCTAATGCTGCTGACCAATTACATATATTTGTTTGTACATTCATGAGAAACATTGATCTGCTTTTGTTATTTTCACCTTTTTAACCAGTGGAAATGGGGAAACAGGAGTAGAGCCGGTCCCGCAAACTGAGGCACATAAGAAAGTTCCCTTTGAAGGAGAGTAATTTGTTTTATTTAGACACCGTGCTGCTGCAGGAAATATGAATCATATGAAAAATGTATGGACCTTAGGTCTCTTAGAATTACCTGCCAAAATGTTTCATGACTCATAATATGCAAACAGCTGAAGGGTAGGTATATCCACTATTGGAGTGCTTCTTTGCATATAGTGGCTCAAATAAAGCAAGAAAACAATATCAGTCAATGAGTCAGTCAATCAATCACCCAGGGCATGTGAAGCTATGGGTAGTAGGTGTTTTCAGCGCACATTTTCTCATCTGTAATTCATCAGGAGGATTGAATCTTTAGCGCTTTGCACATGCATCGATATATGACTACTGTCCGCTGTGTGCTTTAGCTGTATGACTCACCATATTATGTGGCTTTTACTACTTTTTTTTTTTCCAGAGTGGGTGCTTCTTTACCAGACAGGAGAAATGAGATTTAAACAGCAGAGAGCTCCAGGGCCAGACTGTCAAAAGGTAAATAACCAAGCGACCAAACAAAGGAGGAGGGACAGGAAATCTGTCTCCATTCAGTGAAGCTACATACAGAGCGCTTAAAGCTTATGACGCATGATAGATTTAAATAGAGTCCTTGTATTGATTTTTATTAATGGGAGTTTCCACACCATAACCCCCGCAATCATTTCAAATTCTCTAACCTATGGTTGGCGCATGAGAAAAGGAAATAACAGCATTTAGTGTAAATACCTAATCATCTAGAGAGAGATCACTTTATAGTCATTGAGAAGACAGATCAATATCTAATCTTATGGAAAATGCTTCGGTTTAATTTCTCTCTGTGATTGTTTCATTTTTTTTAAACAGTTTAATAGTCGAACACGCCTTTAGTCAACTTTCCTTTCATTGCAACAGTAGGAACATCTCGTGGCTTTTCAGGTAAGAGGAGAATCTGAGGGGGGGGGGCGGTTCTACTTTGATGTCAAGTTGTGCCAGCGCTGACATTCTTTCTTGAAGCTGATTCTTGGGGTGATGCAGCTTGAGAGTGATCTGATCTGCTCTCAGAGATTTTTCTTATTTCTCCCCAGTACGACGTATCAACCTCGCTGAGTTTTCTGATATCTCATTGCAACACCTTGACGCCGCTGAACTCCGGCGCCTTCCTATTTTGCAGTTGCCTGCAAAATAGTTTGCTGCATCCCTTGCTGGAAAAACAAGAATAGGGCAGTGAAGAGACGACTACAAATGAAGTTTTCCAAAAAAATTTTGTTATTGTTAATTTCAGGGATGACAGCCATTAAAACTGTCTGATTTCATAGAGGCATTAAGGCTCCGAATATTATCACAAACTGCCTATCTGTTTGTCACCAGTGCATGTTATGTTGAAAAGTCAACTTGCATGCTTTATGTACACACCGCTTCAGTCATTGGTCTGTTTTTATTTACAGATGTAATCTTGGCATGTATTTATCTTCTCTTTTAAACATGAAATGTGGAAAATCCACTCTCCGTTCTAAGGATATAAAGCAATTTGTGGTTCCTAAGGTACTAACTGAATTGGGAAAGACAGCTTTTAGGTTTTCTGCTCCTGCTGCATGGAACAACCTACCGTCTAAGCTCAAACTTCGAGACTAAGACAACTTAGAAAAAGGTGAAATCTGTTGTCTGTGTGCAAATGATTTACCTGAGCATTTCTTTGTTACGCAACTCTGAGGTCCTGGATCTATTTTACAAGGGAGAATTAACATTAAAAAAAAGACATAAAATCACAATGGGACAAACCTAGTTAAACAACGGCTGAATAGAAAACGGGCCAGGTAGATCGATTTGAAAACACAGTCCTGTTTCTCTGGAATAATTTGATTGCCAATCCCTCACATTATTGAAGTGGCTGAATAAACACAAGCCAACGTGCAACACTATACAAGTTCATTAAGGACTTGCCTGGGCATCTTTAGCTACAGGCAAGCTTGAGGAGGTTTCCATTAGCCTGCGCTTTAGTGTTCGGGTTCTGCTAAAAAAGAACAACACACACACACGGCACAGATCGAGTAGGTAGCTCACTATAAATAAATACTTTCTGCTTTTAGATCTTGGTTTTAATTGGCATTTCTAGTTTCATATTATATCACCATTACATACAGTAAAAGGTTATCTGGGTGTCTAAGTTTAGTCAGTCGGTGTATTTTTTGTGCTAGTTATAAGAATCAGGTGTGACTGTTTGAGCTGCAATCTCACACTTAACCCATGGAGGCAAAAATTTATCATTTCAGCCGTCACCTTTCGTTCCTCAAGGGAAGCGCGGTGTGGATATCCCCCTTAGCTGTTCTGTAGGGGATTACAGAAGTAAACTGCAGCTTTAAAGGGACAGGAGAGGTCACCCCAGCACCCCTCCTTCCTCCCTCTCCCCTACCATCCTTTCTGGTCCCTCTTCGATTCCTTCAGACTTACCCCCTCTCCGCCCCCTCTCGCTTCATCACTCTATTGCACAAATGCATCCTGCCACTGATGGTCTCATCTGGGATTTATATGTGACCTCCCCCTCCTTGTCTCGGTGTGCAAGGACGGAGCCGATAAAGTACAGGCAGCCACAAGAAAACCAACAATATCTGTCCTACATAGACACAGGAAACATGTCCCTTACGTGCAGTACAGTCATGCTGGTTAATGTCTGTACATTTCCCCGATAGGCACTCTAAGCTGAATAGATGAGGGTTTATTTTGGCTGAGTTCCCATAAAATGACAAAGTCAAAGGGTTTATTTGATCACCGAGTAACTTGCGCTGACAATATATAGCTATAGGTCAAGGACACAAATGCCACTCATGCGTTTTCACACAGCAACATCTGTAGCCACAAAAGGGGGGAGGAAAAAAAGTACATCAGAGGAATTTGGAGAGAAAAGACTTTTGGTCTGCATCAAGGAGGTTCTTATGACAGCAAGGAAGGAGAACTGTCAACATCAAATGTAGTCTGACAGGGAAAGGAACACTCTGAGGATCTCCTGAACACCTCTGACATGTCCTTCCAAGAAGAAAGAGGCACAAACTGGGGGCTTGGGGGGAAGGCTTGCCCGCTTCCCTATGGGAGGTCACGCACTTGGTTAAAAGCTCAGCGGGTGCAAGGAACCAGGGCTGAATGAGATTCCTCCTGAAATGCTTTGGACGTTGTAGGACCGACTAGGTTGACACACCTTTTCAATATTGCACAGAGGTCAGTGACGGCACCTGGGGATCAGCAGTGGTGGTCCTCATAACTAATAAAGAGGCACCGCCGGGGTGGTGGAGAGGAGAGTCTGGTCAATGTCAAACCTCTGTTTTGGGATTGCAGATTCCGTACAGGCCGTGAAACCGTGGATCAGCCTTTTAACCTCGCAGTAGTGGAGAGGCGATTTCTGCATTATTTGTTGGAGGGTGCTGAGGTCATTTCTACCTCACGTCCTCCTCCTGTTTAAGAGCTGCGTCTGTACGTTGGGCTCAACCAAGGCTGAGTTGTGTCCCCTTTGTTCTTGAACTTCATGGACAGGATGTCAAAGCAGAGCTGTGACCTGAAGTGTGTGTGTGTCCGGTTTGGTGACCTCAGGATCACGTCTCCGCAGATGATGTGGGCTGTGACCTTCAGCAGGCACTGGGACCGTTTTTAACACCAGTGTGGGCTGGCTGCAAGGTAGACAAGATTGCTGAATGACACAAATGGCTGAAATTAGTTTATTTGAATTTTTTACCATTCACTGCAGGGTTTAAATGATAATCAAATCATTGCAATCCAGCAAACCGAATATTTTGGATACAGGGTATATTTTATAATTGCTTCGTGCTTGTGCCATAGAAACCACCAGCAGAGGTAATGTACCATGTCATCAGTTTAAACAAGGTTTATAGTTTACGGTTTATCCTTTTATAGTCATTACTTCTAAAGACACATCAACGTAGATCCCTTGATGCATGTTTTTGTTCTTGACATCACTGAGGGTCCATATTTGAGGATGCTTGTTTCTTTCTATGGTCACGTTTGTAGGAACAAGGCCGAGTTATAGTGCATCAAAAAAAAAACCTGATCTAACCTGCTGCCACTATATGAAAGAACACCGTCATCAGACTCTTTCTATTGATTCTTAATCAAAAGAACTGCTCCGCTACATCAGAAATTTCCCTGCATCTCCTTGAGATTAAGAAGCTCTTGGAGTCCTCTGGGAATCCGAGATGAAAATAATGGAATGAGAACAGAATCTGTTTAGGGAAACACTCCCTTATGAACAAATAAGAATCGCAGTCTTTTCCTGAAGCTCCCAGGGATACAAACATCTCCAGGCAAACTGGGACGCTCAAGATGTCACACTGAGACAAAGGTTCAGCCTGAGGCCATTGTCTTTTCCTTTTCTGTTCTTTCTGCTGCTAATGTAATTTCCACAAACAGCAATGAGCCTTGATCTTAAATGTCTTATGAATGTTTTTAGTAAATTCCTCATCTTCACTGATTCACATTTTTCATTTTTTTTCCCCATAATCCTTTCTATTTGTATTGGAATTGGCTTGGAGTCATAATTTATATACAGTATATAATTCACTAATCAGTTATCGGACATATTAGCCTGAGCTTTTAAAATTTGCAGTCGTCTTTGAAGAGAGACAGCTTCTTCTGGAATCAGAATGCAAGGTACATCAAACCCAACATCCAAGTCTCTGCACAAGTCATTCTGATGCAATACACACATTGCACTTTTGTATTGTTCAAATTAATTATTCGCAGTGAGGCTTCTCTGACCTGCTGAATTCTGATAACGATCTGTTTGCGTTTTCAAGTGGTCGAGAAAAGGAAAGACGTGGTGCAAGCAGCGGTTGGTCTGCGACGTAACAGACTGATGAGGTTATAGGAAACTATTTCTCTCTGCAGAAAAAAAGACCCCCACGATCCAATCCTGATATTTTAATATTCAGCGTCGGTCAGTCCCATTCCCGATCTGATCTTAAACAAACATAATTTCCTCCCCTGGAGATTCATAAAAGCTTTTCTTATCACAGTGCCACTGTAAATAGCGATAAATAGATAATAGCGCTGTCAATGTTAGTGTAGTGCTGAGAGGGAAGCTCGTACCTTGGCTCCAGAAGCTCCAAAATGGTGAAAACCTCGGTTCTCTACTAGAAATGTTCTGGTCATACAACGCAGTAAAGTCTATAACCCTCTCTGTTATATTTTGTCTTGAGGAAAACTTTCTGTTCTTTTAAACATAGCGTTCAGTGTTTTTTGTCGCAGTTTCGGTGCAGCCTTTGCCTGCGTTGCCTCCATGTGTTCCATTTCGTGATTTTTGCTTTATTAAATACTGATCTCCTATTACCACCTAGCCAAACATCCACATTGTACAATTTACAAATTGCTGTCTGACTGACTTCTTTTCCCAAGTAAGGTACACGCAGCCGACATTTTTAGTCTGCAGACATGAGTTAGATTCTTCTTCTTCGATTTGTGGTGGCTTTGGTGCTTGCCACCCTCCTTCAAAACACTTCTGCTTCTTCTTTGAAGACGTTTGGCTGCTTTGATGCTAGCCAGTCACCAATAAGACAGAAGAATAGTTTTTGACGCTACCGAAAACAAAACAAATAACTACAAAAGATCAGGCTTGAACATGTATCTCCTGGTACCAATCTCCCAATCCACCGATCGGGGCATCCCTGAAAAATAAATCTTATGGCTTGTGAAGACAGACTAATAAATATTGCTTTGACATTACTGACAATACTGTCAGTATCATACACAAAACCAATGCTGACGGATTGTTGGTAACCTCAGTGATAAAGATGCATTTTTCGAGGACTTCATTTCTGCCAAATGCATCAAAACTTGCCAAAAACTGTTCACCATCACCTTACCCACTGGTTGAGGTCTTCAGTCAGCTGCTTTTATATCTCATAAAAGTCCATTTTACAAAGAAACTTTGATCTTTAATCATCTACTGGCTCAACACCGTAATTATTGCCGCGGCCTCAAGTTGATCTTTAAAAATATAAGTATACGTGCTGCTTGTTAACTCTCCCTTTCACCATTTTTTTTTTTTACCCTGAAACCAGACGAATACCCCGCCAACGTGCAATGTGCGCCGGGGATGGAAGGTTACGGGCAGGGCTATGACTGTGAGTTAAAGAATCAAATAAAACAGAACTTCCCATGGACCAGACAGGCAGTTCATTAAGCAGACAGCTCGGAGAGGAGAGACTGTCTGCTCGTAACTGAACGCAGAGGATCCTCACTCACCTAAGCCGTGCATCACTCTGCTGAATGGAGCTTGTTCTCAACATCAAACAGTTTGCTAAATAATTAAAAGTGCATTTCATTTTTCAGCCTACCCTTACTTTCATTAAGCCAGGCCGAAAGAGGAGGCTGCTGAGCTGAAGCCGGAGACGATGGCACTATGAAAAATGTAAATCTTTCAGACCAAATTGCTTTTTGAAATGTATAATCACTTTGCCGCACATATTCTAAATTGTTTGTTATTGCAGATTTTAATTACATCCTAATTATGTTTACTCAACAGAAAGCACTTTCAATCTGCTCGTACAATCAAGGTAGAAGAGGCTTTGCAGTTGTCGAAAGGTTATAAGTTAGCGTACGTTCAAATGAAGCATTAACTATGCCATCCTGAAAGAGTATTTTTGTGTTTATTCCATAAAAACTGATTTTATAATAATAATAAGTGAAGGAGGGAATAGTTCGACCTTTTCCTATGATCAAAGCTTATGTGTCCCCTTCGAAAAATGCACTTTTGAATCCGTTCAATGAGCATCTCGGCCATCTTTCACACCAGCGGTAAACCGATGTAGCCACAACACCGGCTCATTTCAAGAGGTCTGGAGGAAACCAACTTAGAGGCCTCCGAATAGGTGAGCTGTGTGGAGAGCAAGGGTTGCAGCTGGATTGGCTGCAACTCTGAGGAAAAAGTCCATAAAAGTGTCTCCTTTGCCTTGTTTATTGCCCTGGACAGGGTAAGTTCCTCAGTTATTTACAATGCAACCTACAACACCGTACGCGGTCGGCGAGTGTGACTCAAAAGAACTTGAGTGAAGTCTGGATTTGTTTTGGCTGTAGTTTGCTTGTTACAGCAGATGCACAGCAGTCAGTGTCACCTTCACACTCAAATGCATTCCTGCGGGAAAACAAAGATTTGATGCACTGAATGGGGTTGACAGTTATTTGTCAAGTACTCTTTAATAATTCACATTTACAATCCGCCGCTCTCCTATCAATGAATCTGAAATACTAATGTATTCAGAGGATGAAACAACAAAAAGCCGATTGTTTAAACATGACGATGGTTTCCAATTTTAAACCTGATAAAACCTGAAATTAAAGCTCACAGGCTGGCAATTACCAGAGAAGAGTTGTTGCCTTGTTGTTTTCTTGCAGAATTCCTCAGAAGAACTAATATTCATTTGAAATTTGATGGCCATTTCAAAACCATTAAACCCAAATTTATCATGTTTACAGGACAAACAACACGTGATGGAGAACCTGGTTCGTCACATGCCACACATACGGGTTGCGTAATGCACTTGGGCAATCTTGTTTAGACAAAGTGTAGAAAGCGGCAACCGCAAGAGCAATGAGAAGGATGTCGCTCTCATCAAAGCGAACGCTGAATTATTCAATCAAATTAATGAAAGCTCATAAAAAATGTAAGCCTTTGACACGCTGCCGGCTTTTTGACAGACGTATCTCAGTGAAACTAACCGTGAAAAAAGCTTCTTTGAAATAGTGGTGGGGGGGGGTTCTTCATTATTAAAGATCTCTAGGGTTTGCCCTTTGAATTAGAAGAATTACCCAAGTCTAAGCGAGGGACACGTGAAGTCATGTCCGGGTCTGCCCGAACAAAAATGTAATTTGTTGAAGTATATTTTGATGTGACATTTGAAAACAAGGACTGGATAAAGCCCAAAACCCTTTTTTGGTGTAACTCCACTTTGGTTCAAATCAAGACTTCTTCTTACTCATTTGTCCCATGAGAAGACACAATTTCAGACACATTGTTGCCGAGGTTTCTCTTTTACCCTCTCTTAAATGTTTCAAGAGTAAAATTGATTTACTCAGACGCAACCACAGACTCTCATGATGGACCAAAAGTCTTTTTCAAGGTTGAAAATGGCTTATAAAAGCCTTGTAGCTCCAGTTTTCAATCAGTAAGTCAAATCTCAGATTAGGGTAAAGCCTAAAGACACTGCTAACATTGTCAATACTTCGACAGTTCTGTTCTTAGAAACTCTTATTTGGTCAACCCCCACAGCCACTTCACATACTCTCTTGCATGTTCAACCAATACCTGTCTCTCTTGCTTATTGATCCTGTACGTTTCTGTGCGTTATACTGAGCTCCATCAGCCTGTGAACAACCTACGGCTTCTGGCATGACTGTAATCTGTTGTTGTTAGTTTGGAGAGCAGCCATTAGTAAATCTCGTCAGTGTTGCCTGACGCCTGGATCTGGATGTGTGCACAACAGGAAGTATGCAGCATTTAATGCTGAATTACTTTTACTTCAGAACGCAACTGAAAAATGAACGATCGTGTGGGATTCATATGTGTTTTCAAGTCTGTGTTGCTCTAATGACCACACTAACTAATGAGCATTCGAAATGCATTTCCAGGGAAGGAAAGATTTATGGAGTTAATTTCAATCTGCTGCCGATCCTCATGGAACCCTGCTGCAAAATGCAGCAGATCCAATTAAAAATTATAATTGTGATGACCAACATATGGGTTCAGTAGTATGCATATTCACATGTGGTGTAATATTCTGGACGTGTGAATACACATAATATGCAGTGAGCTTCGTGGACCTGCAGAGCCCGAGGCAATCCTGAAAGGATCTCATTAGTTGTGTGCACACTAACCCCTTATCAATTTCAATATTAGGATATATACTGCAGCTAAACACGTATCAAACAGTATGCCACACTTACTGCCTAATAATGTCAATTTGCATATAACTAACTATTCAGACTGTATTCTTAATATCTTTCAATGCTCTTCTGATCGCCTTGCACAGTTTAAGTATGCAGGAATTGTGTATAATGCCATTTGACAGAAACCTGAACCTTGAAACAATGGTAACCTGGTTCCATTTTAGTCTCTCCAAAACAAAAATGTCAATATTCACCCTTAAGTAGTCCTTCTGTTTATTTATTTATTTTAAGTTTTGCTGTTGACTCTGCAGGGTAAAAGCCATCCAAAAGAGTTTCTAAGAATTCACTCACAGCAGAAGCAGAGTGAGCTTGAACCACACAAGAATTTGCCACCCGAAGCGCCAAAAACAAAAAGAATGAAGAAGCACCAGCAAGAGAGCGGCCCAGACAGTTCCTACATATTTAAAACTCGGTTTCAATCCACAACACAGGTTCACTCGGCTACAAAGACATTCTTTGTTCAGTGTTTTCTACGGCAGGGCCAAGGCTAAACTAGCAACAGCGGCACAAACCCAGACAAACGCAGCCGGCTGTTCCACCTGTGACACGTGCTTTTTGACACTGCTGCCAAGCGGCATCGGACATGTATCCGCAAAACTCTTTCGTAACACCGACTCAAAACCGCGCTGGAACATTTATACTTTCACACAACTGTTAATTAGTTATCTTCGGTTAAGCAAAAGGACAGGCACCTGCTCTCTCTTAGCTTTGGGGCTGTCGGTTTCGGCGTCGGAGCCATTTCACACGTTCTTTAGGATTTTCTCTTCCGTCAGGCGCCTGTAATGGCCATGTGTTGGCACCTTCTGCACACTAGTCTGCAGGACCCATATGCTCGAGTGCAGTCTGTTATGTCTGAAAGATAATTAAGCTTCTTGACACGTACATGAGGAGGTTGCTAAAACCTAAACTCTGCTGGGAAAAGATTATTTTTCTTAGATCTGTGGTGCAAAGACAAAATCTTAGAATCCGATGCAAACCATGAGAACGACGGTACAATCTAAAATCTCACACTTAACAAAGCTAGTGATTCGGAAAGGTTATTGTGTTATGTCTAGTGTTGCTTTCGTCAACGAAAACTATGACTAAATATTGTCGTCAACGAACCTTTATCACGTGACTAAAACGAGACGAGACGTAACGTAAATGCTGGTCATGCGACGATAACTATAATTAAATGTATAATGCAATATTGTTGACGAATAAAAACGAGACTAAATGTGGTTTACAAAATAAAAACTATGCTAAAATGTCGTAACATTTCGTCTCGTCTCGTTTCGGTCAACGAAAATGGAGAAACGTTATTTTGTCTTGTTTAGTCGCGTTATTATTATTATTTTGTAGTTTTTCTGTTTCCTGTGTCCAGAGCCCGTTTCTCTCGCAGGCGACGTCACTTCCTCAAGCTCCACTCGCGGTATTATTTAGAAGATGCTCTGCTCCAGTGAGTCTGCGACTCTGCGTGAGTACTGAGTAGCGAGAGAACTGTGAGTAGGCTACTGAGTAGCGTGACAGAGAAAGGGAACGATGGCCGGCCAGCCGGGGGTCTTTGGTAGAAGAAGAAGAGAAGACATTTGGAAAAACTTTAAATACATCGAAGTGGAAAATAAAACCGAATGTCTTGTGGTGAAAGATAGGGAGAAGTGCGGCAAATAGTAAATAAATAGTAAAATAAATATGTTGTAAATTCAAATCAGCGTCTTCCGTGTCTGGAATGGATGTATTCTTGAGTCTATAAGGTAACAATAATATAATAAGAACCTTGTTTGAAATAGGTTTGGCTAAAAGAAAATTTTGGTTTTGTCTATACTACAAGGTAGGCTACTTATACTATATTGACTGGGTTAAATAGAATTGCATTACTAAAAAGAGACTAAAATACAATTTATTGACTTAAACTAGACTAAATGTCATCAGTTTTCGTCGACTAAAACTAGACGAAAATAGTCATGGATAATTCTGACTAAAATAAGACTAAAATGCTCAGACTTTTAGTTGACTAAAACTTGACTAAAAAGAGTATGAACATGACTAAAACTAATAAAAACTAAAATGACAGCTTGACACAAAGACTAGACTAAAACTAAAATTAAAACAGGCCGCCAAAAACAACACTAGTTATGTCAAAATATATTTCGTACAGGTTGTTATACCCACTTCCAGCGTGTAATTTTAATGGTGTTGTGTATATGAAGACAAAGCACACTAAACGTTAAGCCTGTTCTCCAGCTCTTAGTCAGATCTTTTTTTTTTTTGCATACATCTCCCAAAATGCTCAATGCTCATTCTCTCATCTTCTGAAACCACTTGAAGGGTCACAAGGGTCCTGGAGTCTATCCCAGCTGTCATCGGGCAAGAGGCGGGGTACACCCTGGACAGGTCGCCAGTCTATCGCAGGGCTAATTCAGAGAGACAAGAAAACCATTCACGCTCACATGCACACCTACGGCCTATTTAGAATCACCAGCTAACCTAACGGACAGCAGGGGGAAGCCGGAGTACCCGGAGAGAACCCACGCAGACACAGGGAGAACATGCAAACTCCACACAGAAAGGATTCAAACCCGGAACCTTCTTGGTGTGAGGCATCAGTGCTAATCGCCACTCCTCACTCCATTTGAAAAAAACTTGAATTCAAGCCGCATGTGCAGTCGCTGGCATTCAGCAAAAGCCCCTCAGCGAATAATTATTGCCCTTAGTGAGGCGAATTTTAATTTTGTTCGCTTAGCAGAAACGGCTCTAGAGAGATTTTTCAGTTTTCAATGGGATACTTCCCACCTCCCGAAGAAAAGGAAAGCCTCCTTGAAACAAGGGAGTCCAATTGCAAAAGGGAAACTTGAGATTTAGTGTGTAATGTATTGTGTTATTTATATTGTGAGGAGGTGTGAGCCAATTTCCTGTGGTTAGCGTATTAATTAAAGATTTTAGAGATTACGAGGCTTGTGAACACACTGACAAACTCCTCCTCCCTTTTCTGACCTAATTCTACATTGACTTGTGTCGCTGTTACAAAACCATGACGCGTTTGACAGTTGTTGTCAGACCTGTCATGTTTCTAGTGGTTTTTTTTTTTTTTTTTCTTTGTGTGATTCAGGTCCGCGAGTTACTCCTGAACATCCGAGGGAATTTATCATGAAAGCGTTAAGAAATCTAAAACAAATGTTACATTTATAACACAACAAAACGTTTCTCTGAATGACAATTAAGCGTGACTGATTAGAAATCAAAGACCGCAGGGTTTTAAAGTACCTAAAAAGGAACTTCACATATGATTTATTTAAAATATATTACAGTGGTTTCACAGTGAATAGGCAAGGAGCGAGGTACACATATGATGTATCGCACAGACGCAACAATCTTTGATGTTGAAATTGCATCTGACAGTCCTCACAGTATGAAAGGACACGGAACGCCGGCTTTAAGCTTAAATAAGCCCGAAAACACATCTCTATTATTAGCATTATCTGTCAGCACTCAAACCAAGTGACAAGTCTTCACAACATGCAACAACTGTTCCCGCAGACGGGAGATCATAATGGTGTTGCATTTCCTTAGAAGAATTTAAAGCTCATTAGGGTACGGAGCTCGCGGCGAGGCAATTTCCTGGCTCCACCAAAACCGATGAGGACACGGCCATTACGGCACCTGTGGGAAACTTTCGGCCCATTTCCAAAATCTCATTAGGTACATCGCTGCATGTTGGCGTTACAATGAAAGGAAGTGGTGCACTCGCAAAGTTTCATTTTAATTATTCAGTGCTGGCAATAAAGTCCCCTAGTATGTCCAATGAGGTAGATGATAGAGATGAAATGAGTTTTTCTTTTTCGGGTCTTCCCAGAACGAGGGCTGAACGGATAGCGTGACGCAGTAGAGGTTTCTTTTTCTTTTATGGAAAATGAAGCAGCATGATGTAAGATTTCAATTTATGCTGAGAAGGAAAATAATACATTTTGTTTTTATTACCATTTTTAATCTCTTTTCACCTGAAATTAATGAAAATGTGTAATGACAGGGTAAATCATTATCCATTTTTTAAATTTATCTTTTGGGCTTGAGAATTGGCGGTCGATTAATGTTGCATGGATTGTCCGCGTATTTTAGGGATAACTATCAATAGAATGTCATGTGCACGCTTGACATATTCAAATATGTCATTAAAAGTATATTTCTGTGGTTAACTTTATACTTGGTAAAGCATTCTCATTTTTGTGGGCATGCTGATGTTGGCAATCTGGCGTTTTGTTTTGTGCTCATCTAGGTATTTATTACAAAAATATTTTGGGTCTTGAATCATTTAGTATTTCAATTTTAGAGGCATTAAAAGGCAAATAAGATATTTCTGGTTTTATATTACAAAATGCATAATTAAAATATGTCGGTTTCATGGTCAAATATGATTAGATTTTCATTTTACTTTAAATAACAAGAAATATTGTTGCTTGAAAACAGAAAAACTAAAAGGTTTCTGTGCTGTGTAGAAAATGAAGGAGAAGGAAGGCTGTTCTGTGTAAATACACCATGATACGTGGCAGTGGGGCAATCCAGCGATCAGTCACATTTGCACAGTCGTGTTCCGAGTTGACTGAAACTGATTTAACGTTTGCGGTAATTACGATGAAACGGCTCTGAGGGTATTTTAGAACCACCAAAAGTAACAGTAAAAGAAAACGTCTGGATCTCAAAGTAAACATTGGTGTGGGGTTTCATTCCCATTATTTGTGATTACAGAAGAGGTCACCGTATGAAAAGAAAGAAAGGACTTCACAGACATAAAGAAAGAACGCACAAAGAAAAAAAGAACGGAAAGCCAATTGATCCAGTCTAATGAACCTAATTAATTAAAAATGAATGATTTCCCATTGCTGATAAGTTATTAACCAGGAATATAAGCAGTTGCTGTATACTGATGAATTTAGTAAATGTTTCCTACTTCAGTGATCCTATTGACAATGTCCCTCCTATAGGACAAGTGTTTTGGACAGATTTGATGTGGAACAAGAACTCCTTGATAAGCAAATCAGTTCAATAAAGATCCCAAAAATTTAAAAAAAATCCCTTTCTTTTTTTAGTTTTTAAGACCCATTTCTGAAAGGAAAATCGAAATTCACAGACACAGAGCATTTCCTCCAGTGTAGTCTATGGGAGAGAAGAGAGAAACAGATATGACACGCAACAAAGGCCTCCAGCTGTAACTAAACCCAGGATTTTGTGGTTGATTTGATGGTATGTGCCTTAACCAGTGAGCCGCTTGGAAAAGAATAAAAAGCCGCCTGTTAGCAGTTCCTTTCCCGCTTTCAGACGAAAGATGTGATGTGCGTTCAGCATCGAATGGTGTGCACACTCTGCGCGCCATGCAGCTGGACATCACGTGTCCCTGCGTTCTGCCTCATGTGTTTCTTTAATGCCGTACAGTTCGATGGAAACAATGCGGAGGGTCTGAGCAGCATCACACGGCAGCAGAAGTAAATGTGTGTCGTAATTCAGAGTAGTGTGCAGACACATGACCTTGTTACGCCATAGGTTACGGCAAAAAAAAACAATGCCTTTGAAGAAAATCACAAAGAGAGCATTCCTGTAATTGCAATAGTGGGCTTCAAGACAATGACAGATCTTTGGTGCAGGTTTAAATGGCATGCTGCATCTAAGCAGGTTGAAAGTCGCAGCCTTAACACACAACAAATACTTTATGCTGTGACATTATTTTGTGACATTGCAGTGTATACTGCAACTTAGAACAATTATCTTCCACAGGGTGACATTTAGCAAGAGACTTGGAGTCATTTCTGAACTGTGAACTACCAGTTTTTTTCTCTCAGCTTCATCGACTTTGTTTAGATGGAATTAGTTTCCTTTGCATCAGTTTTCTTGTTGTTGAGATCTATTTCTGAATGGTAGCAAGAAACTTGGTGGTATATATAATATATACAAAATACACCAATCAGACATAACAGAATGGCCACCTTCCTAATATTGTGTAGGTCTCCCTTGTGCCTCCAAAACAGTTGTGACTCATCCGAGAACGGACATGCGCCTTCTAAGGATGTCCTGTGGTGTCTGGCAACAGAATGTTGTTAGTGGGGGCCTTTGGGTCCTATGAGTTGAGGGGAGGGGCCTCTGTGGATCATCCCACAGATACTTGATCAGTTTGGGATCTAGGGAATTTGGAGGCCAGGTCAACACACTGTGCTGTTCTTCATGTTTTTTTTTGAGTTGTTCCTAACCTGTTTTGTGTGTGTGTGTGCCTGTGTCAGGCTGCATCCTGCTGGGGATGGCTGCTGCCATCAAGGAGTGTCATTGCTATAGGGTGGGCGTACCTGGTCTGGTCTAGGTGGGAGGTACATGTGTAAGTAATGTCCACACGAATGCCAGGTCCAAAGGTTTTCCAGCAGAACACTGGATTGTCACAAGATGGTGAATGTTATTTACTTTTCCTTTCAGTGGTTTTAATGTTGTGGTTGATCGGTGTATAATGCATGCAGTTATTCATAGATTGTTATCCCTTTACCGTGGAAGAGGGTAATTAAATGCAGCAGAGGTCTGGCATTCAAACTGAGACCTCAGCTGCTGAGGGCCCCCTAACGACTCCTACACCCTACGTGCTTGCATAGCTGCTGACCCTATGCTCTGGCCTGACGTCCACCACCTCCCCAGAACTGTAACCACATGTCACAGTGATACAGACTCCAACTGCTGTGACTGGTCTGAAATGAATTACCTTGTCCACATATCTCAGCGGTCGGACAAGCTCAGAACATTCTCCCTCAGGTGTCTTCTCTATTTTCCGTGTCTCAGTGCGTTCGGTAAAAGTTGACACTTATCAACTTCATCCTCAAAATGAGCTGCTCGGTTGCAGAGTATACAGAGGAACTCGGCTCTGACTGACTCGTCAACGTGTAATTAGGGAATGACGCCGACAGCGCAGAGATATAAATGCCTCCTATGCTATAGGTTATTTGTAGACCCAACGCTGGAGAATAAAACAAGCTTTAGCCGTCATGCCGCCTCAGCACCACTGTAATCTTAAAACATTCTATAAGATCTTGTCTGTGCACCATTATGACTTGGATGTGTCTCCTCATATGAACCCTGCTTACAGCAAAAAGAAAGGAGCTCTGACCAACACCAATCCATAATGACTGTCTGACAAGAATGAGCAAAGTCTAGGAACCACTCGGTGAAGAACATTTAACAACTGAGGAACCATATTTCTTTGATGGAGCTGATCCATAGTGGATTCATTTACATGGACAATATGACGAGAACACAGCTGAAATATTTCTGCTCAGAGATATACAGTATATGTGTTTACACATGCCCAAAACATCAGTGTGTATCAAGACTGCCCGTGTCGATTCCAGCTTCATTCATCTTCTCTCATGTTCGCCACATGTGGTGCAAGCATCCACAGAAAGAATTTCTTCCCCAGTCAGAGAAAAATGCTTCAAGCATTTACGTGATTATTAGGCGCTACCATTTTCCAAGTGATCGGATTATCAAAGGTATACACCACCCTTCTGAGTCTGATTTAGGATTCCTTCTGATCGGGCTGGTCTTTTCTGATTGAGGTGGTTCCACAATGCATTTTTACTCTGACTGGGGCAGTACTCTTATTATTAATAAAGGAAATATTTCCATTCATTACCATTTCCATAAATTCACAAATAATGTGATGTTTGACCTATACTAATTTAAAGCAATGACTGGATATGTATATCATTTGAGTCCACACTTCTGTTCTTTCTTGCCATGCTGCATTTTGGAGAAAATCTACCACTTTGGCCAGTTCAGAGTGAAGCATGATAGTCTTGAGGGGTTTGGGCTGTTTCATTAAATCATACAGCGAATAGCACTGCGGCACACTGCCTCCATTTTTCTTACAATACCGGCGTTGCATAAGAGGAACCTGCTCAGGTCACCAGGCTTTGTAGCCTCAGCAGCCTTCACACTGAGAGACTGCCGCCCTTGGCTTGCACCTCCATCAATAATTACTTGGCTTTAGAAGTTGCTTTCGGGAAGCTGTGTTCAGTTGTTAATTTTCTCCTGCATGAGAAGACTGTCAGCGGGTATCCTGTGGTGAAATTCACTGCGATAAGGTGATTTTCAGACAAGACTAATATGGGGGTTGAGCAGGGTGAAGGTTTAGGAGCGGGCTGTGATGACACATCAGAAAATGGCTTTGCAGTTGGCTAAGTCAGCTTTGTTTGCTTTCAAATAGCTTCACAAACTGTTTTTTTTTTTTTTTTTTTTGGTCTCTCTTTCGCAAAGTGTGGGCATTTGGAAGTCTGACTTGAAAGATATCGCACTTTAAGTAGCCACCAGTAGACAAGGATAAGAGCCTCCCTTTCAGAGATTGTCGCTTGAGTGAGGGGATCCCTTCTTGACGTCTAAACTTTACCGAGGCTCAACTTTGTAGCGCCGTGAGAGAATCCACTCTTGCACACTCACAACCCACAAAAAGGCAGCGCTGTGTGTATCTCCAGAGCAGATCGCTGTTTTTTTTTTTTTTTTGAGAAGAATACTGCTCCCTTGCCTGTCTTGTCACTGAAATAGGGCAGCATCATCTTGAGTTGCTTTGAACACTCTGACATGATTTCAAGAGGCATCTTAAGGGAGCAGAAATGTAAGAAATTATCTCTCAAAGGTGTTGGAACAAAGGCGAAAAGTTGAGGACTGCTGAAAGTTTATTGCTCTGGAGCCAATGCCTGACTATTTTCAGCTGCACAACAATTGACTGGTGTCGATGGCTAGTATACAGACCTGCCCACGAGCATAAACATAGCGTGATAGCCATTACAGGCAGAAACTGGATCTCATCTCTGCAGAGGAACACGGCCATGAGTAACTGTAGAAGGGTTTTGAAAACTTCCAGCAACTCTAATGATGTAAAGCTTTGTAGGAACATGTTGATGTTGTTTTTTTTTTTGGTTTTTTAATCCATTAAGCCATGATATTTTTATACTAATTTATTCATATGTAATTTGTAAAATAATTTACTATATATACAGTTTATATCATGAAAGTCTAGTAAGAATCATGCAAACTGAACTGAGTTAGAAGCATTGCATGATTTTAAATTACCACCGTATACTTAGACAAAGTGGTTTAAACAAGCTTTAAATAAAATTGTACGGTTGTTTTTTCTTGTTTCACTGTTTGGATTTGTATGCACTGAATCATAAATGGAGACTTTATTATTAATAAATGTATAAGGTTGTTTTTGCTCTCGTCAGAATAATAGGATCTTTGTTGGCTTAGTAAAAAAAATTAAAAATAAGGATTTCTCCCTCTGAGTTTGGATGAGTTGCTCCCCCAAGCATAGGATTTCAAATCTCTTGGGATGTTGCTCACCAGTAACTGTAAAATGAAGCTAGTGATACATAGGTGGATCCATCAGCTGTAATGCAGGTTATGTACCGGACTGTTTTTTTTTAAAAATTTTTTTACCAGTTTATTTATGTTCCAACCTGTCATAAACTTTGAATTGTGACCCAAAAAATAGCATTGCAGATACAAGTGGCTGAAATGAGTTTCCTTCACGGTGGCTGTGGTCAGTCTTAGAGATGGGGTGAGGAGCTCGGACATATTTAGGGAGCTGCCGCTCTTTGGCTTCCAAAGGAACCAGTTGAGGTTGCTCTCACATGACGGATGTCCCCTTGGAGGTTTACTGGGCCCAATTAGCTGTGTGTAGCCCCCAGTGTAGATCTAGAAATGTAGCCTGGGAATGCCTCAGGATCCTTCACGTTGAAGCTAGAAAATGTTGCAACGGAGAGGGACATCTGTAATACCTTCCTTAGCACATTGCAACAGTGACTGGCCTCAAAGAACACAGACAAAGAAGGGTTAATGCAAGATAGCATTCACAAACTTCAGTCAAGCTTTCAGGGACCTACTGTAAGAACATAATTGCAAAACCGTGTGATTTCCTGTATGCCTACAGATCAGCAATGTGCATAGATGAATTGGTGAGTAAAAGCAAATCAAAAGCTTTGCCTGGGGCCCATTTAAGTGGTTGAACAAAGAAGACCAGCTGTTTCAGAATGCGAGAGTGTGTTACGGAGTACTAATTGGAATTTCTGTTGAGTTGATGTTTGAAGTTGACATGTTCCTTTGTTGCGCAGATGCTTTGACGTTTGTGCGTGTAAATAGCGTTAACAATGATTACGTATGGTTGAGCACAACTGGCCAAACGCGTTTTTTGACTGAACTGACTCGGTTCTTTTAGCAGCAGGGCCATGGGCCTCTTGTCCTTGGGGTCCTCCGGACTCCAAATCATGAATCTCAGCATCTCCACTTGTGGCCGGGGATTTTGTTGTCTCTCTCTTCCTCATTTTCAGTTTTCTTTCCACTATAACTCTACAATCAAAATGCATGTCATGGAATAATTTGACGGACAAAGCTTTGTGTGTTTGTTTTTTTTTAGCCTCAACTACAATGTCGTCCTCTACAAAGAATATGTTAGCTTGTCGAGATGAACTACCTGAGCTACCCAGTGTCGTTATCTGACTGCAAATAGAAAGGCCATAGGCAGCTGTCACTCTCTTACTTACACCTACAGTATGTCTGGAAATGACAAGAACGGTAATACCAAATTCAGCATGTTTCATTGTGCCATATGCCCCAGACCAACCTTTTTATTTAAATATAGCAAGCGCACAGGCGGTGGAGCTCTGAAGCCCCAAACACTTTTTTTCCTGACTCACATTTTTGGCCATGAGAGATTTCTGACTCACAAAACTGTAACTGCAATGTGACTAGTGTAAACTTGCCACAAATCCAGTGAAAATTGGTTTAAAATATATTTTAATTCATTCCATGCTTCTAGGTTAAAGCAACGGCCCTACTGGATATATGAACCATGATTACATATATTCTTTTTTCTTTTCTTTTCTTTTTAACTAGAATGAGTCTCTCTTCATTAGGCAAATAACCATCTGTGTATGAATACAAGGCCACATACTGGCGGGAGATAAAATTGTGTCAATGCTTTGTGGGGGAATGCAGCGAAGCCTATCTTGAATTTAACCGTTAGGCCGATATTGGCAAAAAAAAAAAAAAAAAAGGTGTGTAAAGTAAGAGACGGGCAGTCATGGACGACCACACTGATCTCCGTATCTTCCAAACACAGCCTCGTTCTCTGGGGTCACCTTGTCTGACTGCTCTGCTGAAAGGGGCTTCGTGCATAATCCGCCACTTACTAGCATGCTCTAAAAACACAGGGCTTACAGGCACACAAAGCTCGCGTTATGCCGGCAAAGCCCGTGTTCCCGTGTTGCTCCACGTCTAAAAACACCCGTGTGACCGGTTGAACACACGAGGGACGCATGCAGATCAAGCTGGAATTACTTGTTGTCTTACACTGAAACGATTTGCATGTAGCCTTGGAGAAGTGAGAACATGGATTATAGTCAAGTATAATTATTTTTTTTTAATGTTTTACAAAGTGGTTTAGCATGAATTGTGTGAAATCCTACCAGAATGAGTGTTGCTGGTGTGATTTTCGGGTAAACAAACTTGCAACATTAGATTAATACTGTGGAGAAGATTTATTAGCCTATAAATATTACCTCGGGGACACAAGCAATTAAAACATTTTTCTGAGATTACCTTTCATTAACAGTGTTATATCAAATCAGGTCGTGGGTCAACATTTAATGACCTAATATTGGTCATTGTTCAAATAATAATAATGATTGTTGAGCATTTGGTATTTATTGCCAGTACAGTTCTAGTATTTTTGTATTTTCTTATATTTTTCATCCATAATGATATCCGGGGCAGCTATGGCTCAGTAGGTTGTCCACAATCTGATCCCGGTGCATTGACCACATGCCGATGTGTCCTTGTGCAAGACACTCAACGCTGAGTTGCTTCCAATGCTGGGCAAAGGTGTGCGAATGTGCGCGTGCTTGTGTGAACATGTGGGTAGATGTATCTCCCTGACACTGTAAACCGCTATATATAAATAGGGGACCATTTGCAATATGCCATACCCCTGCAATATTAACAGTAGGCCTCCAGCAAAGCCTCGAGCTGTTGAGCTACGCTAAAGGCCCTCCTATATCTCTCAAATACTATAATTGGTTCATGTTTATGAATGTGCTTCGCAAACCATTTGTAGTGTATTCTCTTCATCCAATAGCCTCTGGGGGCAAAGACCTGCTCAAGTGTGATTAATCAATACTACTCTGTCCTACTTAGGCTAAGGACAGAACAAAGAAAGCTTCCATGATCCTACCAAAAACCCAGTCCCTTGCCTCCGTATCTGTATTTGAACATGCAGAAATCCGTTTATGTAGGTGTTAAGCATTGAAGTAGATTTCTCGACTAAACTCAGACGAGACTCGATAACCTTTTGCAAAACCACACTGTCGACAATAGAGCGTTGGTACTTTTTGTTTGTATTCTCACGGGCTGGAAACTAACTAGACTGTAGTGGTTTAACATTGTTTCTGTCTTTATTGTTCTGTGTTATAAATGTTTAGATGTGTAATTCATCTTAATAATGGAGGCCCAATTAGAGGTTCTGTTGTGGGATCAGTACCTTGGTCTAGTCTTAGCTAGGTGTATGAAAGATAGGAAAATGAAGGATTTATGGCCCACACAGATAAAACACACACATACAGCAGTAGGGAAAAGACATTCAGTGTAACTCAAAATAAAATAGTATTGGACTTTCGTTTCCTGACCATGGTTTTCCCTTCAAAATTGTCCCACGGGCTCTACTAGTCAAAGAACTTTCACACATGCTTACTTCACAGAGGTACTGCTTATTGACTGCGGCAGTCATCTATTAGTTTATTGATCTGTTCCACCATTACATTCATCTAACAGTTGCCTCCCAGTGTAGTGGTTATAGAACTCTCTGAAAAGAAAACTGACTGCACCATGAGCATATTAAGGATTTCTATCTGCAGTACGTGACGAACAACACGCGCATCACGATTTATATGGAGAAAAAGTTGTATCCTTTGGCAACCCTGAGTGAATTTCATGTTCACCAAGTGCATCACGAGTATGAAGGGATGACTAATTCGAAATAATCATGTCTTTCTCACTTCAAAAGGCCTACCTGGGTAAACATCCAAAATGAAGAATAATTTCTAAAGGCTCAATGTGGCTATGGTTACCAATGGCCATGCCTTGACCAAGACTGGCTGTTCTTGCCTCATTATAGCATGTCTTCACAGAAACCAATCATTTCAGCCGTCTATGCAGGCAATCCAGTTGTACTCACACTATACACCCATTAACACAACTCGTAGCAAATTTTTCAAATTTAGTTGACTGTTGGTGATCAAAGCATGGAGCATTTGGAGCACATGGAGCACAAAACTGATATGCTCGTGTCATGACACGAGCATATCAGTTTTGTTTCAATAATGACTTGAAGCTTTAACAGCGAATAATACAAGATACCCATGTAACAGCTAGTGAAGTGCTATCTCTTTCTGCATGGTTATGTGTTTACTGTAAAAACAAACCACTTCAAAAGTGCAGTCTGCTCTGATTGGTCAGCTCCAATGTCCTGAGCAGGCTCAGCCCATTTTCAAGTTGAGGGTCAAAGTCAGCAGTTCTGAAAACAAGATACAGGGGGAGGTAGCGTTTCATTGGGCGCAAAACTAGAACACGCCCCAAAGAGCAGGATGAGTCATCAGCATTTGCCACCTATGACTAACTCTAATATAGAATTACGAATATTTCTGAATCAAAAAAAAAAAAAAAGACACAATGTATAGCCTTATGTGTGGACATGTAATATTTAAAGTACGCATAGATTTATTGTAATTAGCCTTATTGTTATGAGTTTTTACCATTTCTTACAGTACATCACAAAGGTGTAGTTTCATCTTCTTCCAGTTCGTTTACTAGACCGGCATTCAATGATGGAAGCGCTGTCTTTTCTGAGACTTGAGTGTGTGCGTGTGTGTTTACTCAGTATAGCACTTTGGTGACCTTCTTTAAAGCATGTTTCCTTGGTGCTAATCAAATCACCTTACATTCAGCCCTTTAGCTTTGCTGGTTTGGGCAGTTGCTTTGGCGTTATGTTTAGAAGCTTGGGTGCCTGTACTGTATGTGTGGTGAAGTATTCTAAATTTTAAATCTGTTTATCCATCCATTTTAACCGTTTATCCGTTGAGGGTTATGGAGGGACTGGTGTCTATTCCTTTCTACAATGGGTAAGAGGTGGCGTACACCCTGGCTAGGTCGCTATTCCATCAAAACACATTCAGAAATACCTAACACAGTCAATTATATAACATGAATGAATATGAATATGAGTATATATTGTACCAAATAATACATTACAATGCAGTAGGGGTTGTACAGTCGGTTTGTCGACTTCACTGTTTTGCCATGATGCTTTACACATCGCGTCAACTAGTCAGTGATCACGTGACAATAAGTTGGACGTCTTCGAGAAGAAGTCGGGTGATGGGCTCAATGGGTCATTGCAGCAAACTAGCAGCGGTTCAAGTGTAGCCTGTTTTTATACAGGCTATACATATCTGCAGCGCGTGTTGTAGCGCATGAGCTGCCTGTTCTCAGCGTGTGTGTTTAGGTCAAAAATATAGATTTCATAGCTGCAAAGCATTACTTTCTACTTTGTCGACTTGACTTTCATCACATAACTGTCAACTTTAAAAAAAATCTGCATCGTTCAACCCCTATGATACAGTACTAACAAGATTTAAATAGATTCCATTTCAGCAGCATTAGCTCTTAGATTTAGATCTCAGATCAGTTGTTTTCTCACAGTTCTGACCTTGCTAGTTAGCACTTTCCAGCATCACAAATTCAAGTAATCACTTCATTGTTGCCTAGAAACAGGGCAACTAAACTTAACTTTTTGCTGGTATGCAGGGTCAAACAACAAACTACCATGCGCAACACATTTATGCAAAATTCATGTAATTATTTTGCTTTGAAGGGCTTCCTGTTGTTCTTTACATTTTTGTTCAGTGCTTTTTTTTAAAAACACCATCAACTGTGAGAGGATACGCGAAGGACTTACATGTGCTTCCAAAACTGCACTCGACATCTCAAACTTTATTAAAACTCTCAAGGTCTGGTATTCTCAGCAGGGTACTTTAATGACACTGAGAAATACGGATGTCTCATTTGGTTCTTTTTTTTTTCTGTCTTGTATTTAGCTGGAGAGTTGTCTTTAATATTGTAGTTATGACACTTACGATGACATGTCATAAATAAAAAAATGAAATGTCCTCTCCAGACTGCAAATGTAGCCAATTAAACATTTAAATGTTTTGAGATTAATATTCTCAGTTCTGCACTTTTGATGTCAGTTTAAATAAATTTAAGTATAACGACTCGTTTCCACAATCCCTATACTTCATTTGAATTCTTTATGTACTGTCAGCACCAAAGACAGAAGAAAAAAGAGAATGTATATTAAAGGTAATGACTAACATGGTATAATACTGGACAAATTAGTGCTTAGTGGTGGTTAAACGGGGTTATAAATGTTAGAGCAAATAATTAGCTTTCATGTGGAATGTCTATATCCTGTCAGAGCCAGTTAACAGAATAATCCTGCAACCCGTGTCATGAAAACCAACCACATTTCCTGAGGAAATCACTTAAAGTGTTCTCCTTAGCCATCGAAAAGAATAAGAATACTGATATATAAGACACTTAACAGCACAGGGACGGAGATTATACATTTTTATTGAGTGTCATTGACTCTGTTCATCTGTGAGATTCTTTGTCAATATTCTGTGTGCAACTTTTCAACATCAGTGCAACAGTTTTCTTATCTGGACACGGCGTAGAATCACCATCTAAAATGGATGAAGTGAGAGAAGATCTGTAGAGCATTTGGGTTTTCTTAGTATAGCAAGCTTGCTTGGCTGCTGCTATTTACCCTTGGACAAGTCATACTGCTGGGTTAGAAAGCATTAGAAAGCATTGGAATGTGTGCAGCAATGTGTCCAGTACGTGGAGTTTAAAAGTATGTGTTGCAGTAAGATGTTTCATCATGTTTCTGGTGGTTTCCACTTTCACATAACCCTTTTACAGATGTTACTATCATGGTATGGTCTTTTGAGTATTGACCCTGTTTGGTCTTTCTTGGTGTTTCTATGTCTTACTTTACTTCCTGTGTTTCCCCCCTTTGATTGTTGGATTGGTTTCTCCTTGTGTGCTCCGCCCTCATTAGTTTCACCTGTGTCTCGTTAAACCTTCTGCCCTCTTATAGTCCTGCCTTTCCCTTCGTTCTGTGATGTTACCCCGTTTGTCTTGCTGTTAAATTGCTCATCTTGGTTTTGGTCCTTGCCTGTTTTTACAGTCATTTTTTTTGGATCCCCTTTCCCGCAGTTCCATTTGGTCCTTGGTTTGTTAGTTTTTATTAAATTTTACTTTGAGTTCCTACTCCTGCCTCCCTCCGTGTGCTGCATGTGGGTTGTACTTCACCAGAAACGTGACAGTTACAACTAGCCTGGTTGTCTTGAAACTCTGCTTTGAACCCCTTCGTTTTGTATGTTTCCAAAAGAATAGATGCATGGTTTGACATCACTTTTATGCAATGGACAGCTGTCAGAAAAAGTGACAACAGATCCAACAATTTTGAACCAGTTATAAACTGGAAGGAGTTCTAGATTCCCATCCCTACGACTAAGCACTATACACAACAATTAGTTTTTATCATAAAAATGAATGTATAGATTTAGGGTTGAATGAGTCAAAGTCAACTTTATTGTCAGCTTTGCTTTATATACACACACATAAGACATACAGATGATTGAAATCACAGAAGCAGGGAACAAAGAGAGAGTTCCACTTACTGACAGTCTGCTGGACGAAGCTCTTTCTCGTCTAGAGGTGCGACCTGGAGTTTACAGAACTTCCTCCCAGATGGCAACTGACTGAAAAAGCTGCATGGGGGGTGCAGTTAACCCCGATGGCGAAAGGTTTGCAGACTAGGCAGGTGTTGTCGACGTCCAGGAGGGAGGTTAATGGAGCATCGATGATCTTACCTGCTCAATTTGCTATGCACGGCAGGGTTTTCTGGTTGGAGGTGGTACAGTTACAAACCACACAGTGATGCAGTTGGTCAGGATGCTCTAAATGGTGCTTTGGTAGACGGTGCATATGAGGGTTACTTGTGGAGAGGTACTGCTGGGCTCTGTTGACCATGTTGTATGCAGTGTCCTTTGGTCCAGAAGAATATCTATTTAAGGATAGCTTGGGCTTTGCAGGTCCATCTAAATCCCCACATAAACATTTGCTTTTTTCAGTCAATAGGACACCCCGTTTGCTGAGTTTGCTCGCACTCCTGGGTAAAAGTTCCATCTTTCTTTACCGGGGTGGTAATGAGAACAGAATTACATTGTAAACGTCCGCTCTTACACCTGAATGAAGTGGCTAGTTTCAGGGTTACTATATTCTTTCCTTCATTCCCTCTCCGCCCTGGGCGATTGTTGAGTTAGAGCAGCGCGCCTCTCATCAGTGAACAAAACTGACACGGGTAATGAGTTTCCTCATTTTCTCTTGGCGTGTATCTATTTCAGCAACGAAGGTGCTTTTGGCAAAGTCATTAGAGTTGAACTTGTGTCACTGTGTGTGTCGGTATTTTCTGCATCAATTTCTCCAAACAATCCAGCGGGACTAGTTTTCAATCATCCCAGCTTAAATACAAAATACTCACACTAATGACTGATAACAACCTTATACGCCGATTGTTTCTATACTTTTTTTTTTTTTTTTTTTTTTTGCTTTTATATGTCTGCAATTTTAAATTCATTCTTGATCACAGCACTCATGAGCATGCCTGAACTTTCGCACATTTAGCAATGGCACCTGTGATTGCTAACTGGTGCATATCCTGTAATCAGTCAGGTTCTGGTAAAGAAAACGTGCTTTGAAACATATAAGGCTTGGCTAAGATACTGATGATTAGAGCATATGCACCAGTCAGCAATCATAGGGGAAACTTTGCAGGAGGAAGCCTCACGCTGAATGTGTGAAAGTTCACATATTCGTATACTGAAAGAAAATGAAATTTAAGACAAAAAGAAAAAAGTGTGGAAGCAATCAGAGTATCAGGTTTTATCGGTCATTAGTGTGGAGTATTTTGTATTTAAGCTGGCTTGATTTTTGAAAATTAGTCTGGGTGAATTATTTTTAGAAATTAAATGTGAGTGTGAATGAGAGATGCTGCTAGTGTGGATCTGTGGAGCTGAATCAGTTGTTGCACAGGGTGGCGTTTTTAAGGTCGGCAAACACAATCAGTGCAGCAGAAGATAGGAGTAGTAATTAAGGAGTATGAACAAATACAGAGACAATATCAACTAAATCATGATGAGCAGACAATAGAGAAGGATTATATCCATACAGTTCCAAGAGAGATTATGTGAATGAGGTAGCCTAAATTGAAGATATCCTCTGACAGGATTAAAAAGACAGTTTGCCTGAATCTTGTTAGACTGAAGCCAGACCGAGGCAACACAGATCTTAAAACCTGAATCAAAGGATTTTCTGTCCATCTTTGACTACGGAAGGTCAAACAGACATCACAACCGGATGGAAGATGGAATCATGCAGACCAAAATCCGTAACACTCTCACCTCAAGACTGGCTAATCCTTGAAGTAGCATACGGACCTTTTTCTTTGCTTTTTTTTTTTTTCTTTTTTGAAAAAATATTTAGTAAAAGTTAAAACATTAAATTGTCTGAGTGTGGGGAGAAATTGAAATCTATTCACTGCTCATAAATGACTCGGCCGAATGGTGAAGACATAATTACTATTATCAAGCTTTCTGAATTAAACTGACAGCGTGTGTCACTTCTCCACTGACAAGTGAAGCAGACAGTGCATGAAAGCAAACATGCCATGTCTTTGTGTAGTAACTGGGAAAGGCAGCCATTAGCGACATAATGTAACGAGGTGAATTGATAGCATTTACTGGCTTTTCATTGCCATTTAAAATATTGCTATGAACATTCATTTAAACAGTCATATGCATACAAGAGCTACCCCTTTCAAGTCTACATTTAAGTTTTCCATTTTATTTTATGTTATTTTATTTTTTTCCTTTCTCTATACATTTATACTCTTTTTTTAACCTTGTGTGTTGTGTGACATTATTACTGTTTTGTTTTTTACTACTGGCTGCAGGTACAAAAATTCATTTCACTGTGCATTGCACTATGTATAACGGTGCATGTGACAAATAAAACCTTATCTATATTCAGGAGATTCAGAGTAAAACACAAAAAAAATGGGATGACATCATGAAAATTGGTTGAAAAATACACTGAAATAAAAAAAAAGTCATATTGTTGCACATCTACACATGATTCTGGGAGAAACAGTTAGTTAGTTGATGCATCACGAGTAAATTCATTTGAATTGGACACTTGATAAGGACAGTAGAACAGCCAAACAGTATTCAAGTCTGAGGCCCTTATTCAGGAAACACCCTTAATTCTTAGAGCAAGTATTCCGAATCAAACTATATGCTACAGTAGAAGAAAGTGGGGAATGAGAACGTTGAGAGTGAATGTGCGCCCTCCTTTTTTGATCAGGCACCCCCACCCCATAGCCATGACACTCCTTGATGGCAGCAGCCATCCCCAGCAGGATGCAGCCTGACACAGACACACACACACACAAAACAGTTTAGGAACGACTCCAAAAAACATGAAGAACAGCACAAGGTGTTGACCTGGCCTCCGAAATCTCTAGATCCCAAACTGATCAAGTATCTGCGGGATGCACTGGTCCACAGAGGTCCCTCCCCTCAACCCATAGGACCCAAAGGCCCCCACTAACAACAGCCACAGGACACCCGCATGGCCTATGTCCATTATCTGATGGTTCACAACTGTTTTGGAGACACAAGGGAGACCTACACAATATTAGGAAGGTGGTCATAATGGGAAAACTAAGGTCACCAGTTAGGACTCCCGGTTCAGGCTGCGCAAAGATTCCCCTGAGACAATCCAGCACATAAGAGTGGGGCACAAGATACTAGCAGGCAGGGCATACATGGAACACCATGACCAAGTTGCTGGCATAGTGTAAAGAAGCGTCAGTGTTGAGTACAGGCTCGAAGTCATAAGGTTCAAATAAGAGGCCCCTCCGAAAGTGTGGGAGAATGGCTGACCTAAGATACCGGGAGACTTCCAGACACAGATGTACAAAGTGGTGATGGCAAACCAACCGGAGAAGGCCGTGGTAGATTGAAGGAACTCGAGGAGCTTGTGAAATATCAAGGCCTGAACTAAGAGCAAGAGAAGATGTGGAAGGTGATTCTGCATTGGACCCTCCAGGACGTGGACTTGAAGGGAGAAGACCACCCACAGGGGCAAGAGAGGAGATTTATGAAATGTGTGTGTGTGCGGTATTACTGGATTATGGTAATTGATGCTGAAATTTATGATGAGAGTGTTTTTCCTGTTGTCCCCGAACACCTGTGTTTCACCGCAGAGTTGAATAGATGTGCCATTTCACAGAGCGCAGGGATAATCACGAGTGAGTGTTTCATACTGTATGGCTAAAATCATTTTTTGGTTGTTTTTCCAATAGAATGCGGAGCTTTTGAATGCTGCACCACTGACCCCACTGGATTCACCACGACATCAGTATTCTTTTCATTCTGCTACAGCAAATGCATTATAACGTTTAAAACTGATTTTTTTAAGATCCGGCTCAGTCGGCTTCCATCGCATTTTATTCAGCAGTTACATATCAGCTGTGTGTTAGCTAAATAGTCACCATTTAAATCTGAGACTTTATGTAACTCAACATCAGATAAGCTCGGTCAGACAACATGAAAGCTTTACAACACGTACACTAGATCATACAAATTATTAGTAATACATGACCAGTATAACATATTTGCAGACTCTTTTCTCCTAGGGGTTGCACAAGAAAAAGCACAGTCCAAGCCGCAGCGAATTAAAGAGAAGCCCTTGAAATAAAGTGCCTCCACACTCAGTTTCACTTTCCACCGGTGCCACAAGGCTGCAGGTGCACGAGGTAACGCGTAAGTGCACGGCAAATTTATTTGGCAGAGCGAGATAGAGAGGGAAAAGGAGGGGAAAAGTGTATTAGGTGATGAAGTGAGCTCAGAAGAGGTACAAAAGGATATTCAAGCAGTTTGTGACTAGTTCATTGACAGGTCCTTGTGAACCAGAGGTAATGTTTTCAGAAATAAATGACATTTTTGTACACGGTAAAGAAGGCATAAAAGCATTTTGGACTGTAGGTTTCTTATTAGGTATTTGCTTATTACTCCGGAACTGTGAGGCCGATCTCTATTAACTCAGACGTTCTAACAACTTTTGTCTTATTACTAGGAGTGGGACTTTAACGCGTTAATTATAATTAATTAATTACAAAAAACTAACGCGTTAAAAAAATGAACGCATTTAATTGCAGTTTCCAAACAACGCGGACCTGTTGTCAGTGCGCAATTACCTTGTACACCAATTACACTGATGCACAGTCAGAGCTTGATTCCTCCAAAATGGAAGAGTCGGATGAAAGTACGTTGCTAGGACTGACGGAAGGCAAATTTTGTTTAAAAAAACTGCGTGATAAAAGCGGGATTTTGTACAAATTTTGCAAAAAAAATAGTTTGCATACTAGCACTTCAACCCTGCGTTGCCATCTAAATGCAAAGCATGTTTCAGTGAGCACAGAAACCACCGGAGCTGTTAACGCTAACAGCCCCGGTTTGAGTATGGCAACCCAAACTTTTTTTTTTTTTTTTTTTTTTTTTTAAAACAGAACAATGCTGTTCTGAAAAAAGTACTTAAAGTACTTACAGTTGCACTAACTTTAGGTCTGTTCAGTTTTGGCCAGGGATATTTTCTTTTTCTACTGTTTTGAATTGAAATGCAATTAAATTCATTTTTTCCAGACTTTAAAAAAGCTTGAGTTTACAATATTCATGTCTGTGTCTATTATTTGATTCAGTCGTCCACAGAAATCCATTTAAATTAAATTTAAATTGCTTTTTGGGGCAAATATTGTTATGCGATTAAAATGTGATTAATCGAGATTAATTAATTACAAAACCTCTAATTAGATGAATTGTTTTAATCAGTCCCACCCCTACTTATTACCTTTTAGCAAAATGACTTCATTTTCAAATCTTTTTCCCCAAATAGTTAAAACTTTTTGTTGCTTAACCGAAACTGAAAGCCCAGATTATCTGCTAATCTGAGTGTATTACAGATCCAGCCTTAAACCCTCTGATTTTAACAGGGTTTCCCTGATGTCAGCTTCTGTGAGCAGTTCAAACACATAACTTCTAGGCCTTGAAATCTGGATGATTAAGGTGGATTTAGCCAATGAGCGACTTGTTTAGGAGACAGAGTGGCCGTTGACGGACCCCAATACGCATTCGATCCCTTGAAGCTAAAGTTATACCAGAGACCAGAGGCGGTTCAAGATTCTGTTGTGCCCAATAGGCAAACACTTCACATTTTATCCAAATGTTTCTTCCACAGTTAAGGCTAGACTAGCAGCAATCAGTTCTCTGCTTAACTTACCACTGTCATGTACTCTTAGATCAGCATTAGGCGAAGTTAACTGATTAACATTAGCGGTCGTTGTTATACAAATCTCAATATCCCCAGACTGAATCCAGCTTTTACTAAAAAAACAGACGTAGGTAATGTCTTGACTGATTTATGCACTCTCTACTGTTAATCAGCAGTCTATTTAATTTTACAGGACTGTGGTCAAATCTTCTCAAGGAGTCTGGGTCTTCCACACATTTACTGTATCAGTAGTGCTTAGAAGGAAAGCTTCAGGCAAGGATGCTCTGCTAAATTCAATACTTTCACTCTCAGCAGACTCAGACCCTGACTGGGTGTCATAGTGAAAGGTGAAAGATTTGTACTGAAGTAGCACATGTGTTTGCTGCCTTTGAGGAAGACTTGAGAATTGCATTTTAAATCATCTTGACCCAGTTATTTGGAGGCTCTGCAAATTTGGAATCATACAGAATGGACAGGTCTGGAAAGTTGGAATAAACAGCTTCTCATGTATTTTCATAAATACGATGGAATAAGTTTAAAGAGGAGGAAGATGACAACAGGAACAGAATCCCTACCACTATTACTTTCTTTATCACAAATTACATGGCCACAACTTTGCAGTAGTTTGTTTGGTAATAACATGCACATTTATATCTCGCCGGGCAGCTTAACCTGCTTTGTATTGGCTTTAAAAATAGCACAAGCTCAGTCCCCCGGGGCACACACCACGTTGGAAATGGTCCGTGTCTGTTGATGTTAGTAAAGCACACAGGCATCTGACTGAATGAATAAGGAGAATGAGTTGGAGCCATGTGCACTCTGCATGTTAAGTCTGGAAACAGCACAGAGCATACAGCCCTTAACTCATTCGGTGGTGAAACTAGAAGGTGCTTCTCCTTGGTTAATGAACTGGCAAGGATAATAGCGACTGAGTAAATGCTATTTATGGATTCCCGATGGTTACGGATATGTTTCGCGCTTCTGGTCATGAAAGCAGTTATCAAACCATCTAAATCTGTGGAATGGTGCGTGGCAGATTATTTCTGAAATAAAGTAGTTTATGACCATAAAGTTAACATTCCAGTAGAAGGAGAACGCAGAATTTTCAATTTCCGTTCATTTCCGCAATCGATGGTTTTCCATTTTGTGTCATTGTCATATTGAAGCATGCGAAAGTGTGTCGGCTGCAATCTGTTAGTTCATGTGTAGCAAGATACACGATTATGATCATATTTATACGATAGTTTTAGCTCCTACACGATATAAAAGGGCAAATATACGATAGTTTGCCATTTGACTATAGACAGTATAAACATGGACGGCAGGACTGATCCTCAAAAGTGAAGCCAAAGCAAGTAGAGCTCCCCCTGGTGGCTGGCTACAGTATAGGTCATAGGCTCCACCTCCTCCATGTTAGTGGCTGAGATTTGGGCCAAACTAAAACACATCAAATACATTTTTTTCAATGATGGTTTCTGTCATTTTAGGCAGTTAATATAATGTTGATGCACGTTCAAACAGGATGATGGCGCCGCCCGTATCCCCAGAAAAATAACATCAGTTTGGCCAATGCAAGAAAGTGGCGAGACGTTGTCCATATTTATATACAGTCTATGCATTTGACTGACAATGAATAAAGCAGTTGTTTCATTCAAATGGCCAAGCCTCCATGTTTATTTCCTAGGTTATAGCTTTGATTTTAAATGCACCTAGTGTGTGATTTTTTTCCCCAAGTTGTTTTCGCACATACTTATAGTTTGGGTCAAAATACGATATTTCTTCATTTCCCATCTGGCAACACTGAGACCCAAATGCAAACACAAGAGGAGGCAAGACAATAACTTTAACAAAACAAGAATAAAAAGGGCTTAACTCTTAGGGCAGGGAAATTTAAAAAAAGGGGTGCAAAGGTATGAACACAGCAGACAAAATAGTTAAGGCAAGGAAATAAAGCATAGATAAACAAACATACAGAAAAACTGACAACATAAAGACAGGGCTATATATACACGCTCACGGGTGGATGGATTAACGTGACACAGGTGAAACCAATGAGGGGAGGAGCACGGCGCAGACAAAAGACACAAGGCAGGACAGGTGATTGTGATCGCAGAGGCGGGAAAAGACAGGAAGGAAAACTTTAAAATGCAAAGAGAAGAACGATTAAAAGTTAAACTAGGAGACCAAACTGGGAACAAAATGTACCGCAACATAATATCATGACACAACTACTCCCACTCTTGATACTTATCATCAAAACTTCTGAAGAATCGGCGATCAAAAATATAGAACAATTTACTCGTAGAATGTGTTGTCTGTCAAATTACAAGATATGATTGAAGATCATATTCTTGTACTGAGGTTTGTTTTTATACGCACCACTGTGAAAGTGCTTTTTCATTTTATTCAATTTCATGCATTTATTATTATTTTTTTTAATTTCATTTTCATTTTTCCGATGCGTTATTTCTCCTGGATTCAGTCAGTATTCATTTCCATGGGCTAAAAGCAGCAGTTGAATTACAGGGCACAAATGTACTGCAGGGACAGAGATGCTGGAACTATGCAGCTAAATTTACCAACCCAGGTAACAAAACGTATTATCAGACATTTCAATATGAAACGAGTAATCCCGAGTATTGTGTGCTCTCGGCTTTTCTTGACGAGCAGGAAAATAAAGTACGGAGTGGAAAAAGAGATTTAGTTTGACTTGTAGGGGGATCACATCGCTGCTGGAGAACAGTGACAAGTTCGCTTCACAGGGGAGAAGCATTTCGATTCTTTGGAAATTTGTGGACGGATTTAAAAAGTTATTTGGTGGCTTAATTTTGATGTAATACCTTCAAAGGAAAAATAGAAAACCAACAACGATGTTTTTTGTATTCCCAGGCTGACTATTTCCACTTTGTTCTTTTCAACCCTGTCTCTAGTGTAATACCCGAGATAGGTTTGTGTTTGGTAGCTGAGACTTCTTAAGGGATTTCCAATTAAATGAGCTGTACATGTACCTTTATAGTGTCACCGGTGGTGTGACACCCTGAATGGATCACGGTGAAAATGAGCGCATTGTTCACCCTCCCCGATACAGTCTGATACAATTAAATGCCAACTGTGTCCTTCAGAATAAACCTGTCAATCAACACCTCTGTAACACAGTGTGAGCGGAAAGTCAGCCTTTAAAGCCTCATAAATACCCAACAACTTTTATAATTATTTGTACAGGACATTGGCCGCTTAGATTAACCTAATAAACTATGACTTCTGGTTGCAAGTTCCCCAGTCAAAGTGCTTTTCTTATCACTAAATGTCTTCATTATTGCTTTACACCCAGTCAACATGTTCTTAAAGTGCGGTAATGACTGCTGTGTTTACTTACATGCCTCTGTCTCAAGGTTAGTCATAGCTGCCGCCGCTGCATAATTAACGGGGTTAACAAAGGTTAACAAAGAAATGCCGCACGCACGCTAGGATCCTGCACAGCCGACCTGTCAGCTTAGAGAACGCTCGCCAGCCGCAGTGACAGCTTTATTTCCATATGCATATGCAGCAGTCTCTCAGAAAACACCCCGCATCCAGAATAATACAAAGTGACTGGTATTAATTAAAAGCACCCATATGGATCAGAACTATAATCCCTAACCTGCAGCTGTGTGCCATTGAGGGGGTTCATTAGAAACTGAGGCACATTTCCATAGCAAACGGAAAAGTAATAACATTGTGCTATTGGTGATGCTGCGTATTCATTTGTTTCAGTCTAAGCAAATTGTTCAGTGCCTACAACAATGAAGGGGCTTATTCAAAAGGCGCCTTGACAACTCGTTGAATCATGACAGCTACGCTTGTGCGGACTTGTGTGACTCAGAAATTGAACGCTGCAAACAATGCTACCGGTGAATATGAGTGCCCTATAAAATGTGACGTTTCCAAAAGTTAAATTGCGGTTGTGATACAATCGTTGAAAGCGACTTACAGGAAAGTGTCGCTCCACTAATGTTGCAGCAAAAAGGCTAGAGAGGAGACTGAACAGTGAGGCTGGACAGCGTTGTTCTCTGGGGTGCATAAAGTTGTACCCAGTCCAACAGTATCAATGCATTCACTTCTTTTTGCTTTGGCGGCTGGTAACGGTTACCCTCTCCCGAGCTACTGGATAGATTGTGCTAGTTCTCTCATGTTTATGCAGGATGAGGATGGTAGACACCCTCACCCCCACACCCACCACTACTCCCGCTTTAGTGCTGATGTCTCTGTTTGATCTGTCTGCACAGCGTAGTGCCACTAGACAGGGTGAGTCATAAGTGGCGGAGAAATGGTGTGTTCTGAGAAAGCGTATGAAATGCTAGGAGGAAGTTAAGTGATCGCAAGTGCCCGTTGTCTGAATTCAAAGACCTTTGTCACCTAAAATGACCATTCACATGGGGGCAAAGCCGGTGGTTATTTTCACTATTTTTTCCCTTCAAGAAAAGATGAATAAATTCATGTCCACAATTCCAGATCCGAAGATGCTGTCTTGAAATTGTTCCCTTTTTTCTCGGAGTCTACAGCCATGCTCACAGCTCTGTGGCGATGTACTTAGACTGGGTGGTGCTTTGAGTTAAATGCCATCGTCAGTGTGCTAATAGTCCCAGAGTGAAGATTAAGGAGGTATAAATGTTAATCATGTTCATAGTTTAGCCTTTAGCTTCCTGACATTTCTAAGTAGCCCTAAACACAAAGTACAGCAGAGGTTGATGAGGACATCATACATTTTTTCAGGCGTTTGGTCATGAACCAATGTATTAAAATATCTGAAATTATCTATACTCATGATGGTAATGGTGTTAGAAGCTAAATAATGATAAAATGAATCCTGACAGAAACCGGAGCGAATGTGCACGTGGGCTAAATTCCATGGCAATCTCTTGTTGAGGTATTTCACTCAAAACCATTTGAGTCATTTGGGTGGTTTGGGAACCATGACATTTTGTACCAATTTTGGTGCCATAAATCACTGGGATAACCCACACTTGAAGCAATTTCTCTTGTTACTGTATGTGACAGACGAGAAGCCCAAATTCTCACACTGGAGCCTACAATTTTCTGGCAATTTCTCACAGTTTTGATAAATTTGTAGATCCCGTAAGTTCAAGACGTAAAAATAGACGGGAACAGTCAGTAGCACATACGTCCGCCACAGAAAGCTCAGTTCCACAACTAAGTGTCGCATGACAAAAAAGCAAAAATGTGCAGCATTATCGCCGCTCCTGTTGGTGTCATTTGTACAGCACCATCACTCAAAAGGACGGAAAGGGGGTAGGAGATAGCTTGCATCGCTGTCGCTGCAATTCCTGTCGCCTGCAAGCATCATGGATTACTTAATGTCCATTTAAACACATCACTACACATTTACTGAAGCTCTGCCTTGGTATACCTGTTGGGTGTAACAGAGAGAGGCGGAAAAGGGAATCGTTTCACAGCCATTGGCCAAAGCTCCGCATTGTGTGTCGCTGCTTTGGCTTTCATCCAGACCTTCCATTATGTCGTCACTGGACCATGGCAAGAAAGGCCCGAGCCACTCTATTCGGTCACTGGAGAAACAGGTCATTTTGATATCTCCCCGAAGCCTAAGTGTGACTTGCAATTCATCCGCCTTGATTGCCTTTCCTCAGCGTGGGGTAGTTCACCTGAATCTGGAAACATTCACTCCTAAACATATTTATTTATTGATTTGTCCAAGGAAAAGCAACCAGCTGTGCAGCAAGAAGACATTGTCACCTTCCTAGGAGGCTGTGCTGTCTTGTTGTTGGTGTCTGGGGAAACAGTATGCAATTTAAACATCATGTTATCGATGAACAATGATAGGTAGTAATTGAAGAGAATATTCTTTGACGTACAGTACTGTCTGTATTTTGACTGCAATGTCAAATCTACAACGTATTTACAGCTGACCAAAGAAATGGACCATCATCTGGCCAACAATCCCACCCAAAGAGCCTAATTTGTTACGCTGACCATTTTGCGACGATGCAATTTTCTGCTGGGAAACCTTTCGACCTGGCATTCGCGTGGATGTTACTTAGACATGTACCACCCACCTAGACCAGACCAGGCAGCCCCACCCCATAGCAATGACACTCCTTGATGGCAGCAGCCATCCCCAGCAGGATGCAGCCTGACACAGGCACAACAACAACGATTTAGGAACAACTCAGAAAACATGAAGAACAGCACAAGGTGTGGCCCTGGCCTCCAAATTCCCTAGATCCCAAACCGATCAAGTATCTGTGGGATGCACTGGAACAAGCCTGAGCCACAGAGGCCCCTCCCATCAGCACCATAGGACCCAAAGATCCCCACTCACAACCCTCTGGCCCATGTCCATTCTCTGATGAGTCACAACTGTTTTGGAGGCACAAGCGAGACCTACATAATATTAGGAAGATGGTCATAATGTTACTCCTGATCGGTGTAGATTACAGTATTTTAGCAGTGGCGGATGAAATTCCATAAATCAAATATGAAAAACATTTCTGTCCAAGTGTGGTTTATTTAAGAAAACAGTGCTTATTACACGACTGAACTGCAGTATTTAGCCCTAATTCTTTTTTTTTTCTCTTTTTTTACAACTCTAGTACAAGTCTATTCACATGACCCACCAAACAGAAACATACATTTTCATGTGGGCCTTGATTAATTACAAAATCTTCGAGTGTCTCCAAAAATAAAAAATACAGATCGATGACTGAGAGATAAATAGATAAATACACAAAAAAATCGAATCAAACTCAGTCAATAAATAAATAATAACAATAAATAACATTCAAAACATCTTTGGCCAAACTTGGGCCACCTCACTGTCCCCACAGAGTTGACGTTGGTCTTGGTAGATGCTTCGGCCGGTGTGGGGGTTCTAAGAAACAACGCTGGACATGTGGCATGACATAGCGAGTGAAAGAAGAATCATATTGAGGCACTTTAAAGGATGTTCGAGGAAATGGCAGCATTTCCGTGTGTTTTTCGTATTCCCAGAGAGGAAATAAGATGTAAGACAAGAAACAACTTTCAATTGAAAGGAAACTGAGTGGCTGCTTTGCTCATCTAGTCATGTTACCGCATGTTCTCTCGTATTCGTTTTTTTTTTTTTTTTTTTACAATTTTGGGACTGAGCATGGTAAAGTACCACATAAAATACAGTGAACAGTGAGCTTGAAGAGAACGGAAACAGATAACATGGGAGAAAGATAATGGTAAAACATAGAGTGTCACAACCAACTGAAAGAACGCTGTTACATATTTGCTTTTAGAGTCAGTGAATAACATCAATGTGTGTTCTCTGTTGTTGTTGAGTCCGACTGAGTTTCTGACTGTTCCCCAAATATCCCTGCCAGTGTCTTAAAGCGGGGTCCCCAGTCACTGAGGTAATCATAGTCCTCCTCGAGGTCTATTGCGAGAGACTCAATAGAGCTAAGTGACTCGGCCACGGAGCCATCACCCTCGTAAGCGTACGTGGCCAAGGAGTCGTAGGGCGGGGCTGAGTTGTCCGTGTCATGCTCCTTCAGTCGCTGGTTGATGAAGTCTCGGATGTCAGCGCTGTCCTGCGAGACAGGCAGCCTGGGACCTCTCTTCAGCTCAGGTTTGACATCCCTGCGGTACAGGTTCTCTTTGACAACCTTGGGATTGCGAAGCGTGCCCATGTCAAACGCGTGCGTGTCCTCTTCCCCCCCTCCTTCGTCGTCGTAGTGGATCACGTTGTCCCGGATGTCCTCTTTGGATGACATGAGGGTCTCCTTTTTCTTCTGCCGTCTCAAGCCCATGTAGAGAACAACAATAACTGGAGGAGCAAACAGAGACAATCACGTGTCAGTCTACAGATCCAGACTGCTGCACCTTGAACAGTTTTACCTGTGAAGAAGAGACAGCTGGAGGCAAGGTTTCAATGATTTGCAGCTCAAAACATCTGACAAGGTTGATCCGTCTGTTAGTTCTTAAGCTTCAGATATCTCAACATTTATTGACTGAAACTGGTCTGGACATCACTAAGATGGTGAACGTCACCTGCTGGCAATACTACACACGTTGTGCTTAATGTCGCATCTAAAAGTTTTTTGCTTCAGACGTTGGTTCAGGACAAAACCGATGTCATTCCCATCAGTCCTCATTAGCTTATTAGATCATTTTAGTATGCCAGCACACTTCTCCCTCTCCGAGCAATAACCATTTGTGTAGCCATGTTATCAGTGTGCCTAAATACTGTATAGCCACAAAGAAATGTGAGATATTTAAACATCAGGTCAGGTATGTAGGTCGCTTAGTGACCAGTGAAGGTATTCCGATCGACCCTAAAGACTCTGAATCTGTAAAAGTGTTGACGGACAGAGAGCCACGGAATGTGGGAGAGGTCAGAGCCCTTTTAGGATTTCTAAGCTATTACAGGACATTTATACAGAACATTTCTAGGATAGCCAGGCTGCCGTTCAGGCTCATAGAAAGCTCTACTGTGTGTAGTCCGCGATCCAACCCACGCAGATCAACGACCGAAGCCGAAGTGTACAAATAACGGTCAGCTTCCTTCCAAAAACACCTGTACAGGTACAGTAAAAGCTACCTTGATCATTTCAAATTAGCGCTACAAGCAGCGCCAGTCTCGTAATATTAGTTTTAAGTTTATTTTAAGAAATTTGTCAGATGTGTGACAAACGTTACGTACGCTACATTCTAAATCGTACTGCCGTTCATTATCGTGGCCATCGTATTCGTTGACGCGGGAAATATGTCGGTGTGCGTAACTGACAATACAAACTGTGAAATGCAATGGTAATGGTGTGATGGGTTGTAAACATCGTCAGGTTGTTAGCCAGTCAGTAGCAAGTGTGTGTCAGTTGCAGAAAAGCCTCGCTCGCGCTATGTGACAGATACGCCTTGTCGTTCTTTGCCGCTACAGAGCTCCTTGAGAAGGTGTAAAACCTACTATACTAGCATGACTGTAGACCTCAGTGCTGTTCAGACATTTAGACTCTAACTCTTCCATTGTTTCAATTACATAGTCAGTCTGGCGTATCAATTGAAAACAGTATTTCACTTAATATTACCCCCGTTTTCATCCAAATGTTTTGACATGTCCTTAGCTGTAATTCAGTGCCTTCTGGGATTTTTTTTTATTTTTTGTTGCTTTGGTGGCTTAAAAACTGAAGTGTACTGACAACAATGCATACTTGTAATAGACAGCGTAAGTACTGTACACATTGTCGAGGGTAAAATTGCCCTGCTGAGAACATACCCAAAGCAACAGTTTATTGTTTTAGAACGCAACCCATCAGCAATCGCTCGAGGGATTCTGCATATTTTAGACACTGTACCAACACTGGGTTATTTTCAACACATAGTTTTGCAGTAAATATCCTACTCTCCCCTTTCTCCTGTCACTGCGATCTGTCTCTCTGTGTCTATCTTCCCCTGTGTCCCGTTCTCTGCCTGCTCAGTGAAATAACCCGGTAAAATATGTGCTTTTTTTCCTCTGGGTTTTTTAATATATGGTTGCATCTAGGAGGAAGAGTAACGGCCAGGATAAAACGGAAATCATTCAAATGAAAGAGTTCAATAAATACATTCAGACCGAAAAAAAACCCTAAGTAGGTCTCTTCCTTTCAACCTCTCTGTATCTCTCTTCCTTTATGCCTTCCTTCACTCCCCGAGTGATTTTAATCTGCCATAGCGTAGTGTGCCAGCTCCCCCCAGTGGCACCTCTGTAGATTTTAGACAGTTATTACAGGCCACGCTGGTTGAACACAGCTTGTCATTAACTGCAGCCAATGCACGGCAATTTGGAAGAAATAGCAATGCAGATGAAAGTCTCAGTGGTGGTTTGTTTAATTTACCTCATCGTTTTTACTCACAGGACAACTGGGTCATCCTGACAAATCCTGCACAGAAACTAAGTGGCTCTATGGAAATGTTCTCAGTGTGAGTTCTGATTTTCTCTGCCACTTCACTTCCCGGGGACATCGTGACAGTTTGGCGTCAGCCTCAGCCTTGGGGGCGAGTCGACTTGGAGCTTTGAAGACAGTCTTCTCAGATGAGGCGAACACACCGCCGACACAGCTCTACAGCACAACACTGCAATCTACTGTGTGCTTTCATGTTCAATCACATATAGGACAAAGCAACTCAAGACCGTATTTCACATGAATGCATTCATGATGGTAATGAAAGGGGATTAATGACGAGACGTCGTTGGAATTCGGCAATGGATTCTTTGTCGGACCGTAAATTAGAAGGAGATAGAGAAGCGTAAATACACCTAAATTCAAAGGTCACGGCTACCCTTGACATCCAGCGGAAAACGAGAACTTCTTTAACAACCGCCCATCTCAGAGTTACAACTCAGAATACGACGCCATAAACTTGCATTTACTTCATGCAGATGAGTTCAGACAATAATAGTATAGAATTAAGGGGGGAGTTTTACAACTGTGACCTTGTGGGAAGTGTAAAAGCTGCAGCTTTGTAGGCGGCCACACGGCAGCAAGATGGGATTTAGTTTATGGAGCCGAGCGTCCCTCCCTCCGATCTTTAACGTCCCACTGAATGACAAAATTAATATGACTGCTATAATTAATTGTGGACACTCCTAGGGAGACGGCACATCTGATTTCAGCTCTGTGGATGTGGAATCCAGTACTGTCAGAAAGGGGATTTAGATGTACACCAGCGCACGTATTAATCTCTTATCTTATGATATTACAAGCCAAGCAGGGTCAAGTAGCTGCAGAAGCAAGACGTTTAGAACTATTGTTAAGATCTAAAGAGACACTATGGATTTTTTTTCATTTCGGCTAAATTAAAAAGCAGAGAATCTCAAAATGCATCTTTTCAACTTCAGGAGACCCTAAAATTAACAATAATAAAGGCATAGTTGTACTACAGAAAAAAAAATGTCAACAGTTTGGCATTTCGTAAAATGTCAACTCATGTCTTTGTGAAGAGAGTTGAGAAGACAAGATCGATACCACTCTGCTTCTTGTCGCTACAAGTTTGCCAAGCAACCAGAGCAGATGCCAGGTTCTAAGTGCGTGCAGCCAAGAAATAGTTCACCGTATAAATGCCAACAAAAGTAAACATATTTATGCTTATATGGATTAAGCAAATGAGACCTGTGCCGTGTGTTAGTTTGGCAATGGTGGACAGAGTCAGGCTAGGAGTTTCCCTATGCTGCCGTGTTGCTAGATGTGAGAATGGTATAAATCATCTCATCTAATGCTCTGCCAGAGTACATATATTTCCCAAAATGGGGAGTCGTTCACAAGTTTTGGAGCTGCCAAAGTGCAGCTTCAAAAGTCTGACGCTGTTCAAGAACGTGTCTCAGCAAAAAGACGACCGATCTCACCTAGCAGGATGATGATACACAGAAGTATGGCAATCAAAGCTCCTGTGCTAAGGCCCACAGGGAGAAAGATGGCCTCTGCGCTGCACGTTAACAGGGAACCATCCGACTCGCAGCCGCACACTCGGATGGTCAAGGTGCCTGTGCCGCTCTTGGGCGGGTAGCCATTATCTTCAATCAACACCGGGAGGAAGTAGATCTCCTGCAGGCGTCGTCTGAAGCCACCCCGCTTAGTCACAATCCCGGCTGTATTATCTGGAAGACAAGCAACAGGGAGAATTTTGAAAACTTCCATTGAAAGCACAAAGAAATCCTCAAAACAGACATTCAAAGAATCGTGAAAATTTGCATGGAAATGCCTGAAGTACTGAGGCGCCGGCTTATTCCTTGATCCTTACAGGTTAGAAAGTGTTCTGACCGAAGCAAAAGAAAATATTCCCCCCGGTAGAACTTCACATCAATCAGACAATTCTGTCAGCCACACTATAAGTCTGGAGGTCCAAGTGTGAGAAAAGTGAAACTTTTTCTGTGACTGTTATCTCTTCAAGCTCGATATCAGATCTTCTCCAAATATGCCTCCCTGAATGAAAAGCTGCAACATATCAAAGACTTGTCTTATCAAAGCTCTCTTCATTTTACACCACTTAGTTTAAAAGCTGTAGGAGCCTAACCAAACCCACTACACTATTCCTTGAAACACTGCAAAGCGTTTTCTGTCTCACTGAGCGGGAGCTATTGGGATCTGCTGTTGTTGATATCACTTTGTGCAGGTAGCAGGTCAGTCCAGAGAAACGATGTGTTAGCAACGATAGATGGTAGATTAAATAAATAAATAAATAACACACAAAGGGAACCACTTGGGGAGACAGCCGAAGGTGTAAAGATGGCGAGTTGAATAGAGGTCGACAATGCATACAGGGGGAGTTGGGAACGTGTCAGGTTGAACCTGCACGGTTCTGTCTGCTACAGCTAGACTGTCTGACCCCTGTCAAGCCGGGTTTGTTCCACTGACGAAGCCTAGCACTTTTTCTTGACAGGAGGTCAGGCATTTTAGCACACCTTGCATGTGGTGCGCAACTGCGATTTGGTCTGTGCCCGCTCTCCCTCTCTCTCGCTGAACCTGTCCGCAGTGCCTGTGGTGTTTGCATTTCCTGTCCTCGCCTATCAGATCTCACTCTGTGTCTGGAGTGTGCGCCTCCAAGGCTCCTGGCGGGCGGGAAACTGCAAGGGAGTGTGTCCAAAAGGTAAAACTGGATCAGAGGTTCGGACCGGGGCCTCGTCAAGGGTGGCAAATGCATTCGTTTCCGTGGCCTCATCCTGCCATGCCCCACTTTTCATTACCCATCTTTCTGGTAGGACTTCAAAGGGCTCGACCAGTGCACGCTGCAGAGTGTCATATGTGGCCTTATCATAAGACTAGGTCTCACTGTATGTGTTAAAGCTATTTTTAGCACTGAGGCATTTTGCTCTTAGAAGCTTGGAGAAGCAAACCTTTCAACCAATAATTGATCTTATTCCAGGGAGGGTTTTTTTTTTAAATCTTTTTTTCTTTCCCCAAAGACCAGTTAGTTGCAGGTAGACTCTGGAGACACTTAATACCGGATCCATTTATTGCAATATCTGGCCCCTTAATTAATTTTTGCACCATTATTCTACTATATTTTGGTGTTGTTGCTGCTAAGAATAAAAGTAATTTATCATCTGGTTTATTCAAAGAACATGTTTCAATGTGATCTTTCTTCAGTATTTTAGGGAGTAAAGATGAGATTTTTTACACAGTGCTCTCAGATACATCAAATAGTGCCATTGTAAGATTATAAACACTTACTTCCAAAGTCCCGAATGGTGAAATTCTTGTTTTTAATATCTTCCTTTGGAGATCTGAAGGAGAACTGTTGTCCAGCAGTTGGCAGATCCTGGTCTTTTGCGCTGAAGGTTTGAATGACCTGGTAAAATAGGAAAAATAAAGATAAAACACGTACTTTTAAGTGGCATTTACTGTACTTTTATTATCTACTTTAAACTTCCGTAGTACTTATGGTCCTGCCTGGAGTGCGCTGCTAGTAGGACTGCAACCCGTCCATCTACATACTCCCAGAAAACTGTGTGTGGATTTCCACAGTTGGAAGGTTAAAATTATTCAGCACTGAACGGTCTTCAGCTGACAACGTGTCAGACCTGTCAGCGCCGAAACAAGGCGGTGAATGGTTCTCCCGGTCCTCTGGACACAGTCGCTGAGCACTTGATTTAAAACTTGTTGAGATTTCTAGATCACCTCAACGGATGGTATGATGGATTAACTCTGTTCAGAACCGCTGGAGCTTTTATCAGTGGTCAAGAACAGAGACCAGCTGATGTATATTGAACTTATATCACAGCAAGTATGGAACAGCACAGGTTTCAAACAATCCAACACATTCTTTTACTGCTACACCAATAGGCAGTTTATGCTTCTGCGTCAATTTGACTTCGTAGCAAAAAACACACAGTGCCGACTAGTGTTTGGGTGGGTATCTCGCACCAGCGTAGGCTACGTGCGTAGGTCACGGCGTCTAGTCCCGGAGTACTTTAAATGAGCCTTAAGGGTTAGGATTCCTAGTATTCTCCCAGGGGGCCCGGGTTCGACTCCCGGTATAGGGAGGACAGTGGTTAGAGAAGCAGCTTGGGACCAAAGGATCACAGGTTTTTACATCCCCCCGTGTCCATGGCTGAGGTGCCTTGTGCAAGCACCTAACCCCCAAATTGCTTCATAGGCTGCAGCCCAAGTGGCAGCCCAAGTGTACCCACTACTGTGTAAATGAATGGATGGGTTCACTAGCCAGCCAATTGCAATCTCGTCTGCGCTTCCTCCTTCCTAGATAGACACTCCTGATTCAGCTGCCAATGTACCAGACCTCTGACAGCTTCCTACTTTCCTCTGTTCCCCAAACGTCTCAGAGCTTTGCCCGGAACCAGCTGACTGTCCTGCCAGCCCAGCTGTGCAACCAGTCTGCTCTTCCTCACCCGCTGGACTTGACCAGTTGGAAGAACGATGCCTCGGCCACGGATCCGCCACACGTGCGGGAGCCACTAATCATCACCCCCTGCCCTGTTACATCACCCTGAATATGTTGCTGTCTCTCCTCCCCCTTCTCAACGTCTGAATAAAATTCCCTCCAGGGGAGTAAACCTGACACCAGGTGTGATGAGTGTTCTGTCGCGTTCCCTGCAGCAGATGCACAGCTCACACTATTGATTTCCGGCAGTCAAATTAGCTTTGTGATGAATACATCCAGCTCCACCTAATAGTTGTTTTCATTAGTGTTTCGTGTGTTGACCTTTTTTTCTGTCAGTTTTGTCAGAAATAATGGCTAATGGCCATCAAAGAGTACCACAGCCCAAAGCGATATTTTACCAGGTATCCTAGTGGAAGATCAGTTTGTCCATAAAATAACAATATCCCTTTGAAAAAATACTTGTTTTCATACCATACTCCCCTCTCTCACCCTACAGTCCCTGTCAAGGTCAGGGTGAGACTGCCAGGAAATTATCCAAAAAAAACAAGGGGCTGCAGTGTCTTCCCGGTTGCCAGTTGCCAGACAGGTAACCAGTTGTTCTTTGTTGCTGGCAGTTGCTGGCACTTTATTCAATTCAGGTTACTAAACCTGGCATGTCTTTGGACAATGGGAAGACGCTGGAGTACCTGGAGAGAAAACCGACCGAGGCACAGGGAGAACATGTACACAGAAAGGCCCCTGCCTGGCGACAGATTCGACCCGAGGAACTTTGCATTTGTCCAAAAGCTAAATGTATTTGGTTCTCAGTTCGAGGAAAAACAACACATCGTTACTACTTTTACAAGCTGACACCACCAAACTGTTTGTGTTTCTGTATAACAAATGACTATCCTGTCAGTAATTAATCATTGGACAAATGACCAACAATTGCCTAACTTAGCTTACTAACGTCTCTGCCGATTGTACATTACTGTAGGTGTGCTTCCACCCCTGATACAGAGAGGCAAAGTCCTGAGCCTTCCAGTGGGCCATCTCGTGGACCTTATTTTGAACAATGTAACCTACTCTGTCTATCTTTACCATCGGCATCTCTGAGTAGCTTGTAGACGGAGAAATGACGACGTTACTGTCTGATCAGGTATTCTCCCAAGCTGGTCAACAGTTTATGACAAACTTTGTGCAACTTTGTCGCAATTTTGACGACCTCTACATCATATTTTTTTACATTACAAGCATCATATGTGTAATTTGTAGCATCATGAAAACAAAAATTTAAAACACTTTTGCCACTGACTAACATACAAATTTTAGTTTATAAGGCCAGGAAGCCAGTCCAAACTTCTCCCATCCACAATATTTACAATAATACAATAAGGGCACAGTTGATTATGCCATGGCAAAGATCTTTATGAACTGTTTTCTCTCCCCATTGGACGGAACAACGACAGTGATGTAGTCATACACATCATTTGAAAGAAGTTGAGCTGATTTTATTGAAACATCGCTCTGACTGGTTGTTGGACTACCCAGTTGCATGCAGATGTATTTCCTCTGTATTATCTGAACCACATCCCATAATGAATCCCAATGGCATGTTACAAGACCCATATTCTGATTAGTGTATGAAGCTGCTAAGATATTTTTTTAAATGATTCTCCAAATGCATTACCACTATCAGTACTGAACCAGTGGGTGTTACTGCATCTCATTATATGAATGTCACAAGTGTAGTGATAAAACCCCAGTAAGTGGTATCAGCTTTTTTTAAAACAATAACATTTACTACATTTTCTTTCAATTCCAACTTTAATTAGCATCTGTCATGTGCGAATCCTGCCTTTCTCGCACTCAGAAGTGCTTCCCGCCTCTTCACGATGACAAGTGCAGCCGTTGCTGCAGTGACTGCTTATTACTGGGCGCTATTGTATATGTTAAATGGCTTCAAGTGCATTCTGCCTTTGCACTCAACTGCCTTGTAACTTAAGTGAGATAAGAGCGCCCGGCTAAATGCTGTCAATGTAAATGTAATTATTCCAGCATAACAAATGGATTCAATGGGGTGGCATTGCAATTCAGCATTATATTAAAAAAGAAAAAAAAACTTAGCATACACTTTAAACAGCAGGGACACATCGCAGCACTGGCTGCACCTTATATATTTAGTATGTAGAGCACAGCGGTAAGAAATAACTTGTTTTATGCTTCTTTTGTGGTTGAGTTTTCCCATTTCACACTTGACCAGTTGACTCTGAGAAATTATGAAACCCTACTGTATGAGTTAGACAAAACCCTGATCTTCCTTTATGTACGAAGGCTTAAAGGCCACTATCCTCCCTGCTCTTCGCACACATTTACATGAAAATAACCAACTGCTTCTCTCGCTTGGTTTCATCCTCGCTGCGGACTATTTTCAATCAGAGGTTGCGCCACAGCGTGAGGCACTCCAAAACAAGCGGTTTGTATGTGTTTTTTATTTTTTTATTTTTTCCCGGCACTGCGAGTGCGGATAATCATCCAAGGAAACGGGTGTGATGGATTTTTACAAGAGAGGATCTGCAATTCTTTATCATCCCCCAGCTGTGTGCAGCACCTGGTGGAATCATGCTGTGGCGACACTGCGGGGAAGCGTATATTCTGCAACGGAGGGCAAGGGAGGAGGAAGAAAAGGTAGAAAGAAGCGGATTAGGCTAAGGGAATAAAAAGATCTTTGGAAGAGGAGATAAGATGTTGCATTTTAGAGAACATGTTGCATGACGGTTGCAGCTTGAATATATAAGGGTTTCTTTGTTTTGTTTTTTACATTTGATTGAATAACCATTGTAATTTTCTGTACCACAGACCTCCATTCTTTATGCTTTCATGAAGCTAGGTAGGAAAGCATATTTAGCAGTTATGTGCAGTATATGAAGGACTGCTGGTTTTTCAAGTCACAACTAGGTCTGGGTTATGACACATGCTATGACTTTATTTTGAATAATTAGTTATGTATTGTGGATTTTTCCAGTTCAAAATTCTTGAAATAGCATCTACTGCTTCTCTCTGAGTGGAGGCTGAAATTAAGCAGGCAACAATTAAGAGAACTGTTGTCAGATTCCAGCATCAAAGTGCCGCGCATTAGTCTTGACGGCAGAAAACATGGCACGTTCACACGCCAAGGAAGACAGTGAAGCCTTCAAAGGGAGTGCAGAGCCGTTGTTTTTGATTGCAGCAACAGGCCCGAGGACCGGCAAGACATCCTCAATGTGATGAGGCGTCTACAGCGATTTGATAGACTGCCAAAGAAGCTGTTCCTTCACAACGCTAACTGCATATAGATGCTGGTTAATGGGCTAATTTACAAGCGCAGGTGGTTTACAATGCGCACAGGCGAAGTCTCCGGTGCATCTCGAATACATCATCTGAAATGTACTCTCGGAGGCCGACATGCAAAGCGACGGCGCGCTTTATGATTGCTCCTCCCGCCGAATCGAACTCTGCGACACAGCCAGTCTGAGGTTTTGATTCACGCACGGTGCTCAAGGGTTCTCCGCAGAATCCTTTGAAATAAGAGGTTTCACTCAAGTGACCTTGAGTGAAACACTTAGAAACCGACCCATGGAAAGGCATCAATGCGAGAGCTAAATCTGTGTGTTTACTACTTCTATATATGGTGCTCCAAATAGAAGATAAAAGTCAATTTAAACTCCAGAAATTCAGAGTGTATTTCTGCTCAACACTTTGCCAGAGTTAATATAAATCCACACCTTTCAGATTCAATTTAACACCTTCAGATAGGTTTCATCAACCGCCTTAAAGCCACGTCAGGCTCTGCGGGAGCGCAAACGCTCCAATCAGCAGATGTCATCTCAATGAAAAATCAGCACTCCTTAACAGAGGAAAATGTCCTGCACATGAAGAGTCGGGGGAAGACGGTAAACCGTGAACATACCTGTCCAGCTTTGGCATTTTCACACACAAAGGTCTCATAAGGACTGGCAAGTTCAGGGGGGAACTCGTTGATGTCCAGCACGTGGACGGTGACGGCCACCCGACTGGTCAGAACCGGACTGTCTGGGGGGGGGGAGAGAGAGAGAGAAGCACAACATGATTAGTTTTTTTTGTTCACGGCACTGACACCATGTGGACATCTGAAGTACTACCATCTTATGACAAGCCGGTGCTTAGAGGCTTATCACTGTTGCAGGAGGATGGCTGAGTGGTTAGAGAGGCTGCCATGCCCGAGTGTCCAGCCGGAGTGTCCTTGAACGGATGCCTGGCCGCCCATCCGCCGGACTGATGCGTCTGGAACGTGGCGGTGCATGAATCGCACCTGGATGCCGGGCGCTTTATGGTGCTTTTGATCGATGATGAAAAGGAGAGTTAAATAAATACACGCCGCAAATGCATCCCATGCGGTGCCTGCGAATAAAACATCACATTATGGAGTATGGCTCTATAGAGAGAGAATTTCCTCTTTTATTCCCGTTCTGAAAGGATAAGATGCGCAGCCTATTTTAATTATACTGTGAAGGCCCCCTTGAGTGGGACTAACTTGAAGCCAGGGTTGTTTGTTACCGTGTTCCCTCACTGCAGGGGCACAATGGGGAAATTGTGCGGATGCGAGAGTAAGGTAAACTTTATGGATTCAGTGTGGGAATTGGTTTTGCGGCGCTGTGTGTGCAGTGGGAGGCTTTGTTGGGGGGAGCGCCGGTGCATAGGTGCACAGGCACACAGGTGCGTGGGTTTGTGTGTAGGTGGGCGGTCGAGAAGAATGCAGGGCAGGGAGGGGGATCTGTAAAGTCCTCTCACGGGGATTGGAGAAGCAGCCACGGCTCAGTCAGTAACCTGTCTCTGACCTTGATGGGAAAAAAAGCAATCTTCCCACCGAGGTAAAAATGACACAGAGCATGGGATTTGCTGCTTTGGGCCGCCCGGACGGCTAACATTGAGGCTCAGCCAGGAGAAATACTATTTGTGGCAGCCGTTGAAAAATAAAATCAAACAAAAAAAAAGTCTGAGTACTTCAAATTCATCTAGATCTAAACAGAAAATAGTTTAGCATCGGTCTTTAACATTTCAAAATTAGAGATACTGAAGTTTACAGTTTTCTTCTCAATTCAAAATCTCCATGGCCGTTGCAAAGAGTAATACATCCTTCAGCCCACTAGATGGAGCAATGGTATAGAGGTAGTTGCATTCAAATCTGAGCAGATTCAGCGTTTCAGCCCAATAACACATGCTCTATTTATTTCACTGAATTAGAATCCTGTAATGCTGTAGAATGCTTGAGCGGCTGGCCGTGCCTTATACCGCTTCTCCGCTGTATATTACTTTCTTTTCTTTTTTTTTTTTTAATTAACACATTTTAATAAAAAAGGGTTTAATCTCTGCGAGCAATCAACCACAAATCTATAAAAACGTGGCCGAGGAACGAGGACAGAGCGATTCCTCGAGGATACCGGTCCGTTAAAAAAGTGCAACTGTATGCAGAATAAGCAAGCAAACTCGCAACACAAAAAAAAAAAAAAAAACCTTGATAAGTGTGAAGCTAAATTCATTTGCTGGAAATAGATAGCGAAAGCGCTATCCAATTGCCTCCAGCCAAGGTTGTTATTGCATTTAATAGATCTTTCTCTCTCCTTGACTCCTAAAAAAAAATAAAAAAATAAAAAAATAAAAATTGCCACTGGGCATGAATGCCAAAAAGCAAACAGTTAATCTAGCCCCGGCTCTTATTTAGCTCGCCTTCTGCTTTGCACTGTGTCTCAGGAGATCCGAGCACACTGCTCTCATTTTGCTGCATGACTGCGGTGTCTGAAGATGACCGGACAGATGTCCAAGGTTTGGTAAAAGCTTCCACCTCGGTTGTTCTGGTCAGATGTCTGAATAATGGCGCCTTTGTTCGAGGAAAATTTAGCTCAGCCGCACATGTCGTTGGATATTTTGCAACGCAAAACAAAGGTTGAGGGCGGGTGAATGCTAAAAAGTTCCAGCAGCAAGGGCACATGGTAGGTGCAGGAGAGATTGTAGATAAGTCAGAACATTTTTATGTGTGCGTGTGACCTCTCCTCACCAAATGCGTTATTTGGATGGGTGTTAAAGGTATCTTTGCTTCCCAGTTTATTGCCTTTCTTCATGGTTTAAAACCCGCCGTCCAACAATGACAATGGAGTGCCGTGCAGCGAAGCCATAACAGCCATCCAATACCCAGAACACAAAGTTCTGCCAAATCTGACTCAAGGTCAAAAACAGATTTGAACCCGAGCTGGGACAGAACCTCTGGAGTGCCGGCTTTATCTCTTCTCCTGCCGCACCAGTCCAACTATTATTTTTTAACACAGACTCTGGAAGTATTTTTCTTTTCTGACAGAGAGTAAAATTGTCTCTGGATGAACAGCGGACCTCTGAGAGGGGCACCGGAGGAGCGATTTTCAGAGCCCGACTTGCAGGGAGGTGATAAAAAAAAAATAAAAAATAAAAAAGTAAAAGAGTAAAACACAGGTAGGTGAGGTCAAGATAAGCCAAAATCCTCCATGATGCCTGCCATCGTGTGCACGTATGGCATCCTGAACATGCAAAACTTCCATCTCCTCACTCCTCCTGCATCCTTTCAGCCTAACTCCCATTCCTTGACTCTTGTGCACAAAAGCCACTCAAAGAAGCGCACACACGCACACACACACACTGAAAGCAGAATTAGCATGTGACTTCCATGACCTTGAGGGGAAGTGAGTAATATCAGTTTCCAAGGCGACACTGACTCAAGTTTTAACAGCCCATATTTCATAGTCTGTCCTAATGAATATACAGCGTGGGTAATTTTGATTGAGCACCAGCCTGCCTCCGGGATAATGACTTTGACGGTTCTTAGCAGATTTGATGACTTGATGACGATGGATTTGCTTATTTATCCGGAAATTTGCTCCACTTCCTCGGTAAAAACATAATTAGCTTGATGACATGTCTTAAAGCCACAGCCACGCCGCAAGTTCCGTCTTTTTTTTTTCCTCGAGGCCCGGGCTCACAACGTGCAGCCGTGCCGTGTCGTGCCATTCTGTGCCGTGCCGCCACGTCTGCTCGCTGCGTAGACTCTACCATTTTTAACTGCGGTTTAAGTAAAAGTTGACTCTGGCAAGAAAAGCTCCCTTCCAATGCCAATGTCATCAAACGTGTTAAAAAAAAAATATATAATAAAAAAAAGGCCGTTAAAAATGAAAACAGAGCCGAGACAAGTGCGCTAGAGGAGACAATGTCCTGAAGATACATCCCTCCGGGAGAGCCATCATGGTTTATAGTCACCCATAAACCTTTCCCAGCAAAATGGGATTGAGTATTGACTTGAGTAAAAGTGTGTTAAATCCTTCACAGACATTATGGCTCGGGAAGGACGACGACACCTGCATGAATCATAATTGATCGGGTCGTCATACTTACTAAGTTTGGTCGCCACGATGGAGATGTTGTGCTGCGCGATGGTCTCCCTGTCGAGGAGTTCGTTCGTGGAAATCGTCCCCTCCACCGGATCGATGTCAAAGTAGCTGTCCATGTCGCTCTTCCAGTCGATGGAATACCTGGAAGAAAATGTTTGTTCATTTCCGGCGCAAACCACGAGAGTGAAAGCGCACCGATTCTTCCCTCCGGGCCCATGTGAGTCAGGTGTAATGTAATGTTGCCGTAGCCTTCATTACTCATTCTGAATGGTCATTTCCAGTAAATGTGCTGAGGATTGCACATAATGTCCAATCTAGTAATGGGGCGCACTTCGGCCATGCTGAGCTAATGGTTTTCTCTGGAACATGAATGAATTTGAGGCACTATTGGAACCGTATCAATCTCTCACGGTCTATGGACAACAAAGGCGTAAAATGTTGGCGTCTGAGGACCAAAGGTGCGGTGTCCTCGCGGTTCTTACACGGATTCTCTGAGGGCAAACTGTGATGCACAGAAGAGGTGTGAAGCCGAACCGCACGGCAGTGACGGCGCCATTCATCACTTAATGCTATTTGATCTTTAAAAGCCAGTTTTCATTAATAATTTTGTGATCGTCTGAGTTCCAGCAAGAGGATCCCTTTTCCCAAGGAGTTCAGCGCTTAGGGATTTAATGCATTGCTCATGAGCACCTCTCAAGGCCTGATGCTTAATTTCTCATGGGGTTGAGGCTGGACTTTTTATTAAAGGACAGCCTCTCCATGTCACCATTCTGCTTTTTCTTCCATTTTTTTTTTTCTTTCTCGTGGTAAGCCATTTGATCTTAAAAGGCTATTTCTCATGAATATTAATCACGCTTGTTTTCTACGCTACAGAGCTTCAAACTGGACTTGACTCAGTCATTAAGAGAAGCAGGCCTAGCATATATTCACACCCTGAGGTCTTTTACTGTAATGAGAATGATAACAAAACCCCTTCAGTATTTTTTTCTTTTTTTTTTTGGTTCCATCAAATTTTCTGTTTCAGTTTTGATTTGTCCACGTCCCCTCTTTAACGCGGTTCCGCGTACGGCCTTGAAGTGAACACGATTGTGTCAGAATAGTTTAGCGTGAGTCTCTTTGATAAATATTACAGCCAAACTCCTATCAAGAGTTCAAAAGATCAATGGCTTGCAATTTCTTTCCTCGGGGCAAACGCGCATTTTTTTTTTTTTTTAGAGTTTTGTTGGAGTCAAGCTGCTAGTCAAGCATATGTTTCACAGACGGTTTGGCCCAGGGGTCAAAGAGACCACGGCATTTCGAGAATAAAGCATTAAATAACAAACGGCGCTGAAATCCAGTCCGACAAGACAACAACTCCTTATCAGCTCAGTCACAGTCTCTCAAAAAAAAAAAAAAAACATACATTTTACATTCAAGCGAATCAGTTTTACTTGTAATTAGTTGCATCTCTAAGTTATCTTCAGACACAACAGAGCAAACCAACAGCTGCGAGAAAAAAATCACAGCTCTAAAGCGTTTACTTAAGCCCAACTCAGTACTGACAGCTGTAGATATGAAAATTAATTACAGCCTTATCTCCTGCTTTGAACTGCGGTGATGTTAAATCACTCCAGTGAGCATTACGCACAATGAACATGGAGATTTAAGGGGGAAAAAAAGAAGGTAGGTTTTAGTTTATTTTCCACAGTCAATGGTTTTTAGAGTTTACGGCTTTTTCCTTTGGTTGCCTTTTAAAGCCCATGGCCAATCTTGAGTTTCATGTGATGTGAGATATTACCATTTTAGATGGAGGCTAAAAGTTCCTTCTTCGGAACACATTCAGTCTTTAGGAAGCTCTTTAGAATCTGCCAAAAATGCAGTATTCATGATGCCTTTGTCTCCCCAGCTAGAGATAACACTATACCGCTGAAAGAAGAAAAAAAAAAGTCTAAAAGCATTATTCCCTATGCATGATGGGTCATTGGGTCTATTGTTTTGAAGTGAGGAACGCAAGGCTGCTCCGTGGAGGCGCACAAATGAACAATGTCAGCTGCGGTATTGATGAATATTTAAAGTGTGGGAGACAAAGTGGAGAGCTGGAGGACATTAGCTTTCTGTTGTACAAATCTCTGCCCCTGCTATTCTTCTGTTTGTTTTCTGCGGGATGAAATATTCATAGTATAACAACCACGGTCCGTGCAACAGGTTTTTTTTTTTTTGTTGTTGTTTTTTCCGTTTGCCATTTTTCGCTCCGGTGATTCATCTTTTAAGAACCATTACTGTAAAGCAATCTGTAGCTAATAGATTTTAAAAAAGCGCAAGGGTCCTCATGCATTTTTTAAGAACGCTCTTCTTTTGTCTTTGCACGGAGCGGTCTATTGTTATCTACCACTTAGGTTTTACAACGGAAAACAGGGGTTGTGACGTTGTGTGGGTTTGCTCTTACATGTAAAGTGAGAGCGAAGGAGAGTGACTTGCCCCGAGTATAAATCAGGAGTGTGTGTGAGACATCTAAGATCTATAAAACTGAACAGCGGTGTTAAAATGTCCAACCTGATAATTAATGCACTCAGAGAGGTAAAATGGTAAGTAGTCCGTATTAATGCATAAAGTCAGACAGCAGAGGGAAAGTGTTTACGTTCATTTCCAGGCCTTTTTCTTCTATGTTTGCACAACACTTCTGCATGAACTTTCTACAGTCATGTTCCATAAGTTCTATAAGTTACTGCTGAGCAATGTTTTGATTGCTTTATGTAATAAAATACTAGTTTTGTTTAAATATCAGCTCTTGCTTTCCTGATCTACTTTAAATCGAAGTGGTTACATGTTGTAACACTGGTTTCTGTGAGAGCCGTGCACACAGGAAGAGACTAACAGCTTTGTGGTGACAAGAGACGACTGAACATTAATGGAATACAGCGAGTTATAACACTGATGGGTGAAGAACCTTTGAGGTAACAAAGTGGGTGGGCACCGAGGTGAACTGATTGCAACTTGATGCAACTGATTCAACGACTAGTGAGAGATTTGCATGCAAGTGAATTGACATGTAACGCAAACACAGAGCTAGCTTAAAGTTTACCACAAGGCCACAACTTTCTACCAAATTCACCACGCTGGCAGCTAGCATGGAGAACCAGGTGAACCCGGTTGGAGCAACTCTTGCTTTTTCAGGATTTTCACAGACAGAGCAGTGATGGCAAAAAGAGCTAGCTCTGTCCATTTTGTGTGTTTCGCTTGTGGGTAAGGGTTAAGGGATGGGAAAGAGTTTAAGGTTATAGAACTGTTACCTAGGCAACCAGAGACTGGAATGTCCATCACTCTCAGATGAGCAACAAGTTATTAACTGGACAATCTGGACAAGGCTTTAGCAGTGACGATTACTGTAATACCTCGTCTGTGGAACACATAATCACTACGATGTTAGTTTGTACAACAGAATTCTCCTCTCAGTCGAGGCAAACCCATCCACCAACTAAACCACTTAGCGAAACTATCAAATATCCACAATCACGACTGATTAAACAATGCTAATTGTCTTAATAAATGTCATTTAAACCATGTTATTCATATGAAACTAACCCACGATTTACCTTCAAACCACTTTGCCACTTTGCAAACTAATTATCTAAAGCATAACCACGTAATATACTCCGTAATTAGGTAGAGCATTCTTCTGACCCTTAGCCAAATGGGTTAACCTGAGTGCCGCGTGACGCGTTAAACACTTGATCTCATTAACGTAGGTGTTCTGAAACTGCGCAGTTTGAAATGTGGCATTGACACGCTTGATCCGAAATGGAGGCAACGCGATAATTCCTTGTGAATCATGAAAGGCTTTTGCCCCCGAAGCTTCAGTTTTGACTTAGACTTGGACTTGGATAGACTTTATTGATCCGCAAGGGAAATTGCTCGGTCATAGTAGCTCAGTTGCACATAAAAAAAAAATAATAATAATAATAATAAAAAAAATTAAATAATAATAAAAAAACTGCTAGTAAAAAGAAAAACAGGTGTAAGATAGTAAAAATAAAAATTTAAAAAATTTAAAAAACTAAAATAATGAAATAAATAAATACAAGAGTATAAGTTAAAATCTATAAGATTTGCATATGTACAAATCTACAAGAAATATAAGCAAATATACACTATATACATAGGAAAAAAATAATTATTTAATGATTATTTTTTAAATGTTGTTTGCTTTCTTAGAAAACTTAAATGGGGTTCTACTGCCTTATTCCCATACATCATCTATAAAGTAAAACTGAACTAGGGACCATCAAATGTCAGATAAATTCAGGAAAAAGTTTTATCAGTCTTATAAAAGGTGAACTCTTAAAACAAGCCTTAAGCTGTCACTCTTGGTTTAAATAATAACGCGGACACTAATGGAATATCGCCTCCGTGTCACTGAATATCAGATGATGTCAGCGGGATTTTACATGACGCCGTCACATGTTCTACATGCGGCGGATTGATTAGTCCTCAGAATGATGAGTGAAACTGACAAAACTCTCAAGATTAAAGCTATGATGACGTTGATGAATGGAGACCGGAGACACTGATGAATGCATCGGGGACGTGTGAAACCTTCAGCTGCAGGATCACTGCGCGTCTCCCTTTAGTTCTTTTACCCTCAAGGGAATAACAAGGGGTGTTTGGCTCAGTAGTAAAGCTTTTCGCGATGGGTCGTGCAAAATAACTTAATATGCAAACGATGACACACTTTGGCACGCGTTCTTGCTATAAATAATGTGCTTCTAAAAAATTGCAAGAGCTCCTAAACTGGAGGTAACACATCTTACTTTATTAGTTCTTAGCAGGTCTCTTTATCTGAGTATTTAAGCAAATAAAGAATTATATTCACTTTTCTTGGCGAATGTAGAAACGATTAGGATGATAAATTGAAATAAGTGAAAGCAATTTGTTTTCATGTTCGGCTTGTCTTTGAAACTCTGTAGTGAAACTAAATAAAAAAAAAAAAAACTACTGAAAGTGAAACATATATTTTATCAAAGTTTAATACCATCCACAAACATAGATTTGCTTTCACTTTGATAAATCGCTGCGACAGAGATTTAACAAAGTGCTTTTTGATATAACGCCATGGCGTAACGCCGTGCGCAGAAATTTATGTGTAAAGAGTCTGCCGAGGAGTTTAACTTCACCTGACTGGACTGCTGCTGGCATCTAAATCCTGCGCCGTCACTGCTCCGATGATGGTGCCCGCGGGTGTGTCCTCATACACATCCATCACATAGGAGGGCTTATTGAACACCGGGGGCTCATCCACATCCAAAACGTTAATCTTCACGGTTGCTGTGTCTTTGAAGGCCCCAAAGCTCTGAAATCGTGGATCCAGATGAGCATTTGAGGCGTCTACCTTGAAGGTATATGCCTTCTTGGTTTCATAGTCCAGGGGCTGCAAAAAAAAAAAAAAAAAAAACACAGAAAAAGAGCAAAGTTACTTCTACCTGCAGCTTATTTCCAAGTCATTATTGTGTCATGTGTGAGCACTCCTCCTCTAATTTGCTTCCCCTGTAGCGTTCGCCCATGTACGAGCTGAGAGCTCTTGAGGAAATGCTGTAAGGCAATATGAGCATCAGTGTTGACAGCAGTTTGCCCTCAATTTATGCTGTTATTCTGCCATTTTCAAGCATGAGCAACCGCTATCAGATGTCAACAGCGGCCCACTCATATCAAACAGTATTTGGGTGATTTCCAGTGTTTAAGTTGCCACTCGGAACACATGCAAATAGCGTTGTTCTCACCTGCCCGGAAAAGCAGATTGAACGAGTAAACGCTTGTAAAACATCCTGATACGACATAACAAATGATGATTGTGAGTATTTTTTCTGTTTAAATGGAACTGAATCCGCAGGGGAGGCGCGGTGGGCCTTGACCGGGTTAACGTTTCGCCCCCTCAGAGCGAGAAAGTCAAGCTGCGCTTACTTGGTTCGGCTGAACTTCAGCCCATTCGCAAGAGTTCTCCAAACAGCAGCTTAGGGGTTCATATGTTCTCCCTCCTCAGGCTTTTGACGTATCAGGGTCAATTAGTAAAAAAAAAGAAAGCGAGGGGGAGGAATCAACTTCCCTCGGCCTGTCTGCGGCTGAGGTCTACACATCCAACAGCAGTGACACCCGCGTTCGCGCTTCTGCCCGTCTCCTGCCCTCTCATGTGTGACCGACCATACTTGGCGAGCTCGCAGCCAGTCACGCTCCGCTGGCCCGGAGTCACATGAGAGACATTCCTTTTCTGTGTATTTCAAATTGACTAACATGTAACCGCCGTGGCAGCAAACGCTATCTCGCCGCCCCAGGAACCGGGACTTCTCCGGCGCGTTGTTTCAGAAAGGGCGCCGAGTGAAAACGGCTGGTAATGGCGCCGCGAAATGCGCCCGCGTGAAGGGTGGACGTGAGCTGGGAGGCGCGCTGCGGGGATGCAGAACAAAAGGAGCGCATTTTATTTATTATATTTATTCATTTCTTTGCGTGCGACGCGAGATAAATGCGACCAATCATCTGCCCAAATTAAATGCACATGAATTAGCCGTCTAATTAGAGCCCAGCCACTAGAAATGATCAGAGGCATGATTTCGCCACGATAGCAGATGCTTCCCGAGCCCTCCGTCTCCCCTCCATCTCCATGGTTTCGCAGTCTTGCAGCTATACAGCAGGTGTCCGTAAAAAGAGAAAAAAAAGAAGGAGAGAGAGAGAGGGAGCTATGTGAAGGCGAGCCAATCTGAAAGCAATCATTGACCATCAACCACCGTGATTGGTTTGATTACAGTGCACCAGATGCAACTGGCGAGGCGCAGCTATAAGATCCTTTAACAGGAAATACACTCTGTCCCTTTCAATCACTCTCATGAAGTGACAACACAGAGAAAAGACAGAGCTCCCCGAAGCAACAGTCCTGCGTGGGTAGGAAAAAAACAACCAAAAAAAAAAAACGGAATCTACCGTGGGCGTCATTCAAATGATGATCCCCGCAATCAAAGTAAAAGACTCGCTGCCAACGAGCGTCTACAAAGCAGCCTGGAACGTACGGCAGTGAGTTTGCGGCCACTTCCTGTGAGTTCCTGGAAATCAGCTTCAAGAGGAACTCCCTGTACTTCAATAAAGTAATCCCTCTCGAAGTTTACTGGACTTAAAACCGGCACAAATAAAGGAAACTGAAAAGACATACTAATACACGAATAGCTAATAATAAACGGGCTCTGCATGTTCTACTGCTCCCGGACCAGCGCCTGCAGACAGCCGTGCATAGCTCAGCGGAAATGCGCGCACAGGTGGAGGAGGAGGAGGGAAGGCGACGCTGGGAAGGTGGACAGCAGGAGGTGTGCACCAGGCCTCATTAGCCAGAGCCTCGCTGGGGACGCGGGAGAGGCTCGGCTTTCCATCTCAACATGCCGCATCGCCACAATTAGGGGATACAGGCCCGAAAATCTCACCCTTTATAACTGTCTAATTTTCGTGTAATCCTCAACTAGCCGAAGACGGTGTCGTGGAGCGCGCCGGGGAAAATGCGCTCCTCCCGCGCTGACTTTGCCACAGCTTTGACACAAATCTCCCACCAAGCACAGCTGGCGTCTCCGAGTTCCAGCTGACAAATTACTTTGCGTAAATAATGCCTGAAAACAGCTGAGCATGAGAAATACCATTTAGGTCCAGGTGGCTTCAGAAGTGTTAAAAGTGCCTGCGTGATTAGACATTTAGCAACTTACTTGTGTTCAGCTTTGTCTATCTCAAACGGTTTACTTGCTGTTTTGGCTCATAGTTTGTGGCCGGCTAAGTCTGGAACCGAATACCCCAAATGCAGCTACGCAGTTGGTTCAGTTCGAGTTTGTCTGGCATACATTTAAGTCTCCCTCGTCCCTCCAAAACAGTTGTGACTCATCAGAGAACGAGCATGCGCCTTCTGAGGGTGTCCTGCGGTGTCTGGCAACAGAATGCTGTTAGTGGAGGCCTTTTGGTCCTATAGGTTGAGGGGAGGGGCCTCTGTGGATCATCCCACAGATACTTGATCAGTTTGGGATCTAGTGAATTTGGAGGCCAGGTCAACACCTTGTGCTGTTCTTCATGTTTTTTTGAGTTGTTCCTAAACCGTTTTTGTGTATGTGTCTGTGTCAGGCTGCATCCTGCTAGAGATGGCTGCTGCCATCAAGGAGTGTCATTGCTATGGGGTGGGGGTGCCTGGTCTGGTCTAGGTGGGTGGTACGCGTCTAAGTAACATCCACAGGAATGCCATTTCCAAATGTTTCCCAGCAGAACATTGTATTAACACAAGATGGTCAGCGTCATTTACTACACCTGTCAGTGGTTTTAATGTTATGCCTGATCGGTGACCCTTGACCTCTAGTGTCTGCTGTTAAATAAGTAAAATCTTTTTCTTATACTTTTTTAACGTGTTACTAAAAGCCACTAACTACGAGACGCTGTCACTGGTTTGCAAGTCATCACATGTTTAATTCATCCAAAGTTTAAACTAAGGCAACTGGACTTGTTTGGTTTTTGGGAAGGTATGTTGCCACTCGTCCAGGTTTAGGTGTTTTATTAATAACATCTGAGTGTGGTGTCCACTTGAAACTCACACAATACTCACTTGTGTTTGGAGGAATAAGTCTTGATCTTGTTTTCAAGATAACCCAAGAAGTCCAGTTGCCTCTGTTTTAGCTTTGTCTTTGCATAGACCATTGGCCATATGACTGACAGCCTCCAGCAGCATAAATATTTGATCATTTTAAGTTGCTAAAGCTTAAAAATAAGGAAGAGGTTGCATTTTCTTGCACAAGCCGATTAGTCAACACTCCAACATTGTAGTTTTCATTTAGGAAGGTTCAACAGATTTTGCATTGAGGGGAAAAAAGGGCTAAAACAGAGGCCGTAGAATGTTACAATATTTGCGTAATAACTTTTTTTTATTCATATGTACCTGAAGTTACTTCTTCCAGACGGAAACAATTACCAGCGTTGGCCATGGCCATTTTTAACATGCCACTGCTGTCGCCGCTTTGCAAATCAGATCCCCTCTTTTCCTCAACAGCTTTGTTTGCGAGAATAATTCTTAGCTAACCAGATGCTCCGGTTAGTTTGCTAACAAACTGACATTATCTCGGAAAATCTGTCAAGATGGCCGGTGTGTACACCAGATGGTGAGTTACACAACCTGAAAAATGTCTGCGCCGAAAGGATTTCGTCCAAATATTCCACCACATTCCACTCACTGAAAAACGTTACCCGCACGCTTATCATGCGTAGCGCGTGGTGGCGCGGTGCGTCATCGGGATTTAAAGGCTGTCATGAAAGTGGAGCACTGAAAAGAGATGACGTCGCGGGAACAAAGTGAAGCTCATTTCCTTAACAACTAGAGGAGAGATGGAACAACGAATGAGTAACTGTCAAGCAAATTCCATAGATTGATTTTAATGTTTCGGGTGCAAAACATTAATGTTAAGAGCTTGGCTGCTTTTTAAATGTGTCCGAGACACAAGATGGTCCAAGTATGTCTGGGACGGCTGTGGTTAAATTAGAATAAAATGGGACCAGGAGGGGGTAATGAGAAACTCTGAGTTAATGAGAAGATGTGCTAATGTGTCAGCGCTTGACTTAGGGAGAATCAAATCAGATCCCTAGGCCATAGGGGAAATATCCCAAAAAGAAAAAAAAAAAAAAAAAACGGCCATTCATTGTCAGACTACATGTTTCATTTCACTACTTTTTTCCCCTCTTCCTCGAAGATGACCTACTTATTCGCTCCGAACCGGCGCTGTATGACTAAGTGTTAACCACATCCACACATATATCATCCTTAAACAAGCCGCACGCGCATATGCACGTTCAGTTACCCGTTTGAAGTGTCTCATTAGGGCTCCGGTTGTTATGCACCTTTTATGAGTTACTGCGGACACAACAAGGAAATGTATCAACGGTGGAATTTGTAAGGAGGACAGACCGAGTTCCTCTCATGTCAGTGCTGCTGCTCTTCAACATCACAACAGAACACACTTGAAATTCTAGACATGGCGCCGCGCCCTTTGATATGTAAATGTGCACCTTCATTGCACTGGCAGTGATACTGAATGAAGGAACTTTTTTCTTTTTTTTTTCTTTCTTGCCAATTGAACCTGTTATGTTGCAAGGGAATTTGTTAATTTAGAACAGGGGACTAATCAAGGGATCGCAGTCTCGGGGGGGGGGGGGGGCGGGGGGGGTACGCTAGCGTACTTCGCGCGCATTAATGATTCCCCTACGTATGGACTCACCCCTGCGAATGCAAAACAATGGCCGATTATGGTTGAAGATTTACACGGAGATATTGCAAGTCCAGAAACTGAAACCTATTAGTCATTTCTGTCTGTTTCTGCTCCCTCCCTCGCAGCCTTCTCTTTGTACAATCTAAAGTGTTACTTGCAGCTGCTTTTTCATCTCGCCGGTTATTTTCGGGATGGGAGAAGAAGGATCATATGCATATTTAATAGGCTCTCAGTTTGTTTTTGTGTTCAGTTCAGTATTACAATACCAGAGTTCAATACTCTCCTCCACCCTTGGCTATTAATACGAGGGATAGTTTTCTGCCAACGACTGAATCCAGTCTCTCCCCACTGAAGAACCGCTATCGCGGCACAGCAAGTCATTAACGGGCCGGTTTCACCTGTTTGTGCTGAACACGTGTATTACCTGAAGAGGCTAAGGATTAAATGGGCGAGAAATACTGCGGTATTGTTAAATCGGCGATATGCAGAGCAGCCCTTAAATCCATTTAACCACGGTATTATATATTTACAATGCCGCTTATGAATCATTAACGTCCCCACTCCCATGATTTCTCCTCTGAGGGCGAATCAAAGGGAAGCCAAACATGCGTAGAATGTCGCGTGCCTCTAACTGCAGCTGCGCGAGGCCGGCGTTTTTTTTTCTTCACGTCTGGATGCTGGATACTTTGTGGGCTCGAGACCTTCTGATCCCACGTGACAGCGCCCATTGCTGAAAAAAAAAAAAGTATATTTCCCTATTGGGTTGCAGCATCCTCTAATAGTCCTAAGCAGTAAGCAAAAAGGGTTTTATGCTTTTATGCAGAAGCTTCACTGATGTTCTGAGCTAATTAAGACTCCGTTGTTCGAGTCTGTTTCGAATGAGGGTCTTCTTCATAAGGTCACCGCTCTCACTGACTGACAGTTGCCATGCACGTGCATATTAAAAGACCCTTAAAAGATCTATTGCGCCATCTGCCGCCGTCTGACCGCTATCGCCGGCGAAGAAAAGCCTGCATGCCCCGTCGAACTATTCCAAGTCCCTTTTAACACCGTGAAGAAGATATGCTCACTTCATTGTGCCGCCATCACTCACATCGGCTTGTGTCCTTGGCTGCCCAGTGCTCACAACAGTGGAGTGTCATCCGAGAGCCTCGCCGGCAGCCCTGTCCGCGCCGCCGGCCGGGGGGGAGTGACTGCGAAAGACTCGCGCTGCCACTCTTAATAGGACGGGGTTAGCCATGGGATGAGCCCCGAGACACTAGTTTAATCTATTACACCCACGCCTCCGCAGGCCACCAGAGAGAAGGCACTTCATCGACTGCTAGCGCCACCTCAGCCGCCTCTTTGTCACCCTCTCTCTCTCTCTCTTTCCTCTGTGTCTTTCTTTGTACTTATTCACTCGCACAACGGCGCATGCATACGGACACAAAGGCGCGCGCGCGCACACACACACACACGTAGGAGGCACACATTGCTCCCCGCTTGGTTGCTCGGTGAGGTGTTATTCGTCTGCGTTGGGCACCTGAATGTCCCGCTGTTCTGAGGTATTGTTTCCCTCCTCCCTCCTTCTTTCGACTCCTTTCACGCCGGGGCCTAAAATAACTCATTTCACCTCCCACTGGAACATTCAGCAGTATAATCAATAGATTAGTTTCAACTCCTGTCTTTGAGCAGACCTCAGCTGGTGTCGCGCTACTGCATGAGACGAACGCGGCTCGGCTTCGGCATAAAGGAGACCGCAGTTGCCCCACAGCGGCCTAAAGATGAGATCATGAGGGCATTTTGTTATTTTACCGTCTACGAATGTGTCCTTGTGAGATCTGCAGCGTTCTCTGGCGGCGTTCATTCGACATTCCTCCCCCGTTTCCTGGCCTTCGAGTGAGCTAGCAGTTTCCTCGTTACGGTGTCATCTGACCGTAGTATCTCAGCAAGACTGAGCGGCGGCAACGAAATTCCTCCTCTGAAATGACTCGCCGCTCAAACAGCCCAGTAATGACATGTCTGACAGAGAAATTAGACTCAACTCACTTCATGGATTTACCAAAATTAAGCCTTTAATTGATGGCAGAATGGATGAAAACAACCTCTTATCTCCAGACTGTCGACTGACTTTGGGAAAAGTCTGAGTGTGGCTGTTTTTCAGGCCATTTGCGGTTCTGTTCCTTGCATGTGCTGTGGAAGAAAGCAGCAAGAAATGCCACCTTATGCAAAGAGGTGACTCATAGTTTTACCTGATTAATGCAAAATCTCGACAGAGACGTGTTTGCGGCAGTACATCTGTAACTTATTTGTTTATCCCTTTGTAATACACCAAATCATCAAGCTCGCCTGGAGTCGGTGTGCTCCGTCTGAACCCTTCAAACCATTTATTTATTTATTTTTTTTCTTTCCTGTCTCCGTCCACGGCGATGGAACACTCGCGCTCGTTTCTTGCTATCAGAGATGAACCCTCTGTTCGCCGGTTCATTATTCCCTGTGTAACCGTATAATTTTTTTTAGAGCGAGCAATAAAGTGAGATCCCCCCCAACCCGGCGCCGCGCCGCTATTTTGGCATCCAAAGCCGACACACGATGCACCGTGGGATTGTCTTTGACACCACGCCTCCCGTTCACTTGTGGAAATTTGCAAATTCACATTCTGAATTATATGACTGGAATTAAAGTGACAAAGGCGCACGGGACTAGTTTTACCGGGGGGATTTGTAATACTAGCGGAGGTCGTCTATGATCTTAATCCCGTCCGTAACACGGAGTTCCTGTGATAATACTAATCCAGTGCGAATCGGCGTCTCTGTGATTTGGGGGTGCGTTTTTTTACTTTTTCAAGACTTTTGTTTGATTTTTCTGCCTCTTGTCACTTGTCAATTATGAAGGATTTGCTGTAAATCAAAGTTTGGACAGATGTTAGGGTGCAACGCCGAGATGCCGCTGACCCATTCACCCATTTAGACGGATGAAGTCATTAAATCAAGCGCTGATGTGTTCGTCGACAAAGGGGCTGATTTAAATGCCGCCAGCTCGTTCGTAAATTCTTCCTCGGGATCGATAGGCTCGTCATTCATTCATTCATCTTCCGTAACCGCTTGTCCTGTGAAGGGTCGCGGGGGGGGGGGGGGGCTGGAGCCTATCCCAGCTGTCAGCGGGGTACACCGGGGTGCAAGAGAGTTTGCTTATCCTGTGCGAATGCGCTACATGAAACACAGACGTGAGGGGGGAATTCTGACGCAATCATACTTCCTCTGCTACTCTGAAGATGTTTCATGGTAGTAGTCTATTGACCTTAGCAACCATCACGAACACCCTAATAATAACCTACCAATCCAGGTGACAACTCTGCAAACCATGGCAACCACTCCCCCCTGTAATTGGACTATAGTATTAAAGCTGGGCAGGACAAATCTCTTTACGACCCTTTCGTATACCCTTTCACACCTTCATCTCGGCAGCGCTCCGGTGCAAGTTGTTGGCCTGGCCGTTGGAAGCAACTGGGATCCAACGTCTTGCAGAGTTAGTCCAGCAATTAATGGGCCTGCTCTGCTTTCTGAGTCACAGGCAGCCCATGGGCTTCAGCTGTGGAAAATCATAGCAAGGACCACCAATCAACGAAGTAACCTTAGCAACATAACACTTCAGAAAAGAACACAAATGCCGAAGACGGAGCAACCATTGAGTGACTTTAGCTTAATGGCCAAGTGCACGTGCTTTCTAAAACATTAGACATATTCTGGTTCAGTTTTGTTGTACCTGCTGGAATCTGCAGTCCGCACGTCACCCGCACTTCTCTGCAGCGTTTCCTGAACCCCTCTGACACTCAATAGATTGCAGGGGCAAGAGATTGGGAAGCTGTGCCAGAGGTCTGCAGCGGATGCTCTTTATTCAGTGCACCGCGGCTGCTGGTGGCGTTCCGTTTGTACAGTGAGGAGACGGTCCCGCATTACAACGGATTCCTTGAATGCGAGCCAGCAAATACTATGACACACACGCTGTCATGAAACAATGCCGCTCCTTTAGGCTCAGGGCCGCGCATTTCAATTACGCATATCTGCCATCTCCTGAATAAACATGCAAATGGGCACATACCATTTAATCTCGCTGAAAATGATCTCACCACCGCCACACGAGGCTATCACGCAGAGTGTCTGATTGCGTGGAGGTGGTCTACATATATGTATTTTAATGCCGCTTTATCTTTCCACGTTTCGTACAGTATGTCCCTCGGCGTGCGCACATCTGTTTGTGCGTTTCCCTGGGAGTTTACTGGTGGATTTACCTATTGTCTCCCATAATCTTATGTCTTGCAGATGGGATGTGCAAACCCCCTCCGTGCCTCTGCGCCTCTTTTTTTTTTACCCCCTCTCCCCCTGTATCGGCAGACTGGGGAACAGACGAGCATCCTTTGAACCCATTACTCAGCCTGATCCTCTTATCATAAGCAACCTTCCCGAGTCTCTAATTTGGGGTCTGCCAAACTCTGCTCTGTGCACAATGCGGCTTTCGTCTTCATCCTGCTGCGTTTTCGTTCGCTTTGCGAGGGAGGGAAGTCGAAAGAGAAAGGAAAGCGGCGGAGGGAGGATGGGAGAACAGTGAGAGAGAGAGAGAGAGAGAGAGAAAGGGAGAAAGAGGGGTTGCCTGCGCACTTTGCACACCTGTCTCAGGGGATATGCTACCAATCTGAAATAAGACAAGTCTGTGGGCGGGTCAGTATTCTGGGAACACAGTGAGCAACTCATAAAGGCTTCATCTCCGGCTACCTATACTCCCCACACCTTTCCCAGGCGCAGCTCATTCTTTCTATCTCTTCTCCCCGTACCACTCCATGTCCGTGTCCTGCTAATATCACAATCCCGCACGGGTGGGAGCACATGTTGTTTGGTAAATTACACCATGGGGGGGCTTGGTCAGCTGAAGGGGCTCAGAATATCCCCTGTCAACAGCAGTGGCTTTGTGCAGTCACCCTCCGCTGTAGGGAATACGACACAATGCCTCATTGTTGTCGTGGCAGCATATCAAACCTAGGAAGTAAAACAATAGGAGGAAAGACGCATCCATGCCATCCATCAAGGGTATACATGATGTAAACAAATAACTGTCGTCATTTACATCTCAATTGCTTGCCGTCTCGTTCTGTTATTCCTTTGCTGTCAACGAGAAGGTCGCTATAGAGTGATCTATAGCTCTGTCTATAAACACACGTTCAGCCGACACACACACACACGTGTTCCTTTGCATGTACGAATCGCACAGAAAGGTTTGCACATGTTCCCGCACGCCCGCACGCGCCAGACCGAGGGAGCTCTTACACTAAGCAGGGAATCAATTACTCACTCAGCTGCATATTTTTGGGGATCAAAGGATGGCGCACCTTTTGTGTACCTGTGCGTCGGGGCATGTGCTAAAAATGTACCGGTTAACGAATGCCTCGGCCTGATAGATCAGGGAAAAACAAACGCTCATCTGCATTTCCCCCGAGAACGTTTTAGTCACTTACATCAGAAATACCCTGAAAGGCACAAAAACAGAGAAAAAATGGCTGCAGGTATTTTTTTTTTCCTCCTATTACTTTTGCAATCAGATGAAATATATAAAAAGAGACAAGGCTGCCATGTTGAGTCACAGAGCAACATTTATATTAAGAAAATCTAAATTTCTTATGATTATGTCCTTAGATCCTTTATAAAACTTTTATACTGCATTATTATGTAATAGCAGTAAAAGAAGTCACAGAAAGACTATTTGATCATGAACAATCCAGATTGCGTCACCTCTACAGTTTGTTTCTGAACATATTCATATCTTTGTCCTCCTCTTGTCATTGATTTGTATATATATATAGTCAGTTTTTCCCATTTCACTCAACTCGACTTGTTCCTCTTGAATTCTTATCTCATATTTCTCAATTGATCCATAACATACAGTATATTTATTTACTTCTAGCTCTAGATTTTGTGTATCCAGTTCTCAGTGATACACATTTGCCAAAACTCAGCACTTTACGTGACTTGGGTACATAATATCTCAGACAGTAACAGGGCCATGTGTCTTTTCTCTCCGCCACGTCTCCAACATGGCTGCATCATTGATAAAAATTGGCTCTCACGCTGTTTATGCTCATGCTTTGTAGCTTTGGCGACAGCCCAGACCCTAAGCAGACCCTAACGCCGTAGCCTGACGTGCACCTTCCCGGAAATTTAACTACGTGTCACGGCAACGCGGACCATAAAAGCTGTGATTGGTCCGCTTGGTAATAGCATATTTCCACTTTCCGCCTGCTTCTCCATCTCTACAATTTCGAATCGATTGTTTTGGATCAATAAAGATAGAACACATAGAGGAAAGATTGGATACAAACATTTGTCGGGCTTGTCTCTGACGTAATTTCTGCGAAAGTTTCAGTTGCCATTGTTGAAAGTTAAGCAGAGTGAGAAGTACAGAGAAGTATAAATTGCTCGCACCAGCCTGGTCCCGCAGAGGCACAAGCTCTGCTTACACGTCACGGCAACGCAGACCGCAAGAGCTGTGATTGGTCCTCCTGGTAGTAGCGTGTTTCGGTTTTATTATTTCTGGCTGCTTCTCCATCTCCAAATGATTGTTTTGGATCAATAAAGAAGGAACACACCGAAGAAAGATTAACTGAGAAGGTTCGAAGGTACAAGCAGTCGTACGACTTGTCTTCTGTGAAATTTTTGGCAAAATTTTGGTGAAATTTCAGCGAATCGTTGTGGGCTAAAGTTTCAGTCGCCATTGTAGAATGTGAAGCAGGAAGTAGAAACCATAACTAACCTGACTGGTAAAAAAGACACCGCGCACACTACCGTTTTTTACAGAGCCAGCCAGACTTACGAGCGTATAAATGGCTCGCACCAGCGTAGGCTACGTATGTAGGTTACGGCGTCTATGTCCCGCAGAGGCATAAACCGCACTTTAATTTTTGGGGTGACAGCGAATGTTTTTAAAATTCTTGCAACACCACTCTCACCAAATACTTGATTTAAACCTTTTATTGCAACTTGTGTTTGGTTTTGTATAGCAGCAACCGAGACGATCAAGAAAATAAAATCCATTAATACTCAAGGCAAAATTACGGCCGCCGCGAAGGTTGAGCAGAACAAGCTAGAAAAGCTGCTCTCCTTCACATTGTGAAGCATGTGTACTCTGAGAATATAACGACAGAACTCTCTGACACCAATGCTTACCCAAAACCCAAACAGCATTCTGAGGAAATTCCTTTCAGAAAAGCATCCTCATTCTTTTCTGATATCTACACTTTTTTTTTTCCTTTTTCACATTGCGGGGACATTGTGGCTCCTGCATTATGCAAACCCAGCATTCCTTTGCAGTTTTCACTAGAATCTCAGTGCCACTGACAACAAATGGCATTTAAACTCACCACAGGGGTCTGCTGCATCCTAACTAAAGGAGACGCAGACAAGAATACGAAGGTGTCAACGTGTGGCGGCGGCGGCGGCGCCTTGTGCGAGGAAGTCAGACTGCGAGTGTAACACGGTAGCAGGTTGAACGCTTTTATTTGTTTGCCTGTGCCGAGAAACAGAGAGTATGTGAGAATATCCATACAGTACGTGCGTGCGGGGTTTGGTGTGTGTGTGTGGCTCACTTTAACACGTTTACATCGCTTCTTTACTGTTACAGTGCGCGCTCAAAGACGCCGGGCGGGCCAAGCGTTTGCCAGCTGTTGCGGTGATACTGACATGATGTATTTTTGGCCGACGTGGGAAGGCGCTTTCTTTTATTCTGCTGTGGCTTCCGAATGGCGGTGAAAGGCAACAGTCAAAAAAAAAAAAAAGAAAGATAGAAAATGCTGTAAACAACATGCTGCACAGTTTTGTTTACTAACCTGACTGGCCTATGATTCTGGATTCTGTCGCACAGCAGACGGATTAGAAAGACAAACAAGTCAGGGAGCCCGGCATCCTCTTTTCTGACTCAGATTTTTAAACATCCAATTGAAGGAATGGAGTCAGCTTTCCATTTATACATAATTCTATCAGTGCCCCCTTATGCCACTGCACCTCTGAAACATCCATGAACTATGCCGAGGTTCTTTCATCCTCTGCCCAAGGAGCACTCACAGATGAGCATTACCCACCCACTGTCATTGAGCCAAATGCTGTCCAAAGAGAAATAACATCACGCTCTCTGCTGCTTCCTTTAGTCAAGCCCGTGGGTACGGAGTGATATTATTTCTATTAAGTGCGTTCGGACATGATGGATCTGCAAGTCTTTAACTAGGCATACCCCGAGGAGAGGGTCACAACAGAGAGCGCGCAAACGAGGGAGGGGGAACGCTTTTAATGGGGGACATTGTTGCCTCCATAAACCAAAGCGACATGACTGCATTAGGAAAGCTGACGTTAAGATTGATGGAGGAGTTCACTCAGTGTCTCCTCGTCCAAGTTCAAATGGGTTTGATTATTAGAGGAATTGTTTTCGAGAGAAGCGCTGAAATTAAAAAAGTTTGCTTTGTTTTTTTTTGTTTTTTTTACAGATGAGCTGAATAATGGAGCAGAGGTTTTTTAATTTTTTAACATATAGGCAAAGGTAATAACTGGTTTCGTAATCAGTCTTATTACGGCAGAGCTTTTTAGCAGATTAGTCCTCACCAGAGTGGCTGCGCCGCTATATTTCTCCTTCTAATTTTAGTCTTTGGCTGTAACGTCCTCCTTCGCCCCCCTTGAAAATGAGATGATAGATCTCAAAGGGTTCATCCTGATAGTGATACATCCCTCTAATATCTCTAGCGCTTTTCAGCCACTTGGCATTTCGTGCAGCGACGCCGTGGCCCCCACAAATGCTATATGTGGCACAAGTTGGTATCAAATGCTTCAAAGAAAGCGCAACTAAAAGGTGGAGGCCTCCTGCTGCGGGTCACCGTGCTGCGGATGTTTTAATCCATTTAGCAAACAGAACATGTGGCATGCTAAATGAGCCCTGACATGCTGAGTGAGTGCTTTATATAGCCCCGGACGCTCGGAGAGAGTTATGCAATACCTCTGATCTGCGCTTTAAGGCATGGGCAGCGAGGACTTAAACAAAGAGCTCCATCACACAGCTGAAGGATCACAGGTTCAGCATCTTCCTACTTCCCCCGCTGGTATCGTGCAGCACTATGCAAGGAGAAGCTACCCGCACGCTAATAGTCACTTATTTATATCGGTATTCATATTTAAATTTAACTTCCACCACCGCAAAGGTAAGTTTCAGCAGTCGTGCAGCTGAAATAGCAGCAATGAGAGGATTCTAGGTGTAAATATAACACAGTGATAATGGTGGGAAGCAAGGGTGCTGGGGGTACTGCAACAACCCCCCTCACACGCAGTCCCTCCTCCGAGTGGCTCAGGTAGGCGGTTTATTTATATATATGCACAGTTGCAAGATTTTTTCATTATTTTTTTTTCTCCCCCCGTTGTGTTACATCCCACTTCTCCCGCTCCCCGTCACCTGCAAATATCTTTTCTATTTTTAAAATCACTGCGGATGCTTCCCGTAGTACAGTTCAGTTGTTTTGGACAGGATTCAGACAGCCTCCACATGAAAGAGACGCGGCAGGAGTTCAACTGCGGCGTTGAAAAGACAGCAAAACTTTCGAAATGCTGGAGTGTCCTGAGCGACAACTCTCCCTCGCTAAAGCGCTCAAAGCATGCGCCCGCGTCGTTGGATGGCACTGGTGCACATGCACTGAATATGAAGGAAATGTTCATTTTGAACTTTGAAAAGCAGGCTTTTCTTATATTCTATAATGACTGCACTGCGGTTAATGCAGCCAGGAACCTCCAGCTGCTTCACTCACGGTTACGATATATCGACTGTAAGTGAAAAGAACACAGCTCCTAGGCAACTGTTGGCAATGATTGGGTCAGATGAGGTGATTGGGTATATCAACATTTCCCTCAGACATAAAATTACAAAACATTAAAGGGGAACTACTGTTTTTTACAACCTGGACCTTATTTCTGGCATAAAATACGATCATTTACTCACCCATATAACTTTGGTGTTATTTGGTGTCGTTTGTCAGATATTTACATCCGCGTATATCCATATAGTGGGAGTGACTGGGGCACCGAAACGCAGCCTCTAAATAACGCATAATGTGCCGCGAAACTCGTTAATTTCACCAATATTTTGCCAGCCGTTCCTCTCTCTGGACTCAACGGGGAATAGCACTAGCATATCATAACAAAATATTGGTGAAATGAACGAGTTTCGCGGCAGATTATGCATTATTTAGAGGCTGCGTTTCGGTGCCCCAGTCACTCCCACTATATGGATATACGCAGATCTAAATATCGTCCGAACGACTCCAAATGACACCAAAGTTATATGGGTGAGTAAACGATTGTAGTTTATGCCAGAAATGAGGTCCAGGTAGTTCCCCTTTAACTCATCGTCCAACGCCACCATTTCCGGAAACATCGGCAAACGCATCAAAACTGGCAGACTCTTTCCTTTCCAAACATTTCCACTCACAAAAGTTGTGAAAACTGCCAAGAGAAGTGGGGCGCTCATTTCTTCTCGTGAAGTAAACACATGCAAAAGAAACCCATCTGAAGGCAGTGAGCATTATGCATATTTCCATAGTATCCACATAAGAGACTCATAGCGTACCCTTCACTCTGCTGCTCTCAGTTTCTCATCTAAGAGAGTTTCTGTGTCCATAAGCCAATTAATTCCAGCCCGACTGATGCTGAGCTACCGTGCCCGCTGCTCAGTACTTCCAGCACACTTTATAGACTTTTATTATTTATTTTTTTTGTTTATTATTTCAGACTAGGCCATTACTTTTTACGAGAGTGTCTGAGACAAAGTACCCTTCTGAGAATGATGATCCCCTCCTGGTTGTGCTCGTTGGTGGTGATGTCAAACATGGCGCCTCCGTCGCCTGGCACGATGGTGTACTCTACTTCAGCGTTCCTCCCGATGTCCAGGTCGTGGGCTTTGATTCTCCCCACGGCGGACCCCACTGCGGAGGACTCGGGGACTCTCAGGTGAAAGAAACCTGCCAAGGAAACGGCATCACACGGGAGTCAGGCTCGTTTTTTATATCATCACTTGACATCAGATGGAAACCCTGAGCTCCTCACATCCTCTGTCCTTTATGTATTCTCCCCGCCTCCCCCCCCAGCTGCGGATGTCTTATCAACCCACAGGCAAAGCAGCTGATATTCTCGCTGTATGAAGTCAGAACTGCAGCTACAGGCATGGTATTATTCAATTTTGACGTGTGTGGACATCAAGGCTGCTCAGCTCCTTGTAATTGGCTGGCTCAACCTGTAAGACCAACAAACACGAGAGTCCAAAGGCTTTGATACCACTTACAGCAGAGACCACGGCCGAGGAAATCTACAAAACAGCAGGCCGATTGATTATCGCTTACACCTGACAGCGGACAAAAATGAATCATTTCTACGCCTTTCTTCGCTCCCTGAGAATGGTTTGAACTCTGCTTTATGCCCGCGCCGCAGAGACCAAAACTTATGGCGTCTCCACCTGCCGCTATCAGCGGTGTTGCGGGCAATTCAGCTGCAGCATAATAGTGTTGAAATGATTTGCCGGACTCAGGGTGTTTTCAGGTAATTACTGCTCTATCCTCACAATCTCGTCAGTTCAAGAAATGTCAGGACATCAATGTAACATTCATTTCGAGCATTCACTTTTTTTTCAAAAGGCTGCCGAGTATTTATTCGGGTCCGTTTCTCAGCGACTGAATGAGCGTGTGACCGCTGGACCCGCTTCTCTTTCTGATCTCAACACATTTATCTGTTTAATTAAGCAAATTCTTGACATACTCCTCTGAAAGACATCCGAGAACAGTTCAAGAAAAGAATGAATAAATCACCACTTGTTTGAATTTAATTTATTTACCCTCTGTTTGACAAATTAATTCGGAAAAACTGATACATAGAAGAAGAAATGGTGTCGATGAAAAAGATATGTGAGCCTAATTTGGGGATAGTGGTCACCGATATACAGTAGAATCAAAAAAATGGTCCTAAACATGTGCAGTGTTTAGGACCAGGATGTGCAAATGTCTTTCATTTGTTAAGAACAGGACAAAAAAAATATCTTTTTTGTTAGCTCCAGCGCCAAAACTGGAAGAGTGCAGGTAGAGATGGGGAACGAGCGGATCTGATTGAAATCGGAACATTTTTGGATGATGGGAAAATGCCTTAAAACGCGAAAACGAAAGTTTGTCACCCAGATACCGCTCCGTTCTCTGCAGCGACCCAATGGGAGAGAGCGATGACATTTGGCTTAGAGTGGCGTGGTGCTGCTACACATAGCTCCACATTCTGGTGAAAGAGAGCGTAGGTTTGATGAACAAAAACTCAAAATAAAACCGGTTTCTTGAAACGTTTTCATTATGAATGTTTCCCCACTAATTGCCTTGCAGTAGAGCTATTTTATTTAAGATTTATTTTTTTCTTTCACTAATATGATATTGAATTTTACAAAACAATTAAATTTGTAAATTGCCCATAAAACTGAAAACACAAGAATTAATATTTATTTATTTATTTATTTATTTTCTCTGGCTATATCACCAAGCCCTAGCAGCAGGTTATTATAACCTAACAAATATTGCACCGTCAAGATTCTAGGACAGACGGGTGCAGTCACCATGCACCACTGCTGGTAATGACATCTGCAGACAGAGGATTGACAGCTCACAAATACATAATCTATATCGGCAAGACTAAAAATAAGACATCTGTGTGTGTACAGGAACTGAGTCCCCTTATGAATTATTTTTTTCCCCACACACATGACCACCACATATTTTTCCAAACCTGTAAGCCCTCAACTGATGAAAAGGAGAAGAAGACAAAGGAGGGATTTGGGACGGGGCAGAGGAGCCGCCATACTTGGCCCAAACCTCTGTGCTGTGACAGCATTATGGAAATATCATCTTTTCCTCGCAGCCAAAGGAGCTTGACCGTCTGACTGCCCGTATTTACATTCAGCGGGGACCACTCGGAGTCACCTCGAAATACCCGAAGAGACCGAATCAATACAGAACAGGATTTTTGCTTTCCCGTCGCACGCCCGCTGTTTTTGGAGGAGAATGCGTTCTGAGTTTAATATTTATGCTCCGCGTATGTAGAGGAGCTTTCACAGATCAATGATTCCGTGTATTTATTTCCAGCTCGGCTTCTTACATGACCTGGTGAACGGCGCTATTGAATTAATCTGGTTTAGCAGCTTATATGAAATACTGAATAAAATGCAGGGTTTAAATACAGTGACTCAGTTCCTGATGCAGCACCAACCGTGCTCAAATCTGATCTAAATATAGTAGGAAGCCCTGTGAGCGTAATAACACCAAACCTAGTTTATTTGCCAGGAGCGGTATCTGTAGATGCAATCACGCTAGATAAACAGGCCATCACTTACGACAGCGCATAATAACAAATAATGAAAACCAATTACAAAGAGTAGATATGATGAATGCCCCCTGCCCTGTTGTAATTGCACTTTGTTTAGTTCATTATATAAAAAAAATGTGCATGAGGCCTTGTGTATTTATTCTAATACAGAAAGTGAATGCTGCTATCGTGTTAATATTTTTATTGTCTACAATGAGCTACTCACTTTTAGAGAACCTGGGTGGGTTGTCGTTGACGTCGCTGAGGGTGATGTTGACGGTGGTGGTCCCGGCCAGCCCCCCCAGTTGGCCCCCCATGTCCTTGGCCTGGATTAATACCTGGTATTGTTCCTTCACCTCTCTGTCCATATTGGGCAAGGCCGTCTTTATAACCCCTGGCGGAAGGAAGATTGATGAGACATACAGATAGTAAAGAAGGGAGAAAAATAGGAAGAGGAGGAGATGGGGGGGGAGACAGAAATGGCGAGATAAGACACAAAAGAAACGGAGGTAAACATAAAATATCTGGAAATACGTCCAATGCCACATGTGCAATTTACTTCAAAATGCACGTTTTCCAGCGAAGGAGCTCGCTCGCTGGTAAAAAAGCCGCACATGTGCTTCTGGCCGGGCCTGAAATAGAGGTCATCTCACAAACTTGAAACACTTGACATTCAATAGGGAGCTCTGGTGAAGCCATATAATGATTCACTTGAGGATCAGAGACCCTGAGATCAGAGAGCGTTTGTACTGCAGATTAATAGCTAGGTCAGTGGGAGGTTGGCAGGCTAAAAAGGAGCAGGCAGCATAGGTGGATCCGCTCCCCCCCGTCCCCACCCCCGCCGCCCCCACCCCTTCTCTGATTCCATTTAATATGGTGAGGATGTTCCATTTCATCCACAAACTCCTCAAATGTGCGAATCCAGAAATCAAAGACTATGATTATTTTCAAAAAAGCTGTCATCTTTACTTTTTTTCCCCCCTCACATGTGTCCGTGACATTCGCAGCGATTTGTGTTACGTAGCTGTTGCCTCCCTCCCCTTGCTCACCTTTTACATCTCGCCGTCTGTTCCCCTTGTTTATGTGCGTTTGGAGATAGCTGCAGCTCCAGCGGGGCAAACATTTGCTTTAACAGTTCGATTTGTTTTATTTTTTTTCTCCCCGCGTCAGTTTGAAATACAGTCGCAGTGTGCGCTCAGCAAAGCTCCGGCATGAGCGGCATAATCAGCAACAGATTCCGCCGTATCTGGCTGTGTGATATGTATGAACCTATTTTCATATACTTTGAACTGCCCCAGATAGTAAGCCAGCAGCGGCCCACTACCAGCAAACACTGGCGGTGTGAAGGTATTTCAGATTTTGAGCAGTCATCCGCCATGCCACCCCTGCTGCCACTCCACAACCTTTTTAGTGCCATTTCCCTCCTATGACACCTTCTACCTGCTACAAGAAAGTGCACATATAAATAAGGGGGATATTACCAACACTGTTAATATTATCAGCAGGGACTGTTTCATTTGTTTTTACATTATTTAAAGCTGCACTTGAAAGAAACTGCACATATAGGTTTTCTGAAATACAGCTTTCTCGGAAAATAAAAAGACATTCTGAATGCATCACAGTAGATCGTGACGCCTGTTGATATTGGCGGATGCTTGATATTAGCGCTGCTTGATTTAAGTGCGCCGTTTTTCTCCAAGTAACCCTTAGTTTTATACCTGTCAAATAAATAATTCAGAGCCTCGGAAGGAGAACACGTGTCGTGCTCTAGCACACTGATTTGTGGCGTGCCCCAGGGGTCAGTTCTGAGCCCTATTTTCTTCTTCTCATACACGCTCGCGTTGTTCTACATTAGGTCGTGCATACTTATAAGCCGACGCTTGGGTGTCTCATTCAATCCAGATGACCTACATGACCTTATTTAACCGCAAGATGGCCTCACTGCAAACACCAGGTGCACGTAAAGCGAAGGGTTCTGACGCTTCTTTGTCACTTATTTAAATCAAAAAAGTAAACAGGTATAATGGAAATTTGTCAAGATTAACACGCAATATAATGCGATTTTCATTTTTTTCCAATATGCTATGTCTTGCAACAGTACATTCTGCGATATACAGTTATTTATTTATTTATTTTCCAATTGCAAATTATATGCCCAAAGAAAAACTCTGCTCATCTCACCTCAATTGATTTTTATTACTGCCAAATGGCACTGCCTGCCATTAAATGTTGCATGCACCTGAAAAACTAAACAGTTGTAATTGCAGTCCAGTCCAACTGAACAGAACGGAAATTTAAGACTCTGATAAAGCGACTGATTTTGTTATTCGACTATAAAAATGTTGCAGTTTGTCTTATACAATATTAATACATGGTGTTTGTTTACTGATACAGTATTCCTCTTTAAAAAAAAAAAAATCATACCATCTTTTTACCATCTTTAATATATTAGTTTTTAGTTTACCTGTTTTGGGATCCACAGAGAAGTACGGCTGGCCATGGAGGATGCTATATACCACTCTAGCACTGTTTCCATAAGTCGGGTCATCTGCATCCGTGGCTGTGACTTGCGTCACATACGTCCCTGCGGAAAAGAGTGGGAAGACATATTGACTTCGACTTAATCGCCTCCGTCCCGTGAGACTGAAATCCAAACTCTCTGAACTTCATCAGTTTACCAAACGATCCTCACCTGACACTAATGAATGGCGAATCGCAACTGAGGAAGCTACTACAGCTAATGCTAATCACTCAGACAGATTGCACCGAAGAGGAGCGTGGAGGGGGAAATAATGTGCGGGGAAGTCGTTCAGTTCCCCATTTGTACGTTTGGATTTGCACATTTGCACCATTAGAAGTTGGCTATTATTTAAAGGAAAAATCAAAACAGAGGAGTGGTAAAAAGCTCTTGTGCGACCATTTATTCCCACAATTCTACCATTAGGAAAACAAAGCCACGGGAAGAATAGCATTAAGATGGCATTCTTCCAAAGTCATGCAGTACAAAGGACAGAATAATTACTTGTTGGAGGTTTAGTGCATCCCTCTTAACTAGCTGGCGGTGAAAACACAATTTCACTAACACAGCTCTATTTCAGCAGATTCAATCGAAAGTTCCCAGTTTAAGTAACAAAAAATTAGATGGACTATTTAAGAACTTAACAACACAAGCCTGGGGTTTCTTGGGCAGATGGCATTTAAAAATACTACTTGCAGACATGTTGACATGGATGCCTTCAAAGGCAGGCAGCTCAGTGCACATATGTCCATGTATCAGTCACATACCCACATCTGGATAGCCTAAAACTATCCTGTGTAAAATACAACAGCAGCATATGTGAGTTTGATCACCAGCCACTGACCAGAGGGACGCCTTTTACGCGGTCATTTTAAATTCCGGTAAGCTCCTTGTTGCCTGTAAAGGAACCGGCTGTATATTAAACAGGCTTTCCGGTCCGAGCAGATGGCAACAATGCAATTAAAACGTTAGGTGAGACAGATTAGTGTTTCAATCCTCCCCAGCAAAGTCACACATCCCCGATTAGACAAAAACCAGAGAAGGGCCGCAGCGTGTAAAGCACAATGGGCGAGATAAAACATTAACTCGGTTTCCGTTCATCCGAGGATAGGAAATCCGCAGCCGCGAGAGCTCAGATGTGGTGAAAGTTTAAAGGGCTTTAAGCGCAGACGACACCTACGCGTTTCCAGGCAACAAAGGAGACATATTTTATATAGGAGCGGGGCTATAGACAAGTTGAATTGTACGCGATTATAGAAATTCAAAGGATAAAGAAAAAGTCTGAAAAAAAAATGTTTTCTTTAACTTTCTTTAACTAAATAGTCCATATGTTCAACATTTTTTAGCAAGACATATACCGATGAGCCATAACATTATGACCACCTTCCTAATATTGTGTAATATTGTCCTTTGTGCCTCCAAAACAGTTGTGACTCATCAGAGAATGGACATGGGCCTTCTGAGGGTGTCCTGTGGTGTCTGGCAACAGAATGTTTGTTAGTGGGGGCCTTTGGGTCCCGTGGGTTGAGGAGAGGGGCCTCTGTGGATCATCCCACAGATACTTGATCAGTTTGGGATCTAGTGAATTTGGAGGCCAGGTCAACACCTTGTGCTGCTTTTCATGTTTTTCGAGTTGTTCCTAAACCGTTCTTGTGTGTTTGCAAGATGGACAATGCTATTCTCTTCCCCTGTCAGCGGTTTTAATGTTGTGGCTGATCGGTGTCCATTAAAAAACCCATTAACAGAGAACTACGTGTGACAGAACAATGTGCACAGATTATATTGAAATATGAAGCGGAACAGATGAGAATTAGTGCAACCCAAACGCTGATCCGATTAGGCATTAGCAACTGATATTAGCAACCTGAAATGCGAGTTTGTTGACAGCGAGCGAAATCAACAAATTCATGAAGGCATTTCGCGGTAATTACACATCTTTCCCGGCCATACCTCGCAAACAGTTTTCTGTCGCTTTCTTTAAATTATTCCGAGATAAGACATTCGCCATCAACAAGGGATTATTGCTGCGAGTGACTTTGTGTTACGTTTAGCGATAGATTAGCTGCCTTTACCGACTATTATTGCACATTTATCTTTTTAGTTTTTTTAATGTGTGCAGAGAAAGCGGGCAGGATGTAGCAGTTAATTAGCACATTGATCACACATCACTTGCTGGTGTAAATATTGATAATGGCATTAGCTGGTTTGATGTTAGTATAATGGTTACGTCTCATTATGGGCAAATTCTGTGTTGTTTGCACGGGAGGTAAAGAAAACTCTGACACGCTAATTTAGGGGGTGCTGCTCTGCATAATTTGGCGTCAAATAATGGTTTAACTGATATTTTTTATGGTTTCAAACTGTGGCAGGGTGAATGATATTTCAGTTGCTATGGCATAGTAGTTGCAACACAAAAAATACACTCACTAACTCTTCTCCGAAAACAGTCCTCCGCTATATCTTATCTTGATGGAGGTTGTGGTATACAGCATTGGCTTAAAATAGCTGAGAGAGCTGTCAATTCAACTGTGCTTTCATTTTGAAGGCCGTGATATGTGTTGAATTGCACTGTATACGTTCCTGTTTATATTGACAAGCTTATTTCAGTCATTGGGCTTGGCTGAACAACAGAAACTATTTGTGTTTGTTTGACAGCACTACAGACTCCAAAATAGTCATTCATTTATTCATATTCTTACTCCGTTTCACCCTTAACCGAACACTGTGACAGTTATAAAAGGAGGTTTTAGCGTAGGGCAGTTAAATTGCATCCATTTTCACTGGTGTACCTAATGTTTTGGCACGCGAGTGACTATTACAGGCATTATAAATGTCATTGGAACTGGTTCAGTTATGTTAGATACTATGCAAATAACTCCTTCACCGGTTAAAGGGCCATTCCAGCTTATTTACACGACAAGTTCATTGCACTCGTCGGACCGCAAGGAGAACGGCCGGTGCGTGAAAAACGACTGCAAAAACGTCTTCTCAGCCCAGACGATGACATTTTGATACTTCGGCTCGAGCTACACTCGTGGCGGGAAGCCAGCGTAACAAACCGGTGGGTGTGTTGTAGATGTAGCCATTTGTCTCATTTACCAATACGAGATGCTATCCATCTGCTTTATGGGCAGCGTAGGAGTTTTGGGGGCATGACTCCTACTTGCCGAATAAAAGTCATGATTTCACCACCTCCTCTGGTTTGAGTTAGGCCATTTATTTTCTTCCTTTTTGTCTCTTACAAGTAGTGACGGGTAAATCCAATAGAAATCTTTTATTGAAGTAAAAGTACTAAAATTACAGTGTAAAACAGTTAAAGGGAAAACTCTTGTATGCAAATTTTGAATAAAAGCTGTGAAATCATGAAAATGTGCTTAAAGCATTGGAAGAAAAATGCAAAAAAAAAAAAAAAAGTGGAAAATAAGTTATATTCCACCACTTCCTCCGTGTCCAACAATTTAATGGAAGTGATATTAGAACTCACTAAATCCCTGGATTATGCCTTTAAAATGTCTTTGATAGGGAATGTGAGGGACATTTCGAATTGTCTTTTGTGGACTATCCTGCAAAAAATGATAAAATTATAATAAATCAAAGGGAGGCAACAGTTTCCAACAGACGCACAATGACAGTGATTTTCCGTCTGAAAGCTAATTGGTTGTCTGTCACTCATGGAGGTGATTATCCCACAGTCACACACAGATGTCTTTTGATGAACTCCAAATCCCGTCCCTTGCGAACGGCTACGCCGCAGCCCCGTGATTTAGGGTGTTCACCGGGGCGACGCAGTGTTGCCCCTGCTTCCCAGCCGTACTCCGGAGACTGCTGATTTTGGAGTTTTGAGGGCTTCATTGCAATTCACATCAAGAGGAAGCGTTCTCCCCGTGAATCACCTTGATCTGTTTTCCCTCGGGTGGTGGGGGGGGAAACGTGTAAAGACAAAGCTGTGAAATATACTCAGGGCACGCCAAGAATAAACGCTTCTCTGAGATGTCAAAAATCTGTCGGAGGCAGCAGCCCTACCCCTCTGGTAGAACCCGCGATGGTCCTGAAAGTGAACTTTTTGCGTTCAATAGTTCAAGAAGAGAAAACAAAGTTCTGGCTGCACAGAACTCTAGTCCATTAAGGAGAGTATTGACTTCTCTATCTTTAGTGGATGGTCACTTACCGACTGGTGACATCTCAGGAACACTGGCCGTGTAGGGTCCCTCCAGGAACTTTGGCTCATTGTCATTGATATCTTGGACCTTGATTACAAATTCTGATTCAGGCTCTAGGGGCCTATTGGAGTTGATGTCAACAGCCTGGGCGCGCAGGGTGTAGTAAGGCTTCTCCTCCCTGTCAAGACTCCTTAAGGCATGGATGTCCCCCGTTGTTTGGTCAATTGTGAAAATGGAGCCAGCCCCTTCCCCCGAGAGAGTGTACTTCACCGCACTGTCCCCCTGATCGAGGTCAGTGTGCAGCTGCAAGACAAAAGAGGGGAAAGACAGGTTGAGTGCAAACATTGGCACAGATAATGATTCATGGAAAGCGCTGGGGAGGAGCTGTCAGGGAGGACTATTTCGCGAAGACAGTCAAGGAAACTGACTGCGCATCAAAGAGCAAACTCATTTCTCTGCGAAGATCTGCAAAACACTAAGTCATGAGAAAAACTAAAATGGTCGCGCTTTCAGAACATTTCACAGATTAATGAGGCTAAATCTCTCATAAATAATGTATTCTCTCTCGGTGCAATTACAGCCCAGTGATAACTCTTCAACATCACGGAACCACTTCTATTCGAACTCAAAATCTTTTCTTTGCCTCTTTGAGGAAAAAACCCAAGATCAGGCTGCACCGACTTGAGCGCCGTAAACACTTGTTTTCCACGAGAGAGGAATGTGTAACGCCTTCACCTGACAGTGACTAGAGTACTCTCGGCATAACTGTGAAATATCCCGACTCCAGAGAACGTCTTTTGCTAATATAGATCCAGCTCTCTCCGTACAAGGCAAACAAATTTGGGCCGGTGGTGGGGAGCTTATTGACGGGCTCTTGTGTGCCCTGCTGCGGAGATCAGTCATACAGTTCGAAGCTCTTTAAATATTTAAGGGCTCTAATGCAGTGTAATCATCACCATACATGGATATGGATTTTTGCCTTCTTATCAATCGCATGGGATTTCCACCAACACAGCAGTCTTTTTTCCAGCAGACAAAAGCAGATAAGCACTAAAGGAGAGGCATAGGGTAAATCTGGTCCACTAGGTTACCTGCTGCCATGCAGCAACAAGGATTTATTTTCCCCTGCCCAAAAATATCTTCTCTAACTTGCACTGAGCAACCTATAACTCTATAAGTCAGTATGGACTTTGGGGGCGGCACAGTGGCGTGGTGGTTAGCCCTGATGCCTCACAGCAAGAAGGTTCCGGGAGTTTGCATGTTCTCCGTGTCTCTCGTGGGTTCTTGGTGATTCTAATTGTCCGTAGGTGTGCATGTGAGTGTGAATGGTTGTCGGTCTCTCTGTGTTAGCCCTACGCTAGACTGGCGACCTATGCAGGGTGTACCCCGCCTTTAGCCTGATGACAGCCCTTCACAGGACAAGCGATTACAGAAGATGAATGAATGAATGAATGAATAATAATATCTAACGCTAGTCTAGCCATAACTGTGGGGAGACATTTGAATAAAACAACTTCCGCTAACATGACAGTATTTTGTTTGTTCTTTCGCTGACGGTTAACATTAGTGGTTTACATCATCTCCTAAGAGCAGCGTGTCCAACTCCGTCGCCCTTGACCAAGTCTCGTGTGGAAATTTTTGCCCAAGGGCCCCACTAGACTCTAGAATCGCCTCCGGTTGCCGTCCACAAATACAATTTGCCTTTCTACGTTAAGCTGGCCCTGACACTTTCTTTCTTTCTTTCTTTCTCCGTCTCTTTGTTTCTTAAAATAAAGAAGAATTAATTCCTTGGTGTTTAACTCAATATGAAAGCTGCATTCATTTCTTTTCTGATTGTGTGTGCTCTTTTAAACTAGTACTTTCAGTTTCTTCCTCGACACTGGCTCTGTGTTTACTGTGCAGTTCTATGGCTTTTGCAACTCTGATTATACAGGAGCTCATAAGCTTACATTTTTAAATGAACTTGACTATTGGTTCGACTAGTTCACACTGACTGAATGGGTGCATGACAAACGTTCTAGTCTGAGCTTGTAGAGCTGCTCCACAAGTGCAAACTATTTGCCATGCATGTAATGAAATATGTAAAAAGCATTTATCTTTGTGACTACTGCCATTTTAAATATTCAATTAAAAATTTTCATTGTATTATTTTTATTATTCACAAACACGATATGAAACGCGTGTGGAACGCATACAAGCCTCACACAATGCAGTGTACAACATTTGCTATTGCAGGTAATAGGAAATTATTATCATTTTTTTATTATTATTTCATTTCCATATGGGCTGATTACTGTGCTGTAATCACGTTCTTATTTGTGCACCGCCTAATGAGCTGAACGGGGGTTCACACTCTCGACGCTGACTTTTTTCGTAATTTCGTTTCCCCTCCATCCCACTGGTAAATATTAAGCTCTCATTTGCACATAGACAGTTTTCCAGCGAACTTCCATGGCGGTGCCAGCCGGGGGAGAACGAGAAGAAATATAGGAACTCTCTGTAGGCTGCGGTTTCAAAACAGAACCCAGAACACACGCGCGCACACGCTCACAAACACAGTGGGAGTAATTGGTGATTCAGTGCAAATTGTCAAGTTCACGCAAGCACAGCATGGCATTATAATGTTGTCAACCACGGCGCATTATGCATCGCTATTCAAATGAATGAGAAATATTTTTAGTGCATGACCCTTGTTGGGTGACAGCTAGACCTCTTATTATTTTTTGCATGGAGCAGGAAATCTGAAATGTAGATTATTTATTGTCTGTTTAAATTGGGCAGACAATGTGTTTCTCTCAGACAGTCTGACAGTAGAACTCAGTTTTATCATCAGTTACAGTAAGTCGAACACCTGCTAAAGTTATGCATTTAAACGTTTTGCTTATTTGTGGTTTGCATTAGGATTTTTGTACCACTTATTTTTAATTTGTATGCTCTGCAAATGTTTCTTTGGTCGAGCAAAAGATTACCAGAACTATTGTGTTGTTAACAGTGTTACATACTGAGGCCAAATGAGTTGTGACGTGCCACTTAAATGACTGACAAACGGCGTGCACTGCACCATCTTAATGATCTCAATGGTAGATACAGAACAAGAAGAAAAAGATAATGATGCACAGGATTATTTAAATCAGTAGCTGTGTGGGCCTAGCTTGTGTGACATACATAATTTGCCCATGACCTACAATGTCCTTAATGCAAATATGTGACAAACATGTAGCATTTCCTGGCATTGTGAGTTCAAACTAAAAGGAGTGGAGGCTCCACAAAGTTATTTTGCAGGATTAATTTGAAAATACGGCTGCAGTTCCAGTGGGAATCATTTTTATGATAATTACTAAGGGCTCATGTTTGTTTTTTGATGTTTTTTTCCACTTAATTTTTGTTTCGTTTGTTTTTTTTCAAGTGTCCTGAATTAAAATAATGAAAATACGTTGAGATTTGTATTGTTTCATTTATTGCAGCCTGTCTACATTATACCTTATTAGTTTATGTCAGCAGAACGGTAAAAAATTAAATCAAATATAGTACTAGTTATGTGTTTTGAGGCTGTAAACTCAAATGTGTTTAGAAGTGCTCACTTAATTTGGACGCTTGCGCAAAAAGGGGGCGGGGCAAGGCACAGGTCACGTGACAGGCGCCACAGGTGAGGCCGCTGGTGTCAGGTAATTAAAAGGTTAGCCAAAACAACTTGGATATAAATCCAGCACTTTAAATGAACATTTATTTGAGGACTTATAGAATATTGAGCACGAACATGAGCCTCTTCGAACAGTGGCGTGAAAGACTGATACGCAAATCACAAGACCGTGTTTGCTAGCAACATTGTACGTTAACGGTCTAATGTGCATGTGGCCACACATTTCTGATAAACAATATTCACTACTGCGTGACACGAACTAAACGCGTGGCTTATCCTCCACTTGGACGCTTGAAGAACTCGAGCCAGGAGCTCGGTCTCGATGAAACATGACCAAATATCCTGATGGCTCGGAAGTTGGAAGCTGTTCCTGTGGAGTTTGGATTGCCATGAAGTTGTGAGGGAGCGGATGGAAACACAATCCCGAGGTGCCAGATGACAGCAAAAAGGTAGGAATGCAATCTAGTTACTTTTATTTGCTCTGTTGCTCTGCAGTGTTCCTTATTCTAATGCTGGGTGCTGTTTTGCATTTGCTCGTTTGAGTCCCCCTATGTGTGTGTGTGTGTGTGTGTGAGTGCATGGGCTGGCTGATTTGTCTGGCTTCCATTGTCAGTGGACAAATGGCAAGTCACTATCATTAAGTCAAAATCTCTGATTCCAGTTGGGCTCATTTGAAAGTGGCTTTGAATACATCTGATGATAAAAATGTTATTTCAAATGTATCGCGAACCATGTGTGCACAGGTTGGTGTCATTTTATTCTGTGCTGTGCTGTTTGGCTGCAGGCCGCTGTGCCTCTATGCTCCTCTGTTGTCCTCCTTCCTGTGCTTGTGCATGTGTGTTTGTGTGCACACACAGATTTGTTTGGTGTGGGAGCAGAGAGAGAGAGAAAAAAAGTAAAATTTGTGATTATTTGCACTTGTATTTTGTTTTGACATTCCTGTGAGCCAACGGTATCTGGATTCTGGATCTGTTGTCTTGTTCCACCTGTTGCTGGGCTGGTGGGTGGCCTATTTTTGGAATGATTTTCTGTAAACTTTGGCGCCAGTGGCGCTCATCAGATTCCCAAATAGCTGTTTACATGGACGCTACGTAAAGACAGCTGATAAGATATCTGTGTTTACATGCCTCAAAACATAAATCGGGACAGCAAAGTGGTTCTGGTTCTGAATTATAACGGAGGATGACGGTTTCTTTCCCAAGCTTTATTGGGAATTCATAAATAGAAGTTGTGTTTGTTTGACCAAATCATAGTTTTGCTACCTTCACGTTTCTGCCCGTCTTGTTATTAGGCGCTAATATTGTTCCCATTGAGGGGTTTACGACACCCCTCTTAATTAAATTAGAAACTTCTTTTCAATGTGTTTTCCAGAAGAAGAGAGGCGGTTATATGGTTTGTTGTGATTGGGCTATTATACAAATTAATAGTGAAACACTAGCGTCCATGTAAATGTAGCACCACGTGAGACATGAGGCACAAAGCTGAATTATGATGACACTATGGTTTTTGGTTTAACTGTATGCATGTATAGCAGTCAGCAATGTACACGCGGTTTAGTGATCTTTTCTCTTGCATTGGGACTCTTGATTGTGAAATGCACATGGATTTGACTTGACTGTTCTGTTTGCCTGTCTTCCTAATCCACACGTTCATCATTTTAGCAATGTGGTCCTTTCTGTTCTCTTTCTATGCTGCTTCGATTGATGCCATCGTGTGTTATCTTGGCCACTGCAATTGCACGTGTGCTCGCCCGTGCGCGTATGAATTGTCGACGGTGCTACGGTGTTTGTTGGCTGCGGTTGCTTGCTTTTCAGGTCTGACATCGCTGGACGCGGACTCCTGTCAAATCTCCTCCACGGAGAGAGCTCCCACTCTAATTAAACCGTCCGAGAAGCACTTATTCGAGCTGTAACGATCATGGTTACCAATCATTCTGTGACTGTGTGAGATGTCACGTGTAGTGTGGCAGGACAGTAATTACGAGCACAAAACCACAAGGATTTCAGCCTTGCTGGTTTAAACCTTTAAAAACAACAGTGTTCTTATCTGTAACCTTTAACTTTAACTTAAATCGACATACTCTCGGGTATGGATTGCTTTTCATGGGTTTATATAATGCAAACAAGGCCGATGGTGAGTGTTTACATTTTGTTGATTCTTGAGGGCATTGTAGCTCTTGGTAGAATGGTTTACGAGTCTTGTTGCCCTCAAGTGCTGCCAAGAAACTTCAAGGTTTTCCATTCTTTAATGACATACTTAATATGTTGTTTGTTTAGTCAGATACAAAGGGGAACCTTTGGCTGTGTTGTGTAACTGTGGGGCCATTATTCATCTTGTTTCCCATGTCTTAACCCGTAATATTCAATCACACGATCTACCGCACCAACTGTACGAGATTGGGAAAACTAAACTCGTGATACAAATGCTAGTCATTGGTAAAATAGTTGCTCCTTTTGCTTGTGATGTACCGGCGAGAGTATAGTGTCAGGTGGACTGTTGCAACATTGCAGTCATGGTAGTCTTTTGCTAGTTAAACCTTGCCAATCAAAACACACTGCTGACAGAACACATACCAGAGGTGCATACACCAACATAAACGCCAGTCTTATGCAATCCAATCCAAAATGCTTGCAACAAAATGGTGTTTTTAAAAAAAAAAAAAATATATAAAGATCATTTTTTCTGTCGAGAATTTTCGATGACGTTTGTGATTGGGTTTGCACTGTATTACAAGATGTTCATCTTAATATAGGTTTGGGCGAAATAACAAGCACTTTATAATGATGTCTATACTTTGTGGAGCTGAATCGGCATCTTTTGACACACTCTCAAAACGTAAGCGTTATGAGCTTCACAGCGGCATCTCTTGCCGAGCAGTCGTCTCGGATTGCGTGAGATGGATGAGATGTTTACAGTGTCCTCCATTGCTGCGCACGGGCGTTTAAAGGCAAACGCAGGGAGAAATGACACGGATTACTGATTGCTACAAGTCAAAACGCTGTTCTTTTTAACGGCGCGTTCACTCCAAATAATAATCAGCAGGCACGTGATACACAGCATCCGCATTTCTAGTCAATGATCCTCGTGTTTGTTGTTTTCTTTATGATTGATGGAGAGTTAACTTGCCGTCTTCCTTTGACAGACGAGAGAAGAAAAAGAAGCCTCTTTAGCATGTTGAATTTTTTTTCCCCCCGCATTTGCAGTTGATTCAATACGGGCACTCAGGGGAGGCACCTGCACTTTGATTCAGAGCTGCGCAATTAGAGATGAGAAAGAAATGCAAATCTAAAATGAACGGGCGCATTGCCTCATTAATTATAACTGAAACTTGACTGATATTAATTAAAAATTCCATTATGCTTACAATAGAAATCAATTATATGAAAAAGATTCATTAAGGAGGCAGACAAGGGCTTTGTTTAAACTACAAACCACCCTTTGCTCTCGATAGACAAGAGGCAAAAACCGTTGCCGTAACCTTCTTAGCATTATGTCCAAAGAAAATAGGTTGAAAAGGGGAAATATCTCCTTTTATGCAGTGATGTTTCCGATTCATGAGTCAACAAAATGGTCGGTGTGTACAGAATTCAAATAATGGCTTGATAGCTCTGAGTAAACCTGTATGTGAAGAATAAGTGAATGAGAGCTGCCTCGTAGTGACTGTATGGTGATATGTATATAGCATTGTATGGTAAGAATGTCCTTCCTCTTCGGATTTATTTATAATATTTAATGTATTAGTTTATTTTTGGGATTAATCATTTGACATGGCAGACATTACATAGATGAAACATTTTGAAACCATCCAAACTGACTATTTTTCAGTAATTAGGTTTGCATCAATGCATATATTGTAGGATGTGATAAATGAGGTGGAGAAAGAGTCTCACGTTGACAACGCAACGGCGTGTCGTTTATTCATCCTAACTATATTAATTCCAAACCAACAAAGCGTTGCCCATAACAACAACAAACCAGCAGCGTGTTCTTAAAGCGACAGCGTCCCTAAAACACGGAACGAGGTGAATTGTGTCCATAGTGTCCACTACATACGTCCCCCCAGAATTCACCAGAACAGAGAAACAACAAAGGTCAATGAGTAGGTGGGCGAATGATCCGCCCGCTACGGCTCCTTCGCACCGGAATGTGGGTTGAGGCACCCAGGCATGGTGTTCCGGAGGCCTTGTGATTGGAGGGAGGGAGGTGGGGTCGGGACTTGGGCCGAGCCGGAGGGCGCCCCCGTAGTGGAGGCTGGGCGAGCCTCACCGGCCTGTCCAAATCCAGATGAGCCGGCTTGAGGCGGTCCACAGAAATGTGCTCCGCCTTACCACCCATGTCCACCGCAAAATGTTTTTCCCCCGTCTCCAAAACGCGGAACGGCCCGTCGTAGGGAGGCTGCAGCGGTCCCCGGTGTGCGTCCTGACGGATGAAAACGTAGTCCGCTGACTGCAGACGGGAGGGAGTGTAGGATTGCGGGAGGCCGTGGCGCGAAGTGGGTACAGGCGCAAAAAGTCTAGCCGTATCATGGAGCACAGTTCGCTGATGGGCAGCGGACCAGGGAACTGTGGTGTCGGCAATGAAATCCCCTGGAACCCGCAGTGGCTGGCCGTACACTAGCTCTGCTGATGAGGACTGGAGGTCCTCCTTAGGGGCAGTCCTAAGGCCCAGCATCACCCAAGGGAGCCTGTCCACCCAGCCACTGTCCTTGAGGCTGGCCCGAAGGGAGGCCTTCATAGCACGATGAAAGCGCTCACACAGTCCATTAGCCTGGGGGTGATATGCGGTGGTGCGGTGGAGCTTTACACCCAAGTTGTTCGCAACGGCGTTCCAGAGCTCCGAGGTGAACTGTGAGCCTCGGTCAGAAGAAAGGTCAGATGGGGTGCCAAACCGGGCGACCCAGGACCCGACGAACGCCCGAGCCACCTCAGCAGTAGTCGTTGCTGTCAGTGGGACCGCCTCCGGCCATCGAGTGGTCCTATCCACCATGGTGAGGAGGTAAGTGAAACCGAGAGAAGAGGGAAGGGGGCCCACCAGGTCCACGTTGACATGATCGAATCTCCGCTCTGGCACAGGGAAATGTGCCAGGGGTGCTTTGGTGTGGCGATGAATTTTGGAACGCTGACACTCCACACAAGAGTCTGCCCAGTCCCGCACATCTTTCTTGAGCCCATGCCAGACAAACTTAGCTGCCACCAACCTTTGAGATGGCTTCCGACCTGGGTGAGAAAGACCATGAACAGCCTCAAAAACCCGTCGTTTCCATGCCGTGGGAACGATGGGCCGCGGCTGTCCGGTGGAGACGTCGCAAAGCAGCATGGCGCCACCGTCACCAAAAGCAACCTCCCTTAACTGCAGTCCAGTGGCAGCAGTCCTGAGTGACTGTACCTCCGGGTCAGTGGACTGATCAGCTGCCATGTGGGTGTAGTCAAGCCCAAGGTGGGCGGCCCCCACGATGGCGCGAGAGAGGCAGTCCGCGACGAGGTTGGCTTTCCCTGCGACGTGCTGTATGTCCGTGGTAAACTCAGAGATGTAAGAGAGATGTCGCTGTTGGCGGGCAGACCATGGCTCAGACACCTTAGCCATGGCAAACGTTAGAGGCTTGTGATCGACGAAAGCTGTGAACTGTCGGCCCTCCAGCAGCGAACGGAAGTGTCGAATGGCAAGGTAAAGTGCCAGCAACTCACGGTCAAAGGTGCTGTATTTACATTCACTGGGGCGTAGCTGGCGGCTAAAGAAAGCAAGCGGTTGCCAGGCACCGTCCACCCACTGCTCGTGCACAGCGCCAACCGCAAAGTCCGAAGCGTCTGTGGTGATGGCAATTGGCGAGTCAGGTGATGGGTGTGCCAGCATCGTCGCTTTGGCCAAAGCAGACTTAGCGTCTGTGAATGCCGCTTCTCTCTCCGAGGACCAATCCACTATGTGTTTAGCCGCTTTCCCCTTCAAGGCCCCGTGCAGGGGGCGCATGAGAGCAGCAGCTGTGGGAATGAATCGGTGGTAGAAGTTCACCATTCCCAGGAACTCCTGCAGGGACCTTACTGTGACCGGCCGTGGGAAATCCAAGACAGCCTCAACCTTAGACGGGAGTGGCATGGCCCCGTCCTTGGTTACTCGATGTCCCAGGAAGTCTATGGTGGTCAATCCAAACTGGCACTTAGCTGGATTGATGATCAGGCCATGCAGGCTGAGACGCCCGAAAAGGAGCCGCAGGTGGGATAGGTGTTCGGCTTTGGAGGCACTGGCCACGAGGATGTCGTCCAGGTACACAAACAGGAAAGGCAGGTCACGCAGCGTAGAGTCCATGAGGCGCTGGAAGGATTGGGCGGCGTTCTTAAGGCCGAAAGGCATCCTCAGGAACTCGAACAGGCCAAAAGGGGTGATCACCGCCGTTTTCGGGACATCCTGCGGGTGGACAGGAACTTGGTGGTATCCACGGACGAGGTCTATCTTAGAAAAGACAACCTTACCCGCCAGGTGCGCTGAAAAATCCTGGATGTGAGGCACTGGATAGCGATCTGGCGTTGTAGCGTCGTTGAGACGGCGATAATCGCCGCAGGGTCGCCACCCACCGGCGGGCTTGGGAACCATGTGGAGGGGTGAAGCCCATGGGCTGCTAGAGCGGCGGATGATGCCGAGGCGTTCCATGCCATCGAATTCAGCCCTGGCAATGGCGAGCTTGGCTGGATCCAGTCGCCTCGCGCGGGCGTAGACAGGCGGGCCAGTGGTGGCGATGTGGTGCTCCACCCCGTGCTTGGCGGCAGGTGATGAGAAGGTGGGCTGTGTGAGCACAGGAAACTCTGCGAGCAGGCGATGAAACTCGTCAGCCGGCGAGCGCACGCTGGAGAGTCGAATGGGGTCCACCCCGCTAAGAGTGCAGGTATATGAACAAAAGGTGGTGGCATCAATTAAGCGACGGTTTTTGACATCCACCAGTAGTCCGTAAGCACATAGAAAATCAGCTCCCAGAAGGGGGATGGCCACTTTGGCTGTGATAAAGTCCCAGCTAAACCGCTGGCCGCCGAAACACAGTTCAACATGACGAAGGCCATAAGTGCGTATGGGGCTGCCATTAGCAGCTTCCAGGGGGGGGCCAAGACCGTCGGCCAGGATGTCTAGTCTCGATGCAGGCAGAATGCTCCTCTGCGCGCCGGTGTCACACAAAAAACGGCGCCCGGAGGCGGAGTCCTGGATGAACAGCAGCCTGCCGGTGCGGCCGACGCTCAAGGCCACTACTGAGCGCCGGCCCTGGCGTTTCCCGTCCCCCTGAAGCTGCACGGCGATCGGCACTGCTTTGCTCTGGATCCAAATTTAGCGTGGTAAAAACACAGGCCGCTGTCAGAACGCTCCCGGTGAGAAACCGCCGTCACTGCAGCGAGCGCTGCATCACCAGGGAGTGGGGCGGCGGCGTGCGAAGCGTGTGCCGGTGCAGTCGTGGCGGCGTAGGCAGCATTGAGCGCAGCAGCAGTCATGTCATAGTTTTGACCAGCCAAGAAAAACCTGTCAGCCTCCTCAGCCAGCGCACGGCAGTCAGTGATGGTGGTGTTGGCCAACGCAGCACGGACTTGAGAAGGGAGTTGTCGCAAAAAAAGCTGGACGAAGAGGAAATCCGGTGTGTGTTCTCCAAGCAGACCCAACATCCTGTCCATAAGCTCAGAGGGTTTGCTGTCACCCAAGCCTCGCAGAGAAAATAGCCGGCTAGCTCTCTCAGCATCAGAGAGTTCAAATGTCTTTAACAGGTGAGCCTTGAGTGCTGTATACTTATCCACTGCGGGGGGGTTTTTTAGGAGGCTAACCACTCTTGTCGCTGTTGAGCTGCTGAGGGCTGACACGACGTAGTAGTATTTAGTTGTGTCCGCGGTGATGTCCCGCAGAGCAAACTGCGCCTCGGTCTGAGCGAACCAGGCTGAAGCCGACGACTCCCAGAACTCTGGAAGTTTTAACGTAACAGCGTTCGTTGACATAGTTGGTCTTTATGTCACTGGAATGCGTCCAGTAGATAAACGTCGGGGTCACCAATGTAGGATGTGATAAATGAGGTGGAGAAAGAGTCTCACGTTGACAACGCAACGGCGTGTCGTTTATTCATCCTAACTATATTAATTCCAAACCAACAAAGCGTTGCCCATAACAACAACAAACCAGCAGCGTGTTCTTAAAGCGACAGCGTCCCTAAAACACGGAACGAGGTGAATTGTGTCCATAGTGTCCACTACAATATACACTTTAGAACATGGGTAAACCGATTAAATAGGCTTTCTTACTACCAGGAGGTGAGTTCCATTTACTTTTTTTGATCAACGTCACAGATGTGCTGGAATAAAGGAAAAGCAGCATGGAGGCCAATGAAGATGTAACTGTGGTATGCTTTCCTTTCTTTCGCTTCTTTTCAACCACATGCGAAGGAGAAAATTGCCGTTACACGTTGTTCCCATACCGTAAAAACAGACGTAAATGTCCTAGGTAATTTAGGCGCTAACGTCCAGAACTTCCGCGCGCACCATGGCAACGCTCAAGATGAGGAAAAAGGTAAAGTCTCACAGCCGCATGAGTGTGGCCTGTTTCCAATCACTGCTGACTGGACCGGATGACAAAAGCCAGATGTTAATGGATTTTTCATCCGGTGTGGAAAATGGCTAGCGGCAAGGTGTGCAAACGAGGGCCGTCACTCATTTTACATTTGATTTGAGATGGTTGCTTTTGTGGAGCAGATGTTTCAGTGATCATGAAGCGGTTCAGAACCCTGGTCAGACTTACTTTTGCAGGACACATGGCTTTGTATGGATACAAATTAAAAGCTGATTTAGAATCTTTGTGAAGATCTCTCTAACCATTACACCAGCTTGCAATCTCTGAACCAATGAGGCAATGCAGATGGTCACTCAGTGCATCAGCAGTGTTGTCAAAACGGCTATTGGCAATTCCATTATTCCTCAACTATTAATCATCAGTGCTAAATACTTTTATTGACTGAAGCTACTCGCCCAAGGTAGAACAGGTGGGAATGGTAACTCCTCTTACTCCTCCTCTCTTAAGGATAGTGCTTATGCTTTACAGGGATTTCTCGACTCTGAGGGAGGGTGGTGTTCGCAGTTACTTTCAGGATTTGCAGCACACGGCCTCCTCATTGGCTATGCAGTAAACCCTCATATTGATTAATTTGAGTGATTTCAGAGGAGAACGTAGCCAACCTCTGTAGAAATTGCTGTAATTGGATTTCTGCAACCAGGATTATGTGTAGCTCCTCTCAGGAATGCATATCAAAGCTGCAACTCTTTGCTGATACCGAGCCAATGCTGTTCCTCGAGTGGTCCAGCAATCCTCACCAGCAGGTGCATTCTTACTAATCCGGAAACATTCGGAAAAGAGTTAGGACATTCTACTTGTCTTTAGATTTAATTCAATTTGTGAGTAGTGCAATTGAATGTGTTTGTGACTGATATTTCTTTTTATACATTATGGACATGACTGCTGTATTTTAAATGTGTTATTCTTAAGTAAATAAATAGATTCTGATCCACATTAAATGGGGTCAGGGGCGATCCTAGGTTCCTAGGTTCCTACCCGTTGGCGTTTTGCAATGTTGTTGATGTGCTGTTGTACTTTCATAGGTTTAAGGGGGTTTATTGCAGTATGTGCCAAAAGGTATCTGGGGGGGTCATCGGTGGGTCTCCTTTCACATTTTGTTTCCACATGAACACCAACAAATGCTTGGTTTGCCTGTCCTCATAGACATGTGCCACTGAATGGCGTATTTTGCTATGAGCAAGACCAGGGCATGTACAGCATGCCGCCCGTCAGAATTCACACTGTGCGACATTTAATGAGCGTAAACCGTTCAGTATCCATCAGCACTTTGTACGCGTCCCTGAACTACTGCTGTCCTGAATTTATTTTTTTATGCTGCTATTCATTATTAAGTCTGAAACAACCCTTCTACCTGCTCAGTAGCATGATGACATAGTGGCAGTACGTTGACATTTTCACTTGCCATGTCACACTATACCACGGTTGCTGGTGGCACGGTAAGTTTCTGCGGGCAGTTGGTGTAGCGGTGAGCAGCTGATGGGGGAGGAGGAAAAAAAAACAAAACAACACTGTCAAATGCTGCAAGCTTATTATAGCTGATCGATATTAGCTTGCGAGCCATTTCTTTGCCGCTGACAGCTTCGAGCTACCTATCAGGGTTGTGTCATGCCTCAGTCAGGTAATGGGGATGGAGGGAAAAATGCAGACATGCACACGTGACGCCCTACTGGTAGATATGCAACCCCAGAACATGCATGTGGGTGTGAGGAAGAGACTAACAGATAAAGGCTTGATTGTATGACAACAGAAAGAAAGAAGTCAATGAGCTGCACTGTTGATGTAAATGGTGCCTATAGGTCAACAGTCTGAGAAGTAATAAGATGCGATAAGCAGCAGCTTGATGATGCATTACTTTAAAGCACGTATCGTGATGCAAGACAGATTGTGACATATCGCATTAATGCACATGATTGTTATTGATCTCAGAGCCCAGAGCTAAGGTTTGATTCCCTTTTCCTATATCACACTTGATTAAGCAACGCAGTGATATTGATACAACATACAGAATGCAATTTTCCACCCAGAATCACAACAGTATTGCCCATCAATGTCAACGGACAAATGTAAGATGTTGACCGTGGTCATAAGTGATACCGATTGGGGCATTAGCATACCATTTGGAAATATGATCCAGGCAATTCAGGAGAAAAGTCCATTACCCGCGAGGACGAAATATATGAAAAATATTACGTTGGCAGGACAGACGAATGGCGTCATTAGCTTTTATTTCAGCTGTTCTTTGCCGAATTTCCCCGCAGCATTCATCATGAGCACACATTACGATTGTAAATGCTCTCAGGCTCTTAATATGTTCTAACGAGCAGCTGGATCACCAATGCACTTCATGCATAAACTTCAGGAGGGCGATCCTTTCAAATTACTTTGCACATGACAGTGAAATATAGGCAACAGATTTTTAGATGCGTTTAAGGGCTGTTGGATAAAATATTTCTAATTATATATATTTTTTTCGGAATTACATAATGCTAGAATCTACAGTAACTGAACATGTGTGCTGTAATTATCAGTGTTTGTGGTATCAGGCAATTAGTCTTTGCACTGGACGTGATTTAAGGATGTCGTGATAAACCAACAGGATTACCGTTCGGAGCCTCGCTCGGACTCTGCATGTTGTGGCCTCACTTAGCTGCAGGTCACTGAGCGTAATTCGCTGCAGAACAATCAAGCAACGACGCCTGTGATGTTGGAGTCGGAGTTAATTAACTGCCGTCTTATCCCGCAGTCAGTCCCGCTGAAGTATATTACAACTGTGGCTGTCATCATCGTGGCATGTAAACAGGTTTGATGCGTGCACACGAGGAGGTTCCTCGGGGTTTAGCTTTACAGCTAAATTCCTGAGCATTTAAACTGAATCATACTTAACAACGTGGAACGCACTATCGCCGGGAACTCTTGTAAATTTCATGTGGTCAGCTGATGGAATCTGTCTTTGTTGGGCCTGGTGTATAAGTCTTGTTGAAAAGGGTTTTATGTCCTTCTTATAGGCCCTCATTGGAAGATTAAATTGCGGGCTCCCCGTCAGTAATAAATCTCATCCAGGTGTGGGGTGGGACTGGGAGGTAGAGCCATCAATAAAAAGAAGGATGGCCATTCCTTGTCAGGCTGGAAGCAAGGGAATAAACAAGTTGTAGGAGAAACCTGGGCTGCCCTTTCCAGCAAAAGTGTCTTATTGACTTATATGTAAATAGTAGGGCCGGGACTTTAACGCGTTAATTAAGATTAATTAATTACACAAAAATAACGCGTTAATTTTTTTTAACGCATTTTAATCACACTTATTTTTGCACCGCGGAACGTTTCTCACTGGATGAGTTTCGGCGGACCGATTATACTGGAGCACCAACTAGCGTTCATTACCAGTGTCCTCAACAAGCAGCGGGTGCTGCCGTGAGCCCCTCTCCCGTCCCAAAGCACTCACAGGCGGTCAGTCTCACAGTAGCCCCGCGCAGCAGCGGTCAGAGCAGAGAGGGAGAACCACGCCACCGCGTCCAGACGGCAAACGAATGACGCATGCGCAAAGCTGCCGCTGATCGCGCCCTGGTTTACAGAGCGGGATGTAAATGTTTCTTCACTGTCACACTAAAATAAATAATAAAATAATAATCCATTTAGATTGTTAATTTTGTCAAGTAAAAACCGTTTGTACAAAAAATGTTAAAAATATTCTAGTTATGGCAAAAAATGCTCATGTTCTTCTGTGCCTGTGACTTGTAGGCTAGAAACTAAACCAAACTTAAGAAAACTAAATAAAAAAAAAAAAAAAAACTTAAGTTACTGTGCCAGAGTGTCTCTTTAGAGTCATTTTGCCAATACCAAGCCCGGATAAAGGAGGCGCGTTAATAATACAGCGTCCATCACAATTACATCCAAAAGGTAAATTATGCAAATTAGCCGATGACGTCATTTAGCGACTTCTAGCGACTTTTAGGACAGCCAATAGCTACTTTCCTTTCCTGAAGAGTTGGCAACACTGTTCATTACTTCAGACAACAACAAACCACAGTGAACATGAAAGAAGAAGCTGATGAGACCGCTTTGGTTGGCCCCGTGGATGGGAAATTTAGTCATTATTCAATGGTATACTAAAAATCCATATAAAAAAATTACTTCTCACTGTTCTCAGGTAAAATATTTATATGCGATTAAAATGCGATTAATTTCGATTAATTAATTACAAAGCCTCTAATTAATTAGATTAATTTTTTTAATCGAGTCCCGGCCCTAGTAAATAGGTGACCTTTTGTCTGCAAGTGTGAGAAACGGGGCATTGGAGCATGCCATTGCATGCTCTGTGTTGCAATGAAGGGTACTCTTCCTTGCTTTTTGTAGGTTCTCAGTGCGACTTAACCCTTAATTGATTGTCTTTTTCTTCCTTCGGTGCTTGTGCCGTCGTGGGTGACATATTTGCTTTCTAAGCTTAATAGCTGTAGAGTTTTGTTTTGTATGGAACTATTCCCCATCTGCATTTTCTTGCCAAGTGTATAATTTGTTTAATATCCTTCGAGAGCATCTTGCACATTGCTTTGCTGTCATGTTTCCATGACTTACACAAAAACAAATCACGGTTCTCTTTAGTGTTACTTCCTGTGGGAGGTAAAACAGCAGAGTCCTTCTGGCATGCAAAGGTTTTTTTTTTTTTTTTTCTTTTTTTTTTTTTTATAAAGGTTCATGAAAATGTAGATGCCAAGTTACTTCTGAATGGGCTGTGCTCTGTGCAAACCTTCTAGCAATCCCTTTTTGCTGTATACCATCCTCAAAATATGTACTTAACTCATAAGTTGGAGCCTTTTTTGGTATTGTACTATGTTGTCCATACAGAACCGCGACCAGTCAGAAAATTGCAGAACAAGTTGACAGGCCTCAGAGATGTGATCATCATATTTCTTTCTTTGAAGTGGCTTGTGAAGCGTCACATTGAGAAAAAAAATAAATAAATCTGAATCAACGATGTGAGAGCACATCCTGGAAAATAGTTGTTGAACTCACTGCAGAGTTAATACAGAGTGAGAGGAAGCAGCTTGGCTTGATATACCGCCGTGCCGTTAATGGCGGTTTTCTTTTTCTTTTTTTTTTGCAGATAATCACTGCTGAGCACAGGAAAGGCTTCAGCATTATCTAATTGTGAGTGCTGAGGGTTGTTACATTAACCCCCTTTAAACCTGCGGGTTTTACTCGCTGAACTGCAATAATGTCATTCTCATAAGGAGAATCTCTTAAGTTTCTTGACATCAGTTCTTGAATTAAGTGTGGAGATGGTTATGTTAGGGTTTTATCACTATCATTACCTGAGTCAATAGAGCTGCAGCTCATGGGATTCAAATTTATAAGTACGTGAACAACTGCTTGAGTTTCTTCATAGCCATTTATTTTCTATAACAAAAAAAAAAAAAAAAAAAAGCAAAGTGATCTTGGCTTTCTATCATTCAGTGATGGGATGAGAGATCTAAAGGGCGTATGGTTGTTCTTGAGACGTTTAGTGTGTGTGAAAGCTGCCAACGACTGTTTTACATATGGATGTTATGGGAAAACGGGAAACCTGGGGCTCATTTCGTTGAGCTAACACATGTGCACAGGTATCTTAGATGCTTCAAGACGGGTATAACATTAGACGTCAGAAAGCCTTTGGGATGTACGTCGTATATTTCAGATCAAAAGGGGGAAGATGATGGGACTACCAAAGCCAGCATCTTTAAATGTTGTACCTTCTAGAGGTAATTAGCCCTGTGTAGTCAGACTTGGAATATAAGTATATAATAACATGCCTCTTTTTAAAGTACCAATGGTTGCCAGTTACCTACTGCATGCAGTTAGATGGTGAAGCCACGTGGACTCGCTACATCGATTACTCGTCCACACTTCCTCTAGACTCACTCGCATTTTCATTTAATTAATTCTGTGCTGTGCTCTACCTCCACCAGTAACAACACAATGTTGGATTATACACTGTAAAATAAAAAAATGCCTAAAAAATTGATCATGGAGGAGGCGGAGCTTATGACCTATACTACAGCCAGTCACCAGGGGGAGCTCTACTTGCTTTTGCTTCACTTTTGAAAAACAGTTAAGCCGTCCACCTTTAAACTGTCTATGGTTTTATCAGGCACAGGCACAATCATGAACTGACTGGTTGTGTGGTTGTGAATCTGTTGTGGAAAAGCTTGACTTTGTACCATTATACGTAATTGTTCAGCTAGCGTTGGCTTGTGGGTTTCTTTTAGCCTCGTTCGCAGCATTTTATGTCACATTCCAGAGAATGTAAACACGATGATGGTGTGGATGCGTAACTTCAATGAGCGCATAACCATTAACAGACAATTATTCCAGGAACAGAACAAAAACACTGAACGTTAAGCGTACAAATGAATTATTTTCAGAGAGTGATAGCAGTATGGAATGGTCCTGCAGAGAAAACACTCCTTACCGAGGCTTGTAAAGTGTTGTAATTGGCCGAAAATTTGTATTTATATTTTTAAACCGCAGTGGGAATATTACAATTTTAACAGTATGTTATTTTCTTTTGGGTTTTCTTAATGTCTTTGGAGCTTGGGAGTTTCACATTTCTTTTCACTCAGAAGAGCAGCCTCTTTTTCTTCTCTTTTTATGTCCTTGGCAGACGGCTTTTATTTATATACAGTGTGAGTCAAATGTGGTAATAATACCTTCATTGTGCTATTTGAAAAGGAAATTTGATTCAGTTTGATCAATAGTGTGCATCTTCCACAGAGGTTTCTTAGTGACATAGTGACTCTTGAGAAATTGTGAATTGTATGTGAAAAAATGTTTTTTCTAAATACTGTTCTTGCTGGCCTTGAGCACGAGAGAAGAGCATTTGTTCTCATATCAGTGCTGGCAGAAGGGACTAGTTAGTGCAGAAAACAACGGTGAATCTCGTCGTGACCTTATTTGCACCTCAGGGAGCAACGGGGATAATTAAGTAAGTTGTGTGAGCTGGAGCTCCGAGTTGTGACCGTAGCATTTCTAGCATTCCCTTCACGTTCCGCGTCTGCCACCTCAACTTTTCCGACCATGAGGCAGTCCCAGCAAGAATATATATTCATTCTGACATGAATATTAAGATAAAAATCAATGCGAATATATTATTGTACTTTTTGTTTTCCACGGTTCTCAAATTAGCTTGCATGCAATAAATGGTAATAAAATCCTCAGTAAGAATTAATTACCTTTGTTTATTTCCTAAGTGGAAATGCTAACATTGCATATCTTTCTACTTGTGTCGCAAAAGAAAAGAAATGTTGCTTTGCTTGCACTCATTAATCCAAAATAGACCAGACCAGGCAAGTAGTGCTTTCTGTAGTGTATTACGGTTTGCTCTTGTTTATTTCCCTTCACAATTCGCTGCACTATACTAATATTTACCTCAACACACACACCAGGTTGTTAGTCTGGAAAGGCCCTAACTAGGACTTAAATTACTTGTGTGCACTCTATTAGTTGTTTACACACATTTGACTTTTAAATGTCTGTAATCTGCAAATGAAATAAGTAGGCACTATAAGTCATATCGCCTTCAGTAAAGGCCAGGACACACCAAACCGTGAAAGGTAAGTTTTGAAGCCTCCTCACGTCGTCGGTGTCTGGACCAAAGGGTTGCACTTTAACACACTGCAGAGACTACAACCAATGGCCTGTGTGCCTGAATGAAAGGAACTTCCTATACCAGCAGGCAGCAGTAGTCTCCCATCAAGTTCTTGTGAATTTTTTTGAAAATTGTAATGTTCTGATGAGATGCGCTGGTTCACAAGGCTCATCAGCCAGTCAAAGATGCCTTTCTGGGTGACTCATTGAACCACTGATTCAACGTGCTGTCACAAAGCTGCCAATGGCGGCTGAACTGGCGCCAATGGTGCAGGACACACCGCCAAAACTGGGGCCACAAACGCTCATGGTTGCCCAAACACTGACTGTTAGCTTTGTGTGTCATGGCCAAGTAACAGTAACACCAGTTACACCACTGAAACTGCAATAAATTAGAACTAGATTGGTTGAACGGATACACTGACTGATACATTTATTGCAGAAGCATCTTTGTATGTATGTATCTCAACTCTGTACACAGATCTCAAACTAGGTTTTGTTCTATGGATTTGGGATAAAAATATGCTATTGAAATTGCGTCCACTTTCGAAGAAGTGGGACGTTCAGAATGATTTATTTGTTTATACAAGATAGGTGCCTTTAAAACTAGGATACGCGCTGGAGTTGAGTGGTGAAATGAACTGGTACCGGTGTCATTACGTCTTATGAATACTGTTTCTGTGCTTGATATAGGCTCAGTGAAGTCTCCAAGACTCGGGATGTTTTGACATTTTAATAAAAAAGAAAGCAGTAAAGCATTCACAAGGACAACCAAATGTTATCTCGCTGTTTTGAAACATCTGCCTCCTCCACAAACAACCGCTGGTGCATTCAGGCGAAAGTCGCTAGTTAATAGGCGGACGAGTTGATCCGTAACACCGGTACTGACTGTGTGCTCCATCATCAGTGGCTGTCCCCTCTACTCCTCCTCCTCCTCCTCCTTGTCTTGAATTCTGTATGCTGTCAGGACTGACAAACTAACCACATCTTGTTAGTAGTGTGAATTATGGTTTTAATGGCCAGCACTAATTAGTAGAGACTTTGCAGTTGCAATTACAGTTGGCAGTGATGCATTTAATGCTACGTTCTTGGGATAGATTTTTATTATTGCTGACAAGGTCAGATTTTGGTGAAAACATGTGAAGGATTACACATTTGTGAGTAATATTATCTAATTTTCTTAGCTAGTTTAATTGGCAAAATGGAAACCAACCTAAAAGCTTGGAACTTTTTTTATTTTCATTCATCCAGAGACCTCAAATCTAGCAGCCATCACAACTTTGAAATTACAACTGGATAACGGCCAACTGTTTCAACTTTACACCTGATTAACTGTCGCAGTGGTGATTCTGTTTCCACTTTCTTGAGCTTTTAATACGAAAATATCTTCAGCTTCTTAAAAAAAAAACGCCCAAAGTCGTTATGCTAAAAACGATAACAAGGTTAGCAGGATGCTGGTAATAGCAGAAAAGCTGACGAACTGGTGGGATAATAGGCCGTGTATTTGCAGAGTTTTAGATTTTCCAGACAAATTGGCTTGCTTCTCCAGCGGCCCTGAAGCCAGTTCAGTCTCCCCGGCTTGTTCTTACGCTGTTACCCTGTGTTGCTCTGTGTGTGTGTGTGAAGCAGAAGGAATGAGCTGTGATTCGGGTATCGGAGCTAAATGACTGATGATTTGAATCGTCAGCGTTTATTTAACCGTTAAATAGAAGCACAATGCCGTTTGATTGCAAGCATAAATGTATGTGTCTAAGGTGATCAGGTCAATGACTAAATGAGTTATTCATATTTCAAGCAGCTACACAGATAGTATTGCAGTCCGCTATTAGGGGTGCTAAGGATGACCTATAAGCAGAGGTCTTAAATAATAGGTTTTTATCAATGTATTGAAGCAGAAAGATATATATACGACAACGACATATACTGCACAGTGGCAGAGGAGAGAGGTCACAGGACATGGGTGGAAATGTCTTCAACAGTTCCTGGTTTGATTCTACTGTCTTAATAAAAGCCCCTAAATTATGATGCTATCCCAAGTAAATATTGGATTTAGCGACAAATAGCAGCAGCCTGTGCAGTTAATTTACATGAATACTAAACATAATGCTGTTAAGAGTGTTGTATGGACGAATGTATGTGAGATTAAATAACATATTAAGTATCGGCGAATAAATCTAATTCATAGTAAACAGTTGACTTTCAATTGAACTTTTCTAGCTAGCGCTTGTAAAGTTAAGCTAGCTAACGTTACGTCTAGAGTGGCTTCTTTCTGTTTTTTTTTTTGTTTTTTTTTGACAAATTCTCTTAAAATAAATGTAAATCTCCATAGTATTAATATGTTATGGGAAACCCTGACACAGTTATTTGGGCTGAATATGTGTTTTTGTATGACCGACTGGCCAGATGACAACACTTTGCTAATGCTAAACACCGGCTAATGTTTCAGCTTTACTAAAAAAAAAAAAAAGAAAAGATGTCCTATCACTGCCTCCATCATTTCTTTTTTTTTCTTTTGGCTCTGCTGCCTCTCTTTAGCCGCTGCTGTCAGATAATTACTCCTTCAATTGGTCCAGAAGGGCACTTCTGCCACTCATGAGAAAGTAACTATCTCATGAGCCACTGTTGCCCCAGTGCTCTGCAGGTCAGTGAATGGAAATCGTGTTTACGCTCTTGAACGAATACATTACCACAATAAGGCATTGATGTATCATAAGAGCAGGCATTTATTGCGGCCTCACCGCTCATTACGATCCATTCATGAGCCTCGGAAACAAAACCCGTACCTAAGGCCTCTGTGATGGCACTTTGAGTAGATATGCCATCCACACCCTGTCCTCACAGCATCTAGGCATGATCTCTTTTAACTTTTGATCATGTCACTGCTACAGTCATTAAGAGGCAAAATCTTTTCCCTTAAGAGGGTCTCGACGAAAGTCCGAGGATCTCCGAATGCTTTTCATATGTTGGGGTATCTGTCAATTATTTTGAAGCAGTGCAGCAGCCCAGGATTAAGTGACTTACGAGTGCAGCAGACAGCAGCCTCCCTCCTCCTGCTTGAGCCTCAGAGACTTCCACAAACAGCATGGCATGTCAGGGCTGATTGCAGTGGCACTGGGGCAGATAAGTCAGTCTTACCATTATCCTATGTAAGCTAGGAGTGCCAAATTACAACTTTAGCCTTAAACCCCTACAGAGTTTGCTTACGAATGTCTTGAGCCACAGCAGTGAATAAAATATTCTATACTAAAAAGAGACATGGCCGAGGTTTGAGGGGGTACAAAAAGGAGTCTGATATGATGTGTGTGTGTATATATATATATATATATCTCTGGATTTAGTTTGAGCTGTTGGGACTCTCCTGTCTTTTTATTGCTGTCAGCATCTTCCCTGGCTCATAACTATGATGTCCTGACAGCTTTACAAGGACTGTAATTCAAATTTATTTCCACCACACCATCGATTCTCCCACTGCTTCAGTGTCATGTGTTTCTGGCTGCTCTAACATAGAAATGTTGTACATTTCCACTAGCATGTACGTACTTTCTCCCCAGTTTTACAATAACAGCGTTATTAAAGTGCAATGGCTCCAGGTACGAGATGAAAACGGCTTTGCTTTCAGATGTAATTGCATGCACAAGTTTTATGTAAATTGTTGTTTTATTTAAGAGTAGTTTGTTGTAAAGGACTGCCATACCCAAAAGATTGTTGAACACTTTTAAACTTAATCCGCATTAGAGTTCTGTTCTTTTCCCTTTCTCCCATTTTATCTCCCTCACGTTCCATTGCTCCCTCCATTTACCACCAATTCAATTTCTCCCGAGCTCCTTACAATGTGATTTATGACTTCTGCTGGACCATAAATAACTGCAAAAAAAAAAATAAAGGGCTTTTTACCTTGCCCACATACTGCGGGTCTGACCCCATGTACTCCTCCAGCACAAAGAACTGGTTCCACACCCAGCCCCTTTTGACCCGCTGAAATCCAGCTGCCCCATTCTTCATCGGGCCCACCAAGCTCCTGGCGTGCTCCCTCCCCGTCCTGCTCCGTCCCAGTGGCTGTGAAGGCGGACGCAAAGAAGAGACTGAACCCTCGTTGACAAGAATCCACAGGAACAGCAGCAGGCAGTTCCTTGTTAGCATTGGCGATCTGTGAGGTTCAGGTCCCCAAGTTAAAGTCCAGTGACGAGAACTGAGCCACAGTGAAACGATTTGTGACAGAGCGTATGGGGAATTGGTGACGTTTGGGGCTGCACTGGGTGTAGTAAACCCAAAAGGAGATTTCCCGGGTCTGTCAGGATATCCACTAGAGATTTGTGGAGCTCATCACCTGAAGGAAAGAACACAAAAACATGGTTAGAAAGGTCTTTTTTATTTTTTTTCCGATTCCCTATTGCTCGCAATACCTAAGTCTACATTACAGCATTATTATTCTGCTTAGAGGCCATTCTCATCTCATAGCACCTGTGATCATACCCGATTCAGTACTTTTATGGTTGCCGTCCTAATTGTGTTGATGCTACCGGAGCGAGTATCTGAGATCATATCCGTAAGAGTGAGAGTTGAAAGTAATCAGTGTTGATACATGCAGACAACAGATGCTTCAATAGCAAGCCAAGACAATGCATCTAACCAGAGGAAACATATGGCCAACCACAGGATATAGCTTATAAAATGCATGCCCTATTTGATAGCTTGAAATCCAAGCGCTAGCACCAAGATTGAGAAGTGGCTAATGGCATGCCGCGGCATATACCGATGACGTGCCAGGGCATACAGATAATGTACCTTGGCACAAGGAAGATGTACTGCGACGTTAGCCACACATTTTTACTTGTGTTAGCAAACACTCTGGCTACATCGGAATATCCTTAGCTGGAATATGCCATTTGCTATTACTATTTATTTTTCAGTATGAATGAAAACAATACCCATCCCAAATCTTACAGTGGGTATAATAGCTTGCCGTGCAGCCACTTTGTGACCTGCATTGTTTCCACCACCTGCCCACCTGCTTTAACCGCTCAAATGATAAATGATAGTATTTTAGTTCTCAAGCATGAAAATAAGTGTAGTAATTATTTGCCTGGTGATAGATTACCTCTACACCGGGCGGTTCCCATGGATGCATGCTCTAATTGGTTAGATTACTTGTCTCTGTAGCGAAAATTGTGACTTTATTTTTGCTGTCAATTACAGGCCACCGCACACTGTTCCACAGTCTTGGCAGTTCCTTGATTGCCCATAGAAGTTGAAAGTCATGTATTATTTAATGACACTTTAATAAGAGGGTGCCGGTGAGCTTCATGGTTCGCTTCACAAGTTTTGTCTTAGTATTTTTGATCAAACCTATCAGAAAGATCCCGAGAGTAGTGGTTAACCCTTTTTAAACAAGAAAATTGACAAAGACGTGCAACCATTCCATTGCAGGCAATCGTCTGAAGATAAAGCGTGATGCATTGGCAGTTCATATATCCCATTGACATGTGTACTGTATGAAATGTCAAAGCAAAGCGGCATGTTCGTGGTGATTTCTTTAAGATGTGTTGCTTTCTCTCAGACATCACTCCGCTGAGGAGCGCAATTTGACAGCCGGTGGCCACGGGAGATGGAGTCTATTGCTGTAGCATGTCATCTGATAGACATGCATTCTTTGAAAGTGGCACCTCGTTCAGAGGATAACCAATATTTGATCCAGCCCACAGACGCATAATTGAATATTTCCATTGGTTTTTATTTCCACTCTGCTTTGGACACATAATTCAATAGAATGAGCCCTGAGCATCGCCAGAATACAGCATGTTACAACATTATCCTGTCACAGTGTTGAGTCTGATTTTGTATGACAGGGTAAAGCACATTTGTAGTGTAAAATAAAATAGCATATCAAAGGCTTATTTTTCAACAGATTTTATACCATCTATTATTTATGAATAATTTCAATGATCTTCCAGTCTTCTAAGCAGGCTATTTGTAGTAGACTATTCTTGAAAATAACAAAGTTTGTATTGCAACCCTAGGTTCTGAGGGCCCCCTGGCAAAGATGTACGTGTGCTATACCCCTAGTGCTATACCTCCAGATGAATAAAAACAAAAAAAAACAAAACATGATTTATCTAGGGCGGCACAATGGCGAGGTGGTTAGCACTGATGCCACACAGGGAGAAGGTCGCTGGTCTGAATCCATGGGCCGACTGGGTCCTTTCTGTGTGGAGTTTGCATGTTCTCTATGTGTCTGCGTGGGTTCTCTCCGGTTACTCTGGCTTCCTCCCACCGTCCAAAGACATGGTTGTTAATTGGTGATTCTAAATTGGCCGTAGGTTAGCCCTGCGATGAACTGGCGACCTGTCCAGGGTGTACCCTGCCTCTCACCCGATGACAGCTGGGATAGGCTCCAGCAGACCCCGCGACCCTTAACAGGAATAAGCGGGTATAGAAGATGAATGAATGAATGAATGATTTATCTATCTACACAACAATACTCTATATAGGTATTGTTGATGCACTGTAGCACTTCATAAGTTTTAGGGTGTATACTGTGTCATTGCACAATATACCGAAAGGTTCTGTCTCATTTCTTTCATGGGTCCCCAAACAATTGCTTGTGTTTTCCGTCTTCACAGTTCACCCCTGTTCATGTCTACCTGAGTGCATTCATAAAAAACAAGAGATTGTGAATGGAAACTGGCAACTATAGTCCATATAGCTTCATCTCCTTGTGTATAACCTATTTGCGTGTAGAAAGACATCAATTATCATGGCTTTGAAGCCACAGGATAAGTATGGCAGTATGATATCAGGTGAGCTTTCATTAAGAAACCCTGTCAGTAATTGAACAATCAATCATTGCACAAACCATCCCATAGAACAGTTTGAAATATTACAGTACCGGCCTAATTTGTTCAACTTCATTCATTATTGAGCAAACCAGCACGCCACTGTTACTGTTCCCATATTGTTTACGCTCTTGACTACCATATCAACACTCGAGCATTCAGCTTTGGCCTTGTTACAAGACCCTAATTGCACTGAAAACAAGAGAGAGGGACCTCCAAATGGTTGGGATGAAGAATGGAGCTAATGGTTTCCACACCTGGTTTATTGTTCGTCTCTCCCCCCCTAATGCACTTAGAAGCTGTACAGTAATGGAAGACAGCGTGTCTAATTTCATAACCGGAGCCCTCATTGACATCATTGTCTTTGATTAATTATACAGACTTGGAACATGGGCTTCAGAGGAAGATTGCTTCAACAAGGTTATGGTGTACTCCCAGATCCATTTATTCTCACTGTCACGGCAGTATCTTAAAAGTCAAAACTGATCTGCAAAGTTCTCGGTGCAAAATTGGCAGGAACTGCCTTGACATGGGTCAGACATGCTTCTCCCGCAGGTCACTCCTCATTTAGCGTCGACATAATGGAAAATGACTGTTCCCATAATTCCTGCAAAATCACGTCTCTGCCACTGTATGGTCCAGGGAAGGCCTGATGCATATTTTATGAGATGAGTTCATTAGCATATGTCGGGCTTCGGTTGCGAGCCTTGACCTGGGTTGTCTACTTCAGATAACACAACGCGGTGGGCTGACAGTGTTCTCACACATCACCTTCAATAATCAAAGAACATATGGCTAGCCGATCTGCTGCTGCAGATTACCACCCACAAGAAACTCCCACAGAAAGTTATTAGTCGTCAAGGCTGCCATAAACATGGCAAGCAAATAAGTAGGCATTGACTTCTGGAATGGAGGGGAGAAATGAGTCACCTGGATCAAGTTGTTGTTTTGCATGCACTTTCATTTCCTGATAGGTAAGTGGGCAGAGATTTTTGTATTTCCTGCCTGAACAACTGTAGTGTTTTGCATTAGGAACTGGCATTATCATTCAGAGACGCAGGAGAAGTTGTTTAATAAGGTTCGGGAACTGCCTACTCATGATTCAGAGAGGAATATAAAACTGGGTGTAATTTCATATGTAAAGTAGATGATGCATTAATGCATCATGGCCGTGCAATATGGGAATATCGCATAGATATTTCAATAAACTGTGTCAAACAGTATGCATTTAATAACCGAGATAAGATGCAGTTGAGTGTATGGATATCACCCGGAATGTATGGTCGTGTTCTGGACACTGATAGTTGTGCAAGACTTCTGCGGTGGGCGCTTGTTTTGCCAGTCCAGAACTGACCTTGGACCCACAGTGGTACAATTCATACTTTACAATTACACATACTGAATAGGCATTGGTGTCATGAAGCATTCTCTACAGCAAAGGAACAATGGCATCTCAGACGGCTTCTTGAACTCTGGTTGGAGCTCGCCTGGGACAGGTGTCTTTCTTGTGAAGAATATTTTAACAGCTTACTGTAACTCGGACAACGGACATTAGTGCAAAGTCCAGTGAACTAAATGAAATGAGCTGTTCTGTTTTGTGTAAATTTCTCAAAGGGAGGTGGTCTTAGTCTGTCTTAGTCATATTTTTCCAATAGTGTTGGGGTAAAGAAACACGTTCTCTTTTATTTCCGGCAGATTTGATGGTTCACAGAGGGAAGAACCGCTTTCACTTGTCAAAAAGATTTTGGAGGAATGTAAACGCATATATACCGATCAGGCATATGGTAGAAGTCAATAATGCTGACCATCTTGTGACAATTCAGTGTTCTGCTGGGAAACTTTTGGACTTGGCATTCATGTGGATGTTACTTAGACATGAACCACCCACCTAGACCAGACCAGGCATCCCCACCCTATAGCAATGACACTCCTTGATGGCAGCAGCCATCCCCAACTCAACTCAAAAAACATGAAGAACAACACAAGGTGTTGACCTGGCCTCCAAATTCACTAGATCCCAAACAGAGGCCCCTCCTATCAAACCCATAGGACCCAAAGGCCCGCCACTAAAAACCATTCTGTTGCCAGACACCCTCAGAAGGCCCATGTCCATTCTCTGATGAGTCACAACTGTTTTGGAGGCACAAGGGAGACCTACACAATATTAGGAAGGTGGTCATAATGTTATGCCTGATTGGTGTATCTTATTGGATATTGTTTTGCGTCCATATAAACAGTTAAAATCAAAAAGTCAAAATCTCGGATCAGAATGATTTCAGTCCGTTTGCAGAAACATTGCAGATGCAACTAAATGAATTCTTTGTTGATATCCTTTGCACACTTTGCCAACTCAGAATATCCTTGTCTACATTTGTCAGTTTGTTCCCCAAGAAGTAACACTTCAAGAATTTGATTGCACTGGAATGTTAGTGAGCCTGGTCCTCAGTTGGCAGTTCCTTCACAATTACTTCAGTTTCCTACGCCTGCCCCTTTTTTAAATGTGACTGTCAATGAATATATATTTTAAATGTTTCCCCACTGTGTTGAGTCATTCAGCTCTCCATCAAGGTAGAGTGGGAAGCCTATTAAAATATGAATCCCGTCCATGCAATTAAATTGAAAAAGGAAAAACAAAAGGCTGGCGAAATACATTAGACGCCGCGTACTGTACGCCAAAGGACCTGAGGCATACGAGTAAAGATAACATTGTTTCCGGCGTGTAATTGCAACAGAAGGCCTCTCTCTCTTTGCACTGTCACCACAATAGTCAAGATAGCAACCTCAATTGAACTATAGCCCTGACTGATGAGAAAATATGTGCACCAAGGCCGAGGTGATGTGGGGAGAAAGAGTCGGTGAGGGCAAATCACTGCGAGGACATTGTTTTTGCGATGGCTGGGGCGGAAGAAGACGGTAATATCATTGAAAGCCTTCGGGGAAAGAGTGGGAGGAAAGGAGTGTAGGTGGAAGCCGTGTAATGAAAATGGGAGTAACAACACAGCTGGCCAGTCGAGCTAAATTATCAAAGAGCACCTCATGCGTAGGTTATAGCACAACCAAAGTAATGAATAGTGAATAAAATGGCTGGGTTAGTTACTCGGATACGTTTCCTCATTTGCGGCGCAATTTGGCTTTAGCCATTCTGTTGGAAGGGGCTTTATTCGTGCCTGAAATAACAGGTGCTGTTTGATGCAAAGCGCCCTTGTTGATGTGTAGAAAAGAAATAATTCTGGCCTTAACAATCTTTTCTTTTATGGATTCATTAACGGTGGAAATTCTAGCATGACGTGCACTCGCCTTTACTGCAGCCCGTGCACACTGCGTTTAGGGGAAAGCCAAAGACGCGCTTTCAGCTCATACCAAGGCTGAGCAGTTGTTAAATTTCGCGGCGGACGTGAAATGCTGCAGGCAACCGTAGCAGGTTGTTCTTTTTCTTAGACAAAGTTGCCCCTCACTGCGCCCGTGGTGTTCCATCTACACCAGCGCAATTTTCCAGCCATTAGAAGTCATTAATAAAAAGTTCACTCTGCACTTCAGCACTTGCAGGATAGTAGCGTATGAAGACAAGTGTTTCTCCTGTTTATCCACCCCCTCTGCATGCATCTCGGTTTTTGACCACCAGCACAGCACTTTGAATTAGATACGCTGCCAGCAAACTGATGCAGCGATAAATAACCCCGGCCATTTAAAAGAGATGATACCACTATTAAATGCCAGTAGTGCTTCTTCTGAACTATAGATTTGGACTCTTGAAGAATACCTCTATCTTTCATTGAGTTCATTAGAACACCAAGACAGTGGGCCAAAACACATTCCTTTAATAGTGACAAATGGCAACCGCTCTCGTTGCCAACACCATTTCTGTGATAAATGTGCTTTGATGCTTACTAAAGCGCTACGTCGGCAAAACCAAGAAGTCATCACTGGAAAGAGACATTGCAGGGTGTTTTTGTGGTGTTTGGGGAAGCTGCGAACTTTTTAGGTACTTTCCAAACAGTGAGCAGTTGCCACCGCTGTCTCCGTTGTTTCCAGTGTCGGGCACGGCGGAGATGTGACACTGCCAAGCAGGGGGAGGCTGACTGCTGCTGCTGTGCGGACGGAATGCGCGCTGCTCTGTGCCTGCTGTCGCCGCGATCGTGACGGCTCGACTTTTGTTTTTAAAAAAGGATTGCTTACAGATACAATAAAGCTGTTCGGATTGTATTTGTTTTTAATTGCATTATGCCGTGTCTTGTCCACTTCAGTCTGCCAGGTTTTGCAGTGCTGCAGCCTATTTGCATAGATGTGGATTTGTAGGCGCCAAATCCAATAAGTCTCATCTCTGACACCTGGACAGGCATAATAACTTCATACATAATCAACTGCTCATAGCTGCTGCCTTTAATTAAACTCCGTAAGAAACTCGATGCAGGTCCAAAATGAACCTCTGGTGTCAAGGTGCACTCTGCAGGACGGCGTCTGTTCTCAGCCAAAGATCTTGTGTGCCGCAAGGATCTCCACATTATTTTACAACCCTAAGTGTTTTTGTGGGTCTCATAACTCCAGCAGAGTGAGATATCACTGAAGCTTTCAAATTGCTTATCAATTTAATAGCTTTTAACCTTGACTTTTGATATTTGGGTGAAGCAGCTTGTTACAAACAGTGTTTGCCATATTGAGTAGCACTTATTTCAGATCCATATTTTTAGGTAAAATGTTTTATTTTTGTATTTTAAAAAGCCATTTGATCACAATCTAACTGGAATCTTTATCGACTCCCTAGGTTTTTTTTTTTGAATGTGCACAGAAACCATCTGGCAAGTGACTGTCACAAAGCAGCGTCTGGAAATAAAAGCCACAGTTAGGTTCGTCACAGCAAGAATAACCATTGATGTCAAATTTGCTTTCATATGGAATGGCTGCCACTCTGCTGACAGTCCTGCCAGAGTGTGTCAGATCTAAACCCAAAACAAATGAGTGGTCTGTTCGAAATGAACAGAAAATATTGAAGGGGGAGAGCAACATTAACTTTGCTGTTGCATCAAATTCAAACTGATATGCTTTAGCTCTCCAATAAATCCACTCCCATCTTATTATAGGTACATCTAGGGGTAATCATCAAATTGAAGAAAACTGACTTGGCAAACGATTATGAACAGCGAAGAATCCAAACAATGAGTATTTGTTTTCCCTTAAGTTCCCTATATCCTGATAAAGCAGCTTTTCTACCTTTTGTCATGTCTTTGACATGTGAAGTTTTGACAGATACAAATATTCGGAGTCAGGAGAGATGCCTGTTCTCATTCTGGAGCACTGAAAGACAGGCAGCTAGTGAGATGAAACAAAACACCCCTGTTGCCCCAAGGCAACCGGTGCACAGGCAACTGCTACAATCCAGGCAGACACATTTTGTTGACCCTATTACTTATGCTGCTTCAAAGCGGTTTATTGGGGCTCTTTCTTGAAAGGAGGGACTCTGAGTTTCATCCGATAACATCCTTGTGTTTTCTTTAAACATAACTCATGTGGAAGAGAATCTAATCGGAATAAGCAGAAGCCAAACTGTAGCACTGTCGTCCATGTCTACACCAGATGTGTGTGGCCTCGAATGTTCCAAGCTGGCTGTTTTTGACTTTTGAGGTTCAAGAGGCCCTGATAGATATCAAAAGTAATGATTACCTTATATGGGGGACAATGTTGCACTAGCTTAGTGCAAGTAGGGCTCTTTGTAGCATAGACTGTATATAAATATGGACACGGGCGGCTCCACCATGCGACTTTGGAGCCAAAGTTTGCCCGTACGGTCCGAGAGTGGCGCCACGCAGAGCCTTGATATCGATGACCCGACCACGCTTCCGCCAGACTCACTTACGTTTTCTTTTAATTTATACTGTGCTCTGCTCTGTCTCCACCAGTTACAAGGAAATAATGAATCATACACTGTACTTATTTATTGATTTGTTTTTTCCAGCTATCACGGTCCTACAGGATCGCTTCACGGAGCGGTTGGCATAGCAACTGGTTGTCATCATGAGATCACATCCTGTTTCTATAGCATCAAATAACTAACTAAAACAAAACTTATCAGAAAAATGGACACTTGAACATACATCAGTATTATATTGACCATCTAAAATGACTGAAACCATCCCACTTACATGGAGGAGGTGGAGCTTATGACCTATACTGCAGCCAGTCACCAAGGGGAGCCCTGCTTGCTTTGGCTTCACTTTTGAGGAGCTGTGCCGTCGCCCATCTTTATACAGCCTATGCTTTGTACCTCTTAGAGGTTGCAACACCACAGGGGTGGAGTGGGAATAAAAATCTGCTGTGGCTTTTGTCTCAGGCAGGCGCACCAGAACCCATTTGGAGACGCACCATCACTTCCGGCCTGTGTCCACTTTATGAATCCTGCAGTAAGCGGAGGTTAAATAAAGTATTTTCCTTTTTTCTGTCATTCAGGAAAAAGCAGACATGACAGTAGATCAAGGATATTTAGTTTCATGAGTTCAGTTCTGTCGTCTTAGGAGGTTCACATTGAATGCTCCCTCTGATGGTATATCACCTTGACTATAATCCAGTGCTTATGAAAAATAAATTAGCTACGTGTTCTACTGAACGAAGGTTGCCTCTCTGTTAGAAACTGAACTTTTCCCCCCTGAAGTTATGGAAGGCTTAGCTGTACAGACAAAACTGGCCTCAGGCAATAAAGAAGCTCCACACTGACTCAGCTCTCCCCAGCGTGAGCACGTCTGGATCCCCATCCAACAAAATCTATGATGCAACAGATATTCCTCCAGTGAAAGGTTATGATTAAAAGGGAAATATATATAAAACTTTAGGTATGCACTCAAGATCGGAATTAAAATTTTTCTTCCCTTAGCTTAGATGCTGTGGATAATTTGCGACGTGTCACACACATATGTGCACGTCCCCCCCCAAAAAAACCCTTGAAGGTAGAGCAGCTCAAAACTAATGCCCGGTTCCCGTTGTGTGTGTGTCACAGCTACTGCTGTTCTCTGATCTGAACTGAATGAATGTACATTAAAATAAAAGGTGTGACTGTGCAGGCCCGTCAGTACTCAGCTTGAATGCAAACCCAGAAGCCAAACTGACAGTAGGGGGAACCTGCTACTACGGGGCATGCACTGCAAACTCAGATAGTGTTTCAGCCCCTGCTGCTTCAGTTTGAACTCGGGAAAGAAAGATTCTGAGGCTGAACGCTGAATCTTGTCACAGAGTGTGCCATTAAATTTTGCTGAAGGCAATGCCGAGCATTGACAGACAAGCTTATAGAAGGCAAGTCAGATTATAGAGATAGACGGCATCAGGCAAGTGGTCAATCACCTGTTCTCCTCCAGGTGAAAAAAAAAAAAGCAAGAAAACTGTTTGCGGTTCTAAAGAAAGATACTTAATCAAACCTAAATTATAGATGTTTTTCTTTTTATTATTATAACTGCTGTCCTTATCATAAGTGCTTCTCCAAAAAGACTTAAACGAGAATGAGATATTAGGTTGTAAACAATATGCTTAAAAAACTCTTTTGCAAAAATAAACACTTTTCATTTGTGTGCGCAGCAAGCCGGGGCTTTTTGAGAAAGAAAAAAAAAAGGCATCCTTTGAAAAAGTGTTATTGCTTTATTGCTTTATTCCACACAATGAACGATTTAACCAAGTTGCCAGGCTGTAAACATCTCAGACAGTCACATATTGTAATAATTTTGCCTTTTCTGCTGTCACAAGTGTGGCGGATGTGCATTCGTATCCTGCATATATCCCACTATGGACGCGGTTGGTTGGTTCACAGATCTCGAACCACCCTCGGGAGAGTTGTTTAAAAAGTGAGACTCACAAAGTTTTCAGTGGAGGACCATTCGTTCCTGTGGAAAAAGACAGTCTGAGCTGCCTTTATTATCCCTAATGCCACATAAATGAAGAGTCCCCCATACTTTGTGAGGCGGGCGACTTGTCCCTTAAATATAGTGCATTAAAGTCAGTCATGGAGTAAACCCCTTGATGACATCGAGGCTCAGTCATTAGGCACCATTTAGCTGTTAGTTCCCTTAAATTCCCCCTTCTGAAGCAATTCACCGCTATCATTCTCTGAGCTCAGTGGAGTTTTAAAAGCGCAATTTGTTATATGGAATTGAAAAAAATTGAAATAAATAATAATATAATAAAAAAAAAAATGAGTGGTTCCAGTTTCCAGAAGGGTAGTTTCTGTCACATACTCCTGAAATATTGAAGCCACTTCCACCACAATGCTTACTTGTGCAAGTTGCAAGTAATGATTACGTGCAAAACTAGAAACTGTTGACTAACTGCATGGCATGCATATGAAAAATCACCGCAACAGCATGGAACCGTGCCATTTTTTTGTTTCTCAGCTCGTGCCATTTCTACTGCACACGGACACTGGTGGCAACTGGTGTTTGCGCCCACCGTCGTCAGACACTGCCGCAGCATATAAATCATCCACCAAGCAGCTTGCATGATGATCCGCCCGCATAAGCTACGTGATCTCGGCTTCCTGCGGGAACCCCACCCCCCCCCAGGCCTCTGTGTTGCCCGACTCCGATAGGCGAGGGAGGCAATTTGCTGCGCGGGAAAGCGGAGGCATGCAGAGGGGATGGAGATCCATGCAAGGCTAAAAACGTACTCCAGCTGACCTACTATCGACCTACTATCCAGGTCTCTTGCGGGGAGCTTCGGTCATGGTTGCATTTACGGTTTCGCTCATTGACTACCTGTCCTTGACAAGAGGTATGAGTCGTAAGACTGTAAAAAGAAAAATAAGCTGTCTGTGCCGAGCTACTTCTTCCTCCTCTCAATCTGGACTGAAGGCAAGGTGTTACATTGGCGGCTCACTATATAAGCTTGTGTCACAAATTTGTTGTACGAGACGTGCCATGTAGATGCTTGCTGGTTAGCATGCCAACTTCAGCATAATTTAAACATTAAATTGCCCCATTAGTGTATAAAATGAAGTGTAGACAACTTCCACCATGCTATAATTAAATACTAAAATGCAACATATCAAGAAATAATATTAATTAACCAGTCAAAATTGGTCATTTAAAAGTTTCCAGAACCTTCTCTCAGCCCTGTTCGCAAGGCCTTAACATAATTTTGATAAACACTTTGACTGGGTAGTAAATGGTGGGTTAATTATTTTCCGATGTTGTGTTTTTTTTTTTTTTTTTTACATCTGCTCAACTTCAGTTTCACATTCGAGTCAGCAGGAACTAAATCTGCGCAATTTACAGTTAAAGGATTTTAAATATGCAACGGAATGGTTTCTTACGAGCGACCAGATAATCCCGTTATTTGGCAGACATAATGGCGGCACTTCATCCGGCGTATTAGAGGCGGAGTGCGCAGTTAGCAGTCGCAGACATGCCAGGATAACGAATCTTCAATTAATCTATCATTTTCGAGTCGAAAAGAACGACTCGGTCGCTCAATTCCGCCTGCTTTGTGGGTGTTACATCACCTTAAATCCCTTTATTACCGATGAGGTGCTGATTCAGTATCGTGTAGCGGCTCCTGCGCGGCTAATTAGCGCTGTCTTCGTCAGATCAAGTAGATTTTTAGCATTTGTAAATGTTGATCAATCCTTCAGTAGATGTGTTAAAGTGACAAATTTATTTCCTTTTGCGACCTTTATTGGTCATTTGCTGAACTTAATTAACAAAAAAAGGAAAAAAAACAAAACAAACTACTGATTTACTGTGAGTGTGCCTCTTTAATCACAGCAGAGCAGCGTTTGCCTATTATGGCTGTTGTCTCCTTCTAATTACCCTGATCTAATAAGTGCATTTGCTTGCTGTGACAGACACATATCCCAAACTGTTATGACTGTCATTACCCGGCCGTGGCATTTTTCAGCCGGCGCGCTTCTCATTTTCGCTTAATTAGACAGTGCTAAATGTTAACAGATAAAGCTTGGGCGAGCAAGTCAGTCTGCGTTCAGATTTATACCCGGGCCGAGCAGATGGCAATAAATTAGGTATGAGAGAGAGAGAGGGAGAACCGGCCTAAACGATTTCTGAACTCCTGTTTAATGGAAGCGGAAAACGAGCCAGCCGCGCTCTGGTATTTGAACGTGGTCGCGTCTGTTCTAATCAACAGTAGTGGATTGTGAACAATTCCACGTCTTACCACACCTCTACTATTGTTTTTTTTTGTTTTTTACTGTTGTTTTTCTATTGAAGGTCAGAATATACACTTAAGAAGCACAGCTCTTATATTCAGAACATTCAGGTCAAAAGGTTTTCGCCCAAAGATGTCTCGAAATCCACCAAAAGCCTCTCCGTTGTGCTTATCACATTGATCCAGTACGTAGAGATTTCTCACCGAGTGAAAAAGGTTTCTTTGGAAGTTCAAGTAAAGAAGAGAAGAAAAAAATAAAATCTTGCAAGCATGTACTGTATCATTTTGAGTGTTTAGAAAAGTGCGAATGCGTTCCTCGCTCCTCAGCGGTGTCATTCACTCGAACGCAGCCGACGTCTCCACCTCTGCAGTCAACCGAAACGCGTCTTGACACCGCGACGAGACGGTGAAATCACAAACCGCAACTCCCGTTCGCCGCCCGCAGTCAGCAATAGAGACGGCATGGAGAAGCAGCCTGCTCGCTTCTTGCCATGCTGGGCCAAGAATATAAACTCCTCTTTCAACTTGGAAGTATAAAATAAGTTCACGCCGAATACGTCTTCTCCCACTTGTGTTCTTTGCCTTTTGTTTACATTTTCCCTTCCGCGGTAATGACTACAGTCAGCCGGGGGAATTCTCACCCGATGAACGCCTTATTATTTGATTATTCCAGACAGCTCTAAAAAGTGTGTGTGTGTGTGCGTGTGCCGAGGCCTGGTGATGCTTAATTAAGTGGCTCCGATGCAGCGGATCCGTCACTTTTTGGGAGCGGAGGACGGGTGCGAACTGAAAACAAATTAAGTCCCCTTTGCTGTGCACTATTGACAAACAATGCTGCGCTCATGAATACGAAAATCAGCATTTTGATTTGGTGGGAGGCGAATTCCTGAAATGACTGAAGTACAATAGATTAAACATGGCTCATGTAGCTATACTGTACAAAAATGGCGTTATTTCTTCCTTGTGGAGAGATCATAAGCAGATAATGAAGGTTGAAGAAATATTGATCCATATCTTCCATCTTTTCCAACTTGCTATAGTTTCAGTCAGTGAAGGATTACACATGGAAAAAGGAAGTGGCAACTTATGGAGCAGAAAAGCTGTAGTTCCATGAACGGCCACTTGAGGGTGGCTCCGAAAGTGAGTCTCTACAGCTAACTTCCCCATTCACGTCAACTCAACAGGGCTGAATTTGTTTATTTCTTCATTTATTCTTGCTCATTTAAATGTTATAAAGCAAGTTTAGTCGGGCTCACAAGCTAAAGTGTGTCGTCATTTGTGAAAAGCGTGACAGAGAAGAGTTGACGTGGCCGACTAGACGGAAAATCTTGTGGAAATACTACACGATCAGCGACAACATTAGCTTTGCGGAAGAGCTTAAGTTTCTCTAAATGGAGATAATTGAATCAAATCGAGTCGACTCCACTCGCACTCTCTACCCCTTTGCCCACTTTCGAGTCAACCCTGAATTGAGCCAGTCATTCGGTGGATGGCGACAGCCGCCGCACTTGAAAACCCCTCACTTCAAGACACCTCACTTCAAAACCACTCTTTAGAAAACCTACCGGTGGAAGCGCCTTTTTTATCGAGTCTGTGGGTAAAGTTAAACTGGAGGGCACGGATGTGTGAGACGGTGTCGGCTCTTTGCATCAGTTTGCTCCTGCTCTCTGTGCCGACACATAACGTAATTTATGTTTTGTTTGTTTTGTGCACCTGAATTCCAAGGCAAAGCTGTTGTCATTCGCATGTTTGTCAGTTTCTTTTGTCAGACAACTGAATGGGCATGAAATAGAGACTGAAACAGAGCCAATTAAAACTCCATGATAAGCAGCGAGCGTATTCGGAGACATTTTCGAGCTGCTGCTCTGCACTGCTGGAAACATATTTTTTATAACCATGGCGTCATCGAGCAAAGTCACTCTGCACTATGAGCCACAGACAATGGTTATGCTGCGATTTTGGCCTTATTCACCTGTAAAATGGCTCTTTGAGCTGAGGCAATGTAAGTGGAAGAAGATGTTAATGTTCTTTTTGTATGTAAATTCAGTGACCTGAATTTAAATGCATAAAAATCCACATTTTATAAGTGTGGCATTTATGTTAATATTAACAAAAGCACTGTAGTGTTTCATCACAGCTCCAAAAGCACATTTAGGTGACCAGAACCACATTCAGCAGGAACCGTAGCACACTCGAAATGATGGCGTTGCTGAATAAATGATAGAGTTCACGACCATTGATCGGGTTAATCTTAACTGCATTTAGGGGTCATCGTCACAACCTTATTCTCTTTTTTTTTTTTTTGCAATGTGTTTTTTTTCCCCTCTACATACTAATAAGCGGCTTAACTGCTGCTGTTTAACCACGATGGGGGTGAATCTGTATGAAACGGCGTGTAATGGATTCGTCATAATGCATCCGAGTGTTTAACTTTACAGTTTCATTCAAAATACAGCCGCATTAGTCTCTTTTTCAAAACAAGATTCATCACCATGGTTTTTCTATTACCGCCGTAATCTAAATGCAAATTCCGACTGTCCCTTTTTCCACCAGGATGATGCTTCTGGCACAGCGTGTGCGCTCGAATTGAGACGTGCCTTCCCCTCCCGTCCTACCTCTGTTACACGGGAATTTAACTTCCAATGAAGACTGCTTATCTTGTTGACATGTTGTGAAAGAAGATATGTCACTAATCGAACAACAACCAAAAAAAAAAATAAAAAATTGTGATACCTTTTGTCCAGATCTGCACACGCGAGGCCGAGAGCTGTTTGCACACATAGGCACGGGGTCACCTGAAGAGTAGAACGTCTCTAGAATAAGCTGAGTCAAGGATGCATGACGTAGATTTTAAATCTCATCAAATCAATTTACATATTTTAAAATGTAATCCTAAAGGAATATTCTCTATTTTTCACATGGACTTAAAGGTAAACGTTGCAGAGTTTCCCCCTCACTGAAGGTGCCACTTTCATTGCACCGGGAATCGGGGAACACACACTATGCGCACACTCGGTGTGAAGCCACAGACGTCCTAGGTGCACTGATACGAGCTGGTGGCAATGAAAGTCTTCATCATTCCTGCCTCCCTTTTTGCCCAGTCATCAATTTTCCCTGCATGGATATGGTCCTGAGTGACACCTGGCGAGTTGCTTTCTCCTATCTGTCCTCTTCCGTGGCACCGTAAATACATCCATAGCGCCGGAGCCGAACGTGCCTGTCCTTGTGTAACTTTTAAACCCATGTGCTGGTGGTCTGATACCAGTAATCTTCCTCGGCACGTTGCTGCTTTGGAAATGCCACTCAATTGTAGTCAGTCATCGTGGTCATGGACACTCGCCGTGGCCTTTTCTTGTCGTTTTTGTAGATAGATGTTCGGGCTATGTAATATCTGGATCTGTATCATTTATTTGTCCACTGTCTTTCACTGGGCTACAGCACATCTGCCTCCTTAGTCACAAAGTAAAGTTACCCTGCACTTTAGAAATAGTGCACAGTCCATGCTAATTAGTTCAGATTCCTGTGTCCGTACCAATAATTTTTAGCTGTCAAGAGTTATGCGACAGGAAGCGCTGAAGTTTATTCGTAGGTCGGAACAAAATGCCAGATCATAACCCGAGGGCGGCAAAAGAGAGCTGGGATATTCAAATGGCTTGTTTAAAAGAGACAGTGCGTTTCTTCTTGTTTACAATCTTTGGTTTTCACAAAGGATTCCTGTCCCATCTCACAAAACCTCCAGTTTTTTGAAGATATCTTGCGCGTGTTACCGGCCGGTCGGAACCCATTTTGCTCAACGTCACATTGTCAATTTTGTTGACTTTCCCCCAAAAAAACTAACAATAAAAGCTCTTTTCATATTTCATATTACATTTTTTTTTGTCTGTTGTCACCAGGGGGTCTAAGCTTCCCCCATCAAAGAATACGTGACTGAATAGCCCGGCATGTGGCAGGAAAACGGTGTGTGCGTGTGTGTGTGGGGTACATTTTGGTTTTTGTTGTGAAATTCAAAATCGTTTCAGTCTTCCGAGGGGCTTCGGAAAAGGAGACTTCCCAATACGCCTTGCCATTTTTCGTTAAAACGAAAAAAAAAAAAAGAGAGACAAAGACCAGAGTAATGCCAGCCCCGTGGGCGCTGCAAGAGGCACCTGATAAGAGACTGATGAGTGCGGGCGTGAGTGCTCTCTCAGTTGAAGCTAATTATACGTTTTACCGCCTGTGCTGACACACTGTGCCGCCTGAGCGTTGTTGTCGGAACGTAAAGGAGGATTTAATGTTTCAATTAACATTCTGGCATTTAGTGGTATAATGCTGAACAGACTCGGAACTATAACTCAGAAGTAGGGGGAGAATGGATCACACGATCCAATATTTAGTAAAAGTGCTAGTGAGGATTAGAAAAAAAAGGTATTTTCTAATAAATCTTTTGAGAGGGACGTTTCAGGCTTCCTGTGGAGTCCCTCCTTCTCACATTCTGCTACCGCTGCGTGACCAGTAGCAGCAGAAGAAGTGGCTGGAGGGGGTCTGACGTTGGAGTTCTGATGCGGCATATGTTTTCTGAAAGGGATGAATTAATTATTCGAACTGGCTTCATGGATGGAAGCAAGCATTGCCACTGTCAGTGATTTTAAATGTTCCTATAACCGTTTTACTGCAAAGTGACATTGGTGGTATTTACATGGATATTAGCAGTTCACGAATAATCGGAACAAAAGTCAGAACAAAAATGCCTGAATGAGATCAGACTGAGAGGGGTAACCCTAACCCTAACCCTGTAAACATTTCAGAATCCACTAAATAGGAAAATGTTGGCGCCTAATAACCATGCAAACCCTTGATCTGATCTTTTCTGCTCGCGTGGGGTAAACATCAGGAGAGGAACAGAAACATGGAAGTTGCAAAACAACAGTTTGTCAAGCAAAGCTGAATTCGTTGCGGGCACCGTCGGAAACGTAGATTCATCCTCTTCTGTTGTCAAAGGAATTCAAAGATGTTGTGCTGTCAAAAAGATGGGGGGGGGGGGAGAGAAAAAAGAACTATTTCTTCTGTTATACGTTTGGCAGATTTCATGTTCCGCAGTGGGCAGAATCCCTTTGTTCTAGCCTCCGTTTTATTTAGCCTCCATGTACACCGATCGGCCACAACATTAAAACCACCGACTTGGGAAGTGAAGAACATTGAACGTCTTGTGGCAATGCAGTGTTCTGCTGGGAAACATTTGGTCCTGGCATGTAGCACCCACCGAGACCAGACCAGGCACCCCCACCCCATAGCAATGACACTCCTTGACGGCAGCAGACATCCCCAGCAGGATGCAGCCTGACACAGGCACACACACAAAAACAGTTCAGGAACGACTCAAAATAAAATGAAAAACAGCACAAGGTGTTGACCTGGCCTCCAAATTCACTAGATCCCAAACTGATCAAGTATCTGTGGGATGATCCACAGAGGCCCGTCCCCTCAACCCACTGGACCTAAAGGCCCCAACATTTTGTTGCCAGACACCACAGGACACCCTCAGAAGGCCCATGTCTATTCTCTGATGAATCACAACTGTTTTAGAGGCACAAGAGAGACCTACACAATATTAGGAAGATGGTCATAATGTTATGCCCGATCGGTGTACACTTACGGTTAGTTAAAAATCTCTAATAAAACTTATTTACAGTTATATAAGCCATGAGAATTATTACCTTAAGTATTAACGTGACATGAAACACCGAATTAAAAGATTAACTCCTTAAATGTATTGTTTTACAACCCGGTCCCACAGCAAACGTATTAGTCTGGATTTAACAATATTGCAATAATCTTTATAGATGTCCCCATGTTGTGCTGTCATATGGGGAGATATGGGATTTTACAAACATTTTAATCATTTCTAATCTCACATCTAACGTAGTCCAGTACGCATTTAGAGTATTTTATCGCAATGAAAGGTCTGCTTAATTATTTAATGGCTCAAATGGATTCAGTTGCCGCCTACAATAAATGGACGGCCATCAAAGGGAGGATAAGGAGAGGACAATTATTTCACCACAGAACTGCACATACACAGACAGTCATTTGAAAAATACGGCCACCGTGACTGCAGAGAGAGGAATTGAAATGTTGTGCCGACCAGAATAACACAAAAGTACTCCTGCAAATTCAACAGAAGCTGTGATTACGCTTGGGTCTTTGCATATTTTTGCAGATTTAAGATGAGGCGGGTGTTGTTGGCCTACCTATGTCAACGCAAATGGCGACAAAGATGCACTGTAACTGCAGGGAGTCCACTATAATCCTTTCGCAGAGAGCAGCGCATTAACATTTAGATTTATTATGCAGAACCATTGTGTACATTGGTTCAGTGTGCTGCTTTATGGCCTTGCGTGACTCAGAACTTAAGTATTGACGGGTTTAGCGCGGATCGAATGTTTGACATTTTATTTCGGGAAGGCACGACCTCCGACATGAGGAACAGTTTAAGAGTATCGATCTTGACCACATCCCCTCATGCAAGGATTCGCTGAGGTGGATTACTGTCATTTTAGATGAATATGGATCGAAGCTATCAGGCATGTCGCACCTTTATCAGGATATGCAGAGTTTTCCTGGCGAGTCATTACTTATTGCTTTTCCATGGCTGGTAGTAGTCCACTAATAATCAGAATAAAAACGTCTCATGCGACCAGGTCAGTCAAAACAGACAGATGGCACTATCTGGTACGATCACAATGAACATACAGTTGGACTCAGAGCGATGGTGAGTAGGAAAATACTAGCACCTAATAGCCGTGCAAATATGGAATGGTTGATTCAGTTTTGGTTGGAATAACACACTCTCTAATCAGATCGGGTTTAAAAAGTATTTTCCATTTAAATGGTCACTGTGGACCTAAGGTCATGACCCAGCTCTGGTGGCCACTGCATGTCGTGTTCAACCTATACAGTACTTCAAGTTGAGTTTTGCACTAAACCGGCTATTGCTTGTCCTACTTTACACTAATTACAGCACGCAATGCCTCAAACTGAGAACAAAGCCCCCACAGTGCAAGGAAAGAAATGGCAAGGGATGCACACAGCATCTCTTCCTCGGTCGGCAGAGCACGGCTATACATTACGAGCGCTAATGACAAGTTAATAAAAAAAATCACCCTTATAGGCCGGTATAAAATATAATGTGAAGGTTCAGCCGGATGATTTTATGTAGTTGGAGCCAGGGTAAACATTCCACTGAATGTGCGGTGGATGACATCCCTTGGCCCTAATAAAGGCAGTAATGGGCCGGTGTCTGACAGAAGTAGACAGCTCTGCTAGTCTTGCTTTAATCATGTGAAATGGATGCATTTTCCGCTCTACACGTGTTGATGTGTGTTAGAGAGTGAGAGGAGGATGCACTGTGGACAGATAATCAAATGTCCCTTCAGCCTGGAGATCAATATTTCCTTCAGCGTAAAGCATCAGAATGAACCCTAACCCTAACTAACTCATTTGTTTCTAAAAGGAGTCAAATGAAATCATCTCAAAACTTGACAGCAGTTTTATTCTTTGTATATAAATGTTGTGGTAGAAGGTGCGGAGTATAGGTGAGATTGGGGTACCCTCTACACCTTCTCACGTAGGTAAGATAGGTAGACTTTTTGTTGGTTGCTTTCATCTTGAAAAACGTTGTTAGGCAGGTCTTCCCCACCGTGTATACCTCAAGCAGTTTTCAGTTGCGTCCCGATTCGACTTCATTGGTTTCCTTGATTTGGTCCATAAATTCCTCTAGATCCACCTAGGGACCTGTGATGCTTTATTCTTTGTTGGATTCTTTAATTGTCTGCTCCAGCTTAACAGCCCAACTTTACCTTCCTTTAAGTTTTGACTGCTTTTGTTGTCTTTGTTTGCGCCCGATTTGCCCATATCACACATCACTTTTATGACACAGATTCAGATCTGTTTGTTTGGGTCATCCGGGCAACTATGTTTAGCGCTTAGAGCCGAAAACCCTCCTACTTTATTTTTTACCTTTGTATTTCATTTGTACCTTTGAATTTGTATTTACCTTGCCTTGTTTGGCATCATTCTTTTCAGCATAACCTCACATGTGTGACTTTACAGTTATTTTTTTCATTTTGGCATATTGTATGAACACATTGGACCTCAAACCACACTAAAAACATAAAATCCAAGTAGCCATTGCCAACCATTGCCATATCATTTTCTGATTGGTTTATGTGACTTTTCACCGTTTCTTCCTAAACGCGCACCAAACATGGTGATATATAATATTCAGGAAAAGGCATGGCATAACTTATTTATAATAAGTCTACTTTTACTTGGCCTATCAACACAAACTGGTGTATAGGTTGATCTTAGCACTTTCTACACAAGCTGAAACTGAGACTCAGTGAGACTGTGTCTTGCTGCCACGCCGTCTTAAACTGGTCCTGTGATTTGGACACACAGGCGCATCCGCCGACTCCGGAAAGTTACATTTATGAGCTGAGTCATCGGCTTTTACTAAATTTTTGTCTAGGGCAAAATTAAAAAAGATAGTTTAATGTATTTAGTGGCATATTACTCTGATGTGAAAGACACAAAGCTGGTTTACATTCAGTTATTAATCTACTTACTGTCCGTTATACTGATATGTGTTACGGCTTATTTGGATCCCTTCCGTGCACATATATTTTTATTTATTTTTTATTTTATTTTAAATGGAAAAATAAATCCAAAAGCATGAGCCGGAAGCATGTTCACGAATATCATATCAGGAGTGCAGCACGGCCGATTTCTCCTTTGCCGTAATTCTTCATGTCCTTGAAATGAAACCTCCAGACGAAGCACTCTGCACCTAATTTCATTAAACGCTAGGTTTTGCCAAGTCAGTGAACCTAAAATGATGCAGTTGAACTCTCCGGTCTCCAGTCTCTGTCAAAAAGGGGAGGAAGGCGGGGGTGGGGGGTGGGAGTGAATCCCCGATACCCCGGGTTACCGTGCCGTGGCCTTCAGTCAACCTCAACTCCTCATCTAACTTGCTTTAACCTTGGTTTTTAATTTGTCTCTCTTTTTTTTTCTCTTGCATATTGTGCATTTTCTGCTCAACTGTGCTGCAAAGTGACAAAAAAAAGAAAAGGAGAGACAAAAGCAAATATATTTTTCATGGCGTTATGGGTTATTAGACACACAGAGTCACATTAAGATGAGTCTCATTACCAGGGCAAAGATAAACTCAAAAAGCATCAGGGTTGGAACTCACTCATGTATGGGTATGCTCATCACATTGCTTATGCTAATGGATGCCTGTGTTCTACGCGTGCTTACATGCCAGCCTAACGGTCGTGCCCATCAGTGCACGCATTTGCGCGCGGTACACGTGTGTGCACGGCCGTGTATGACCATTTGAGTGTTAATGTACAGCGACGGGCAAACAAAGCGGTAAACACTCCCCTAAAGCTTTGCACTGACTTCCCAACTGTCCAGACGCATCGTCTCAGACTAATGGGCCATTATGCACATTTCCCACACTGGAAACTCGGCGCAATAATTATCTAATTAATTAATGACGATCAAAGGAAAGCAAGCAAAAGGAAAAAAAAGAAATGCGTTTAGGATTTTTGCCTTGGGCGGCCCTCGGTGACCGCCGTATGTGATATAAACGATACGCCTCGTGGAATCTCATCTTCCTCCCCTTTAGCAATTTGCACTGCGAGCTATTGATGTTTGCAGCTTCGCACTCGGCACTGCTGGCTGATATTACTCTCAGATAAGCGGCGGCAAAAAGGTCCACTTTAACCCGTGCTGCCTTTTGTGCAAACAGGAGAGGAGCCACTTTGAGAGTCGACCGACTTTGAGGTGGCTGTTACACGGGATTATCTTTGTGATCCCATTTATTTGCCACTTCCCTTGCCTGCTGTCATCTGGCTCTGATTACTGAAAACAATGTGTGGCACAAAGCTGACAGAGAGCATTAGGACAGGCAGGGGTGACGCGCTTTCAATTAAAAGAGGAAGTGTTTTTTATATACGGCATGGCTCCGTAGGCGGATGCTTGTCTGAAATCGAAAACGGATTTATAAGTAAATAACACAATGCCGCATGCGTCTTTATTCATTGTCTGGTAATCTGGTCCTTTGAGAGTCTTCCATTTCTGAGCACGGTTTGACTGCCATGCCTCTCCCCCTTCCCGAGACTCCTTTTGCAGGCTGTCAAGCCCCCCGTCTCAAATCACAGTTAACCTAATGGATGCTCACTATTAAAGTAGAGTGGTCTGACCTCAAGACATTCAGAAAGCTTCTGAAGCACCAGTGTTTTTCAGCACTTAATTAAAGCGACAAGCAGCAGTATTCCCAAAGTGTTTAATCAGAGCATTCTTGAAGGTATGACGGCCTTTATTTTCCCCGTTTTAGTTTTAGGAGCTGATGAGGATTGAAAGGCTGCAGCATAAATTGCCACCTACTGTACGTAGCCTACCCTGGAGTTAAAACAAATACATGGCTGGACCGTTAAAAAGGGAATGGCACCGATACATCCAAGTTGTGGGGTCTGGGAAATGAATCTGCATTGTTTATTGATTAATATTTGAGAATTCAAGGGGTAACCCTGAATGCTGTCACGGAGGGCCCATCAGCATTCGTAATCGAGCATCACAGTTCAACATTATTAGCCTCAAGCAGTGCTGGCATAATCAGTCAGCCAGGTAATATTAAAAGGTGTGCTCTTTCAGGCTCTCAAGTGACATAACTGCCTTAATCAAACAGTTATCACGTAAGAGGCCAGAGGGAGAGGGAATAATGAGAAAGCAATATCCTAGATTAAGAATTAGTCTTTTCTGTAATGGCTCTGTCTCACTGGGTCAATGGTGCGTAATGGTATGGCATACAAAACTGTGCTGAAGAAGATCTGAGGATGCTGCCCTGACTGTTCCCGACTCGCACTGATGGGAAGAGAATGGATCTGATTTGTCCTGGGCACAAAAGCAAAGAGTACAGGAGCTGAGTGTTTTCCTGCAGACGCAACAGTTTACCTTGCCTGATAGTCTGTCGGTGTCACTTTGGTTTCCTCGGGTTTTAAAAGCTGTATTTGCCACCGCATCTGTGTGCAGTTCGAGCACGGCGTTTTCCACGAAGGGATGGTAAACCGGAGCGACAGATGGACAGGCGGACTGGTGCGTCAGCAGTAATGCGAGCACAGTGGCGGACCGCCGAGGCCGAGGGGGAGCTGAGCCGTAAGGGAAAGCTTTCGATTTATCAGTCCATCCACCTTTCAGCCCTCACCTAGGGTCATGAACTTCGCGTGGCGCCTGAAAGAATGACGTTGCAGAAACGGTTACAATTTGTTTTCTTCCATCCTGCTAAGCCTTAGAGAAGTTGAAAAGCTCGGACATTCGGAGGGAGGTCAGAGTAGATCGGCCGGCCCGAGATCAGGGGGTTGACCCAGAAACTGCTGCTGGGATTACGTATCGTATATGGCCTGGGTCCCTCATAAGGAACTAGAAAACATTGCTAGAAAAGACAGTTGGTGTACCTTGTGTGCCTTGATGTCAATGCAAACAGTAGATGAAAATAGACAGATGGATCAGTGTGTCTTTTGCATTGTTAAGAAGTTAATATTTGCCAGCAGAAAGTCACATATATTAACTCCTGAATGAATCAAATGCATTTTAGAAATGCAAACCTCCCTCGTGCTGCACGGGCTAAATTTTAGAAAAGGATTATTCAGTACTTCAGACAGAATATCATCTTTGGTCTGTGTGGCAACAGTGCTGGCCTTAAAAGTCCCATCGGGAGGAGCTCTCTCGCTCTCATTCTATTTGTACTTTATTCTTTGCAAGCCGTATTGAAATATTGAATAGACGGAGTCTAATGCTGACAATGGCTGTAAAAGGCTTATGAATAACTTCACATACCACATTTCATCTCCTCTACATTATTCAGCCCCAGTTAGCGAGTAAACTTTGAAAAGCTCTTGCCATGTGTTCAGGCTGGTTCAGGTTAAAGTGAATTTCTTAAAAATGGGAAAATTTTCCCCCAGACAATACAAACTGTTCATCCATAATTCTGTGAGCTGCAGTGAATATTAAACCTTCCTATACGTTGTTTCTTTTCCAACGCTTGCTCTCACAGTAGGCTGTAAAATATGCACAGGTGTTGAAACGGGGGAAAATCCTTCTTTGCTTCCGGCTGCATTACTCTGACCTCAATCTCAACATGCGCGGTGATGATTTAATAGAAGATCCCGAATGTTAAACATGTTTTATGATCAATCATCCTCCGAAAATATCCCCAACATGTATAAGGTGGATTTAGGTTATTAAAGACTAAAAATAGCATCCATAAAATTCTTGAAAATACATTAAGTGTAAGACACCCATGTGCTGCTCATGTGAAGAAACGAGTCTTAAAATTGATTTTTCAACGCGAGGGGAAAAAAATGATTAAGGGTTGATATGAAGCTACTGGGAGGCATCATCTGTTTAATGTGATGCCACAGAGCTGCTCCTTTTTTCTTTTTCTTTCATTTCCAGCAGCTTCAGCCGTCAAATCGTGATTTCCCCTGAGCAACTGTTAATTATGTACTTTGTGCTCATGTGATAAGATAACAGATCGTCCATGTGTTTCTTGAATGAGTCACATGTAGAAGTTATTTGCCTTTTTTTTTTATCTTTTGCACCGCTATCATGACATGCTCATGATCGTCACTCTCTCCAAAACATCTGCTTGTTTCCCTCCTGCAGCAATGTTTCACCCAAATATAAAAAGGCATTTTAGAAGAGCTGTTGTCTTTTGTTGAACCTACACTACATCGATTTCTTTTTTTTTTTCTATTATTAAACTGAAGTTTAAGTCCACATTTTATTATGTGCACCATGGTGGCGATGTAACCAGTGCAGCATAACCATAGTGACCTTGTCTTGTTAGCTTCATCTCAAAATATCAGTGCACCACATAGTTGTGATACTTGCAGAGTGTGTGTTATGAATGCATTGCAGATTCAAAGTAAATGTGCCACATGGCGGAACGCATTAGCAGTCAGAAGAGCATGGTAATATCAACTCCACTGATCTACAAGTGGAAGGAACCAGGAAATGTAGAAGACAGCTACTAGAATGTAAACATGCATAGTTTAAGACTAATGAAGGAATGGGGAAGGTAATGCATTTATACAACAGTTTTTGACCTTTAAGATACAAAGGCTTCTGGCTAAACACATTTAATATGTGAGTCACTGTGTTTGCTCCAAAACTGCTCTAGCCTGTAAGCAAGCTCAAACTTCCCACCCCCACAACATTTTTTTGTCTCAGAACTGATTACGCCCCAGCAACGATCTGCTGGGCAATTCAGATCTTTTTGGCAGGCTTTATGAGGTGATGAACAAAGGAGTAACAACGAGGTTAGCAACGAGATGGTAATGCAAGTCTAAGCACTGTTAAGTTCAATTTGGGCATTTATTAATGCAAGGTACGCAAACCTCGGACGTGCGTACTTAGTTATGATTTGACAAGTTGTAATCTGGAGTACAGGTGAGACTGTAATTGGAACAGGAGCATACTTGATGGTGCCCACTAAATGTAATCCTGAGATGTGTGGCTGTCCCAAGTCCACACAAGTTGCTCCACCATGTATGCATCCTCAATAATACAGGCAGGGCAAAAACACATCCAGGCATGTGGATAGTAAGGTTTGTACAGAGCAGTTGATTAGTTGACTTTACTGCTGTGTCGTGACGCTTAAAGCACAAGGTCAACATTGACGCTGCCAAGAAGACAGGTGAGGAGCCCAGTCAGTCATTGCCCCAAACTAGCAGTTCATCAATTGTGTGGAAGTACTTCATGAAGATGAAGCCCATACTACCATGACATGCAACATATGTAAGTCAGTCTTGAAATACAACAAAAGTACTACTGTGCTGCATGCTCATCTGAAAAGTCATCTGCTAATTCTAGCACAGGTACGGTTCAAACCCTCTCGACAGCAGTCAATTAACAACTCCACCAAATGCCCCTGAGAGAAGGAGGCTGCAAATCAGCAGTTTGTTAGTGAATTTCTTTGTCAAAGTTATTAGACCTTTAAGTGCTGTACAAGGAAAAGGCTTCGGATATATATATATATATATATATATATATATATATATATGTATGTATGTGTGTATATTATCCTGGCAATAATATCCCATCTTACAACACGCTGTGAAATATTGATAAATCCTATTGACGGTAGCAGTAGGCTATACATATCTGCAGCTTATGTGTTTATGTTCAGCTCTGTTGCGTTCCATTGGTGGACATTGTTGCTGTGGTTGCAGAGAGTGTTTTTTTGTCCTTAATGTCAGTAAACGCACCATGCGAGAGACAGAGGTTATGGTAGACCTGAGAGTTTGCCGAGTGAGAGCCGCATATTAGAAGTGTCAGACTGACGGTGTTTGTGGCGTTGCCATGGGCTACGGCCGACAGTAGCCTGTGTTCAACCTTCAATAAACTTGCAGAAAAGTCTCCGTAGCTTCCTTCGTGTGAGACGCTACAATATGTATTCAGGTCAAGAATATAGATTTCATTGCTCCAAAGCATTACTTTCTACTCTGTTTTTATTAGTGACGGCATCGGCAACTAGATGACATTGATGTTGACTTCACTTTTAAATATCTGAAGTCATTCAACCCTTAGTGGATAGCAATTGGTCAGATGCACACCTGATTTGGAAAAGCTCTTGGGCAACGACTGATTCAACTGTTTCAAAAGTTCATAAGAACAAGAACACACTCAATGTTAACAAAAAAATTACTTGTTGGACTATCCAATTGTGTGCAGATGTGTTTTTTTTTTTTTTTTTGTTGTTGTTGTTGTTTTTCTCCTTTGTATTGGTTAAAACACGGCCCATAATGAAATCCCAATGGTGTGTTACCAGACTCACATTCTCACAAGAATTGAATTTGGCTACTGCTCTCAATTCTCACAAAATCCTAACCCTTCTACGGAATCCTTGTAGTAAGGTAAGCTGTTGTGTTTTTCCTGAAAATAAGTGCACATCTACCAGTCAAATATACTTTAATGAAGGCAATAGTGGCTAAAGACACCCGAAATGTCCAATGTTAAAATGTTCAAATAAACTGCGGTCTTGATTTTAACACTTAATGAAGTTATTTCCGCTTTGGCAGTAAAAGAGGTCATTTTAGTCTGCAGACATCCCTACAGATTAAACTGTGCTGATGGTATATTAGCCTTGCTTGTGCTGCTTTACTTTCCTTGTCATATACGCAGTCATATAAACCTACTTCTTGCACTATTAATAAGGACTCTTAATAAAGAAAACTATTATTAAGTCATGTTTTGTCATGCAATCACAAGTCATCCATTAAAACAAAAACTTGCAATCTTTAGGTCGTGTTCCTCAACCCTACATACACCTGATTATGTTGAGGCATGGACCCTTTTATAATTCAATAACACAGTGCAGCTCTGAGGTTTCACTGCACGCTGTTGTATCAAAAACTTATCCAATTTGAAGTTAAGATGTTTACCGAAAACATTCCCCAAGTGATTTATCGCTCTATATAAGAACGATGATAGATCTGTCAGTCCGCTGGATTGTGGAGACGATCAGAAATTGAGCTGGAGGAGGCCTTTCTTGCAGAAGGGTGACTGAGCACATTGTTGTTTATCTTCTACACAATGAAGTCAACGGACCCTTGCTCATCAGGAGCACTCAGCAGGCGAGGTCACAGCTGTTGGATACAGAGCCGCAAGGCTGCCCAGCTTTGTTTGAAATTTTGTTCTTATCTGGTCCATTGGCGAAAAGTTAGAACAGTGGAAGTTTAGTAATGAGAGGCGTCACTCATGAGGAATTGCTTCGATTTGATTTGAGGACTTAATTTTGAGAAAAACATCCAAACTATAGAGTGACAGATACCTGCTTGGATCATAAATGCATAATATTACATAGATGAGGACGTTTTTAGTTTTCTTCCACTAAATACTGGATTCAAGGTGCCATATCTGCTTTTCATTGATAAACCCTTAAGCTTAAGTGTGGGAGCTAATAGACGCGGTATAAAACGTCGAGCCTTAAATGGAAATAGCTAGAATTTGGCACTGCTTAAAAAAACCTGAGAATAATAAATCATTTTATATACGGCACCCAGAAGGTGTCGCAGCACTTGTGCAACCACCACCATCTGTCTAGGCTAACATGCACTGTTGACGCCCCATCGAGATACAGAAAAAGGTGCTGTCGCTAATCAACCTTTAAAAAACCCCAAGCTTTCATGTGTCATTAAATGCTGTGTTCGCGACCGACAACAAAACTATGACTAAAATTTGTCCAGCAGAGTACTCCTTTTGGTTGTGTTCAGTTCTTGGCACAAGTTACAACAACCAGTTCAAGGCAGGAGGGACCGTTTGATGCTGCTGCCACGGTTTCATCTGTCTGTGGCATTTGATTTTCAAAATCCACACTCTGTTCATATCCTCTCATTTTCAAATGCTGTTCTCTCCTTCTTATTTTCTTTGAAGCACACTAGAGCAACATCCCGGTCTTCCGTAGTCAGGCTGCCGTCTTGTGGCACTCTAAAAACTCTGTTTTTACAGTGTTGGTACTCGACTTAAATTCCAGTGAGACAAACAGACTCCCAGTGATAAGCCTACACTCAGGATGCGGACCATGTAAACACAAGTAAAGCATCACATTTTTTCTTTCAAGCAGATTTCACTGTGCTGAATTCCAAACCACACTTAAACAACTGGTCTCCTCTGGGGGTGCAACCGTGCATCAACATAATCGATGACCTCCATTATGTAATTATGTTGGTTCGCGAACACTCCCAATTATTGAGGCTCCTACTGTCTAACCCAATTGTAAGAAGTCTGGGAATTCTTTAAACAGACGGAAATGGACTACAGTCCAAACTCTAGGCCCGCAACCAAGAAGATCTGCTGGCTTTCCGACTTTGGAACAACAGCAAGACGTCAGTATGTGGACTACTACAGTGAATCTGGGCTGATTATTGGTTGGTGGTGAGTGATTGGGAGTCATTATTGTGTCCTCATCTGTTGTTTTACAGACAACAGCAACAAAAACCCCTAAGGCAGATGGCTAGTAAGGCTATGCCGCTTTCAAGTGCATTTACAAGTTATAAGTGGTTTCTTTCTGTAAATTTAAACATTTAAAACCACACAAACTGAATTTCCATATCCTTTACAATTGAAGTTGTTATAAGAAACCTGCATGTTCAATTGCAATCTGCACTTGCCATTGAAACTGAATCATACTCAACACTATGTATGCTAATTAATGACAGAATATAGTTAACGGCAGCTTTCCTAATTAGGCCTGCCCTGCATAAATCGTAACTTTTGTGATGCATAGTGTTGTTAGGTAAAAATATAAAGTGGTTCATTCTTTCATGGATTTCATGTTAATGAATGAATGCGTCTAAACAAAAGTTTAATGGTGGTAGTTATGATTCTCATGTGGAGGTAAGTTCACCAAAAAGCCTCAATAGTCTACTCACAGGGTAATCAATCGATTCATTGATTGAAAACATACTTTATTTAGCTGCCCTAGTCTCCTTGATGATATGACTCGGCTGTAACCTTAAATAGTGTTGACATCTCTAATCATTGGATATGATTAATTCATTAATTGACCAGCCTTTACTCTTGTCAATAAACTTTTACGTCAGTGGAGAAATCACAACAGAGATCACTTTTCCTTTGTCATTTGACCTGAATGGCTGATCGTCGCTATGGATTAGTTTTAATGGGACGTTCCGTCGTTTTAATCTTAGTCACAAAGAGGCGCGCGGCTCTCCATGGCCTCTATTTACACGTAAACACTATACATTAACCGCCCGGGTTGTCATCCCTCACATCCTCTTCGCCCCCCCGTTAGGCTGCGGCCTATTCATCACAGCCGCTGGTGCTGCGCGCTGAAGAAAGTGCGATCGTGGCTGACCTTGAGGAAGTCTCGCTCATGAGAAGGCTCACCTAGGCCAAGATCTGGGGTCTGTCAGGATGATTTCTTATTCTATTTAATGGAAGTAGTGCGACGCTTTATCACTCCCCAGGTTCATGGTTTATATAAGGCGTGAGGGCCCCCACCTATTTGAAATGGTAAGCTGTTAAGTCAAAAATGTGGCATGCAAAACAAAGAGGATGTCCTTAAAGAGTCAGAGTGATTTAGGTTTGTGCGTGGGGAGGAGTGAATGGGTAATTTTAATTTTAAAACTGGCACAACTTTGAGTAGTAAACTAAGAAACGGGCGAGAGTACCCCTCCTATCTCCTCTGTGACATTTTCCACAGAGGCACTTGGTGGAAGATAAGCATGAATGAATACAAAGGGAAGTGTTTCTTTGTCGTTGCGCTCTCAACGTAGACACACTTCAGAGTTGGATTTTTTTATTTTTTTTGCTGCAACGAAAGATTACGATTGGACTGATTGGCAGGACCACGTTGACTTTGCTTACTCGTTTTCTTCTCAACCCCTGTCGGATTTTTAAAAGCAGTAGTAATTTGGCAAAACAAACGAATGCTGATTCAATTTTAACATTTTACAAACATCCAGCAGCCTCCTTTGTTGTTGTGCCGCTAACATTGCCAGCTTTGAATTTGGGAAGTCATTGCCGCGGTTTGGTTTTTAAGTGAAACATTAATATTAATTCAAAGAAAAATCTGTATTTTAATCAATTAATCCCCCCAAAAATTAAAAGGAATAAAGAAAATACAATAAAGTACAATTAAAGGCCTGTGTTGTACTGTAGCTGTGGTTCACAGAGCGGAACCTCCATTATATCAGCAGCGGGCGACAGGACTGGCATATGCGTCTAAACCCCGCGTATGCTCCCGGGCGTGATAATAATATAAACGAGCCGGCTGATGTTTTGCGGATAAGTGTAAGTGAGTTTTGCGGTTAGCTCCCATATCAAACAGGCGCCTGCTGCCGTGCTAGCTCAGCCTCTGTTCTACTTCACTAAGTTATGATGTAATTTTCCTCTCTGCTACGATAACGATAAGAGGAGGAGATACCGGGCAGGAGCGACTTCCGTGGGTAAATATTTCAACTCCACCTGGAGCGCACAGACACAGCCCGTTCTATGCACACGGACTTAGAATTACACCTCGTATATTGTAAATCATTCGGAGCGGTGAATGGCTGCGGGTGCCCGCTTTGTTCTGCCAGTTCTTCAGAAATCTTCATCAGCGTTGTTCAATATTGTCGGTACCTGAATTTGATATAAGACACTGTGAAGAGATGGGAAATAGACTGAAACATTCACGCTGCACTGGTTGCATTTATAGTAGCGTGTATGCTAGGGAGGGTTGCTTGCTTGAGTGTGTTAAGCAAAATGTGAATCGTTGTATTCTGCGAGAGGTACTTCACAAGAAGGTGGTGTCTAAGGCATCGGGGGAAAGATTTAATTTAAGGAGCACATTCTTCCTTTAATGAAACGAAGATGAGTTTTGACGTGGATGAATAAAAGGGAAAATTTTATGTGGCATATAGTAGAGGACGGAATTAATTGCAGAGGGTTCTTGAAAATGGGGAGAAAAAAGGGAGCATCTTTTTTTTTAATATGTGGCAGCGATCAGCACCGCCGTTGTTGTTTTTACGTTGGATCACAGACTTGAGTGTATTTCTGACATCAGTGTATTTTTAGCAGCGATGAGATGTGACCATATGGTGTTGTGTTAAACATTAAGGAGGTTCAAAGTCTCCCTCCACCTACTCTATCACACAGTGATAGAAAGATGCTGGGATATTAGGAAGACTTCACACCAAAGACATCTAAGAAATTTAATATGTCACATTTTAAACAAGTTGAAAAACTGATAATCCAAATAGTAATTAGTTGCAGGCTCAGTAAATAGTGCTGGAGCTTAGTAGTCTTATCATTACTACCAACATGCTCAAATGAAAATTGGAGATGGGATTTATGGCTCTTTGAAAGGAGACGAATCTTGTGGATCCATTCCTTTCAAGGAGCCGTTTCAAAAGAGTGGCTCATTTTGATATTTGTTTATTTTTACAATGCCAGCCTAAGTTCTTTTATCCTCAAAATAAGCACTGTAATAGGGTAAGATTTGGATCAGAATCATTCAAACTTAGACATCCCACCAGTACTAGTCTATGTAAATCTAATATATAGATTTGAGATAGACAGATGCTTTATTTTTTATTTTGCCAAATTCTGTGCTACTGGAACAAGGAAATTTCCCACACGTGGGATTAAATAAACGTCTTATGTCTTATGTCTTATTTATCTTGTAAGAGATTCGGTAAACATCTTTGCACTGACCGGGAATTGGACCCTGGTCCATTGCTATGCTCACCATTATACCATCTCCATCACCAACACCATCTCAAAGCTAGGAGTAGGAGCTTTTTTGTGCATCTGTGTGAATTATACAAGTCCCGTTGCCTTTCTTTAACATTTTTGGATGTACCATCACCTGGATGACTGAGAACCTTCACACACGGCAACAACAACAACAAAAAAGAATGGCTCGCAACTGCGATTCGGTTCCCATCCTTTTTTTTTTTATAGAGCCGGTCAGTAGATTCGGTTCGTTCGCGTACGTCACAGCTCTAATGAAAATACTAACATTTTGATACAAAGGATGGCAGTTATGGAACGTTTCATGTGTGTTTTTCCCGTACATTTTCCTGCAGGAGCACTACACCACTGCTCTGCCCTTATAATGAAAGGCCCCCCCAGCACCCTCTCTAGAAATCATTACAATCTCCCTCTACCTCTAGGGTCAGTAAACTAATAGTCATTCACCTGTGTGACAGAAAATCTTTCCCAAGTTGCCATTGGGGGCCGGTGAGGTTGTGTTTAAGGTTATGGAGTCGAGTCCGGCCAGAGAAGTCTGTTTATTGTTTGGACGGATCCCGATGATTAAATGCGCGTCGGATCGAAAGTATTTCATCCCGAATGCAAAGGATGGCGATTACATATATAACCTGCTAATTGCCTGCCTTTCCGAACCTGGCAAGCTTTGAAAACCTGTTATTCAGTGCTCGCCAAATATGGACACGCAACAAAGAACAACTTTATAAATAGTGGAGTGAATGCCTTGGCGAAGAGACACCCTCCATCATCCACTTGTACTTGTGCCTGTGCGTAGCCTCCAGTCGTTTTTATGACCGCCACTGTTCTGGCCCACCGTTGGCTTGGAGTCTGTGGTGTATTCCTCAAAGGGATGGCACTAATATATTCAAAGACGCAAAGGCCCGAGGGTCTCTTTGGGATATTTTAAGACTTTGCCGTGCAGGGTTGGAAATAAGAAAGTTCGTAATTACAAAAGGAGAGACTAATTAACTGACCTAGCTTTGGAATTAAAACCAGTTTAATAATGTCAACGATGTTCAAAAGAAAATGCCGTTTTCCTTGACAGCCTCCAACTGTGGCCACTCCAAGATAAGACCCAGCAGTGCTAAGATATGAGTAATAATCAATGTCCAAACTCTGCGCAGTCGGTTCCCACTGGATCTGCTTCACCTTTTATCTCCCACACAACACCACACTGAGCTCTCTGTTTTGTATTTTCATAAGCCAAGACAGTTGTGCCCTCGATGTAAAATGCTGTAGTAAGGTAACAGCATCCTTCCTCCTTCTATTTTCACCGCTGCTTCAGACAACGCGCGTGTACCACAGAGGAAGGTTATATTCGCTTGCTTTCCAGAAAAAGCCTCGACGTCAGTGGGCTGCAGAAACCGTGTGGTTTTACCTCTGCAGGGTGTTTCTACCGCGGAGGGGAAGAAACGCTGTCTCTCAAAATCTGACAAATGAACCCAGACAAATCTATATAAATAATTGCTAAGTGGAGTGAAGAGGAGTTGCCCATCATTCAGGGCAAAAGCCTGCGCAATATCTCCTGGAAACTGAGGGTCATCCATCACTGCAAGACTTTAATTTGAGATGTTTAGGAGTCTTGCTGATGATTGTCTGAGAGCCAGGGAGAGCCCGGTCTTTGAGGTCTGCGGGGGTCTTTGCCGAGTGTATCTCGCCGTGCAAGAAGCTGTTCAGACGAGTACAATACTTTCGCCTGAGACTGGCCTTGAGACTACATACGGACCAAACAAACCCACTGTCTGATTTGCATCCAAATGCTTTAAACCCGTGCGGGCAAGTTTCTGACAGTTGGCTTATTACACCTTACGCTGCTACAGACAGACACACGCACACACCGACTCGCGCACGCACACACTCGGACACACCTCATTTGGAGCAGAATGATGTCAAAATGAGTCCATTGAGTGGGGGGCGGAGATTGAAGAGTCCAAGGTAAAGAGAGTCTGGAGACTCCAAATAATCTCAAGTATCGATTCTTTTTAAGCCCAGGGCCCTTGATGGACACTCACTTTAAAATGCTGTGATAGGTGGCATATCGCTATGACTGATCACTGAAGTTGTGCTTACGGTAAAGGTTGCAGACCGTCCATAAATAACCGCTGCGCTCTAATCAAACAGAGCGAGCGGATCTGAAGACATGATGACAGCTCGGTGGATGCATGCTGTAATTTACCGCAAAGCACTCAGTCTCCCCATTAAATTTACATGGACACAGTGCAGCTAAAGGCTTAAAGAGCAGGTTGAACCTGTGCATGTTGTCTGCCTGGGGCACATGTCTTTCAGGTCACATGCTGTCATTTTAAATCTCTTCAGGCACTTCATGATCATGTAACACCTTTAATTAATCAAAAATAAGTGGCGGTGTCTTTGAGTGTTAAAATAGAGTATGCTCAATGAGCGTTTAAACTTGTCTAAGTCTGTGTGAATAAGACAGACCATGTGAAACAACGCAATCTGATGTAATGCTATTCAGTCTAACGCAGTGTGATAGGATGCCGCTTCCTGTCTTTGCAGAGAACTTTCATCTGTCAAGGGCAGTGCTGAAAATACTCTGTGGACGAATTACACAAACCTATAAAAAAAAAGTCGGCGTACAGGTTAGCCGCGTTCAGAGAAATGTTTTCTTTCACCTTGCCGTGGCACAGGATCGTTGGAATTTACGGCCACGATAGGCGACTGAGTCAGCTGGTATCGCTGTCATCGCTTAATATAGTGCGAGTATATTGCGTGTCTCTTCATTTATCCCCTCTAATGCAGTTATAATACCTGAGTGGTTGGTGGCTGCATGCCCTGAATGCTCATTTTTTTCCCTGCACAGTCGCCTCTGTGTACTCAAAGGGTCCAGCTCCTCTTTTCCTCTGGAAGTGGAGTCCTCGGAGCGTAATTTGATTATTCCAAAGCAGGTGTTTTCAGCAGAATGCTGATAAGAACACTCACTGCCTCTGACGCTAAAGTGAGTTACATTAGATGTGGTTAAAGTAGTGGAAGGCAAGAGCTTATTATTATTTTATTATTTATTTTTTTAAATCTAATCTGTACGTGAAGATTGAGTTGACTTTGAAATGCTCTGCTAGAATTCACAAGGCATTTCTTTAGTCAAACTGGAATAATATTAGATGCATACAGAGAATGAGGAGTGAGTGATCTGGATTAATCCCGTTGCGGCCGTAATGAGGCACGTTGCCTCAAAAGTCCAATAAGAGGACTTTGCCTGTCCATCTGGCTGCCAGCAGCTCACACTTTCAAGAGATGCAAATTTGACGTGGTTGCATCTCTCGGGGGGGGGGGGAGACCGCTGATGTAACACTCAAACATATATGTTCGTCGCAGATGTGGATGTGACGCCGCTTGAAGGTGCATGTCTGCGTTTCGAGTCCCCGTGCGTCCTCTCTAACTCATCCGAATAAGCATCTGCTTCTGCGGAATGGGGGCAAAGTTGCATCTGTGATCCGATGTTTCTCTGCAAATCAGATCCCGTCAAGCCTCTTTGATATCCTCTCAGATTGTTCCCTCTAATCCCTTTCCAAGCCACAAGAATGGTCTTAGCCGCTAATAATATTGCAGATATACACTGTGGGCAAACAAAAGGAATAATCTCAAGCCTCTGATTGAGCCGTCAGACCTTGTGCGCTCTTCCTTCCGACTGAAGACACTTTTTTTTTAATAGCGCTGCGCTGTGTAAACAGATGTGATGCATCTGTTACATTAGATACAAAGCCTTGTCTTTGATGACATGATTTCCATGTAGAATGAGCCGGTAATTTCTATCCAACGTGTCCTTTTTATGAGAATTACACGAGGATTTATTTAATTTTTTTTGGTGGCACAGCTCAGATCAACTTGCCAAAGCCACTGGTGTGATAATCGGTGCTGAACGCTCTCCATCAGAGAGTTGAAAGGCTGCATAGCCTTTCAAATGCAGATGAACTTAAAAAAAAAAAAAGAACCTACAAATGAGGTCAGCACATTCAAAGCGAAGTGTTCCCTGACATGTGTCTAATTGACTCTTAACCGGATTCCCATTTCATCCCACAAGTCATGACAGAAAGCAGAAGCGAGGAACATAACCGCTGAAGTGTCTCCGGTCCTCTGACTTAAACAGCATTGCAACGTTGTCAAGGGCACAGCCGATCCACACATCCTCGCTCTTAACCAGCTGCTAGACGGAAATCTTTTCACCGTGTTTGCCGAGGGAATGATACCGATTGCTTAATTGAACGAGGCCGCCTTCCTTTCCGTAGAGCTCTGTCAACAAGCTATAAAACAAACACGATCCAAGTGACAGAGGAGTTGCGGGAAATCTGTTTAATTTCTGTGCGGCCGGATGTGAACGCATAGAGGCAGAGTAAAGGTGCAGATGCACTTACCTTTAGTGGTAACTTTAGGGCAGAGACGAAGCCACTTTAATCCAAATGTTCACTGAATCAAACTGTCCTCCCACCTTTTACGCAAGCTCTCTCCTCTTACTCCTTTTTCAATTCCCTCTCTCACCCTGCTTTCCTCTTTGGTGCCTGTCTTTCATTATCCCGCTCTCCGTGCACACTTTGAGCCCACGCTGGAACGGAGCAGATGCCTGGGAGTGTGTGCGCGCTGCGCGAGGTACCCGAGGCGGCTGTAGTGGCGGCGGCGGCGGCGGCGGCTTTGGAATAGCTGGAGAATACACGAGAGCTGGTACCAAAAGTGGAGTGCGTCCGTGCGGCTGCAGAGCGAAGACTGAGTGAGGGAGAGTGAGGGAGCGAGCGCTCAAGTGAGAGAAAGAAGCTTGTGTGTGTGCGCGTCGGAGGGAGTGAGCGAGAGAGGAAGTGTGTGTGTGTGTGTGTGTGAAAGAGAGAGAGAGAGAGAGAGAGAGAGAGAGAGAGAGAGAGAGAGAATGTGATTGTGAGCGCTGCTGGCTCAGTGGAGAGCGGCAGTCGTGATTGCATTGGCGTAAGACAGTAGCGCAACACCCCACCACCACTGCCCTGAAGCCCCCACCCCCCCATTAGGTCCCCTGAGCACTTGGGATCTTCATCATCAAGCAGATTAGAGCCATCTAGCAGCCCCCCCCTTACCCCCCCGGCAGGCGACACACACAGAGCCAGTGGTGTGTGCTATGGTCACCAGGGATATTCTAATCAGAGACGCTTGGAGATGCTTCTTTTGTCAAGAGCTCATGTGGCTGCTGATCCTTTTAAGGTCCAGCTGAAATTAGACAACTTGTCCCTCTTTGCAGCCAGAAGTGAGTTAATGACTCTCTTCTTGGAAAGAATTATTCTTTTGGAACATACTCAGCAGCAATCTGCAGGGAAGGGTTGAGGGCTGCTGGACATCGGAGTGACGGGCGCGGCGTCGGGAGGGTCCGTTATTCTTGACTGACTGACAGCTGAGGCAGGAAGGTGAAGGAGGGGAGGGGATGAAATGCAAACAAACATGCTCCGCTAACTGCAACTCTCAAACCAAGACAGTTTGGGCAAAAATCGAAGGGACTGCGGCTCTGCCTGCGCCGAAGAAGTGGCGCTACGGTATATGCTGCAGCGTTGTTAGCCGCGCAGCAGCAAAAGCTGAGAATGTGCCAGTCCTTGTTAAAGCTGCCACAGTTGACTACCCATTAACTGTGTATCCAACCTAATGACATTAACAAGTGCCTTTCAACCCTCGGGACATTTGTTTAGCTGTCGAATATACTGTCAATTTGCCAAATATAGACATTGCAGTAGGCAATGGACATATTGCTTTATTCTTATTTGTTTATCTGTTTAGCCATTTTTGTGTTTCATATCGTGCCTCGTCTTCATTTGTTTGGGCATAGGCCAGCTCTACTGTCAGACCATTTTTCACCTTAAAGAGAGGCAATAAGTAACGCCATTTATACAGCATAGTGAATTTGCAGAGAAACCAATCTTAGTTTTCTGCTAGACTGAAATGTTATACAGCCTGGGAGCCGGCCCAAAGTTCCCAGCCCACAAAATTTTGGTTTGGAGTTGCTCCGTTGGGAACTGATTATGCTCAGGCAAAGATCTGCCAGACCAATCAAATTGTTTGGCACAACACAATGACTCTGATTGGCTGTAGGACTACCCAATTAATGCAGAGGTATCCTTGTCTCAATGTCGGTTGAAACACGCCACATAATGAAATTCAAATTAAAAAATCTTAACTATAAAGCTAAAACTTTCAAATTAGGACAGGTTGGGACTAATTCAAGGCCATGTTTTGGTTTTAATGTTAAAGTAAATATTTAGATTAAACAGGAACTACTGTTTTTTACAACCTGGACATTATTTCTGGTATAAAATACGATCATTTACTCACCCATATAACTGGTGGGAGTGACGGGTCACTCCGGATTCCGAACTCCGGGGAATAGCACTAGCGTATCATAACAAAATATTGGTGAAATTAACGTGTTTCGAGGCAGATAATGTGTTATTTAGAGGCTGCGTTTCGGTGCCCCAATCACTCCCACTATATCCCACTATATGGATATGGATCTAAATATCTGACTCCAAATAACACCAAAGTTATATGGGTGAGTAAACGATTGTATTTTATGCCAGAAATTAGGTCCAGGTTGTAAAAAAAACAGTAGTTCCCCTTTAAGGTGAACGTGGCTAACGCTAGCTGATGGTCAGTTTGCTAATGGAGGATTCCAATGTGGAGCAATACTGGAGTTGTGTGCAGGTGGAAACTGTTGGCGTTGTGAAATCTGTCTTTACACGGATCTATAAAAAGATTATACGGCACATGGGTGAGGGGAATGGTCTTGGGGGGGGGGGGGGGGGATCGGAGGTTGGGAAGCCCGGTTGAAAAGGAGGCATCAGCTGGCTCTTGATAATACCCATAACCTCTCAAAGAGAAGGAGCTAATAAAGAAACCCAACAGCTCCCCCCACTCTATTCCCAACAGAGAACAGCACAGAAAGAGAATTACATCATCTGAACATCAAAACTTTAGGCGTTCCTCTGAAGTCTGGCAGTTGTCACTGATGGTGACCTAAATTCTCTTATTTTCATGTTGTGCATGATTTTAATATGCTGCCAGTTGCCTTTTTTGGTCATGCACAGATCACTGATGTCATCTCACCCCTCTCTGGGATATTGAAGAACAACTACCTGCTTTAACCTTTAAAATTAGACCTTGATACCGTGGGGGAATCAGCGGTGGCACACATCACTCTATGGAAAAGGTTATTGAGGCATTAGCATTTAGTCCTCACCATATTTCATTCTGACTGTCTTGAAGATGGACAGGACTCTCAGTAAAACTAAATTCCCTTTCTTACCCTTTTCATTTTTTTTCTTTCGGTAAAAAACCTCTACTTTTAATTTCACTCCAAGAAAGGTGGTGCAAATTATACAAATTGTATCTGTGAATACATAATTTTCCTCTCTTTCAGATAATTTAGGTGTATACTTGAGAGTATTGGTGATGGTCCACAAAATGTAAAAGAACAGAGTGGTTTGAGTCAAGGCTCCTCTGATAATTTGTCAGGCATCCCATTTCCCTTTCATCGTCTTTTAATACGACGGCCAAAATCAAATCAAATAATCTTCCTCCGCTGCTCAGATGAAGTGCTGCAATAGAAAAAGAGACAAAAAAAAAAGGCATTCTAAAAACCCAAAAGCTGTATTTAAATGTAGTTATGCGGTATATTATTCACTCAGCCGTCCTGGCTGACAACCCCGCTCCCAGATCAACTCTGTCCAGATGGCATGGCATGGCCCTGGAGGACTCCATTTTTAATCCTCTTGGCAGCTGCTTTGCTAAGCAAGAGGTGGAACGGATGCTCGGAGTCAGGCGTCAATCAGGGCATTTCAGACTGGCCCGCTGCTGTAAGGGGGCACAGAAGTGCCCCCACACTGGCATGCATGCAGCGTATGCCTGAGAAAAAATAAAAAAAAGGAAAAGAAAGGAAGCTGGCATGGTTCTGCACAAAAGATTGACTGACATTTAATTGAAGGTCATGATACATTGTCACTGGCATGTCACTGCTGATATGATTGGAGGTTCCAGCAGTGAAAGCATTCTGGAGCAAATGGAGAAAATTTCGACCTCGACTTTTAACTGCAGCTCATTTCTGCAAAGAACTGTGAAATGCATTGTCGACTTGAGCAAAAATGAGCAACATAACTCTTGAATTTGGCGAAAGGAAGACAGAAGAAGGAAGATCAAATTTTGGACATGCAACAGTTACCCATAAAGATTGATTGAAGTCACTGGAAAGGGCTTTCTTTGTAAAATAGACTGAAGTTTGGTAACTTCTGCACACATTTTAAATTGCGTGAGGTGGAGAAGCAGCCAATATCAAGGCAACATTCTCAGGTGAAATGTGGTCTGCAAGGTCCACTTCTGCATGAACACCAAGCGTGACTGCTTTATTAGTTACCAAGAAGTTGTCAGGGATTTAAGCAAGTGTGCAAGGGTGTGCATGTTGACAATCTGTGTAGGTAACCTTAGGGTAGCGTGGTGAAGGACCCACATCATGGTCTGCAATAACAATAGTTACTCAGTGACAATACCTTGGTGCGGAAGCCTTGATCAAAACATCTGGGGGAAAAAAAGGTTTTTGTCTGTGTCCTTCCATTGCTGCTAAAGATCACGACTTGCGTTAAAATACACAGTTTGAAAGAAGAGGGTCAGGCACAAATGTTATTGGAAATTGAAATATATTCATTTGAAAGTTGTCCTCCGAGTGACCAAAAAAAAAGAAAAAAAAAGCCATTTCCTGTCCAAGGACGCAAATCACCACTTGCTATTTCACTATTTCACAACTCCCATGAGACTTTTATTCTGTGGTGTTTATTTATTTATTTTTTTATTTATTTTTTTACATGTTTCTGACGGAGAAGAATCTGAGCCGAGGCCTTCGCGGTTAACAGTGTGGGGGTCAGAAATGTATTTATTGAATGGCTCCGTACGAACACCGCCGTGGCTAATATCTGTGTGTTGTTAATAAGCTAGGGGAGTGCGCGCACTGTAAAACTGATGCACATTAATAATTCTGAATTAATTGCGTCTGGTTTATCTGTTTACTTTAATTGGCCACCGGTGGAGTGCATTGGCTCATTTTCCCCTTTTTTAGGATTGCATGGGTCAACTGGAGCAGCCGATGCGGTGCTAACGTGCCGTCTAAACAGGAACCAGAAAAAGCTGAATGTTGCACCAGGAAGGCTGACACACATGCCACATGCAGCCTGACACACACACAAAAATGGTTTAGGAACAACTCAAAGAATTGGAAAAACAGCACAAGGTCCAAATTCACTAGATCCCAAACTGATCAAGTATCTGTAGGATGATCCACAGAGGCCCCTCCCCTCAACCCATAGGACCCAAAGGCCCCCACTAACAACATTCTGTTGCCAGACACCACAGGACACCCTCAGAAGGCCCATGTCCATTCTCTGATGAGTCCCAACTGTTTTGGAGGCACAATGGAGACCTCCACAATATATGAAAGGTGGTTATAATGTTATGTCTCATCGACATATATGTGTGGACAGTGCCTTATATCAATCAAAGTAATAAAATAAAACAGGGGAAGGGAAAGATATTTTAATAAACTGAACCAAATATGGCTGTGGTGACCTTTTGGTGCTTAAGAAATTTCTCCAGCAGCAAAATGCACTGATTATTTACAAATCATTTGTTTCTATTCTTTCGTACTGTGTCCTCCTGGAGCATGGCTGTGAAGACAGAGGCGAAGGGGGTGGGGGCAGATGGAAAGGGGAAGTGTTGCAGGACAACAAGGACCCAGGTGTAGCTCTTATTAGGGGGCTAAGCTAATGGAATCACCAGTCTGCCTCTCGCTGGATCATGCGGCTCAAGACGAGACGACTCTGTCCTGGGGGAGGTCTGGCCCAGAAGTGGGCATCTGGAGCCTCGGCCTGCATCCTCTCTCTCTGGCTCGCTGCATTCACTAGTGGGGCAGAGAAAGAACACAAATCCACCGAAGTGCGATTTCTACTTTTAGACGACTCTTTGTTACACAGTCATAAGAATGAAGCTTACATGAGGTTTTCTTTACACGGTATATATCTGTTCATCGGCTTCATTATATTCCACAAGAATATATAAGACGTGCCATGTCTTTGTATGACATTGATTACATATGTGAATGTATTATGTATTGTTGCTGCACTTTTCAGCTATTCCTATTCATTATATGTAATGCTTTCCAAGGGTAACATTTCATCCTTACCATCGGTGCGCACCCGACTTGTTTGTTCAAGGAAATCAACTGGAAATTAGCGGGAAAACATTTCGATTTACATCTCCTTTCTGAGTCCTTTAAGTGCTTTGCTTTCAGAGTTGCATTTCAAAGTGTTAAATCAGAGCAGAATAATCTTTCATTAATCCTTTATTTTTTTTTCCTTTTCGCGAAAACAGCCCCTTCACAATCAAGACCCGAGGCACAACGAAGGCGTTTATAAGGGAATACTGAATACTGATCACGGTACCAGTGCCGCATTGATCTGAATGGAGCGGTAATTAAAACAGCCATGTGTTCCGGAGAGTTGCTCGAAACGCAGCGAGCCAGGCACTCAGTCTGACAATGCCCCTGCAATACAGGTTGCCATTAACAACAATCAGTGCAGGCACTAGGAATGAGACATCTAATCAGTTTCTCAAAGCTGTAATGCCGGCCTAATGAAAGAGATTAAAAATGCTTATTTGAGAGAGGCTGAAGCGTGTTTCCCTGATGATGATGTTTTGCTTCTTCCAGATGAAGATAAAAGCAAGGTAATAACACAAGATGAATTATTCTCGACCAAGGTTTAAGATACTGAAAATGGAATTCATTTTCATAGAAAAAAAATATATATATATATATGGGAGAAAAACCCACATGCAATTTGATTTAGAGTCGCATCAGGCTCTATCTGCAAAATGTGGATGTCACGGAAATTGCCCTACAAATAAAATGGGGTCACATTTCCAGCAGGTAGGAGTGAAAACTGTCTGAAAGTTTGGACGATTTGACAATTTGATCAGCAATCTTAGCAAGTAATCAGTTCTGGCAGACACAAGCCCACTCCTGTCAGCTCCACAGGCTGCTGCAGAATGAGCCCATATTACTTGTCTGCCGCAAAGGCTGGGGGATGTGTTGTCAGGCAAGCATTTGGCCGGGGTTTGAAGTAAGAGTGGGAAGGAAGGAACACATTAAATACTGTGGAGAGATGAAGCGGCCGGTATATGGGCTCCAGCCTGCAGAGCTGGAGGTATATTGAGCGAGCGAACGAGGACGGGGCTGAACAGCCGGGAGGGCCGTGGTGCAGAAACTGCCTCGGCTCACCGCAGGCTCTGAATTGTGCTCTGCAGCTACAGTATATTACGTTTTCTTGCTGTCCACCTGAATGCAGCCTACAGCCTCACACTAAAGCCTATTGAGAGCATTTTAGTATAGGATAATTGAGCCTCCAGTCCGGTGCCGTGAAAAGGATTTTGTATTGTTTTCTCATTTGAAAAGAAGTTCAATGCTTGTACGTCTCATCGCGTATTTGTACTGGGATGCTGTGCATTTGTAAAGACCCGGTGGTGTGTACATGACGCAGTTGCGCCACTGTTTTTCCGGCCAGTCCGACGCGATGGGATAAGTGCTGAGGTCTCTCCTGTTAATGGTGGCAAGCCAACTTGGATGTTATGATGAAAACGAGAGACATGTAATCTCGGAGGGAAGGCCGACGCCAGAGAAACGGCTTTCCTGCCTGCCTGTCCACGGCACAGATTTAGATCCCCTCATCCCAGCTCTCTTCCATTGCCTTCACGGGGTTACTATTCTGAATTTCCATGGTGTAGTCAATCAACAGATGTGTTTTAACGTCGAGTTTGTCTTCCCTCGGTACAACGCCTCGGCTAGTTTTTATTTTTTTATATATATCTCGTCTAACAGAACAAATTTGTCAGGATTGCCAAGATTTCCAAATGAGGCTTGTGTACACCTGACAGTAAGTAAATCCTTAATCCCCCCGCTGAAATATCAAGCTGAGGATTTAGCTCTATGGACAAGTGAAGCAGTGGTGTTGTAATTATTATAAAGGCAACACATTAAAGTTGGAATCTCGCTGACTTTTGTTTAAATAAATGTCAGTGTTGGTTGCCAAGTAAAGTAACACAATGTTGATAGAGTCTACAGCCCACTGATGAAATTGAATGAAAGTTCTTGCTTTTATTGTAATATTAAGTGGGTGTCTGTGGAGACATTCCTGTGTAAAATCAAAGCTGGTGAGGCGCGATTCATGACACGACTGTTACCTTTGAGACAGTAGAACATTGCGTAGGTCTCCCTTGTGTCCTGTGGTGTCTGGAGTGTTGTTAATGAGGGCCTTTGGGTCCGATTGGTTGAGGGGAGGTGCCTCTGTGGATCATCCCACAGATACTTGATCAGTTTGGGATGTAGTGAATTTGGAGGCCAGGTCAACACCTTGTGCTGCTCTTCATGTCTTTTGAGTTGTTCCTAAACTGTTATTGTGTGTGTCTGTGTCAGGCTGCATCCTGCTGGGGATGGCTGCTGCCATCAAGGAGTGTCATTACTATGGGGTGGGGGTGCCTGGTCTGGTCTAGGTGGGTGGTACATGTCTAAGTAACATCCGTTTCCCGGCAGAACATTGTATTGTCACAAGATGGTCAATGTTATTTACTTCTCCTGTCGGTGGTTTTAATGTTGTGGCTTACCAGTGTCTATAACAGTTCTGCAGTATAAAAAGAAAATCTGATTGGTCAGCTGGTCCGCACTGTTGTTTTTGATCAACCACTTACAGACAGCCAACGTGTAATTTTAGGCAGTGACACTGTTTTTTTGCAGCGTGAATAAACACAAAAGGGAAGTCGTAGCCTCTTTAGCTATAATAAATTGTATGGGATTTCAGAAAATGGCAATATTTTAGTTCCCTTGTGGTCTTAGAAAGCCTTTGGATGAATCAATAATGGATAATTATTAGTTTATGACAACTACAACAAGTGGGTGAGTGCATGGAGCGTGGCTGTAGGAACTGTAATTGAGGGGTATCTTGTCTGTTCTAAAATGAAACCATAGTACAAATTGATTATAGCTTGTGGTGTACAATTTTCGAACATTTAATTATACTATTGTATAAGCAATTGAACCGATATTCAAAAATCACTTCAAGCAAGACAGATTGTTAAACACAAAGTCATATATTAGTATTACGCACGTCTGATGTGGAGATACTCTCGGAACACTTAAAATGCAATATATGTATAGTTATAGAAAGAATAAATCACCGAATGCATGTTCTTGGGCTGCAAATTCCATAAAACAAACACGATATATCAGGCCTCGCAATGTCAACAACCGTCCGTACAGTTTCCTGGAAACATTGCCACGATTCCATGTGACCCCTGGGGAATGATTCAGGCAACTTAAGTAGTTTGTAACACTTAACACTCTGGAGTCTCACTGACTCTCAGTTTTAACTTGTGTAGAAAGTGCTAACTTCAGCCTATATACCAGTTTTTAAATTGTCTTGATAGGCCAAGTGAAACTATAAACTTACAAATAATTTACGCCATGCTTTTTCGCAAATATTTTCGTCATGTTTGGTGCGCGTTTAGTGCGGGAAGATGCGGTGAAAAAGAAAACGCTAGCAAGTGGGGAGCGCTAGCTGGCTTCAAGTGCGAAAGCAAAACAAACAAAAAAACAAAAAAAATGACACCTGCTTTCCTATTGGTGGAAAAAATGCATCACATCAGCCAATCAGAAAATTATATGGCAATGGTTGCTAAGGAAGAGGGAGTGGTGCTACATACACTGTACTCTGCTATACAGTCTATGGAGTGATGACGGTGAAAGAGAGAAACGAGTTTTGAGATTTGATTACTTGCATTAGTTGCGTCAAGCCTGATAGTTTTGCAAATGGTTGGAAATAGTTGTACAAAAAATGCCTGACTCATTTCCCTACATTTTAATGTAAATAGTTGTAAATAACTTTGTTGTTTGCTAAATTTGAGCTTTAGCCTTTGAAATTTACAGTTTAGATTTGCATTTGAAGTTATCAACATGGTTCATTAAAAAATAAAAAAATAAAAATCTAACTTTTTCCTATATTTTATGTTTTTAGTGTGGTTTTAGCTTAAATGTATTAATACAGTATGTCAAAATGGAAAAAAAATAAACAACTGTAAAGTCACACATGAGGTTGTGCTGACAAGAATGACACCAAACAAGGCAACGTAAACTGTTTTAAAGGTGAAATATAAAGGTAAAACCACAAGTAGTCAAAAATGACCAGTTATACGAAAGACCTCAGAGGGTTAATCTGCATTTATTGTCATGCAGCAAGTAAACCGTTTTTTTACTAAAGTGAAAATGGTTTTCTCTTCGAGATAGGCATAAAACAAACGGGCAAGTTACTCATGATTTAAACCTAAGATGCTGTGGCTCCGTGCCTCTTGGACTAATTGGCAACTAGTGCCCCAGTTATTTTTCCAGTTAGTTTGTTTCAAAAATAACATAGAAATAGGAAAATGATGCACGCGATCCTTTCGTAGCTTGGGTATTTACGAATGCAAGCACTAGCTCTGCGGCAGTTAAATGATGATTCCAGCAATTCCTGTTTCAAAATTGGGTCAATAAATTGCTGTCAGTCTAATTCATTTGGCGCTGTGTCATTAAAGCCAGAATGATGCTGCTGTAGTGCTGCTGCATCCGCCACTCTTGGCAAGCGGGGCTTAAATTAATATTTGGCCGGATTGGTTTGGATGCACACAAGCGGGTACACACAGGGAGAGGCAGATAAAGAGAGCGGGAGACACACAGATTATTTAAAAATTATAGCACTGGCACGAGCAAATGACTCCCTTCTACCTTCTCCTTCAGGGACTGCTTTCACCGTGAATAATAAGGGATCCTAAAATCCCAGGAATACATACATACATACATACATACATACATACATAAACATCATAAACGCATTATCACCTGCTGTATTTCATTAGTGCGACTCATAAACTCATCAGATTGCGTGCAGCTAGTTATATTAGCGCGTGAATCCGCCAGCTGTTGCTTGTGTTTTATATCGAGCCATATCCTCTGACCATAAAACGCGGTGGTAGCATTTCAAATTCCTCGAATTGCACGGTATCATGTGGTCTATGTTTAACTGTGTCATTTAGCAGATTGGATACACAAGATCCATTAGGCATACATGGGTTTATCAGTGGTCAACATGTGTGGTAAATTAAATGAAGGGATATTCCCTGTTTATATAATTTCTGTTGGGAAATCTGGAAAAAAGATGCTACAAATGGAGTGGGTGCTTGCTAAAAATGGCACCGCATTTCTTTCTGTAATCTCTACCAGGGGCTACTGGGACTTGCTGCTGCCTCTGAATATGTAAGCTAATAACGGAATATCTTTTGACATGGTCCTTGGCTGTGAACATAATTCGTAGTTCATAGTACTCTTCTTTTCTGACGCACATTTGTGCATCGTGGTAAGGAGGATACAAGCTTTGGTTATTGAAATCAGGCTCTTTGAGGCAATACAGTGTGTGATCTTCTTATATGCAAATCCTTTTTTTTTTTTTTTTTTTTTTTTGAATTTTCTCCTTTTACCAAAGGAAATTAGGTTTTCAGATGTTCCGCATTTTATGTGTTCTTGGAAGGGGGGAAATCACAAGGCATTCTTCACTGATGTCAACGTGCTTGTACGGGACAAATAATGCTGTTCCCGCTTGAATGCTCTTTGAGATTTAAATCTGCGTGTGCTTTTCTATTTAGTCAAAAAATAAATAAAAAAAGCACACACTACATCTGAAGTAGACCAAATAAATTGCTGTGAATACTTGCAGCCTCTGTTGGGGGCTTATTATGTGGCATTGCACAACGTCTTTAAAGCATAGTTGTCATTTTTATGGTCACCTAACACATACTTTCCTGTGACATGTCAAGAGCAGGTGCTGCCTGCCTGGTAAGGGGTCTGGTCATTATCGGACTTTACAGTAATGTTGAGCGCTACACCGTTATCAAATGGTTTCTTGCACCAGGCACAGGCAAAGAGTGGTGTTGGCAGCCTCAGGCCTCAAGCTGTTCAACCTTACGCTCACTAATTGCTCTCTGTCAAGAAGGCCAGAATGTGTCGGCTCGACAGTGTTCAAAGCTCAGGGAGGAACTCCGGTAATGAAACTCATTTAAGAAGCGGAAAGAAGTGACTCGCATGTGGGCTCCGTGTTAGTGGACATGAACAATATGGACTAATGAACCACAAAACATAATTTGTGATCTCTTTACCCACCTAATGTAGTCGTGAATATGGTTACACTGATGATTACTTCCTTTATTAATGAAAATATTAGTTTGTCTGTAAGATTAAATATCAGCTAACAAATCCAATTTATAGTCAACAGTTGACTTTCAGTCTGACTTTGCTACCTTGCGCCGCTAAATTAAGCTAGTTCACGTTACACCTTGAGTCTTTCCCTCCGGCTTTTGACCAACTCTCAACTGTCTGCATGGTCTAAAACAAACTAGCGCACAAACATCGGGTTTTAAAAAGTGGCAATAACGTCAGTTTTTATTAGTGAACAACACTTAGCTTAACATGCTATGTGAGTTGTCCGTGCCGTTTTATCCGTGAGGTTAAATACTGTACAGAGCAGGTGAGTGTCTAGTATGGCAGAACAAACCCAACCCAAGCAGGCCGCCATGTTTTAAAATAAGTGAATCCGTAGTCCTTACCTGGAAAAGGTGAGCAGTAGTGGTAGTATCAGCAACCAGGCATGAAAGTACAAGAAGACAAAGCAAAATTTCCCTGCAATGCCATGGTTTTCTAGCCTGACGTAGCCATACTCAATTCTAGTCAGAATGTGAGTCTGATACCGCTCCATTGGGCTGTGATTATTGGGCGTGTTTCAACCGCACCAGGAACAAAAAATGCCTCTGCACTCAATTGGATAGACCTATAACCAATCAGAGCAACGGAGTGTGTGACGTATGTTAATTGTGTCCCATCTTCTTAGCGACCATCGGAGCCAGATAAATTAAACTTTTGCCGAATCCCGTAGGAAGGACGGCAAAAACATCTTTCCGATTAACAAATGCCTTGATCGCATTTATCTGTTCCTCTTTTAAAATTAATGCGCTGTCGATATCTTCTAGAACAGACTCGATGGCAGAATCTACACATCTCAGTTCTCCAGCGGCAGCCATCTTTGTTGTAAACAAATGCAACCCAAGCGCTCTTTGGTGACGTGATTACGTTACTGTTGATCATCTGTCCATCATCGTATAAAGCCCGCCCTGAGAATCTGATTGGTACGAACAGCTCCTGTTCGAGCATAATTGCGCCTCAACGGAGCAACGCCAGACCGAACTTCCAGACCTCAAATGTTGTGGGCGGGACTAAGTTCGGCTGGCACCCAGGCTAATGGTTTTCATTCTAACGATGACTTAAGTAGTAACGCAAGTATGCATGTTGTAATTCGGTTTCTGTTCTTAACAAAAGTACAATTGGTAATCATACACTGGGTGTGATGCTGGGTGGTCTCGTTCTGCTCTACTAGAAAGAAAACATTCCATTTTCTCTTTGTCTGAACCTCAGAACAAACAACTGCGATTTAGAGTCTTTCAATGACGTTTGTGCAGCCAATAGCTATTATTCTTGGCTGATTGTGTCGTTCTTGTCATCGGCATACATCTCCATGTGATTAATTTCTTGTTGTTCTCTTGAGTGGAGGCTGCAAACTGGGCAGTCGCCCCCCTTCTTCGGGGAAATAGAGGGAGAGAAAGCGAGCAATCAATAATAAAAATAAATCAATAATGCAAAAGTCCACATGAAAGGAGACGAGTGGATTGAGGATTTGGGGGACAGTCGCGTAGCAGAATGCAAAAAATTCTAATGTCCTTTTATGAAGGCTTTCAGTTGGACCTTTTCGTACCTTGTAGGTTTTAAATAGTAAGAGCTAATTGTCCTTGTAGCTTGTTTTTGTTGATTCCTTGTCCGAAGGTGTACATGAGAAAAATGGACAAATAGTTTCAATAATAAGAAAATAAATCTTAAATACCCGGAAATCCTGTGGGTGAGACAGGTGAATGCTTACACATGTGCAGAGTTGGGGGTGAGTTGCTGTGTGAGTCACTCTGCCCTTTATTCTCCTCCTCCTTCCATAGTAGCGGGGAACAAATGCATTACGCCTCTCACAGTATACAGCTCAGGAGAGCCTTTGAAAAAAATAAAGAAGGTCAGTTTGTGCCGTTTTGACAGCTTCCACTTTTATTACACTCCATGTTGCCTTCTTGGTGTTCGGCCTGCTCGCACGTAAAGATGATGAAAAGGAAACGGTCCTAGAAGAAGAGACATCCGTTCATTTTTAAATAATAAAATCACACAATCTATTATTTATGCGCCAAATGTCCAGCTTGGGATATCAAATGCACTTTTGAAGTCTTGAAGGGGTATATCTTTTCACCTTGTTTGAAGCCGGTCCCAACAATATGAAAGGAGGTGGGTGTGTACTGAGAATATCAAGCTGAGTGTGTGTTTACTTATTTATCTGTTTCATGCATTTAGTCTTTTAGGGCTCAGTTCACAGGAAGTGCAAGATGGACATCTGAGCCTTTTGGGTAAGGATATTTCATAAACTGCAATAAGTGTTGTGCGCCAGCGGTAACTTCTTTCTCTCGGACGACAATTCAGCACTCCTTTGGGAGTTAACATATTACTTTTTCTATCCTATCACATACGGAATGGCGGCTGGTGTCAAATGTAGGTTACTATGGAAATAATGACTAAAGTTACAAACTTTCTAAAACCCACAATGCAATAGGACCACGACAGAAAAGTTAATAACTGATGGCAGTAAGGTAATGCATCTTCTATGTGTGTGTTTACACATTGAGAGTTCCTCCTGAGTTGGTCTCCAACTTCAAACATCCAAAGGCCTCGAGACATCCTTATTGTTTTATTGGCTTTCTCCTGACCTTTGTCTTGATTGACAAGCTGACTCTGAAGATTGCATCCACCACAAAGAAGGAAAAAAAAAAAGTATTGGCTGACTTTTTCCCTCCATAGTATTGGCCACTAAGCTCTACCCCCATGATATTGATTATTGTGCTTATTTGACACAGCCTCGTTTTATACTGCCATTTTTATCCGAATGCACAGTTAGGCCCGTAAATATCTGGTCACTGGCACAATTTTAGTTATTTTAGACCATGAGTGGTTTGGTTAATGTCACAGTTGTGTGCAAGTTTCAAACTTTTAGCTTCAGTTTGAGGATATTCAAGGTGAAAGGTGAAATGTTTAGGGTTAGGGTAAGCTGCTGCTGCTACTACAGCTCTTTAAAATGTAGACCCCTCTTTTTCAAAAGACCAAAGCTAATTAGACAGCCGACTCAAAAGCTGTTGTGGACATGTTCTCCTTCATTATCAGTATCATCATTAACATCAGTTATGCAGTTAAAAGGTCTGGAGTTAAATCAAAGTGTGGCATTGGCATTTGCATGCTGTTATTTTACAACTTGCTTTCAATGAGAGCTCTCAGTTCATTAAAACAGGCCAAATAAAGGCTGTTACATACTCTGTGAGAAGCAAGGAATTTGTTCTCCCTCCTCAGACTTCAAGGACAGTTCTTGCGGCCCTCATTCTCACAGCTTGTTCTCAACACTTGTTATCATCCGGGCAGAACTTTTTTCTTGCGTCGTGTCCAGCAACTATTCTTTGATTGGTCAGAAATTGGTGTGTGTGTGTGTGTGTGTGTGTTTAATGCGAAAAAGTAGAAATGCTAGTGGTCACTATGTGAGCTCCCGGATGCTAATATTTGCATTTGACCACTACTAAGAGCACTCTCCAGTTGGTGTATCATTACCTAATTATCCAAGGATACCATAAAGAAAAGACTTCCCAAGACCAAACACAGACAATTCACCACAAGAAGAATGTCCACATTAGAGTTTTTCTGAATAAGCAACGTAGCTGGGTGGATAAAACCCGTATCAATCTGCACGAGAATGAAGAAAGTTGGACAGAATGGACGGTGCAGGTGGACGATGATGACGTAGTGTGAAAACAACCCAGGAGTTACTTGTTAAGGTAAATAAGTGGAAATTTATATGAGTTAATCAGTTGATCTCAACCTTTTCAAGCATGCATTTCACTGGCTGAAGACAAAACTTTGCACACAAAGGCTTACAAAAAACAAGTGGAGACAGATGCAGGAAAGGCCTTGGAAAGCATCACAAAGGAGGACGGCCATGGTTTCCCGACTTGAATCCCGACAAAAGTCATTGCTTGCAAAAGATTTTCTTATTCTAGATTTCCTTATTCTCATCCTAATTATCTCAATTCACTTGAAACATTTAGGCCAAGGTGAAATAAAGGAAGCTTTTGACTGTATTTGCAGGACAATCTTGGCACTTTGTTCTGCTAAATCATTCAATGACAAATGGTGTTCTATCCAGGGCACTGGTGGTTTCAGTGAGTTTTTCTTATGAGATTTTAAAATTCACAACCCACAGAGGTTGTTCATAGTTCATTAATTACCTGAGGTCCCCACATAATGAAGGCCTCACGAGAACAGGGCTTAAGGCATACTTCCGTTGATATATTTCTCTGACATATGGAGATGCTTATACACATCGAGAATACAAAATAACTCAATTGGCTCTCTTCATTCACAACCACCACTGAAGAAGCGAGAAGCGAGTTTCATATTAAGCTGAGCAGCTGATGTAAAGTCTTTTTGCAGCTTGGGTATTAAAGGAGGAGCAGATTGTGTCTTCCTAATTCAAACCTTTTTTTTTTTTTAGTCCATGAATTTTCCTTATCTGATCTGATCTGCGGTGTCATCGAAGGGTGAACAGAACTGTTTTCTGTCCATCTGTTTTAGAAGAAAAAATGTGTTTCTGGGGCAACTTCACCTGCTACCAAGGTGCATGGAGGAGGAAAAGAAATTGTAGAAAGGTCAAGACTCCAGCAGCACTTGTAGCGTATGGAACAACTTTATTAGACCTCTCTCGAAAAACATGTGGCCGAGGCAATCATTAGTTTTCACTGACTCTGAGTTTGCGTAGCTGAGAGAGCGTGGTAGTAATGCCTCGTGAGCTCAAGGAAATCTTTGTTTGGGGTTTCCTTCCAAAACTTCTATGTGACTGATTATGAGTTGATATATCGCATACCAAAGGAAGGACAAAGCATTGTCGTAAGAAAATTTGTATTTACGCATGCAACTCGCTACATGGATTCGCACTAATATAAAGAGGTGCATCAACCTTCGCTAACAATAAAAGGTTCTTATTTGAATTCTAGATTTCCTTAAACGATTTCCTTAGAGTTTCTGAACTAGGCATTTCCCTTCTCTTTACACTCTGTCTCTGATGATAAATCCCAATACCAGTGCCTATTACTCATGCCGGAATAGGTTTGTTTTCTTCACTGCGGAGGGATTCAATTGACTCTGCTTTCAGGGTGAACCAGTAATGTGGAAATGAAAGAAAAGCGAAAAGTTGCAAATTAAAGTCGTTGCTTCCTCTGGCAGGTTCTTTTCAAGAGGAGCTGACAGGGCTTGACTGGAGAGCTGATCTCACTCAAGGAAATGATAATTAAATAATGGAGGCCCACGTCTCACAAATTCCACAGTATGGATTCGAGATTTCTCAGCAGTTTCACCTTCCCCACTGTGCCGCGCGATCAATATTTGATCAAGGTCCCAAGTCATCAGAGTCTATGCATCTCTATTTTGACTTTCAATTCCCTACACAGATGTGTAATTCCCTCAAACTGGGATGGCAGCGTTTGCCAATATTTGATTTTCTAAGTGCGCTGCCACAGTCGGTGCCCTTTGAACTGCATAATTTCAGGCCTGAGTACCTTCCTTTTAGTTTGAATTGACCAAATGATTGTAATCTATAAATATATTCAAGCCATGTTCCCACACATATGCCATGTGGAGAAGGAAGCCGATTGGTGGAAATAGTATTGAAGCTCATTCAGATGATGTTAAATCAATTAAAGACCGGCCAGCATTGATCAAAACAAATATTTGTCAGTATGTCAGATTAAAGATTCCCTTAATGGCCTTTGTGCTTTGTGAAAGTGGCACTGGTTTTAAAAACTTTACAGATGGGACTCTTTCATGTATGTTAATTCGCATAAGCACATTCAAAGTGCTAATGAACCAAACCAAATGGATGGTCATTTTTCAGTTTAGTGAGGCAGTGAGCATTTAAGGGATTTAGAGTTATTTTCAGGAGATTGTCATAACTATATATATATATAAGTTCTGCAACAACTTCATTTCTTTAACTCTGTTCTGTGACAGGAAATAAGGGAAGTGAAATCACAGAGGACTGGTTCCAGTCCCTTTTCAACGAGCACTTTGATGGCACTCGGAACGGGCAATAATTAAAATCCTATTTGCATAATGTTCCTCAAAAACTTTATGGACAGCAAATTTAATTAAATTACCATACTTGCACACCATGACCTTGCGGCAAATAGAAAAGAAAAGAGGAGGTGCTATTTTTTTTTTCCTCGTATTTCAAAGGTATGCTAATTATATCATTTGAAAATATTTTGGACCCTTTCATCATTTTTTCTTTTTTTTTCTTTTTTGACATGCAGCTAAAAGCTCTCGCGTGGTCACATAAAATATCAGTATGACACTTTAAGTTTGAACTGGTAAGCAGGACAATTAGAAACCTCTGCGGTAAATATTAAGCGGATAGTGTGTGTTTGACTAGAAATGAGGGATTAAGGACTTAAAATGTTCTGCTTGATCCCTTGACTGGACTTCAAAGTGAAGTTTTACTGGAGAAAGAGCATTTGAGAAGATGGGGCATTATCTTGCGACCCCGTCGTGCTGCTGCTGACACTCGGAAGTCACTGAGTGCTTCCAAGAAAGTTTGAACCCCAAAGCACATTATGATTACAATGGACATATTGCTGTATAGAAAGTACGTTTCCGCTGTTGTAAATATACAATGTTCTGTTTGTGTACACTGCATGGGAAGCAACGGCAACAAAAAAGGTTAGAACAGGGTTTGTGGTAGTTTGCATGAAGCGTTAGACGGGAGCGTTTGCACATAATGCGGCTGTGAAACAAGGGTAAATTGCAAGTGCTTATATAGAACTGTCTGAAGGGCTTGACAGTGTTTGCCATTCATCCAAAGAATGAACCCAAGGACATGTTACACGAGGCAGTCTGTGGCGAACTAGCCTTTCTTCAGTGTTGTAGTCTCCGTCATCATCATCGATTGATCTGGAACAGTATGACACGATTCAGCAAAGGATGAGCAGATTTCACCTCTCACAACTTGCCTGAACAAATACTGCAAAAACAGCCCTGACCCGTCGAGGCATTGACTCCGCTACATCCCTGAAGGTGTGTTGTGGTATTTCGCACCGAGGTGTTAGCAGCACGTCCTTTAAGTCCTGTAAGTTGCAAGGTTCAGATGTTTGCATACCGAGTCTGAATGCAGTGTTTCAGACAGTCCTTTTGTGATGTGTTTGTTGTGCGCGTTCATACCGCGATGCATATGAAGAAGTAATTCATCCATCAGCGCCACTGTGGACAACCTTACAGTTTTTCTTCAAGTGGCACGGCAGCAAAGTAATGAGCTCTTCCAGAGCTGTCTGTATTTGTTCATGGAGGCAGACAATGACGGCATTTCCTCTGTATAAATAGCATTTTATTCAAACCTTCCAGCTACACCTGTTTTTCCCTTGTGGCCTTTTTAAAATTAAGGCAAGCTTTGCAGTGATATAGCATAATTAGTCTTGGCGCAGTTTCAGAGGCCATTGGCTGTCTTAAACACTATTTATAATAGCTTCTATTTCTGTGCCATACATGAATCATTGGTGTCGCTTTATGTTTCAATTTCTTTCGTGCTTTTCATTGACTCTCCAGTGAATGCGTTTTGGAGCTCTGCTACTTCACAACACCGGTTCTAAACTCCTCAAATATTTTTGACTGCTTTGATGTGTAGTAAAACTGAAAGGAATCACACCGCACCAGATATCTTTGGAAGCTGCAGACAAAAAGGCCTGACGACTGAGCACAGCAACACCCTTTCAATTACCTCCATGAGCGCAACAGTTTTAACTGCTCAACAAGCTCAACAGCAACCTTTGCCAGATTGTGTTCCATTATTCAGATTATCCACTGTGTGTATTTAATTAAATAAGAAAACACAATTCATGCCACCGTTTCCTGCAACAGATTGCTGTTTTACATCTAATGGCCTTTTTCTATGAATGTAGTATAGAGAGTAAAACACACTGAGCTAATGGTTTTTTTATGAACGTGTACTGCCTAATATGAATTTCAGTCTGTCGCACCTACTGCTGTAGGTTGCGTGTTAGTATTTCCAATGAAATACTTTGAAATATTAAAATCCAAATTCACATTTTTTTAAAACTAAATTCTTCTTTTTCTTGTAGCATTTGGCTGTAGGAGTTTTTGGACACTGATCTTGAATATTGTTTTGGGGGTTGTGTTACATAAAAAGTGGATGGAAGCCAAATGTGTAAACTAAATTTCTTTTTCATAGCTCCCTCTGTAACAAAGGTTGTAATTACTGCTCGACCTACCACCTCGGACTTCCTGATGTTGTTTAGCCATCAGGTGAAAGGTTTACTTATTGTTGCCGGCAGTCTCTTTGCGCCTCTGCTCTTATATATTGCCCCCATCTCTCAGCGCTCATTCCAAATAGATTACAATCAGTCACTTCGTCTCCTGCCGTCAATATGAGCGTACAATCAAAAAGGCTTTAAATGCGGTTCGTCACTTCTGGCCACAGATGGCTGTCTGAAGTCTTTTCAATCCAATAAAACGAGTAGGTTGCTATTGTGATTTTTTTTTTTTCTTCTACTCATTTACCACTCATCAGAACGTGCCACGTGATTGCACGTCCTGATAATCACAGTGAGTGTGAGGGTCGTAATCCCACCGTAGAGTCTTGGTTAGCCTGTCTTTGAGGGCCCGTTGACTGCTAACGGCAGTAATCCTCTGAACACGTCAACAGCAAAACCCAAACAACGTAATGTAATCTCTGGGCAAAGTCAGGCGGCAGCTTACACCAGAAGATCTGGGACACTACGGTGTCATGTGGGTCACTGGTGTTTGGTCAGGCTGTTGAAGAGAGCTGAAAGAGGACTAGCGGCAGGCATGTCATTCCCACCACTTCTTCATTGAGGACACTTTCATTTCATTCATACCTACGGTGTTTGCCCAAGAAGGGCTAGTGTTGTCTCATTCCTAGTGGGAAAGTGGAACTAAAGGAGGGGTGGGGTGTTCTAATATTGATACTATCAATTTTCAGAATTGTTCCACAGTGGAAGACATTATTGGGATCTGCATTGCAAAGTCAGCCGTGGTAAACATGCATCAATGACACATTTATATTGCAAATATATCTACCCAGCGTAGTAATAAATAGGTAAATAAATAAATCTTGTATTTTTTTTTCCTGTGTTGAGAGAGAAAATAAGAAAGCAATAAATTTTCTCCAGAAGGCTCCTGTTGAAAAAGCCCCTTGACAGATTTACATAATTTTAGTTTACAAATGTATCCAGACCTGACAAAGCTCTTCAGCCCAGAGCCTGTACTCGTATTTAAATTTCACTGCACAGGACTCCGAGCATAGCTCAAGGATTGGTCTGACTAATTACACAACTCCTAACACCAGGCGTCTTTGAGAAGCTTGGTCGAGTCAAATATAGTTTTGCTTGTTTTGGTTTTCATTTTTTGTCAAATCGATGGTGAAAACAGTTTCATTATTTGGTGTGTGTGCTCAGTTTATTATCATATCTGACATCAATTTAACAGTCACAGTCTCTTTCTAATAAAACCTGACATTTTTGGTGCAGTGCGCTACCTCCGCTTCAGATGCCTCCTTATGAGCTGTATAATCCAAATATTCACCTTTCCGCCTTGTTTGCGGCTACCTGCCTCTCACTGCCATTTTTATTTAACTTCTCAAAAGTGATCCCAAACTGGACTTAAATTAATTCTCAGAACCCGCTTTTTAAATTATTAATCAAGTATATGCCTAGTGTATTCCACCAGCTCCCTTCGAGCGTCACTGCAGTTCCAGTACAGAATCAAGTGTGTCTGTGAATAATGAACCGTCTATAGCAGCTTGAGCTTCTATGGAGCGATGAGAGCAGCATTTAATCAATTATCAGATAATAAAATAGTTTTTCAGCCTGCATTTAAAGAAAGATTGATGATTTTTATTTATTTTTCCCCCGCAGAGGGAGCACTATTTAGTTCTTCTCTAAATGCATCCAAGAACGAAGAATACACATTTTAACCGGACATCTGTGCGCGTTTTGACGGTTAATCGTTAATATTTGCTATTCTCAGCGTGCCGCCTTGTGCCGTTGCGCCGCGCGGGAGTAATTCTAATTAGAGCGTCCTCAAACAAAACGCGAATCTCTCCGCTGCCTTTGCCAAACGCGTTACAGTGTTGGCCGACGGCAAAGCTAGTGGCTGTTTTCTCAAACGCCTGTGGTAAATTTCATTTGAAATTGTAATCCGTTCGAGGTACCTCGTGAGTCGGCCTCAGAAAAATTTGCTCGATAAAGAGTATTTCCATTAATGTTCATTATACGCTTCCAGAAAGTAAAGTGTGCTTTTAGTGCAACTTCAATATGTTCCGTTGGGTCTAAAATTCTCTCACGGTGTACCAAGCAGTTTAACTTCAATGAAATCTCACAGTATTACCAAACTCTGATTAATGATTGGGGAAAAAAAGTTGAAATGTTAATAAACAGTCTTAAATCAAATGTTAGCATTAAAATTTTGTCATTCCTGGGCGCAAGTCAGCAGGGAGTATCCCCTGGATGGGCCTATGAGTATGTTATTAAAGTGTTAAACCTCCAAGGACAAACCTATTCTGAAGCAGGCGTTTTTGGGGTTTTAATTATGCATGTACTAGATAACGAGACCCTATGATTGAGCTTATGGCAAGGTTCTGTTTCCTCAGGTCAAGGACTAGTACAACTGTACACATCCAAGTGCCGGCCCTTCTCCCTTATTATTCAAATCGGAAAAGTAGGACAAAGTGGAGCCGGTGAGGAGCCAAAATGCTCAGTAGAATATATATATATATATATATATATATATATATATATATATATATATTTCAACTGTGATTCATCATTTTACAGCTTGTGTTATGACTGAGGATTGAGATGCTTTTGTGTGTGTGTGTGTGTGTCTCTATAAATGGGCGTGTTCCAAAGAAGCAAAGGCTTCAGAACAAAGACTTGGCTGCAAACACAGAGATAAAGGGCCTGCCTATTGCACATCTATACAGTAGACTTCTCTGTTGGAGATCTAATTTCAGTAATTAGAGCCATAAAGGAAGTAGAATCTCATCACAGTTAGCAGATCAGATTGGACACATCTAAGGCTCCTTTAGATCTTCTATTGAGCTCCTAGACAAAGAGAGCTTGGGTAATTAAGTCCGGCAGCTCCAGTGGCTTTGGCTGATTCACTGTTGCTAGTTAGGCTCGCAAAAAGGACAAAGGCCGGAATAATAACTTTGCCCTGATTCTTCAGCCGTATGGTATGGTGTCAAAAATGAAATTAACCAGCTTTTAAATGCTCCATTAGTCACACCCACCGGCTCAGCAGTATTTCATGGCAAACATTTTCAAGAATCAATAACATGAGATGCCGTAAACGAGTGTGTGATTTGTATTTACTGTGAATCGAGCTCTGTCTCCGAGATGAGAAAGGGGTTTTATTTCAAAGTCGAGTTTCCAAGGAAGCCCTTTTCTGCATTCTAATAGTGCCATGACTCGCCCTGGCTTTCCGAGCACAGCTCTTTCTCCTCTTATCCCTCGCAAATATATTACTGCAGCACGTTCAAGTTTTCAGACATTCATAATTGAGTAGCACATGATGAATAGCACAAGGGTGTTCCATTTTAGGCTGACTGGAAAACAGTGGCAGGATCTGCAAGGAGCCAATGCTTTCTTCCAGCGATCAGGCTCCACATAACTCAATACGGAATACAATTTTCAACAGATGGTGCTTTAGTTGGAATGCACATGTTATAGCAGCATGACACCATTTGTATCGTAGTGCTGTGTAGATGCTGAATAATTCGTCATATCCCCTGACTTGTCCAGTTATTTGTTTGTGTGAATACATGGTTTTAGAACTTAAGGTTCAAATAGGTGACATTTAAATTGAAAATGTGCTCTTTCAGTGGTTATGGAGTGATTGCTTACTAAAGCATGTAGAATTATTGATAATACTTTAAAATACCTGTATCCAGAAAGCCACTATCCAATCATCAATGTGTAGGAATTCAACAGCAACACAACTGAGCATCTCAACAAAAAACATCTTGGGGGTTGTCTTCCCCATCTTCAGGGAAAAAATGTTTCAACAAGGTTAATTGTGAAAGCTATTATTATTATTAAGTAACATCCACATGAATCCCAGGTCCAGTTGTTTCCCAGCAGAACATTGTATTGTCACAAGATGGCCAATGTTATTTACTTCTCCTTTTTTTAATGTTGTGGCTGATTGGTGTTTATTCTCAAAATACTACACATAGATTTTTACCCCAAACTTTCCTTCTCTGGAGGATTAAGGAGTTTATTTGTCAGAAGCTTGTGTGAATTTTTCTCTTGACTCTTTCAGTTTATACAACTGCTTGGTCAAAAAATAAATAAATAAATCGCCACCTGGACTTAACTAAGCAAATAGGTATGAGCCTCCTATTGGATAATTACTGCATTTTTGCTGGCAACAAGATATTTAAACCCAACGGATGCAATGAGTAGCTTCTCATTCCTTAAACAATTATGTCTAAAGAGGCATTCTGTGGTCGTGGAAAAGATGTTAGTCTGTTTGAGAAGGGTTAAATCACTATCAAGCAGAGAAAACATCTAAGGAGATTGAAGAAACTACTAAGATTGGGTTAAGAACTGTCCATCGCATTATTAAAAACTTATTAAAACCATCGTCTTCAAGGAAGAAATGTGGTCGGAAAAAAATCCTGATTGATCGTGATCGGCGATCGCTTAAACATTTGGTGAAATCGAATCGAGGTAAAACAACAGTAGAACTCAGGGCTATGTTTAATAGTGAAAGTAAGAGCATTTCCACATGTACAATGTGAAGGGAACTCAAGGGATTGGGACTGAACAGCTGTGTAGCCTTAAGAAAACCACTAACGAGTGAGGCTAACTGGAAAAAAGGTTTCAATTTGCTAGGGAGCATAAAGATTGGACTCTGGAGCAATGGAAGAAGGTCATGTGGTCTGATGAGTCCAGATTTACCCTGTTCCAGAATGATGGGGGGTGTCAGGGTAAGAAGAGAGGCAGATGAAGTGATGCACCCATCATGCGTAGTGCCTACTGTACAAGCGTGTGGGGGCAGTGCTATGATCTGGGGTTACTGCAGTTGGTCAGGTCTAGGTTCAGAAACATGATGTGCCCAAAGAATGAGGTCATCTGACTACCTGAATATACTGAATGACCAGGTTATTCCATCAATGGATTTTTTTCTTCTCTTATGGCGTGGGCATATTCCGAGATGACAATACCAGGATTCATCTGGCTCAAATTGTGAAAGAGTGGTTCAGGGAGCATGAGACATTATTTTCACACATGGATTGGCCACCAGAGAGTCCAGACCTTAACCCCATTGAGAATCTTTGGGATATCCTGGAGAAGGCTTTGTGCAGTGGTCAGACTCTCCCATCATCAATACAAGATCTTGGTGCAAAATGAATGCAACACTGGAAGGAAATAAATCTTGTAACACTGCAGAAGCTTAACGATGCCACAATGCCACAGCGAATGCGTGCTGTGATCAAAGCTAAAGGCGAAATATTAGAGTGTACAATATCCCCTGTCTTTTCTCTGCGTGACACTCATCAGAACCACATCTTCAACAATTTTGCCTCTGAATAGAAAAACCAAATACTCCAATTGAGTATCGTGGAAGTAGGTTTGGTAGGTGGTAAACAATTCTGTGCAAGAATATTAAAATCCCATTTATAAAAAGATCCTAATAGCCTCCAATAAGCAAGCGTGAGATTCATTATGTGCCAGAATTTTACACCCGACCCTGACTGTCTTCCTGTCATTTAACTGAGCCAGGACCTTTTACACCTTTTGACGGTGACCTTTTGAACGGCAAACCATGCCAAAACGGTCGGGCGGCGTGGTGATGGATTATCACTCAAGTGTTATTTTTTGTGATGGGCAACATGACGCTTGCGCCGAGCCATTTCGTCTTCAATCTCTTTCTCCACAAGATGAAAAGACTGACACGAGACTGCCCCTTTAATTATTAGTAATATGTGATTTTGAAAACGCAACAAAAGGGCAAACATAAAGGTGTTTGTTTGAATTTTATTGGTTATCATTGAGCAGCAGTGGAAATGTAGTGTTTGTGATTGTGACCCTTGTTAGAGATTTGATGCAAACCACTCCACAGCAATATCCAATATCAGTGTGTTTTTCTTTTCCCTGAGATTTCAAGCTTTGGGCGTTAGCAGCCTCGGAACATAAAACATTGAATACTAAACTTGGAATAACTGGCACGAGCTTGTTTTATGGCAAAGAGCTGATTTATTTTCAGCCGTGCAGCTTCGGCATTGGGGCGGCCATAATAGGCCAATTGATGCACCCCCCTCAATTGACTACGAGGGGCTGTTTTATGTGGCTTTGTTCCCCACGCTCGTAAAGTCACCCCCTCCCTTGTCAGGTGACAGCTTAGCCTTTTGAACGCAAGTGTGTCTAAGGTTTTGCCAAGAATTTATTGAGGCGCCGTCATAAGATGGGCGCATAAATAAAACCATTGACTGATGCATCGGTGCTCAAGGTCAAAGGCGGTCTACCACTTCTCCGCACAAGTGTTTATTAGAGAGGGCACTCGCTTGATTAAAATATGATTTAGATTGGGATCTGAGATGAGGGACATTTTGCTTGGCTCATTACTGCAACGGAACATAATGGGAGGTATTAAAACGCCGAGGTCCTGTTGGAGGTGAATGCATTTGTCAGGCCTTGCTGTGGTGACACAACCGTATAGCTTAGAAACCTCGTGTCGACACGTGAATTGGTTTTCATCAATTAGGAGTCATCATTTTAGAGGTCAGTGTCTTGAGAACACGGCAAGGTATCCGCCTGCAGGTGCACGTTTCACAGCGTCTGATTAAGATGTCTGCTGAAGTGGCGAGAATGTTTCTGTTCAACATAGGCATGCCATCTTTTATTTTCTCTGACACGCATCCATCTCTGCATCTCTTTTCTTTCTTTCTTTCTTTTTTTTTTTTTTGCCAGTAATTCGAGGGGAGCTTGTTCTATTAGGTGCCCGACGCTACATCTAAAAACGATATTTGCCCCTCGCTTCCAAAGATTGAAACTAAAGCACGGAGTTTAGAATTCGACCAAGTGGTTTGTTCAACATAGACCGCTCAAATGCACAAGGATTACAGGCTGGAGGGAGAGAAAAATAATTCTTGAGGGTGCTTTGATCGCAGGTTCAAAATCCATTACTTTGGCTCAGCGGAGACAAGGGGATCCAGCAGTATAAATTAACATCAAAAGCAGATGAGCTAATAGGGAAAGGTCTGCTTGCGCCATACCAAGAGGAAGTAAAATACTGTACCAGTACTACTTTAATTATTCTACAAAATTCAAGAGCATGGCTTGAAGCTACTGTTAAAATTCAGCAAATTTAATGTTTCTTTTCCTCTGAATTATTTAGCTTTAGTGTGATTTTTAATCATATTTACAGGGAACGGAGCACGCACCTTGGTGTTCTGTGTAAATAATGTGTAATACCAAGGGGTTCTAGGGGTGTAAATATACACTTGGAACAACAAAGAATTAAAAGTTAAGATTCTTCTTTGTGTTTTATGCACCGGTATATAATTTGTGAGCATATATCATGATTTGATTATCATAACAAGGCCGCCATAGGACTCATCTCTTGTAGGACTCATTTTTGAAACATTGCGTGGTAACTTGTATAATTCATAACATTAAATTTCAGGGAAATGCAAATGATGAAAACTTGAACATTGCTCACGGGCCAGAACACTATTAAAGGGGAACTACTGTTTTTAGATCAGCCTATATCCATATAGTGGGAGTGACTGGGGCACCGAAACGCAGCCTCTAAATAACACATTATCTGCCGCGAAGCTTGTTCATTTCACCAATATTTTGTTATTGTACGCTAGTGCTATTCCCCGTTGAGTCCAGATTTAGCTGTTATCATCATACCCCCAACGGTCGGCTTGTTTACCTGTAATTTGCTACTGATAGTTTTTTGCAACATGGCTGAATATTTTTTTCCGATTCTGAGTATGTGAACGAACCGTAGCAGTAGCAAATTACAGGTAAACAAGCCGGACTCAACGGGGAATAGCACTAGCGTACGATAACAAAATATTGGTGAAATTAACGAGTTTTGCGGCAGATAATGCATTATTTAGAGGCTACATTTCGGTGCCCCAGTCGCTCCCGCTATAGTAATATACGGTGATCTAATTATGTCCCGAACGACTACAAATGACACCGAAGTTATAAGGGTGAGTAAACGATCACATTTTTTGCCAGAAATAAGGCCCAGCTTGTAAAAAAACGGTAGTTCCCCTTTAAATCTCAAGTTGTCAAAAGAACCTGCACAGGGGATAAATAAAACCTAAACCAAATATCGCAACAGATGACAGTTGCAAGTTTAACATGGTGCTTTTGTCCTTTTATAATTAAATGTCTTCGAGTGTGAGTTGGTTTGACCACACACAAACCTTGCTTGATGCATTTATAGGGAGAAAACCTGTGCACAGTTGTAAATCAGTTTTGCAGTAATTCAGTATGTCTAACAGATACACTGGTAATTTTCTTTAGGTCATTTTTTTTTTCTTTTTTAATTTTTTTTTTTTCCATTTTACTATCAGTAACAATCCACGGTGGACGATTTTCTCAGAGGTTTTTGTGCAATCACCATCTTGTTACAGCTATATCCCGCTAATCAAGACATATGAGCTGCAGTGCCCTTTTTTTTTTCCTTTAGAATTCCCTTTTCCTTGGAGGGCCATGATTGGTTCAGCAAACCTGATGATGGATACATTTCCCTCAAGACAAGACCTTTAATTAACTGTCTATTGTCATTAACGGGAAGGGAGCAGCCAAAAAAAAAAAAAAAAAAGTGCTGGCTGATGAGGACATCCAAAACTACTGCATGGCCTCCATTAGCTGGTGCAATGGCATAACCATGCAATAGTGACAGTGGAAACAAAACGAAGCATGGTGGGGGGAAAAAAAGCGGAAAATGCTGATGTTATGCATATTGAACTGTCTTGTCCTCCTTTTTTTCACTCTATACTTATGGGTCACCCTTGGAAGTAATTGTCATATCGGCCTCGTTAACCCCAAGGCCACCTCTTTCAAGTGTGTTTGCCCTCTGAACTGTTTTGCAGTTGTGTTACTGCTCTAAGAGTACTTGAATCTGTAAGGCACCCACGGCCTTTCCGTAATGCATTGATATACTGGGTAACAGTGAGTAAAAACAAAACCAACTTAAATCTAAAACAACAGTATAAGTGTTGGTCTGAAACATGTTCATTCTCTTTATACTTTGGTATAAATACTGCTTGGCCGCTAATGCTAACGAGCTGAAAGGCAAGGTATTCTAAACAGACCATTATCTAAGTGTATGTGACTGCTGGTTTTACAGACGGTTTAAGCTCTTAGGATGATCACCTGTGGTTTCAGCACAGCACACTTGGCTACAATCTCCACCACTACGGCTACCGCATAACCCCTTCAAAATGCTAATGAACACAAACAGGAGGGAGGGGGGGCTGGCGCACGGAGGGTGAAATCATGTTCCGGTTGTTCCGTGTCAGCGTGAGCATCTTCCTGGGTCTGACAGATCAGCCAATTAACCTTATTTACCGCATCTCCCCTCATCCTCTAACGAGCTCCACTGGGCTTCTTTCTAATAACGAGCTGCTGAGATTGGGGACCATTGGTGTCTTGGTTCCAATTGTGTTTGTCCTGCAATTATTAAGGTGACAAGATAGCAGTGCATGTACTCCTGTGCTGCCTGAGCAAGAGTGCTCACGCTGTGGTTCATGTATTTTTTTTTTATTATTTTTTTTATGATCGGTATGCCCCATGTGGAGCTGCTTGGAATTTGAGGAATCATAAAACAATGCGTATTTGCTCAATTGTCAAATGTTTTTGCCTCTCAGGGAGCACATTAGTATCAATATAACATGGTTATCTGGCCAATACAAATAAACCGTAATGGGAAGTTCTTACCTAAATTATAGTGCAATGCCTTCACCCTTCATTATCGGTTTGCCACTTATTGAGGTTTCAATTACCTTTTTTCATTACCTTTCCAAATGCCTCTTCAAAACGCACACTGAAATATGAATAAATGGCAGTGTTTCGACATGTAACAGCCACTTGAACATCCACTTGAACTGCATACAGACGGCTCACAGATGCCACAGAGTACTAGTATGTCTGTGAAGGTTCTCAGTCATCTAGGTCATGGTATGGCATGGATACAGAGTACTGGCTTACATAGTATTAAGTTGCCCTGGGCGGGGTGGGACTCTTAGTAGCCAAGAAAAATCGATTTTTCTGGTTATCCAAAAACGTTGGCAAGAATGGCAAGTGAACTTTCTAGGGTTTCTTCACCACCTATCCAAGTACCTTCTTCAGTTCTGAAGAACTTCTGGGGAATAAGTATCTAGTCGTTAACAGATACTAGTCAAGCGGGTTTTTGATGTGTCTATGTAAAACCCAAGTCCCCGCCGGCTCTTTTGAACTGAAGAAGCTACTCGGATGAGTGCTCAAGAAACTCTAGAAGTCCAATTGAGTTTGTTCTCAGACATTTTGGGTATACAGTCATTTCGTCATCAGACGGTACGATATGTCGAGTTATGGGCAAATATGTGCTTTGTCAGGTCAAAGTGACCTTCGATCGCCAAATTAGGGTCAGTTGATCTTTGAGCCCAAGTGAAAATGTGTGCTAGATTTCAAGAAATTCCCTCAAAGCGTTCCCGTTGTATCGTTGGATTGTTCACCCACTAATAGGGAACGTGAGCTGGGTTTAGACCGCCGTGAGACAGGTTAGCAAACGAAAAAAAAGACAACCTGAGAACATAATGCCATGGTTGTTGTAATAATAAGTAAAGCATATTAAAAATAAATAAATAAATAAAATAAATAGATGGTATGAGATGGGAGACCAGCCCCAGTCTCTTGGGTGAAAGTCTTGTACTTGATTTATAACCACCACCACGCTCACTTTGGCGCTTTTTACACACCCTCACCTGTCTGCATGTTTGCAAACGCTAACATATGTGATTTTGGGGAGCCAATGGCGCTTGACCTATTTTGTTGTTTGTGTGTGAGGGTGTGTTGGTCCAGGTATGACTGAGTGCACATCGCATCCTATTTTTGCAGTGAAAATGACATGAGATACCGTGCTTGCCCCCAACAACCTGAGAATGTCTCAACAGACTACCTCTGTAGGAGGATTTGAACAGTTGGATTTCAGTCAGTCTCGGATTTTTTGAGATTTTAGATCAGAGGAATGCCTGAGCCGCTCAACACTCACGAAGTGAAAAAGCACCCTCGGGTCCTTTTCTTGGGTCTAAACCAGGCAGACTGTAAATATGTAAATATATGAATCTTCAATATGATGTGACCTACAAAATGTCAGATACTGTATAATGAACAAGAAATAAGTGTATATTTTGGATGGTGCGTGTATATACTTTTTAATGCCTTTTTTTTTTATTATTATTATTATTGTCTCAAGTGAGTATTTTTGAATCCAATACAGAACTGGGTCAAAATAAAATAAATTTACCCTGTCACTTATCACACAATCTAATACTCAAAAGACCACTCCTTCAAAGGCGACCTTAGAATATCACCAACTCTGCTGACAGCATCTACAAAAGTTTGCCGTTATCCTCCCAACTTAAAAAGATTTTCTACTGAATGCATGACGTCTGATGTGCGTTTGACAGTTGAACCTTTTACCTGATGTTTAAGTTTACTTGACAGAAAAACATTTTAGTTGTGCTAAGCAAATATTAGGAGAAAAAAGCAAGAGAAAATATGATTATATTTGGTATGAACTATATAATTTCAGTAAATCAAACAAATAATATATTAAAAAATACAATTTCGCATACAGGAAAGGCATACTTTCTATCACACATACATAAAATACTTGTTGTTGTTTGTTTGTAATCCCTAACTTAACCTGTGTCCAAATACTGTACACACGCATATATATATTTTGGTCGGGCCACTTGTGATTCATCTATTCAGGTAATCCTGCCTCCTTTGGAGCAGATATACTCTCCGCTCCATGACCTTCTCTGGACAAGCATTGGTTTCAGGGCTGTGATTTTCAGGTCCCCACTGTGTTTGGTGCGGATGCCTGTGGAGACACTAATACAAACCATAGTGCAGAACTGTAATATGGTACCTTGAGCAGGTGTTGAGAATCCTCTTCAATTCAACCTTCACCCTTCTGGAGACACTTGAACAGTCTTCAAGCCGCTACTTCTTTTTTTTTTTTTTTTTTCTTTCGTGAAGCAAAGGTATCAGCAGTAAAACTTGAAGCGCAGACATTGAGACCACTTACGTTAAAAAGGGCACTCGTGTATGCGTGTGCTTGGCGTTATTTGTCTTCATACCTTTAGTCTCGTTTATTGCTCTAAATGCCCCGCGGGCCGTTTTGCTCCAGTATAAATAGTCATTTACCAAGTCAATACGCCCAGTTGATGCTAAGTCACAATAGCCCATATATGGCAGTGATCTATACCAAGTGATGTGCTTAAGGATGTCGTAATGGTCTCATGTCAAGTTAATGTTTTTATGTTTCCATAAGTGCCGTCACTGCAACAAGGCAGCTGCGCCAAAGCGATCAAAGGGATGTGATTTTAAGAAAGGCTGATGTTTACCTGGTGTCCTTTAAGCCAGGGCTCTTGTCGGAGGAATATGTTATTTTTTTTAACGTTGCTAAAAGCTTGCAGGAGTTTGCGGGAGCATTTGCCACACTTTAAGTGACACAAACTGATTTTGGTCTGATGATTTTGCTTGTTTCGTTATGCACACCTACACACACACCTGTCCACACCTAAAATGAGATAACATTGTGATTGATGGTTACTCAGATTTTAATATTCACCACTATGTCGACCCCCTAGACTGCAAGCTTCTCGTCACATTAAAGCGTCTCAAAATGAAGTACGAAGAAGCCCTTCATGTCAAACCGGGAGCCTATAGAAAACTGCACTCCACTGCGGGGTTAGCAGTGAGTATACTGTATATTTGCAAACCGTGACAGGGAGTGCATTATAATCTGGGAGGCTGCCCATCTTCAAAAAGACCAGCGCTTCCAAGGCAGCGCGGAGACATCAGAGAAAATGTACCATGTCATCTTCCCTAATGCAGCAGGAGCCATCTGATAATCAAGCTGGCAAGCTGCGCTCACTTTTATTTGAACTGTAAAAGTTGATGAATCAGACTTGGCTGCCCACTTACGAGCCCTCTAGCCCTCTCCCATTTGTCTGTTGCTCAGCCAAGATTTGTGTGCCTTATCCATTCTATTAGGGCACAATGCCCTCCAATATGCTACCCTTCAACATGTGCACGGAGCGTTCGGTTCTGTCATTTGAACCACAAAGAATGGAAATCTCCTTCCCTCGCCGTAGTGCCTTTAAAACAGATTGCAATTCGTTCGTAACGGCTAACACGTGCCTGTGCAGACGAGTGAAAATGCACTCAAAGCCATCCTAAAGCTTTGTCGCGCCTTCCCCACCGTGTTAGCCGGAGTCGTTTGGCTCCACAATAAAATTAGGGCTGCATCTAAAGGGGAGCACGCGCAGGACGTGGTTAGCAGCGACGTGATGAAAAGAGGCCGGTTTTAATGACATCAGCGAGTTGTAGCCAAGATAGGCAGGGACACAAAACTATTCAACTGATCAGTCTCAAGATTGTTCCCACAGCCTGAAACCCATAGAACAAGCACCAAGGCAACAGTGGTAAGGAAGAACTCCCTTTTAACAGAAGGAAAACTATGAACCCAGCTCAAATGGGGGCAACCTATTAGCTCCAGGCTGGCTGGGTAAGGAGACAGCGAGAAGCGAAAGGGAAGAGAGGAGGAAGAAGCAGATAAAGGATAAATCTGGGTAAAGCATCCATGCAACATATAAACATGATACTAGGTGATGCATGACATAAAATTATGTCATAACATGCAAATATATGAGGTATTTTAAGCAGTTTTGGGAATTATGCAGCATATTTAGATAGGAATAGATAACTGTAACCACTGATCACTGGGCAGGCTGGTCAGGCCAGTACCACAGATAAAAAGTGCAGAAACATGCAACTCCAAGCCAAATACACCATGCAATGATTTTTTTTATCATATCATATATATTTTTATTTTCCTGGAATGGTCAATAGAATGGTGGAATGGGGAAATGGTGGCTTAAAGGAAAAAAAAAAACACATTTCCATTATTTGGGGATATACACCGATCAGGCATAACATTATGACCACCTTCCCAATATTGTGTAGGTTTCCCTTGTACCTCCAAAACAGTTGGGACTCATCAGAGAATGGACATGGGCCTTCTGAGGGTTTCCTGTGGTGCCTGGCAACAAAATTTTGTCAGTGGGGGCCTTTGGGTCCTATGGGTTGAAGGGAGGGGCCTCTGTGGATCATCCCACAGATACTTGATCAGTTTGGGATCTAGTGAATTTGGAGGCCAGGTCAACACCTTGTGCTGTTCTTCATGTTTTTCTGAGTTGTCCCTAAACTGTATTTGTGTGTGTGCCTGTGTCAGGCTGCATCCTGCTGGGGATGGCTCCTGCCATCAAGGAGTGTCATTGGTCTGGCCTAGGTGGGTGGTACATGTCTAAGTAACATCCGTTTCCCAGCAGAACGTTGAAGTCGCAAGATGTGACAATGTTATTTACTTCATCATAATGTTGTGGTTGATCTGTGTAATTTGCAATTCATTAACCTGTAACGCAGTGCATTGCATTATATCACCTCAAACTCCATTCATTCTTTCATTGTGCTTGTTTTTCATTTGTGCAATGGTATAACACAACGAGCAAACAACTGATTTCACAGAAAGCCTTTGCCGCAATTTCTTCAAGCTCTGAAAGGTACTTAACCAAGCATTATTGCAGTACTTTGCATCATATGATACTTAGACACCAATTCCAATAAAAAAAAAAAAAGTATAATGACTAATTAGTTCATATCACTCAGCTCTTACTTGCATTGAAAAACAAAAGTGTCAATTACAGGCTACCATAACCCACAGGGATAAGATGGGAAGAGGCTGTGCTAGGCATATTTTTCTGATGTTTGTTGTTGCTCTAATTACTCCTATTACCAAGTCAAGGCATATTACAGATCGCTTGACCTCTTGAACTCTGATAAGCGCTCATTTATTCCCCTTTGTAGCCACAAAAAGGAGAGGAGTGATACATTGCCCGGACAAGATAACAATGTGTATTTAAAATGCACATAATTCCAGCTGCTAATGGCAAAAACGGCAGTGTGTCAGTATGAGTCACGGTATGTTGCATAAGGCTTGATAGTCTCTATGGACGGCCATATACACGAGTATACCAGAAAGAGAAAGAGAGAGAGAGAGCGCTTGTCTGCTGTGTCAATAACCTTGAATGTGCGGTGAATCATAAGGTTGTTGTAATTTCTGAGGCAGTGTGCCATCTTAACGGCCCCGGCTTATTGGGGAAGGGACGGTGGATAGGGGGCACAGACAGCCGGCTGCGCTCTGCCTTTATTTCCTTTGTTCTAATTTCTATTTCTATCCTCTGGACATGATCCTCATTGTCACTTGTCTGCCTCGGCGATTGAATGGCCTCGTCGGGCCTCCCCAGAGTCCCCTTGCTCTGCTGCAGTCTTGGCAGGAGGGGAGCAGTTGACGTCGCCTATCTCTGCCTCGCGCTGAGAAATGCTGGCACTTCAGCCGCCCCGGTATCGCGTTTCCCGGCGGACGGTTTGATGTGGGGGAGCGTTTACCGGGGCCAAGCCGGTTAAGTCATTGTTACAACGTCGCGATCCCTGCCGCTTCGCCCGAGTGTGATCGTCCATATTTACAGATTTGGATGCCGTCGCGCTCTGTTTGGAGGAGTGTGATGCAGCGGCGCTGTGCAGCATCGCCGCTGCATTGTTTATTGCGAAGACGCAATCACAAGTCTTAAATTTAGGAGTTTGAACCGTCTCATATTTAAAACCTGTTAACAAAGCCAGAATAAAAAGAATCATGTGCTTACTTTTAATTTAGTCATTTATACATTTGTATTGAGATTAAACTATTTCTAGGAAGTCTAACTGCTAGTATCATCACCCCAGGCGATGCATGCTTTCCCTCTGGGTCTTTTTTATCTTAAAAAAAAGACTTATACATTTTCTCTCAGGCTCTAATTTCCTCCCTGAATATTCCTCTGGCATACTTACAAGGCCCAGAATATTAATTCTTGTATCCGCCGTCAAGAGTCTCTGGCATTTAACCTTTTTTTTTTCTTCATCATTCACCACCCACACAATAGCAGTGGTGTGTGTGCGCGTTGTGCGTCATTCAAAAAAAAAAAAAAAAAAAAAGCAGAAGAGCCAGAGCAGTGGTCAGATGTTTATACGTGCCACTGGCATATCTCTTGTGCAGCTCAGCACTCTTTACGGACGCGTACTCCCTTCGCCTGTCACCGTTGTCTACTTGTGTAAGTGCAGAGGTGGACAGATTGTGCCCGGCCTAGCGTGCCCGTGGCCTTTTGTTTTAAGTCCCCGCGGACCTCCCTCTCGTGACAGGCCCCGTGTTTGGGTGGAAACCCTGCCGAGCGCCCTGCTGGCAGGTTAAGTGCTCTTGCACATCACCGCGGGGACTGAAGACGGGCAGGGAAAGAAGGTGTTTTTCTAATTTTTTATTTTATTTTTTTCCTCCTTAATGGCTTTGTTCGTGAAGTAGGCCTTTATGTTCTGCTATTATCAGATTGCATGTTTTCATATTCATTTATTTCTTTTTTTATTTCATGCTGGCTGGAAGTGCAGTAGCCGGAGGTTTTAACGAAATGGACTTTCTTTCCAGATTCTCTCTCTTCGTCTTTGTTTATCCTGCAAATGTTCAACTAAAAATGCAACCCATTCTTTAGATTATTGCTCGACAATATTATTTTCCTACCGTTACCCTGCAGTGCTTGCAAAGTTGGCACAACAGCTTACTACCAGGCATACGTTTCAATCGTTTTGATCAATTTGCCAGCTAGTGTTACGGCCAGGCCCTGTTGCCTTTGGAGTAAGCGCCTGCGGAAAGCGTGGAACATGCAATGAGCTCACAGGAAGAGCGCAAGATAATATTTAGTAATTTATCTCCACCATTAACTTTGCCTGGCTTAGGTTAGAGACGCGCACAAAGCTTTGATTAGAACTCCCGAGAATCAATAAACACAGTAGTGTCATCAGGCCATTGTCTGCAGCAGCGACATTAATGTTCTTTATCGATTCTGGAAAAAGAAAACAGAGGAAAAGTGGTCCCTGTTGAGGAAGAATGGTAACTTGACGTAACTCTGCATCGCTACTTTACATACATCGACATGAACACATCGCTGACGAGTAAACTCAAATGCCATTTTGCCATGGAATTACACACAGATTACTAATATTTAATCATTTTATTTGTTCATTTATTTATTGTTGGTTTGTAAACGGCTACAAGAAGACATTAATTTGATGTAGTCCCAGACATACTTCAGAGCCAGATTTGAAATTGTAGAATAAAATCAATGAGGGAAAACTCATGTTAATGTTACCCTGGACGCGTAGGGCTCACATTGCTTAGTGGTTGTCTGAGTGTTCGGATCTCGGTGTTTCATTAGTGCCTAACGTGTACTTTCACACATTCATCTACTTGTCATCGGGTCATCCAAGATGGTGCATCTGACGTAGGTTGGTGGGAGTTAATCAATACCATCATTTGTATTCTATTGTACGTACGTGACGGCTTTGACCACCGTTATTTCTGCTTTTTGAATTTCCCAGAGCTGCTCAAAAATCTTTCCACACAACCCCTCGCAGTCATAGAAGTGCCTCCTCAAGTACACATACTCTGATCCGCCACAACTTTAAAACCACCTTCCTAATATTGTGTAGGCCTCCCTTGTGCCTCCAAAACAGTTGTGACTCATCAGAGAAAGGACCTGGGCCTTCTGAGGGTGTCCTGTGGTGTCTGGCTACAGAATGTTGTTAGTGGGGGGCATTTGGGTCCTGTGGGTTGAGGGGAGGGGCCTCTGTGGATCAGGCTTGTTCCAGTGCCCAACACTTCAATCGCCAAGGTAGTGCGGGTAGATTGCATGCCATTGAAATAATGTTTTAGATGTTTGTCTATGGTTAATGTGCGTATTTCTTAAAGGGACAGCACTATTTTTCTAAAGGTGCTGTGCAACAATTTTTAATGGAAGATGGGTAGAACTTTTAACAGTGTAACAACAATTAATATGACTTGCAGTAGGGTGTACATATATACGTAGATCACTTTGACTTGGTCATTGTAAAAGTAGCCCGCAAGCTAAAAAATGTGGGCACCCGTGTTCCAGTGCATCCCACAGATACTTGATCAGTTTGGGATCTAAGGAATTTGGAGGCCGGGTCAACACCTTGTGCTGTTTTTCATGTTTTTTGAGTTGCCCCTTTGTGTGTGGGGAGGTGCCCAGTCTGGTCTAGGTGCGTGGTACATGTCTAAGTAACATCCACACGAATGTCAGGGCCAAAAGTTTCCCAGCAGAACATTCAATTGTCACAAGATGGTCAATGTTATTTACTTCACCTGTCAGTGGTTTTAATGTTGTGGCTGATTGGTGTATAATGGATGCAAACCAATATTGTTTGAAAATTAGATTTCAATATTGATAAAGATCACCTATTTTGAACCTTGTCTTCCTTTCTAGTTGACCAGGAAACATACTGTACGACTGGTTCACTTTGGGATGGGAACTTGGAGCTTTTGATTTAATGCAGCCGGTGCCATGCAGTAAATCCAATGCCCACTTCTGCTCTTTGGTCTTCCTACACCTCTACTGTTTCTCTGCTCGAGGCCTTTGCTGAACAAGCACCTTGCCTTCTGCCAATTCCTTTACTGTTGAAAGTATAAATGCTTCAAAGCAAACGCTTTCATGAGGTAATTCCCAGAGCAAAGATTTAATTAAGCGTGCTCGGTTTGTTTTTCCGAATCGTCTGTTCATCAGCCGCCGTACAATCAAACCGAACTGCTGTTTCAACCGTTTATTTCAATCAACCGGAATAGGCATCTTCTTTCTATTGTTTGTTGCTGTTCTGGCTCTGGCTGTCGTAAGTGTTTAATGAGGGACCATGAGAATTTCGCGCGTTTGACTTTGTGAATGACTTGCTGGGCGTGGTTGACGCTTGCACAGCTAGGTAATTGGCCTAAAACCAAGTTTTTTTTGTGAGAGCAAAGCCAAAAGTTGACTCTGTGTAAGTGAACCTTCCTTTGAGGATGTTTCTTCATTTGCTATTCTATCGCAGATTGCAGTTCTTAACCGCTGTCATTTGGAGTAAGGCTCACTACGCTATTATTGATATTAAGCTGTGAGCGGTTTTAACTCTTGTCCAGCTCCGTACACACAAACACCACATCGCATGTCTCACAGCAGCAGCCAAAACCGCATACAAATGGAATTAATTATTAAGAGTATGGTTTTAATTTTTAAACCAAGATCTGAAAATCTGTATGACTGGCAGCCATGTAGAAGCCGTACCACAGAATGCAATGAAATATCTGCACGGTGAGCCAAGAATACAAAGTAATACCGGTTTCTGATGGAAACTGATGTTTTATTGAAATCTTTGATAGAGGACGGTGACTCTTGTACTCACAAAGTAAATAACAGATGTCATGACGGCGCCGAAACCACAAAATAAACGAACCAAAAAATATCCTCCCATCTTTCATTGCGCCGTACAACTTGACGATTTCCATTTACCTGCAACTCCAACATGTATTTACCTGTTTTGTTTTGAATGGATGATTGCTTCCCCGCTGACCTTATTATAAAGGGTGAGAGTCATGGCGAGTGAGAGAGATGGAGGGGGTGGGGAAAAGAAATGGGTCGGCTGCGTTCTTCTCTGCAGGTTTCCTCCGTCAGGGAGACGCACGAGCAGTCAGGTGACTAATGCTGTAAATGTGCTGGCGTGCTTACAATATTGGCTGCTTGAACGAGCCAAGCCGGTCCGGCGCTTTGCTGCCTTTCTTCCTCCCCCCTACACATTTTCAAAGAGTCATTGTGAGAAGCAATTTAAACTTTTGTCTCACTGGGTTTTTCATTTTCACTTAGGGATCGGTGACAGGAATAGTGTGAGACAGGTCATCTCCTTTGGAGATGTTAACTTAGATACAGACCAAAGCTTGGCTTTCAATAACGAGCGCACGTTTTAATATCCAAAACCATCAGGATATTGTTTAACTGTTAAAGCCCTTAGACATCTAAAGCATATCCTCGCTGTAGACTTTTGGACATTCTGCTTAAAATGAGACCAGCAGTTAGAGCTTTGGGTTTGGACAACATAACACCACTCAGATGCTCCTCTCAGTGGCATAATGGCGAGCTTAAGCACACGCCTCCAGTTTGGCTTGTCCCTCCTGTCAGAGTAACTTACGTCAACCTGTCCAAGCATGGAGAAACTTTCCAGTCTTGGGGAAAAAAAAAAAACATTTGTGCCTTGTCTTGCAGACTGCATCTTCTATCTCAGGAATAACAGTTTGTTTAGAAAACAAGTGTCGTATACGTTCCAAGCTCATGTTACTTTTAGAGACCACGAAGCAACTGTCAATTCATCCATCATCATTTATACACATTGTATATGATATTTTACATTTATTTTTGCCGTGTGTTTTCGATATTTGGGCAATATATCAATAATTAGACTATTGGTCTTTAGAAAGATAAAATGTTTAAATCACCATTATTTGCACCTCTTTAGTGGCTAGTTCTCTGCAGTGACGTAGGTTGCTTTGTGGTTTCCTATGTGCCACTGGCATGCCTGAGTTTTGCCGATCCACAAGAAGCCTGAGTCGTGGCCACTGCAGCTGCTGAATACCATGACATAATACCAAATAAAAGTTTCATGTTGCTCTCCGATGATGTGGAATTTGTTTGGTTTCAGAAGGTCCAACATGGAACAGATCATTGTGTAAAGCTTGTAAGAAGTTAATTAAATCTGAACATAGAGCACAACAAACTCGGTTAAAATCATGCATTTTTTTTAAATATTGGTCAGTATACTAAACATAAAAGCCACTTTTATCAATTGCCGTTGTGTTTTCATAGAGGCTGGCACATTTCAGAATTGTTGGCTTGCCCAACTCCATGCAGTCGTTCAACCATCCGCTTTGTATTTCACATTCTCATTTTGAAAGACACGACTGGAGCGTGAGGCCGGAAGTGCATTAACCGTATTAGGTGTGTGCATTTAATCCTGCGTGGCCATTTAAGGCAGGAGGGGAGGGCGAGTGAGGGGGGGGCTCAGCGTCTGCCTGTGTCCAATGGCATTCATTATTTATTCTTCTTTGAGAGCACAAAAGTGTTTTTGGTGACAGGGGGCAATATCTAAATGGGTTCTTTGAGTGCATCTAACCCCTGTTTTCCCTCTGCACACTTCACGGCGTCCTGTCAGTGTAGATTTGTTTAAAGCTGTGCATTGGTCCCTTTGTGACAGTTATTGGTTGCTCCGTTTACTCTTTGTTCGTCTGTTAGAATCACTGATGGTGCAGTATTAATCTCTGCTACTAACTGTAAGAGCCTGCATGTTTGAATATGCAGTAATAGACTTGACATTTTGCACAAATCGATTGTATACATGCATGTTTATATATGACTATCTACACACACAAAAATAAAATAAAAATGATGCTGTATATTTGGCTAAAAGGAAAGTGACTTCTTTAATAATAGGCTAATTAGGGTCTATATTTTCTCATGCTTCTCAATGGGGCCATTAAAACTGTTCTAATGAACAACTGATCAAGCACATATGTGTAATCTGATGGATGCTACAAGTTCCGGCAGGCAGCTGTCAGTAGCAGAGAGAAGGGATAAAAACTGCTCTATCCTACCTTCCCATGACCAGACAGCAGAGTTAAGCTTCTAAAATACTCTGTGAGAAGCTCCTCGGGCTGTAAGAACAAGAACAAAGTTAGTTCTGGCCAGTTTGTTTATACTTCACGAGAAACTCAAGTGCCGAACTCCGGGGAAGTCCTCTTAGGGCCGTCCCACTGCAGCATACGTCGCACACGCTAAGAATTTTGGGAGATCCGTGAGATGGACGACGAGAGGCAACGTTGGCCAGTCATTTTGGCGACCGTGTCCGTTGGATCATGGCCTACATTCAGGATGCACCCACACACAGTATGCCGATCTCTACCCAAGAGAGATTCGTGGTCACACCAAGAATATTAGCATCTGGGAGCTCGCGGAGTGGCCGCTAGCATTTCCACTTCCAATTTCTGACCAATCACAATCTCCCAAGCAAGGACTGTTTACGTCATTTTGTTCTCGCAGCCCTAGGTGCTTGAACAAATTTCTTGCTTCTCGCAGAGTATGTAACATCCTTTAGCAACCGGCTGTTGAACCAGTAGAGTATTTGGTGGCTAAAGACTGTGATGGGAACAGAAGATGGGAACAAAACAGAACCAAAAAAAAAAAAAAAAGCCCGGAACACCAACGTGTCGGCATGGTGTCAAAGCCGGCAGGTTATTTCTTAACATAGTCACCAGTACGGCTTTATAAATGATCATATAACTTCAGAGTCTTTTTTATGTTTGTTTTATTTTGCATTGCGCTGTGTCTCGCATGTCTACAAGCACTCGTCCAGAGGCCCATCTTTCTCACTGTGACAAATTGCCACAATTACTCTGATGAAGTTCAAGGATGACACCATTATGATGATGTAATAATGAGCCCTGCCCACCTGACAGGTTCTAATAGGAAAGTGCCGGGGGACATTTCAGTGATGAATGAGCGCCTTGTTGTGTACTGCCTTTTTTTTTTTTTGTGTCAAACCCGACCGTAACCTGGATCTAAATAAACCCTCCCTCCTGGCCAATAAAATCCTGGAAGCTCCATCTTGGGGTGAAAGAACTTGGTCGGCGTGAAATGCAATATCCTGTCAGGAGTTGCTTTGAGATTTTCAGTTTAGATTAGATTCAATGTGATGTATTTATATTGTCCAATATATGCCTTTTTTTATATTCTAGGAGATAGGAGGAATAATCCGTGGATTTAATAACATCTGGGCATCATAATGTGTTTCTTACAGATGACCATACGCGATTACTGAAACAAAATTTTTGAATTATTTTGTAAAATGTGAAGAAAATAGACCTGGATTTAAAATAGCATGGGCAATACTTTGACTACTTTGGTACTAATTTCATTCATTCATTCATTTTCTGTAACCGCTTGTCCTCTGGAGGGTCGCGGGGGGGCTGGAGCCTAGCCCAGCTGTCATTTGGCGAGAGGCAGGGTACACCCTGGACAGGTTGCCAGTCTATCGCAGGACCGCCTCTATGATCAAGATTGGAAAATCTATTCCCTGTTTTTACCTGCATAGACCCTCATAATCATATTTGTGTATCCCTGTGACACTAGCGATCCGTTTGTGAAACACATTAAGTCTTCATCTTGACAGAGTTTCTTCCACAATTACGATGATACCTCGAGTCCATTAGCCTTGAAAGGTCTGCCTCAATTATACAAGGGACACTTCAAACCCCCCGCTGTGGAAGGGCCTGCAGAAACAGCTGAGAGTGTGGGCAAGGCAGCTGTCGGCCAACCTCCAGACCCCTCGCTGCTGCTCTAATGGCCCTGTCGGCCACCTTGCAGTCGCAGCCCCGTAAAACAATCTCCCGGGGGAGATGCGGCCGCAGTAATAAGGCAGAAATGTGTGTAAATATTCACCGAAAGGAGAGCGCCACTGACAGCACATCAAATATAAATGGCCTGTCTGCTGCTCGACTAATGTGTCCGTTCATGAGAGAGCACATTAAGACTGGGATGCTGTGAACTGCCCGAGGATTTGTTTTCTTAGACGGGATAATGATTGGACATCGAAAAGAGGATAGTGCTGTGTTGCATTTGGGTCCTGTAAAATTAGAAACTTAGATTTAAAATGCATTTAATTCGCATTTGCAAATACGCTGCTAAGCCCTTGCTATTGAACGATTTTTATTTATCATGTTAGCTTGGGCAAATCGACTTCATTTCATACAAATGAAGACATTATATATGCATTTATTTATTGTAAAGTTGCATTTCTTGGGAAATATAGTCAACAGAACCTCGTCCTCTTGGTTGGTCTATTAGAGCGCTCTCACAAGATGTGATTAAGCTTTCCGTCCATTTCATTACATTAATTTAATGCCTGTCAGTGCTTGATTGTACCATACTAAACACTAGTCAAAACAACCAACACCTCAGCTTCATTAGGGCGCAGGGATAATGTAACCATGTGTGCGGTTCATCAATGTAATGTGTGGAAGTGCACAGGGGAAAATGGATGCAACAAAAAAATAAGTGCAAAAATTAATTACATAACTTGATTTAGAGAGAGAGGGAAAAAAAACCTATTTAGGGTTTATAGTTTTTTACAGCAGATACTTTGACTTGTCACAGGGCCAAAAGAACAGATGTATTAAAGACGGCTGCAATTGAGCCGTCATCTACAGGCTTTGTGCTACTCTCATGCTGCTTGGTTGTGTTTTTCTGAGATCACAACCGCCAACGCCCACTTGTGGTATTCACAACCCTACAAGTGGGAATCTTCGGACTTCAAGAGTTGTGACATGTTTGCCTTAATTATGGGTACAGTTTAGCGAGTTGTAGCGATGATGAGCAAAAAAGCCCCAGAACATTTAATGCAAAGTGGACGGGCACTAACTTGAAATAATCCACTCAACTCAACAGCAAGGCAACACAATTGTGGAGATGGCCTTGTGAGCATACACCAATCAGCCACAACATCCGAACCACTGACAGGAAAAGTGAATAACATTGACCAGCTTGTGACAATGCAATGTTCTTCTGGGAAACGTTTGGACCTGGCATTCATGTGGATGTTACTTAGACATGTAGCACCCACCTAGACCAGACCAGGCACCCCCACCCCATAGCAATGTCACTCCTTGACACTCAAAAACGTTTTAGGAACAACTAAAAAAAACATGAAAACAGCACAAGGTGTTGACCTGGCCTCCAAATTCACTAGACCCCATACTAATCCAGTATCTGTGGGATCCACAGAGGCCCCTCCCCTCAACCCATAGGACCCAAAGGCCCCCACTAACAACATTCTGTAGCCAAACACCACAGGACACCCTCAGAAGGCCCATGTTCATTCTCTGATGAGTCCCAACTGTTTTGGAGGTACAAGGGAAACCTACACAATATTGGGAAGGTGGTCATAATGTTATGCCTGATTGGTGTATCACAATATTGATTGACATATGATGTAATCATAGAGTTCACCAAACATTTACCGAAAGGAAACACCATCCACGACCGTCTGTTCAAACAGAGAGAGTCTGGAATTTCCAGCTGTGAGCTACAAAGCACAGTGGTGAGGCTTTAGCCTTGGAGGTTTCTAGACACCAAAAGTCATCTAGCAGCCGTGTTCTCACGGCTCATGCTACCATCCGAACTGCAAACGTTTGTCGTACACGCCTTGCCACAACATAACCACAAGCTCTAAGTCATGCTACTGCTGAAAGTTTGAAAGAATTGCTGAGAAAACTTTCCACTGTTTATAACGTTTTGAGTTTTGCCCTTTCGGTAGGACTAATAAATAATTCTTTGTTGAACTCAAAATGAAGCCCAAGAATCGACCAAACGGGATCACAGATAACGGCGCCTAACTACCTGGCACTGATTCTTTCCATTTGCCCGAGTTTAAGCCACAAGTCAGTGTTGGCTGGGTTACACTGTGAATATCTTTGCATACAGAAGACGGATAATTGTACAACAGCTGGGTGTCTGGTGGCACAGGGCAATGCAACCCTGACTGTCGTTTGAATTGCTTTGTGATAATAACAGATAATATAGCTCAACTATTTATTTTTTTCGTATAAAAAAAGCTACATATTAGTGATTTAAAAAAAACAACAACATCTGAGCCAGTGTGAAGGAATACATTCTACTGACAGTTGTGTTATCCAATCCACATTACTGATCATTTTCTACATAAATTAGACTTTTTTTGCGCATATGTTCACATTTCACATATATTGTACATGAAGAAAGAAGAATGAAAAATGGAAAAAGTAAATACTTCTCTTGATGATCTTAGCTTACAACATGCTATGCATAAGGAATCAGTATAAATCATTTTGCCATGCATAGAGACCCAGATTGAAGATTCTTCAATTAACGGTTGATTGTTGATGTGTTCGTTTCTCTTTGTGCAATAATGACATCTGAAATTAGTCTAAATCAATAAGTCATTATTCTCTACATACAAACCACAGTAGAAGCCTCCCCGTTTATTGTATGTGCTGCATGCAGCATTAGATGACTGATGCCCCCTTGAAAACTGTTCAGTCAGCAGAAATACTCCGCACACCTCATTGCTTCCATCTGTATCGGAACTCTGGCAGTTTGCTTAACATACAGAGGCCAGATGCAGGGATTATTGCTGGACTGCTACTCCACCTGTTCAGAGAATTGTTGTTTCTTTTTCAGATGTTTATGCATTTTCAGCAATGGAGGTTCCGTACATGGAGCGCAAAGGGATAGTAGATCTGCAGTGTGGCTGAAGTCAGCATATTTACCCGCATAATTAATGAAAATGAACTGCAATGAGTATTTATTCTCCATTAATGCATAATTTATTCAATAGTTACGACATCGACTCAGACCCTGACGCCGTAGCCTGACGTGCACCTAACCCTCAGGACTGACCCTCCATCCGACCACGCAATTTCATTTTACAATGTTGTATAATGACAAATAAAGCACTTTACCTTTACTTTACCTTACCTCCCCGGAAATGTAACTAGGCGGCGCAGTGGCGCAGACTGCAAGAGCTGTGATTGTTCCACTTGGTAGTAATGTGTTTCCAATTTACTATTTTCCCTTCTTCTCCAGCTCCTCAATTTTTGAAATGATTGTTTTGAATCAATAAAGATGGAACACATAGAGGAATGGTTAATGGTTCAGAGATACAAACATTTGTACGACTTGTCTTGGCTGAAATTCCGGCGGAAGTTTCAGTTGCCACTGTTGAAAGTGAAGCAAGAAGTAGGAACAAAAATGAATGACGTTTTAACAAAGCAAACCAGAGTGACGAGTGCTTAAGTATAACTGGCTTGCACCGGCGTAGGCTACGTGCGTAGGTTACACCGTCTATGTGCAGCGGTACTAAATGAGCCTTAAATAACGAGAACTATTTACAATTACAATCAACCAAACCGACAAAATGAAAGCTAAGTATAAAAATCTACACCTCAACTACCATCATTGTGTGATTTAACTGAGACGGCAAACTGTACCAATTCGGAATAATAATTCACAGCCTCGGGGTTTATCAGATTGAGGGATTTCAGCCCGCGTTTTCTATATCAAACTGTGTAAATAACATCAGAGGAAAAAATGAAAATGTGTGCTTCAGACCTTGCTGGTTATCTTTAAAGGCTTGTAGTCGACGCCGTTCGGAATGAGAAGAAACACTGTTCCTTCAGCGAGCGCCGCGCCACAGCGGGGGTTTTTACCTGATAACGGCGAGATTGATAACGGTGCGATAATCATCAGCTGCTCAGACATGATAAACCACACATATTTATAATGCAACACTGGTCGTTGTTTTTCTTTGTCAGGCCGTATTGAATCGGCGCGTTTTGGGTAATTATGCACCCGCTAGATCTCGAGAAAGATTCTTGGTTAATTCCTCATAATACATGCGGCCCCATTTGAAATTCTTCCCATCTTTTCACGGGCGGCGATAACTTTCATTAAAGTTCCTCGGTATGCTTTAATGAAATGACCCCATTATTTGGATTTCCTTACTCTTGAATATAAATGATATGATAAGTGCAACTAAACGTCTGACAGGTAGTATATCTCCTCTAATTGGAGGCATTCGAAGATGTGACTCTTTTTATCTCCTTCTAGTGATTACAAGCATGCACTGCCCTAATCCATTGACTTTAAAATATCACTTTAAGAGGGTAAGAAGATGAATGTTTATTGCCAGTAATCCCTGACTGTGATATATGAGAGCTGCCTTTTCCTCTGTGTCCCCAAAACCTTGTATGCAAACCGCCATTCAGAATGCTGCTGAGATCACACTGTCCCCCTGAAGACTTTTCTTTTTTTTTTTCAGTAGCTGTCAAGTAATGTTTTCACCTTCATAAAGTATTTCTTATGTCGACATTGACACCTTCTTAGAGGAGCATCAAGGCTGTGTCCGGGTTAGCTGTCACCAAAGTTTAAAGGATGTCATTGTAATCTCTTTATAGCTGCAGTAGCCACATGGCTCCGTTACGGGAAATGGCTGAGTGTACTGTACATTTTTCACTCCTGTACAAATTAGATGTCCTGATTTATTGAGACCCACAAGGAGCTGTTGTATAAATCACTGTGGTTCACATCTTACTCGAACATATAGATGGCAAGAATTTTCAGCTTCTCAGCTGTATGCAAACCATAAATCATTTTTGCTTCTCCACCCCAGCCAGCATTGTGATGTTATCTTTGAAAAAACTCCCAAGCAACCCTAGTATATAAAAACATTAACAGTGAATAAGCAATCATGTACTGTATTTCCCCTTTTTATTCATTTCTGTGTAGTTGGTCAAATATATGATATATATTTTCATATTTTTATTTGATTTAAAAACAAGAAAAAAAATCGATTTATGTAAAAGTCTATCAGCCTTTAATATAACCTTATGACAAATTACTTTTGTGAAAAAAATATGCTATAAAACTCACTAAATTTTCAACTAGAAAGCATTTTTTGTAGTGATGAGAGGTCCAGCTCTTTTCAAAGATTCGTCTCTTTTGGCTCAGCTCCCTTAGAAGAACCAGCTCTTATGGCTCCCAAACGGTTCCCAAATTCATTTAGTTTCACTCTGAGCCTTCTATTTTATCCTAATTCAGCGATTATGAATGGTTTGTGCGTTGGTAAGCAAATTTTCATTTGCTGTTATCTTTACAAAAAAAACCCCAAAAAACCAAAAAACAAAAAAACAGTTACTATTATTTAACATTTTAATCAAAGCTGAGCAATGAACAACTGAATCACAGCCAGCAAATAAATCAAATAAAGACAGGCCAAAGTCTTAACATTATGACACTTTAGATAAAAGTCTTTAGTGTGGGTTGGCATTCAGAAAAAAACAGATGCCTCAATTTGGATGTACAGTTTTCTATAATTTCTTAGCGTCCTTGCATTTAAATCCGGCTCGGTCTCTCTGTCACTCTGTCAGTCTGTTAATTGCTGAACAGCTACTGTATATTATTCACTAGACTTGCCTGTATAAAAGATCACGAATGCATGTCATGTCATCGTCACGTTTGTACCATGTTATATGAAATCTGAATTTGCCTAGTTCCTTTTTGTTTCTAAACTTTAGCTTTTTCTTTAATTCTCGTCTTTTTTATCTGCTTCCTATCCTATCCTGAGGTTTCTTGCTTAAAAAAAGACAAATTTTCCTCGCCACAGTCCATGCCACAGTGCTTGCTCTGGGGTTCTTGGGCTTAGTGTGTTGTGAATTGATATTATATTGATTGGTCCAATGTCAACCGATCAGCTGATACCAGTGTACAGCTGATAAAAAGCTTCAGAGGCAGCAGTACTGGAGTAGCTCATGAATAGCAGGAATAGCATCCACTGCTGTCTAACTAATGGCCAGTCAATTATCATATCCATGATGCGTTGCAGCCCATCTGTATTTGTTTGCAATCAAACACTACGCAGCGTGATTAATCCTCCAACAATATACTATTGATGTATATGTTTATCATTTTCACTTGTAGGCTGAGTGACAACTTATATTTTGCTGGACCGCCTTTAGCTTTGATTATAGCACGCATTCGCTGTGGCAGTGTTTCGACAAGCTTCAGCAGTGTCACAAGATTTATTTCTATCCAGTGTTGCATCACATTTTCACCAAGATCTTGTATTGATGATGGGAGAGTCTGACCACTTTACGGAGCACTTTTACCCAAAGTGCTTCACAGTTTGCGTCTCATTCACCTGTTCTCACTTCTAACATCAGCGGCTGAGAGGGACCGTGCAAGTGGCTTACCTGACCATCAAGAGAGATTTCAGGCCACTTGGATCAAATGGACAGGGGGAGGGATCAAGCCACCCATCCTGTGATAAAATGCATGTTACCTCCTTAGCCTTAGCTGCTGTAGCGTAATTAAAGAATGCCATTAAATTTAGATTTTCTCAAAACCCTATCGCCATATTCTCCACAGAGTAAACGAAGGCAGCTGATCTGCCAGGAGCCTAAGAGAGAGCTCGGTTCACCTCATATTCAGATGAACGGGTGAATTAATTAATTATCGCGGGGAGTGGCGATGTCTGTGTTGAGAACAATGAAAGCTAATTGTTTGCTGTCGATTACAAAAGTCAGTTTTCATAAGGACCTTGAATCTTTAACAGCAGGAAAGCACATCTTTTATTCTGCTTATTGTTATTATGCTGTGTCTGGGTTTCCAGCTTTATTCCTTCTTTTGAGGGGCAATTAAAATGTCAGCCCCATTAACAAACTAGTTTGCCTACTTTTAGAGATCTTCTGCTTTTTGTGAATAGATCATTTTGAAATGACTCTGTACTAAAATTTGAACGAACACGTATGAAGTTGTTTTTTGCACACATTTGCTGTAATTTTTGAAAATACATAAAAAATACATTTACCAATTTACCCTTATGTGTTAGTGTTTGTATCTTAATTGGGAAAATGACAAAGATAATATTCCACATCCCAAAGATTCTCAATGGGGTTAAGGTCTGGACTCTGTGGTGGCCAATCCTTGTGTGAAAATGATGTCTCATGCTCCCTGAACCACTCTTTCACAATTTGAGAACGATGAATCCTGGCATTGTCATCTTGGAATATGCCCGTGCTATCAGAGAAGAAAAAATCCATTGATGGAATAACCTGGTCATTCAATATATTCAGGTAGTCAGCTGACCTCATTCTTTGGGCAACATAATGTTGCTGAACCTAGACCTGACCAACTGCAGCAACCCCAGATCATAGCACTGCCTCCACAGGCTTGTACAGTCGTCACTAGGCATGATGGGTGCATCACTTCATCTGCCTCTCTTCTTACCCTGATGCCCCCATCACTCTGGAACAGGGTAAATCTGGACTCATCAGACCACATGACCTCCTTCCATTGCTCCAGAGTCCAATCTTTATGCTCCCTAGCAAACTGAAGCCTATTTTTCTGGTCAGCCTCACTGATTAGTGGTTTTCTTAAGACTACACAGCTGTTCAGGCCCAATCCCTTGAGTTCCCTCCACATTGTACATGTGGTAATGCTCTTTCTTTCACTGTTAAACAGTGAGTTCATTCAGTTTTTAATAATGCGTTGGACAGTTCTTAACCCAATTTTAGTAGTTTCTACAATCTCCTTAGATGTTTTCTCTGCTTGATACATGCCAATGATTTGACCTTTCTCAAATAGACTGACATCTTTTCCACGACCACGGGATGTGTCTTTAGACATGTTTGTTTAACAAATGAAAAGCTACTCAATGCATCAGTTGGGGTTAAATAACTAACAATAGGAGACTCATACCTATTTGCTTAGTTAAATATAGGTGGTGACTTTTTTTTTGGCCAGGCAGTGTATATTCATATTTGCTTTGACTCCGTTCTAGCTCTTTAAACTCTCTGAATCAAATGTTAAACGCCGCAGTGTCTTTAGTTACAAAGCCTCAGAAGTTGAATGGGGCAGCCTGAAATCTTCAATATTTCTTTCTTTTTTCCTTTTTTCCTTAATGAAAATTGGTTCCTTCATTATACAGGATGTGCCGCACGTGTTTGCTCAAGGTCATAGAGAATATAAACTTTCCTTTTGAAGTCAGGTTCAAATTGACTGGGGCCGGAGCAGGGAGCTGGTGCTCTGCCTGATCTGCGGACCCCTTGAGAAACCTCGGCAGTCATCTTCCAGATTGCCGAGGGCGTTTTAATCAAATCCACCAAAACCAAACCATAATCACTTACTTGCACACGCACAACATACAGCGCGTTAGGGAGGTTACAGAGACGGGAAAAACAAGCGTCTTTATTTTTGGATTCGACTAATGTACCAGTAGTTTTATGCAAATGAGATGCAGTGCTATACAACCCTGACATAAGGTTGGTTCTATGAAATAAATGAAGTGGCAGCTTAGGTGGAGAAAGTAACACCTTAAATGTATTGCTGCCCTCACATCATCATTATCACCATCATCATCGGGGGACATGCTCGTTTCCCTGAGGCACGCCACGTGAGAGCTTTCCATACAGATTACATAAACTAAAATGCAATGACTACACACTTATTCCATCACTTCAAAAAAAAACAATAAAACTGCTGACATTTCTTATCCCAGTTGGCAAGATGCTAATGCTGGCACCTTTATTGGGATTTCAACCAATTTCGTTTTGACATGAGATAAGGATAAACAAGGCTCATTAGCATCGCTCTAATTAGATCTCTGCCGTGGCTCCGTAATTAGCTCAAAAAAAGCACTTCTCAGATCTCCCAAGTTACATCAAAAGGAAATCTTTCTCAATTAGAATTCAGAATCCCCATTTCATTTTCCCTTTGTTTACCTTTCCCAAGTAACACTCTCCATATATAGTGGTTGACAGCTAGCATCCATAAGATTTCCATATTTTTCCGCCCCCTAACTAGTGGTTCTCTGCCTTCTTTTTTTAAAGGCATGACACAGTTTAGAAAGTCCACCAACAGACTTCACAGTGTAGTTAAATAAAGTCTGAATACTTTGTGAAAATGCGCAAAGCAGCAACCACCTCTGATTATCACAACAAAAATGTCCCCTGTAACTACCTCAGGCTGGCCTGATACAGCCAGAAGCCACCAATCAGAATGAATTGGATTGAGGGATTAAGAGGCATGGTGTAACCAACTGATAATGCATTGAATAGAAAAAAAACACGTAGCACATAATGACCATGTAAATGCTTGATCCGATTGCTTCTCCCCGCTTGGAATAAATCCATTCTTTCTGCACACCGTCGCCCCACCTGCGGTGAATATCAGGTGAAGCGACGAGATTCCACAAGGTTACAGAAACATAAGCCCCATTCGCGCAGGACTAGTTTCACCTGGGGACCTTCAGTATTTGTGATAATTGCGCAGGTCATCTGTGATCTTAATCCCGTGCGAATCGGCCTTGTACGTTAATCAGTGAAGTGAGAATTACACCGCAAATTACCTACCCTATTTCTCGTAACACAGAGGTCCTGTGGTAAAACTAATCCAGTGTGAATCGGCATCTCTGTGATTGGGGGACAGCTGTTAGGTTGCAAAGTCGAAATGACCCATTCACCCATCCAGACATCATTACATATCATAAATACTGCCAGGTCATTTATAATTTCTCCCCTGGGATCAATAGTCTCATCACGTCTTGTTTAAAAAATGCATTAATACAAATTTGCAAGTAACTAAAGCTGTCTAAAAGTGTAGAGGTATTAAATGTATGATATTACCTCTGACAAGTAGTGAAGAAGAATGTAGCAGAGACATCTTAACCATGTATAGTTATTTAGAGGAAAACAGAGTTTACTTATCCCGTGCGAATGCGCTATACGAAACAGATGTAGGGGGGTAATTTCTAAATCGCATGATGTCCCCAGGTAAAACTAATCCTGTGTGAACAGGGCTATAGAGGTAGCAAAACAAATCGGGAGTCGAAGTGGGCAGCAACGCTGAAAACGCAGATCCGTCTTCCTCTACTGTATAAATTCTGCAGTAGAAAAAAAGAGAGCTTCCTTAGTCATATTTCCAGGAAATATGACACTCCACGGGAGGCACAAACTAATTTGCACATGTCAAAAAAGTTCTAATCTGATAGATGTTTTAGGGCCGGTAAACACATACATCTTATCAGTTCAGTTGTCTAGCCAGGAGGCTTTCAGCCAGGTCCATGTAAACGTAGTATTTTTTTGACATGCAGTCAAAGCATTTTTCTTTTTTTTCTTCCTTCCCGGTCCACTCTACGAATTTAATTGCAATCTACATCTCTTGATAAAAATGCCTTTCAAGTTGTGACTGTCAACAGATGCAAGTCATAATAGAAAAGGTCAAGGCGTCGCCGTAATTTCAGGATTTAATTGTAACCTTCAGCAACTCAAACACATTAAGTGAAAATGCAGCCACTTCATTTAACGATAATTAGTCAAGGACCCGATTACTGGTGTTGCAATAGCTTTAGCTTTTTTTGCCTCAAAATTAATGTGTCAGTAATATAAAACAGAAACCTGACTCCGGATTTGCTGTTAAAAATCCAGTCACATCATGTGTTTGCATTGACTTATTATGCTTACATTAAGTTACATACAAGTCAATATGTGCAGACATGAAGCCCACTGCTATCAACATGGAAAACCTAAGGATTTAGGAAGACTTGATTGTACATGCAGTCTGCGTTTGAAACGGGAAGTCACTGTCTTAAAGGGGAACTACTGTTTTTTACAACCTGGACCTTATTTCTGGCCTAAAATACGATCGTTTACTCACCCATATAACTTTTGTGTAATTTGTAGTCAGTTGGGAGATATTTAGATTTGCGTATATCCATATAGTGGAAGTGACTGGGGCACCGAAACGCAGCCTCGAAATTTTTATTTTTTTTGCAACATGGCTGAATATTTTCAGGTCAGAAGACATCAGACCCCGGATGATGATAACAGGTAACTCTGGATTCAACGGGGAATAGCACTAGCGTATCATAGCAAAATATTGGTGAAATGAACGAGTTTCGCGGCAGATAATGCGTTATTTAGAGGCTGTGTTTCGGTGCCCCAGTCACTCGCACTATATGGATATGCACAGATCAAAATATCTCCCGAAGGACTACAAATTACACAAAAGTTATATGGGTGAGTAAACAATTGTATTTTATGCCAGAAATAAGGTCCAGGTTGTAAAAAACAGTAATTCCCCTTTAAGGCCTCATTAGTAATGTGACCTAAACAAAAGATCAAAAATAGTTTACTTCTCAAAGTGGGACTGCAAAGGGCAGTTTTTGAAAGCCAACTTACCACCTTCTGTGTTTTCTTTTTCCACACTTGTTTTCCTCACAGCGTGAGTTCCTGCAGTTTTATATCTACAGTCTGCAGTGATTGTCATGTGAAGCCTAGACAAATAGAGGATCTTTGAGTGACCCGCTCTATTAATGGAGAATTATTCTGTCACTCAAGCCTTCGCCTTGCCACAGACATGTCATAGTTTTCAGATGTTGCTCCCAGGGCATACACACTAAACCTGTCATAAAATGAATTGTTGAGAAAGACTTTTTAAATATGAAGTGCCCAGCAATATTTAAGGGGAGTGGAGCACATCATTCAATGACACATAGCCCAAAGTGGAGGATTTCAAGACTTGACATTTGTCAGACGGCTATTCTGTTATTTCTCTTCCTTTGCAAGAGCCACTGAAGGCAGTATATTTATTTATTTTTTTACAAATGTGAGACTTGCGTTCTTTTAAGACATTTACCATGACAGAACTCGTGGCCGTTTTCACTTGTGCTGCAGTCCGTGCCACGGCTGACATCCACTTTTACACTCAAGGGTGTACACAATACCATGCATTTCCAGTCCATACGGACCTCTCACCTCTGTGTGAAGAGTCTCGCTGGAATAGCAACGCATTAAACTAACCCCAAAAACACCATGGATCACATATCTACAGTCTGTGCTGTCCGTTACCACTGTGGCGGATTCAGTCTGATTTTATGACAGATGATTGTGGTATTGTTTCCAACTCCATGTATGGTGAGAATGAGAGGCTAGAATGGCAGGTAAATGGTGAAATATTTTCTCAGTTAAGGTAGAAAACCCCTTTAAGTGCAGTCCATGTACCGTTCCCACAGATTTTTCTCCCTCAAAGATTTGTAGAAGGCAGGTGTGTGAATTGTTTCAGCAAATTAAGACGGTGTGAACCCTGACCAGAATCATTTAGACCTACTTCGACTCAAAGACAAATATGTAATGAAGAATGGTTAACTTTTTGAAGGGATTTGAAAGGATGAGTGAGTGTAGTGAGGGTGTGACGAGAGATTTAAGGTAAGGTATTTCTGAGGTAGGAGGCACATTCTCAGAAAGATTCAGAAACACTGACATAAAGTGGAAGAAGCTTCTTTGATCTGCTGAGAACAATTCTGAGCTTTTTGCGTTCAATATTCACCAGTTCAGAATGGTTCAACTGCGACTTGCTGCTTTCTAGGTAACTGCCAATGAGCCGTGCACTCCCTGGTTAAACCTGTCAGGAATGGTCTGATTAATGGTTTACTAGAGGAAGTACGGTAATTAAAGGTGTGGCGAACGTGCCGTTGACGTCTCCTGAGGATGACACATGACGACACATGACGGCCACTCATCTGAATGGTTTTACACTGCGATTAACTTTTTTTCTCACAGTGCAGCTCCTGGTTAAACCTGTCAGGAACAGACTGATTACCACTTTAATAGAGGAAATACGGTAATTAAAGGTGTGACGAATGTGCCGTCAAAGCCTCCTGAGGATGAAGACGGACAGAAACGACGTGTTGCTGAAACATGATGGCCACTCATCCAACTGCGTTTACCGGGGTCCCTAGGAATACACCTACCAAATGTAAAGCAGACCAGGTACATGGTTGTTGAGGAAAGTGAAAAATCGTTTTTAGTCCGATACCAGGTTTGGTAAGTCAGAATCTCAATTAGCTCAAAATACAGACAGATATAAGATGACATAAACCACTGAGCTCAAAGAGCAGAACAAAGTACTTAAGTCCTGGGTCAGATTAGCTATTAGACAGTGAATATAATCTCGGTTATGTATTCGACCAGACTTTCAGCTAGATACTGTATAACAAGCGCTTATGTAATTTGTGCTGTGTGTGCGGGTCAGAAAGGTGAGAGCAGTTCAGACAATTAAGCAAATAAACCAGAACCAAATCTTAACCAAATAAAAGCAGAAACGCTGATAACAGCGTGCCACAGTCACGGTATTAGAATGTGTAATTACAGCTAATTTCACAGTGGGCCTATTAATGAGCGAATGCTACAAGTACCAATACACCCGAAAGCTATCGGATATTCATTTATAGTCCTACATTATTTGCTGCATCCAATTAAGAAGACCCCCTCCTGTGTTGGGAAATCTAGATTAGGAAAAGGCCATGCATGTGGAAGAATAATAAAAAAAGAAATAATTACATGCCAAAGGTGGAGAACACTATCACCTCCGGCTGTCGTATGGAAACCTTGCATAATCACATGCTCGTACATAATGAGCGATTTCTGGCTATAGGCTTAAATACATGAAGTAAGTGGATAATTCAGATTTCAAGCCTCACGTAAAGCCGCTATACTTCAATAATTGAAGCCAAAGAGATTTGGAGCAAACACATCAACAAATCCTTACTCATAAATAAAGACAAAACGCGGTAAACACAGAGACGAAATGAGCAAATGAATTGTAATTGCGACGATCGGCGTTAAAGGCTTCCCTAGGATTTCTCTTATTTGGAATCGCAGCGAAAGTAAAGACGTTATTATGAGATCGCACCAGTCGGCAAAATATAATGTGGCAGATTTGCTGTTAAGCCGTTTTGGCTTTCAAGTAGACATTAATGTGAATTTAATGAATAAACAACAAAAAATTCCATCTTTAACTGCAGTTTGAAGGTCTGTACACGTCTCATTGTTAGGAATTACTTGTTCTGTCTATATTCACTCTACAGTACAAGCTGATACAAATGTCATCGTCTCAGAATTATCTTATGTGCCCACACTTACACGTGGATTCATCATGTGCGCAATGGTTTAAACATTTATTATTTTCCCCGAAATGCTCGACCCGTTACATCTGTGAAACAAAACCCCAGAGCCAGACGATACACATGTACAGTACGGCAAAAGTCATTTGCAACTGCCACCGACACCGGTGTCCAAACTGGCTACTTGGCGCCGTAATGTATTAGTAGCCAGCGGGGAACACGGGGGTGTTAGTTGTGGCTTGTGACTTGCTCTCAATCTCGGGCAACCCCGCTGTCAGAGAACACAGAGAACTGTTGGCAGGAGCATGTGGTCTAATACATGAAACTGTCAAAATGCTAACAGGCCTGGCACACTGTTCTGCCCGGGAGGCGGAATTATTCATTTCCCTCCCGTTGAATGGGAACACGCGAGCCTTCCCAAACCAAACCGGAGTGTCTTTACTCGAGCTTAAACTATGACGAGGAAGGGAAAAAGTCGGCTCAGTCATCTTGAGATAAGGACGTGTGGGAAATAATTACTTTGCAGTGACTGCGGTGTTTGGCAAAAACATGCGCAGCAAATATTGTGCCAAATAAGAATTAAATCGCCTTGATAACTGTTTACCGCCATCCGGTTTTATTCTGTTGACATTTAAGTGGAGCTGTAAAAGCATTTTGTATTATCATTCTTTTTTTTTTTTTTTTTATCTAACAATATAGATGTTAGTTACTGCTGTTTTTCAGACACTGTGTATACACACCGATCAGCCACAACATTAAAACCACTGACAGGACAAGTAAATAACATTGAGCATCTTGTGACAATTCAATGTTCTTTTAGGAAACTTTGGAACCTGGCAATTGTGTGGATGTTACTTAGACATGTACCACCCACCTAGACCAGACCAGGCACCCCCACCCCATAGCAATGACACTCCTTGATGGCAGCAGCCATCTCCAGCAGGATGCAGCCTGACACAGGCACACACACAGAAATGGTTTAGGAACAACTCAAAAAAACATGAAAAACGGCACACTGTGTTGACCTGGCCTCCAGATTCACTAGATCCCAAATATCTATGGGATGCACTGGAATAAGCCTGATCCACAGAGGCGCCTGCCCTCAACCCATAGGACCCAAAGGCCCCCATTAACAACATTCTGTTTCCAGACACCGTAGGACACCATCAGAAGGCCCATGTCCATTCTCTGACGAGTCGCAAATGTTCTGGAGGCACAAGGGAGACCGATGCAATATTAGGAAGATGGTCATAATGTTATGCCTGATTGGTGTACACACTCAAGTTAAATCTGAATGGTAGCTGGTGTCAGCAGCAATGGTCAAATAAACAGGTTGGCTATATGCTTCCCCAGTGCCTATGATTTTCCCCTGTGCATACAGCACTGCAGCACACTGCACACACAATCAATAGTGAATTATTTATGTTCTTTGTCCCTAATTCAACCCGGATAAAAAGTCAATAAAGAACTGCTGATTGCAGTAAGTGGGGCATCCATTCGCCTTGATTTGTCCTTTATTTAATAAATGTCAAACAAAGGCAAATTTCTACTCACTTTCCCCCATAAACCCTCTTTGATGACAGAAATGTGTTGTTTTGTAACAACAAAGCATCTCCATAATTCCACAAAAGCAATATTTTTTAGCAGGTGGAGTTTAAAAAAACGGTTTAAAATCTAGATTGGCAGGTGGAGACTTTTAGATGTATTAATTAAAATAAACAGGCCACTTTTTAAAAGACAACAACCAACATCCTTTCAGTTATAATTTTAAGTATCAACTTATTTTTCCGTTTGCGGGACTACTTTTATGAAGGGTGTCGCTCAGTCACACCGTAAAGTGAAACTGGATTTAATTGAATTACCTTCTCTTACAAGTCTTGCACGGGCACTGGTTTCTCTGGAGAAAACGCCATGAGCGAATTCTAAATCTGCTTGTAGAAGAAGAAGGTCCTGTGGTAATATTGCATTTCAGTTTAAGTCTTTGGGATAATGAGCTTAGGTTTAAGAGCAACGGGCCAGACGGTACCGGAGTGACAGTGCTGGATGAAGCCGAGGAACTCCAGGGACACAACTTCTTAAATCCTCAGCTCTTTTATGTCAGAACTTTACTCACACTTGAAGTAGATACAAGCGCGGAAAAAGAAAGACATTTAAATGGAACATTAGCAATTTATCACACTTCTCTTCAGCCGAGCTTGCTGAAGTCTTAAATAAAAAATGACAGCTCTGCTGTGCAGTGAGTCTCAGAGGTACATTGTTTAAAAAATTATTTTGGGATCCAACTTAAAGATATTGCATATGATATATAACTTTTAGTGGACTTGAAAAAGAACACAGTTTATTTCATTAGGAATTTCGGGATCAGAATATCTCGCCCCTGAAGTGAACATTTACTTAATTTACTTTACCCACATTACCAAACCACTTATTATCTGACATTGGCATCAATTAACAGTTAAAAAGGATGTGAGATGCATTTAACATCCCAAATTTTAAAACCACACTTAATTTGATTTTGTAATCTTCTTCTCGTCCCCAAACATCTGCCCGCCATTTACGATCACCACCTAAATACGTTTTGGGGAAAAAAGGCTTTGCACATATGCACCCCCATCCCCCTGCGAACCCCGGCAGCCAGTGCCATCACTTCAGGATGCATCCATGTGAAACATCCAGCGTCACTCCTCAAACAGACTACATAATCTCCCACTAAATCAGCAGATGATGAGAGATACTTTCATGAGTATTAAACTTTCTGAGGGCATCTGTCTCTATATATATAAACAGATGTTTCCTCTAATCCGCCTTCTTCTTTTTTTTTTTTTTTTTTTTTTTTTAAACCATTTTTTTGCTAAATTCTTTCCCATCCTCCTGTTTTTAGTTTTTTTTTTCTGCCCCGATTTAATCCAGTGTTTTGCTGCTCCTGATGTACGGTCAGCTCTCCGGTAGTTTGCGTTACACAGAATTAACCTCGCCACCTTAGAATGTGACAAATGTTGTTGGCTAGGATAAAGGATAATTGCATTCAAGTGAGCAAAAAATACATACACAAATACATCTTTTTATTCATGTTTCTCCACTGGTTTATGGCGCATTTTAGTATTTTTATTTTTTTTTGTTTTGTTTTACGTGCTTATTTCAAATAAAGCACTATTATACTACCACGCATTGGTGAGTCCAATAGCTTTAAAATATTAAAATAAAATAAAAAAAAATCACTTACATGTTAAGAGAGGCCAAAAATGAAACATCTCTACTTCCAATTATCACATTATTTTGAAATATAACAATAATCCCTTGCTGAAATGCCAAGAGACAAAAGGTTTTGTCAGCATGTGTTTTAACAGTCTAAGGCAACAGTTACCCCTACTGACATAGTGCCCCTTAGAGGAAACAAAATGAAGAAAAAAAAAAACCACTGCGTTTCATCTTTCAAGCAACAAATGTTATTCATATTCATTTTAACACCAGAAGAAACGCAGCATCAACAAGAACCATCGGAACTCGCAGGGATGCACCTATGTTAATGAATCAACTTCAGAGTTTTTTTTTCAACAGGGACCACTAATGAGACGTGGATTGGCAGAGGGGATCGCTGGGCGTTTGAAATGCTAATTAAATTTAGAATTGAAATTACGGCTGGGTCACATGACAATACCAAGATAGTAAAGGGAAGACTGCACTAATATAAATGGAGTCACAAGAGATGGGCAGAATTAAAGAGCAGCAACACAATGAACGCACTGCCGCAGCTGTGGGCTGGGGATTTATTTTTTTATTTTTTTATTGAGTGATACAAAAAGCAGGGGCAAAGTTCAAATCTGCTGCAGATAAGCTTCTTTGAAAGAGAGCAGACCATACGTTTGAATTGGGTGGTTCTTGAGGCCACTAAAAAAAAAAATTTAAAAAAAAATAAATAAATAAATAAAATAAAAATCATATTCATATTCCGTTGAGATAAACACTAAAGAGATCACAGCGGTTCCATTTATTCATCATGCGGTGAATCCATTATGGTGCCAGGATAGACTGCCACGTGTTCTGTCCTGCATAGCTGCTTCTGCTGATGTGAGCGTATGTTGCCTCTATAAACAGTTCATTTTAGTGTCAGTTTATCATTGAAATATGCCAGAAGCATACAAAAATGTGTCCCAATAACTAGTTTTAACCGGAGGCTAAGCAGCAAAAGCAAATGAGACCACCTGTCAGGAGACAAGTTGTGATAAAATGAAAATGAGTTGAACTATAAACCCTCTGTCTACACCTCTTTTTACTACGTTTTCCTTTATACTGTATGTATTATTCGTATAGTGTTACTCCCGGTACATCCAGCGTGGTATATGTGGCAAGCAAAGAAAAGAAAAATCCTTGAGTTCTTGAAGTATCAGAAGTTTATTGGCATGGAGACATCGTGTGCAAAGCTTGATTTGTTTCTTTAGCAAACGCATATTGCGCAATGTTATAAATAAGAAAATGGCTACACTGTGCCCATGTGTAGCACTGGTCATGAGGTGCTTCCATACCAAACAGATCTTGAGGGTAACTACCCACTGTAGAGATCCCCCAAGAACTAAATACTTCATCAACATGTAATCTAGCGATGGAATTTCCGTCTCTTTTCAAGGATTCGTCTCTTTCGGCTCAGCTCCCGTAGATGAGTCGGCTCTTATGGCTCCCAAACGGCTCCCAAATGGCTCTTCATTTAGTTTCACTCTGAGCCTTCTATTTTATCCTAATTTAGCAATTGTGAATAGTTTAGTAAGCAATTTTTCATTTGCCATTTTCATAAAAGCATTATTTTTTATCATCTTATTAAAATTTTGATCAAAGCTTTCAATGAACAACTGAACCACAATAAACAAATAAATTCTTAACATTATGACTCTTTAGGTAAAAGTCTTTAGTGCAGGTTGGCATTCGGAAATACCTGATGCCTTTTCTTCACCTTTTCCGACACACTTGCATTTACTTGCATGTTGAGGAGGGAGGGTAACTAGAGGGGGGGGGGGGGGGTATGGTGTGTCATATTATGTTATATGTTATATGTGATGTGTGATATATGTATGAGACTGTGATGTTAGCATCAATGCTGCTGTCTTTTATGGAATGGAATGACGTGTGAAGACGAATATCCTTTATAGGACAATAAAGACTCTATCTAAATGTCACTCCCCCCTGTCTAACTGTCACTCTGTGTGTTCCTGGCCTGTACCACTACAGGTCTTTGAACCGTTCTTTTTTAACACAATGGTATGATCCTTGTCTGTCCTCACATGTGACTGGCCGCATGGGGTGCCCATTAATATAAAGTCCCGCTCCTGCCTGCATGAATTCTCAGGAGCGGCTGAAGCTTCGGCTCTCCCCAACGGGAATCGGCTCTTCTAGTTCGCTCACTCTTGGAGGCGGCTCGTTCACGAACGGCACATCACTAGTTTAACCAGCGTTCGTAATATTTTCTTGCAAACGATGTCTCTGCACTTATATATTCAACCACACGATGCACAGGTCCAACACTCAAGGTTCATGTAGTGCGGAAGACGCACCTGTACTGAAGTGTGGACTCAACAAGACAGTGTTATAAGAACTGGGATTGTTCTTATAACACTTGTTAAGTTAAAGTTGACCGGATGAAAAACAGACACCCAATTATTGGTACAAACAAAATAATAACTTTACATGTTTTCTATTCATTCTCCTGGTTTCATTATTCATAAATAAATGAATCATTTTCTATGACTTTCATTTAAAGTACAATTATTGTTAAAGAGCGCTACTTATCAAAGTATAGAACCAGTCTGAAAGGTTACAATACACAATGAGCTCCAAAGCAATTTGTGTGCTCTTCTGTCTGGCATTTGCCTTGAAAATAAAATGTGTCTTCGAAATGTATTATAGTTAAGAGAAGGACATGGTCAGGCAATTTTGTTTGCCATGGTTAAACTATTTTAGATAAGGAAAGATAAGATGAACTATTGATTCTTGTGGAAGCCTCGTGGATTTAAAGAACGCACAACAAAGCAAAAATTAATGGGAATGGAAAAGTAATAAAGGTTAATAATGAATTAACTTAAAGATTGAACATTTTCTGGCTGTAATAAATGTCAGTGCATGTTGTTTACCAAGAAATCAAAAACGCACAGGCCCCATGTATTCTAGACAAAAAAAAAAAAAAGAGTGGAGGGGGCAGAGGAGTCATGTTAGAGAAGCTTTCTCAAAATTGCACACACTCCGAAAGCACACGCTGGGAGGAAAGGTTGAGAGATTTAATGGACGACAAAAGCATCCCGATAAGAAATGACAGCCTTGCATGCTTATAAATATTAGACCCCCAAGTGCAGCTCTGTCAACCAGAACATCATTTACGCTGCCAGAGGAGTGTCTGCATTGATTCAGTTCGCCACTGACCGCGCATTCAAACAACATGGGGCAGCCTCCTACCTTGTCAATGGGAATTTGATGGGATGTTATGATGTCTGATGCGGCCGTCTCGTGAAATTAACAAGACAAGGACATGATGTTGATGCGTTCGCACTTGTTCTGGGGACCCCTTGTTTAAAAGGTTTCAGCGATGTTTGTCTGAAAGGGAACGGGCGCATTAAATGGCCATGTTTGCTTTCTTGCAATGACTTGACGAGGAGATCAATACATGTCTCATATCTCTTCGTTTAATATGACGTTGCAGCATTTTGGATGGCACACACACCAACCAGTCCGAGGTGCAGACAGGATCCAGAACCGATCACAGGCGGCTCGTCCTGTCGAAGAGGCGTGGTGAAGCATGGCGAGTTACAGACGAGGGAGAAACCTCTGCATACAAAACAGCTGATGCAGAATATCACAAGGGCATTATTGGCAGGAGCCATAACACCTCCCCTCGTAGTTTTGTTTTTGACAAAGAACAACTACAATTCCCATTACATTCTTGATAGAGCATTGGTTAGAACATCTTTTAATCCCTTTTTGTGATATACATCAAGGTTGTAATCCTGAACAATTAAGGCCCGCACATGAGCCGTTGGTTGTGACTGTACAGGCGTGAGCATTAGAGGTGCTGGAATGGTAGATTTTGTCACTTTTGAACAAGGCAAGGCTAGGCATTACCAATATGTCTAATATTTATACAAAGCTAATCCTGCGCTCATATTTCAAGATTGTTTTGGGCCAATTTATTACCAAATTCACTAGTCTCCCAACAAGTGGAGGAGAAACCAGGTCCAGACCAGGCTTGGCACTGACATTCGACCAAGATTGCCTGGCAATGCCAAAGTGTTTGCAGATCCACTCCTAAACATGCTTAAATCACTTGCAGACTCAACAGCTGACAGTGCTGTCAAGCAGTGGGATACATCATGGACATTAAGGCTAGCGTTAGCTAACATACTGCTACCGCCACCTACCAGACTCGGGTGTGAATCAGTAGATTTTGTTTACACCCGACCTTCACTGGCCCCATTCATTGCAATAACATCCGTCCTAGGAGAACACGGACGCAAGTGGCCAGCTTTAAGTACCCATGTTCGCACAAGCGTCCCCAGCCACCACTCGTGATCCGATGTCAGTTTCGCACTCTGTATGCAAATAAACATCATTTGGGGCACGTATGATGATTGTATACAGCTGCTGTCTCTAATGAATTGCTCTCAAAGTAGCACAATCACATACAAATGTTTATTGTGTGTGCTCCACGCCGGGGGAAATGACAATTATTTTGGAGCAAGCTGTGAAGTCTCTCTCTCTCTCTCATTGAAAAAAACACATATTATTATCATTACATTATTATAAGTTATTAGTTATTTACTGATCTCTGCCCGGGAGTAAGTTAATTTATAGACTTGCACCAAGCTCCAATTAGAAGTGTAACCCTGAAAGTTTCCATATGCACCACTGTGCGGTTGAAAACAGAGACAGAAAAATCTAAGAAGAAAGAAAGAAGTAAGAAAAGGGAAGAGACACCGGAGATTTTTGAGGAAATACGTATCTTAACTACATGCGACTCCTTATACAGCAACATGATCACATTGATAATGCAGATATGTTTTTTTATGACAAAATCACAGATGGTGTACACATACCGTATGAACGAGTCCCGGGTGTGTTTACACCACAGACTGTATAAATACGGACAATGCGTCCCCACTTCCTTGCATTGGCCAAACTGACACAATTCCGCCGTCCATCTTTATACTGTCTGTGCTTCACACCTATACATTAAGCTGGCCACTTGCGATTGGCTTGTCCAGGACAGATGTTTGTTTATTTATTTATTTTTTTTCCCCCAAGTTCAAAATTAGATGCAACCGGATTTCACAAACATGTGGGATTTTAACACTCCTATAGTCTGAGCCCAGTTTAAGACATCATGTTTCTATTTTCTTGAAATAACACATTTGTTTATTGCATGGCCCTTTATATTTAGAGAATTTAATTTAATGGTTGAAAGAAAATCATTAATGCTGACGTGATCATGATGAGATGTTAATGTCCTTTCGTAAATGTCACATGAGCTGAGATGTGGGATGAAACTGACATTATGGGTAACCATAGACAACAGCTTCCCAGGCTCTTTAACTGCGTCATCTCACATTCATATTCTGTGAACTCTAGAAAACCTGGGTTTAAACTTTTCTGTTGACTTGCAGATTAAATCACAAGGAAATCAGGATCCCCAGTGGGGATAAACACAGCTAAGTCCTCCAGAAGTACTGCCAGTCCTCTCGGGAGGCAGAGCCTCTGCAGCGGTGGAGGCGCCAGAGCCTGTGACACCCCACATTTCTTTTCCGTTGCCGTAACAAGAAGAAGCAGCTACCTGCCACTTTAATTGCATTTCTCACTTTTGACTAATCACAGACGACACGGTGGCCCTGTGGGCAGCCAGCCAGCTGGAGCAGAAGGACACTGTATGTCAAATTTATTTCCTAGCAACAAAAACCACGACGCTAACAAAGAAAACTGCCCCTCCCAAAAAAAAAAAAAAGTGTTCATTTTTTAGTTTATTGGGATTTGATTTGCAGATGTGACCTTTGGAGCACATTCACAAGGCCTGAAAGGAACAAGGAAACACTATGGGGATAAAATTTAAGAGTAATTAAAACATCAGTGTCGTTGCTTCGTCTTCTGCTTTTCTGTCGTGTTTGTCGGAAGATTTATCTTGTTCTCAGAAAAAAAAAAGAGAAGAAGTTTGACATTCATTTACTTACCGAGTAAATAAACGAGAGAAAGTAATTACATTTTTGTCAGAGAGATGTTAATTTAACACACGACCCTGATCTTGGTTAAATTTATATTGTAGCTTGTGTTGTACAATATTTGAGTTAATGTTTGGTCGTGGATGAAGTATGGAAAGTTTGGCATAGCCTTGAAGCAGCTCTCAAATGCGCTTTATTAAGCTGTGCTGAACACTTTCCGATTTTATGCTATCGTGGTGAATGGTGCTTTGTTTAAGCCCTGTATTGTTCAGTTTCAGGTTGAACCTTTCTACAGTGGTGTATATCCATTTATTCATTCATTAGTTCATTCATTACCCGTAACCACTTGTCCTCTGGGTGGTCCTTGGTGGGACTGGAGCCTATCCCAGCTATCACTGGGCGAGAGGCGTAGTACATCCTTGAGAGGTTGCCAGTCTATCACAGGGCATGTCTAGAATCTGTAGGTACATGGTCTTGGTACTGGAAGCTTTCAGGTTTCAACCTGTACTGTTTGTAGTATTGAGCAATCACATGCGAGTTGGGTTCGGTTGCATGCAAGTACACAGTGTAGAGCATGGGCAGCAGAAGAGGCAAACATCCGGACATACGTGGTTCGCACAAAAGATGGTAAGTCACAGCTGTCGAGCTAAATCCTTAAACAAAGCTGCTGTAGTGGTTTTAAACCGAATTTAAATTGTCCAGTAGATGTCGTCTCTCAATTCTGTCTAGTCGGACAAACTGACAGTTTTGTCCCAGATATCCTTTAAATGTTATCTAAATATCCGCTTGCCTCACCCGAGACCCCGCAACGTTGGCCGGTAAACCCCAGAGGCTAAGTCAAGGGGGTTCTGGGTTAGGTTGCTGCTAAGTATTACTCTTCCTAACTCTCTGCTCTGCTTGATTTAATCTTGATGATGTTTAAGGGATTCAAATCTAAACATTTTCAGACTTTTGCACCGTTCTGCACTCTTGTGCTCAAATGAAGCAGTCAATGCCTTCACTAAAGTGTTGTTTTGTGTGGCACTGCAATGGACATTAGTGACTTTAAAGAACTGACGCTAGAAAACTTTTCTCTAGATGTTCTTTGAGACCCCATAACAAGCATTGAAAAAGTCATTACTGTGGACAGCCGTCAGTGATCAACAAAATCATACAGTTAGTAAAGCTGTTACCCTATACTGAATTAGCCCGTGGGTAGACATTTAGGGTTTTCTTTCTCTTCAAGGGAATTTCAAGTCCCCGAGCCATGGCATTTAAAAAATAGCCATCTGAATCAATGTTTTCTGACATCTGTGTCCATCGAGTACTTCATGCCGCTATATGTATTAATGGAGTTTGTTTGCCTCACAGCACTTTTCATTTTCTAGCTGTGATTGTCACACTCTGGTGTCGCTGTCTGTTTGGCATGTGCTGATAGGACAGATCTGAGACAGATATCCCCTACTGCACGCCTCAGAGACTGATCCACGCGGCTGCTAGAAAAAGGCTCACCTCTGCCACCTCATAAATGCTGGCCTTGCAGAGCCATCACGGGCGTAGTAATCTCTCTACTGAAAATATGCCCATATGTGCCGGATCGCCTCACTCAACCGGTAGCATAAACACCGATAGTAAGCGAAAGCGGCTCTTTAGGGTTTAATTACATTTTGGTCTGTTCTGGGCTACATATAGAGCAATTATGTTTCCAAACAAAACGCACTTATTGCATTACCGTGTGCAGATTGCCGTCCTCAGAGATGATATAGCAGCTTACAGTAAGTTAATTGGGCGGCTGGACCATGGAGGCGAGATGAGTCTAATGTCTGTAAAACACTTGGTATTTTTTTTTTTTTGTTGCTGTTTTGATAATTAATCTTCTTGGGATTTCCTTGCCAGTTATTTTTAGGCTCCTCATTATTCTGCCAGCCGAAGGTCACACTAACGAACCAATAAGTGACTCGGCGTTAGCCAGTCCATCCACTTAACAGTCAACTTATCATGAGTTTAATTACGGTTACCATTAGTATTCCACTGCCAGACTTTAATCTCGTGGGTGGTATTTAAGTCTGTGAAGTGTGCAGCCTCTTCTGGCCTCCGATGATGTTCATGGCGTGACAAGTTATTAGATGCAGACACACTTAACACCTGTTCAAATGTAATAAACAAACAAATATATGTACGAGGGGTGTCACTCAGATCAGCTACAACTTCGAAGCCACTTGCTTGAAAGTGTGTAGGACCTGTTGTGACGGCAAAAATAGCTCTGAACTGTGAGACATGGACACGGGACCTTTAGGGGTGTCCTGTGGTGTTTGGCACTGGTGCGCTGGCAACAGATCTGTTGGTTCATATGGGTTTGGCGGTAGGGCCTCTTTGGATCGGGCTTTTTCCGGCGCGTCCGGCGGATGCTCGGTCGGATTGGGATGTAGGGACTTTTGGAGGCTGAGAAAGAACCTTGGGCTCTTTGTTCTGTTCTTTGAGCTGTTCCTTAACCCGTTTTTGTGGTGTACCAGAGCACATTGTCTGACTGTGGAAGACCGCTGTTGTCGGGGGCAGCTGTCCCCATGTCGCTTCAGCAATGTTGAGTTGGGTGGAACGTGTCAAAGGACCCAAGGTTTCCAAAACGATCAATGTGTTTCACTTCGCCTCTCAGTGGTTTTAATGTTATTGGTGTATATGTTAAGCATTAACCATGTCTCAGTGCAGTTTGGAGCCAAAACATACCCCTCAAACACATTCTGATACTGAAACAGATGAACTGCTTACTGCAGCGATTCTGCTCTGTAACTCGGCTGAAATAAAAGTGTAGGTGGGTCTTGAATTCACTTTGATCTCGTTGAGTACCTTGGAGTGCAGATTGGCAGCACTTTCATAATTAACTCAGATCCATGCTCACCTACATTTCACCGGAGTAAGAACAATGTCAGATATTAACTGCGCTGGCATCTGCAGAAACTATTGTTACCCTCTCGATGCAACTCCTAAAACCAAGGAGTAGATTAATGCGCTCCTTGAATTAATGTATTGTAACATGTATTCAAACTCTTTGGATTTCTCCTGTCTTTAAATAGCTCCTTACGTACTGTATATACCTTTCCTTGCTGGCCTCATTGAGTCTTCTTCTAATTCCACATTCTGGTTTATACACTTTAGCATCCAGGTATTTAGTTGATGACCTCATCCCGAGTGCATAGGATGAATGAGCAAATACCACCTCACTTTCTTGCTTCAGGAAACTAAATGATGACTCACTGATGTAGATGAACACTTGGCTCGCTGCAGTAAATAAGATTCATGACAAAGTGCTGTCTAGAAATATTTTCTAAACAGACTTGATCTAAACGCAGCCATACAAACGGCCGTGAACACTCTCAGGCTTTCCATTACATTATGCTTTATATGATTTATACGAGCGCCAGTGAAACAATAAACTCACTCCTCCATTTATATATGGAGCAGTTTCTTTACTCGTGATATTAGGTGTTCTGCTGTTCAGAGTGTTGAAGTAGCGCCAGGGACAGCAGGGCATGCTGTCACATGGCTAGGTTGTCACATTTGCTCAGAAAACCAGAGGGCACAGTCATGCCACTTCCTGTTCTGAGTTCAGTTTCCTGTTTTTACACAAACAAGGTCATTTAAATCTCATGTAAGAACTCTTTTATTTTTAAATGCAAGGGGAACGATCCACTGTGCAACGTGAGGGATTGTTGATATTGAGATGCCGCAAGTCGGATACCTTACAGTCGCTCTATGGTACTACAATAACTAATATGCACACATGGTAGGTAAAGGCTGGCTGTGTCAACACTGTTTGGAATATTTCACTTGTGTATAAATGTGCGTCTTCACGCAGATCTGGAAATGTTTTATAAATGTAAATGTAGCTACATTAGTTAGAGCCGTCAGGAAGCAGCAGATATGACAGCACCGCTTTTTCACGTACGGGTTGGCTTCATGAACGTGGCGCAATATCTGATGGAACAGATGCGTTTCAGATTTAATCGGTGCACCTTCCTTCCCTAATGTGTTTTGTTGGGACATAACCGGATTATGTATTGGGCTGTCACTTAGCTGACCTCACAGCAGGGCTTGCTTGTATATGCAATGGAGTCACCTGAAGCTGGTTATTATTCCAAGAATAAAGTGCTTAACATGGGGATGAACCAGTGGGTCATCGGTTCAGATCCCAGAATGGTCAATATGCAGCGCATTCCCCCGAGCGACGCATCCAACCCTTCAAATCTGTCTGGGAAATTCATGCATTTCCAATGTTTATAATCTGCAGGTTATAGTTTGAGTAAGTTTTCAGACGGGTATAGCCATGGATGCATTCTAGTACAAAAGTGCATTGAGTTTTCTTTTGTTAAAGACATTTTTTAAGGGTTTTTCTGAAAGAGTTTGCTGTGTTTCCGTTATTTTTACACAACACTTGATACTACACTCAAGTGAGTAGATATTGGATTGCGTGTTCTACGGTTGACTCCATTGTGTTTTAATCTGTAAATAAAGTTTGATACAGGAACACTTATTTCGATCTTTTGTGTGAGGCAAGTGTTAAAGCCTTCCTGGCTCTCCTTTTACCCAGGCAAGTTGAAGATCTGCAGCCCAACTGTGAAATCTTGCCAGGCACTGATGTAGTAAAAATAATGATATGGCTCAGAATGTCTGTCTCTGTGAAACTGGGGCCTAAGGATGCCATAGTCTCGTTCGAGTTACAGGACAAGGACCGAGTTCTTTAAATTAAAAAGAATGACACTGAAATCCACTACATGATTGCGTGGGGGGCTGTAAGCTCTGTCAGAATGCGTCTGAGTGCTCATCGGTACTGTGGCTGAAGTCATCCGGTGTGACTGATCCAGTGTACACAGTGACAGAAGACTGCTGCTGGTGTTGTGAGCTGACATGCTGCTGCTTTCACATCCGCCGCACATCAGCAAGATGTCATCTCGTTCGAGGACTCCGCCTCTGCTCGCGGAGCTACAGTGAACAGAAATAACATGGAAATATGCAGTAAATAAAACCAAACAACAACAAGTATCCTGTTGTTCTGTGTATTTGTTTTGTGAGCAACAGTAAAGAATGCATGTAAATGATATTGAATCAGCTTGTCTTGCAGGGCGTTGCACAGACTATTTCTGCAAGGTATGTAAAAAAGGATAATGGTACTTTTGAAATTACAATAGCTTATACAACAATTTTATGAGTGGCCTAGCATGAAATTAGATCCTACTCAAGCCCTAAAACTGCATTATTGAATTTCATCTGTGCAATGATGTCTCTCACAAGCCCCCGATGCCAGCGTGCGGCCAGATGTGATAGGAATGTAACCGATATGCTATGAGACTGCAGGCAGAGATTAACAAATTTAATCTACATAATCAAATAATGTAAAATAAAGCCGGCGCTGTTAAGCTATAGACCCTGATGTAGATTGTTTCTGGACAAAGGCCCAATTTTAATACCGTTCTCACCTTTAACTCGGTTTCTCTGCCAATGTCGCGCTCTTTCATGCTTCCGTTCTGTTTATTTTCATCAGTATGCCGGGTCATGCCCCTCTCCCCCATTCCACCATCTGCCATATCATCCCAGCCTCAAACCGAATGAGCAGGGCGCTCGTGTTTGTTCTCACCATTGGTCACTTGGCTGTTGCGAGGTGGGAGGGGTAAGTAGCTTGGGCTTGGGGGGGATGTGGGGTGTTAATGGGCGCAGATTGATGCATGATGAGTGTCTATATTATGCTAATGAACTGCTACAGACCCTTTCATATGTTCCACGGAATGAATTGTGGTTAGCGCTAATGGCTAAATTTTGCATAGGGTAATGGGAAAATCTCGGACTGCCATCTCACTGTGGCAGACCAACACTATGGATCGAGCAAAAAGTTCATAAGAGGAAGCAATTATTTATAATGCTGACGCAAGATTTTATTTTTTTGGAAGCTGCGCGCCTCGTGACAATATATTTGACGGTTCAATGCACTCATTACCATTTTATCACAGGAAATCATTTTCAAAGTTGAAAATACTCATGTAAATAAAGGGGGTAACACCTCACAGAAGTGGTTGATATGACCTCTAATTGATTCAAGTTGATTGTCGTCCTGTTGTTTACACTACTTATGTGGCATTTTGTGATTATGTATTTTGAAAAGATAGCATAAATGCAGCAGCGAAATATTACCATCGTATTACGGCACCTCCCGCCCCCACCCCTTGGCGTTCAAGTAAATTTCTTTTCTACAAGACGACCCCCTGAAAAAGAGACGAAAATTGCCGAACGAACTGAGAAAAAATTACCAACATGAACACCATGATTCCTTTAAGTGTCTCCCCAAACCCCGCCCCCTACATAAACCACGCCCCATCCACAAGCCCCGCCCCTTAAAGCTGCAAACCTAGGGGAAACACTGGACTATTTATAAAACTGGATGTTGTTCCTATTTTTTTGGTTCATGAATTGTAGAAAATATCTCCAGCATTGGGGACAATTCAACTACCAGGGCTTAGGTTGTTCATCTTTGTGGCTAGCATTAGCAGCTAGCCCTGCCAGCTAATTTAAGTGACTAGCAGACGTTGGGTAGCGACTAATCTTTCGGAATACTGTGAAAATTTGCCAACATCTCCATTTTAAGAAATCCATAATGAACATATTGATAACCTTAACACTATTTCTTGTTGTGTCTACTTTAACTGGGCAGTCTGCTGCAGAGATCTGTAGGCGTATTCCCGTGTGTGGTCAATAAACCATGATTTGAACCTTTCAGTCAGAGATGGTAGTAAAATACAGATTTTTAGCCTCACACTGAGTTAAGTCAAAAATTTCATTCAATGATAAACATTGTTGAACATTTTGCGACATGTTTTGTTTTTGTTATCCTCTTTCGCGTGTGGTTGTATTTTAGATGCAGCACAGACGTTATTTGACATCCCAGATTCATAAATTGCTCTGTGATCTGTGATTTCCTTCTCCAAGCAAAAACTATGCAGTTTCTTCCTTTCTTTTTTTTTTTTCTTTTTTCGCTTCACATTTGTCTCGTCTAGGTTTACACGTTTCTTTGTTCAAATCCTTCATCCGCCATCTGCTGGCCTCGGCCCCGGAACAACACAGCCAAATGACTCCCTACCAAAGAATGGAATCTGTTTTGTTTCATTGTTCTGTTGTTGCTATGTGTACTTCTCTAGTCAACGCCGTCTGGAGCAAAACAAGCTCACAGCCACGGTGACGGTGCTAATCTCGTGTCTGAAGTCTCATGGGCACAGCAAAAAGGATTGAAAGGTATGGCCTTTCGCGTTAGGTACGAACTCGCGTCACATGTTTGTGGCATGAGCGTGCACTCTCGCATATGTCCTGATAGAACATGAAAAACAACTGAGACAGTATGACCCACTTGTCAAAACTGTGCAATTACTCTCCAGTACTCTGGCGGTCGGAAATCCCACAGGGTGCCTTAAACCTGTAGATTAATTCCAAGAAGTACCCAATAGCTGCTGTTCCTGCAATGCCATCTCATTGGAAAGTCTTTACAAAAACGTCCGTTGTGTATCTAACCGAAACTGCAGCAATTCAGGAAAGCATGTAAAACACTGAGAGCTGAAGTGAAAGACATGACATGAAATGAACGACATGACTCTGATAACAGCTGCACAGAGATGCTTTAAAAAGGAAAGTCTACAGCTATAAGGAAGGTAAAGGAGATAGTGGGTGGTTATGAAGTACCTGTGCTGCCACTTTTTTTCCCGTTAACTTTGTTAAAGTCAGAAATGTTTCACCTTCGAATCTCAAGTGTTTCACCTTTTGAGTAAAGTAATTCAAGTTGCCTGAGGTAAAGGAAGTCTTTACAAATGTCTTTATCGCTTTTTACTGTTCGTCTTTTCAAGTCTCCGACGACGTTGAGGACTATTTTGCTGTTACTACATGAAGCCCATACAGTTAGTTTGGCCTGGCAGATTTTTCCTGGATCATAATAACCTCTCAGCTGAGGGGTTCCAGGCCGGCTTTCTTCCATAAACATATTGTAGGCAGAAAGAATGTGTCTAGCTTTAATGCTAAAACTTGCTAGGGAGCCTGCAAGTGATGTCAACACTTAAACACTCTGGAGCTGATAAGTTTGCAGCCTAAGGTGTAGGGTGTCGAGTGCTAGGTTAGAAAACCTAGCACAGTCATTGTTTCCTCCTTCATTTACACACTTAGTCCAGCATTCGAAGACCACACAGTTCCCGTCTTTGCAGAAGCAGGCATCATGTCCATGGCGGTGAGGGTGATCTACCTCCCGGGACAAAGTTTATCTCCAAGGCTTTCTCTCTTGTGTTTCTCTCTTCCCCACTGTGCTGCACAAAGGGGCACCATCCCTTAATGCTGCCGCCACATCCTCGCGGACATCCTCGGCTGATAAGCCCTTGAGACAGAGGCAGCAAATGACTGCCCCGCGGGCTGATGTTGTCCATTTTCTCAGACAGCGCTGACTTGCAACTTTCAATTACCCAAGACAGAAACGCCACAAAAGTTATTAACCTCAAACTCTCTCCCACTCACTCAAAGAGCTGAACTCCATGTGCTCGCGATGAGAGCTGTGCAACACATCTCCTTCAGCTATAGGCCACAAACTTCTCACTCATTGCTGTTTAACACGGCTTTAATAGATACCTTCACAGCAATCCTTGCTCTCTATTTGCAAAGGTTTGCCAGCCAGCATTACACTGAGCTCTTTCTGGGAAATATTTAAAGATGTGCATTTATATTTGCCAACTTCCCCCATAATGTCTTTAAATGAACACTTAAGTAGATTTTAGAACTAATTTGTTAAGCTCCATCTACATGCAAACTCTGGACAAAGTCCAGAGAATGAAGAGTTTGTGTACAGACAAGATAAAGTCTTTTTAATGTTCCAGTGATTTGAACATTTGCACTCTCCCATACATCTCCTCCGTGGGCTGCAGTGCAGTGCATGCGTGAAAGGGTCTTTAGTCATTCCCGTAATAGCACTAGCTGGAATTAGTTAGCAGACAAATTCTGTAAAATTACTGCAAAGAAAGAATATCTTGGTAGCAAGGTCTGACTCGTTACATGGCAAAGCAATGTGCATTAGTTATAAATTATTCACTTCCGTAAGCGAGTAAATTATTTTGATATTTCCCCCACATTTGCTGTATTCATTTTACAAGCTTGCCTGAGGTCGTCACTTGGGGTGTAATCATGGGACTCACTTCTAGGCAGCCGGACTTGGTTGGCTTCAGGGAACATGGTCTATCCCTCATTCTCGCACTTTACCTTTTTTCCCCCCTCCCTCCTTCTTTAGCCAGTTTCCCCTGTCTCCAATATATCAAGCATCTGAATATATGCATGAATCATGAATGTGATGGTTTCATAAATGCAAATAATATGATGCCAAAGGGTGATTTATTTATTTATTTATTTTATTAAATGTTTTGCTTATGTGCATGTTTATGTGCCGTAATGTATGTATGATAAAGCGGCCTCTTCAAGGTTGACTGGCTCACGTGAAACATCGTCGCCAGATGATTTGATAAAATAACATTTGGTGCATCTTGACAACAAAAGTCAAGACATTTCATTTTGTCACCTTAATGCCCTGTGAAAGTACTACATCTGCTGCTTTCTATTACGCCTCATATTTGTCAAGACTTTTGCCAGCATTCTCCTCGTTGCTCTCCAACTCGGAACAGAATGTCTTTCCAATTGACATTCAGCACCACTGCGGCATATAACTCCTATCTTGAATGTTAAACAGATATGACACGGCGCTCTTATTGTAAATAATTTGGCACAAGCTTTGGGGTCAGCCAACTGAAGAGCGTCTACTTTCTCTTCATATCGAGGCCTTCTGTTCTTCCAGCTGCCGAGCTGCCTATATTTGAGACAGGTGTCATCAGTCGCAGTGTGAAACACCTTCATTCTTGATGCAATTATCCCTCTGGCTCAGTAACTTAACCTACAACGTGGCTGGGAGGCATCCCAGTGTTTCCAGGAATCTTCTCTGTCTGTGCTGGAATATTATGACATGAATGATTATATGGGTGTGATGAACTGACCCACAGTAATGTAGTTGTCTTTGAAAAGTGCTCTGTCGACTGGAGCCCCGCTGTGATAAATCAATGTGTTAAACAGTCTGCTTTCTTCGCGAAGAAAATGCTTTGTTGGGGAGTAGGACATGTGCCACGGAAAGTGCTGCACACTCCGCCTTGAAACAAACATTCGCACGCATCGTTTGGTTTCGACTAACCAGTTTCTTCATTGGTTAATTGTCAATCTGGTCAGAGTCTAGACACAGCTCAAGGATTATTAGAAATAAACAGCAGACGTCCTGCCACATTTTGGAGTGCTGCAGCACTTTTGGAAATGAGAGATTTCGGGTAGAATATTTGTGGGTGATGGGGAAAAGTAAGGCCGTGTTTGTGCATATTAGATGTGTTGGCAGTGTCGGACGAAAAGCAAAGTCTGAACCGTTTTTTGTTTTTTTTTCAGCCACCCAGGATTGGGCACATTGTATCATGTGAAACAGAATGAAGCAAATAAAGCCTCGAATAAAATAAGTGATACTCTAGCAAGCGCGGCCAAGATCAGATGAAAAGAAAACCAACTTTTTTACAATATTTCTTGTGCTGGATTTTAGGGCTAGCAGCTAAACCAAGATACTCGCTGTTAAAAAAAAAAACAGTATTACCACAAAGAAATGCCAAGAAATATTCACCTCAATGTTGGAGGTAAAAAAAATAAATGAAATAGAAAAGGGCAATCGCTGTATTTCTTTTACGATTTTTGGTCTTAGGCAACAGAGTCGGTGACAATCCAAACATACCACTGTATTGACAGTGAATGGGCCAGAAAGTAGGTGGTTCGGAATACAAGGCTGATGCATGGATTCCACAATGTTAGGCTTTGCTGGGTAAGGGTTGTAAGATAAACTTGTGCTCCGAGACAGCCGAGCAAATTTGGCGAAAGAAGCGAATCTCGCCGATATGCCAAACCTCGGCTGCACAGCGCACTCATTACGGCTGGTGGAGAACAATGGACTGTCAAGTCAGAGAGCAGTCACGGACATCATTGTGATCCTAAAAGAGTGTGCTACACAATTCCGCCACTCTCGTCTTGCCAAGCAGAGGGACATTCAGAAGATCCTTCGCCTGCCTGGACCCGAACCAATCCCGGCTGTCGCACAAGGAATGAAAGGAATGCTGGAGCCGAAGCATGCTCTTGGCATCTGCTCAGGTGAACAATAAGGATTCTCATTGCTCATTAGTGTGCCGCTGTGTACAATTTGGTTGAAAGTCTCATCCAAGCATTTTTTTAGTATGTTCATATGTCGTCTGGACTAAAGAAATAGAAGACTCCAGCAAATCAGGAGAGAGAGTCTGGTCAAACGTTGCAATTTGTAACATTCTCATATCCTTATTATGAGAATTGTGCATTCTCCTCTAAAGAAAGCTATGTCGACCAAGGCCAGAGAATGGCTTAGAGAGGACATTTTTTTTAATTAGAGTGTCATTTGCTAGGTCAGGTGTATTTAGACAAACCTAAACCTTAATTGTGCTATTTTTGAGTTGACCGTATTTTGAGTTTGGGCCCTTATTTTACAGCTGCTTTTAAAATCAGGACAATCCATTCAACCTTTTTTTTGCTTGGTCCTTGACATTTGTCATTAAGGCCTGCTCTGGGTAATAGGTCACCCACGTTGGGTGCCGTCTCATCAGTGCAGATATAATAAGATGTCTTCTCTGTTTGATGCCTCTGGGTTTCTTTGTCATGGATTTCATAACGTAGCTCTCTTCTTTTCTATCGTACCGTACCATTGTGGACTGGGGTTTCTGCTCGGCCTTCATCTTTTTTGGGGGGGGGTTTGGGGAATATTAAGCCTTTTGTGGTAACAAATAAGAAAAGGGCTGCACGGAACCTCTGCAACAACGTAAAAGAAATTTGAGATTGCTGGGCTAGAAGGAAGAAATTGAGGATTGCGTATCGAGGCTACATCAGCTGCTAGCATAGCTGCAGAATCTGTGGCAGAACAGTTGCAGTCAAGTTGCATTGTGGCTAGAAAGCACTGATTTAACGTGAACCTCAATAGTCGCACTACTTGCTATGTGCTGCATGGAAATGTGTATCGGATGCTTTGTTATACCTTGAACTGAAGTTTGAACTTGTTTTCTGGAAGCGGCACAACCCAGAGGGGCCTTTTTCCGCGTCAAACCGTGTAGACAGTCCTTGGTCAAGTATTACAAATTGCAGTCAAAAAGCTGCAATGGTCAGATCATAAATATTGCAAAGGCCGAGACAGTTGGGCTCAGGCCAGTGCTTCCCTCTTCCCCCAAAGACAGACAAGAACATGTGTTTAGCTGTTAATTAAAATCAGGAGTGGGCCCACGTTGCATGATTAATTACCTCATACCTTTCAGCTGCCCACAAACATTGATGACTCTCTGCGTGCATGTCATGGATAGAACTTGCGCCATTCATCACCTCTGTAAGGTCAAGCTCAAAGCTACGTTGTGTTCTGTAATTACCAGTGCCTTGTTCCTTACACCATGTTCCCTCATTGGCTTTGATTTTGACAAATAATGTTCATGTCGGCGTCTCACCTTCGGATGTTGATCAGTGTCCCTGTTACACATTAAATCAATGTTTGCATAGAGGAGAGATCTATGGGTTCAAAACCATCCTTCTTGTGTTTTTAGATACATTGCTATCTGGGAACCACATTTAGAAGCTACCAGATTAATGATAGTAAGACACAAAATGTGAAACACCGCATTGAGCCGGCACTGAGGAATTAGTGTTATTGACAGTCAGAGATAGAACACTGCATCCTCAAGGTTAAACCAAAATCTTCAGATATTCCAAAGACTGGTTTTGAGGTATTCAGCGCTGATATAGATCAGACAACCAGAACACCTTTCTCTGTGCCTTTCTCCAGAGGAAAAGCATTACATACCTTTTTGGCTTTGGAGAATGCCACTGAGCAAATGTGTGTCTCCTGACACCTTGAGTTAATGATCAGCCGGCTCCCACAGAGGCAATGTATTTTGAGTCACCAGCGAAGCATGACAATAACCTTTAACATTATCATTTACACACATATTATACCACAGGACAGATTGTCTATAGGCTCCCTTGCAGCAATAAGTCATCCTCCACTGATAGGGTACCGTTCTCATTTTTTCACGTTAAGGTATGTGACTTTGAAGTGGTTTGCGGGCCACAATCGTTCATCTTGTGAAATTTCATTTTTGTCTTTTTTAGAATGCCTCTCTCAAGGTGAAATATTGTGATATTGCCACGGGCATAATGTTCTGAGATTAAAAAAAGAAAAAAGAGCTGGAAAAAAAAAAAGAAAAGGGGTAGGAAAATTAAATAAGGTGAGACTTATCATATAGATTGTCAAACAACTTAAGTCCACGTGCACATTTGAAATACTGCAGGGTAACCGTTTCAAGGCCATCATTGTCATTGTGGCGCCATGAGAGGAACGAAATGCATTTGAGGGAATGCTGATTGACAGGCAGCTGGAGAATCAAAGCCGTTGGAATACAATGATTTGTGATGAATTATGCAGGGGGGACTTTTAACACCAGTGTGCAGCGGAGGTGTCGGTTCTCTGTCTGTTTCATGAGGACATGCGGCGGCGGCGTCACATTGCCATCTTGACAAATGATCTGTAAATAAGTAAAATGAAAGGTAAAAAGAGATAGAAGAGCGTGACATAATCTCTGTAATTAATTCAATGACATGCCTTCATTGGCAACTGTGGTTGCAGTCCCGCGTTTGTCTGCAGCCACGAGTACCTGAAATGCCAAAGCAACTCTTATATTCTCTACAATGAACCAAACTCAAACGAGGGTAACTGTACCAACATTTTTCATCCCTGTTTAAGTCTTGAGTCCTAAGACTTCCTGGCTTATTACCATTGTTTACAGACCTTAGTCGTGGAGTGGGCACCAACAACAAAACCCAAGCTCTCCAAAAGTTGGTTAGAACCAAAGGAGCCACTTGAATGAGTGATGGAACCTCAAAGAAGTCCAGTTGTCTTTGTTTTGTATACACAATGACCTGGTCAATGAGAATCTTCACATACTTCTAGGATTAATATGAAAGATATATGCAAAATGCCAGTCGGTTGTGGACTGGACAACAGACATTATTAGTTTGCTAGCTTGTAAGTTCTTGGTTTCTTTACACCATCAGACAACACAGTAGACTACTTCGTGTGACTTCTCGTGATTGTCGCGCCATGGTCAGTTTCAAACTGCATGTTCGGCGCCCTCCTTCTGTCTTGTCATCGCCCAATTAAAAACTGAGGTCCTCAGCATGTTGTCTGCACTTAACATGTCACAGTGTTGTGTTCTCTGGATGCCAAGCGCCTACGTAGAGGTAAGCGCAGAACATAGTAAAAAGATATGCCAACGGCAAAATGAATATTTGGATATTCAAACAAATTTTGAACAAAAGTTGAGATTTTGTCTTGGTTTTGGAAACATACTTTAAACATACTGCCATTAATGCATGCGCACCGTAGCAAAATGATCCCATGACAGTACAGTCGAACCTTTCATGAAGCGCTCGGTTTACAATACAAATTAACGTGGAGAAAGATTAACAGCGAACTAACAAGGTAATTCTTTAAAGTCTCCACCGTTGTGTCAGCCGCACAGCTATCCAGTCATTCCCCTCCCGGGTCTCGACACCCATCACAGATAATCACTGACTGCTTGCACAGTCAACCCTGCCTGTCGTAGACGGGCTTAATTAATCCCTTCCCATCCAATGACGTACTTCGGGTGGGGGTGGGGGGGTAGACAATCCGGGGAGCTTTATTTTATGTACAATTAAAGATGCCCTTCACTCTAATGTCCTCCTCAATCAATGGCACTGGCGGACAACCAAGACAAATTCGGTTCAATGTATGGAGACCACCGGGAAGAACGGGAACTTTGGATTTATTGGACAACCGTCAAGAAGCCATCGGGAGCCTTGTGCACTGTGGTCTCTGATCTATGTATCACTCCTTATTAAGTCAAGTGTGTGTAAATCTTGAGTTATCAAGATACTTTACATCCTTTCATTTGGTAGTTTGAGGGAAAGAATAAAAATACACTGAGACAGCATCATACTCCCACCTACAGTATTAGACACAATGTTATGTCCAGGTTTCATATTCTTCATATCGAAGCAAATATTCTAAGAACCTGACCTTTTATATAAGCAACCTGCAGTCATCACATATCATTTCATTAGGAGAAAAATGAGCTACAGATGTCCGCTTCTTAAGCAAACTCAGGATGCAGAGCCATTGTTCTCCCTGAGCACTTATTGAAAAATTGTTTTTTGCTGAGTGCAGTTTCGTAGTTCTGATTCCCACATCCTGCGTTTTCACTGACACACCGGTCTGTAGCTGGACGAAAAAAAGCAAAAGGTATTTCAATTCAAGTTTAATTAATTAAGCATGGATATGTAAAAAACAGTCAAAAATCTTAGTTGAACAAACTTGTAACAATGAAAATTGTACCGCAAAAGAGCCTTTGTCCAGAATGTTTGTTATTTATAGTGATTTATGTATTTTGTCTGACGTTTGGCAGCTAGGCCCAAAATATTCTGTGCATCACTAAGAGCCAAAAGCTCCAACTCATACACTAACAACACTAATATCAATTCTGAAAAATGGAAACGTAATGAACAAATATGACACTGTGGTCTCCCTTTTTCCTGTTGCATTTTCCAAGCTGCTCGTTATGAATGCCGGCGACGCGGAAGTTCCGCTGGGTCAAACCTGAACCGGTGTGTGCCGTTTAGTTTGGCAAATACATTTCACATCATCTAGGCAATGGCCTTGCAAGTTGCTGCCGGGTGCATGATTCATCGCACGTACTAACACACTTCCAAGGCTGCAGTGGGATGGACGGACGGACGGACAGGTGGACGGACAGGCGAGGCTGCAGCGAGCAGGATTCATTTGCGGAAATATTCGCCGTATTCCACCGGCGTTGAAGGCTTTCCAATTTCCTCTCTTTTTTTAAAGAATCCACCGGTGGTTTTTGCAGGAACCTAAGGCGCCTTCTGTTTAATGCAGGGATAATTCATTATTCGTTTAAATAGGAATGCCAGTGTCGGGGTGTTATGCAGTGGCTATGCAGCTGTCCCTGGGATGCGGCAAATAACACTGCGAAAGGTCTGGGGAGGCAGTCAGGTGTCATTCTTTCCCTGCGCTGTGGCAGATGTTGCCAAGGTATACACAAACAGCGGGAGGGAGGCTGCACAGTGTACAGAACAACTAGGACACTTTCAACTGTTTCACCCCGGCGACACGCGGTTCCTGCAGAGAGATGGAAATAGTACAGCAAAGGGAGAAAGCTCTGCTTCTCTGCTAGGACGCTTTCATTCGGCGCCGTTTAGTGGAATAAATGTAGCAGGTGAACTGACAGAAGGGTCAGCTGTTGTAAATGTATTCCACATTTCAGTGTTTTTGACAAGAGCAGGAGTAACATAACTGTGTAAGGACTGGCTGACACGCACCAGTAAAAAAAATCCCGGTGTGTTACCCCTAAGGCATATTCACACCCAGAAGATGATGCGAAAGCATGTGCGACTGAATCTTTGGAGGAGAGCAGTCGGCCAGCGTACAGTGACCGGCGTCAGATGGGTTTGCAGAGCTTGAAGTTATTCGAGAGACCCTACAGCTGGATTAGTGTGAAGAGTTTAATTCTTATAGGCGGTTTACGCTTCTGCTTTAAGTTGACGCAGAGGCTACTTCGACAACGCAGACGCCTACGCGGAGTCTTCGCAGAGCCTAGCGCCGTGACTGACGTGCCGCGGCGACGCAGAGCACAAGAGCTGTGATTTGTCGTAGCGTGTTTCCGCTTTTCTGTTTTTTAAATGATTGTTTTGGACTAAGAGGAATGTGCACCTTCCTCTCAGCAAAACATTCATTCAAGAAGAGTACTCTTTAGGAATAGAGACTATTGGCTTCATGACAACGTAGCTGGCCATGCTTGGCTGTTTGTCACTTGTAGTGTAGTGTTAACTTTTTTTTTAACCTGAGATTTTGATATCTCAGACGAACGACCAACACAGCAACGCCGAGCCTTCTGTATGAATCCTCTGTGGTAGGGACTGAGCTGCTTTCCTCACAAGTGTTGGGGAAACAGCAGCTCCTTAGATTTGTGGCTCCCCTGCAAAATGTCAAACGGCAAATAGCTGCCTTTACGAAGCACTTCTGCCCAAAGTGCTTCACAGTTTGCGTCTCATTCACCTGTTCTCACTTCTAACATGAGCGGCTGAGAGGGACCGGGCAAGTGGCTTACCTGACCATCAAGAGAGATTTCAGGCCACTTGGATCAAGTGGACAGGGGGGGGGGGGATCAAACCACCCATCCTGTGATAAAATGCATGTTACTTCCCGAGCCTTAGCTGCTGCAGTGTAATTAAAGAATGCCATTAAATTTAGATTTTCTCAAAACCCTATTGCCATATTCTCCACAGAGCAAATGAAGGCAGCTGATCACCTCGTCTCCAGATGAACGGGTGAATTAATTAATTATCAGCGGAGAGTGGTGATGTCTGTGTTGAGAACAATGAAAGCTCATTGTTTGCTGTAGATTACAGAAGTTAGTTTTCATAAGGACCTTGAATCTTTAATAGCAGGAAAGCACATCTTTTGTTCCGATTATTGTTATTAGGCTGTTTGTCTGGGTTTCCAACTTTATTCCCGTTAATGTGAGCATTTGCTCAAGTGCACGATCTTTTGAGGGGCAATTAAAATGTCAGCCGCATTAGCAAACTACTTTGCCTACTTTTAGAGATCTTCTGCTTTTGTTGCATGGATCATTTTGAAATGACTCTATACTGAAATTTGAACGAACACATATGAAGTTTTTTTTTGCACGCATTTGTTGTAAATGTTAAAGGAAACTCTGAGTAGCTTCTGAAATGAAATAACTTGTTATCAATAGGCAACAGTGGTTATAATAGAAAAATAATAAAACACAAAGTACGTACAGATAATTGAATCTAGCCAACCGGAGATTTGGTTTTCAATTTTGCACATACTACACTGCCTAGCCAAAATAAAAAGGTCACACACACTAATATTTCGTTGGAGCGCCTTTCGCTTCGAAAACAGCACGCATTCGCTGTGGCATTGTTTCGATAAGCTTCTGCAGTGTCACCAGATTTATTTCCATCCAGTGTTGCCTTAATTTTTCACCAAGATCTTGTATTGATGATGGGAGAGTCTGACCACCACGCAAAGCCTTCTCCAGCATATCTCAAAGATTCTCAATGGGGTTAAGGTCTGGACTCTGTGGTGACCACTCTATGTGTGAAAATCATGTCTCATGTTCCCTGAACCACTCTTTCACAACTTGAGCCCCATGAATCCTGGCATTGTCATCTTGGAATATACCTGTGCCATGAGGGAAGAAAAATCTCCATTGATGGAATAACCTGGTCATTCAGTATATTCAGGTAGTCAGCTGACCTCATTCTTTGGCTACATAATGTTGCTGAACCTAGACCTGACCAACTGCAGCAACCCCAGATCATAGCACTGCCCCCACAGGCTTGTACAGTAGACACTAGGCATGATGGGTGCATCACTTCATCTGCCTCTCTTCTTACCCTGATGCCCCCATCACTCTGGAACAGGGTAAATCTGGACTCATCAGACCACATGACCTTCTTCCATTGCTCCAGAGTCCAATCTTTATGCTCCCTAGCAGATTGAAGCCTTTTTTTCCAGGTTAGCCTCACTGATTAGTGGTTTTCTTAAGGCTACACAGCTGTTCAGTACCAATCCATTGAGTTCCCTTCACATTGTACGTGTGGACATGCTCTTACTTTCACTATTCTACTGTTGTTTTTCTTCCATTTGATTTCACCAAACGTTTAAGTGATCACAGATCACGATCAATCAGGATTTTTTTCCGACCACATTTCTTCCTTGAAGACGATGGTTCCCCTCTATCCTTCCAGTTTTTAATAATGCGTTAAGGACAGTTCTTAACCCAATTTTAGTAGTTTCTTCAATCTCCTTAAATGTTTTCTCTGCTTGATGCATGCCAATCATTTGACCTTTCTCAAACAGACTAACATCTTTTCCACAACCACATGATGTTTCTTTTGACATGGTTGTTTAAGAAATGGGAAGCTACTCATTGCATCAGTTGGGGTTAAATAACTTGTTGCCAGCTGAAAGATAGTCACCCATGCAGTAATTATCCAATAGGAGGCTCGTACCTATTTGCTTAGTTTAATCCAGGTGGCGACTTTTTTTTTGTTTTTTGGCCAGGCAGTGTAACATTGTCTTTAAAGAAAATTGACATTAATTATCAAGTCATGACTCTAGGCTGTGAAACGGTACTGTTAAGTTTTGGTAAATGCAGTCATGGATGAGCTATACCATGGCCTTTTAAGCCATCTTTTTAGCCAGCAAAAAGGATAATAAAGTTGACATATAACGGTAAATCTGTCTGCCCCTTTTTTTGCCGATGGCTGCTCCCATCTTCCTCAATAATGTGATTCTGTCATGCAGCCAAATTAAGATATAATGTGACCCGAGGTTGGCAGAATGGTTTCTTGCAGAACAGATTAGAAAAACAATCTATGATGTTTCTTGGGGCCAATTTAACTTTAAATTAGCATACTCCTAGTGGTTTTAAATTCAAAGCAACTGTGGTGTTAATTTGCTACAACTCCTAAGTCGAACCTTGTCGGAAAGTTCACGCTGCACTGCATCATCCTGCAAAGCACAAAATGAAGCGCTTATTATATATTTCATTTGCATGTTGCTTCATTAGGCTGTGTACCAGCGGTGTTATCTCATAAAATGAAGACATAAAGGGAGACTTTAAAGCACACACCTTTAGTACCCCCCTATGGTAGCTGACAATAAAAAAGAATTATTCTCCCATGTTTGGCAACCCACTTGGGGCAACATATATGCACGTCAGTGGATTGAGAACGCAGGAGCTGGAGTCCTCTAAAGAGCCTTTCATTATTGTAATTGCCACGTCTGTCCATCACACGGTCACTCCCTAAAGAACATTATCTCGCATTGCACAACTGCTTGCGACTCAACTTGAGGGGGAAAAAATGCGCATTTCCATTTGAAGCACACAGTCACATTAGGCTCCAACTTCACCCAGCTCAGATTTAACAGTCGGCTTTTTGTGTAGTTCGTGCTGTTTCAGCTGACAAGAAAAGAACGTGATTTGCATAAAGATATTTTGCCTTCAGCTAATGTACTCGCACAATCAGGGTGAAATGAGGATTATCACTGTGGCTCTCGGTGTAATAACCAGATACCCTTAAATCTACGGCGTATTATTCAACATTAGCTACTGTAACCCTCGCGCTGTTGTCTAAAAAAACCAACACTTTTAACTTTTTCCTGTGTTCTATGATAATTTGAGCGCATTGTGACTGTAGAAAAGTACAATTATTCCAACAGAAACAATCACATAAGGAGTCAAATAAGCAGAAGATGAGATTAACAAGATTATTATGTATCTTGCAATATCAAATACTGCTTTTTTTTGGTTTTAGTCACCCCTGTCTATTGGCTGTGATGGGAGATAAATACAGATGAAGCTACACACTGTAATAATGTATTGTTTCAAATAAACACTGCTTCATTTTATGGTCTTCTGTTGGTGGAACTGGGATTATTTTGGATATAGAGAGCCTCCATATAAGGAATAAGTGCAGCTAATGCATCCTTCCCCCTCAGCCCATTAGTATTAGCTGTCTGAAAATAGACAGCTCATCAAGAGGTTAAAGGAATGCATATTGCAGGTAGGATTTTGATCTGGTGAGAGTGAAGAGTGTTTCAAAGTATCTTATAGTAATAATGCTGAAGATCTCAGTCCTGTTTTGACACCTTGCAGTGACTGACTGAATTGTTATTACTCAGTATCAGTCTGCACTAGCTTTGATGACAAATGAATTATACACCGATCATGCATAACATTAAAACCACTGACAGGAGAAGTAAATAACACTGACAATGCAATGTTCTGCTGGGGAACTATTAGACTTGGCATTCATGTGGATGTTATTTAGATATGCACCACACCAAAACATTGACGCTCCTTGATGGCACCAACCATCCCCAGCAGGATGCAGCCTCAAAACACACATAAAAATGGTTTAGGAAAAACTCAAAAAACATGAAGAACAACACATGGTGTTGACCTGGCCTCCAAATTCCCTAGATCCCAAACTCATTAAATATCTGTGGGATACACTGGAACAAGCCTGATCCACAGAGGACCCTCCCCTCAACCCATAGGACCCAAAGGTAACCACTAACAACATTCTGTTTCCAGACACCACAGGACACCCTCAGAAGGCCAAAGTCCATTCTCTGATGAGTCACAACAAATGTTTTGGAGACACAAGGGTGACCTACGCAATATTAGGAAGGTGGTCGCAATGTTATACCTGATCAGTGTGTGTGGCTGCTTCACAATAAAATGCACCTAGTGGTTGACAGATTGGATGCTGGAGTATGAGGAAAGGCTTGTTTTGTACCAACGGGGACATGATCCTGTCAGATTACAAAATGCATGATGGAAGGACATGCATGCATTATTTCTTATGAATCTTGTGTACCTGTACACCTCGTCTGAATCAAATGCAGGAATGGCACCACCAGTACTGTGCAGCATGCCGTCTGTGACATTCTGTAAATGGTCTTCCAGGATAAATCTGTTTAATACAGGCAGTGTTTGAGGAAGAGGATTTCACATGCTGCAGGCACTAGCTTGTTATGCTTACTTTAATGAGTTTGAGCCAGTAAGGCTACCCTTATTGAAAGCGTGCACAGGCAAGAGGCATTTTTGTTTTGTTTCCCATGACCAATCAATTAGGTGTAATTTCCGCCCTAATACTGAGAAAGAAAGCAACCATAAATTATATCAAAAACTGAGGTTAGACCATTCAAGAAAAAAACATTGTTAAGGGGACATTAAATAATTCCTGTGAACAGAAACATAACAAAGCTAACCACTGGTACACTCCGGCTGTCCTACTCCCGCACAGGTCCATTATGGTGAACCAGTTGCTTAGTATCCCGGACTGATACATATAAAATTAACTGAATCAAGGATTTATTTGGGTTTATTCGTGTGGGCACTCCTATAAGATTCATTCAGAGCATGCCAATTTAAATGCAATAAAGAACAAAAGAGGCCACATTTCTGGGGGCCAATAATTCAATATAATGCGGTATATTGTCAATGAAGAGTAACCCCTTTCTCCTTGATAGGATGGCCTAATTAATGGCAAGGATAATTAACTGAGTCCCATTTCATTGGACACAAAGTGCAAGGCAGCAGCCCCATTATCCTGTTGATAACTGAAGTGTCCTTCCTTTCATCTCCACTCTTAATGCCATCAAATAGCATTACTGATTGTCCAATTTACAGAGTGCTCTGGGATCTCACTGCTTGTTGAGGCACGGAAGTGCATCACAAATAGGAGGTGAATGCTCAGTGAGGTGCAATCAGCTGTGGGCATCACACAGTGATGCATTCCACCCTTTTTCTTTTTTTTTCTTTTTTTTTTTTTTTTAAGGGCGTCCTCATTGCATTCCTCATTGAGGTAAGCCGTAGCAGAAAGCCAGTACAGGAAACTGTATCTGATGACCAGAATATTTCACACTTTACAGAAACGGTGAGTTTATCTGAGATTAGCTTTGCTGGGATTCACCCACATTAAATTATTTGCAGCGTCGAGCACGGGCAAAAATGGGTTCCAAAGAAAGCCACTGTGGCAGCAGGGGCAATATCCACACGCTGGAGATTGTAGAAATGGAGGTCAGAGTCGAATAACCTTGGTGGCTCAGGTGAGTGAACCGAAAACAACTATGAGTTTCCCGATGCAACCTGATACTGTACACACAGTGTAAGCCCTGACACATATACTGTCACACAATAGATAGCATTTAAAATACTGGGTAAGAACAGAATCATTTTGGTTTAAAAAAATGTTTTAAATCCACCAATTCCTCATGAAGAGTTTCAGTTTGTTAGCACACTTTTTTGTCACTAAAGTGTGCCCATGAAATTGTAGATGTAATTTAAGAAGACAACCCAAAAGACCTCACATTCGTTCTTTTTAGCAACACCAAGGATGAGAAGTGTATTTGAGAAATTTTTTTACACCTCACTTCCCAAAGTTGCTTGTGTGATTGTCAGTTAGCACCTAGCCTCGCCTCCTTAACAGTAGTATGACAGTGATCAGACTTTTCTCGGTTTGTTTTGCCATAGCTATATTTAACTTTAAATGCATTGCTTCACAAATAGTTGTGTTGGCTCTGCTTCCACCCTTGGCAGAAAGGTAAACGCTGGTTGATGGAACAAGCGTCAGTTAAGGTGCGCTGCTTGTATTTTGTGCATGGATTTTGCCCAGTCCATTCACTTGCCTATTGTGGTTTGAGCATAGACTGTATATAAATATGGACAAAGCGTCCCCATTTCATTGCATTGGCCAATCTGAAGATAGTCTCCCGGGTTACGGGGTGGCTCCATCTTGAGAGTTTGGAGCCAGAGTCTGCGCAGTACGGTCCAAGAGTGGAACCTTGGTGGAGTCACGTTATCGATGACCTATCCACACTTCCTCTAGACTCATTTTCATTTAGTTAATACTGCACTCTGCTCCACCTCCAACAGTTACAAACAAATGTTGGATTATACATTGTACTTATTTAGTTGACTTTTCTTTTTAACTCTCATGGTTTAAAAGTGTTTGGCATGGCAATCTGTAGTCATCATGATGTCACATCCTGTGTCTATAGCATCAAATAACTAACTAAAAAGAAACTTATAAGAAAAAATTGACACTTGAACATGCATCAGTATCATATTAACTACCTAAAATGACAGAAATAAAAGACCTGGTTCAGCTCTTGGTTGGTCACAGGAAAAGGCACCATTTCATCAGGTCTCCTCCAATCACTGGCCGGCCTACAGGAGGCTGAAACAAAGGAGGAAAAACAGCAACGCCTGCAGGCAGGGAGGGAGCACAGTGCCACACAGACAACGCACACACATATGACTCACAGTCACAATATCGAAGTAATTATAGTTGTAAAGGTAGCGCGGTTTTTATTGCAGTAGCTTCAGATGTGGTAATTGTCTGTGTCATTAGTACATATGAAGCACTTAGAGACTGCCGAAAGAGGATTTCACAACCATGTTTGTTTTCATTAACAATTTGCAGAAGTGACAATAAACACGAGCTGAATCTTGACATTCGTTGGGTGGAAATTACTCTTTTTTTGTAAACTGTGCGAGTTAATGAGTTTGTTTGTGCAGACAGATATAGCATCATCACTGTTCCTAGATGTTTAAAGAAACACTCCATATTGTTGAACTTTGTGGATGCGACAGCCCAGGAAAGTAGCTTTAAAACAGATTTCTAATTATGTCGTGGCAAATCACAAAGTCTGTGTCTGTATTAAAGCACAACGAGGCCAACAGTGAATTCTCATTATATTCAGTGGAATATACATACTGTACCTAATGGTCACCGTTATCTAGGCCATCACGTCTTCAAATACATCAGCTGCCGCTATTCTTGGCAGATGAGCCTTTTTTTTCATTAAATATTCCAATATCCTTTCAGAGCTGTGTGACATGTTCGATACTTTATTGTATATGACCTGACAAAAACAAGTAGGGTCACTGTCAATAAAATGTGTTTGCCCGACATCAGCTGTAGACTGTGCATCATTGACGTCCCGTAATATAACGGAGTAACTTTGTTGCTATAGATTAGATATAGATTTGACTTTAGTCTGTCATTGTGAATATTCTTAGTTGTAATAAACACATTTTCACTACAAGGGTTAAATGGCATGTAACTTTTTACCCGGTGCAGGTTATTAAGTGTTTCCATTGTCACCTGTAATAAAAGAAAATGACAGGTTCAGGATAAACAAATGCTTTCGGTGTTGATGAAACAGTTCTGACAGTTGTGAATGCGTTAGCAGCGTTGGGTTATATTCATCGGGGATTATCGGGAATCAACACAGCTGCAGTGAAGGTGGTGTTAACAGAAGCAGATGTTATTTGTTTTAATACTTACTGGGGAGGCGGTGTTGTTGCCGCTGCCGGCGTCTTTGCCTCAGACTCGCAGCCTTTACGCATCTATTAATAAACCGTCTCTGCAAACATGCCTGTTCCTGAGGTTCAGTGTTGGTAGGCATCCATTTTGTTTGCTTTTATAGTTCTGCAAGTAAATGCCTCGGCGTGTTTTATTGAATTCTTAGACAGTCGCAGCGTTGTTACGCTCACCGCTGCTCTCTAAATGCACTAAGCGGAGGCTTTTGTTGTCAATCACGTCAAGTCATTTCCAAGTAGAGGAATGTTTCTCTTTGTAAAGCTAGTCAACATACATTGATCAGGCATAACATTATGACCACTGACAGTACAATTAAACAACCATCTTGTAACAATGCAGTATTCTGCTGGGTAACGTTTGGATCTGGCATTTGTGTGGATGTTACTTAGACATGTACCACCCACCTAGACCAGACCAGGTACCCCCACCCCATAGCAATGATACTCCTTGATGGCAGCAGCCATCCCCAGCTGGATGCAGCCTGACACAGTCACACACACAGAAACAGACCCCTCCCCTCAACCCAAAGGCCCTCGCTGACAAGAGATGGGATTTATGGCTCTTTGAAGGGAGCCGGATCTTGTGGATCAGTTCCTTTTAAAGAGCGTGGGGGTAACTCATTTTATCTGAGAAATAATCACATGCGAGGAATGATAGGGTAAGATTTGGATCAGGATGGTTCAAGCTTAGACATACCACCAATATATATATTCTTGTGGTGGGATATCTGAGTTTGAATTATTCAGAAATATTGATTCTAGATAGATACTTTATTTATCAAGTGGTAAAGACCTTCGCGTTGACCAAGAACCTAACCCCGGTCAACAAAACGCTGCTGTACTCGCCACCAGCGCATCCAGATGCTGCCGCGTTTTCTTTGGCTCATTTCGTCTTTTTGAGTCGCCAGCCAACCACTTCAAATGAAGCGTGTCCTCGCCCTTCTTTAGCCCGCTGAATACTCAGGCACACACACGTGAAGTAAGCATGGACAACTCGGACGACCCCGTGCGATATTTGCATATCAAATGAGCACCGCACGCGTACTCTGCTGCACTCCTCTCCTTGTGCCTGTTCTCCGCCTCGCTCAGTTGAGTAGCGAAGGAGGAGCTCGCAACTGCGACTCGGTTACAGTCGTTCATTTTAAAGAGCTGGTCAGTAGATTCGGTTCGTTCGCGAACGTCACAACTTCAAACAACATTCTGTTGCCAGACACCACAGGATACCCTCAGAAGGCCCACGTCCATTCTCTGATGAGTCAGAACTCTTTTGGAGGCACAAGGGACACCACACAATATGAGAAAGGTGGTCATAATGTTATGCCTGATCGGTGTAGCTGCATATCAGGGATTTTAGATCTGACGACTCTATCAAATCCGTCAATAGACGATATATATTTATTTATACTCAGTTTTTCAAGCTAGATATTTAAATTTCTTCAGCAGTTAATGGGCATTACAACCACCCTTATCTTTTACACATGCTTTGACTGTGTAAATCTTCAAACGTTCTGCATGCACATAAATATTGCTCGACTCTCATCCGGATCGCGTTGTGCCGGCTAAAAGCAAGATATTAGCAGACTGATAGGAGCGCAAGAAAACACGATGCATTACGGAGACCTTGGCTGCGAGACCCATTAGCATTCATAATCTGTCCACGTGTGTCAGTCGGTCTTGAAATGAATACACTGCTGCGGCTCGCGGTACATCTCATCACCATGAATATAAAGGCGACCAGATTGCTCATGTTCTGATTACTCGACGAGATAACATATGCATTAAAGGAACACACCTGAAACTTAACCAAGGTCGAACCTTCAATGTAAAGCATATGGCCGCTCCTAATATTGCGCTTTTAATATCTAACTGGCAATTTGATGTGGTTTGAGATAACTGAGACATGATGTATAGCATGTGCCAAGACGCATCATCTGACTTATTGTTTGCACCACCTTTTTTTTTTTATATCCTGCATCCAGTGAATCTGATATTGACACGTCCTTATCGCGGCCGACCTGAAACACACACACTCTCGAAGAAGCGTCAAAATCAGAGACAAATATAGCCTAGAGGTTGTAAACAGTAAATGAGGACAGCTCTCTACCTTACGCTGCAGCAGAGAGTCTGGTGGGGGGGCTCGACGGTGTTTCAAAAGTGCTGATCCTGATGTAATATTGACAGGCGCTGAGCCAGGAGAGGTCTCCGGGTCTGACACATTAAGGTCATATTACCTACCTCCAGCCGATCTGCCTCTCCGACTGAGCCGAGCGCTAAAGATAGCACTTTGCCAATAAAGACGCCCAACTGTTACCATGTTGGTGATTAAAAATTCATGGACTTTTAATGTTAAACATGACAAAGGACAATAGGACACTGCATGGCGCGCAGTATGTGTTGAAAACCGCAGTAAAGTCATTCAGCAAAGCACTCAATCAGCGTCAGAAATTCCGCCTATTACAGTTTACAACAAAAACTGAGGGACTGAGCATCGTAAACATTAATGTTATGATTTTCCATATCCCTCTTAAGTCGGATAGACAATATCTTATTGAAGTGTTGGGGAAAAATTCGATAAATCGTCTTGGCAGCATAAATAATGCATTAAGGCTCTTAGGGTAAAAAGGAGAGGAGGTTATAAATATGAAACATATGAGTTGTATTGACAAGTCCTAGCCAAGCTGGCACCCGTCATCAGCAGGAGAGCTTCCCGTGAAACAACAGACAAGTGTCCTCTATCATCTCTGCTCCTGGATAGGACCTCTGGAAGTCACATAGGTATGCACTTTTTTTTGAGGAGGGGGGGAAGGTGAAATCTGCACACATCGTGCTTTTTGCCAAATGCAGCTTTCTGTGATTAATATAAAGTAATTTGATTCTCTCTTCAAACCACGGTATGTTTTGGGAATTCTGAATGAGGTGTATCTTCATAATGGCCAACAGTAAATGCCCCCAGATATCAAGTAATATATGAATGTTTTTCCCCGTGTGTCTGTTTTAATACAGTAAACAGCAACCTGGCTGACAATTTTTTTATTTTTGTCTTATCATGGCTATCAAATATTAAAAAAAATAAAATAAACGTAACAGCCGGATACTTGCTCGATACTTTTAATTGGAAAGGGAATAGGACTCTATTTGAATTCAAGGAGCTGCCATGGTTTTTGAGCTGCCTTCAAGAGATAATTGTTACCTGGATCGATGATATTTCACCGCCCGGCCCGGACGATTCCAGTCACAGAGCCGGAGAGTTGCTTTACTCGTGGGGGCACATGTAAAGCCAGATTAATGGTCCACAAACCGAGCCTAGTTACAGAGCTCAGCGCCTATAACTGCCTGTCCAATGAATCAAGGAGCGTTAATGGTCACGTTGGAATTTACAAGCGATCTGGAGCATTTAATTAAATAATGAAGAATGCATCATGCAAACAGCATGCGGAAGGAATATTGGGTAGGTTGTAGATGTAGTTGTTTACAGGCCCGTTAGAAAGAATACAAAGGCACTGATATGCTGGTGGTGGAAGCTAAACAGGACCGCCACTGGCATGGCATGCATTTTATTTATTTTTTTATTCTTTTAATGCGCATTAGTGGTAACTGTAAAGTGCCTTTGGGTATTTGTATGTCAGAGAAAATATGAGGCAATTTTGTTTTAATGTCCGCCAGCGACCCAAATTGGCTTACACTCTCCACTCGTCTAATTTTGGAATTTTCATGCACGCTCTTCTTCTTCAGAAACATTCTGTGCATAATTTGGAAGCTCAACATTTATTCATATTCATATATTTATATTCATCCAGGCCAATAGGCGCAGACGGTTTTGGGGGGGTCGCATGTAAAAAAAAAATAAATAAGCAGAAGAACAATCCAAATCCTGTCATACTTTTGGATCTTTTGCACTAGCCAATCTGTCACATGTCGGTACACAGCAAATGCGAAATGCGATTGAACTGCGCCCCGCCGGAGAGTGACCAATATGTCGAGAGTAAATGAACCCGCCTTTAGGATCCTGGCTTTTCTTTTAGGCCATCTGTTTCAGGGTTTCCAACCAGAGCCGCAAGAGAACTCCCAACTGGAAAGCCTGCAAAGGCGCATGCACAGACATTTTCGGATAACCATTTACAAGCTTTCAAACCTGGGACACAAACTTATAGACCAGGATAACGGTATCAGTCTGAAAATGCACAAAAATTTAAAAAATAGTGCCGCTGCCTTGAAGGAGGAAAACTTATGATATATTTATTGCGATTTATTTTTCAGGCTTTCAGGCACTATGCAAGCCTCAGTTTCAGTCTTTTTTTTTTTTTTTTTTTATCGCAGTGAATGAATTTCCATGCGTCTGCACCGTTTGAAAAACACCTTTTTTCAAATTATATTGATATATGACATGAATCTCATACACCAGGGGTTCCCATTAAGTCGATCGCGATCGACCGGTAGATTGCAAAGGTAATGCGGGTGGACCGCGTGCTCGGGCAATATAATCGTCTCCGAGTTTCCGCAGCGTCAAAGACCTCCAAATTTAACGACAACGGCATTTGTCCAAGGAAGCACACAGAAGTAATGGTCTGATTTGACACTCCTGTCAACAGGACGGCTGTTACGGAACATTGCGGGGCTGGGAAGCGGAGGAGGAATCATTTTTGCAACGTGGCTGTCCTGTGATTGAATGTAGGTTGCGGCACAACAACAACCAGTTGGTGAGGTTATAGTTAAAGTGTTTAGTTAAATGGGGCACCCAATGATTGCTTTATTAACGTTTTGAGTGCTTTATTGTCAGGGTTGCAACAGCGTAATAAATGAATAGCAGTTTAGTTGACCCATCCATCCACCCTGCCCTCCTTTTTTATCTATCAGACACAATCACTGACTTTGCCATTGGAATCTAAACATGTTTTTGGGTTTTTGTTGATTGTTATTTTTGTATTATCTGGTGGAGGTCTATTTCTAGAATAAAGTATGCTAAAAACTGTTAAAAAGTAAATCCTTTAAATACATTAGTGTTGCTGCAAGCGTTCCTTCTTCCCCCTGCAACACAGATGATTATATTCTGCCATACAACATATCCACAAATGTCAAAATGCCACACAGTATGTAGGTTTTATAATGATCTCCCATAGCAACAAATGAAGTAGGCAAAGAAGGCACATGCAGTAATTGAACAAGCTGATGCGAACGTTTGTCTGCTTACTTTGCAGGATGCTCCTTAGTTTACTCCCTCCCCTCGTGTCTTCGCATAATCCCTTTTAGAGTGAGGAGCTGCGTTGTTCTGACTTTTCCCGCACTTGCATCGTGACTTTTTTTTCCGAGCGCGCCAGCCTCGTGAGCGGCAAATTCCGACGCCCTGCTACGTCTCTTTTGTCACTTTTCTGTCATTCCCAATTTTGTCATTACACCCTCCTGCTGCTCCCCCTGCCACCCTCGAGCTGCTTCCTCGACATCATCCTGGCACTCATATGCCACCTTTTCCTCTCTCCGAGCAAGCCGACGCTTAAAAAAGAAAAAAGGTAAACATCTAGGCTTAATGTCCTGTTTAAAGGCGCTGTTTAAATCAGTGGGCGGCGCTAAAGGATTAGGCACTGGGTTAGCTGTGTAATGGCGAGATTTAGCAGTGAGGAGGAGCTTTCAGGACTCATCCTGCACAATACTGTATACGTGCACCAAGGCTAGGCCATTCACTAATACACAAGATGATTTCAGAAGCAGTTTCAAACAAAAAATTGAAGTGCTTGATTGAATAAGCCATAGCCACAACATTATGACCACTGAAAAAAGAAGAAAAAACACTGGCCATCTTGTGACAATACAATGTCCTGCTGGGAAACCTTTGATCCCGACATTGATGTGGGTGTTACTTAGACATGTACCACCCACCTAGACCAGACAAGGCACCCCCACCCCATAGCAATGACACTACTTGATCACAGCAGCCTTCCCCAGCAGGATGCAGCCTCAGGAACAACTCAAAAAAAACATGAAGACCAGCACAAGGTGTTGACTTGGCCTCCAAATTCCCTAGATCCCAAACTGAACTGGAACAAGCCTGATCCACAACAAAGGTAATACTCTCTCCCCTCAATCCATAGGACCCAAAGGCCCCTGCTATCAACATTGCTGCAGGGCACCCTCAGAAGGCCCATATCCATTCTCTGATACGTCACAACTGTTTTGGAGGGCTGCACAATATTAGGACGGTGGTCATAATATAAAGTCCGAGTGGTGTAAGGTGATGTTACACGTTTTACTGTTGCATGTTTTTCTGCATTACAGTAAATACTGTACACTGATTGGTGGAAACCTTTAGAGTATCTTTTGGGTTTTTAGCTGTTTGACAAGACGAACAATGTATCCAGAAGACGCCATCATGGGTTATGGATAATTATCACTTTTATACCTAAATCTAGTCTTTACTCAACCAATCAACCACTTGATAGAAATGGCAAAGTTTGAAATTTGACTTTTTTGAAAAAAGAAAAAAAAAAAAAGTTCATGTGTCTTATGGCGACACATTGTCTAAATAATTCAGACTTTACCCATTGTTGTCATCAGAGAAGGTCTCTGTCGTTGCCATAAAGCATGACACACTCTTGTTTTTCTCTCATAATGGCAAAGGTGTTTGGTTTCTTCTTCTTCTCTAAGGCTTTAATTAGTGTCTTGGTTTTCAATCTTTACAACCATACATAACATAGCCTCACCAATGTCAGACAGCACTTCACAGCTAAGTGTATTCCCTACAAACCTGATTGGGGAAACAAACTCTGTTCACACTTCTTTTCCTTTTCTTTGTTTTTTCCTGTTTTGCCAAATTTCAAAAGTTTGCTCCAGAGTTAAGGTTACGGGGCATCTGAGGTCAAGAAGCTCCAGTGAAAGTTTTTCCCCGAACTATTTTATCCATCCATCTCTCCACTGTATCTTCCGAGGTACAGTAGGCAGATGCTGAACACCTCAAGGAACTTTAGTTCAGAAGCTCAGCAACTGAAATGTCAGTGTGCCGTCTCTGGGCTTTTGTGTCTGAACAAAATCAAAGCTTTGAATCGTGTTGTTTCCTTTTTGCCAACCTTGGGATAAAATTGTGTTGTTTTTTTTTTTTTTTCCTTTTCTTTTTCACACCTGGGCACGGTTTCCTGGGGATCATAGGAATGTTCTGTTATTTGGTTGTTATTTTCCCGCGTGTCATTCATTGCAATTGCGGCGCGTGCAGCGTGCGGGGCTGTGAAGGAGGCTAGTTAGAGAGAAGAGAAGACACTGCCGTGTCGTGGGATGTCTGTGTTGAGCTACAGGCAACCCGCGGAGCATTTTATCTGGCTGTGCAACCTGGCCGGATGGCATTCTCTTGGCATGCCATCCTTGTGACTGGCCACTTGGCTTGTGGCCCAGGGATATTTGGCTCTCCGCGCGTAGCAGAATCACCCCATCCCCCTAATTCCCTTCTTTACCTCTCTCTCTTTCTCCCTCTCACTCTTGCTCACTGGCCACTTGCCTAAGGACAACTGCAGTGCTTTGTGTGTCCTAGCGGGTCTCTTTATACTGGCTTCATGGCCATGGCTGGTGGGAAGACAGTGCCATGATAGCTACAGACAACCGCACAATTATACAACATAGCCAGTCACTCACTGCAAGGTGGCTTTTTGCAATGCATGAGGCCCTATCAGCTGTGACTTACCAAGGCACCGGTGTAATTCAATTGTAGCGATGGCCTTGGGTGGTGCAGAATCAGGGGACATACAACAGCTTATTATCCACCTCTCTGCCTGTCTATCAAGTTGATAGCTCACTCTTCGTGGCATCTCATTGACATTGTGTTGAATGTCCTGTGTCTGCCCTGCTTAATTGAACACAGAATTACCCTATTTGGACGCGCTTAGCAGAATGGAGCTTAACGAATGTAGAAAATAAAAGATGAGATCGGAGCTGACCTCTGGATCACACTCCACGCACACAAAAGCTAGAAGCTGCAGTCGCAGAGATTATCTAAAGAGGGTGGAATGAGCATTTGGTAATCGGTCAAATGCCGGCGCAGCAAAACACACCAACCTGATGGCCGTCCTTAATATGTCGCGGTCTGTTCTACTTTGCCTTCCGTGCTTTTGCCGAATTACAAAGTGTTGTGATGGATGGAAGGATCTCAAATATGAAGTCATTGTAGATCTCTGGGGGTTAAGTGTGGGTCAGTAAGGATTGGCTTCCAGGAAAATCCAGAGAGCTCACATAAAAAAAAATTTGATGAACTTGTGCCTTTTGTTTATTTTGACAGTAAGCAGGGTGAAAGAGAGGGCAAAACTAAATCAGGAAATGCAATCGCCCATGTAACCGCCAAGGGTATAAGGTTTTGGGAGCGTTTCATCTGTGCAACCTGAGAAGAAAATGTCCTTTATCATAAAGGCTAAACGCTGCACCTCATGTAACACAACTAATGAAAAGGCATCCGGTACTGTTGCAGTAGTCTCAGCACCTCCTGTTGTATGGGCAGCACTTTGTCATTGTTTGCTAACTGAAGCATGCTCCTAATGAAGCGTGAATTCATGCAGGTATAGCTTAGATCACCGCCAGTGGAGCAACGGTCCTCTGAATACGGGGATTCGAAAATGCGCCAAAGCCCTTTTTCGGGTCCTTGTACGCCTGATATTCATCACACCTGACAAACAGCTGTCATCCGTTAAAGGAATAGGATATGCACTTATTCGCTTTCTTGCCGAGAGTTGGACGGGGTGATCAATACCACTCTGTAAATACTGTACGGAGCTGCAGACGAAAGGCGGTGAGCTTAGCTTCACGTAAAGACAGGAAAGGAAACAGCCGCTCTGTCCAAAGGTGACAAAATCTACCTACGAGCACCAGTAAGGTCAGAGGAGTAAAAATCTCAATGCACCGTTCCGTCGCCATTGTAGGCAGGGTTGTTACGTGGCTAGAACCTTTAACCTCTTATAGTCTGGAAATCAAAACCTCAACCTTGAGCTGGAAGCTGCAAAAATACTCTTTATGACAATTCTATGTGGGTCAATCTTTTCCAGCAACTCGTTTCACATAGCAGACATGTAGTTATTTTATCAGTTGTCAGTCTGAACAGATGATACATGTTTTTGCTGCAGCTTTTAGCATTTCTTCTTAACAGTCTGACATATTAAAATAATGAAATAAATAAAGGTTTAACCTATAAATGAGGGCTAAAATTAAATATCAATCTTTGATACAGTATATGGAACAGATATGGAGAAAATGCAATGTAACGCATCGTTATTTTCAATCATAAGTTTGTAGATGCTGTCGTTTTGAAATCACGTGTATCTTTTTAGCTGATTTGGGTTAGTGCGTGTTGATCTGCTTGTGGCAGCAAATACTTGGTGCTGCTCCCCTTTCCACGTCGAAAGAGCTCTGCTGCCCTCTGCTGACGGCTTGCCTTCCTGGGATAAAAATAAATAAATGAATAAAACCTTTTGCAGTCAAAATGCATGAAATAAACAATATTCATGTATGAATTTAATATTGCATAATGTAAAAAGTCAACTAGAAGCTAACTCAGCTCCTAACTGCACACCATATAGGTCTCTCAATATGCATAGGATATTTATTGCATGTCAGGTCTGTATATTTTACTATACTTCAGCCATTATTTAATTATTTAAGTAATCATACTACACTGATCAGCCACAGCATTAAAACCACTGACAGTAGAAATGAATAGCATTGACCATCTTGTGACAATACAATGTTCTGCTGGGAAACATTTGGACCTGGCATTTGTGTGGATGTTACTTAGACCTGTACCACCCACCTAGACCAGACCAGGCACCCCCACCCCATAGCAATGACACTCCTTGATGGCAGCAGCCATCCCCAGCAGGATGCAGCCTGACACAGGCACACACACAAAAACGGTTCAGGAACAACTCAAAAAAACATGAAGAACAACACAAGATGTTGACCTGACCTCCAAATTCACTAGATCCCAAACTGATCAAGTATCTGTGTGCACTGGATTAAGCCTGATCCACAGAGGCCCCTCTCCCCAACCCATAGGACCCAACAACATCCTGTTGCCAGACACCACAGGACACCCTCAGAAGGCCCATGTCCATTCTCTGATGAGTCACAATTGTTTTGGAGGCACAAGGGAGACCTACACAATATTACGAAGGTGGTCATAATGTTATGCCTGATCGGTGTAATTCATGGCCATGACGACAAATAACAGAGGTACTGCAGCATGTTATGTTTTCAGTTTTCCAGGAGATGGAGCCAGATACTAATGAAAGAAGTCTCCTGTTCTCATGGTAATATTCCATGTTCTTTACTCTTAAAGCACACTATGGAACAACCTGTTAGCAGGTGGCAGCTGAAAAAGCCGCAACATTTTGTAATAGTTTCGCTCATGATACTGGTTAATCTTAAATAAAGCTGTATCTTGCCCCAGTGTAGCCTGCAGTACCACAGATACATATATAATGGCTCTCAAACCGTGCTTTAATGAACCCTCACGGGCCCAATCGACAGGGAAGGAGGAAGATAGCGACATGCACCTGCATCACATGAAACCTGGCAGCGCAACGTTTCATTGGCAGCGGAAAAGTGTCAAGTGTCATTATGCGCCATCTCAGGTCCTACGTATGCAGCTATACGCGCGCGTGTGTGTTCCCGCCGCAACAAAGATAGCGTCCACCCATTTCTGAGCAGCAATTACGATTTCCCTAAGAAAATTATCCAGATGGGTTTGAAATATGCAACAATTTGTTTGGTCATTAAGATGCCTATTCAGAGCTGTTTTTGCTTGTAATTATAACAAACTAGGCAGCATGCCATGTCACTGATGCATTCCCTTGTGCTCAGAAGTAATTTTCTTTTCCTTGGGGGGGAAAAAAAAGCTGCAATGTGTTGTTTTTTTTGTTTTGTTTTTTACGTTCAACTCACGTCCGTAAGCACTAGCCAGCGGAGCACTGAAATCATTTTAAACCTGGGCAAGTGGCTCAGAGATTTCCACCATTACACACGTGCTCATGTCATAAAATTATGACACATGTGCAGTGGTGGAAATCTTTTTTTTTTTTTTTTTGTTCCTCTCCTGACAATTAGATGCCTCTTTAAGTGGTCCATTGTCCGAGAAGCACATTCTCATCACACTTGGAGTGTCGAACAAAGCAGGTGTCATCGCATGTCAAGACCCCAGGATTCAACTAAGCTTCGCGGTGTACTGATCTGGTGTCTGGCCATGCTGCGACTTTCTTTGGCTCACAGGCGTGTAACAGTCTGTCCTAAGGTGTCCAGCCTGGCTAAAACTGGCATAATCCGGACTCGCCGTTGTCAGACGTAAGGTAAAGCGGTAAGCTTTGAAGCAACGGAAATAAGATGAAAAGAAGATCTAAGGTATATACAGTGACTATAGGTCAGCTTTCCAGCGCTAGCTTTAAATAACATGATTTATTCTCAGACTGCCTTCTGGAGTCCACCTATGATGGCATGTGGGTGTTTTAATTGCTAAAGGTCAGTTAATGAAAGAAAAAAAAAAAAGCCAAGGCTTTACAAGAAGCCAAACGGTCCTTTATGTAAGCAATGCATGTTAAAAATAAAACCCTCTGAATGAAGCCACATTAAGCTGTTATCAAGGGAATAAGAAACTGGGTATGTGCTTGCAACTTGTTGGGGGAAATGTTGCACAAGGACAGACTGTTTTAAATAGTCCAGGCACAGGACAAGGAAAAAAAAGCCACAGGCGGTCCGCTGGCGCTGTCATGTCTCGTCTGCATACCAATATTTCACCTGCATTATTGATTGCAGTACTTTGCATCCTTTAGTGTTTTCCAGACACAATAGACCCATGAAAAAAACCAGCATGCATTATGAATCGTGACATGAGGCCTGCTTTCTTTCGAGCCTTGCAGGGGGCACACAAACAAAGTCTTGAAGTTGCAACCTGGCGCCTGCAGACGGTCTGTGATAATCTTAGAGCAGCTGTGCATTACCGGTTTCGAGGCAAAGCCTCGGCAAGTCGGAGCTGAAATGACTCATTCGGAAACCATCTGCAGAAGGTCACGGACTTCACTATTTCAAGTCTTGTAAATGGCATTCGAACAACCTTTAACCTCGGCTCCTGGCTGCAGTGGCTGCTTGCAGCGTGCGTCGCAGAAGAAACGTCAGAAATGCTTCCCGTCTTATGTGAACAACTCTGGAACCAATAAAGCCACGGCAGCTCACAGTTGCTTTGCTATCCAGCCTTATTTGTGATGTATTATTCCATGTGACATCCTGATGCCTTTCTTGTATCAAGTGGGATATGTTCCATATAAGCGCTAATCATGCAGTTACATGTGAGTAGAAGCTCTCAAAGCTAGCAGAAGCCCTAAGGAGGCTCAGCGCTCGGCTAATTTGACCACAGTGACCTCACTGTGGGCAAACCAGTGTAGGGACATGAAACATAGTGGTGATACACTATTAATGAATAATCCCTTTTCACTGGATACATGAATCTCCGCATTGCAAGTCACATAGACTCACATTTCCTTTGAATCATCCCACTGGACAGAGAACCAAATCTTTTTCGTTGCAGCTTATTTTTACATGTTAGAGGTCCTGTCATGGTGTTGAGTTTTATATATTTGCTGTAACCCTGTTTGGCTTTCCTGTTTGCATTTTGTAAGCTTTTACTCGGTGTTCCGTGGCCTGCTTCGCTTCCTGGCTGTGCTTCCCGTCTGATTATGATTGGTTTCTTCTTGTGTGCTCCTCCCTCATTGGTTTCACCTGTGTCTCGTCTACCCCTCAGCCTTTGTGTGTGTATATATATATATCTCTATCAAAATGCCCCTCTCACCCCCTTGGGGTGGTATCTGTATCATTCTCAAGCTCTGGTCCTTGAGTTTGAGGGTTCTGCGCAGTAGCTTAGCTGTACCTAGGACTTCTGATGTTCCTGGGATCTGTTGGAGCCACTCCCCCAGTTTAGGGGTCACTGCCCTGAGTGCTCCTACTACCACAGGGACCACGCTCGCCTTGACCGTCCACATCTGTTCCAGCTGTTCTTTCAACCCTTGGTACTTATCAACCTTTTCGCGTTCCTTCTTCCTGATGTTGGCGTCAGCTGATATCGCCACATCTATCACCACCGCCTTCTTCTGCTCTTTGTCTATCACCGCTATGTCCGGTTGGTTAGCCAGGACCTGTTTGTCAGTCTGGAAGCTAAAGTCCCGCAGCACCTTGGCCCTGTTGTTCTCAACCACCTTCTGTGGTGCGGCCCATTGGGATTTGGGTACTTCTATTCCATACTGGGTACAGATGTTCCTGTACACTATTCCAGCCACTTGGTTGTGTCTCTCCATGTATGCTGACCCGACTAGCATCTTACACCCTGCTACTATGTGCTGGACTGGACTATCTCAGGGGCATCTTTGCATAGTCTGCACCTTGGGTCTGATCTACTCTTGTAGATCTTGGCCTCTATGGCTCTTGTATCTAGGGCCTGTTCTTGTGCTGCCATGATCAGTGCCTCTGTGTGTACGTATATATATTCCTGCCTTTGCCAAGCCGTCTGTAAATCACCCCGTTAACTTATGTCCGCAAAGTTTTCTCTGAGTTTCCCGTAGCCTCGTTTTTCCTACTCTTTCTGCTCTTTTCCTCGTGGTTCCTTGTTTCCCGAGTTGCTGTATTGCCTTAAGTTTTTTTTTGGATTACCCTGCCTACCCTGCGGTGCTTTTTGTTCCAGATTCTTAGAAATTTCATGAAAGTTATTTTGTTTCCCGTTCCTGCTTCCCCTTGTGTCTGCATTTTGGGTCTTACCTCTTTGCCGCTCAACACAACAAGTTCCAATGAAGATTCTTCACGGGCACTCAAAATAACGGTGTCCGTGGATGAAACATCACACTTTTAGTCATGACCGGTTTGTTCAAACCATTTATGGTTTAATTATACTGCCAGGTTTTGGGGTAAATGTCACAATATAAAATGGTAAGGTTAAGACTCTAGCGGCTTGTGATTTCCACATTCATCGGAGGTATTGACCAGCCATTCTTGAGACGACAACAAGCTGAAATACATAATATCATGAATAACCTTCACCATTATTAGAAGCTAAGAGAAGATCAATAAGGAAACACAATAATCTCTCCTGTACAGTAGGCTGTGGCGGCTCCTGGACATCGATATAGCACCCTCAGGACATGGAGATGCCGTGGGTTCGTTACAGAGCTCCTATTCCAGAGGCTCCAGAGGTCTCTGTCTGCTCACACTTTCAGAATAAATCACTTCTGAGGGAAGAAGCACGGTTCGGAATGTGCAATTCATTATATGTAGTAGAAAAGTGAATGTATTTCAGCATTTTTATAATCTCATGAAGGTAATCTCGGCAGAAAAACATACTGTATCGGACTTCTTATCTCTAATTATGCATCTGCCAACGTCAGCTTTGACCCTTAGTCCATCCCGTTCTTGTGAACGCCATATCACAGGAACATTCGCAGGTAATTTCTTAAAATTTGGCACAAACGTCTGTTTAGACTGAAAGACGAACTGATGAAAAGCGAGTGGTCAGAGCCCACTGTCACGTTACGCCCCACCCATTTTTTCTGAACACAGAATATCAGATATGCCACGAAGGCCTTGCAGGAATACCTTCAATTTAGCACGAACGTCCACTTGGACTGAAGGACGACGCGATTAAATGTTGGTGGACAAAGTCACTGTGGCCTCGCATAACACATGCTTGCCCATTACTGTTGGCCGAGTTGCTGCCTGGCTGTTATTCTACGCGTTGCCACCACTTAACTCTAAATTACACCATAAATTGCAGTCAATAGACAAATGATTCAACTCTGAAAATCAAGTGTCACTTGCTGATTGATTAGTAGTACAGAGTTAAGACAGAGAGGTAGACTAATTACTTGTACAGACGTATTCAGACATGTCTTTTCAAAAAGTTTCGAACAACAACGTTTTCAACCTCCTGTTAGTTCTGTTGTGGAGTGAGCTCTGAAATATTGTGCTCTGGCGGTGATGATGGATAGCTGTTAGTGATGCATAGTATGAAGCAGTCATTGCTGTGGAACTGCTGTGTGCCGCAGCAGCTTGTCTTTTCATATCTTTTATTGTTAACTTCGGCTAGACTCTCTGTTCCGCAGTCCTCTGTGGATATGTTTTACACAATGTTCCTTTTGAAGAAGAAACTAATACTGTAAAAGCGCTCACCGACTTTATCTGAAATGTGAACGGCTGACAGGCGTTTAACAACACCGGAACAATCCAGGTTTGATGAGTTAAAAATGTATTTTGGGAATTAAAAGCGGCACTATGTCAAGCGCCGCAGCAGCGAGCCAGTAGGTGTTTAGATTTGAAGCAACGTGAGGGGGGCATTGATTCGAGGCATCTCCGCGGCCGCCCACTTATCAGCACGTTCTGTTTTGATTAACGGAACATTTGCGGATGACTGTGAAATTTGCCACATGGAGTTTAAGATGGGAAATACCGTTTTCTACCGATGAGTAGTTTTGTTGGAATTCTCCACGGGGCTTTTCGGCACAAATGGAGCACATGATAGAGATTCATCCTTTGATGTGGTCTAGAAATACTGTGCTGCTTTTCAGTCAATATTTGTATTGTCCAAAAGGGGTTAGCAAATCCGCCTCAAACACCTTAGCAACCATTCCACTTAAAAACCGTATTTACAGTAGGAGGCACACACTTCACACTCAAAAAAGTATACTGACCTTTGAACATTACAGTTGTTGCTCAAAATATCATTAAAGGTTTGTAAAAGTGAGATGTAGAGGATGGTGTGCTGTGTCCTGGACCTTGAATGTTGCTAGAAATACAGCTGAGGTGAACCTGAATATTCATACACAATCTAAACTTCATATCAAATAAATGGCTTTCTCATATTCCACCTCTGACACTTCGCCACCTCTCATGTATTTTCTGAATTCAGGCAGCTTTTCAATATCTAACATAACACAAAAGTTCCCAACTTGCAAACTTTTTTCTTTTCACACAAATTCCTCTCGGCAACCACAAAAGCAGGCAACGGACTGGAAATGTTGCTACTTTTTTTTTTTTTTTTTTCATTTTCCATTCATTTTATTAAGAAAATAAGTATAAAAATATAAATATAAAACAATATGACTCCGCATTCAAACAGCATGAATTCCGTGTGTATGACACTTTTCCTACGACATACACTTTCCATTACATGTTACACCTATATGATGAAATGAATTCACAGTTTGACAAATAAACCGCACCAACCATTCACGTGGACGTTGCTCGCCAAACGAAGATAGCAAATAGTATATATAGGATGTCCATCATTTAAAAACAACTATGTACATGTACAGTATTTAATGGAGTTGGCCGGAAAAGCCGTTCGACTCCTTCCCTTGCCCCCCCCCACCCCTCCCCCACCAAACCCAGTCCAGTACCATTAAACATTGATAGTATACAATACTACTATCTCTCAGGTCAATTACAAAACACATTGTCCACACCATTGTTCACAAAAAATCCTAAAATTCAAAGGCATCTTCACTGATTATGACCAAAAACGGTAAAAGTTTGAGATTTATACTGTATCTGCGTTAATGAGAAAATCCAACTCGGTTCAAGTCTTAATTTCCATTTCAGCATCCACACGTGGATTGTGGAGTTTTCTGTCTGAGTGCGTGTGTGTGCAAGTGTGTGTGTGCGAGTGTATTTGTGCATCTGTGCGTGAGAATCAAATAGACAACTAGTTGACTAGCGAGCTAGCAAACTAGACAGAAAAACAGATAGATAGCTTGATAGATAGGCAGACAGACAGTCAACTAACTGGCCAGCTAACTAACTAGACAAACAGCTGTCTGGCTAGCTAGCTAGCTAGGTAAACAGACGGAAAGAAAATGGGCTTGAAAAAAGAGAGACTGTCATGGCTCTGTCTAGGTCTCTCTGTCAGGGCTCCTCCCTATGTACATCTCCGCTAACTTTTTGAAATGTGGTCCCCAGTTGCTGAGGTAATCATAATCCTGGTCCCCCTCAGTGGCAGCGGACTCCAGTGAACTGAGGGATTCTGCCAATGACCCGCTGCCCTCATAAGCATACGTGGCCAGGGAGTCATAGGGGGGTGCCGTGGGGTCTGAATCGTTCTCCTGAAGCCTCCCGTTAATGAAGTCTCTGACATCCGTGTTATCCTTTATAGGTGATGTCCTCCGAAAGGGAAACAGCATTTCGGGTATGATGTCCCTGCGTAGCTTGTTGGCATCCATCACCTCCGGGTTGCGCAGTGTGCCGATATCAAAGGCCTGAGTGTCCTCCTCTCCGCCCCCTTCATCGTTGTAGCTGACAACGTTGTCTCTGACATCCTCTTTGGAGATGATCAGAGGCTCCTTCTTCCTCTGTCTCCTCAGGGCAGCAAACAGCACCACGATCACTACACAAAAACAGTGGGATATGCAGAGAGAGAAAGTGCAGCATAAGATGTGCGTCTCTTAACATGTGTCATGCATTAAAGTGCGCAGGGGAGTAAAGGCGCAGAGGGGAGACATATTTGCTGCCAGTGACAAATCCCCAACACTGCCTCAGGCATTCACCTCCCATTATTAAAGATTCAGAGAAAAAGCTTTTTCTTTCTTCTCCCCCTGAATGGCACATTCACTGCAAGGAAAGCACTACGTTTGGAGGATCCTTTTTCATGCTGTCAAACTCTCGTCCTCATATCTTGTCTCCTCCTTTTTTTCTTTCTCAGTGGTTAAAGACAATCAGGGTTTGCAGAGTGAGCATGTTTCAGGGAGTGGCACTAAACCCGGAATTTTTCTGAAAGAGATAAAACTGTATCTTATTTAGGACGAGCACAAAATCCTGCTCCACCTGTGCTCCTCTGCTTCCTTTTTTTGTCCTCACTTCAGGCTCTGCAGTCGCCTGCTTGCCTCCCACCTGGGCGTTAATTACAACCCCTTCAACATGGTTTGGATGTGGGTGGGGGTGGCTGTTCTTGACGAACATTTGTGACCGACCAGTGCCATGGCTTCAGCCCGCTCGGAGGGCTGCAGTGAGGAGGACCAGATATGGCGAGCCGTTACAGCTCAGCGCCTGCCCGTCGGAGTCAAGCAGAGGTGAATGAGATGGTCTGTCGGGGGGGGTTCAAGCGCGAGAAGCGTCAGATAATGAGCAGATGTCATGATATTTTGCTCAAGAGGAGATCACGGAGTTTAACCTTCGGCAGGCTCGATATGTGAGAGGAGATCTGCACAGGATTGGAAATTTGGAATTAAAACAAGCAGATGGAAGAAAAGCTGGTCGCTACTACACTGCTTGTACCAGTAGTTTAGTTTAGTCCCAAGCAACATTGTGGCAGATGGACAGGGGGTCAAATTCAACACATGGAAAGGGTTAGGGTTTCTTATACGAGTCAACTCATTAGTGGATTTCTTTTTATTGCATTACCCTGAGCAGTCTGCAGTTCACTGTGTTTAGTAAGCCTAAAATGCTTCCTGCCTAGATTTATCCTTGCCCAAGCAAGATAGGCCTCAACGACAAGTGAAACACATTAACTATCGATATGACTTATTGATATGCCACTGACCATAAGCCCCAAAGGACTCTGCTTTTTGCTGGCTGAAACATTAGGCGCTGCTGCTGCTGTTATTCCTCAATTCCTGCCGTGAAGCGGTGCTTTGCTTTGTCACGTGTGACCCACTTAAGAAAAGGCAATACAGACCGTTTTGTTAAGTGGATGTGTTTGCTAACGAAAGGGACCTAGAACCGGTGCGCCACTTCCCGACGTAAAACTGACCTTGACCTGTCATTGACTGAAGATAATTATGATTGCCAGCACGTTAAGAGGAACGCGATAAGACGTTCCGCGGCGCTTGGCTGCAGGTTGTGTCGTTATTAAAGGTTTCTGCCGTGGCCTTGACATTGATTTATTGACACACCGACGGCATCTGACATTTGTCCAAATATAGAAACTCCTTGGTTTCCCAATAGGCAACGTTTTGTGTCACAACTTAGTGCATAGTTTGCCTTACAAAGTGTCTTAAGTCTGTGTCTCATTTTCTACCAGCTGCAGTGTACTTTTTGCCTGAGGTACTTTTGCTAGTATAATTTGCTCACATGAGTCATCCCTCTAATGGCCCTATTGGGCTTTTTCAAAGGCAAATCCATATCAAAACTTTTGCCATTTGATGGTCAACTGACATCACAAAGGGCTCACAGTCATTCCCTGTGAATTGGTCATTTTAGCATCAACAATGATGCTGTTTTAATCATTCTTTTAATATATTGAGATGCTCCACTGCCGTCGGCCAAAGTGGTGACCACTGACAGAATGACATCTTTTCAGTAACTCTGTATTGATTGAAGTGAGCTGGGAGTCCAGGCCTTTAATCGATGACCTGTTTGTTATAGACCCTGTAATAGCAGATATGTTCAGTTATTTTTTTCTTTCTGTTTTTCTTTTTCCTCAGGAGCCTGCACTTGAGCAAGCGAGTCACTCTGGTCTATTTTATTGACTTTTTTTCAGCCTGAATTGGCGGCAGCACAAAGCATATGACTGGAGTGGGAATTTCGTATTTTGTCATGTGTCCCTACCAACAGATGCTATAGTGGGTTCACTGAGATAGTTTTTCTGGCTTATGTTCCACCGAGGCCCAGGGGCTATGCTAAAACAGTGAAAGGACCATCCAGTGGCGTGGTATGGATGGATAGCTTAGCATGTGCGGCCCTGGTGCGTGACTTCAAGGTCTGGTGAATCTGTCTGGAAAAACTCTCTGTCATAGGAAGTGGCACCATCTCTGTTGATTTGACAGAAGTGACAGCCCACTAAAACCCATCCCCGAAGAATAATTTTCCAATCATAGCCGAGCAACTTAAATTAGGATCTGCATCCATGCATAGCCGTGTGCATTGGGCTCTAGTAAGGGCAATATTAACTATCTCAAAAGGGCTTTAAGAGACTTTTAATAATCACCTTTCTAAGACCATAAACACGGAGCCATAGTGTGAGGGGTGGATTAAATGGTTTATGTCAATTCTAACATAAGCTGCAAATCATTCAGAACACAGTGGTACTTCCAAGCCACATGGCTAACCTTTAGATAACTGCATTAATGTGTGGCATTGCGGGGTACAATACAAAATAAGGGACGTTGTTATTGATGTTTTGGAGCCTATATGTAGATGGCAATTAACTGCAATGTCTTGCTTTTTATTTGGGAGTTCATTCTGCAGCAGCCCAAGTCAGAACATAAGGCTCTACAGAAATATGGACAACAAAGCTTAAATCGAACCATTGTATTTCTTTTAACGCAAATAGCCTGATTTGCCAACCAGCCATGCAGGGCTACTCCTTGTATCCCCATTTTCTAGAGGGGCCATAAAATGAGTGACTTTTTGGACTTTAGCTTCAGTACGCAGGCACGAAGTGGATGCTTCAACCTCTTTTACAAGATGTTTGTTTAAAAGACAGGAAACAAACACATACAACACATTTCCATTATATTTTCTACATACTTTCTCCTTTGCTCTTACACAATGTACAATTTAAGTCAACTTTATTTATTGGCCAAGTATGCACACATACAAGGGATGAGTTCTCTACATTTAACCCATCCATTAGTAGCAGTGAGCACACAAGCGGCTCCCAAGCAGCAGTTTGGAGCGCAGGTGCCTTGCTCAATGGCAGTTCAGCCATGGATGTAGTGGGGATTTGAACCAGTGACTCTACAGTCGCAAGTCCAATTCTCTAACTACCAGCTTACATCTCCTCTCTTGCACGCTTTTCTTCCACCCTGGTGTAACGGTCAGCCCTCAATTGTGCCATCTGCTCTTTATATCTGTGCAACTAGCCCCCCATATTGGCATCACAGTAATGGATGCATCATATCGCATTGCATTTGCAGATTATCAGCAGGACGTAGGAAATGTTTTGAATGTCTGAGAATAAAAACTAGAAACACAACTTTGGCCAATTTGTGACTTATATAAATTAAACTGGCTTGAGTAGAAGGTCTGAGTTGTTCCTATACATCGAAAAAAAAATCACCAACTGCTTCCACGGCTGGACCAAACATCACAAGAATAACAACAGGGCGCACACATGCACACAGACGAGGGGACTTACTGAGGAGAATAATGACACAGAGCAGTATGGCCACCAGAGCCCCAGTCGTGAGACCATCTGAGAAGGGCAGGACCTCGGGGTTGCATGACTGCATGTTTCCACGGCTGTCACAAGCGCACACGCGCACTATCAGCGTGCTGGTGCTGCTCTGAATGGGGTAGTCATTGTCGGAGATCACTACGGGCAGGAAGTACATGCTCATCTCTCGCCGGCTGAAACCTCCCCTCCGCGTCAGGATATTGGCAGTGTTATCTGCGGAAACATGCAGATGGGCAAAGCTTGTCAAAGATGGGATGTTTGAGTTAGCGAAATGACATCTTTATTTCTTTTAATCTGTGTTCTGGCTGATATGCAGGACCATTCAGATGTAATGATAGGGTTAAAACAGGCTTTTTAGTCGCCATCAGGAGTCTCTGCTCGAGTCTTTTCATTTTGCCTACTGAAATACATACCATGTTACTATTTATTGGGCTAAACCTAGGTCTAAGCATACTAATGTATCAGCCTAAATAAAAAGGGACTATACAGATCCAGCATCTGAAGTTTCCCAGCCTGATATTGCAAGGCTGCAGAACTACCATGGCATTTCTTGCTTGAAAAAGCAATTGTGAAACCAATGTTCTTTATGGTAAGACAGACAAGGAATGGTAGCATATAGGCTGATATTCACAATGGTATTCTGTAAGAGGAATTCACAGCTTATCTAGATCTCTTCAAGAACCTGTATCATCAGGACAGTCAGGGTTTTGTCATGTCATCCATCTTTAAATCCTAAAGTTTGGGATTTTGTGGGAATATTGACCTGAACGCCAGCCCAAATTTACCCTACTCATAAAATGTTTGTGGGGGAAAGTTGGCCAGGAGAGCAAAGATCTGATGGGCCAGTCTAAGTAGTTGGACAGGCTTTATGTGGCGATGGACAGGAGCACCTTTGGGTTGACTTAGTTTACATCAAAATGGCTCTGACAGGTTGTAGAATTATCCAGTAGTTTGGCAATGCCAAGCTATGGATTCGCAGGAATAATGCAAAAGTCTTACCTTCCCTGTCAATGATGGTGAAATTCGGGTTGGTGGCACTTATACTAAAAACAAACTTGTGTCCAACCAGGGGTTCATCTGTGTCGACGGCGCTTATTGTCTGAATCAGCTGTGAGGAACAAACAACAAATATGAAGGCTAAGTTTACGGAAGCACATGCCGTCTTATAATTCTTCTAATTGTTTAAATGATAATTACTGATTTTTATTAATTCTTCTTAAGACTTTCTTATTGTAAACCATGAATTTCAGTCACCTGTCCCGCTTTGACGTTCTCACAGACGAACGTGTCGTAGGACATGGCGAACTCGGGGGCGTTGTCATTGACATCCAGCACCTTGATGAACACAGGCACTCGAGTTGTCTGACGTGGATTGTCTAAAACAAATGAAGACGGAATTAAAATGATGATATACATCTTGATAAAAGTCAATTACGGTCGAAGGATGCCAATGTACTTATTTCGGTGGCCACCACGGAGATGTTGTGCCATTTGGACATTTCTCTGTCCAGTGCTTTCAGTGTCGTGATCGTGCCATTCACGGAATCGATGTTGAACAGCCTCTCAAGATCAGTGTGTCGATCAATGGAGTATCTGCAAGAAGATCACAAGATATTGTGACTAATTCATTAATATATTCCGATCCTTACAAACACTCTCAAGGGCACATACAAGATAACTAAAAACATGAAGTGCATTGTTACTTAAAAAACAGTTTCACTCAGTGCATTACTTGTTCTCCCCAAAAGAAAATGTATTCGGTGCTCTCCGTTGTCAAAAGATGATGCATCTTTCCTCGAGCCTGCTCATTTGTCACGGTCACCCACCTGAAATCTGAATACGCAACGCAATGCTCCGCGCGGCACGGGCCGAGAGCGGCGTATCTGTGCGTCGGAGACGAGCCGCCCGGGCGCCATGTGTGTGCGGAGCGGCGGGCGCTGAGCTGTGTGAATCGATACGGCAAATTGGGCTCTTTCGTTTTGACTTTGTGCAGCGCCACAGAGGGCTTACATAATTGCGGGAAATAAACAGTGTCTGTATTCACTTCACACGGCCGCCGCCATCTTCCGCTGGGAAATCACCAGGAGGGACCCGTGAATAATATCCCCCCACCCCCACCCTGACACATGGCGTGACTGATGTATTAGATTTAGCTAAGTGGGCACATTTTTGTCCACACTCTATAAAACTAAGAGGAGACTTTGTGTTTCTACCATGTGTTAACAATCATATTACTACAAAAAAGCGTTAAAAGCATGTGTATGGTGAGGTCTTGGCTCAACAGGCCATCGGTTCCTTTCTAAGTTTTATAAACGGCGAGAATTGAATTCCCAATGAATTAGCTGTGAAAATGCTGGGAAGCTTTAAACAGTCCAAGGTCTAAACGCTGCTCCCGCGTCACTTGTAGCGTACTTGACCGGCTTGTTGTCGGCGTCGGGGTCCCTGGCCGACACCACCCCGACGAAGCTGCCGGCCGCCGTGTCCTCATGCACCTCGATGATGTAAGGGTTCCTGGTGAAAATCGGGGACTCATCCACATCCTCCACCGTCACCTTGACCGTGGCGTAGTCTTTGAATTGCAGACCGTGGATGAACCTCGCATCCAAGTAGGTGTTTTTCACCTCCACTCTGAACTCGTAGTCCCTCTTGCTTTCATAATCCAGCGCCTGAAGATGAAAGAGCATCAGAAGTCAAGCTGTAGACTTTTCCATAAAGAGAAAAAAGAAAAAAGAAAATAACAGGCCGCCTCCAGGATTTTGATAGGCAATTCATAGCATTTCATTTGTCTGCCTTTATCTTATTCATACTCTAAATTCTAAGTTACAAATCCAAGTGAGAAATACTGATCTGGGGAGATCTTAGGGGAGAACTAAAAAGAGTTTCTAGCAAAAGAATCTTTTATATAATTCATTTTACAGGCTTAGGGTATCTGATTTTACAGTACAGCTCAAAAATAAAGTCTGTCATATCTTTCTTACATGAATAAACGTTATCACGGGGATGTTTCTAATCTGGAACTGCGCTGTTCTGTCTTTCCGCTCAAGTATTATAATTGGGAAAGAGAGGTTTAACACATCAAGACGGAGCTAGAGTTAGCTTAAATAAAAACGTATATTAAAATTGGACTTCATGTTGAACATATTTTCCAACTGTGACAGGTTGAAGTATTTAAACTACCTGTTAAAGACAATGATAACAGGTTATGGCTGAGATAAAAAAAAAAATAATAATAAAGGAGCTGGGTCTTTTTTTTAAAAAAAATAATAAAAAAATCATAGTTTTTACACATCTGTCAAAATGAATATTCCAGATAATAATGGATTATTTTTTTTTATTTCCTTGGGTTTCCATGTGGATAGTTTGAATAAAGATACAGAGGAGTGTTAATTACAGCTGTTTCTAAACATACCCATTGCCACAAGACGTGTTTGTCTGATTACGCAGCCATTATCAGTCAAGTTACATGACTGCTAACAGTGTCTGTGTTGCTGATTGCGGTCTATAAAAGAAAATGGAATAAGAAGGGGGGGAAAAAAAAAGAAAGTGAGGTACCTTTTTGATTATGATGACTCCCTCCTGTGTGGTTTGGTCGGTGATGATGTTGAATGTGTCATGGCCGCCAACGATGCTGTACTCCATCTCGGCGTTGCGCCCCACGTCTGGATCGTCGGCCTTGATGCGGCCGATGGCGCCTCCGATCTCCGTGGACTCCACGGTGGTCACGCGGAACGAATCTGCACATGACAGCGAACGCGGCGGATTCATGGCAGGCTCGCTTGGCCGTGTAATGTGGAGATTTGTCTTTCGGAAAAGCCTAATACGAATCAATACGGCATGCGGGGAGAAAGCGGTCTCTTACGGTTAGCAAAGCGTGGCGGGCTGTCGTTCACGTCGGAGAGGGTTATGCTGACCGTGGTGGTTCCTGAGAGCCCGCCCATCTGTCCGGCCATGTCTTTAGCCTGGATCACGACCTGGTAGTTTTCTTTGACTTCTCTGTCCATGCCGGGCAGGGCTGTCTTAATGGTCCCTGGAAAGAAACACCAAGCTTTTCACCGCCCTAAAGAAAAACTGTGTTTTGGGGGGGAAATGATTTGCTGTCTAAGATCAATTCTGCCTCCCAGCCCTCCTAGGAAATTACATTTAAACACTTCTGACTTAGTATGCCAGTGTCGTTGTGAAGGCAAACCTAAACAGTGGCTGGAATAGGCTTCCTGGCAATGCAACATTTAAGTACCACATACAATTTGGAGCTCAAGTTCGGAGTCCCTGGCCTGGAGTTAGTTGTTACTGAGTTTTGTTCTTGATATATAACTACAACAGTGTAACATTTAGGGATATTTGTGGCTGTTTCAAGGTTTAGGGCCTCAGAAGTATGGAATTGGCGATTTTATGGAGCCAAGCAGTCATCTGCTTTTTTTCCCCAATAATTTCCTTTCTTCTAAATGTGTAGAAGGGCTGGGATATACTGACAACATTCAGTAGTAGAAGATGACCAAGATGGACCAACATCTGAAAACAAACTCATTTCGGCTCCATTCACTTGTTTGAACAACTGGTTGATTTGCTGCCTCCGTTTTTCCGTCCCTCCTGGAAACTCCATCCTTTCGGGGGCAAACATGTGCAGAGAGATTGGATTTATTCCAATCACGGAGAAATGACGGGGTCATCATAACAGGCTTGCCACACCCCACCCACCCCTCTGATTTCCTCCTGATTGGGCCAGTCAATGGTCCTGATCAGATTGTTGTGGTTACGGGAGGCCCCTTTTCGTTCTGATTGGGCTATTATTCTGATTATTAATGGGGTATTAGTGCCCATGTAAACACGGCTACTGTTTCCTGATAATGGAGGATGTGCAATCAACGGTGAATGCTTGGAGATGAAAATGATCATCCCGCGTTCCTCCTGCTAAAACAAGCCACTCAGCTCACTTAAGAAAAGTTCATATATTGCTTCGAATTCTGGACCCGCTGTAACTAAATAATGTGGATAGTCACATCAAAAAGGTGGATAATGTTCATGTGGCTTGTTGTGCGGTTAATAGAAATGAAAGTTTCAGGACTACAAGCACCACAGTCTTTGAGAATTAATGCATCGGGATGTGAAATTGATGCTAAAAATATTAATCTTTTTGATGTGCTCCTAAAGGGAAAATAAAATCTTGGTTTCAGTAAGATGAAAAGGACTTGGAATCAGATAAATAAATTCTTATTCCGCTTATTTAACTCTCGCAAACATATTTCCGGAGCGTTGCGAGAGGTCTGTTTGCAAAACATTAGGCACCGCGTCCAACGCTTCCCGCTGGGCTTGGCTTACCATTTTCGGAGTCCACGGAGAAATATGGTTGTCCCTGTAGGATGCTATATACGAGCTTGGCACTGTTCCCATACGTTTGATCGTCGGCATCGGTGGCAGTCACGGTGGCAACAGATGTACCTGCGAAAAGAACCAGTCACTTTTAATTGACTGTGATTCTGCACATGTTCAGCCCGAGACTTCCAATTTCCATTTACACGGAGGATGTTTTTGTAGCGTCGCAGCGGCTCCTTTAATGCCAGCCGTGCCCTGGCATCACTGGTTTTTTACTGGTAGCCTTGATTTCATGTTGAACCAAAGGCTCTATGAAGAAAAATCTAATCAGTTGGCTACAAAAGGACAGTGACGCAAAGGTAGCTGCTGCATTTTACTAAACTTTGACTTTCAGACCGTGGCTACGTCTCTTCTGGCACCTGAGTGCAAATGGTTGTTTGATGAAACCCTGGTGTTGGCTCTCTTTTAGACATCAGTTAGACTGAAAGATTTTCAGTCCAATTGATGTTTGTTCAAGAATTTAAATGATTCTTTCTCCTTCAGCATCACTGGGCTATAGGTATGATGAATCAGTCTTTTGCCTTTAGCTCTTCTGTGCTTATGGACAGCATGTTTGTACGTAAGTATGTTCTTATGGACACAACCTTTCTTATTAACACCTCCAGCTGGACCCGGCAGTGTTATCTGGCTGCAGTATGTGAAACCACATCTAAAAATCACACCAGCAAATGTACACCAAGGTGCTTGAATAAGTGTTAAAAAAGTAATAAATATCTTAACTTAAAAAAAAGAGTGCCCTGTTCCTCTCAAATCACCCACATATTAAGTCCTGCATAATCCACCAAGCGTTTCAATAACGCCTCACTGCGGATACTGTCCTTGGCATTCAGGAGACCTCTGCTGTGTCCTGTTTGGGTCTGACCGTCTCCGTGCATACTAATGAACCCTTGAAACATCTGTCCCACTTAGTCCCAGCACTGATAGTAAAAGAAAAAGGAAATTAAAAAAAATTGAGGTGGGGTTGCTGATTTCTCATGACTGGCTGTCTTGATTAAGCACTGCGTTCACTTTTAACGAATAGGGCAGTTTATTAATGCGGTATTGCTGACCCCAACCCATTTTTCGCCAACTAGAATCTATGCAGCCGGGGAGGCCAATGCATTATGAATCCCGAACAGAGTATTGTTATTTGTCATATAGGCAATTGGGTTTTGATTTACCCTTGATTGCTCCCGTGTATTAATTTGTGCTTGCATAATTGCGGATTGATTTCAAGTCGCATGCATTACTTTCATGAGCTTTGTTTATATTCATGCCAGCTGGTTTATTTATATTACTTGAATGGATTGAAAGGGGGGAGGAGGGGGGGGGGGGGGGGGGGGGGGGGCGCAATGAAGCAAATCCTTAATTGGAAAGATTGTGACAATCTAAACTTTCAATATTTCTACTGCCTATTAAAAAATGGCAAATGGCATAGCTTGTTATGAATGCCCAATGAGCCTGACCAAACAAATAACAATCACAGAACAGCAAACAACTTTGAAGAAGTGAACGTGCCCACCACATAAGGCCGGTCCGGCAGGCCAACGAGCAACACAGTACAGATTTTTTTGGCTTTTTATTGCCTCGAAAGTCTTTTTGTTGCATTCAACTGACTATATAATTGCATCAATTCATAAATAAGGGGTAATGGCTGTCCTTATAGGTCCGTGTGCTAATTATTTTCTTGATTTACAGTTTATTCTTTTGTGCGTGAATAGGAGCCTAGGGTGACATGTTTAAATGAAGCCAATTAACAGTTTACAATGCCACAAAAATAGAGAGAGATCACAGTCATCACATTAGAGACTTGGCAAATTAATATTAGATGATTAATCTCTTACTATTAATCAACTAATCTGTTCAAAACAAACCACCACGTACCAACTTCAGACATTTCAGGGACACTGGCGAAGAAGATTTCCTTCGCAAACTTCGGCGCGTTGTCGTTGATGTCGTGGATCTTTATGTTGAATTCAGTGTCGGGCTCCAGCTCTGCATTGGTGTTCCTGTCCAGAACCTTGGCGTGGAGCGTGTACATGGCTTTCTCCTCTCTGTCCAGCCTCTTGGTGGCGTGAATGTCCCCCGACTTCTCGTCGATCAGGAACAGGGTGCCCGCCCCGTCTCCGGTGAGGACGTACTTCACGTTGCCTTCGCCTTTGTCCATGTTGGAGTGCAGCTGAAGTTTAAAAAAAGAGACCCAGTTTAGAAATAAAGCCGCACAAATTTTGTTTGTAATTGGAGGCTGCGCGCAATCTTCTGCCGTGCTCTTGAGGCTGAAAACACACAGCTTCGGCTTTCAGTCCGACCTCAATTTTTTGTAACCAGTGGCAACGCTACATAGCTATTTAGAGATAAATTCTACTGGAAAGAAAGAAAGACAATTACACAGAATATTTGCAAGCAGTAATTGCCCTTGAACATGTCTTTACACAGTGACAAAACCTTGCATCCCAACATCAAATCTCTTTCCAAAACTAATACAGGAGTATTAAGAGTATTGAGGAAACATTGAAAGAACTGTGTCGTTTTACGACCTAGCTACCAATTTTCTATCCTCTTTTGAATTAAATAAATTGAATTAAATAATTAGAAGCAGCACTGCTGCGTTACAGCTGTGAACTTTTAACTCTGTGCTCTCGTCGCATGCATTAAGCCAGCCAGCTTTACGTCCTCCTTATTTTTCTCCTAATGGAACTTGGTCTCCAAGGATTAATGGAGACGTATGCTTTACAGACTACGTTTACACCTTTTATGAATAAAAGCTGTGGCAGTTTAGTGAACATTGGTTCTGTCACGTGGTTTATTCCACTAATCACAATAATATTAATTAAAAATTGGCCTCAACGAGAGCAAAAAACCCATTCGGATTGACCCTTTTCAATTGGATTGAAAAGGGTGATCTAAACCTTTCATTATCTGTTCAAAAGGAAAATATCAGCCTTTATGACTTTGTTGAAGTAAATTATTCTTTCTTGTTGGAATAAATGTTTGCTCCATGTGAGGTAAAGGTATCAGGGCACGAGTTTCCAAGAGGGACAGAAATGTGGCGCTAGAAAAACAACGAATTGTTCGAACAAGTGTTTCACAAGACAGACAAAGCCAAAATCGATATTGGTAGCAGTGCTGAAAACTTGGGTCCATCTCTGTCATCTTCTTGAATTGAATGAATTCAGGTTTTCTGTTATATTTCAAGCTGATTTGATGCTCCAGCGTGGGTGGGGCCACTTTTCGTAAAGCTTTACACATATATCTGTACTGTAGACTGTATAAAGATGGACGGTGGAACAACTTCTCAAAAGTGAAGCCAAAGCAAGTAGAGCTCCCCCTGGTGACCGGCTGCAGCATAGGTCATAAGCTCCACCTCCTCCATGTTAGTGGATGGGACTTGGGCCAAACTAAAACACTAAAAAAACACGTCAAATAAATGTTTTTCAAGGATGGTTTCTGTTGTTTTAGGTCATTGATATAATGTCCAAGTGTCATTTTTTTTTTGCATAAGTTTCGTTTTAGTTGTCAGTTGCCATGCCAACCGTTCCGTAAAGCAGATTTATTAAATAAATAAGTACGGTGTATAATCCAATATATCCTTGTAACTGGTAGTAGAGCAGAGCGTAGTATTCGTAGTAAACAAAAACGCAAGTGAGTCTGGCAGAAGTCCCCGGGATAACAGTGTTGGTTTGGCCAATGCAAAGAAGTGGGGACGTATTGTCCATATTTATATACAGTCTGTGTTCTGAACAGATCATTTTACTGAGTATCCATATAACCATTTGAGTTGAAATCTCCAATCCGAATGATTTCAGCTGGGTTGAAGAAGCAATGTCTATGTAATAATGGTGTAAACTCAGAGAGGAGTCTGTTCCAGTCCCAGGACCTCTGGCATACAGCAGTGCCTCAACGCCCCCAGCGTCAAGCGTGGCATACCCCATTCCTCCAGATCAAATTAGTCGTAGATTTTTCTTCCAGATTGTGTCTTTGAGAAATGATAAAAACCTGACCTACAGCAACAATTGCTAAAATTAGTCACCTCTGACCTATCCATCACCTTGAAGCATCTCCGAGCGTCACCGAGGAGTAATGGCGGCTCGCTGTGACAGACACTTGATTCAAGCTCATTACTGTACTGGATCTGTCAGCAGATATATTTAGAGCACTATCTCACGGGCTCACATTTTAAATGACAAGTAGTTAGGGACACAGAAAGTACGTCAGCGACTTATTAATATTAATGTCTGCATGCTGTGAGGAAACTAATTATTTTTCCCCGCAGTTAGAAGAGTGATGTCAACAGTGCAAACTTTGGATGGAAATCAGAAACGTATTGCCAGGGTGGTAGCTATTCTCAGGCAGAATTTTAAAAAACAGGGACGCCTGCGAAAACAAGATGCTGTCAAATGAACAACGGCGCTTGGCACGGCGTTTGAGAATATTTTCATGCAGATGAACTCCATTATCCAAAGTCTATTAAAGAGGAATATCAGTCGGCTTGAATTCCTACATATATTTGTGTTCTGAGGCAAGCTGTTTGCGAATACGGATTCCCCGCTAAACCGTGGACAAGCAAACCTTAGGATTTAAGACGTGCTGGATGTGAAGGCTTCCACTGCTATTGACTGTGGATGACAGGCTAATTTTGTTTCTATGATGTATACTTTTTACGCCTCCCACCGGGCTCTACAGCCGTGTCCCTTTCAAAAAAAACTAAATCTCGCGTAATTCCACCATTTCCCCCTACTTCGAAATCAACTCCTCACGTCGCGCCGCCTGCAGCAGACGTTGCACGCTCACTCTGCAACACTGAACTCCTCTTCCTCGCATGTTTCATTACTCTTACTCAGAGCTGTGACTGTTCAAACACGCGTCTGAGTAATAATTAGGCCAACGTGAACTCAGACCAAGTCATACCACCTGATTTTTTTCCATTTTTTTTTTTTTCCCCGGAATCCTTTGATTATATCCTTAGGAAGTTTCTTTTCTTTTTCTTTTTCTTTTTTTATCTGATTATTACCATATTCCACAGTCTTGGTCGTTAATCCTGTAAAAAGGAATCTGAGAAGCAAGAATAACAAACAACAAGCCATCAAAGGAGCCAATACCTATTCAGCCGAGCTGTCTGCGAGATAATGGGAATTTTACAGTCTTTGCAGCAGCTTGTATTTTACATATTTCCCTTCGTCTAGATCGAAGCCTGCAAGCACTTAATCCCGTGCACTTGTGGCAGTAACAGGATATCTACATAGCATTTTTTATTTTTTTCTCTGAGTGGTACTGTAAATCAGGAGGGATTCTTGCACAAGTAAGCAATGTTAGTTTGAGAGAACATGCACCTAAAAATAATAGTGCTTATGGTCATCTATATCAGTGAGGCACTGGGCCAGCAGCATATATCCCATGTATACTGTAAAATGTAAGGCTTTCAGGGTAATGTACTGCAGGGTTTTACCGAGATATGCCAGAATGGACTTTTCATCGCAGAACATCTAACGTGTAATATAAATCCGGTACATCCACACACACACACACACACACACACAAAAAAAAAGCAGCAGTGATACTCTTGAGTAAGTGTGGCACAAAGTGTTTTCTCAGAGCACTAACAAAATCAAATGTTAGCACTAGCACGCTATATTTGCAGAGATTTAGTGGCTCCCCTTTCAAGGCCTTGCAGCACAAACACAGCCTTTTCAAGGCCTTACAACAGAAGCACAGAAGAGAGCCTTGATGAGTTAAATCGCCTTGCACAAACACTGAGGAATTGTCAGGAAAGCAGCGAAATCATTGGCAATTCTTGTCAGGTCTCTGGTAAGCATTGCTTGCTGCTGCAAAGAGGAGATAGCAAAATAGAGCGCAGAACGGATACAGAATAATTACTCTTCCTCCTCTCTGCCTCTGTCTCTGAAGACGTGGGCAAAGATTCTTTACTACCGGAGCACTGTACTGTAATGTACAATATGCAGGTTAAAGTTCCAGCTTACTGTATCTCTAATGTGCTTTGCATTTAACTTTCGTACGAAAATTCATGCAGAAGAGTATCTTGAAAGGGCCTTGCAAAATTCCAAGGATACTTATTGTCAGTATATTAACACAACAAAGTGCGCTACCTTGAATATTTTAATTTGGGGCAGCTCATTTTGTTTACGAGGCAGGAGACAATGCAGTGTACCGGGAATTTAATAGGATTTAGTTCACTTCAAACACTCCACTCAGATGCTCCAGAATCCAAAGTTTGTGGTTGTATTGCTCAGCATTGCAAGTGTTCACACTTCACAGCCCTGCTTAAGAAGTAGGGCAGCACAGCTGCAGACAGCGAGTGCTCACACTCATTAATGGCCCCGTGAAAGTCAGTTAAAATGAGATTTGAGGGGTTTTACACTTGCACTCCATAGCACTTGCACGGCATGGAATATTTACAGTCGCAAAACACACTATGTTGTTTTCCGGCGCTGACATTTGCCACTGAACCGGCGTAAGCACAGAGTATCCGGCTTTTAATAATGAAGTTATTTGTCGCCGTCGTTCTCTGAGTCAGCACTGTTCGGGGGGAGGGGAGGGGGGCGAGCCTCAAAGCGAGCAGGTCTTTTGAACACCTCGATAAGCAACGTGAGCCGCGTTCATTGCGGGTGCAGTCGCCGAAGCGCGCGCTCAAGAAGCGGGGGCCCGCGCGAGTGTGACTGTTCTTTACATCCTATTTGATTGCCATAATCAGGAAATCAACCTCAAGTGACAGCCAGTGAGTGTGTGTGGGCTGATTGGAGAGGTTTGATTGAATGTGAAATAAACAAGGTCTCCCACAGTGCACTGCAAAAGGCCATTAAGTGATCTTTATGTGGAAGACCATCGGTGCTCTGATGGCTTTGTGCTGGGCATGAGAGTGCTCTTTCTTTCTCTCTTTCTTTTGTTCTCTCTTCCCTTCTCCCTCGCTCTTCTCTAATTCTCTGACCGTCAGCTGATTGATTAAATAACTTATCCTTGCTGCAGGTACTTGTTTCTATCAAACCATCCCTTAACTCATTCTCTGCACGACTGAGCAATTTTAAATTCTCTTTTTCTTTTAACAAACGTGTGCAACAATTCTGCCGTGTTTGCATTAGCAGGGAGGCCCGCTGCCTAAAATTAAGCGCTCCCTTATCTCCCTAAGCCGTTTCTACAAATGACAGACTTACGCAAGGAGACGGAGAAGATTCTAATATGAATCCAGTGTGTGTGCGTGTGTGTGTGTGTGTGTGTGTGTGTGTGTGAAACAAAGAGAAAAATATGTCAGATTGTGATACGTTACTGCTGCTCTGAGAATTATAAACAGTTTGTCACTCGCGTTTTACTATTATTTCGCACCGGCATACCGTGGCGGGTTGTAGGAGGAATAAATAACCGTGCCTCGGAGTTGATTTATTTGACAGCTGGCTACCTAAAAGGGACCATGATTGAGGTTTACATTGTCCTTGGTGCGCGCTGGCGAGAACCGTGAACTTAATTCCGAGTTCAAGAAAGACCGCGATTCAGATTTTTCACCCCGTGACTGTGCGCGCGCCGGCTGTGCGATATTTCAAACCATCTCGCAGCCGGGCGCGTCTGCCTTCTTTGTCACCGCCACGGTCCGACTCCGCCGCTAAACCTCCAAAGTCAAACTGATGGAATTAGTGATTTGTATCGCCGCTGCTTCTTCTGTGAAAGCAGAATGGCAGCTAGCGCCTGCCCTATTTTCTCCCGCCGGTAATTTATTACAGCCTCGTGTTTTTCTGACAGTTTAACAGTGAATGATATTGGACCCAAGAAGAGTGGGGCACTGGCGGATGGGATCGCTGTCATGCCACAGAAGTTGGGTGCCAGAAAGCATCAAAGAGGAGAGAGAGAGAGAGAGAGAGAGAGAGAGAAGAAAAAGAGAAAAAAAAAAAGACACCAGTCAGTGACATATTACCGGATGGCCCCATTTATAGTTAGCATTTGCTTTGCTGCTTCATCACATAACACGGCGAGGTGGATTTCATTGGCCCCTCCTTGATTGATATGTTTTCTACCTCCCCCACCCCCCCCCTCTGCCTTTTCCATTTATTTTCTCCACCGTTCCTTTCTCTTCGCCACATCAGGATGATGGTTCCTGCAAAAAGAAGTTGTCATATCCCCCTACTCAACCTCGCGCGAGACACTTGTTTACTCCAGAGAATGAGGTGTGTGATGAAAGCCAGCTTCCTCAGAGAAAATTGGCTGTCGACAGTCACCTCATTTCCCTCCCTCGAGTTGATAACTGTAGCGTTGCTCATCACACCTGTCTTTATAGTGCTGGCACGGGTGAGCTGACAAGAACCTCTCTGATCTGGGTGAGTTGGAGAGAGGTAGCGCTGTCCCAAAAGTATCAATTTCTTCTTTTTTTTTTTTTAGGGACTCTAAGGGGGGAATAGTGTTGAGCTGCGGCTTTTTTTTAATTCAGCCTTCAAATCACTCGTCTTGATTTTAGTTGCAGTTCTCCCCACCCCCCCCCTTACCCACTTCCCTGTCCCCGACCTTGACCCGATACTGATTAAGTTTGCACCTTAGCTGTGCTTTTCATCACGCGCGGAATTACAGCTTGCGCCAAACGGCAGCAGCTACGGAGAGTTGGGCTCCTGCAATTATATTTCCACCTCTAAGACGTGTGAAGTTGTGAGAAAACGCTGACAGAATATGTATTCAAGTGTTTCAGTTGCCGAGCAGTAGGTGTCACTGTCTACTTATTTAGCTTCTGTTGATTTTTTATTTATTTATTTTTTTTGTGTGTGCCAACCAGTTTCCATCTTCCTCCAGGCGTCACTTTTGACTAGAAGAAGGAGACTCCATAGTGTTGTCCAAAGGAAACTTAAGCTCCTTTGGCCCGTGCCTTGGCTGATTTGATCAGTGATTATGAGGCTTTTCTTGCGTAAATGACTGTTAATAAAGCGTTGTTTTTGGTGTCGGCGGAACTTTAATCTTAGAACTAATTCCTCGACCGCGGCTGTGGAAGGCTCGTGTGGAAAGGGAGAGGGAGTTCATTTGCTCTAGTGATGGCTGATTGCTCCTGTTAACCGTGCCTGTATCAGCCAGTTTCCTGGCAGGCCCATCCGTCTTCGGCCAATTACATCAAACACCACTCCAACGAGCTAAACCTTCCATAATTAGCCCGCCGACAATGCGCCCGGACACGTTACCTTGCCGACGTATTGATGGTCGTTTCCCGTGTACTCCTCGAGCAGAAAGAATTGATTCCACATCCATCCCCGTTTGGACCGCTGAAGAACCTTCCCATCGCTCTCCGCCGCCCCAAACAGATTCCCAATATTCCCAGGCGCGAACGGAAGGGCCGCGCTGGGCCACGGGACGGAGAGCATCAGGAGGAGAAGCAGAGCCCGATTGGTTATCATGGTATCCAAGTCAGCTGGGGAATGTCCTGGGTGACTTCTGAGTTATGGCGACACGCTTGCGAGGGGGTGAAGACTGGAAGGTGGTGTCATCAGAACAGACATTGTATTCCCTCCTTTTGACGTCCTTTGGGTCCCTGCAAAGAGAGGAAACGCTGGTCAAGAGGCGCGTTCTGACACTCATGCATCTCTTAATGTAATATACTTTAAATCCTAGCACAGAAGAAGAAGAAGTGCAAAAACATGCAGACTACAGTGGGGGCCTCACTTGCACACGCAGCAGCTTGGGCGCTGATCGACTGTTTGCTGTGTCTTTCTTTCAGTTCGTGCAGCAGCTACGGGAATCATGCAATCAGCAAACAGGAGTGCCTCTGTGCGTGCATTGTGCAAGGTGAGGTCGAGGATGGATTAAAATGCAGTCATCATAAAATAAAAAAAACTGATGAAGTAACAACTGCGGGGGAGCTATTTCGACCCCGTTTTGGAGCTTACTTAGATGTACTTTTTTTATTATTATTTATTTAAATGAACTAATAAGAAGAAAGTGTGCAGCAGAAGTCATTAGACAAACTTCTAACGTGGCGATAATGGTTAAAGCCATTGCAATATAAATGTGTCACCAAAGACTTGAATAATCCGACTGCGTTACCAACAGAGTGAATGGCATATTCAAATTAAGTTTAATCACTCATGCCCTGCGTTTTGTATTAAAATAGTCTCACTTTGACATAATGTGCTAGGGTTTTATCCTCACCATTTTATTCTTTGTGTCTTACTTATTTGCTGAGCCACCCTGCACCCCTTTTTCTCTGGTGCATTGGCCTTTTTTCTTTTGCCACTGACAGAATTGAATCGGTTTAACCGTGCTGATCAGAACCTCCCCGCAAATGTTTGTAAAGGCAGGCCGCTTCGGTTTGGTAAATCCAGCGGAAATCGCATCCCAAACTTACTTTCCGACTCTCCCCCACATCCGTGCGTTACAAAGGGGTGGGCGGCACTCCGCTAATTATAAGTTGCATTACTAATAATATGCAAACACTGATGACATGCCGCAGAGCCGGTGAGCGTGTTTGAATAGCTTAATACTGGCGTCTGTGGGATGATCTGACACGAGCAGGAGACCGAACCTCTGCTTAGAAATGTTAGATTTATGCTCTCTGCTTCGCCTCTCTGCAAAGCTGCAGAGCAATCTCCGCTAACATATGTAGAAATGGATTGTCTTGCTACAGGGAAGTATGTCTTTTTCATCTCCTCCATCCAGTTCTCTCTCCCCCCCACCCCCCACCCCCTTACCCACTTCTCAATTTTTAGCTTTAGCACTTCATTTTCTGCATCCATTACTGACGGTTAATTTCATAGATTTTCTATCCCCCTAGGATGTTATGATGTACTCTAAAAAGAGCAAATCCATATAGACATGTAGCGAAATGCCAAAAACCAGCAGAATCATCCCCAGGTATGTGTCGAGCTTTGTGCCAGTGATAAGGCGTTCTGCGTTATTGGCAGTCTTCACCGAGGCTGTGTCCCCACCAGGACCGGCCCTGATAGGTAATTTGGGTGTGCATGCATAATTTATGTTCTTTTGGAAGTTAATCCTAATAAATCTTTTCCCCCCCTCTTTCCAAAAAGAACCCACTCGGAAAAAGGGTTTCTGTGCAAAAGGCAAGGGCGCGAGAGTTATCCTGACAAGCATTCAGCGTGCACCTCGGGGACTGCTGTGGCGCAGGCCCACGCGAGTTCAGCGATCCCTCTGCTTTTGTTCGGAGCGCCAAAGCGAGGGCCGTCACGTCAGCGGGGTTATTTGCGCGCACAAAGGGCCCGCGACTGTCTATGAAGGAATTAGCGTTGTGCCTCCATTGATAAAAGTGAAGTGGCGAATGTAAATGAACGTAATCCTTTTAGTAGAAAATCAAAACGTACAGCTAACGAGATCTCAGCGTTAAACCGCCGTGTTTACTCTTAATATCTCAGTTCAGTCTCTTTCACGTGATCGCAGTAATATCCGAGTTGATCAAAGTCTTGTTGGGAGCAAACCACATAACCCCCTCTTGGTGTCCGTTGAGATGGGGAGGCGCAGGCTGCACGCATGAATTGGAACAATACGCTGATTTAAATTTCACCCGCCGTTTTATCTGCTGAAAGTTGCAGATCAGTTGCCACGTTTCTATTTATTTATTTATTCCCCCCCTGCTCATAATGTGACCCGGGAGCGGCACGTGCGTCGCCGAAATCAGGAAACGCCGCCTCGCAATTAATCTAGTCTGATGCCTGTGATTGCATTTTCTAATTATCATTCCAGCCTGTCCTTGAGTTTTAATGGCATTCTGGATATTAATCTTTGATGCGGTGCGCCTATTAAGCGCCGGGGCCAGTGTTTCTTTTCAAAATTTCGTCCAAACACTCCATTAAAGGATGAGCAAGCACGCTGAATCCGTGCCAGAGGCTTTAGACTGTAGCTGAATTAACTCAACTTATTCAGCCTATTAAACAGTGGGGTTTATTTTTTTTTAAAAATAAAAAAAAGTTTTTGATTAGATGAAGTCTTATGCAGCTTATATGGCTTTATATTAAAACTCACACTTGTGAAGGGGCGAAATTGTTAAATATGCTTTTAAGTGTTGTCTAGGGTTGTTATCCTTAATCTTGGCTCAGACGCACGCTGGCACCAGTTCCGCTGTGCTCCATTTCTTCAATTTACAAATTATACATTCTTGTTTTGCTGAATAAGAATATCCTTGATCAGATATGAACTAGCTGTTCATAGGGATATGCTTCCTAGAAAAGCACGGCCTTGCACATTCGTCTGCTGAAAATCCATGCACCTGCATCCCTAAATTGAAATGAATGGACCCCCCCTCCAAAAAAAACAAAACAAAAATACAAACCCTGAAGAGAGCACTAAGCACTTTTGTGGATTTTCTGACTTGAGCAGGACAATAATTGTAGGTGCAATATGCAGCAGGAGCCTGGTTGGCAAATCTCAGCACAATAAATGTATGCATGATAAACTGATGCAAGGGAGAATAATCCTCTATAAATTCAGAAATGCGATGCCTATTCTACAAACTTTGGCTCCTGAGTATGTTTGTTATTTACTGCAAAAGCAAACGTCGTTCAGGAGGATTTGCAAAACCCAAGTTTTTATAAAAGTAAACCGAACTGAATTAAGGTCCAAGTCTGAATTTATAATGCACATCATCATGCTGGCACAATCCTCTAGAGCCGAGCAAATTATCACACGCGCACACACACACACCCGTACACAGATGCAGTGTTGCGTAAGGGTGGGACGATATAATTAACCGCAGACTATCCAAAACCTCCTACACAAATATCGACCCAGTTTGAAACTGCTGGCTTTCCAACGCCATTTAAATTCTAGTCTCACGGCGCACGATCAAAGAACTCAACAAGTGAGTGCGTTGTCTGAGAGAGCCGTAAACAAACGCGGAGAGGTGCAGTGATCGGGGGAAGGGGGGGGGGGGTGGCAAGAGGGCGCGGGGAGGTTGCAAGGTCACCAGACCGCCGTCGTGATTAGTCCCGCTTGATGTTTTGGAGCACGGTTTGTCCGGTAACGTGATTCATATCTGGCAGATGTTGTGTTTTATTTAATTTTTTTAAATCCCCCCCAATGACAAACGCAGATCATGTATGTGAGCGAGGGGCTAGAAAGCAGCGTTGTCTGATTGGCAGTTTGAGTGGCTCCAGTGATTGCTCGCTGGTATTGACAGGCCGCCACAGACAGAGAGTATAAATCTAGCATGAGGGGCGTTGATGCACCAAGCTGCAGCACCGGTGCGAGCCTCCACTTGGTGGAGCCCTAGACCTTCCCAAGTCGGCCCCCTCGCCCGGCTGCAGTCTTTGGCAAACCTCAGCGAGCTTTACTCATGTTTTGAAATCCTCAAAGCAATTTTGTGATACAGTGCTCACTTCCTTGTTGAAAAGCTACTCCGAGGGGGTATCGGGAGCGGAGGAGGGATGGGGTGGCTCTTTCTTGAAAAGGGGATGTTGACGGCAAAGTGCACGCTTCACATTGTTTAAAAATCGTTTATGTTGGGATGCCTTTGGGAGGGCGCATCTTAAAGTAATAACGCACCCTGCCCAGGTAGTGAACCAACACTACAAGGAATAGCACCCTGTCCAAAGATTTTAATTCAAACATCCGTATCACTTTCATTATTCTGCTGGAAGAAAATACCCAAATTCCCTCCTCTCTGTTTATTATTTCCACCCTATAATGCTTCCCAAATAAATATTCATGTCTAGTCCTCTAAAGCCAGCAGTGTGAATGCTCATGAGAGCCTCTTTGCCTGTGTGGGAGAATGGATTTACACCTCTTTTCATTTTACCGCTGAAAGGTCACTTCCATATCTGACAATAATTCAGGGAGCATGTTAGTGGCTAATTTGCACTAAACAATAATGGCGTTACATGGATGACCCGGTGAACGCTACAAAAACCCCTCATATATCACTTTGGCTACTAAAGCCGCCCGTGTGTGAGACAGCACGCAGAGAAAATTAAAAAAAAAAGAAAGAAGAGAGAGATGGAAAGAGAGGGAGAGAGAGTCGGGGCAGGATTAAGTTTGTGCTGTGGAGGATATGCACATGTACGCACACTGTAACACTGCCGTCCGCTCTTGTCGCGGTGCTCGAGCGCCACGGTAAACACCTCCGTGCGTTTTTTTATATATTTCTTTTGGAGATATGAACGGCGCGGTGCCTCTCCATCAGATCTGCCCACAGCACATCACATCACAAGTGCGACTCGCCCTCGCCGCCTCTCAGGCACACAGACGAACGCATCACACAGCTAGACACCGGAACAGGCGCACGCACCGACACATGCAGGTGCACACAGATATATATTTATACGTATGTATACACATGCTGCACATCTGTGCTTAGGCGTGCATCTACTGCACACAGTCTCCACAGGCGTGTATTGGTGCACATCGTGGAGAACAGTTGGATGTGGCACTTCGGAATCGGTGACAAAGTTAACGCCAGTCAAAGCACAGCATTGAGCTCCAAGCCACCTTAAAGTTACATATGCAGCCCTATCCGGTGTGTGACAGGTGTCATGAGCCGAATGTTAATGCAAATGTTAAAATAGTGAGAAAAATAAATAAATAAAATACTTCAGATTTGATCTATTAAGAGCCATTAATGAGCCTCAAGTTCAATTTGCCAGAAGCTGAGTGATTTAGAATCTGCTCGACTGACGCAACATAGAGTTTCTTTCATTTCCAAGTGCACCCCATAAATAAATCACAGGGACAAATATTAAAACACAAATCTAATCTTTTTTTCTTTTTTTTTTTAGCTACTGCAACCCATTTAGGCGTTATCAACACCTCTTTGAACTTGCAACTCTTCTTTTCACAAGACATTCACATCGCTGCGTTTAGTCTGGCTCTGTCACAGTGCAAGGAGCAGATCATCCCCTGGAGTCTGGAGGCAGACAAAATAGAAATATACTCTTAAACATTAAGGGAGGGGGGGCGGCGGAGGGTGGGGGGCGAAATAAAAAATAAATAAAAAAGCCCTTACCTTTGATTTTTCACGGCTTAGCATCCATCTGTGTCACAGAGTGCACGGTGCTGTGCTCCTACTCCTTAGCAGTGCTTAGCGGTGGAGAATCTGACTCCTCGCGGCAGTGCTTACATTCCAAGACTGACAACAGCACAGCTGGTGCGAATGTGTACGGGAGTGTGTGTGTGTGTGTGTGTGTGTGCAAGAGAGAGAGAGAGAGAGAGTCTCCTGCTCGCTTCCCTTCCTCACTCTGTGCTTCTCTTTCTCTCTTCCCTCCCTCGCTCCATTTCTCCTCCCCGCTCTCTGGCTCCTCTCCCCTTTCCTCCTCGACACTTTCTTTCTATCATCTCCTCTCGCTCTCCCCGCGTCTCTCTTCCTCTGTCTCCTTCTCCCTCTTTCCTCCTCCTCCTCCTCCTCCCTCCCTCTCTCTTTCTCTCTCTCTCTCTCTCCCCTCCTCTCTCTTTTCTCTAGCAGTGCATCACTTCTGGCGGTGGATGTCACAGAGGCTGAAGCGGAGGCGACTCTGCCCCTGATTGGCTGCCATTCACAAGTTAGCGATAAAGAAAAGGGGAGAAAGGAAAAAAAATAAAACCGGACAAAAAAAGGAGTGGGAAAGGAAAACGGAGGGGGAAGGGAAGGGGAGGGGTAAGGAGGAAAATAGTGCCCTTACATCCCAGTGAGCATCAGTTTGACTGAGGAATAGAGAAACGGAGGAGGTTAGAGGCTGAAGAAGAGGGTGGACTCTGGGATGGCACTTTTTTTTTTTTCCTTCTTCCTCCCTCCCTCCCTTTTCTCCTTCTGTGAATGCATCCAGAAAGCTCCGCACATAAGAGGCTGCTCTGAAAAGTGACAGATCGACTGTATGGCGTTTGATGTCAAAAGCAATCGGCCCCATCTAATCTTCTTTCAATGGCGGCGGAGTGAAGGAGAAAAAGGCCATAACTTGTAAATCAGCCGCACAGTGAGGGCTGTGAAGAGGAGGAAGAGGAAGAGGAGGTGGGGGGGGGGGGGGGTGGGGGGGGGGTGAGGGGTCCAATTTTGCCCTGTTCGTCTTCATCTTCGTCTCTCGTCCCGCTGACTTGGCCGGCAGTGTGTGGCAGGTGCACATGCAGCCCCGGCACTCTGTCATCTCTTCTCATTACATGCCCAATGCTGGATGCATATCAATACGTCTCCATATAGTACGTGCTATTGAGGGTGATATGGCATTTTAATTCAACTGAGGGGGGGGCGGGTGGAGAAAAAAAAAAAAGGGGGAATAATACATCGTTGAGCCGTTTGATGCCGAGGGCTGAGGCAGTGTCGGACTGCGAGCGATACATTACGGGATGCCGATATCTGTCCCCCAACATGTACCTTGAGCGGATAAACGGTCGGACGGAGTGACTTTGAAATGCGCGGGATGCCACTCAGAGCCGTGCCGCTGACGATGAATAATTTAGAAAAAAAAAGCAGCCGTTTCGCTGGCCAACCTCGCCCGAGCTCAAGTTTTATCTCCCCGATATCAGTGTGAACAGATTATCAGCTCAAACTCTCGGCGCCAGATAAATAAAAATGCAAACAGGCCAAACTAATTAACATCCAAACGAGCAGCGAGGTAGCCTCCCTCTGATACCAAGCCAAGTCCTCGCACTTCATAATTCACTCCCTCGTTGTGTTCCGCGGTGCTGGGAGATTAAGAAGTAGGTGTGTGCTTGTGTTCGCTCCCGTGTGCACGGGTCGGCTTGTGTGATTTATTTGTACGTGTGACTGAGGGAAGAGAGGTGTGTCATGTTTACTTATACCCATGTGTGTGTCGGATGGGCGTGCGCGTGCGTACGCCTGTGTGTGTTGCTCACTAACAAGCCGCTATAAAAAAGGAGGCTATTTTGTACATCTCTGCATAGAATTAGTATTAATTTACTTGCTATTTACACCCCTGGGACGTTAATTACGCCGTTGTTACGCAGCCCAAACAACTCTGCAAACATCAGAGAACAAGAGCAAGCATTGTACCCAACTGGTTCAGGAAATATAAGAGACGTGTTTTCCTAGTCAAAGTTCCCTTCTACCTTATAAAGACACACAAACAAAACCCCCAGTCCCCCCATCTTAATTTCACACGCCTTCCAGGCACACACATTTTCAAATTCCCATTGTTTTTTTTTTTTTCCCTTCTTCCTCCTCCTCCTCCTGATGAGGACTCCATTACATTAAATCAAAGTTTTCCAGGCGGAGGAAACAGCTTCCTTAACTAAGGGTGTCTCCCGATCCTCTCCCAATTCCCCGTGTCAGCTCCCATCAGCGTCACCGGCTTGTTGCACTTGCATTCACCTCCACAGTCCTAGCTGCCGCTGATTAGCTCTCTGATTTCCCATGCCTTCCCAGAGGATCGCTCAAGTGCGGATGTCTACCCACTGTTTGCCATGCTAGCATAACAAATGCAGCCGCTGATAGGTTATTGATACAGCTCTCCGGATGACAATGACGAGACCGCATTCGTCGACGACTGGAGGCGCAAATCCCCGTCTCCTGGGGGCTGCTTTTAGCGGTCACTTGAAGATCTTTTGGAAACTTGCAAGAGGTATAGGTCTGGTAGATTTCTGTCTCATGCTGTTTACCCGTTTGACATCAAAAGACTGCAGTCTGTTTACGCTAAAGCCAGAATTTCAATCTCATCTTGACATTGTTTTGTTTGTTTAAAGATACAGAGTGCTATTTAATATATTAAATATTTAATAATAAATAATTTCACATCCTCACTTGTAGTGAGGATGTGAAATTTGCGTGTTACATAAATGTACCCCTTGAAGTTTTCTTACAGCAGTCCTGACCTTTTTCTTCTCTAAGATCATATTGACTTTAACTCATTGTCGTCAACTTTGAGAAACTTAAGGAAAGTATTTTTTTTTCTTACTCTACCACTTCCATGTAGCGTATGAATACCGTTTCCAGGACATTTAATGCGTTGCTGTTGTGCATTTTAAGCTATTGCGTATCATTTTACAGCGCTCAGTGCCATGAAAGAAGGTTAGGATTAGGACTAAGGTCCTATCTCAAGATAAAACAATGATATGTGCAAGCCAACCGTAAGATTGCTGAAGAGTGGTGTGATTCTATTGCTCCATTGACTGTATATGAAAATAGACTAACCCTCTGCGACCCAAAGGTTTCTCAAAGGGGAGTTTTGAAGTTCATTATAGTAGCTATGGCTGTGGCCATCTTAGTAGTACGTGACTCTAGTGCAGGGGTAAGAATGGCCCGCAATCTACCCACACGATCTTCGCGAGCTAACGGTCAATCGCGATCGACGTAATGGGAATAGCTTTAAACCTTGATACAATTTAAAGGAGTGAGTAATATTCACAGTAGAGTTGTTACGTTTTTGAAATGATTGCAACCCTCAAGTGGACATTCAAGGAACTGCAGTTTTTGACAGATTTCGGAAGTTGCTGCTAGGTGTAGAAATATGGTTGCGCAACATTGTGGGCTTGTCGGAATTTGACAGGCTCCCCATGTAGACCTGAAGGACCCTTTATAAGCCTATAAAATAATCTCAAAATCTAAAACTCTGCTTCGTTTTAAACAGTGACTTCATACACGATACTTAGCTTTACTTGCAAGATGTATGTGTACATATAATTATACAATTTTGCAACAGTTTTTCCTCGGTTTTATCATCATTATTTATCATGTTAATTTTGATTTAATTTAGATTTGTTACAAAGATATGTTGAATTTAGATTTATATAAAATAAGAGCTAATTTGTTCAATTCAAGACACTTATTATTTTTTCCACTATATCCTTAAGTTGTTTCAGATTCTTTCCATAGCAAAAATTAATTTATGAATTTAAGTAACATTCAAGGATATGCCTTCACTGCAGAAAATAGAATAAATATCAAATTATTTCATGCTTACATAGGTACTGTCGCAAGCGGCATTTTGGAAAGTTGCAGATGTGTATACAACGTACACCTGAATAATGAGTGATCGAACCCACCGGTTTCACGTTCGTTAGGAATGTGTCAGGTGGTGAGCAGAAATCAAGTTCATCAGTCACTTCACACCCTCAAGAAGAACTGCATAGTGTGAGCCAGAATTGTTTTACTGCAATAAGAAGCTGGCAGGTGTTCCAACTGTGAGTTGCGGTTTCTGAGTCAGCTTCATCTCTGACAGCATTGTTCGCAGTAAAAAATTGTAAATTCCTGGAATATCTGACACATATAGTGTATGCACAAGTGACTTGCAGCAGAAAGTTTTGTCAAGGCCAGACCTGAGTGGGCTAATCATTTTACCTTTCTGAACCACGTGTAACATTCACGGAACATTCGTGGAGCATTTGCAAAGAAGTAGATGAGTATTTTAAGGTCACGTTTGCTTTGTTTCTCAAGGAGTCTGAGTCGAATATTCTGCCAAAACTGTTGCTTCACTAATGAGAAAAGCAGCATCTATGAAACGGTGTGTTTACTAGAGCTCCATCGCTTTCAGAGATACGGTGGGGGTTCTGGGGTATTATATTGCGAATGTCAAACCCATTGTCTCAGCTAACAAACTGAGGAGCATGTAAACACAACACCTTCTACTATTACTTGATTTAGCACACACTCCTCACTGATATTGATTTCTGAGCAGTTTCCCTAATCAAAATAAAAAAACGAAATCCAAAGCAAGAAGAGCCTTTTGATTTGTAACAATTAAATGGCGATGTAGGTCATGTTTCACTCAAGAGTTAAGCATTTAATTAAATTGTCAGAGTGTCAAAGTCAACATCAAAGGTACGAGGAACCAGCCAGTACCCCTAGCAGTTGCTTCTTAACATTTCCCTAAAACGATTCCATAATTACGCTCACAAGGTTAGAGTCTGATCTTTAATGATCCATTTACATACATTTCACCCATTAACTGCGGCTGAACCTTTTACCCGGACCAACTAACGCTGGTTGAGAGGGTACACCAAAAGTTCAGGCTGTTTCTCAAGGACGCTTCGATGGTGTGCATGACGGTTAATGGACTAATGGACACATGTTAGCTATTACAGGGCCAGCGTATAGCCAGTAACCCAGACAGGTGTTTTGCAAAGGCTTTTTAAGGCCATTTAAAAGTCACCTTGGCAGACAATATGGACTGTGTTGGTATTTCAGCCATCTTCTGTGGGAAAAATGTTTTTTTTTTTTTTTTTTTTTATTGTAATTCCACAGATACCGATATTTTCCCTTTATATTTTCCGTGCACACCATTTCCTTGTAGTGGTAAAATACATTAAGATGACAGAGTTGCTTCTTTCTGAATCTTTCAGAACTTCCTCTTATCAATAGCGTGGTTATCTTACATTGTTCATCACCTTCAGAATATTCCTCTGGAATTTCGCCTCCTTATTCATTATCGATTTGAGAGATTTTTTTTCTTGTTTTCAAAGTTTAAAGGTGAACTTGTGTTGTGTATCTGTGTGAGGTGAGAATCTCATATATCCTTCCTCTGTACAGCGACTTTCTGTTTCATCTATGGATTCTATTTCATTCTTCCCGACCACCTGAGACAGTCATCCAAAATTCACAGAACCTTGGTTACATTGGTAACTCTTGTTTGTCCACTGTAGTCTACACTGACACCTAGTTGCTGTAGGCTACTCCGTCTGGATCTCTGTGTTGCTTCCTGTATCTGCTTTATCAACCAGCCAGTGCTGGCTGACATAAAGTGCATTGCAGTGTGAGAATATTACCACAGAAAACAGATTGTGTGAGGCAATATTCATATGTATGGGTATACACCCTCATTAGAGGCGGCCGGCTACAGGGTGATCAGTCCGGAGCCTACATCCCATGCCCGATTGTTCATGAGAGTTGCTTTGTTGTAATGTTGCGGACATCTCATGGGACTATGTGTGGCAGAGACACCCTGTTCCCTGAGTCTGCCCGCATACCTTTTGGTCTGCCACTTGGGGGCCCAGCAGGGGTCCTTCCGCTTCATCCAGAGCCACTGGCTGCTTCTCCCTGCTTCCTCTGATGTGTTTTTGATGCAATGCGCTGACTCTGGCTCCTGACTCCCAGGCCTCTCAGCAGATTGGTGGTAGATGTTGCCACAAATCCTCTGCACCCAACCTCCGCTGGGCGGACTTCCGTGTTCCAGCCTCGATGCTTTGTTTCAGCAGCTAACTCAGCACAGCGCAGATGTTTTCGCTCATATGCCTTCTCCACGGAATCCTCCCAGGGTGCAGTCAGCTCGATGGTGTAAACCTTCTTTAGAGAAGGGGACCAGAGCACCATATCAGGTCTTAAGGTGGCAGTGGCGATCTCTGGAGGGAAGACAAGCTGTCAGCCAATATCCACCAGCAGTTTCCAGTCACATGCGGAAATGGAGAAGCAGCCAAAAATACTAAAACGGAAATACGCTTCTACCAAGTGGACCAATCGCAGCTCTTTCGGTCTGCGTTGCCGTGACACATAGTTATATTTCTGGAGAGGTGCACATCAGGCTACACCGCTAGGGTCTGCATATGGTTTGGGCTGACGCTGTTCTTTTTAGGTAAGTATACGGTAAATCCCACTGCCCAGAGGTCGGTATATACCATGCTACTGTGCATGCACACCACTATACCTCTGGTATAATGTCATTTATTTGTCTTAGCAATTGATTTTCAGAAAACAAAACTGTGTTACGGTTCTCGTAGAGGAAATTTCCATCACTTGTGGGCACAAATCCCCTCTAATGTACAGTGACATTTGTGTGGAGTGGCATGGTGTGTAGGAAGAAATGCCGGATGGACGTTTCACTAGAAAAGCCCCGAGGATGTCCCGGCCAAAGTGATGACACTTCACTCAGTCTGTGAACACTTACTTATGGAAGTGCTCAGCAGGCAATACATCTGCTTTTATTGACTAAATTGGCTCCATCGTAAAAAATTTCACAGTCAACCATCCCTTGTGGGCTTTTTACCAGATTTTGTAGTGCAGTCTTTAGCTGGGGAAATTAATTTACTACTAGGTCCAATAATTATGCAGAGTATCCTTTTGAGGAATCTTTATTTCATGGCTTTTTTTTTTTCTGTCATGTAGCCTTGTGGAAAACTTGGCATCTTTCAATTTCCTTACCGACAGATCAGCTGTAACTCACCACCCCTTACTCTATCAGCTACGAATACAGAAAATGGCTCTCTTTTGAACTGCTGCAGTCTGATTGCGTCACTTTGAATACAGAATGCAAGGTCAGACTGAGTCAGAGGACGCTGACAGATTTTGTTTCCTCTCCATACAAACTCTTTAGTCCATTCATTCATTCATGTGGGGGGGCTATCGTAGGGACACAGACAGACAGGCAACCATTCACGCTAGCATGCACACCTACGGCCAATTTAGAATCACCAAATTAACCTAACGAGCATGTCTTTGGATGGTGGGAGGAAGCCGCTGTGAGGCAACAGTGCTAACCGCCACGCTGCTGTGCTGCCGCCATATAAACTCAAGACGTTTTAATTTCCCACCCACAAATTGTCATTGTGGTGGACGCTTGTCTGGAACCCTTCCGTTGGGAACTGGTTGCGCACTGGCAGATATTTGGCAAGCCAGTCCAATCGTTTGGACGTGGCTTCATGTGGTGATGGACAGAAGATTAACAGTGACATAGTCATCAAAGTCAACTGAGCAACAAATTGGCTCTGATTGGTTGTACGGCTATCCAATTGCCAATTACATAACACTGAAATACACTGCCCTCTATTTAACTATTTATTTATTTATTTATTCTGGAAGGTAGTTTTGAGAAATTGAAGGATAATTCACATCAGATATTGTTTTTGGAATCCGAAGAGGAACAGCTTCGCTTGATTTGCTGCTTTCTGGGTAGTTTGTAGCCATAATGTTGCTAAACTTGTAAGCATTTTCACTCCATTTATAGTTAGTGTTTCATTAACCCAATTTGTTTCCTGCGTAACATGAAATAAATCCATCATCACTGAAAATGAGCTCACAGCATCTCCAGACATCTTCAAAAAGAGATAAATATGCCAAACAGCCAAGAATTACAACCTTAACATGTGATGAACTCAAAAAGACAAAAATATCATGCACAAGCTTTCACATATTGTTGTGTTTAATATGATTGAATGAGACAAAAAGCTTCAACCATAGCACTCTGTTTGGAAGGAAACTGAAAGTGTGAGTCTCCCTACCTTCTCTTTCTGTTAGCCTCTTTCTCCAAAATATGTTGGAATAGGATGGGTGATCTCATTGTATGGGTTGTCCTGTATAGACTATGAAACTAGGCAATGTCTGCTTGATGATTAACTTTGCATTTTGATCCAGCTGAAGAAATAAGAGCACTTTTTTTTTTTTTTGGGTCTTTTTGGTCTTTGGTTTAGTCATCAGCTGCTGCCATTATTCAAGCGTGTTTGGCTTGCGGAGCTCACACATTCAGGCATCCAAGGAAACGGCGACCGCTTATGTCATTGTCGTGACTCCAGAGAATAATTTTTCTCGTGTCATCTGCTCGGTGAAGTGTTGGTGACATAAGGTGGGCTCATCTTCTTGCATTGCATTTGCAGCTTTACCGTGTGATGCATTTTCATCCCCGAAATCCTTTTTATTTTTTTTTTATTTTTTTTGTTGGGGTTGTTTAATTTATTTATTTTCTTACAAATAACATGTTTACTAGTTACTTTTCAAAGCCCCAAAAAAAGATTTGATATAAAGTGTTCCCTTTGTTAAAGGAGAGCTCCAGCAGTTTTGGTAGTGCACTCGCAAAAGATTGGTCGACTCGGAAGAGATGAATAAATTAAAGCAGGAAAAGGCCGAGATATTCTGAGACATTATTTTATTTCCTAGTATGTTAGCCTCCAAAACTGCTGCATCAATTATTTCCAATATTGCAACATGGTGATGTCTTCCATTAGACCCCCTCTATTCCTAGACATGCATTTCTTTCAAAGCCCATTTCGTAATTTAGGCTTTCCTTTAAAGGCTTTAAGATATAAATGGCCGAAGCCAAGGGAGACAATCTTGTTTTTCAAAGGCAGAGCGGCACTTGTGACAGGTTAAGTGAATGTCTATATGGGTGGTGCAGCAAATTGTTCCCGGTCATTTTATTATTAGTTGTCAGTGTGCGTCATGATGCATGGGGTGGACTGTGGAGGCGGCTCCTTCCTTTAAAGATGTTAGCGACTGGTGACGAAAGCTGGCAAGCGGTCACCGTCCTCCGGCCAAAATCTGCACGGTGTCTGCAGCCAGATCCTCGGCGGCACTCGGTTGTTTTTGTCTTACTTCGTGGCGATACCGCTACACGCCGCGCCAATACTGACTCACACGATTGCAGATGCAATTACTGCTCTTGAAGGGAGTGGGAGGAGGCGGCCGGATTGGTCGGCTCAGTGACGTGGGGCGGTAATCTGCCGTTTCCACCTGTGCCGCCGCTACGCCGCACGCCTCTTGACCGCACTCTTAGCTACAAGCTGTGCACTGATGATTCTTGAGCATAGAAAAGTCTGGCTCTGTTAACCTCACATGGCACTGACCTCATGTTTGTTCACCTGAAACTGCTCCACATGAAGAGCAACGTGCAAAATTGGATCTGATAAAAAGACTGAAGTAAATTATATGTAGTTTAAGTACACCAAATATAAGTAAATCATATGCCTTTCACTCAAGACGCTTGTTTGTTAGCAGAAAGGAACATGGCATAGCAGTCGGAGCTTGCAGTTCAAAGTCTGAAGGCACACTGTGTAGCTGGAGACGAGCTGAAACAAGTGGAGAGAAGCATTACTTCAAAAAAGCGATATTATTTTCCTCCTTCCAGCTTCACGCGCAGATTATGGTTTTTGAGTACTCACGCCAAAAAAAAAGAGAAAAAAAGAGGCACACAATCAAGTAACACACCAGCGGCAAATCATAATTGACCGTGTAGGTTTGAGGGCGAAAAATCTAAAAGACATATGGCATCAACAATCCCGGTGGAGAGCTTCGAGTGCCCTGGAAGGCCTTTATCTTCAATCAGTCGGCGGTAGAGAGGGTGACTAACGTCGCAGGGTGTTATCTGAGTGTCTGTACATGTTGCGCTTGAGTCATTGTTACAAGCAGACACTTTTATGTTCACAAGGGTCTCACCACGGCTGCCTCCCCCCCCCCCCCAACCATCAGCCGTAAACCACGAGCTCCGCATCACATTCAGTAAATGTCAGCATGATGTATAGACAAGCCTATATTCATATACTGTAATGTTTTCTGTGCATCAGATTCGGGGAGGGGGAGCCATCTTAACAGACAAGCAGGTATTGATTTTCAGACTTCTGTCGGATCGACATTGCCGGACCGGTGTGCAGACATGGACTTGATTTTATCAGCACCTTAAACCATGAAGTCGACATTAATCCGGTTTCTAGCCCGATTACAAATATTGGGAAACGGCATTTGCCACTTTGTGCAGTTTTCTATATAATTATGCATACCAAAACATACTGGGCGTTGCTTATTTGGCAATTTTAAAAGGTTTCAGAAGAGAGAATCACATGCAGTGCAATCTATACTGTACATACTAGCTAAGTCACGTTTCAACTTTGGTTAATTCATAAACCGTTCATTAACTGTAAACTAGGACAGCTATAAAAGAAACCACACAGATTGAGAACTCTTTGTTTTGAAGGACACATTTGTAATGGTTGTCAGGTATAAGGGTGCTACCCTGTAGAGGGCAAACGGAAAGAGAAGCTGGAGAAAGCCCAGGACACCCCGCCTGGATTATGTTGCATATCCCATATAGCCTAGGAGGATCTCCAAGAAGGGCTAACGGATGAGGCTGCGGAGACGGCCCGGCAAGTTCCCGGATAAGTGCTGGAACGTGGGAGGATCAATACCTCTCTGACAGGTATCACTAAAAACTGAGTATCATATGCTTCACAAGTAGATGTGTAGTTGTTGAGTTATGTTTTATTACAGTGCTGCTCACACTTTGATTTTCCAGTTTGCAGTTTCAAATAAGAATCCATATTGGACAGCTCACATTTCAGGGCCAACGTGCATTGCCGCTGTCATTGTATTTCCAAACGTAAAGTAAATCTGTACATGCGCGTCCCAACTGTTCAAGGTTCAGTGTATCTGTGAACTTGTTCCCTTTTGGAGAGATGTGCCATACGCACTGCTACCCATGTTTGCATGTGTCTTTTGTGCCTTAGCTTGCCCTTGCATGAATAGATAACATGGAGGACACTGCTTTCTTTCCTTTCTACACTGATTGACCCACATATCGCTTTATTTGTTACTATTTGTCTAGTGGATTTCACATGATGTAACTTCTTTTTGTGGAAAACTACTGTATGCCGGAACAAGCTGCGCACAACATATGTAGTGGGAGGCTATTATAAATAAAGCCATTCATCTATTTTATTCAATTTATATATTTTTTTTCCCCCCGGCAGTGTGCAATGTTTGGTTGTTCCCGTGTCATAGAACTAGCTGTACTTCACCCTGTTGGTTTGACATCATCCATGTAGCTGCTGCCTTTTGTTTGCTCTTGGTATAACTCTCTTTAGTTGACCCTGACACCGACGTGCAACGGCTATTTCCCTTCGACATGTTGTGTTTTAAATGTGTTCTGTTGCTCTCTCCAGTCCGTGTGCTGACTACCCAGACGCAGCCAGTTACTTCACATTGAAAACACGAGGAGAACACCCAGTCTCACACTGTGGACGGATTGAATAGGTCTCAGGACTTGGAAGAAAGTCATTATGGGTTCCGAAGCCTTATTCCTGTTGTATGTTGTGGAAAACAAAGAAATGCATGGAGTTCAAATAATTAGAATTGATCTTATTTCAATACTGACTGCATAAGAAAAAAAAAAGAGAACAATAATTCTATAGGGATTTGGTTTGTCTTGTCTCATTTTACAGTTCACAACATGCATAGGAAAGGTGTGAATTATGCATTTGGCCTTATTCAGATTGCTCAGTTTTAGTTAAAAAGTTCTTTTTTTTATTATTTCTTATGAACAACACATTTTGCCTGAAGGACAGAAGCATTGTAACCAGCGGATACAACTCAATAAGCTCTCATCAGAGTAATAGCTCAAGGCATTTCAGTGATGATGACCTTAAAGGCTACCGCTCAAAATTCCCTCCTTTTTTCCTGCCGTGACAACCTTGCCCCCTCCTAGGACGAGCGCAGTAAATAGGCAAGTCATGTTATCCTCGCCCCAGTTTCTGATTAATGACTACTGTATGGTGCAGTAATGGAAGTTGGTTGAATTATTAAAAAATACATACAAGGCATTTCAATTCTAACCATTTTAATCCCAGTGGCATACGCAGCAAATAACGACCTCCGATGTGAAACACTCTACTGTCCATCTTTGTAGAAGTAGCCATTCATCTGATTTTTATTTTTTTTTTCTGTGTAAGAACTGCAAACCCTTAAATGTGATTATGAATATATTGTAAAATACTACAAGACTCCCTCTTGTCCAGCACTCTGTCTTGGAGGCGGAATGAGATTGCTGTTTAACATGCATGTATGCATTAGGACTTGCATACAGTAAGTGCTATATCTGAACATAATGCAAAGTGAAAATGTAAACGGAAGCCCACGAACGGATACAATGGCAAGATTAGATTTTTAAACAGATGCTGCGAAATTGTTTGCTCACAGTTTTATGGAAGCTTTGCACGCGCAGTCACACACCCCTTAGCAACCACATATATCATCATAGAAGTCCAGGAGAAAATTGGCTGTGTTCATGCAATGCCTATATAGGCCTACCACTTTTTCAAATACTGTGTGTAAAAGGGGTTGTTGCGGTTGTTGTGGTTTTAAAAATAAAAGTGTGGACACGAATGCAAAATTCACCTTCATTTATCAAAGAGGTTACCGTTTCAAGTAACATCAATCGGTTATAGCTTATGAATTATGATGGAAGCATACGTTGGTGTTTTGCTAGAACAGATTAGAAGTAGAATATCTTGGGGGATCCAATCACAAGCAGATATCTCTGAGTACGTCGGTTCACACCTGGTATGAGAATGTGTCCTTTGTGACCACTTAATATCAGATCTTGCTTCCTAGTCGGTATGCAAATAAGCACCTACAGTTCATCATTTCCATTTGCAAAGACCAAATATATTGTTATTTTCAACTGTCAGAAGAACTAATGCACTTACCGGTGCAGGAATTAAGAGAAACGTAAATGAAAACAGATACATATATCTGGTGGCATCCCATGAAAAACAAATACCCCAAGGTTTTTCACACATTTGTGATAAAGCTTATGCTATTTGAGCATTTTGCTGTCACATTTGACACCTTTGTTGCAGAGGTAACTATGTACCAACGCCTGTTCAGTGGGCAGTCCTTCGATGTGGCCTGGGACACATTTGTGTACACACTGGTGAAAGAATGCAGCCATACGCAGTCCAGACCACCTCTGGATATGGACTGAGCCATCAGAACTCAATACGACCGTCTTGTGTACAGAGATAACATCATCCAGGTCAGAGGTTAGTAGGTCAATCTACAGACCCCGGATGATGATAACGGGTAACTCCGGACTCAACGGGGAATAGCACCAGCGTATCATAACAAAATATTGGTGAAATTAATGAGTTTCGCGGCAGATAATGCGATGTTTAGAGGCTGCGTTTCGGTGCCCCAGTCACTCCCACTATATGGATATACGCGGCGCTCCACTGGAGCTAAATATCTTCCGAAGGACTAAAAATGACACCAAAGTTATATGGGTGAGTAAATGATCGTATTATAAGCCAGAAATAAGGTCCAGGTTGTAAAAAAATGGTAGTTCCCCTTTAACGTTCTGGTCAAAAAAACACCCATGTTAATACTAAGCGTGAACAGGGTCAAACTCAACTGGCTTGTCTTTAACCCAGCTGTTGCTTCTACAAGCCTGAAGAGATTCATAATTTAGGTTACGTCCTAAAATACCAAATGTTGTATCATGTGTAATTGTGATAAAAAAACTAAACAAAACAAAAAAAACATTTGGAATTTAAGTATGGTCCATTCAGTGCAGCCTTGGTACAAAAAGTTCTCCTGAGAAATAATTAAGTGTGGTCTGACACCCCACCGCAGCTCCATTTAAAAAAATAAAATAAAAAATTCACTCTATCAGTTGCTGTGGCCGGCAGTCTCCATGCTTTATTGAACTCCTTCTTTCCCCAAGTGTTCCTCCGACAGCTAGCAGAAGGTACCATGTAAAACTACTTTGAGAACAACTCAAGCTCCACACTATACCTCCACTCCTCTTTCTGACAAGTGGTGACACGGTAACTGTCGATCTTTCCTCCCCCATTACGGAGGAGGTTTCACATTTCTCTACTCTAGGCTGCCAGCCTTCTTTTCTGTCTTAGTATTTCTCTTTGAAACTTGCCATACTCAGAGAAATCAAATCATGACGCATCGAACAGCACAGTTCTCAAATAGTGGCTTTTCTGACAACACTGCAGACAGCTTTGGATGTCTGGTATGGTGTATTGTTACTCATGGTGGCTGGCTGTTTTCTAGCATAGGAACGGGGTCATTCTAATGACTGCTCAGGTGTGAACACATATTGAATCTGCCACATCGCTGCTAGATTTATGGCTGCCAGTTATGAAGTTATAACAAATGCCCCCCCTCAAACAAATACATCTTTTACTGGTACCTGGTACTAGTATCGTTGTATGAAAACACATTAAAAAATACAGAAAAAAGTCTACCGTTGAGTTTCAAAAGCTCAAGTAACAGCTTGGTTTCTGCTCTGTATTTTTTTTCCCCAAAATAAGGCCAATTGTGGAGTATTTGTGATTAAGGACAGGAAGTATCCAGGTGCTTTAAAGGTGTGGATGTCTATCACATGGCCCACTGGGGCCTGCACTGACAGAGGCTGCTGGATGGATTTAACTCCTCTGCCAGATGCTTCTTTGGCTCAGGGGTATTCCTAAGGTAGATACTCTGGAGGAAATGGGAATAAGCCCGTGTTACATGACTGCATTTTTTTTCAGTCTAGGATATATTACAGAAAAGCTAATCCTCGAGGGCTATTTGGTGATGATATTGTGCCTGGTGTGTTAACACTGTTCATCATAATGATGCACAGTCTGGGAAAAGTTATTTTGGAAAATTTATTCATTTCATTATCATGTGGAGTTAAAAAGGAAACCCTCGAGAACTTGCTGATTAAAAAGGGAGATGTAACCCATATCGGCATGGGAAGAAAAAAAAAAGACTGACAGTTATTTACATCTGGTGTGAAAGTGACAGAAAAGAGCTATTACTAGGAAAACACACAGAAAAGCAGGAACAAGAAATGAAGCGTTCACAACCAACACAAAGACTGACGTGTGATCACAATGTTAGCATTGCAAGTTCAGGTTCTACAAACTGGATTAGTGACACAATTTGATACGCACTAACGATAGTGACTAGTAGGCGTGTAACGGTACACACAAGTCATGTTTCAGTGTGTACCTTGGTGTGGGGGTCACGGTACGGTATGGTTCGGTGCAACGGGAAAAAAGAAACAAAAACTCACACGTATAAAACTTTTCATTTATTTTGAACAGACACCAATTGACTGAAACAACCTAAAAAACGCCTCCTGTTGTAAAAGTAAAAAATAGACATCGTGGTGATGCCGTCTTATGTACGTTAGCATGTTTGATGTGTTTCCAGCGACGTACTGCACCTCCGCGAAACATCGTCGGCAGACAGTCTTTGTCCATCACCGTTATGTTGCACCGGGAAACCAAAGTGTTCCCACACTGGTGATTTAAATGAAGCCGACGGCTCTTCAAGCTCCACACTTCTCTTGGTACATCCATGCGCCACATTACTTTTCTTCTTTGCCTGTTTTTTTTCTTCTGTAGGCTAATAACGTTTGCTAGCAGCTTTTAGGCTCATTACCACCACCTGGATTGACTGGGAGTCTAGATCGACTTTTTCTTTTTTGCAAAAGTCTACTCACTCAGACGTATTCGCTGTGACACCGCGTGATACCGAATCAAAGGGTTTTTAAACTGGTGTAGAGGCAGAGTAACAAATGATAATGGCGTTGGGAGACACTGCTAGTACATAGAAATGATCTCTTGACCAACTTACATGATCGTCTGCCGGATCAGCTACGCAATCCCGGCTTGCTGCGGGAGTCTAGGACTGATGTCGTTGCTTAGGGGAGGGGACATCAGAGGCACAGGAGGGGTTATTTTAAGCCTAGCACAGATAGTGAGAAGACCACTATCTGTGCTAAGGCTTAAAATAACCCCAGCTCCCATCAATCCCATCGTTGCGTTGACTGTTTGATTCATTGTCTGCCTGCGCTTCGGCATAGTTGACAAGAGGTTAGAATCATAAAGCGTTGATGACTTGTGTTCTTGTGGCTTTGTCAGGTACGCATCTGAACAAGTACACTCCGAATGCCCACGTATGTTCTTGCCCCATCCGTTTTATCGAAGACACAGCGGGAGGTAACGTGCATGTACTTGGGACAGCCAGGCATCCCAGAATGTATTTCATTGACGTCATCAAATACTCTGCCGTTGGTAAATACTGAATGACCGTCGTATGTCCTACCTTCCTCCAGGGTCTGCACTTCGGAGTCAAATTTCTCAAGCCTTGACTGCCAAGTATGCAAGTCCGTCATTCACATATTACATTACACTGCTAAACACCTATAAGCTGTAAAAGAAAGACAATTTATTCCTCTCTTCTTAGACTGAGGGCGGCCTAGACACAACATTGACTTACTATCCCATTTCAGACATGACAGGCCAGTGCCCAGTTGATCATTTTTGTTAATTTCAGAACATTTAAAATCGCTCATTTCATAGCACTGATCTACTCTCAGTCAGTTAATCTTTGAAGAAGTGCTTAGGGAATAGAGACACTATTTGCAATGGACATTAGGCAATGCAGTTTGCCATTGGAGTTTTTATCATTGCATGCGATACATTTCTAGAAAAACTTGCTTTTCTTTTGTTCTTTTGATGTGAGATATTCAATAAGTGTGTGCCACTTAACCATTAGTAGTGCTAAAGGGCACGCTCTAGGGCATGCTCTTTTGCAACCTCTATTATACTAGACTCCACAACACAAAGAGATATGAGCACAAATGGAATGAAAGGCGAGTGCTGCAAATGACATACTTTGCACAAAAGGTAGTAGGTTATTACTTCATTTGCAATTACTCATTAGCTCAGAATTAGTTTTGAGACATGATCCTTGTTGAGTGACACTTGTGGGTGGATGAGAGCTTATTCAGTCACTGAGAGAAATCGCATTGCAGTGGACCCTCACGATATAATGAAGAGGTCAAAGCAATCAGTTATGTAGCACAAAAGAAGAGGCAAGGTATAGATTTAGGTATGAAACACGTCTTTTTTCCGTTTTACTTATTTCTTTTAACTCTTAAAATTAAGTGTTGAGGGAAGTCAGAGCCGGGGGTGAAAGCTAAAAACTGTCTACCTAGGATGGCATAAAAAAAAATAAAAAATGAAAAAATAAAACATGACAGACATATTTATAATTTTAAACCTATACCGAAACAGACAATCTGTGCTGATAAGTTATCCAACAAATCAAAGTCGAGTTATAAGTGTATTGGTTTGGAATGAGGTGTAACATTGATTGCAGTGCATAGAAATCCATGAAATAGAGCAGAGCAGTGGCTCAGGGCAATGTTAATTATAATCGTGATCCACAGGTTTCGCTGAATGATGGTGGTCTAGCCGCTGCTAAATGGCTGAAGATTGTTAATGCTGGACATCCCTTCTACATAACTGAAAGGCACCAGCAGGGAGATGAAAATGTTCACACAGGGTAAACTGATGGTGTGCAGACTGTGCTAACTTCCCCGGCACTGATTTTAAAATACAGTTGCACTTTACCTGTACCTGTGACACAGGATATGAATGCATGGCACTGTGATGTTGTTGTTTTTTATTTTATTTTTTTCAAAAACCAGTGTTAAACATGCATCTCATGAGCCAAAAATGTCAAATGTGCCAAGCTAAAAAGCTTGCTAAAGTTAGCTAGCTCGCTCTCAGACCGGTCTTTGACATACTTTTCCGAGAACAAAATGTTGTCGGGTTCTATATTTCCCATTTTATTTACTTTCCCACTAACTCTTAAAATTAGACATTGACGGAGGACCATTGCAACGCTAGACGTGTTGCCTTGCATTAAAGAAAGTTGTTAAAAACAATGGAGCAATCTGTATTAATCCTACATATTCTAACAAAAGACAGATGCCCAATCTTTGCGCATTTAAAGGCGAATAACTCCGGACACAACAGGGAATAGCACTAGCGTACGATAACAAAATATTGGTGAACGAGTTTCGCGGCAGATAATGCGTTTTTTAGAGGCTGCGTTTCGGTGCCCCAGTCACCCCCACTATATGGATATACGCAGATCTAAATATCTCCCAATTGACTAAAAATGACACAAAAGTTATATGGGTGGGTAAACGATCGTATTTTATGCCAGAAATAAGGTCCAGGTTGTAAAAAACAGTAGTTCCCCTTTAAAGCATTTCACAGCCAAACAACAAGTAAACTCTCTTCTGCCACACTCCTTTTTTTTCTCTGTCATGTCTATTTTCCTTTTCTTCTGACAGCATTCTGTCAGCAGTTGTATTTGGAGTTATTTCATGTTTTCGGTGAGCTCAAGTCACAGTCCAGGATGTTCTTAAGTTTGAGTGCTATGCGGTGTGCATGTGCCAGACCAAAGTGGAAAGAATGAATATGAAATGCTCTGAGATTTACAAGAGATGCACTTTGCACTGCTCTGGCCTTTCTCCTCCCTTTGTATTTACATCTTTCCCTGTATACAGTCCTTGATTTGTGTCAGCTAGAATTCGCAGCTCATGCGGTGGAAAGTCACCACAGTGTAAGAGAGCAGCATACACAGGTATGTATACAGCAATATCTTTGACCGCAGCACCATCTTTATTTATTGCTGCAATTAAAAACATAGAAATATAGCAACATTGCCAACAGCGTATTGCTCTTGAATTCCCTGGCCATCCTAAATACACATATATGAGGGTGAAGGTTTCTTTTCATCTCTGAAAAATTAATGTCTTGTTACTTTGTACTGCTTTTTTCACACACCATCCAAGATAATGAAATAAATTGTTGTGTTGTGTACAGCAAATTGGGGAGAAAAAAGAAAATGTAGCAAAACTACTTGTTGGCTGACATTTGCCGTGACTCATTTCATTCCAGTCAAGCTGATAGTTCTTGCGTAATGTCTGTTAAAATGAGAGACGATTATGCCAATTTTTAAGTGCCAGAAAACTAGTAGTTCCTTGGAGGACCTTTTGAGGCTGTCTCCAAAAATCAGGTCTACCACCACAGACCTCCATGATCAAGTGCCCAACGTTACAGCAGAAATAAACATGTTTCCAACCTGGTAGTTTTAGATCTCTATTTTAGATCTCTATTCCCGTTCATTGTGATATTTATTTCCATAGATATCGCAAATTAATCTTTTTTTTTATGTTTTAAATGCACCTGGAAGGGATATCTGTCAAGTGTATAGTGCTCACATCAACGTATCGGAAAGTGCTCAGAAAGATTCCTGCACAGTTCATAACTCAGTCGAGTCAACCTGTTGAGAAGCATCTGGCAGGGCTTCGAAGCTGAACTTGTCGGCCAAAAGACCCATGTATTTGTGGCTTGTTTTCTTCTGCTTTTCTGCAGAGTGAAATCATTTGCTATGACTGCACTTCAGACTCTGCTTGCTTTCTACAATGTCACTGCTGATCAGTGATTTCTCTACAGGGCGGGATGAGGCCATTCTAACAGAACATACGTGCGCTGATCATGTATTAAACCATGCGTTAGTTAAAAACATTGTTAACACGTTTAATATGACAGCACCCCAACAGGACAGCAAGTTAAGGCAACAGCCTTGTTTCAGTATTGAATTCTACTTATTGAGAGCTCCTTAGTATGTACTAAGTCTCTCTTTGAGCTTAGATTATATTGTAATGAGTTGCATGCAGACTCGACTTACAAGAGGACTCTTCTGAATAATTCAATGTGAACCTTCGGGACAGGGAGCAAAGACAATTCATGTGCCCGTCGACGGCAGTTTCCACCATTTATTTAAAGATATTTAGGTGCACGGAATGATAAGTGAGCAGAAAAAGATTTTCCGTGTGTACATATGAATAAGCCGATGAATAAATCAGCAAGTGGACCCTGCAAGCTAATCAACCCCTTAGGAGTTATAGCTAACATCATTTAATCAGATGTTTGTAGTCAGTCAAGAAAGTCAATACAAATTCAATTATGTTCCATTGAGGCACATGAATACACAAACCAGATGATTTCTCTATTTCAGTTAGAGGGGCTTAACTAATTAAAGTAAGCTGTTGTGATATTTGGGGGGGATTAAAAATTAATGTGACTAGGGTAGGGTGACCATTAATCATTGGTTCATTAGACCAGTCCAATCCTGAAGTGAGTCTTTGAATCAGTTTTTTCTCAATTGCAAGGTCTACGTATTTCAAAAAGTAAGCGTTCCTTCAATGCTTAAGAACATAAGTAAAAACAGGAACATTATACATTATACATTAACAAGTCCCAAGGTAAAAATAGATGATTATTAGAGATGATAATTAGAGATGCCGAAGCAGATTCTGATTTTCTTTCTTACACAAAACTACAATTGACAGCATACACCGACATTTTTGCAACTTTTCTCGAAAATACAATTATGTTGATAATAAAACACTGACTATAAAATAAGTTTTAATCAACTTTAAATCAGTACTTCCTCCCACGTATGTCAAAATACTTTATTTTCGCAAATAAAATCTAACTGAAAATTAATTGTTGAGCTGATCTGATGATATATTTAACCCTCCAAGAAGAAAGTAGGTGAAACATTTCTATGTAATTAGTTATTTATGATACCAGTTTAGGACAGCTGGGATAGGCTCCAGCAGACCCCGCAACCCTTAACAGGATCAAGCGGTTACAGAAGATGAATGAACGAATGAATGATACCAGTTTAGAAGAACATGCATATTCTTCTCATATATCCTATGTATACAGGACACTTTTTTTTATTTTTTTCTATATTTATTGTTTTCAAAAAATTAGATGCAATTTTTGTGTATTTCAGTCTATAGGCCTAATGGTTGTTCCTATTTGGCTTTTCTTTTCTCATTGTGAGTGCACCAGAAAAGATCTACAACTGTTCAGTTGCTTAGGGTATCATACTGTGCATTCAGTTTGTTCACCCTCCGAATATGTTTGTCTTCCACTGGCCAACAACCTACAATTATCACCCTGTCAGTAGCTGCCACTGCGCACAATAACTATTTTTCCCTTATAATTTGTTTCGCACTAAACAAATCCTTGCTTTGTTTTGGGGCATGAAGTGACTGGGACCATTTTGTTTCAACCAGCGTGACAGTTTGTTTCCTCGTCAGCGCGGTTCTTGTCAGGGGTCCCAGGAAGTCATGTCTCCAGACTGTGACAAGAATGAAATCTTTATTCCACTGCTCTTTTACATAAATTTAAGACCTTCTGTCAGTTTGATCACATGAAAAACAGTCAAAATATGAACGGAAAAGAGAAAGATAAAAAAAAAAACTATTTGAAGGCATTGTCTCAGAGCTTAAAACCCACTCACTATTTAATCCACATTTGCAGTGGCAGTTCCCAACAATGTTTTAACAAGCGCGGTGGGATATTAAAAGTATCTGTTGGTTGTTTCTGATTAGCTGCCACTGAACCTTGACTGTAATCCCATAAGCTCAGCCTCACAGCATACAAGCTCCGGACAAGCCTACTGATGGGAGGAATTGCAGAGGAGTGTTCTCCTAACTAGTTGTTCTAATCCATCATACAAGGCTTATCGCGCGTAACCTTGAATGGAAAAATCCTCGGATGTCCCGGCTGTCCGTATAACTGTGTCGTAACCAAAAGTTTACAGCATCACTCTCTGCAACAGACGGCAGCCAATTAGTTGTCTAGTCAAGTTTGGCGCATTAGCTTTGCTGTTCAGAAAAGGGCGCATCATCAAGAATACATCGAACTCAAGTGCCATGTGATTCATTAACATAGAGGCTAACGGATACTGCTCAAAGAACAAAGCCCCTTAAATCATATGTAAATCTGATAGTTTTGCTCACATTCAGCTTTTATGTATTATTAATGCGCTAATGCATGTGCATTCATGCTCCATGAACCTATGCACAAAAGCACAGAAGCACAAGTTACCACTGCTGGCTGAGGAATATCATGAGGTCTCATTAATATGTATTGCATGTAATGGGGGGGTGAATGGTAGTAGATTATTTGAAACTTTGACATATTTGCTAAATTGGACGGCAGTTCTGCATCAATAAAGCAGGTGGGGACAGATCTCTCTATTCTATCGGACAGTAATTTTCTCTGTTAAATGCTATAAATGCAGTTATAAAACAATGCAGTTGTAAAACAATTGGCTGTGACAGAAGTTTGTTGAATTACAAACTGGTAAAACATGCTACAGACATTGTAATGTAAAAAAAAAAAAAAAAAACACTACATATATATATTATATGTATTAAATAAAAATGAGAAAATGAGCCAATATTACATATCTGCAAGGTGCAAAAGTAAGTGGACCTCCAGGGCATGTTGAATTCAAGGTCAAATTGAAGTCCATCTGTTCAGATGTGTTTCCAGTCAATGAAATGAGACTCGGATATTGTGGCGGTTTGCCATCATTGATGGACCAGTGAATTCTGAATTCTAAAAGAAAATGCCAGGACATGTGTCCGTGGCCTGGATTTTAAGAGAAGCCAGGCCATGCAGCAATAAAACCACCTCAGGAACACAAGTAGTTCTAAAAAAAAGAAAAATGGCTGAAGAAGAACCAAAATGCATGATTTGGAATGGCTCAAAAAGCTCCCTCGGAGATGCTGTAGACGACGGATCAGCAGTTGCCAGAAACATTTAGTAGCTGTTATCGCTGCAGAGGGGGGTCACACCAGATACTCAAAATATTTATATGTAAACAAATATTACAAAAAATGAAATGAAAAAAAATCAAAAAAAAAATATATCAATACGACTCCTTATAATAAATGTCTATTTTATTTTATTATTTTTTTTGTTAAAATAAAAGCAATATTATGGACATTTTAGAGCATGGAGCTGGTGTGATGCAGCATGACCCTCAGGTAGATTTGATTATGAGGAAAGAAAAATGGCGGTCATCAATCATTCCGAGTCAGCCCGGGGTGATTGGCATATCTATCCTCATTCAAGCTGCCTGTACCCATTAGTGAGTCGCATTATATGGGGGCCCTAATGTGTTTACAGGTGTTTATTCTGTTTTCTCTGCTATAGGGCTACTTATGGGCTGCACTGTCTTCGAACGTCAATATGGCTTGACGACAAAGGTCATAAAGGGCTTCACATGTAATGCCAGTTAATTAAAGGCTTGTTTTTCTGTCTCAACATGTCAGTCCTCGAATGTTCACGGAAGAACCGTACCTTTTTTTTTTTTTCTTCCCAATATGTGTCGCAGAGGTGGGCTGTGAATACTGCCAGTGATATCATCAGTGAGGATTTGAAACTAATGGAAAGTACCACCGCTTCTTTTCCTGAATTTTTCTCTGCGGCCTCCAGAGGCATTGAGGGAGGAGCAGTGGGAGGGAGTGCGATTGCAGCCAGGAAGAGATGCCGCACAGTTGGCTCCAACGTTAACTGCAATTTTCAAAGAGTGAAGTTGGAGCATACATTTCTGCTTGATTAGCAAATAGAACTGGCAAATAGATCATCCATCCGTCCATCCATCCATCCATTGCATTTACTATTAAAATACATCACAATGCCGCAGTGATACTGTAAGGGTCAATGAAAGCCAAGGATATCACTACAGTTCCTCCAAAATCAAAACTAACTGTTAAGGTGTTAAAGAAAAATAAACGTGCCACTTATCTGAAACCATGGTATGCAGTACATTATGACAGATGACAAATAATTTTGATTGGAAATACCTTCAAATTTGCAAAACATCACCTGAAAGGTTCTGCGAAATACACCTTAGTCATTTGTTTTCCGTGGAATACTCGCTTGGTTTTGGCGGTTTAAGACCCACTCTCATTTCCAGACATTTTATCACAAGATAGCGTCCGTTGTTGCTGTGTTGCTCCAAATTCTAGCCTTCCTATAACGTATGCCACGAGACTGTAGACAAATGCTCTCTTCGCTTCTAAAACCTAACCCAAGCATATATTGTGCCTAAACATAAAGGTCATGACGTACCAAGCCAACGGATGGCTGGTTGCCATGTGTGTGGCCATTGTTTTTTCAGGTGTGTCCCGCACCGTTGCCATTAGTCAGACCACTGTCGGCAGCTCATAATACATTATGACAGGTGCCAAATTGGAATTCTCATCAACATTTTGAAGGGAAGCTTTTATTAACGTGCACTGACGAAACATTCTCTCTGTAGCTGTGCGCTAATCGTTCACTCTGCTTGGTGTAGTTTCGTCCCTGTCCTCTAAGTGTTTCTATTGTTTGTGTTCAATTAAAAAATATATATTTAAATTACGGCAAACTGTTTCAAATATGCTCGCCTCACCGTAACCTCTCTACTGTAGGGAAACTCTAGCATTTGAGCACAACTGCTGGAGAGCATTGCATTCATGAAACATGACACATCCGTTGCGTAGCTTTAGAATCCAATAAGTGGATAGACCGATCAGCCACAACATAAAAACCACCGACAGGAGAAGTGAATAACATTGACCATCTTGTGACAATTCAATGTTCTGCTGGGAACGTTTGGACCTGGCATTTGTGTGGATGTTACTTAGGCATGTACCACCCACCTAGACCAGACCAGGCACCCCCACCCCATAGCAATGACACAGGCACACACACATAAACGCTTTAGGAACAACTCAAAAAACATGAAGAACAGCACAAGGTCTTGACCTGGCCTCCAAGTTCTCTAGATCCCAAACTGATCAAGTATCTGTGGGATGCACTGGAACAAGCCTGATCCACAGAGGCCGGTCCCCTCAACCCACTGTTTTGGAGGCACAAGGTCTCCCTTGTGCCTGTACAATATTAGAAAGGTGGTCATGCCTGATCAGTGTACATCCAACGACATATACATGCAAACATAATTGCAGTTCAACTCCTATTTGACAAGGGGCTACATGTAAACACATACGCTTTTTTCCAGCTTTCTTTGTGTGCAGATGGGAGGCACAACGGCATCGCAGATTAGATCTCACACCATTTACAGGAAAGTTAAACATGGAAGTAGTCAGTTTTCTTCTCCCACAGTTCATCACAGTTTGCATCATAAACTGCATAAACACTTTTAGTGCTCACTGTTTGCTCTTTCAGAACCGTAATTTGAAACCTATTGGTCCATGTTGGTGTCACTGCGATAGCACCATGAAGCGATTCATCAAAGTAAACTGAAATGCAGGCGTACAACAATAACAGCGATACAGCATAAAAAAAGGATGATTGTTTAATTCAAACTGAATATTTTCATTGTCTGTGACCGTTTATCACACACAGTACATAACCATCCACCGATTAATTTATGAAGATGTGCTTTATAATTGTGATACACTGTGGTTAAGATGTCAATATAGCCACCTTAAATCAACACAGAGACTTACAGACAAATGAACACGCAGGTGTTTATAGGCCTGGCTGTCACGTCCATGTAAATTAACAGTGCAATAAATATTATGGTGGGCTCAGTGTTTGTATCTAAAAATAAAATATCTTATCGGGGTGCATGCATAATTAATGATCGGTCATTTTACATAAGGAGCCAGAGTTATCTCTCTCCTTGCCCTTGCCAATCATCTGGTGTCACAACAGAAGGTTTGGGTTCTGCCCAGCAATATCAAAATCCTACAATCTTTATAGCGTCTCTGCAGGAAAAAAATATCCCACCAGCAAATGTGCTTATCAGCTGTTGATCTGGAGAGCTTTTTAAAGCTGAAGTTGGTGTCAGATGAGGAATAAGAATACTATCAGTGCAGTTCCTCCCAAATCAACCAGCTCTAACCACCAAAACAAATTGTGCAAAGCAAATACAGTATTGTATATACATGCTGGATTATCATAGTTTAACACGTTAAAGAAAACCCATGTGAAACCCCAAGATAGAATGCAATTGTGTTTAAATTAAATATGCCACTAATTTGAAACTGTGAAATGTATTATGACAGGTGCAACCTTCTGATGGCACGTTATCACTGAAAGTAAATTTGCAAAATGTTCATTTGAAAAGCTTATTTTAAATGTACGTGATTCATTTGGTTCGAATGCTTCAGTGCCTAAACCAGAGACTCACTCTCATTCCCAGAGCATCCGATACTGAATGGCCTTTGTTGCAGTGACGCACCAGGTTTGCAATTTCTTCCAGTGTCAGCCTAACCCGATGCCACGAGACTGCAGACAAATGTCATCTGCTGTTCTGAAATCGAACAGAAAATCGCGGAGCCAACGGTCGGTGGTTCATTGGTGTAGGTCGTCCACGAGCGCACGTTTCTGTAGGTTTTCTGGTGTGATCCACGACGTTGCCACTAGTCGGACCTGTGTCGGCAGCTTTTCTGCCGATTCAGGGTGTTAGCCAAGTTAGCCAGAGGCAGCACAGGCATCTGAACAGTCGCATGCTACGAATATACCGTAGACCAGCTGATGAACATGATTCCGGAAAGGTCTGTATGACGGTTTGTAGCTCTACGTAGCTTCATAGCCTCCCAGCCAATAGCAGTTCTTCTGGTTTCCCCTGAAGATGAATGACAGATACAGACTACTACCACATGTCGGTATAAAGAATCTTTTCCGTGTGTTCATATACAACTTTTTGGTTTGGACACAGCAATATGAGAGGACGCTGCAGTTGGTCTACCTTGCCGGTAACTCCTTGATAGCAGGTTGGTGTGTCCATGTCTTAGCAGACCTTTCTAAGGTCACTGTTTCAAACTAGGTTGCTTGAGAATTTGCTCTCATCCTTGGTGAACACTGGAGTATATTTCAAACTGGAAGTAGTCTATAAAGCCATTGAAACAATACACGCCTATATTAATGATAGTAAATACTGTATGTATCCACCTTTCCACTCATATTTATATCCATTATTGGTTTCTATGTCCAAGAAACATACTTGTCAGTTATGACAAAACAAACAATACAATATGAAAAGCAGCAAAACCAAACAGCAGACAAGATGAATATTAAAATAAGTCTTTTTTACCCAACGAAAAGGATTATTGACATAGTAATGGTGCATAAGAATGGCCTCGTCAGAACATCCATCTCCTCCCGCATGTATCTACATTCTGTCAGTGAGTATTGAATTCAGATGGGAAATTGGCCCAAGAATGAGGTAGTGATTGCTGACCACCCCGTATGTTTCTTGTCATAGAAAACCTCAATAATCTAAAGAGCATCTGTCAAAAAATAATGCAGTCAGCAGGAGCTGTCCTTTTCCATTCGTGAGCAACATAATGCTGCCATCCGAAAGCTGGCAGGAAGCAAATAGTGTGACTTCTGCTCCTTTTGGATTTATGAATCTTTGAGTGACGCTCGGGGTCACGTCAGCCATGCTAATTGTGAAATATTTCCACGGAACGAGTGTCTAGTTTCCTGCAAATCTTTGGCGTCTCGTCAAAACGGGGATAGGCAGACCGCAAATGCATTTATGGTATAGAAAAGTGTTTGCACAGAAAAGCTTAATTCTGCATCTAATCTTGCATTACTGTCTTTCTTGTCAGACAAATAAATAAAACATAATAAAAGAAGATGTGAAGTGTAAGTTCTCCTCTTTTTAAGCCAGTTGTGCCATTTGCAATTCTAGCTCCACTGCTTACTTAACATTTTTTCTGCCCTCAAGATGACACAATTCTTAACATCTTATCTGATTAATATAGAACAACTGGTGCTACAACATTATCTGAATCATCTATTATCATTTCCTTAGGCACGCGCTGCTCTTAAGATGTGTAGACACGTATATTGCCTAAAGAGACAACCAGGCAACACGAGACTTGTCTTACCCCGTTAAAATCACGGCACTTTTTCTGCGATCGGCGCTACCGCTGATGTAACGTTCGAGCATTTCACCATCGGAGTATCAGAATAACTTCATTCTACATTCACTTGGTTCCCTTTCAGTCCGAGTTAGATTTTCCCGTAGCGTGAAATATTTATAGCTGGATGTCCACATCGAGTTACGTCCAGTACAGTGGGGAAAGTTTCAAATGATGTGGGGCAAATTATCCGTTATAGATTAATTAAACTTGTCAACCCTTTTGTAATCTAAATCTAATTGACTCGTTAGAAAATAAATTGCGTAAATTAATGGTCTGTGGAGTGCACGGACGGAAATAAAAGATTATTTCACACTCACGCCTTTCAGGGAAGAGAGGAGCTTTTGCTTAACACAAGAAGAAGTATTATTGTAGAAAGATAGTAGACACCTGCTGCTAAGCTTTCATGATTACTTCTTCTTCTACAATTAATTGGTAAAGAAACCATCCTTGATAAAGTTTCAAAAAGGCTCTAATTGCGTTTATTATTATTACCTGTTTCCCATTCTGAAGAAATTATTTCCTTAATTCAAACTTCACTTTACTCATTAGGACAGTATATTCCACCCTGCCACTGCAGTCGGACTTGTATTGGACATGTATGATTAAAATAGAAGTCATTGATTTTGTTACAGACGCCCCTTTAATGAAAGGCGGCAGAGTAATTGACAACGTGCTCGCGGCATCGCAGCATCTTCCACTTATGTGTCCCTTTGCTGAAAGATCCTCAATATTTAAATAAACATAAACGAGGACCCGCTAACAGGAAATCGACAGCTCGCATCTCAAAAGTGATATATTAAACTACTTGCTGAAATGAACGGTCACGCCGGAGAAAGTCATTATGTGTCCGCCATTAACGGCGCATCGTTTCAGAAACGAGCTGATCAGCGGTTTTGGAGATGTAGCTGCCATTTGCCGAGGGGATAGATGGCCTTCTGGTTTCGTCATCATTTGGATACGTCTCCAGTTGCACGGATCGATAACACATTAAAGGACAGTGGAGCCAACTTATGAATGGGAGTTTTTATTTATTTGTTTGATAACTTTATAAGTGTAATATCTACACATTCAGTTACTAAGACATGTACACAAAAACAGTTTAGAAGCAAATTAAAACTTTGACCTGGCCTCCAAATTTACTAGACCCCAAACTGATCAAGTATCTGTGGGATGCACTGGAACAAGCCCGATCCACAGAGGCCCCTCCCATCAACCCACAGGACCCAAAGACCCCCACTAACAACATTCTGTTGACAGACACCACAGGACACCCTCTGAAGGCCCATGTCCATTCTCTGATGAGTCACAACTGTTTTGGAGGCACAAGGGAGATCTACACGATATTAGAAAGGCGGTCATTATAATACATGTATTTCTAATCGTTCGTTCGAGAGCTGTGATTGGTCCGCTTGGTAGTAGCATGTTTCTGCTTTCCCGCTAGTATTCCCGGCTGCATCTCAGCAATATATACGATGTAGATTATAGAAAAGACTGCAAATAATAAGAGTGTATACATTTCTGCGTTGGCGGTGTTGTTTTGAGAGGCGTAAATACATAGGCGCTTGTGGAGGAACTGTGTTTCGAAACAGAGAATCATACAGCAATTACAGAGTGGACCTCAATGGAGAACGGTGCAATTAGCATAAGATATCCCGGTGCCATCTCCCGATGCCTGTAGTTCTACAGTGAAACAACCTGAGGTCTCCCGGCTGATTACAATGAGCCCGGCAGGCACTGGCACAATGATTCATGCAATCTTACTCATCATTTACACAGGATTGCATCCATTATACGTTTTATGACACTGACCGTGATGGGCTGAACAAGTGAGGCGCGCAGAAACGAGGGTAGAATGAGAAAATAGTTTGTTTTGTTTCCTTAAATACCAAAACTTCCATAACAATGATTCTACATGCCAATAAAGAATTGGCAAAGCAACGATTTTACATTTAGAAAGAGCTGAGAGATCAAATATCCGTATGTTCAGTATGTTTAAATACATCAGTTATGAATGAAGCAAGCATTAAAATGAATTACTAAAACAGACTTCATAACAGTTTTATTGAAAACAACATGTCTAAAAGTAATACTGGACTTTAAGTACCTAATTAAATGGTTGAAGTTAAGTAATTAGTCCAGTACTTGTGCAAATATGGCCTGTGTGCGCATTGCCTCCTGCTTTTACTCGGCTACATCTAGCTGACATCTGGAGCTGTGATGTTACACGCAAAACATATAGTCCCTATTAAATAAGATGTTACAGCCTCAAAAAAAACCTTCAAAAATGAGTGGAAAATCACTTTTCATACTGCCTATATCTGAACAAACCTTGCAGATATGAGTCATGTTTTCGTACAGGTCATCTTCTGTACCTAACCCAATTTATATAATTGTTTGGAAAGTGCTGAGCCAAAGAGAGAGAGAGAGAAAGAGAAACACCTGATAGAATAAGAGGCTTGTGCTCTGAGTTGAGATAGAGAGGGCCAAGAAATCTGATACATGATTAAAAACGCTTATCTAGCTGCCAAACAAGAAGAAGAAGAAGAAAAAAAAACTCTGTCCTATTTGTTGATGTACTCTCCCTGCATTTCTCCATCTTTCATTTTTTATTTTTTTTTCCTCAAACTCCCCCACTGGATCCACGGCTCCTCCCCTGCTGTTCCATCGCTACTAAATCAGGCTGAGAGTCATAGATCACCAGAGACTCCGCAATAATTTATATGCAAATCGGATGCCATCTATTAGCCTTTTACAGAATCAGTTTGGATTATTGGAGAAAACAGAGCGAGGCCTGCACCTGATCTTCCGTTTTTTTACGAGCGTTCCCCCCCCAAACTGAAAGTGTATTGTCATGAAAACCTATTTTCAGAATAGCACCTGGAGATGTTTTAAGAGATTTACACACATTTGTGATGCAACCCGATAACAATCCCTTACTCCCTGGCACCTGTTTGATGGATGCCTGGAGATCAGGAGTAAAATTTCAGATTTTTTTTTTTTTTAAGATGGTCAAATATATCCTATAGTAAAATGAGCTGGATGTATTTAATGCCATTCCAGCAGCAAAAATAGCATTTTCCCTGGAATATTAATAGGACATTGTATATGGTCATTGTTTCCATGAGCCTGCACAAATATATTCACCTCATATTTTCTGCACAGCAATAATACTTTCCTATTGTTACAGATGATGGCCAGTTTGGATGGAGGCATGAGAGAGTAATGGGTTAGGGTGCTGCATCTCCGCTAATTAAATGACGGCGAGCGAGCAGATGAGAGGAACGCTTTAATATTTCAAAGGTGACATGCAACCAGGAACATTATGTGCCAGCTATCAACATACATAACGGGTAGGGACGCATCAGCAGACAGGTTTTCTAATGAAGGGCTGGAACAGTGCAATGTTGCCTCCGTCTGCTGTCAGATCATCTGGCCAAACATGTCAGAGCATTCGCACTGTTGCTGTTGTCCCTTCTACTGATGTTTACCTTCATCATTCCATGTCAGCACACTGTGGCCCACTGCTTCCAATTATATGTTCAATTACCAAGACACGGGGAATGCTGCGGTGACAGTTGACATCAAGCCTCTGCGTATCCGTGATGACCGCGAAAGAGCGCTGACGGACATGTATAGATGCTTGAATGTGCAAAATGTTTTAAAGAATATTTCAGTAAATCTTTTTCACAACAGACCTTCCCTACTGCAGATATTGACACAGACACGTCATAGTAGGAATAAATAAACATAGCAGCTTCGTTACAAATCAAGTAGGTGTGCAACTAATTGTAATGAGGCAACACTCTAAAAAATGAATGAATACATTTATTAAGCTGCTAATAATTTTACTGTTTAAACATGGAACTTAATGTTTCTTCTATAATTGAACCCCTGATTATATATAAATGTGGACCAAACCCTCACTTCGAGGCAGAGGTGGGTAGTAACCACAGACTGTATAAAGATGGATGGCGGAACAGCTCCTCAAAAGTGAAGCCAAAGCAAGTAGAGCTCCCCCTGGTGGCTTGCTGCAGTATAGGTCATAAGCTCCACCCCCTCCATGTTAGTAGATTTCACTTGGGGCAAATTAAAGCATGAAGAAGTCAAATACAATTTTTTCAAGGATGATTTCCGTCGTTTCGGGTAGTAAATATAATACTGATGTATGTTCAAGTGTCCATTTTTCTGAGAAGTTTCATTTTAGTTAGTTATGTGATGCTATAGAAACAGGATGTGACATCATGAACACTACACCATGCCGACCACTCCTTGAAGCGGTCCTGTAGGACTGTGAGAGTTGGAGAAAGTAAACAAGTAAATATGTGCGGTGTATAATCCAACATTTCATGGGTAGAGCAGAGCGCAGTAGTAATTCAACAAAAACGCGAGTGACTGCTAGAAGCGTGGGCAGGTCATCGATATAACGACTCCGTGTGGTTCCACTCTCAGACCGTGCTGCGCACACTCTGGCTCCAAAGTCGCAAAATGGAGCCGCCTGTATCCCTGGGAAAATAGTCTCAAGGAAGTGGGGACGCATTGTCCATATTTATATACAGTCTATTGGCAGTAATGAGTTACATTTACTTGAGTAACCTTTAAAAAAAAAAAATGTTTTTTTTAAATTAAACTGTAGTTTTACTACATCATTGTTTTTACTTTTACTTGAGTAGATCTGTGAAGAAGAAACGCTATTCTTACGCTACATTTGGTTACCCTCGTTTCCTCATTGGATCTACCGAATGACTCCCTTTAAATAATCAGACATAGCCATGCAGTCACATGACCACACACAAAGTGGCACAAACTCTTTACGTGTAGCAGACAGGGAATGAAAACACATGAAAAACGGCCGAGGTCACTGTCTAATTGAAGCTCAGTGTGGTGGCTGTGGAGGTAGGCCATCTTGGTACATTGGCCTAACTCACCTAACTACCAGCTAACTAAAAAAGGGGCAGAGAGGGGGAACGTGAGTGGGTGGTGATGCCTAGGCACGCAGCTAGGCTGCGACAGTACTGGCTTGTCACTCAAGGCAGTCATGCCATTAATCTTGTCTTTAAGCTGTACAGTGGTCATGAATAGTGTAGGTATCTATAGAGATGAAAACAGTTTAGGATGATTTATGATGACTGACTCGGTTTTTGAGCCAGCTTCAATTAGCCATTGGAGAAAAATTTGCAGTTTTTGGCATGTTCACCCATCCTGATTTTGGACGAAAGCGTACTTGAATCTCAGTGCGGTGGCTCCGGAGGTCGTATCTTGGAACTATCGGAGTCCTTCTAACTCCTGGCTATTTGAAAAATAATGCCCAGTTGGACAGCTAGCGACCTGTGACAGCTCCCACCTTAATTATGCTCAAGGCCAAGCCTAAATACAATTTAGGCAATTTATATAAAATGGGCGAGTTACGGTTACAGTTTGTGGACCCTCCACAATAGCAACAATTTGAGGCAGTGCTCACAACAAAGGTTTCCGGAAAGAAATCACAAGGAAGTGGGCTTTTGTGGATGGTGGCTATAAAGAGCCCAGAGCTATTATTGCCAGTTTCAGAACAAGTGTAAAACCGAGTACAAGCTATCTAAGATAAATAAGTATTTATGTTTGAACTGTGATTCACGTGAGGCTACTCTGCTTGGATTCCCAGAATAAAAATATGAGCTGGAAATGACCATAATGGGTTCCCCTAAATACAGTGCAATCTTAGAAAGCAATATTAAATCCGTACAAAGCATTGTGGTTCTTTTTATAGCATTTGTGGCGGACACTTCTCGGTAATCGCGGTTGTCCAGGTGATGTTCAAACTCCTTTCCGCAGCAGCTTATCCATCTTCCTTGGGAAGAAGTGAGAAGGATAAAGGGGAAAAAAAAAAAAAAAACACTGTTATTTTTCAACTTGAATTATCTGTGTTACTGGTGCATGGTGCAGTTCCAATGATTAATTTAAAAAAAATCAATTTTGCAGCTTAAACACTATCTGAGTGTAATGGGGACAGGAATATTAAACATTGCCAAATTAAAACTATCCATAACACTGATTAAAAGCACTGCTCGCAACGCACACAAACACACACACACCCGCGAACAAGCACACACTCAGACACAAAAGAACAGCAAACGTCTCTATTGTGCGCCGCTGACGTCTTTATTTTAGCTCGAAAAGATCCACAAAGCAAAAGCCATTAGAGAGTAGACTGTCAAGGGACGTACTTAGCGTCACACTCAAGGCCTGGTTTGGGTTCTTAATGGCTGGTTATTCAGTAAACTAAATATATTTATTGTGCTTGTGTCACTCTGGGTATTTTTTTGTTGTTGTTGTTGTTGTTGTTTTTTCAGGTGTTCATGGTAATATCTTTCAACATCTTGAATGATGTCTTTTTGTATATGAGTTACATAAAGATGTGTAATTAAGGCCGTGCCTCTATAATGGTGCTGTCCTTTGTAGCTGCACATTAATACATATTTTTGTATTAATGTGACTTTTCATTGCTGTTTCATTGCTGTTTGCCCGACTCAAGTGTTCCTGTTTTTATATTTAAGTTAGAAATGGGTATTTAATAGTAAATAGCACACTTAATCACTTTGCCTTTTTCTTTATTTACTGTACCGCTTCCCTTGCTCTGACCATTTGTCCATATATGTTGGTGCATTTACAAACGATACAGTCGCGTGAAAAATGGGCGAATAAATCACTTGTGAGTATGGCTCATTGAACAGATCCTTGGCAATTTGAAAAACAGCCTGTGTCCTCTCCTGTTTGCTGACTTTGATGAATTTCTGCTACATCAAGCAGCCCAAATTCTGACTGATGTGTTATTGATATATTTTACGACTTGGTGTGTCGAAGAATGATGCATTTGCCAGATGTGGAAGATAATGTGGGACGTCATGTGTCGTCGCGCTGGCGCCGAAATTAACATTGTGAAACAATCATGTGATTGTGGGATCCAGCCGGCTGGAAATTCATTGAGTTGAACTTTGTGTACTTAATTTAGATTTAGAGATGTGACACTATGGCACCCACGTGGTAATTGAGACACCCAGCTGTGTGCACACGTGCCGCTTGCCATGGAAAATAATACACTAAGTGACTGCTGTGGTAAATGTGTAAGTATGCCACTTGTACTTATACTCTACAATGTACATTAACACACTTAAAGTCAATATTTCTATATTCATAGGTTATATTTTTCAAAAACGCATGTTTCTCATGTGTGTTAAAGTGATAATAGTTTAAGATTTTCTACTTGCATGATGATTGCTGGAGTTTTTGAATCCTACTGATGTACAAAGCATTTTCTTCCCAGTATCTTTGATCGCAACAACATTTATTAAAATTATTTGCTCACCAAATCATTTGGTGCATCATTGGAGCTCATACTGAAAGGACACACGCCCCCATTTCTCACGGTCCTAGTGTTTCCACAACCAGAAGTCCAGTCACTTTGACAACCCCACCAAGCTCTGTTTATAATTCTTGGTATTTATTTTCAAAGTGTCTTTGCTGGATATTAGAGACGAGCACTGATTATTAATTACTTTCATGTCTTTTTTAACTGCTCTACTCTTGTGCATCATCCTTGCAACTAGCTAGGCCTGACGTGTCGAGTGAATGAACAAATTGGCGAACGTATGTAGTTCTCCCTTAGTGAAAGGATCTGAGTCTGTTCCCGTCCTTGCGGCTGCATACACACCAGCGTAAAATGTTATGTATGATAAAGCGACATGGAACTTTAAAGTGCACGTTTGTTGCGCACGTTCTCAAGTGAAGTATTGGGCCATCGATGATCTTCTTCTAAATCCAGAGTTACAGTACCCATAAGCTCAGACAAATAGCGGCCTAACTTGAATCCTTGCTGATTCGCTCGCAGCTGACGAGGGAACTCAGCTGAACTGAGAAGAGAAGGAAAGCGATTCAGTTCGTTCGACCAAGAGATTTGTTCTTTTGAACAAATCTTTCGTAGACGATGCAACACTAATGTTTCCTTTGATTTGAATTCTTTTCAATCCTTTCAAAGATTGAATTCTCCCTTAAAATGCTGAATCTTTATATATAATATGAATGATCAAATTCTAAAATATATTCCGTTCACACAGTATACCGGCTAGGGCAGCCACGCTTACACAGAATATATTGACATCAGCCTTCAAAAGCTTGTTTCAAAAAACATCATTTCATTTGCAGGGTGGAAGAAGGTCATTAAAAACATGAAGTCTGTTTGAAAAAGCTGGAGAACCTAATGTTATTGTAGCATCTGCAGTTTGACTAAAATTGACACCTCATAAGGTTCATTTGGCAGTGAATGTGGCTTTCTCTTTCACTGTCTCCCCACATAGTCTCTGTTGATATGAAGCAGTGAAAGATCTGACTTTGCGATATCTATCACATTGTTTTAAGAGTAATGGTTCAGAGGACAGGGGCCAATCACGGTGCGTTTGATCAGGCATCTAGTTCTATTTTGCATGCCTGACCATGCACCTTCTTAAATCATAACCTCAGCAGAGGAGCTGTTTTATCTGCGCCCATATGCTGAGCTGGCCCAGACTTTCTGACCAAAGACAGCTGTAATGCTAATTGAACAGGATGGAGAATCACGATGACAGAGATTCATCCACTTTGAAATAATATTTCTTTAATCTCTGATATCAGATCAAATACATAAGTAATAACGGTTCAGTCAGTTTGATAAAACAGTCATCTTTCAGCCATCTTCGTGAGCATTTCCTTATTTCTTTTCCTCAACGATGAAGTCTGTCTTGACACGAAAAAAATGCTGAATGACTTGATCTCTTCTGAGAGAATCTACTCGCATTCTGCAGCATCCCCCTAAAGCAGCGCAGATGACTGTATTCATGCAAGTATATGAATAAATGATAGAACCCTGTAGCTATCAAAAGACCACCAGACTGGATGCTGAATGACATTCATTTCATATGCTAGTCAATAATTGCACATTGATTTAATATTTGAAAAGGCCAATTTAAAGGAAAGGATTTTTAACATTCACTCTGACTCCGTGTCTGACTCTGGGTGTCACTTAATTTATTTAATTAATGACATTTTATTTGTATATTCATTTCACGCTATCTGGGTTAGTGAATACAATTCATACCAAAGCACAATGTGCTGTATAATGAAGGCTTTAGTCGCTCACACTTTTGAACTGTGAAAACAAAGGCCATAAGTCGAGAGCAGCTCAGATGACATTTGGTCTTGTCTCAGAGGAACTCAAACCAAAGTTAGATCAGTGGCTTTTTCACCATGATCAAGTTATATTCTGTCGCGTGACACTGTAGTTAACATGTAGTTAATGTTTTTTGTTGGTAAGAGAGTAGGCTGATATAGAGGCTTAACAGAGGACTAGCATGTTATTAAAGTACTGCAATATGTCAATGTTCAGTATAAAGCTAGGTCCAGGAGAAGGTAAGTTTAGCAAATACTTGGTTGAAATAGGTATAAATGGCCAGACTGGTTCTACCAAAAGGTACAAATAGTGACTACACCAATATGTCTGTTCAAGCTAATGAAAACCTCCTATCTTGTTTCAGATTTCAAGTCGCTAGTTATGTTGTCCACACTTGTCGCTTGGCAATCTGAAGGTGAATACAAGACTCCATGTGATTATCATTAAAGGGGCGTATGCTCAGGAAGCGACGCAGCAACGTAGCAACAAGAGACTGCAATGCTAATGAAATTCGGTGGGTTGCTGCAATGACGAGAAAACCTTCAGTGATGCAATGTGAACAGAAATAATCTCAACTTTCAGGTGATGCGATTGAGACAACGACAAGCTTGAGTCCTCTATCAGAGGCTTAGGAGCTTGAGGGTCCTGTGCAATATCTTAGATGTTCCTAGCACCTACCACTTCTGGGTACCTAGCACTTTTCTGGACAGAGATCTCGGAGCTCATTCCCGGAATCTTCTGGAGCCACACTCCGGGTTTAGGCGTCTCAACCCCAAGTGTTCTGATCACCACAGGGACCTACTGTTGCCTTCACCTTCCACATCTTTTCTAGTTTCTCTTTCAGCCTGATGGTGTTTCTCAGGCTTCTCTGTTCCTTCGTCCCGACCTATCTGTCACTGCCATATTTATGCAGCAGATGTTCCCCAAACGTTTACCGCAAGGAAACACAAGCTCGGTTCACAATGCTGATGGCTCGGCATATGGTTGTATTATATTGTTCTTAAAAGCACAGCTGTGGTACTTTGCAATCTCGTTGTATCGTGCATACAATGACAGTAAAGGCTTTTGTACTTCTATTTCTAAGAAGTACTCTAGACACACACTTAGCAATATTTATATATTTTTTGCTAGCTTCTTGGGAAATATACAAGAAGGTTGCCTTGACAATCAGAGCTTGGATCATCCACTAGCAACCAACTGTCAGATACAAATCGCTTTATATATGTATGTGGATGGGACTCAAGGTCTGCAGTTTTTAAACAACAGCAGTAATTTAGTGTGAAGCGAAGACATATTGGCTGCTATCTGTTGCTTCCTATCTTGTTTTGGCTTGGAATTGCATTTATGTATGGGTCCATGGGTTTTAATACTATTCCTCTTTTTCAGATTCTTTCTGAACATTCACTAAAAAAGCGCCGTGAGTTGCCAGGGGGAAAAAAATAAAAATATATCAAGCACAAATGTGAGGTTATGGTTAATTTTTATATAATTTGAATATAATAGGCAATTCAATATCACTGACGGTCCAAACAAGATACCTTAAGATGTCACCTTGTGCACATAACAACTGTTACGGCTATTTTTATCAGATTAGCTGATAATAAAAATAATCACCACCAGTAAGCTTAAATCAAAGTTATAAGAAACAGGACATAAAAAGAGATATGGAAGGACTTTCTTGTATCCGTTAATGTAGCGTATCCAGCTGTGGCACACCATGGCTCCGGCCGCTTTAATCTTTCTGGGAAAAGGTTTTTTCTAAGGATTATATTTATGTTGGAGAGGACTGTAAGCTCCATTTTGCCGATCCATGTTGCTGTGGGTAGTAATCAAGTCCAACCTTTACACAATCACTGCAGGATGCTAAATTGTGAGACAACACGCAGGAACATCGCAGGGTAATCTACTAAAGAGTCTTGCATTTGTTCCCACAGTCGGGGTGTGCTGGGGAGCTGTTGGCTTCCACGGTGTGAGTGGGAGAGATGAGTGCTGGTGGCGGGAGGTCACTTTTTTCTGCTGCCCACCTTGGCACACGGCTCGCTTGTCTTCAGATCAGAGCTTTGCCATGAACTGGAGGTTGGCAATGAATCCAAGTGGCCGGGGGAGATAAGGCAGCCTCTGGGACATTACAGATGCAGGCATTAGCTGAGTGGAGACTTGATGGAGAGCAGGGCAAGCTGAAGCCTTTGATAATGCTTCCGATGTTTACAGCCACTACTCAAGAATGGGGCATCTGCTAGGCGGTCAAGAGACTTCAGACTTATACAGGTTTGAACAGATGCAAACGCTCAACAGTTACTGCATGGGCACAGGGCGATCGGATGTTTTGATGTTGCCTATTCTTTGCCATGTTGCCTCTCTGGAAGTAACTGGCAAAGGCAAAGTGAGGAGAAATCATTCAGAATGGTACAGTTCAACATAAAATCAAATTACTCAATTTAAAAATATTTTTATTTAATCAAAAGCAGTCTTTGACAGGCCTTTTTAAAATGCGGCTGCTTTTCACCTCTCATAATTTTGTCTCGTTCTGAGTCTGCTTTTCCTCCCTGTTCCCGGTTTTATTTTTTATTTTTTTCCACCTTACTGACATGCAGGCGATTCCCACCGGATTGCTTGCATGCCACGATTTCAGCTCTCCGCTTATCTGACAGTAGCAGCGCCTGTCCCATCCTGAATCTAACATTTACTGTACCATCCTTCTCTCTCTTCACTGGCTTCAAGTAGCTCTGCCGTTTACCATTTGTGCCAAGTCTGCAATGCAAAGAGACAACCCTGACCACAGGGGGAGGGGAACAGTTGACAAAGTGGTTGTCACTCTCCAGTGGTGTTTCTCGGGTGAGTAATTCCGTAGCTGGAACAAAACATTAAATGTCTAAAACCTAATATGATAACCCACAGTGTTATTTTAATGTAGAACAGGTCGTCATTAATTAAAAACCTCAGAAGGCATGGTCAAACCAGCTGGGCTTGGAATTGCACATTACCAACAAAAGAGGTGTTCTGAAAGAAATCATACATTAAAAAGGTTTGAGGTACTTTTTTTGTTTTAGGTGACTGAACAATGCAGACAAGTTCCAAATCTTTATAAATCAAACCATTAAAATGTGCTTCAGTCTTATTATAAATTTCAGCATCAGCAAATCAATAAATTATTACTTATGATAAAAAAAAGAATCATCTGACTTTTTTTTTCTTAGTTTACTGATTGATAATATATCAAGGAAAGACAATTACACTGCTGACTTAAACTCCTAATTCATTTCACAGTCAGGCTACAGGCTCACCAAATTAGATACAGTGATGTCTCTTGGTCTCAACCTCTATACTTCATGGTTTCAAGGTTTCATTTAATATGCTTCATCCACAAATTAACAGGATGTAATTTGAAATCTAATATGGAAACGGCATATAATACGGGGTCACATTTGGTGTGTGATGAAATACTGTATAATCCATCTTACGGAGCCTGCCATGTGGTCTAATCGTGGACGGTCAAGTGGACTGTGAACAGAATGGTTAGGGGAACGGATAGATAGATCATGCCAAATATTCAGTGGTGAATGTTTCCTGTTGTGTCCACGTTGTGACATGATTGGTTGCCATGTTGCTGCAATGTGGCATCATTGTAGGAAAAAGGTTAATTGCTTGGTAAAGATTAGCTCTGTCGCCTGGGATAAGCCTTGTAAAACATCATCTATTCAATATGATTCGGCTCTGATCACCAGACCCACTTTTTCATAATAAACTCACCATTTCGTATGAAATAACACTTTGATCGAATTTAAGAGAAGATTGCAGTAATGAAAACTGAATGAAAACACTTATAGGGGAACTACTGTTTTTACAACCTAGACCTTTTTTCTGGCATAAAATACGACCGTTTACTCGCCCATATAACTTTTGCATAATATGTAGTCCTTCGGGAGATATTTAGATCTGCGTATATCCATATAGTGGAGTGACTGGGGCACCTAAACGCAGCCTCTAAATAACGCATTATCTGCTGCGAAACTCGTTAATTTCACCAATATTTTGTTATCGTACGCTAGTGCTATTCCCCGATGAGTACTTTGCTACTGCTAGTTTTTTGCAACATGGCTGATTATTTTTTCCGATTCTGAGGTTGTGGACGAACCATAGCAGTAGCAAATTACAGGTAAACAAGCCGACCGTCTCAGAAATGACATCATCCAGGTCAGAAGATAACAGGTAACTCCAAACTCAATGGGGAATAGCACTAGCGTACGATAACAAAATAGTGGTAAAATGAACGCGTTTCGCGGCAGATAATGCGTTATGTAGAGGCTGCGTTTAGGTGCCCCAGTCACTCCCACCATATGGATATACGCAGATCTAAATATCTCCCAAACGACTATAAATTACACAAAAGTTATATGAGTGAGTAAACGATCGTATTATATTCCAGAAATAAGGTCCAGGTTGTAAAAAACAGTAGTTCCTCTTAAAGGTATGTAACAGCTAGACCACAACTGGTCCAGCGTGTGGAGAGGCTCTTATGTAACCTATGGTTCTGTAAAGAGAACCTTTCTACTTCTTTGAATTTAACCTTGTCACCTGTAGCATAATGTCAGTAGCACAGTTGCTCGACAGAGTAGCTAACAATTATTAAAAAAATCATATCCTCTTGAAGAAAAAGGTTATAGTGGGGCCTGCGTCCTTTGTCAGCTACAAACAGGCTGTGGTTGGAGATAAGTCTAGAGTGGATTAACGTATAGGCTTCACCTTAACTACATCGGTTGTCTGAGCACAGAACCATTGCTAGCTAGTAATTTGTAAAGCGGGACTTAAGCGTGCACTGCTAATCTGTTTACGCAGAGGCTCAATAAAAACAGATGTCCTGGTAGGACACCTCTGGACACCAAGTGGGGTTGTTAAATTTGCTTGATGCTGGAGACTGAAGGGACATGACTGAAAATTGATCGACTAAAGTTTTTTTTTTTTTTTTTTTTCATATTTATATATATATATCTATGGCAGATGGAATGGACATATATTTATTTGACATAGTGTATTTGGTTCATTTACAAACTTTGATTGTATCATTTTGGACATCTATTTTACATTACAGCATCTTTTGTTTTCTGCCAAAAGTGGGCGGAGATTGCAAGCCAAAGTTCCTGGACATCTGTAGAAGGGTCAGAGTTGCGCTGCAACTTCTCCAGATCTGCTCACACCAGGTAGCAGGTGCTGTGGATCCTGGACATGTTACCAGTCTATCACAGGACAAACACACTCGGACAAACACACTGTCAGGCTGTCATTTTAATGACCTTTTTGGAGGTCTCTGGTGTGGGCTCATGGATGTGTGGCTAGGCACCGGATGCTTTGAGGTTTCCCACACACATTGAAATATAAATAGCAACCGCGGCCTCGTGTACTGTACAGTCCGGAATGAAGAGTAGGTGGATCTTCGCTGATGTTGGGTTCTGCTGCTGGCGTCACGGAGGCCAATAAAATGAACGCTCATTTTCAAACAATCAACAAACACTTTCCGTGGTGCTCAATCAAGCAGACTACTCATTAAAATAATTACTACCCTGACCTCAAATTGCTGTGTGATAAACAGCACTTTTTAGTGTATTACAAGTGAAATCAGCACATACTGCAAGAAAAGAAAGTCCAAAGTTTTTTTTGTTTTTTTAAACTTCATCCACTTAGTGTGGCTCTCCAAGCGGCTCAGCAGTGTTTGTCACCCTTGACTTGCCTGTTTTCATAAATGCAATCAAGGACAACTGCACACGGTACAGAAAAGTACAGGAAAAACAAGCGAGCAAATTAAATACTCTCCTACCTACAGTGTTTACGACATGACATTTAATTCTTACCAACCATTACTTCAAATATGTCTTCCAAAATAAACCACTGTGGTCGGGAAGTGTAAACTCCAAAGCCAGAATAACTTGAGACTCATCAATGACATTGCTGGCATCTTCATCCTGTAATGGCTGCCGATATTGCTGTCTGGTTTATTTTGTTTAATTAATCAATAAATTGCTCAGTGTCTTAGGTGTCAAGATAATCCAAACTGTCACATTTTTAGAAGCTGGAACTTAATGCTTGTAGAGTTTCCTTGAAAATTACGATAAATCAATTATCAGAATAGGCGCCAACTACTTTTCTGTCTGTTGCCTAACCATCCCAGCCCCTGTATTTTTCCAGTTATGTAGGGGCTGTAACACTGAGCTCTCACTGTCTCCTAACCACTCCCTCAGGATATTGCAAACTATTTAAAATCGATGCGTGTTTCCTTTGTGTGAATCATCGATTCTTTTACGAGGTGCTGCGTTGTTGGGCTTCGGTGACGAGAAGCGATTGATTTAGTGATGAACGTATTTCCCCACAGAGCTTTCTTTTTTTTTTTTTCTCTCCCCCCCATTGCTGCTTGAGCGCATAATGAAGCTAATAGTTTTACTTGGGATAATTAATGTCAGTGTCATTCGTTCTTAATTGCCGGGCTAATTTGGCGCACATTAAGTGAAAACTTTACGGTAGCGGTATTGAGTACAACGCCTGACACGTCCACATGTCTGCAGTGCATCAGCCCCTGCTTGTTTATCTTGAGAACATCAAATACTTTCCAATATTACTCTATCTGCTGGAGTTTGTTTCTTTTTATAGTTTCATAAATCTACTTTATTTGCTTCCTTAACTAATTATTTGACAAATTGAACCAGTCAAACCGACTTTTTTTTTCTACATTTGCTAAGAGTTATAAATAAATATGTAAAAGTAAGTCTAACCTGGGGCGACAATCCCATTTACTGTAAGAGACTCTGCCAGGAGGCCAACAGGACTTTTTCTGTGGTATTACCATTCCTGCTCAAAAGCATCTTGCCACCGGCTCTAGATGCCTGTAGCTATTTTGCCCTGTGGGAAACATTTTCTCTAGTGACTGTTGCCAATCTCATACATACTCCCAAAAGGTCGGTGCCAATTCCTCGCTCGCAGTCGAAAATGTGCACAGCCCTTTTCTTGCATCCAGCACACCTAATTATCCCGGTGCTATGAGGCATGTCAGAATGTATTCATCCTGCCTCTGCCAAGCCGCTTTCCAGAGTGCACCCTTTAATTGGTCTTCATTATAAAGGTATATGAGGAAACAAGGCGCAGGTAAATAGTTTATTTTTCTTGTTTGTATGTCGCACGCTGAAATAGTTGATTGTGTGTGTTTACAGTAATGATCCTTGTGCAATTATACGGAGGTAGCGTCTCATAAAGCATCAATTTTCTTTATGTGTCCCGCTCACACACACTCAGGGAAACACACAAACTGGCTGTAGAAGTTGAAGTGGGGGGCGGGGGTGGCACGGGAACACTGAGATTATCAGAACCTATTAAAGTCTACACACCGGAAAATAAATCACTTTTCATAAATAAATCAATGATGTTTGGGTTGTAAATAATAGTTTTATCCGTGTTAATTTGGACAGGCAGCGGTGCATCTGCATTTCCAGCTGCAGCAGCTGTTTGTCTGGATTACGAGACGAGAGATTGAGCATTGAGACCGACTACTGTTGCTGATTTGATTGTGTATGCCTTTCAAAATTATTTCCGTGGCATTTTCCAAAGTGCCACTTGTTAACAGAGACTGATTTGGGGGGATTTAATTATTCACAATACTAAAGTGAGAGTGGCTAATGATTATTTTCTTTGTCAATTAATCTGCTGGTTATTTTCTCAACCGATCTCTGTGTTCAAAATCAAATAGTCAGTAGTCAAATATTCCTCTAAAGATTTGGCTGGCATGTCATGTTCATTTTGTTTTCTGTGTTTGAGTAACAGTTTGAAACCTCCAACGATTAATTTCCCAACTGAAAGGATTAGGTAATTAAGCAATTAGTTGGTACACTCAAAAGAAAATTCATTCTGACAGTTAATAAAATTGGTGGTTTTTGAAATTAAATAGTCCTAACATTCTTAAGTACAAGCTTTTTAGATAATCTGATTTATTTATTTATTTATTTTTTTATTAATATGATTTTTCACATTTGGCTAGTTTAGAAAATAACCATCAGATGAATTAATTGCTGTACGCAATTAGCTATAGATGACAAAGAAAAGCTGCACGTCCTTTTGTTCGAGCAGCTGGAGCCAGTATGTTGTCTCGAAACGTAATCATTTTCTGTCAGTCTCTCAATTAGTCAAGTACGTAATCATTTCATTGTGCCTTACTGTACGTGTCTGGACTGTGGTGCGTCACGTTTGCCGATATATTTGAGCACATGAGGTGAGTCGAGGACACGCGTTGAGGACACACAAGTCCGGGCGTGTGTGGACTTTTTTTCCTCCTTCCTTCTGCGTTTGCTGTGACCACAGCATGGCACAGTAAGTGATAAGCGGCACAGTGGAAGATTCGGAGGGATTTATCTTGAGCAGTGCTGAGTGCGGAGCTGATAAAAGGGGTTGACACACATGACTTGTTTTGACAGCAAATGAACAGAGGAGGTGAAAATGTGTTAGCCGCATTATTCCACCAGGGAAAATGTATTTAATCAGGGGTTGTTGGTACCGTCTTGACAAGAGTGTTTTGTGCTAAAAAACACAACTTTGGTTCTTAAAATCTTGGCAAAATCCAGCAGGATAAAAACATTATACTACTTTATTAATGTGATTGGGGGCAATTTAATTAATTAGAGAGCTGTATTACTGTACCAGAACATTATTAATGTTAATGTATGCGTTGTTTTACTAATTTTATGCATCTTTCGGGAAATTGGTACTGCATGGTGATCCGAATCTGACCAACATTTCTGTAGCTTACATGTAAATCAAAAATCATCAAACATCAAAATAGGCCAATTCCAAATGACTCCCATGATGGCACACATGGTTAAACTCTGCAAAGAGCAACACAATCTTGGTGCGTGCTAGCAGGGAGGCCAGCCTCAAAACTTCCTTGCCCAGGTTTTCCATAGGTTGCATTACTCCAATGATAGGCTAGCTAAAATATACTAGTCCCAGGTGTGGCAACCAAGTATCACTGGGCCTCATGTTCTGGTCCTCCATTTTTGACTGTCTGTCAGTTCTATGCAACACATCCCTTAAACCCAGTCCACTCACTGCTGTATTTGGAGTCACACCCTCAGAAATATGTGCCACTAATACACAAAAGAGAGCAATAGCATTCTGTAGTCTTTTAACTCGCAGGGTGATTTTAATGAATTGGAAATCTAACAAATGCCCGCCCTTTAGGAGATGGATTCAGGAGGTTCTATCTCTGCTTCAGCTTAAAAAAAAAAAAAAATACATACACTGAAGGACTCTAGCAACACATACATTAGAGTGTGGTCTCCCTTCATTGAGTATGTAAAGAAGTTCAATCTCTAATCAATCATGTTATCTAAGCATTTTTTTTTCTTCTCTTTCTTGTACTCTTGGTCCCAAGGCAGGGTACCTGTATATGGGGAGGGTTTTAGAGTAGGGTTATGTTTACGAGTATTGATATGTTTGTGTATCTACTTTGGACTGGAGTCACTTTGCTGAGAACTGATTATGCCTCTCCAAAAATCTGCCGGACCCATCAAATCATTTCTACGGGCCTTACGCGGCGACGGACGAACGAGTTAACAGTGACATAGTCATACACACTGGCTCCGATTAGTTGCAGGACTATCCAATTGCGCGCACACATAAACACACCTCATTATGACATGTTACCAGACTCATACGAGGCTTGGTGTGTGAATCGAATTTTGTACTATAAAGCAGAATACTGGTGTCTGTGTCCTCTGTCGAACCATACTTTTTCGTATAGATGACTCATGTACTTTTTTATATTAGTACTTTCATTCTTTGCCCTTTGGTTAGGTTCAGGCAGCACAACTACCTGGTTAGATTTGAAGAAATATGGTATTTGTTAAAATGGACCTTTTCCTAAAGCTAGACACATGTTACAAGGCAAAACTTCTTCCATCTGCAGCAAACTCTTTATTTTCTTGGGCATCATGGTGACAAGACCCACCCCAACTGGGACATTATATATGCATTTAATCGTAAAATCAGGGGGCGCTACGTGAACACCGGTCATTTCCATCACACACAAAATTTGACCGCAACTGCTGTTTTTTTTTTTTTTTTCTTCGGTAAGCCTGTCTTCGCAATATCACATCCTATTTGTGGAGAGGCATTTGAGTGTTGCTTGTTCTTTGCTATTCTTGGAAGAAAAAAAATCAAGTTGCTTCTTGAGAGCAGGTGGCCATCATAGGGTCGGCCTCGTCTATCCAATCTATCAGGTCATAATCTAAGAAAAGAGAGAGCAGTGCAGAGAGAAAAAAAAAAAAATATGATCAGGTCACTGGCCGAGGATATCGATCATGCTTTTGCATTTGCTTTGCTGGGTTTGATCAGAAGCCTCACTGCTCTCGATTGAGAAAACAAGGCAGAGATACGGCTGTACTCGATCTCACTTTGTCTCCAGCCACATTTCCCAGGAACAGCTGTGTGAGAGGCGCAATCAGCTTGTTCCAAATGTAATTTCCTCCGTTTCATTCTTAACTGTACTTTAATTCATCCTAATTATTACAGGTTTCACCGAGTAATTGCTTTCGGATCAGAGGAGCCGAAACATCAAAAGGTAATTCATACGTTCTCCAGACCCTACACTGAGGAGTGGGAGTGTGCATCTGCTGCGGTAGCTGACATGAAATAGAACCATTGAAAATCGTGTGATTGGAGTGACCTTTGGGGAGATCACACGAGAGAATTTAGCTTTAGAGGGCTCACTTAAGAGTCAGTGGTTATAAGCTCATTAAATGTCTAGCTTTATACTTTTATATTAAGGGTATATAAACATTTTTTGGCACCATACTTTTTACATAATTTTTGCTTTACCCTTTTTTCCCCCCAATCTTCCACATATAGATTGAAAGTAGCTGGTACAGTTTTTAGGGGAAACCTATTTGGTGAAACGGTGGAAATGGTTAGGGAAACTTATATAGACATATATAGAGAGAGAGAGTGCAAGAGAGAGAATATCCTGTTCTGGAAGTAGAAGTCATAATGGGTTTTATTTGAGGAAATAAGTAGATTCAAGGTTTCCCATACAACGCTAATGCTATGGCGGCCCGCCAGGGTCTAATTTGCTTTGCCATGGTCTCATCGGAAATATTTTTGCAAGTTTCAAACAAGAAGTGTTTTCCTATCGCTCCTCAAAGCATGTCTCCCTCCCCTTCCCTAGGCCGCCACCCTAATACCATGGAGGTTTACAATTATTTAACGAGAGTTGGTCAGACTCCAGACGCAACGTGAACCAGTTTAACTTCATACGACCTGACTAAAACAGCTAGATCAAAAGTCTACTGTTTACTATAAATTAGGTTTATTTGCTGATACTTTATTTAATGTTGGACACAATTGTCCATGGAGTGCCACGTCTCAACGGCCTTTTGTTTAATATCCCTGTAGACGGGCGGCACAGGCTGCTGCTTGTTTGTCGTTAAAGCAATATCCGCATTATTATGGTGTTTTAAAGATGGACTGATATAAAACGCATGATCTTATTTTATGTGTAGACATTTCATATACTGTGTAAATTGTTTTTAATAGCTGGGATAGCATCATAATTATGGGCTTTTATTAAGACACTAGAATTTTTGTGGGAAACACTGAGATTGGTTGTAAAGTGCCATTGTTCCTACTACTCCAGTATTATTACATATCCGAGTCGGTACAGTATGTGTGCTCTCTACCTCTCTACCTGTTCGTATTGCATTTTTGACCAATCCAGATCAACTAATTTGTATTGCCGGAAAAATCTCTTTGGGGTTCAACCCTAAAGAAAATTAAATGTCCAAAAGCTGTGTTAAAATACAACAAAAAGTTTATTAGTTCCAATATAAGTGGTGCTAAGTCAGTATTGAGTTATACGTTAAAATAGGTCAAGTGAAAGAAGCCCATTTATAAATCAGTCATTTCTAGTCTAAGCATTTTTGTAAAACCTTAGAACTTAAAAAGGTAATTAACTTAAGGACGTGTTGGAAATAAATGTCACCTAAGAGACAGGCAGTGAATAAGACTAAAATCCCAGCCTGTCACATTTCACAGTCTGTGCCATTTTCAGGCCAGACAAATGGCGACGGCAACACCCTACGTGACATTATCTTACAACAAACTGGGCGTTCCTGCCTCGAACCTGACGCCAGACTTACATTCGTTCTCTCCCGGCGTTAATGTAAAACTCACTCTGGCATTTATTTAAAATCCAATTTAGCTCAGGTGCTAGGGGGGTATCAAGACTTGATGGAGTTTTGTGTCACCTCTCTAATGAAGGAACCTGTGCAAGGACTTAGAGGCTGATGAATATGAGCAGATGTCAGAAAGTGATGTGACACATATTCCATCAATTTCACCATGTACCTGCAAGGAAATAAAATGTATGAATAACTCATTCGGTAAACAGCGCAGCTCATATACCGACTCAAAATTGTATTAAACTGCGAGCTAAATCATGCTGAATATATTTGTGGCGGCGGTGGGGGGAAATTTGATGGGATGTGTTATTTAGACAATTTGAATTAGAGGAAAACATATATTTGATACTACAGGATGTCCAATTTTACGTTTGTCACAGGTAACAACCAATTTGTGTCTCAAATGCGAGACACACACACACAGTGAACAGACAGGAATTGGACACAGCAGTTCAAATGCACTCCAGAGAAAGATTTAAATATAAAGTGCGTGAAAGGCAAAGTTTCCCCTTCTCAGAATGAAATGAGACTATATGATCCCCCTTGTAGAAAATGCCAGAATCTGACAGAAAGGCAAAACAGCATAAAGGTCTTATCTTGATGACCTGTTTAGACTGATATAGCAAAATATTGGCATTTTAATAAAAATGCCTCCTGACATTTCTGCCATTTTCTAATTCTTTTCTGTCAAGGTGACCTTTTCTTAGCCTCTGCTGTGAGCATTTCCTCATGCTCACATTATCAAGATGCTTTGGTCTCTCTTGTACTCTTCCAGTGGGAAGTAGTACTGCGGAAGTGTATTATACCTCCGCATATTCGAGTATCAGTGCTTATAAAAACTAATCTAAAGAAGAATGATAAGTAATTACGTCAGCGGTCCATCCACTTTGATGTACGACATTTGCTTTTAAAGACTTAAACACAATTGTTTGTTTCTTAAAGGTCTCCGCTCCATATATTATTGTTGATCACAGAGACGGCGTCTCTTCCAGTACTCCATCTGCATCCATTCATGTCCATCTGTCTATTACCGCCTGTCTTTCAAATTAATCTGCAGCATGACCTTTACAGCCATCATCTGTCATGTGACTGAAGTTCAAAAGAGATACAAGTGTTCATGTCTATGTGTCAGTACCGTGCACGCGTCTCTGCAGAAGCTGATGCGTCATCTTGTTCATTACATTATTGTAAATCAGAAGCGGCAGAATAAAGAATGCTCAGCCATAGTTTTTTTTTTTGTTTTTTTTTAAAAAAAACACCCTTTCATTATTGAGACATTCAAGCATTGAGTATTTGTCAGCCTGTTCCCAGACACATCAATGCACAATGCACACCAGTCACACGCTGCTTGAAAGCCAATTTAATTAGCCAAGCCTCTCACAACATTCTTAAACAAGACATCTTAATACCTAATAAGACGTCAAACAATTCTGGCGTCTTGTCCCCAGGAAATCAGCCACATTGTGTCGGAATATTTATTGGCAACCTTTCGGAAAAATGCACTGGGCTCCATTCCTCCCAGCTTAGAGCGCTTTCCGCTTGGCACGGCGAGTACAATCTTGAGCATGCTCCCTTCCACATGACTCGATGAACGGCAAGTCAATTGCAATTGGAAACAAGTGAACTTATTTTGTCATATTAGCAGATCCCTATCCGCCAATCCTCCCCTCCTGCTCTGGCGCTGAAAAGGGTATTAAATAGGAATTTTCAGATCAGGCAGTCGCCCCAATGGTTCTTTACATTGCAAATAAACAGAGCTTATGGTGCAAATTTTCGGCCGGGGCACCCAGGAAACAAACCCTGTCCTACTGAGTTGGCAGGTCAAAGTTCTGTTCGAGCTTCAGCCCACATTGCAAGAAATTGTGCCATGCACTGTTACTAGTCACAAGCTGCATTCCCTTCCAGTTGCTGTCATAGTTACTGAATAATTTTCCCTCGAATTGAAAACAGGGGTGAGAAGGTGCACACATGGTTTCTCTTTCTCTGTGTCATTCCTACATATGTATTGCATATTTAAATCTCCCTTTTTTTAACCACCCTGGTGGTTGTGGCTTTAGGGCTGGCGATGCTGTTCGGTCCATCACTTGAAATAGCAGTGGTACAATAACTGCTTTGAAATGTTGTCAAAATCATTCCGACGTTAGGTCCAAGTTTCTACTCATCAGCGTAACGATATCAACGTCTACCGTACAACACTTCCTTCATACATATGTTGCTATGAGACAGCTGTGGCTCAATTTGGTGATCCAATAACTTTTCTTCGAGGACCGCCATGGGGTTGAACATGTCTAGGTTATGGCGTCTAGTCCCACAGTATCCTAAAAGAGCCTTTAGGCAAAATTAGTGGCTCTCCCAAAGTGATGTAGTATGCCGAGCTAACTAGCAAGTGTTAGCATGATGAAGAAATACACATTGTTTTTCCTTTCAAATGAGGTGACCCTTTTGTGGTGTTCACATTCCATTTAGTTGTACAGTTTTTTTGTACAATTTTATAATAAGCAAAATGTTGATATTCCCAGTGGCTTTGTCCTTTCGTGTTGCTTTTCAATTTGCTACACTGAATCACCCGGTCATTAGCTTGCTAACAACTTAGCCTCTGTTGTTTATGAACGCCAACATTTGCTTAGCAGTGTTCTCACGACTTACAACTTGTGTTGCCACTTAAATAGCAAGCATTTCGTGCATTTCCACATACTCCATTTGAAGGCAACATATGTCTGCTAAACAAAAGAATGCTACACTTTCACAGATCCCGGTATGGCTGATGAGGTAGCTGACCTAGCTGTCTGGCTCAGCCTGCAAAGTGTTGACAAGCTGTCAGAATGCATCAGAACCTTTTGATGGCTGCTGGTGGATTGTTTTTATGTGTTTTTTTTTTTTTTTTTTTTTTTTTTTTTTTTTTAAAGTATAGTTTCACTGAGAGTACAACAAGCATACATGATATTGTGATCAGGGTGGTCCGTACACAGCTGTGAAGATGCGTATCTCTCTTAAAGTGATATGCATAAGCGTTAAATGATTCATTCATCAAGTAAATATAATTACCAGAAGCTGTTTTCCTCCCGCAGTTCCCCACCGGCTCAGCAGTGACATCTCTTCTGCTAAATTCTGATAGCGTATTGCTATACCATGTCTGAATTTAATCTTCTCCACTGTTAAGCTCATTTCTGAAAAAAAAAAAAAGTTTGTGAGTTCGCCGTGTGCTGTGGACTTCACCATCACCCTCACATATCACACAGGGTGGCCTCTTGTCCCACCTAATGTCTGGTTAGATGCCACACACATCTTGACATGTTTACTGTGGCACAGAGACTTGTTTGTCCCAAGAAAGGTATTGCATCTTGTCTGGAAATAGATGCCGAGATCAGTGGATGTCTTCAAATGGACACGGTCCAATATAGTTTTAGGCTTGACATGTCACACCATTTCATCTGGAGAAACCAGGGGCAATTGTAACACACATTTTTTTCTAAATAAGTCAGGAATTACTGAACATACACTGGCCGTATGTGCTGTATGTCCACCAATTAGTCATGCAAGTGACATACTTTCATACTAAATATAAAAGTTAATGCAAAAAGCCAAACCACAGTGACTGCAGAAAATAAAAAAAAAAAAGGGGTTATTTTTGCATTTAACACCAGCCAGATCCATCCAAGCATAAACCACTTATAAATATAAATGGAATACTTGTTAATGTTTTCTAGTTTAGATAATTAAAGTTTCAATATTAAACCAAAGCAGATCTAAATCTAAAATAGGCTTCAAATCTGTGATAATCATACCAAACAGGTTGAAATGTGTTGCTGATTTTTCATTGATTTCATTAATATGTCCCCTGTGTTTCACCCACTTCACTGTCATTGGGAAGATGGCTTTGTCATTCCCTTCGCTCTCACTAGGCTCTGGTGTTTTATAATTGCCTTCTACTTATTCTCAGGCCAGAGGCTAGATCCAGCTCTGTGTTAATTGTACGGGCCTCCAGATATTACACTCAGCAGTCACTGCCAATGTGGCGAAACTAATAATCTGAGGTCCCAGAGTTTCGGAAGATAAAGTTAGCAGATGACCCTAAAGCTGTCATTTGTTTCCTTTTGTTCATTTTCTTCTGTTACTGGACAATTTTGACTTTTAACATATCAACTGACAGAGCAGAAAAACTGAAATCAGTGCTCAATTGTTACTGGAGGTAAGCTGGACAAACTTCACTCAATAAGTCATGCTTAACGCATCCTGATAAATAATACATCATATTCCATTATTGGATCTATCCAATCACATTAACGGATAACAAGGAGAGGAAGGGAACAGGTGAGTGGGAAGAGGCTCAATTTCATCCCGTAAATAAGGGTGAGCTGACCAGCTGGGGCCTCTGCAAGTGGTTACATCAAGACTGACAGCTGCCAGATAGCTTACAGACTTGTCAGAGCCACGGATGACCTCAGATGTCTAGCAAGTATTTTCAGGACTGTGAACGGGGGTGGTAGTGACAAGGTCAGATGTACTTTTTTTTTTTTCTTTTTTCTTTTGGTGCTCAGTATTTTTAGTAAACCCTGTTCGTTTCCATGTCCTGATAAAACCATATTGAATTATCTCTATTTCTTTCACTATCTAACCATAATGTGACACAAATGGTGTCCAGAGATGGTTGCAGTATGTCACTGATCAACCGTTTTGATCAGTATCTTGAAGATCCTTCGCCAGTATGGAGTCAGTAATCAGTCTGTAGCACTGTGCATCATTCAAAAGTTATTTTGGCTGGAAAAAAAAAGAAAACCCCACAAGATGATGTGGTGGACATTAATGGAAGCCGGAAAATGGCAACACATGTATAGATTCTTTATTGTTTCAGTTCCAATACACCATCGCACCCAAATAACGCAGTCGGTTAATTGCTAATCACTCACAAAACAGCAGTTATGAATGTTTGCAGAAAAGACTGGACAGGGCAACATAATAAGGCCAGGAGACTTGGGTTTGTGTCCCGTATCAGGCTGTTGTTTGGTTAGGTTAGAAAAGAAGTTTGGATTTAAAGACAACCATTTATTTTTTTTCCCCCACAACATCCATGAGATCTCAAGATTACCCAATAACCAAAGTTGCCAGACTTCAAGGTAGGGTATGCACTTGCGTCAGCTCCATAGGGGTGCGGCCCAATCGGTTTCCTGTGAGGAACTTCCGGTAGTTACACTGTAGGTGTAGGTGTTTTAGGTCCAGTGACAGTCTCTCCCTATAGAGCCTTTTATGAACACATTTTCTTTACAAAGGGCTACCTTTCAAAGCTTTTGAAACGCTAGATTATAGTGTTTAGCCCTTGATAGACAGTCGGGTCAAGTGTATTTTTCTTAAAGTACCTGTTCTTTTGTTTCCGCGCATGGCTTCCCGGAGGGCATCAGGATAACCTTTTGCGACGTTAAAAACAAAGGCTACAAGACTGCTTATCACATCTCCAAGAAGCTTGTCCCCCATTTTCTTGGCTACCGTGGTGTAGGGGTTGTACCGACTAGTCAACTAGTTGACTTTACAGCTGTGCCGTGATGCTTTAAGCCACTTTAAGAAGCCCACACTACCCTGACGTGCAAAATCCGCACAGCATCCATCAGAAAAACAAACAACAATAGTCAGTAATTTGTTTGTTTGTCCGTACACCTGACATATTTGCCACAGAACAACCAAAGCAAACATTAAACATACATGGGGTCGGACTGAAATATATCGCTGTCACGCGGAATACCTGATTGCCCAATTTTCCATTGTCAGTGCTGCCACTAATGTGAGATAAAAAAAATATATATATATATATATATATATTAAAAAAAAATTGAGAGTGATCATGTCCTGAGGCAAATGACTGTCATTCGTCAGCCCCGTCTGTGGACGTATCTGCAAAAACACATTTATTCTGCATATTTCCATGTATTGGATCAGCGGTCCGGAATAAGTTAATGTTGACACGAGAGAATGATATACGTCTGTGATGTTAAGACATTGTCAGGCCATTAAAGTTAGATTACTGGGAGTCTCTTTAGTGTGAAATGCATAAATGAAGAATTTGCTGCTCCGCGATGGCCACTGAATTTAAATCCTTGACACGGAACAGCTCTACTTGGGAAGTGCTGGTGCGCAGCGATTAGAGTTATCTTTAATATTGACTAAAATAACACTGTGGCTGTATTAATCATTTAATACTACTAACAGAGAAAATACTATAATATGTATATGTCAGTGCTGATTAATCATATAACTGCCATATGTGACTGGACTAGATTACACTATTTGAACTTCTGGGTGTTAAAGATAACCACTGTGGTACTTTTCAGTATGAAAAGGGCTGTTATTCAGCTCTGTGTTTTACAACCCCTGCGAGCCGATTCTGCTTTGCGCATTTCCCTACTTTCCATGAATATTTCTGAAGCATGCATATATTACAGCAGTCTACTAGGAGGCTTTTTTAAACTTAGCAGAGGATGGAGTTTGAGATCTCCCGGGCTGGACCAACTGAGCACACGGGAGGATGTTTGAATCAATTTTTTTTTTCTTTATAAACAGTTACTGCCACACTTCATCGCTTTCATTAGAATGAGCCATTACAACTAATCTCGCAGAAATATATCAAGGCAAAAAAAAAAATCCAATGTTTACCATCTCCAGCTTTCATCTTCATTTAGTTGAATTAGTTTTCCAAATCGATTTGGATGATGTTGAAAAAAAATAAATAAAAAAGACAGAAGGATAACTGCTTCTAAATGTGCATCAGAATTCTAATTGCAAAAAAAAAAAAAGGAAAAAAAAGAAGATTTGTTGTTCGTAGAAATAATTTGTGACTTAAAGGCTCCTCAATCATTTATCGCGCCGTAGGTTATTTCTCATTTTTACGAGATCGTGGACTTCATGTGGCAAATGAGATGTTTGCAAATTGAAAACATGCGTTGCATTTAGCTGTGTTTGCAAATTATACAATAGCACCCCGGCTGCATTGTTGTAGCATGTAGATTACACACCATTTGACTGTGAAGGTTGAACAAAAGCTGTAATCTGGAATGAAGTGCAACATACAATTAACCTTAAAATAATTAAACTAAAAAACTAAACCATACTGTGTATTTTTTAATTTTTTTGTTGTTGTTGTCCCTATATTGGTTGCCTAGATACCTTGCTTCTGTGACACAGTGATTAGGTTCTTATGGACATCAAACAGAAACCAGCTTCCACTGCGTTGGCCTGTTCTATTTCAATTGTTATGTTGTTTTTTTTATTTACATGTCAGTAAGGATTGCGTGGCCACAGCAACCTTTAGGCAACGAGTTCAAGGGGAGACTGTATCACAGCCTCTTGTCTTTTCTGCCTCGGCTTATTAAATAAGCAGTAAATGGTTGAGCGTTGGCTTGCATGCATGCAAGTACATAAAACAAGCAAACAAAAAGTTAATCTCCACAGAGACGGCGAGACGAGCGTGTTACTCAAAATAACCCCCCCATGTTCCAGCCAGTGTTTAAAGAAGAAAAGTGAAATTACACTCAGTGAGATTCGTATGACTCTGAGATAGCTCCAAATTCGATGCACAACAGAAGAGGGTTTGTTAATGTCACTTTAGTGCTTAGATAACCCAGCTATTGTTGCTCTTGAAAGGATTTATGTCCCTTTTTTTAAGCAATTCTTGAGTATACAACTGCTGTATACAAAAGACAGACAGCACTCATACAAATTGGATGCAATTGTGCACAGTTGCCTCCGCAATTTAAAAAAAAAAAAAACAATCTCTGCTTCTTGAGGCAAAATCTTTGAGCGCTATCACAGAAACTTGCAACCAAATTGACTTTTGCTCTAAATCTCAGCCATTATGAAACGTCTGATTTTCTCCAGATAGTCGATGCAAAGTGGTGGCATTGTCTTACCGTTTTTGCGCATATAAAGAGCTCTGAATACAACCTGAAGTCTGTTGCACATTTTCCTACACTGCCGGTTTGGTTCTCTGGACCTCTCTGGTGTGTGAAAGGGTGAATGTTGCCATTCAAGTCTTTAATAGTTTGCTGGTCACTATCAAATCCCTCCCCCAGTCACTGATATCTATCTACTTTATTATTTTTCATTAGTCCTCTGAGCAGTATGCCAATGGTGTTTTAATTAAGTTATCCATAATTATGATTCTCATGATTTTATCTATTGCCTGATTGGGTTCCATAATTATTTTTGTGTTTTTATCCCCAATATAATTAACATCTCTGGAAAACACTATATGTAGCTGACGTAGATTCTATTGTAGCATTTGGTGATAGGATAACTGTGCTAAAGTTTGAGTAATAATCAGTCTTTAACCCTAATTGAACTAAATACTATATAAGAAGGACAGGATGTCTTTCTATTGTGGCTTAAACTGAGGATAATGGTACGTTCTGAAAGTTTAGGTTTGTTTTGGACCAGAAAATAAACCGGTGCATACGGTAGTTATAACATGGAGAATTTGCACAGGGCCTGACATTAATTGCAGATGGTCAAGCTGTTTGAGATGCCCAATGGCTGACATTAATTCAAAAAATAAAGAAAATACGTAAATGCTAAATGTGAGTTTGGAAGTGAGGTAAACTTGACATTTATAAAGCTTTTCTAAAGAACACTGTTACAGATGGTCCAGCTACAGGGGGAGATTTGTCTTAGCTTCAAAAAAGCTAAAAAGTCAAATTTGAACGTTGTTTTCTTTCTTAGGTTCCAGGTTCAAACCAACCTGGCTGACCTGGGCCTTTCTGTGTGGAGTTTGCATGTTCTCCTTGTGTCTGCGTGGGTTCTCCCCGAATACTCCGGCCTCCTCCCACTGTCTAAAGACATGCTTGTTAGGTTCATTGGTGATTCTAAGTTGTCTGTAGGTGTGATTGGTTATCTGTCTCTCTGTGTTAGCCCTGTGATAGACTGGCGACCTGTCATTGGGCAAGGGGGTGGGGGTGGGGGATTGAGCCAGGCTATTGTGTTCTGGGATAGGCTCCAGCCCTGCTGTGACCCTCCAGAGGGACAAGCGATCACGGAAAATAAATGAATGACTGAATGAATGTCTGCTTTCTTTTGGAACTCCCAGCAGGTGAAGCAAAACTTTGTTTCCTCATTGTGGTCATGCTGAATCAAATCATTGAATTTCTTCAACTTTGCGATTGTTTCACTCCATTGTGTCTTCCGGGCACTTTTAATTGGTTGGATGAGCAATTTCAGCCACACAGTCAGAAGCACAGTCTCGGATGCTAACTTTAGTAGGTACTAACAACAACACAAACTCAGAAACATTGATTAAGATATCACATTTATTTTTCACTTTCCCAGTCAGACATCTGCATGACACATTCCAGACAGACTTTACTTGCCCCAGGCAAGCTGGCAAGCATTAAATGCTGGGGTCTTGTTCAGTGGCGAGCACAGCAGGACAAACATTTTGGAGGATCAGTTCTGCGATAACTCATTTGCAGAAACTGGCCTAGTGTCACACGTCTTTTGTCTTTATTTGTCACCAGTTCTTATGTCAGCCTTCTTCGCTGTTTATGATAGGCAGTATAAATACAGAGGGACTGAGCTGATCAAGTTTGACGCTGGGAAATATTGCGAGTGTGGCACTCGTCGCAGTAAACTTGACAGCATTGCACTGTCACGAAGTGGATGTTTTTAATACCACAGAGGAGAACTATTTAACCCGCAGTGCTTTGTTTCTTCTCCGTTCTTGACTTGGCATGTCTCATCTGACAGTAACAGTACCACAGAATTAGCTTTTTTATGTTGTTAGATCGCAGACTCCAGTCAAGAAAGGACACGCCGTTCATTTCATCAAATGAAGATCGTGTTGCACACTAACGCCAACATACTGTGCGGCACAGTGTGACCGAGAGATAAAAGGGGAGGTGTTTGTAGGAGTGATGGTTAAAGGTTATATGCAGAGTGAAGAGTTTTAACAACTTAACAAATTGCTAAAGATAATTACCATTGCAAATGACTAATTAAGCTTTATATTTTCTTTGAAAGATACTCACAGTTCAAGCGGATCTATATTGTACGTTTTGGCTTGGAGGCTAAATACAAGTTAGAACAGTAAAACCACATAAAACAAAAAATAGTAACTGCTCATTAAAGCTGTCAATATGCACTGAATATCTTTTGATTCAAATTGTCTATGATCAATTTCATATTTAATGTTTACACTTTTACACTTTGTGCTACACACTCAAAGGGATCCATGTAGCTGATCTGGGAAATTATCATTTCTAGGAGGATCAGAAATGGTAACAGGAATTTGTGGACCTGCCTTTATGCATCCGGTTGCAGCCCGCTTGATGGTTTGGGCTTGTTGGGAGCGACCATGCATGTACCCACAGTATGGCTCGCTTGGAATCAAGCGACTAACTTGAAGTGGCAGCCTGAGCTTGAAATAGGACGTGTTGATTCGGAATTGACCTCCATGCATTCAGAGTGCTAAAGGTGAGTGATTCAAAAGCCCTCGGGAGAGAAAATCCCAAACCCTTTAAAGGCCAGGCCCTTAAAAGCTGGAAGACAGAGGGATCAATATGACAAACATTTCACTCATCATATATGTATATCGCACAAATAAATCATCTTTCTTCGATGCCTCCAGTTCAGGGTGTATTCTTAGATGCTACATAATGACCCTGCTCATTAAATACAAGCAGGAGCTGACTTTGTTCCACTTGAAGATACTCCCCATATGTCGTTCTAGCATCAGCAATCATTGTACACTATTTTCTGCGCAATTGATCATTTCCTGGAAGGAATTCAAATAATTGACATGATTTTAAACATGCACACAACATGAACACTGCGCCCCAACCAACGGAGGTGACTGTTAATAATTGGTAGCGTTATTTCCAACCCGACCATGAATTATTTTGCATTTTCAATCTTGCATGTTTATGCAAATGCGCGTAGCATTCCTAGATATATGTATGCGTTTATGCTTAACATTCAGTTATGTGATATTTGTGATCTCATTATCGGCCGTCTCTAGCAGTGGTAGACCGATTGAGATGAAAATTTCAACTTGTTGGGGGACATTTATTATTCCGGCAAGAATAAGAGAGCAAAATATATCTTGCCTCCTACTGTTTGATATCATGCAAATGTACTATTCAAATAACGCCTCCCCTTGAAGGTAACACAGAAACAGGGTGACCTAGTAGTTTGATTTTCCATCACCAAAAGGTCAAAGGCGAAGTAGCCAGTGTGTGTCCATCACCAGTGTGTGTCCTTGAGAGAGACACATAATAAAACATGTTTGATTGGATTGCATCGATGTGACCGCCATCTAAATGCTTGAAAAGAAACCAGGGATGAATAATAAAATTTCATTTTCTTTTCCTTTTTTTTTTTTTTTAAAGCTCTGATCGCAGCGTATTCATGTGCAAAAAAAACATGTGCTTGCTGCTGCTGCTGCTGCTGCTGCTGCTGCTGCTGCTGCATGCGCGTATGTGTTAATAGTTATCCGTCACGATCAATGCAAGGCTTTAACCTCATGTTATGGTGGCAACATGTATACAGATCCTACAGAAAAGGTGTGATCACACCAAGCATGCTTGGAGTAACATATTTAAAGCTGCTATAATCAGAATGCTCTGTGTCAACAGTGAGTGGTCATGGGATTAATCGCATATGTCAGGGATGCTCAGTGCGTTGATCGCAATTAGCATGTAGATCGCCAAGGTAGTGCGGGTGAATAATGCTATGCTATTCAAAAAAAAAAAAAGGTTTTAGATGTGTCTATCATCCATCCTCACTATGGCATTTGACACTTGGTTGACATAACATACAATGACGGAGCCAATGATGAGCCAGTTTCAGATCTCCTCAGCAAAACTTAACTGACCTAAGTAGTTAGCCTTCCATTTTATATCGACTCAAGTATTAAAATGAGTGGAAGTGCTGGACCAAAAGGTCGGCTTAAGGCTGGCAACTAGTAGCCACTGTCTGGACTAACTAATAGAACACAACAAAACTGAACATAAACACATGAGCGTATCAATACTGTGCACTGCAGATATGTACAGCCTATAAAAATCAGCACCGTCAATAGCATTTAATAGTACGTCTCCGAATCCTTTTCTGTGTATAGCAGCAAAAGGTCTAATAACTGTAGACAATGAAATTCACCATCAAATTGCTGATTTGCAGCCCCCGTCTCTCTGTTACTGCAGGACATTTGGTGAAGTTGTTAATTAACTGCTGTCGAGAGGATTTGCACCGTTCCTCTGCTAGCGTTAGCGGATGCCTTTTCAGATGAGTGTGCATTGCAGTAGCACGTTTGTTGTATTTCAGGACTGACATGTCACGGTAGTATGGGCTTCATCTTCAGCGAATTATTTCCATTATTACTTTATGAACCGCTGCTAGTTTGCTGCAACGACCCACTGGGCTCCTCACCCGGCTCTCGGAGGCGCTCGTGTTGTTGTCGTCACATGATCAGCAACTAGTCCTGCTTAAAGCGTCATGGCACAGCACTGAATTAATTTTATAATGTAGGTAGATCATTTTGACTTCCGTAGTTCGGAAGCCAAAACCTGATGTATGTGACATTTATGTAATAATGCGATTTCTCATCTTGCTTTACATCAGTCCTGTTGCAATAGGACTGATGAGGGCAATGAGACTGGAGAGACATATTTCCTGTACGAGCTGGTTGAGCACATGAAAAAACAACCATGTTAATCACAACAGATAGAGCCACTGCATGAATCAAGCTACCTAAAAATGCAGACTGATGTCTTTTTCTTTCCTACTAAACAACATCGCACATGACTCCACATCACGAGGCTTGGGTTATGCTACTGTGTATCTGCTTTTTTTCTGGAGAGAATACGAGACACGGTTAATAAGGGACTCATAGGGACTGGCAGTACATAAGAATACAATGGGATGCCAGGTTTCTAAATCTGTCATAGCTACCCCTGTTATTCAGAAATGAGGAACTGGAAGTACCATACATGAGCATGTAACAAATATAAATTTTACACTATGCCTCCGGTGGGTGTGATCGCACCATAGGATGATGGCACCAGCTCATAATATTCATGTTTTTTTTGTGTTTTTGTGACAAAGGAACTGTTAGGAAAATTAACAGAAGCCACAATAGATGCGGGCTGCATGCCCAGAGCTTGAACTAAATCCTGACCCAACTGTAGACTAATCAATTATATTGATGAAGTGTTGTACGTTTGTATCTCATCATGCCACCTTTTGGCATCGCTATAAGGGGGTAGGAAGATGCCAGAACAGCTAAAATTAAGCAGTGTCTTAACAACTATGACTCTCACTCCCATGGATGGTGTCACATGCTGCCAATCCCCTCTCAACTTGGCAGTGTCTTCTTCTGTGTTTCCTCTGGTAGGACCCTGCAAGCCAAGAAGAAGAATAAACACAAAATTGTATACTCGAGGCATTGCTCTATCTGGAATGAAAATCCTGGCTGACTTTGACAAACTGATTAGTGAGCAGACGGATAAAACAGGATTAATGTCTGTTATTACCATCAACACGGCTTTTTTCCCAAGGAGAAAAATTTGGTGACAATAGGATGAACTTAAAGTATATGCCACACCAGCCTCTGCTTTATGTCAAAACATATGGTATAGTTTAGTCCCCAGTGGTAGAAGCCTTAGGCTTTAAGCAAAGCACAGGGAAAGCACGACAAAATCAGATGAATTGTTAATAGAAATGATGTGCTTGAAATATTTGTTTCATAAAAGTGTCTGGATTCAGGCAATTTACCTTACTTTCAGTCAACAGTCTGTGTGGCTGCAGGAAGGTGAAAGAAATGGCTTCTCTCTCCATTAAGCTATTGCTGGATGCTTTTCTGTAAAGGAAACATACCTGCTGAAGCGTTTTCGTATTCCCAGCAGAGCTGAGCTTTGTCAATACCTCACATTTTTTATTGTCTGATATCCATTCACAGCAAATGGAGAGAATGCTTAGAGATTTTTGTCCGCCCTTCACCAAAAGCCCAAACATGGAACAGATTCAAAATAAGCAACCCTTCACGAAACACGTAATATTCTGAGCGCCTAGAGGATGAATCCCGATGACTTGGGTAATCTTCTGGAGGTTTCTCTAGTGAGTTTGCAAAATCATAAGTTTCAGTCATTCTCAGAAAAATCTCTACATGTACCATGCAGATATATCAGCACAAAGTAATGACACTATGGTGCTGGTATATTTTATTTAAGTCTCTCAAGAACAGTTCAGTGGGGGGGAGATTCAGTTTACCACAAGAGATATAAGAATTCTTTTATAGGATTACAACTGGGTTAAATTTTTGGTTCTCCGACAACATTAGGAAGCGGTTTGAAATGGGATTCCATTTGAATTTTTATGTGGTTCAGAATAACATGCCAAAACCACAAAATGCATACACAATACCCCCAAATTCAGTGAGTTGTATCCATCATGAGCAAAAACACAGCTGGCCACACAAACCCATTTTGAACTTTCTCAACTTTGTGGCGGTGCGACTTTGAGGTGACGACCAATTGGAGCATTTCATTCAACAGCAGTGTTAGCTGTATTTTCTTTTCAAAAGGAGTGGTGATGGTAAAAAAGAGCTACAGTAGGTCTATCCATCCACTAGCAATACTTTTATGTTCTCCTTGATTTCTAGAGAATTACAAGAGAGTACCCAGGCAACCAGGAACAACCCGGGGGAAAAGCGAAGCACTTGTGGATGGGGCTTTACTTGTACATTCCTAGGTTCCATCCTGGCTTCTTTCACACCTATATTTCGTTTCGATTCAGGAAGTAATGTATACAGTACTGTCAGTGTTGCATTTGACTTTGGTTCTGTTCCTGTTCACTGGGCCATCGAGACAAAGTTTTGACACGCCCTGAATACTACGCGCTTGCCAACTATTTTGTAACTGGTCACAATTTTGCATTAAAAAAATTGGATTTCAGGAAATTAACAAATCAGAAATGGAGCATAAGAGGTGAGAGAGGGCACTGGCTTTTATAGACATTCATGGTCCAGCGTTCTGTATATGAACAGCATGTTCAGGTTGATCGAGCATGTGTGTGCCAGGAAGGCGCACTGCCACTGCCAGCTATAAGCTTATAAATAGCAGTTGTATCAGTCCATGGGTAACATGTGTTCACACTCCAGGGCGCAATTGCAAACAGTCTGGGACCACCCTCTCTAACCAGCCTCAGTTTGGTTGGTTTGTTCATGATCGATTGCTGTGTTCACACCTGCCCAAACAAACCGACCTGGTGGGGACACAATCCCAGTTTCAGAACAGCGACCTAGGTGTGAAAGCACCCTTTGGCTTTAGTGCTAATTAGGTTGTGGTGGTAACACCGTAAACCAAGACAGTGAATATGGTGAACAAAATCCCTGCTGGTGTTGACTGTGAACACCACGACCAATTACAAACTGCTCGTAAGGCTGTATATTCACTCATAAAATAGCAATAACGAATAGCAGCAGCCGGCGCAGTTCATATACAAGAATACTAAATGAAATGCTTTTGAGACGTGGCATTCTATGGACAAATGTAAGATTAAGTAAAGTATCAGCAAATGAATCTAATTTACAGTAAACTGTTGACATTCAATTTAACTTTGCTAGCTAGCGCTAACTTTATAAGCGCTAGCTAGCAAAGTTCACGTTACGTCTGAAGTTGTTTCCTTCGGGTTTTGACCAACTCTCTTAAAATAACTGTAAATCACCATCGTCTAAAAGTCAAGAGCACAAACATCCAGTTTTAAAAAGTGGTGGTAACGTAATTTTTTATAAGTGAACAACACGAATAGCTTCTTATGCTACGTGAGTTGCCCGTGTCGTTTTCTCCGTCAGGTTCAATTCAGTACAGAGCAGGCGAGCGGCTGGTGTGTGTGGAGGGTCTGGGGGGAGGTGGCTTTAGGGAGGGGAGGGGAGGGGAGGAGAGATGCTTTCGGGAGCAATAGGAAAAACACAACACAAGCCCAGCGTTGTTTGAAACGTCCAAAAATATTCGTTACGAGACCATGGCAGAGTACATTAGACCCTGGCGGGCCGACATAATGTTAACATCATATGGGAAACACTGGTTTGTATTGTGTATTGGGTCAATATTTCTTATTAGATGTCTGCTCTTATCATACAAAGAGATAACACTTCTCAAAGTGAGTCTGTACATAATGTAGTTGTGGGAAGAAGTGCGTCATACTTAACTTAGTTCAGCATTAGGTAAGCTACCAGACTTTGTGAGGCTCTAGTGATAGTCAGAACCCATGCTGTTTGACTTCCTCCTGCTGAGCCATTCAGCCCAAAACAGGAGCAGCTTGGGGTGGACAACCTGGGACCGGAATGCTGTCAAGCTTCCGCCACCCACAGGACCGAGGTGTTATTAATGTAATATAACACATAAACCAATGGGGGGTTGCCTTTGAACATTTCCTGGTAAACTGCCTGTTATGAGTGCCTCTCTATATCATCCACAGCAAAGGCAGACAGTGAAATGATCAGTAAAACTCTAGCGCTACACTCACCATGTTGTTTGTGTTTTCCCTCTCAAGAGGTGGCCGCAAGAAATGAATGATTGATAGTTGGGTTCAATGTCTTTCAGCTTCCTCCCAGAACAATATCTTCTCTCCAGGTTTTTGCAGTGACCCCGGTGGCTCTACATTTGAAAGGTATATCTATATTTATTCATTCATTTATTTATTTTTTGCCTCTTAAAAATACAGTATCGCTTCACTGTATCCTTTTGTCACTATAATATCTGGTTCTTCCTTTTATCACAGAAGAAGTGACAAGTTTATTTGTCAGCGCGATGCAGATGGTTCATCTCATTTTAGCTCACAGTCTGTTGTAGGACATAAATAAGTCTTTGATGTCACAAGTACCATTTATATTTCTTAAGATGACAGTTATTTGTTTGTATTTTGCACCCCATTAGGTGATAATATGAATTCGCTGGTCACTGAAATTTCTTTTGTCAACTCTTAGCAATTATTTAATTAGCATGATGTAATTAGGACATATTTCACATTAACTGAAAAAGAGATCTGCTTATGAGGCCTTTGTGGAAACAATGCCATGTACACACTATATGTATCTTATCACTAGTAGAAGAAAAGGTGAATATTAAAAACTAACCCTGTTGGACTTTGCAGTAAGCATGTGTTCCAGGTACCACTACTAGAAATGACAAAAGTAGCTAAATGGCTACAACTTGTATGCATTATAGGCGGTTTGGGCTTTACGCTAATTCCGTAGCCTGACATGCACTTCCCCAGAAATGTAGCTACGCGTCGTGGAGATGGAGACTGCAAGAGCTGTGATTGCGCCGCTTGGAAGTACCATGTCTCCGCTTAAGTATTTCCGGCTGCTTCTCCATTTCCGCAATTTTCGCATTGATTGTTTTGGATCAATACAGATGGAACACATCAAGGAAAGGTAGGGAGGTTTGGAGATACAAACATTTGCATGACTCGTCAGCGAAATGTCGCCATTGTTGAAAGGGAACCAGGAAGTGGAAAGTGGTTCGCACCGGCGTAGACTACGTAGGTTTCGGCGTCTATGTCCCATAGTACTTTAAATAAAAGAAAAGACCGGAAGACAATGGTGGTCGGCTGTTGGTGGGTGTTGGCCCCAGTTTATGCGGTGTTTCCTGCGCCGTTAGTGCTAGTCTGACTAGGCTGATCCGTGTTATCGTCAACGAGACGGTCAGAGAGATCCTTCTGATTTGTAGTTCAGTTTAGCAAACCAGTGTACGAGAAGCGAAACGAAAGTGACAAAACCAAACAAAATGGCAAAGTTTATCGAGCAAACACAGAAGGCTTTTCTCCTTTTACATTCATCTGAACATTCAAATACACGGATGTTTTCACAATGGCAATGATAATCTAAAATGAACAGGCTGTAGACCAGCAGCCAGCTCTGGACGGCGACTTGTAGTACTTCCTAGCCTCTCAGCTAAAAGCAGCTCTTCCAGCATGCTCTTTCTTTTGAAAGACAAACCATTATTTCGTCTCGTGCAGCCCTTAGACGTAGCCTTTGCACAGGGTTCAAGTACTTTTTTATACCACAGGCTTTGTATGGAATGTGAGGCGACATCGGTAGAGCTTTGATGTGATGTGTCATTTTTTAGCCTTTTGTGCCTTTGGAGATATTTGGGATAGTGTGTAGACTAATGAATGTGGAACCCAGATAGATGTACAGTAGGTGTTTTTTTCAATTATACAGGGGGGTTCCCACTTTTTATCATTCATCACGTCACATATCTCTCCAAAGCTCTGTCATAAAAGCAATGATAGACAGTGACGCCGGAGTGACAGAAGGCTGTTTATGGAAAGATTATGAATCCACTCCAAATCTTCACAACATTTCTGTTTAAAATGCTTCCATCCAGGCTGTAGAGGCATTAGTTCATACCGACAACTGGCATGCAATAAGTCATAACTTGCTGGGGTATGAGGAGCTGCGCGCGCCGCAGTAGAGGACACTTAATAAGCCTGTGACTTATTGCTTGTACGCCTCCATTTCTCTGTGCATTAAACAAAAGACACATTACGTGTTAATTAGCGAGCTCGGGAGGAAAGCATACTTTTGTAATGTTTTATGGAGCAATGGTTCCTGCTGCTTCCAGTCTTTATGCCAAGTGAAAGCAACAGCGTTCTGGCTGCAGCTCCATTTTGAATGAACAGCTATGAGAGTGGCCTCAATCTTATCATCTGTAGGCATGCGAATAATGTTGAGCTGTGCCACAACATTTTAAAAATATATAGTACAGATTGTAAAGCCCTATTTGCACGGGACTAGTTTTACCTGGGGACCTCCAGTAATTTGTAGGTCCTGTGATAATACTAATCCAGTGCAAATTGGCATCGCTGTGATTTGGGGGAGCATTTTTACTTTTTCAAGACCTTTGTCGGATTTTTCTGCCTCTTGTCACTTAAGGATTATGAAGGATGTGCTGTAAATCAAAGTTTGGACAGATGTTAGGGTACAACGTCGAGATGTCGCTGACCCATTCACCCATTTAGACGGATGAAATCATTAAATCAAGCATTAATGTGTCAAAGGTGGGGCTGATTTAAATACTGTTCGTAATTTCTTCCCCGGGATCAATAGTCTCATCATGTTATTAAAAATATATTTTTTATTGTCACTTAGAATTCGCAAAATAACTAAAGCTGTCAAAAAGTGTCAAATGTCCTCTGACATGTGGTGGAATGAAGCAGAAAGTAACAGACATAGATATGCATCGTAAATTAGAGTAAAACACAAAGTTTGCTTATTCCTTGTGAATGAGCCATAAGAAATGTTTTGGTCTCTGCTTTTGTGTAGCTGTGCTGGCTGGCAAATGACTGAGTGCTTGCAGACAGAAAAAAAAAAGAAATAAAAATGTTACAAGGATATGGATCTGAAATATGAATAAATAAAGGCACAGATGTGTTAACTGTGTCTGTTCTGCCATTTGTTGTTGTGCTTTGGGCTTTCAAGTCTGAATTTGTTATTTATTTATTTTTATTTTTGTACGAATGTACAACTGGAAGAGCTGGCTGTTTGTAAAATTGGAAGAATCCAATTCTCGCATTTATTTTATATTTTATAAAAGCGGCAACATCGGTTGTGATGCCTGTTGCCAGAATTCAACATAAAATGGGGAGTTTTCACCCAACAGAGAGCGGCGCATGCGCACACCTCTGTTATTCGGTCATAATCTAACTTTTATGATGAACACAGATTTTAATCACTCGCCAGGAACTGCTGATAGAAAAACTCTGTGGTGGCACTTTAGGACAGTGGTGGTTAATATTGATCCTCACTTCCTAGATATCCAAACGCTTGCCATTAGATAAGAAATATGAGTGTACATGCCCCAAAACATCAATGAGAATATCATTTTTTTTTTTTTTGACATGCTCTAAGTGGTTCCACCTGCTGAAAAGTGATGACCAAGATGGAGCTACGTTTTCTAATGCTGCTGCACACATCGAATCTGGATTTGACCGTCTTTCCTACACTGGTTTGGACAATTTGAACACTTGTTTCTATCCCTCCTGTAAGATCTTTATTTCAACCAGACAGAAACGGTCGGATCAAGCGCTTAAATGTTTTTTAGGTACTAAATGTTCTCATTGACCTGATTATAGACACTGCAGACACCCGGTTCAAATATTGTGACAGCAAGACGTTTCATATGGTTTAGTCAGTGGATCATAGACTTAATCAGCATTTTGTCACTTGACAGATTGTGATTTAAGACGTATTTATTTCCAATTAATATCTGAGACAATAAAAGATGAAGGAAATCCAACTTAATTCCATTCAGTCCAAACTTCTAATATTTAATTTAAAGGGTTAAGGATTGATGAAGGTGCATATTAGGTTAAATATGCATAATTGGCTAAATCGGTGCAATTGCTAAAAGTAAAGAAGAATGGATTTTACTCTGTGCTCCAAAGACTGGTTAAAGTCTGGGGTTGTCCTCACACATCACCTCCTTTCTGTGGGAGCAGCTGAGTGGTGTAAGGCTCCAAGGCAGAGAGTTAACTGGCCAGCACAGGATCGATCCTGGGTCAAAGCGAGAGGCAGCCAGCGGGTATAGAGGTCAGCTGACACCTATGTGCTCCTCCTTAACTTACTGATTTCTGCTTTAACCCTTTGACTTAAGGACTTTTACCAGTTCCAGTGTACTCTGTGCACTTCAAAAATCTATAGACTGCAGTCCGCTGTTCACTCAGCGCGCTGACATGGTCTTTTTCAGGTTAGCCTAATTGCAAATAAACGCTGACAGCTTGCTCCTTAAAGGTGTGTCATAATAATTTTGCATATTTACTCTTCAATCCAATATGTGTTTGTCATATCAGCTATTCACCTTGATTCACTTTGCTGTGTTCTCTTTCGTGTGCGCTGATGTGGTGAAAGACTTCATCGCATTTGAATGGCTGTGGAATCGGCGGACACTTCATTTGCACTGGATCACTCTGGGGGTTGACTCCGCATGGTGTCTCCGACTGCAGCTGTACAACAACTGTAGCCCCAGAAACCAGATTATGCAAAAGAGGAGCATTCTCCTGTGAGCCAAACTTACATCCAAGTGCAAAATTAGCCGAGCAGTGAGAGACAAACAAGATCACAGAGAGTGAGAGCAGAGGAGGAGGAGGAGGAGGGGGGTGAGGCAGGGGGATGATATGTAGATGGCGGCTAAATATACCCACGGTTTATTGACCATAATGATTTGGTAAGGGCCGACTGTCCTCCACTCTGGAATCACTGATTCTGATTTGATTAGTGAAATGACTCTGTGGCAAAAACACATTTCTCTCCCAGACTGATTTAACTGAAAGAGTCCATCTGAGGAATTACCTCAGTCTGATGTGTTGTCATTGGATTTGACTCGCGCTGCCAATATTTCTGTCAATCTTTAATAGCTCCAACCAATATGTGCTGAGGCGTTACAAGATTGTATGTACTCTCGGTGGCTTTGCAGTAGTCTGCGAAATGCTGGTAACTCTGTTGAACCCTTTTAAAAATGTTTTCCTGCTGACTTATTGCTCTCAACATGAAAACTCAACATGAACTCATGGCTTATATTTATATAGAAATGTTGTGCAAAGTTTCTAAAAAAAATGATGGCTGTTGGATCCTGAAAATATTTGAACTTATTGCTGCTAATTTGGGGCCTTAATAACAATTACGTCCTTAATTTAATTAAAAATTGTAAAAAATAAATAAATAAATCCTTCAGACATGGCAGTAATTATATTGGCATGGGCATGTTCACACCAGGCTTTAATACGGGTCTTGGGCGATCTGAGCACAACTGGAAATTATGTCCATTATCTCCACATGCATTTTGAGTGAACACTTGTGATCAGATCTCACTACTCTTATTTACGGACAAATGGCCATCCTTTTCGACTGTAAATACCAAATGTCTTGTTGTTTTTAACAAGTGTGAGAGGCAACGGCGCACTTCCTGCGTCTAGTCTGCCGGAAATGAATGCAAGCGATTCGCGTGAGTGTAACAAGCAAACCAGATCGCATAAGATGTTTGGTGCACTCTTTTGAAATTTTAAGTCATCGCAGACAAAGACGGCTTATGCAATTTGTTTGTTAGTTAATGGGGCCACACTGAAGGAATAAATAAAGGATTATTTTAACTGATTTTGCAAGATACACGACTAATATGACACCGCCAGCTCACGGTTGAGTGCTACATACATACACAAAAACAACTTACTGTACAGCGATTACCCGTACGCCGACCTGTCCCCTCGTGAGCCAATCACCCTTAAAGCAGAAGCATGTTAATGCCAGGCACAAACAGGGCCTTTTAATATGTCCGACGAAAATGTTGAGGTTCCCAACTACCCTATTCTTTTATAATGTTTTCTTTTATTTTTTTAGTAATCCACATTATGTTGCGGTGCCCCAGTCACTCACACTATATGGATATACGCTGATCTAAATATTGTCCGAACGGCTCCAAATGACACCAAAGTTATATGGGTGAGTAAACGATTGTATTTTATGATGCCAGAAATAAGGTCCAGGCTGTAAAAAAATGGTAATTCTCCTTTAAATTTAGCCAGATTATGGCTTTATTATAATAACAGATAAGCCTGTGCTTTACCAATAGTTTTATTGTTAGATTTAAACTAGTTATCACGGCAAGATGCTACAGAAATCCTGTAATTTCAGTGTTTCAATGAAAGTACTCTGAGAAAATATACATTTTACACACGTGATTTACATTTTTTTTTTTTTATGTAAGGTGGTAAATTCCATTAAAGTGATCCAAAAAAAAAAAAAAAAAAAAGGTGTTATAAAACATTAAAACATTTTTTTAATGGCCATTGCCAGGCATGAAGGTCTGTTGGTGGGGAACAGCACGTCTGTAATTCAAGGCCATGTAGTCCAGATTGCAATACATGTAACTGAGAAAGTATTCATTAGGGTGGCTTGCAAGGATATGCTGTACAGACTAAAAATAGAGACTCCACTAGAATATCATGGACTCAGCACTAACTACTTGCCCCCTATAGACAAGTTACATAAACAAGCCAAACGTGTGCATTATTCTGAAGTTCGCGGTACAGCAGGGGATGTGACAGATACAGTATAGTGGGATCAGTGCAGATAATGTAATTAAGCCTTTCATAAATCATTTGCAGGCATGTTAATATTAGTCACTTATCAGACTTACAATTCTGGTATCTTATTCTTTTTCCTTATTTTTTTTTTTCAGTCTCTGTGCAAATGTCGAAATGCACAAAATAAAAGCAACAGTGTAATGACAGCTTGTGATCAAAGTAAATGAGTCGTTAATAAGATGTAAAACTTGTGCTCCGTCTCCATTATCTTCTCCCGTGACAGCATATCAAAAGAACCTTGAATATTTATCAGGCTACGTGTTAATTGATGTCACAATGAGAAGTAACTGGGATGATACGGTACCAGTTGAAAGTGAAAAACCTCCCAAATCGCACACTTCTACTTCTTCACAGTTATATACATATTACTAATACGTGTAAAGAGTTCAGTCTCGTACAAACTTTTTTTTTCCTCACGATATGTTTGTCTTCTGACAACACAATCAGTAAGGCATGCTTTTATGAGACTCAAACAAATATATCTACAGTTAAAGGGAATTACCGTTTTTTACAACCTGGACCTTATTTCTGGCATAAAATATGATCGTTTACTCACCCATATGACTTCGGTGTCATTTGGAGTCGTTCGGACGATATTTAAATCCTCGTATATCCATATAGTGGGAGTGACTGGGGCACCGAAACACAGCCTCTAAATAACGCATTATCTGCCACGAAACTCGTTCATTTCACCAATATTTTGTTATGATACGCTAGTGCTATTCCCCATTGAGTCTGGAGAGACCTGTTATCATCATCCAGGGTCTGTAGATTGACTTGGATGATGTCATCGCTGAGTGCCGTGCGCACCCGTGACGGTCGGCTTGTTTACCTGTAATTTGCTCCTGCTAGTTTTTTGCAACATGGCTAAATATTTTTTTGATTCTGAGGTTGTGGACGACAACTTTGTTTATGATGGACGTCCTTACCATTTTGAGCCAGAGTATATGGATGAGGAGCTTGTTGAAATGAGAATGCGGAGAAAGAGAGAGGAACACCTGGCCAAAGAACAACAAACCGCTGCACTTCTGCGAATAGATAACAGGTAACTCCGAACTCAACAGGGAATAGCACTAGCGTATCATAACAAAATATTGGTGAAATGAACGAGTTTCGCGGCAGATAATGCGTTATTTAGAGGCTGCGTTTCGGTGCCCCAATCACTCCCACTATATTGATATACGCGACGCGGCGCTCCACTGGATCTAAATATCGTCTGAACGACTCCAAATGACACCAAAGTTATGGGTGAGTAAACGATCATATTTTATGCCAGAAATAAGGTTCATTTTGTAAAAAAATGGTAATTCCCCTTTAAAGTTTGGTTTAGGACTTGGTTCAAGTTAAGCGACTTTGCGGAATAAAATAGCTTTCAATCAAGATGGCAATTAAGCTGGCAATCAAGCTGTCAAACAATGGCTGCTTTTACATGGACTCTAGTATTCCACTAATAATCTGATTAATAGTTCAGTTGGAATAAAAATGTCTTAGTCGGAACAGACTGGCCCCATTAAAAGGAATTGTCAATGAGACTGAAAGTGGTGGTGAAACGGACATAAACAAAACATGAAGACAGCAAAACAACCAGTCATTCAAGCAAGTGTTTGAAAAGATGAACAGAGCCAGAATCGATGAGAGCAGCAAACGTTCAAAGAGTTGGTCCATCTTGATTACCGTCTTCTATTGAGTTAGTTCAACTTGCCAATAAAGTTGGTGGGGGAAAAAAAAAACTTCTTCTCTAATCGAAATTATTTTAGACAGATGTATCGACCCAATCTTAGAATATCTCATAATCCAGGTATTTTTCCCTGAATCAGTGCCTGCCAGAGTAATAAGGCCAATTAAAAATCAAGCACGGTGTTCCAAACATTCACTTAGGAACTTCTCATTTTTGAGGCCGGCGTTGAGCTCCACATTTGCTGGTTAAAATGACGAGGGCTTGCCGGCAGCGGGTCGTATCAGTTGTCGCTAATTAATGTTAATTCCGTGAGTAATTTGATGGCCGGCCAAAACATTTGGCTGTTGTCGAGTCTGTGTGCTCTCCGCAAGCTGGTGTCTGTACTCAGCCAAAGATCTTTTGTGAAAGAAGAACCTGCACTCTGTCAAACTGAGTGGAAGGGGGGGCGGGTTGTAGCTGATTGCTTCACTTCAGTTTCGGACACTCGTAATTTAATACATGTCACATCGATAATTAGGTGTATAATGTAGCTTTATATTTTTGAATCCTGACTTTCATTGGTTGAATTAAGGGTGACTAAGTAGTAGTCTGTTAATTCATTGCGTCAGATACATATTTAATCACCACTGGTTTTTAGAATTTGTGTCTTAGTTCCTGAACTGTCTCACCCGACAAGACATTCAGTTTCAGATTTTTCGTTGAAACCCCAGATTAAATTAGTCGTCTCCAAAGTTTTTTAAACTTCTCCATCTTGCAATGTTTGTAACATCAGGCCATAGTTGGGGAGCGATTGCATAGCAAAGTTGGAAAAATATAAACATCATTTTCAGGTCTGTGACGGGACCTAAGAGCTCCGGCATGTGGCACGAAAATCGCATTCCCCACACCCATCCATCCCGCAGCCTGACTGCAAATACGGAACGCTATTAGATCATGTACTGGCACTAAATGTTCACAATCATCCAGTTTCTCAGCGAACTTGTCTGAGAATAAATGTCTGCCAGAAAACTGAAAGAAATTTGTATGAAGCTACCATAAAAATGAATGACTAAATGGTGGAAGGTTTACAATATATTTAAAAAAAAAAAAAACAACAAAAACAGCAGATAATGTTCAATATTTATTCAATAATCATTAACTCCGACTGTGTGTCTCCCACCACAACACAGTTTTAGGCTTACAATATGCTCATAACTTCACAAGTGGATCCTGATTTACTTTCACACGCATCACATTATTCTGAGACTGCTGTTTTCCCCGTTAGGGAGATGAATCCATTCGCCGATGATTTGCATAAACACCTGTCAGTGCTTTGTCTCCCACTGATACCTAATGAATTTCAAGCATTCACTGTTCTTTGCTGTTCACTTCCCTGCCAGTCACAAGATGTCCTTTGCCGACACCGGAGTGTAGATTTTGTCTCACTTTCTTCCTCAAATTGCACGCGGCAGACTCGGGAGCAGCCGTCCTTCTGTTTACTTGATTTTATCCTTTTGCTAATGTGCGCTGTCTTCGCTACGCTCACTGCAAATTGGTCTGAAGGATCTGTTGATACAACTCTTTCAGCCTGAATCCTGTCTTAACTTCAGTCATTTTTTTTTATTATTTTATTTTGTTTTGAAGGCTGGAGTTTTTCTTTCTACCATTTATTACAGATTAATGACGCATGGCGTGATTAAGTGCTTGTAACACAATGGATTGTCTGTCTTTGACATTTCATTTGCATCTCCATAGCTGAAAAAAAAGATCATTCATAATACGCTCGCAGCTTATAACAAACCATATGTGAGTGCACCGGGAGAGCAAGGATTCTCAGGTCTCGATGGTGATGAGTTGTTTGCTGCCCCACACAGTTTGTTATAAATACTGCCTCAGACTGACTGCTATAGGAGCCATGCATCACCTGGGCAGATAGGGCAGTAAAGCGATGATGCGTGTGTCCTTGGCATGGGGGGGTGAGGAGGGCTCATAGCTTTTATCTCTGGCAAGCATCAGCAGAGAATAGCCATCGCAAGGTCAGCCTTGAAGGTGAAACATCAGCGGAATGCCTCGCTATCGTAACTCATTTAGAAGACATACTGTAAGTGGCAGCGAGGCATTTGTACAATTTGTTAAACTGAATTTTACTGTTAATAAAATTTGCCGGGAGGCATTTGAAAGCTTTGTCCGGGATTTCTGCTGAATGGTGCAGCACTCTTGTTTCAGTGACAGAGGGGAGATGAAGGTAACGCAGGTGCACACGGATGTTGCGGAGATGCTCGGTTCATATTCATTCTGTTGTTGCTGGATGATACAGTTGTTGTGTATTTTTTTTTAGAGTTGACCTCATTTGTGTTTGGAATAGGTATTTGGAGTACAATTGAGTGCAGGCAAAATATAAATATTGTTCCTGATCGAGCTCCATTTACCTGCGCTTGTTCCAAAATGTTTCTTGCAGAGTTTGAAATGTTGCATTTAAAGTAAACATAAGTAGGAGGTCTGCATGTATAGTTTGTATTTTTCTTTTTTTTTTTGCATTTATTTGAATGTAGAAGCACTGAAAAGAACAGATAATATGCCAGAGATGGTCCTTTTTTGCCAATAACGGCAAAATGCATTTTGCATAGACTAACCGCATAAACTTTATTTGAACGGTAATAAATTACAGATTGCAGCTTTTATTATATTTGCCTGAACTTTAATCTAGCATTTTAGCCTGGAGGACAACCTGCTGCTGTGGAAAATTGGTCTGGAGTCGCTCCGTTGGGAACTGATTATTCTCGGGTGAAGATCTGCGGTTTCAATCAAAGCGTTTGGGTGGACTTTATGCGGTGATGGAAAGAAGGGTAACAGCGACATAGTCTCACTACCCCAGGCTAGTAGCTTCTTTGCACACATCTATAAATCATGTCCTAGAAGGGCTATTCAGTTCAAGTTTAATTCAACCAAACAATAGATGGGAATGTATGGTGCATCCAGTCTTGGTTTGCTCCAAGTAGGATTGCTGCAAACTTTTTCTTTTCCCCATTTGATGATTTTTTTGGATAGTTGTTTAATCATTACCACTAAATAATAACCATAACTTCCATCATTCAACTTTTACATTTCTCTTCAAACATTTTCCCATGCTAACATGAATGAGGAAACCATTTCAAACTTTCTCTGGCGACACCATTCATCCCAAAAGTTTAGATTTATTCAGTATTCCTAATTAGGAGATAGGCTCACTGTATTCTGCCATCAAATAGCAAAGACAGAGCTGGGTGTAAAATGCAGCTGCATTATTTATCTTTACGTAAAGGTTGCTTCCACCCACCTAGAGTGCATTAGCGGGCGATGGATTATTCTGCATAAACAAGCTTGTTGCGACATGCAAACACACCAGAAACCAGTATTGCCATGCTAGCCATTTGCATCTGCTCTGGAGAAGAGTCTTTGTTGAGTTCTTGTCTGAAAAACAGACAAAACAGGCTGATAGGGACACGACAACGACTCCCACGGGCGACCGCCAACCAAGAATTAGTTTGGGTTTGATGTTTGGGATTTTGTGCAAATCAGTGTAGTTTGGGTGTGGTTGCAACCCCAATTCCAAGAATTAGCAGTTATGTTATTAGTAGTACTATAACTCAGTATTATTTCATTTATTGCATACATTTTTAGAATATATGCTTATGGCTGAAGCATAGTTCAGGTACACAGGTGAGAATAGGGAAACATCCGGGTAACAGCAACTATAGGGAACGCCACTCAAAGTAGTTGGTTAACCTTCAAAGAAAGATTGTGTCCAACTACAAGCATCACAGCTACGCTTTGAAGCCAAATTTAGTTTGGACTTCTGCCACACATGGCTGGAAATACTGTATGTACTGGAAGAAAGGAAGGTGTTGGAATTGTTAAGTCAAATCAGTCTGCACAATATGTGAACAATCACCACAAATAGTTTTTTTTAGGAAAAACAATATATGCATACATGTAGAAATTCTAGGAAATTCTTGGCGGTAAAGATAAAGGTTCTCTATGAAAACAAACATCTTCCATTATATTTCCTCAGCTGAATTGGCACTTGATGTAACTGAAGAAGCACAGTAGGGTTGAATTAGAGGGGCAAAAGGAAGGTGATGGTATTTGGCACAGACTCCGTGTTTGCTTAGCAGCGTAGTCAAAGGGGCTCCGAATACAGCAGATGGCCAAACAATAACCAGAAGCAAAATGTGCAGTCCTGGGAGGGATGGGATGAAAGTTGTTGGAGGAGTTGGCATTCAGCGGCTCCCCTTCACCAGCGCCTGGCCTTTTGTGATGTGTTCTTCCCTGTGGCTGTGGTCATTCTAAACCAATAAATCATGGTGACAATAAATGCTGTGACATCTGCCACACAGCATCTGATGGCTGACAAAAGTCATCTGTACCCTTGATCTGTGAAGGGAGAAGACGAAAATAATGTGCAGCGGAGAGCCGATGAAACGGGTCCCTCCCCGTGTGTGCCAGTGTTGATATTGGCAGATCAGTTGGTAAATTAGCACAAATTGAATCGCAATTTCTGTCCTCAATTAGCAATGTCACTTCTGCTCAGGTTTGACCTTGATGGTCAGACTGATGATCACCGAGACACACACCCTTTTACCATCTTATTTATTTAATATCCAAATATCACACTGACTGCTATTTTAATATCAACCATTTAATCTGTTTATCGAGGTTGTTTTTCTTTCCCACCTTTACGTCAAGATAATTGTCTTTTACAAAGTCTGCAAATTCTGTATTCTAACACTCCCATCCTGCAATAATTTTGTTTTGAAATCACTTGCTATTTTTGCCATACCAATAAATGCTGCTTGGAACCGGCATTAAGAAGTGACTGCACAAAGAGACACTCGGGCACAGAGGGAACAGATGGGGGTTGAGGGAACACCTGGGCGTGGGGTTACACATTGCAAAGCCACCATGTGCAAAGGCAGACTGTCGCACAGAAAACAAGGAGGGCCTCCGAGGGATATAAAAGGGAAGCATAACTACTTCATGTACGGCTCGGTGTCTGCGCTTGCATGCACAGATAGCTCTTTTCTTCAGCCTGCTCACTACGAAAAAGGCGAGGTTGAAACGGCTAAACACAATAACTTAGGGAAGATGACGCTGCAGTTGAAACAAGCTCAGATGCCCGGAGGAACTTAAATATTTAACATGGTTGCTTCATCCAGCATGCAGGCTCAAACTGAATACATGTTACGGGTACATTTTATGTGCCGCTGACTCTCAGGTAGAACTTAGCAGTAATACCCAGTTGAATAAAATAAAAATAAAAAATTCAAAAGGCACTGATGGAAGCAAATGTAAGTAAATGTTTAGCTCAACGAGTTTATAAGAAATTGTCTAAATAGCAGCCCACTGCATACAGATTTTGCATACCAAGGTGACCTGTTTTAAGCATTTGTGTCTCGTTTTCGGGAAATAAACGGCATGCAAGAAGGTTTGGGCCAAAGAAAGGCCCAAAAAAACAACATAAATTTCGCAACTGAACATCCAAAAACACAGTTTCCTTTTTGGTATTGAAGAAAAAAAATACTTTCACGCTATCGGCTCACTAGCCATCTCAGACTGTCTCATGAATATCAAAAACAAGGCAAATTGTTTGTGGTTTTCCATTGTCAGTTCTGAAGCTCGTTACATACCCCACGAGATGTGTGGGGAATGTAACAAGAACAAAGTTCTTGTGAGAACAAGAACAAAGTTCTTTCGGGCCAGTTCGTTTATACTTCACGAGAAACTCAAGTGCCGAACTCCGGGGAAGTCTTCACATGGATCTCCCACTGCAGCATACATCGCACGCGCCAAGCATTGTTGGAGATGCGGGAAACGGACGATGAGGCACACTTTACTGTGTGCACGCACAGTGCACAGTATAATGACAGAAAAACTATATATATATATATATAAAAATGTACAAGTACTGATGGATATTTATAAAAATTGGTAAGCAAATGAACTTATATAATTATGGTTTGCAGCCTGTGCTATTACATTCACTGCGGCGCCATCCACGCACAGTGCACACAGTAAAGTGCGTAAACTGCGAATATTAGCATCACCTGAATTAGAGAATGTCAGTCGGATGAACTTGGTCAGTGTCTTTTGAGGACGGATAAAGCTTCTTAAAGCTTCCCGTTAATGGCCAGAAACAAGACCTAGACTCCACACCGGTCAACATCTCCAAAATTCCGTCTTCATTAATGTTTTTTGTATAATTCCATGTATAATTTGCTGATCAACAATATAATGACAGTAAAACTATATATATATAAAAATGTACAAGTACTGATGGATATTTATAAAAAATCGTAAGCAAATGAACTTACAGTATATAATTATGCTTTGCAGCCCGTGCTATTACATTCACTGCGGCGCCATCCATCAATAACGTCAGGCATTACTGGGCCAATTTATTAAAAGAATCTCTATTGAAACTGCTCCGCAAACCAAGATAAGAAGATGCCACTTTTGTTGAGCACAGCGATACATCATAAAAGCTGTCCAAATACAGTATTCATTTCGACAAGAGTTACTGTACAAAGTGCTTCAGGTTGAAACCGCCGATCCTCTTCGGAGAACAATTCATTAATACCACCTGGCCTACTTGAGCTGCTTAAAAGCTCTTTCTCCTCTTTAACTCCTGTCTGTATTCTTTCGGCACTTTATAGATTACTGATCCGGGCGATTTTTACACCGGCATTCGTCTTGTAATAGGAAATCAGTGGAAATCCCATGCAGCTGTGCGACAGAAGTGGGAGGTCTGCGCCGTCAAGGGACCCCTGGCATTTGATATTTCTGTCTGCATCTCGAGAGTTGAAAACTAAACAGACTGCGTCCCAGACTTGGGAGAGTTCTCATCTCAGATAAACAAAGCATTAATTTACATGCATTAATACTGAGTAAAACCATTGGTTTTTTTAACAAGGCTACCAGTGTGTGCTAGGTGTTCATCACAGAGATAATGATACAAAAGTTCATTGTAAAGAGGTTACTTCTTGATCTTGCCACATGTCTTTTAAATGTATATTTATGAGGACCCCTGGCACTTGAAAGCAAGCCAACTGGAGCCCCGAGCACGTAATTCCCCCTTAATTAATGTATTTATTCAACAACATGTTCAAGCTTTGGTGTGCCCTCTCTTTTCAAACTGCCCTTTTTGAAGACGTTGCTTCGCACTTAATAGCTGAGATGCGCATTGTTTTTATTTCTTCTCCTGAGATAACAACAGTGCCTATTTCCGTTTTGCGAGGACAGAAAAGAACATGCGATTTAAGATATATACATAAATAGACTTAAATTAAGTGCCAGAAATAAATATGTGCAAAGGAGGGAGAAGAAACAGCTTTCTGGCGGGAATCAGAAATGGAGCGTGAAGCTTATGAAACAGCAATGCCACAGGCTCACACAATTATCTTTCAATTCCCATGGCAAAGCAGTGTTATTGTTCCAACAATATTTTATTTTTTATTTTTTTTTCGCCGAAAGATTTCTGTGAAATTGTTACCAATTTACTGGAGGATCTATTGCATCAGGGTAGAGCGTGAATTGTTAACGGCAAAGAATGTGTCGGGGCGGAGGCGGCCTCAAGTTGACAAAAGGTTGCCCTGCTGAGATATTGTTAAACACATTCACCTGTTGGACATTTAAAAAGACAGAACATGGCCCCGCTGTGCAGCTAATATTCAGATGTTATAAAACGGTATAGTTCACTCTGCGACACAGCTTCGAGCAATTACCGTACTGATTCGTTTCACCGCCATGTTTTCGGTGCTCGCTAAGACAGCCTGTTGTGTTTAATGCATCGCACAGCCATCCTGGACGAGCTCAAGTACACCGTAATCATTTTGGATTGATGTTATTTAACACTGTTATTGTATTTAGTTTTTCACGGTACAATTAAAGTATCAGCGTTCGGTTTAGTTTGACATATTTTCCATTACACATATTATAATTTTAGCTCCTCTGCACTTGATTTGAGTTATAGCGGCCATTTCTTGCCGCTTAGGTAGAGGTCTCAACTTATGGTGGCGTTACAACCGTTGGATGGCGTTGGCTGGAAATCACTTCAGGGCTAGGGCTATGGAAGGTGTTAGCCAGATACAGTCTAATAACTGAGGAATGCCCGCTTGTGTTCTGCCAAGACTCCTTCGGGTACTGACGCACCGAGGCGATGGTTGGCAGTCGGCCCGGCGTAAGGCCGGCGGTGAGCATCTGCGGTGCTAGAGCAGTGCCATTAGCACTAGTCGCTAGTAGCTTTTCAGCCTTTTGAACGTGACCTATCTCAGGGAGAGCCCACTGGTAAGTGATATGACTCTCAATGGCTGTTCAGTTTGGCACACGAGTGCACGAGAATCTAATCAGAACATTACAATATGCTAATATTTTCACAGTGACCAGGAAATCTAGACTGGCCGTAGCTCGTCCTAGCTTCATCCCAGTAGCTCTTCTGGTTTCACCTTTTGGTGGAAAAAAAATACAGAAAACCATTATGTTATTTCTTTGCACACAGGTGCACCATGTAGTTTTTTTTATAGCTGATACCTAGCTGTAGTCATTACATTGTGTTCAAGTTTACCTTTTTGGCCCAGATGCAGGCAATGTGAGGCGAACCCACACTTAACCTGCATTGCCAATAGATCTTTGATATAGATTTGGCGTGCCCGGAACTTTCCTCCCACTTTTACCTAACCGTATATTAGTTATTAAAAGTTCAGATGACTCTGCTTGCTTGCTAACGAGTTTTCATTCATTTTAAATCGATAATCATAATTTCTGCCTTTGTCGAACTGGCCCTCGAAGAAGTAGATTTTACCTTATTGTGTTCTGACCAAATTGTTGCACAACAGACCTAATTATCTATGTTATCATCTTTAATGAGGCAGCAGTTTCGCTGAAAGCCTAAATGTCTTCAGCTCTCTGGTAGAATTGTTTCTGAATAGGTCTTGGCACACGCTGGGGCAGATATGAAACGTTTCTGCAAGGTTTTTTAACCAGGAAGTGCACATTTCACCATCTGATTTTGTGTAATCTCACATGTAAGTGACAAAACTATCACATGCATTAACACATCACTGAATGGAATACTTGCTTTAGGCCAACAAGAACTGTTTACCTTACACTGGAGTTTGGATTATGAAGTATATGCACATAATTTTGTATTTATTTAAGTGTTTGCTGCTCACAGTGTGTACCTTTGAACTATCACTGTGTTGCTAGGATATCTGTCTCGTGGCACTTTTTTTCCCCCAAGCAAAACAGTACTTCACGTTTATAAGAAGACCACTTCCTATTACTTTATAAAAATATAAAGGGAAACTGGTGGTTTTATCCAAACAACCTGCCTGATCGATGCAATATCTGTGTCGTTCTCGTCATCTTTCTGTGACATTTTAAGGTGCTTCTCAGCCGATTAGGATCTATGTTCTGAGACTCATCCAGACAATCTGACTCGTGTGACTCTGATTTCCAGGTTGTAATGTTGCAGCCTTCTCTTCACCATGCTCTGGGGGATGCTTCTTGGTATCCACGGGGGCGTTGTCTGCCGTAGACGGAGATTGCCCCCGGTCGCTGAGTAGAAAGTGAACCCATTACAGCATGACCCTAAAGGGTCATTTAGAGGAGCCAATCAATCTCCAGATGAATATGTCTGCTTCCTTTCGGGGAGGGAGGCAAAGGACACCGCTGAAGTGGTGAGACAAAATCAAAGGGTACACTAGAGGGGGAAAAATAACTGTCATCTCATCAAGCCATTTTTTTATGCCGTTTCTGAAATTTTGAGCAAAGATGACTGTGGCTTAGAAACAAGAAAATAACTTCAACTGATTGAGAGACGTGTAAGAAGTTTTAAATGCTTCAAATAAATTGAATTACACTGCAGTAAACAACAGTGATACATGTCACGGAGGAGCATTTATCTCAAACAATGAAAATCGTACCCAAACAAAGGCCGACAAGAGAAATCTAGTGTATCTTTTGAGATTAGTGCATTTGTGGCTGTTTGTGAAAGTAGGCTGCATTTTGAACAATACAGCCCATTGATAATCCTCCGTGAGCCACGATTGGCTGTACCAAATTCCATGGTAATCCATCTCTTAGCCGTTGAGACATTTCACTCTGGACCAAAGTGTTGACAACAGACAAATCGACCAACCAATACCGTCCCTGGAGTGGCGCCATTACTGTGGCCGAAAACTTTCCCATGATCCCAGAGACTGCAGGGAAGGGGGAAAAAAAAAAGTGCCTGCTGATAACCGACACGATTGCGTGTGTTTATGTATGTGTGTGTGCGTGCGTGCACACGTGTGCGTGGGCCGAACTGTAAGCAGGGTTGTCCCTTGGCGGGAGGTAGATTGATTAGCGAAGAGGTCATAATTGCTGCCTGAATCACCTCCATAGTTAATCAATCTTTGGCTGAAGGATAAATACGTTGGGTGAAAAAGGACAATACTTCATGAGGTGATGCACGGTTGATAAAGGACATATTCATTCATCACGGGTGGCTTTACTTGATGGATATGCAGGCATCAATGGTGGGCCTATCCATCAATCAGGAGAAAGGGGGAGGTCAGCTTTGAAGATCAAAGTCAAGCACCCAACTAGACCATGCAGGAGATCTACGGAGGTACAGTATAGACATAATAGGTTTTCAAAGGGATGTAAGCATATAATTACCTTCTTTACCCCACCTTGAAGTATCCATTTTGTCTCATAATCTTTAGGTTAACTGGACGTGGGAATAGATTAGGCGTTGTTTTTACTGGAAAAGTTAACTTATCGCCACAAAAGCGCGCATATTTAGGCTGTAAATTGGTAGCCGGCGTCGTGAGCTATACACAGTGCATCACATAAACTAAACTCTTAGAAAAATACCCTACAGACTGGCATTGATCTACAGCAGGAAACGCCTGCTTTTCGTACGTGAAAATTCCGTTCTTTATAGTGTTGTTTCTGACATTCCCTTTCTGGGTTCACAATAAAATACACTGAACCTCTTGAATTATGAATCTCAGAGCAACGCTTTGATGTCAGCTCCTTTTGAACCAAATTCAATAACCATAATAGAGATGAAGGGAACAGAGGCAATTTTTCACTGTGCTTCTTGCTATCCAAAGCGCTGTACTGGCTGCCACACTGTACACTGCCCCACTCCCCCACAGAGACTTACTGAAATGCCCGAAAGCAAACATTATTTCTCACAGATGGCGAGCTTTCCCCCCCCCCCCAACACCCGCCACAACGCCGCCACTCAGAAGGTATACATTAGCCTGACGTCACCGTTTAAAGTGGCCTATTTATCTATTCCTCTCTGATGCTTAACACGTCCTGCCCCCATTCCCTTTCACCGCTTTCCGCCACTTTCCCTTTTTCTTGGTGTTTCGTGCGCCGCACTGGCTTCTGCTTTTCACACAGCAGCTTCTGACTACTTAAAAGAATCCCTCCAAGAAAATGTGCAAAGACTCGGATGCATGAATCAGCTCGTTGGGCTGAGGAAGGCTTTGCTATTTACAATTCAGCCCGAAGCCAGTTGAGTTAGCCAGCGGTGCGACTTGGTGTCGCAGCAGTTTTTTCAATTACATCCGAGTCACATGGGGCTATTTAATTGCGCAATTATTAATAAAATTATCTTGAATGTACCCTTTCTTTTGATGTAATAAATGAATTCTGTGGAACCTAAATGCTTAACCTAAGATGGGGAACAGATACGGATCCCTGCTCTCCCCCTTGCCCATATAATCAAATTACTTCATAACCTGAGAATAAAATTAATTAAAGCCATACGCGGTTGAATATCTTGGTTTAATAAAAGTTAATGGAAACTTTCTGTTCATCACCACGAGCAATTCAAGGTAGCTTCCCTCCAAGTGAAGTGGGTGCAGTGAAGGGAAAAAAATAAATAAAAAAAAAAATGGCACCAAGGTGAATCCTCACTGTGTTATGCAGTGATTTTTCTGGAGTCTCAGTCTCACAAGGCGTGCGGAGATGAAATAACAATCACTGAATCTTTCTTGCAAACTGTGGGGAAAAAAAATTGAAAAAAAAAAGGAATTTGCATTAGATGATATGATCTGTGCTTCCATTACTTCGTTTAAGTGATTGAAGCCAAGCACCGCCCCATCCGATTTGCACATGAATTAATGCCTCTGCCTGCTTCCGTGTTTAATCCAGCTGGTTACCAAAAACAATCCCACGTCAAATCTTGCATTGTTACGACTCCCCCTTGTAATTCTGATTCATATTAATCTGTGCTGTCGCTATCTGCTCTGATGAATGCCACAGAGAAAAAAAAAATTAAAAAATGTAAATGCATCCTCCACTTAAATAAATGAGGCGTGCGGGGATGTCTCGCTTGTGAAAAGGTTGTGAAGAGAGTGCGACTAATGGTAAAATGTAGTTATGATCTGTATTTACACCATAAGCCACACGCAGAATGATGAACTTCTTTCAGCTGTCGGTGCTTCATTATGATCAGGGTTAAGGATTTTGCATTTCATTCGCCTTGCTGTGCTGATGCTTGACCAATTCCAGACCTGAAATACTCTGTTTTTACATAAATAAGGAGGCGCTATCGATATACCTGCTTCGTACCTTGCTTTGCTTTTTGAAGTTTCATTTCTGTGTATTTTTTTTTCCCCTTTAGTGCAATATATGTCACTTCTGTATAATAGGATTTGCTGAAAAATGCAATCCAAAGAATCTGACAAGCATAGATCGGCTTGGAGGATTTGTCACATATTGATACCTGATGCTGTAGATGCATTTCAGTCAGTGCAATAAATTATGTTTTGATGCTATAAAAGTATTTTCCGTCACTCAAACCGTGCACTTTGGCATAGAATTGGCTCGTTTTGGAGAGACAATACTTCTTCAATCCAATGGAATTCTTTCGGATTAGAGATTTCAAATTAAAGGGGAATTACTGTTTTTTACAACCTGGACTTAATTTCTGGCATAAAATACGATCGTTTACTCACCCATATAACTTTGGTGTCATTTGGAGTCGTTCGGACGATATTTAAATTCGCATATATCCATATAGTGGGAGTGATTGGGGCACCGAAACGCAGCCTCAAAATAACGCATTATCTGCCACGAAACTTGTTCATTCCACCAATATTTTGTTATGATATGCTAGTGCTATTTCCTGTTGGAGTTACCTGTTATCTATTCGCGGACGTGCAGCGGCTTGTTGTTCTTTGGCCAGCTGTTCCTCACTCTGCCTCTGCATCCTCCTTTCAACAAGCTCCTCATACCTATACTCTGCCTCAAAACGGTAAGGACGTCTATCATAAACAAAGTCGTCGTCCACAACCTCAGAATCGGAAAAATATTCAGCCATGTTGGAATAGCACTAGCGTTTCATAAAAAAAATATTGGTGAAATGAGTTTCGCAGCAGATAATGCGTTATTTAGAAGCTGCATCTCGGTGCCCAAGTCACTCCCACTATATGGATATATGCGAATTTAAATATCGTCCGAACGACTCCAAATGACACCAAAGTTATATGGGTGAGTAAACGATCGTATTTTATGCCAGAAATAAGGTCCAGGTTGTAAAAAAAACGGTAGTTCCCCTTTAACTACTTACAAGACCGCTAAACAATAATAATCATGAGTTTGCATTCCTGAAAACTTGTGCACCTTAAGACAATCATTAAGCCCTTTAAGGTCTCCAAGACAAACCAGTTCTCTTTCACTAACTCCACGTCTCGGCCCCTCCTGGAAACAGGTGCAGAAAGAATGGATTTATTCCAACCAGAGAGAAAAAAAAATGGATCGGATCAAATGTTACGGTTATTATATTTTTATTATATTTCCCTTCTGAACAGATTATCAAAGGTTTACAGCGCCCCTCTTTACCTGATTTAAAATTCCTTCTGATCGCATTTAGGTGGTTTCAGGAGGCATTTTTATTCTGATTGGGCTGCCGTTATGATCGTTAGTGGAATGTTAGTGTCCGCGTAAACTCTGCATCTGCCAAGTCCATTTGCAATTCGCTAGTCTCAAGATATATGTTGTGTTTGTTGTCACTTCCACAGTAAGTTAATGAAAACATACAGAGGTGTGAAATACTGCTTCTCCCAGCCCCGCTGTGCTACATGCATGCAGATAAGACAGAGAATAACAGAAGATGCACAAGTGGAAACATTAACTATGTAGTGAACGGACGCTGTTATTCATCTGTACAACTGTGCAACAGGGCAATTTATCCAAAAATGATAAAGAAAGGTAACTGGACTTGTAGAGTTTCTTGAAGACGTTTCGCCGATCATCCGGATAGCTTCTTCAGTTCTGAGGGACTGGTGGGGAGTTGAGATTTAAATGGAACCTGACGTTAAGGGGGAGGGAGTGTTTGTCCTCATCCTCTTCCTCCAATGAATGGTGCACTAACTAAGTGCAAGTATCCGGTCGTTAACGGACACTAGTCAAGCAAGTTTCTCGTGGGCTTTAATCCCCAACTCCCCACCAGTCCCTTAGAACTAAAGAAGCTACCCGGATGATTGGCGAAACTTCTCTGAGACACTCTACAAGTCCAGTTGCCTTCCCTTAACGTTCTTGGATAAACCATGACCTGGATGACTGAGAACATTCACAGACAACAGAGCAATTGTTAGCGCCGTGAGAACCCTCATTGCAAGAAGCTTCTGGGTTCGATACCACTGGCCAGCTGGGGCTTTTCAGTATGGAGTTAACATGTTCTTCCTTTTCCAGCGTGGGTTGCGGATGTTTTCTCGGCCCCTGTGTAGTAGTGAATGAATTATTGATGTACAATATACAACAGTGCAGATGAACTGTCAGTGCAATATTTAAGTGTGCTGATGAATGAGCGCTGTTATTGTACCGGATTGCGTGTCCATCTTAGTCTCAAGCAGTCTTGTCTGCAGTCACCGTTGCAGCGCTCGAAAGTGTGTATGGATTGGGGGGAGGGGGGGGATTCTGAGTATACTGTGTTATGCAGGAGAACTGCTTTCCTTGCTGACAAAGAGGTGCCACATTGAGAGTGGCTCCAGACTGGTTAGCCGACTACTTTTGGAACAGGGACGGGAGAACGCAAACGCTAATTCCCACCACATCCCATCTCATCTTGCAGTGGCTTGATGTTGTTTTTATTGACTCGATGTTACAGACACTGAGAACGTTGTCGCCACAAGCGCCTGAAATATGAGCTTCAATGGTAATCAGTCCAAGTGTGACCAAAACTCTTCCTCCCAGCTTCCTGTTTAGTTTAGTTTATTTTATTTTTTTTTTGTGCCAAGCTATCAAATAACCTTAACCTCCCTCCACTATGTCTGCTTCTTTATGGGGATGTCATTGTCAGCGGTAGCCATTTACCCTTGCGGAGGTGTTTTGTATTCCGCACATGGTAATGAATATATTGATTTACATTTTAGGCCACAGCCAGAAGTCGCGGATGGTGATGACAATATTTCTGCAGGCAATAAGGTGAGGAGATTAAAAAATGGATACCAGAGCGCGTGGATGAGCATGAGTCCAGCGTATTTAGCTGTAGAATATGAAGTTCTTTTTCAGTGTTTTAGCTCGATTTAAACCAAAATGTTGTTTCCGTTTGGGGAAAAAAAAAAAAAAAGTTTTCCAGGATTCTTTCAATCTTATCAGTGCTCACAAGAGGTTGCGAGCCATTATTCGTAGTTTTCCATGTCACCGGCGTGATATGAATCTTTCAAGGTCAACATAATAATGTTATGTAAATTCCATTTTACGTCGAATTTCCTCCTTTAATATCGTGGCTTCAATGCAGGTCCGACTCACTCTGCTACCTGTCAGCTCAGTAAAGCAATAGATCTATTTAAATAATAGAGTTATACCGAATGCCATTTTTAATGTATGATATGAATACATCCGACAGCAGGGCCTCGCACGAGCTTATCTCACGCTGACTGAAAATGGCAACGCTGTGGACTGGCTGCCCTCTGCTCATTTGCACTTTCTTCCCGACTGCCTCCTCCCGGCTAAAATCAGCGTCCGTGTCCCTTTCACACTCATTTGCCCTATTACTTCAAATTGAGCTCGGATACTTGAATTCACAGCGGTGGCATTTTTTTTTATTTATTTTTTTTTTCATTGTCGCTGCCTGATTAAATTAACGCTCATCTGCGTTGCTATAGCGAGAACAAAGACGAGGGAAATAGGAAGTCTGGAGCTACAAGTTAAAATCCTCAGCGGTGCATGTTTTGGTTGACACGCTGCCATGTGTTGCTTCCAGATTCGGAATTATAGAGGACTAACTGGAGATTTTTGGTGTGCTTTTTCAATTGCTGTCTTTTTCAGCCCTCTTATGCGCGGCTTTGCTGTGTGATTAGGTTTTCAAAAGCGGCCCTGAGTACATGTTACAAAGTCTATATTTAATGTGCAAGGAAAAGCATCATAAATCTCCAAAGCGCTCATCAGTTTTCTCCAATGGCAGTCTAAATCACTCAGAGGATGAAAAAGCTGACACTTCTCTCTTCTCGGGCACAGAATGGAAGCTATCTAGCTTTAGATTCTTCTGACTTTTGGCTCATTTATCAAGCTCTGGGTTCTGCTGGGAGACTGCAGGCGGGGGGGGGGGGGATATGGCTGCTCTCAGCCACTGTACAGCGTGTTCTTTTCCTCAGAGAGTACCCGTGTTTGGTTACACGTACAGTCCAGTGTGTGTCCGGGTGACAGATACACTTATTGATTCATTGGCGTATGGTGATGGCTTACTCCAGCGCATTTAGTTTAAATTCAGTGTCCAAACGGATTTAAAAGACCATTCAATTACAGCGAAGTAAGGTCATCGCAGCAGGATTTTTATTGCATGCTAATTAGCAGGATAATTGTCTTAGTTTTTTTTTTTTTTTTTTTTACTTAATAGGAATGCTGATTGCCTGATTTGCCGATACAAAGAGGGCAATCTAAAGCCTATGAAATTATATTGAGAGTACGCGGCGTCTGATGAAGCTAAATATGAATAAAGGAGCAACCGTCTTAATGCATAACTGTTTCCCAATACGTGTAAGCTTTACTCCTTAGATATCCACCCTTAATCCATATTCAGAGCTGCTCTCTATTGATTGAGTGTGGCACAGATAAGAGAGGATGCTGAATTGCACAGAGATAATACATTCTATGGATCACAGGAATGCAAATCAAATCAGATACCCATGCAAATGTGTGCCAAAGTCATCTTAAAGCAAAAGTATTTTATTTATTCAGATTTCAAAAAAAATTCTCATTTCAAGTCAGTGTCCATGTGATTAGCATTTGGAGCTCATTTATCTTGTGATATGCAGAGCGTATGAGCCCTTTTAGGAAAATAATTAATGGCCTAATGTTTTGCAGGGTCCAATTACCGGCTTGCCTTCTCCTCAAAATGCATAATCAGAAAGTGTGACGCAAAATCCTCAACTCCTTTATCACCACTGTACTTACTCAGCAGCCCGGTGCTGAATCACTGACTGCTTCTTCTTCTTTCAGTCTGACTACCCTGTTATATATTCCTCTTGTCTCTAGACACTTGTTAGACTGTTGATTTCTCCATTGTTAGCTTTATAAGACTGTGTGCCCAGAGAAAGCAAGCTGACTTCCTATAAGCCTCCAGACAGATTCAAATATACAAAACCTAAGCTAATACTTTAACACAGACCTGGTCAGTTTTCAACCTTGAGTTAAGTTCTTTTGGGGCTAAATAAAATAATTGACCTCCGGATGGCTGTTGGTTCTTTGTGTGCCACCAAAACAGATCCATCTTGCAAAGGGCATAGACTCTCTAAAACCCCTGTCCTCGTGGCGTCTGGCACATAAGCAATGCAGCAATTCAGCGCATCCACAGATCCTTGATTTTTAAGTTAGAGCCATCGAGATCAGACATCAGACGTGTTGTGGGACCTAACAAGTTCCTCGCAATTTCTTCTGTTATATTTCTGGCACATTCAATGCTGCACGGCAGGCAGAACCACTTTGCCCATGTCAGAAACTTTCTTTTCTGATTGATGTTTTGGGGCGTGCAAGCGATAAATTGTAGGAAAAAAAAAAATGGATGACGAGTCTCATTTAATCCCATTGGGCAAACTGAGGCTATAATTCCGGGGATAGGGGCGATGCCATTTTGAGAGTTTGGAACCATAGCCCGAGTGGAGCACTGTCGGAAAGTGGAGCCATGTTATCGATGAACTTCTTTTGGAAGGTTAATGCTGTGCTCTGCTCCACTTCTGCCAGTTACAAAGAAATGTTAGATAGATAGATAGATAGATATACTTTATTGATCACGTATAAGAAATTGTTGAGTTACCGAGACAGCACAAGCAATAGAAAAAGATAGCTGCAAAAAACATGTAAAAAATTATAAAAAATTGGCGCATAATGTTGGATTATACACCACACTTATTTATTTTTTTTAAAGCAAGCACCATTATGGATTCATACTTTGTACATGCTACCTACTGATCGCCTACTTTTTACCACACAGATCTCACGCTGGAATATTGTTTTAGCTAGCTAGTTAACAACAAAATAAAAGTTTAACTCACGGAAAAAAATGCTATTTGTATGCTCCTACTCTCACATTCTTATGGGATGGCTTCACGGAGTGTCTGTCGAGGGCAACTGTCAATCACAGCTGTAATCATCCTTATGTCACATCCTGTTTTTATAGTGTCGAATAACTAACTAAAACAGAACGCAGAACGCTGCTGCAAGAGTGCTAACAAACACTAGGAAAATGGATCATATCACACCAGTGCTCAGATCACTGCACTGGCTTCCTGTGAGCCAAAGGATAGAGTTTAAAATCTTACTGCTGGTCTACAAAGCACTAAATGGTCTGGCACCAAGATATATTGTTGACTTACTAATTCCATATGAAGCATCCAGACCCCTTAGGTCGTCAGGGACAGGTCTATTGTGTGTTCCCAAAATTAGAACCAAACAAGGTGAAGCAGCTTTCAGTTATTCTGCTCCTCACCTGTGGAACACACTCCCTGCACACCTGAGGTCCGCACCAACTGTTCATTCATTTAAATCAGGCTTGAAAACATTGTTATTTGCTGCAGCTTTTTCTTAGACACATTTTATTATTTTATTGATTTTAAATCAGTCTTTTATGATTCCAATTACTGTAATTATTTTATTTAAAATAATTTGTTTTTATTTCCTTTTGTGTTTTCTATATTCTATGTTCTATGCTTTTAAATCTGCTTTTATATCTTCTGCTTCTGTAAAGCACTTTGAATTGCCTCGTGTACGAATTGTGCTATACAAATAAACTTGCCTTGCCTGCCTTGCCTTGCCTAAAACGGACCTTAGCAGAAAAATAATACTTGAACAGTACAGATCAGCATTATAGTAACTACCTAAAATAATGCAAACATTTTTGTGAAAAACGTTCTTGACGTGTACTTTAGTGTTTTAGTTTGGCCCATCCTCTAACATGAAGGGGGTGGGGCTCATGACCTATACTGCATCCAGCCACAAGGGGAAGCTCCACATGCTTTGGCTTCACTTTTGAGTAGGTGTCATGGCGTCCACTTTTTTTACAGTCTATGCTGCAAACACAAATCTCATTTGATCACTGTATTTAGCATCCATGCAAACAATTAAATTGGAATCTCTAATCAGAATAATTCTAGTTCAGGTTCAGTGAGTCCATGTAAATCGCTGTCACCAGTTTAACATGTATTTTTAATTTTTTTTATTTCACCAAATTTGAGGCAGTTGTCTTGGGAAACAGTCTGTCAATAATAGTTTATGTCACACCTCTCATCCAAGAGAATCAGATCTTATTAACATAAACAATGCTTCTCTTTATTCATTGTTGTGATAAGCACATGCCAGAGGCCCGGATTACTTAATCTAGCATGGGGACACTGCTTGACGGAAAATGTGTTTAACCCCGACTCCCACTGCATCAGTTTTAAACATGTTTCTCCATGAATGTATAATGTTCTTACCTGTGTAATATTAATCAGAGGTGAAATGAGAAAACCCACTAATGCAACACACTCATCACTCAAATCACCCACTAGACTCCTGAGCTGTCAATTACTTAACTCCAGCCAGCATGATTTGCATATTCAAGCCAACAGTGGACAGGGCCAGTTCATTAATTGATCTTTAGTATTCCCTTATGTGCACAAAGGCTCAATAGAACGTCTTTTATGTGCCCTCCGCTGAGAATTTTCTTACATATCCCATAATCTGTGTGTAGAATGCAACGCTTGTTCATCTCTGTTTTAGTGGGGGGAAAAACTGCGCTCAATGGGAGGTCTTAATGAGAGGGAAATTGGTCTGTGTATGTGAAACAAATTGGTACCTTCTGCTTTTCCAATTGATCTAGACGTTGCATTAACATACCTGAGGCCAAATACTTGTTTTCTGTTCAGTGCCAAATTGAACCCTCCATAATTATAGTTTACCCTTGAGTAAGAACATCACCTAAAAGGAGATTCTTGTTTTCAGGCTGGACTCTTTGCAACTTTCATTATTTTCTGAGAATCAGCAGCTCCTCAGGACACCTCGGTGCCCTGCTCCCCTCTCTACATTCGCAGTGAATCTGGGAGCCTGCAGGCCTCGAAGGCAACACTGTATTTTTTTCTAAATCGTTCTTTGCTATGCTCTGAGAACAAGCTCCCTGTCATTAGCCTGCCCCTCAAATCTCCAGCACAGGCTAAGATGAGGGAGATCTGTCTTTGTTGAGCACAGTCCAGCACACAGCAAGGCTCTGCTGCAGTCTGAATCCTCCCTGGAGAGACAGTGCAGGATGGATGTGCAATACGCTGATGAGAACTTGTCCAACATGCCAGAAAGTTAGAACTCGAGCAATTCCCTTCATATGAAGGCTAGTAGTGGGTCATAACAGAGTGATCCAAAAATGTATTTCTGCATTAGGAACATATTTCGCACAGGGTTCTTTCCTGTTTTGATGCAAAGCCACAGTATGGATTGATGAAGAAAGTGAATGCATGCATGAAGAAATGAATGCATGTTTCAGCTGTTGTTCTATAGCCATTATGTCATTGGCTCTGAGCTCTTCCAAAACACCTGTGACTAACTGTACCTGAACGCCTCCGGTGCAGACCTATAGACGGGACTACTCGCTGCTGTTCGTCTAAAGGTGCTGCTCACGCCGTCTAGACATGGTCGTATTCATTGTGGTGTTTTACAAAACGAGTGCACGTGTCCTTTCTGGGGTCTTGTGGGTTTTGACCCGTGAATCCTCGAAAAAGTTGCTCTGCCTGCTGTGGACTGTCAAATCTGCCAGACATATAACAGAGGAAGAAGATTTTGTTTCACTACCTGCGCATTTCTTTCCTTCCCGGAAACTAATCAAATCACCCGAACATGCACAGAAGCAACCTTTAAGGAAAAGTGATCACAATCAGATTTTAGTAGGTGTCCTCCTCTTGTTATACAGCTAGCGACACAACAAGTTCTTGCAAGACAAAAAGTAAATTAAAATGCTCCTTCAAAGTAATTATTTATCTTTTCCTGGCAACTATTGTTACATCCTTTGTGCTAAAAGACAATGATAACCGAGGGATGGATACCAGGGCAGAACAAAGGGAAATACAATAAGAAATTGATGAACATGAACACAGTGTCTGCCTGAACGAATTAAGTGAAAGGAAATGTCAATTCAGTCTGGTTTTCCGCAGTAAGAAGCTGTCTTTGAAATGAATCGTGGGTATTTACTGTGATGGAATAGAGTTGTACTCTAAAATACAGCACCGCATAAACCCTCCTTTTTCTTATAAAAGCATAATTTTAACAAATGTCACACCAACCCTTCACGATCTGGAATTGTGGATCAGTTTGTTCCTCTCTACTTACTTGACAAGATGATTTCTTTTCTTTTTTTTTTCCAAACCAGGCTACCATTTAATGCAAGAAAGGATTAATGGCAGTCTTAATTCACTCGTACAGCCATAAAACAAAACTGAAGATGAGTATCTCTCTAGAAATGATCTCATCTCAGCTGTAATACTGCTTTTTCTTTCTCTTAGCCGGACACAAGCTCAATTCTTCCTTACAACTCTGATCAAAACAAGAACAAGAGCCCGAAGCTGGCGCGGATGGGATGAGATTGTTCAGCAGAATTACGATTTTGAGATCTAGTTAAAATGAAAAAAAGAAAAAAGAAAAAAAAAAAGTCAAGCTCAAAAAACTGGGGTGAGGTGTCCGTGTGGCAAAAACAAATCGATAGACAGAACAGATGAATCCAATCCCGGCTCATCAGATGAATCCTCTGGGATAGCTTGGCGCTCCCCAACACTGCCCACCCATTACCACCCAATCCCTGCAAAATCCCAACACAAAGCCACCGCATTCTACAAAGCATCCGAGCCACACATGCAAGGTCGACACTACAACACAGCCCTTGCCCTGCGGAAGACGAAAATAAGATATTGGGATTGTGTGATATTCTCTAATATCATGTTTTGATGTCAAAGATTAGTTTGAGTGATGATGAAAGGGATTGCTGATTCCCTTTTTTACTTTGAAGTAGTTTGTTTTTCAGTGTTAATAGTGTCTGTCCTTGTGCTGTTGCAGCTCATGCATCCAATAAATGGAAAGCAATATTTCAGGCATAATCATGTCAGGGAATTATAATAAATAATATTCATATGGCATCATGGCTTCACCGGTAATGTTTCACCATTAGAGATGTGCTCATGAATACTAGCATGAGTTTCGACTAACATCATGATGACATACTGTATGTGATTAGCTGAGTGGCCCACTTCATTGATGAAGTAAACAGCGGTGCCTCTCCATCATGTTGTATAAATGTATTTACATCGAGCCGTCATTGGTCGCCGGCTATGATTCATGTAAATGGGCGCACCTACCCACAACCATCCTGCCCTGCCTCGAGCCCTGTATTCTGTGGCTGATTCGCGCCAATCGTGCGTCCTGCGAGGAACTGCCGGCAGCTGTCAGCATTTTTCAGGTGTGACAACCATTGACAGCGTATAAATATGGATGAGGCTTCCATTATGTCGCCAATGGGACTGCCGAAGAGCAGTTTCAAAGCTCAGAGTGGGTCACCGGCCGCCGCCATCTTGGAATTGCTTGACCTTTCCTAACGTTTAGCCAGTTGAAAAACCTGCAAAGAAGTGGTGCCTGAGTGGGATGGGTTACACCTAGACAGTTAGCACCTGAGATTAGGTATAGAGACCACTACCATTTTTCATTACATGCTATAAACATGTTCATTTCTGCTTCAAAGTTGGGTATTTCAACATGCTAGCCTAAATGGATTTACTTGCGGTTTCTGGCACTTCTGTGTCGGCAAAGACAACATGAATCGTATACCGACATGCTAACTGGACTGCCAAGCTACGCTGATTGCATGCTCGCTTTCAAAGCTCGTCATCGTTGCATTTCCTATCTGGCGCCCTCCCATTGTATGTTATTTGTATATATATATATATATATTCTGTGACAGACATATGGTGCACACAGCCACCTGCCAAGTACTTGAAAATGCAGGTCAGGTTAACGGTACCATGCAGACATTGTTAAATATATTGTATGCCTAATGCCCTGGGTCAAACTGCCTAGGGGTTGCCCGCTAGGAAGCGTTAAATATACTCCAGGCATTATGCAAATTAATGCTTTATCAATACAGCGTGGTCAGAGATAAAATGTTCTAATCTGACTGGTAAACACCGAGACTGTAAATAGTCTACTCTTGTATAGAAGAAGCTTTAAAATATAACTAATTCTCCCACAGCGTAAATATGATAAGAGACTATTTATTCAATTTAATTTTATTTATATATCGTCAATAACAATACAAACTGTCTCAAGACGCTTTACAAAACCCAGCCTGAAACCCTCAGAGCAAGCCTGAAGGCGACGGTGGCAAGGGAAAACTCCCTTTTAGCAGAGCCCAGCTCATATGGAGGGACCCATCTACCTCAGACCCTCATAATACAGCATGTGTACTTCGTAACTTCCCCACGAATGCAGTAGCTCAAGAACTAAGAGACAGAGGTAACATAAAAATAACGGAAACGCATTAGCAAGCCTCATGGCATTATTATTATTATTATTATTACAGGAGGATGTCCTGCTCCAGCAAAAGTTATTTGCTTCTTTTAAAATTTGCTTTCAGGGCTGCGATTAATGCGTCTGACTGCCCTGCGCACTGTTTACTTTGTAAAATGCAGTTATGATCAAACGTTTTCCTGTAGTTAAATATCCAAAATGATTTTATTACATCTTTTTATTGGCTGTTTAGGAAGACACTGCATGTTAGTGCAGTCGGGGGAAAGGGAAATGTTCAACTGTATCGAATGAAGGAGCACAGTTTTAAGCCATAAGCGTCACATTTACCAAATTTAGCATTTTTTTTTGTATATTTGAACAAACTGATTCAGTGGCTTTGCACCTGGAGGGACAAACTTTATGAGTTAAAATCGACATTTTTAAAGCAAATTTCCATACTCATGCTCGTACTCAAGTTTGATTTACTTATGATACATGCATTTCATTAAACACTATAGTAGTGTTATAATGCTGCGAAGTGCAGCTAGAATGCGGCGCGAACAGACACTGACATGCAAGCTATCCCATAACAGAGTTATCAAGGGAATAACTTTTAGCTGCCGTGGCACTAAAAGCAGCCATTATGTAGCTCTATGGGATGCAGGGGCACTGATTCAAATTGTTTTGCCCGGTGCTAATAAATGGGCTGTCACAAGTAATGATGCGGAATAAAACATGGTCCCATTGTCACGAGAGCCAGGGACGTGGACTCGCCCGTGGACTGGATGTCGCTCGGCCTCAAACAAAGGCCAAGCCCTCCGTCCAACCTCACACTTCACAGCATTGTTAAACTAACACCTTCTGCATTCATGTGACACTCTCATACCCAGATCAACTTACACAGCAGCGCAGGTAGGGACCGGCCATTTCCTAAAGGACGGCATGACATTGCAAGTTGGCCGTTTCAAAGATTGAACCTGTGACCATCTGGTTACAGGACAATCTCAGGAAACCCAAGGCCAACACGCCTGCTGTTAGGTAATGAGAATGTCCAGAAGGATTAGAACGATACAGTTGTTCATATGACCAATACTTTCCTTTAATTAAATCTGGGCAGAGGATCTGTAACGTTAGGAAAAACCTTTCTAATCTGCAGTAGCTGGATAAAAGTAAAACGACTTTTCAGTCCGATGCATGCATAATAACTGAATCTACTGCAGCCTCATAAATGACTGCAGAACAAAATTATTACCTCTGACTCAAGAACTAAACCCTCACAGTAGTAAGATGTGCTGCAGGATGGGATGTACTTGCACTCATCCAATTTTCTTAACTCAAAAACCTGAATCAGAATGTTGCTTTTTTAAAAATTGCTCAGATATGTGGAAGCGGTAAACATCTGTTTGGTGTATCTCGGTATCTCAGTAACAGAGCGGTTGACGTCACACATAGTCAAGTGTATTGCCTGCTGTCAGACTCGGTGCAGAAATGCTGGTTTCATTTATCTATTCAGTGCCTAAAGAAACAGCCGATGCTCAAAGATCCACATGGCGCCAGTCTCCAACTACCGGCTAATGTCGCGTGATAATTACGTCAACTACTGAACGTCATGTATGAACCAGGGGTCGCGTTAACCGAATATTTTCCGTCATTGACCGTTTTTTTTAAATGTGACGGAAAAATCTGAAGGCCATCTGTCATTTTGACAGATTGCAATTCACACCCCTGACCACTTGGTGGCGAATGACCTTATTAATAGGCTCTTGTCTCTCATCGCAGTTTGCGTTCCAAACATCGCGGAACTTTTGTCAGTGCGCGATTTCCTAGTACACCGATTATACTGATGCACACGTCAGAGCTCGGCTAACCATAGACCATAGACATATATACAATATATATGTATATATGTATATATGTCTATGCAGCTAACGGCTACCAAAATGGAATTTGCATACCACCGAAGCACTTCAACCCTACGGTACCGTCTAGGAGCTGTTAGAGCTAGCAGTCCCGTTCCGAGTACGGACAAGACGTGTCGGCAGCCAAAACTTTTTTTTTTTTTTACCATTTAAAGTCAATACTGTTCTGAAAAAAAGTACTTGAAGTTAATGAAACTTTAATGAAAATTAAATGCTACTGAATATGTCTTTATTATCATTTTTAAAAATTAAAGTGACAGGTGAAAATAGATTATGACGGGATTTTTATGACCTTGTCAGTCAAAATGACCGACAACGAAAAAGTCTCGCGCAACCTCTGGTATGAACCTTACATATTTGTACAGATTTGTTCTGAGACTAGACAAAACACGCACCAATCATTAATATCGTACTGCTTTTGCAGCCTCCAAAGTGTACTTGCATTCAGCTCATGTATATTTCCCTCCTGGGAAAGTGAACTCAAATGAAACCTTGGAACGCCACAATACTCACTCAGACAGTTGAATAGAAACCTATAAGTAGCTGAAATGTATAATTTCCATTTCTGATCATTCGGTTTGTGGTGCATAAGAAAGAACATTTGAGACGGCTCTGAAAGAAATGTGAAATAACACCTATTACAGTGCAGTACACAGCTTATGCCAACGCACGGCAAGTTGGATGCAACCATACAGAAGTATTTTACCTCATATGAACTTGCTTTTGATGGACATTATTGCAGTTTTAAGTGTTATATATTCCTAATGAGATGCCACTGCAGCACCCACTTAAACTGGAGCTTGTTAAATGGTACTCCTTTTAGTTCTTTGAACAATTATTGACTTATTTTTTTATGTGTTATTTGTTAGTGCCTGATAGTGGTACGCTACACGTGCGGTGCAGGTGGCAGCGCCAGCGGGGCCCGTGCACAACGAGGCTCCGGGTGATAACAATGACAAATGCAGTGACTGAGCAAGAAAATCCACACAACACGACTTAATGTATTGCTCCCTCGCAACGCTTTGCTTACCTGCACATTTTCGGATACGATCAGCACTCCTTCTCTGCACCAGTCCCCAGACCTGAAGTGTGGGAGGTGAGGAGGGAGAAACTTCCTTTTGTCTCACGGAAGACGCTGCGATTTTTTTCCGCGCGCCGGCAATTTACGGCGGACACAGACTGAACGCCTTGTTACCGCCAGTCACGCCTTGTTATTTTGCTTTTGTTATTCTGATTCTGCGACTGAAATAATACGGTGTGTGTCCGTGCGCGCGCGCGCGTGTGTGTTCGGCGGCAGTATTGATCTTTAAAGATTCCCAGTGCGGGCTGAAGGAGGATCATTTCCTTTTAGCCTGGAAGGTGGATGATTTCTCTGTTAGATGTATGTCATGTTGATAATAGTGTGACGGGTAAGGAGTGCATGAATAATCCATGAAGCAGAGATGTATATTCCGCCACTTGAAGTTGAGCAGCCATTATTCAACTTCACTTATTTTGTCAGAGACTCGCTGATATTTTTTAAGGAATACAGTAGATGTTGTGTAGAAATGCTTTTTTTTCCCCCAGCCATAATTCAGTGTGAGTCATACTTATCTGTGTGCTATAGTCAGTGAGTTACCATAAATCAAACGCACCTCTCTTTGGCTAGTTTATTCAGATGATAAGCTGTTTTATCACATGATTGGTGTATTGAGGGATGATAAACCCAAAAGTCACCACAGATAGGCAGTTAGGAAAACATCAGGACTGAACCGGCATAAATAATCATGAATATCCATCTTTAGTTTTACTTCCAAACTTCATATTTAGTTGCGTATTCCTCTGTCATGCCATCAAATGTTCAGTATTTAGCCAGCCTTATTTATGCTGCCCCTGTAGGTTTATCATTAGTACTTGTATTGTGGAGTGTGCTCCGTGTTTGGTCTCCGGTGAATATAAGATAAAGTGGAGATTTATGAGTTGAGTTCATGCCACTATATCCCCCCCTTTCCAAAGAAAAATGGGGGTGAGGCTGAAAACAGCAGAGAGCATGTCGTGCGGGGATACTTTAAATGCTTTGCGGCCTGATTTAATTGAAGCCGAGCAAATTCACCGGGGACAGAAACACTGTGGTTGTTTTTTTGTGTTTTGTTTTTTTTTTTCTGACAAAGCTTTACCCACAAATGATGACTATATATTTAGCCTGCTGCTACAAAGGATATATCCCTCTGTCCCGCTCCATTGCTGTGGTTAGAACCATGAAAACATCAATGTGTGCGATCTAATGTGGCAATAAAAACAGAGAGCGGGCTGGGGACCTGAGAGTGATTTGCCAGTTGTTGTTGTGGGGTATTAATGAGTTGTATGTAGTAATAACAGCCAACTAGTCAGTGGGCGAGGAACAATCGCAGCTGATTTCTTTGTCTCTTCACCCAGTAAATCACGTGTCAGTATCGTCCTGTCTGACCCGTGCAATCACTGGTGATTTGTATGCTTTTTTCAGAGGGCATAAGCATATGCTCACCATTTACTTCAGGATTGAATTGCCGGCAAAGGATGTGGCTATTACTTTTTATCACCACATTGATTTACCAGACCCATATTCCAATCAGGATATGCTTCATCGTACCGATACAGCGGGAAAAAAATGCCTCTCCATACAATTGGATAGTGTTACAACCAATCAGACCCATTTTGCTGCAGAGTTCAGTTGCGCTTCGATGACTACATTGCTACTCTCCTGTCAGTCACTACATAAAGCCCACCAATTGGCCCAGCAGATCTTTTTTTGGGTATGATCAGCTCCCAATGGAGCGGCTCCAGACCAAAATTCCTTTGCAAAAACTTTGTGGTCAGGTCGAAGTCCTGGGTACAGAAATATTGCACCCTTGAAATGTACTGGTGTAGTGCTGACATTGTCCAGAATCTAGTTGGTTCGGTTGTGCACAGTTAGGATAAAACGTGCCATTATCCATCGTATTCTTCTCCCACTCTGCCTTGCAAACCGACATACCTGCAAAGTAATAATACAAACAATACAAAGATTTGGATTGCACAACAAGGCAGACTCGTTGGTTTATTTGGTGAATGCTTGCAAGGCTCACCAAAGAATACCTTCACAACATTTGCCGTCTTACTGGAAGGTCCTTGTGCTTTCTGACATGACCACTGTCGGCTCTGATTTGTAGCAGCATCAGCAAAGTAGTGATTCTTTCCACCTTACAAAGGTGGCGGGAAACTCGGTTCATTTTATGGACTTGGGTTACCCTGACTCACTCACTAAAGTGATCTGGTTCGCTTGAGTCACTTGGGTCACTTGAGTTAGTCGTGTTGTTGTCAGTGAACCGATTTAGCTGAATCATCCAAGTCTACGGTGTTTGCGGTCAATCCGCTGTCTTTCTGCTTAGTCGCCTAGTGTACTTACAGAGGACTCATAGGATCCAGAGCTAAAAGCGAACTACTGTTTTTTACAATCTGGACCTTATTTCTAGCATAAAATACGATCACTAGTATCACTTTTGTTTCATTTGCACTCATTCAGGAGATAATTAGAGCAGCGTATATCCATATAGTGGGAGTGATCAGGGCACCGAGACGCAGCCTATAAATAACGCATTATCTGCCGCAAAACTAATTTATTTCGCCAATATTTAGTTATGATACGCTAGTGCTATTCCCCGTTGAGTCCGGAGTTACCTGTTATCATCATCCAGGGTCTGTAGATTGTCCTACAGACCCCGGATGATGTCTTATAATGCGTTATTTAGAGGCTGCGTCTCGGTGCCCTGATCACTCCCGCTATATTGATATACGCTGATCTAATTATCTCCTGAACGAGTGCAAATGAAACTAAAGTGATATTGGTGAGGAAACAATCGTATTTTATGCTAGAAATAAGGTCCAGGTTGTAAAAAACAGTAGTTCCCCTTTAATGGAGACCTCTGACTTGTGATTCCTGATTCAGTACGAAGATACGAGTCATTAACCCAGATGATTCCGAAACCAACCAGCTCCACTTCACATGAGCTTCATTTTCATAAAATTTCTGCAAAAGCCACATGCAGCTAGTAAACTGATTCCAGGCTTCACCTCTGCAACACAGATTATCAAATTTAGTTTGACCTTTTTAGCAGTAAAGGTTCTATCACAACACACTGTGCTTCTTTTACCGTTTCTTTGTGGTGTTTTCTTTTGCAAGCAATTAGCCAATGATTGCCTCCCCACATGCTACTATTTTGCAGGTGCACTGATGCTGCACTCAAACTTATAGCTGCACAAGACCATTGTGACTGGAGTAAAGAAATACAGAGAGTCAAAATAAACACCATGTACTCATTTTGGAGCGTAACGAGCTTTAAGATACTGAAGCTAAAATGCAGGCTAAAGCCAAATCTGTCACTGAAAAAAAAAAAAAAAAAAACTCAAATCTGCATACAACTGTATACTATTAGTAGTTTTATGACAATGGAGTCCTCACTTAACCTTTCCCACCTGATTGCCAAGATGAGCAAATCACGTAAAAACGGCAATTACACACAACCGTGTCCCTGAATAAACTGTTCAGCTGCCTGTTGACAGACACCTTTGAGTCTTCAGATTTCACACACCTTGTCTTTTCTGCTTTTCCTTCAGTCAGGAGTCAAGACTTCTAGACCTGCATCATATTTACTCCCCGGGGTTCGTTTCATCCAAGTCATTTCTTTTCACCCTCCATCCTTTTGTTTGTCACCAGAATCCTCCCTAGCTCGGCTTAGTCGAGGAAAAAAAAAAACAATCATTTAGCTGTAATTTCCATACAGGGGGCCTGCTGAAAGAGTGATATAGTATTCCTTGCATCAAAGCTGTCAGATGTATCTGTCACTGGCAAGACTATTTAAGGAAGAGTATTTGTCAAACGCACACTCAAACTAGGGCTGAGAGTACTGATAACGCGCAGTTCACTTGATGACGTTTCAGGGTCAGTGCCAGTGGTAATAAACTGTTTAATTGTATTTTACCAATACTTTTTTTGGTGGCTGTGCTGCTTTTCAGATCTTTAAAAAGATTTGCTGATAGCCGCAGCGCTGAAAGAAAAAGAGAAAGCTGCTGCGATGGCTTCATTTAAACATGTCTTTTTTCCCCCCCATGGGACGTATGCAGTTCCTAATGCAAATTAAAGGCGTCGAGTATCAAATGTGTAACTCTGCGTACATCCTGGAGATGAAACGCTCAGTTTTGTTCACAAATAGATCTTCTTCCTCATGATCTTCACTGATATTTTCTTCCCCCATTTCACCGCGCTGTCGCTTGTATTGTTGTCACCTGCGACAAAGTAAAACACTTCAGTGTCAGCCCACATGACTCCACGAACAGTAGGGGGTTCTCTCAGAGGTTGGAGTTCACATTTTAAGCCCCTTCATAGCTTTTTTTTCCGGCATGGTGAGCCTGCTTCTTAGTAGAATGGGTACACCTGACACATCCAACATGGAGGTAAACATACATCCTCCAGGAGAAATGAAGAACTGAACGCACTATTCCCTCTTGAGAAAAAAAAGTGTTTGATCGCTTTATCATGAACGGAGCTCTCCAGTCCTATATTGGTTTCTGTCTGATGAATGTTTGTTGTAAAAATTGCACACTGGAGTAAAACAAGGGCCTGTGCTATCTCACAGGGAGAAATAGCTAATTTAAAAAGGCTTTGGAGAGAATCCCTCCCGGACGAAGGACATTTGAGAAAGTGAATAAGCTCAGATGTGCATTTGCAAATTTCAGGGTAAACTGTAATACTGGTTTATCCAAAAAATACAAAGCTGAAAAAAAGGCAACTGGACATGTTGGGTTTCTTGAAACCACATTTGATATAGCATGACCTGCATGACGGAGAACCTTCGCAGATATGTAAAACTGGTTCTGTTCTTTGCCATTTCTTATGTAGGTATATACACCAATCAGCCACAACATTAAAACCACTGACAGGAGAAGTAAATAACATTGACTGTCTTGTGAAAATAACAATGTTCTGCTGGGAAACTTTCAGACCTGGCAGTTATGTGGATGTTACTTAGACCTATACCACCCACCTAGACCAGACCTGGCACCCCCACCCCATAGCAATGACACTCCTTGATGGCAGCAGCATACCCTGACACAGGCACACACAAAAAAACTGTTTAGGAACAACTCAAAAAACATGAAGAACAGCACAAGGTGTTGACCTGGCCTCCAGATTCACTAGATCCCAAACTGATTGAGTATCTGTGGGATGATCCACAGAGGCCCGTCCCCTCAACCCGCATAGTGGGGGCCCACAGGACACTCTCAGAAGGCCCATGTCCATTCTCTAATGAGTCAGAACTGTTTTAGAGGCGCAAGAGAGGCTTACATATTAGGCAGGTGGTCATAATTTTATGCCTGATCCGTGTATTTCATAATACATTGAACAATGAGATGGCAGATGTTTGGGTGCATGTTGACTGTTTAATCACCTCTTAGGAGACACATTTGATGTAAGTAAAAGCTAGGGCAACAGGGTTTGTTTTTGGTTTCTTGAAGATGTTTCACCTCCTTATCCAAGCGGCTTCCTCATTTCTAAATCCCTGGTGGGCAGTGTAGGTTTTTATCAGGAACATCCGTGGGTGGTGCCCACCTAAGACTGACATGATTCACGGTGTCTGTTAATGAACCCACAGTCACCTGAGTTAGAGGATGTTTTTCAGATTAACCGGGATGTTTTTATGTTCTTAAATGTTCATCCCATCATAAACTTCAATCTTATTTCCCTTTAATAAACCAACTACATCCACAAACTACTGCTAAGAACTGGATGATAGAGGGTCACCGCAGCTTATGCGTCAATTTGAAGAAGAGCATAGGGAGACTGTACACACACCCTCCCGCCGTTGCTGACGTACGCCTCCCCAGAAATGTAACTATGCGCTGCGGCGACACCGACCGCAAGAACTGTGATTGGTCTGCCTGGTAGTAGCGTGTTTCCGCTTCGGTATTTCCAGGTGCTTCTCCATCTCGAACAATTTTCAAATAGATTGTTTTGAATCAATAAAGATGGAAGACATCGAGGAACGGTTAACTGAAGAGGTTCGGAGACTCATCCTCGGCAAAATTTCGGTGAAAGTTTCAGTCGCCATTGTTGAAAGTGGGGCAGGGAGTGGAAAGTGATGCAGGAAGTAGGTGGTGTAGGTGGGTGGCGTGTTTACAGAGCGTGCCAGACTGAAGAGCGCACAGTGGTTTGCACCGGCGTTGGTTATTTGCACAGGTTAGGGCGTCTACGTCCCGCAGTACTCTAAATGAGCCTTAATGCCAACACCAATGTGGAGGGTGTTATTTTAATTCACCCATTTAACTGTAATCTCCACTGGCTGTGATTTACTTTATTTTAGCTGTGTCATACGGGCTGTAAGAGAGGCATTAGCAGTATCTAAAGATGGATGAGCCTTCTGTGATGTCACCTGTAGGTTTCTTGATAAACAGTTTTGAAGCTCAACACGGATTGCAGCAGCTGCCACCATTTTGACAGCGCCTGACTCCTTGCTTTTGGGGTAGAGCCGGGGTGGGCTAGTGGCGCCTAAGCAGACATTTGCGAGTCGTTTCAGATCTCCATCATCACAGTTTTTTTCTGTATCGCTCCCACTTTCATTTTAAAATAGGAACTTTCAAGTTTACGTTGCCCTTTCACCACTCCTCTGTGGACGCCGTCCGTTATTCGACATTGTGATGCACGGCTTCAAAACAGCCTGTTTCCCTAACGACCTTCAGCGCTGGAGTCCAAAGCATCTCATTCCCTTTGACCCTGTTTACCATTCAGACTGTAATTGTCACTTGCTCAAGGGTTTTAAAACCATCAAAAGCTTCTCAGTGCTGGGCGCATGACAGTATATCTCGGCTCTCATCAGAACACTGGGCTGCCAGAGAAACTGCCCTCCAAGAGCTAATCCAGCCCCCCGAGGTGCTGTTCCAACCAAACTAATTATTCTGTATAACCACAGCAGCTGGAGTACAGCCACTGCAGTTGGAAAATAAAGGTTTGGAGTGAAACATTACTATGTGATCCCTATCTCTGACCTTATTCTTTCTCTTCCAACCGATGTAGGTGACGTCCAATATTTCTCTCTGTTTCTCTTTGTCATAACAACCTTGCTGTGGAGCTCCTGCCCTCAATTTTATGTCTGATTTTGAGATTTCCGCCATCAAACTTGGGTGTGTTCTATTCGTGATGGAGACCCACCAACAGCGGGGGTGATGTCATGGAGCATCTTTCAGCCCTGAAGTCTTGACCATCCCTGGGCCAGCAAATATATCAAGGCGCTTTCCAGTGTGTTCTGCTCTCAGAGGAAATAGGTTCCCTGGGGCTTGGAGGCCTTCTCTTGATCCTGTGGTGATACCAAGGATTTACGGGGACTCTAGTGATTAGCCAGAGGGGAAATAGGAAAACAGGGCAATCGCTGCCAGTAGTCTCACATCAGAGAAATATGGACAAACACACACTCGTGTGTCTGGGTGTATACACACACACACATGAAAGCAAGCACACAAGCGCATGCATATGCAACAAAATGTAATAATATACATACTTCTTATTGTAATGCAAAATACAATTCTGCCAGTGTTGATGAGAAATTGTAGAGGTTATTTAAACTGCTGTTTTGCCACTTTGTTTTGGTGAACTCAGCATATGAATATGCATCCATTTCCCAACCTTGGAAATCAGCATATCCACACAAATCATATCTCCTTGATATTGAAAATGTTGTAGGAGTCCCATAAGCCTTGTCTAGCCTTGAAGATGAAACACTTAAGATACACCATTCCAAAACACAAGCTCTCTTTTTCTATTCACAATGCGTCACAATTTACGTATATTGTGTAGTTAGAGCTTTTAACCGCGGTGGCGTAGCCGGCATTTGTTCGAGATAGGCTAAGGCCAGGATATTACTTCTTTCCACTTCGTGCTGCAAACCGAAGCGCAGTTGTTAGCCACAGTAGAATCAGAAAGAGTTTAGCATTGACTTTGAAGCAGTTGGGTTTATTTAACCAGCTAACGAACCAGCTAGCAAGCTAAGAAAAGGGGTGACACTGATTAGAAAACATGGTCCAAATATGGCACAGGACAATCTCCAAACAAATCAGTAAAGTAAAAGCTGCTAAAGCTAAAGAAGACATAAAAATAGTTTTGTGTCATCAGACCTCAAATATATGAATGAGTGACTTTACTACTATCTTAAAATAATAAACAACAAGAGAACAGACATTTTTTGTTGGACACCACAGGCGCTGATTTGCCAGTACATTCATATATATGATCTATTTCCCTAATTCTTGACCACAGTATTATTTTTTTTACTAAAACCAATTACAAAGACATTGCCGAATGTCTCATCTCCCTGAGGACTTCCCACAGCTCTGCTCCCTCTCACGCTATGCTTCTGGGGTTGCAAAAAGCAATTAAAGGCGCCACCTGTTTCTCCATTCCTTCTGCCTCCACTGTTGGGTAATTGGAAACCTCTGTCTATTGGTGCTGGTGCTCGACCTCATATGCAGCTGATATTTCACACAGCTGCCCCTTAACGCTGTAAAATAAGACAGAATACTGAACTGTGAAACTGTTTTTAGGACATTATTTGTTGGGTCCGAGTGGAAATTAAAGGACAGAAATATATATATGTATCCTTCTTTTACAATTAAAGTATATCAACTTGATGCACAAGTGCTGTTGCTATAATCGCAATGAAGGTGTTTGTGTAGTAGGGAAGTATTTTGAGACAAATTAATCAGCAGTCACTGTTCTGACTACCACCAACAGATCTGAACGGGACATGTAGCCTCAGCCACCGCAGGGCACGAATGAGTTCATCGTGGATCGCGCAATAACCCCAAGTATATTACCAACCACCTATGGTGCTGAAACACCAAAACTTAATCATGCACTACCTCTTTTTATAGCGCTTCCCTGGAAGATGGTGAGAGAAAGGTGAGTAATACTATTTTTGCTTGAAAAGAAATTTAATCTGCATTCGACCAAACACCATAGCAACAACCAAGCGACTCTCACCAACCTGATGGAGAGTTCTCCGGCAGGTACCATGCAATCAGCACCTGTTACAGCCTCAAAGGTTCTACAGTATATCAATTAAAGGATCTTGAATTGCTTTACAAAACACAGCATTCAATTCAGGTAAGTAAATCACGAACATGTGTGACAATTTAGAGGAAATATTCAAATCTGCATTTGTTAGAGTTTATTTAACCTTTATTTATGTCTACTATTTTATTCTTTCAAGGCTCTCCTATGAGGAAAAGCCACACCAATAGTTGTTTATTCTCACCATTGGTTGCTTCCTTAAACTGTAGTCCTTCCTCCAAACACCAAGTTCCTTTTTTATCTGCTGTTACGGCCCAGAGCATGTCTTTCTTTGTGTCTAATATCCCCGCTGAACTTATCGGACCTGGACAACTTCATGATCAACACCGGTTCTTGGTTCCTCCCCTGGTCCGTCTTCCATCTCCACCCATTCGTGCGGTGTCTTAAGTGCTCCAAGACTGCATTTCATTCTTCCTGATCACCAGAGAGTGCCTGAGCAAATCTGCATGTTTCTCTGGCAACAGTTCTGCCATACTCCTAGTTGCTATAGCCTACTACGTCTCTGTCCATGTATTGTTAGCTTCCAAACAATCATTTGGTGGTTGAAATAAAAACACATCTCAACACCAATATTTAATGTTGCCACAGACACCCGATTTAAAACTCTAGTATGCTGTGAGAGAGGTTTATCTAGCACTGATTAGCTTAAGCAGCATTGTGTGAAACTGTTAGGCAACAGTTTCAATCTAAGAACATCTCAGTTTATATGTAAGTCTGCCTTATACAGCGATCAGCCACAACATTAAAACAACTGTCAGGAGAAGTAAGTAATATTGGCCATCTTCATCAGTATTCTTGTGGACGTTACTTAGACCTCTACCACCCACCTAGACCAGACCAGACCAGGCACCCGCACCTCTTAACAATGGCACTCCTTGATGGCAGTAGCCATCCCCAGCAGGATGCAGCCTGACAGGCATACACACAAAAACAGTTTAGGAACAACTCAAGAAATTTGAAAAACGGCACAAGGTGTTGACCTGGCCTCCAAATTCCCTAGATCCCAAACTGATCAAGTATCTGTGGGATGATCCACACAGGCCCCTCCCCTCAACCCATAGGACCCCGAAGGCCCCCACTAACAACATTCTGTTGCCAGACACCACAGGACACCCTCAGAAGGCCCATGTCCATTCTCTGATGAGTCACAACTGTTGTTGGACACATAAGGGAGACCTACACAATATTAGGTGAATGGTCATAATGTTTTGCCTGACCAGTGTAGCTTTAACACAAGATCTGTATCAAGTAGTATTTAAGCAAATTTTTATCATACAAATTTAACATGGAAAACTAAAAATGTGACACCCTTGGAAGCAGGCGGTCCAAGGTCTCAGCTTGAACATTTGCATACAGCTCAGTTCTCCTCAATTTGTACACCAGTCTTGATAGATTAGAAACATGCAGAAAAACCAAACAACCTCGCAATCTGCTGAACACTGCGATTGTGACTTAGATCTTAATGACGTATCCGTCAGCAGTTTCTTCCTCTTCCGTACTGTTTCAGGAAGCTGCATTACCAAAATGTCACCTCTGAAGGGTTCATATTGCCATTAACCTTTTCAGTGGCCACAATTTAGGCCTCATTAACATTTCTAGCCTCCACAAAAAAAAGCAAATTTTTCTGCTTTCACACTTACCAACATTGGATTTAAACAAGTACAATACCTGATCAACCATGAAATTGAGCACTTACTAGGTCCCGCTGGTGACAGAGGAAAATCAAGGTAGAATTTATGTGGCTGTTAGTGCATCCGGAGAATCGTATTGTCTGGACTTAGGATTGGAATGAAATATTCATTGCCCAAACATATTGGTTTTCTGCATGGAGACTGCTTGGCGAGGCATTGTCCAAGCAGAATCTTTTGTGTTAGCATTGCTGTTATGTATATGCGAATACATAACTGGATGCACGTCCTTGACCAAAGGAATACTCTTCAGTACTTTTGTGGTGTTTGAAAGAAGGGAATAATCAATCAAGCATGACGCAGTTGTTCCATACTGTTTTATAAATACGGTGTATTGCTATCCGGTCACACCAGAATGAGTAAAATGACCCCTTATGGGGCAATTTAGCTCTGACACTGCCTGCAATCCATGCCTCCTATTCTAATCAATTATAACCCATCTAAAATTGACCCTTTTCTTGCACTTTCAACTGAAAATTACTCTCTCAGTGGGGAGCTAACTCAGACTTTGGCACCATTTCATTTCTCTTTCAAACTATTCTCAGCAGGCCTCCACTATAAATCTAATAAAGAGCTGGAACTGTAGCCTTCTAACGGTATGTTCACATGGTGGTTATCACTTGTAATATGCAATCCTGCCTGTTTCCTCATAGCCTGCCGCAATGCTATTACCTGCTCTCCAGGTTCATGAAATCCCTTAGTTTGGCAAACCACACGGAAAATCACACTAAACTACCTGGTCCCTTGGCACCGAACTCAGTGGTGCTTACAGTGTCTTTGCACGAGATGGACTGAAGTGGGACCAGTCACAGGGAGGAAGGGAAAACAAAAACGGTGCTCGTGACGGTTGGATCAGCCGCTGATGCTCTGTAATATCAGTAACGGTGCACTTTACCCCGGTGGTTTACACTCACATGCAGCCTAAATTTATAATCCTAATTCCGTCATTAGACAGTCATGGTAATACGTCCAGAAAGGGCAAGGGAAAAATATCCGTGCTTCATTTATTTCATTTGATTTTGAATCCTCTCTTTTTACATCTTTCAGTTCAGAAGGGACACAATACAAAACGCAGACTTTTCATGGCCCATTAAACGAATATTTCCCTACATTTGCCTGCATATGGCGAAAGGCTGGACAGCTGTTCCCTTGCCATGTCCCTCTGGTGCTTTCTACCTTGCTGTCTTTAATGCTCTCCACTCCAGTAGTGACTGCTGTTGAAACCCCAATGTGTTGTGATGGGTAGAGAAATGACTGCTCATTCTAACAATAATATTGGAAGCATCAGGGACGAGAATGCGACCGCAGACCGAGCTCAGGATATAGTGCCAAGCATACCCAAAGGCCTACTGCAAACATAACAGTTCCTGTTTGCCATGTTTACAGACAGAGTCTAACTCTATCCAATCCCCATTTATGCCTCCGAAACATTCAGCTAACACTTAGTTTTATTCAGAAAAATCGCCGGGCCACTCACGGCTCGCTGATTGCAACGGATGATTGTCTGCCTTCAGTCGCCCTGTGTCTTTGCCCGCCGAACAAAAAAGATAGACCCCGATGCCAGTTTCAATCTGGTGATTACCTTTAAAATCAGCGTTCACTTGGACGTCGAATTTGGATTCAGTTTTTGCTCCTTTGAAAAATATGTGCATATGTTTTGTTGCAGTTTGAGTCATCTGAGTTTTGTTAGTTTCAGTCTCGGCCGGCCTCACGTCGGGCTTGAAGCTGGATGAATGTTGAACAAAAAGTTACTTTTACTTAAATCACTGCAGAGCAGAAAAGAGAGAGTAGATGGTGTGTAGGAGGCGTAGGGAGGGAGAATGTTCTGTGCTCATCTGGCTACCGAGAGACACGGACAAGGAAATGCATTTTGGACCAGTCCCATTTGCTGCGGTCTGTGTGTGCGATGTGTAGTTACATTTCTGGGGAGGTCCACATGAGGCTATGCTGTAGGATACAGGGCTATAGGCCTGATGCAGGATCGTAAAACTGGCTTGAACGACATTTTAGTCTATTTTCAGTTCTAATAATTACATAATCTTCCAAAAGTGAAGCTAGAATATTGTCAAAATGAAGGCTGCCATGTTCCACTGCGAACATAGTTTCCAACCACAGTGTGTGTAGCAGTGCCACAGGTAACACACTGATACCGCATCTCCACTATCCAGTCATTATACCGTGCAAACTCTGGTTGTGAACGAAGTCGACACGTCAAGATGGCGGCACCCGTCGCAATAATATTTTAGCTTCACTTTTACTGCGTGAAAGGAAGATAAAGTGATGCCATCATCTTTATATACATCTTTGTCTCTGGGATGGAGCCAAAAAGCTTTCTGTATATTTTCTGGCGTAGTCAGACTTGGCCAGCTGAGGGTACAGATTTTAAGCCTGCAGATCAGTGTCATTTAAACCCGTAAAACGCTGACGACTCCCACCATAAATTAGAATTATCACTCGTGATCATTGTTACCGCTGACACTGCATTTCCTTCTGCCATTACTTTTTAGTGTGCGCGCCATCATTTCACAGCTGCCGCGAATAGATTCCCCGCCGCTCTCGGTGCTGTGATCTAGCGAATCACGGAGCCGCGCGGGTTGTGCTCTCTGACCGTACACCAGACCGCAGACCGGTCGCGACCCACCGCAGCAGCCGGGGTGCGGGGCTTCGTCTCAGCCCTGTGTGGTCATGACTGCCAACGCTGTACCATCATCGCCATGGCAACCCTTTGAAAGCCTGCCAGCATCACTTGCACTCATTAGCGCATTGCAAAGGTGGTATATTGTTTCCCAGCCATCTGTTTTGACCACATTCCAATATCCATCATTAAACGGCTTTTATGCGGAATAAAAATGTGTAAAGTGCTAAGAGTTGAGAGTGTCTAACAGTTGTACACTGCAGACTGAAAATAGGCATTAGGCAGCGAGAGCTGTGGGCATCTCTTTGATCCAGACTGGAGTCACTGCAGCTATGAATTCATTAGAAATATCAGAAGACTGTAAAATACTGTTTATTACTGGCTAAAACAAAAGGTCAAAGAGCTCACTGGTCTGTGATTGTTGCGTTATTGTCTGACAATTAAAAGTGAGCTCGAGAAGGAGCTAGGGTATGTGTGAAGCCTGGCCATATTTTTATATATTTGTTTTATTGTGAAGCTGTAGCAGGAACAAAAAAAAAATAAATCCTCTCAGGGCTATTGTGGTGCTCTCTTCTGTTCTCTGCTTAAAGATTTTTTAGTCTGCACTGTATATGCTGTATATACGAGGCTTCAAACGCATGCACAGTAAATGCAAGCATGCTTCTCAGTGTGTGCTGACGCGCTAATCTGCCCTTCTCCAGCTCTCCGTGCGTGCGCGCCTGTGTTTGCACCGCACACGCTTCCTCACACGGCATCCGTCTAATTATGCACAGAGCAAAGAGACCATGAGACAATTCAATCTTTTGTAGTAATTGATCCTTCCACCTGAGGGCAGTACTTTCTAATCTAATATCAGATAAATCTGTTTCACATCTTCAATTAAACTACAGTACTGAATTGGCTTCCAGGATACGCTCACTTGTTTTAGTGAGTTCACCTCATGCAGTTTGCGAAGAAAACATTCGGTGTAATGGCTTGTAGTTCCGTCTTCCCCCTGCAGGATGACAAAACATGTCCTTGGATGGGTTTCTGGGAATATATTTCTGTGTTTCTGAGTGCAATCTGCATCTAGTCTCTAGTGAGGGATCAGGGATGGGTTTACTGGAGCTGTTAAAGACTTGTAAGACATAGAATCTGTGAACTTACTTATTCTTTCTTTTCACAGAAAGGTCTTTTTAAGGTTATACATTTCCACTATTATGTGATATTATACTACATAAAATTGGTCCTATTTAGATCAGGGACAGTCTGCTGAATTTTTATTAGGCTACGCTGAGAGCTGTTACTGTTCATTTTTATGTTTTTTTCCCATTTGTTTTTGCCTCACACTAAGCCGTGATGCATGCGGCAGTGCTCTATCGTTGTATTGCCGTTCCTCTTTATTCTATCCAGAAACAATTACGTTCTTCTTTACACAATTCAATTAATTTCACTGTTCAAAAACACATGCCCGAGGCGTCGTTTGTCCCCTCTTCCCTCATCCAAGACAATCTTTTAGCTGATGACACACATAGCCACCTATCGCCACAGAGGATAGGGAAATAGTTTTGTTGATAAATGAAAAATAATAATTTGAATGACTTATGCCGGAGTGACAATTTAATTTAGTCTGTGGTGTGGAATGTGTACCCACCAGTGATACGCTGTGAAGCCGAGCTAAATCTCTTCTTTTTGTCTTAGTGGATTGGAAATAAGGAGAGAAAAGAATTCATCTAGTTCTTTAAATTAATCTGGTGCTGCCAGTCACCGTGGACGGATCAGAAATTGGTTCTTGAAATAGTAATAGTAATTCAAAGCAGTACACAAACCTTCCAGTGGAACTCAGAATACTGTTTTTAGTATTGACCTGGGGCAGCTCTGTTAAATAATTTCTTAAAGTTGTATCCTACCAAGCTTAATTATAAAGAAATAATAAAGAAATTATAAAAGTTAACTGAAATAATTCAAAGTTCATGCTACAAGATCTCCACTCAAACAACTGATAAGACGGTATGGTTTTGTATTTCACGCTTCACGAAGCTTGTTTTTGCCAGGTATCATCTATTGTAACCCTAGGTGCTGCGCAATGTAACTGTCATAAGCAGTTCACATTGCCAAAGGTGCTAGCAATGATTGATCGGCAGCTAAAAGTGGGGGAGCAACCATTGCGACAGGAAAAAAAAAGTAGCCATCAGTAACTACATGTAGTTGAGAGTTACAGATGTAACCTGGGTTCTATGAATTTGTTGTCTCTGGTGGACAGGAAGAATGAAATAAAGTCTTTGAAGAAAAGTTTCTGTTGCTCCAGATCAAAGGGAAACTTTAGGTTCAGAGGAAGGATAACAGACTAAAAAAAAATCACACATCTTAAATCGAAAACACTGATGTGTCGTTTCCTTGCAAGCAGAGAAGAGACAGAGGGGCAGTAGACTGTGGGAAAATATTATGAGCGAGTGTTGGTGTAATTACTCTCGCTACCAGACGGAGGAGGCGAATGTTCTGCACTGTAGCTTTAAGACTTCATTATGTTGACTTCTCTATCAAGACTGATTACAAAAAAATTCTCGTTCCAGATAATTTTCATGTAATATATTCTCTTACTTAAACGTCTTTCTTTTCTGTGTGTGACAATTAGTTTTTCTGGCTTTTAAGATTTTGGTTAGACAAATGATACATTGATCAATCGCGGGTTCATCATCCTTCGTCAGAAAGCTTATTTTTTTAAGACATTTCACCCTCAATGTGCAAAGATTATCTGCAGACAAATTAAAAAAATATTGTTGCAGCCTAAAACTGTTTAACGTCAGATAGCTGTAGAGCTCTTATACAATATGCTATACAAACATAATCCTTATTTGTTATTCCGTTGTACTTGCTCTTCTACCATAAGCACACTGTAATTGTTAACCCATCAACCTCACATAAACCCTGGCATACAACAATTATTGTAATTAGGAATTATTTAAGTTTTTTATGTTTTACAAAATGTAGTATAGTTGTTTACTGTTTGTCCTTAACCCTGATATTTCAACAAATGAATCTGATGCTGCAAAACATTGGAAAAGGGATTTTAATTCTGCACATGCAAAATAATTCTATTAATACATTTAAACTGAGATAAAAAAAAAGAAGTAACTTTTGCTAATCTCTGGACTCCCAGTCAGCCCTAATTCCTTGTCTGCGTATGTCATTAATCTTCTTTCTTCGAGGATCATTAATGAAGCAAAGGCAATATGACTTTGTTTGATCACCCACTAACGGGATTAGTGTTTTAATGGAACAAACCTTTTAATAAGTTTGATGATAACAGCGGCCGATTAAAACCAGATATTCCTCTTAAGGAAGACATAATCAGCTGTAATTCTCACATTGGGCTGCAACTGAGTGGATGGGGTTGTTATCAGGAGGCTTAACAGTCTGTGACCGCTTCTTAAAAATGTTCAAAAGTGGGTGTTTTAAAAGTTTGTTGAGCCTTTTGCCTTCCCCGTGATGTTGCAGTGTTGGATACTGAAGATAAAACAAATATTTCTGCTAAATTATGCAAACCTATAAATGTAAAATACTACTTCACATGAGATCAAAAAATAAATAAAAATATTATAGTAAATTATAGCCCTGAATATTGAATATGTGCTTATGTCAGATTTATTTCTGCGAGGTATATGTAGACTGATAATGGGAAGTCCTGCTCTTTTCAAAGATTCGTCTCTTTTGGCTCGGCCCTCCCAGAAGAGTTATGGCTCCCAAACGGCTCCTAAGTGACTCTTCATTTAATTTCACTCAGAGCCTTTTATTTTATCCTAATTTAGCGATTATGAATGATTTGTGTGTTGGTAAGCAATTTTCCACTCGCTGTTTTAATAGAAGCCTTATTTGCAAGCATTTTTTCGTTACAAAAAATGTTGCTATTAACATTCAAGTGGAATATAGAAAAACACTGTCTTGTTGTTCAGTTTTTTAATGCAAACAAATACATGTCCAGGAAGAGTCTTTCCAAATGCAGCTAAAAACATTAAAACATTCACCTCCACCTGTATTTGATTTGATTTTAAAAATTCTGACTTAATATTAATGAAGGATTCATTCTTGTGGCACGTGTTTAACATTATACTGGACGTCTGGACATTTATGGTATATAAAAATGGACAAACCTCTGCAATGTCACCCATACAATTCCTGAACAGAGTCTGTAAGAGAGTCTCTGGCTGTTGCCACACCCCACTTAGTGATGTGTCATGCACAAAAGAGCCGGATCTAAGGGCCGATACTTGGTAGTGAATCAGAAGAGCCGATTCCCAACAAGTGAGCGGCTCCCCACAATTTATTTTTGCTTTTGCTTGTTCATCTCTGCTCGTGTCAGTACAGGGTAGAACTTTGTTTTGATGGGGACGCCATGTGGCCAATCACATGTGATGACTACATCATACCATTATGTGAAAGCAGAGACTGAGTTACAGCAAACAGCGGCGAGGAAACAGGCGCACGTAGTTATGTGTGACACCCGTAAACGAAGCAGCATCTTGCTGAAATTTAAAGACATACTGCAAAATGAAAATAATATTAGGAGCAGGCTCCACCACAAACCTGCACAGGGACAATTATACTGTTTGTTTACTGCGTTCGGTTCTGTTTTTGCTTGTTTGGATTTGATTGCAGTATTTTGTTCATTTGTTTGCACAATTAAATTTTTATTGAAATATTAATGTTGTTTGGGACTAAAATATTAGGCTATAACTGATACTAAATAAAGAGCCATTCGGGAGTCGAAATAGATCGGCTCTTCTTTGGGAGCCGTGGCAAAAGAGTCGGCTCTCAGAAAAGAGCCGAACTGCCCATAACAATCCCACCCTCACCCCCACCCCATACAGTTGTCATGAATTAAATTAGTCGCAGAAACTAAACAGTTATTGTGCTAGGCTGTTTTTCTGGTGTAAAGTTGGACATTTTAACATTGAGGTCTATGGGGATTTACTTGCTTTTGGGTGTGCCCTCAAGTGGCCATTTGAGGAACTGCACTTCTGTATTGCCTTTATTTTTTAGCCAGAGAGAATTTAAACAGTTTTCCTAGCTATTACTTCGCTCCAAACGAATGCACGAGCCAACAAAAAATGATGTACTGTACATAGCCTTAAATGACAGATTTTACTTTTCCTTTGGCAGTAAAAATGCAAGTACTGGGTTAGATATGGTTTTGTCTTATTGTCTGTGAGGGTCATATTTTAGAATATGAGGCACCTGCATATTCAACAATGTCCGAGTATTTTGAGGAGGTTTTGTGGCTGGCAGGCATCAAACGTAACCTTTTTGCCACGTCCCCACAGTGCACTTTCCCCAGTGCCATTTTGCAACAATGCAAAATGAGTACTTTCCATTCTGACGAGCTCCTTTACGTGATTATTCTTTTGCCTTTTTTGTTTATTTCTACGAAGATACTACATATGTATATTTATGCTTTAAAAATGCCAAGGGCTGCATGTAATTTGCAAAAGACTCAGATTTCCCTGGACTTGCCAATTACGTCCACGCAAAGACGCAGTTGGGGTCAAAAGACGGTTTTAGACTGATTTTCTTTGTGTTCCTCTGTATAGCACAGTCTACTGCTTCCCACTGGCTATGTTTCCATGTGCATTTCTCATGAGACCTTATGTTTACATATGTGAGTAACTCGTGGCTCTTTTACTAGAAACTAATCCCTCCCTTAAGCACCAAATAATAACTCCCTCTGTATGTTAGACAACCCGAACTCTTCTGTAAAGTACATCCACATATACACTACCCTAAATGTCCTTCCAGAAGGTTTACGAGGTAATTTATTTCTTTGAATCTTCTCTAATTTACGATCCGTGCCCCTTAAAAAAAAAAAAAAAAAAAAAAAAAAAATCACTGAAACATGCATGGAGTTCAGCTGCATTAATGAACAAATGAGGCTGATGCTGAAAAAGATGAGTTTCCCACATCAAAGCTTCTGATAAATCAGATCACCCTCTGCCATATCAGGGAAGCGCATTCAATTAAAACTTTTAGGATTTCATTTAGTTGAGCCCCTATATTTTAAATCATGGTTCGATACCCTTGCTTAATTTCAACCGTGCCAAAAAGAGAATCTTCTGGATATTCGACTTTTAAATAATTATTTTAGTCGTAATTTATTTATTCCTTAAATGTTTACAGTTGGTTCCACAGATTCTATACCAGCTCCTTCATTTCATTTCATAGCGTCACACTTGGATAAAGAATAAGAAGCCAGTCATAATAAAATAAGGCAGTTTATCTATCTAAGTTTCTGAACAGACTTTGGATGAGCAACCTAATTTCCATTCAGTGTCCTTGCTCTCATAAAATTCTAATTGAAAATTGTCATCTCTAATTGATACCACAATTAAAGCCTGGGCGAGAGAAGAGAAAAGACAATGAGCTGATAGGAATAATAATCTTAAAGGCAATACCATTACTTTCATTGTCAGTGTAATAATAATTTGAAGAATGCTGCTTATGATTTACTGAACGAGCTAAGCACTATTACTGCAGATGGTTGTTAAAGATACTTGGAGGACATCCACGCCATACGCAGTTGTAACATTTAGTTAAAAGCCCAGTCGATAAGCAATTTGGGCTAGGCCTCCAGTTTTTGACATCAACTAATGAAGCCAATGAGTGCAGAGACAAGACAGAGTGATCTCAATTGGAGCAGTTGTGCTGTGCTGCTGTTATATGTGATTAAGAAGATGCACCGACTCAATTACAGACATCTTTTAGTTTTGTTTCTTTGTTGTTTTTTTCTAAGCGAGGAGCTTTCAGCACGGCTTTAAGTGGAGGGGTTCTTCCAATTTTAAAATCCACTTGTTTTTATCATAAATGATGATTTGTCTTTTGGAGTTTATGATTTTAATTTTAATTTTAGGCAAAATGCGAATGTGCAATGGCCCCCCTGACTGCAGGAGTTTTAAAATTCTACCTGATTTTGAAATCTTAAGGATGAACTTCACAGATCTTCTTCTCCATTATCTCAAACTTGCACATGCACAATGCATTTTTTACATTGTCGTGCCAGATCAGGGAACACTGAATGCACCGCCTCACATGATCTCACAGAGAAACTGATCTAATCTACTGATCCACACTCCTGTCCAGCGGGTGGCAGTATTGTACCCGCATACTGGTTTGCCAACCACTAATCAGACCAAAAGAAGAGGAACTTGGAGAAAGTTTGTAATACTTTGCAGAGAAAAAAAAAAAAACTAAGCTAAAGGCTAAACAAATGTGGATGAGAAAATGGATGTAAAATTTAAACTGTCAGTTTTAATTTACTTTTACAGTAGTATGCTAGCTAACCTTGGCCTGAAGGGATGTAGTTTTTATTGTTGCTTGGCAATGGTGTCGGCTGCTGCTGTAGACTCATTTCTGTCGTTGGTTATTGTGTCTTAACCATTTCTCATTATCAAACATGTTTGATTTTAATCAGGGCAACCTGAGGAGTTTAGGGAGTGACTCTGCAAACCCTCACTTTACCAGATAATCTGGGGACTGGTGGTCATTACTGATAATACTGTGTATTTTTTTATATTTTTTTTTTTACACAGTATTGTATATAACACATATAATCATATCTGTTTCTATGTGATGAAGCTACTGGACACCGAATTTCCCTCGGGATAAATAAATAAAGTATCTATCTATATAGCTATCCATAGATACACTGATCAGGCATAACATTATGACCACTGGCAGGAGAAGTAAACAACATTGACCATCGTGTGACATTGCAATGTTCTGCTGAGAAATGTTGTTTGGATGTTACTTAGACATGTACCACCCACCTAGACCAGGCCAGGCACCCCCACCCCATAGCAATGACACTCCTTGATGGCAGCAGCCATCCCCAGCAGGATACTGGCACACACACAAAAACAATTTAGGAACAACTCTGAAAACAGACAACTACTGCCACTAACAACATTCTGTTGCCAGACACCAGAGGACACCCTCAGAAGGCTCATGTCCATTCTCTGGTCACAATTGTTTTGGAGGCACAAGGGAGACCTAAATATTAGGCAGGTGGTCATAATGTTACGCCTGTATTATATTAGGAAGGTGGTCGGTGTATGTATTCATTATTTTTAGCTATGAATGTAGTTGGACTGATTTCATGTATGTAGGTCTTGCAAAGGATCAGCTTTTCTAGCATCTCCATCCATGGGCAAATTCAAAGGCAAGCAGGGTAGAAAAAAAAAAATCAGATCTAATGCAATATTAACAAGTGGTTGGAGGAATACATGGGGTAAAACACACATCTGGACCAGATGTTATCATGTGAAAACCGAGCAAATTTGTCAGTGGAATTATTCACCACACTCAGGAAGCGCCATTACCAAGGGAGTCCTGCACATAGCTCTTGTGAACAAGCGATGTGCTGCGAATTATTATCATAACAAATATGCCTTTCCACCCACAGAGACTGGAGTTATTTTGCCCCCTCTCATCTTCTATTTGCACATAGACAAACACTTCTCTGTAGCTGTGATATGGGGTTAAGTGCTTTATGTGCACCGTGGTTGGGCCATGTTGCAATTTATTTTCTTTCTTTTTTTTTCAGAAATGGCAGGAGTTCATACACAATAACAGAAATTAAAATTGAAGAGTAGGGAATTGTGACTTATTCTGACACTGTGTGGTTACACATGCTGCAGGTTCTTTAATTAACAAAGGCTTTACAGAACAAGGCACAATAAAATAAATGTGATATTAAACGGAATATCTTCACAAATCCTAATGTTATCTGACGTCCCTCTTAAAGTTAAGCGGCCGCCACGGGAGAACATGACACTGCTAATGCCGCTGTTCCATATGATGATATATTAAAGATCTGTGCAATATATGGTATGATCTGTGCAATTACAGGGTGGAGACTGGGTGATATGCGACCCAATGAGCAACATTAAGTAAAGTAGATCAAGCTGTGTAAACCGCAAAAGCAGGCAGATGCATTTTAGGTCCACTTAACCCCTTTGTGGTAAACGTACACGCGCAAATTAAAATCCATTAATAATGATCACATTCTACGGGTGAGCTATTCTACCCATATGGGAGGGGTCTCTTCCAGGATTAGCTGACTACCGTTCGCCTCATCATCCCCAGGGTGTTAAGTCATTAAATGGTTGGGTGAGCATAAAAAATATGTAAATACCATGGCCACCTTGGAGTGACTTGAACGCTATTCTTGTGGGAGTTTAAAGTGGCACTTGTGACAGCTTATTCTGTCTCTTTACACCAAATGGTGGAATCTGTGACAGGAAAGTGGAGTCACCTTGAAAGAGAGTTACCTTGATTCTTGTAATGTACCTTGTTTTGAGGGCAGATGTTTTCTTAAAGAAACAGTGTAGATTCTTCAAACTTACAAAAAACACTTTATTCTTCTTTTATTACCTCTGGTTTGTCACTGCAGCTAGTATTTGAGTATTTATAGTACATGACATTGAGTTGTGAACAACAAAAAGCTTTAACACTGTCATATGTGTAATTAGATGTAACAAAAGCCCAACAGTGGCAAAACATAACTTGGCTAAAGGCTCATTTAAGGTACTGCGGGGTTCGACGCCGTAACCTACGTATGTAGCCTACGCAGGTGCGAGCCCTTTATACTTGTGCGCTCGTCAGTCTGGCTCGCTCTGTAACGTACGCCTCCCAAACGCTAGCCGGCGCTGTGTCTTTTTTGCCAGTCGGGTTCATTTTTGTTTCCACTTCCTGCTTCACTTTCTACTTTCTGCTTCCAGCGGTGGTGACTGAAACTTTTGCCGAGTCATACAAATGCTTGTATCGCCGAACCTCTCTCAGGTAACCCTTCCTCGATGTGTTCCATCTGTATTGGCCCAAAACAGTCGATTTGAAAATTGCGGAGAAGCAACCGGAAATAGTAAAGTGGAAGTACGCCATACCTACAGCGTCAAATTGAAGCAGAAGCATTAACCGCCTATTAGCCAGACAAAATTCTTATCACACTGTGAGTCTGGTAACACTCCATTTGAATTATGGGGCATGTTTAAACTAAAAAATGAAGTATGCAACATGAAGCAATTGAGGCATTCTTGGCACAGGCCTCAATAGCCGTAAATGGTCCGTCTTTTATTTTATATACTTTGGTTTGTATTTGGTTTTCCTTAGTACAGACAAATACAAGTATCTGAGTAAGTCGCTGTTAATTTGATTGATCTGGCAGATTTTTGCTGGAGCATGATAAACCCCCAACAGAAGGTTTCCAGACAAGCTTTCTGCAGTTTGTTGTTGGGGGAATTGATCCAGTTCCCAGGTTAGGCACAGCACAGAAACCTGTAGAAAAAGTTCAGTATTGGTCATTATTTATCTTTATTGTCAGCATTATCAGTATTAGATTACTCTGATATGTGGAAAGAAGGGTTGATAGAAATTGTAATCAGATTCTAATCTTAGCAAGTTAAAATAGTAATAAAAGAGAACCATTATGGCATCCAAGCGACACATTGTCTGATTCATTAGCAATAAGAAATTCAAGAATTTGACGGAACAGTTAAGTGTAAAGAAGCCTTGTTTTTGTTTTTATATATTTCAGGAAAATTACAAGTGACGGATGGTTCCTGTAGAAAAAAATGCATCATGTAGAGACTGCATTAGTTGCATTACTTACAACCAAAAATGGCCTGTCCCTTAAGAAGACTGAGGTTTATCTTGAAATTCTAATTTAGCTCGTGCACTCTGCCTCTGTCATCTGCTGCTGTCATAGTAATGAGAGCTGTCTCAGGTGAACAATGTGGCATTTACTTATTGTCACAGTAACAAAGACACATTCTGATTTGAGTCTTCAAACACGAGTCACTCTCAGGTCGCATGTCACGGGATTCACCATTGCATAGTTTACCCATGTGGTTCTGATAGGAGAGCTGAAGTGCAGCAAAAATAAGAAAAGAAAATGACTGCAACATAAGATTTGTCATGTGTGGTTAAAATTCACTCAGTGGACAGTAAGAACAAAAATAACAATCACAAAAAACATGACCTTTATATCGTAGAACACAATAACACTCCAGCACTACACTGTGTCATAGTAGTCTGCCTAAAACTGAAATAAACAGCACACAAAATTTGCACCTTGATGGTCAAGTGTATATACAATATGGAGACAGTCAGCAAGGATTTCTTCTGTCAGTTATATGCTACTTCATGTTTACATTAGGGCTATCTATAGATTAAACAGAATAAATATTTGATCGCGATTAATCGCACGATTCCGATACAGTTAATGCACAGATTTAAAGTTAATTCCACTTTTATTATCTTATTATTATTATTATCTGTTCTAAATGCACATTAAATTATATTTTTCAGCACTTCTTTCAACATGGAAGTGGACAGATATGCTTGCTTTGTGCAATTGTCTATTATTAACAGATTAACATCAATTACCATAACCATACTTCCGTTTCTGCCAGCTTTGCACTTTTTTTCCCCCCACTTTAAACACTGTGATTGTCCAGTGAAGGGTCACGGGGGGGCTGGAGCAAATCCCAGCTGTCATCGGGCAAGAGACGGGGTACGCCCTGGACAGGTCGCCAGTCTATAGCAGGGCTAACACAGAGAGACAGACGATCATTCACACTCACATGCACACCTATGGCCAGTTTAGAATCACCAATGAACCCAATGAGCATGCCTTTGGACGGTGGGAGGAAACCGGAGTACCCGGAGAGAACCCACACCGACACAGGGAGAACATGAAAACTCCACACAGAAAGGGCCAGTCGGCCTGGATTTGAATCCTGAACCTTCTTGCTGTGAGGCATCAGTGATAACCACCACACCACTGTGTCGCCCATAATTTAATTTACTGCTAAAAAAAGGTAGTAGTTTTTTTTTTTATGAACTCTGCACCAGGCTAAACTAAAACATTGTGATTATAAAAGCAGACAGCTGCATGCGTGATCTCACACCAAAAGTAGAACATTGAAGAAAGAGTTAAGAACAACTGAAGAAAAGAAGAAACACAATGACGGGAAATGCCAGTAACTATCCAAATTACAGCATACAAAGGCTTTGCTGCAAAGCCGTGAAACATTTGCATGCCCTTCACCTTCCCGTTGCGTCATAAAATGCTTCATCAATCACCTCCAGCGTGTTCTTCCACTTCTTTCATCTTATTACGATAAATTATAATTCTTTAGAAAAGAATGTTTTGTTACAAAGGGAGTTTGACGCGAATCATCATGTGAGGATAAAGGGAGGAAAAAAGACATATAACAATTTAAATGTCAGACATTTTGACTTGTTGCAGCAAAGAAAAGCACAGGTGTATTGATGATGGCGCAGTTCCATTAAATGTCCCGGTGAGCCATGGAACAAAATAGACAAAAGCAGGACCTCCTCCATGAGGAGTACAAAAGTGATTAGGACATCTGTGTTTTCCCTACTGTCCCTAAATTCCCTTGATATGTTAATTTTAGTATGTTTTTGTTTTTTTGTATTGTTTGGGCCTCACAATGCACTGTACAAATATGACATTTTAGGACAAATATTGTACTGTTTAGACATCACAGTGTTTTTTTCCCATGGATGCATGGGATATTATAATATGACAGTATTTAATTAGTATAAAACATTCAAGGTTTTTCTGTTTTATTCGCGTCATTTATTAATTTCACAAAAAAGGTGGTTTGACCCATTGTAATGTATCCAATGTACTAAGGCAAACACATTCATAACGTTATACAGTAGCTGAAATAATAACAGAAAAAGTTGCTGTAATGTTATTCCTACGCGCCCGGACCTTGTTTAATATTTCCAGCATGAAGTCATATGTCCGGGGAACACAAATCACAATTTGCACTTCGAATTACCGCTGCTTCCTAATATTTCATGAACTCTTGTTTAATAGATGTAACAAGAAAGTTTTGGCCTTTTCGGACAAAGTGGGCACTCATAGCATTATTCAAATCAGACCCTTTAAGGCATGACTTTTCCCCGCTGAGGGCACTGTTAAAGCACTTAGTTAAAACTTTGACCCGTGCAGCGCCGCTGCCGCAGAGTTGGTGGTGCAGGACCGCTGCTGCTACAGCAGAAGTCCCAGGTGGGAGTTGTGTGCAGACAGTAAGACTTGTAGTCTACTTGTGTCAGCAGGGATTGTGTGTAGGCTTGTGGGCGTTATATAAAGAAAATCGTATTGTTCTGTCTCTTACGGCTTGAAAAAAAAAAAAAAAAAAGTACTCTGACCAAGTAAATATTCAAAGCTGGCTTCCTCCTACAGTCGAATTTTAAATTTGACTCAGACGGGGATTTGGAAATGGGCATTACTTTAAAGGTTTCCTTGTCTGATGCATTCAAGATTACATGTAGACTTTACGGAAAAATCAGCTTCGATGTTGTTGTATTTGAGTTTTTTTGGCAAAACCAATATAAAGCGTTCTAGGTTTCATATATACAAAGCTTTAGTTTGATTCCACTTGCTTCAGATGCAAAGCATTGCTTCTGCTGCTGCTGGTGAGCGGGTTAGATGCTGAATCCCCGCATGGATCAGTCACACTAATAATGAAATCATTTATTATGCAGTGTCTTTGTATTCTTGCATTTATGCATTCACCGAGGACATCTGTTCAGTTCTGCGTTACGTAGGGGGATTCATGTGGCCTTAACGTGTTATTACCAAATCAAAATACATGGAGGAAAATAATATAACAGAGCAAAGGGCAAGTAGTGGAGAGTACAACTGAAAACAAAGAGCTGCTTAATTAATACCAGAGAATTCAAATGTTTTATTTGTATTTACAGTTTAACCATTTAAGATATATTTACAATGCCAACTACAGTGTTAAATTTAAGATATTAAACTAAATATCTGCATTTGTTAAATATGTCACTCGCTGGCAATAACAGCTTGGATATGCAATATTTTAAACCTCTGATAATCCACGCTGATTGCTTGGCAGCCTGTGGATTACTGAAACTGCACATTGTTTGTTGGGCCTTTATTCATCCAATCACGTAAGTAAACGTTTGTGTTCCCATGTCTAAAATAAAATGGATGTTAAAAGTTTGCTGCTCCTCGACGGCCAAAAGCACTTGCGGCTATGCTCGGCGTCAAAACTCCGGTTTCACGCATTGTTCACGTGATGCTGCAGCATAACCCACATGCTTTACTTTAATGGGGCGAGAAGATACTGGACCTCAGTGCCCAACAGTGGGCCGCATAGAGAAGTGAAAATCAGGAAAGCACATACAAACAGAGAAGAGGCGAAAGGTTCACAGGCTTCGAGCATGACTGCCGTTCACTGCTAAATCCCATTCCTTAACCAAAACAAACCTGGATACCTCATGTTCTCTGGTTCTCGGTGTAATTGGAACAGATCAATTGCGCCTTTATTACACGAATAAGATGGATAACCTTGTCCGGCTTCCCTGCTATTTTAATGGGCCACTCACAGTCCCTGCTCCTTGCCTCTCACTAATCCCTGTGGAGCCTATACACTTTTAATCCTCCCTGCTAGACGGGTAACACAATGTGGGCTCATCATCCATCCAACCATAGAACCTCCCGAACACTGCAGAAATGAAGGGTTCCTGAGGGGTTCATCAGAAAGCCTCGGGGGGCTTTAAGGATCAAAGACACTTGTTACAAGCTCAGGTTTCTGCAAAGGTTGAAAACTCCATAGGAAACATTGCATGCTTTAAGAAACGATCGGATTGTGACACTTTAAAATCCCAAACTGAAGCTAGATAGCAATATAACTACAAGTATGCCATTTGCAGAAACCCCACACATAATTACAAGTATTCCTATCCAAGCTGCACACTCCAGAAGATAAATGAATGACACAACAGCATTTGTAATGATTATTATTGATCTGTATATCCGTAGATGGATCATAACTGGCAGACTTTAAATGTGAGCCACAATGCATTTGAAAATTGATTTACACGGGTGTTTACTTTCCAATAGTTCCAGGTGGGATAGCATCAATATTTAATTGATATTATCAGGTCAATAAATATTTAAAGATGTCACTAACTTTTATTACTATTATTGATCAGTCTTTAATCTTTAAGCAATACATTGTTCTAGATAATGTGGAAAAGATGTCTTAGTCCAGCTAATAGTTCAAATGCTAATTAATTTAACCCTTTAAAGCACTGAAAAGCAGCAAACTCATATCTAGAATAGCAGGTTATTGTCATTGTCCGGTAAAAAAAAACAAAAAAACGAAAACATCCGTCCATTTATTCATTCATTTTCTGTAACCACTTGTCGTCTGGAGGGTCGCGGGGGGCTGGAGCCTATCCCAGCTGTCATTGGGTGAGAGGTGGGGCAATGAAATACAGGTTAGCGATAAAAACAAAAGCTATAGCAGCATTAAGATAAAAACTACAGCAGTAATGCTCAATAAAATCTGCAGCATTTAAAAACAGTTTTTAACGATTAGTAGTGGAGGCTTTTTTTAAGTCGATTGGTTCTGGCTTTGATGACTCTGTGTCGTTTTCCGGAGGGCAGTGTGGTGAACCAGACAGTGCTTGACCAGTTCCAATTCCAATACCGATTCCCATTTAACTGTTTACACGGACGCTAACCAAAATCATTCAAAAGGAAATCAGTGTTTAGATGCCCCCAAACGAGTGTTTCAGAATAGAACATTTTTGACATGTGCAAAGTGTAGGGGACTGGGAGGTCACTGGTTCGATTCCCACTGTGACCATGGCTTCAGCACCTACCTAAAATTCCCCCCAAGTCACCTTGCGTGGTTGGCCACTATGCTCACTTGGATGCGTTAAATGCGGACAACAAATTTCACGTCTGCGTGTAAATATATAAGTTGATCTGATTTTGCGGAGCATCAAATCTGCTGCAGGTCGGTTTATTGAAAACGCCGAATTTATTCAGCTAACCAAGATGGTGCCACGTTTTCAACGTCGCTGACCACATCGATCCCGGCTTCATTCATCTTTTCAAACACAACTTGTTGTTCTGCTACCTCCATGGAAACGTGTTGCAGCGCTGATATCATGCCATTGAACAGATTTTTAAAAGTTTATAGCGTCACATTCCTTCCAGTCAGGCCAGTTTGTTGTGATTGAGGTCATTATTTACTTGCTGTGAATCCAAGTGTCCACGTAAACTCTGCAGATGTTATTCCGTTTCATTTCTAGTACAGTATACGTAACCTTTGTTCACCGACAGATGGTTTTCTAATGTGATTCGTCAAATTTCAGCCAATTCAAAGTGAAAGACACAAAAAATCTATTGCGAACTGATAAATAAGAGGTAAAAAAAATGGCTGCACAGCCACAGTCACAGTCAAGAGATCCATGAAATGCAGACTGCAGAAACATCAGAGCAGCATCTGCCTGGCACAAAGAACCAAAGTGAATAAAATAAAGCACCCAAAAAAAAAATAAAAAAAACACAATAAAACACAACTATACAGACAAGGCCAAATACACTGAACACGTGTAATGACAGTCATTCAGCTGTGATATTATTGTAGCCATCTGCACGCTCATCCAGGTTCAATATGAAAGCCCAAGCAGAAAAGTTTCGGAGAGGAAGTGTTTCTTTGATTCTTTGAGCTTTCCAGCAAGCTTGATGTTGCTGAGCAGGGAATATTCTCAGGGTGCTGCGCTGATGCTGTTTGTTCTACTCTGCGTGGACTCTATAACATCCTGTATGCCGGATGTATCCCTGTGCATTCAGTTGACTGATCAGAGGAGACAGACGGCCGGCGCGCACACCCCTGTACATTCAAGGAATAAACAGCAGAGGTTGAGCAATGGGAAAGTCTTTTATCTGAGGCACGGCATGCGGTGTGATTAGATGGGCTTCATTGTGAACCACTTTGTGAAATTCATTCACTTTAGTGTTTCAGAAACAATAATCCAGTCTTAGCACAAAGTAGAAACAGAAAATAATTGTGTATATGTTTTAAGATTGCGAAAAAAAAGATGACAAAGATACAACTGACTTTATAAAATCATAAATGTATTGGTTTAATCCATAGACGGTATAAACGATGGCGGAACTGCTCCTTAAGAGTGAAGCCAAAGCAAGTAGAGCGCCCCCTAGTGACAGGCTGCAGTATAGGTCATAAGCTCCACCCCCTACATGTTAGTGGAAAGTACACATCAAATAATTTTTTTTCAAGGATGGTTTCAGTCATTTTATGCAGATAATATAATACTGTTGCATATTCAAGTGTACATTTTTCTGATAAGTTTCATTTTAGCTATAGAAACAAAATGTGACATCGTGAAGACTACAAGTTGCCATGCCAACTGCTCCATGAATCAGTCCTGTAAGACCGAGAGAGTCGGGGAAAAAAATAATTTAATAAATAAGTACAGTCTATGATCCAGCATTTCCTTGTAACTGGTGGAGGTAGAGCATATCCCCGGGAAAATAGTGTCAGGCCAATGCAAGGACATGAGCTTGTGTTGTCCATATTTATATACAGTCTATGCTTTAATCAAATCATTAGATGAGGCATTTGAATAGAGTTTTTTTTTTTTTTTTTTAACTCTTTCCATGCCAAAGCATCGCCACCACCATCTGTTTGTTGACCGTGCAGTCTCAGAACAAGTAATTGGGATCAGGCCTTTAATCTAATAAGTATCTATCCTCTCCATCAACATTACTAACTCTGCATTTGTGTCAGACTGTGGAGTACAAACAGGGAGAAGATCAATAAATTGCCATGGTTCAATAAGTGTGTAACCCCGGGCCTTGCTTTAATACCAGCCTCTGTGTCATAAACCCCAATCTTCTGTACCTTGGATTCTCTGATCAGACAGACTCTTATATCTCCTTTCACAAACTGTGCCGATTGCAACGCTCGCCTCCTCCCCCTCCTCCTTCATTCAGCCTGGATGCTTTTTCACTTAAAGCCTTCGGATTTCTTTCTTTCTTTCTTTTTTTTTTTCTGCTTTCACAGTTTTGACAGGAATTTTCAAGCAACTTGCACCGGACATCTGTTAGAGAAATGGTTAGATTTAATGGATAAATATGTTATGACGTGGCAAGGAGAAAAGCAGGTCGCTAAAGATATCTATAAAAAATATATATATAACAAATAAAATAATAATTATAACACCCATGTGTGAAGAAACGGGTTGTCCGCTAAGAAGCTGACATTAGATTTATACCTCTTTAATCAGATAAACTGTGAAATCTGTTACATGAACACTGTTATTATCAACATTTTACAAAAAAAACAAAAAAAAAAACAGCTTTGTGTCTTCTGTTGAAAAGAGTAGGACCTCCTGTATGGAAACCAGGGAACCAATAAAGCTGTTCCTGCTGCGGCTGTGTGTCTTCCGTGCAGCCCTGTCACTACTAATTTGTTTTGCCAGATATGTTTTGTGGGAAATGTAATTGCTGCCTAGATCAGTGGTCCCCAAAGAGAGTCCCAAAAGACAGATTTTTTTACTTTTTTTTATCGGCTTCATATTTTTAGGCCAGGATTTAACCACATCAAAAAAAAAAAAATAATAATTAAGATGGTTACAAGAAATGTCAGGCTAACACTGAAATCACCATATCACAAGCCCTGTAAAACGGATGTCAAAAACAGCAGCTGCGAGCGATAAAAAAATTTGTCAGTGTAGATTGAGCCCACAGAAAAGGTGATACATCTAATGCGCTCAGCAGTCTAAAAATGATCAACCCTGACCCAAACCAAAAAAAAAAAGAAACAGCTAAAATTCAAAAGTCAAAATGCCAGAACAAGCTTTTTAAACCAGATAGATATACACAGGAGGACAACATTACTAAAGATTCTATCCATCAAACCATCAAAATCAACATTTAGTTTAGTCCGTTGACCACCTAGACTGATTACACTAATGTAGTCTATCTTAAAAAAAACAACAACCTGCAGTTAAGGAAGCTTCTTTATGGGGCCATATAGTCCACTTATTGGCCTTATAGGGCTTCTTCAATCTTCAAAAAGCGGCACAAGCTGTGCACACACAGTAAATGCACTTTGGTTTTGTTTCCAATCGACATTAAAAAGTAATTGGAAAAAATGATCCCAAACCAGCCCAAATAATTAAATAAACTGGGTGAGAAAGCGCCCTATCTGGCAACACGAAAGGAAAGCCACTGAAGACTGTTAACAGTATAACCTGGAAGCCAGCCCTGAATTCCCTCCACCCACAACATTTTTGGGGAAAGTTGGTCTGAAGTCACTCCACTGGGAACTTATTATGCTCCGGCAATCATCTGCTGGGCCAATCAAATCATTTGGGCTGGCTTTATACAGTAATGGACAGAGCCCTAGCGCAGCCCTAGTGCCATAGCTGACTTGCACGTGTGATTGGTCTGCTTGGTAGTAGCACAATTCCGCTTAAGTATTTCCAGCTGCTTCTCCATCTCTGCAATTTTCAAACTAATTGTTTTAGATCAATAAAGATGGAACATATTGAGGAAAGATTAACCGAGGAGGTTCGGCGATACAAACATTTGAATGACTCATCTTCGGCGAAATTTCTGCAAAATTTTGGAGAAAGTTTCAGTCGCCATTGTTGAAAGCGAAGCGGCAAGTGGAAAGTGAAGCAGGAAGCAGAAACAAAAAATAACTCTACTGGCAAAAAAGACACAGCACGGACTAGCATTTTGTTGGTATTTTTACAGAGCGAGCCAGGCTGACGAGTGCACAAGAATAAATGGCTACGTGCGGAGGTTACGATGTCTATGTCCCGCAGTACTCTAAAAGAGCCTTAACAGATACAGTCATACATGTCATCCAAGTGCAGTGAAGTTGAATTTGTCTCCAAAATTGGCCCTTTTATTCATAAATTGCATAAAAAAAAAAACGACCAACCAAACATCGTATGGTGCTTCACCTGATCTCCTCTGTGAAAGTGCTTCAATAGTGAACAGTTGTCAGTGTTCTCGGTGCAACTGCATTTTGCACCTTACCAATTTAAATATAATTAGCAACTATGAATCTGCCTTTCCAGCTCAGATATATAACTGACATTTACATTTTTGTACCGTAATAAGACAAATGCAAATTAGTTGTATGTAACAATAGAAGAGAGGCTTTGGGGAGAACATTCACTGTAGCACTGTGTCTTGGGTATGACGTATGCAATATATGGCGTTTGTACTATATTCCTGTTTCCTGGTGCAGCCTGGCATTACCTGAGTAACAGTCATGTCGCAAGCTACCAGTATGCATTTTGTGTTGGTGTTCAGTCTCGGTGAAGGGCCGCCTAACCTTAACCTCAGCCATCCCCAAACCCATCTTGTGTCGGTGCAAGGTCTTCTTTGCAAGAATCCTGTTATTAATGCACTGGATGACTCGTAATCATGTCTAATTACACCACAAAATAACTTTTGTTATCTCACACCTTTTATTATCTCTGAACGCATATCTGAACTCAATTAAACAAAAAATGTAGAACGCCGCTATCACTGCCATTAAACCATTTGTAAATTGTAATTCCAAACTAGAAATATAATTTAAACCCAGATAAGCATGTACTGATACCAAAACATTTACTGCCAACGCATTAAATATCTTTTACGACCTGTTTTTTTTTTTTTTTTGCATGTTTATAACTCGCTTTTCAACCCTCGGGCTGTGCCTGAGTACCATATTCAAACGACCAGCTTAATCAGCTGCATCGATTTCTGTGACAGGCTCGTAATGCCTTTTAGTGTTGTTCTTGCCAAATGCTGCAATAAATGGAGAGAGTGCGAGTGTGTGAGAGGGGCATAGGAATAAGGCTGAAGCATATTGATCAGTGCAATGTGAGGAAGGACAGGAGTCTAAGAAAATATCTTAAAATAACGTTGAGGAAACCGGAAAAAGGGCACTTCCAGTCAGTCCAGTTTTGGTGGTTTCATTGTCTTTCTTTTAGCTCTCCTTTCAAGTTATTAGGTTGTAATTCCAACAGAGTGGCATGGAAGTTCACTGCTTTGTGTAAGAAACAGGGTAAGTATGACCACCCTCTGTTATTTCTACCTTAACAGTATCTTCTCGGTTGTTTAGCATCCATTGTTCCGTTTCCTCAACCTTTCTGCTGCAGAGAAACAATGGTGCACGTCCACGACAAGGACACTTTGTGGATGACCCATTACCCGAACATGTAGCTGCATGCACACATATAGATAAGCATGCAAAATATGCAGGATTAATCCATGAAGCCATTATTAGTTTGCGGACAGACACATCAAATGTATACAGCCTGCTGATAACCACAGTGCTGTTTCAGGGGAAAAAAATAAATCTGATGTTGTTTTGGAAAAAGAAAATTAAGTGCTGAGAAGGCTAGATGCACTGCAGACCTGACACATCAACATTCATATTTGATGAAAACAGACATTGGTATTCACCTTGTATTTGCCTTGCGAATGAAAAAAGCCATTCTGGAAAGTATACATTATAAGACAGGCATGCCATACTACCAAGTAAATGCTGACTGATTATATGTAGCATGCAGCACTAGAAAATCACAAATTGTTAACCTGATGCCAAATTGCCCCCTGTGGAATTTAACGGGCAATCGGCAGACAAATGTACAAAATTGTACAACCTGAATGACAGTCTTATTTTCTGGGCGGTGGTGTGCATTTATTGTATATTTGTTTACAGCTTTTTATCCAGTGAAACACACAGTGTGGGCTCTGTGCACACAAGATGTCTATTTCAACTCATGGTATTTTGCAATTTTATTTGCCATCCGAGTGTCTGGTAACAACCAAACATATTCAGGAGTACACGTGTCCTAATGTTTAGTGAATTCATATGTTGTGCAAAACAGACTGCGCATTACTGGTAGGCACAATTTGTTTAAGTCCTGTGTGGTAGATTACAGTTCGATAAACACGTTAAGGTGAAATAACATTTCCTATATATGACTTCAGTCAAAAGTAATTCATTCGTCATCATTCATATTTCATTTTGCAAATATCTAACTATATGCCTTTCCCTGATTGACAATCAATATTAAGCATGTTGCCTCACATCAAGAAGCTTCAGGGTTCGAATCCAGGCCGACTGGGGCCTTTCTGTGTGGCGTTTGCATGTCCTCCCTGTGTCTGCGTGGGTTCTCTCCGGGTACTCCGGCTTCCTCCCATTGTCCAAAAGACAGAGAACCAAATACCCAATAATCCATACTAAGCAAATTTTGTTGAATATCGAATTCATAAAAAGTTAAAAACATAACAAAAGGTTACTGGGTAAATACAGTCTATTTGGGTGGCCAATATTTGAACGCTGTCTGTGGTGACATATTTGTGCCGGCACAATGGTCCCTATGTATTTTCAACTGAGGTAGAGTAGCCTACAGCAAGGAGGATTATGGTGGATTTCCGAAAAAGCTTAAAACAAGGGCAACTAGACATATAGTTATGAATGTAACCATGGTTGTGTTTTTTCCTATATCTGATGGAATAGAAAGCCAGAAAAGTTTCTGTAGTTCCCATTCAGAGAAAGGAATACTGTTAAAAAAAAAATCAAAAACATTGGTGGCTTTCATCATTGGAGAGCATTGAAAGAAGAGAAGGACCTGAAGGAGGTAGTAAAGGCAGCAATATGTCTCATATGGTGGGCAATGTTTAAACAGTCAGTGCAGTTCACCAGAGTTTTAAATTTCTTGTCTTTGGTGACATATTTTTGCCGGCGCAATTGTCGCAATGCATTTTCAACGGAGGTAGAGTAGCCCACAGCAAGGAGGAGCATGGTGGATTTCCAAAAAAGCTGAAAACAAGGACAACTGGACCTGTAGAGTTTCTTGAAGACATTTTGTCACACATCCAAGTAGTTATGAATGTAAGCATGGTTCTATTTTCTCCATATCTGACGATCAGATAGAAAGACAGAAAAGTTGCTGCAGAAAAGCAATACTGCACAGGTTATACTGTCTTATTTGGTGGGCAATGTTTGAATGGTCAACACAGTCAAGCAGAGTTTTAAATCTGTTGTCTGAGGTGACATATTTGCGCTGGCACAACAGTAGCCAGGTATTTCACGTCAACCGGCAATAATTGCTTTGCTAGAGGTGAAGAGGCAGAGTAGCCTACAGCAAGGAGGAGCAAAGTGGTTCAGACAGGAAAAGCAATGTTATGAAGGTAACAAAGGTTCTGTGAAGTTACCATCTCTGGCAATCAGATAGAAAGCCAGAAATGTTGCTGCAAAAAATAATGAACTTTGCAAACAGAGGAAGGAATATAGTCAAAAATAGATACTACTATTTTCTAATTGATTGGCTTTACATCCCTGAAGAGCGCTGAAGAGCACTGAAAGAAGCGAAGGAACTGAGGGAGACCAAAGTTATGCGCTTTAGCTTCAAAAAGCCACAAAGGATCCACCAGTCCAAATTATCATGCTGATTATTCTTTCACAAGTCTATGGAAAGCAATGTCAACCTGTGATAAAGGATTCTGTCTTATAATTGAAGGCAGCTTCCATAGTGGAGCTTTGCTAGTATCCCCACAACGATATGAAACTCTTGGCACAATTAAATAGAGATATTCCAAGTTTCATGTTAAAATCAAACGTTAATGTGATGGATTATGTTGCATTCCTGAAGTCCCTGGCCTTACTACGATCTCTTCCTTGAGTGGGAAGACAAGCTTTGATATTACAAACTATGCTGACTGTGTGCAGAAAGGAATTTCTAGAAATACTCCTAAAACTACAGAGCCGAGCTTTGTTCACAAAAGATACGCTCCAGACGAAAAAAAATCTGATATCATTCTCAAACCCCAAGGTATCTGTAAGGATGTAGTGCAGTTTTGTGAGTGAATTTGACTGCAGCATACATGCCTGTGTGAGGTTGCTTCTGATCATTGCCCAAAACCCAGGTCATGCATCGTTTCTTTCTCCCTTTACATCCACTACTCGTATTTGAAATGATTCCTATGTAGCGTATATATATATATGTTGGTGCATTCCCTTTCCTAAAGGTCTTTATATTACACGGAGAAGGTTGTGGAATTAATGAGACCACTAAAATAAATGTTTTTTTGTTTGCTGTCTTGCTGTACATATCTGAATCTGTGGAGAGCTCCCTTATAGCCGAACATCTTGTAAATCTACCTCAAAATATCCTGACACTGAATTAATGCTTACTTAAGACGCATCTTGGGATTAGTCCTCTCCATGGGCAAAGAAAATCATATGAGCGTATTCAAATCAGAGACAGATTGATTGACACCCCATCAAGCCATGTCCTCACACCATATGCCAACTCATGTTGATAAGCTGCAGGCAATTCATCATAGTCAGAAAGAAAACATCCCCAGCCTGCTTGCTTTAATGGCGGGTAAAACCCTGCAATGCAGATAAAATATGAGAAGAAGCTGTTGTCTGTTTGTGCTTAAACCACAAAATCTCATCCCAAAAATGATGGACTCTTGGTAAATTTTCAGCTGCTTTCCTACTGTTACAGAGAGTCTCATCTGTTGAGCCAGCATTTGGGCCCATGCCAGAGAGCTGTGTTGATGTCAAATCAAATGTGATTATGGCCTCTAAATTTACCATCTGATTGGCCAGATCAGTGAGCAGGAGCGCAAAGTCTTTGCTAATTACATTAAATCTCTGAAAATGCAAAGGGCAACTGTGATTCCAGTCGGCAGTACAGGATACGTTGTCTGTGATGAGCATTCAGATATAGATTACACTGATCTATCTACTTAGTGAAATGATTTAAAAATATGGAGGACAAGGAAGACCCATTAAGGGTTTCTTTGTTACACATTAAAATATTAATTTTTAAGATAATGGAATGGGACAAGTTGGTGAATGATGCCAAAAATCATATATAATGGCTTGATCTCAGACAGCTTGTGCCATTTAGTATAAGGGCCAACTTTAGATTCTGTGGGAGTAATGCATGGTTTATACCTTTACGTCAATTTGACGACCCTACGCAGACTCTACGCAGACCCTAACGCCGTAGCCTGATGTACACCTCAACAGTAACAACAAGGCAGATTGATAGAGTTGTGATTGGTCTGCTTGGTAGTAACGTACTCCTGCTTTAGTATTTCCGACTGCTTCTCCATCTCTGCAATTTTCGAACTTGTTGTTTTGGATAAGAAAAGATGGAAACTGCGGAGATTCGGAGATACAAACATTGGTATGACTCGTCTTTTGGTCATACAGTTTCAGTTTTCCATTGCTGAAAGTGCAACAGGAAGTAGAAACAAAAATGAACCCCACTGGCAAAAAGGAAACACCGCTGACTAGCGTTTGCACCGACGTAGGCTACGTGCATAGCCGTCTACATTCAGCGGTGCTCTAAATGAGCTTTAAGTAGTTAAATGTCTGTCTTGCCAAGAGTAAAGGTTTCATCGGTTGTTTCTGCGGGGGTCCCCAAATAACCTGTAGGTATACAAGTGAACAAACATGTTGTATTAGTTGAAATTGTGACATGTACTTTTAAGACACATGAGTGAGACTGCGTCAACGTAGCGTGCCTTCTTCCTCTTCCTGTTGGTAACATTTAGCTTAAATGTTATTTTGTTTATATGCATGACGAGGTAGAGCTGTACAACTGGGCTTAGTGTAGGTTATGCATACTGAATGGAACAAATGACAAGCGTGGTGGAAACGGATAGCATCACTTTCTACACCCTTAAAACCACCTTTACCAAAGAAACACAAGCCCAATCTGTTACACTGTTACCATTGCCATAGGGGTTACTGCACTTCTTCACTGAGAACAAAAGATGAGCTCGTGTTGCGTAGCTATAGAGCCATAAAGTCAGAGGGAGGAGGTTGGGGTTGTTGGATGGGTCAACAAACCAGCCAATAAGTACAGCAACCCACTGTTTTACCTGTAAGTACATTTTGTGTTGTAATTTTGTTAGTTTTTCAGTTTGCTCGTTGATTCTCTGGCCAATTTATTATTGTCAGCTCATAGTCTGGATCAGGACAGATGAGTTTCTTAGCATTGTGTTTCACCATTTGATATCACTCAAACACTTTTTTCTTTTTTCGTTTTTTACAGTTTTAATTTAAGCAACACATTCTTATTGTTTGACCACTTCTCTCTAATAAATTTCTAAGGCATTTCTCCTGCCTGAGAACATGTTTGTACATTTATTACTTTCCTTTTCAGGCATTTCACAGGGGGTACACTTTGTTATGACCTTATAGGCCATTCCAGATGATAGATTTTCACGGTAATAGCCATTTTAATATTACTGTTTGTTACTACGAGCATCTGAGTCAGCAGGGCATAGCTTCAAAGGCTTAATGGGGCAAAATAAATTGCCACACCAAGGGAAAGATACAGCGCTAATCACACCATTAACATTGAGCATCAGCCCAAAGTGGCCGTGTTTGTTTGAAGTGTCGAGAAATGAACTCGGGTCAAATCAAATTAAGGGCGTTGGGACCACATAAATAGAGGAGAATATGCCACCCTCCCATTTTTGTAAATAGCATTTTTTTTTTTCGCCCTCGACCTCTTCTCCATTAGATTTAAAAAATGGGATGTAGTGTGTGCCCTTCAACAGATCTCATTGTGTTCTGCGGCCCCTCTGTTCATTTACTATCACAGGAAGTGAGCTGCAAAGCGTTAAGTATAGTTGTAATTACTTGGTGCCTTTGTTTTATGATTCTCTGGCCAAATAGTCGGCCTTGTCATAGAAGAATCTATCGCAGATTCACTTAGGCTTATAGTGCCATTAGGTTTTATGCGAAGACATTTTCAAGCCCCATTTAGAGCTTTTGTATGTATCAATTATGTTTATATGCAGACAAATCTTACAGAGCTATGATAATACATTCAACAAGTCCCGCTGTCTATTCTGTAATATGAATTAATCTCGTTGCAAAATATATCAAAGACGTGGGAGATTCAGATTTTTTTTTTTTTTTTTTTAAATCTATCCAGTTTAACACATTCCTGGGTTTGACAATAAACACTTGATACTTTTAGGTTTTCAAAGAATCTGCCTTGACAGTATAATAACATATATAATACTTTATTTTTTTAGCATCGGAAAATTGGCTCAGATGTCACTTCTTCGAAAATAAAATTTGCAGTGGAGTTCACACAGGCTGTTAATCACATGATAGTAAGTTATCCTTTAAAAAAGGATTGGAGAGAAAAGAAAATGTCTATCACAGATCTTTATGCAGTAAAGGCCTTGGGTCAGGTATGGCAACTTGACAGCTTGCTTCTCAGGGATAAACCTTGACAATGTCTTCATAGCCTTCAAGGCTCAAAACCTCCCACATATAATGGGTACACGCTCCTCTTACTACTTTGCTGAAGCATCGGGGACCGTTCGAATCCTTAAAAGTTGTCTGTTGACCTTCTGCTTAAGTTTGACTACAGCAAAAATAGGGAAAAAGAGTTTAGAAGTTCGCCACGTAAGGTAAACTTGCAACATCGCTGAATAGCGCATCGCTTCAGGCGTGTTTTGCTTGTGATTTTACACTATTAAATTGCACACAAGATGGTTAGTGCTGTAAATAAGGACAGGGAGACACTGTCCTCCAATGAGACTGAACATCATGACTTGAAACAAGACATGCAAACTGATTTCCTGTGACTTTGCATGTTACTTATATACGGTTGGATGATAAAAAGCTGAAACTGGAAGAGGAAGCACAACATAATTACAGCATTTTCAATTAACCTGCAGAAATAAGCAAATATATACTCAACAACTAGCTTGTTTTCGCATTTAGACACTTTGTTAAATTATAGCTCATGCCTTTGATTGTGGCTCATAACCTTAATCCAACATGCTTACGAGAGTGTGTAATATCAGAATCTAGTGCTACCCTTTGCAGATTTGCTTACAGCTCTATAGTATCTAATGAGTCTGGCCTCATTTTTTTCCCCCTATGAACCAGATCTCCCCAGTTTTCCTATTTTGTGGCACTATCAAGTACAAGCATCTGCGACTTGATTGAGTGACAGAGGAAGAACAGCTCCTCCATGGTAGTGAAAGTAAGGGCAACATGAATGTATAATGCGTTTTCACTGTGTTGTTGCCTTGGGTATTCAAATTGTGTTTGCAGGGAAGAGGAAACTAAATCACGGCTGTGCATAAACTCCCTTTGATTGACTGTTGATGAATTCTTCAGAGATCACTGGAGGTAAACCACTGTATAATGGAAAGGTTTGATATTGACAGCAATCCAATAAAATTCATTCCTGAATCCGGAATTCCCTCCAGGTGGATAAACAAGGATTTCCACTGAGTGCTGTCCTAATTAAATAAATAAAAACCTTAACACCATCAGCCTTCTTTATTGTATGAATACACTTACCGTGCTGCCATACGCTGTCTGTTCAGGTTCCCCTCTTCCTCAAAATGTGGCTTCATCTGTGCTTTACGATGAAATATTCATTACTCTCTGGTATTTCCACATCTGATTTACCCTGCATTTTCTCAGAAATCTGAATCTTAAAACCTGTGTCAGGAATTTATTGGTTTTGCATTTAAAACACACTGTGGGGCTTATTCCCCCGAGTGAAATTCTATTTTGTGATTTCTGAAGATAAAAAGTGAACACAAAGGAACTAATTTCCAGCATCTGGTACTCTAGGGAATGACATTTCATTTGGGACTGAAACAGACTAAAAGCATGCGTCTGTTTTTGACTGTTACGGCTGAAAGATGATGGAAGGAGAATTGTTTCAATACAAGAGGAAACTGATATTTCCTTGCATTTTTATTGTCGGGAACCAAAGGCCTGAAATAACCAACTTCAGAAATATTATAAAACAGACATGTGGCACAGTCCTTGACGAACAAACCTGCATATGTCCATAGAAACTGCACATGGGGTTTGGTTTTGTTGCTTAGAACAAACAGCTTCTTGTTGTTTGCTACAATGTCATCTGAAGTGAATGAATGAACTGAATGACTCACTGGCATTTTAGTGGTGCACTATTAAAAGACTTAGTACAAACAAGTCGCAGAAACACATTGCATAACTTGACAGCCATTGTTATTTCATCAAGCCTCAGTTTGGTTTGCGCTTGAATACGGTTAATGTCGCTGCAAACATGTGAGAAATGGTGCCGTACTGTGGTTAAAGCTGATGAATCCCAACATCATTTGTTGATTTACCAACATATTGGGCCTAAATAGTCTTGACCTTTGTTATGTGAGACCGAAGCATGGCTACGCTAAATTAGTTTGTGAGTTTGAAGTGGTACATATAGACTGTGCTGCAACAGCAAACTTACAACTATTCCAAAATTAGAGATGTGGCGTTCACGGATGAGCCGAATCTATAGACCAGCTCTTTAAAACGAACGATGGGAACCGGGTTGCAGCTGCAAGCCGTTCAGTTTTTTTATTTTTTAGTTGCTTTTTTTAAATTATGTGCGTACACAAGAATGAGAATGGGCACAAGGGGAGGAGCACAGTGGAGTACACGAGCAGTGCTTATTTGATATGCAAATATCGCATGACGTCATCTGAGCTGTCCACACTGCCTGCAAATGAGTGCCTCAGTACACAGCGGTCTCAAGAAGGGGGAGGACACGATTCATTTTAAATGAGTGGCTGGTGACTCAAAAAGACAAAATGAGCTAAAGAAAACGCAGTAGCATCCGGATACACTTTTGTGATGGCAATAACAGTAAAGCAAAGCTCAATATTTTTCAGAATATTATAGCAGCATAATGGTGAGCATGGCTTCCTTCTAAGCAGTTGATTCATGTTTGGTTCCCAGTGAACGCAAAGGTCTTTACTGAATTTCCCACGGGATAAATAAAGTGTCTATCTAGAATCAGTAATTCAAACTCAGCCCACCAGCAGAATATACACTATATTACCAAAAGTATTCGCTCACCCATTCAAATGATCAGAATCAGGTGTTCTAATCACTTGGCCTGGCCCCAGGTGTATAAATTCAAGCACTCAGGCATGCAGACTGTGAAACAAGACATTTGTGAAAGAATGGGCCGCTCTCAGGAGCTCAGTGAATTCCAGCGTGGAACTGTCATAGGATGCCACTTGTGCAACAAATCCAGTCGTGAAATTTCCTCGCTCCTAAATATTCCACAGTCAACTGTCAGCTCTATTATAACAAAATGGAAGCGTTTGGGAAAAACAGCAACTCAGCCACGAAGTGGTAGGCCACGTAAAGTGACGGAGAGGGGTCAGCGGATGCTGAAGCGCATAGTGCAAAGAGGTCGCCGACTTTCTGCACAGTCAATTGCTACAGAGCTACAAACTTCATGTGACCTTCAGATTAGCCCAAGTACAGTACGCAGAGAGCTTCATGGAATGGGTTTCCATGGCCGAGCAGCTGCAGCCAAGCCACACATCACCAAGTGCAATGCAAGGCGTCGGATGCAATGGTGTAAAGCACGCCGCCACTGGCCTCTAGAGCAGTGGAGACGCGATCTCTGGAGTGATGAATCACGCTTTACCATCTGGCAATCTGATGGACGAGTCTGGGTTTGGAGGTTGCCAGGAGAACGGTACATTTCAGATTGCATTGTGCCAACTGTGAAATTTGGTGGAGGAGGAATTATGGTATGGGGTTGTTTTTCAGGAGCTGGGCTTGGCCCCTTAGTTCCAGTGAAAGGAACATTGAATGCTTCAGGATACCAAAACATTTTGGACAATTCCATGCTCCCAACCTTGTGGGAACAGTTTGGAGCGGGCCCCTTCCTCTTCCAACATGACTGTGCACCAGTGCACAAAGCAAGGTCCATAAAGACGTGGATGACAGAGTCTGGTGTGGATGAACTTGACTGGCCTGCACAGAGTCCTGACCTGAACCCGATAGAACACCTTTGGGATGAATTAGAGCGGAGACTGAGAGCCAGGCCTTCTCGACCAACATCAGTGTGTGACCTCACCAATGCGCTTTTGGAAGAATGGTCAAAAATTCCTATAAACACTCTCCTCAACCTTGTGGACAGTCTTCCCAGAAGAGTTGAAGCTGTAATAGCTGCAAAAGGTGGACCGACATCATATTGAATTCTATGAGTTAGGAATGGGATGGCACTTCAGTTCATAGAATGAGTAAAGGCAGGTGAGCGAATACTTTTGGTAATATAGTGTATGTTGGTGGGATGTCTAAGTTTGAATGATTCTGATCCAAATCTTACCCTATCATTTCTCCCACGGATTATTTCCTGGATAAAACGAGTTACCCCCAGGTTGGCATCTTAAAAATGTATAAATATAAGAATGAGACAGTCTTTTGAACGGCTCTTTGAAAGGAACGGATCCACAAGATCTGTCTCCCTTCAAAGAGCCGTAAATCCCATCTCTATTACAAATTTCATTGTACTTTGTGTGAGGTGACAACAGTGGTCACATAATATGTCTAGTCTACGTAAATAGGGGAAAAAAACTTACATTTCAAAAAGTCTGGTGGTGCTTTTTAAAATGCGATTCCAGTTGGATTTCTACAGATAAGAATCATCATCAAAGTTTCCTTTGCATCACTTGGAGCATAACACACAACATTCATTCATGCCATCAAATCCAGAGTGACAAAAGTGCTGAGGAGAATTAACGGCGCTACTAGCAGAGAGCTAAGGAGAAAAAACAGTCTGGGCGGTTGTCAAAATAAATTGTCTGCCGGCTTCTGCACAGGCAAAGCTGGAAGGAACAAGACAATCTGAAGTCGTGTCTCCAGTATATGTACAATGCGTAGTCAATACCGTCATTACCACAGTGACGCATGTAGAGTTAGTGATGTCAATCCTCATCCAGTGGATTGCAAATAACTGTGAGCAGTCTGTCCAAACAAATATGATTGGCGGTGTGTAGACAAATCCTCAAAGCAGACCCTGTATCTTCTAGAACAACAGTTTTGCTCGTAACATTTTCGGTCATACCTTTTCGGTCATACCTTTTCTGACACAGAACAGTCTGTCTTTGACATCACCACACTTCTTTTTGGCTCTCTGCACGTCTTACTGTAACTCCCAGTTTGTTTGTTCTGACTCATTAGTACCCAGACCACTCAAATCTTTGAACCTTCATTTTGATTTCAGCTGTAAGGTTATGTGACTGCGTCTCGCAAAAGTCTTGAAAATTGGTCCACTTTCAGATTAACACAAGGTAATAACCTCAAGGTGAATATAATAGCAGCTATTAACTTGCAGCTGGTAAATACGATCACATTTTTGCTTTGCTAATCATTACAATCAGTTTCTTACTTCATTATATTTGTGTAGATAACTGTGAATAACTGTTCCCAGTGTGAAATCCTCCGAACACCTTTAGCCCTATTTGTCAGATTGAGTACACCCCGGCTGCCGATCCCCCAGAAGCGAATAAATAACCAATCAATGTCTCAATAATGAAGGGGAACATGTGCAACTTGGGGATAAAAATGTCACCCAGGCAGCTCAAGGCCTCAAAGGTAAAGAATTAATAAATACATAAATAAATGACACCATCTTCACATCTTTACATGTGAATTAGTGCATGAAATTTCACACACCACAATAACCAGAAGCCAGGCAAGTGTTCGATTGCTTTGTTGTTGCATCAGTATGATGCAGGGCTTGCTCTGTATCTCTCTCTCTGTGTGGTGTTTATTCATTAATATATGTAGTAGCTTCTCTGATCCCACTTCAGAGAGAATACAAAGGCCTTGTCCTTTTTGTGCATGCGAATCTAATACACAGTTAAAACACAGGTGCCTTTCCCGGTACGTTGTTTTAATGATTCTGTCTGTAAGTGTATGTAATCTGTGTAAAAAAAAAAAAACACTTTTGTGGTAGGCTCACATCCGAGGAGCGCCGCAATGTCTAATAATTGCACATTTTAATCGTGCGGAAAAGGACAGAGTTTAATTTGTAAAGTACATGTTCCAGGGTGAGAGTTATGGCATACAGAGTTCTCTGTACTGTAATTTCAGACATAATTTGTTTTTAATGTCTTTCTTTTTCCCTGTTTCTCTTGTAAAGGGCATAATCATGATGTTGTTTATCAAAGGTCCTGAAAAGGTTGTTAGTCAAGATAAATGCTCTTCTGCAACTAAAGCTAAAGCGCTTATTCACATGCACATTGGGTATTTTTATTTTATTTATTTATTTATTTATTTATTTTTTTTTGCCAATACAGTAGATATTTGGGGTTTTAAACATTCACTTCATGTAAATGATGACAGACTTAATGTGACGCCATCCGTAGGTTTTCCACAGAGTGCTTTTGAAACTCAGTGTGGCGGTTCTGGGCATCGACATCTTGGCGCTACCTAGTTTGGCGGCTAGCTACCTGTGTATACATCCATCTGTCACTCAAAGAGATCAAACCTTAAATTGTGCATAACTTTAAGTCTTGATAAAATAGATATAGGTAAACAATATATAAGAATTCAACCCGTGTACAGCTGTCATGAATGGAGAATAAGTTACAGACGAAAACAACATTGTCTACAAGGCTGTAAACATGTTTATTTATGCTGTAAAGTTAGATATTTAACATGGAAATCCATAGGCATTGACTGACTTTTGGCAGCAGCCTCCAGAACAATTTGAACACTGTGGTTTTCGGCACTTTTGCGTTGCCTTAATTTTTCAGGCCAGGAGTTTGGTCCTTGGTTTTAAGCCAACGGCCGATCAACAAGAAGTGCTTCAGGGTAACTAACACTAGTTAAAAACACCTACAAATAAAAGCAGATAACACAGGGCGGCTACGGCTCAGTAGGTAGAGCGGGTTGTCCGCGACCCGGAGGGTTAGCAGCACAATCCCCGGAACATGGCGCACGCTGAGGTGTCCTTGAGCAAGACACTGAACCCCCAGTGACTCCCAGTGCATGGTACTGGTTTATGAATGTGGGTTATGCTTGTGTGATCTAATGGTTAGATGTGTCACTGTGACTGTAAAAGACCATTTACGTGGCAAAGATTAAACTATTCTTATAATTTCATATCTAATAGGGCATACCTTTCACAACAAAGTTGACACTGAAAAGGAATCTTTCACCCAAAACAACCTTCCGCACAAAAATGCCAAGTCCCCCCCCGCGTGACCATCGTCTTGGGCAAACTGAGGAAAATTGATTACGTTGTGTCAGTGCGAAAAGAGCTCAATTTTCGGGTTGTTTGACAAAATGTAAATGAGCAAGAAGTTTAAGAGCAGCTATCAGACGAGGATGCATGGTGACCTTTTGATGGGAGGATGCGAAGGCTAAAGAGACTTAATCAAATGGAACCCTTCCTGCCACAGCGTGGTTTGACAGGTGCTGTGCATGAGCAGTGAACCAAACTATGAAACCTGCTAAATGATTAATCATAGCCTGTAGCTTTATGTGTGATGAGGCTAGGGGGAATGGTTATTGGCAATTCCTCTCCTGCCTTTTTTCGCTCTCGCTCACACATGCGCACACACACACACAAAACAAAGACCTTTAGACTCGCACAACTTGCACCACCTGCAGTGTGTGAGCTCGTATTAGTTGCCAGTGGCCAAGCTGAAGCCCCCTCCCTCCGCAATGCAAACTCAAAGCGCTCCTGGCCACACAGCACATCTGCTCATCCTGCCCCTGAGAATCATCCATTGCTCGCACGCAATTAGGGATCAGAGATCTCAGATCAGGATGTCACATGAATACATCCCTGTGTTTTGATCACCAGAGATAGAACGGGTGAGAGGCGTGAGCGGGTGGGCGTAAAAGCAACCCATGCATTTATTTTTTTTTCCCCGTTGAAAATGTAACTCACAGTAAATATGGATTGGGTGATGATGCTCTGCAGTGAAATGTGAGTACTACTGTGTCAAGCATGCTTACTTGTGGAACACAATCCATCCTCCTGTCACACGGCACTACATCTCCGCATCCATCACATTCTGTAACGCACACAAGGTCATTCGGTAATGAAGGAATCCTTTAAGTGCTAAAAAATTTTGTGGCCTATGAAAGGTAGGCCGTAAGCGTGTGCACGTATGATGGCGCATCAATACTTTGAGCCTATGTGTGCTTTTGTGTGCTGGGTGGTACCTTTTATGCTGCCAGAGAAGAGAGAATTTTCATTCTGCTCAGAGAGCAAAAAGCCTGAGGGAAATCATAGTAAGCATTTCCTCCATTCAAAAGCACCACCTTTAATAGGTACAACACCACCCAAGCATTCAGCGCTGTCCTTTGGACTGTGAACACATATCATGGCCCAAACTGCCAATCGCTTCCGAAAGGCGTTTCATAAAATTTGTTTTATTTCTCCGGCTTAGGGAAATAAAGAACTGACACTAAAAGATTGGCGTTAAGTTTATTTACAGTCTGCCATCCACATTCGAAAAAAAACCAAACTGTATTCCCTTAGTAGTTTGTCGGAGGTTGATGGTTCCTGAATCATTACGTACATTTTGTGCTAAGTGTGCAAGACCAAGCAGAGCGGTTAAGTAGCACCTTGATTTACTGCCGTACCTTTAAGGACAGGTTACCCAACTTTAAAAAATGAACAGGCCCACTTGCTACACTCATTGCGCTGCCTTGTCCTGGGGGAACGGTGCATGGCGCGTTGCTTTATAAAAGAGCACATTAATAAGGGAAGAGCTTGTTCCTTCATGTCGTTTAAGTATTTCTGGAGGGCATCCACCATGTCCTCTTGCTGTTTGGGGTTGGAGGTAGGGATATGTCCCATTTCTTAATGGATACTACATACACATCAGGATTCCCTTGAAGGCCTGTACATGTTTTTTTTTTTTTTTTTTTTTTCCTTTTTCCATCTTTGCTTATGTTGTAGTGCGTAGTTTGCCGTTTCCTTGACAAATTAAACATTTGATCGTGTTTCTTAAGTTGAAAATTTAATGCATTTAAAAGAATTGGTTTCTCTTGAGAAAGCTTTTCTCTCTGTTGGCAGCAAAACTCACACCTTCATAGTCACTAATGGATATTGAGAATGCTTTTACTCTGTCAGTTTTGTCATCGTATTAAGTGGCACGTTTGTATTGTTGGTAGAAAATGAAGGCGGGAGTCAATCCATCCAAGAGCTGCGGAGATGTTGCCATTTACTCATGCAACCTTTTTCCCTGGCTCTGATGTTAAAAAGCTCCAATTTGTTGAGGAAAATGTTGCACAAATGTACAACTGATGGAAAGGTGTTGGAAAACAGCATGGGAAGAGAAAAACGAGGCAACCCAAACACACAGAAGCGGTTTTATAGGCCGTTTCTGGCTCTTGCCAGAATCAAAATGGGCCTTTTAACGTTTTCTCTCCTGCGAAATATTTACTACGAACCCGGAGGATCAGTGCACCGGTACAAATCTATGGAGCTGCAGGTCAAAATTGATGCCTTGACTTTGGCTCAACTAAAGCCAATTCCTCCTCTTGGTTTCATTGAGGTTAATAGTGTCCAGACACACCAGCCATTAAATTAATTAAAACAAAAATAGAGTACCCGCATAACAGAGATGGATGGAGCTCCAGCGAAGATATTTACAGGTAACTTAATTACATTCACCAAATAAAACACATCTAGGTCACAAAGAGGAGAATTCTAAATAGGCAATTAAGCCAGTGGTAAGAGCCTTAATAAGGCAAGCAAAGTACATAAAATGAGGGGAAGTAAGTGAGTGTCAGTGCAAACGACTTTTCCTAACACTATTCATCATGGGACTAAGTGGTAAGATGGTGTCAGGCTTCTAAATTCTAACAGCATTAATCCCAGATAGCAGGGCTCATACCAGCCAGTATCAATAATGACAATAATAACTCATCCATCTGGAAGTCATCCAAACCCTGACTGGTTAATTATGCTTCCCTCATGAATATGCCTTCCGGTTTTTAACAGTAGGAGAAGAATAACATGGCAGGGGGATAGAGAAAAGCCAACAATAGAGCAGCTTCACATCCATAGAGCCTTTGTTAGCCGCTTCAGAGTCATCTGACTGTTATGTGCTCTTGATCATCGTGACATCAGCTTCAGGGACCGTCCCTTATCCCAGCTGGTGGACGTCGGGGGACCTCGAGCTTCTGCACACAACGACAAGAAGTCTTTTATTAGACTGCAACCTTGACCAGCTTATCGTTTCCGAACTTTAAATCGTCTGTTTGGATGGAGGGGGAAAAAAAAAGAAGCTTGATCCTTTTGGTATGATATGCATTCATTTCTGTATAGTTGGTCAAGGACAGCGTTAACCCCAGTAGACTCCATTACTGCGTTTGCCGCGTACATGCAACACATTTCTACATAGGAATGAATGTTTAATTCGACGAGAAGAGATAGAATAATTTCTGGTTCTTTATGTAACACAGTGGTAGATTACCTTTTATTTATATAAGTACATATTTAACGTACTTTACCTGAGGGTTTCTCCCCGGCGCCTCCCCTTGGGGGGTTCACTGGGTACAGCTGGCCTGAAAGGAGATCCCAAGGTAGGCCCAAAATTTGCTGGAGGGAGTACATATCTCATCTGGCCTGGGAACAGCCCTGGGTCCCTAATGAGGGGCTGTAAAAACGTTGCTAGGGAGAGGAACATCTGACATACCGCACTCAGTCCGTTGTTACCATGAGCCGATAAGTGGACTAAATGGATTTACTTGAGTATTTCCATGTTATGCTACTTTCTGCTTTTACTACATAGCATTACAAGGTATATTGTGTTTCTCCCCCACTGACCCTCATGTGATAATGCATCTCTTATAATAAATCACAATGTCATGGACTGTTCTGCCCCTAAGAGATACACCCCTAAAGTACAGCATAGTATAGTATAGTAATAAGACTTGTATGTACAACTTTTTACTTGGAACTGTGGTAATATAAAATATCCCACCACGACCTCACCGTCACTGAAAACAGACTTAACTCATGCTCTCATCTTTTTTTTTTTTTTTACTCTTCTTGTTCTTTTTGCAGACATAAGCTCTGTTGGCAGAGCCTGGCTATCCTCCACAAGAAGTTTTCCTTGAGAGAACTCGCAACCCTAACCTAATTCTATCCTTTAAGATGACTATCCCCCTACCTTAATCCCCTGCTGGAATAGCAAAAGGTTTATGTTCCCGAAGTTTGATCCCCGAGGATTGGTTCCCCAAATTTTGTCCTGAGCACAGACTAAATTAGGAGACACACTTACTGTTTCACATTTGAAAAGAGCGTATTTTAGAAATAGAAGGCATTGCCAATTGAAAAGCCTGGGATGATACCTTAACTTTAAATGAATAACGGAGAAGAAGTTTGGATACACAAGCTTGGTTGTCGTGAACAACAAAACAAACCTTTAATTTTTCACAACATTACAAAAATAATGGATATGGCACCCTTTCCTCTTAACTTATGACTTGACCTGCTTCTCGGTGCATTACTTATGATATATTAGTGTAACTATGACTGATACTTTCATTGTTTCGGTTGGGAGAACATTGATAACGGCGGAGCTGCAGTACAACTGACCTTTTGTAAAGGTCAGAAAGAATAATGAAAGAGGGTTCAACCATGACTTAATGAAAATGGCTACAAGGATCACGTTGGCAAGGTGTGAGAATGGCGTCATTAACCCCTGCCTCTGTCTGATGCTTCCTCCTTTACGGAGTTCTTAGCATTTGGCAGAAGTGTTGGCTCCCTTGCCTCCACTAATCAGGCACTTGGTTGATTTCCTTCCCTTTTCCTTTAAAAACTATATTATCCAGTAAGAAAAACGGCACATTTTCTGAGCAGGTGTGTTTTGTGAAATCAGTAATGTAAGTCACATGGTTGTATTGATGTCCACATAATGATTTGTTGCTGCTGGCACCGCAGTGGTACCCAGGGAGAGTGAAAAGACATTTTCATGCAGGTTCCTGCCTTTGAATGCTGGTTACAAACCAAGGGAGGTTACCACCTGCTCTCGGAACTAAGCCATTCACCAGCGTTCATGTCATTTAAATTATTTACAGTGACATTTTCATACAGTGAAGTACACCAAAATTAACTTTAGTTTTCAGCCTTATTCACTTTATTCTTAGCCAAAAGAGAAAAAAAATGTCCTCTCACATGCAAGAACGCGAGGCCAGTTTTGTGAGCTCGGGTATGTCAGCAATTATCTGGGTACACATCTGAATATCTTGTAATTATTGCCCCTGTTCAAGCCTGGCCATAATTATCCTCTGATAATTCAATTATGTTGACACATTTGGGTGACACTCGTGCACGACAGAGGATTTTGAAGGAGACTGTGACTTTACCACTTGTTGGGAGCGGTAATTGCATTGACACAACAGGCAAGGAAAGTTCATTTAGAACAGAGATCAAATATTGGTCAAAGCTGTTTCATTTGATATAAGCCTACTGAGCATGGATTAGCAATTTTACTTCAAAGGGTGCCGCTGGTCTAACTGCAAACAATTATTTAGAAGACAGCCACATAAATACCATTCTAATACCATCAATAGTCCTCCATTAATTATTGATTGTTTTGTTCTTGTACATAAGCCGTACAGTTTTCGCCTCCAGCAGTAAAATGGTGCAGTGTGGGAATCTAGTGTAGAGCTGTTGAAGAAACTGTAAGCATATTTGCCCTCATCACCTAGCAAGTGGGTAAATCCGAGCATACTTGTTAAATATAGAAAGAAACAACAACTTGCTTTTGAACATTTTTATATACCATACATTCATGTATTGATTAAGGATTATTCTTTATCCACCATTTAAAGGCCATTCTATATGGGTACACTTGTTATATTAAGTTGCATCAAGATTTTTTCCATGCAAAGCGACATGTGTCCACATGGCTGATTCTGCTCTATTCTGCAAATATATTTATATACATCTAACATATTGCCAGAACAGTTCAGCCACAGTTAACCATTAGTTCTCTTTCTGTGGCTCAGTCGCTGTGTTGAGCATGTCGTCAATTGCAAGCAAACTACAATAATTTTAGCGAAACAAAGTTTTCAGCTGTGACTTTGTCATAACCATCTGATTCACCAGATGGTTTATTACAAGGAACAATCTGAGAATTCATTCTCATATAGTGTTTGGGAAAGGGTAGTCTCTTCCGAAATAATACTCTACTAAATATAGGTTACTCGATGAACCATCTGTCTACCACCAGTAGTCATCGGCTTACCTTAGGCAATCTTATCAATCTTGCTGGCGGTACCATAGACTGTCATCACACCGAAGACACACACTTAGCTGCCAGTAGTTTCTCACATGCAGCTGATTCGCTGAAACATTGCACAACTGCATAGGTTGAGCCTGGTGAGACGGATTCTCTCGTGATCTTGCAATAAACAAGCTACTTCGCCAGGTAACCTTTAAGAGTTGCTATCATAGTGTTTCTTCTTCTCCTTTTCCCTTTTCTAAATTCTGTTCAAGAAACAATCACATTTTGTGCTGCTGCCACCATTGGTTTCGGAAGTGAAAAACTTGCTTTCACATACACTATAATGCCAAAATGAAGGCTGGGTTCAGAATCCCAAATTGGACGCTTCATTGAAGGCAACAATTTCAGTGAAAGAATGCAAGCTGTGAAAGTTACTATAGCATAGTATACAGTCACAAACAACAAGAATCCTACAGTGTAAAATCAAAATAACTATTCATGAATGTTGATCGGTAGATATGGAATTGTTTTCTAACTAGCTAGCTTATCAACTCTTTTGACTGTATAAGTGTACTAAGAATATACAATTTTTAAATCCCACTGTGTATTGACCCCTTTTGTGTTAGTAAACATGTTTTTACGTTTTTTAGTGGGTGGTGCTTAGCTGGAGGCGAAACAGTCCACATGAAGATGTTAGTTAACATGGACTAGCAGCTTCTGTCAGCTTGTTTTCGACAATACTGGAAGAAAATTTTAGTTTTTTTATCTGAATGTATACAGTCACTCGCATCCCAGAACTGAGAGTGTTAACATTAATAGACGGGACCAGATTGGCTGACCCACACTCAATAACACAATGAATGGATGATCTGACAGGATTAGCTACTGTGCGACGGTTGATACCTGATAGAGAAACCAAGCATATACACTAAAATATACTAAAAACATATAAATCCCTAGATGCCTACAACTATGTCCTGAATGTCCTGAAGCGGCAAGGCTGGATCGAACAAACGGCTACATCTTCACAGCAAACTGCACTAGCATGGCTGGGTAAGGAACCTACATATTGTATTTGTCGAGCGTGAAGTTAACTACATAGTTATATTGGCTAATGAATATGCTGACAATGTAAAAGCAAAATATTGTTGGCTGTGTTATGTTTAGCAAAATATAAATTAAATGAAGCTTGCTATCAAAGTACCAGCGTAGCTCATCATTCTAACATTAGCTAACTTTCTGGTGTGAGCTAGCAAATGCTATTTTGTGAAGGTACACATACAATCATTTTTGATGATCACCGCGGTCCAATCCTTTCATTTAATTGCATTTAACCACAGGTTTCTACTATCTTTTTGACTCTTGCTGCGATAAATTTTAAGTTTGAAGCTATTAACCATACACCTACAATTCTTGCTCTGTATAACATAGCAGGATGACATGTTGATAACTGCAGCCTCCAGCTAACCGCTGTGACGTAGTTGTGACGTAGGCCATGAAAGGGTAGATAAAAACATATCATATCAAATAATACCATAGCAATTTTTTGTTGTTAACCTTGTGGTGGCTCGCCTTCTCCTAAACCCACTGATCTTTTGAGTCATTAGCCATTTTGCCTAAATATTTAGGCTAATTTGAGGTCTACAAATGTGCCTGAGTTTGAAAAAATTCAAGATGCTGAAATAAAAATATCTCCTAATCACAGAAATATTATCAGAGCGCTGAGGTTCTCTCCACACCGGTTGCCGGTTGTATGAAATGTTATTTTGGTGACTGCAGAATTAATTTTTTTCCATCATTCAAAGTCACTCTGGATAAAACTCTCAACCAAATGCCAAAAATGTCAGCATAATGTAATGCTAATTGCTTCCATGTTGACTTTGTGGAATCCTGTATTTCTCCAACATGCACCCAAACATTTGTGGAGCCGTGCACACACACACACACACACACACAATAAAACACTCCGCCTCAATACTTCAAAAGACCCATCTGATACAATAAAGAAGAAGACGGCGGAGAAAATGTAATCGGCAGCTCCAGATTGGGTCCAAAGAATTCCTGATCTGTTTTTTGTCCTCTACTGCATTACATTTTGTCAGGTGGACAAAGTTGTCAATCAAGCTGGCAAACCTATTTTACGTTGTCAATAGGACAGAGGAGAGAGTGTTCATTCCTTCAATAGAGGGCTAGAGATTAAAGTAGGCCAAGCAGAGAAGAGGTAATTTTCTGGGGTGATGTATTGACACTAAGACTCGATCATCTCCCACATTGTATTTCAGATCTGCTCTGAGACGGCCAGACCATGGAGAGAAATACTGCTGCCACCCAGCATATGGTCTTACTAGTTTTTATAAGTTTCTCTTTTACTTTACCTGATAAACTTTTCTTTCCATAATGAGTGCATGCTGTTTGTTTTAGAGTCTTGCTGTACTTATCTCTATAACGTGGTTCTCGTCGACATTCAGATCATTTGCCTTGTCGTACCTTTGGGCTTCGGACTATAATTCTGATTAACTTGAGTTTCTTTTGCAACTGAATTCCTTCTTGGCTTTGATTGAAATAAACAATGCCAGTGGCCATTGTGGCAGAGTGGCAGCCACGCTCGCTTAACTGGATGTGACGCTCAGCTAGAGACGCGAGAGGGGAAGGAGGAGAAGGAGATGTGACGTGTGATGTGTGCGCGCCAGAATTGCAAGGCACTCCGGGAAGTTGTTAGTGAGACACAGAGGAATTAGCAAATAACCTCTGATTAAGTGCAAGCGTCTAAACAGATTTCTGTAAATTGCCCCAAGATTGAGGTCTATAACATATCCAATTCGGTGCAATGCACAACTTGGCAGGATGTTGTTCCTGCTTGCATTGACATTTACTCATCCCTCAGTAAGCAGAAACACAATGTGCAGACGTAGAAATATAAAGTGGCCATTTATAGGTGGAAAAAAGCCAAGAGACCAGATTGCATGAAGCCCTCCGAGCGCGGTCGAAGACATTTGCTGTGTAAGGGGTTAAGAAGCATGTTAAGAATTCATGCCATGAATATTCTATCAAAACCATCCGGAGAACATACTGATCACAAGCTTTTTAAATAACAAAAATTGCAAGCAGAGCATGTTGAGTCAGAACGGTCCTCTAATCTATTATGCTACCAATAGGTGAACAAAAGTATCAGTACTGTACTACATTACTGTCTCTGCGCGATACTATTTAATGATCATGTCAGCATTTCTCTTCAAAGGCCTCACTTCTGATCAGATAAGTCTCTTGCTTCCTCCCCTTATTTGAATTCCCTTGAACTAGAAAATGGATCTTTCGCCGGTCTATTGAGGAACTGAAACGGGATCCCATAAGTGCTTTTGGAAAGGAATTCTGATTAACAACATAAAAGAATATTTGGTTCCACTGAAAATTACCAGGCTAAGGAATTTTCATAGTAGTACAGCCGGACCTAGGAGTGAGGAGAGTGGTAGTCATTCTATATCACTAACACCACAGGGTTTGCTGTTTGTGTTCCACTTGGTGTTTATAAGTGTCATCAACTCAAAAGACGATGGAGGGAAAACAAGCCAGCCACAAGAAGTTCAAGGAAGTTGTTGAAAAGACACAGCTCAGTATGCAAAGTCAGCTACTTGACTCAAGGAGAAGCATTTTTGTCATCAACAAAAATGTTTTTCCTTTCTCAGGTTTCTAACTTGACATGTACCAAATTAAACGGCCACACTTTTATCTCCGCCCTTGCCTTCTTTTCTTGGCTATGACCTTGAATGCTTGCCCATTAAACTACCAATGCTCTGACAAGTATCCATTGCGGCCTCTGGGAGCTGATGCACAAAGATAATGAATCAATTGTTGCCCTTATCCACGATCCAACGGTACGATAACTCCGGGCTGAGCCTGTTTGCTTGAGAAGCTGTTAAATCTCAAGGGAGTGACTGTAGGCTACAGAAGAAGGGTAAACTGATGCAGAAAGAGGTCACTGTCTGTTTTCTGCGCCGCAGGCTTCCTCTTCAGACTCTGCTGAATGATAGTCCATCAGGTACTTTTTGTAAGAATGCCATATGCTGTTAAGCTTTGCACTAATTCCATTTATATCCTACTAATCTATCAACACGACATGGAAATGTTTTAATGAACTAATCTGCCAAACGGCAACAACAATATACTCAAACCGAACATATTTGCTGTCAGTTAAGTGATTGATTCACTGCAGTATTGACACATAGCCTACCCAATATAGTGCGCACGACTGAGTGGACAGTTGTCAAGCCGTATGTTCACAATACATTGCTAGCTAATTTTGTGAAATGCATTGTGGGAAACTCAATAAACTATCATCCTGTCAAAATTTCAGTTTTCAATTTAAGTCTAAAATAACCCTGTCCCTCACAACCACTCAAGTTTTTTACATCTGTTTGCAAGGTTTGCAAAGTAGCTAGCTAGCTAAATATTTTGATGTTTTAGTCCTGTAAAGTCGCTATTAGCATTAGCCCAAAAATCCAGTATTGGTCTTGTTCTGTTGGGTTTTGTATTGTTCTGTAGTAGTGGCAGTGCAGAGGTGAAACTGAACAGTTTTTTAAGACCTACTAACCTTTCTTCTAGTGCCATCAGCGTCAGAGTTACTGCTAACACTGCTAAATCTTTCAGGTCTCAGGCCTTGTGGAAATGTTTAAACGTTTATTACCTTCTTAACTAACATATAACACAATTATTCCAAACGTGCCCCCCTATTCAACAATGCAGCTGCATTCACCTGCAGCTCTGTCCAATCAACCACTTAAATTGCTGCTGCAAATCTCCTGTCTAAAACTGTACAGTGATCCCATGTCATCTTTAAACACCCACCCCCGCATCCACACATGCAGTATTTAAGCACGCAGCTCCCTCGGTACAAGGCTTCATCATTAAACCAGGAAAAATTACTGATTCAACCATCTCCTGTTGCTAAATCACAACTGACACCGCTAAACATTCTGATTTACATTCTGATTTGTGAATTTTTATGTTCATGTAATGCTTACGCTCATCATGTGAGGGATATTAGCGTCTGTTTCACTCGAGCCCATAAAAAGTGACATTATGAGATGTGTCGTCTGTGAGCAGAATACCAACTGTGGCTCCGTCTCGCATTCAGATGCCGGGAATCAACATATGGCATCTTGTTGGAAATTGTCTGAAACACGAGCATTTGCAGGAGAAGTCAATCAGCTTCAGTCAATCAATTATGAACAGCAGTGGTGATTACACTGGAGTGTGCTTTTCATGCAGAGCGTACCTAAATGAGTCACTCTTTATCTCCAGAGCAAGCATTGCTTCAATTTGGCTCGTATGGCATAATGGCGCTTTGGATTTTTGGCAGCATGCTCGCTATTAGTTATAACTGTGTACCAAGACTTACTGATGATTCAGCCGGTATTTAGTATTATTATTTCATCATGTATGAGATATGAGATATTTGACTTATTAATTAGAGGTTATAATCATTGTCTTTGTACGTGTTTACAGACAGTAAGCCCTGTCTCCAAAAAACTAAACCAAAACTCACAAGACAAGCCAGTAACATTCACACTTGCTGCATATCATTCCAAAGGAATTTGACATATAAATCTCTCATTTGGGCCACTTTTTTCCTTCAGGCACGTGTGTTAAAATATTAAAATCATACAACATTACACCTTTGTGCAGACTTAGGGTTTCAGGTGGGTATAGTTAGGAATAGTTTGTTTGTTCACTTGGTATAAAAACCTGGGGGATGGAAGATATTCACGGCATCCACAAGTTGAACATTTATTCATTTTGAAAATCCCCCTGGCCTTTCCTCTACAGCTACAATGAGGTTTACATTTTTGGCCTTTGTGTGAAATATCTTGGCAACTACAGGACAGATTGCCGTGGCATTTTGTACAGACACTCATGGTTTCCAGACAATTAAACCAAAAAACTCCCCGATCCCTGGACCTTTATTCTAGTGCCACCAGGAGTTTGGCATTTGTGGTTGTGAATGAAAGTCTTGACAACTGTTGGATGAACATCCTCTTAAGAAAGCTGTAAAAAATTTAACCTTACCTTTCCGTCTAACGCCAACGTTTTCATTCCATACTTTTGTCAATTACCCGAAAACATGAATATTATTCCCAATATCCTCAACTATACTCAGTGTCTATGGGTAATTCTTAAATGACGACGACTAACCCTAACCCTCGACCTAACCCTAACCCTAACCCACACTAACTTTCTAAACATCTGCTTGCCAATGTGAGCATGTTGGCTGATGTTAGCTCAACGCACCACTGTGCATTAGCACATCGCCACAGAGCCACTAGCTAACTTAAAATTTGCATTTTTGCATCAGTTTTGTGTGGTTCCATTAATATGTGGTTCAAGTGATTCATTAATGCCTCTTTAGCATAGTAGCATGCTTCATATTTTCCAATTAAACCACCATGTGCAAGTAAGAAATATGAATGGGAGTGGGAAATATATGCTGTATGTTAATGAATTCTACATATTATGGCATTCTTTTTGTAAATTACATATTCCATGCCATACAGAGGCATCCAAGAAAACATGCATGGCACTGGTAGCATTAGTATACCTTATACTTTGCAACTAAAGCACTATGTGAAAATAAGAAATACGGATTAGGTAATATTTTACATTATTTCTACATGGCTTCTCTAACACTTGGAACACTGGAGAACTGATATGAGTTAAATAACAAGCTCTGACCCTAAATTATTCCAAACAGAATAAGAGGAGACAGTTGAAGCTTGCATTTTATTAGCTAAAATACAGTGTACGCAATCAAAGGTACATACTGAATGTATGCAAGTAAGCTATTGCATTCATGTAGGAGATCATCATTATATTCACTCACCCATCCAAATAATCGAATCCAGGTGTTCCATCACTTCCATGTCCACAAGTGTGTAAAATCAAGCACCTAGGCATGCAGGCTGCTTCTACAAACATTTGTGAAAGAATGGGTTGCTCTCAGGAGCTCAGTGAATTCCACCGTGGCACTATGATAGGATGCCACCTGTGCAACAAGTCCAGTCGTGAAATTTCCCCGCTACTAACTATTCCACAGTCAGCTGTCAGTGGGTTAGGTTGTGGACAGTTTCACGCTCCCAACTTTGCGAGAACAGTTTGGGGATGGTCCCTTCCTGTTCCAACATGACTGCACACCAGTGCAGGAAGCAAGGTCCATAAAGGCAAAGATGAGCGAGTTTGGTGTGGAAGAACTTGACTGGCCTGCACAGAGTCCTGACCTCAACCTGATAGAACATCTCTGGGATGAATTAGAGCAAAGACTGCGAGCCAGGCCTTCTCGTCCAACATTAGTGTCTGACGTCACAAATGTGCTTCTGGAAGAACGGTCAAAAATTCCCATAAACACTCTCCTAAACCTTATGGAAAGAAAGCCTTCCCAGAAGATTTGAAGCTGTTTTAGCTGCAAAAAGTGGGCCGACGTCATATTAAACCCTATGGATTAAGAATGGGATGTCAGTTAAGTTCATATGTGTGTAAAGGCAGATGTATACTTTTGGCAATATAGTGTATATCGATCCAGGCGCATTGCTGGTGGCGTTCCAATAGTGCATTAACTCTGAGTAAACTTTTGTAATCAACTTTATAAAGTGTAAGGCTAAACATTAAATATGCAATGCATTCATTTGTATAACTCAAACTTTAGAAGTTGCCAGGGAGTTTTCTATTGATTTTTTCATGATATTCAAATGTGGAATAAATTATTTTTAAAATACAGTACCCCAGCTATAATGCCAGTGTTACTGTGACTGGGGATATAAAAATTAGAACGATGCAGGTGTTTACAAATGTCCATCACAATTATTACTTTTGACAGTTTTGAGCAACAGCCCCACGGACACATCGGATGAGAAGATAAACAACGTTCCAGTCAACACCTGCCAACCTGGAATAATTGTCACCGAAAAACTCATAAATACTGGCATAAATATTCTGTGATGTGCGGGAGCATGGTTTTGAATCACCTTGATGAGTGCCACGGCCATCTGTCACACTGGCAGGCTCTTGTGATTTCCAGGTGAGGAAGAAACTCTGCAGACTATCTTGCATGGCAAGTGATATTGCCCACTGACTCAGACTGTCCTGCTGGGCGAGCTGCATGATTTGCGAGGCTTGTGTGAAACAAAGCTGCGGAGCCTGATTAAACAGTCATGTAACAGATAGGCATCTTCTCGCCAGTTGATTCGGAATTTGAATCAAGTAAGATATGTACTTTTCAAAACAAGCAGAAGTTTTGTATAGCCCAAAATCACTATTTTGGATGGGGGAAAATATATATTCTGTACAAAAGTGTTTCATTTTTCTAAATTTAGTTTAGTTTATATAACATACCAACAAGTGACATACAAGTACAAGTACTCCTGTACTCTCTCTGGTTGCTAATTTTCTCTTTTCCTGTTCTTTTTACAACCAAAAAACAGCAGTGAGCTTCTGATTTTATATGTCTTCAATCAAGAGGAGTGGAATTTAGTGCAAATGAAGTGCCAGTGCAAATGGTAAACAAAGATCCTTGGTAAGAATAGACTTCTGCCTGTGAACAATTACAACTCCAGAGTCAAGCTGCCTTGGTGTGCGATGCGTGGGTGTGAACACTGCCACGACTCGATAAAGGTTTATTGCATGGGCGTCGCACCCGTGGGGGATGGGGGTGTTGCAACACCCCCACTTTTTCAACAAGCTGATTTCATCCCCCCCACTTTTTCCTAAGGACCGTTTGCCCGCCCTGGCTGTGTACCAGCGTACTGAAATGGAGCGCACCTCAGTCCCCCAGACAGTTAGATTGATTGACAGCTATCCAGCCAATCACAGTCATTTGACCAAACCCACTAGTCCCGGCCGCCCGGCAAAGTAAACTAACACGGAGCTGCCGACCATTCACTCGCCGCAGCAGACAGCGAACAGAGCAGAGGTATGAAACGGTAATTTAACTACTTAATAATGTCGAATTTTCTCTGTAAATAACGAAACTATTAAGCAACCCAGGTGGCAAACAAAGTTAATGCAAAGTTTTACCAGCATTATTCTTTTTCTTATGAATGCCAAAAAGGAAAGGCAGCAGAAGATTGACTTATTTTTCCACTCAAGTTGTCATGTAATTAGGAGACAGGAGGGAAACAGAAATCTGTCAATCCATAAATGCACTAATTCAATTGTATAGTAGTACTGGCAATAAAGCCATGTAGGTGTTCATTTACGTAAATGAAGACAATGAAATGCAATAAAACTATTAAAATCTTAAATAATAAGAGGAATAAAATAATAATATAGAGTATAATAAAGGCTAGGATGAAAGACTAGTTAAAACAGATTAGAACAACAAAATATATGTGAAATAATTAATAAAAAGCAGATAAAAGAACAACAAAAGAAAGGAATGATTCCTCATCAAAATCAAGGCTGTTGAGGTTTGTTCTAAGTTAACATAAAATATTTCAAAACTTCAATGTTCAGGAATATTAACATTCAGTTCTTTATGTAGGATGAGGAAGGGAAGTCCAGGAGTCAGGACAAAGGAGAGCATGGAGAAGATGAGGGAGAGAACAGGAGAGAAGAGAAGGAGAACATAAGAGAAGAAGAAGGGGAGAACATGAGAGGAGAGGGAGGGAACACAGTGTTCTTGTCACTCACACTTGTTCTTTAATAAAACATAAATGAACTGCTTAATACCATGGTGATTGTTTGTGAATATATATCTTGGGTTATATCGCGTTGTGCTGTAATGTACATTTTGAATGCAATATTATTTGCATACCCCGATGAAGAAAATCTAGAAATGCATTGCATTAGCTTTGGAGACTGAAAGAGGGGCAAAGGTGGTTGCAGTGCTCATGTACTACCCCTAGAACCCCCCCACTTTTAAAATTGCTGCTCCACCCCTGGTTTATTGGGAACCTTCTGGTTTGAGACTGACAAATCCTTTTAAAACCATGCATGTTTCTTTTACTTTTTCATTGATACACACACAAGAGGTTCAACATTTTTAGTATGTGTTGAAGTAGCGACAGATTTACCAAAGTCACTGACAATGAAAAGAAGGATGTAGACCAGCCTGTCCTCAACACGAAAATGACAGCACTGGTGTCACTCTGTGTCGTCCTGTAGTTGTGTAAAAAAGTACATGTAAAGTGTCCCCAGTTGGGGAAGGAAAATAGCGGAGAAGCTTGTCGCAAGCCCAAGCCATTGGGTTTTTCTCAACCTTAAGAAGTAATTTAGTTCCTTTAACCTAACCAAACAGTGACTGGAAACACAAGTTTTAATCCATACATGGAATAACAGGTCAATAATGTGAAACAGTAATGCTCTTACACAGGATTCGAACAGCAGTCTCTTGGCTGAAAGACGGTGTTTGACTTAAAACACCATTTATCCACTTTCCTCCAAACGTGGACCATTCCGCTCTTTATGCTACATCACCTGCCAGCAAAGGCATCCTCAGTAATCAGCCTAGTCTGTCATTTATGTATGAGGACGAGTTGACACATTCACACAGGTTGGAAGCGTTAAGATATCTGTACTGTAAGACAGCTCCCCAACTACTCATTTATTGCTGAGTCGTGCCATTAGCCACCGGAAGGTCATATAAAATATATATGAACTTGAAGTATATAGACTCCAGCTACACCGAGCTTCATCAGCAAACCCAGCGGGATAGTTGTTGGTTGTGTTAGTGCCAATTTGTGAACGCGGAGGTTAAGCGTGGAAGCAGATGACTCACTCTGCACCCGAGCTGGAACTAAATGAGCTGACGTTCTTTGAGAAGAGGAAAAAGTTTGGTGAGAACTGAAAAGCCTTAGGGCAAGGAGAGGCCAGCTCTGTACGACGGCGTGTAGCTCTTTCTCCTTTAGAATGACGAATACAGACTACTGCCACCTCCTGGTGTGGAGGGTTATTTCCTTTCACACAGGCGCAGATTATATGTGCCGGCTGGCTGTTTGTGTGTTCACATTGTGCTTTATATAGAGTACAATTGCAGGTATACATTTGCAGTGTTACTAACAGGTGGATGTCAGTATTTACCAATGACCAGAGTTACCAGGGAGATTCAGCAGTGGCCATTCAACAAGCCTGTTGGTTGGCAAGAGGTTGTCATATTCATTGGCAGTAAACGGCTAATCAAACTTTATTTCCCTGCCGAAGTAATTTTGTCTAATGAATGGTTTTACCTGGCTTGAAATTTGTAAGTAGTCCACGGCAGAAATGGGGACCGGCAGCAAAGCCAAAATTGGCAGTGTGTGGCTCTCAAAAGAAAATAGGATGAGTGCCACTACAAAACACACAACCTGCTTGACCTGTTTGTGAGTTCACAATCCTCTGGTTCCAAAAAAAATAAAAATAAATTTTCCGTTTGATTTGATGATAGTTGGGATTTTCATGATTTAAGTCACTAAAAGCAAGTCCATTAAAGTCACTTTAACAGTCATGACTAAGTCGACCTTAAATAGTTCCAGCTTCTATAATCGACAGATCTTAGAAAGGTCCAGTGCGGTGTCACGGTAGTTTATGAAGTCGTCACAGCTTGTATTAAGGTGCAGTTCCAACATGTCGAAAGACTCATGCTTTAGGAGGTTATATGTCGGAAGGGAAAGTGGCAGATTGAATCACACATTGGACTTTCACCCAGGAGGGAGCACTGTAACCCAAACCATAATTTTTCTCATTTTCATCACCTTAAACCACAGAGGTCAAACATACGGCCCGGGGGCCAAAAGCGGCCCGCCAAAGGGTCCAGTCTGGCCCGCGGGATGAATTTGCGAAGTGCAAAAATTACATTGAAGACATTAACTGCAATTTTTCCAATAAAAGTAACTGCTGTTCCAAAGGTTCACACAGATTTAAGTAAGAGTTGTGGACATAACACGACACTGAGACTTTACGTAGAATCTGGTGAGAACTATACAGAAATTGCACTTCTTTTTCTCAAGAAATGTCCGGTTGTTCATGACATGTAAACATTTTCATAACATACTTGTTTTAGAGTTGTTGTTAGTTATAGGTTAATACGCTATTGTGGTACTGGTCCAGCCTCCTTGAGATCGAACTGGGCTGTATGTGGCCCCTGAATTAAAATAAGTTTGACACCCCCGCCAAACCAAGCAATAACACACAGAGAAAAGAAAGATTACACTTGCATGTATAAAAGAAACTATGCCACACACCTTAATATTAACGATTCTGTGCGATATATTTTATATTTGTTAAAGTCTTTGGTCTTTTTTATTGATAACTTCTCCACTATATTCTTTTCCAAATATTTTATTCAAAATTGTTCGTAGACAAAAGGAAAGAAAAAGTGATAGCAAAGATATACGCAAGGTCGAACTTAATAAAAGTTCCAAAAAGCATTTGAATTTATGTCTTTTCTCTATTTATTTGCAACTCAAGTCACCCACCCACTGAAATGTGTATCTCTGCTGGGAATGGATGAATAACTTCTGTCCTCCGAGTGTTTGTCCTCATTGCATCCACATAGGGGTCTCTACAACAAAAAACAAATGGCTTTCAGACATTTTGAAAGGGCAGAGGAGTCAAACACGCAGGCTTTTCATCAAAGGGAGAGCTTCTGAAGGAACATTATGTTTATTAATGCCACAATATGTAAATAGAAGTAAGAAGAAGAACCAACATCTCATCCATCTGCAGGTTGGTGCTGGACAGGCATATTGGACCATTAGCCTCATTACTGAAGAGAATATTGAGACTGAATCCGCTCCATAAAACTTCCATAAATCACACTAAAATAAAAAAATATTATTTCTGAATCCACAGCAGGAAGATTTATTCAAACAGCCTAATCTCATGGGAATTTGTGAAACAGACATGGGATTTAAAGTGATTTGTCTTCTTAAACACAAAAAGCACCGTCTATTACAATTTGCAGTAACTTCGGGCCTCCGCCCATATTAGCAAGGGTGGATTTCAACTCAAACCATCTTTTCCTAAACCTAACTAAGCAACAACTTACTGTAAAGCAAAAGGGAAGAGTGAATCAGTACACAGGAAGAGGAAACAAATACACTTTGGATTTTTATTTCAAATCAGAATTAAAAAGCCAAAATGAAAATAATCCAAATTCCGTTTACTCGCCCAAATTCAACCGGCCAATCTGGCAACACCGCATGGATGACCACGTCGCTGTTTCTTTTCTTGCGCACGTCTGCACAAAGCCCGTCCAAATGATTTGATAGACCTGGCAGGTCCTTCCTGGAGCCTGATCAGTTCCCGACTCCAGAACAACTAAAGACCAACTTTACACCACCAAAAAATCAGTGGGCGGAGAAGTTGGTCTGGCTTCCAGGCTGGAAATGCGCTACAAGGAGCTCAGTGAGGTTTCTCTCATCGTGTGCACCTTCAGATGTATTTTGCGCTTCCCTTCCCTTCATGCTGTAGCAGGTGCGATCAAAATTGGGATGTCTTTCAGGAAGGAAACCAACAATTACTAAGAGTCTACCTTCAGTTTCAGGTCCATTTGTAACCCTAATTTTGAATTGTCACAAAGCTATCTTTTACTGCAGTGCTTTTATTAAATGGGAACTTCTCAATAGTGCGATTCTAATATTTTTGAATGCTGGGTGATAACACTAAACAAGGTATCTATTGGAAAGGAGGTGACATCTGTATCCTATGTCTAAAGAGAATACGGCAATGCAATCAAGTATTCACTTGTCAACAGTTTCAAAGAGATCAGAAAACACACACACACATACATACAATCCCACGACTAACAAACACTTGGATGTTGTTTTTCACCGGCGGCGTGCATGTACAGGTTTTTGCATGGGGTTGCTAAGCTGTATGCTCAATTGGAAGCAGGTGCAGCGTAAAGACCTAATCACATTTGCGGCTCATTACCCAGTGACTGTGTGCACATATTTGCCTCTCTGTGTCCTTATTAATCAAGCACAGACAACCCTAAGTGCTCCTCTCCACTTTTCCACATGACTTGCTACAAGCAACAGTAGAGCACAACAACCTGATGAGACCACCTGCTGCTGTCTGCGTTTCCAACACCTGCAATGCAAACGCTCATAATTTCTCACTTGACCTCTAACCACTTGCCAATTGACGGCGCATCGGTTGCTAGACCGCTCAATTCTTGCTCTCTTGCAGGGATCACAGCAGCATTTCTTTCTTATGTGCATTTTAAAATCATATAATATATAGAAGTGACGAAGAGAGGAAGAAAATATGTGCACACACATTAAGTATTCCCTTGAATAGTTGGGCAGTTGATCAAAGAAACCCATCAATATTTCATTTTTCGAGAAAATGTAAAATTATTTTGTTCCAGACTCAGAACTCTAAGGCTTTAATTGCTCTTATGTGATGCAAATAAATAATGACTATAAATGTTTTAGCATTGCTGGAATATACACAAAATACCTTCTCATCTGACGGGTAGACACTTCTTCCATATCATTACCTCTCTGGTGCTCGGATATTGATGACATTTCATAAAAATATGTTCCATTTAGCAGCGAGGTCACATCTACTAATAACAACATATTTAATAATGGGGAACAATGGTTCAAAACTTAATGAAAAGGAAAGGAATCATCGAAACCATTTTTTTTTTTCCGGGAATCTAATTTGGATCTATTTTTAAAGCTTTTGACAATGGATGGGCTAAACTCTGCCGCTCGGAAATGTTGACCTTTTGAATAACGCACAACTATAGACAAAGTTGAACAAAGGTATTTGAAAACGGAGGAGGATGGAAGGGATGATATTAAAATGGCTTCCAGTGCAGCCCTCTGTTGGAAATGATTCGCTCGCTCGTAGATAAACCTTGAGTGAGAATCACTCTGTATATTATTAGGCAGCTTTGATGTTAGATGAGTCTACACTCATGCCGGGCACTCGCTGTCAGCAAGTATTTCCTTGGATTGATTCTATTTCTGCAAATTGTTGAGTTCAATTACACAGGCATGGCAACAATTACGAAGCCGAGCACTTCAGGTGGCCATGGCGAGGGACATCAAAAATGAAATTGTCTCCAAAGATTTATAACTATGTATACGGCGAGATGAAAAGGGAAACACTACAGCGGTGGCTCACAATGCCTGCCTTTGTGAGCTGGAATAGAACAGATAAAAATAGTCTCGAGGCTGTAATACATTATGAGAATTTGGACGAACATCTTTCCTTGATTCGCTGTCTTGTTTGCATGAGGTAGGCTCAGTATCGGGAGTCCTGCTGGGGTTTGGTTTCCATTGTTTCTCGGTATTATCTCGTATGCGGTGCATGTACCCACTGTCTCCAAAGGACCTTGGTTCCCTTTTCAGTGTGGCCCCAGAGACACGCACGGCACTGTCTAAAGTATTGTAAGTGGGACACAGAGCTTTGCAGTCCCAATAATGGAAGATGAAAAAAAAACAATGGAATAATAGGCTTAAATCCTGAGATGAATATTTTATTGGATGTGCATGGCTCTGTGTCAAACCTGCAGTCCAGGCCAATGAGGACGTGGCATAAAAAGTCCTGTCTCCTTCCTGAGGTACTGTATTTCCTCTACCTGTTTTCCCTTTCTCTATGCCACTCAATGTCCAAAAAAATACTAAGCAGCGCATCCAGTTGTTCCCACCGTCGTGTGAAAACAGTTATTCTGCAGATATAGCATGTGGGATCATGTGTGGGATCAGACTGATGCATGCATTATTCAAAATACCGGATGTTAATCAGTCAGAGTTGCCCACTACCAGTGTTTTGGAAGCCGTCTTAAATTTTTACACGCGTTCCTCAAAGCAGCACTCAAGAGCGATTGCGGGTCTGCGGCGGTTAAGCACTCCTTGGCGCCTGACTCCACAGTGCTCACCATTTTGAGCACCGCTTAACCTTCAGGAGAATGAATTCCCACTCTTACGGTGCATTGTCCTGAAACACAGTTACTGGAAACAGGTGTTGCTGTTGATTTATTCTATGGAGGGTTTTGTTTTGTTTTTTTTTTTGTTTTTTTGTGACCCCATTAAAAAATTTGACTCACTGCCATTTGGTGATTTGTCCAAACCAACAGTGCTGAATTAAAGTGGGTTTGGACCAGAAGTGTTACCCAATTCCTATCAATCAATTTTAAAGTATATAATTTTTTTTTATTTTTTTTTTTAGTTTAAATCCCATATTCCTACAGATTCCTATTAGGCTTCCGGACATGGGTATACACATACCGTCCAGGAACACAAACATTTCTTTATGTTATAAATTTATGAGGTTATTATCAGTGCTGCACGGAGCAGAGAAACCAAATCAGTTGTTGACTGGCACAGGGAAATGCAATGTGAGCGGCAAGGCTAATGCTTGATCAGAACTGGCATGTCAAGAAAATTTGTGGCGATCCGGCCTCAGGTCTGGTATCATCTGAGTCATTTCATCAGTATAAATTTTGAGATTTTGGCGTGTTATCTGAATGAAGAACCACTTACCTGGATATTTAGCCTTAACTGTGGCCATTCTACTTGTCTTTTAATGTCATAAGATGTCTTGCTGTGACTCATGAAATGTGCCTTAAGTAGCGTGTTATTCATAAGGAAGTCCACATTATCACGACGGAAACCTGCTCTGGGCACAAAAGAAATTTGTCTTACTGTGTCTTTCTTTGGACATTTTGCACTCCCAACAGTTACGAATAGAGAAGGGACTTTCAGCTCTTCGAAGGGAGCCGGATCTTATGGATCCGTTGCTTTCAAAGAGCCGTTCAAAGGACCAGTCTGGGAGTAACTAATTTTATCTGGGAAATAATCAATGGGAGGAATGATAGGGTAAGATTTGGATCAGAATCATTGAAACTTAGACATCCTACCAATACATATTCTGTTGGTGGGATAGTTGAGTTTGAATTATACTGAAATATTAATTCTAGATAGATAACTTATACATCCCGTGGGAAAATTGGTAAAAGCCTTTGTGTTAACCGAGTTTGAACCCGGGTAAACTTCTCTTAAAGGGGAACTACTGTTTTTTACAACCTGGACATAAAATACAATCGTTTACTCACCCTATAACTTTTGTGTGATTTGCAGTCAGTTGGGAGATATTTAGATCTGCATATATCCATATAGTGGGAGTGACTAGGGCAGCGAAACGTAGCCTCTAAATAACGCATTATCTGCCACGAAACTTGTTCATTTCACCAATATTTTGTTATACGCTAGTGCTATTCCCCGTTGAGTCCGGAGTTGCCTGTTATCATCATCTAGCAGAAAATTACAGGTAAACAAGCCAACCGTCGTGGGTGCGCGCAACACTCAGAGATGACATCATCCAGGTCAGGAGACATCACCCGGGGTCTGTAGGTCAATCTACAGACCCTGGATGATGATAACAGGTAACTCCGGACTCAACGGGGAATAGCACTAGTGTGTCATAACAAAATATTGGTGAAATGAACGAGTTTCGCGGCAGATAATGCGTTATTTAGAAGCTGCGTTTCGGTGCCCCAGTCACTCCCACTATATGGATATACGCAGATATCTCCCGACTGACTGCAAATTACACAAAAGTTATATGGGTGAGTATTTTATGCCAGAATTAAGGTCCAGGTTGTAAAAAACAGTAGTTCCCCTTTAAGGCAGCTATAGTCATCGCTGTACCACCAACACACTATCACATACTGCTAAATCTTACGCTTTTTGAGTCGCCAGCCACCCACTCCAAATGAAGTGTGTCCTCCCACTTCTTGAGACCGCCGAGTACTGATACACTCTTGTGCGAAACACAGCAAAAAGAACGGCTCACAACTGCGACTCGGTTCGTTTCAAAAAGCCGGTCAATAGATTTGGTTCATTCGCGAACGTCACAACTTACGAATGTAAACTGCTGTTTCAATTTGCAGAGGAACATGTTGTTTACCGTGAGCTCCATTAAAAGAGTGGCTTAGTCTCTTGTGTGAAAGGTATAAACTCAGTCTCAGCAATTATTTCACCCAACACAGATTATGGGTAAACTCAGCATCCTTGATTGTTTATTTATTCATTTTATCCGCCGTCCAGCTCAAGCGAGTACAGTATTTGGATTCAACAGGAGCTCCGGCTGCGTCTCTGAATGGGTACTCAGGAACCTTGGGGAGGCAGTCTTCCACACTGTCAGACCCTGAATCTCCTATCAGGATTCATTCTTATTCAAATTGCGCCGTGGTAGCTCATAAACATAGCATTAGATTATGGAAATGAGAGGCCTGCATCTATTCCAGTTTAATTCCTTTTGGGAGACATTTAATTTAAACAAATAAATAAATAACGGCAGCATCAGGTGTTTATGAAGGGTATTGTGTAAATTTAGCCGGGCAAACTGAATCATAATCATTCCATTTGACTATGTGCGCTCAATCACCCATCACTGAACACTTCATTAGGGCTTTAATAGTCTTTTAAATATGTAGGACACTTGGCTTAAGACAGGTACCAGGGGACTTTGCTACTTGTCATTCAGACAATCTACTCCTGATAAACCCTCCATAATTTGCAGGTAGCTCATGTCCGCTGTTAAAAAACAGGAGAGGTAACCGGTGACCTTCAAATTAAATTCATCCTTAGCTATGTATTGCTTTTTTTTTTTCTTTTTTTTTTGTGCGCATATCGTGTGTTGTCATCCATTTTATTTCCTGCTGTTGTTTATATTTTATATGTACTTGCATTTTTTCTTCATATAAAACCCACACCTGGCCTCAAACCAGCGTCCCACACAATCTAAACCTGCCATTTGAAAACCTGTGAAATAGTAATTCTTCTTTTGACACTTGTACGTTGTTGCACGAGCGCCAAGGTCAAAGGTCAGCTGCCCATTCTCTTTGCTCCCACGCCGCGTGCGACATACTTTAATATGACCACTGCGGGAAAACGGTTCACAGCCGGGGGTGAGGCCAGTGCTCTTCTCCAGTGGTATACAGGTTAGCAGGCAGGGTGGGTAGGGGTCCTGCCTGCCTACGTTTGAACATCTGATGCCTCCTACTGACCCCTAATTCTTCCAGCTCCACCTGGGTTTCAGCTACAGATGCTGTATGTTGAATTTGCACAGGCAGGGATTGATATTTTTTTTTTTTCTTTTGGCGTGACCCACAGTTCAATATTCATCTATAAGCTTTGCATCAAAACTTTTATTATAGTCATTATTTCAAATTAATGATGTAAACCATCAGTGGGTTGTGAATATACCCTTTGCTCATCACCTCCAAAGCTGTATTTCTCTGTGTGTGTGTGTGTGTGTGGGTGTGTGTGTGTGTGTGTGTTATTGTGAGCAAAGAATTACCAGTGTAATTAAGAGTAGGAAAGAAAAATCTATTTAAATGCCACATTAGCATTGGAGCACATTTACCCAAAACAAGTAATTATCTATGTTACCCTCAAATTTGTTAATTTGCTTCTTGAACCTCATCTCAATCTATCATGTAATTATGCTAAGTTCATGATGGAAAATTATCCATAGTAAGATGAACTATTACTAACGTTCGGGGACGTCAACTGTTAAAATACACACTGCAAATGTGTTGCCCTTTAGTTTTCTTACTAAAGCTGCACCAGTCGTAAAAGTCCCACTGCCTAATGAACACGTGCCTGGCGTCGGAGCTGTTCCACAGGCGTTCCCATCGTCTGTGGCTCTTTGCGTTGAACTCATTTACACATTGTTGTGTTTATATATCTTTGACGCGATTATGAGGTATCGTGTAATTTCAGCTAATTAAATGTCAGTCAGACGCAGTTGAATTAAATGCTTCTCAAACTTAGAATAAATGAAAAAAGAAAAAGACTCTGTAGAAATATTTTATAGCGCAAATCAGACCCAAAAAGAAAATAACAAAACTCATTTAAATTAAAAATACAGAATTTCTGTCAGGAAAGCATTGCGGCCGGTAGCCATTTCATCTTAAAACTGTGTTCACTTGTCAGGGGCTGTTGTTTTTCAAATTTTCACTTTTGGGAAATTAAGAAGGAAATACGTACATTTGTATCCCCCGATCATAAATAAGATATTTTTTATTGGCTTTCCGGTTGAGCGGATGGGGTTGGTTTTGTGTTGGGAGATTGCCCTTAAACCAAAAAAAACAAACAAAAAAAACCCAACAACACACACACACACACACACACACACACACCACAACAAGTAGGTTTGAATTATTGTGTGTGAAAGCACCTGTCATGTTGTCTGTTATTGGAGCTGACTGAACGCTTGCTTCGATATATTGCTACCCGTTAGATACATCCAAATTGATACATTAATAGAAGACTTGTTTTATTTCATTGTATAGCCCGTATGTGATTGACAATTCGCTTACCCATGAGTAGCAAAATGTGCTTTCGCATGTCATCCTTAAACTAAAACTCTCACGGAGAAAGTCAAAGTAGCTGGGAAGTGTGTGTTTGTGTGTGTACGGAGTCTAAAGTCTAAATTAAGCTTCTGACAATGCACTCCCTTTTTGTTTAACCGTGACTGTGATCTGTTTATTTGTGTTGGCGTTAAGAGAATTGTTAGTAGCATAACTTGACTTCCACACAGTTAATTGACCGGGTGGGGGGACTAGCAAAGTTAGCGGCGGCTTAGTCCCATCTGTGATTTCAGTGCTCCATTTGTTTCTCCGTGGCTCTGTACTCTATTGTATTATATGTGATTTGAATCATAGCGCGACAAATAAAGTTCCGTGGTCACAGCATTATCCGTTGCTTTGAGTATGGGATCATCTTATGTAATTTTAGGGTGCCTGGGACGCTGAGATCAGATATCGTAGGCTAGCTAACACATTAGCCTCACATCTTGTCAGTAATTTGGAGTAAATAAGTTGATTCTGCAGGTGTTGATGTTGGTGACGTTGTCAGGCCGTTGGTTAGTGTCTGTGACCCTAGTTTTGGTGGTGTGTCCTGCGCTGACACTATTTAGACCCCATGTCGGCGGCTTAATTGCCAATTCAACATGTTGAAGTGGTGAAAGAAATCACTCTGGTTGGCTATTCAGCTTATTTCCACAACAATGTGAACATCTTGAATGAATAAAGTGTAGACCAACTCAGCATGATTCAGAAGAGGCCAGCAATTCAGGATGGCTTGTGGCTTTTCCTCGCTTCCTAGCTTCACAGCTAATAGTAACTTTTCCTGTTTCCTCTTGGTGAATACAGACCGCTGCCAACTGCTGGAAGGAAGACTTACTTTCTTTCACGCAGTCGCTACCACTTTGCAAGTGGAATGCAAATACTTTAATGCAGTCACGCTAATGTAAACGTGAATGAACAAAGAGCATAAATTGCATGAAAACAGATAAGATAAACGATAAATAAATAAATGATGTTGAAGTTGGACACAGAAGAGCAACAAACTGCAGTTCCTCTAATGTCCACTTGGGGGAGAAAAAAAAAGATCCCCATGGACCTCCGTGTTAAAATACAGAACTTTACAATAAACATGTTTATAGCCTGGTATTGGTCAGCCTTGGTCTCTATAGCTAATTGAATGAATGAATGTATGAATTCATGGAGAAATTAGATCGATAGATTTTGCTATTTATGCATTCATTAAATCATTCAACCATTTAGATTTTTTGCCCATTTTGCCCAATTAGTCATGAGTTTGGCAGAATCGGGTGCTGCCAAGATGGCGATGGCTGAAGCCACCACACTGAACTTCAAAATTGACACACATGTCAATCCATGGTCATAGCCGTGTTTGTATGGTAGAGGGCAATGGCCTACCCACCAAGAGCAACCAAAAGCCCAAAGCTCAGCTATAGTTTCCCAAAATAAACCCAAAAAAACTGTTTGTCCTTCCTTTACAAAAATGAAACAAAATAATGCACAATAGCTGCGGCTTCATTACATTTTACTGTTTCCTACACAGCAAGAAAGAAAAATAGTGATTTATCTGCTACTTTAAATGAGTAGCTGCCCACATTATAGCTATTACATTCACAGAAAAAAAAGAGAAAGATGAACACATCTTAATACCAGGTGCTGTGTTCTAGGTGTGGGAACTTTCTTCTTTCTCCAGTATTTGTGTGACAGCTCAGAGACAGCTGTCACTCTTTTGAAACCTTGAAGTGGGTTCATCCTTTTTGCTATTCAAAGCATCGTGCTCGGTAGACAGATTGTTTAATTATTCTAATGAATTTAATTACACAGATAAGAGCTGAATAAACACATACAGCTCGCAGCCGGTTTGTTGTGGCCACCATTTATACGTCTATTCCATCCAAATATTCCTGTACTATTACTTTGCAGGAAGAAAATGAAAAATTTAAAGCTGCATGAATAAAACATGGCCAATACCTTTGGAACCTGTAGGTGGTAGTGTCCAGAATGTTTGATTGACATTATATTGTGAATCAGTCTATCGCGCCGTGGCTATTTAGTGTCGTACTGCAGAGGAATATGAATAAGGTCAGGTAGCCATAGGATGTTTTTCTGCATGAATATTTTGCGAAATTGTACAAAATTAGATGCAAATGGTTCGGAGGGATATGTTGCATTGTAATAAGCTCCACATTCCGGCCATGCGAGCCGAGCGGTAGATAAAAGTGGCAAATATAAAGCTAGACTGAATTCAGTTATAATTAACAGTGACAGAAAAGTTTGTTAAAGTGTAAAATACTATAAGACATGACCCCGTCACGTCCCGCTTATGACGCTATTCTTCCTCAACAGGCTTTTTACTGTACACCTCTGGGGTCAGATTAGCAGCATCCTCGGCACTTTGTTTACTTTGCACCCCGAGCCTGCTCTAAGTGAGCCATCTGTGAACTTCTCCGCGAGTCAGTCAGGAGATCAGTGCCAAATAGGCCTCAGCTGTCTGCCACTGGCTACTTTTCAGTTGGATTTCACCTTCTCGTTCCCTCCTGGACTCTTATTAGTGTCAAGAAGGCCACCTATGTCCAGGTGTGAAGATGTCTTGCCAGGTGGAGGATGTGATACCAATTTGTTGTGCTCATATTGTCAGTGCTCGGCACTCTTGGGATCGCTGTAGCCGCTTTCATCTCGGCGCCGTAAACCAATTATTCAAGTCTTTAATTCGGTTTAATCCTTCCGCCTCTTTCCAAAACGTATTGCACTTGACGGATTCATATCAGAAAATGAATTAATGCAAACGCAGGTTGCATTAATTGGGATGGAAATATTTTAAGCAAATTTAAATTTGTACATATGGCCGCTGGAAAATGAACCCTCTCCAGTGGCTTTTATGTCTTGGAAGTGTAATGATACTTTCCCGTATCAAAGCAATGCAAATGACCTGCACTGATCTGTAATGTGAAGGCAATTTATCCCAATATTTTGTACGACTTGTGCGAGACAAGCTTGGCATCAGAACTGTTTAGAAAAAAGTCGAACAATACTTAATCAATGCGAATGGCTTTGATCTTGTGCATCGCTACAAAAGAAGTCATCAGTGGCAATACTTTAAAGAAACATAAAATGATGTAACTTCGGCTTATGTCTCACTGAAACAATATTTAATCAGAGCTGTGATGATTCCACATTCACTTGATTTTGCCTTTTCTCGCGCCTTCCCCTGAGTCTGTCACGACTAAAAGGCTGGTGACGGATTGCGTGTCTAGATGTGTGCTTGTGCTTCTCGCGGAATAGTAAAAAAATAGTGGCTGATTATCCAAAGTATGATTAATGGCCATTGCCAGGACACCTTGCGCGTATCAATACTCGCTGTGAGAGAGATTTTTTTCATTTTTCTTTCTCTCTTCCGCCCGCAGGTACAACACGTGACGCCGACCGAAGCAGCGGCACATGATGTATTTGAAATAAATGCCTGTCATGGAAATAAATTTGAAAATAGCTGCCAGACAAGCTGTCAGTTTCAATACATCCTGGCTGGTCTTTTGTATTACAGTAGCTGAGATGTTCATTGAAAGAAAAACAACCTCGCCGTGTTTTTGTGACTAGTTCTGCTGACAGAAAAGGACTTTAAGGGCATATTGGTTGTTATGTGGCATGAGCATACCTTTTTTTTTTTTTTTTTTTAACATTTCCCTGATGGCTCATATGATGCCTTAAAGCCCTTTTTTCCTTGTTTTTTTTTTCTTTGCTTCCTGTCATTTCGCAGTGACTTTGCCGACACATTGTCCAACGCGTCAATTATTAAATCCGGCTGAAAAAATAATGGCAGCTCTGTTTGTGGAATGAGATGTCCATATTCATATTCCAAGGATCAATATGTTCCATTTCAAAATTGTGTGATTAATCCTAACTACTTGGATGTATATATATATATATATATATGTGTGTACACAAGAGACTGCAAAAAAAATAAAAAATCCCTGGCCCGTCTACTAATGTGACAAGAACAGATTGGATGCAGTAATGAAATGACAAATGTCAGGTTTTCTTTTTGGCATGTGTCGTGGAGTCGTTTACGGCCAAGACAAACTCATGCCTTCCGAGCTTTACCAGATACGAGATGTTTACTAGATAAAAGTTTCATGTGCACTCATTCTGTTGTTAGAAAGCAAAACTTATTTGATCGACGTGTAATAATTTAAACCAAGGACAGTGACAATAATAAAATACATAGACACAATAATGGAACTGAAGTAAAATAAAAAATGCATAAGCTAGGGGCGCCGTGGCAATTGCTTACAGCTGCTGTGTACAGCTGTTGGCGACAGACTGCGTGACAACATATGGATTCCCAATAAATTGTGCCCGATACTCATAGACATCAGTAGGTATCCTTGCAGCAGTGGCACAGGGGAATCTGAGCTCGGTAAATAGGTAGAGCAAGACTAAATATTTGGTCTCCATGTAGCTGCGTCTCTTCTGAGAAGTGAGCAGAAGAAGAATTGCAGCTACCAAGCAGTTCTTCTCCAGCTCCTCATACTTACATAACATGCTGAGTCAGAGATTCCGGGATTAAATTAAAATTAAATACTGTAGGTTTTATGTGCAATTTATGAAGAGAAAGCATTCTAGGGATAAAACTTATGGAAAATTATAAAGCTGCAGTTATGTAAAATGTAAGTTTTAGAACGAGAGTTGGAAGTTTTTCCAGCACAGAAGCCTTTCGTGGCTTATTTAAATGCCTCTGCTTGTTTATTTGCTGGTTCGAGGCCGTCATGTTACTGCCATGCTGGGAGGACACCTTCATAATTAGAGCTCTCTCTCTCTCTTCAAAGTGCTGCCGGAAGATACCTGTCATTACTTTCCTCTATCACAGTTTCCATTGCTCTCTCCACCCAGTGCGAACACCTAACTCTCAGTTGAATGATTACATTTTCAAGCTAGTTATGTGCCCATTCATTCTTCCTTTATTGAAGACAACAGGTTCATGCCCCTTCACTGGGGGCTATCAAAAGTCCTCCTGGGAAATGAAGGAAGTCGCTAATTGAAGCAGACGAGGCAAAGTGGCTACGTCAAAGAAATAAGCTGCTGTGATGCAGAAGGATAATAATGGTTTAGGAGTGGCAGTGGGTGGATTATTTTTTTATTTTTTTTGTTCTTTAGGCTCAGGTTGTCACCAAAAAAGTCAAACAAAACGGGAGGTAAACCTAAATCAAACACTCAGAAATCTGAGGAACTCGGAATTAATTCATCTTCTGCAGGATAGCAGTCCTTGTCTGCAAGCAATATGAACCATAGAGACGTGGAATGAAATGTAATCTTTTAGAATTAACTGGGATCAGCAGGAGTAGTTCATTAAAGCGTGTGTTTGGCCCGTAAATGCTCGAGCAGCAGGTATTCTAAACGCAGGCACTTTTGCAGCGATGAAAGGAACATTCTTCTCCGTCTTCTGGTGACTGTGGCACACGCAGAAGATAATTTTAAGTGGCGCAAAGGCAGGGACAGCGGCCTTGGAAGTACAAAACTCACAGGATGAATTGTGTTTTGATGCGAGTGAAATGTTTGTGCTGTCACAGCTGTGAACTAGAATCCCAGGTTTTCCTAGAGTGGCCTAGAGAAAATCACCAAAATAAATAAATGAAAATAAAAAGAATCTGAAAATAACTTATAAAATGAATTGGACAGCGGGCAAACTCTCAAGACAAGTTTCAGGCTACATAGGGATCTAATGTTCTGTAATGTTAATGATAGGACACTAATTAATAGTTAATAATTATATATATATTTTAAACATGAATAGAATTGGCTACTCTGTGAGAGTTTAAAGAGGCAATTTGTTCAAAAAAAATATCAATAATCATATAATCATAATCATAATAACAAAATAAACTTTAAAATATCAAAATACAGCCTTGTCATGATGTCAAATATACAATATTAGCAATGTTCTGCTGGGAAACTTTTGGACCTGGCATTCATGTGGATGTTTCTTAGACATGTAGCACCCACCTAGACCAGACCAGGCACCCCCACCCCATACCAATGACACTCCTTGATGGCTGCAGAAACAAAAACGCTTTAGGAACAACAAAAAAAAAAACATGGTGTTGACCTGGCCTCCAAGTTCCCTAGATCCCAAACTGATCAAGTATCTGTGGGATAATACCACGTTGTAGCACAAGATGAGACACTGAGGTCAATGTAGAGAGGAAGTTGTCTTCTAGGTTCAGACGATTTTGTACTTGATAGTTTGGACTTGACGAGTTTGACTCTGATGTATAGATCTTGGAGGATGGGAGGACCCAGTATGGTCATGTAATTGGAACATCATTATACTTGATTACATTGTAAAATGCGTTCTGACAAATTACCTCCTGATGTGTCTTTGACAAAATGGGTGTAGCAACAACAAGCCGGGTGTTTGGACTGTCAGATGCGTCCTTCGAATTGGAACATTACCTGGGCAGTGAGTGATGACATTTGACTATAGTGAAGTACAGACAAGAACACATATTGAGAAACACCCCATGACTCTAACCTATCTCCTATTATGTTGAAGGACAGGTAGTCAGCAAGCGAAATGGGAAATGCAACAATGGCTAAAGCTCTTGGCAAGCAACCTCTGAAGAGCAGGTTGGGCTAGAGATAGCAAGCAGGCGTTTGTTTTTTGCCTAAAATGGAACCCCGTCCTTTCTGCGTTCCCTCCGCTTCCTGGCGCGCTGCTTACTACATCCGCCAGAACATCAGTGAGGCCTGGAGGCCTGGTCTTGGCAGCTAGCTGAGATCACTTAGCTTATCCAGCAGATCATGATGCAGGTTTGTTGATGGATGATGCTGTAGCAGTAACTCATGGCAGTAGACGTGAACGTCAGGGCAACTGGTGTCCATGCGCCATAGCCTGGAATATTCTCTGCAACAACTGAGTCTGGCTACACTAGGCTACATATGCCAAAAAAACAGCACCATTTGGGAACTGGGGTGGCAGCTACATGCTACATGCTACGTGCTTTTGCGAATACACTGCCATTTACATGCACTTACACTTGCCAGCTTTATATGTAACCATTCCTTACTCTGCCTCTACACTGGTTTAAGTACACTTTGAGTCAGTATTGAAATACAAATATGGACATCATAGCATGTGACGAAAGTGGCCTCGGAGTCTCAGGACATCTGACCCTTGAATGAGTGACATGCAGGTTTCTGTTGGCAACTAAAAAAAAGGATTATTTTCACTCTTGGACAAGTTTTTTATTCTGATAAATCCCTCAGGGCACCAAAAATCACTCAGTGGGGCCGCATCATAATCCTTAAGAACATAATGTACATTAGAATTAGCATTTATATTCTTTGCCTCTGAACGTCACCGTGTGTCCAGAAGCAGACAGACACATTTTCAATGCTTGAGCAGGCAGTGAAATCTCCAGTGTGGCAGTGACATCCAAAAGCCTTGTAATTAGCTGAGTGCACCCATTTCAACACTCAGTTGTGTTCCTCAGTGTCATAATCTGTAATGATTAGCATAAGTCCGTAATTTTAAGGAAAAGCAGTCAACATAAATTACAATTAATAATTAGATTACAGCCCGCCAGGTTCATTGCACTTTGAATAGTCCACCATAAAGCCGGCACGTCCATTTCATTCATGACTCTCAGGGGGGCATTCTGGACTCGGGGCATGTTGTTTGTGTCAAGCTGTCATGTCCAGGTGTCATTCACTGACTGACGCTGCATACTTGCCAGTTCCGCTGGGGTCAGCTAAGGTCATTTAACGATGAACGTAACAGCCGCACTTGATGCTTAATAATTTAATTTGACAGAGGACTAACTAGACAGCTATTCAATATTTCCTTCATTTAAATCTACCTATTTCACAGCAGACTGCAAGCGCAACTCGAGTAATCAAACCCCGACCAGTCAAAAGGCTGCCTGAGGGGGAGAAAAAAAAAAGAAAGAAGAGAGGTCTTTTAGGAGTCTTGTGCTTTGTTGTTTTTATAAAAGTCCATTTTCAGGATTGGAATGAAATTACAAGGCAAAAATTGTGCTGGGGGAAGGATGGTGCAAACTAGAGAAATATTGATTTTGACTTCTTTTTAACTCATATGAGTCAGTGAAATGAGAGGAAAATCATCTATATAAATGTTTGGACTGTGTATACTAAATCAAATCATTCGACTTGTCTGTCAGCTTATCATTATCTGGTTGGAGGTGCCCTTCCGGGAAATCTTGGCCATCAGTTGCAGCACTGTGATAAAGAATAGGATATACTGCAAATATGTGTTCCATTCAACACAAGATGTTTTGTTTCTCAGCATCCCCGGTATTATTTTCTAAAACCACACACACAATGCATAAGAAGCTGTCACATTGTCACGTTGGAGAGAGAGCCGCTACTTAAAGGGGAACAACTGTTTTTTACAACCTGGACCTTATTTCTAGCATAAAATACGATTGTTTACTTTTCACCCATATAACTTTTGTGTCATTTGTATTCCTTCGGGAGATAATTAGATCAACGTATATCCATGTAGTGGGAGTGACTGGGGCACCGAAACGCAGCCTCTAAATAACGCATTATCTGCAAACTGTAAACTCAGTTTACAGACCCCGGATGATGATAACAGGTAACTCCGGACTCAACGGGGAATAGCACTAGTGTACGATAACGAAATATTGGTGAAATGAACGAGTTTCACAGCAGATAATGCGTTATTTAGAGGCTGCGTTTCGGTGCCCCAGTCACTCCCACTACATGGATATACGCTGATCTAATTATCTCCCGAAGGAATACAAATTACACAAAAGTTATATGGGTGACTAAAAAATCATATTTTATGCCAGAAATAAGGTCCAGGTTGTAAAAACAGTAGTTCCCCTTTAATGCATAGTGCCCCATTTCATTGCATTGGGCGGGAAGGGGGGGGGGGGGGGGGGGGTCACGGTTGCCGTGGAGACGAATGCAACTGATGTAGTCGGTATTTGAGAACATGCCTAGATAGCTCTCTGCCACAGCTCGAATTCACAGTACCGAGACACAAATCAGCGATGCCATGCTGATAGACACTCTTGGCTAGCAGCACAAACTGTTTCCAGCCAGTAAATACACTCTGATCCCCAGAAAATCTGTCATCTCGGATGCTGTCACAGTTCCATTTTTTTTTTTTTTTTTTTATATATATATCCTTTCTCCATTTTCAATACATGCATGCTGCACAGAGAGGCGACATACCTGATCGGTGCACAAAGCAAACTTTTATCTCTTGTTTCTGGACAAAGGAACCGACATGGTTGGTTGGAAAACACAAGACATTTAAGGACATACTTTTTGTACCCTGGAATATTAAAACTGGCAAATATTAAAAAAAAAATGTGAAATGGGAACAAACAAATTTACAAAAAAATAAAAAAAATAGCAGCAGATTTGGTGATAATTAAAATAAATGACCTGGGGACAGCATTTTTGGCTGTAGATAGAAAAAACTATATTTAAGGATAAGTGACTCTTACATGTCACCATCTAGTTGTGTCTCTCTTTGCCCTTGGCATTTTTGGGAATTTTCCAAGCTCATAATCAACTCCACCCTTTAACCATCGCTTTTTTTTTTTTTGTTGGACCTTTTTCATGTATTCCTCGCACAGAGGAACTGAAAGGAAGTGTAGTTCATGTGAGTGTGCAAGCTGTGCGTCCGCCTGGCCCAAGAAAAAAAACTGATTGTAGCAATCAAGAGTCAAGGCTAGACCGCGCGGCGGGAGCCGGCTTCTGGAGAATTGGTTTAAATTTACCCCCAGATACACAGGCGCACACAAATGCACAAGCACAATGTGCCTATGAGGTGTTCAAGTAGAGGTGTGCAGGAGGCCACAGCGTAGACTGCTGTTGTACCAAGCCTTTTTATGATGTGAATGGTGTGTTCATAACCCTGCCCCCCCGCAGCTCTTACCTCTGACTGAGGCTGCAAACAAGAATGTGGTGTTGGTCAATTTGCCGATAAATCAGTCAGGTCAGCTGGGACAAATTGAGGTTAAACTCTGACTATCTCCCACCACGGTCAACACCGTCTCCGTTCATGTGTGATTGCTAACTTGCTGATTTGGTGACAAATTACCCTTTCTGACCACTCGAGCATCCCCAAGAACACAGGAACCTTTTTTTTAGGAAATCATGCACTTCAGCTGAATTTTCATTACACACACACACACACACACACACACACAAATAAAAACCCTTGATAGTGCTTCTTCCCATCTGAGGAGTGCCTAAAAGCACTGCTTTATATTGACCCTGAGTATGCTGCACCGAATGTCACCACAAACCTAATTGTCCAAGTCAAGACGCGATATGGAATTATTATAAAAGGTCATCAGCATTACCTAATGACTAATAATGTGGTGCAGCCAGTATAACTGTGACAGCACAATTTGCAGGATAGCAGAACCTTATAAGGATGTTCTGAGTAAATAAAGTAAAACGATTTTTGCAGCTCAAGTTATGGTCAGAGATTCTACCAATTACTGCTCCCAAAAGCACCAAACAGCAATTGTTGTCCTTTGGCTACAATTTGTCAAATAAGCCTGCCCTCTTTTTTCAGCTTATATTGCAGCACTTATGTGCTTCCTTTTTGCAGGTTTTGAGCTCTGGTTTCTATAAAATGCCTTGAGGGAATTTGGATTGTTACTGGTGTTATATATTGAAAAAACTGCAAAATGGATTGAACAGAAATATTTTAACTACAAATTGGATTTTAGTGTTTTCATATGGCATTTCTTGTGCTACATGTAGGTCACCTACATATATCCAACAATGACAAAGATGTCATTTTGTTGGTATTCTTAATGGTATTCCAGACTTTGTCATTTCCTGCTAAACGCTTTAAAATAGTTGATGACTCATCCTGCACTAGGGGGTGTTTACTAATATGGTGTCCAGTCAAAACATGTCTTGAATTTCCAATGCCCTCCTTTTCCATGCATGGGTGTTGCCTGTCAGGCCATTGTAGCTGGCAGATTAGAGCAGGCTCGGGTTATTTTTGAAGGGAAACTTACACATACTTGGCAAATTGCAAATATGTTGATACTGAACATACCTGGAACATTTGCAAATGTTTTCTAACAAATCCAGTACAATGTCTTTTTCCACTTCGCAAAGCCCTCGTATTTTACAGCACCTTTACGTGGTGTTCGGCGTGCGTTTTCAGCTTTGCCGCTGCTGACTTGGAAATATTAAATGCTTGTGGATGCACTGAATGTTACAGTAACGGGCACAAGTGAGTGCTTTTAAAGCCAGCGCAAAACTATTTCAAAATGAACGCGAAACATAAATGTTTGATGTAAAAACTGTCAAGACAATCGCAACTAACCCTCTGAAAGACCCTTCAACATGAGCAAGTATGCAATGACTGCAGTACCCACCCGCATAGTAGCAGTCGAGGGTAGGCATAATTGATTGAAAGCTTTTTCTCCACCTTCCTTGGGTGCCCTCTTGCTCCCCGCTGCACTGGTGCGGACATGACTGAAAGACTGCTGACTCTCCCACTGTTTCCGTCTGCTGGGTAGTTCTGTCAACAGATCATCCCTTCCCACTGAGAGTGAAATCAAACCCGAGGTGGCTCTCCTCTATCTACTGTCATTTCTCATTAAAGAGATATGAATCACTCCTGACACCGTGTAATTGGTAAATGGTAATTTCTGAGAGGAAATTCTGGCGGAGTGAGGAGAAATCTCACACTGGATTTGAGATCGGAAGGATTATGACATGAAGCTTAACTGCTTCTTCCTACTCCTACTGTTTTTTTTTGTTTTTTTTTTATTGTATCTGATAGCAAAGGATCATACTTGCTCAAGAGCCGGAGACACTGGTTATCTAGGTACCCTGGAATAATGGCACCGTTGGGTTTTAGTATCAGTCGCTATACATCATTGCTGTGTCTTTTAAACTCTGACTTTAAAGGAGACGTTTAAAGGAAACATTTTCATTGATTGACTCTTAAAAGGAAAGGCTCGGTCGTTCTTTCTTCCTCGGAGAAAAATCATTTGGGAAAAGGGAATGCTTGAATAACTGTGATGTGTGTTTGTTTTTTTTTTTTGTTTGTTTTTCACACTTTCAGTGATCACCACGGTTTGAGAGAGCGTGCCATGATTTCAAGCCTTGATTAAAGTCACTCATTAATCAACTGCGCTTCCTGCAAATTAACATTAACATTGCAATATAGAGATAAAAAGGGAGATAAAAAAGACTGGGGCCTTAGCAATTAGGAACTTATTGCTGCACAAAGACCCCCAGAGGGAAGACAGTCATTCTAGTGAGAAGCTTAATTGGTTTCAGGTTGGTATTCCATTCATTTGAGTACCAATGTACCAGACCAGCCTGCTGCCTTTCCTAAAGCATAATCTGGACTTAATCAGCTGCCTGACGCGTTCTGAAGCAGCATACATTTCCATTACCTGTGCATATATTACACGTATTTCGCCTCTTTCTATCACTCTTCGGGCCGCTCCGTGGCACGCCGGGGTGATGAGTGTGCTCGGTTTAATAAAATAAATGAAGTATAAGCCGTTTTCATGCAAGCCAAGGCATATTTCAGCGGCGCTAAGTGGAGGCTCGCGTGTGCGTCACCAGTCCCCTAGCAACAGTGGGTGGTGCAGCCATGGAGGTCCCTCGGAGGAAGGCTTGTGTGAAAAGGACATGTAAATATAGAGCACCTAAGAAGACAAAATATTTCTGAAAATGCATTTTATTTTTTCTGTTATATTGTTAAAGCCGTGAACTGTAGTGTCTTTGAAGTTGCAATTAACTCTCATTTCCATTATCTATTGTCCTGATTTTTCATTCAGTTATTTGGAAGTGTATAAAATGTAGTCTATAAATGTAAATTACCACCTTCCTAATATTGTGTAGGTCTTTCTTGTGCCTCCAAAACAGTTGTGACTCATCAGAGAACGGAAGTAACATCCAGTTCTTGCACTATACGTATGTCACCTACATATGCACAACAATGACAAAGTTATTTAGTTGGTATTCTTAATGGACTTAGTCATTTCCTGGAAAACACTTTTAAATAGTTGATGACCCATGCTGCACTAGGGGGACTTTACTTACTTTGTGTCCAATGAAACACTTTCTTGACTTTGACCTTCCTCCACCAGGCATGGGCCTGCGAGGCCATTGGCGTTAACTGATTAGAGCAGACTGGGTGTTTTAGATGGGTGCCAGCTCTGCTTTTAGCTTTTTGTTTTCTGTCCACCCTAACTTCTCATGATGTCTACCCCAAGTTGGACAGACATACGCAAAAAAAAATGGATTTGTTACATCTAGAGAGAAAGATCGGAATAAGCGTTTGCGTGGTTATTAGTCGCTGATATTTTCCCATTGAACAGATGATCCAAGGTTATCACTAGCCCTCTCAAACCGATTAAAAAATCCTTTAGCTTGGATGAGTCTGTTCTGACTGAAGGTTACTTGATTCATTTTTATTTTGATCGGGCTATTATTTTGATTATTAGCTGTCTCATTTATGAGTCTTTTCATGCATTACCTTGGCTTAAAAAACTTATTGATCAGTTTTCTGAAATTGTAGATCCATTGCAGTAGTCCATTGCTTCAGTTCCACTTCTCTTAATACAAAAAATAAAATCTTGTGAGAGAAACTTTCCTGGTTAATTTGAAACTGTCTTTGGCCTTTTCTTTTAGGTAGCTAGCTAGCTAGCTAATTAGCCACCACACATCTTATTTTTAAGGATTATAAATACACACACAAACAAATGAATGAGTGGCACATAAATTAACCATGTCTGTTCACCGCAGTTAGCCGCGGCGCACGGAACCGTCGTCCATCACTGACATGACATCTGCAGCTGCCTTCCAGATGAGGACCCGCAATACGGCAACACTACAAAGTGTGTGTCACCTGAAAGCCCTCTCATGTGTAGCTGGCATTTAGGCTTTTTAAGCAGGATTTGACATTTCCCATTACCATTTGGATGGGAATGCTTCCGCAAGCTATGCACTTTCTTTTCATGCTGTTGAATGACAGAAAAGTGAGTCAAAGCATTGAAAGGTAAGGACATATACAGCTGTCCGCAACATCTGAAAGACTCCGCTGCCTTATGTAGACGCTCAAATGCATGTGCTTTAGGATTTACCGGACAGTGGTTGTACAAATATTCAGCAGTACAATAATCCCCAACGAACAACAAACAGGTTGAACAATTAGATATTCTCTGTTTTCTATAGGTAATCTCGGTAAGACCTTTCAGTCAATAACCAATCAGTGCAGAATGCATTAGATTTTCTTCTTAAATAAATTAAGATCAGTGATTATTGATCGCTATTGTAGCTGGAAAACCCACATGCAGTACGTTTGTTGCCTTTTTTTAATTTCTGGACATCGCCACCAGAATGCTGAGCGACCTGACCGATCCATTCAAAACTATTTAGAATCGTACACAAGGACACCCAAATAAATGGGATTTAATTCATTATGTCACAGTCAGTTATGGGATCTTCTGACAATGCGCATTGAATTCAGAGCCGTCAGGCTGTGCAGTGGTCAGTCCCTTCAAGCTGAGCCTTTGTTAGACTTACGTACCCAATGTGATACTGAAGAGAAAAAAAAAAATAATAATAATAATGAGCTCAGCCAATCTAACCCTTGCACAATGGTTCATTGACATGATTAGAAGTAAATAATTACCCATCCAGCAGTTTGAGAAAGCCCCTGCATATAAATAGGCATCATTATAGGGTACAGTGGATGAGTTTGCTGAGCATTTCTACCTTTGGTGGAAAGCGATTTTGATCTAAATTGATTGCTATGGGATTATCCAGGATTTATTAAATATTAAGGCATTGACTCTCACTAATGTAGATAATGAGGGTTTATTCAAAGTCAAAATGAAATTGGCATAAAATGTGCATGGAAAGTGATTCATTACCCAGCTACTAGTCAATTCATCAATTATGATTTTCATTACATATCATAATTAAGAATGCTCAAGCTGAATTGGTGTAGTCTAAAAGTCTCATTATGCTGCTGTTTGGATTAACAAATACACTCGGAAATGTGTTGAAACGCTCTGAACGGAGGATAGTTTCATCTAAGCTGCTGCAAAATTATTAGCCAATTACTAAACAGTAAAGCCCGGGTTGAGCTCATTAGTTATCGCAGTTTGCAGATGTAGCGATCACAGACTATGAGAATTGCCACAATGAGGAGGAGGAGGACATCCACAAACAACATCCCAAAACTTTTACTTTACAGACTGGATTGTTCACTAAGTACTCTGTGACATATTTCCGAAGGGCACTGAACAGGAGAAAGTATTTACACTAAAGCTTTTAACAAAAGCAACTAACATGGTATAAATGCATTTAAAGTGACAATATACAATTGAAACCTGGGATACCTCATATCTGTCCTACCTCCAGATTGGAATACTATGCTATTTCCATAGTTTTTTTTCTCCTTTGACACTGCACAGGGAAAGGTTTAAAGTTTAGGCACAAAACCTCAGACAGTGACATTGAGGATGGAGATGTACCATACTTGCCTATCCACAACCTCAGAAATGAACATGCTCACAATATACGGCGTCATGTCACATGAAGTAGGAATAGTATGAGCACATGGATAGCAGAAAGTTTTGAAGAAAAGCTTCTTAACGCAATAACTACATAGTTACCCCAATCTACCAAAAGAGATCATTAATTCTTTCGGAAGTTGACATGGAAACTTTAATAGAAAATCAAATAAAAACTAGATGATCGCTAGCGATCATAAAGGGTCCATGCCGTGGTGAAGTCGTCCCCGAGTGGGACGCAGAGGCATAAGTCACCAGTAGCGTCCCCTATAGACTGTATTTCACAAAACTTAGTGGGCTTGTAAGGAGTCGAGTTATTATTGTCAAATTTCAAGCAGTTTACTGTGGTGGTTTGCGAGAGATAAACATGTAGTCATTGTAGCGCCCCCTACAGCCCAAATGTCACGAAACTTGGCGTGATTGTACGTATGCATCTTATGATGAGGGTTGCTAAGTTTCATAAGGATTGGGTGAATACTTCAAAAGTTATAGGCCTTAAAGTCATATGAAATGTTTACATGTCACCTGTAGCGCCCCCTGTAGACGTAATGTCATGCAACTTGATGGGTGTCTGCACAATATGTTACAGATTGTGTATGCCACATTTCATGAAGTTAGCTATTGCAGCTTTTGAAATATTGAAAAATTGCTTGTGTAGCGCCCCCTAGAGACCAAGGGTGACAAAAGTTGGGGTGTTGTTTCTAGGGCACACCGTTCTCGAGATATGAGGCAAAACGTAAATTGGCCTATTATAATAATAATAATAATAATACATTTTATTTAAAAGCGCTTTTCAAGATACTCAAAGACACTTTACATAAAAAGGACATCAAATTAGCAAAACAATGTGAAATATAACATCAAAAACACAATAAACTGAGCTAAACATTAAAAGCAATTTTAAAAAGGTGTGTTTTTGTCAGAGATTTGAAGGTAGGAAGGTCGGTACAGTCGCGGATGTGTTTGGGGAGAGAGTTCCAGAGGGAGGGGGCAGCTGCAGAGAAGGCTCTGTCGCCCCAGGTTCGATGCTTGGTCTTGAGTGGTGGAGTAAGGAGGTTTGCGTCACATGAACGGAGGCTGCGGGATGGATTGTGGCGATGGAGCAGGTCAGTGAGATAGGAAGGGGCCTGGTTATGGAGGGCTTTGTGTGTGAGGAGGAGGATTTTGAACTGAATACGCTGTGGAACTGGGAGCCAGTGGAGTTTCTGGAGGACAGGAGTGATGTGATCACGGGAGCGGGTGTGGGTGAGCAGACGTGCAGCAGAATTTTGGATGTACTGAAGTTTATTTAAAGTTTTGGATGGTGTGCCATAGAGGATGCTGTTGCAGTAGTCAATTCTGGAAGTGATGAAGGCGTGAATGAGGGTTTCAGCAGCAGAGAAGGAGAGTGATGGACGGAGTCGGGCAATGTTCTTGAGGTGGAAGAAGGCAGTTCTGGTGATTTGATTGATGTGATGATCAAAGGAGAGGTTACTGTCAAAGATGACTCCGAGGTTGCGGCTGTTGGGGGATGGAGACAAGGTGGAGTTGTCGATGGTGAGGCGGAAACTGTCTGTGGTGTTGTTGAGGGATTTGGGGCCGATAATGATTAGGTCTGATTTGTCACAATTTAGTTTGAGGAAGTTGATCTGCATCCAGGATTTGATGTCAGCGAGGCAATTGGAGAGAGTGGAAAGAGTGGCGGGAGTGATGGAGTTGGTGGAGATATAAAGCTGGACGTCATCAGCATAACAGTGGAAATGGAGACCGTGGTGGCGAATGATGTTGCCAAGGGGGAGCAGGTAAAGTATGAAGAGGAGAGGACCAAGCACCGATCCCTGGGGGACACCTTGGGACAGAGGAACAGTGGAGGAGGTGCAGTTGTTGATGTGGATGAATTGTTGTCGGTCTGAGAGGTATGATTTGAGCCAGGAGAGTGCAGTGCCAGTGATGCCGAGGGAGGACTCAAGGCGGGAGAGGAGAATGGTGTGATTTATGGTGTCGAAAGCTGCAGTGAGGTCCAGGAGGATGAGGATGGTGAGCTGGCCGGAGTCTGCGGAGAGGAGGATGTCATTGGTGACTTTCAGGAGGGCTGTTTCGGTGCTGTGTTGGGAACGGAAACCGGATTGAAATGGTTCGAACAGGTCATTTGAGCAGAGGTGGGCTTTGAGTTGTGTGGCGACAATACGCTCCAGTATTTTGGACAGAAAGGGGAGATTGGAGATGGGCCGGAAGTTCGACAAGATGTCAGGGTTGAGTCCAGGTTTTTTGAGGATGGGGGTGATAGCAGCCAGTTTGAGTGAACGGGGGACTGAGCCAGACCTGAGGGAGGAGTTGATGATTTCTGTGATGAGTGTGGAGATGGCTGGTAAAGAGTCCTTAATGAGGTGAGATGGGATGGGATCCAGAACACATGTAGAGGTTTTCATGCCTATCATAATTTTGGGCAGCTCCCCTGGTGACACGGGGGAGAACTGAGACAGAGGCTGAGAGGTGAGGAGGGGAGGAGCAGGTGAGGGAGTGGGAGTGCAGGCCGTGGGGGCAGGAGAGGAGGACAAGTTGTTGTAAATGGTGTCGATTTTTGTTTGGAAGAATGAGAGAAAGGAGTTGCATTTGTCAGTGGTGAATGAGTTGGAGGTATTGTCGCTGGGCTTGAGGAGTTTATTTACTGTAGAAAACAGAGCCTTGGGGTTGGTGGAGCCAGAGTGAATGAGGTGAGAGTAGTAGGTGGATCGGGCAGTACTGAGAGCATCCTTGTACTGCTGAAGGTAATCTGTATAGGCTTGTAGATGGACAGTTAAACCGGTTTTCTTGTGAAGTCTTTCAAGCTGTCGTTTTTGTGATTTCATTTTGTGTAGTTCAGGAGTGTACCAGGGGGCAGAGTGGGTGAAGGAGACAGTTTTAGTTTTGATGGGGGCTAGCTGGTTGAGACAGGAGGAGAGTGTTACGTTGTAGAATTTGGTGAGGTCAGAGGGATTGTCAGTTAACGGAGGGGGGGAAGCAGATATTTTACTAGCAAGAGAGGCAGAAAGGGCTGAAGGGGAGATGGATTTGAGGTTTCTGAAAGATATTGTCCGTTTGTCCTTAGCGGTGGGAATGGGGATGTTGATGTCCATGATAATTGCCAAGTGGTCAGAGATGTTGAGGTTGACGCTGGAGAGGTGATGTAAGGTGAGACCAGTGGAGCAGACCAGGTCCAGGATGTGACCACGGCTGTGGGTGGCAAAGTTGACGTGTTGAGTGAAGTCGAAGCAGTGTAGCAGTTCCAGGAATTCAGTGGCAGATTTGCAGTCAGTGTCAATGTGGATGTTGAAGTCCCCCAGAAGAAGAACGGAAGGTGAGATGGCCGATAACTGGGTGAGGAAGTCAGAAAAGTCAGAGAGGAAGGAGGGGTTTGGTTTGGGAGGGCGGTAGATGATGGCAGTGACCAGAGGAGTGGGACCAGAGAGTTTGAATGTGAGGTGTTCAAAGGAGCGAGCAGCAGGGATGGAGATGGTGGATGTTTTAATGTCCTTCCTGTAGAATGCTGCTACACCACCTCCCCGCCCCTCAGATCGGGGTTTGTCCATGTAGGTGTATCCGGTCGGTGTGGTCTGGTTGAGAGAAAAGTAGTCCAGAGGTTTGTGCCAAGTTTCAGTGATGCAGAGGAAATCCAGGTTATTGTCAGTTATGAATTCGTTCAGAATGAGACCTTTATTGTTAAGTGAGCGGGTGTTGAGCAGAGCCAGTTTCAGGTGACGTTGCTTCATGATAGGTTGTGAGGACTGAGGAAGGGGGCGGAGATTTGATAGGTGCACTTGTCGTTTGTTGTGATGACGTAATGAGGAAGTTGCAGTTCGTGAGCAGGACCAGATGGATGGGATAGAGTCAGGAGTTGAAAAGTTGTAGTTGAACATGCGACCAGAGCCTCTGTGTGGAGGACAGCGGAGTAGACCATGGTTAAAAGGTCGTCTAAATAAAGGCAGAACAGGCCTGCTGGAGGATATGATGGTACAGATAGGGAGTGTACTGCGACAGGATGGCCTACGGGGGGAGCTGGTGAGATCAGTGGCAACTGCTGACTCACACAAAGAGGAGGGTGAGGAAGAGTGTGGAGGATGAGCAGTTCTAACAACTTTCCGCGAGAGGGCATCAGCGCTGATTGAAAGTGCTAGATTGTATTGAGTGGGCTGGGCTGGGAGCGCTGAGAGGCCAGGTGATGATAATGATGTTAATGGTCACGCACGGAGGGGTAGCTGGTATGAGACGGCATGCTGTATGTTAGCTGCTAGCAAGCGGCTACCGGACTTTTTTAGGTGGAGGCCGTCGGGTGAAAACAGAGAGGGGCGGGACCAAAAGGAGTCGAAGTTATGGATAAAGTTAATCTTGAATGAGCCGCACATTGACTGCAGCCAGGTGTGAAGATAAAGAAGGCGGCTGAAAGGCTCAGGGCCGCGGCCCGACGTGGGGATAGGGCCGGAGATGAAAATGGATTTACCGCTGCTGCTGAGGAGATCCAACAGACGAATGAAATTGGCTTTCGTAATCTCCGAGTGCTGGCGACTGGTGTCACATGTGCCAACATGGACAATTATCTTTGTGATGGACGATGGAAGTGACGTTAAGAGACTGGGAAGTTTGTTCAGGATATCAACAGTTGTGGCCCCGGGAATGCAGTGGGTAATGGCATTGAAGAAACGGATGTTTCTCACCAGCGAGTCGCCGAGAATCAGCGCCGTCGGAGGGAAAAGAGGAGTTGGGGCAGCCGCTGGAGGAGGAGAAGTGGCGTGGGAGATGGAGTGTTTGATGGCCGACGGTGACGGTGAGGAGTCGGGGTAATTTTGTGAAGATGGTTTTACATGCTCAGAGGACAGGGGCTTAGTCGGCGGCCTGATTTTGGGGCAAGGGGTAAAGTGTATTTTTGCCGAGGAGCGCCGCCGGGAGCGGGCAGCGGGAGAGATGAGAAGGCCAGGCCTGACAGCGGAGAGTGGAGAAACAGCGGAGGGGCCTTCAGACTCCAGGGCAAGAGATGATGGGGGCAAAGGGAGGTCCTGCTCCTGCTCCTCTAGGCTGGAAAACGTGTTGGACGTGGACAATTTGCGGGCTTTAGCTGGGTGGGGGCGATTGAGGAGTTTTCCACCATGTCTGCCTCTGCCGGCAACGGTCCATTCGCCGGGGGTGGAGGTTGGTCCCAGTAGAACCTTTGGCTTGGCTCCTCGGTGATCCCAGTGGTCAGCAGAGACATCAGTGGTAGCAGCGGGGACAGTTTCATCAAGTTCTTCAGTGGATAGAGGAGCAGACTTCTTGCCCAGGACGACAACAGAGTCATTAGAGATTGACAATGCAGTCGCACCAGGATACATGGAGTCCATGAATTCTGCTTCATTTATGATTTGATGTAAAGCAGAGATTCTGCCTTCCAGCTCAGAGATGGTCTGTGACTTGTGGAGACAACTGTCGCATCCTGGAGATGAGGTGAGTGGCGGCATGACTCGTCCAGGGGTGGAGGGTTCTGGGGAAAAAGCTGTGGCCAGTAAGGAGGTCTTTGGTGCGATAGCGTGAGGTAGCAACAGACTCTACTGCAGGCTAGCAGCGAGTACCAGTGGAGTGTAGGAGGGATCAGTACTTACCGGCAGAGGCCCATTTCTGGGCCTGCTGCGTTGATTCGGCTTCGGTAAGTGGATCAGATGCTTCGGTAAGTGGATCAGATGGTTAAAGTTGTAGGTCCTCCTGGGGAAAAAGCTGTGGCCAGTAAGGAGGTCTTTGGTGCGATAGCGTGAGGTAGCAACAGACTCTGCTGTAGGCTAGCAGTGAGTACCAGTGGAGTGTAGGAGGGATCAGTACTTACCGGCAGAGGCCCATTTCTGGGCCTGCTGCGTTGATTCGGCTTCGGTAAGTGGATCAGATGGTTAAAGTTGTAGTTCCTCGCAGCCGATGCTGAAATGTTGGTGGTGCAGTTAGCTAAGTGCTGTCTGTTGGTCTGAGCGCTGGTAGCGGTTAGCTTAGCCGGCGCAGCTAATAGGCTGAGACGCCGGTGGCGAACAGTATCAAACAGCGTATGTCGGGTTAAACAGCTAGCGATTTCTGCGAATCCGGAAGAACTGCGATAGTGAACTAAACGAGAAGTAAAATCCACTAAGAAACACCCTCGATTTGTGGGACAAAAACCGCTAAAATGGTCTCAGGGCGCGCTAACGATCCGGCGTGCTGCACAAACACTGGCCTATTATAGTGCTATGCAGAATAAGATAAAACATTAGAAACATTAGAACATTAGAAGAATAAAAATCACAACAAAATCAATAGGGATCCTGCAACTTTGTTTGCATGGACCCCTAAATAAGGCTGAGATTGTTAGGCCCGATGCACGGTCAACAAAATAAAATGGTAAATGAATAATAAAAGTAAAGTTTCAAGTGTGTGGGGCTGTTGTCTAAACTAATATAACAGGGAAGTAGGCTATATCTACAGCTCTAGGAATGAAATGAGAGGCAAACAAAATTGTGGATTTTGACACTGTCCCATTTTGTTGACCCATCCAGCCACCCAGACCTCCTCCGTCTGTGCGCTCTGGCTATGGCTCATAACAACAATGCACTGCATTTCTGTAATAGCCAGTAGAACCTTTGTCACTTGACTGTGAACATATGTTGTTTCTGGCATTTTGAGACGTTCTTGCGGTAGGTGGTGCCCTAAAATCTGATATTTGGTGCTTCGACGACTCATCTCCAGACCCTGAAGTGTTAAAATCACAATGCTGCATGAATCTTGTTGATTCAAAGAGAAAACTATTTTATTTAAAAGCAAACTTACTAACAACTACCTACGACATGCTGACAATATGTCAACACTCAAATGAAAATACAGCATTGCGTGCCTTTTGCTTTAGCTAACATCCCTCTTGCTCTCAGAATAAATCATATTCTGAAGAAAAAGTGAACTTTACATGTTCAAGGCATAAGCCTGTGGTTTGTGTAGAAGGACACCATGGCAACAGAGGCAAAAAAAATTTTACTTGAGCACCTCCTTATGAAGTGTTGAGTGCAGCTTTAACCGAAAGAGAACACAGTCTGCTAAGAAGCTGGCGGCACATCACTCACATTATAGAGCTGGCAAAGTCTTGAGTGCCTTGCTGCTAGTTGTGATTGGTGATTAGCAAATGTTTTGTCCCCGCCACAGATCTGGGTAATGGGAATGTAGACTCCCCCGCTGGTGCTTGGGAGTTAATCACACAACAATGGGGTACTGAGGAGGGGATGGAAAAAAAGGTGGGGATGAAAAGGGATGGGGCTGGATGCAGACTTCTCAAGACAAGGCCCCAAGTTTAATTGCCTTTGGATAATCTTATTGTCTGGTGGCCTGTACGGATGACTCTTTCCCCATCCTATATTCTGTTCAGAGGCCTCAGAGAAGTTACTCTGAAAGGCTTTTTTTTTCAGAGCCACTCAATCACTACGGAAAGCCAACATGAGGTCTAACAGAGTTACACGGTGGATTCAGTGCTCTGCATTTCTTCCGAAATGAGAGAATTCAGCTTTAGATTTCCGCCGACCTTAGCTATAGAACCAGCAGCCACATTCCGCGTTGTGAAAACGAGTTAGCTTTGGCATTTTTGAATGCCAGCTGACGTTAGCGTAAATTTTTTAACACAGCTCAGCTACTGTTAATGCTAGATGAGTAGTGTCTGGTTTTAAACAAGGTCACACAGGTGTTAAAATAAACAATATGAAATGTTGGTGTTAAAGAAATGGATGCAAATATTCATTGCAGTTGTAGGAGTGTTATATTTTAGGGGTAGGAAACTTTGCATTTACATTTTAGCAGCGTTTTGGGATTTAATATAAAGTGCTAACATTAACACGACACAACCAACCATATCCCTTCCACTTGGTCGTGTATCTTAAAATATGGTCAGATCTTTATCCACAGTTCCCACCTGTTATTTAAGCCAAGGGCTCAGCTACTTTTCCCACCAGCACCTGGGATTCTTAATGTCTAATTGTGTGCGTTATTAGCTCAAAGACATTATGTTTCTCTCTACGAGCGACTTCGATGAAGATCCAATCACATGTTACGACCACTTAGCGCAGAAAAGCACTTGCCATCGTATGTACCATTTCAATCTCGACCTTGTAACTAATTGTTTATAGGGAAGTAAATGGACAATCAATACACAAGTGGGGATTCCCAATATAGTTACTACCGTGCAGGACTGTAAAAGTACAACTACAGTACCTAACAGGCCATAATAACAATGAGATTGGCCTTATGAGAATAATTTCAAGGCTGCATCGATGTTGCCCAGTTTTCCTTTACAGCCGACGTCTTAAAGTGTTCATTCCTTCTGTCGGCTTTATTTGCATCGCTCCTTTTGCGTGTCGGTTGCCCCTGTGTAACCAATAAGATTTCCACAGACCTCAGTGGATTGAAGGGCGCATATAAAGCGATAGCAGCTGTGCAGGAAAAACCAAACCCTGCTGCACGGGCTTACCAAAAGTCTGTTGTTTACAAGACCAAACAATCCTAAAATAATAAGGCTATAACGCCGTGCTTTATTGTACTAATGCCTCGCACATGACCTCCATTAAAAATACACTAAAGTGCCAGTTTGAACCGTGATTTTCTCACATTATTCTCATAATTGCTTCTGCGTTAAAGTGTGGAATTATATATATATAAAAAAAAACAAAAAAACAGGCAGCGTAAACATTGACATTTTCAGCTTTATTATAGAAGTGGAACACCTACGTTCTAATTCGTTACCATCCGCTGTGTCTTGCGCGTTGTGTTTACTGCAACGTCTCATGTCTCCTGTGATCCGGTATTCTTGCAGCATGTGAGGTGTTGTTGCCCTCATGCTGCAGTCCGTCCAGTATTAAAACCGTGCCAGCTGGTTGATCGTAATTATAACCTCTGTGTGTTTTCTGGTCCAGCTTGGACAAACCAGTGGAAATAAAAAAAAATATGGATGCTGGCGGGTTCTTTTTTCTCTCTCTACATCAAACAACAGTTAATGCCAAAACTAATGAGTAATAAGTCAGTCAGTCATTCTTTCATATTCAGTGTCTTGGAAAATTACATCCAAACATCCAACATATAGTTATATTTTTGGATACGCTGCCGTTTTGACATGGTGCAATCAAATCAGGTGCACAGGTGTCGTTCCAGCCAGCTGTTTATTACCCGGCGTTGGACGTGATTCATTGTTTATGCATCGAACTGGTCATCCCATTTGTCGGCGCTGGCATAATGTGATGCATTCTTTGTTGGCATGTAAACATCTGGGATGTTTAGCCTTGTCAATCAGCAGCTTCAGCCAGTGAATGTGTATGTTTTATTAATTTGCCGCAGACTTCAGTGGATTCTGGTGCTGCTGAAATGATGCCGGTGTCTCTGAAGATGATAAGCAGTGTTCCTTTCCAAGGTTCTGTGGTGTGTGCCAACATGTTCATGAAATATTTGGTCATTTGATCTGAGTTGGAATGTTTTGCCCAAGATATCTCCTCGGAATTTTAACTTGCTGTGCAGTTGTTTTTAATCCTTTTGCCTTAACTGTATTTGGTTTGTTAATACCGGTATTATATATACTCTGATCAGGTGTAACATTATGACCACCTTCCTAATATTGTGTAGGTCTTCCTTGTTCTCACTCATCTGAGAATGGACATGGGCCTTCTGAGGGTGTCCTGTGGTGTCTGGCAACAGAATGTTATTAGTGGGGGCCTTTGGGTCCTATGGTTTGAGGAGAGGATCCTCTGTGGATCATCCCGGAGATACTTGATCAGTTTGGGATCTAGTGAATTATCTTTCAGCTGGCAACAAGTTATTGAACCCCAACTGATGCAATGAGCAGCTCCTCATTTCTTAAACAACCATGTTGACATGTCCCGTGGTCTTGGAAAAGATGTTTGAGAAAGGTCAAATCATTGGCATGCATCAAGCAGAGAAAACATGCCACAGCGAATGCGTGCTATAATCAAAGCTAAAGGCGGTCCAACGAGTGTGTGACCTTTTTTTTCGGTGGCAACTTTATTTTGGCCAGACAGTGTATTATAATCTGAAACACTAAACACATTAAGTCCAGTGTGAATCGACCCCCATGCCCATTTTTGGAGTACTGGAGCAGGGGCGGTGCAAAGCACAACCAACATGGCGACCTCGGGCTCCGCCCACTTCGGGCTTCATCCCACTCTTCAGAAATCCAATGGGTGACATCACAGTGGGTTTGTCCATAGTATATATAGCCAGTGGTTTGAATTGACACTGCACATACAGTCATTTTCATTTTAATCTGAATCCTTACATGTGGCCATTTGAGGAACTGCAGTTTAAAAAAAAAAAAAAAGTTTAGCTTAGTCGCAACCAGTTGCGTAGTAACGATTGGAGACTAGATATCTCACACATTCACAATGGGCTTACTACGGAGGGAGTGATGTCCTCTTTTACTGCCGGAGAAAATGTGTCCAGTCTTCCAGTACATTAATGATTTACGAGAGAGAGAGAGAGAGAGAGAGAGAGAGAGAGAGAGAGAGAGAGCTCAACACATAAATCAGGTGACCAATTAGTCCATAATCATCCACATTCATCAGATTGAAAACTTTTTAAGTTATAGACGCAGAATTAAAGACATTTGTTATATACATTTCGGGCAATATATAGTATGAACAACTGCTACTGGGCAGGAAAAACAGAAATAGTTCTAGGGTATAGAAGAAAATGTTTCACACAACCAGATATAACACCTTAGAAAGTCTGCAGATGACAAGTCCCTCTTTTATTCAGAAATGAGATTCTTCATAAAAGCCCTGCTAAGAGGTTCTGCAATAAGCTTTAAATGGGAGCTGAGTAAAAACCCTTATGGCTTCAGAGATGTGGTCGGGTACAGTGTCTGCTGCTGCTGCTGCTGCTGCTGCTGCTGCTCGAACAAGATGGATAAAGTCTACATATTGAGGAGTTTCCTGCCTTTTCCTTCTCAAAAAAAGTGACTGCTCCTAAGGTCCCTAGTGTTGTTTTGTTATAAAGAATTCAAGCTCTTGGTACCACGGAACTGCCACCTGTAGACTTTTCGGAGATGTTATATTTGGTGATGTAAAACGTGTTCACGCCACATCCAGCCAGGGCCGAGTTGTACATCTCAACAGAATGTCTCCAGAAACTATCTTCCGCGATCTGTCAAAGGGTGCTGCAGTGGTCTACCAATTACAGCTGTGAGAAGCGAGTAGCTGTCTCGGCTCCACAGCCTTTTTGTGTCATGTGTCTCATCCCGCTTTTACATACGTATCCCGGTGTAAAAACGTGATGTTGTACAGAGAGACACAGATAAAATACAAAGAAAAGATTGAGGATAAGCAGGACGGAAAGAGGATTTTGTGTCCTGTGATCAGAGGGATTCATTATGGCTGCTATTAAAATGATCCCTTGGATACTGTTTCAGAGCCAGGGGCCAGTGCAGTGACAGTATTGTGTGTCTGCGGTGATCATACACCAGAATTCAGGAACAGACACTGCTGCACTGAGAACTGAGTGCATTTCACGGTAACTGGTGTCCAAGCCTCTTCTCAGTGAGAAAGAGAGGAATAAAATGAGACTGGGGGAAATAGAGAGCGTTATTAGATCCCACTGTAAATTACATCTCGGAGCTTCTTAAATCATCATGAGTTTTCTATTCCATGTTTGAGGCCATGTGGTAGCCTGAATTGAAGCAGTCTTCAGTTTCTTTAATAAAGTCCATGAGTCTACACTGAAACACTGGCCTCCTCATGAAAATTTCCACGTTGTGTGTCTAAGGTCATAATTTTACTTATATTAAAACCAACAAAAACCCCAGTCCACACCAGCAAGATGCACCGGGACAAGCCTGATCCAAGGAGGCCTTATCCTCGCAGATCACAGGATCCGTTGCCAAAGTCGTGGTGCCATCGCAAGACACCCCCATAGTTCTGAGCTGTTTTTGTGGCACACAGCGTTCTTATACTATATCAAATCAAGCGTGTGGTTATAGTTATATGGCGTAACAGTGTATAAAGAAACATGTGTTACATTTAAACCCTTGACAGATCGGTTCAGATAATGCCGACTGGGCCAATGAGCGCCGAGTGAATCGCTCCGCATTTCTTTGTACACCAGAGTTTTGAATCTGGTGCACAAAGGTATCCCACATTGGCAGATCAGCATCGATGGGTTTGACATCAAACATCAATGACTGTTTGGCAGAGCCGAAAAAAGGGGTCAGCCGTAGCCGTAGCCATAGAAATTAAGTTGCCCACAGCAACTCGACATCTCAAGGAGTCAATGGAAGGAAAACGAGTTTCTATGAATTGATCATCTCTAGCCTTAGGAAGAATAAACTAGGACCTAGGTCAGAGAATGGTTTATGATGCTTCAAATAAAGAGAAACTCTGTGTTTAGAGTAGGATTAAATCTAAGACCAAAAAAAACAAGAAAACATTCAACAGTGGGGACCAACATGGATCATCATTGGTGTTACTTTGCCTGACTGGAGAAGGGACTCAGGGACTGCAGACTGTCGGCAAACATTGGCGCATGCGCTGTCAGGGTATGTGTAATTACTCTCACTCCCTCTGGAAGGATTTCTGCAAAGTAGCTTTAAGAATAATACCTTCTTCCGTTGTGACAACTTTCACACACAGCGTAGTTGGATCATGGACACAGTGTTGTGCTTTTCATAATAAACCTTGTATACCAGAGAGATGTGTTCATAACCTCAAGTGCTTTGGTTAAACATTGCCATTGTTCTGCTGTGATTACTAGAAGGACATATTTTACTGCACTGCATTTCAGGAAGACAAAAAAAAAAAACGAATGAAATAAATTGTCAGTCGACATTTAGCAGATGTGTTCACTATAAAAAAATTTGCAACATGCCAGATACGCTCATGGACAAGATTTCAGCATTATGTTATGTGATACATAATCCAGGCAGGATTAGGTTTCCCTTCAAAATTTATTTGCTGTTGCAAATTAGCTGTATGGGAGAGAGGCTTGCTTCGGTTGGGATTAGCTTCATAGGGGGATGAGGGCTGTGCAATTATCACCAAGGCATGTACAGTATGTGACTGTGTTCCTCTTTTGAATTTGCAATGTCAGTAATTTTTAGTGGCTCTCCAAGCCTGCAGCGCTTCATGGTCTGACTTGGGAAAAAAAATAAAATAATCCCATCCATGCAGCATGAACGGACATGAGCAAATTGGACTTTTTTTTTTTCTGTACTTTTCATTCTCAGGCACCAAAACAACAAACGTGGACAAGATACAGTAATATATACTGACTTTATTTTGGCATGGCATTCTTTAATTAATAAATCATGGCTTAATAGTGTTATAGGCCAAGTATTACCACTGTGTTTGTGTCTCTTTGGATTGAAGATGAACTAATATTAGCGCGTCGTTTTCTCATATAGTGCAATCTGCCCCCACATGTGAGTGTAATTGGATTGATCAAGGGAAGTTACTGGATCACTCATGTTGCTACTGTCCGTGATTACCAGCAAATCAGCATGCCGTGGCTACCTTGAGTCAATGATGAATCATAATTAGCCTCCTAATTGCCCTCCACTTGCTCGCCAAGTCAGAAACTACAGAAAGCAAATTGTCACGTGTGCGAGCCAAATACACATCGGTGCACTGCTGACTTGTGTTGTGTCTGAGGGGCCAAATGTCTCGCCTTGACGGCATGCCTCAGTCGCAGTGCGATTATGTTTTCTCTTCGGTGCGTCTATACGTATATGGGAGATTCAATTGAGTCGCGGCAGCTTCGGAAACGCTAAAAGAGAAGAATAACGGCTTCTTTGCCCGTGTCCCCTGTTAATGTCGTGCAGGCAGCTGCATGAAACGTGCAGTTCATCTAAGCGCATGCTGGGTTGTTGATAGCGAGGGGACATTCTCCGTTCGGTTGATATTTCAGGGAACCATGTAAGTTCAACATGATCGATCTGTGTTTTGCCGTCATGCTGACGGAGAAGGAGAAATTGAAATTGATTTCTGAAGGATGTTATTAAGATCCAGGCTATGACTTTTGCTACCTTGGCTTTCAGATATAATTACAGGAATGTTATGCCGACAAAAGACTGGGGCAAAACAGAAAGCACACTTTTAAAGTCAGCTGCACTTAAATGGATGTTTGTATGTGTTTGGATTCTGTGTGCTTTTGAAGCGGCATAACCACACTAACTCCTCACTCTGCCGGCTTTCTTGAAGGTCTAATTTACATGCACAGGCATAATTCGATGTAGGTGTCCAGCTCGGTGTTCATCCTGGCTCATCCTTGTTCCTACTCAAGGCTTTTTGCCTCTTGACTAAACAAGCTAAGTAGGTAAACTCATAAATAAATAAGGTGAACATTCAAATCAGCTGCAAATGTCCTAACCTTATTCACTCCATTGAAGCCAGCTAACAAGCTTTTCATTGCAGCGCCGTGCGGGCCACTTTGTTTCAAGATTCAACCTCTAACACTCATTAAAATTCTCTGTTTTGCCGAGTGTCAGAAATGGAATGTTTTCATGAATTATGAATGTCAGTTTAGCCAGCCAAGAATAGTGTCGGGTTTACATATGCTTCACACCCATACTCACGCTGCTACTTCAGTTTTTTGTGAAATATTACCGATTTAGTGTTGATGAGGCAGGTGCCTCACATCCCGTTGGAGGTCGTTACGTGGCGTGCCGTCGTCTGAGTCAGTCATTTGACCAATTATTCAGCAATCCATAATGCTCAACAGGAAAATTACGCTCTTTCATAGCCCAACAGGTATAATATTGTAGAACTTGATCGACCAGGTTGTCTTTTCCTCTGGGTAACACACTGCCATGGAATACAAATGATGATGATAACTTTAGGTTATTTACATAACCCCGGTTCTCTGAGTAATATGAGTGAGATGTCTCACTATGGGATGCACGCCTCGCTGCAGCCCTCAGAAGCATTAATCTCATTACGCCAATCCTGATTGGCTGGTGAACGTGTCCGTCCGCCATAGGTAGTCCCACCTACCTTAAATAGCTCAGGCGGACGGCAACACGTCATTCAAGATAAGCACCTCTTCTCACTCGCCCAAGCAAGAAGGGTTGTCTGGTGAGACATCTCACTCATATTACTCAGAGAACCGGGGTTATGTAAATAACCTAAAGTTCTCTTTCATAATATTTCGCTCGATGTCTCACTATGGGATGTGGTAGCTCCCGTATTGCCAGACAAGCTTATCTAGCGTCCACCAACCCACAGGGAAAAACACTCTGCTCCCATCAGGACAGTAAAACCGCGCGTGCCACGCACGGCGCGGAGACGTCCAACCTATAGAAGCGGACAAACGTGAGAGGCGAGGACCAACTCGCCGCAGCACAGATGTCCTGAACAGAGACTCCCCTGAATAAGGCCCAGGATGCGGCCAAGCCCCGAGTCGAGTGCGCTCGCAGGCCCACAGGTGGCTGCAAACCCTGACTCGTATAGGCCAAAGCAATCGCCTCCACCATCCAGTGGGATAGGCGCTGCTTCGTGACAGGTTTTCCTTTATGAGGATTAGCCCAGGAGACAAACAGCTGATCGCTCCTCCTGAACCCCTTAGTCCTGTCCATGTAAGTGCGCACCGCACGAACCGGACATAACGCATGTGACTGCTGGCCCTCTGATGAAGCAGCAAAAGCCACAAGGTCAATAGGGGAACATGAGCCCAACACCTTGGGCACAAAAGCCGGGTTGGGCCTCAAAATCATCCTCACATCCCCCGGGAAGAACTGAGCGCATGACGGATGTACCGAAAGCGCATGGATGTCACTAACTCGTTTGGCCGAAGCCAGAGCCAGCAACAACACAGTCTTCAAAGACACGTGTTTCAAATCTGCTCCCTCCAGTGGTTCAAAAGGAGGGCCCTTAAGTCCCTCCAGAACCACAGCCAGATCCCACGGAGGTACCAGCGGTCTGGAAACGGGGAGGAGCCTGCGCGCCCCCTTCATAAAACGGCAAACCAGAGGGTGCTGGCTAGCCGTTCGCTTCCCAAACCCCACGTGACAGGCGGCGATAGCCGCCAAGTACACTTTAACCGTGGAGAAGGCTTTTCGCTTGTCAATCAGGTCCTGCAAGAATGACAATATCACTCCTACCGGACACTGAAAAGGAATGTGGCCGTTACTGTGACACCACCCCTCAAACACTCTCCACTTACAGTCATATAAAGACCTAGTGGAGGAGGCCCGAGCGCTCTGAATCGTGGAAATCACACGCTGTGACAGTCCCATAGCCGACAGATTGAGCCATTCAGGGGCCAAGCCCACAGCGCCAGGCGTTCCGGGTGCGGGTGGAAGACCGTCCCCCCCCCCTGCGACAGCAGGTCCCTGCGCAGCGGGAGCTGCAAGGGCTGAGCGCACAGTAACCGATATATCTCCGCCAGCCAATGCATCGCAGGCCAATGCGGAGCTACCAAAATCAGTGCGAGGCCGTGCTCCCTCACTCTGGACAGAGTGGGGGGTATCAAGGCCAGGGGAGGGAACGCGTAAAGAAGCTCGTGCGGCCAGGCGTGCGCTAGTGCGTCTACGCCGAGGGGAGCATCCAGGCTGCGCAGAGAGTAAAACAGCGCGCACTGCGCGTTCTCTCTCGACGCGAACAGATCCACCGCGGCCCGACCATAGCGGGACCATATCTGTCCCACAATCTCCGGGTGCAGAGCCCATTCCCCGTACACCGGCGCGCCTCTGGACAACAGGTCCGCGCCCGTGTTCAGCGCGCCCGGGACGTGCGTCGCCCTCAAGGAGAGGAGACGGCCGCAGCTCCACAGGATCAGTTTGCGTGCCAGCATGTGCAACTGACGGGAGCGCAATCCCCCCTGACGGTTGATATACGCCACCGTCGTCGTATTGTCCGTCCTCACTAGGACATGATGACCCATGAGAGACGGAAGGAAATGTTTCAGGGAGAGGAACACCGCTGAAAGTTCCAGAAAATTTATGTGAGCCCGCTGGAGGTCCGATCCCCAGCGGCCCCTCACAGACCGGCCCTCGTGAATTCCGCCCCAACCCGTCAGGCTGGCGTCCGTAGTGACCACCTTCCTGGACAGGACGGAACCCATGGGCACCCCCAGGGTCAGAAAGGACGGGGCCCGCCAGTGGCGCAGCGCCCTGGCGCACTCCGGTGTGACCAACACTCTCCGCGCGCCATGACGCACGGGATCCAACCCACACGAGGCCACCCAAAGCTGGAACTCCCTCATGTGGAGGCGACCGAGACGGACTACGAGGATGGCAGACGCCATCAGTCCGAGTAACCGAAGACACAATCTGAATTGAACAGACCTGCCTGGATGAAAAAGCGCGAGACACGTCCTGAAAGCTTTCACTCGTTCCGCCGACAGGTGCGCCGTGAAAGTTACCGAGTCCAGGGATAATCCCAGAAAGATTATGCCCTGCGCCGGGGACAGCATGCTCTTTTCCGCGTTTATCACAAAACCCAGATCGACTAGGTGCCGTGTGAGAATACGCGTGTGCGCCCTGGCCTCCTGCTCCGATTGTGCCAAAAGCAGCCAATCGTCCAGATACGTGGCCAAGCGGATGCCCCGCCGTCTCAGCGGGGCTATTGCTGCTTCCGTGCACCGCACGAACCCCCTCGGGCTTAAAGACAGGCCGAAAGGGAGCACGCGGTACTCGTAGCAGATCCCCTGGAAAGCGAACCTCAGATACTTTCTGTGGGGAGGATAGATTGGGATGTGGAAATACGCGTCTTTCAGATCGACAGAAGTGAACCAATCGTTCTGACGCACAAGACGCAGCAGGGATGCGTGTGTAAGCATCCTGAACTTGTATTTCCTCAGATATTTGTTCAGAGCCCGCAAATCCAGGATAGGGCGAATCCCGCTCCCCCCCCGTTTGGGGACCAGAAAATACCTGGAGTAAAAACCGCTCTGACACTGTGCGGGAGGGACGACACATATTGCTCCTTTGTTTAACAGTGAGAGGATTTCCTCTCGTAAAACACGAGCTGACTCTCCCTGAGCCTGGGATTGTATTATACCGGCGAACCGCGGGGGAACAGCGGCGAACTGCAGCCTGTAACCCTTCAAGATCGTCTTTAACACCCAGGATGGGGCTGCGAGTGCGGCCCATCTCTCCCATCTGAGAGAGAGAGGCGACACGCATCGCAGTCCCTCCACCACGAGAGGCGCCCGTCGTGGTGCGGTGGCGCCCTCTCGTGGTGGAACGACACGGTCCCTGTGCGGCGCCGTGCATTTTTGCCCGGGAGGACAGCGCAGCGGCTGGGACCTCACAGCCCCCACCCCGGGGAGAGCCGCGGCCTCTCGCCGGAGGGGGGCAGCGGGTGTCGCCACCGCGCTGCTTATTTTGACAAATTTGGCTTTTATTAACTGCGCCCTTAGCCCGCGGCCTGGATGCGACAGTGGAACACACTTTATTTTCTGCGTGAAAACTTGTGTATGTGTGCGTGCTTGTGGACATGAGAGAGGGGTAACCGCTGAACCCTCTGCCGTCAAATGTCCATCTCTCCCGGCTTGCTCTGGCACGGTCCGTGGCAGCTGGGAGATGGGGGCGTGGGGGACCCCCAGGTGCACGCTCAAAAGCCAAACAGGTGGAGCTGGAGAACGGGGAACTTCCAGCTGCAACACCGGTGGAGAGAGGGGTGGTCAGGCCGCTCTCTTCTTCTTCCTGGCCTGGTTGCTGGCAGCTTGCGCGGGCCGCGCCGGCGAAGCTGCAGTCGGGGCCGGGGGTTTTTTGGGCCAGCCGGGCCGACCAGGCGGGGCAGGTGGGGCGGGCTGGGGTCTCAGCTGTTTCGGCATTTTGAACTGCGAAACCTGAGAAGCGGCCTGCGCAAAGGTTTTACGCTGCGCAGGTGGAGAGGGCGCTGGGGGCTTTCGAGGGAGGCAGAGCTGGAGAGCTTCATCCTCCTTCTTTTTGGCTTCACACCGCCGTTGCATCGAGGCCAACGCGGAACCAAAAATCCCCTCCGGGACAATGGGCATGTCCAGGATGTCGTCCTTCTCTCTGTCCGACAGGTTGGCGAGGTTGAGCCATCGCGCTCGTTCCTGCAGGACCATGGTCCCCAGCGATCTCCCCGTGGCCTGGACCGCGCAGCGTTGGACACGGAGACACAGGTCGGTGATGACCGGTATTTCCTCCCACGTTGCTGGGTCTTGAGTTTGCAAAAAATCCTCGCACAACTCAGCCTGATAAGCCGTGAGCAGGGAGAGGACATTGAGCGCTCTGGCCGAAAGCGCAGCCGCCTTGTACGCCTTTTCAGTCAGGGCTGACTGAAAACGGTCCGACTTGGACGGCAGGCTGGGGCTCCGAGGGGACACCGCTGACAGGCGGGGGTGGAGGTGCGCCGCAACGAGTGGCTCCATCGGAGGCATGCGGAGCAGACCCAGGCTGTCCATCGCCTCACAATCGAGGGACGAGGCTCCGGGAATCGGGCTCCTGCTGCTGAAAGGGCGGTCTCTCCACGAGCGCGCGACCTCATCCAGCAGCTCTGGGAAGACGGGGAGAAGTTGCTTCGTCGCGCTCTTGGCCAAGGGCAATTTCTTCCCCTCGTAGCGGGATCTGGTGGTCTCAGCTACGACAGCGGGCCAGGGGATGCCAAGCCGGGCAGCAGCGCGTTTGCACACGTCGAGCATGTCCGAGCTGGGGAGGGGAGAAGCTGGTATGCTACCCTCCTCTCCATCCCGAGAGGCGACGAAGGCCGCGGGCTGCGCAGCCCGGGCCGGAGTGATGAAGACGTCGTCCTCTTCTTCATCCTCTGATATGAGGAGTTCCGAGGCGGCATCTTCATCGTCCCCATAGTCCAGTTCCAGAACATCTTCCTCCTGCGGGGGATCCGCGGCTAGGTCGAGCTGGGAGCCCCAGCTGGCGCTAGCCTTCGGAGTCGCCACCGCAGCGACCGCCATCTCCTCTCCGTCTTCTGCGGCGGCGCCGTCGGGAGGGAGAAAGGGGTCGTGCCCAGACAAGCTAGCCTGGCGGGCTAGCCGTCTGCGGAGACTCTTAATTGTGAACACTGCGCAGTGTTGACACGAGCCGGGGACATCGATAGCCAGTCGGGCGTGTTCCAGCCCTAGGCAGCTCGAGCAGACCTGGTGTGGATCATTTTTCGAGATCTTATTCCCACAGCGACAGGGACGGGCCCCGGAGTCTCCGTGCCCTCTGGTGTGAGGGATTCTAGCCTCCATTCCTCGCTAGCTGGTGTGCCAGCAAGGCTAATCGAGGCAGTTAGCTGGTGTGCTAACTAGGTGTTTCAGCTAACTGGTGTGTTAACCGGGTGCAGTTAACTGGTGTGTTAACTTATGAAGACGAGGGATTAACTGGTGTGTTAATACTCGGTACTCGAAGCGCCGTGGTGAGGCGTCGAGGACAGTGCTGACCAGGCCGTGGAGGGCGAGGAAGCACTGGGGTCGATCTGGTGTGACCGACTGGCAGAACACGTCCAAGGCCAGAAGCGCCCGGCGACCGAAGCTAAAAAAGATCAGTCTGTGGACAGTTTAGCTAGCTAGCCCTGGACGCGAGATATGCTCCGAGTGAGAAGAGGTGTTTGAATGACGTGTTGCCGTCCGCCTGAGCTATTTAAGGTAGGTGGGACTACCTATGGCGGACGGACACGTTCACCAGCCAATCAGGATTGGCGTAATGAGATTAATGCTTCTGAGGGCTGCAGCGAGGCGTGCATCCCATAGTGAGACATCGAGCGAAATATTATGAAAGAGAACTACAGACTTCGGTCATACTTACATAGTTACGTCACTTACGTAGGTTTTTGCTAATTCACTGTCAGATAATAAACACTATTCAGTTGGCGGTAACGTACCACAATATGATACGATGTCAATGTGCCAGCGGAGGCAGGGGAGAAGAAGACCATAAACAATGCTGCATATAAACCGAAACGAACCATAACTTTGATTAGTGATGAATACGCCAAGGATTTTACTCAACTCTGCCGTTCTTTACAGACTTGTGGAGCATTTTAACTTCTTTTGCTCACTCATTTGGATTTTGATATTGTCTCACTGCTCTCATTTTCAGATATAGGGAAACCCACCCATCTGGGAAACCCATGATGCAGTATAAGTTACAATCCATTCATTCATTCATTCATCTTCTGTAACCGCTTGTTCCTGTTAAGGGTCGCGGGGTCTGCTGGAGCCTATCCTAGCTGTCATCGGGCGAGAGGCGGGGTACACCCTGCACAGGTCGCCAGTCTATCGCAGGGCTAACACAGAGAGACAGACAACCATTCACACTCCCATGCACACCTATGGCCAGTTTAGATTCACCAATGAACCTAACAAACATGTCTTTGGACGGTGGCAGGAAGCTACAATACCCAGAGAGAACCCACACAGACACAGGGAGAACATGCAAACTAAGTTACAATCCAGAGCAAAAAATAAATAAATAAAACAAAAGAAAAAAACTTTTGAGATGGAAAATATTTCTGTCGGGAGTTGGTGGAGACCAAACTAGTCAGTATTACGTGACTTCAAGTGACTGATAATGTCTTTAGATAGAGCGCAGCTGTTGCAGGACGTGCAGGTCACCAACTGGCAAAAAAGTAAATTTATTGTTTTAAAATCATAGATAATTCAAAATAATTAAGCATGTGGAGTACTTACATCAACGTTTGTTCCTGCATTTGACTTCTTGCTGCATTTCGAGAGAGAGAGAGAGATGTCAAAATGTTCAGTGCAAAGTTTTGAAAATTGCTGTTTCTACATTTCCCAAGTTTCCAGCACAGTATTTGCCCTGAAGTCATAACGAGGCTCAAACACTTACCCAAATATCCATCATCCGCGCCTCTATGGATTAGTATTGAAGATTAGATTGATGTATTTTCATATTTTTAAATTGCATTGTCCTCTGTACTATCAGTCAAGCACCCAGGGAAGAATGATGAAGTTGCGCTTAGCGTCGGTGCTATTTTGCACCATGTAGCCGTGGCATTGATGGTTAGTGGTTCTCTTTGACTTTTGCAAATCTGTGCCACCTGTGAGGGAGGGGAAAAAACAAACTCAATATATCTCTGCAAAAAAAAAAAGAAAAAAAGAGAAGGCTTTCTATTGTTCCGCAGTTCCTTTATCAAACGTTTCTGCTGTGTATGGCGGCAGACAATCAGTTGCCGGCGCAGCTCGCGATTGCCCCCATTCCAGCCGCCGCTCATCTGCATAAAGAACCAGCCATATTGAACATAATCTAAAGGGTAAAAAATGGGCTGATAAAACAGAGGGAAAGGGTCATTAAGCACCAGGTTGGGAGACAGACAGAGACAGCTAGGGAGACATAGAGTCCCAACTTCATCAAGATTAATCACTGACATCTGGTGCCTTGGAGGACCTAGTTAGTAACCCTCTGTTTTCCCCCTGGTTGGGTGTGAATCATCGATGGCAGGCGGAGACGCAGGAAGCACAGCCCCGGATGCCTGTTGTATCTTTTGTCACACTGGTTGACAAAAGTGTATAATGAATGACAGAGAGGAGGTGAAGCAAAAAAAAAACACTTGTGTGCGCAAACGGCACGCAGTATTATTTCATCAGTAATTCAGTTAATGGCACTGAAGGCAGTATTTGATGCATACTAATTATCGTTGTCGTAAGTGTTGCAGACTCTGTTGACAGTCTACACAGATTTAACACAATGCAAATGATAAGATCACATGACTGAGACTGCTTAGCTGCAAGTGATGTTGCGTCTCATAAAAATAGATGGCAAAATACTCCAAGGACAATGCACCATATATATATACATATGTGTGTGTGTGTGTGTATGTGTATTCCTGCATCAGGTTAATTAGCTATACATTGTGCTTTTCATTTATCTAGTGTAGGTCTGTATAATCGATTATGATCACCACTGTGAAGCTCATTATTTGGTGGAAATCCAATCCATATGGCTTGCCAGGAAAAAAAGGGGGCAGACGTATTACACTGAATTAAGAACAAATAAATATGAGGTGGGAATACTTGACAGCTATTGGTTGATTTAACAGAGTCCCGCTCGCAGATTGCATGGAGGGAGATGAATTGATGGCGAGGTGAGGGTAGACAGCGAAGGTCGTGCAAGAGCAGGAGCTCGGGGAAAAGGGGGGGGGGGGGGGGGGGGGGAGGCGTGGAGAGTCCGAGTCCTCTCTATTAACTAAGGGCCTGAAGGAGGCTCTTCTATGCTAGCGCCCTATTCTGGTTGCGCCACATTATTATGTTCAGTTTAGGCCCTGGGCTCCGGCTTATAAAGAAAAGAGTGTGACCCACATCCGCGCGAGCCTTTTCATACACATATTATTTTTGTTATCGTTTGTTATCAGGCGGCTGGGCTGGGGTCAGCGCTGACACTTGAGGGGGGTGCGAGCGGCGGAGCAGGTGAGCCGGTAGATGCTTTTATGAACTGGATCATTAAGTCTGAATAAAAATTAGATAATTAGATGTGTTGAAAGGGGAGGATGATTACAGAGAAGGGGTCAGTCTACACCGAACAGGCATAACATTACGACCACCTAGCTAGTATTGCGTAGGTCTCCCTTGTGCCTCCAACATCAGAGAATGGACATGGGCCTTCTGAGGGTGTCCTGTGGTGTCTGGCAGCAGAGTGTTGTTAGTGGGGGCCTTTGGGTGCTATGGGTTGAGGGGAGGGGCCTCTGTGGGTCAGGCTTGTTCCAGTGCATCCCACAGAACGGAATTTGGAGGCCAGGTCAACACCTTGTGCTGTTTTTTGAGTTGTTCCTAAAGTGTTTTTGTGGCTGCAGCCATCAAGGAGTGTCATTGCTATGGATTTGGGGTGTATGGTCTGGTCTAGTTCCAAAAGTTTCCCTGCAGAACATTGCATTGTCACAAGATGGCCAATGTTATTTACTTCTCCTGTCAGTGCTTTTAATGTTGTGGCTACCTTGAATTCGGGGTGGAGATTATTTGAAATTTAAACTCTAAACTCTAGTATTCCACTAAAAATGTGAATAATACCCAGTCAGAGGAGAGATTCCTCATGTAACCACCTCAGTCTGAACAGATCAGCTTTATCGGAAGGCATCTTCAATCAGATTGAGAAGGGTGGTGTAAACCTTTGATAATCTGTTCAATAACCATGAAAAACACTTGATTCAAATGTTTCTCTCTGGTTGGAATCAATTCATTCTTTCTGCATGTTTGGCCCACTTGGACAAACATCAGGTGATGGGTTTCGACAGAAATACGGGGGTAGCAAAACAACCAGATTTGGAAAACATGGGTCTATCTTCGTGACCTTCTTCCAATGAATGAATTTAATGATCAAGTGGATAAAAAATAACTTCTTGTGTTCGGGTAGAAGAAATAACTAGTTGCCAGTGTCTCTCACAACTTATTTTGACTTTTATCATAATGACGGTTCCTTTAAATGTAGCCCTTATCTCAGACGTATCAGTCAATGGAACAATGCAATGCAATGGAAAACAATACGAAGAAAAAATAGAAAATCTAAAAACATCAAATGGCTGGAAGACAAACCCCTTACAGAACAACAACCATGAAAGCCTTTTCAATCAGTAGTATTAATGATATAGCTTGTGGCTATCAGTGAATTTCTGAATCTGAAAATACCTTTCTCCATAGGAATACATTATTTTGAGTTGTTTTTTTTTTATTTCTCACTTTACAGCAACCTAGCTTTGCTAAAAAACTATTTCCTACCACCGTTTTTTCCACGTTCTTACTTGGGTAGCACATTTTCGGAGCAGATTTGTGAACCTCTGTAGTAAACAGCCCTGAGTGAAGACTACCTTTGGCCTTGGCCTCAGATTGTTTCCTCTAAGCTCTAGCAAGTAGTTTTAGTTGCCGAGACCCAGCCACGTATCGACAAGACTCACATGAATCATTCCCATAACAGCCGCATTCATTTTGAAGAAGAACTGACAAACAAAAATCTGACCCGTTCTGTTATTTATGTTGGAGAATATGCTGCTCGGATGACTACGTGTGTTTATTCCTTTAATACCAAAAGCTTCGTCACTTGCTTACATCTTAGATTGTATTTGATAGAGTGCAGGTTCAAAAAAATTATATATATATATCTGAACCAGCATGTTAATCTGGTTTAGACAGGCTCTGTTCTGTGTGGTCTCAACAAATATAATATCCCGTTTGAGTCATCTATCCTGCATTTCCAAGGGCGTCGTCTCATTATTGATTGGAGGAAAGTGAAGAGATATGGATATTACCAGGCTGAAGGCCACAGAGGTACTGAAGGTGATTCATGGGAGGGTCTTCCTCATAATTCAAACCCTGGACAAATAGTTCATTTCCAACAGTGTTGGCATTTGAAGAAATCAAATTCTTGTGGTGAATTTAAAGCAGGGCCGGAGGCGGATCTGTACCTTGTGCATACCTGGTAGACTCCTTTGAGGTCTCGCAGTTATCTTTCAATTACCACCACAATATATTTCTCCTCCGCACACAAACACCCACCTTCTCTAATCCACCGTAAGCAGGGCTGCTAACGGCGCCTACTGTTTCTGTCGCATTGCTATTAAATGCGTTTTTGTTTTGTTTTTTTTCCTCTTTCTTTCACTCCTTTTTTTCATTGCAGTATATTTCATCGTAATGGTTGCTATTGTTGCGCAAAATCGCTACAAGATTATCGTTTTGCAGATGGGGATGAAAGTACAGTTCTCGCGGTGCAATTTTTTTTTCTATCTTTTTTACTGCGGGGACTAACCATTATCATTTTCCTGACCATGCCCTTTCTGGTAATTCTCCTGCATATAGCCTCAACCTTTTATTATGCCTGTCACTTGTGGAGAGCCAATTAACATATCGTGTCCGAGGGATTCATTCTTCCCAACACACCTCACTTTCCCTCCTTCTGTTTTTGTCACGCTGCTAGCTAGTGGGCAGAGTCACACAAATTAGCGGTGTGGGCTGGAAGGCTCAATTACCTTTTAAGGACTTTAGAGGTAGTCGGTGTCCGTGTCAGGCTGTCTCGGAGCTTCCTCCAACCTGCCTCGATAAGGGCATGAAACAAGGAGGGGAGTGGGAAGGAGGGGTGCGGGGGAAGGAGAAGCAGCAATTGCTGTGCAAGGGCTGGGTTGAATTTCTAAATGATCTAATTCCTGTGTCTGCAGAGCGTCTCACTGTTGGCATCCCTGTTTCCCCTAGAGACAATGGCAACTCTCTTCTTCTCATCAGCCCACCTCAGTCTCACCTCGGCACCTCCCCTCCCTCCTTCCTCCCACATCTCTCCCTGTCTTCTATTGTGTGCCACGGCGAGCGAGGGGACAGCCAGCAGAAAGTCCATTTGAATATGATGGCAGGGGTGTATTCTCCTGGGAACAGCACCACTCTGTGAGCTGTGCCAGGTCTGGCCTTGTTATCCATCTGTGACCATGTAATGGAGATGGATACTGTACCACTGGCAGGCTAAAATGGAAGAGATGCATGGGCCAGTAGATATCAAGCATCTCAAATTCTGGAAACACTGCACACGAGCATGGAAAGAGTACCGCATGAGGAAAGTGTAGAAGCGCTGTGATGTGTGACTGCCGCGATAACGGTGCCGCTGATGCACTCATACGGCTTCCACAACACTCGAAGACGAGTCATGACCTCTGAAAGGGAAATGCTGATTTATTACAGTCAAATTTCCATAGCTTTGGTAATGGCTTCTACGCCGCACTCCGTTATTGTGATCAAGACACAGGGCAGCATCGCTACAAGACAGTCTCGATAATTTGACCAGAGAGTTGATTTGCAAACCGTGAAGGGGTTTGGGTAATTGGATTCTTATTCCGCACACGTTTGAATCATGCGTCATGTAATACTCGTTTGCAACAGCAACTGTGCTTTAAAGAAAACGTAAAGCCCCTTGAGATAATGCTCTTTATCAACCCCGCTGATGAGATGTCATCAAATGGATGTATTTTTCCAGTGGCAATGTGGTAAAAATGAAGAACCAAGACTTTTTATTTCTTGTCCCCTCTGTGTTACATTCAATCTCGCAACTGAGAAGAATGGTTGTAACACCTAAAGCAGGACAAAGGTCCCATCCAAATATCCACAGCGCAGTTCAGCTGGCAAATATTCAGTTTTTCTGAGATTCGGGCGTGCCACGGTAACCTTGATCAGTGACTAGAAACAGGCTGCGGAGGTTTACATTTCTTTCCAACTGCCCGCCCTTATTATTATTTTGTTTTCCATTTTCAAACTTGCAGTCTTCATTCTTAGCAGATGTTAACTGAAAACTACCATTTATCAGATTCCACACACCTCCCTCTGGAGAAAGACATTTTACACCATTTTTTTTTTTTTTTTGTCTTTACTGTAACACATCCTCATGTGTAACCAACAGTATGCGTAGTGTGAAGAGCTATAGCATAGGAGGAGGAGGAGGAGGAGGAGGAGGAAGATGTGGTGGTGGTGACTTTCAGGGTTTGTGCCTCGTGTTGGAACTTTACTTTTTCATGTAGTTACCTGATTGTTCCCCTTTTTATGGTTTTTCATTTGCTGTTTGATTAGGTTTAGACTCAATAAGTACCAGAAAAAAAGATCACAGTTTTTCTTAAAATAGACCCTTCATGTCACATGTCACTGCAACCCGCCTCTCTTCCGTTTTCTCGGCTACAGCGTTGACGAGCTATTTCACATGCTCTTAGGGTTACGTTTGCTTTAATCACCTTAAATAATCAACAACCTGTCACTTTCCTGGTGAGGTATGGTTGTTTCATAGAAAAACTCAATGCAGTAGTAATCTTAAAACCTGCAAAACAGGCTTTGAGGTGTAAATTGAGTTAGCTTCCCCATACGTCGTTTATCTCAAACCGCTGCTTTAACCAAAGCTTTCACGTAGACTCAACTTGACTCACAAATCCGTGATGCAAAGCCTTGGTGTCTATGGTGTCAAAGTGGTGTGCAGACCATAGCTCATCACTAAATATTAGCAATAACATATTTGGCATCAACATCAACTAGCACGAGCACTCTATTTCTGTAGACTAGATCAAAAATATGTCTAAATTGGCTTTACAATTTGTCCAGCATACACCAAGCTTTGTCCTTAGACCATTGATTTGATTCGTATTACAGCATATAACTTGCAATACTTATGAGAATAATATTCAGAAACAATAACAAAGACAAAAAAAAAGACCCAAGGTGCAAAAAAAAAAAAAGAGAATTATTCCTTTTGTCAAATGGCGACATGCATAGGCATGTAAGCCTTTGAAGACTATGATGGAGAAAACAGAGAAGGGAAAGCACCGTCTCAGCAGTGCGAGCGCACTTTAAGCACATATAGCTCAATTTTCTATGACAGTATTTCAGTTCAGCGTTGTTTCCCGCCTCAGGTGCATTCCGATAAAATATACTTTTGTGACACTCAAGCTCGCCAAGAAGTCGCAGTCAGCGGTTAAATTCACACATTAGGAGGACGGCGAGTTACATTTTATTTATTGATACTGTTTGATATATTTATAAGTGCCCATGCTCATGCATTATACATGTGGTCTTAAGGTCCATGTAAATCATATGCACAACAGAGAGGGCAATGCGATGAAAGAAATATGGGCCTAGGAATAAGCAGGCACAGCCGTGATCAGTGGGGTCCTATTTATAGAAGTGCCACGTCAAGATATGAAGGCTTGGCTTGGAAAATGTTTAGCATATGTATTTGCATATAACGCTTATATTGTGATTATTCTTTTAATCAAACGTAGTAAGCTTAGAGATTCTTTACTTTGTGCCGGTAAATTGCGGTTAATTGCTTGAGTTTATGTGCATTTACTTTAGACAAATAGTTGATATACAGTTCGATCCAGTAAGTTGTTCATTTTCCTTGCCTCTGTTTGATTAATGAACTCCTCGCTGGCTCTAATCCATAAATGTCAGCTGTGCAGCTCTTTTGTTAAAGAAATATAAAGCAGACTTTTTTTCTCCCCCTTTGTCTCAAGAATCTGGAGTAAATCGCTCATTACCTATTCTTGTCAGAAACACTCCTGCAGCTGCTCCCACTCACTGTATCTGGTGCACAACTCAATGAGTAGCGGTGCGCTTTGCCTTAACTGTGGTATATGAGGAAAAAAATGATGTGGGAAGGTGCATGGAGAGGGAAAAGAGTTCAGCGACTTTTGCCTCACCCTGGCCAGACTTCAGTTCTTGGTTTGCAAGTGTGTGCAGAGACGATGGGAAATGAGATGCTTCTTCATGTGGATTAAATCTTAAAATGCGAAAGTAAAAGTAATGTTTTGGTCCGTGTTGCTGAAATGACTTTCTTTTTTTTTTTAATTAAAAGGGGGGGATGCTGGGAGGTAACTTGTCTTTGTCGTCAGGGAACTTTGATCCTCCACCAGGGGTCACTGTTGTGCAGGGAGATTGATCTCAACTAACCCCCCTCCAGAGAAGATCAATGAGTCCAAGTCTCTGTGGTTAAAACCCCCACCACCACCTCCCTTCTGTGCATCTCTGAGTGTCTCACATTGTGTGTTTTTGTTGCCTGTATTTATGTGTAAGACAGACAGAGTGACAGTATGAGAGAAAAGGAATGTGTGTGTGTGTGTGGGTGTCAGTGCATGCATACATACAGCTGCCGTGTCGCCGCGCTGTCATTACTCTGTGCGTTGAGAATATGTAGTGCTAAGTAGTCGCGGGAGAAGCAAACCACTGAATTTGCAAGTGGTCCTTGTGGCGTGGCCTTGTGCGGTTGCCAGGAAGGGCCTGGGTACGGGTCTAGAATGTGAAATGTTTTCTGCGCAGCTTACATGTGGTATCCTGGCAGCAAGGTGAGTCAGCAGCCCAGTGCAAAGTGTTATCCATGCGTCTCTTCACTATGGTATCTTGATCTGCCCTTTTATTGATCCGTCTGACTGTTTATCCGTCCGTTAAGATGATTTATTATGGTGCCATACTTACTGTACACAATAGGAAAAATACAATATATATACTAGTGTTACAAATGTCAGTGTCATAGCATTGTTTCCCACGAATGTGCAGCCTCAATATGTTCACCTAGGTATATAAATGACAATCAAAGCTACTTGGCAACCCATTTAAGCTCAGGTATAAATATTTTTCCTTATCCTTTCAATGCCATGCAGGATCGATTAACTTGTGAAAAATCTCCCTTCGCTCTGCCCGTCACGTACTTGTTCATTCCATCATGCATGCTCTGCAGAGAAACACAGAGACAGAGGCTGCTTTCAGATGCGGTTGTGTTTACCATGCTCATGAGAAAAGCCCAAACGTGTGGCCTCTTCTTGTACTGTCCACAACCACGTTTTGATAAGTTATGATGTGCGTGCTAGTGTTTTTAGAAGTGATAGGGGTGGACGGGGACCATATTGATATTCCCAACAGCCTCATCCTTTCATTATGGCTTTGCATTTCCCACATTAATTTACCCGTACGTTAGCTTGCTGAACTGTTAGCCTCCACTGCTTCTCGTAATAGCCTGCAGTTGCCTAGCAAAGGTGTTTTCACACCTTATGGCTAATATGACCACAAGCATATTTCGCGTAGACAACTTCCCATGTCATAACCACAAGGTCACATTGTTCCATTTGAAGGCAGCGAGTAAAATGTTCTCTGGTATTACAATAAAACACTAGAACAGCTGGGTCGTCAAGGTTAGCTTCTGCTACATATCTGCTTGTCAATGTCAACTCCTCAGGGAAGCAATTAGCATCAGTATTAATTCCTCAACTCTGACATTTGACAATGTTTGCTGTGTCAGTCCAGACAAAGTCTCAAATACGCGTGTAATAAGGAAGCGCGAAGAGAGCTTGTATAGAGCTATTAGCATAACAGCATATAGCAACTTAAGACACATGTGGGTAAGTCGCACACTAACTAGCCTACATTTGTGCAGGACAGGTTATTGCTGTACATTTAGCAGCTAGCCTTGTCTCTAACCATAGACTGTAAAAAAAAATTAAAAAAAATAAATGAACGCCATGACAGCAAAAGTGAAGCCAAAGATGTGGAGCTCCCCCTGGTGGCTGGCTGCAGTATAAGTTATAAGCCAATTGTAGGTTTCTGTCATTTTAGGATATTAATATAATGCTAATATAGACTACTATATACTTTCTAAGAAATTTCATTTTAGTTAGTTATTTGATGCTATAAAATCAGGATGTGACATCATGATGACTGACAGCTGTCTTTGACAACCACTCTTTCCCATAGGACTGTGAGAGTAGGAAAAGTTAATAAGTGCAGCGTATAATCCAAGATTTCCTTGCAGCTGGCAGAGCAGATTGTATTAATCAAACCCAAACAGCTCCAAACTCAGAAGATTGCGCTGTCCATGTCCCAGGAAGCTATCATCAGTTTGACCAATGGAAGGAGGTGGAGACGTGTTGTCCATTTTTCTCCAGTCTATGCCTTTCACAATCAAACTACTAGACATTTATTTTCTGCCTTTTGCCAGCTCTTATGATTAAGGTTATGTTTTGGACAGAAAAAGTAGGCTATGCATATGGGCTGTTTATTTAAATGACCATAGAACAAATCTATAGAGTGTTTTGTGTTAGTCTTTTTAATGTACTGTCATGCCCAGAGAAAATGTGCAATGCCCCAAAACCACTGATGCCATCAGGGTTTTGCAGAGGGTGTTGTTTATCTGTGCACTGCTTTAATGTGGATTTTCTTTTCCATAAAAACAACATTTGTCCCAAAATTAGCATATTGTAAAAAAAAAAAAAAGCTAAAACCAAACAAAACAAAAAAACATCTCTACCTACTGTAGGGAAATAGACTAAAAAAAAATAAATAAATACAAAAGGACAAGAAATGTAGTGCTAAGTGTTAATAATACATATGTCTGAAGTTTCGTTGAATGGGCAAACCATCTGTTCCAGGCAGCCTGAAGCCTCCCTGTTCTAATTGTCCCGTCTGGGGTGTTTGATATGCGTAATTAGACTTTTAATAATCTTTGCTGTGCAGGTGATGTTTGCCATGGGTTCACAGAGACTATATTTCCCCATTGGTTGCAATGGGTATTGTGAATCTCCCATCACCTGTGTCTTATTCTGTCAGTGACACTGCATATACATAATTGTAGATGTATATGTACTGTATATTGAAATGCGTAATGAACCTCAAAACTTTTCTCATTTGTGTTGATCAAGAGATAAAATAAGAGCTTGTTCTGGTCATGACAGGAAGTGGCTAATGGTTAGGTTCCTAATGGATGTCTAATGCCTACTGTAGGGACTAGCCTGCCACTGTATAACTAAAGCTGACAACTAGAGTCTTAGATTCCCTAAAACTGCTACTGCACAGAGGATCAGTGATTCATTTTTAACTGATTTGACATTCAGAGTTTTGTCAACATTAAAGACTTGCTTGCGTGTAGCTGAGTGCATTTGTTATACAAGCATATCCAGGGATCCAGCTCCCCCGTGAAAAGTTTGTGAGGAGTCGTGGAGACATGAAAATAAGAGAAAGGATTTAATTGGACGCTAATTAGTATACGCCCCCTAGTGCAGCATGAGTCATCAACATTTTTAAACTGTTTTCCAGAAAATGCCATAATTCTCAAGTACTACTGTTCTTTGTAGTTGTTCCTTCAGCAGCGTGATGGTAATGGAGACATAGAGTGCAAAACATCATATTTGACTGCATGGGTACTTGAACATGTTCTTGGCTTCAGGGGGTAACATAAAGGGAAAATGATATATACATTTGCATTATATTGACACTTATACATTGAAAAGGTGTCACCATATGTTCTTATAAAATACTGAAGCCCTCTTCCAGTACCTCTCGAGAGTGGAGTGACCTCATTGTGAAAGGAAACACATAGAGCACAGTGTCTGAAATGATCCTTTCTTATTACCTATACACAGTACTGAGTATACAGAAAGCAACTGACAGTAGCATGAAGGAGTTCATGTTTTCAGTGTAATAGCAAATAATAGGCTATGATCCGATGGATAAGACATTTCAAAAGATGTATGATGTAAACTGTGCTACTCCCTTCAAGATCTCTCTCTCTCTCTCTCTCTCTCTCTCTCTCTATATATATATATATATATAGATATCTATATATAGATATCTATATATATATATCCTAACTTCTCTATAGTGGTGTATTTAAGTACAAGGCTGCCTAGTGATGATGTAGGCAGTCAGATCAGCATCTGCTCATTGAGAATATGTTGATGGGGATTAAAAGCTACACCATGTCCTTTAGGAGAACTGACTATGAAAAATGCAAGCGGTAGGAACAGCCTGGAAATGCAAACTGCAGCATTTCAAAAATGATGTCGGCCGCGGCGGTGCCACGCACATGTCCGACATTATTTAAGATGACTTAAGCGTGGCGAGGCATTAAGAAGAGCGCTGTTTGATCGCCCGGCTCCGTGTTTTTGTACGCTCTCCGTGAGTTTTATTGGGCGGGAGGCTCCAGCACAATGGCAGTGTTGTGGTGTTGCTGCCGATGCCCCCCGAATGCCCACAGTGGCAGCGGAGGTTTAAAGAGCACACTCAAAGGACTCGCTGATCAAAGGAGTGTTTCATCTGTGAATTCTGCTGCTGCGTCGAATGCCAGAGACGTGTTATGACAGAGATCTGGTGCTAAGAGACTGACAGCAAAGTCTCTGTTGACCTCCCTGCACAATGCAAGCGAGAATAAACAGGGAAATAAAGGGAGGTAACAGACACTGTAAATATTACAGTGCCTCTGTAATAATAAAATTAATCTATCTACAGTATATGGAGTAAGATAATGAAGGTAATATGAAGGTATGAAGGTTGATATGAGGAGGTATGAACTGATAAATGTGTTGCCGTAAGTCCTTTGGAAGCTGTTGGACCTGGGCCTTGTCTTGAAGGCTACAGGCTATCTATAGATACCTTAAGTTAGGAGGTTGTTGGGCTAGTGTGCAGCCTTTAAGGATTTTATATTTGTCTTCCCGTCCTTCAAAACCTTAGCCTTTCTACTTTTTGTTGTACTGGAAAACACAAAAGCTAACTTTAGTGTCATTTGTTTGATTGATTTAAATGGTTTTGTTGATTGTGTCCGGAGAGAGTTCAAATAACTTTTGTTTGCCTTCCTTCATCAGTGCCTTTCCATTTCCTCATTACATCATTTCAATTGCCCCTGAAGTACATAAAGTCGGAAGACTTGTCAGAGGCACCATTAAAAATAAAGGAGAATCAATATAGCAGAAGTGGAGCTACTATGGTATATGGGCCAAGCTCCAAAAACAGTGGAACTTCACACTACACTTCACACAGGTCATTCAAACTATATGCGCCTAGTTTGTAATTCACACTTCCCATCAAAATTTCAACCGGCATGATACGGCCGGGGAGGGAGAGGAAAAAATCTAAAGGCCGTCCATCTGTTTGACAGATTAAACTGAGGGCGACGTTAACTAATTCACACGCAACGCCGTTTGTGTGCTTGCAGTGTCAGTGGTCTGTCTCTTCCTTAAGATAACCTTGACTATTCTACTGTAGAATATGTCTGCAGAATTATACAGTGCCACACTGCCACCATTCAGGTGTACTGTAACGTGAATTAGTCTGAGTATACCCTTTCAAATTACTCTGACCTCAAGTGGACGACCTATAGATACCTTTCTTTTCCAGTTGGTGGTGTCTGTGCACATTAATTAACAAGTGTCTAATCTTTGACCAGACATGCTAGCTTTAGCCATTGCCATGGTTTGCCATACTGCTGCATAGCTATCCTGAAATGTTACAACAGTTGAGTGTCCAGGGTCCAAAGAATTACAGTGGTGGGGGAAAGTTTTGATAAAGTAATCTGACTAAAGTAATCCACTCCAAAGGCATGCCTCACTTTTTATCCAACATCACTGGAGTGCAAATCTGTAAATCATCGTAGATGAAATTTCTGCAAAGTAGCATATATGTCTCTTGGGGAGTCATTCGCTTAGTTTATTCAGTTGTTTACTTATGATGATGTATTGTTCTGCACCATGTGTAGAAAAAAAAGCACGAGTAACGGATTTGTCCAAGGGTGCATGATAGTTCAGAAACACAAGAAAAAAAAATAGCATACAATAGTAGAAGTTGAATTTTTACTGAAATTGCAGATTTTTACAAAGCTAAGTGCCCTCCTGCATGAAAACTGTCTGACGTTTTCAAAATCAAGTGTCCATCATTGGACGTGAGCCCTCTCTCATGGTTGAAAAGTCCACCAGGCCACCATTCGCTTCACCTCCGGCCTGCGAAACTGCAAACGGTCCTGCATGACGTTTCTGCGAATTATGTTTTATGGGGAGTCATTAGCTGTGTGTGTGTGTTTCAAAATGCATTTCTTTTGGGCATTACTTGAACCCTGATTAGTCTTTGGTATATTCCGTCGTGAAGACGGCTTTAGTCGTGAAGACGGCTTTAGTCGTGTGCCTGGTGTAGAAAAGCTAGCATGATTAACAGATCTTTCAAAGGGTGCACAACAGTTCAGAAACTGTACAGTATCAATTGTTATCTTTTAGAATTAAATACAGTTGAATATAAGATTATCTGTAAAAATCTAAATTAAACTGACGGTTAGTAATAATAATAATAGTAGATATGATGATAAAAACTGTGATTATTGTACAATGCTGACGTCTGGGCATCAAAACGACGAGAAAGTCTAACGCGAACTCTCCCACCGATACTTTCTCAGACTTTGGGAGCTCCCTCCAGACCCATTGTCAACATTACACAAATGTTTTCACAGGCTGAGAACACTCCCCCTGATGGCTGAACTGATTGATCTTCCCCTTATGGCCACCACTCTACATTTATAACGGGTGGACATTCGCGACACGTCATGCCTGTTGACTACGTAATTCAAAAACCACAAACAAACCGGCGTTATTTGGGAACATTTATTAAACCCTGCGTCGCCCCTAAAGAATGCCGCAAAACGAAGTACATTTTTCGGTCTCCATGCAGCAGGTTCACATGTTAAATAAAAGCAGGGGGACGAAGTCATCCATCACCGACCCCAAACTTAAAAGGTAAAAGGTCGGCCCTAGTTAACCTTATTGGCTTTAATTGTTCCCAGGTGCAATCAACCACACTCAGACTCTCCAAGGGCAACAGCTAACACATTGTCGAGGTCACAGTGCATCTACTTCGCTTCCTGCCTCGGTGCATAATAGAGGAGCTCTCATCACCGCCGAGGTGTAAAGTCAATTGCAGAGTTGGAACGAGGTTAGAACTTCCACTGAGTAGCATTTGTTCTCATCAGCTATGTAAACACGTTTGGTTCGGGGGGGAAAATTTCACATCATCTCTCACTATGAAAGAGTGCATGTTTATGGCGCTCGCGCAGACACTTTTAACCGCTTCAGAATGTTTAATTAAAAACTCTGATTATAGTTTAATGGCCGCATTTGGTGCAACCTGGGCGCAATTAGGTTCGTTCGCCGGCGATGAATTTTTAAGGACAGGTTCTCGTGTAATTTGAGTTTCGTCAGAATAGCCGCGCTTTAATTAAAAGACAGTCAGATCCTGCAAGGAATCTGACTGATGAGCTGTGGTTTGATCGATTTCATTTTGAAGATCGCTTTTTATTTATTTCTCGGCTCGCGCGTCCCTGAAGCTATTTTAGTTATCTCCGCGCAAAAGACCAGTTGTTGTGTGTTTTTCTTTCTTCTTATCAGATCAATTTGTTTCTTAGTTTTTCAATTCCCACACCTTTCCATCACTCTAATTTCATCAGTCAGTCCGTATTGTCCACACACACACACACACACACACTTTTTTCTCACAGTGAGGCCGGGGGGATGGATAATGTTATAATGTATAATGAATAAAGTTTTGAAGCTTTCATGAATGCATCTCTGATTTTGACAGCTCTCTGACAAACTTCATAAATCAATGCGCGGCTTAATAAATCACCAGCAGCCAGACCTCTACCTCCTGCCTCGCGGACGCTCGCACCCCCTAAAACCTGAACTTTCGCCGATCCAAAACAATGACACATGTGCGTGAAGGGCTGTGGGCAGCGGAGTGTGGCATGAGGTGGTGCTTCAGTGGTCTTTTGAGGTTAACTGCCCATGAAACTGCATTGTTAATCTTTGCTGCTTTGATGGTTGTGTCTTTTACTCCACATCGGCAGACACTGAAAAACAAATTATCCCAAGCGCAGTTCAAAGTCCAGCTTCACAAACAAACAGCATGCTTACATGTTCCTCTAACCGCACACGTTTGTATCAATTTAAGGCTTTGCTGAAAAGATTTCACTCTGGAAATTGCAGCAACAGTCTAGACTTAACCTTCCCCAGTCCAGTCTATAAAGTCGGCGCTTTATTATAGTGCATTAAGACCAGAGCTGGGTGCAGGCAGCACCGCGGTGTTATTTTGCTCTGTTTGGAGGAGAAACAGACCTTTGGTGACTTTTACACACAATTTGAGACCATCAATCAATCTGTTGTTTGGTGCATCACAGGATAAAGTGTTGTAATTTATCCTTTCGCTGTGTCTACTGTCTCGGCCTGCCTCATCTGCTTCTGCTTCAGTTAGTGATCTCCGCCACCGCAGAAGGGGGTTATCTGTGCTGCTGCTGTTGTGCTGAGCTGGCTGTAACGTGGTAAACGAGCTCTGTGCTATCTCCGGTTGTTTAAATTATGACCTAAGAGATGTTTTTAATGAAGATATATTTTGAGTATTTGCTGGGAATCTTATAGCTACAGAAAAAAAAAACATGAATTACAAACAAAAACACATAAATTATACTATTATAACGACCTTTAAAAATGTTTTTTAGGCCTGAAGAGGCAAATCAAAAGTTTTGGATGGCTGCAGGCGAAGACGTATGTGTGCTATCCCCCTAGTCCCATAACAAATACAGTTCTTTGTTCTCCTGTGGTGTCTGGCAACAGAATGTTGTTAGTGGGGGCCTTTGGGTGTTATGGGTTGAGGGGAGGGGCCTCTGTGGATCAGGCTTGTTCCAGTGCATACCACAGATGCTTGATCAGTTTCGGATCTAGTGAATTTGGAGGCAACTGTTTTTGTGTGTGTGTCTGTGTCAGGCTGCATCCCGCTGGGGATGGCTGCTGCCATCAAGGAGTGTCATTGCTATGAGGTGGGGGTGCCTGATCTGGTCTAGGTGGGTGCTACATGTCTAAGTAACATCCACACAAATGCCAGGTCCAAAAGTTTCCCAGCAGAACATTGCATTGTCACAAGATGGTCAATGTTTTTTTTTACTTCACCTGTCATTGCTTTTTAATGTTGTGGCTGTTCGGTGTATGCCAGCTTGATATGCCTGTCTGGACAGTACACCCCTGAACAGTCATGAAGCACCAAGCCAATGCTCGAGCCATTTGCCGGGGTTAGGACGAAGGTGAGCGCCTGTGACCTAAGTTTTAGTTTAAGTACAGGTAAGCATCTATCATTAACAGACCCTAGTCAAGCATGTTCCTGGTGGGCGCCACCCACAGATGTTTCCATTAAAACCCCAGCTCCCACCAGTATTTCAGTACTGAAGAAGCGACTTGGATGAGCGGCGTGACGTCTTCAAGGAACCCAACAGGTCCGTTGTTTCATCTTGTTTTCTGGATAAAGCAAGAGGAAACGTGACTGGGGCCATAACAGTTATTTTCTTCCCTCAAATGACGTTTGATTTGATTTGGGGAATGAATGAATATCCCCTCCCGCTCATAATGACTTATCAAAAGCACTGCGAAGGAAACGAGAGGCATAACTTTAGGCACGTCTTAGAGGAAAAATAGAGCAGTTGGAACTTGTTAAATGGGTTTTCAAATTCGCTATTTTAACAAGTGATTTACGACAAAGAGGTTTCTCTATTGAAAAAGCATTTACTGGCGTCAATAGAAGCTTCCAGTTCCTGCGCATATTTCTGACACAGGCATCAAGTCCTCAAGAACTAAAAAAAAAAAAAAAAAAAAAACACGCACACAGGCCATTCTTGAGTGAAACCACAAAAATTGATTTTGCAGCACCTTTGTGACAATCATGTGTCCTTGGTCACGGCACATCTCGTGAATACTTATTGTGTATTGACAGGGACATTGTGGCTGTTATTCTTTTTAAGGACAGCACATATTCCAAGCAGCAGTAGCTCGCCGTGATCCTATTCAAGTCACGAGATTCCACATGACCACAATGCAGTTTATCTTTCTTGTTCCAGCTAAGAGACACTTCCTATATGTTTTTCTCTGCCCATAACTCCACTACTGCGTGGCCTAATTTATGTGACTTCTCATGCTTTATGTTAGTTTAAATACAGCAAATCTACAGTAAAGTCCCAGCAAGGATTAGCCGTAGATCTCGCCTTTCTAACATACTCTTTTGCACTGACTGCCGAATCTAAGATTCTCCTCATTACTTTCAAAGTGGAGTCCTACATCGGCTCAGGTAGATGAGATCCCTGCAGAAATGTAAAAGGAATGAAATAAAATATATATATAAAAAATTCCCTCCACAGATATTAGAAATGCTCCTTAGACCTGCACAGTAAGTTTGAGGTTTGCATTAATTAAATTGCAATGAAATATAAATCAAGGTGAATCCGTTCTAGTCTGAATCACAAACACAATTAAGAGCTTAAAAAACAGGCACGATACTCCTGGATGACTGGCGTCTACGAGCGCACGCGCTTCTTCCATTATTTATCAAAGTAACCAGCTGCTACATGACGAATTAATAAGATGGTGGTCCGTAGGATGCGGGTTCAGTTGCTCACAAATTGGCGCGGTCTGCGCCGCACTCAACAGGTGTCGGGGTTGGGCGTCTAGACGGGCATTGCGAGGCGCGACAGATTCTGTCAGGATGACGCATCGATGTGATAAATGCGCTTGCTCTTGCATAATAAGGACTCATTCGGGGCTCGGCAGCAGACAAATAGGCCTTGGCGGTTCTTTGGACCCGTCCGACAAACAAAGCTGAAACTAAGGGGACTGGACTTGTCGGGCTTCTTGAAGGTGGTTCCCCACTCATCCATGTGGCTTCCTCAGTTCTGCTTCAGCTTTGTTTTTTGAACACACCACAGCCTTGATGTCAGAATATCCTTACACGACCATCTACCATCCATCAAAACATATTTAACTTACTGTTATGTACTGATATGGGTCTAATTTTAGAATATTGACACCCAAATTGGAGGAAGACTTTAGGTACTACAACTGTTTTTACATACAATCCCATTTTTTCAGGAGCTCAAGAATGGATATTTGACTCAAAATCTGTTTCATGAGATACTACTTGATTATTTCCTTCGTCCAACAAGCAGGGGAAAGTCTGGAGTTGTTTCCACCTGTGGCATTTCCATGTAGAAACTGTTAAAATGCGATTAAATAACCTCTCGATTCAAGTCAATTCAACTGGCTCTGAAATAACTGATTATGTTTGACTGTTCTGTATTGATTAAACTAGTGTCTCTGCTATTTTCAGCTACACTAGCAGCATGTCTCCAGGGGCTGCAACCCTGTTTTGGTTGGCCTAATGCTTTGGACCAACAAGGCGTAAATCCATCCAATAACTGAACAGATTGCCATGTTTTTTTATTTAACTCGGCCAGCAGTTTGTGCATCACACGATACAGGCTCTGGAATTTCCAAGGCTGTCCTCTGTCCAAAGAAAATTGACTATCAAAAATTTAGCAAGGAGACTGTATGCGACACGGGGCATTGGTGGGATACGTCTACATGTTTAGAGCCAAGGCTGTTTTCGTTGAACTGCGCACTGAATAATTAACATTCCTCTGGATGACAAGGGTAAACAGAATGAACTTGTCTGCGGTGGCAGTTTGCCGCCCCGAGACGGTCAGACACGGATAGCCGCGCTGACAAAAACACCCTTAATCCCCATCCCTTTAGATTAGAGAAACAATGCTTGCAACAGGAAAGGGCAAAAAAGAAATGATGACTGCTGACCTGACAGAGAGCAAAAGTGAAAATTGCTTTTCGGATTATTGTATTTAAAATACGCATTCATGTATATTCACCGATCAGCCACAGCATTAAAACCACTGACAGGAGAAGTGAATAACAGTGATCATCTTGTGACAATACAATGTTCTGCTGGGAAATGTTTAGACCTTGGATTCGTTTGGATGTTACTTAGACTTCTGCAGCCACCCCCAGAAGGATGCAGTTTGACACAAATACATTTTAGGAACAACTAAAAAAAAAAACATGAAGACAGCACAAGGTGTTGACCTGGCCTCCAAATTCCCTCAGTCCCAAACTGATCAAGTATCTCCTCCCCTCAACCCATAGGACCCAAAGGCCCCCCCACTAACAATATTCTGTTGCCAGACATCACAGGACACCCTCAGAAGGCCCATGTCCATTCTCTGATGAGTCCCAGCTCTTGTTGGAGGCACAAGGGAGACCTACAGATTATTAGGAAGGTGGTCATAATGTTATGCCTGATTGATATAAATCTGAGTTTGAGGAAATAAGACAGTTAAAGGCCATATAAAAGGTAAAGAGCTCAGTTTACCCACATTACATCTTTACATTATCCAACTCTATGTTTTTTGAACTCACCCAGCTTGTTCATATTCAGGGCAACAAAACCACACAAACCTAAACAAGTGTGTATTTTTAGAAGAATCGCATTCTCCCTAACACACTTTTCATTCTGCATTTTGATGGAGTTTTTTTAGTTCCTTTTTTTTGTCTGGTGTCCTTTATGAGCAAGTACACAGCAGTGGTATGGTAAACAGCATATTACGGAGGAGAGAAAAAAAAAAGAAGGACAGGGCCTCCCGGAGAGTAAGGGCACATAAAAGAACATTGGCACCCAAGAGCGTAGTTCATTGTAATGCTAAATAGGAAGCAGGAGTGATTCCGCCTGTGTTTATCTGCCAGGCAAAAGTTATCACACCCGCTTACTTCAGCTTAGAGCCATTCATGGCGTGCATTTTCAAGTGCCACTGATCCAGCCCCACGCCAAAGGTTACACAGATCAGCAAAACCTCCTTGTAAAATGCAAATGCTCGAACGAGAAATTGGGAGTGAGACTGTGGCGGGCAGATAAGGCGTCGCTCGTGAGATTTTGCACGTCGGGGCTGAAATTCTTGCAGGAATTTGTGTTATGAAATTAAGACCCGTGCGCGTAATTCCGCCGCTGAAGGACTCTGCTCTGTGAATGCACAAGCCTCCCACCACAATAAGCAATTCGATACACTTGTTCCAGCGGACTGTACCTACAGCTGGGACGACGGCACGCCTGCTCGGTCAAGGACAGTTTTTTTTTTTTTTTTACATTTCAAAAACTATTTTATGTCAAATGAAGCAAGCGTGCAGTACTTGCAGTTGAGTGCAGGCTGAACAAGACAAGGCAGGGATGTGCAGGGATTATTAAGGATGGCGAACATGTAATTGAAAATAGGAAGATCGTGTTTCCACTCTGATCCATTTCAGCAAAATCTGGACTGAACATCCTTAAATAATGCATTTTCAATCTCCTGCTTTTTTTTCTTCTTCTTTTGAGATTACAGCATGTGTGCGTTGTCATTTTTTCCTGCCACTTTTTTATCTTTTAATCCCAGATCAAGCAAGTGCATCTTAATATAGATTTGGTGAGATAAACCATAACATCCCTATCCCTTTATATGCTGCCGTCCAGCAACACAAATGCAGGGGGGATAAAAAAAAAAAACAGAAAAAAACAAGGAGAAAGAAAAAAAGGAAAACCTCTTAATAATAGATGAGTCTATTTGGGACAGCGTCCAGTCCAGCCACAGGGGTTTGTGTCCTAATATTTCAACAACAAAGTGCAGTGCATGGCCATGCTGCTAGACTGTCACCAATTCTGATTCACCCTTGGTCTCTCTGTTTTGTTTTTTTTCCCCCACACTCTCACACACATGCACAAAAACACTCCCACCAGCACAGCAGGTTAACTTCATCATTTCTTTGGAGGGAGAAAAAACAAAAAAAAAAACACAGACATGAAACAATGAAAAGTTTCAGAGTGTACAAACAAGAAAACTTGTGCAAGAAGCCGTTGTTTCGCGGAGGCCGAGAGAGAAACAAAGGGCCGCAAGGTGTTTGTGGACTCGCTTCTTGGAGGTTGATTGAATGCTTAGGAGATAAGCTGGGTGACATTAGATATCCCAGTGGGTAGAGGATGGGAGGTTAATCTCATTCTCCATGATGATGCATCCGAAGTGACTCTTTTTTTTTCGCCAGTGGTATCGTTTCTGAGCGCTCCTTGGGTTCCAAGGGCAAGGGAAGTGTCCATTGGAGCTGGTGCATTGATTGCTTCAAGATTTGATTAAACTCTCGGCTGTACTCCAAATGTAAGACAATAGCATTGAGATAATCTCACCTCCTCTCCTCGGGTCAGACATAATGCGGTTTAATGATATGGCTGTGCAATCATCCGATGTAATACCTCACCGAGGACATTTCAAGTTAGTTGTGGGCGCCGCTGAGCGAAGCCACGTCCCCGAAACTTTTCCGCGCGTCTCTTTTTTAACCTTTAATCACAGGAGAGGGAAGCGTGCCGCTGGATAAATGGACCTCCCAAATGGCCACGCTGATAATTAAGATCTAATATTTAGAAAGAGACGTTAAGGTAAACACCCGAACAAACACCGCAGTCTCGCATGGGTCATCTCTTCCCAGAGGGCAGCTCCTGTGACTCTTAAATAGGGCGCCGGTCCATCCACTGCAGCCCATGGCTAACGTCTTTATTAAGCCTCATTAGCAGCTTTCCTATACAAATTTATTCACTGCAGATTACAAAACCAGGCTCTGGGGTGGGAAACCACATCCCGGCAAATCGTTAATTGATGATCCTGCAATTCCAAGCCTCGCTACAGTATTTCTCCAAGCTGTAAGAGAGAAGACTCAAACGAACAACCTCACATGTCTTTTTTTTTTTTTTTTCTCTCGCCTGAAACATTCTCCACACCATAAGATCTTTTTTTTTTTTTTTTCCTAATGGGGGACCTCGACTACAGAAAGGCTCAGCGTTTCTTTTGCGAGGATTTTTAAAATGACCTTGTCCCGGACCATTTCTCCCTAAAGCTAAACATATTTATTTTGCTATGTAGTCTCAATGTCGAAAAAATCCCAGCTATGAAAAGGCAGAATGCTGTATATTAAGGGTCTTTGTCTCACAGGGTTTAACAAAGGGCAAGGGGATTAGACTGTCATGAAGTGTGTATAGTAAGTAGGGTAGGGGGTCTGAAAGACACTGAAATAATACCTCTGCCTCCCAACAGGACAGTAATTTCGTTGACGGGATGGTTTCCCCCAAAAAGACGTGGGTTTTCCATTTCTGCGAAGGAGATCTTATTCTGGCACAGCTAAATCAGAGATCCTGCTGGGGTGAGGTGCTTGTTCCTCTGCTGTATCTTCTTTTTTATTTCATTCTTTTAGACTCCATAAATTTCCAGTTTTCCAGTCCATTCCGTGCGCCCGGCTCGCCCCATTAATTTCCCCGACGCTCCGCTGAATCCTCCTGTAATGATGACAATTAACCTGGAATCGCAGTAATATTAAAGACTGGAATCAGTGCACATCAGCCGGCTACGGACGCTAATTGACTTGATTGTTATTAATTTTGACATTAGGTTCCAATTAAAGATAGCAAAACACTGATTTCATTTTCTTTTCATTTTATGGTTGGAGATTAAGAGGGCATCGATCACACCTGAGTGACTCGGTGTGTGTGTGTGCCGCTAATTAAAGACTGAGATTGCAATTAAGATAATGAGTCTGTCTAAGTTTTCAAATGGAGCACGCAAACAGTTTTTTAACCCTGTCAGTCAGGGACACATGCCTCCAACCATCAGTGTATACCGGAGTGCATAATATCGTCTACATTCCTCGGTTATACCCCCGCAAGGAGCGTGACAGACAACATATTTGCCATTTGTCATGTGCTGTAATGGCTGGAACGGGGCGCCTTTGTGCAGCAGCTAGCTTGATGCTAGCATAACTCATGGCTGAAAAGGTGCATGTGCGAGTTGGCTCTGTGATCTACAGCTGTACATTTGCATGGAGTTGCAGAGGATCTTTGGAGAACCGTGCATGCAATTTCAGCATTATTGATGGTGTGTTAGGGAAGAAGCTCCATGCATAGGAATGAAAGGAACAGTGCATACAGTCGGAGCAGCGGGCTGCCGCCTCTAAAGGGCCACGCCCTGGGAGCAATTTGCTTCCTCAAGGCACCTCAGCGATGGCATCTGAGCCTGGAACCCTTTGGTCTCAAAGCTGCACCTCTAACTCCACAGCTCCCGTAAAAAAATCAGGGGAGAAATCACAGGGGTCAGCACAACCCAGAATGCAATGCCCAAGCCTCGTCCTGGGTGATCCACCTCTTTGATCACGGTATCTCACGACGATAATCGTCACTTAATCTCAGGTTTAACATTTCAAGTGCATTGTACGCGAGAGGACGTCTTTTCTGACAAGTTTTTACAAGAAAGTGACAGATGATGTGCTGTAACTCTGGACATTTCCGCAAGAATTGTGTCTTTAGTGGTTTAAATCCTTGAGCATTGAGTCTTATAGCCTTGCGTGGCAATAAATAACTACAATAGAACACCTGGAAATGTGGACGTCAGTGTTTAAATGATGGAAAGTGATGGGCTGAGGAGATTTATTGAGAGGGGAAGTGGTACCTGAAGGACATACACAAGTTTTTTTCATCCTTACCGCCAGACAAGATGCTGATATTGAACAATTCCACAAAACGCTGGATTTCTTTTTTTAAATGTGCACTTTAGAACAATGTCTCAACTTTACATATTGTCGTTACTAACACATGCAGCAGCTTTCCCTATATTTAGGGAATCATCGTGTCATGGCCAATAAGAACATTCATGTGTGAACTCTAGTTTCCTGCAAGGAAAGCCATTTTTTACATCTTCTTTCATGTTAACTTTGAAGCTCACCAAACGGAAACCCTACACTTGCGCCTTTAATCTGCAATTTGTTCGCGAAACTGGACGAGGGCACTGTTTGTGTGCCATCGCAGACCCCGCACACACCCATCCGCCAACCCTGCCCTCGGCACCCTCGCTCCCAGCCTCGCTCCGCTCTGTTTCCTGCGCTGCTATCGAACACTTTGATTAGACGAGCTCCGCATTCGCCCGATACACACATACCGGGGGGACACCGGTTATCCGGGTTTTCTGTAACTGTTGTTATATTTAGCCACGATGAGTCAACAAACTTCAGTAAAGAGAGCGGACGTGTCTATCACAATTATCTTAAGTTACAGGAATCAGATTGTCTCCTGTTTGCTCTCCCCCGCTGCCTCGTTTTCTGACTTCACGTAATGGCGAGTTGCCAAAGCTGAGTTCGATAAACAAGGTCACCGTGACTTCGTTGCGGGTTTTATTCAGCCACCCAGGCACTTGTAATTGGGCAACGTGAAGTAAAATTAATCAAAAATGCAGCAAAGTAAATGTTTCCAGCCTTGCAAAAGGGAAGAAATCGCTGCCCTCGCTGCACCATTGTACTCTGAGAAGACAGGATGTGTCAATAGTGTTTTGGGAGTTTCGACACACAATCAAGAGAGAGAGAGAGAGAGACTGACTTCAGCTATCCTTTCAGGGTTTCTCTTCCGTGCATTTCTTAACAGTACTCGACTGAGTTTAGAACAGAGGCCATTTAACACTTCCTGCAGCAGTTACACCGTAGAACAGAACTTCAATCTCCCGTCAAATCCAGTCTTTAAAGATCCGGACTTTCCCTGGCGGTTAAGCAGTTGGCTTTATGGAATTAAAAAACAGAAACACCTCGTCAAGATCTGTCATAGTCTCAGCCAATTTACTGATGGCGATCATTTGGCTGTTTGTTCTGGGATACGCAATTCATCCGTCCCCCTGATTAATGAATGAGCTCGGTGACACCCTAACTATTCCTCCCTCCATTTCTTGACATATTTTAATGGTCAAAACATGCATCCACTTTGAGGTAAGAATCCCGTTCCAAGGCTTGTTGTCTTGGAATAGCTCATTAAAAACAATGCTGGTATGCACGGGTTTAATTACATATTTTGCCTTGGATTTTCCTCCAGCTGCAGAGGCTGACCTGATTTCCTTAATGACTAAAACCTCGAGTCCATGCTGGTCCCAGAGACATTTCTGCACAGTGACGTTGCGGCGCAGTTGAAAGGGATCTGGCCTAATTAAATGAAATATCCTGATGCAACGGGGCATCCCGAGGAGCGTGCAGTGGGATGTCCGTTTGATTAGAGCAGCAGTCTATTTATTATTGGATGGAGAAGCCTTACACTTACCTTTGTGAGGGTAGCCTCTGATGCTGCCTAATGCGGGGAAATCTGATTCAGTATTCATTCATTCTACTTTCACATTAGATTCTATAGGATGACATAAATGAACAAGATCTACCACCCTGTATTATTAATAAAGCATTAGAGAGATGAAACCCGCTACAGGATATGTGTGTAAAGTTTTATTTAAATGTAAACTTTAAATGTTGGCCTGCCTGTCTGCAAGTCAGTACTTTTATTAACTATACGGAAATATACAGTACTAGCACTTAATAAGGAAGGAGACAAAATTTTGTATTTATATAGAGTGAGGAAGGTCTTTAAATGTAGGGTAGTATATAGTCATGAGCAACTTATTGTATGCAGTAAATTATAAAATAACTGAGATTGCCGACTCATGATTGTTTGCATCTGACAACTTGTCAATTTATTTGTCATTTTTCCAGATTTATGTTACATACATCGATCAGGCATAACATTATGACCAACTTTTTGATACTGTGTAGGTCTCCCTTGTCTCTCCAAAACAGTTGTGACTCATCAGAGAATGGACATGGGCCTTCTGATGGTGTCCTGTGGTGTCTGGCAACAGAATATTGTTGGGGGGGCTTTGGGTCCTATGGGTTGAGGGGAGGAGATACTTGATCAGTTTGGGATTGAGTGTTATTGCTATGGGGTGAAATATAAATAGTATAAAATGGTATCACTTCCTCCTTTTATTCTGTTAGACATCCATGTGTAAATTTCTCAGAAGAAATCATTAAAAATGTGTTTCGTCAGGTAACATTGAACGTTCTCCACCAAATCCTTATAATCTCCATCCTTGAGTCAAAGTGAAAACTCTGATGTGAGCAACTTCTCTCGAGGCGATCCCGAGATATTGCGTTCCAAGTTCCAGGACGGACAACGTAAAAAAAAGAAATGTATCTGACCGAGGCTGTCACCGATGACTCAATATTTAGCCTCGTCCCTTGCCACCTCAATCCAAAAAGACCGGTTTGATCGGAGGGAATTTTCAATCAGATTGAGAGGGTCGGTGTTGGTAATCTGGTCAACGGGAAAATGTTCCCAAGTTTATTGGGTTATATTCCGACAGATTTTATCATGTTCTGGGGAATGTCAATCCATATATCTTATTAAATCTACCATTTATTTATTTATCGTCCATGTACACAGCGGGCATTTCTACACAGACTGAATCCAGTTGAGTTGAAGAAATATATTCCATGCAAATGTAGTGATTACCAAGATAAGGCAGAATTTAAATTGGACAGAAATGGATCGGTATGAAACACACAAGATGATACACGCGGCAGAGATATACAGGTGAATTCGCAAAACCCAGGTTAAACGGGGAGAGCAGTGGAATAACACCTCAGCCACTAGGTTTTATCAATAATTGATTTGTCTCCTGCTTCTTTATAAATGAGCTGGGAGAAGGATTTCACAATTTCGTGGCCTGTGGTGGTATCCAAAAAAAAAACAAAAATCAGTTTTTTATTTTCTTTAATGGTGGGAAAAATAGTCAAAACACAGTATTTGCCCTCACCCTCTTTGCTAAAATCTAATTGATCAACCGCTGTCACACATGTAGGAGTAATTGGGGTGATTTCATGGTTAGAAGATTCTGGTTCTGAACTGATTACACTTTTCCTAAAACTGGCTTTATTAAAAATACATTCTCCCACTCATCGTTAAGAACGTAGGCTGTCCAAAAGCAGATATGAGCGTAATAAAAGAGCTCCCTTTGAGGGAACAAGGCATGTGCTTTTTAAATGTAAAATGTCCAACTGTATGAGCAAAATAATTCCTCACAGGAATCGCGTTTGCTTGTATCGGGACCCGGTGGAATTTTCTCATATTTTATCATGTTCTTTTTTTTTTTTTTTTTTTTTTCATGAGCTTACAAAATGCCTCTTCAGAAAAGAGTAAAAATAATTATCACAGCTCTGGAGTATGAAAAAGAGGATGTAATTAGCACCACTGAATTAATCAGAGATAGAAAAATTGCAATTATACTTGTTCTTATTAAGTTCCATTATTTTCCATACCACCATGAAATTATTATTTTCTTTTTTTTTCCGCTATTGCATTTCCTTGTAAAGACTTATTAATAACAATGGCGTATTCTTTTTAAACTTTATAAGTGGGGGGTTACAGTTCAGCTTAATCCATTTGCTACAAGGTTGGTCCAAAACAAAATCCGGGGGCGGTGCAGGAAAAAAACGCGGCAGCCTTAGCTTTAACAAGGAGCCGTTTTCAGGAGAGCAACTGGACAATTCAGGCCCAGGTGTATTCAGCAAAACTCACATTACTGAATAAATAAAGGCAGCGGTTTCAGGCTGCGAAGGCCACAACTGAATAAGCCATTCATTCGCCACTTTTAGGAACAATTCAGTTTGCATTGCGTTTAGTCGACATGGCAATTATTTCCCAGCGGAGCTTTTAACAGTGTTCAACTTGACCCGCAAATTGGAGTGTAGGCAAACTTTACCGTCTGGTCTCGTCTCACTATTCACAAAATTACTTGACCATGACACATTATGCGCAGATAGTATTATGGACACATTAGTTGATAAGATGATATGTTATGTATTCATGTGTGAGCTCCAGTAGCACAGCGGAGCAGTTTTTCTGGAGCTTTCGAATGCTAACATAGGGGAAGCAGTGCACATTCGCATCGAAGACTTTTCTACTTTTAAAATGTAGCATTGCAAATATTTTATGAGCCACTTTCGTTAGAAAGGCAAACATTGCAAGGAACCTTATAAGCGTCAATTTTAATGTCAACGGTGGAAAGACAAATTGGCCACTTGGCGCCGCTTGGTTTATGAAAACTCGCATTTTTGTTTTTCCCTGGGGCAATTAAAGGTTTAAAGGGGAACTACTGTTTTTTTACAAACTGGACCTTATTTCTGGTATAAAATACAGTCGTTTACTCACCCATATAACTTTTGTGTGATTTGTATTCTTTCGGGAGATATTTAGATCAGCGTATATCCATATAGTGGGAGTGACTGGGGCACCGAAACGCAGCCTCTAAATAACACATTATCTGCCGCGAAACTCGTTCATTTCACCAATATTTTGTTATGACACGCTAGTGTTATTCCCCGTTGAGTTACCTGTTATCATCATCCAGGGTCTGTAGATTGACCTACTAATCTCTGACCTGGATGATGTCATCTCTGAGCGCTGTGAGCGCCGCGATGGTCGGCTTGTTTACCTGTAATTTGCCACTGCTGTGGTTCATCCACAACCTCAGAATCGGAAAAATATTCAACCATGTTGCAAAAAAACTAGCAGTAGCAAATTACAGGTGAACAAGCCGACCGTCGCGGGTGCGCATGGCGCTCAGAGACGACATCATCCATGTCAGAAGACATCATCAGGGGTCTGCTAACTCAGGACTCAACGGGGAATAGCACTAGCATATGATAACAAAATATTGGTGACATGAACGAGTTTCGCGGCAGATAATGCGTTATTTAGAGGCTGTGTTTCGGCGCCCTAGTTACTCCCACTACATGGATATACTTAGATCTAAATATCTCCCGAAGGAATGCAAATTACACAAAAGTTATATGGGTGGGTAAACAACTGTATTTTATGCCAGAAGTAAGATCCAGGTTGTAAAAAACAGTAGTTCCCCTTTAAGATGGTTGTTTTACTTGAAAATTGATGATTCAGTCAAGACAGCATGTTCATCCACTGGTACTCACGAAACAGGAAGTGCTTTCTGGTGTTAAGATGACTCGCAGGCTAAGATAGCAAATAATAATAAGAAGAATATCATTTAATTTAACTCATGCAAGTGAAAGCCAATGCATACTTTAGAAAGGCTGCTAACAGTTAGCTAATAGTCAGTTGCAAACTGGAAACCTTTTGTAGGACACGTTCTCTTAATTGTCTGCAGACCATTCTTGTGTGGAATACATGAAGAGTTAAATAAATGTCGATAAAGACAATAATCTACAGTTGCTCTCTCTGGCTCTCTGTTTCTTCATAGATTAGCACTAAAATTAGTTCATTTTTGTTTCTACTTCCTGCGCACAAATGCTTGCACCCTCGAACCTCCTCAGTCAACCTTTCCTCGTTGTGTTTAAATCATTATTGATCCAACACGTTACTACCAAGCGGACCAGTCACAGCTCCTGCGGTTACATTTTTGGGGAGGTGCACATCCGGCTACGGCATTAGGGTCTGGGCTGTAGCTGCGGCATCAAATTAACACAGAAGCGTAAACCGCGCATAAGTCATGTTGCATGTTACCTGAAAATGTTGTCTGTTTGGGCATTTTATTTTATGTAGTGCAGAGTAGGTGAAGGATCTAATTTTCTTATCCTTAGCCCTGTCCTTGTGTTTTAATGCCACAAAATGACACGATATCATGCAGACTGATCAGTGATTTCAATTAAATTGCGCCTTTTTTTTTTTTTTTATTTGTGTACACTTGCTGATGTTAGAAACCTTATTCCCATGCATCATCTCCTGTTCCGCAGCCTTTCCAACCGAGAAAGCACCTACTACCTAAACTGTCTCGGTTTAACACATGAAGTTTCAAATCTAGTTACAACTCTGGACCGTGATCTGTGATGACCTATTGCTGATATGTGTATCAGTTATGTACACACTGCTCAGCGTGGGCCCGGCCGAGCCACAGATCTCCCACTCAGCTCTTATGTCTATAATTAGTTTCATAGTGAGAGGAAATTCATTTTCACATGCCTAACAGCCTCCAACTGTCAGCCACCGCCAATGGATATGGATGGACCTTATTCAACTAATTACCCAAAAGCAAATTTGCCTTTTTTTCCGCCTTAGCAATGATAAAAGTTTACCTTTAACCAAAACATTCAGCTAATTCCTCATCTAACAACCGCTGTGCCTATATGGAATATGTGATAAATAAAGTACAAAATGGCTGTTTCAGTGAGGTTAGAATGATGGTGATTAAATAGCGAATAGCCACTCAGACATCCTTCAGTAAAAATTATTCAGCCGGTTCTTCAGAGGCCCCTTTGAGTCATTTAGGAGTGCTGGTCATATTATGTAGATTCATTTAGTGTTATCATGCTGTGCCAACCACATGCTAGGTCACTGCCCATGTCTCCCTCTAAATGATGTACTCTACACTGGGGCTCTTCTCTTTTAAAATGTGTTATTTGGGCCAGATGTTACAGGGATCTGAAGTGTTTCCAACCCAAAGGTTACATGTCCGTTTTTGATAACACGGAAGAAGAAAGCAATTATGCATTTTTATGTGACTCGAGCAGTTAAGTTACAGTAAAAAGCATCAGTGAGTTTGACTGATTATGTGTTCTCTATTCTGCTGCAATCAGACTGCTTAGGAGGCCACGGCAAAAGACAACGTCTTGGGGATTCTGGTGTTGCCAGACGATATTCAGATAATTGTTATCTGGGCCAATTTACTTCCTATTGTCCTGAGTCGATCATAGTTTATAGTGTGAATTCAGTTCATTCATTCATCTTGGAGCCTATCCCAGCTGTCATCGGCGACAGAGAGAGACAGACAACCGTTCACACTCACACCTACGGCCAATTTAGAATCACCAATTAACCTAACAAAGCAGGGAGAAGATGCAGACTCCATACAGAAAGGCCCCAGTCGGCCTGGATTTGAACCCGGAACCTTCTTGCTGTGAGGCATCAGTGCTAACCACCACTTCACTGTGCCGCCCTGAATTCAATTCAATTCAATTCAATTTTTCCAGAACCCAACACTAGCCCTCACAGCGTCATTACTAAGGCAATGGTTGCAAGGAAAAACCTTAAGGAGAACCCAGTTCAAATAGGTAGACGAACCATCTGCTTGAGGGTGGTTGGGTATAGACAGAAAAAGGCAGGATATAGCTGGCATTTAAACTATTACTTGCACAAATGTCTAGTGGTTATACAGAGTGCTCGTAAAGTTACTATTGTAGGAATAAACAAGAGCACAGCAGCGTAAAACTCTCAATTATGCATTCAGGTAGGAATGGATAAACGCTAAGCCATGAAGAATGAACAGGTTGATGGGGCTGGGACCGCAGAGGAGTAGTATGCAGCCCCGCACATCAGAAACACTAAGCTAGCAGTTTAAATCCACTACAAAGGTTCTACGCTGTGGTGTGCCGGTGAGGCAGCACCGAGAAGAAGGGCACCTCGCGGCTGGACAAACCGATACAGATGGCGGGCTCTGTGGTAGGGGGGCAGAGCTGGAGTCCCTGTCATTAGCGGCAGATGAAAGGACCTTGGACAAAATCCGTACCATTATGAATAATGTCCACGACCCTCTACACGACGCCATAGTCGGGTACGGACAGGTTGAGGAGGTCGTTTGTCCCTCAGGCCATAGGACGGTACAACGCCTCCCTGTGAGGAACCAACTGGACTGTGGTCATTGCTGATACTACTATATATTTTTTTCTATGCGATGAAACTTCTGGACACAGAATTTCCCACGGGATAAATAAAGTATCTATCAATCTATCTATCTATCTCCGAAAGGATATGAGAGGGAGTTCTGCCTCTTTTGCTCTCTGCATTGATTGTTTACAGGCCAAAGCCTGCTCTGACATGATCAGCTGATACTAGTCTGACTAGAAAGAGAAAGCGAAAAATTATCCTGTTTCTCGCCTGCAAAGGGTGAATATCCGTATGCAGATGCCTGTTCATGCCGATCACCTTGACATAAAATCTGCAGCTCAGATTCAGTCTTGATGTTTACGGCTGGCAAACTGTGAAGTAGGTATTGGGAGATGAACAAGCACCATTTTAGCAATCACTATGTCTGAAGCCCCTATTCACAAACTTGAGCTCTTGATAACTGATGCATAATTAGTGCAGAATGTTTGCCGTATGATTGAGCATCGCCATTCATCCTCGCGGGCTGCAAAGACCACCGTAAACCTATGCACCACTTGAGAACTCAACTTGTACTGTCGTGCAGGACAATAAAATGCAATTCAGCGAGCGAGCCGGACCTTGATAGGTGCTTTGTGTGCACATTCAAGCATAGCCTTTGAATTGCTGCCACATCCCCATTCTTCAAATCTACAGGCAATGAAATGCTGGTAATATAGTGCAAGTTCACAGTATGGGGAACTGTATGTGGTGCCGATATGCACGCATAGGTCTTAATATTAAGAAGGGAGGCGTTTATGCAAGGCTGATGTAGTTAAAGGAATTATACATATGTACGGTGAGCAAGACATGACAGAGTCTTGCTTTCTATTACATTTTAATATTTGCTATTGCTTCAAAAACACATCATTGAAACAACCCTTAGATCGATTTCTTATCTATATCCAGCATATTTTATCACTGGAATGAGAAATAAGCTAGAACTGGAACAATACTGTGCAGGGTTGTGGGGGACAGGTTGCTAGTCTCAGAGCTGATACACCAAAAAAATCATCTTTATGGGCAATTAAAAATCCTAACACCTGAAACGTAACGGCCCAGTTCTTTTATTTCCTTTTTCAGCGTCAGGTACGGCAATGAAGCGTCCAATTATTTCTTTTTCTTTTTTGATGCATCCTATTAATAAGTCAGAAGTCCTCACATCTATCAACGCGGCGCATTTCCAGCCGTCACAGCTGGACCAACGGAACATGAAAGTTCCTTTATGTTCAAACGCCTCCTCCCACGCCCCGGCGGAAAAAGCGTGTCACTCCTATATATCCGCGCGCGTTCGTCAACAAATCTGCGAGCCCGACCTTCTGATCACCTTCGGCGAGCGCGCACTTTGTTCCCTGTGAAGTCCTTACACGCGTGCCGTTGTGATTTATACGACTGTGTACAAGTAAATCTGGGGTCGACTTTGATCTATAATGCAGCGTCATTTCTTACAGGGACTGCTGATGAGATTTTCAGCTTCATTTGGCTGAGGTCTGGAAATTATATTTTGTCTAGAGGGAAAAGGCATATGGCTAATAAAGCCAGAGAGTGGGTTATCAGTGAAGTTCTCCGCCACGCATAATAATGAAATGTGGCCGCTAAAGTGTCACCGAGTAATTTTACTTTGGGTGGAAATGGAGATTCGGCTGGCGGTGGATATCCTAACAGACTGTATGATTATATTCCTGATATTAGAACTTGTAGATGTAACTACAATGTTATTTTGTTGTTGGACAGAAAGGACACAGAAACCTATAGGGACAGTCATAGCCTGTTTTTCTAAACTGTGTTTATTATCTGCAAATTTGTGAGTCCATTTAAGTCCAGATCTTTGGCTCTTTCCACTCAACTAATGTAACTGATTCATCTGGTATGAAACTTATAAAAACAGATTAAAACTCAGTCGGTGGCCTATTATCAATGAGCGTTGTGGGCGGACTGTGGACTTTATGTAGAGATAGTTGAACCCTCATCGACGTGACCTATCGGTTTCCTGAAAAGCAGTTTTGAAGCATAGTTGGCGGTGCCATCTTGGAAGTGCCTGACTCTGCCCATTCATTGGCTAATCCAAAACTGGTCAAAGGTGGATGGGAATGGGAACCTGTGAGGGCACCCAACTGTCATACAAAGCAACCACGCCCTTACCTGTCTACAACTTTAATCCTTTGTACAAATAAAACGGATTACTTTAACATTCCAGCTGTCGTCCAGTGTCTTTTTTCGTTGCGCATATTAGCAGACCAAATTCTCATCAGAATATGAGTTCGTATCAGAATACCTCTGCACGTAATTGGATAGTCCTACAACCAATCAGAGCCATTTTATTGTAGACAAATTCAGCTCCACGGCGCCAACATCTGTCCTGAGCTATATTATGTCAAATAAAAATCACCACAACAAAGACAGGAAAGCCCATTTGCGGGAGCAGATTGGACGGACACTGAAACGTTGCTGGTGAATTTTGATGTGCTGTCACAATATTGGTGTAATAGAAACATTCGGATTTGGCAGTGAGCGCACATGCACTTACTCCTTTTTAGAAGGTGTTGTTTTGTACTCTTGTTATTTCTCTTTAATAAACCGTAGAGTTGTTCTTGCAATTCTTTACACTGATTTGATTTCCCCTGGCGAAATATTCATTGTTACTTCCATTATCCCCTAGACTTTCTTGGGAACAGAACAATTTGAGCGTTTTGGGGGCTTGTTGGATTTGTGAAAAAAAAAAAAAAAAAAAGGTAACATCAAAAACACCCAAGAAAAAAGTTACCAATATTGATTTTCTTTTTTCCCCGTCGACTGTTTTGGGTGCTCTCATGTTATGAAATAAGTTTGCTCTTGTTCAGAAGTCTGAAGGATAACCTCATCCATTGTTTATTTACTCCTCTCTACTGATTCAGTGGGCCTCAAATGCCAAGGCAAAGACAGACAGTTAAGGATCCTCAGCCACCACTTGGCCTTGGTTCAGCACAACACATGAGGCTACTGGGTGAGGGCCATCCACTGAGCCTCTGTCTTCATGGACCTGTTATGGAGGAAACTGGCACATTTTTGTGGGCCCTGATGGCGGTTTGCAGGCTTTGACACATGAGGCGTGATGTTGTTGTATGCCAACAAAATAACCCTTGCTCCAACACCATGAGTGAGGTGCTCAAATCGGACTTTCCAGAGCACTGGTGAGAACCCATTCACCAGTTATTAACAGAAAACCAATGCTTTGTGTTACTTATTTTCTGGAAGACAGACGAAGGAAACTTGGTGAAAACAGTGAAGCAGATGTTAAAGGTTTAAAGGACTACTCCTTTGATAAAGTAAAGTTCAGACCTGTTCGTACAATACTGATGATGATAAGAGGAAGGAGTAAAGAAGAGAAGAGCAGACAATATAATCAAAGGCACCAAGACGATAGCTGAAAGAGGTGCTTAAAGGACGACCCTTTTGGCCGTGAAGGATGCTTTAAGTCACCTGCAAGCCCTCTATAACGTGGTGGCAGCTGTGGCTGTCACTCTATGGATGGATTAATGTCTAGTAATCATACTTAATTATTATCCCCACCTGCTTGCGGCTGTGCCTTAGACTGTGGGAGCTTGTAAAACGCAGAGCTGAGAGCCAAGCAACCATCTCTCGGGAGGTGCTTGAATGTCATCAAGCGAGCCTGGCCAGCCAAGGAACATTCAATGCTGTCAGGTTGGCCCACTGCTTTTGGAAACCATATAAAAACAGAAAGGTCACCGGTTCAATGCCAGCAGCAGCCGACGCGCCTGCCTTCACTGGCGTGTGTGGTGCCCAACTGTCTATCTGTGTCTTAGTAAAAAAAAATAATAAAAGAATAAAACAACACGGGAGAAGTTCTGTAATTGCCTCATCTCCTAGAACAGAAGACGGAATGACAAATACAGTTTCTTGTGTTTGGTGAGTGTCTCGCAGTATGCATCGCACAAACAGTGTTTACATTTCAATTGTTTGCAGATATCGACTTCTAAGGAATGTGTTCTCTGTTTTGATATGCTTCTCCCTCCTACAGTTTAGTCGTTTTTAAAGTTATACGAAAGAAGAGTTTGTTCAGGCCATAAATATTGATTTATATGGCATTATTGTCAGGTTGGCATTGGTGATATAGTACTTTACGACAACCAAAGCTTCTTACGTGGCTACAAATTGTAACCTTGACGCGAATACTCAAGTTCCAGTAGTGCAATGTTGTAGTAAGCTTTAGGTTTTTTTTTTCCGTTTTTTTTCCATCTTCACCATGAAGTTGACAGACAATAAAGCAGAAACCTCAGGGCTACCAGGGCTTATAATTGAAGTTGAAGCCATTGCAGTTCCTCAAATGTCCACTAGAGGCTGGCTCCAACCTTGCAGCGGAAGTAAACATGTTTACAGTGTAGTACAAAAAACTAAGTTGGTATCAATAGCTATTTTCTCCATTTATGACAGTAGGACAAGGGTGAATTTTCCTATAACTCATCCCTTTAAATCACATCAAGGCCTACTGTCATACGTAATTCCTTACGTGGCTGCTTAGAGTGACAGGTGGGCATTGTCCTAGATTGCTAGCGGTCTTCCTTGGCATCACCTGTCCACCTCAGCTCCACTCACTCTCCACCTCTTCGCCCATTTTTGAATTAGCCAAGAGCAAGACTGATGTCAATGCTCCCGGCAAAAATGTGTACATATTGAAGTTCTATAAGCGAGCTTTAGGTGTGTTGAAGGGCTGGTTTTGCTAAATTTAGATGGAGCCGGGCTGGCTGTTTCCAGTCTTATGCTAAGCTAAGCTAGCATACCACCTTCCTAATATTGTGTAGGTCTCCCTTGTGCCTCCAAAACAGTTGTGACTCATCAGCCTTCTGAAGGTGTCCTGTGTTGTTTGGCAACTGAATGCTGTTAGTGGGGGCCTTTGGGTGCTATGGGTTGAGGGGAGGGGCCTTTGTGGATCATCCCACAGATACTTGATCAGTTTGGGATCTAGTGAATTTTGGGGATGTCTGCCATCAAGGAGTGTCATTGCTACGGGGTGGGGGTGCCTGGTCTGGTCTAGGTGGTTGGTACATATGTAAGTAACATCCATATGAACACCAGGTCCAAGAGTTTCCCAGCAGAACATTGAATTGTCAGAAGATGGTCAGTGTTATTTACTTCTCCTGACAGAGATCATAATATTATGCCTGATCGGAGCATATCACATTTTCCAAAACGGTTCCGTTAAGAATTAACAGTATTTCACCATGGGAACACACAGCAGGAAAACCAAGAAAAACATTCTTGTTTTTTGAAACTACGAGAAGGAATAAAATTTTTGATTGACAAAAAGACTGAAGCAGCATTGTTAGAGTGTACTTTTTCAGTGATAATCTCAGTTCAAACTCGACTCAGCCAGAGTTTGTGTCGCGCTCCACCCCTGTTACAGTGCGGAGCCACACATATTATCTCGACAACCTTCTGTTGAGTCAGTAGCAGTAATGCGACTGAAGCAGGCGGTTACTGCGCAGAGATAATTAGCTCCATATCACAGAATAGCACTCCAGACTGGGGATTTGCAGATGCAGAAAAGGTAAATTTGCATCCATTTCCAGTGATCAAAGGTATACGAGTTATTGTCTGCTTTCCGACGAATTTGCGTGGTATCTCATTATAAGTTGTTTTGTTTATCGTATACAGTAACTTAATTACTGCCTGTGGAAACAGATGTCTCGACACCTTTCATTATGAAAGCGTAGCCCGCAAGATCCAAGAATCCTTGCTCCACAGGCAACCGGAACAGAACATGAATTTCAATTCACACAAGACAGAGAAAGCAATTCTATTAGATTAGCAACAAAACAGTGGAAAATAAAGTGAAACATAAATAGCATCTTCATTTAGTTTTCAGCTTGGTCAACAGCCGAACATTCTCAGAGTGGAGAGCTTAATAAGATTTTTTCTTTTTCTTTTTTCTTTTATGTTTCCCCAAAGTGAGCTGCTTCATTTTATATATTCACCATGGGATATGAAGACACTCTGGGAAGTGCATTTCAGTCTTTTTTTTTAATATATATATATATATACTCATGCTGGGTGTGTTGCATAAGGGAGCAGTGTGACTATGCTAGAAAGGAAATCTATTTACAAAAAAAAAAAGAAAAAGAAGATGTCTGTTTGTTTGGCTCAGTCCATTTGAAAAACACAAAGTTGCCTCGTGTGTCACTAAGTTTGCACGGACAATATTTCCTCAGACTGATTGAACCCGTTACGATCAGAGATCCCAGTTTGGCTGTTTACATGGGCGCTAAATAAAAAGATCTGTTAAAATAAATCTGTTTACAAGCCCATAAACATCAGTCGCTATTATAGAACTTTTTTTTAAACATGTGCAAAGGAGAAGAACAATTGGTTCTGTCGCTACTTCCATGTCCGTCAAGTTCACTGATCTTTACCCTATGTGAGGAAAACATGCACAGAATGTCAGATTCCCTCTGATCGGGTCGGTCTGTTCTGATATAGATGAGGCCTTTTTGTTCTGATTATTGGTGAAAGTAAAAGTAGTGGCCGTGTAGACGTAGCTACTGACGGCTAAAGCCACGTGACTGGCAGTAACGTACGGCCTCTACACCTGTAGCACACCATTAGATGGATTGCTTTGCAGTATGGAAAGAAACATGATTTTTGAAAGAAAATGCAATTAAAAAAACAAACAAAAAAAAAAAACACTGAATCTCCATGTTTACTTCCAGTGTGACTTTTTAATGAAGAGGTGTTTCACCAGGGGAGAGCAAAATGAACGAACAAAAGCCGATCAAAACATTTCACAATTTCCCGGTTCGCCTGTATTTACTTGGAAGTCTACAGGCGTTAATATCAAACTCCGCTTCCGCCCGTCAGTCGAGCCGACGATGAACTAAACCGAGAGTTTCTGCTGTTTTTTCCCTCTGGTTTCTGTTTAATTAGTGTTTGCTCGCAAACTCTGACAATTCATTAAAACGGCGGAGCAAATGAATGGACGAAGACGAGGTTAAAAAAATAAATAAATAAATAAATCACAAATGAAGCCGTGTCAGATATTCACCAGATGATTCACCTGTTCAGAAGTGTCGAGCTGTGTCAGACACACCGACTTGCCGCCTGAAAGCGCATTAACACTGCCAGCTGGCTACCTAATTTATCTCAAGTCATTAAAAAAGTTTCAACCTGTTTTATTCCTTCCTCCCTTACCGCCACTAACCCTGCCCTGTCGGTAGCACCTTTTAAAAGAACCCCCGTTTATATATTTGATAACGCCGCTTGATAAATCAGACGGAGCAACTTTGGTGTTGCCAAAATCCTACAAATCCTTCACAACTCCTTCGGTGTCACCAGAGCGCTGGAGGTGGATGGAAGATTAAAATGTTCTCAGTGAAAAGGATCACTTGCAACCTGTTTGGAGATGCATTATTTAACCACAGCCAACAGCATCGACATTTGTTATGATCAGGTGGATACTGAAGCGGCAGGCTTTTCTGATTCCACTTGTATACGCTATGCAAAATAAAAAAAAATACAAAGCTGGATTATTCTGGTCCCAGGCACTTATCTAAGGGTTTGTTCAGACCTTGTGTTAAGATCAGATCAATAAATACGAATAGTGCTGTTCTTGGGTATGGAGCAGTGGTAGTAATCCATTAGAGACTGAGTTCGGATTTGGAGATGCAAGTTAACGCCAGGTCTGAACACATGTACCTAAATCTGGTCACTTGCGATCGGATAGCCCAGATCGGATCTTAATGCAAGGTCTGAACAGGCCCTAAGATTAGATTCCATAAACCTCTGTTCGCCTTTGCTGTATATAATCGCCTTAACCTTTACAGTACTTACTCTACATAATGCATTTTTCGGGTCATCGTTGTCAAGTCCTGATTAAAATACATCTCCCTCTTTTGCATAATGCTGTTAACACATTTCCCCCCTCCTTTGACGGTTTCCCGTCAAAACAAGTCATCTGGGTTACCCCTTTATCAGCTCCTCACTCAGCACTGCTACAGATAAACCCCTCTGACTTTTTTTTTTTTAAAACCATGCTGCTTATCACATACTGTGCCGTGATGTGGTCACAGCGAATACAGGGGGAAAGAAGATGAATCTGCTCGTCTGCCGAAGTCACCGCTGCAGATGTGCCTGAATTTTAAATTCACCTCAGAAGTGAGTTTATTTAAGCCGGCAATTAAAGTTTCCAAAGTGGAGAGTTGCTGTTTTGCTTCTGAACAGATGTTTGAGTTGAGCTCAATGGTGACGCAGGGAACAAAAATGGACTGAATCATCTTGAAAATCAAAACTTTAACTTGTTCAAACAATCTTACTCTATCTGCAAATTTAGACTTCATTTTTAGATGAACACGGCAGATTAGATTTTTCTCTTTAATAAACCTTTGTATGATACACCTATATCGATACATATACTGTATGTATTCCATGAGCAAAATACAGACTGTGTAGTAGATGTTTTATATCAAAGCTAACATTTTTGGCCATGCTAGCTGCTAAGAGCCAGTGATGGCAATATTGGCTGGTTTGCTGGTCCAACTAACCTGATGGACCAAATGGTTTGTTCCTTGGAAACAATTTGGAAAACAGAATATGTCTTGCATAAAAACTGTTGACTGTCAACCATCACCAGTTCACCACTTTCTGTGAAGTTTGTACCAAACCTTGCACAGGCATTCATGCTTTGTCGTTAGCAAGGTAAAAATAAACCTGCAGACATACACCAATCAGGTACAGCATTGTGACCACCTTCTTAATTTTGTCTAGGTCTTTCTCCAAAACAGTTGTGACTAATCAGAGAATGGACATGGGCCTTCTGAGGGTGTCCTGTGTTGTGTGGCTACAGAACGTTGTTAGTGGGGGCCTTTGGGTCCTATGGGTTGAGGGGAGGAGACTCTGTGGATCAGGCTTGTTCCAGTGCATCCCACAGATACTTGATTAGTTTGGGATCTAGTGAATTTGGAGGTCAGGTCAACACCTTGTGCTGCTCTTCATGTTTTTTGAGTTGTTCCTAAACTGTTTTTGTGTGTGTGCCTGTGTCAGGCTGCATCCTGCTGGGGCATTGCTATGGGGTTGGGGTGCCTGGTCTGGTCTAGGTGGGAGGTGCATGTCTAAGTAACATCCAATACCAGGTCCAAAAGTTTTCCAGTACATTGTATTGTCACAAGATGGTCAGTGTTATTTACTTCACCTGTCAGTGGTTTTAATGTGGCTGATCAGTGTTAGGGTTAGGGTTACCGTTGTCTCTGTGACCATGTTAGCATGCTAATGTTAGCATTTACTGGAGACTCACAAAACAGCGAGCTATGGCTACAGACTCCTAGTCTTGGTGAGATATCCTTTCCTAACTGGGAAGCTCTTCTCTTACAAGCTAGCTAAATAATTTACTGTGAAAGAAAAAAGAATAAACACTGGAAAGGCTACAACTTGATGAGAAACAGTCCAAAAGTAATAATAATAAAAAAAAAACGGATTTGGAAATATTTAACAAAGAGTGAACAATGAAAGCTTCACATGGTGCCTTTGATGAACCTCAAAACACGTCTTGTCTGGAATCTATTCATAATTAGTTGCCAAGCATGTGGCAGCTTTTATAATCTAAGCCTTCAACTCTGAAACAGAAAAGAATTCAGTGTCATTCATATTCTCCGCTTCCAATGGAATGGAAAATACAGTTGATAAATTAATAGATTGGTTTTGTTTAAAAAGATATCTAGCCTTCTCAAAGATACTACAGTATGACCTGAAAACTCTTGCTTTAAACCGAATTATTATTTTACATGTAATCTACTACCATCTCGCACCCTGCTAGGAAATTTGAATTTAAATTGTCTTGTCTGCTTCCAAGCATGTAACATGCTTCGCAGACTTTATTTTTCATTTGTCTGAGCTATCTAACCTTACAACAATCACACTGCCGCCCATGTGTGTAATAGTTGTTTGGACATCATTTCAGGAAATGGAAGTTAACATACCCAGCCGTTTCACCGCGTTGCTGATACAAGGTCGCACTTGTCAAAAAGGCATACATAAATCAGCATTGCAACATCTCCGCCGCTTTGAAGCTTCAAAGGAAAATAAAATAACCATGCAGTTTGAGTGCCTTACCGTAAAAATAATGTCGCTTTATGCCACACATATCATCATTAAATTTAACAAACCTAACAGCTAGGAGCCCATTAAGAGTCTTTTTTATTGTGTTGTGGCTAGTATTGCGCTGTGTGAGTGTCCTTAACTGAGCTCTACAATATGTTTGGATGATTTGAGGACACGAGGCATAAACGTGTGTTATAAATTTAGCCAGTGTCTTGGCCTTCCTTTGCTTCCCCCCCACCCCCCGACGACCAAGGCCAGGTCCCAGCTGATGGAGAGAGAGGGGTCAGCTCTGGCGGCAGGAACAAAGTGGACTTGACAAGTGTGAAAGATTTAGTGCCGGGCATTTAGAGTGATCATCTTTTCCCCTTTGTCAGCAGGTAGAGAAATTTCTCCGCCCTTTCCGTGTCCTTGATTCAGGTTTGATGGCACAGGGGGAAATCCTGTCTTGGTGCACGTCGCCCCTCTGCTGTGATGTGGAGGCTGGTCGGGTACATCGCCCTGTTAATGACTATTATTGCTCAGAGTGGGATGAATATTATTACCTCTAAGCTTCAGTTCTGACTTCCTGTCTCTATGAGCTGCACTTTTATAAACTATAAAAGAAACAAGAATGATTACATATCCATAGGGAAGGTTAGACTTTAATCTGCAGATGGTTATCAATCTAAAAAAAAAAAAACATCAGTGGCTTCTGGAAAGGAATTACCATTCTTTTGTTGTCAAGTTATTTTTCAATCCTTTTTTTCCCCCCTTATTTCATTTGCTCCTGCTTTCCACAACTCCCATCTGTATTTTATGACTTAATTTTCCTGAAGAGCAGCAAATGTTACAGTTCAGTGGTATTTTGAGGCCTCTTAAATCCCAGGGACTGCGCCTCATAGATTTCCGTAAACTATGAAATTAAATATGGGACCTCCTGTGTGAATTGGATTTAAATCTGCCCATTACTCTGGGAAATGAATAAAAAAAAAAAAAGAATAAAAAAAGTAAGATTAACTTTTAAATTATGGTAAGAATCCTCCTGTGCTACCGCTTCATAATTAGGTCATTAGAGCAAGCATGATGCTCCATAATCCCTCCCTGCAGCAAGCTTGATACCGCAGATCCATATCACCCTGCTATCAGCACTCCGGAGATGCAACTACTGCTTTTCTTCCGGATCTCACCTGAACAGTGAGAACAAACAATAATAAGCCATAAATCCACCGTGGGTTACGTGCCAAGTGTCTTGATGTCATGGCTTTTGATGAGGCAAGTTCAGTCGAATGCTGAGCAGTCTAAACGGTGGGTGCTGCTTGGGTGGTTCCCGGGCATTTACTTTTCATCCAATTTACATTTTAATTTGTCACCCGCTTTTGTTTTATTTATTTTTGTGATTTCCATTTTTACATTTAATTCTGTTTATACATGGAAATATGCCTGCACTGCATCACTTTTAAAGCCACCTTTCATACCAGAGTGAAAGGAAAACCATGTTTAGAAACTTAACTTGAAGAACAAGCTTTAACTGAACTTGTAGTCCTTTGCCTGGTAATATTCCCAAAGCATGCGCATACTTCTGCAATAATTCATACATTATTTGGCCTCCCACCTGAAACGCGCGCCATCGTTTTCCAATAAAAATATATAATTAAACTCAGAATTAATGAATACAAATATTATGAACTTCAAATAGATTATTTTTCACCACAGTGAATGCTCTGGTTGTTTTTATGAGAAACTGTAAGACCTGCATGCTTATTTTAGAGCGAGAGGAATCTCAGTTGAAGAACTGTTTTGATTTAAATCTAGCTTCAAAATCTTTGTGAGGTCATATCGGGAGTCACATACTACATTTTTTTGTTTTTTGCATAAGCATCTGTTAAAATGAACATAAAACAATGGAATCACAAGCCATACATCTACTGGTGATTGATCTTTTCATTAGCCTCATCGGATTTCCACTCCTTGTACTGTGTTTAAGGTTATACTTGCAGGCATGGTTCCAGTTATTACTTTAATCTGAAAGACTACAAAACCATCATTTGATTTACACAAGGTGATGGAACCAAAGTAATGCCAGAACAAAGCAATGAAGGACACTTTTGTCGCTCCTGAAACATTGTCAGTTTCCTTCTCTACACAATTACTTCAGAAAAAAATTCTAACCCCTTCAACTTTAAATTGATCAACTGCACGTTTATATTTAGTAACCCATAATGACTAGAGAAAACATGTTTCCAGAAATGCTGAGATATCTAATCTGAAATTTCTCATTTACAACAGTACTTGGTGGATGCTGTTTGCTTTAATAATCGCAGGACGTAACTGTCAGTCTCCTGTGGCAAACTGTCACATCTATGTTTGTATAAGGCTATTATTCACACTTTATACGTGGACAAAAGGCAGCCAAGAAGACCTAGGAACTCTCTGAAGGCCTAAAGCATAGATCAGGGCAAAGATATAAAACCATTTCCAAAGCTATGAGTGTCCCCAGGAGCACAGTAAACATGGTAAATGGAAAATGGAGGAGGAGTCTGAGAGAACTGCTGAAACATACATGACAGCATGCTTGGAGTTTGCTACATTTAAAAATACTGGATCAAAAACTATAATTCAACTATTTGGACAGAGTTTATAGAGACAATACAATTGTATAGATTCAAAATGAAATTTGCATTACAATAAATTGTAACAAGTTAACCTATAGACCCCTTTCGTGTTAGTAAACATTATGTTTTTTAGTGGGCGGGGCTTATCTGGAGGCAAAACAAGCCACAGGAATATGTTAGCTCACTCTGACTTGCAGTTTGTGTAGGCTTGTTTTTGACAATGGTGGAAGAGAAAGTGAGTTTGTTTTGTTTTTGTTGTTGTTGTTTTACCTGCATATGTACGGTCACTCACTCCCCAGGACCACGAGTGTTAGCTGAAAAAGTTAACATTGATTGATGGGACCAGATTGGCCGACCCGTACCCAATAGCTCAGTGGATGAAGGATCTGACAGGCTTAGCTAGTGAGCAACGATTAGATGTTTAGAATTGATAGAGGAACCAAGCGTGTACACTAAAGAGAAAATGAGGGCATATACATCTTTAAAAGCCTCTAACTATGTCATGAATGGCCATGTACAAGACTTAACTGAGTTTTGTGTTAATAAAGCTCTGCCTAGCTGGCAAGCCTGGGAAAAAACTAGCAGCTATGCGTTGACTGCGAATTGCACTGTCATGGCTGTGTAAGGGCCCTACATCTTGTATTTCTCAACCATGAAGTTAACTACATACTGTATGTGTTACATATGTGATAGTTATATAAGTTAAGGTGCTAATGTAAAGCAAAACTTTGTTAGCATGTACATGGGTTTAGCAAAATACTAAGAAACTAAAGCTTGCTATCAAAGTATCAGCGCAGTGTATTATCTCTAACGTTAGCTAACTTTCTAGTGGGAGCTATCAAATGCTATTTTGTGAACACACACACACACACAAGCATTTTTAAAGATCGCCTCAGTCCAATCCTTTCGTCTTATCGAGTTTAATCACAGGTTTCTCCAAAAGTTTTGACTCAGAGTGGCAGTTGGTATGCAATAAAGTTTCAATTTGGCGCTATTAACCGTACTCCTTCGAGTCTGGCACCCAACAATATAGCAAAATGACATGTTGATAACAGGAGCTTCCTATTCTGCTGTGTGGTTTTCACCTCCACCATGACATAATCCGTAAAAGGGTCTATTAAAAGACTTCCTGAAGTGACTGTACACTTTCGGTTGGTGTCTATAGCAACCCTTCCTATGTCCATTCTGTATTATTGCATCCGTTGCATTTGCTTGTCCAAACACTTGCGCATTTCACATGCACAGACCTAAAGAAATCCAAGCACATCCATTAGATAAAACATAAAAGACATAATAGTTTTGATGAGAGCTTAGTAACCAGACAACATTCAGGGTAGTGATATACTGTCATAAAGGCATTTTTAGGGTCCAACGACCCAGTCACCACACAAGCACTTCTACATAGCCCAAACTTTGCCGGTACATGCATGACGGACAAACAGTCCAACCTCTCCTACCTTTTCTTCTTATGTGAAGGATAAAACCTCACTTCATATATTAGCTGGCATCTTCAACTTATGAAAATTCTGAAATTTATCAGTGCGCAATTACTCACATAATATCCTTCCAGTTGTCAGTGGAGTTGGACTTACAAAACAGACGAAACTTATGTTCTCTTGGTCAAAGTCAAAGCCAGTAACAAGATTATGTGATCTAAAAATGACTTTTGATTTGACCTCAGGAAAACAAAAGCACTGTTCCTTTGCAAGATAGGCTTTAAGTGTATTTACACTACTTCTTCAATGTGCACTGCTATATGTGCACTGGAAAGCAGACCATTTGTATTCCTGCTATCCCGATACAGTGGTAAACAGTGAAGCAGAGGTTTTCTGCTCATTTCAAACGACTGCTTTGTCAGTACTATTAGGAGACCACTGATTTTTAATTTTCTTTTTTGTGCAACAAACTATCTGTATCCTTCCTTTTCGAACCCTTCCATTTAAGAATCCGAAGTGCATCTTTTCACAGTGTTTAATTTTGAATCACTGGAGTGAATAAGATTCGATCAAGAGAAAGGACACAAGTAGGGAACACAACATATTTCCATGTATCCACAAATTGAATTCCCCTCGGGGATCAATAAAGAGCTATCGTTAAATGGCAGCAAAAGCCACATTTCATTTAATATTCGCACTTGATGAGCCATATCACACAAAAAACAAAAAAAAAACAAAAAAAAAAGGGCTATGTCTGCAAACATTTCATATCTCACTATCTAATAATAAATATTATATGCTTTGCATTTTACTGTGCTGGCAAAGTTGGGAAGCAATCAAGGCCGCTGAGCAGTAAGTAACAGCCCACATTTTCACTGTCTCCTCCAGCACACCATGGCAATAAAATAAAAGAAACTGAAAATGCAGTTTCATTGCAGAGCACTCACCCTGATTCTATTTAGTTGCCATGCTGGTACAAAGGTTACTGTGCGGAGAGACCCCTGAGAAAGGTGCTGAATAATGCAACTTCTGAAGTGAGGCTGCTCTGTGCCCAGTAGAAGACTGGTTATGCTAGTTATTATGAGAATATACGGAAGGTAACTGAAAGAGGAAGAAAAAACATAGTTTTATCTGACAATAAGTCTGCAAGTAAAAAGCTTCAGGTCAAAATTTACAATATTATAATGTAGTCAGAAGAATGAATCCTTCTTTCCTTGAGAGCTTTTTTAACTACATACAGCACTTCAGACGGAAATATTGATATTTTCACACCAACAATTTCGAAGACGCAGAGGAAAATCAAATTTGCTCAGAGAGATGAAAATGCAAAAGTTCCTGTAATGACCCCTCTCCGGCTCTCGGGCTGAACCAAGAGAATATTAGACTCTAGCTTAGTCTCTGTTCATGTAGCTGCCTAAAGAAGCAACTCCTCTTCAAGGAAAATATTTTAAAGTAAATGAAATCAGCGGAGCGCTCCAAAACTAAATATGATAAACTGTTACGCGTGTAGGCTCATTGTTACCACTCGGAAAACATTAGTTGAGATATTTTCTTTCTAGATTAGATTTGACAAGTGTAAGATGCCTGTCTGGCATGAATAGAACCATGAAATAGTGTATCTCCAATGAAAACCACCACTTCAAACTGCATTTGAAATGTGGGTTTTAAAACAGGGGAAAAATACTCATTATAAATATAGGGAAAAGCTATAAACCATCCTCAAAAGGAATTTTGATGAGTCCGGGATTTCTAATAAAAATCAGTTTGAGATTTAAAAATAAGGGGGCTCTTTGAGAGCTGGCGGGAGCTATTCAGCAGTCCACTTTGAATTCCTATAGTGGAGCATTGTCTTTGAAAACATGCTCCATGTTTCAAACAGACGGCCCATGAAATGAAAGAGTAAGCATCGGATAAAGGAGTCTCACTGTTGATAATGGTTAGAGAGCCAGGATGGCAGGAAGCAGCCAGCTATGTCTCATTTGGGCCTCATTCAAACCAAGCAGACAATGGGCCATTAAATCATGACATGTTTACAGCTTCATGTCGTTTATGAATGATGTACTGTATGCGGTGTAACATCTCAAGGCATTTGACAAGTTACAACCGCGGCAATGTAATATACACGGAACAGGCAGATTCAGCAGGAAAACAAAAGTGGTGACAAGTGGATAAGGGCTTTGGCAAACGGCTCCATAAGTCTCTCTTGTCACTTACATATACGTTTCCCCTGGTGATCCATCATGGCAATGATTGGAACCAGTACGGAGCTCAGGTCAAACCAGAAGCTGGCCCCTATAAGGGAGCACAGAGGGAAGGAGACTCTGCATGGCTGGCCTGTTTAAAGGTGATGTAAACAGGCTCTGATGGATGAAGGGCTGCCGTCCATCCATCATCCTTCCACCCTTCCATCCTGAAGGGCCTTAATCTTTCGCAAACACAATCCTGCCACTGCGCCCCTCATCTTGTCTGCCTTGTCTCTCAAGTCCTTAATAATATCCCTTCGTTTCGGGGACCTTGTTCCTGCAGTAACCAGCTTGCTCTCGCCGGATGGAAAGAAATGACACCGTCTAGAGGTTAAGAGCCTCAAGATGCATCAGGGAAAGGACTCTTAAGCTAAGAGTTTTCTCAATTTACCTGCCTCATTATTTATTACTGCTCGGACATGAATAATGCACGACCAAACCATTGTTGACATCTCATTAATTGATAGAAGCCCAACTGCTCATATATATAATCTGCTACAGGGCAGTTATCTGAATTAGCTTTCTTTCTTTTGTTCAGGTTTCATTCCGAGTTGCCGTGGATATTTAGATAATAGCTCACATATACTAGAATTCTGCAGTGATATGAACTGACAATAATGTTAAAATAACATAGGGTGACGGTCCGACTCACTTTTCCCCACGTATTTCTCTTTCGAAGCTGTACATCTCTTTGACTTTAAATTGATTCAAGGCAAGAGTTTGGATCTTGGCTTTCAGTCAGTTGTTGTGTCTCATTGACCTTCCTGTTAACGCCGGTGTGGCCAAGCTGCTGTCTCAGCTAAATAATGTAAGACTTCGGGGCCTGAAGGGAAGTTTTATAAATGGTTGCCAGGCAGGCCACCGGGCATCATTAGATTTTGGTTGCCAAAGTTGATAGAACGGTGGACTCGTCTTGATACGTTTCAGTATGAATTACTATGGCCCCATGTGCGTACAGCCAATATTTCAGCACCAGTAAAGTGATAATGAATGAGAAAAGACATTTGTCACAACATAAGTGTATTTCTTACAGTTAAAGACACAAGCACATGAACTAATGTATATCAGTCTATAGTAATACACCCACTGGAAACTGAGTGTCCTCAAGGGTACATTCTTTTTTACAAATAACTAATTGATCTGTGGATAGGCTCTTTTGATTTGGACCGTGAAAATGTCAATGGCGATATCTTACGTGGTAACAGCTCACATCACATATTAGCATTTGAAATAGCTAGAAGTAGCTATCTATCTATCTATCTTCGTTCATGGAAAGCATGATTAATTATAGCCTATGATTTCTCAATCCTTTGTATTGAAATGAGGCAGTCGAGGTGGTTCAGGAATCTGGATGCCTCCCAGACACCTTCAGCTAGGAGGAGACCCAGGGTTAGACGCACAGTTCACTGGAGGGATTTCATATCTCGACTGGTCTTGGAACACCTTGGGATTTGTCATGAGTGACTAGGATTTGCTCGTCTTGTTGACACCGCAGCCCGACTTTGGATAGGCAGACAAAAATGGATGGATGAATGGACGGTTCTCCATCAGGTTCTTAGTAAAAGAAATGTTACATTAATTTCTTACATGAAATCACTATTTTCTGTTACTATTTGAATCAAAATCTTGTTTTCTCCCTGTCTGGAAGTTGTGGTCAAACTTGTGTAGAAACACTGAACTGGAACTGATCTGATGATCTGAAACCATGCCGATGTGTTCATGAATGTATTGTCACATCGTGATCATTACAGGAAAGCACATATGCATGGAACAAATACGCAGGTTGTGTCAGCGTCTTTGTCTGATTGAGTAGTTGGCTGCCAGAGAGGCGGTGTTAGACTGTACGGAGCAAAGTAAACTAACTTGCTCTGTAGCAGCATGCCTGTTGGCAGATAGGTTGACGTGTTATTAGCTGAATGGAAAAGCAAGGAGCACACAGCCTATAACTGGGCTGAAGTGACATTTGCAGGTATGTTTACACGCCGCATAATGTGCAGTAGCTGAGCAGCTAATTAGCTATGTAGTGTGCAAACTGACATCCGCAGTGCACTTTTACCCAGTGAATGTTTGGTTGGTGGCTCATTCAACGAGGTGCGGGATTAGACACGTGTCAGTAAGTTAGAAGTACTGGTGCTTCTTGTTTTGTTGAGTTATGTTTGGTAGCAGGTTGCTGTCTGGCCCAGTGCGGCTGTCTGTGATTGGCTCCATCTACACAAACAGACACTTAAATCATGTAAATTTTAGACTTAACTCTACTTAACAATGGCTTCTGTCGCGCATTAGTCAGCTAAAAATGGCTTTGGCTTCACTATTATGTCATTAGCTACACAAGGGTATACGGAATAAAAGTTGGTTTCCTGAAAAGTGGTTTTGAAGTGTGGTGGCTCCGACCTCTGCCATCTTAGCAGTGCCTGACTTCACCGAACTCCCAGCAAATAATAGTCAAAGAGGGTGGAGCATGAGTGAAGCATGAGGGGAGCAAGCAACCTGTGACTCAAAGCATCCTTATTATTTAGCTACATCTGCTTTTTTTTTTACCAGGCTGTAATGTTTACAGCAATAACGTTGGACCTTTTGACATTTTTGGAGTCAGCCTCAAGTGGTCATTCATGGAACTGCACATTGACTTCATTTTTCAGACCCGCTAGATATTATCTGGCTAATACCTGTATTACAGCAAGTCCATATTATGAATCATTTCCCTTTTCTCTCTTACAATGAGGTATTTCTAATGTTATTAACCATGTTATTAATTGGTCTTGCAGGCTCTTCAGCTAAGCTCAACGAAAGGTTAGTCCAACTTTCTAAACAGCTTAGATACCAAGAGACATCTGTGCAACTAGAAAGTCATGTGTCAATACATCAAAAATATGAAGACGTTTACATTGTGCTGCATTGTCCCATACTCTATTCACAAATTCAACAACAAAACACAGACTAAGAGTAGAAATTACCCATGGAGTTACAGCGTGAGAGCTTTATTTGGCAAAGAAAGACATATTTAGTGAGCGGGAGATACTGAGTACTTTACAGAAATATTTATTGCCTGTGAAGAGACGTCCGTGTGTTAGTGCTGAGATTCCTCAGATATGCTCAGAAAACTGTGATTCACGATGACTGATATTATGAACTGTCTTTTTTTATTATTCTGCCGCTCTGCTTGACTTCGGTGCGCTGGAGATAAAAAGAAACCCGGTGCAATCTTTCATTCCGCAGTAGGAATATTAACTCCGCGGAAACGCGGGACAAAATGAAATATGATAAGTATGAAGAGAACACAATCAATATGACAAGAGTTGTTTTGTTTTTTTTTCCTTTTCCCCTCATCTCGTCTGGAAATCCTTGTAAGGGCGTGAGGATTACTGATGGACATCTTTCTCCTTTGTCTAAACCGCTGCGGGAAAAGTTTGCCGTCAAGTAATATGCATGCAAAGTCAAAACTTTGACAAGAAAACTTCTGGTGAAAGCAACAAAAAAAACTGCAATAAGAATGTGAGTTTTGCACGTGAAGTTTTCATTTGCAGGGTGAGTGACCTTCAGCGGCTGCTAATCACAATAGATGTTAATCTGCTGCACTGCCGCGGCCAGAGACCGAGGCCTGTTTGGGGGCCTCCGTGCCACCTGGTCCCCTCCTTAATCCTTTAACCTATCGTACATGCCCCACCAAACAGTCCTATCCCTCACAGTGGGCAGCCATTAATCATCCATTAATCTTCATTTTTAGTTTGGTCCCGTGTGATTAACTGATATCCGGCCTAAAACACGCACAAACACACTCACACACACGGGGCTATTTCATACTTTTCCGCTCTTCTCATGTGGTCTCACGCCAGCTCGATTTATATCGTAATCATCGAGGCGGTCCCTCATGGGTACGTCGTCTTTTGAGGGAGAGATGATAGGTACGAAACAGACTCCCAGGCCTGAGATAGATGTGTTGTTTTATCTTGCTGTTAGCTGTACAGCCAAGTGAAGTGTAAAATCACAGAAAATGTTGCAGTGCCACTGAAGCTTCCCCCTCGGGCTCCGAGACAGCAACAGGTCTTGGGAGCCCATGCAAAACAAATACTAATAATAAACATAGCATGCGGTGTGACACACAGCTCATGTTTTACTTGTCAGTGGAACCTTTTTTTTTTTTTTTTGTTTCATGCTCTGGAATATTTAATGAGACAGTGATATGTCAGAGAAAACTGTCTTCAAAGGCATACAGTAAATACCCCCCCCCCCCCCCCCCCCCCCCCCCACACACACACACATTGAAAATCTTACCGCAAACAAGACCTTTCGAATGCTTTAAAAACAATTTTTCAGACAATCACCAGTTCTTAAACTGCAAGGGCACGGCACAAGCATTTCACGTATTTAAGAAATCCTTCCGAGTCATCTCAGTGGATTTTCAGGGACGCGGCTTCCGTGGAACTGAGCGAGGAGGATTTAACTCTCGCCGCTGATGTGGCTGACATCTCCACGCCAGAGGTCATCATAATTCACTCGCAAAGTCAATACTGCTGTGTTGTCAAAACAAGGGCTCACCTCGACTCGCGCACGCCTTTCCTGTAGAGACACTCGCATCGGTACTCTAGTTGGGCTTCAGCGATTTTTCCTGTCACTGTGCTGGGGCTCTAGCTGTTTTTACTCGGGGAAGGTCAGTTGTCCATCAATCTGGATGATAAAATTATTTACAGGTGAAACATTCCCGAGACACGAATCTGAAAATGTGGCACACGGCGCTTGGAGCACAGAAAAATACTTCCTGCTTGCGTGCCTCTATGTATTTGATAAATGTACACTTAATGCCCCTGTTACATCCAATTTAACTAATTTCTGACATTTGTAATTGAATTCCTCCTTTTTGCCGGTGAAGGTGTTACCGTGACTGTCATCACCAAGGAATCAAAGATGGCAGTAGTGGTTGTTGGAGGTGTTCAAAAAGGAGAATGCATTAGCAAGTTTTGGGGAAACACATACGACAAAATGGCTAGAAGCGACAAAGAAATCTATTAAGAACTTAAAAACAATCAAATAATGGACCTTTGAGAATTGGATGTGTTTCCCTGTCAGGTGCTTTTTCCTGCAGTTGCGTGAATACTGCCGGCAAATCCTCTAAAGTCATGTGGTATCTCTTCAAGATGAAGCCATGGTGGATTGTTGGGTTTACAAAGCACGTGATATTCCTCCATTAAGACCTCCTCCGACAGTCACTAGCAGTTTCTTCTGACCCTAATAGGAAGGTTTTTCTCCCCATAGCCAAGTTGTTTTAGAGTTCAGCCTCCACCACTGATGTGGTAGACCACTATACAGTGCCAGTCAAAAGTTTGGACACGCCTTGATGCTTTTTCTTCTGCTTTATTATTTTCTTCACTGTAGATTAATACATCAAACCTATGAAGGAACACACAGCAACAACAACAACAACAAAAAAAATGTTGAACGCATCAAAATATGTTTTATGTTTTAGATTCTACAAAGTAGACAGCTTTTGCTTTGATAGCAGCTTTGCACATTCTTGGCATTCTCTCAGTCAGCTTCATGCAGTTTTAATTCTGACGGCCATGTTGATTTAGTGTGATTTCAGTATTGGTTCAGTTGATTCAGTATTCAGACAAGAATGTGCATTAGTCTTAGTCACATTTTAGTTATTTTTATCATTCATAGCTTTAGTCTAGTTTTAGTTGATGAAAAAGTCATTGCATTTTTATTTTTTTTACTTTTAATTATTACATTCAGTCAAACTGCAACTAACACCATTAATTTTGGCGACTATTTTATACGTCGTCTTTAGTCAAATTAGAGGTCAAATGATATTACTTTATTTTGTTGTTATGGAGCAGCACCATCTTTACTTGCTGCTGGTTAATGCGGCTATGGCAGTACATGTTGATGTGCAACTGAAAGGAATTTAATTATGTTACACAAACGTTTAGGACTGGAGCTTAAGAGCGTAAGTGGAGAATTTTAGTTGGAATTTTTGATGGAAGAACGGATGTTTTCAATCAGAATATATTTATTTTTCCCACTGTAAACTGAGTTGGATTGTTAGCATTACGTAACCTGAAAGTCTAGCTTTGCATGTTGGCTTTCCACTTTACCACACTGAAGCAGTGTTTTGAATCCAAACTAAACAAACTGAAGATAGTCACAATCATTTCAATCTGACAAGTTATTTTGAAAGTAACGAAAGTGTTCTTTCAATTAATTTGCTAGCTAACATGAGTCCTTAGCTAGTTAGCTAGTACTCATGTTAGCTAGCAAAATAATTGCTAGCTAACATGAGTGCTAACAAGCATACAAGTTTTGCTTAATAGCTAGATACAAATGTTTTCTTGCAACCTTATTAAGTATTATTTGATGCACAATATGTTAAATGTCAAAATATACTCACCAATTTCAGTCTAGTCGCTTTCTATCTAAGTTAAAGTGTATTTTGTAGATCATAGTTGGACATAAGCTTATTTGGATAAACTCTGTTGTGTGATTAATTACTCGTCCTGCAGTATAAATAGAAGAGTCTCATAATGTCTTAAGGTCATAACTGAGGTGCCAGAGCACTCTACATCCACTGATGCACCATCTGCCGCCTCCCAGTATCCAGTTGCAGCACAACTGCTAGATCCATTTGACTGGCCATCTGTCCCTTCTGCGTGTGTTCATTCGGTTTTGAGCAGAGGGTATGATTTGGTGGGCGCGCCGGGAGTATTTGGGGCCACCAAAGTCCTAGGGTCGGCCCTGGTCTTAATCCTCGGCCATGTCTAAATATTTCCAGGAGAAATGGAAAAAACAAAACTTATAAGGGAAACTAAAAGCAACCACTTCAGTTAATTATCTGGCTGAGAGTTACATTTTCTAGCCTACAAGGCACGTATGTGAATGCATTCAGAATATGTTACGTTGTAATATGGTCTTTGCATTTCGAAAAAACTCAGCAACAAATCCATTTTAATGCACAGATTTCATAGTGGTGGTGCATTGAAAACTAAAAACATCTCTCTTCGGCTGCATCCATCTTGAAGTTTACACCCAACTCAGTGCCAAAGAGAGGTAAAAGACCTGTAAGTGTCATCTTTTTCATTTCCCTCACCTTTCCCTCTGAGTGGATATTTCAGTTATTTCACACTGGCCTGGGGGGACAACACTGTAACTCGGCTCAAGCTGCAACTATTGGTGGCACTGCTGTTCCCAAGAGTTAATAAATAACAAGCAAGAATAATGTGAAAGTGTAATGGAATATGAAATAGCAACGATAACATGCCACCCAACTTGAGCATTTTAAAAAAAGAACTTATAATACCGAGACTTCCACCATGTTCTCTGCTGTGTAATATATTTTTTGACTCACCTCAGTTGCCATTTTACGCACTGTGTAGTATAGATAATTGCATATAATTACCCACAGAGCGTAAGCAGCCTAAGTTTAAATAATACATAGATGAAGATGTTGCGTAGCCCATCTCAGAATGTCTTGTACGTTAGCTATGCACTGTATGTGAACATTCTTTTGTTGCAGTGTGCCAATAAAGATAAGCAACAATACAAACGGTGCATAATTTAAAAGCATTCAAGATTTCTTTATGTGCCACTGGGCCGTGGTGACTTTTGATTTTACCTCCAGCTAAATCAACTGGCTGATCCATTGGCCGCTTTACAACCTGTTCGATCTGTTATTTCTTACCCGGTTGGAATACATAAAAAAGGGCCAATGATTTTAGGTTACTTTAGTGGTAATTTCTGAAAACCTACTTATTTCTTTGCTGTCTCCCTTCACTCTCCTCCTACGCCTCTTTAAATGCAAGTCTTGGGTAAAAGCTAAAACACACAGCAGCCCTGACCATGCTGACTTAACCAGAGAGAATCTGCCTCCAGAAGAGTTTTTACCTTTCTGAGTTGTCCGTTGAGCTAAAAATCCTATCTTCTCGGCTTAAGCCTCCTTGAAATCGCTCCCACCTTCACCCCACTGGTGGAGCCCGTGGGTTCAACTGTGTTGCTCCAGGACACTCTCACACCAAACGGCCAATTGGCCGTCGCAGAAATCCAAACCATGACTTCCAGTCAAGTCTCTCTCAGTGTCTAGCCACCCTGCAGAGTACCTCCTCAATGTCACTGGCACCACATCACAAAGAAATCACTTTAAAACACTTAGCCGTAATTTTTTTTTGATGGGATGAAACAAGTTCCTGATAGGGAAAGTGAAGAATAAAGGAGTATTCTTGGGAGTGGGGAGTGCGGAGAGGTGTGAAGAATGACTCATAAGTTGCTTGTTTCACTCTGTTGGCAACAACAATCTGTCAGACAGCTTACTGGGATTCACTCAGTGTCTTATTTGAATATACACCAGGCCGAGGAGGAACACCTTATCACGGAGATGTGAGCAACTGTGATAAATTGGCTGTATCCAGCTGCATTGAGCTGATAAGCTCCTAAATTATATTCTCTCTACATGCCTGCTCTAATTAAAAAGAGTCTCTCAGGTTTCAGCAAGTCGCCATTTGATGTATTTAATCTTTGTTTAAAATGATGCAAGTAGTGCATAACATTTTGCGATTAGGTTTTCCAGTTCTTTCGGATAATTAATAAATAAATAAACAGAATATTATAGCCTCCTCCTTCCCGACCACCTGCTGCTTTCAGTCTCAGCCTCTGCACATGGAGGCTGACATCATCAGTATTCATCCCGCCTCTTCCCCTCCTGTCGCTTCTCACAAAGGAGCCCTCGGGGCATTAGCGGTGAACCTCTACCCACATGGGGCCTGTTGGTCCCCCTGACACCTGTCTCCCTCAGGTTGACCCCAGTCACGCTATGGATCACGCTACGATGCCTCCGAGCCTGGATCTGTCGGCACGCTCAGACATTGACGGGCAGCTACCACTAGCCAACATGCAATGGGGGAAACAAAGGAAACCTCCCGGAGAACGAATTAAAAGTATCGCCGCGGAGATCATATTTATTCCGACAAGTCTGGTCACTTTCACGGTCTGGCTGACTTATTGATCGTCAAGCCCTTTAGCTGAGAGATACACTTAATGGAATTAAAAAAAAAAAAAAAAAGTTTTCCAGAATTGACTTGGAAAAGGCCATGGCTGTAAGCGTGGTAAAAAAAAAAAAAAAAAAAAAGTCACGTTGAAAACAACAAGACGGAAATTTCTTCCAAGAGAAATCAATATTTATCACCATCAGCAGTGTTGTATATGATGTTAAAGCCCTTATTCTTATTTGGTCAGTGGAGACATATAAAGGACAATGTAGTTTTTCAGTTCCCCCATTAATGGCTGGAGGACCTTAAACAGTCCCTGGAAAGAAAAATACATTCAAGCAGCTGTCTTCACTACGAAGACTTATTGCACCAGTATAGAGTAAATGTCCAGCACACTGCGGAATTAGCCTTTATGCTGCATTATATCTGTCTGCGGCGCAGATAAAATGTTGTCTCTGTAGATCCCGCTCCAAAATAATCCCAGTCCTTGCCCCCAATTATTTTTTGTTGTTTGTATTTCCAGCGTCATTGATAGAGGTGGACTGAGTTCATTCAATACTGCTGCGGTTTCAACTTGTTATTCATCACCTCATTTGGTCGGCTGCGGGACTTAAATGCTGTTCTGATTATTTTATTTAAAGGTAATGATTTACTTTGACTCCAATAGGTGGCTGTTTTCCAAATGTGCACAGTTTTGGGATATTACACTAGGCTTGCTCCTCATATATGTTTTAAGAGTGCGTTATAAATGAAATATCAGCATATTTGTGTGTTTGCAGACGGGCCGCAATTAAAAATGCAAGCCTGTTTTACAGCCCTGTTGGGAAAAAGAAGAAACACTGCTGTAAAGACATCTTGTACACCATTGTGCCACATGAATAAGTTAGCTGTGGCTGTTTCCAGAGTTCGTCGTGCAATATCATAGGAACTGCTTCCCAAAAGTGAAGCCAAAGCAAGTAGAGCTCCCCCTGGTGTCTGGGTGCAGTATAGGTCATAAGCTCCACCCCCTCCATGTTAGTGGATGGGACTTGAGCCAAACTAAAACACTACATTTTAGGTAGTTAATATAATGTTGATACATGTTCAAGTGTCCATTTTTCGGATAAGTTTCATTTTAGTCCTGAAACACGTGGCTCCACTCTTGGACCGTACTGCACAGACTCCGGCTCCAAACTCGCAAGATTATACAGTCTATGGCTAAGGCCTGTCTGTCAACTTTAATTTTTACTCTACTCTTAAGCCTTTTATTTTGTCACTTCCTCTCACCTGATGTTCGCCGATACAGTACGCAATACGCATACATACATGTACCGACACTGCAAAGTTATGGAAGTTTTGTTTTTTTTCTTTTTGCTGACTGTTCACTTGTCCCACATAGCGAGCCATGACTCTGTGTTTTACATCCTTTAACTGCGCATAATAATTTACCCTGCAGCAGCAGCAAGGACCACACAGCAACTTAAAGCCGCCTCGAGCTGGGCGCCTTTTCGTTTTCGACCAACCGTTTCACAAACTTTAAAATTTTTTGAGGGCAGAAGTAGTCACTTGACGGGCGGCAATCACGCCCAATATACAAAATCTCTTTTGAATTTCTTTTAAACGTCTCGGATTACAGGAAGTTGGGGTTAATTTAGCCCTCATTTGCACCTCTCAAAAAGGGGTGCGCAAATCTGATCCAAGGACTGTGTTGCTTATCTGCATCTACTCAGCAAGAGCAACAAACATTAAAGAGCCGTTTGAATAACAAGAGCCCAAATCTGCCTCGGATACGCGGCACTGAGAGCTACATATAATTGCCTGGCTGTAATGTGACCGTGAATTTGCATAACTCTGCAATTGTATGCTTGTCTTTATATTCAATTTGCATAATCCGTAGTTTGCTTTTCCCAAGCAGAATCATTACATATTTGCTGCTGCAACAACCTGGATTAAATAGGTGAATACTTCCCAACCTAATTAACTAATTGTAATTCAAGAACTAAATAATAGGCTTTAATCTGTGATGTATTTATTAGCGCTCTTCATGCTGCTTTATCCTGCGTATAGCTCCATTAATTAACAGGAAATTAAGTTCCGTTTTGACGTCATGTTTGACCGCTTCACTATCACCGGCTCCAGATAATGGTGTCCCCTGCAATTTTTTTTTTTTTTTTTGCGAGGGACCATTTCCCCCAGCCATTTATCAGCGTCCTCTTCCCTGTGTACAGTCTGTCATGTCACACTTGCCTCTGCTTGCAGGATGTGAGACGCACGAGGACTCTGGTGTAAGGCCAGAGCTCTGCTTGTCTCACGACGCCGCAGTCCTCTGGTGAGAAATGACACTCAATTTGTTTCCCATCATGCTACCTGGGCAGTCACGTACGATTAACGTACCCCTGCCAAGTGACCCGTGACGTGTTTTTTTTTTTTTTTTTTTCTTTCCCCTCCCCAGTCTGAGGAGGCCTGCATGGGCAGCCACAGCACACCCAGCCCTTGACTCATCGACCGTATGGCGAAGTTGCGGATTTAACCTCACACTCCTTCCCTGCTGCACTCGCATCTGGCAGAGTGTGTTGGTCTTTAAACATGTGACAGAATTTAGAAAAACTCTAAACCAAAACTGTTGGCAAGGCTTGTAAGTCTAAAGATTTGCTCTATTTGGAATTCAACCCACTGGAGAAAACCTTTCTGACACCATTACATTTTGAACACAGTCATGTACTTTCATACGAAAAAAAAAAGTGCGGCTGCCGAGCTATACAGCATTATGCCGAGACACGCCAGGTGACACTAACTGGAGGTGCGATAAGGAGAAAAAAATAAATTTAACCCCATGCACGCTGTAAATGAAAATCATAAAGTGTTTCATGCCATAAATATGTAGAGGAGTGATTCTGTTTGTGATAGATAAACAAATAGAAAGAGATGTTAAAGGGAGATGGAGGGTGTAAATTAAGGCAAGGGAGAAACGGTTCAAACTGGGTCTCCCACAGATGTGTGAAATGTGTTCTGGTTGGCCTTTAGGGAGGAAAATTGGAAAGAGAAGACGACAGTTTAGGGAGGCGCAGAGGGAGAGAGGAGATCTGTCTTCCACAGAGACCTTGTCTGTGAAAAGAAGATATGGAAGGGACATGCTTATAGATCCATGGACAAAACAAGGCACACATGCGTGAAGACACACACATACACACACACGCCCAAAACTTCCCAAAATACAACTCCTTTACTTGAAAGAAGACCCAAATACTTAAAAGAGCTGGAAAGGAGAAAAAAAAAATGTGATAGAGTGAACAGCATGAAGTTGCAAATGTGAGCTTGGGGAGAAGAGAAAATAGCTGTCTGTGTCACATGTTAAACTGAACATTTTTTTTGTCAAATGTCTGCTGCTAAAATAAAAGTAATACCCAGAAATGTCAAAAACAGTTCTGAAAAAGAAAAAAAGTTTTTTTTTTCTCTCTTTGAAAATGTGGTTGTGGTTGCTTGTGATGCATAGTTTTGGCATCACAACTACTATCTCATTTGTAACTGCAATAACAGTCACCAGAACTGAACTCCGGGTGTGACCATACCTTGCAGTTTTTATTTTTAGATATAGAATTGTTCCCAGAAGGTGGTGCAACATTATACGTGCAGGGAAGGCTGCGTTAAAAGCAACAAAGTCCGTGGTGGCATAAGTCATACCCAGGAAGTCTTTTTACCCAGGAAACTGTCGTTCATTTCCCTTTGGACCATTATTTTTCATGTAATTGATTTGTCATTCTCTATTTTTAAATATATTGCATTATTTTTTTAGCACTGTCACCTCACAGCAAGAAGGTTCTGGGTTTGAGGCTGTAGGCCATCTAGAACCATTCTACGTGGTCTTTGCATGTTCTCCCTGTGGGTTCTCGTGGGTGCTCAGGCTTCCTCTCCCACAGTCCAAAGACACACCTGTTCATTGGCGCTTCAAAACTGGCAGTAAATACACAAGTGATTTGTGTTAGACCCAGGGTGGAGTCTGCCTTTAACCCCCTGCCACGTAGTATAGGATCCAACAGCCTCTACAGGATAGGTGGTTAAAGACGAAGAATGGATTTTCAAAACTACTTGGTTTGGTTTACAAAAAGGTCATGGTGGTGCTGAGATTTTACATATTCCCACAGCTGCAGGAGTTCGCATATGTGTTGATCAGCCACACCATTAAAACCACTGACAGTTGAGGTAAATAACATTGACCATCTTGTGACAATACAATGATCTGCTGCCTTTGGACATGGTATTCGTGTGGATGTTATTTAGACACGTACCACCCACCTAGACCAGACCAGGCATCCCCACCCCATAGCAATGACACTCCTTGATGGCAGCAGCCGTCCCCAGCAGGATGCAGCCTGACACAGGCACACACACAAAAACGGTTTAGGTATAACTCAAAAAAACATGAAAAACAGCACAAGGTGTTGACCTGACCTCCAAATTCACTAGATCTCAAACTGATCAAGCATCTGTGGGATGATCCACAGAGGCCCCTCCCATAGGACCCAAAGGCTTCCACTGACAATATTCTGTAGCCAGACACCACAGGACACCTTCAGAAGGCTCAAGTCCATTCTCCGACAACTGTTTTGGAGGCACAAGGGAGACCTACACAGGTCATAATGTTATGGCTGATTGGGCGTATAAATCAGCCTTACACTGCTGGTTTTCTGGTGAGTCCGGGCTCTAATGTGTGTGGTTTGGCCTCGTACCTACGTCTTTGTCCTGCAGAACAGCGCGCGAAACCGTCCAAAACAAGAGCCCGTTTTCGGAACAGATTTCTGTGGCACAGCAGCAAAGCTCTGAAAACAACCTGTGTGCGTGACCCCTATCAGTGCTGTCTGTGAGTAACTGCTGGGGAAAAAGAATAGCCATGGAGAAAAGTTAGTCAAGCTCAAAGAGTTCAAAGGGTTTAGATTAGAGTTACGCAAGGAGATTAGAAAGAAAAAAACAAACAGCGGGTAGTGGCAGTACATCCTCTGAACTAGAAACTGTACCTCCTTGAAGAGGGAGGGAGAAATATACTGTGCAACACATGAGAGACTGCGCAGAGCCTAATTTAAATTGTGCTTTATTTTAGAGCTACAATTGAAAGAGACCACAGAGGATTCACTCATCAAACAGCCCAGGAAATGTCTCCATGGGTAGAGGAAGAAAAAAGGAATAATAATTGTGTACACTCTGAAGGTCTAAGATTTGTCATTATAGAATGGGAGAACAGAGGGAGAAATAATAAGCAAGGGATTTCTAACGTTATTTAAAGAAGTTCTAATCATTAGTCCGCTGTGCAGCGCGGTCAGAGAAAGCCACCGAGGCCTCCTCCTGTGAAGAGAACATGATCAAAGAGGATGAAGGTTAAATAAGTTTGTCAGGTAGTAAGACAAGGAAACTGACGGGGGCTTCTTCCCTGCTCGCTTCACGGCAAACAAGAAGACGTATCGTTTGTAAAAAGCAGCGAAACATTTCCGAAATGTAGGAAAATAATAATTTATTTATTGCGGGGGATTGTGGGGAAATGGGTTAAAAACAAAGTGAAGGTGATTTGGTTTCATTTCACATGAAAGGCAAAGCCAGAGACGGCTGAAAATCTATCCAAATCTCACCATGTGGTACAAGGTGAAAATCAACTGTTAGTCAGCTGCTACTCTCCAGATGTCCTTGGGTTTGCCAAGATTGATCTCACCCCTGTTTTTTTCCCCCACTCAAACAGCCTGTGTCCTGCTTTACAGCACAGCACAGCGTATCTCTTGTGATCTTTTGCCATTAATAAACACTTCAAAAGCAATTTCTGCACATCCTGCGAATACGCCACGATGTTTGCGTGCTGCTGCCTTGTAGTTATTACAGCCTATATTTGCACCCACCCAAAGTATTAAAATGTAAAACTGAATGACATGCTTTGTCTTCATAATTACATTTTTGTTATTTCTGTTTGGAATAAGCTAAAGACTGTCAGAATTTCATTTCTAGTAGAAATAATCGTATCAGCCATGGGTGATATAACTTTATCTGCTCGCTCCTGGCTGTTAATATAAAACAATACAAGTCACAAAATTTGTATGAGCACTTTAAATATGATATTGATTCTGCAATATATCCAAGTGCTTCCTTTTTATTGGTTCTCATGCAGTAGGTTTTGAAAAATGCCGTAGACCTCTTATCACCCAGATTAGAATGGATTGCTTTTAATATTACCTCCAATAACGGGTCTTTGTTCCAAATGGCCATTTCCATTCATTGCATGAAAAGTCAACTTCCATTTGACAAGACATTTAGCACGGCTTATGTGGCGCACACTGGGCATAAAGTTTCAAATTGAACTTTGGGGGGAAATTTGAGGATATTTGTGGGTGTTCTCTCCGAAACTGGAATTTCTGGATCATTACATGCACTTCTCCTTCCTGTACATCAATAGGCAAAATGTTACACTTCCCCCTCTGCCATTAGTCAAAGTGGGCTAATTTAAAGTAGGGACACTATTGGGGTTTGTGTGATAAATGACCCGTGTGAGAGCAGCCCACAGTGGGTAATGGAGGGAAAGGGTTCAGTTACAAGCAGTTAGAATACAAATATCCTGCGTTTTTGCCTCTGTTGAGCGTGTGGCACTGGCCATGCCATATGATATCATGTCTGTACAATCGGTTCTATGTCCTGTCTTGATTTGGCTTCAAGTCTTTTGCAGTACATCCAATTTCAGATTGGATTTCAGAATCTATTTTTGGTGTGCGCACTGTCCATTTCTGTAATATAAAATGTTGGAACGTCCTCCAGAGATTCAGTGACAGCCTTGCAACGCCATCAGTTGGTCGTGGTCTACTGGCAAAGCTCAAGAGGCGTTTGCATTACTTGAAAGAGACATTATTTGAATGCAAGCTCAACATTTGTCTATAGACAGTTGTCTTCCGACACTGACGATAGCATGAGCCTTTTCTGACTGGAACAAACCACCAATTGTTGGACTACCTTTGGCCAAAACAAGGAAGTTGCTCTGAAAACCTCTGATTTTTCTTTGAGTGTCCTCCCAACAATAAATCCCCACACCTAAAGAGAAACATCATTTGTTCATTATTACTTTGCAAAGTGCCAAAACTAAGTGGTGACAGATTTCTGACCTCTATGGTTAAATGAGTACACCACACATTTGCATTGCCAAAGTGGCATTCTTTACCATCTTGTAAGGTTTCGTAAAGTTTGGGCAACTAAAGGTGTTCACATATGTATTTGTTTTCACAAAGAGGAATGTCCACGTGCAACAAAATGCATCTCCGCAAACCATGTGAGAACATTCACTTAGCTAACTGGTTAGACATGTATGGTGCGAGTCGAGGAAAGAAAATGCAGGAAGAAGGTCTAATTTTCTGGACTACTGCTCATGATCTAGCAATATTCCAGGCTATTCCAAACTCCAGGTTTTGCAGGAGTTTGCCAAATCCAATTCAAGGAAACTTCTTGTAAATACTGTACTGATTTATACGAATGAATGAGGGAGCTAATAGCTACAGATGCCACTTCGCTCAGACTTACAAAGTACACCTGGTAGTTGGAACATATCAAAGTCGGATGAGAGGTTTTTTTAGGACTGTAACTCGATTCTTGCAACCAAATTTCAGTGAGGCTATTGAGAGATCCAAAAGATTTGTCTGGTAAAGAATTATACCGTTGACCTGGATTCAGTGTATATATTCCCACTTCAGGACTTATCACCCGATGACAACCATCAGATCCATTTTCCGAAACAGCTGCTATTTGAAAAAAAAAAAACACAAAACAAAAAACAAAAAGGTTTTCACCTACCAACCTACATTCCTACTGTGCAAGTCTGCCTCATGAATTGTTTTCACCAAAGGCGCACATGCACAAGGACTTTTAGTCCAATTTCTTTCGAGTCCAATCTGTGGGAGGGTGAAAGTTGAGTCACCGCAGTGGGCTGGCTGCCGCACCGAGGTGAATTAACTCCTGGGAGTTTTCTGCTGGGCTCAGAAACACATATTTGTGTCACGATCACTCGTGGCCCCCTTGAAAGAAAGCTCCTATGAAACAACAGCACTGCATTTATTACACCGTTTTCCTCTCAAACGTAGCCAAAATTAAATCGGGTTAGCACTTTACAAAGCTCTGATGTAGCTTAGAGCCTGCCTCAGAGAGCAGCGCCCTTTAGATGTCCTTGGTGTTAAGGTAATATCAGGGTATGAATTTTACACCGTTCTATTATTTCTAATGTTATCTGGACTGACTTTTTTTTTTGTTTTGTTTTTTTGTCACGAGCACAGAATTAATACATGTCATAACAGCTGTTGCAAAATATCAATAAACTGTCAAGCAATAAAAAAAGCAGGTTTTAACAGAGAATGAAAGAAATTGGCACAGACCGATAGAAGCAACAAATATGTCATCTGTCTGGGAAGATTTGGAGAGCTCCCATGAAGTGGCTTGCAATTATATTGCACATGTCACCACAGACAAGTAGACAAACAACGCTCTTTCAATTTGTGTTGAATCAGCCTCAGACATTGATTGGAATGAGTGTTTCATAACTGTAATTGCCTCTTTGATTCTGATCATTGATCTAAATCTGAACGATTGTGTGTGAAATGCAGAGAAAAAAATGTTATTATCAGCGTCTGAAAATGTATTTCATTAAGCTTGATTTCCATATCAGTGCAGAGTATCGCATAACTGATTGATTTTGTTAGTTAAGCGTATTCAGGGGAGGGAAGTTATACCTTCAGGGAGGTTTGCAAAGGAACAAGCAATGTCCACTGTTTCCAATTTCTTTTTCAGTTAATTTTCACGATCGAATCGAGTGAAAGTGTAATTTCATAGCTTTCAATGTGACTTAAAAAGTCATTAGAGAAAGGGTCGGGAGGGAGTCGCCAACCTCTGTGACATGCCCTACATTTCCTATACGGCGGCTCTGTCTGGAGGCAGCCAGCCGACAAATACATCACCAACCGGTCTGAGAAGACATTAGCTCACAATGATATTTGTAATGCGACACTTTTGGGGGAGTTATTTCTCATTTGGTGACAGAGCGAGGAAGGATAGGTATAGTAAACAGCGGCTCCTGAGGATAATTTGACCTCAGAGAAGCTAGGCCATTTATTTCCCTCAGCTTAATGATACAAATACGGTTGTATTTTATGAAGAAGTGCTACCGGAGCCAGGCATCTGTGTGAATTCAATCCTGGAGCAATATTAGAAGCACATGGGATCGAAACCGCAGCCAAACAGCTTCAAATGCTAGCTTTACATCGAGCGCCGCCTGGGCTTCCAGTCAAAATTTCCCATCAAGATAAATGCCGCAAGTTGTCAGCACTGAGGTGATTTTGGTGGAGACGACGCCGGTGCCAGTTTTCCGGCTTTTTATGTCAAGAATGTATTAAATCCGTTTTGAGCATGTAATTGGTGTCTGGTGTATTACAAACAAATGTAATCAGAATAAAGCGCTGACATATACGGAGGTACGACTGAGAATGTCCCGGCGACAACTCTGGATTGTATTCTTAAGCCATCTAACACGTTTTAAGTTCACTCAGGTGTAATTGTGTTAGCTCCAAGAGCCCATGGAGTTAATATCTACCTTTATGGTTCACTTTCAAGCCCTTTTAAATGAAATTCACCTTCCATCTAAGCAGAGCCTCTTAAGTACATTCTCCACAGGTACAGTTTTTTTTTCTCTCTCTCTATGTTTTCTGTTAAACTGACAGTAACGGCATCTGCTATAAATTCGATATTTGATTAGTAGACTGTAGTCAACAGAGAGATGCGGGGTGAGCCATTTCCAGCTCAGAATCTGATCTTAAACCCCCTCCAAACAGCAAGAGGCTCCAACGTTGAAGAATGTTCATTTGTCAATAAAATATGACCATTGACAGCTAACTGAACCCATAATGGATTCTTTAGCAACCTTATCAGCGATGTTCTTTGAAGAGCAGTACAGCCTGAGGGGTATTGTGCAGTTTCAGTGAGAGGGCCCCCTAAAGGATTCTTTCTTTTTTCCTTTTCACAGGTGAGAGTGCACTGACTCGGCACATTTAGAAAGCCCAATTATTAAAGCTGCTCCAGATTAACTTTGCTCCTCTGTCACTGTCGCGTATCAAACAAAAATTTTGACACGACCCATCTCTGTCAACAAACAAAGCGACTAAGCACATTTATCTCCCATGTGACGAAGACTTGGATCCGTGCCCGTGGAAGAAAAAAAACAAAAAAACAAAGCTAATATATTTCCCACACAACATCTTCAAACAAAGGGCAAAAAGTCTTTCTTCTGTTCCCTGCCCAGAGACGCTTATTAATCAGCCACAATGCGAATTTGATTCCGTATTTGTATAATCCTAACGAGTTATGCAAATAAAATAAAGTTTGAATTAATTTTAATGAGTGCGTAACAAAAGGGCCAGAGCTAATTAGCTAAATTCCTTCCCTTTGAAAAATGGGTAAAACTGACCCTCTGTTGAATATAAAACAAAGCCAGGGAAATTAGAATATTCATTATAAAACATATTTATGTAACACTGTGAGGTTTATGTGACCGTGTGTCCCATGGGAGGAGGAGGCAGATTGTAAGGTGGAAATATATAGTTTAAGCTTCAAAGCACAATAAGGTATATTGTATTAATTCATTCTGCTGCCTGCAGGGACTAAAAGAAGCATCGCAGCATTATGTACGTATATTTGCTGCATCTCTGCTTCTTTTTCCCACTAATTTCCATTTCGAAGTCGAGTTAGCGCTGTAAAAATCGCTCCTTTATAGAAGACAGAAAAAGGTGAACATAGCAGAATACATTTAGTGAAGTGGAGATATTTCTACCGCAAAGCTTTCTTGTATCTTTGAGCGGCGATGCTTACAGCTTAAGAGGATACTACCGGAGTACTATACCATCAGGTAAAGTCATTAAGGCACACAACAGGATAGAATTCCTCATAATGAATGCAAGGGCACGAAAAAGAGGAAACCATTAACACTCTGATGAAGAATCTTATAATAAAGGTGAGGCCAGTGTCATGTTGTTAATAGCTACAATTATCCATCAAGGGGCAAATGAGCCATCAACGTTTACTGCTAGCTCTCAATCACACAAATCAGCCTTGATTGCTGTGCCAACGTGGAACAAGCTACCCGCCACCTTTACATCGACTCTAATGCCAGGTACCATTTCTTTAAGCCCCTCTGTCTGCCATTTGCACGGTCATTAACCATTGTTGCGCGAGTATCAACCAAGGCTCGGAGTTGCAACATGTCCCTGAATCACCACAACTGTTGGAGTGGTTAATTGGAGATATGGCTGCGCACAAATTCACTCACAGCATGTTGCAAACAGGCAGGGAAATGGATTAATTTAGTTCTTAATTGAGAAATTGTTGCTGTGCAAATAAGTAAGAGTGTCTAAACAGCTTCTCCAAAGCACGTATTTAGTTTAGTTAGCCAGTTAGTTGGTAGTAATTTATTAGCTGTTTGAGCACAAGCTAATGCTACATGGCTATTTAGAAAAATAAAAAATGTTTTATGGCCTAAACACTTTTCAACATTACAGTCAAACCAAAATCTTAATTGTAAATTGGGTGGAGGTTTCAAAGAAGTGGCTAGATGATTAATTATTGTGGGCTAACTGGTGAGCTAATACCTACCAAGCTAGCATGCCAGGAAAGATGCTAACCACCTACTGTAGCTTTTGAAGCTTCTTTCATCCTTCTGTGGTGTTTCCTCCTCTCAGGAATTGCATACTTAGGATTGTGTATTAAGAAAAAGTTGGACACCATGGCTAGTATCAATGTCCTTTTGCAAAACCATTAGCTTAATCTGTACTGGCAAGTTCACCCATGGTTATTTCAAAAGACTTCTATCCCAAACATCCCTCACAAACATTTTTTTTTATGAGACAATTTAATACCTCAAGAAAGGAAATAAACTCCAAGCGGAAAAAACAAAACATTTAATGAGTTGTGACGACATGCCACATCTTGGACTCTTTGGCTTTCTGTTCCCTCAAAGGTCAGCGCTGTCAAGCCAGCTCAGCGTTGGTTAAGGATGCAAATTTGCAACTCCAACAGCTTTGAACAGTCACAGTTTTAAAAGCTGTTGTGCTCATGCCAAGTCACTGTGTTAGCCAATTAGTGAGTCAAAGTTAAGGATATTATTCTACAGGATGATCCAACTAGGAGATTTGAAACAGCTAATGTGTTGCTTTTTGAGATGGAAATTGCTGGAGATGAGGAAAATATGCTTTTCTGTGACAATAAAGGAGCTTTTTTTTTAGTTGTCCAGGATGCAAAAAAATTTATTGTTCATGGTCATTTTGAGTCAAGTCATTTTTTTCTTTGTATGAAGGGAACATTTGGGGTGAATCCATTGGGTGAATCCACTGGAAATAAATGGTGCTTAAAGCAGTCTCTGGTCCTCTAATATGATTTACCAGAAACTACCTGAAACCCTCTGTACACACTATAAGCCTGCTATGTTTCAGAAAAAGTTTGGCACACTGCCCCTCTGGCCTACCCCCAGGCAAACTAGTATAAATTTGTACAGTTTATTCAAAAATAAATGGTACACACCTGACATAATCTTAATCATTGCCTCTACCATTTGTTGTACTCCTTGGATAACACTGCATCTTAATGAAGTATGCTCTGTTTTATTGCTCTGGCTTAAAGACAAACAACCTGTGTCTAAGATGTTTGGATATATTCTTCTCAATGACATAGCAGTCCCCCGTACATAATCAATATGCAAAGATATTGAATATCAGAAATATAATATGCCCTTAATTGATACTAAATCCAAATGTATTAGACTTTGCATGCACACAGCACTAAAAGAAGCTCACACAACACAGATTTATTCCGTTAAATGTTATCACACACATATACGGTATAAAGATTGTACAACATAAAAGAGAATGTATATTAATATTCAGTAGCTGATGGGCTTAACAAGAGAGAGATGACTGGACTTTGGCATCTAGCACTCTGTAAGCTTTGTTTACCCTTTAAATACGCAGAGGACTCTGCTGATCTCAATACTGCCCTCACCATCTGTCTATCCTCTGATTCTTTGGGCTAAGAAAACCAGAGATGTTCTTCCCAGTCTCATGGTGCAGAAGTTCATGTCCCTGTTGCCAGAGATATGCATTTGCATTTGATTTCAAAGTCGACATCACTCGCTTGTTTGTGAGCCAGATTTTTATTTTTTTTTTACATCAAAACAACAGCTTGATCTTTAGGGCATACTGAAAAAAGTACACCTTGAAGTTCATAATAATAATTAAAGGACCTGCATATTCTGTAATATTTACCTGACAATGTTTTCCAGGCTAATTATTGTAGTCGGCAACAAGTTTGTTTTTTGTAACGTTGCAATCACAGTTGATGGAATGAGTATTTGTGCTAATTTAACGTACTTGCCCGCTAATCTCTATAAACAGATATCTGCACAAATATGAATAGTCTGTAGGCAAGTTTCCGTTAGTAGTCCAGGTAGCACTGATGTGTTGAATCACGTTTGACCAGGCTTTGGTTCTGTACAGGTCATGACGCTACCCATAGGATTCGTTCACAAGACGTGTAGCTCAATGTGGGTGGCACCGGCTGTCGCCATGTTGCCATTGCCCTGCTTGACTTGCCATTGCCACTGCTCTGCCTAACTTTGACTAACCAGTCAGTGTCCACGCCTTTAATTATTTATAATTTAAAACCTTGATATACTTTGAATGATTGTGTTGTATAAGAATTCACCCTTGTACAGTTGTTATCAATGGAGAAATTATAGGGACCAAAACTGTTTTGTGAACCAGGCTGTAAACATGTTTATATCTGCTGTAAAGTTGGGCATTTCAGCATGGGGACTGACATACTTTGGCTCCAGACTAAAGTGGCCTTCAAGGAACTGGTTTAGACACGTCCGTGTCGGCTTCAACTTTCTTCCTCGGAGGTTGCAGGTGTGTAATACCCTGTAAGCAAGAAAGCATTTATTTACATCAAATACCTTAAAGAAAGTCGTTACGGGGGTTTCAAAGTATTAACTGAGTAAATTATCCAATTGTAGACGTCATCACACAACTTCCATTCCACTATCTCAAGTTGCAAATTTAACTATATCGACAGCAGTTTGCTGCTGGGCAGGTTCAAGGTTTGGTGCTTCCAGCGAGGCATCATACCAAGACTCTAGTGGCCATTTCTGTTGTACGACTTTTTCACTAACCAAGGTAGAAGCGATGGAGAGAGTGTGTAGCAGGTTCATCCAGAAATGGCTGAGTGTCCCCCCAGCTTTCAGTTCGGTCAACCTCTACAGCAAGTCTTCAAAGCTCTGTTTACCATTCCCCTCACTTGTGGAGGAATTCAAGGCCACCAAGGCAAGGGCAGCCTGTACACTACTACTGTCCAAGGATGAGAAAGTCCGACATCCAGAGTTCCATCTTGGAAGAGATCTTCAATTGCCACGGGTGTACCCTGCCTCTCGCCCGATGACAGCTGGGACAGGCTCCAGCAGACCCCCGCGACCCTTAACAGGAATAAGCGGGTATAGAAGATGAATGAATGAATGAATGTTCTGTAGTATTCAGATACTGTATGTTGGGTACACCGGTATAAAAAAAGTTGTTCCATTTGCTACAAGTGTTGCCAGAGTCTTGACCCTACTACAATTTATTTTGGGTACACTGGAAGCCCTAAACCACTGGATGTTGCCCCCAAATAGTAGGTCATCAGACAACAGCCGATGAGCTCCCAGGGTTCATGGGCTAGTGCCAAGCAAGTAAAATGTCTCACCATGTGAGTTTTTCTAGCAGACGTGGATGGCACTGTCATTACCTTTGAAGGTATTTAGTCTAAAAGCAAAGTCTGCGACAGACTGACCCAAGTGAGGATTGTTATCAAAGTAAATGGCATCGGTGCAGTGTGTTTAGTCCACCGTGCAAAAGGACATGTACGTCATTTTCACGGCAATCCACACAATAATCGCTGAGACGGTTCAAACCATAAATGTGGCAAGAAGAAGGAAAATTCCACATGATCACTTATGTTGTCATGATAACACAATTAATAATTGTACAATAACCTCATGCTGACCCCCTGACCGACCAGCAGAGCGATGTTGCCGTCCTTATTGCTGTGCTTGCTGCTTATTTATGGTGCTTCCACTTACTGTCGATAATGAAAATAAAACACTGAGAAACTCATTATTTTCACTGATGGCTGGAACAGGAAAATGTCAGTGTTACATAACACACTGACAATGGCAAAAGTTCTCTTTTGATGATGTAAATACATAATAGCATTTCAATATTATATACTCTATGGTAAGAATGGCATGTCCTGTGATCCATCCAATCATACAGTTGTGTAAAAGCATGGCCTCATTCATATCAAATCGCCTTAGTACTACATAAAACTATGCACTGCACAGAACTTTCTTCTTTTTGACATGTAGCCATATTTCTTTTCAAACTGCAGTTTTGCTTTCGGGATGCGCCAAAAATCGCTTATTACTCAGACATCTCTATTGGTTTCCTGCGTTTCACTGACTCTCCCAACAAAGTCATGCTCCTCACCTGCCGGGCACCGCATGCCTCCACTCTGGACTGAATCTCAGACACATCTCTCTCGCCGCTGCCCTCCTCGCTCCCTCCATCCATCTAGTTTTGAACCATTGGATATTCCTGACACAAGTCTCTCTGCCTCGACACTGCCTCCCACGGTCAGAGCCACAAGCAATATTGGCTCTTGAAGGCTCGCGTTTGTGGTGAAAGGAATTGGCACGTGATTGAATTGTTTATGTCCCCGTTTGGTATTTGTTACGTTTCTTTGGTGCAGTGCTTTTTAGACTCTCTGCAGGGCTTTTAGCCACTTCGAAAAAGCTTGATGATTAAAGTGAAACAGATATAGAAGCCTGTTTTATTCTTTTATAGAGAATGCACTCAGTCAAATGTCTGGCTTAAAAGACAACCCTTGCACACATTTATGTTGTTTTATTATTTCAAGGAAATACAAGTTAAAAAAAAAAAAAAAGTATCAATGAATTATCTCAATGCTTTCCAGCATCCTTGTTGCTCTGTTGCATCTCTTTGTCTATAGAGACTTATAGCTTTTCATTTTTAAGAAAGAGCTCAGTGTCTTTTTATAAATTATTGCAGTCCAGTATTGTGGTTCACTGATGTAGTTTCAGTAGTTTTTGCAAAGCAGGATAGATTTATTGATCAAAAAAATGAAACAACCAGGTGTCAAGAAGAATCTCAATATGCCTTATTTGTGCAATAGTCATTTTGTGATACCTAAACAAATTATTATCATGAGTACCTTTACAAGATACATCAAATAATGTTGTAACGGGAGTTATTGCTAATTCCAATTAGGTTTCTCTATTGCAATGCCCTAAGTTGAGCCGTGCAAGTTTGTTGTGAAATTTTTCCGAGACTTTTTTTTTTTTTTTTTTTTACGTTGCAAAGAGAAAAGATAAGGAGGTTTCAGTGTTGTCCTCACTCTGTCATATCTGATGGATCTGTGGCTGTGCAGAAAGTTTTGCCCCAGTTTTGAAGTGAGGAGGTCCGGGGGTGAGGAGGAAAGGTTTGCCTCAGGCGTCTGCAGCTGTGTGATGGTCTGTTACTGGGAGTTTTCCACAGCCCACTGGGACAAAAACAACTCTCTGGTCATCCTCAATCTCTGACCTGGATGGGAGAAATCTGCTTTTTTATTTATGTGCTAGATCCACGCCAGATATATATCGCTCCTGAATCCCTCCATGCTCAATTGCTTCGTACCTTGTTTTTTTTATGTCTAGGAGACTAGCAATTAATATTTGGTGCTCTCCGGCATGACTCGGGGAGGATATTTATTGGAAGATCGATGCTTGTTTTCTTCAGTATTGTTCCAATTTCCTTTTGAGTCACGGACGCACTCAAACTGATATAGACAAACATTAAACCGGTTGTGTTTGCACATTATTTTCCTGCTAAAACCACAGCCTTGTGTTTTGAATGATAACAACATGATAGTAACAACTGCTGTTGCAAAAGTCTTGGAGGAGAAAATACTCACCTCACAATCGGCTTTAAAAACACAACGCACCAAAACGCACGACGTCTGCTTTCCGTTGCATCTACTCCGGAGGAGTGATGGCAGTTTTACTAATTTGCTTCCACTCATAGCCACGCTACTTTTCGTGGCTAAGGAACATCCCCTGTTTGTGAATCACCGTTTCACGGTAAACACTTGAAAATGAGAGCTGTAGCAATTGCACATCTCCACGACTGATGTGAATACAGTGTCATCCATTTTTAAGTGCTCCCATGTGGACGGTTTATTATTTGAAACTCCACTTAGCGCCGGGTTGCGGTGTTTAAGGCAGCGTTTAAGTGTCCTACTTGTGTACCTTCAGAAACAGGTAGTGGGTGTATTGACACACTTTTCACTTAACAACCACACGTTTTTAATTCCGTCCGCCCACCTTTAATATGCATATACAGTTTATTCAGTTTTTAATATGACAATGCTCTCATTAAAAATAAATAAATAAATAAATAAAAAAAATCACTTATTTTCTTAGGGATCCATTAATAATGCATCGTCACTCAGCAAACTGCAGGGAAATGTACCTCGACCATTTTTTAAAAGCATATGTAATTGTTAAATATTTAAGATGCACATCCTCCAAACATAAGGTTGTGTCACCGAACTGACATACATCTAGTTTAAAGCTTATTGCCCTTGCGAGACGCCGCTAGTTCGACAGTGCCGTTGCTGACACTGCTTGCTTTGCAGTCTGCTCTAGCATCTGCCAAGCGCATTTGATGGCACATCAGAGGACACAGTAAACATTGACAGAGACATCTATCTTCCCGGCAACCTGCTTTTTTTTATGGATTTATCCCAGCTTTGATGCTGGCTGTCGTAAATATAAAAAACGCGGTGATCATTAGCAGCTGTGTCAGGTGAGGGTAGACACAAGAATTGTGGTATATTTTATATTCTGATTGTCCACTCGAGAAAAATAGGCCCCATTAGTTGAAATAAACTCCCACTCTGATTATGATGACAGCATAGCAGTAGATTAGCAATGTGAATACTTGAGACACAATTACCGCAGGTGATTCCAGCCGTTACTCTTTAGCCACCATTTAGCCTTCGTGTCAATTATGTGATGATTATATATTGCTTATCCGTCTCACCTTTATACAGTCTCACTTTTACTTTAACTTAGTCTGAGTGGGTGCGTGTCTTTTATCCTGATAGCTTCAATGTATTTGGATCTTGATTAGACTTGAATGAATAATGTAAAAATACAAGTTATTAAAGCTTAATTACCGATGCACAGACAGCATCGTATAGAATGATTTGCTGTACAACTTAAGTTTGACATTAAGTATATTAAATACTTAAATACTGCCATACAAGTGTCACTTACCACCGAAAGGAGATATGGAAGAACACAAGAATATGCCTTATGCATGTTTGATGTGTTATAATTCTCTTCTTCCACTGACATAACATTATGACGACTCCCAATAAAGCTAACTGTTCTAATTTTGACAATAGATTGGATTATGAAAAACAAAATCTTACCATTAGAAAGCATCACTTGAACATCATGCTAAGATGCTAAGACACTTGTCTATGGAAAATGAGGATTCTGGATTGTGACATGTCTTAGACTTAACACATCAAGCTGATGGCCGGCTGTCAACAAAGAATCCGGTGTTTCCTGTACTATTGGCATTGGAATAAAGAAACCATAAAATAAATGATCATATAATACAGAGCTCAGCTTTGGAGAACGGTGGTGTGGTATATCCGCAGTTCTAGCTATTCCAGTTTCCCTCTCTGAATGATGCTTCCAATTCGGACTACTGCCACCTGCTGGCACGGAGAGTTTGCGCTTGTTGGCCATTAAAGGGCAACTTCAACCTCGATGTGAAGCAGTTCTCTTTTAACATTCGTCGCTTGTTCCTTAATGTTTAGTATGTCTGATAACTGTGCACTGTTGTTTGACAAAATTACAGTTAGAGTTACAAGAGACTTAAAATACTTTCGGGGCAGGCAAAACCCTTCATTGCACAGGATGTACTGGCAAGTCAAGATAAGCTACCAGGCCATGAAGGAAGGCTTCACATTAAATAATATTCTAGATTACTATAGGAACACCTGGAACTTTCTCGATGTCCATTTTGTGCCATTGTTTCCACAGCTGCGGCACAGATAAACTTCCAGTTCAATGTCTCTGAAGTCAGTTAGCAAACGCTTGAGGTTCACTTCTTTAAAATGTATTGTTAAACTTTCATCTTTCTTTAGTGGCTTATGAAAAACAAAAAGTATGACATTCCAGATGCTTATATAAAACAATTTTAATAAAACATGTGTTCATTTTGTGGCCCATAATCAGGTTTATTACTTAAATGCATTCAAGATTACTATAGTTCTTAATTGGCCTTTAGGCTTTGGGATTACATGGGAGTCATCCAGTGGCGTTCGTGAATGAACCGAATCTATTGTCCGGCTCTTTAAAACAAACGATGGGAACGATTGTTTCACACGGATGTACACAGAAGCTCCTGCTTTGCGTTGAGATGGTGTTAGTGATGGAGATGGTATAGTGGTGAGCATAGGAATGGAGCCGGGTTCGGTTCCTGGTAACGCAAAGGTGTTTACTGAATTTGTCACGCAGTAAATAAGGCATAAAGATATTCTACCAAGAGAAGAGAAAGTTTGAGTAACTCTGATCCAAATCTTATCCTATCACAGTAAAATAAGTTACCCCTAGGCAGGCATCTTAAAAATAAATATCTTTTGTAAATATCCTTTGAATGGCTCTTTGAAAGGACCAGATCCGTAAGATCCGGCTCCCTTCAAAAAGCCAGATATTCCCATTTCTATTTAACGCACCGGTTTAGTGACTTCAGGTTTCCAAATGCACACTCTATATGCTCACTTTCCCTCCACTGAATATAATAACTGTCCCCAGTCGTTTCACAAGCGTGGGTCATGACAGAAAAATAAAATACAATAAAAGAAGTGGCCGATGATGGAGGACGTAAAGATTTTATCTGGGACCCACAAAATTCAAAGATGCATTAGGAGATTAACAACACCTCCATGCTGGTGCACAGTGTGTGTCAGTGTGCACACACGAGGCTAAAAGCACCCTAATGGACCAGACACCCTGAGGCAACATGCGTGTGTGCATACATACATACATGTGTTCGTGTATGTGTGCTGCTCTCATAGCAGGAACTAAACGGGTTGGGCCTCTTTCTGGCCCACATCCATGACTATAACAAAGCATTTAGTCTTTCCCCAAGGGGCATTACACGCCACAGTTACATCAGGGATAGACACCCGAGAGTGTTCTGTGTTTATTGAGTGAGCTGACTCGGTTACCAATTTATCTTTGCGAGCAAGTTTTTTATTGAATACGTGGCATCTAAGATCTTTTTATTGAGAAAAAAAAAAACATCTCCCTGTCACTCCTGATAACATATTGATTTAATCAGCAACACAATCAACGGATTTCAAGGTAAATTCCTCATGCATCTCCAAACACCCACAGATTGATACAAAACATGTAAAGACACACAAATAATCCAAAAATAAGATATGTATATCGCTTTCTACTTTAGGTCAAAGGTCGCCTGCCTGTAAAACTGTATTGTTTTACACTGATATTGTCATAAATGTTTTTTTAATGTGCCTGTTAGGTGTCTGTTCAGGAGACTTATCAACAGATTCATGATTGTAAAAGACCCCCGCCGGTTAGCGGTACAAACGTAAAGGTCACTTCACCGAGTGTTCGTCTTTTCAGCCTTCTTTCCCTCAATCATCACTTCCTCCTCTAATTGTTGTCCGTCTCTGACGTCTTTCTACATCTCTGCCCTTTCTCCGCGGATCGCCGAAGTGACAGTCCTCGTTAAGGGATCCAAACGAAACTTGGACATACATAATGAGCACATACTGTAACTGAGCATTAGCAGGCCTGAACCTATTACGTCCACGAGCCACCCGATTGCTGCTTCGGTCCAATTTTCAATTTGCAATCAGACATTGATGAATGCATCAATTGATCTCCTGCCACAGTGCCTGTTGTATTATTTTCGTCTCGTGTTGTAAAGACAGTGTTCAGACTGAGATCCCCTGATGTGTCATTCCTGGCATATACAGCTATTCTTCAGGGTTTTGTTCGGCTGTCACGTCGTATTGAGCGGCCACCAAAACGCCGGCGTGCCCTTCGATTTCTGCATTTGTCCAGCCTCTGTTTGCTCATTTGAGTTTTCTTGTCCGGTGATCATAACAGACGTCTATAGTTAACATAGAATAATTATTTATATATAAAGTTATTGGCTGTAACAGGCCACTTTATTGTTTCTGTGTATATTTCTTTTTTATTCATAACACAAAATTAGGATAATCTATTTTAAAGGTAAACGCTATAAAGAGACTGTGTGAAATGAATAAATCATACATAGCAATTGTGTCTTGAAAGTATGATATCACATATTTTATCATTTAGAGATAGTCTTATACCCAAGTGACGATGGCAATAACACCTGGGTTATAATCCTGCTTCATTATTCCAAATTGCACTTTTAATTTTATTAAACTGTTGTGTTAATTGTATGTGCAGAGGGGAAGAAAATGTATGTGCATGGCTGACTCATTTTAATTCAATCGAAGGGATTCAATTATTTTTCCTTATTATGGGATCCACAGTAACACAGGAGAGGAACCAGTTTGAAATGACCCCATTTTCTGTTCTATCAACATGCGATAAGATGAGCGATTCGCAATGAGCTGAAGGTAGCACAGAACGTTGCGGTATGGGATGTGGACTGGTAGCATGAGCAATTACTCGTAGTACGTGTATTACAGCGAGCTAATTTCTTTTTGTTAACATAATGAAGAGTTTTAAACTCTCAATTAATCTTTTAAAAACACCAGTATAATATGCTACTTGCACACTATGCAAGTACACTATGTAGTACACTGCGTATTCTATGTTTTTACTCATGCAGTGAGTGATTTTTTTTTTACGGGGAAGTCTTGCCTCGAGTTGAACATGGCAATGGAAATGGTGCAGGCATTTGACCAGCTGAACTACTGAGCTGATGCTAGCTCCCAAATTTAGCAGTTTGCGGTACAACAACCCAACTGAACATACTGCTTTGTGTCGTCATGTATTGCATCTGCATGGTGCAGCTTGGTCCACTACGTAGCCAAGATGGCAACCATTGAGGTTTGAGAAACATAGCCATGCTACTGAACACCCCTAAGCATTGTCCACATATAAAAGGATGTGCCAAGAGTTGTTTGCTAACCGAAGGTAAAGGTTTGTGTGTCCTAGGTGGCCCTGTTTTATGTTTTTCTCCACAAATGTTTCAGATTGAGATAAGCAGAAAATACATTTTTTTTCTAGCAAATGGATGGAAGTAGCTTTTCTCTGTTTAAAAAGAAAATACAGTCTGGGGTACCTGGGTATGCAATTTTGCTGGTAGGAACCAAAGTCGTTGGGTTTGCCAAACGTTCGGGAATCTCTGTGTTTGCATCAATCAACCACCTCAAAGTTGGTATTAGTTCAAACTGTAATCCACCAATCATCACCTCAGTAAAGTTTCATAAAGCGCTGCATGGGCCTTACTCGGTACGGATTTGTTTCGTTAAATAGAGACTTCAGCATGTTTAAAATTTTTCATTGTTTATCAAAATCAGTAATTTACATTTTTGTGGTTTCAAGACGCGGTTTAATTGATTTTAAATGTGACATGTAAAACGTCCACTAATTGGAGTTGAGCTAAAGAATTTGAAACAGGAGCTAAAAGCCGTACAGGCAAAAAACTTAAACGGAAGCTATAAGGAGGTGCAACTAATCAATACAGCAGGTTAGAGACACCAGTGAGCTCTGTGCTTATGATGGCTAATATCAAAAGAAAGCAGATTTATACAAGCTAACTCGAGTGTTTTTTTTTCCCAAGATTTTTCCATTTAATTTTGCATCATCATTTGTTTCCTTGTTGTATTATGTCCCCCATTAATTTTTCACGGCCTCCTGTGTCTCGCTCTGTAATAAAAGACCCCTTATTCAAAACTGAAAGGCTGGAAAATGAAAGGAGCCTTCTAAAATACATCTGATTGATTCCGTCGTGATAAATGTTCACAGAAGCATAATGCTCTTAGGCGACAGTAAAGTCATAATGGTTTTCAGAAAAGCCTTGACCCTGTCATTTTTTACTTGACAAAATAAGGCACAGTCTTGCTTTTTCCACCCCTCCATCTCTACCTTGTTTATAATGTAATCTAGGGCAAAAAAAAAAAAAAAAAAAAACACAGAAGGCACATGTTCGGCATTGGAACCTTGATCTCTCACCCTAGAAAGAGCCTCCGACACCTGATTGCATAAAACGTGTGCGAGATATAAAAGTGATGAGCCTCGCAGCCCTTCTGGTGGGGCTGGCTCATGAAAACGGGGCTTTGAGCGGGGTGGAGATAGTGCGGAGCACATCAGAGGGTTGGACTGTCAGGATACCAGCCCACTCCATGAATCAGACAAGGCGGTGGGAGTGATGCGAATGAGAGAAGAAGGAAGTGGGATGTAGGTGATGGTGTAAAATGATACGACGGGGCGAGCATAAAACGGGGCAGAGAGAACGCGGCGCTGTCATGGATCACAAGTGGGGGGGAAATGAAGTCATAACACTGCCAGATTTTCCCATTACCATGCGAGCAGTTCCACGTACTGGTTGAGAAACTCCTTAGTCTAATGCAGTACATCGCTGTTATCTGTTAAAAACCTATGCTATTGCGAAATTATTATTATTTTTTTTTTGTATTTACATTTCTGAAAATGTCACGCTCCTGTGGAGAAAGAGATAAAATGTGTATTTTTCCGTATCAGACACCCATTCAAAATCCATTGGCTAAACTCGGAAAGCAATGATCGTCAAGCTGATAGCAAGGCTTAACTTTTCTTAGATTGTTTTTACTGCACAGCAGCAAAGCTCTTGCCAGTCTGCACATGCACAAGACTCACAATTTCCTCTTTTCAGAATTTTTTACGCAACTTCACTAATTTATTTGCTTTGAAAACTACATAACATCCACCGCATTAGCGGACAAAATCCGTATTGTTGCCAACGTGAGCATAAGAAACTGGCGCGAGGACAAGAGTGACCCTCCTCCTCCTCCTCCCTTCGCCTTTGTGTTGTGCCGCGCATTCGTTCTATCAGACCCCACAAAATCAGATCTAAGTGGAAGTCACATGCAATGATGCCACAGTATCGATTTTAATTATCCCATTACTGAGCCTGGAGGTCCTATAAAAACAGATAAGCTAAAGACCTCCAACTAATTACATACAGAGCGGCATTGTGCATTTATTTTGCTGTTGATTAAAGTTGCTTCGATTTATGTTAAGTAACAGTGTGATTCAAATGCAAAACATATTGGCTCTGACAGAGGAGGAATGGGATCAGGGAGCTAGAGAGAGAAGGAGTGAGAGAGTGGGGTATGAGACGGACAGATCTGAAAACGCATCTTTTTTTTTCGGCCCTCTGTGTCCACGGGCATCCAGACTGAAAAATAACACTGTCGGCGGGAGCGTGTGGATTCGGGTCGGTGCCAAGGCTAGTTTACAACTCACCCTAGAGTTTTTAAGGATTACAAGATCCTAAAGCACTGCTTAACAAAGGAAAACAATAGATTTACACGGCTCAGGTCACCAAATACGCTACCATGAAAATGCACATATTTAGCTGATGTTTTCCCTTCCTGGATGATGCTGCATTGACTTGCAGCAAAAGTTAAGCCTCGTCAAGGTCAGCTGGTCCACTGTCTCCATCCAAACTTAAATATCTCAGCTACAGTTTTTACTTGCAATGACAGCTGAATCTTACAGACTTATAGGGGTCACTAGCATCCCTGTCTTTGTCATCTCCTCCTCTGTTATTTAGAAAATTGTCATAGGAGTCACTAGCAGACAGCTAGCGAGTGGTGACAAACCACCTTTCATACACCTTGAATAACTTAAATGAGTCACTCAATGTTCAGTTGTTGTGATTTGAGAAATGAGGTATGAAGACTAAACAGCTGCCTGTACCAGGCTGTAAACATACACTGATCAGCCTTAACATTATGACCAGCTTCCTAATATTGTGTAGGTCTCCCTTGTGCCTCCAAAACAGTTGTGACTCATCAGAGAATGGACATGGGCCTTCTGACGGTGTCCTGTGGTGTCTGGCAACAGAATGTTGTTATAGTGGGGGCCTTTGGGTCCTATGGGTTAAGGGGAGGCGCCTCTGTGGATCATCCCACAGATACTTGATCAGTTTGGGATCTAGGGAATTTGGAGGCCAGGTCAACACCTTGTGTGGTTTTTCATGTTTTTTAGTTGTTCCTTAACTGTTTTTGTGTGTGTGTGCCTGTGTCAGGCTGCATCCTGCTGGCGATGTCTGCTGCCATCAAGGAGTGTCATTGCTATGGGGTGGGGGTGTCTGGTCTGCTCTAGGTGGGTGGTACATGTCTAAATAACATCCACAGGAATGCCAAGTCCAAAAGTTTCCCAGCAGAACATTGAATTGTCACAAGATGGTCACTGTTTTCTTCACCAGCCAGTGGTTTTAATGTTATGCCTAATTGGTGCATTAATTTCTAATGCAGTTGCTTTGTAACCTGGAGGTGTACGAGGATTGCCTCTGAAACCTGCCTCAGGTGGCCATTTGAGGAGCTGCCATTTTTGGTACTCCCAAAATTTTAACTTAATTTTTCAGCACTGGGGAATGCTGTTTGGATTTTTGTGGAACATCATGACACATATTAGATGGAGTGCCAAGAAATTAATTATTGATATGTACGGTGAAAAGCAAAGGAATCACAAATATTCCCTAATTTTTCATTTAACGCCACTAGCAGGCCAAAGTTAATGCATTTTTGTTGTTTTTCTGGTAGAAAATGTTTGCCAAATCCATCGGCACAAATTTTGCCCAGACCATGCCAATGTATCCTTCAGGCTCAGGTAATGTCCTGAAATTTCCTCAAATGATGTTCATGACTCACTCAGGATGTATTGTAATAACTAACTAACTCTTTTCAGGGATAATTTCTGTGTTTTTAAACTTGGGTTTCAAAGTGTCTGAATCATCCTTTCATATTTCATCAAGCGTGTTAAAATGTTGGCCATTTTTGTACCTGATTTATGTCTACTTGTTAGCTTTACCACTGCGTGCATGTTAGCATGTTCACGGTGGCTCGATGCACAGTTTTATGTGCATTATGAGTCTCAGTTGGGTTGCTGCAGGACCCAGCATCAACAGAATAACTTGAACACGGCTTCCTGCAATAATAAAATACATATATCTTTTGTTGTTTTATTTCACTCTGAAAGAATATGTAGAAATATATTATTTTGGTGCAGACAGAGCCTTTGGAAGTATAAAATATAAGCCTGGTCAGCGGCTATGAATTAGAAAAGTCAAGCCTGTCCTCTCCAATCCTCTCTCATCACTCAAAAAATAAATCACAGTTCACAGCTGTTGTCATTTACCTCTGTTAATTCTTTACAAAACAGGAAATCCATGTCTGTCATTTCCACACATAGACGACATTTTCAGCCACCTCGGTGCGGACGCTTTGTTTCAGAATGGCCGAGAGACGCGTAGAGAAAAAAAAAAACAGAGAAGGAAACTGAGGCAGAGAGAAAAGAGAGACTGTACGGGTGAGGTGAAGAAATAGGGAGTAGCAGAGTGGAAAGGTGAGGGCGCAGAGCTTGAATGCTTCGGCACCATTGCCACCACAAACAGTGTTGACCTGGAAAGCCTCTGTGTGGTGGAAATCAGCTTTAAGAAACCCTTTTAGAGACCTCCTCGGGGGATTAATACTGTTTTGGTGTTTGGGGTCTCTCTTTCTCTCCCTCTCATTCGATTTGTGAGCTTGTGTGTTCGTCACGTGTGTGTTTGTGTGCATTCGGCGGATTTCCTGCGCAGGCTGCCTCGCGTGCGCGTGTGCGGGAGAGCGCGGCGTAGACACAGGAGTCAGGGAGCAAGAGGAAAGGCTGATTGGCATTTTGGTATTATGCAGAGGCAGAGATGCAGGGGATGCGGAAATAATTTCATTGGTTGAATTAAACCTCAACGAGCAGAGTGTATGATCCGCAGTATTTAGAGGTCAAGTTTGCGAAACCTAAACAGCGATGAGGGAGTTCTAGTCTAAACATAAATAAAAATGTCACCAACATGGTTTTCCATTTCCTTCGTGATTTTTTAAAATTTTTTATTTATTTTTTTGCCCCTTTGTGCTGGACCATTGGAGCACACAGGGGTAGTAATTGCAATCCACCAACTGGGAATTTCCAACTCGTGACACTGAATGGTATGCAGTCACAGCCGGAAACACGGCACTCCTTGTCTGGCTGTGTTAATTTAATGGATAATTAATTCTAGTTTATTGTAAGATGGATCTCATTTTCGTAGATTAGGACATCGTTTCTGTTGGATGTGGAGATGTTTCAATCACCAAAAACATTTCTGAGATCCCAAAAAGACAAAAAAGATACTCAAACAAAGATAAAACTAACTTGTAATTTTGCGTGGAAGGCAAATATTATAGGTGCAAATTCACCTTTTTCCATTTCGGATTAAACTGAACCGTTGGCTAGTTTGCAACTGGTCTCTCTGAGCAATCAACTGCTACCAATGTTCCCAAGCTCGGCAATCATTTACAGATACAATGGTCAAGCCTTCGCAAAAGAAGATCCAATTTGTAATCACAGAGATTTGATTACTCTTTAACTAAAACCCCCATCGCAGAGAAAGGGAGAACGAGCAAAGTCGGAGAGATAACGAGAGAGAAAAACCTCCCGGTGCATTCCTCCGCTGCCCCTCTTATCAGCGCTCGCCTAATCGTGGGACAGGGAATGGACGTGGTCCAGTGGAAAGCTAATTATCGCTGACAACAAATGTCACATCAAACAGGTATTATGCGAGCTGCATGAGGCCTGCCGCACTCGGCGGATCTCGACCAACTGTTTTTTTTTTTTTTTTTTCCTGCAACTCCGGATGCTAGATTACTTTTGACAGAAAACATACAAATAAAACATTACCAGGGCTTACAGGGAGAGCTCGCAGAGATACCCACTGAGTAAATTATTCATACATTGACTTACTGAAGGAATGAAAGCTTCTGTCTTCTCTCTAATCCCCAGCAAAGCTTTCGGTAATAGTGCAGCGCTCAAGAGTTGCCTCTCACAAGGCTCTATTCATCAAACTTTCCAATGTATGAAATCAGTGTCTGACAGGCTTTTGAAATCCTGCAGCTCCTGCATTATTATAGCGTTTAGCCTCAAACAGCCTCTCAATCTAATGACTTCTCTGCGATGGTGATTTCTTTGATTTTAATTGGGACGTTCTGGGGGCGCTGCTGCTTCTAATCCGGCTGTCTCCCACCAGTTAGACAAGGGTTGCTCACGGTGAGCCTTCATTCCCGCTCTGAAACCCATCACGGGGTAGCACGGCTGCCCTGTCGAGTTTAGCGGCGGCGGCTAGACGGAAGGAGGAGCGCGGTGTGTCGCCGAGGGGTGCCTTTTATTTTGCGGCGCGGTCATGGGTGTTTGAGAGATGAAATACAGAATCCATCAATGCGGCGAAAGTGTCAAATAGGCGACGTCCTTGCTCTCCAGAGACAGGGTTATGGTACGGTAAAGTACCATTTAGCTTGTCCATCCTTGAAAGACTAAGTCATGACATCTCTGGGGAAAAAATAAAGTGCAGGAAGGGCTTACCTGGTGCATGTCTGTCTCTGCAGACTACTGAAGGATCATAGCAGGAATCAGCATCACGGTTGCTCCCCAACAACTCCGACATCAACTGTTAAAACAACCGGACATCCAACGCTTTCTTTCTGCATGGTGTTACACTTATTTCTTCATGTGTGACCGTTTGGGTATTTTACGGGTGGTTTTTGTTCCTCCAGCCTCAAGACACAGAGCGGGCAAAAATCCCGACTGCCCAGGCACTGACAATTTATTTCATTTAACCGTGTTATGGTATCAAGAAGAGAGTAAACAGAGAGAAAGGAACTGCAGATATATTTCATATTAGAGGCTTGATCCTTTGCAGACTGCAGCCATTAGAAGGGTGTCCTCCAAAAGACCCCATGGCCGCACTGAATCCGGATCTCATTTTTGCCACTGGCCTCTTTTCCAGCAAATTGAATGATGTTTTTTTGGAATATATTACGCGGAACAAAGAATTTCCGTCGTCCCTTTGAGTGAACCGGAGTCTGAAACTTATTTCCTTTGCCTCAACGGTCATAACTCAAAAAGTTCCCTTTTTTTTTTTTCTCAATTAGCTTTCATATTATGACTGAAAGGAGGCACAGGCCGGGCATTAATATTCCTAACAGGTGCATGGAGAGTGAACATTTGGAGAGCGAGCGCCGCTTAAAAACTTCTCTTGTTGAGAAAACCAAAAGAGAGCGGATGTCATTAATCAAATTATAAATGTAATGATGTTTCTGTGTGGTAAAGGTGAAGACCTCTTAATAAAACTGAAGGGCACTGAACGCACACGTGGCGCATTCCTACCCGGCAAGGCACGCGTTTTTAATTTGCCAAGAGCATTTATGGCACCGAAAGTGCAGAGGAAAAAAATGTGCCATAAACTCTTTTGAAAAGAAAAAAATGTGAAGAAAAGTATGAGTGATATGAGAAACTGTGATAGCATGTGTTTCTCAGCGGGCGCACAAAAAATGGATTTTCAGGGTGCCGCTGCTGCGTCTGCCCCTGAAATTAGCTCTAGCTGGAGGTAACCCCTGCCACTGTGAGTCATTCTCCGCTCAGTGTGATTAAGCTGACTCAAGAGTACTGATGGATGGAAGCAATGATGGATGCCCGCACGCACGTATGAACGATGGTGGTCTCCGCGAGTGGTAACCCGCCTCGGATTCGTGACCCCGCCGACGAGAGCACACAGCGGCCGCGTGATCCCTTCGCCGAAGCCTTGACTCTAAATGGTGATTTTTTTTTTTCTTTCTTCAGAGCCACGTCTCGGCTTGACTAATTGTCGAAAGAATCCCTAGAGGCCGTGGGTATTCATTATAAAACGAGAACAGGACATTTATCACAAAGATTTAAAAGTTGATAATACATTTATGTTGGAATTGTATTTTTTAAGATGCCATCAGTCACCGGTGTCACACTCTCTGAAATCATCTTGTTCTAGATTCCACAGCTGGAATCAACATGTTTTTTTTCCCGACACAAATTGGAACGGGCCGAACGGTAAAAAAAGAAGAAGAGGCTTTTCTGATGAGGCGGAAAGATAGAAGAGGCAAAAAGTCGCCGGCACCCGCCATGCATTCTTTGGGACTTTTACTCAGAGCAAACCTAAGACACCCATAGCTATCAGTTTTCCACAAAGTGTGCCCTCTTTTTGATGAAATGTTCCCACATCGCTCGTGATTTCTGACTTGTCTCCCTCCCCGTTTTCATATCACCTTTGTGTGCCGGGCTTTGTGAATATCTCTCCTCTGAACCTCTTGGTAAATTTTTGACAGGGGCCTTTTTCTATCTGGACTGATTCTAAAAAAAGAAAAAAAGAAAAAAAAAAAGGAAAATGTAAAACACTACATCCATTATTGAACGACATCACAAACTGGGAAGCCTCCGCGAGATATTTACATTTCATGACCTCTGTCGGTCCCTTCGGCGAGCGGTGGGGCCCCGAAGCTTGTTGATGCTGAGGGCTCAAATCGACGGGTTCTTGCCGAGCGCATTGTAATGCTTAAAGATTTATTTATTTATTGCATTTAAGGTCTTGTCTTTAAAAAATAAAAACTGAGATATTTAGATTTTAACAGGCAACTTCTTGAACCAGCCCTTCAGCTTTGCCTGGGGTTAGACGTCATTTATACCCAAGGCTCAGACGGGTCATGAAAAATGCTTTTTGATACCGGCTTTATTATTTGCACTGGTTCTGCTGCATGTGGTAGAAACACTGCAAGTGAGTCCTCGGCGCGCGCTCGATTTCTCTCCCGGTTCCCTCTGCATCCACGCTATGATAGGGTCCGGTTTAATGATAAATGACAAGGACACACATGGCTCAGAGGAAGGTGTGTTGTAATTTCGGGCGTTTTAATAAGGGCTTTGGTGGCCTGAGAAACTGCCACACAGCATTTTGCTGTCTTATGGGCCGGGAGTGATCTAAGTGGTCAGTAACCTATTAGGATGCTTAGCGTAAAAAGAAAAGTCGCCTATAGCTGCTGAGGAAATATTCTGTGACAGCAACATTGTGTTTTCATCCCATTGTAATTTGTACGTCTCCTCCTTTAGAAGATTAATTGAAACTAGACGATTCTTTCAAGGTTAATACAACACATGCTCAATTAAGTGCGGGGAAAGACACAGCTGCACTGTGTTTCACGAAGCCTCGCCGGCAGAAGCCATACTGTTTTCCGTGCCACGTAACGATAAGCCTGCTCTCCCTCAGTTATTTGTAATTAAGTTTCTTCCCAGTATTTAGCGAGGAAGATGTCAAAGAGGAGAAGGGAGGAGGGTGGGGGATCCAGTGAGCTGGGGGCTGATGCTGCCCTATTCCTGAATAAATGTAAAGGGTGAACAGGCTTAGTGAATTTCAAAGTCACCCAGGCGGCTTAATAGCTTTCCTAAATGACTCAGCACATTATTTCCAGTTGTACAGTAGTCCATTACACGGTGCGTTACCATACCCATACAGGGCTTGGTCTCCCTCTCTTTCTGTCCTTCTGGCTCAGGCCTGGCATGTGTTCAACAAACCACTTGAGCCTGAATGCAAAATTAAGTCCGCTGGCTGTAACTTTAAGGACAGTTCGGTGTTTTTACTGCTTACCCAGGAGCCCCGGTTCTGTCGGTGACACCCGCAAACCCCCTTGCGAGGCAGGCTCTGATGGCAAGAGGTGACGGCTAAAAGTGTATTGCGTTGGCCACGGGCATAGATGTGGATGGAATGAGACAGAAAGAGGGAGATAAATAGAGGAGGAGGGAGCAAGAGAGAGCAATTAGTGGTGCTCTACAGCATAATCCCTAGGAGACAAGGCCCATCAATCATGTTACTAATCCTTTGTTTCTCAATAAAGATAACCATGCTGCAGGGAGTTAACATTTTCTTAATAAGTCATCCCTCTATAGTACACCTGAAATGTCAGATTGGCCCAGAATTATCTTTATCCTTTATGCATGACATTGAGTTGATAAGAGGGTGCAGAGACACAACGAACAAGTATGTTATTCCTCTAATTTTGATTGTAAGTGGTAGCTAGAGGTTATAGGAAGAGGAATAAGCGGTTTCCTCAATACATCCTCAACCTATGCGACAAACAAACAAAGCAGCATATTTGTTACTGACTTCACAAAGGGTTTTGGATCAGGCGCTGTTTCTGGCAGAGTTCTTCTATCAAAACCGTGGTATGACGCAAAGTGCCGTGCGGAACTAATCTCAACTTTAAGGTGACACATCTGAGGCAACGACCGACGGGAACGGCTTATATGGTTGAACGACATATGATGTGTGAGTTAGCTGAGGGGAGGGGCCTCTGTGGATCAGTTTTGTTTCAGTGAATCCCACAGATACTTCATCAGTTTGGGATCTAGTGAATTTGGAGGCCAGGTCAACACCTTGTGCTGTTCTTCATGTTTTTTTTTGAGTTGTTCCTAAAGCGTTTTTGTGTGTGTGCCTCTGTGCCTGCTGGGGACGGCTGCTGCCGTCAAGGAGTGTCATTGCTATGGGGTGGGGGTACCTGGTCTGGTCTAGGTGAGTGCTACATGTCTAAGTAACATCCACGTGAATGCCAGGTCCAAAAGTTTCCCAGCAGAACACTGAATTGTCGCAAGGTGGCCATTGTTGTTGGTGTATACTCCGGGGACCATGAACCTTTGTATCACATTTCATGGCAAACCATCCAGCAATTGTTGTGAAATTTTAGTCAGGACAAAATTGGTGGAGACTGGTGTAACATCCGAAGAGTCATATAGCTACCATGGTTATTAACTACCTCCTGGTCTCCCTCCTTTAGGGGAAATTGATGACATGTGGTTTGGGATAGAAGGTAAAGCAGAGGTTCTCCTTAGTCACACGCTTTGTTTGACTTGAATGAGGCATTTAGTCTCACGTTACAGGTTTTCAGTGAAGCAGCAGCTAACAATTGCTAACTTATGGCTATATAAACGGTGCTTTGTGTGCTGAGCAGTCCCTTCCCGGATAAGTATTCAAGGCGCAAACTTTCCAGGGATGGAGGTAAATCATTGCTAACCGTGCTCAGATATCTAATCAAACACGTTTAAGTTAGATTGAGGATCTAATTGCGAGCTGTACCTTTAAGGCACATGCTCTGGTGTTATTCAGTGAGAAAGCTCAAATATTCATTATGACAGCCCAAAGGCACTGCTTCAAGAATGAACCATCCTACTGAGGAGCATAAAGGGAATGCCAGGAGGCAAATAAGATATCTGTTTGGTTCCTAGATTTCCAAGTGATCGTGCATGTTTTCTGTTGAAATAACAACGTTTCCTTGAGAAGTCCGTAGTGGAGCAACCTTTGTAAAATCAAGTCACCTTCCAATCGAATGAATTCGCCGCCGACCTTGAAGGCATCTCCTCGCCCCAGCGCACTGTTTTCTTTTCTAAGATACTTCTCGCAGAGGCCGGCTCTATCCATCATGTTCCCTTGTTCACCTTTGTCTCGGAGACGACGTCCCGAGCCTTGTTTTTCTGCTCCCCATTTCTTTTTCCTGTCTCGCCATCATCCCCTTTCTCTATCATTTCAGCGGCCTCTTGGAGAAGTCAGCGGCGGATGTGTTGCCATGATGCTTCAAGGTCAAGAGTGCTTAGCTGGATATTAAAGAGACAGATGGGTGTAGAGACCGAGTGGGACGGCAACGCAATGCAATTATAACCCGTGCCCACTGTCCACCGCGTACACACACATACGGACACAGACAGCACGAGGGAGAGCGAGACCAACAGAGAGCGAAAGTGGGTGAGAAATAGATAGACGAGAGATCACTGCTATCTCAGAAACTCTGTGGAGACAATCTAATATCAGCATGAGTGTAAGTCCACAACAGTTAGAGCATGCACGCAGTCATGTACAAACAAATGTGTGCGCACACGTACGCACGCACACACGCGGCACAGAGATTGTCTGATAGGAATTGTAATGGCTCATTAAAGCACCAAAGTGATCCCGTGGATGGTTCCAGGAGGAGGAAAACAGAGTGAATGATTGATACAGTGATACAGAGTGTGCTCCCTCCACCAGCCCATTAGGGGTGATTTAGAGGGACTGTGGAGTGCAACTGGAATAGAAAAGAGGCTCCTTTCCCTACATTTTTGATTCCAACCTTCTCTGTGACTGATTGAGAGAGCGCAAGAAAATGACTATGTTTGTCACCATCATGAGATCTCACTGTTGCTCATAATGGAATTTAGCAGGGAGTGATTGCTCAGGTAACAGCCGTGACATAATAGGGGGTACAAATTGGGGATGTGCGACTCTCGGTATGCCTGCTTAATTGTATTTCAGGCCGTCGTGTGAGTTATGAGCAGCGCCGGGTCGCGTTGCGGCCGCGTGTCAGCGCCGGTGACAAACAAGACTGGAGTGAAATAGCAAAATGGCCAACAAAGAAATAGTCGTCTGACGGAATGGTGCATGATCAAGGCCAGGCGTAATATGCCCGGATTGGATGTTATTCACTATCACTAATGGCCGAGCAGCGAGGAGGCGCGCTCTGTGGTTTCATTAGTTTCACATGAGATGTTTCGCAGTTAAAATAGCGCATGCACACATCATCATAAATCTGAGCCTCCAATTGTTGTTATTTTCTACGCTGTAGCCTTCTTTAACATGCAGTGCTAATAGACTTTACTGCCTCATAACACAAATTGGCAATAATATAGCCCCTGCAGACAATTGATAGCATTGTCGGTCAGTACTGAGAATTACTTTGCTCTAAGGAACCTAACATCCCGTGCTGCCTTTAAAACTGGACTCAGGTTCCATCACACACTCAAACTCACACACACTACGAGGTTTGAAAATAAATGAACAGGATATTTTTTAGGTTATCGTGCCCATTCAGGGAAGATCTCTCAAGATGTAAACCAAACGGAGACTGTGGAGAAACGACTCGCTGTAAATCTACCGATCCACACTCCAGTCCAGTAGGGGGCGGTAACGCACCTGGAAGTTAGTTTGCCAAGACAGAAGAGGAACTAGCTTTTACTTCATAATACTTTTCAGTGAGAAAACCCAAAAGGTTAAATGAGCGTGGATTAAAGAACTGTAAAACAAACGACTGTATTCGAACAGGTCGTATTAAGAAGTATTGTAGCTATTGTTAGCCTTTAGGGCTCATTTCCTGGCAGACTAATTTCTCCCATATAACTTTGGTGTTATTTGGAGTCGTTCGGATGATATTTAGAACCGCGCATATCCATATAGTGGGAGTGACTGGGGCACCGAAACGCAGCCTCTAAATAACACATTATTTGCCGCGAAACTTGTTCATTTTAACAATATTTTATTCTGATACACTAGTGCTATTCCCCGTTGAGTACAGAGTTACCTGTTATCTATTCGCGGACGTGCCGTTGAGTACAGAGTTACCTGTTATCTATTCGCGGACGTGCAGCGGTTTATTGTTCTTTGGTCAGCTGTTCCTCTCTCTACCTCCGCATCCTCCTTTCAGCAAGCTCCTCATCCGTATACTGTGGCTCAAAACGGTAAGGACGTCCATCATAAACAAAGTCGTCGTCCACAACCTTAGAATTGGAAAAATATTCAGCCATGTTGCAGAAAACTAGCAGTAGGAAATTACAGGTAATCAAGCCACGCGGGGTGCGCGCGGCGCTCAGAGATGACATAATCAAGGTCAGAGGTTAGTAGGTTAATCTACAGACCCCGGATGATGATAACAGGGGAATAGCACTAGTGTATCATAACAAAATATTGGTGAAATGAACGAGTTTCGCGGCAGATAATGCGTTATTCAGAGGCTGCGTTTCGGTGCCCCAGTCACTCCCACTATATGGATATACGTGGATCTAAATATCGTCCAAACGACTCCAAATGCCAAAGTTATATGGGTGAGTAAACAATCGTATTTTATGCCAGAAATAAGGTCCAGGTTGTAAAAAAACGGTAATTCCCCTTTAAGGACAGTTCTGTAAACGTTCAACATTTAACCTGGACCAATCTGAATTTCCGTGCCAATTATTGTGAGGTGTCTGGTGATAAATCGACCCGAAACACCTGTTGTCGGAGCCCGTCGTCAGTTTTTTCCTCAAGTGCTCATTCACTACTACTTTCACTGCCTCACCCAAAGTCCTTTGTTTTCATGCCAAAAATGGAAATGACTATTGTGCATTGTAACTGCATGTTTACAGTAAATTTTCTTTCATACTATAAAACGCCTACATTTTTGTTCAAACAAATTTTACGACTACTTTTGAACAGAAATAGTGGTTTAATTCATGCTCAGACGCGGTAAAGACATAAAACACATAAATGCCGACCATTATGCACCAGAGACCCTTTCAAGTATGTTCTGAAACTAGTTAAATAGCAGTAAGGACCCTGATTTCACCCGCACTTTTGTGTTGAAATGTTCACTGTCACAGCCCGGAGACGAGTATTGTGGGACACGGAGCGCTGTGACATTCACCGTAACCCTTCGTCTGTTACACTGTCTGTAAAACAAAAAGTGTGACCACCGTTTGTATGAGCTGTAGATAACCATAACAATAGAAACCGAGGGATACGCAAAGCAGCCGGCGCTTTTAGGTTCTGCCATGGCTGATCTTCTGGGATGGCTTTAAAGTGGAAATATTTCCTGTAAGGGGCTGATTTCCTCACAGGCGTCACTCTTGATTTGGTCCGTGATGGCTGATATTAATCGGCTACATTCGCACGGAAGAGAGAACATTTCTTCTTAATGCTGTGATGCTGGTAAAGTTCCTCGCCCAGGGACACATGCACAAAAAGAAACAATTTACATTTGACATACATGATGCACAGGCAAACATATGCAAAGGAAGACGACCCTACATGAATATATTCACAACAATCAAATCTCTTTATCATACATTTGTCTATCATGTAGCTCAATGAACCTGCAGACAAAGGAATGATGGATTACACGCTCCTAACAGTCACATTTGTATTTTAATCTTAATAACACGTTAACTTTATCTGCCCCCAAACTTACTTTTAATTCACAGTTGGCCAGTTGAATCTTCACTCTCGGAGGAGGCTTGATTCAAACAGTGATACTCATTTGAATGAGCGACCTCCATTAGTGATCACAAGAGCAGGATCAGGCACGGGACGACCCCTTGTCATCATTTACACATAATGATAGAGACGTCAACGGCATGGAGTCCCACATGAGTCCACATGATTGTGGGCAGGCGAGGAAACGGCAGCGCTGCGAAATGGAGCCCAGCTCATGCTGAGGCAATTGAGACAGGAAATGGGGGTCGCTGTGGGGTCATGGCATCCAAACTCAGCAATCTGAGGATTTTGTATTTCCCACAATCCCTCACTCACCCACCCATCCCTGCTGTCACACACACACGCATGCACACGCGGCCCGGACCCACCATGCCTCCCGGTCCTTTATCCCCCGGAGGTGAGAGTGTGATATCAACCAATCTGTTCCAACCACCCCCATAACCCTAACAGTCACATCAGCACCACCCCCGGTCCTCACAGCTCCTTCCTGCTCCTACCTAATGCGCGCCACGGTGGAGCGACAGCCACACCAAACACACCGCGGCGAGCACTGGCCCGGCACTCGCAAAGAGGGTCAGGGGGAAGGGTTAACTGGACCGAAACGAGAGAAGCGGGACTGGACTGGAGTTCGACCGGCACACGCGTTTTAACAACTTTTTCGCCTCCGCCGCTACTTCGGCGCATTTTTAAAGCAGCGGTGGGCAAGTTTTATGTATTCGTATTTGCTCAGAGGTGATAAAAAACGGGCGGCGGACACAGATGAGCGGGATAATATGTCAGTAACAGCGGTGGCCCCTGTTCTCATTTCAAAGTGAAATGTGTGGAAACTCATCTGACCAATGATTCACATTTTGAGGCAAAAACTGTGACTACTTAGCCAGCGGGAGGCCAGCAGGGTTTTAGGGCATGTCATTTCTTGTGTTACTTTAAAAATTCCTCCTCTTTCACCAACTTCTGACCATGAGATGAAAAAAAAAAAAAAGAAAAAAGAGGCTTTAAATTGATGGTGTTAATGCATTCAACAGTATGGCCTCTTCGCTGAAGCCTGTTTTAATGAAATACTTCTCGGAGGAAGAGCTCATTAAAACAAATGACCAGTAAAGGGAAAACCTGAGATATTGTCCATTAAAATGACTGCCGTAAAATTAAGAATAAATTATTAACCGGACAATTAAATGAATAAATAAAGCCTTGAATGCATTTCAAGCTTCGGTATTAGATTGTTTCCATGTTGCCGATGATTTTGGCGGAGGGCCGCGTTTGGATAATGTCCCACATTTAACAGCCCGAAGTCGGCTCCGTCTGTGTATCAGCGAGCCCGTTTATCAGTTTAACAGTAGTTTCAACATCTCCTCTGCGAGAACCATGGGAGAGGCGATGAGAGGAGGGGCGCGGGGAGGCGGAGGGGGAGGCAGCCATGGAGGCGATGAAGCAGAGCTCAATTTGGACATCAAACACAGAGGGAGAGATGTGAAGGCAGTGGCACGTGTTCCCGAGATGTCAGGAAGGAGCGGTGTCCTGACTCCATTTCCAGCCCTCCCGTGGGAATCCCACGCATGTTGCAACAATGTGGCAACAGACCTCATCCCATTACCCCCGAGGCTCTTTACCCTCAATCTGCTCTCGTCTCGAAAAACTGACAACTTGACTGTATTGAACTTGTTCAAAGGGCCTCCCGGTTCCTGGAAGGATGAGAAATTAATCATTTCTGTGTCTTTGGAACTCTGAGAGTTGTACAAAAAAACACAGGGACACATAAGAAAGTCTTTTTAATTTCCGACTGTTCTGAGTTATTTGCTTCTGAGTCCGCTGCATATCAAGCAGATAGATATCATACGGGACAGGAGCAAAAGATCTGAAAAGTCTAGTAAAGTTGTTCCTCGCTCTACAAGTGCCGCTGGAGTCTGGACCTTTTTCCAATTTCTGTTCCTCCTCCGTGCACCTTAGTCGAAGGTAAAGTTGCACCAGAAATAAAAAAAAAAATCTGCAGGATGTCTAAGGACTCAAAGGAAGGATAAAATGTGGAGGCCACACATGCATCTGTTAAGTAAAATAAACCTATTATAGTGACTTAAATCAAATATGCAGTCAGTAAATCAGTCATGTTTGTAGTTTGAATGCTGGAACAGAAGAACACAAGATAAACCAATGTTCTGTTGAACTAAAGCTCAACTCAGCTAAGTCGAACCAAAGTACAGAGAGAGAGAGAGAGACTGCTCAGACACCTCTCTGGGGCCAGTCTGATCTGGGCTATCCGATTACAAGTGACCAGCTTTAGGTACGTGTGTTCAGACCTGGCGTTAACATGTGTCTCCAAATGGATGCCCAGATCCGATTTCAGTTTTGCGCTATGTATGCAGATAACGCCCCGACATCATCTGGGGCTTCACAGAAAATATTAACAGCTACTGTCTCTTATGGCTCTCTATCGCTGCTCCAGAACCGAGAACAGCGCTCTTTTATGTGTGCGTCATGACTTTAGCACATGCGTAAGGTTGTTATTTATTTGTTGATCTCCGCTCAGACGTGCGCAAAACTCAGATTATAACTCCAACCCTGGAAGTTTCCGTACGTACCGTAATCTCCGGTAATAAAGGTAAATAAAGACATGTTGATGATTGAGGAAATAGTAACGTAACCTCACACGGTATCTCGTACACCAACATGACCGCATCAACAATTAACACACTCATGTACTCATGTACAATACTTTCATTTGTAAATTCCTGCTTAGATTTATTTTCTATTTAGTTAACAGCTACAAGGACAGGACACTTTTAAAAGCTCTCTTCACTAATGAACAGACATCTCTTACGGTGCGTTTTCCTTTTCAGACGGTCATTTCTAATAGCAATTGAGGGTTTTTTTGAATGGATGAATAAATGAGACAAAAGTCCGCTGACGCAGGAGAACCCCTGTTGAGCATAGGCGGTCTTCAGTGCGACTCAGGACGCATTGGTTGACCAAGGCCACCTCCAAATGTGGTCAGAGATCGGATCTCTCAAACGTGATCTCAGTGCGTCCTGGGTGTGTTCACACCTGTCTTTTACGTAATCGGATCGCCCAGATCGGATCTTAAAAGGTCTGACCGCGCCCTTAGATATAGGTTAGCAATCAATCCAGGTGTCAGCTGACATCACTCCTAATGAGCTACATCCCAAACACCAACAAATGAGGAAGTAGGACTTGAGGCCGGAAGCCATCAAAAGGCGCAAAAGGGAAAAAAAAAGAAAAGCTTGCATTACTTTTGCAGGGTTAAACATGCGCTTTAACCTTTTACTAATTCCCACTGCAAATTGACTAAACTAATAACTGTTCACATGTTATTAGCAGATGCCGGATGCCTAATCCTTTTCATTTATCGTGGGTGCAGATGGTGCAGGCACTCCCATGCAATAAGAGCTAGGGGGAACACGGAGAACAGTTAGCGCAGTCATGAGAGGCGATAATTGTAAGTTGCACTTCTTTAATTGTATTTTGGAAAAACAGCGGGAGGGTTGCATGTAAGCGGAGTAGCCATTATCACCAGCTGCATGTTAAATGAAGGAGGCTCAGGGATGCCAGATCTATAAGCTTTTTAATGATTGGTAAGACATGGTTTCCGGATCGGAATGAATATGGAAAAGATCTTTATCCACGGGTGGACTCAAGGTCACCACTGATCTCCTGTCCCTGGGGTGCTTACCGGGAACTTTTTACAAGGCGCAAATGATACCTCCTACCCTGCTCTGTTTTGCATAGCCAGCGTGGCGGAATGTGACACAAGTCATATCATTTATCATCATATCTCAGGGTGTAATTAGGAATAAACGAGGGAAAGGACGTTCAATGTACATTCTATACTGCATTCAGAATTAGCACTTGGAAAATGCCCTGCAGAGCCGATTCAAGCCTCTCCCGGACTGAAGAAACATAAAAAGCAATTTGTAAGTGCTGCAGAGTTTCTAAACCTTGGGGTCAGGATATCAAGTGGTGCTGTTAGACGTTTCAAGACATACAAACATATATAGGAGGGGCTTTTTTTTATATACATAGCGCCTTAGAAACAGAAGGGCAACGTGATGGGTTTCACAATAGCCAGAGAAGTTCAGCTTTATTCCACTTTATTAAGGCAAATTAATTAACAGTATCAGTATCATGTAAATGTGTCAGGTTTAGCCAAAAGCCTAATTTCCATTTCAGTCCCTGGACAGGTTGATCCTTATACATAAAAAAAGGGAAGACAGGAGTACGATGTTCACTGCATTAAAAGCACATTTAAAGTCTCGCTGACAAAGAAAAAGAGATTTTTCAGAAGAGGAGTTAAGATGTTTAAACTCTCGAAAACGGGAATATAAAAGTATGCCGCATTCAAATTCACATCACAACCTGACAGCCCTAATTGGGGTCATGAGAATTTTGGGACCCGAAAATGGGGTCACGGGCCAGAGAGGGCTGAGAAATGCTTCGCTAACGTGTCCCAGGTGGAGCAGATCAATCTACCTTAAAGTGCTGCTAAGTGACCTAAAAGAATTTGTCCTATATATTCACGCAGACTTTTTTTAATCTTTGCTCTTTTCTTGTCTTCGAAAATGATTTCAATCACCTTCAAGGGACGCAACTTCTGGCGTCCCTCTCGGGTTGCAAACACCTGTATTGTGTGTACCCTTACGTGCTGCGTGAGATTAAAGTGCCGGCTCTATGTGTATGCAGAACGCAAAACAGATTACATTCATTTTTCAAATGAGCCAAACTGTCAGTGATTGATTTTCGAAGGAGCCACTCCAATAATGAGATCTGTGTTTGATGCCGCTGACCAGTCTTCCCAGTGACTGATGCAGTGATTGAGTGTTGTCACCCGCACCTTGATGAACATGTCACCGCGGCGGCTGACAGCCTCCGCCGCCACCTAATGCCGCCGCCATCCGCGAGTCACTCACCTGATTTACCGCCGCGATCGCTCCGCTTGTCCTCATCATTTTTTAAAAGCTCCTGAAGTGTCATTTCCTGTGCTATGCTTGACTTGAATCTGAGGAAATGAAGCCTGAGAGAGGTGAATTATTACCCACGGTGACTTTTAGACTAATTGAGACCATTACGCTATGCGGCACGGCGAAGTGAGAGTGCCGACTCCGGTGGCGAAACACCCGGAGCGCGCTCGCCGTGTCCCCCCTATCCTCCCTCCACCCCCCTCCAAAAAACGGCGCCCTAATTTGTCAGTTAACCTTAAATGTCAAGGTGAAGCTGCTGGTGAAATGCAAAGGTTGAATTTAAATTAGTTGCATGGAAAAAAAAAAAAAACATGCTCTCGTGACCCCAATCTGTACAGTTCATGGTCTGTGTTTAGATTTGCTTTTTAAATGGGTTATGTTTAATTATGAGCGACCCTAAGGCTGCATTGCTTGGTTAGTTCATTCTGTTAACAGTCCACCATGCAAGGATAGGTGTCTAATCAAATGTCACAGTTCACTTGTGGCTACAGTGACCTGCATCATTCCAGTTTGCAGTAGGAGGATCCTGAACAGGGGCCACTGCATTACCATGATGTATGGCGGCGCGTAAACCGCACAGCCTCCCGAAATGGGATCCATCCATGTAGTCTTGCCAACAGATAATACATGGGAGGCTGTAAAGAAGATTTCATCCCTCTGAGTGTGAGTGAAAGAGGAGAGAACAGAATGAAGCGGAGAGCAAAATGGAACCCAAATCCCCCGAGAATAATATGGAGATCTGCCTAACATAAGATCCTTGTGGTAATGCAATTTAAGTTAGAAGGAAAAAATGTCAGGGTAATCTCATCAGTCCGTCAGAGAGAGGGATGTCAGACGTAGCCTGTGGCGAGCCTCCAGCAGGGCCGCTTCTATCCTCCACTCACTCTCCCCCTCTCCTCTGCCTCCCCTCCTCCTTTTCTTCCCATCTCAGAGCCTTTGCCGTCGCTGCGCTGTGCCTCCGTCCTCTGTCAATGCCTGTATCCATGCAGACCTTTGCAACGCCACCCAAATCCTAGGGATAAAAACCGTGCAACATCAGAAACAAACTAGGGCTTGTAAACAAAAATTTGCATAAGGAAAATAGCGTCGCCGTGTCGAAGACTGACAGATTATGCCTCTGGTGCCATATGTGGAATGTCGTGGGGTCAGACCAGTATGAGTATAATATAGTCTTGCAAGGGAAGAGTGCGATGACATGCGAGCAAAACATCCTGTCTTTCTGATGTTCCTTAAAGGCACGGCCGTATGGAGATCTGTAAATCAGTGGCCCCTGTAAGCTGCAGGGCGTAGAAGGGGGGGGGGGGGGGCGGCATCGACATCCCTACAGTGGACTAGAGGTAGCGGGTGGGGGTGGACGTGGGGCACACTCAGACAGGAGGAGGCATCTTTTTGCTTTGGGAGCCTTGGGGGGGCGCTTGCTCTTTGGTCCCCAGCCTGTTGGGGAGAGCAGCTCAACGGGGACAAAACCACAGCAGGGGCGGCGTGATGCGGGAGTCTTTCTTACTTAAACCAGTTCCTGAATACAAAACAATATGCTCCTCTGCTGCTGCTGCTGCTGCTGCTGCTATTGTTTTCTCCTTTTTCTTCTAAAAAGTTATTTAACCAATTTTAAAGTCTTTGACTGTTGTTGGGATATGCTGACTGCAGTCTTATTGGAAAAAGGTTGGCGATCCATAATTGCTGTCAACATCCTCAGATGTGATGCCGGAGGACACTGGAGGGTGTGGAAAAGTGGCTGTGCAGCATATCAGAGAGGGAGATAAGGCCAGATTGTGGTGTATTGATTCTAGATAGACATCTACTCTCCTGCACAAGCTTGCTGGTGCGCTCTCAAGAAGCTGCAGAAGACCTGATAGGTTTGGATGCGCATGCACCCACCCCATCCCACCTCCCGCTGATCAGATCTGTTATTCTGAAAGCCCGGCTGGAGCAGTTATAGTGGTTTTTGTGCAGGCTCGGATTCACTTAAGGTCGACACGGGGAGCGCTCAGTGTGTCACCGGCGTGAACAAATGACTGCCGCGCTGTTTAGTCGCTGCTCGCAATGATCGGTGCCGTCTATAGATTAAACCTACTGTAGACGGGAGAAGGATTCTAAAACCGCGTTCACACGTGTTCCTTCGGAGGTTCGATAGTTTCTGTATCAACACATTAAGAGGTGGGCTTAATTCCTGGAGTGTGAGGTATGAATCAGGATGCACTATTTTCAGCCTTTGAAGTCAGATAAATAAAGCACTGAATTGATCCATTTCCACATGAAACTTGTGAAGAAGGCTTGACTATATAAATAGAAGAAAGGCTCTTTGTATCAGAAACAATGGAGCTCTGTAAAGGAGCCAAAAACCTCGCGGTTCCACAGTCTACTTACATTAAACCATGCATTTGACTGATAACCTTGGTCATAGGATTACAGAAGCATCTTTGTTACCGAGCTGTATGTGTTATGAACAGTTTTACTTGTTTATGAGGATTTTTTTTTTCTTCTTCACATCGCATCCATTGTTGTTCTTCGTCGAACACAAACACATCCAATTGTGGATCTGCTGGCGCTTTGCTCTTCTGGGGCTCCATTAGCAGCTATTACTCCAGATGGTCTCATGGGCGGATCAGAAATGGAGCCAAAGGTGTGTGGTAAAGAGCACGAGGGAAACATATTAAAAGGAAAAAAACAAACAAAAAAAACATTTGGTTTTTGGTTGACACCCTTGTCAAGACCTTGTCCTTCGGGGCGTTCGTTCCAAAATGTTGGAGGGAAACTTGTACAGTCACTAAGTTCAGAAAATGTAGAAGTTTGCTTGCTGTGAAGACATGTTTAGTGTTTGAGGTTCTTTTACGAGCCAGATGAGATTGAGATAAAGTATTTAAGGGGTGTACAGTGCACCTGTTGGTTATCAGTTCCTCTTTGTGTCTGAATAGACGGTACCGGTCGAAACTTCATTTTGATTCATAATAGGTACACACTGTATATAAACCAATCAGGCGTAACATCATGACCACCTTCCTGATATTGTGTAGGTCTCCCTTGTGCCTCCAAAACAGTTGTGACTTATCAGAGAATGGACATGGGCCTTCTGAGGGTGTCCTGTGGTTAGTGGAGGCCTTTGGGTCCTATGAGTTGAGGGGAGGGGCCTCTGTGGATCATCCCACAGATACAGTTTGGGATCTAGTGAATTTGGAGGCCAGGTCAACACCTTGTGCTGTTCTTCATGTTTTTTGAGTTGTTCCTAAACCTGGGGATGGCTGCTGCCATCAAGGAGTGTCATTGCTATAGGGTGGGGGTGCCTGGTCTGGTCTAGGTGAGTGGTCTAAGTAACATCCATGCGAATGCAAGGTCCAAATGGTTTCCCAGCATAAGATGGTCAATGGTATTTACTTCTCCTGTTAGTGGTTTAAATGTTGTGGCTGATTGGTGTACAGTATCTGCACAAAGAACATTAACCAAACCAGCCGCAGAACCAGTCATAGGACCTATTAGCTTTTTCTCTTGACTGCCTGCCGTGAGTCTGGAACTTGCTTTGTTTACATGGGACACAAATATTTCACCAGTCAGGATAAAAATGCCATACTTCACCACTTCAACCAGAACAGAAAGGCCCGATCAGGAGGAAATCTAAGTCCTACTGAGAGAGATTGTGTAAACCGTTGATAATCTGCACAATAGGAAAATATTAGCTCCTAATAACCATGTAAACCCATGATTTGGCTGCTGGTCTCTGGTTTGAATGAATCCATTCTTTCTGTTCGCCCCATGTGAGGTAATCATCAGATGATGAGTGTCAAGCAGAGGGACGGAATCATGGGGGCAGCAAAACAACCAGTTGTCCAAACAAGTCCAACCAAAGGCCACGTGGGATCTCCTTCTATTGATCTACAAATGTTGTCGATAAAGCTGGGGGCAAAAACTTCTTCCTCCTCCTCTTCTTCTTCTTCTTCTGTCATATTTCAGGCAGATTCGTTGCTCCATATGTCAAAAAAAAGTTCAATTTCTTCCTTTCTCTTCATTTTGAGTCATGTAAACACAAATATCTGATATAAAAATATTTCATAGGGCTGAAAATCGACTGACAATTGCACTGATGTAGCTGCAAGAGGTGAACATGTGTCCCTGATTAATCTCAGACAAGGATGCCATTTACAGCGATGCTGCAGAAATATACAGAAAGAAATATTACTTAGCGTTGGATGTTCTTTGTTGGCTTCTGTTGCAAAGTTATTTTATTTGCGTCTTCAGTAACAGTTATTTATCCCTGCGTCATGCTGCAGTATGAACAGTCCGTGTCTCTGCAACATATTGTAACAGCTCTGAGAAAACAGAAACCATTAGTCTTTCACTTTCCCTCCATGTGCTTTCTTCCTTCCATCCCATCTAACTTCTCCACACACCAACCGCACTGTACGCGCACACAAGCCAGTTTCGGCGACACGCACAATGGCGCGCATTCAAAACCAGAACAGAAGAGGGGCATTTTTCTCTCTGTGGGTGAGAAATGGAGAAGACACTGCGGTTTTGTTGTGCCGTTGCCCTCTTTTCTTCTCCTCATTTATTCAAAGCTGTAAGGCAGCAGTCTGGTGCCATCAATCTCAATCGGCCTGCACTTCCTGCGCCGCTCTGATTGGATGTAATGATCTCCGGATGTCACTCCACACACTGATATGTTTCTCCCTGTGACCCATCTGCTTCCCTACTCTGCCACGAGCAGCCGGGCGGGGTGTTTACGGTGGACACACAGGCGGGATCCTCCCACGCTCCGTTCACTCCACCACCGCCTCGCCATGCTGTGCTCGCATCTTCCCTCCTCGCCGTCTCTTTTGTGCGCTTATTGCTTTTGTAACGAATGCAAAAAAAAAAAAAAGAACAAAAAAAAAACAAAAACACCCAAACATTTCAGTTTCATTACATTTCGTTTTGAGTGCAGCAAATCCAGAATTAAGAGTGGCACTGTGGTTGATGAGCAAAAAAAATAAAACCTTCACAATTCAATCATCGTTCTTAATCATCATATGAGCTCAATATTTATATTTTTAAATGTTGCTCATCTGTCTTTCAAAGAAGCAAAATGATCAGATCTCTTTTTAGCGAAGTCAGGCATGTTACTGACTTGTTCTCTCTTCATAGATGGCACTTACACCGATCAGGCATAACATTATGAGAAGTAAATAACATCGACCATGTTGTGACAATCCAACATTCTGCTGGGAAACTTTTGGACCTGGCATTTACGTGGATGTTACTTAGACATGTACCACCCACCTAGACCAGACCAGACACCCCCACTCCATAGCAATGACACTCCTTGATGGCAGCACAAGGTGTTGACCTGGCCTCCAAATTCACTAGATCCCAAACTGATCAAGTGTCTGTGGGATGCACTGGAACAAGCCTGATCCACAGAGGCCCCTCCCCTCAACCCATAGGACCCAAAGTCCCCCACTAACAACATTCTGTTGCCACACACCACAGGACACCCTCAGAAGCCCCATGTCCATTCTCTGATGAGTCCCAACTGTTTTGGAGACACTAGGGAGACATACACAATATCAGCAAGGTGGTCATAATGTTATGATTGATCTGTGTATGTTTCACAGGAATGTCTTGTAGCTAACAGTGCGGCTGTGTCAATATCAGTCTCCCATGTCATGCATCACCTAGTGTCATGCACTTGTGTTTGTATCATGTATACATGCTGCATATAGGCTTCCTTCCTCCCTTCTCTTTTGCCCCTAGAGTGTTGACAGATCAGGCGGTTTCACTCCCAGTTGGACGGTTTTCGGGTGGGTGAACAAAGGTTGTGCTGGTTTGGGATAATTCTGTCTTTTCTTAATTACTTTTTAATGCTGGTTTAAAGCAAAACTAATGTGCATTTACTCTCCCTGAGACACTGCATGTTTGTGCTGCTTGTGCCACTTCCTAGTAGCTAGGTGTGAGTGGTCGGCTGCTGCAGTTAGTTGATGGATGATTTCTACGCTTCAACTGCATTGTTTGTTTTTTTTATGATGGACTACTCTAGTGTAAGCAATCTTGGTGGTGAAAGTACTAAACAAAAGTTGTCTGTGTGTTTTGGTAGTTTTTGAACAGCTTTTGGGCTGGAAACCATCAGCTGTATCTGACAACACTGTGTCCCACCTTCCTTTTTCATTTCTGTTTAAGACCGGCCGGCCTCAAGCTGACCGCCCCCTCCAGCTGTGAAATAGCGGTTAGAGAATCAGCTTTGGGACTGTGAAGTCACCGGTTAAATCCACTCTACGTGCATGTCTGAGGTGCCTTGAGCAAGCGGACAAAACAGACTGCTCCCTGGGCACCTTTCATCCTTGCCCACTGCTCCAAGTGTGCTCACTTAAGCTGGGTTAAATGCAGAGAACCAATTCCTTTTACACATACAGTGTAAACATGGCAAATAAAGCTGATTGGATTTAAAGTGATAAGAGCTGCTCGAGGTTTCTTTGTGTTTAAATTGAGCTTTCTTGCCACTGCCTCCTTGGAGCTCGCTCCTGGGGTTTCAAGCGCCGGCTAAAGTACCTTGAGACAATCTGGATTTGTTATTGACGTTATATAAATAACGCTGAATTTAATTGAAAGCACATTAGCGCGAGCCGTCCCCGAACTCATTCATATTGCACTGTGCGGCGTCAGCAGTTTGAACAAACTGCCTTAACACGAGAGCCTGTGAGAGTGATCTCGGCGATTTGCAGCCATGTTGGAAGCGTAGCAAAGGGTCGAGCAAGCAGTACTCCGTGGAGCACGGCTAGTTTTTAAATGGACAAGGTTTAAAGACCCTGTAGAACAGTCGACAGCTGTGACTGCAACCTTTCCAAACACTGTGGTTGAAAAAATCCATTTCTTTCACCTATGTTAGAGGATATTTTTGTGGAAAAAGTTTCCTGTGACCTCGTTTTTTTGGTAATATACTCTTGTAACCTTTTTAGAAAATAGCTCAAAAGATGTGCCACTGTGTGTCTGTAACGTGTGAACAATAAACTCGGTTACTCTCACTTATTTTATACCTTTTTACAAGGCTTTAATTAAAGTTAATTCATTAATTTCCTTTTCCTGTTTCAATGCAGTGAAAAGATAATGATAGATGAACAAACCCATTCATGTTCCTATTAGTCCTGACACTGTATAGCTCTCTAATTACGGTCCATTTTCTTTGACCATCAAATTGGAGCCTTCAAATTACTCAAATCGTATTCTTCTCCGAGTAAACGCTAAAAACTAAAAACAGAAACGCTCAGCTGTGTGTTGTCTGCAGACCAAAGCAGACCCCGTGTAAGTCAGCCTAAGTGGTTTTTGGTGAGGATCAGATAGCAGTCATGTTTCTGAGATTAGGAGGGGAGAAAAGGCGCGTTTCTGTGTAAACCAAACCCCCAAGAACACACATTAGCGCGGCGAGCAGAGTGCAGGCGAGACCCGCGCAGAGAAAGGCGAGGCATTAGCGGGACAACGGTATGAGGATCGCGATAAGGGCGCCGAGAAGTCAGATGATACCGATCTGTTTTGTCTGACTTTCTGCTTGACATGTAGGAGCGGACAGTGGGCTGTATCACTGACACAGAGAGACCCTCGGCGTAGACACCCGAGGCAATGATCAGATAGGATGCCCTTATTGGCCAGATTAAACTCAAAAAATGCAGCAGCTGTACGAATCGCTGGTAACTGGAAGAGCTGAGTTTGGGCGTGAATTTATCCGGCATCTCAGATTCGCTGCTTAGAAAATGGTGCTGGAGTACTTTAGAGTGTGAAGTTACACCTACTCCCAAACAAGGAGGCTCCAGGGAAGGAGTGTAATGTTGCTGTTTCAGAGCACTCCCAACCTCAAAGAAGAAATGATAATGTGTTGCAGCATGGAGCCCGTGATAACTTAATTATCAAGGGTTGCATGAGGAAAGATATATACCAAAAAAAAAAACAAGTGAATAAATAGCTAAAAAGTATTCTGTCCTCCTTTTCCTTAGGCGTCGACTGCACACATCTTCATAATTTAAGTGCTGTAAATTCCAAAAGTTGTATTGTTGCAGGCATCTGCAGAAATTCTGTGTTCTCATTATTGATGGAGCGATCGCCTCCCCCGCAAGGTCAGTCACAAAAAAATTACTATATCAAAATGGCCATTTTTAATAAGCCGATTTCAAAACATCTCTTCTCCCGTACATTGCGCCGACGTTTCTCGCCTTCACAGCACTTTTCCCGGTAAACTCTTCGCGGGTCTCTGGACACCTCTGGAGATCTCTCAGATGTTAGCAGGAATATGACTCATTTTTCCCTGTTAAGAAAGCTGATGCTAAGTGCTTTTACCTCTGTGTCTAAACATAGAACCAAATATGCGCCACGCTGACAGTTTCCACCTGATTTACTTCTTTGATGGAGACAGGACCTGAAGATGCCAGTTAAAACAAGAAACACTGATCAGCTGAACAAGCACTTCCTTACAATGCCTGGTATTTGAGCTGTTTATCGAAACATATTCAAGACATAGGTATATAATCATTGTTGTCTTAAAGTGCAAACTCGCAAATTGGAAGAAAGGTGTAGGAATTACAACCACTTTCATAAAGTCAACTAGCTTGGTGTGGCAAGACTCAATCCTTCTGGTAGGCTAATGCGGCATTATTATTTCATTACTGGGCATGGTTCCATTGTTGACAGATACAGGTGTTGGTTTCCAACCCAACAGCTGTTGCCAAAACACGCATAAAGCTACCCAAACTATAAGATTGATGTTTTGTTTTGTACTTTAACCACCCAGACTGGTTACTAAAAAGCAATGCATTTGAAGCCTAAAAGTCATCCCACAACAAACCACAGCAACTGACCACCACGTCTACTCACATCTAGCAGCCGTGCAGTCATAGCTGACGTCATATCGTCCACTAACAGGTCTCTGAGGGACTGGGTGTCTCAAGAAGGAGTAAATGCACATTGGTTTTGTTTCAAATGAGCAACAGCCGTTAGAAAAACTGCCAAAATTACCCCAGATCAGACCAAATTTTGTTCACCCGCATAATAAAATTCACAACCGCCCAATTGGATGTGAAACTGCCCGATTAAGAGAAAAAAATACCTCTATTTCAACTTAACTCATCACTGCATAAAGCTGTGAAGGGTGCTGGAGCATAATCAGTTCCCAACAGAGTGACTCCAGACCAATTTTTCAACACAAACAAAATTGTGGGCAGGGAAAGTTTGGGCTGGCTTCCAGGCTAACAGAGAACTGCCTTTAAGGGCTCAATGGACTGCCTGAAATCTGTAACCCATGGACATCAGCAAATTATGGGTTTTCCATAAGTTTGCTAAAGGGCTAAAATCACAAAAATTGCGTCAGCGGAAAGGCCGAAAGATTTCATTTGGAGGAGAGCATTACAATCACAAACCCACACGGGAAAAGTCGACAAAAATGCATGTGCTTGCTTTTGCAGAAAACTAGCAATGTTGGTCCTCCGTGGTGTTTGGGAGAGCACAGATGATTTCATCATGCAGGCCAGTAGATCTGCAGGTTATGCACTGCTACAGCAGGACGAGGCTGAAATAGGTTCGTTAGAAACATTAGCCAGCTGCTGTAGTTTGGAGAGGACGTGCTTGTGTAACAGTTGCAGAGTTTCCATTCGTTTCTTAGCACTTAGCATCATGGGATATTTTTATACATACATATTAGATACAGTAGTACAAACTACATTTTGGACACTACAGCGTGCACTCAGCTCAGCATACGCATAAATCACGAAAATATTAACAGACAAAATCTGAAACAGTGACACCTAGAGGCCAAATTAAATAGAAAAGCGCAGACTGGACTGACTAAACACGTTAAACTACCAAGACTAATACATGCAGAAAACACTTACACATTAATCTTGCATTAGTTTCACAAGATACAGAACACCCCTTATGTAAGTCACTTCTAAATAAATATATATTAATGGTCAAAACAACACAAAACAGTAACAGCTTTGCTAGTAACCACTATGAACCAATGTTTACAACACAAATGGCTCCATTTTTGTAAAAGGCAATAAAATAGTACATCTTCTTTGCACCGAATCTACAGCATGTACACGAAGGGCATTTCCACACGAAACACGTAAATGTAATGGTGAATATAATTCACAGCCAACTATTTAAATGATAATTAGAATTCACAAAGGAAAACTGCAAATGTACAAAAGGTGCTGCTGCGTGGAGAAAAACACACACATCCTTGCCTGTGTTTGCGGCCTTAAGCTGGGCATAATGGTTAAGCAAAATAAAAGCTCTTGGGCTACTTTTTGTGCAAGCTAACACAACAGCCCACAGAGTCTCCCTCTCTCTGCATTTAAGAATGTGTGCATGTTTGTTTCTGATGATCAAAGCTTTGCAAAGTCTGTGCTCAGCAGGTAGGGGAGTGTGTTTGGTGAGCTTGAAGGAAGTGGGATCCACTTTATATACAAAACCTGAAAGTTTAGAATACCACCATATGGACATCACTGCAAGGGAATTCTTAAGTTAAGAAAAAGAAATACAGCGAAAACTCAAGAAAGAAACCAAAGCAAACAACCCACAGGCATGCATCTGAAGCGCATTCCTTTTATGGTTTTATTAATATGAACAAACATTGTCCTGTGTGTGTGAATAAAAAATTATTGTTCCAGGGTATCCATTCAAAGGACTGTCTCCCCAGACACTCCTCCCTTGATGCTCTAGCTTGACAGTGGACGAGCGCCCATAGTTGACACAGAGAGAATACGTTACAGCCAATAAAGGACAGGGGCTGACATGACCGCCGCGTCCCGTGCAGGTGCAGGAGCTGACACGCAACCGCGGCTGTTTCATAATTCATCAGATCTCACCCGAGAAATGAAACAGCGGTCCCTGTCAAGAGCATTTAATGCAGGCACGCCGTGAGTGAAGATGTCAACAATCTGTCAACTCCGTTTGACGCTCAACTTGTCATGGCTTCTGCCAAACACCTACGCAGTTAAGTGACAGAAAACAAAGGAGGTGTGGAGCGAGGCCGGGGCGAGGAGAGGAAAAATGAGATATGGCGTGACAGCTGCAGAAGAATGCACACTATTTAAAACTATTTTACAGTCACACCTTCAGATGGGCTTTACCGTTACCCTTCACATTTGCCCCATTTCCTACAAATGAAATCCAGATATCAGGTTTGACCACTTGTCCACTCATGAGTGAAATATGAACTCTCTCCTAAAGCATTTGAGCACTCTGTCCACAGAAAGATGGACTCAGCAGTGTTAGATAATTTGCCTCTCTGGTCAATTTGCCTCTGAGGTCCCTTTGCTATCCTTTGGCATAAAGGGATCACAGACCGGCTGGGTTGGTAAACATTTGCCTGCTGTCTGCAGTTTGCTGAAACCATGTCACATGATTTGCGGGCATTAAAGCTCACATTTTTTCCCCATTAAAGCCATTTTGCTTCAAAGTTGCCCAGAGCAGTTGCTGTGCTTCGGCAATTATCTTGACGAGGTTTCAGAATAGCTGTTTGCTTTACTCGCACATTGTTACGTCAGCTTCAAAAAACACCACGATCCGCAACTTATTTCTGATCACTATAAACGGAGGTATAAAAAAAAACATTTAATCATGAGTCTCCACTGCTGGAAAGCAACAACAAATACAATTATGGTTGCTTTTTATGGCAGGGTTTACTGATTTCCCAATTTGGACTGCAGAGGTAGCAACCTTGTGCTGGCTGAGGGAGAAACATGTGCTGCTGTGTGTTACTGTCTTTTTATTATAGGGAAATTGATAAGGAGGATGTGAGATCTCTGTTTTTATCTGCCACATATAAAATCATGCTTAGTCTATTAGGATAATATTGTGAAATCATCAATGCTGCTATAAAATTCTGGCTTCAAATGTGAAAAATTAGACATCAAAAACTGCAGTTTCTCCGATGGCCACTTGAGGCTGTTTCCGAAATCGAGTCAATTCCCATAGACCTCCATGTTAAAATGTCCAGAGGTTTTTTTCAGTAGAAATATGCATATATACAACCAGCTCTGAATAGATCATTTTCCAATTCCTGACAAATGTGTGGGAGGTGAATTTTTTCAAAACTAGCCCAGTTAAATTACATCAGGAACAAAGGTTATACATAATTGAGGTTGTGGCTGCTTTGAATAATCGTTGTAATCATAAAATCTCTATGCTTATGATCCACATGTAAAATCAACCCTAACGCATACAGATAATCTGTCAAATCATCAATGCTACAGTAAAATCCTGGCTTCTAAAGGTGACAAATTTGACTGCGTAATAAGTAGCGTTCGAGAGCCAAAAACTGCAGTTCCTCTAATGGCCACTAGAGGCTGGTTCCGAAATCAAGTCAATTCCCATTGACCTCCATGTGAAAATGTCCAGAAGTTTTTTCAGCAGAAATAAACATGTTTACAACCAGGTCTTGATAACTAATTTTCCAATTCCTGACAAATGTGTGGGAGGTGAATTTTTTCAAAACTAGCCCAATTAAATTATATGAGGATCTAAGGTTATACATACTTGGGGTTGTGGCTGCTTTGAATAATAGGTGTAATCATAAAATCTCTATGCTTACCATCCACATGTAAAATCAACCCTCACGGATAATATGTCAAATCATCAATGCAGGACTACAGATGGAAATTAACTTATGATAAATCTGATGTGCCTGTCTTTTCTTTTTTTCTTTGAAGGGATTAATGTAAGCGCATGCTGTCCTTAAACTGAAAAAAAGAAAAGAAGTTAAATCCTGGCTTCTAAAGGTGACAAATTTGACTATGTAATAAGTAGCGACCAAGAGCCAAAATTGCAGTTCCTCTAGTGGCCACTAGAGGCTGGCTCAAAAAATAGTGCCCATAGATCTACATGTTCAAATGTCCAACACATGTTGGACATCTGAACATGTGTTTACAACCTGGTGGGGAAAAAAACAGTTTTTGTCTCTATTGCTATTTTTTCCAATTCGTGGCAACTGTTGCTACATTTCTAAATAACTAGTCCGATTAAATTTTATCAAGGTCCAAAGTTATTCCTAATTAAGTGTGTGGCTGCTTTGATTGACAGGTGGGTGTCATCACAGGTTGCTAGCTGCTTAGGTGTCAGCCTTCACATCAGCTTTGCTCAGTCTCCACTATTTTTTAATTACCTGGGAGGATCTAGGTTATTTTTTTTTTTATTATTATTATTATCATTCCACCTTAAAAAGGCTGTTGCGGATCTAAATTCAGTCCGTAAATGCTCTACCGTGAGGCCTAAAACAACAACACTGGACTCCATGGATAAAGCCCCATCCACAACTTGGTACAGTCATTTGATTGTCGACAGTCAAGGCTCTGGATGCCTTGTGTCGGCCTATTTCTCACCCCAAATGTGAAACAAGCAGAACATAATAACTTTGCTGGTGTACGAACGTAGCTAGCTCTTCTTGCTGTCACCACTCTCTATTTGGGTTCACCCAACGCTCCAAGCCCACTGTCAGCATAGTGAATTTGGTGGTATGAACCAAAGTCATGGATGTCGTTTCCTTGCGTTAAATATTTGGGGAACTCGCACCGAAGTTGAGATTGCTGCAGCCCAAGTCACCTATCATCATGGTCTCTGGTCACCATATCACTGCTGGACATTTATTAAATATAGTAAGTCTATATTCCTATAACAAGTCCTAGCGAGATCAGAAAATCTCTGAGCAAACACTGATACAGCATGTACAATTCCTCTGCATTGCACACATTTTACTGGCCTATATTTACCAAGCACTTAGCAGTAAGATGCATGTGGCAGTAGTTCTCAGCAGGTAAAGACCTTATTTTGAGAGGCGACAGAGGATGATTCCCCTGTCAAATGTTCCTGGAATACAATTGAGGCCGTATTTTTTTATTTTTTTATTTTGAGCTATCGAGACCATAGCTCAGTGTTATACTTCCACGCTGCGATATAGCTTTCTCCAACTTAATGGTCACCGTGAAAAAGTGTGCCACTTAACAAATGGACCGCTTTGCTCAATATGCAATTAACCTATATCGCTGGATGGAAGTTTTCAGTTCACCAAGGAGAGTTTTGACAGAGTGAATATCTAAAAATGGCAGTATACTGTGCAGAAATCAATCCCCTTTCTCTCCATTGATTGCATTAAAAGCCTTTTTGGAGATTGATTACACTGAAAGCCTCCCTCCGCTTTGGATTACAGTTGCACAGTTCCAATCTCATTTTTTACAGTCCAAAGATATGGGCATTTATTCTATTACACCGCAAGGTGCAAAGCACGGAGCCCGAACATCAGAGACCACCCCTTTTTTCTAAGAATAACACTTTGTAAAGATAGCAGAACATCCGTTTGAGTATTGGGTATTGCCCTGCTTTCTCAGATAAGTGTTATCACTCTTGTCGTTCCCTTTCAAGATCAGTTTTCTCCCATCAAGATCAAAATGCGCTCCTCGTGAAATCTGAAAACAACCCTGCGAGGAGAAGTGATTCAACCTGTTCTCGACTACTCCCTGTTGTGCCGCTTTTTACAAACACTGATGATAACACACACAATTATGTTAGTGCAGCTCCAGCTCGCGTTGTGTGTTAGTATTAGTGAGTCTGGGTGCAATGCGTTGCAGCTCACAGGTCTGAAAACCCAAAGAAAACAAAATAAATTGCATATAGATTTCTTTGCATGCTGTAGCTCTCAATACTGCAGCCTTATCTCTGTAATGGAATATTTATCAGTAAAGAGCAAAAAAAATAGATAAATAAATAATAAAAGAAGAGAATATTGCCCATGGTTACTGAATGCATAAAACATTTTGTTATTTCCCGGTGTTTGTATATCGACAAATATATGATCAGGAATATTAAAGCTCGTGTGGGGGAATCCTTACTCAGCGCCTCGTGGAAGGAGCCATCTTGAGGGCAAACTCGGAGACAGTGTCCTTGCTGGACCGAGGCGTGATTCATTTATCTGTCACATATTTCTGCTGAGCACGCCACTATCTGCTAGTGGGATGTTTATGAATACATCCACAAAACGATATGAAGGCAATAACACTTCACAAGATCCGGGTTATTTCTCTGGAAAATCGATCAGATATGTCTCTTGGAATTGCATTTCTCTCACTCCAGAGTTGTTTAAAATTGTATGCATTGGACAGGGGCTGCAGCGGTGTGTACGGGGGGAGAGAGAGAGAGAGAGAGAAAGAGAGAGACATCTGGGTTTTGCATATGGCTGTGGATGACCTTTCCCTGGTCCGCTGCACTGCTTAGTACGGTGTTTTGGCAGACTTAGGTGTTGTTGCTGAATAGATAAGCGTTCATCCTGAAACCTGCCCCTGTGAGCTCTGGCTTCTCAGTACCATGCTTGCATTTTAAAAGGTTACTTCAGGATGCCAACTCTGAGTGTCCACGTTGCGCAAGGATCCTCCCCCATCTTGCTGGGGCAATCACCCTCCTCCTCCTCCCCCTCCCCCTCCTCCTCTTCTGGTATGTACAAATAGGATGTGGATCAGGGGGGTGACGCAGGACAAGGGACAGGAGGTTTATGTGTCTCGCCTTGACTGCCAAGTTGAGCCAGAGGACAGACAAATGAAAAGAGGCCCTACAGTCACTGGACATCAGCCCAGACTTATTTATGACTCCAGTTTGGCCCTAAAACATCTTTCCCATTTACTGTAAGTGTCAAAACAATGCCTTGTGATTATGCTATGGGTGCCTGTGCCTTTGTTTCTGAGGATTTCATGCACAATTCCCTCTTTTAAGGATAGAGACATGAGAAAAATCCTTCTGACATTTAGCCTGTCTGCACTTTTACAGATGGTTTGCTCGGCCTCCTGTCCCCCTAATGTTCAGTTTGCAGTTAAACCCTTTAAAGTTACACAACGATCCCGCTGAAAAAGAAAGTTTCATTCGAAACACTCAGATATAGTATTCAATCATATAGCCCCGGCTGTGGTTTTATTATGATATGTTGCACAGTGCTGCGTGTTGCCTTTGTTACCTACAAGGCGAGGCTCCTCTGCCTTCCTCGCAGTCCTTGTGTTGTCACTTGTTTTGTTGTGCTTTCCTTCCTTAATTGGAATTTCTGCCACACAGCAGACGGAAAGCTTGACAGTGCATCCGCACTTTCAGTTTCGCCTGAGTCCATCTTGTCACTAACTACGTCTGCACGGAGCCGGGTCCAGTCGGACTCGGCGAAGGTGTGATTACCCTTTGCTCTCTGGCGTTCAAAGGATTGAAAAGATGGAGGCAAGGGGGAGAAAAAAAATGCATTTATTATTTCTTTGAGGGCAGCTGAAATGGCGAACTTTTTACATCCGATGCATACTTCTAATTGCTGTTGTTTTTTTTATTTTTAGCAGCAATTTCCACATACAGCTCCCTAGGACTTCTGTTTATGTTTTTCTGCACACTAGAATAGGTGCTCATCCGTCTGCGTGCAGTCCAAAATATAGCGGTGCTCCAACCGGTAAATAAGGTTGCCTTTTTCAGATCATGAAAATACTTGAAGGGAAAAGGTTCCCATTACTGCAGGTGTATATCTTGCGTAGACCGAGAGAGTTATATAGGTTGCTGTACTTGGGCTTATTGTTATTCCTCCTGTCCGCCGCGGCCATCGAGAAATCCCTTCCTGATGCAATTCCAATGCAAGAGCTGAGGGACAAAATCCACTGTCCTCGTTCTGTGCAAATATGAATTTTAAAGTTAATCCCGGGCTAATATGAGGCTTCAGCTGTCTGGATTAGTCACGAGGGTACATTTCAAAGCTGCCGTTTTTTTTTTCACGACAGAATTTTTTGTGTCTTAATGTGCTCCAGTCCATACGAGCACAAAGATCCGACACGAAAAACGTAACAATTTTGGGAAAATACTCACTTGATTTGCGCGACTGAAGCTGCTGAACCCTCAAATTAGTTCAACGCCTCTGGATCGTGCCTCCCATTAGGGAATATTACTCAACCTGTAATAATGTTCTGTGTCTAAAGAAAACAAGCAGTTAAAGGAGTCAGCCCATGATCATGGGTTATTTTCTTAAGAGCCTGCCTTATAAACTAAGCGCATGACGTTTAACAGATGTGGCTGTTTACCACAGGGAGAGGCTGAGAACACGTAACCAACAAGATACTGTTATGGGACAATTTAGGATATCTGCCGCTTTGTTTAAATCTGTCTCTTTTTTGAGTTTATGCTCAAGGTTAGCATTAGACATGTGTGGGTGATTAGGCATGAGGTCAGGGGGTGTGCGGGTTATAATCTGTGGTAAGCGCGTTTCGCCAACAAAGAAGAAAAGAAGGAACACACATGTGGTCGTATAAACGCGCACACCTACCCCACAGAGCCATGACTAAACCTGCTAGATTACCCTCATCCCTGTTGGCTCTGTCGGCGCCGCTACTGGGAAAACCGGACGCCCTGTCCTGTGTGGTTGGCTGGCCGCCGTGCTGTGTGTGTCCTGGGGGTGCTCAAGTCACAAGGCTTAGCTGCTGCTGCTGCCGCTGCTGCTGCCACTGACCACAGCCATCTGAACTCCTTTCTCATTCTGACCCCAGGCAGCGCACAGTCTGCTGCTTCATTAGGTCACTCCACCACCTCTAGCTAGCGGGGAATTTTTAAGGCAGGTCCAGCCTGGATTACCATATGGCTTCTCTGGGTTATGCTGTCATGAAATATGAATCCAACACAGGCTGCTGCTCCTAACGCGCTCAGAAGTGTCGCATGCCCGGTTCAACACTGCAAGAACTCTGGGGGCATCGATGTTGCAAAGATTTCATCACGCTTGAAAGTCTGTGAGTTTTTTTGTATTGTGAGCCGGGCTGCGCCAAGTGTGTCCACATTGTTTACTTTGGCTCGCTGTCATTCCGGATAATTTTCACTTTCTTAAATGCACGGAAAATGTTGCAAGACACAAACGGGGAAATAACAATATGCTCTGGATGTAGTGAAACTAATCCAGAGGGGGGGGGGGGGGGGGGGGGGGGGGAGAGAAAATGATTCTCCAATACATTAACCGTCTTTTCTCTTTCCTCAACCACATCCTCAATCAGTGCAAATGAAATCCTCCCTTTGTGCAAAACTGCTGTCACCGTCCCACTTGATATGCAGCAAAAAGAAGACTTTTTTTAAAAAAACCGCGCAGGCAAAGACTGTGTCAAGGTAAGAAGGCTGTAAGGGGTCGGTTTTATTCCTTAAGGCCCAGAGGTGGCTGAAGTGACAGAGGCCAGATGGTGGAGGCTGCACGCCTGGGAGGAGAATACAGACTGACAAGAAAGCCAAGGGTCCACCATGATAAAGTGTATACAATATCTCAACGACACACTGTGTTGTTTTCTCTTCCCCGGAATATTAAAAAATGACAGATTTAGTACAAAGCGCCTTTCACATATTGTTTAAATTAAGCGTAAAAACCCCTATTATGGTATTTATTCTTATTTCGGGAGAGTTTAAATCACTGCACGAGTATAAAAAAAAAAAAACGAAGTAATGAAAACATATTTTAACACTAGAAGAATTACTGGAAACGAGTTGAATCGCCTCACCCATCTGGCGGATCGTCTCGCTCATCTGGCAGCACGTCTCACCCAACTGGCAGCGTGATGAAGAACTGGAGCTACTCCTGATTTACACTGATAAACTTCTGCAGCCCCCTGTTTGCCATTGCTGACAGGTGTTGGCCCCGCGCAGGAAAAACAATATCTCAGACTCCCGGCCCAAGCTTTGGGACAACCTTTGGGGTGTTGAATGTCACCATCTGTTGAAGACCTGCTTAGTTGAAGTCATTACAGCACGTGCGGGGAGAACGCGGCTCCGGCTCCCTCGCGGGGGCCACGGTTTATTGCACAGAAACTCAGGTGGGCCCTGATCTGATTCCAGAGGCTCAGTTGGCGATTGTTGTGAGCATTAGGGCTGACATTATCCACTTCTAATTGATGCACAAATAAAGAATTTCCCTCCCTCGACTGCTGAGGGGATTTACTGACCCAGCCGAAAGATTACACACAAGTGCAGGCTGGTAGTGAGAGTCAGGTATTCTCATTAAGTAGTGAGAGTCCAGAAAGTGAGTGCACAGTAACTACAGAATTTACAGCATTAGAACAAATAATAGTTGAAGATTTTTGACATATTTTCTCCTTTTATAGGAGCTTTAGATTTACTGCATCAATCTATCAACCCATCAACACAGCAATGTCACTATGTCCTAAACATTAGTGCTGCCGTCCACAGGTTGACTGGTTCAGTGGTTGCCCTCGCCTGACCAAGTCTCATTGGTCGGACACGTTGCTGTCATAAGGAGGACATTGCTAAATCAGCAGACCTGCATTAAGCCTTAGCCGTCTGCAGCAAAAGGGACAGACTTTGAACTCGGCCCATCTTATTTAACGCTTGCCGAGCGTTTAGCCGGAGCCTGCTCGAAACTGATCGACGCCGTGTCAAAGAAGTCATTTGGGCGTGGCTGCATTTTGTTAAAACTGACCGTGTCGAGTGTGAACAGCCACAATTGACGTGACGTTTCATCGAAAAACCTCTCTCCTCTGTTATGATGCTCAGTCAACACTTACGGTTGGCACTTGGGTCTGAAATAATCGTGTTAAAATGATTAAATGTGGAGTAATAGGTCTACCAGATTGAGCGTACTCTGTGCACAGTCGCTGATTTAGTTAATGTAGAGATAATATAAGCCATCTGTAGAAGTGCAGACAGGCTAAATGTCAAATTAGGGGAAATTCTACACGGCATCTTAAAAAAACAAAGGCACAACCGCCCCTAGATTTTCCCAAAAAAATCATGCACAAGTATTTTTTTTCAACAGTTTAAACAAACCTAATTGTGCTGCAAATAAAAAGCAGTGAGCTAAAACAGGCTAAAAGCTTCAGCAGAGCTGCAAATTCTGCTGAGAAGTGTCTTAATTTAAATATGTACTGGAGATAAGTGCACTTGCATGAGTTTGCATATAATGCACAATTGAGTTCAGTGACGCTCCCTTCAGCAATAAGGATCCAGCTGCGTTCAGTCACCAGCTGTAATTATTTTCTACTGTTTTGCAAATATGCAGCAAGCCTATACAGTATATTTAACACCCCACACTTTAAAGATGACTAAGGTCTAGTGCTTTGAAACGCTGCACAATTAGTTTCACCAGCGTTCCATGGTAGATGGAGTTTGATTACATTTCCCATTGTCGGCGTGCACACTGCGGGGCGCTCCATCTTTCGTTCCCGCCTCAGGTTCCTGTCACACATCAACCAGAGAGGAGACTGAGGTGCACAGATTCACCATAGCCAAACTTATCTCAGAGCAGATAATTCAGCCGAGAGGAAGGTATTATGGTTCTCAAAACCAACTCACAGCCATAGAATCCTGGCTGATGCGCCTCTCAGGTGGCCATCATATTGCCTGAATGAATTTCAAGCAGTGATGTGGAACAATTCCTTTGAGAAAGGTACCCATTCAAACGAAGATAAAGTCATTAAACTGCAGCAGCTGTCCTTGGATCTTTGCTTTTTCCTCGATTGCTCGTGATGAAAATATGCGCCGCATATGTTTCAAGGATAAGATACTCTTGAGAACGATGTGCATTCTCAGCGCACCAGCATTGTGTGGCGTTTTTCCTCTATTGCTGCATGAGGACTGTCACTTGTCAGTTTGTTTGTCACGTCCTGCTATGCAGTTTGATTGGTGAGGATGAACTTTCATAAACGTTTAATGTGGGGATTTTAAAGACACCCGGCGCACATTCATCCCCACACAGACACCAGCACACGCTTGCAAAACTCATTTCTAGAGCCATGCTGCATTGCAGAAGTTATCCAGGATCCCGTCGAGTGGATGTATTTACACCCACCTTGCCTCGTCTCGGGGATGTCTGCCTGCTGGTCTGGCATTCTAGCGATTTGTTACCACCTGGCACATTTCCCGTCTACTCTGAAAAACCAAGCCTGCCCCCATACCTGGCTGTGTCTGCTCCATCTCACCATGCAGAATGGGGTATCGCCGTCCCACAGGCAGGCAACATGCTAGCTTCAGAAGGTGTAGCATGTTCAGCTGGCATGGAGGCGAAAGAATACCAAAATATTTTGCTCAGTGACAAATGTTTTCCTTCGGTAAACCTCCACACAAAGTCATTGCAGCTGAAAAGCCAATTAATACCTTATTAATTGACAGAATTAGAAATTACAAATTGCACATTATGATTATATTTAATTTGCAATGCCTCCAGTAGTGTATCCATTTGGTTTGGAGTGCGTTTTCTAATTCCATGTGATCGATATTTGGTACCACATTAAAACACAATTTGACTGCCTGTTTTGAATCTGAATCTTGGCAAGCACATATTGTGTCTTTCACTGAGCCTGTGAAGTTCTATTCCCATCTTCAATCTACATTTGGAAGTCTATTTTCACCTTACTACTTGTTTCTATTTACTTCTATCTTCATTGTGAACACACTACCACCATGGGACTCACGTGGTTGCCACAGTAATTGAGGTTTTCAGCTGAGTTTCTTTTTTTAAAAGCACTGAAGGAGAAAAACAGGAAACAAAAACAAGGGCTTTTATTTGTGGCCACAGTTGCCAGGTTGCTGCATTGAGAGGATAATATACAAAAATCTAAGTTCACTGTTTTAGGTGTTTCATAGAAGATTACAGCTCAGGAACTAAGTATGTGAATCCCTTTGAAGCACCTAGTCTAGACAAATAACAGAAACCATTAGAATATTTAGCACACCCATTAAACATTCATAGTGCTGGTAGAAAACATTAATTCTAACCTTAAACCAGACCAAGAAAAATCTTGAATTTGAAGTTCTTGCTTTTTTCACTGACTTAACTTCTCTTTCTTTACCAAATCATAAATACCGGCCAACAACTGCTCGTGAGGATTTCCATGCCTGAGAACAGCTGCTGGTAAGAAAACTGAAGTGGACACCCCTAGTGTGTAGCCCACTCCTTAATATTTAGCAAAGAACTTCAGACTTCCACACATTATCAACATATATTTATAGGTCCTTGCATCCTGAGGTCTAGAAGGTCAGCCTAAACACCTAAAGTAAAGTACCAAAGCAACACAGCATTCACATCTTCTGACAGTACCCACAAACGAAGCCAGGTAAAAGAAATGAGGCGCTGCAACTGTAAGCCGTGTCCAGCCACAGTCCAAGCAAAAAGGTGATCAAAAAGAAGTGCCAAGAAAATGCAAAAAAAAAAAAAACGAAATAAAACCGAAAGAATCTAAAACAGGAAACAAGAAAAAAACTAATGGAATGTCCAAAACTTAAAGGGGAACTACTGTTTTGTTACAAGCTGGACCTTATTTCTGGCATAAAATATGATCGTTTACTCACCCATATAACTTTTGTGTAATGTGTAGTCAGTCGGGAGATATTTAGATCTGCGTATATCCATATAGTGGGAGTGACTGGGGCACCGCAACGCAGCCTCTAGGTCTGTAGATCAATCTACAGACCCCGGATGATGATAACAGGTAACTCCGGACTCAACAGGGAATAGCACTAGCGTACCATAACAAAATATTGGTGAAATGAACGAGCTTCGTGGCAGATAATGTGTTATTTAGAGGCTGCGTTTCGGTGCCCCAGTCACTCCCACTATAAGGATATACGCAGATCTAAATATCTCCCGACTGACTGCAAATGACCAAAAATAAGATCCAGGTTGTAAAAAACAGTAGTTCCCCTTTAATACCATGACCACGCAAACAGACAGGCCAAACTCACCAATGCACCGAGTTTGAATGAGAGCAAATCCTTTTAAAATCGGGTGTGATCAAAAGAGTGAGTTGTTAAAGCAATAATGGTGTTTTCTATGTTCTAATGCCCAATGTGTTCCGCCGACCAAAGCCGTAGGATGTCTGATGACACGGCGTTGCACTGCAGTAAAAGTTGAGTCAGGGTCATGACTTTTTTCCCTTCCTATGCACTCTGTATATTTTGCTGACCATGTTTACTTTGGAGTCCTGAAGAAGGTTGACACTGTATACACTACGGTATATATAGGGGAATTTGCCTCTTTATTGGACAAGAGTCTTATTTTTACATCCTTTAACAAACCTACAACCTAAAAAAGAGAAACAATTACAAGCTGATGCGGAATGCAGCCTCGTTTATTTAAGCATTTTAATTCAAAGTGAGACAGATGGGTGACTATAAATGCAAGGTGAGTCATGTTCACAGGAGACAAGGCGTCATAATCACAACGTACAGGTGGAGCTGCGGGGAATGCTTCAACGGTAAACAGCTGCAGCAGCGAGTGTATCAGAGCGGCAGATTTGTGAGGGCTGAAATAATTTGGTTTCCAGTGCAGCTTCATCTGTTATCTGATAATTTCTTCTTACAAGATTGTCCCTGAAATGTCGCTTTTCATATGACAGAGCGCAGAGTTTCAGAGTAGAATTCAAACTGTCTTGTGTATTATGAGCAGCTCAAATGATTTTGGCTGGCCATGACAACTTACCTTCATGATCAAGTAGGAATGAAGAGAAGCAGCGCATTTCTGTTGTAGTCAGTAAGCCTGTCCATGTGAATAAAGGTGAATGCGCTGCTTAGTTTTTAGTGCTTGTGTGTTTAAAACACACTGTAGCACATACTGTAGCTTGAAAGAAACAGACAGAATTTGGTATTCCCATTGCCATAGGTCCAGAGCCGTGCTAGGTACGTAGGGCTAAAGAGCGGGACAGGTTGTGTCAGGCTGTAAGTTGTAAGTACTGTATGTGTCTGTTTCCTTAGTTCTTGCGACCTTAGTTTTGCGTAAGTGAAAAATGCCACACAAAAGACAATTCTTAACGTGATTCAGGAGAGGCCAGCCCTGTACGACGGTTTGTAGATCTTCCTTTCTTCCTAGCCTCCCAGCTAATAGCAGCTTTTCCAGTTCCCCCTTTTGAATGACCAATTAAAACTACTGCCACCTGCTTGTACGGAGGGTTATTTCCTCTCGCATAAGTGCAACTGAACTTTCGCCGAAATGAAGACGAGTCATACAAATGTTTGTATCTCTGAACCTCCTCAGTTAACCTTTCCTCAATGTGTTCCATTTTTATTGATCCAAAACAAGCAATTTGAAAACTGCGGAGAAGAAGAAGCAGCCGGAAATACGAAAACGTAAATATGCTACTACCAGATGGACCAATCACAGCTCTTGCGGTCTGCGTCGCCGTGACGCACAGTGACATTTCTGGGGAGGTGCACGTCAGGCTATGGCGTTAGGTTCTGTGTAGGGTCTGGGCTGTCGCCGTAGCTATGGCGTCAAAGTGAAGCATAAACCGCCTATGAGGACTGTGTCAAACCTTAGGTGTGCTTCTGTTGTTCTAGTTTTTGCGCCGTGTCCCACACCGTTGGAAGAACTTGTCCCATCCCTACTGGCTGCTTTCCAGCCAATTCAGGAAGTCGTATCAGCAGTGGTTCGAGTTGTGCAGAAAGATCACTATGAAAACCAGTGCAAGGAAGAGAAACATAAGCAATGAAGTGCACGTAAAAGATTCTTTTCATTTCATACCTTCATCTCATCTGAATATTAAAATCTGCAAACACACTATTTTGTGCAACATAGCTCCACCAAGCTTTCTAGCCTCCCAGCTAATAGACGCTCTTCCCCTTTTCTATGATAAAAGTAACCAGCTAGTATGGTGGCAGTAGTATTTATATCCAGAAAGGAAAGTCTTTCCGGTGTACATACATTAGGGTAAAATGATGTTATGGTACTTTGTATCCAAAAGATCAAAGTTCAGCTTCCATGCAATGTCAAAATGTTCCTTTAGTTTCTTCCCTCCCTATATTAGTCTAAACAGACCTGGACATAAAGGAAAGATAGGATACTTCTAGTTTGAGTTTCTAGTTCAGTTGCTTAACCTCACTCTGACCTCACATCAGTGTTCTATTTATATCAGCACTCATATGTGTGAGTATGCCCTGTGGATGAAGATGCATTGAAATAACAGTTGGATCACTTTTACACTTTTGCCTTGCAATCTGCGTTGAAAGCCGCGATCTCTGAAAGTGAGACAAGAACGGAGTTTATTAATTAAATTCATCGATCTTCAGAGTCTTCTGCTATTCTTCACTGTCATATACTTTTATTTTCGTGCGGTAGTTTTTGATAGAGGTTTGCTTCAAACTAAAATACAGTTATTTAAATGCTTTTGAAACACCATTTATAGTTAACTGCTAGGTGCATTTGCTGTCATTTTTTATTTTATTTGCTGTCAGGTTTCTCATCATGTACCAATCATGCAGTGGTACACGAACAAACGTCAAGAACCCCGCCACCGTTCAGCTTCACCTGTTGAGACTTGCACCTGAGTGGCTACTTTTGATTTGAGCACCGGGCTTTAAAGTCAGTGTGACTCACACCGCGCCTCTAATCTCTCTGCCCACGAAGTGATCAAAACTAAGTGGTCAGACAAGTTCTTGTGAATGCCTGGATTGGGTATTTTCACCTCTAATGGCGCTTTTCAGACATTCTTAGGCGGAACTGTTAATTGTTGGAGACTGATTGAGTCCCCTGGGAGCAGAACCTTTTCAAATCCGCGCAGTGTTCGGTGGAAAATTCATTTGATTTTCTGTAACATAATTGCTTTCATAACAGAGCCTACATGGCACAATTATCCTTAAATACACATAGTTTGAGACCTGTGTTGTTATCTGCGCTTGCACCTAAATTAACTTTGCTGGTACCCAAAGCCTTTTCTGTCTGATGTAACCTTGTTATACCTACCCAGCACTATAGCGGCACACTTAAGCATTCAGCCCACTAAAACGCTGGATCTAATCTTAGAAACTTGAACTAGAGTGAGTCGTTATTGATTGTGAGCCCGGAGAGCAACAATGGGCGCTTTACCCTCTAATGGGATTGTGTTCTTTGTTTGAACACAAAAGTACACCTCTGACATGACTTTTTTCATTTGCAATCAAACAAACCGTGTCCGCCCGCATCATGGGAAGTTAGCCCTCTAATGCTACCGGAGCCTGAAGCGATCCTTGATTGTTACCGCGCCACCAAAATTAAATCTTTTCTAATTTCACCCGGCACTTGTCGAGATTGTTGTCTGTGATTTTTCAGATTGCTTTCTTTGATTGTTTTGTCTCTGAGCGGCACAGATTGCCTTCAGTAATAATGTGTCATTTTTCATGTATCATTTTATTGAAGTTTGATGAAATGCGCTGTGAGAGACAGTAGCTGGATTACATTGAAAAGGCCGTTGGCTGTGCTGAGTTCATTATTCTGTTCTTTTTTTTTTTTCTTTTTTTTTGCAGCATTATGAGCTTTGTCCCAGAGAAGCTTCAGAGATTTGTATGCTTGATTGTATCCTTGATGACAAAAAAGGAGTCTCAGAGGCTTTCAGGAGGATTATTACTCCATTGTGCCGCTTTTATCCAGGCCAAATCATGTGTTAGTTTGAATTGGTAATCAATTGAAAATTCCCTGTCCTTTGGTTAGAGAGGAGTAATCACAGTTGTTCTCTCTATATCATCACAGCATACCTGTTTATCTCCATCAGCGCCTGGATGCATTTCGTCCTTGTCTGATTTCCAGTTTCAGATAAACTGAGTGCTACAAATTATGCACTACAAATTGTCTTGTGGAAGGCATATCACGCATTCTGTTGATTAGGGAAACTGATGCTCGGCTTTCTCTGTAATTCAAGTTGCAGATGGTACACAGAAATGTTTGAAACCTCTTGAAGCTGTTCTGCATTTTGAACGATCTATATTAATTTCATCTGTATGTGATGTGATGCACAGTATGCATTTGCAGTTGGTGGAGGTTCTGTCTTGCTATTAATATTAACAGATATCAATTCTTACACTGTTTGATCAGCACCTTCGCAACGTAACACCAGCGCAAACAATACAGGGGCCGTGAATAAATTACATCGAGTGTGAAAGTTCACCCTTGTAAAACCCCATGTTGAGTTTGTGGGTTTTAGTAGCCTGAAGGCAATCATAAGAGGTGTGTGTACGGATATCATCAGGCAAAAGCTTTGTTTGCATTTCCAAGAGATTGTAGCTGAGACTAATTCACTGTTTACTCGCTCATCTCCTCTCTACTAATGTGGGGAGGGAGGGGGAGTGTTGGCAGAGGCCTCCAGTCTTCCGCAGTTTATCTACGCGGCGTTCACTAAACCATTCCCACCTTTGAGTTAATTAATTTACCTTTTAGAGGCAGTTATGAGTGGCTCGTGTGTTGGTTTGGGGTTTTAATGCGTGTGTTCCCATGCTTGGCCAATGTTTCTTTCAGCCATGATAATCCTGTACTCCCTAAACTACTGTCTGAAATCTTGACAATGGAAGGTGGTAACAGGTGATCAGTCAGCTTGTAAACAAATGACAATTTGGAATATTGAAATCCCTTTAGTTGGAGGTAACACAGAAAATGAGCACAACTGTAATCCTTTAAATAAGAAGCTTAGCCTGGGAGCTACGACAGATGTTTGCAATGAACGGTCTAGTCAGACTGCAGATTCCAGCAAATTAGAAATGACTTCCAAACACAGAAAAATGTCCATTTTGATATAAAACAGAATAGGTGGCCTTAAAAAAAAGTCTTAATGTTTGCCATTAAGAGGTCTTATATTCGATTCGGATTGAATTATAAAGCTAGTGTTTCTTTTATAAAGTTACATTAACGTCATTATGTGTGTTTTAGGGGGGAAAAAAACTAAAAACCAACATTGGTCAATGAGCACTAATGCAAACTGTGCGTCCTGTTTTGAATTTAATGATGCACACCCAGCTATTGTGTCATGATGTGGTATGTGCTCCTCCTCTCATCAAGGAAAGTGCTACTTCCGCAGCTAATAAGTGAAATTAACAATACGTTTCTGTGTGTTAGGTCAATGAGCTGTGGCTCGAGCATTTAGTGCTTGATCGAAGCCTGTACAGCATTTGCGAATTGAGAGCCTGCAGCACCTTGGTGCACGAAGAAAACGTTGGGTTTAAAGACATTACAGTTGCATAGGAAAAAAAACAAAAAAAAACAACAGAGCCGCCATAAAAACATATATTGAAAAACCGATATTGTTCCGTATTCACAATGGGAGCATCACCAAAGTCTGGCTGCAATGAGACCCACTCTACAATAATAATAGTAACTTCTGCAACTGTAAGGCACATCTGAACGGCATAAGGAGTCACTGGGGCTGAAAAATTAAGCCAACACAAAACCACGGAGATGTACCAGGCTGTAAACATGCCGTAAAGTTTAACATTTAACATGGAGGTCTATGGGGACTGACTAACTTTTGGATATTTACAACCGGTCTTCGTCCCTATTGTTGGTTTCCCCTTTCATGACAGGAGTTTTTATATAACTAGAGAATCAGGTTGAGTTAGAGACGTCACATAGAGTTATCCAGTATTACATGAATGGCCAGTCATAGTTATGTGCGCTAATGTACCGATGGATGTTCATATTTAATTTGTATAAATTTGAGTCTGTTGAAGGTAATTCTGGGACTCAGATTTCCTTGAAATCCTTTGACGTGTACTTGCAGATGCCCTTTGTATGAGCTGCATTCATAATTTTCTTAAAAAGTCTCGCATTGAACTTGTTGAAACCTTCAGACACCCTGAGAGTTGTCCTTTAAATGTTCTGAAATGTGTGTGTATTTGGTAGTTGAGGTGCGTATTCCAAGAACTGACAGTCTGATCCAATCACAGTTGGTTGTCTGTGTATTTGATGAGCAGGTTTTGTCGTGGTTTGAGTCCAGATGGTAAAGATTAAAACAGATTTTTTTTTTTTTTTTTTTTTTTTTTTTTTATCATGCAAGTGTATTTGAATGTATTAAGTGCATTGCGAAAAATACTCTTCATGACGACTAACTGACGGGGAAATTGTATGTTAGTCCTTGAACTTAACTTGGAATCAGTTTTTAATGGTCCTAGATTTCTGCTCCTCTGATGTCAGCTGGAAGCGCCTCGCAAAAGAGCCTGAATTTCACTTTCACTGAGTTTCTTGGACGGGTCGTTCTCAGTGGCTCACAGTAATGTAATTTTTTTTTTTCTTCTTCTCCAAATTCTTTTATCTACGATTTCAAAAAAGAAACCCTTTTGATCTGAATCTACAAGGAGCAGCCTGTGAATGTTATCATTATGAGCATAATTTCAACTGGAATATTATTTTTCAGGGAAGCTGCACAATAAGTGAAACTGACTATTTCAGGATGAGATAGAAAACAGATGGGGACAGAGACTAAATGAATAGTTCCCAACTTAAGAGGGCTGTAGTTTGTGAAGACAGTCAAGCTGTCTGCTTTAAATTATATTTTCTTGGAGTCCTTGTACTTTTTTGCTGTCTTCATCAGCGATTGAATGGAAAATGGACTTACTTTTCTGTTTATGTGTTTCATGTGGGTCTGTATCTAGTGATGAAAAAAAAGCAGCACATAAGCTTTTAATTAAATTTCCCCCATGGCCAAGAGGAGGCATTGTGTTTCTGCAAAAGTAGCCGTAGCAACGAAACAACTTATAGCACTGCATGTACAGAAGCACATAATTTGGTGTTTAGCATTTTGAAATGAAGCCTTTTAACAAACACAAAGCCTTTCAGTTCCAAATTATAGCTGCAATTTGAAAAATTACAACCTGTGCTTTTGGAGCAGTTTTCTAACAAAAAGGGAAAATTGTGTATTTCTATTTATTTGTTTGACCTTTGTCGAATCAGAGCGATCCTTTGCGATCGAAATCTCATTTTAGAGAGAGTGTGGGCCAAAAGGGCATCACAATTATGTTGCAAAACCCAACAAACGCAGAAGAAGAGAGGACAAAAAGCATAAAAGGCATGCGAGCCATTGCATTACATTAAATGATGAAATACGTTGATGTACAGCAAATGTCCTTGCTGTACGTCAGCGCTAGGAAGTCCAGCGTCTGCTTCGGCCTTTGTAGTCGAGCCCCGCGCACAGGCTGTACAACACTGTGAGGAAGTGATAACTTCAGACAGAGCTTGGCGGTACTTGTCTCCACAGAAAGTATACTCTTAAAAAAAAAAAAAAAAAAAAAACTTCTACAGCATCAGAGCAACTTCAAAGTGCCGGAAAGATTGAGTTCTGTCTATCGCAAGCTGGGAAAAGTAACATAAGTCAACTGGGTCAAGGCTCTGTCGGGTTATCAAGTTGTCTGTCTAACCTCTCCTCAAACGGACTTTCAGATAGTAGCATCCTGTGGGTTCATGGCTATGGAAGTGGATGTGTGTCTGGGTGAGTGGAGAATTGAGGGCTGTATATGAAACCAACGAGAAAAGGCCCAAATATGACATTAGTGCACGTCAGTACATATTTATGCATCAAGTTACATGTTAATGTCTTGTCTTCTTTTCAAGGTTAAGGTCAGATTACATTAGTTTTGGGACTTTTTATCCCCGATTCACCTCCACCAATGATCAGAGGGGAAATCTGCTCTGGGACTTTGTTGGGTACTGCAGCAGATTATCTAGTTGTGTGAGAAGTTTAGAGATCCAGTCTTAGGCCTTCAGAACGTATCACAGACACGTCTGGGCAGTCCAGATAAGGACTGATAATGAAAATTTGAGATACGGATGATTACATAAGTGGTTTAACAATCCATTGTCCAGTGAGAGAGAAGAAACTACAAGGACAAAGAGGCTAAAAAGGGGGTACACTCAGGAAGAGACCAACAACGATGTGGTGACAAGAGACCTTGGGACGTCAATGAAATACAGTGAGTTGTAGCAATAACAGGAGGAAGATCCTTTGGCGACACAAACTAATCTCAATTTAAAGGTGGTGTGATTGAAGCGCTGGCCGATGGGAGTGATTTATGACCTCAGGTCTAGCGTTGGGTGAACCATAGAGACGGCATTGTCTTCCCATATAGAAAGCAGTGATCACAGGAATAGGTAGCGCCACCCATACTCTAGAAATATTGTTATGTCCTGCTTGTTACCCATGGAAACATGTAGAGTTTCCTGGGCGACTAGAGACAAGAACATTTGCTGGTGACCCACTATTCACTATGTAAGCCTGATTTCTTGGTGTAGCGTTCTCCAGCCTCTGTTGGGGGAGACTGCCACAGCCCCATTTGTCCCCCCGTAAACAAAGACGGGTAAGATAAATCATCCATGAAATGATACACATGTAAATAAAGGATAGAAATAATTATATAATAAACTTAATCTTGCAAAGTCCTAAAATAACATTGCAGTTTGATACACGACATAAATTATTACGATTAAACTACAGCCTTAGCCTACAAGGCCTTACGAATTTATAGTAAACAGTTGACTTTCAATCTAACTTCGCTAGCTAGCGCCTATTAAAGTTTAGCTAGCTCACATTACGTCTGGAGTTGTTTCGTCCGGGTTTTGACCAACTCTCTTTAAATCCTTTTAAATCTCCATGCTCTACAAAATCAAGAGCACAAACGCAGGAGTTTAAACAGTGGCGGTAAGGTAAATTTTTACTAGTGAACAGTGTTGGGAACGTTACTTTAAAAAAGTAATTAGTTATAGTTACTACTTGTTCCAAAAAGTAACTGAGTTAGTAACTGAATTACTCTATAATAAAAGTAACTCGTTACCAGGGAAAGTAACTATTTGCGTTACTGTTAAAAAAAAAAGTTGCTATATGTCAAAGAATTTGGATTTTTTTGAGCAGTTTTCACAAGTCAGTTGAAATGAGTAGAACAGACAGGTGTTTGTACATAACTTTCGATATTTATATATATATTTTATATTTATATTTATATTATATTTATATATATAGCTAATATTTATATTTCGATAGGGTTTAGACGGCGAGCTATCATCTGTGGTGGAGGTATCGGTGTTTTTGGCCACTAGCTTTGTAGATGCGTGTGTCATTGTGAGATGCTTCATTAAATTAGAGTTGCTTACAACAGATGTCGACAAAGTCTTCGCTCCTGGACATAATGTACACATTACATGCACGTTCCTCCCTTTGACCACAATGATTTTTTTTATTTATTGAAGTAGTGCTTATAACTCCACCTTGAAAATGCCAACTTTTCATCGGATTGCTCCTGACTCGCCATCTCTGCTTCATCGAATCTCTCTTTAGCTGTTGTGTGTGTGGCGCGTGTGCTGGCATGTGTGTAAAAACACTGGCTCTGATTAGCTACCATGAAACATGACTCTGCCTTAGCCAATCATAATCGCTTACCTCGTTATTAACCCACCTCCTCACTAGCGGTGAGCCGGGGGTGTGTTCGGATTACACAGTTTATTCAATCAATGCATAGTAACGCACCGCATTTAACGTCCAGTAACGTTAACGGCGTTGTAACGACGGGAAAAGTAATTAGTTTGATTACCCCGTTACTGAAAAAATAGCGTCGTTACCTAATGCCGTTCTTTTAAACGGCGTTATTCCAAACACTGCTAGTGAACAACCAAATAGCTTCACATGCTACGTTAGTTCCGTACGTTGTCCTAGCCATTTTCTCCCTCAGATTAAATTCACAACAGAGCAGGTGGGCGACCGGTGTGTGTGATGGGGGTTAGGGGGGAGGTGGCTTTGGAGAGGAGAGAGGACAACGCACGAACAACGTTGTTTGAAACTTGCAACAATATTTTCGATTCGTTATGAGACCGAGGCGGAATAAATTAGACCCTGGCAGGGCACCGTAATATTAATATTGTATGGGAAACCCTGTTGTTCTTTCTCTCTGCCAAGTATTACAAAGTTACAGCAAGTTGTTGCCCCACATGACCTCAAATGAGGCGGCCCACAATGAAATCCATCCTGTGGTGTGTGATGGGCAGATCTTGTAGTGTGTGCATGCTTGAGATTAGAGAGAAGAGACTCTGTGAATGTTTTTCTGTAGCTTTTTTGTGGCGTTTCTGTGAAGCGTGTGATGTAACCTGATATCTAAATGATTTAGGACTTTAAAACTCTTGTAGCCTGAGCTAGGCTTTATTCTACACAGAAGCTACAAGCTGCAGTCAAGCTGCTCTTTATCTAAGGTGAAAATTTCATTGGTATTTCTGCACGATACGTCAACTATACTGTGGAATTCTTCAATGCCTGTTGCCCCTGTTCTCAGCTGTGTTGATTTGGTTGTTTTTTCTAGCTGTCAAAGAGCACAACATCAGACCTATTTAATCCTCTAAAAAAAATTGGGGCGCTTGGCAAAAATCCTGACCTTGGAACGGGGCTACTGTCATTTAACAACCTCACACGATTTTTTTTTTTTTAGCAGCAGCAGCAGCACCAGCACCAGCGCACAGGTTTTAATGTGACCGTCTGGGCTGTTGAATACATTTTCAGTGATTCAAAAAATCTCAAGATGTCAGAATGATGCATTTGTGACCTGATTTCAAACAGAAAATTATGACATTGTGAGCCTGCATGTGCTTCGAGGCTGCGTGTAGCACATTTATCTGTAATGGTTAGTGACAACGATGAGTGGTGGAAAAGCAGAACAGAATGTTCAAGTGGATCTTCGCGCCCAGCTCGGGCCTTCTCGTCTCTTGCTGTCCACTATTACTACCCATGTTTGACAGCGACGGCCGATCAATGAGCGCTAACTGCATCAGTTGAGTCTGCTGCACTAAATACTTTCAATCGACAGAACTGGTATAATGAATAGAGTAAGGATGACGCTGTCATTTGGCAGGATGAGGTAAATGGATAATTATTCCTTGTTTATCATTTGTTGTTGTAGTATCTTAGTTGAATAATTATTTCGTGTAAAAACTCATTGCATATGTATATGGTAATGCGGTGCTGTGTCAGTAGTTCAGTCTCTGAACGCAGATGTGAAAACATTTTCAAACAATATAATTAAATAATTTAGGTGCAAAAAAAAATAAAAATAATGAAATAATTGCAGGGCTCTGAGGATATAACGTGACAGTTTCTTTTTCTCACCTCTCAGGCTGAAATAAAACAAATCTGACCAAACTGCAGAAAGCAGTTATTAGATTTTCTGCTTGACAAGCACAACATAATATTTAGCTGCATGCCTGGAATAGAAATAACCGCCAGATGACAAATATCAGGGGGCATGGAGTGACAAGACTTCTCTAACACTAATTACCGACAGTATGACTTTGCAACATAAGGAACATTAAACACTTCATATTAATCATTTAAATAAATCATTACCTTGAGCTCGAGGATCCGGAGTGTCAAAATGTTATTCGAGGCTAATGATATTACTGAGTTTCCTTACTTTGTGCAATAAATCAATTAATGTGAATTGGTGTCACCCCCTTTTCAGACGTCGCCTGTCTTATTTTGGAACAAAGCTGTTCCCATACAAACACATCCCTCTTACAAACAGCCTGTGCGATCATACAGGGTCTTGTGCATTCTGCAGCAGCAGCTTCCAGTCACATATGGCGTTGTGCAGATGGACAATCTGTCTGGGGCTTCAAAGTTAGGAGGCAAAGTTCATTAACACGCCACGAGCTCTGAGCCCGCGATTAGAAAATAATTTCATCATGCTTCTAATTATACTCAAGCATTTCCAAACTTTCTCGTGTCCGTGCCAATCAACTTTAAATAAATAGCGGCTTTGTGGAGATCATCGCTTTATTTGCTGCTCAAAATAATTAGTTTGTAATGGTGCGTTGACAGCCATAAGGAGAATGCATTTTATAGACATACACCGATCAGCCACAACATTAAGACCACTGACAGGAGAAGTAAATAACATTGACCATGTTGTGACAATGCAGTGTTCTGCTGGGAAACAATTTTTTGACCTGGCATTCGTGTGAATGTTACTTAGACACCCTCCTAGACCTCCTAGGCACCACCACCCCATAGCAATGACCCCACTCACACAGACACTCACACAAAAACGGTTTAGGAACAACTCAAAAAACATGAAAAACGGGACAAGTTGTTGACCTGGCCTCCAAACTGATCAAGTATCTATGAGATGCACCGGAACAGGCCTGATCCACAGAGGCCCCTCCCCTCAACCCGTAAGACCCAAAGGCCTCTAACAACATTCTGTTGCCAGACACCGCAGGACACCCTCAGAAGGCCCATGTCCATTCTCTGATGAGTCATAACTGTTGCTGGAAACATACGGGAGACCTAAACAATACTGATCGGTACCTGATCGGTGTAAATGTTGCACTTAAGGAGTGATGCAACAATCTGACACAAAAGCAACAAAAGCCGACTGTGATGCCAGCTGGAATATGTTCTGCACTTTTGTGAAAAGAAGTTAATTTTCATAACCTACTCTCCTACTAAGCCGTCATCAGGGGTCCAGCAAGACACCCATCCAAAAAATAATTTCACAGATGCTCACCGATGGCCTGACACCGGCCGACGACTGCCCGTCTGCTTGGTGAGTCATGGCTTTAATGCTTCTGTATGTACATATAAAGAGGGAATCCCACATTTAATAGCAGAGACTGTTTCATGGAATTATAATCCTCTTCCCTTGCTTAACACATGTTTCTTTTATCTTGCTCCCTCTCTCTGAGTTACCCCCACCTGCTTCTCACATGTGGGTTGGGAAAAGAAAAAAAGAAAAGAAACATCTTTAAGAGTGTGGGGACATCTTCCAGAGAGATTCAAAAAATAGCTGGCTCTCCTGGGCCGCATTAGTCTGAAGGTCATCGAAGGGGAAAATGACCCTGGATCCTCCCTCTCCTCTGTCCTGCTGGCCCTCTCCTCGTCTCTCTCCCCTGTAATTGAGTATGGTGCGTGGTCAGGGAGCCTGCGCTCATTGGCGGGCTGAACGTGGAGGTTAGTTACACACGTTTTCACCGTAATTACCAGGCAGACTCTCCCTGTCTCCAGATCTTTTCAAGGTCGCATCAATTTCACAGCTATCCACACTATCCACCCCCGCGCCGTCTCTCTGTGTGCCTGCAGCTGTCATTACAGGCTTTCAGGCCCTCTTCCTCATTGTGAACTTCCTCCTCCTCCTTTCTTACAAGCATATCAACACCAAAATGGCAATTATTAGTTGATCATCCAATCTCTCCCCTGCAACTGTCGCCGCTGCAGGAGGAGTGTCGCGATAACCTTCTAGGCAGAGAGTGACTCATCTCCGGCTGTAAATGTTATTACTGACTCACTGTCATGCAGATTTACTACTTCTCTAACTGCTATTAAATGCAGTTTGATTGCTTTCGGGAGGGAAGAGGTCAGTGATTTTGGCGCAGGCATCTAAACATTTGACTGGCCTCGGAGTGTAATGCAATCCCGGCAGAGTCACTGATATGGAATTAGAACGCTGCCATAAATCGTGCGCGGCGCAATGAGACTCGCGCGAGCGCAAATCAAACATCCGCGCGCGCAATGAGACTCGCGCGAGCGCAAATCAAACATCCGCGCGCGCATTTTTGCCCCCCGAGCGCTTTTCCAAGCACTCGCGAGCTATTTTGTAGCTCGCGCGCGCGCAGAGTCCGCTCGCAAAACTTTCCCCTGCTCGCTCGCGAAACTCTCCTCTCCTCGCGCGGAAAACTGTCCCCTGCTCGCGCGCGAGTTATTTCTTTTACTGGGCGTTTTTGTCAGTGAGGGGGACGGGCCTGGGGGCATGCCAATCACCATTGTATCCCCGAATATAATTGGTTGAGCGTATTGGCCAGTTGAACAGCAGGGTACGGCAACACTACTAGGACAAACGGGACAAACCACACAGCCCCGAATGCCTGAATGACATGTATTGTGATTTGGTGTCTTGACTTGAAAGTTTGCAAAATGTCACACAGAGCAATGAACTTCAGTATGTTTGACTGAGTGCTGTCTTTCCTTCCCTCCATCGTCGACATTAATCTGATAAAATGCTGATCATTTTTTGTAACTTGGATTCTGTTGCACAACGACATTTTTTATTTTGGTAAAACTGTTTTGTTCATATTCTCGATTTAGACTTCTTCTTTCTCCCTGAAAATTATAAACGTAATGTTAAAAAATCCTAAAAATAAAAAAGATAGAAGGCCTGTAGTTTATATAGGCGTCAGCAACTCTCGATATGAGAGCAGCATATAGACGTATGGTCCAGATGCAGATGTGTGTCAAAATATAGTAGGCTATTTCTTATTAAAATCTTATTAAGGCAAAGATGCCCATGGACACTCTTTTTAAGAGACACAACCCTGCAAACATTTCGACGTCTAATAAACGTTGAAACAACGTCTAAACGTACACGTCGCCAGGAGGTCTAAAAGTAATGCTGAAATACAAATTGAAACGACGTCGCGTTGCAACCTCGACGTCTTTTTAACGGTCATAAACAACGTCCCGTTGTAACACAGATGTCTTCTAAGCGCGCATTATTCACCTTCTAAAAACGATCCAGTAAATATTCTGATATATATTTACAGCTGTATGTGTCGAGTTTTAGATGTTGTTTCTGCAGTGAAGTTAAAAAGAGGTTGACAAATGCAGGTAGAGAAGATGTTGACGTTGCGATCTGACGTCTTTTCAACCTTCATTTCAGCATTACTTTTAAAGCCCCTGGCTGCGTCTAGGTCTCGACGTCGTTTTAACGTTTGTTCAACGTCGAAATGTTATCTGTTCAAACTGACTGATTAACTGTAACAATTAGTGTTTACATATAGATAATACATTTAATGAATAATAAATGATATTAAAAATATTTTTTGCTATAAATTAACACATTTATATAAATACAATGTATTAACAGAACCTACCTTTGGGGGGAAATTATAAGTTTGACAACACAAAAGTGCAATTTCTTTAAAGTTTTATTACACAAACAATCAGAACACTTGAAAAACTAAAAACTAATCAGACCAACATGATTCTTACACATACAGCTCTGGAAAAAGTTAAGACACCACTTCAAAATGATCAGTTCCTCTGGTTTTACTATTCATAGCTATGTGTTTGAGTAAAATGAACAGTTTTGTTTCATTCTATAACCTACTGACAAAATTTCTCCCAAATTGGAAAAAAAAATATTATCATTTAGAACATGTATTTGCAGAAAATGGCAACAGGTCAAAATGACAAAACAATTCTGGTGTTTTCAGACGTTGTATAATGCAAAGAAAACAGGTTCATATTCATTTTAGAACACAACACTACTTTTCAAACTTAGGAGGAGTTTAGAAATCAACATTAGTGGAATAATCCCAATTTAATCGCAGCAGTGGTCTCTTTATTTTTAGCTGTATGTGCAATAAACATAAAAACACCCACACAGTTGAAAAACACTTTGTAGGCGATCACGATCTCCTCTGGACCCCTCTCCCTCCTATCAATGGCTCCTTCACCTGGAGTGGAGATCCTCACTCTGTCATGTGAAGCTGGAAAAACATTTGAAGTATATTACTTAACAATTCTTAAACACATCTTGGAAAATTATACACCGTTTTACCATCTAATTCACCTACGTACATACTACATACATCACATGAATGTTAAGTCATGAAACAGACATAAATTGCTTTTTGGTTATATTTACATAGGCCAAAAAGTCCCAGATAATGATAAAATAAAAACATTACATGATCTTAAACAGAAGAAACATTGTTGATTAACAAAGCAGACAATTAGGCATTGCATTGGGAGTCAAATTTTTATGTTCACAATCCACTGAATATTAACATTTTAACAGCTAATCAATAGATTAGGCTACTATTGTTTTTTTTGTTTGTTTGTTTTTTAATGAAGATAAATTAACATTTTCAAATTATCTTGGGGAAAAAAATGCATTTTCTGGACACCTCCATGTCAGCTCGTCTGTATAAGTGCTTCACTGATTTATGTCTGGATTTCTAAACTCCAATAGTCCAAAAATATCAGAATATTAGACAGAAAGCACACTGAAGAGCCCTGTTTCATGTTAGCCGAGTGAGCAGCTAGCTTGAAATCCACTCGACAGTTAAACACATAACGCACGGTCGGTCAATGCCACTTTTTAAAACACAGAAAGTTGCAATATGAACCTACAGTCTATGATAATGAACACATATAAACCGTCTCTAATGTTTTATGTCAACGAACTTACCGAAAAAACTGTTCGGTACGTGCCGTACTTGCTTCTCTGCAGTCGTTCCGCTGCCAGGTTTGGAGTAGAAGGTCCCGCCCTTTCCGCCTCTGATTGGCTAGAAGGGCTCACCCGATTGGTTGTATAATTTAATTTTTTCTTCTAGTTGGTTTGTGGTCGAGGTGCAACCTAGACCTACATTTATTTTTTTCATCAAGTTGGTTTGTGGTCGAAGCGCGACCTAGACCTATTTTAAACTCGTTTCACGCTAGAGGTCGCCCCTTAGACCTACCGTCAAGGTTGATGAAATGTTTGCAGGGTACTGTCTTTGACGTTACCTGAATGGCGGTTCGGCAACCAGCTTTTTGGTGCATTACCGCCACCTTCTGTTCTGGAGTGTGAATAAGTGTGGTTTGTCCCGTTTGTCCTATTAGTGTTGCCGTACCCTGCTGTTTAACTGGCCAATACGCTCAACCAATTATATTCGGGGATACAATGGTGATTGGCATGCCCCCAGGCCCGTCCCCCTCACTGACAAAAACGCCCAGTAAAAGAAATAACTCGCGCGCGAGCAGGGGACAGTTTTCCGCGCGAGGAGAGGAGAGTTTCGCGAGCGAGCAGGGGAAAGTTTTGCGAGCGGACTCTGCGCGCGCGCGAGCTACAAAATAGCTCGCGAGTGCTTGGAAAAGCGCTCGGGGGGCAAAAATGCGCGCGCGGATGTTTGATTTGCGCTCGCGCGAGTCTCATTGCGCGCGCGGATGTTTGATTTGCGCTCGCGCGAGTCTCATTGCGCGCGCACGATTTATGGCAGCGTTCTAATTCCATACACTGACACAAGCAGTTCTGCAACACCTAGGTCATTGCATTCTGTTCACGTTTCCCTCTCTTCCACTGCATGTCTCGGATCAGCTGCATTGCTTATACCACTGGATGTCTGCTTCCTCCGTCTCTTTCTCTGTCTCGCCCCTCCACAGGCTCCTCTCATTTGCTTGACACCCTTGTCAGACCGTGCCCAGCAAGGAGTCAGAGACAGTACTTACTGGGTTCACAGCCGCTGTCAAGTCCTCCAGCAGGCCCGTCAGCCATGCCAGCGACGGTCTATACTTCAGTAGGCTTTAAAAGCGTGAGCACCACTCAAATCAAGGCACAGCACAGCCGAACATCTGTTTTGCCATTTTATTCCATTTGGTGCAGCGCGCGTTGGCAAGCCGCCGATACGGCCACCTGTTTACCACCGTCACGCCACAGCCGCCCAATCCCCTCGACCACTGTCTCAATTTTGGAATCTTGCAGAAGATGTCCACTGAGTGCTTCTGAAATGATCGCTCCGCTAAGTGGTTGTGATTTGTTTATGTTGCCTATTAAACTAATAAGTCCTCATATCGTTGTCGAGCCTTGACATTGGAAAACGGCGGCGGATGATACTAGCTCTGATTACGTGGCGCAGCGATGGCATAGATTAGCAAGAGTGCCGCTTCACAGATCCTCGTCCTGTGAGAAAGGGAGGTGTGGCGGGTACGCGTGTGCGCGCGCTTTATTGTGCCACTGTTTGATTGAGTTGCAGAGTGTCAGGACTATCAGCCCATGCCATCTGCACGCGTCCCGCATCCTCGGCGCTGAATTGATTGAGATTTATTGTAAAGGATGATTAAAGTACTCGCGGCGTAGTCGATACGAGGAAGAGTGAAGCTGTGAACACACGTCAGCTTCCTGTTCTTTGACGGAAAGGGGCTGACAGAGGCAAACAGCTCCGGCGGCTCTGAGTAACGAGTCATTAGAAGGGCTCACCAGAGCTGGTATACCCGAACAGAAGTAGGTGAGTGTAAGGGCAGGGAATCGCATGGTTTAGCACGAGATGCGTGCATCCCCCTGGGCTGTCCCTACCCTGGGATTGGCAGCACTCGTCCTAATGCATCTCAAAGCTGTCCTTGGTGGATACAGTATCCACCATGCCGATACCGGCATGATTAATTGCACGGGTGGTCTCATCTCTTTTAGTCCAGAAAAGGCTCTGAACCCCTAAGGAACAAACAAACCTACTTAACCATTTAGTGCTTTCCCTGCCTCCGGTTACTACTCAATCCACCCACCTGGATACACTCTGACATCCACGGACACAAGGGAAACATGAATCTTACAACACTGCACTCTTAATCATTCTGCATCTTTGCACAGATGTATGAAGGTTGCACTGCATTTGGTAGGTTAAAACATCCAAGTGCAATCCAATACAGGATTAAAAGAGTAATAATTTACCTGTCTACATTTTCCATTGTTGACTGTATTAAGTTTAACTTGGATCTCTGAGTGTGCGCAGCTGACTATGTCTCTTAACCTGAGTGCATCAGCTGTCAGTGCGTGCTCATGAAAGTAAACTTGACTTTCCAGAGGTTGCAGTGCTCTGCTCAGGCAGACATGAGTGTGCAGAAATGGCAGTGCAGTGGGTAAATCTATCCTGATTCAGAGCCAATCCCTCTGAGGCGAGCCTCCGAGTACAAGCTGAAAACCGAGTTCTGTCCGTGCTGATAAGGAGGTCAGCGCGGCCATGTGACACAGACCAAGATTGCCGGACTTCTCACGGTCAGCAACCTTTTCCTCTAATGCAGCCACCTGAGCTGACCCAGATTTCTGAACGTCTCCAATTGGCCCTTAAGGAGTCCATAGCAGATGGCCGTCATACACCAAAGGGTGTAGATAACAGCCATTTATCAAAGCATTAGAGTACTGCCACAGAATAAGGCCAACGGACATGCATCACCCTATCCACAAATTCTCACCGCTGTTTCCAAAATGTTGCTCATAAATAATTCAGTTGCCTTTATGGCCACCGGCTGCTCCGACTATATGAGCTTTTTTCATTTAAAAAAAGACAGTTTACGGCCGCTGAAGTCCCCCCACTTCAGCATTGGAGACAACAACGCCCCCCCCCCCACCCCACCCACACACACACGCCACCCTCCCTCCCCCCTCACACACAGACTGATTTTCTCTCCTCTGTCTCTCTTCCACTTAGTGCTGGACTAACCTCTGTGCGGCCCTCTTGAATCACTCGGTACTTGACCTTTTTTTTTCATTACCCTATAAATAAAGCTATTGTGTTCCAGAACCAGAATGTTTTAAATGGAACTGATGTGTTCTGGAACCAGTGTTTCATAATGGAGACTGATTGTTAAGTAGACCTGATGTTTTTGGATCTAGAATCCAGGCATTTTATGGCAGGACTGGTGCCCATTTCATGCGTCTGTACAGGAGATGCAGCGGACAAATGTTTAGCTTAGCTTTGCACAAAGTCTAAACCTTAATTTAAAAGTGCATGCCACGTGGGGCCTAGACGCCTTAGCTTATGCCGTAGCCTGGCGTGCACCTCCCCAGAGATTTAACGACGCATCACAGCGACCCAGGCTGTTACGGCTACGATTGGTCCAAAATTAAATTCCATGTTGACGTGTCTCACCTGCCAGGCAATCACAAAAACATCTTCCTTGCTCAGCTTCCCACCCTCTACTCAGCTGCCTTCGGTACACCAGTAACTGTAGTTCAGTGAACGTAACTGTTGGTCCACAGTCTCGATGCTTTCAGCGTTGCAACCCCCTATGCCGTAGGGTCTACGTAGACCAGTTGCAGGAGTATAAACCAAGGTTAAAGCTAATTAACTCATAGTCAGTGAGAAATTCAGTGAGTTGTAATGAACACACTAAATAGGCAGGCAAAAGAGTAATCTCAAATTTGAGGCGACAACCAATGGGAGCAACTGATAGAATTGACTGAAGTTCGACTCAAACACTACTTTCCGTAACATTTACAGCAAGGAAACACTGTCCATGACTTTGGTTCCTACCACCAAATTGGAGCAGATGCAGTGGCGGTGACAGCAAAAAGGACTGGCTCCATCCATTTATGTGTCCTGCTTCTTTCACTCAGAAGCATTTTGGAAGGTGAATTTACAGTATACAAGATTGTTACCCAGGTAACCAGAGTGTGGAACATCCACTATTGACCAGCTGTCAGCTGCAAAGAGATGGGTTTCAGACTTAAGGAAGGAGTGATAACCAGGAAACAGTCCAGCACATAACCCTGGTCCATCAGCACATTGCCACTTTTTTACGCTTCACGTACAGTTTGGACTAAATAAATGGAGTACAATGTATTCCTAGTGTGTTTTAGAGGTGCTCGTAGGTTCATTTTGTTGCCCTTGTTGCCAGTTATCGTGGTAAACCAAGCTAACCAGCTCGTAGATAGACATACAGACATTCAGCTCGCGTGGGAGCAAATTAAATCCTTTACCACTATGAATTAATATCATTCTAAAGTCCCACTCTGCTCAGAATGTGTTTGGGTCATGGTTACATCTCTTGTTTAACTTTGTCTGTGCTGAATGATGCAGAGGGACTGGAGGGCTGACACTAGAGTGAAAATGTTTGTTGTGCTCGCTGAAAATTAATATACATATGGATTACAATGATTTGTAACATTGCAGCCACTTTGGAAGCCAACATATGCAGTAGCGATGTAGAACTGTAGATTGTATAGTCCATAAATTGAGAAAGGACTTGTATGATGTAAAACATTTATTTTTTTCTGGAGTAAAACATTTATTTATTCGTTTTCTGTAACCGCTTGTCCTTTAGACTGGGTCGCGGGGGCCCTGAAGCCTATCCCAGCTGTCACTGGGCAAAAGGCATGGTACACCCTGGACAGGTGAAATGAAAAATATTTGCAAATTCAGATGATGGAAGACACTTAGATGTATTTTTTTTTTATTGTGTATTGCTGCTATAGTTTTTATCTTTATGCTGCTATAGCCTTTATTTTTATTGCTTCCGAACCAGACAGCTCCTTAACTGTATTTCATTGTTTTTCACTGGACAATGACATAATAAAATCTCCTTTTTAAGAATTTATTTGCTGCTAATTAAGCTGTATTTCATGATACACAGTAAGACATACATGATATGGTGTGTAACCAAAATCAAATAGGCTGACTGATGCAAGAACCATAACATGTTTAATGTAATTCAGAATCATTGCTGGAGTCCCTTCAGCTCAGACTAAATAGCTTCTTACCATTGAAGAGTGAAGCACTCAGTATCAGACTACAGCGGTTTCTGTTGAAAGCGAGATGTTACACAACATCTTAGATTTCTATGGCCTCAGATCACAGTATTGATCTTTTCTTCTTTTCTTTTCTTTTTTTCACAACATAGTCCAATGGAAAAACTAACTTTCTCTAATATAGCACTTTAAATCATTATGAGCGACTTCTTTAATTTAAACGTCCTACACTTTTGAAGCCGGGAGACTGATTAATAGTTTGCCGAGGTCTTGCTGTCCACCCAATACCACTGATTATAATTTTCACTGTGTCTTATTGTGCGACTTTTTTGAGCCACGGGTGACACAGTTGGGTCCCGGTGGCCTCTAGACACTTAATTTGAGGTAATCAACAACTTGGCGTGAACTCCTCTGATTACTGGTGACTTCATAAGCCACCGAGGAAACCTGCCCGTGATGACAGTTCAGCCCGCTATGATGGAGGGCAATTTCTGGAGGTTTGATTGGATATTTGTCATGTGGTAATTCCTAAATAGGAGGCATTAGTGATCTAGGTCAGAACCCAGTGGTAGGAGTAGGGCTGTCATTGACCATAGTTCAGTTAGACATATTTCTTAATTAGCCTCACTGTCTGCTCCCCTCAAAGTAATTAACTTGATCAGAAAAGACCTTGCCTGAAGTCGGAGTAGAGTCAGAAAAAAATATATATATATGCCACGGCAATGACTAACTGCATTAAAAATTCTGAAATCATATGTTTATCCCAAGCTGTCTGCAATTAGTATGCACAGAGTGCCGGCTAATTTTAAATCCTCATAGATTACTCTCGGGGAAGTGATCTGGGAATGCGCTATCATAATTTATTTGGCTCAAGGTGTTTTTTTTTTTTTTTCTTTTTTCCAACTTACAGAACATTGTTGAACAGGTTTGTACTATAACAACAAACAAATTAAAATTGAACATGACACTTTGGCTTTGGCTTGTTTTTATTTCCTTTTTTGGCGCGCCGCGCTTCGGTTTATTTTTTTTATTTTTTTCTCCAAGCCACGCGTGTCCATGGAGACTGAGAGATAAAGCATCACATGATGGGCACTGTAATTGCATCCGAGACAACGGAGCACATTAAAAAGCTCCCCTCCCTTTCCTGCATGTTTTATTGCCTCGTCCTCTGCTCCTTGATGGAATTATTACCCTATTTGTCCTAAGAAAGTGGAAGCTGGCAGAAACCATTCAGACAACAGCCCATCCCAGGGGGTAGATTGTCCCCTGTGATACGGATGTGCTCTGACACTGTGATAGAGACCTATAGTCATTTCGGCGGGCAGGGGATTTAAAGCAGAAATGCTCCTCATTTCTGCGGTGTCTATCATCTCTTTGTCTGATTTCCTGAAGGTATGACTCTGGCACGAGAGATACAGACACAGCTGCATATTATTATCCCCCCAACAAGATATTATTCTCATATATTTACCACAAACATGTCATTGCCCAGCTGTTACCCCCACTTGTGTTGTATTTTTCATCAGAGCGCAGAACAAAAGAAAAACTCTCTCCCCTCTACACGGACGTATGCCGCAAATTGCCGAGATCTTTCTTTTCCTCTTTCCATCTGGTCTAATCTTTTGTATAGATCTGTAGGGCTTAAAGTCCATCTTTTCCAATTGGCTAATGATCTGTTTTGAGCAGTTGGAAAATATCTGTCTCAGTTAGTTCTGCTGGTGAAAAGTTTGAGAGATTGCGCTGAGGGGAGTGCAAAATCAATAAACCTATCAGAGAATGGTGACATGATATATGTTGGCCGGGGCAGCCACTCGGCGAGAGCGGGACGAGTCGGCGCAGCCATGAAAAGATGAATATACGCTACTTAAAATATCATAAACTGCGCACAGTAAAAACAAAACTTTATCGGTAGTTGTCCCGGGCTGTCATTTATCACAAACAATAAGATTTAGTGTTGTTGAGGCCTTTAGATCTGAGGCACAAACTGGTTTTCATCATTTCTCACATGATGAGGAAGTTGGGCACCGGCTGCGCGTCTTCTCTTTTCCATGACACGGAAAAAATCCTTGCATCCTTTTATATAATCACTACCGTAACTCTCTCTTTACCTGCTTGAATTCCCACTCAGATTATTAACCACGTTGTTTAACCCCAAGTTTAGCATCGCTGCACTGGCTGCGCATTGAGTTTTCACAAGTTTGGTTTGAGATTATTTATAACCCAATCAGGTCGCTAGAGTCAGCCGATCTCTAGCTTTTACCTGTTGTCAAGACGGCACATAAGGTGGTTGTTCAGTAGTCGCAGGGTCGGCAGTTCAATCCCCATGCCCCTGCACATGCCGAAGTGACGCTGAACCCAAAGTTGCTCCCATTGATAGGCTAGTACCCTACATGGCAGCTCTGCAAGCCATTGGCGTATGAGTGTCCAACAGAGGGTGAATGAAATTAAACAGAACGGTAAAGTACCACTAACGTAGGAAACCGCTTGTTGCGTTTTTTTTCTTCATTGTCACATCACTGCTATAATTGCTTTATTTTGTGACGCCTAATTTAATTTTACTTATGTTACTCGTCTTTTATTTCTGGCATCCTCCTTGTTTTAATGAGGTCATCAAACAGTGTACATGGCATATTAATCTTTTACACATTAGTCTGTGATATTTGCATATGTGACCACTTTATTTTGCCTGATTTGTATAAATTTTCTTCTTTTATTCACATTTCTTAACTTTTTTTGTTGCGTACTTCTGTTGATTTATGTGTAGTTGATATACTGTATGTGCTCTAATGTTCCTAAACGTCTTATTCTTTAATCTGGAAAACACTTTGTACTTATGCTTTAAAAGTGCTATGTAAGTACAATTACCATTATTATTATTATTATCATTATTGTCATTCTCACAGAGCCTCCCCGTGTGCTTAGGTGTAATAGGACTCTCTGTGCAGGAGAGGCAGCAATAGTCATCATATAAAGTTGATCTCAGGTCCATTCTGAGCCAGCTCTATTTGATGAATTCGCTGTCCCCCGTTACCTGAATGCAAAATGTCGTAGCATAATCCTTGATGAATATACTTGCATTATACATGCAATTACAGCGCTAATCTGAAACCATGTTCTTTATGGCGAGATGGTGTTTTCATTCTTTTCCAATCCAGGATTTAGGGGCGTTGTGGGAGCCATAGCATTGTCTGAGCGTGCATGGTTAAATGAAGAAATAGATTTTGTTAATGAAAAATGCAACAGATGGTGACTGTAAACCCAGTCCCTGCAGAGCATGAACATTTCCTGCAGAATGACGGAGAGCGGATTAAGGTCATTTTTGCCTGGTTTTTCAATTTATAAATTCATGCTCAGAGGGAACTGAAAAAAAGAGGGGGGGGACTGGCATCCTGCCTCAACACTCTCTGGGAAATCCAAATGTCAATGAGCACATATTGGAAATGTGCAAATATTAGAACAAAAAACAGAGTTAAGGAACAGAACGTTAAGGCGACCGTCGTAACTGGCTATCACACGTGGAGTCCAACGAGGGCCCCTCGGAGAGCCCAAAAGAAAGACTGCTGTTTATCAGCATGAAAACAAAACCTGAGTGCATCAGCATTGTTTTAAAAGATAAAAAACAAAGTAAGAGCCATTCATTTGGCCCATGTTTTAATCCACTTTCAACTTCATGCTTATGCTCGTTGCGGATCTTAATCATAAAAAATGTCCCTATTCATGCGAGCGTTGCCTTTTCCGCTGTGACCTTGCACCATCTGCAGACCAGTGTCATTTCAATGTCATAATTTGAATAGAACAATCATCCCGAAGACAATGGCCAATTTTCAGTGGACAATTGCATTTCATTTTTTTTTCTCCCACAGCTAACTGAATAGAAGAGAAAGTTAGTTCTCTTCTTCAATTGTTTTCCCTCCTCTCCCTCCCTCTGCCTCCAGCCTCGGTAACAGGCCCGCCTTCCGGCTCGTAGTCGCCACGTGGGAAACGCGATCAAACGGCCGACCCCCCGTTAGCATGACAGCCCACTGATGGCCATAAACATGCAAAATGAAAAAGGAGGAGCCATGTCATGGCAGCGCGGCATTAGCAGAATAGCAATGCGGCGCGCTTGTGTTCAGTTCAAAGCACCCACATGGCAACTCCCCGGCGAATACACGAGCCAGTGGCCGTGACAGATGCCTGGGACGCAGAGCATTAAGTGTCGCATATCTGCATATGCTCGTCGGCAGCGCTCTTAGCACCGCACACATAGGAGCATATGTCTGATGAAGGTCAGTGATTTGAAAACAAGGCACCTCGGCTGTTATTGCAACTGCGGCGGTGGCGGCGGCAACTGGAGCCGCTCACACTCTTCACTTTTCCCTTAATCCTGCAGTGACAGAACGCAGCTAATGACCAGCAGATGGATGTGACAGAATGAGGATGATATACAGAAAGAGTAAAAAATTGAAGGAAGATGAGGGGTGGAAATGAAACCAACCAGATTAACTGAAGGAGCACGGAGAGGAGAGGGAGAGGGGGAAGAGTGGGGTCGTTCATTTCTGCCTTCGTTATGCTTGTTTATCATTTCCCAAAGTGGGCAGGGGGGGGGGGGGACTAACAATCATTTAACCCCTTTAACCCCAATATCCTTGCTGGTCTGAAATTCCCTGGCAGCCTTGACATCGTCATTACCATCCATCATCATCACCACCCTTTATAGTTCCACGCATCTGGTGTATACAGAACAGTTTGGCAATCTGGTGTTAAACACATAAACATTCTGCCAGAGGAAAGTTATGGCCCAAGCGTGACTTCAATCACAAGCAAGATAAATTATGCTCGGATTGTGATTGTAATTGGGAAAGCCGGAGGTCTACAGCGTCACGCTGCCGGCGGGGAATAGCGGAGCATGATGTGACAAATGGGAGGAGTTGCAGAGACTTTGGTAGGGAGGCGGCGATAAGAGGGAGGTTAAAAGATTAGAGAGTGAAAGTGTTGTGGAAAAGTGATAAAGAAAAGGATGTCCCCCCTATTGGAATTCAGGACAGGCATATGTGAGAAGAAAAAAAAAAGTAGAACAATGAGTCGCTGCATCCTTTTATTAGAGCAAGAATGTCTAGAAATTTAAGACCACCATATTTTTAGAAGCCCATCAACCTGGCCTTTATATAGCTCAATAAAATAGGCCTCTATGTTTCGTCGGAGATTGAGCTCGACTTATCCCACCATCTGAGGACTAGCTGCTTTTGTGAACACTGGCTCTCAGGGGGAGGACGTTCAGGCGGAGAAAATGTATGGGCGACATCACTGAACCTTATTTAGATTGATAGAAGCTGCTCAAGCTGTCAGCACACTCAAGACGCGCATGTTGGCGAGCAGAATGATTCAGATTACCTCGGGAGCCCGGTGTGAACCAATGCGAGTGAGCAGAGGAACCGGGGCCCGCGTGCTTGTATTTCTTTATGCTCGTCTGCAGCAAGGCGGTGGGGGAAATTTGTGCAGAAAAAAAAAAAATGATTATAAAGAGTGAAATGGAGATGAAGAGAAAGTATGTACAGGCATTCGAGAACACACACACACATAGATCCTCACCCCCTGCTGCCTCTCTCCCCGGGGTGTTCGTTAATCACCCTTTTAGATCTGCCAGTCTGTGGGTGGGGCCATTACCCTTCAACGCTGGCACTTTCGGTTGCCCGAGACAGTGCCGCCATTCAGATCCTCTGCAGACGCCTCACCCCTGAGTGTGTCTCGCACAAGCCCCACCTTATTAGAGGAACATAAGAGATGATGAATAAATAAACAAAGTGAAGTGGGTTCTGGGACGTGAGGAGCATACTGACAGCTAGTGGCGTTCATTAAGACAAGGTGTCGGGTGTCGTGCTGCGCACAACGCCGGGTGGCAGCTAGGGCTTCGGTGGCGCCGCCGAGGACCCCTCCTCCGTATCCTGCAAACCTGCAACCTCCTGTCTACCTGCTATGGCGCAGGATCCGCAGCTCACCGGGCAGAGCTCTTGTCAAGGGAACGCGAGGCACCACATGGATCAAACATAACCAGCCTTGAGCTGTCAGGGTTGCCAAAGATCTTTCCATGAGGTCGGTTGTGCCGCAACATAAAAAAAAAAAAAAAAAAAGGCCTAATTGAGAGAGAATGGCATAGTCTTGGTGCTAGTGTGATATGTGCCATTTTGAATGTGCAGCAGGAAAAGTTAGTTTTTGAAATGAGAAGGAAACATTACAGCGAATTTCAGGCAAAAATCTATAGTTACGAGTTTTGAGTTAAAAATGTGATTATGCTCTTTCAACCATCGGCACAATGGGTGATTGTTATCACCTGGAATTAGACGGGCGCTCACGAGTTGCAGCTTTGTAAATCAGAGTAAACAGTGAAGCAGCCTAATCGGCCAATTCAGTAAATGGTCAATAAATAATACCTAACTGCCAATTAGACTGCGTCAAACTGGGTGTTTGTGGTAGCAGCCATCTGTTCAATCTAAAGGTGCCTGACCTTGTTTTCAAAAGGTCGCACTTTTAAAACACCGTGCGCGGCTAAAGGTGCGCCGCGGCTTGATTCCACATTAAATTTGCTCTCCGATCTCCGGCCGCTTCATATTCCAAAGAACTTAATCAGTCTTGTGAAAAATGCACCGTGTTTCTGTTGTTTTGCTAATTCCCCTTAACCAACACTGTGGCTGACATTCTGATGAAACAATTTAGACATGCAAATGGTCATGTAATGGTCTCGGAGCAAGGTGTTTTGCAAACCGGGCTCCCGGTGAATTGGTAGCTCCAAATTTATGTCTCTACAAAGTTGTGACGGCTCTGTCGGGTGCGTTACTGGGAAGATGTGCTTAACCCTGGAATAAGAATTTTATTAAAGGTCTATTTATTAATGTGCCCACTTACACAAACCAGTAAGTAAATATACATTGTGTAAAAATGAATGCCGGTGAGTGGATTTTCCATGTTTACGAGACATAAAGGCAGGAACTCAGAAGATTTGCATTTGTGAACGTTGCGCTTAACACTGAGGTTAATACACCCGTCAAAGATTTCTTCAGTTTCAGTCAGTCTGTGCTGCGGATTTTGCCGTTTCAGGACGCGCGGCTCTGTTGATTTCACGAACCCCGTTCTTACATTAGCTCAGCTGGCAAAGTAGAAGTTTGCAACATTCGGAGCCTGCAGTTCTAATCCCGGGTGAGTCATTTTAGCACCAGGCTGATTGCAGTTTGTCGTGAATTATGGTCCTTGTTTACAGCCAGTTTTAGATTAACTCCAGTCAACAGTCACAACTGCTTTCACTGTTGATTCAGCAAAGTCACGAAACAATTGCAAAATTCCTGCCAATCGGGCAAATTTGCAGCATTTGAAGGAGATTAGATGAGCTGCTGTTGTTGGCCCGCTGGGTTCGCTGCATACTGGCACATATAGGAGTTCATACATGCATCTAATAATGAGATTTATGTGCAGAACATTTACTTTTACTCTGGACCATTTTAAATACGCAGACACTATCAATACAGATGTCCATTTTAAAGGTGTGTATGCCTGCCCTGATATATACCTAACCTGAGCATTGTTATTACAACATCACACTCAGACTCAGCACTCCCACAATGAATATTAATATGATCCGACGGTGTTAAAAGCACCTGACTGATGTCAATTTAAATTTAAGAAAACGTGAGATGAGCAATCACAAAACCCGTCACTGTCTATGCGGGGTGAAGCGAATGAAGGAGAACAGGTGAACAGAGGGAGGTCACACTTATTGAAAAGATAAATAGGGTGAGAAACACTCACAAGCGCCGGCTGAACAAACAGATGGAGCGGTAAACTCGGCAGATTAATTAAAAATATCTCCTTCGCCTTCACTCTAAACATGCTCTTGATTTAAAACTTGCACTTAAATTAGTATATATAAGAAAAGGTAGATTGTTTATTCGATGTTGATTTCGCTGTTTTCATACCACAAACTAGTCCATCATCCCTCTTTTGTCCAAGCACTCAAACATTATGTGCACTCTCCGCACAGCCGTCATCCGACTCCCGATCGTGCTTAATATCTTGAGTGGTTGATACATTATTTTTATTGTATCTTAAGGTAATCAAAGGGAGAGGCAACAAACATGCTCTTTTTGCAGTAATAGTCATGTCTGTCGCAGAAGCTCTTAGGGCTGAAAATGCACGGAGCTCGTGGTAATATTTCTGAATTACTCGTGATTGGTTGCATGGCTAATGGAGAGAGACAACACCTTGCTAGGTAAACTCATGCAACCCCCGAAAGAGGTTTCCACTCACGTCGCCTAGGGGTCACCTGTCCAGTCCTTTGACAACAGCATTTGATCAAAAGACGAGAACTCACGTAAACACTGTAATGTACAGGCTGCAGGGTATACGGGAGTAATGTGAGGCTTGATGTGAACAGACAAGGCATCATACACTGCGCATGTTCCGTCAAATAATCTTCCGTAGCAATAAATGCAGACATAGAAGAGTATTATGCTAATTTTTGAACCAGCGCTATCCCGTACTTTGAAATTAAGACAGGTCGATGCACAGGGTCACTGCTGGACTTGTTCTGTATACATACATTTCATGCATCAGGAGGGATCAGAGGCGAGGTTTTCAAAGAAGATGCATGCCGTGCTAAGTGGTCTAATGAGGAGCTCTGCACATTTTATTGCAAAGCCACTTTATTCCAGGACCTGTCGGTGCATTTTTACATTACCGGCCTTCCCGGAACACACGGTGTTCTGAGATAATAAAGCAAAGTACAAGTCTCGTACCTTTCAAAGGTGAGATATGGGCTATGATAGAGTGACAGCAATGTGCTGGAGAGACTGCAGTGGCCCTTGTGAAAGTGCACTCTCCTTTTATAACCTTATTATACCACCACCTATCACTCCTTGACTCTCCTGTACATATATGAAACCGGCCATTATTCATAGAAAGCTCAAGAAAAATAGAAGAGAGTAATAGAAAAGATAAAAGTCGAGGCAGAACAGCCTGCACTTTAATTCTGCTACTATGGGAAATAGTAGCATAGCAAAGCATTCAGGTCCAATAATGCTTTCCATTAAACATCAAGGTTGGAAGGTTGTGGTACCATTTCATTTCCAGCTAAAATAATTTTGCATACAGGATCAAGGGCAAAGGCGTCATAAAGCTAAGTCACAGTGTAGTTAAAACCCAAAACATATCGAACTTTTTTTTAAATAATCAACCAATGTCTCTGTGGCAATAATGTGACCTTCAACTAAGAAAAGAAGACATCAAGGCAAGTGAATGGTGAAAACGAGAGCTCTGGCCTTATAACGTAAGAGACGTTTGGAAGTCATCTGTTGACACCACAAATTACAGTCACTCAAAACAGACACTTAATTGCATCTCTGACACATATGGCATCTCAAATACGATTGATTGCTGCTCAGAATTGCAGAAAGAACCTTGATTTCAACATAGCAGACTCCTCCAGAGTGCTCGAAAATTACTGAGGGGAGTGCTCTCGGAGACTCGTGATCGACCTCAAAACATCTGCCAACCGTTTTCTTCCAGCGCAGTAGTCAGATAGTTCAACTTTCTGAAAATTGAGTACAGAGACGGAGACACACTCACTCGGCCACCCACACACGCACAAATTTATTGCTGAGAGAAGTTAATTGGAGTTTTTTTTTTAGGTGACATGTTGAAATGATAATCTGCACAAGCTTTTAAAATTTTTTGACAACAGTATTTGGTGCCACGTACTTATTGGAATTGTGTGTTTTTAAGCTACCCATCAGGACAACACTGGATTTTAAGTATTTGCTGAATCTAGCGATATCTTCTTGGTTGTATTTTTATTTTTACATGGCTTACGATGAAATAAACATTATGAATAAATCCCCTGGCAGTCACACGACGTGGGATGTCGTAACTTTCCCGTGTTGACGTTTCTGTAGGCGCCACTCATTTAGTCTTTTCAGCCTTGCTGGCAGCATACTGCATGTCAAGACATTTCTCCATGGATGCCTGACAGCGTTATGTGTAATTGTGAAAGATTTCATGAAATGGCAATATGTTGAATTAACTGTGCTATACAGTCGAACAATAAAGCGTTGTATTTGCCATAAACTTATAGTTAAATGTTTGAGTTTCCCTCATCTGCTTTACTTACTGCACGGTTTCAGTTTATGCAGAAAATTATGTCTGTGGTCCAGCTAATTTTGAAACATTTAGTTCTGTGGCCTAAATGACTCATTTTCATATATCAACCATGAATTATAGCATTTATAATGTAAACTCTATAGCTTTGGAGTATTTTATGTAACCTATGAAGTACTTCATAGCTATTTTTCAGCAGCTGTCATAAAATTGTGTGCAGATATTCATGGTCCCCAGAGGATAAAACATAGTCGCTTTAGTGATTTTATCTTTTTATATCTATCTAATCTAATCTAATCTTTACATTTTTAATGAAATATCAATTTAGTGATTCCTCAACCTTTACCTCCTGCAAAAGTAACATTACCGTAGATGTTTAATTGTGTTCAAACTTAAAGACCAAATTAGCAATGTTAGCAATGACCAATGTTAGCATGCTAATGCTCTAAAATAACTTTATGGTAAACATTATTTCTTATAAATAGCCTAGCAGCATGTTAGTCTTGCTGGTGCTAGCTTGTTAGAATACTGAGCTGTAGCACGATAAATCAAATCAGCAGCCTCATAATGCAGCTAGCATGACTGCTTGCAGCTGTTGCCTTACAGAATCTTTGTTAACGATCCTTTGTTGAATCTTGATTGTTTTCTAATGTAGCCTACTTTGATTGACAACCAAATATCTACAAATGTGTTAACATTAACATTATGTGTTAACATTACCATCAGCTATATTTTGTGTTGGCCCGTCGTGCAAATTAGCAAACACTGGCATGCTAACACGCTAAACTATGTTTACCCTCTTAGTACTAAGGGGGTGCATCTGCCGAACGTCCGCATGTTAGCATTGACACTGCTAGCAAGTGTAGATTTAGCTCATATCAGCAGCCCCATACAGCATCTAGCATGACTGTAGACATTCGGTATATTTGTTGTTGCCTTACAAATATGATTCTTTAACTTCCTCACCATCTTTAGGTCATATTTTCAATTTTGCAGGCATTTCGGTTGAAATGCCTGCAAAATGCTAAACGTCAGCTATTTAGCACTGCCACTTCTAGCATGTTAAATTAACTGATGTAGCATTTAGCTCAAATCTCCAGATTCACATAGCAGGCCACGTGACTGAAGACGTATAGATAATGTGGTGTTAGGAAGACTTGCTAAAAAAATGTTTATCACTTAATTAACAGGTTGAGCCAGTACTTGCTCACAGCTTTTACACTATAAAGTCACAGTGAATCAATAAATGAGGAAATAAAAACTGTCAAAAATAAAATGGGGGCATTTAAATTTAGCTAAGATTTATGCAGTGCTATATTCAAGGAGTGAGCAAAGCAGAGGGTCAGAGCCTTGTCAAAGAACTCACTGGCTTTTGCAAGGATCGAGCTTTTGACCTCAGCATTTTGGGATGTTTTTTTTTTCTCTTTCCTCCCTAACCTCAGAGGAAATCCTTGTCTACCGAAGCCACCTCAACTCAGCTCTGCAGGACCAATTAAAACTTTTCCCACTGTCCCTGTTTTCCCTCACCCCGCTGTGTGACTGGTGGAGTCACTAATTCAAATCAAGTCTGAAATTTGCAGAGGGAGAGGGAGAGGTAATCACAATATGTTTGCAGTGGGAAGCCTACGAATCTGTGTGCTAACATAATTATCTGCATGCTTTTTGTTTAGGTACAGGTTGCCTGCTGTTCTGGCCCAGATGTCTTGTCACTGGCTGCCAAGTCTATGAACGCATTACAGCAGATCTCATCTTGATTGAAAAAAATGCAAAAGTTGACATGTTGCCTTTACCTGAGACAGTGTCTGTTTACATGGCCAATGTTTTTTAAACCTAACTGAATTTAAGGCACACGTGAGCCTTATCAACATTTTCCTGTCCAACTAATTATGAAACGTTTGCACCACCCCTCTCAATCGGACTAAAATTCCCTCTCAACAGACCAGTCTGTTCTGACTGAGGTGGTTATATGAAGCACTTTTATTTTCATTGGGCTTTTGTTCTCATTATAAGCAATTACCGGTTATTAGCCAGATGTGCAGCACATAAAACTGACTTTGCTTTTGTTTAATTTGCCTAACATTTTATGTTTCTGCTGCCCTTCTATATTTTGCTGCGATGAAAATTCTAATTTCACAAAATTGGAAAAAATTAGATATGAAACTAGCTGCTTTAATTTGCTAGCACTCGATGTGCGAGCGCAGAGGTCACCATAACCGACACCAATAATTAATTTGAGCAAATCTACAGGGTATCAATCAGGTTAGATGAGATATTCTTATCCGCTGAACCCCTTTGTGATTTCAACTGATAAAGAGAAAGTATTCTTTTTATGAGCACGTGCTCTGTGCGGCTTTAAGTGACAGAGGAAAGGTATGGCTGGGTTGTAACAGGGTCAAAGTCATCTACATGTGTCAAGGAACTGTGACATTTAGAATCCACTCAACTGCAACCACAAAGGAAACAGAGAACAGCATAAAAACACACGGCGGCTTGCCTCTGGGGGGTTTCTGCTTCCTGTGCCATGTCTCCTCCTCACCTTGGACACTGGGTCAGTGTCAGCTGTCAGTGTCAGGTTGAGAGCAGGAATGCTAATGGACCCTTACCACATTGCATCCCTGCCCCTCTCATCTTGTGTCTTTCACTGTGCTCTTTTTTCTCTCTGCTATTTGTCTGAGGGAGACCAAGCTATTAACTCTCCTTTAGTAGTGGAGCACTGCATCTGCTATGGTAGCCTGCAGTCTCTGCCGCTACAAAAGATAGGCAGGCTCCCTTTGAGAACCAGAGACCTGCCTCAACTCTCTGCCTAACAGAGGCACAGTCACTCCGTGTGCAGTCCCGCCCTCCTGCCTCTCCTTCTTCCTTGAGCTTGCATAAACGCTCAGAGATAGAGCCGGCATCTCCACTTCTAACCCACAGAAAAGACTGTCGGTGTATTTGAATGTAAAAGAACCTGTGGCCTCTGCGACGCCTCATTATCGCACCTTCACAAAACACTTCACTCTTTAAGAGCAAAGATTCTACCAGTGTGGTGACAAAAAGGTGCATGTTTCCAATGGAGTTTCGCTAAAATAAACAATTACTAATGACAACCATGCCTGAAGGCAAGCATAATGGATGGATGGAAATGAATAGTTTTGGAACTCTTGTTAAAATAAGCAGTTACAGAAGAATGAATGAATGAATGAATGAATGAATAAGGGGATGCCATTTGTGGTTCACAGTGGATGAATCTTGATTATATAGCTATGTGTGATTTCTTTATTTTTACTTTCAGTGCCATCACAAGGTCGTATGTTTAATTATTTCATTAGAATTTTTTTCAGTGGAGAGGGACGTTTTTGCTGTGGAACTTATTTTTTTTAGCAATCGTGGTATGGCGCCAGAGCTTAGACATTATTTCACTAACAGCAACATCACAAATTATAAAAAAAATTACAGACAAATCTACATAGATGTAATTTTTTTCACTAAATCAGTTCCAAAAATGACAGATTTTCCTTGGTAACACATTAAGTACATTTTATAACATATTGGATTTTAAATGGATGTTCTAAACCTTTGATAATCTGTTCAATAGTCAGTTTAATGTTACCTCCCGATAGCTGTAGAGTCACTTGATTTACTTGATTTGATTTTGATTTGATATGATTTATTTGGATCAAAGACAGTAAAAACAGTAATCCAAAGGATGACATGCTAAAGTAACATACTTATTTCCAGCATGGTCCTAGGTGTTACACACAGACGTTACAGACAGGAAACAAATACACAAGACGCAGACAAACTGTAAACATCACATGAAACCAAATAAAAAGAAACATGAAAGCATGTATAATCTGTCCAATTTATCGATGAATATTTACCTTATTCCATAAAAGCTGCTTGACCTGTCTTTTAAAAATCCCTCGTGATGATAAGAGTTTGGTAGCAGTAGACAAACTATTCCAACTTGTTTTTCTCTGGTTGGACTAAACACCAGGTGACAAGTTGTCCAACCAAGTGTTTTGAAAAGTTTTAAAAGTAAAATTGGGTGAAAAAAGAAAATGATGTTGTATGTCAGGCAGATTCAATACTCCACAGTGGGCAGAACCACTTTGTCAGTCACACTCTATTATGATTGATATTTTGCAGCATATGAACACATATATCTCATCACATAATTTTATTTAGCGCCCATAAAAAACATTTAAGTTGTCATCTCTGATCAAAATGATTTCAGTCAGGTTGTAGATATGTTGTACTGTGAGCCAGCATCCGGAAACTAAGGCAGCTACTGTGTATTAGTCATGTACCTGTGCTTGTCAGGTGTCTAAAAAGGGCGTGTTGACGAGGTTCGTTCAGCGTGGACTTGAGTATTTCTGATGAAGGGATCAAAAAGCAGGTCAGAGCCGCCGCCGCCGCAACATTTGGATGAACTTCAGAGCATAATTATTGAAAATGACATTTCATGAAGATTTCAAGTGCATCCTTTCATTAAAATCTGAAATGAAGGGATATGTTTACAACCAATCACTCTGAGGAATCTCATTGAACTATAATCTGACAACAACAACAGCAGCGAGCTCCTATTTTTTTTATTTTTTTTTCCCAACGGCGCAATTAATCAAAAAGCAATTACATTAGCATGCTCGCGAGATGGATTAAATGATTTTGACAATTTCGGTGGCTGCCTTGGCTTGCTCGCGCTCTGTCCTGCTGTCTGTCGAGCGCTAAAATCACGGAGACGAGAACATTGGGATAATTAGTCCAGAAGACGAGCAGAGGCTGTTCATGTCTGTGGCACATATCCAGAACCAGCCCCCACGTACTGTTCCAGCCACCATGTATTAAAAAAAACGTCTGTTTAATCACAGTGCACCACATACCCTCCATGCTTTATTAAACTATAAATGTGCGGAATGAAGGCCCACTGCCTAATTAGAGAAGACTTCAGTTCACTTACTATCACATACTGTTTTCTCCCACCTTCCATTCCCTCTCCCTCTGCTTCTTTTTCTGCACTGCTCTCACAGCAACCCTCTCCACAGTGGGAGGCAGGGCTGATTCCCCCCAGTCTTAAGAAGTCAACTCGCCTCCAACTTAGATGTTGAAGGGATTGCACCGGAGGCAAATCTCACTCCAGCTATTTCAGCCATTTTTTGTCTGAGCAATGCAGGTGGCCTTGGCAAGAGTGCCGGGAGGGCGAGGGGAGGTGGGGGAGGAAAGCCAGTCATGCAGAGAGGTGTCTTCAATCTCAGCAGATGGACTATCGGTGGTGGGAGTGTAGTATCGAAGCTCAAAGAACCGACTTGAGAGGCGCAGCTTCTGAAAGAGTTTCAGAAAAGGTCAGGAGGTATCAGCCCGCGTGAGGCTTTGGAGTAAATGATGGGGAGAGAGACTGGGGAACTGAGGAGAACCGACTCACCAGGCCAAACTAATAAGAGAGCCAACACACAGCACATGAGTGAATTGGTTAATAGCCTCAGCAGCTGAAGATAATAGGTGCGGTCTGCGAGCCGGAGAACCTGAAATCCAGTCAAGGTCCCAGTGGTGGAATTATGGTGAAGGACAGCGTTAGAGATACGAGGCGCTGCTGAGAAACTGCCATGGCCACCTCAGCAGTCATTTATTTATATAAGCCTCCTGGTTCACGGAAAAGGTTGGTAATTACCATTAGCAATTACCACTGAGCAAGTACAGACACCTCTGTAGCTCTGGTTGGAAGTGCCAGATGTGATCTAGAGGTGAGAACGGGGTCTCTGAAACGCACCCGAGGGCACAGTTCCAGATCCCCGATGAAACATCAGTAGTTCGAAGCGCTTCTTCTCAAGCAGCTCAGACTCAAAAGTAACACAGTGCAACCTAAGCTGTGGCAGGCAGGCATATTTCAGAGTTGTCTTTTTTTTTTTTTTTTTTCATCTGGCACAAAAAAATCTTCTTAAGATTGGTGTTATTATTATCTACTGGAGATAACGACTCCCCTGCATGAGGAAAGGACCCCGTCATACACAGCAAGGGAAGGGGAAAGAGGCAGAGGTAGTGAAAACAATGCTCAGCGAGAGAGAGAATTATAGGCGATGGGAATAATGGGTCTGGCCAAGTGAATGCATCACTCTGGGTATCCGAGGTAAAATAGGGCCTTATTTGCAGGTAGGGGCTGTGCATTAGCAGCAGGCTAGCAGCGGGTTCTCAGGTACAGTTGTGGCAGGAGCTTGGAAGGGGGTGCGCGGGAGACGGCTGGACACCCGTGCGTCCGTGTCCTCAGCTCAAGGGGCTGGGAGGCGGGAGACATCACGCTGTTCACCGAAAGCGCAGACACCCCGCGACGGCAGTAATGAGACAAGACCACCACCACTGAGGCAGAGGCGATAATTACACACACATATAGCCGCGCACAGCCAAACACACAGAACAAGCACACAATACCCATTTATTTCCAGTTGAACTGAAAGAAAAAAAAAAAAAATGAAAAGCTGTTGTGACTTAGTTACTGTTTAAAGGTGAAGTAGAGGTTTTTGTGTGGTCACAGTTTGTTGTTAAGCTGTAAAATGGAGGTGTTTTTGTATGTGTGTGTGTGTGCTCTCAGTTTGTTAAGCTTTTAAAGGCTGAATCAGCAAACGTAGTGATTTACAGTTACAAAGATATTGGGTGTTAGTATAGATATTTACATCATGACAGATTATGCTTAAAAAAGCCCTAATCAGTTAATCTGTTTGCTCTGCTCGGCTTGAAATGGCAAATCTGACCTGATCTGACAGACCTGCACTTTAAGATGTGTTACTCTGCTCATTAGAATTTTACACTGTATGTGCAGTCACTTTGGTTGCACACATTAGGAATCCATTGAGAATTATCTGCAGATTCTGCAGGTCCATGGTCCAGGCTGCAGGACCAGCCAAAGTTAAATTAATAATTTAACATTTTCAGAAATATGTTTAATTGGTGACGAAGAGTTCAAACTGTGCGCAGTTACCCTAGCTTAGCATGGACTGTAATAACTTAGATGATGCATATAGCTTAGCTTAAAAAAAATCCTTTAATTTAATTTATATACTGAACAAACATCACAGTAGGCAGATATTCTTGCCCGTGTTTCCCCATTTTTCAGGGCTTTGTGCTAAGCTACTGTAGGCTAACCGACCGATTGCTGTAAGCTAAAATCTTTTTAAATTTTTTCTAATTCTCTGGATGAAAGCAAAGAATCATGAGTATTGTACTCCTCAATATGTCAAGCTAGTGCCTCCTGTATACCAGGCGATGAGCTCGACCCTTTTCCAGAGTGGAGCCCAAATTTGAGCCAAAATAGGCGAACTAATGGGCTAACAGCATTGGGATAACAGGAAACAAAACTTTCAAATGCATTCTATTGTTGTTTCATGTTTGTTGGGTGCGTAACTACAGTACTAAAGCGTTTTCTTCTTTTTGGTCATGAGCTGTTAAGAAACTCAGATACTCAATTGCACAACACAGATATTCACAGATGTGCAACCCATTGGAATTGGTTGAGGTCTCCTCCCAGAGTTGTTGTTCAGGCGGTCAGATAACCGTTAGTGTTCCTGTCTGCAGTACAGCGCCACGCCGTATAATTATCTTTAGCCGGGATAATCAGTGGTGCTAAAAGGTGATGGATGGTGAGGGAATGCATTGCAATAAACCAAGCAGGCAGCCCTCAGATAAGCCGAACCGCTCAGCTAGGCGCTCCAAATTTGTGATATATCTGTCTTGTTTCAAATAAAAACACAGGGCAATTAGATGCCTTACCGCGTGTTCTAATTGTAAAACATCTGAGTGTGGAAAAAAAAATAAAAAATAAGATAACAATTTGTTGGTGTAGATAATGAAGATCACTCAGCATTTTACGGATTGCTAATTGCAGCTGTTTTCATGAAAAAAATTCCAGCGTTTCAGAGGCAAAAAAACAAAACAAACTGAATTTGTTCAGGTCCTAAACACGTAAATAATAGGCTCTAAACTATTGCTACCACAAGGTATAATTTCATCATTTCTGCTGCATCTGATTTGAGTGAAAAATGGTATGCATTTGCATTCGGGGCATTTAGCTGACGCTCGGATTCAGGGGGGGCTTGCAGTGAGTGAGCAGGCAGGGGTTCGGGATTCTTGTTCAAGGGCACTCTGACAGAATACATGGCCGTTTGCTGAGCATATTGTCTGTTGGAATGATGAAAACCCGCGACCTTTCGGTCTGAGGACAGTTTCTGATACTTAGTTTTAAAAGTCACGAAGAACAACGGGGAGAACCACTTTATATTTCTCCATCGCTCTGAATGTCAAAACAGCCACACAGAACGTCTCATTTGCAAAACACTTAAACGGTGAAATCACACAACTACTGACAATAATTTAATGAGTTTACTTTTTTTTTTCCTCTGTGCAGTGTTCTATTCCAAGGTTTTAGCTGTTATGTAGATTAAACATTGACACTATTTACAGTACAGCTTCTCCATTAAATTTTAAAGCTTGCCAGAAGGTAAGTATCTACATGACTGAAGACTTTTCATCACTTCTTGTTGAACTGTATCTGTCTGAGACACCAGATTACCACTCTAGATGTATTTTAATCGGCTAAGACTAGAAACAAGTTAGAGATGATACATTTACACTGTATCTGTTTTATTTATTTATTCAAAGTCTCCACTTTGACGCAGGCAGCTCTTCCTCGGCGATGCAAAAATACCATGTTAAGTCAAAGTGTTGAAACTAGCAACAGTAGACATTGCTCTGCGGAAAAATGGCCTACGTCAGTCTCATGATATTTTGTATTCTTAGACTTGTAACACTGACGCACAAGTGTGTACGTAGCATTTTGCTGCCACTGCTTTTGTAGTTAAGTACCTTAGTCCAGAGGCTACAGTCGACCTTCATGGCGCCCCAAACCGTTGATTAAATGAAGCCATTTGAGACGCATTTTATCGGCTTCTAATCTTGCTGTTAATGCTGTAGTCAAAAGTACTGGTGTAAAAACTGCAGAAGTTGGAAGTAGCACAAAATGGGAATTAAGGAGTCACTCACAAGTACTTAAACTTATCCGCAATTGGTGAAGTGACACAACTTTGCCTCTGCTACAGATCCCGTGCTCATGTTGTTTCCTCGCAGTTAAGGCTATTACACAAAAGTGTCTTTGTGCTCATCTTTAAAGGTCACCGATGAATGCTACATATTCATGCGAGACATATGTGAAGGCTGTGTGCCAGTAAATGCATTTATTGTCGCCTCTGTCATTAGTTAGGGGTTTTGGTGAAAGCGAGACCTCAACACGGCTCAAGGTCCTCTGCAGACAGTGTTGGCAGATATATACAATAATTATCATATTTATACAATAGTTTTAGACCCTATACGAGCAATGCTTTTTTAAAAAAAGCCAAATATATGATACGGTATACGAGTTTTGGCCAAGCCTCTGTATTTATTCCTTATATTACTGCAGTTTCATGCACATAGAATAGCTTTGTTATTAAATACACTGTCCTAATGTGCGATTTTTCAAGTTGTTTTAGTTCATACAGTCGAAAAACAATAATTTTAAAGCGACGGTACGCTATTTCTTCATTTCCCATCTGGCAACACTGAATGCAGCGTGCCCGTCTTTCCTGCAGACAGCCACGCTGTAGGGGTTGAACGACTTCGGATTTTTTAGTAAATTGACTAATATGTGGTGAAAGTCAAGTTGGCGACGACTAGTCAATAACGTCCCTAATAAAAACACAGTAGAAAGTAATGCTTTGCAACAATGAAATCTACGTTCTTGACCTAAATACATATTGTAGCGTATTAAGGGAAGCTACGGAGGCTTTTCTGCAAGTTCATTGAAGCTTGAGCACAAACTGCTGTTGGCCGTAGCCCATGCTAACGCCATAAACACAGTCAGTCTGACACTTCTAATATGCCACTCTTGCTTGGCAAAAAAAAAAAAAAAAAACACACTCTACAACCACAGCAACAATGTCAACTAACAGAACACAACAGAACTGAACACAAACACATGAGGATGTCATTTCAAATGAGCTTGCATTGCAGTAGTACTTTTGTTGTACATTCTGCACGTCACGGTAGAATGGGCTTCATCTTTAGTGAAGCATTTCCACACATGAACCGGCAATGAACCGCTGCTAGTTTTCTGCAGTGACCCACTGGGCTCCTCACCTGTCTTCTCTGAGGCGTCCGTGTTGTTATTGTCACGTGGTCGGCGACTAGTCGATTTCCTGCTTAAAGCGTCATGGCGCAGTAGTAAAGTTAACTAGTTGACTTATTGTTCAAATCTGAAAAAGCTAAATAGCACACACAGCATAATTGACCTTTCAAATGAAACTCGCAGTGTGTTAGGGGTTGTAACTGAGACATAGAGAGAAGACAAATACCTCATGTTATCTTATTTAGCATTTGTGAGCCTATTATGGTAAACGACTATAGGCATGCAGATAGCCTGACTCCATTAGGGTCTTCTCATGAGATACGGATACTGCGTCAAACTGCAGCATTAAATGCAGGAGCGAGGTCCTAAATTTGCTGAATATGCAAATAGTGGAGTGAAGTAGAGGTACTTAAATATTTATCTGAGTACAGTGACTTGAGTAAATGTACTTAGTTAAGCTCCACAGCTGCCTCTGCCATGTAGACCCATATGGTCCCTTAAGGTGATAATTTCTGCAACAGTTGCTGAAGTTAATTGTTAATTATGTTTCCCGCGGGTGCATGGGCAATCTTTATTGGTTCACATTTCTACATGTTGTTTTTAAGGGGCTATTTTTACAGACTTTATGAAACCTAGAAATGATTCGGATGCGCACCAGCTGCTGGACACTGATATTGCCCATGTTATGCAAAAAGCACACTTACTGGTGCCACAGTCTTTCAGTGTTTCACTAATGAAATGACTGGTGTTGATAGTAGTTGTTATTAAATGTTTTGACAAAACCTGAAGTGGCTCTTTGTCGGCGTGGTCCCTGCGACTCTGCTCCGAAAGTGCAGCGAACAGCGAGTCAACATGTCCTGTAGAGCTGAGAGCCCGGGGACCTCTGGCTGACATGCGGACAGTCAACGAGCTTGTTGGCAGAGAAGAGCTTGCCGGAGCTGAACTTTTCTCACCAAGCAGACGTCAACAACCAGCTAAATTCCCATGTTTTTTTTTGTTTTTTTTGTTCCTGTGCGGAGGCAGACCGTAACGCTCCCCGGCAAGAGCCAAGAGGATGAGAAGTTGATAACAGCTTTAAAAGCATCCCAAGTCTTTTCGAGTTTATTTATACAAGGATGTGATCTGTAGTGCTTGGCTGGCAAAAATGATTAATAACAAAGGTTTGAGATGTTGCTGTTTTGTTTTGTTTTTTTTGTCGGTCTTCTCTGCTCAATAGACCCACGGTGCTGTGGCTCAGTTCTGAGTTTCTGCACTTGCTGTATCGAACCAGACAGAACACATTTACCCTGCAGTGGATAATGAAACTTTACAGCGAGAGCCTCATTGATGTTTTAAAACACAACAAGCACCCGCTTTCAGTAACTCCATATTCCCAGTGAACGTTCTGGTTTATTAGCAGCTCTGGGAACACGGCAACGACGTTAAAACGCCCACATTATCATCCAGTCTCTGAGTTGTAAATACCCCTCACAGCGTACAGACCAATATCCTGGTTCAAGTTTGACCCAAAGCTGTGCAAATATATAATTTTATATGCATTCAGAGATCTTTGTTACTGCTTTTTTTGTGTGTCATAACTCATATAAATGCTGGCCAAAACTACAAAAGTAATACAGTGTAATCAACTGCAATTATCCTTAAAGCCCGGGGCGCAGTATCGGCCCAGATTCCTAGAAATCGTCAATATCACCTATTAAGCATAATTAGTCTTTTTCTTTGTGTATGAGCTCACAAAATGATGTGGGCGTTGACCTACGGCGAAACAGAAGGCGACAAATGGTGCTTGTGTTCAAAAAGAAAGCTCACAGTATACACACAATTACCTAGCAGCGTTTGAATAGTGAGATAACCACATGCGACGTTACTTTGTTGCAGCACCATTATGTTTTTGGAATACTTCTACGTGGCGGAGCATGATAATATCGAGAAATAAAACTGAACGCTTGTGAACGCCAGTGCAGGATATGTGTGCTCTGGATCAAACACAATTGCAGGCAAAGCACACACATATTTCTGAAAAAAGGTTTGTTGGTTGATTTGGAACTTGAAGCTATATGTCACTTGCAGGAAAAAACAAATCTACTGAATGTCCAGAGCAGGACATTTACTCACAATCAATACCAAAGATCAACTGCGCTTCGGTTCATTTCGGATACAGTTCAAGAATATATCACAATAATATTGTTATTTATTGCTTGTTAGGTAGAATTGTGGGTCAGTCTTGTATAATTGTAATGGCAAGGCTGCAATTAAAGGAAAGACTGTACAAGGGTTGGTTGATAATTTCATTGTCCAAGAAAGAATTTTAGAAACTTTTAGACATAGCGAGTCCTGTATTACATTTTCACTCTTAGTCCAGGTTTGGTGGACCATACAGATCCCTCCTTTGTAGCTGGCATCTTGAACCTAGCTTGTTACATACTCTGCAAGAAGCGAGTAATTCATTCTCGCTAATAGGGTTGCAGGAACAAGAAAAATGTTAGTTTTGGCATGTTCATTTAAACTTCAGAAACTCAAGTGCCAAACTCCGGGGAAGTGGGAGATGCAGGAGATAGACTACGAAAGGCGAGAACTCCCAAACGCGGGCTCTGAGAGCAAAATGACGTCATTTTACCTGAGGAATGAGAACAAACTTCTCGCTTCTCGCGGAGTATGCAACAGCCTTGGAAGCCAGACCAAACTGTCCCAGCCCCCAAATGGTCTGGAGTCATTTCGGTGGGTATGCCCCAACAAAGGTCTGCCAGACCATTCAAATCGTATTTTGGTCACTTGCAACGTTGTCACCTCATCCTAGGAGTTGAATTTGTTTCCAGCAAAATAATGTAGCTCAGATCGTATTCTGATTGGAAGTGAGTCTATGCCACTAGTCAGCTCATTAGCAACAACCTCATTATCTCTGTCAAAATGGCAACCACTGAGCTCCTGTTCTTTTAATTCATCCGGCCATCTTCCCCTCATGTAGCCACCATGTTCTCCTGGACCTCCTTGGACGATAAGCTCTTGACACACCAAGGTTGCAGCTGGCTTCGCAAAGGCTGATTTTTCCCAGTAGGTGCTTATTTGCTATTTCCTGCAGAAATACCTCAAAAGTTCAAACATTCTGCGTAATCAAAGCAAATCAAACTGCACATCAATGTCACAAGAGTTGTATGACAACAGCGCTAGGCTACATTAGCTTCGGTAGCTGTGTTGGTAGTCAACTCATGTAAGTAATTAAATTCATGCTAGCAAACATGAAGATAAGATAAGAATGACATGACAAAACATAAATGTAACATGAGTAAAACCACATAGATTTCCATTGGCTTTAGTGGTGAAGACAACAAATCCCATGAGCCCACTCTACGTCGCAATCTCACTAAACTACGTCTTTCTGTATTATTTCAGTTGAGACCTCCAGCCGCAGAAATAACCTACTGTGCTTCTAAGGGAAGAAAATATCACATTACCCATGAATTCAGTGTGCTTTACAGCAACAGAATATGGGAAATTCCAATGCCGCAAGAATCAGTACACAATGTATGACATTTTGAGAGTATTGTGCTTCTGTGGCCTCCCAAGGGCAGCTCTTTTAAGACATGTTTTTCCTGGTTTCGTGTTGACAAACTTGACTCACCCGCACAGAGCCCTAATCTCAACGCCGTCCTTCACCTTCGGGATGAACTGGAACGGCGAGTGCTAGCAAAGCCCTATTGTCCAAAGCAGTGGCCAGCCTCTGCAGTGCTCTCTGGGATGAATGGAAGCAAACCTCTGTATTGTGGCTGAAAGTCAGAGACTTGTAAGAGTAGAGGCCATTTTAGCAGCAGATATTTGCCATCCATGTTATGTTTGGATGGCCATATACTTTGGCCATTTAGTGAATTGCGACAGACCAGTGGAGTACTTCTAAAGGCAAAAAAACAGGTAGTTAAAAACTTTAGGATCATGCAGCACCCAAAATCCATCAGGCTTTAAGTAATCAGATTTAAAATAGGCATCTAAAATTGTTACTCAGTGGGGTTGATGATAAAGTTTTTGTTTCAGTCTATGAAATTTGTGTTTACCTCTAGTAATTCAGCAAACTAATGTTGCTTACAGTGCAAAACGTAAAAACTAGCAGTTAGCTGCGTATGTAATGGAGTCCCTCAATCACAAAAAAATAAAAATCCATCAGGACACAGAAGCCATTCAACCAAGGTCCTGTCGGTGGTGTGAAAAACAAAGAAAGACTTAGAGAAAAATGGCTAGTTTTATGTGCCGAGGCAAAACAGAATGGTTGCGCAATCATTCGGGGCGTCCTTTTCAGATGGTTAATCTGGTAATAACGCAGCGACTTGGGAAATGGCAACGGGCGCAAGGTTTCCTTAAAAAAAAAAAAATGCCTGCTGCACTGCGCTTGGCTCCGTTTCTGATGAAACTGCCTGTCTTTGTTGTGCTATGCCATGTGTTCGGCAGCCCATTCTGTGGCGCGCGCGAGGCCTACAGCAAATTTGTGTTTATGGGTGTTGCGGGGTGGTTGATTCAGCCAAAAAACCGGAGCGAGAGGCAGACACTGAAGAGAGAAAGAGAGAGAGAGAGAAAGGACCGAGCGAGATAGAAAGAGGGACAAAGAGAGAGACAGAGGAGGGCAGTTACCTCAGATGCAGTTTGCCCACATCTCATTAGTGCCTGCTTTCAGCCCAGCTGATGTTCACCACCTACTAAATTATACATCCGCCACTAATTTGGGAAGGATTTAATATTGTATCTGCTTTATCTCTTTCAGAAAACTGCAGGCATTTCATAATTTATTTGTGAGAGCCCCTCTAGTTATACCTTCTGAGCTTTAGAGGAAGGGGAAAAATCTCAAATTAGCCTAATTTTGAGTGTTATGACCCACTAGTAGTTTTATTCATCTTGAGTGGCTTATCAAAACTGCACTAAAAAGAAAGAAAAGGAGATTTTGGCTTTCAGAAACAACAAGGTCCACAGCATAGAATCTAAGCAGACATTGCGAAAAACAATATACCACTTTTATCTTTATTAATAAGAATTAATTACCGTAAGTTATTGTCAGACAACTGACAAGATGCTACCTAAAGTGGGCACTCCTGCTCGTCTGGGACATGATTGATGCTCGTCTGCAGAAGATCCCCAATAAGTCATGCATATTTAATACAGTAAATGATCTTTCACCTCCAATTACATGTGTACAGTATGAAATATTACATGGTTGTATTTTTAGTTATGTTAACAGAGCTCACACACCGCACAGACAGTGGCCACATGGGCTGATTGTGTTACAGTGATAAAAATAATGCCCGCCATCCATCAGAGGCCCGGAGGAAGAGTCTGTCGCCACGGAGCCACAAAAGGGGGCGGGGTTTAATCCGTACGAGTGAGTCGCAGTAAAGCAACCGCGCCGAGCATGTTTTCCGACGTCGATGAGTTTACTCTCGGGGGAGGTAAATTACGGCGAGGGAGCTGAGACAGGTCCATCATGCTTAGGCGAAGTTACAGGGAATGAAGCCGGGTCTGCACCAATCAACCAGCTGGCAGGAAGACAGGAGGACAAAAATGCTGGTCCGGGCAACAAGCTGCTTTTCTTTAAAAGCCCTCTTTACTTGTAATTATGCAACCTGAACTACAACAAGTGAAAGCACTGAATAAATAAATAATATAAAGCAAGAGAATCACTGTATAAGTGTTTCTGACACCGTGCAGATGTGATTGTGTGTTAATTTATGTGAAATATCAGGTGTCTGGTATAGAAGCATGTATCCTCACGTTGTTATGTTATTCAGCCTCCAGGTTTCCTTGAATAATTAATCTCACAAGCAGCAAGCAAGGGAAATGAATTATCTTTTGTTTATGCTGTAGTTCAGCATTCTGTAGTTGGCCCCGTGACTCAGCCTTTGTTGTGTTAGTGTTGCAAGGGTGATGCTCCATTATTTCTTTATTTTTTTAAATACATTTTTACATTTTGGAATTGAAATATCAAAGACGACTTTGTTTAAAACAAATGTGCTGCCACTTTATACGTGACAGATCAGTGCTGATGGTAATTGTAGTCAAATGCTCTATAATGCCCGAAAGAGCTGAGTTTTCCGAGTTGTCCTGCCCGAACGTGCGTTGCTTACGTGTACGAGAATACATTTGGCTCAAACACTTGACACTCAAAGACTGCCCAGTTTGTTGAGGTGGGAGTTTCAACCTCTGCCTACTGACTATGTGTACAAAAAGTCTGAAATAACTTGACGGAACTGAATACTTTTTCAAGGAGAACACAGATAAACAGCCAAGTATGAATCTCGTTACATGTCCCCCGCATGTAACAAGAAGCCGTACAAATTCTCCAATGGCCAAGCATAGCACTTCAAAATTGACATTACTACCTCAATAGTCACCTTCCCTCTTAGTCCTTCTGGTCTTGGTGGTCATTTCCAGTTTATCGTTGGGATCTTGAGGAAGCTCTCCAGCACACCTGTCATGCATTGTAAAGCGAATGCACATGGCCTCCCTTCGAGTTGGCGTCCGCCGCATCCAGAAGCCCACACTGAAATTCGTGGCAGTGAAATGATGTTGGCGCACGACGGCGATCTGAGAAAAGGCACCACCGGTCCAGTCACCATTTGCTCTCAGCAATCCAGTTTCTAGATTCCCACCGGCCGCATCCTCTTGCTAACGCAGCTGCAGCCTCTGCTTGCCTCCACTTCGTCTTTTCAGATGTATGCTCAAATTAATACCCTGGCTGTAAAAAGTGTTATTGTCCGTAACGTCACATTTGATGTTGAAGACAGTTACGACCAGAAGCAGAGAACATAAAAAAATAAGTTGTTTTTTAACACTGTATCCCTAATTTGCATAAATAAATAAGCAGAAATTAGTCTGAACAGTTTATTTGATAGCCTAGCCGCTACATTTTTTTAGGAAATAAAATTGCATTGACTCAGGTTCCTCCTGTCACTAATTTCGGCTGCCCTTTCATTACCTTGTTAAAAAAAAAAAATGCAGTTCACATAAACATGCCTTGTTTTGCCTTACTTTGATAACAGCATGACTTTCTGTAAAAGCCAATACTCTCCACATTTCATATAGTCGTCCCTCGAAAAAAAAAAAAAAAAAAACACCAAAGTGCCAATTCCATTCAACAGATAATTGAGACTGGAGATTCAAGGCAGCATTTCAATCTCTGTTCTTCTGATAGAATATTATACTGTTGCATCCTTGTTTTAGTACAATTGCCGGGGAACGCTCTCATCTCTCCTCAAACTTGTCATTGCTGCTTTGAAAAGGAAAAGAGATTGCAGCAACACAGACAAATAATGTAGGGCCACATCATTTTATTTTTAAGGGGGGATACAGCAAAAAAAGAAAACAATATTTCCCCCAAAAATTTCCTCACCAATTCTTGGGTGATATTACTGGCTGTGGCGCTAAACGCACACGCGAAGAAATGACAAGGTGAGAATCAGCGCGGTTAATCTCAGGCAGAATCACCTGGGGAATAGCAGTCCCTCAGCTCATCAGAGTCCGAGGCATAGTTGAGGAAGACACCTCTAGCAAACACCGCCATAACACATCCAATATCCCTGACATGTAAGGTGTCTGCCCATGAGTCCCCTGCCAGAGGAGGAAAACCAGGAGATTAGATCATATAAGATAACGGGCCAGATGACCCGCTAGGTGGGATTTTGTTCCGTGTTTTGAACCTTTTCCATCACGGACAGCAATTCTTTTGGACGGCTAAAAGTGACAACGGCGACATAGTCTTGTCATAGCTGCTCCTTCCTGCACCAGATAGATCCCAAAAAATATTTTCCGACACAGCACTGCAGCATTTTACTCACAATAGATTCCCATGCTGCACTGCTGGTTAATTATCTTTTCCTTTATAACTTTCAGAAACAGCTGAGCCCCCCGTTTAAAAATCCATAGACAATATTCCCTAAGACTTATATACGTGGCCAAAAAAAAATTAAAAATCCAACAAAGCCAGCCAGCAGCAGACCCACTAGACTTTCTGCTAGTTTGAAAACAAACGTGGCTGTTTAAATAGGTCCTTTTGCTGAACTTCTTCAAAACCCCATTCGGTTTTGATTTCTGCACACAAAAGAGGATAATTACACAAACATCTAACTACCCCCTGCATATAATTAACTGCATCCAACAAGTTCTGCAGATAAGAAGTAGCAGGCATGCAGAGTTTCGCGGGTGGGGAGGGGAAGAAAGTGCTTGGTCTCACATATCTGCATGGTACCACTTGGTACACAGCGAGCGTTACAGTTAGCATGTGCCAGGAATATACTGAATACCTTGGAAAGTGAAGCTTGAACCGTAGCCGATGGTATTCCGATAAAACCCAGCGACTGACTCCCTCCCTCCCTCCCTCCCACACGTGGCTCTCTTCTTTTGCAACCCCTCTTCAGAAATAATAAAGGAGCGAGCCATGTTTGTGAATTCCTGCCATGGAAAGATTCAAGGAGGAGCTCTGAATTATGGGCACGCCGGTGCAGAATGAAAGAAACATTTCTAAAACTTCCTGCCGAGCAGCTGAGCTCTCCAGGCTCGGTGAACGGAATTTGATTTATGTTTAATTTCACTATTTTTCTTTTTCTTGCACCTGACTCCTGGACAATGACGAGGACCTTGTACTGTCTGCTGCAGCTGCCGGAGAGGGACCGCTTCCGCGCTGGCTAATAATAACTCATCTGCCATTCGGTTTCAAAGCATTGTCTTGAATTTCCACAAAGTATTTTATATCGAGAATCCGCCCTTCCATGTGTCTGGGGACATTGTGAGCAATCTGTGCACACGTGGAGCTTAATTACCGGAATGAAACAATGATTCTTTTTAATGAAACTGTTTGCCTCGGTTTAGACCGTATAGCCCACATGCACATGGCTCCCATATGGTGAAGCCTCCACCAACGCCTCTCAGCGGTCCACCACTCAGTTCTGCGGATTTTAAAAGGACTTTCATCATCCTGGCTATAATTGACAAGCTTGTTTTAACTGCGTCTACACACAGCCACGGGAATGCTATTTGACATCTGTTGCGGAAGCCACTGGTGTTGCATTACTTACACTGGTGGCAATAGATTTTCCCCTTCTTTTTTTTTTTTTGAAGTAGTACAGTAGTTCAGTCATACCATTTCTCCTGCTTTTTTCCCCCATCTCAATTTTTCTCTCCCTTCCTCCTTCAATTCCTCTTCTCCCTCTCTCTCTCTCTCTCTCTTTGTCTCCCCCACCCTACAGTATATTCCGCCGCTTTGATAAAACAGCGAAATTAGAGGTCATTGTGGTGAGCTCCAAAAATAGAAGGCAATCCAAGTTTGCCAGCCACCGGGTCTCTGTGGAGTCTGGGTAAAATCAGAATTGTTAGAATGAAATAGTAAAACAATGTTAAGAGAGCACCCGTGTCTCCCTGCCAGGAACACGGGGAGTGTGCAGCTCGGAGAGAAGAGACACACCCCTTAAGATAACGCCGTTTCATTAGATTCACATGGCTGCGCAGACACTGAGTGCTTTTGTTCAGAAAACCTGGGTTCAACCTGGATTTAATAATTCAGTTTTGAGTCGAGGAAAAGAAGACAGATCTATCTGTCTGTCTATCTATCTATCTATCTATCTATCTATCTATCTATCTATGTGTAAAGCTTGTGAGTGCTAGAGGACAGAGGTCAGCAGTAATTTCCTCGTCCTCAGTGACACACACTGAACAGAGGATCTGGAGGAGGAGTAATGGAGGAGTAATGGAAGCCGAGTGGCACAACAACATTGTCGGGACCCGAATGCACGGAAACGGGAGCGGAGCACGAGAGAGGCCGAGGCCCAGGGGCCAGTCTTTATGGGCTGTCGGGGAAACAGAAGCACAGAAATGGGTGCTTCTTTTGAGTTTGCCTTACAGTACAGTACACAGGGCTTCCTGTTGATCCGAATCAACTGGAAGCTATTGTTTGTTCTTTATGCTAGAGTTGGTTACAGAACGACTATTAGCGAGCGATCAGCCATGAACACAAAAAAAGGCGGCGAGGGACGCTTTAGACTGGGATTAGAACTGTTAAAAATGCATTTATTTACTCTCGCTGCCGGGTAATTTTCTCTTCGCTGCTGTTATTTTTATCTCGGGTGATGAGTGCTCGTCGCTGTGACGATTCCACACTGCACTTAGCACACACATCACCTGTCAGTCACACACGATACCGTGCCGTATCACGGTACTGTGATCCGTATATATATATATATATATATGTGGTGGCAGTTAATTTTCTAAGTAGTGCTCTTTTCTTATTTATTTTTTTTGTCTAGCTATATTTGTAACACTTTAAGGGTCACGAGGAGGCTGGAGCCTGTCCCAGCTGTCTTTGGGCGAGAGGCGGGGTACACCCTGGACGGGTACACACTTGTGATCAATTTAAATATATCTGCCGTCCCTGCTTACGAAATGCAAATGACGTGAAACACAATCACCCACTTGTGTGCGAGGAGTTTTTATTTTTTTTAATACAGCAACTACTGTATGAAACTGTTTGTTATATTCAACCCACTCACCAAAAAAGAACATTAATAAAACATGAATTTGCAAAATCCCAATTTACATCCTCTTACTGTAACTATTGTTACAGTATACATGGAGATATGTACACTGTCAATAAATTTCGGTTCGTAATCATTGTTAAATTAACCAAAGAGAAAATTTAAATATTAGTGTGTCATGTCATTTTCATTTTTTTCCTATTATAAGAACAATGCAATCAGAGCTTTGTCGAATGGGTTAAAACTGGAGTGTCATTTCCTTGTGCCAGAGCTAGAATCTATTAATATTTTTGAAATGGAAAATAACAAGTATTTCTTCTCTCTGTGTAAGTACCATTTTTGCAAACGGGGCAGGCTATCCAAATTCTAAATATCTCGAATCTAATAAAACAAAATGGTAATTCTGTCCCAGATTCTAATATCTTCAAACTTCAGTTTGTTGAAAGGACAAAAAAAATATATATATATCTTTTCACTCTTCACAAGTTAAAATATACAGTCAACCATAGAGACATCAGTCCTTACAGTGTAAGATTGTCGTATATATCCAATCTACAAGCTGGAAAAAATGGCAACTGGACATGCACGGTTTCTCGAAGATGCCTCATCCAAGTAGCTCTGGAGCTTTTAACAGACCCAACTCCCCACCAGTCTTTTAGAACTGAAGAAGCTACGTTGATGAGTGGCGAACCATCTCATAGAAACCCCTACTGGCCCTTGTTTCAGCTTGGCTTTAAAGAAAGGACTGAGTTTAATCTTGCAAGAGAAGTTTGCTGAGCAGTTTATGTACAATAATTCAAATGGTTACCAGGAAATGAAATTAAGACAGGGTAAAGCATTTGGAAAAAACAAATGAAGCTCTTTGCATACATCTCATACAGTATGCAAAGAAATGGGTATTTAGCAAAAGAGCAATTTTTATCTTTTAAAGCCTTAGAAGGAGTATTTTAAACGTATTTTGAAGCCAACACAAAGACATCAAGGGAGGTGTGAATGAAACCTCATAAGTTGTCTAAGAACCTTGGCAGCTCTCTTTGCCACCCTCAGTAGTCAGTTCAAACTGTGACAAAGGCAGAGCTTTTGGTGTCTGACATTTAGGTTTACTTGTGTAACGGGTCAAGAACAGGGACTCCATTCTTGACTGAAAGGCTTGTATGATGTTTTAGATTCTTTGGAGTTCGCGTTGAATCCCACAGCGAGGGCCTTTCACATGAAACTGAGGAAGCGTTTTCCTTGCACCAGAGTCCATTCCAAATTGAAAAAGCAAAACGTGGCGAGACTGATGAAGCCATACGGTTCCTTGGCAGACGACAAAAAGGCTTTTGTTCTTTTCTGTATGTTGGCTAAAAATGAAGGGACAAATACTTTTAGTCACTTCTGGTTGCCAACTGCAGACAGGGTCAAAATAGCCAGCATTTCTTTTTGGTCTGACATGTTCCGCTGCCAAAAGACGAATGTCTTACGCACAACTGAGACTACAGAAGTTTTAAAATCCTGCCCCATTTTGATATCAGGCTGCATCGCACATTTAAATTAAGAGAGACTCCACAGATTTCCTTGTCTCTAATCTCAAACTTGCACACTACAAGCTTTGAAACGGGATATTATTTCCATTATTGTCACAGATCAGGGAATGCAACAGCTCACATGAGCTCACAGGGAAATGGATGTCAGCAAAACAGAGACTGTGGTGCAACAATTTGATGTTAATCTACTGATCCAATCCACACTCTGGGTCAGTAGGTTGGAGTTATGGGCCTGCAAGTTGGTTTGCCAACCCCCAACCAGAACAAAAGAAAGAAGAGCTTGCAGGAGCTTCATAGCCTGGCGAATATGAGTATTTGGGATTTCATAATGGGGTTTGTTTCAACCAGAAAGAGACAAAAATACCTCTGCATCCGACTGGACTGGCTAGCCCTACAATCAGTTAGAGCTATTTTGTTGTAAACAAATTGAACTCCATGACACGCAGATGACGTGGATGACTACGTCACTGTCACTCTTCTGTCTGTCACTGCATAAAGCTTGACCGAATGATTTGATTGGCCCTGCAGATCGTTGCCGCAGCGGTTCCTGATGGAGTCGTTCCAGGCCAACTCTCCACCACAAAAGGTTTGTGGGGGCAGAAGTTGGTCGGGCCTCCAGGCTGGTAGCGTCGTAACGCTTGGCAGAGAGAAAAGTCAAAGCAGTAAGTTAAAGAAGTCTGGATGAGAAAACGTGTCTTCAATCAGGTCCGAGGTGGAGATCAGATTTTATCCATCAAATTTAATATCTGTCGAGGTTAGCAAGCGTTTGAGTGCTAACATTTTTAGCTGCTTTGTGTCCTTTTAGACTCGCTTCTCCCGTTATTAAAATACTGACGCAATCACTGATGAGTCTGTGGGCAGTTTAAGGGAGGTTTGAGTGCGGATCTGTGAACCATCCCATTACCAGATAATCTGGGTGCACATCAATACTGAGCGAGGTCTGGAACCATCATCTGCTGATTGTAGGTATTAAATCGGGCTGAAGCTTTTGTTGTCTGAGGGCAGCCTTACCCTTCCTTTTTAATGTACAGTCTGAACGCCACAGCTACTCTGCACTGGCACTTAATGTTGACGTTAATATCCCACAGAATCACCCATTTAATTCATTGGAAGACAAGGGCTGTTTGTATCGGCAAGCAGTAGTAAGTAGAAAATACTGTAGCTATTAATCTGCATGAAAACATTCAGTACTAAGTACTATTTGAGTAAAACATACTTGACGCTAGTAAAAGCCAGACAGACAAAAGCGGAGGAGTGGTTCGACTGCACTGTTCGTGCAACCAGAGAATGTGCAATTAGACTGAAAGATGTTGCCTTTCTCAGCCCGGATCCTAATGACAGACTGTGAGAAACATAGAATAACTGTAAAGAGCCCTGAATCAGCCTGGGAAATGGCAGAGGAGAGGAAAAAGACAGCATTGGAGAAAATCTGAAAGGCTTGTTGAGAAGAGAGAGCCGAAGACAACATTTAGAGGCATTGACCCTGGCACTCAGAAGCAGAGGAGGATGGAGTGATACAAACTCGGAGCAGCGCAGTGGCAGAGAGCTAGAAAACATAAGGGCAAAGGAAGCGGGCGGAGAAATTACAAGATGTTATTGTGGGATCACGCGTAATCAAGCCAGCATTTGGTGAAAATAAATGGATAATGGGTGCAGAAATGGATTAAGCAAGGCAGCCTTGCTTTCAATGGAGCATTTACAGTGCTGCAAGGACAGGCCAGGCCAGTCAGTTCCTGTGGCATTCATGCAAATGAAAACTGGTGCAGCTTATTAAATTTCAAGGCCTTGTTTTGCTCTACATTCTCAAATGTCACAGTCAATCTGAAGCCCGAGAGAAATTTCAAACTTGTATTAGAAGAAAAAAAGAAAATCGAACTCCTGGGCAGTTTGATGTGAAATATGTTTCTACATGCAGCAGAAGACTCTCAAGTAGACACAGTAGGGATATGCAGACACCACTGTGGGTTTATCATCATCTATAAATCAATATTTTGTGTCGCCATGAACAAAAAAAGGCATATTTTCATCATGGGGATATTACACATTCAACAGGAATGGTATTGTATGAATATAGTGTTTACAGGCGGGATGTAAAGTGGAATAGATCCACTTAAGTGCTGCGCTTTAGGCCGGATAATGAATCAAGCAACATGGCACCACTTTTCCCTCCACCTCTCGGGCGATTTATTGCCAACGCAAACCGATGCTTTCCTGTCATCTCCTCTATTACTTTGTCTGCCAGTGGAGTCCCTGCATTGTTAAAACATATTCTAATCTCCCCACAATGTGGCTCACTTGATGTCGAGGTGAAGATTCCCCAGCGAGGGTGGCGGCGACGGAGAGCGCTGACCCCGCTCCAATTTCCTCTTCATCTCATTTCTAGATGGCTGCACTCAACCAGAGACAGAGGAGGAGGAGAAGAAGAGAAGGAAGAAGAGGAGGAGGAAGAAGAAGAGTCATCCTCTGAATGGAAATGGCCACTTTGAAAGAGGCCCTGGAAAATGGGCCGCCCCCCAGTGTAGTTTCATCGGAGACAGGGGCATCAAAAGAGCTCGCCGCCGCTACAGCAAAGGATACTAATGATCCCATGACGCTTGGAAAGAGGTGCTGGAGCGTTAACCTCGCTCTAGACGACCCATCCTATGTAGGTCAAAATGAATAGGTTCTGCCTCGGCACCCCTCTACCTGAAAATGACAGATCCTGTCCTCCTTTTCTCCCTGCTATATCTCAGAATGACAAAGGAGGTCCTTTTGTGACACATCTCCGGGTTTCACTGCAGCAGATGGCACTTCGCGAAAGCTTTTCCATCTTAATAGCGTTATTTTATTTTATTTTTTCCCCGTCAAATGAGTCGAGCCATCTTCAAAATAGTTACGGTAATTGTGCATGATTCAGTACAATTTGGCTTGTTCGAAGGATTCTGTGGAACCGTGCCGACGCTACGGTGAAAAACTCTCAACCTTTCAAGTCAATCGTTCACTTTCACCAAGTTTTAAAGGCACCCTCCACGAACCAGGCGCGCCGAGCAAAAACCAAAAGCAGAACGAGGTTTGGAAACCAAATGTTTCTGTCATGAATTATGTTCATATACAAGCGAATTACGGTTTAGCTAAACTGCCGAAGGTCACAGGCCATTATTTGCATTTTTCTTGTCTCTGCTGGATAAGAATAATTGGTTTTACTTGGGTACAATACTTGTTTTGATCCTATGCTGTCTATACAAACTTCCTTCGGTCATTTCAAATCAAAATCACGGGACAGTGTTTCTGACTAAATGAATCAAATGTGACCATTGACTCAGTTAAAACTTGGTTAAAAATACTGGACACAGTATAAAGCTCAGAGCCTATGTCTTAGCTTACACGGGTGACGTGCAACGTTGTTAACATTTTAGCTGGAGGATGTGTAATTGCGTCGCTAAAAAATTTGCTGTCAGTTGTGTGAGTTTCTCTGTGTACTTCAAGCAGTGGTGTTTAGAAAGGAGTGGCTGTATATAACTGTATAGACTGTATATAAATATGGACGACACGTCTCCATTTCCCTGCATTGGTCAAACTGCCACTAGAATCCTATGGGTGAATATGGGTGGCTCCATCTTGGAGTTCGGAGCCACAGTCTGCACAGTATAGTCCGAGAGTGGAGCCGAGTTATCGACGATAACTCGTGGAACCAATAAGGAACCTGTAAAGGTATAGCAGTAGCCTATAGAGAAATGCAGACTGGCTCTTTAATGCGAGACGAACTAAGCCACTGAGATGAATCACGCTTCAAAACGTTCCGTCGGTTTGACATACATTTCAAATGACTCGAGCGCTATTCACATTTGACGCGAATAACATCGCATTTTGGAAGCACGAGTGTGATATTGATTCAGTCACACATGTTCCCCCGCAACAGCGGAATAAAAGACATTTGTGAGAATTAATGAGCTGATTGGATTATGGCGCAGTGTAAATTCCCTCATTCAGTTCCCTTATGAGGTAATAATGACAGAATTTATTCATACAGACGTGTTGCCAGATTAATTTTCCACCAATTTTGAACAATTATGGTTACGGGGGGGAGGAGGGAGGGAGGGGTATTCAAGATAAATGAGGTGAAGAAAAAGTTTTGTTGGTCTCAGCGCTGATGAATACTCAGAAAGCGCTTCCTTATTAAGCACCACTCCTAAATCTAAAAGCTTTCTCATTCATCATTCATAAACATTTGTTCTGCGGAGATATTTTAATTCTTTTTCTGGCTTCGCGTTTCCATGCCCGTGGCAGCCTTGTTTGGTTTCATGGAAAATATTTTCCACAGTGAGGCCAGGAGAACCGGTGCCCCCTCCCCTCGGACTCTTAAAGGGTGTTTATGATGCTTTCAGAAGATGTGTCCCCGCGATAATCCCCCTGGATGTGCTTCGCAGTCAGAAAGAATCAAACTCCTTCATGCCTCGTGCACATTTACATAATGACACACGTGTACAGCCCTACGCAACAGGCACACAATCTAATTTGTTATAAAGAAGCATTCCATCCGTGCTGATATTTGCCATCAAGCGTGGCTTCTGCAGCTTTATTGGTTGCCATGCCAACTCTTGTGTAACCAGGAAGCTAATTAGCAAAGTGTCTTGTTTTCCCTTTGCTGATGTTTTTATGCATTGCTACGCTGCCTGTCAAAAGTTTCGAGGCACCCTGTATTTTTTGGTGTAAGAGCGCTGTATGGTAGTAAATATTATAAATTGGAACATACTCACAGGGAGTAATTATAAATGAAATGTTTATATTTTTTTTTTTTTTTGCAAATGAGGTAGAATTGGAAATGCCTAATGAACTCAAAGTGTCAAACTTTGGATTTATCATCCCACAATGCCTCTTTCCGGGCCTTCAGCAGTCCAGTGTTTACGTTCCTTAGCCCGAGCAAGCCTCTTAACCCCGCTCTGATGGCTTAATAAAGTTTTTGAGCCGCTACATGACCCAACAGCCCCGCTTCTTAAGTCTTCACTGCACAGCGGAATTTCTCGTGTTGACTTTCATTCAGCTGCGCATTGATGTCGGCTGCAGCCAGCCTTACTGAACTTTTTGGATTTTGTTGTCGATCTATTTTTTATTTTTTATTTTTTTTTATGTTTCTTGACTCTTCTGACAGCAAACAGCCATGTCGCTTTTTTTTTTTTACTAGATTTATTTATTTCTCTTCTAGAAGTTCTTTCATTCCTCAGAGTTATAATAACAACTTGCCTTTCCTGTCGCGAGCTGTCATTTTGCTCCCGTGATGACTGCTGAGTGCCTCAGAGTGTTCTACCAGTGGCATCAATTGTAGCATTTAACAACATACTAATTGACAGCCTAATGGATCTCTAAAAGTCACATTTCTCTATTCACGTTTACTTATTTCTCTTTTATATATTATATATTCTTACTGGGTTTATATTTAGCATTAACCCAACATGGTAAAACATTTTTATTTTCTATAAAATCTATAAAATTATGGGGATAAGAGGGATAACTCCCATGGATATTGTATACACAGATATTTGTGTACTGTATCTTGTGCATCTTCTCCTCTGTTGTGTACAGCCCAGTCGCTGTATCTATGATTGCATCTCTGTGCTGCACGCACGCATTTCTATACAGTCCAGAAGCGGTTCTGTGATGCACCAGACTGGAGAGCTGCTTGCACTCCAACTCCTTTTACTCCTGCAGCTACAAGACGTTCCCTATCAGCGCAGATTATTCCCAGCCAGGCCTGTGGCTTTCATGCAAATGTCGATGGCGAAGGCGTGTCAGAGAGATAAAAGCCCGGATAGCAGACCGGCGTCGAGGCACGTTCAACAATGCGAGAGGCAGAGGCAGAGAGCATGGGATTGTGTGCATGTCACTGCAACGTATTGACGGATGCTGCACACTCAGTGCTGTAGCCTCTCTGTGTGCGATTGCAATGCCTTTTTCACCCCTAATCTAAACTTTATCTCTCCTAGTTTCAGTTGAGTTTGAGATGAGACGTGCTATCTCCGGCGATGAATATGACACCGACTGGAGGCAAAAGTTCAAGACAGAAAGGCGTTTCCAGACACTTTACAGTCTCACCTTTGTGTATTTTGAATGCTGCAGTGTGGCTCATGAAGGAACAGTCACGGTGTCTAGGCCTATTTTGCTGCACTGTCTAAGCAAATCAAGAAAATGAGATTAAACTAATTTGCTTTGTGAAGTGAAACTCTGCTTTCCTCTCCAACACTCGCCTCCCACTCAATCAAATTAGAGCCACGTGCCGCCTCAGTGCCATCGGCGCCGAGGACAGCGAGTTCCCTCAAGTCTTGCTGTTTCGCTTGACCCAGACAGTCCTTTAACCAATGATGCACATGATGCGGTCCTCAGCAGGGGCCGCCACCCTGGCAAGATTCCCTATCACTCTGAACTCTGGGACGGGGGTCGCGACCCCACTCTCTAAGGGGATCACAGCCGCAGATGGGGCCCGGCCGCTTCGCTTTCGCCGCTGCGTTTGATTGCAGAGCCCAGCCTGGCGTCTGAATCAGCCTCTTTTTTTTTTTTTTTTTTTATAAAAACAACAAAAAAAAAAACAGGTCTGTGTTTACGTTAACTCACAATGATTGGTTTCACTGAGCGCCAGGGATAATTACCATGGGTTTTTTCTTTATTGAATGGTAATTACAAAAGACAAATAGACTTCAAGCAACTGACTTCCTGAGTGAAACAGCCTGCTCTCGCTGCAGCTGTGGGTGGAGATGCCTCCGAGAGTTGCCGTGTTTGTTGCCGTTGCTCGCCGCTCAGAACGCTGCAGAGAGAACACAAAAGGTGGCCGGGTTCAGAAATGAAAGTTTGCGGGAATGATTATACTGTTTAGCGTTACCTGACCAGCTTTCTTTATTTTTACTTAGCGCAAATTGCTCTCAGCTTAAGCCAGGGTAATAAATCAAAACCGGAGCTGTGCTGCAGTCCGACAATATTGCCTGTGAATCTACTCTTACGCAAAACTTTTTTTTCTTTTCCTGACCTTCAGATAATATTATAATGACCTTTGACAATGTGCCATTTCCAAGGCCGGCCCATTCGTAAGGTATACGACCAGATATGGAGAGCACATCATCACCGTAATTGACTTCTGTCCAGGTCTTGACTGAAGGTCACGCAGGCAGCCAGACAGATGAGTAATTAAAATCTCTTCTGCTCTTTAAGACACTCATTGAAGTCCACCCTTCATTTGGAACATCATTAGTCATGCTACAACTGACTCGAGCTTTATAGCACGAAACTTCTTGGCACACATTTGCATTCACGCACAATGTATAATCATTAGCAATATCCCACGTAATTGAAGGTGGCACTTGGGAAATGGTTACCTGACACTGACGAGCGGAGGATGGAGGGCGCTGTCAGGGAGGTGCCAGGCTTGTTACCTTCCCCGCTTCATCAGTCATTAGCCGTCAAAGTGCGCCGAACGGGCGGTTAAAACGTTCGCCTCAACTTGGACTGAACTCTCGTTTCTGCGCTTTAAAAAAGAACAAATTCAAATCACATGTCCATAAACATCTAATCGCCCTCGGTTTGACAGTGTACGCAAATTCATCAGGGATAGTTTCGGAAATAAAAAAAAACAAAAAAACGCTTCCCCCGAGCTGTTTTTACATCATGAGAAGACAAATATCTCCAATCAACACTTAAAACAAAAGTCGTGGAAAAGTCAGCTCTTATTAAGGCTGGAATGTGTGAGCTGTGATAACAATGAGAGCAGAAAAACCTTTACAGACAAGCAGCCTGAACTGAAATATGTAATGATTTTTCTAGTCATGTCCACTTTTACCATATACAGGGATCAGACATAACATTATGACCACCTACCTTGTGCCTCCAAAACAGTTTTGACTCATCAGAGAATGGACATGGGCCTTCTGAGGGTGTCCTGTGGTGTCTGGCAACAGGATGTTGTTAGTGGGGGTCTTTGAGGGGAGGGGTCTCTGTGGATCATCCCACAGATATTTGATCAGTTTGGGATCTAGTGAATTTGGAGGCTGATCGGTGTACATACATACATCTGCGTAACGTGTTCACTTAAAGATCAGGCTTCTTCAATATTTAGATACAGCTGGACGAAAAACACAAGGTAAATCCATCATCACAGAGAGAAACCATCAATAGGAGGCTTTGAAATGATGCAGATGTTGTTATTGTGCTGCCTTTAAGCAAATTGTTCCACAGTCCAGGAGCTAGCATTGTGACGAATTCTCAGTCCTTTCTTTTATCTCGCTCAGCTCCTGAATGTGAATGTTCACGCATTTGCAAACACGAGCTGCACGCGGTCACACAAACGTTCGCTTAGATTCACATAAACGTCTACCAACACACACAGAAAAGGCGGCGAGACACACGACCAGCTGCTGCCGCGTGCCTGCGTTTCCACTGCTAGCGCAGACAAGACAAACTTCTACCTTTATTGTACTTGGCAAAGCAAGTGATTGCGGTTCTGATTTCGCAACAGCGCCCGCATAACTGGGAAAGAGACAACGGAAGGCGCCGTGCATACGGGCAATCACCAGAGCCGACAGCTCTGGTCTAGTCGGCTGTGGCGAGTGAAGGGAGAATGGACACATCACAGCAGCCCGCGGTGCTGATGGAGCCTGGCCCATCCGTGGCCTTGCCAATCTGTCATCCACTGTGTGTCCTGCGGGCCACAGACACATCCACACACACACACACACACAGGCGCACATGTCCGCACGCAGCCTGCTAGCCAGCCCGCGAATCAGTCATCCCCTGCTCTTCCGCGACCTCCACTCACCACCGTTCGTTGCCTGACTGACAAAAGCAGCAGGCTGGCCCCCCCCGACACAGCTCGACCCGCCCTCCCCCTCCTCTCGGCGGGAACCTGTTTGCAGTAGCCGCTCTTTGATTCCTGTGTGACCCGGGGGTACGATTCAGCCGGCTTCAGGTCCGCTTCCCTGCCCGGCAGCGTCACCGCCAGGTCTGACCAGACACAGGCAGGCTTTTTGGGAGCATTCTTGCTCCGTTCACTTCAGGCGGGTGAGGACAATGTCATTTAAACCCAGGTGGCAGGAAATAACTGCCCTGGAAGATGCAGGTCACCGTCTTCTTTCAAGGGAACTGCTGCGCAACTTGTTTAGAGGAAGAATGGCATTCAGACCACATAAACAACCTTAAACATGAGAGTTTGTCGGTATGACACTGGCAGCCTGCATTTTGTCATGAGCCAAACAAAAAAAGTTAAATTGTTGGATAAACTTACGTTCAGCCTCCTCTCTATGGTAATTACTGATATAAGCACCAGGTTAGGTAAAGAATTCATTAATGATCATCGACAGGGATGCTACAGGGAGTCAAATCAGAGTTGTTTGCCCGACCACCAACCTCTACCCCCCACAGAACCCACCAAATCTCTAACCTGGCAAGATGACAAGTTACCAAAACTTTGTCCAATTAACGGGCCACATGTGAGTCCATGTGACTTTTGTTTACAAGCCCTGGCTGGCTTATAATTGGACACTGCCAAATTAAATGAGCCAAATACAAAAATGAAACTTCCAGTGCGGCTAACGAGAAAAAGAAAACAGGCTACCTATAATGCTGGCGCCTTGTCCGATAAGATGCGTCACGCCGCATCTGTGATCCACAGCGACGTACACCGGGAGATGTGTTCAGAAGACGTTTGAAATGGAGTATTTCCGCCAAATGCATCAACATTGACGGTGATGACTGAGGAAATGTTTGCGCAGAGGCATCAGCTGTGAATTTGACCATCTCCCTCCCCCTCTCTCTGTCTTTAAAGCACAAACGGCAGTTACCGTATGCAAGTTGCTAACTCATTCTGCATTATGTTGTCTGACAGACCTGTTTTGCCAGCAAATCAAAACAGAAGTAAGCAGCACCCGAACCCCCGCTTGATGAATAAAACATTTCGGAAGACAATCAAACTCTCTTTGACATATACAGTCAAATCACACGGCCGGCTCTCCGGCGGTTGTCGGCCAGAAACGCCACCCCTGCCTTTGTTGAGAGGGGAGGGGAGGGGAGGGGATGGCGGGGAGCTGGTGATGGAGTGAGGGAGGGAGAGAGAACAGGAGGGAGAGAAGCTCCAAGTCCATTATCTGTTCTCTCTCACTTAAACAACGTGGCTTCCCCTCGTTCTCCCAGCCATCACCTATGGACTTTCTCCCATGGTTCAGCAGCAGGGAAGTCTGATAATTGGTTAGACTGCTGCACAGTCAGAGAAACACTGTTCTTTTCTTACCTCATTAGAGACACCCATACGGCTGCATTGAAATTTCAATAAGCTGTTTGATTCGAGCCGCTTTGACATTTGCAGATATTCTATTGACTGAATACATTTTATTTTACACCAGGGGACATGGGCAGGATTTATATTTGATTTGCATGGCTCACATGACAACGGAGCCGAAGATGCACTTTTGAAAGCAAAGATCAAGCATGTTGAGAATGTTTTGTTCATGTATCGCCACGCGTCGGCATGGAAGTAATTCAGTTTTGATCCGAACATTATTTGATACATAGAGATGTGGGTGTTTTTATGTGTGTGTGTGTTTTTTTAAGTCTTTGTGTTAACTGCATTGAACTTAACGCTTTTATCAACCTACGGCTCTGTCTTTTTTATTTCCTCCCCCCCACCGATGGGTCTTGATCAGAGTGGCTGCAAATAGGTCCGGAAGGCATTGTATGTTGTGCACGTTCTATTCCACTTTACCAGCTGTTTGTACATTAATGCAGACTTGGTGTGTGGGTTTTTACACAGAGCCGGCTAAATGCTATGTTTGTTTAAAGGCTGAAAGGATATGCGTCCTGCTGTTTCGAGGACAGCAGAGCTGCTTTGTCTTCACATTAGCACATTATTGTTACCACTGCAGTTGAGCGTACTGTGGGATTCTGTAAGACTGTGACACAGTATTGATTGATCAAGTGATACGTTGTCCAAGGTGCTTAAAGCACCTGTGACCAGTATTTAACAGCAATGTTTCAAATGACAGTGTGAAAATAAATGATGAGTTTTCAGAGAGTTGTAACCCTAGTCTGTAGTTCAGCTCAGCTTCATGGACCTTGGTAGGTTCATTCTTGCCCCTGCCAAAGTACAACTTATTGCACAGATTAGACTTTTGGACCAACAAAGAACCGGTTCATTTCCTACTCCAGCAAAAACCAAACTGCAGTCGGATCGTTGTAGTGAGTGGGAGTGTACCAAACCTGTGAAAACAAACTCCTACTGCTTCTCGGAAAAGCTGAGCGAATACAGAATTTGCTAAAGAGCCGGGGAACGCTGGGTTTGGCCAAGGCATAGGCTGATGTGTGGAGGCGGCGCTGGAGGTGGCATCATTTTGCAACAGGGTGATTTTGGTCTTTGGTTCATAAACAGAACAAACATGTCCCGAAACTCTGCTGTTTTGGTTTGAAAAGCCCCAACATTGGTCACCAAACAACTCGTTGGTGAATTTAGTGGAGAAGTTGACCTTATTGGTGCCACCGATGTTCCCCATGAAGAGGTCTTGTTCCCAGAAACACAACTCTAAATGACTGATTTTTTAATTTCAGTATTTCAACAATATTCTTGGTTAACTTGACTCTGCAGTCTTCCTCTTTCATTCCTTTAGCCACCTTCTGGATGAAAGTCATTCATTCATCCATTCATTCTTCTTCTGTAACCGCTTGTCCTGTGAGCTTGTCACAGTGGGGGCTGGCGGTAATCCCAACTGTCATTGGGCGAGAGGCGGTGTACACCCTGGACAGGTCCGCCAGTCTATCGCAGGGCGGATAAAAGTCAGTGTTGTGATAGTAGATGGTTAGCGTGTTTCTCCATATTCCCCATCAGAAATGCAGGCTTTTTCTTTTATGGCATGCATCTCTACTCCAGCCTTGCAAACTGTTAATTAGTCGGTGTTCAAAGCACAAAGCTGCATTTGTGTAAAACCCCCAACTGAGACGCAACGTGCTGCAGATGTGTCCAAAGTATCCTCCCAAAACTTTAGATCTGCATATTCCTTGTGTCTCAGTCTGAAAAAAGATCTAAGATATCAGAATATAGAGTTAAAACAAGCTGTTCTACCACAATGTGGTATGTCACATTTGTCACATTTGGAATAATACAGGAAGTGTAATGTAAGTTAACATCGTTGCAGGTCTATAAATGACAAAAACAAACCAATATATTCAACCAAAACTGGCTCCAGTCTGCCCATAATGAAAGGTTAACCTTTACAATACAGGATTTTACCCGTGAAATGGACAAAAACCATTCACGCCTATATCATATGAGTCTCTGTCACATGTCTATATGTAAATGCGTTGCCGCCTGAATGGCTATTTCACATGAAAGAGACAACGCATGTTTTCACGCGTGAGACTCTGTGTTTTAACTCATGTAATGTATTTATACGGCTCAAACCGATCAGATTTAGGGAGGGAAAAAAAAAAATCAGTTGTTTTCGGATATAATTAGGAAATCTTGCGCCGCTAACAAGCAGCAATTGACAGGAGTTTTCTCGCGCGCTGGCCGAGCTGTTACCTCCATCCAAACAGCACCTGTCCGTTTTACACTAAGGACCTGAATCAGCACTGCCTCCCTTCTGTTTTTTTTCCACTAGATCTGCATTATGTGTTGATGCTTCACGCTGATTAATGTTATACTGTGTGTAGCCTATTCTTTGTGGGAATTGACCTCATAGGGGAAAAGGAAAAAAAAAACAACTAATAAAAATCTGCCGACTAATCCCGGTGAGGTAAAATTATCCCAACTTTTATGTATCACACACATTTTCTCATTATGATCCAGGCTAATACACACATTTCGCCTGAGTGTGTCGGTGATTATATGGGTAGGATGAGCCCCCAGCATGCCCCTGTTTTTGTCCTGCCATTTGCAAGGCCTTGTGGGATATGACTAATGGAGTGTTGTGCTTAAAGGATTGTGGTGTCTGGTGCGAGTGTTCCCTGGGTCGTGGTGAAGTTAATTACCTGGGATTGAACAGTTACTTTGTCCCTCTCCGGGGATCCAGTCAGCAGACAGGAGGGGAAAGCGATGCGTCTTGAACCGGCTGCATATCCAGGTCACTGAGGGAAAAAAAAAAAACACAACACTTTTTCTTTTTTGATATTTTTCCTCCGCTGCTTTAACCCTCCTTTGTGTCTCTTTGATCTCTGCATACGGCTTAGGAGTCACACTCATTTCACCGGAGCCATAGCGCACAAGCGTCACCCCACGTGGAGGTATTGCAAAGGTGGCGGCTATTAGTCTTGCACCTCTGTTTACTCCGCGGAAGGAGAGGGAGGAGAAAAAAAAAAAAAAAGCACGGCACAGCTTTTCCCAAAAATAATTATTTTACAAAGCAATTTAATAAAAAAGCACGCTGCTTTCAAATATTCATTCATGCTGTCCTTGTGAAAATGTTGCATTTTTAAATACAGTATTATTTTTAAAAAATATCTATAAAAAAATTACTTTCTGTTGCCGAACAGATCAAATATTCCATTCCTGAAAGACGCAAACAGTGGCAGATCATCAGCTGAAATTCTTCACAATCTTTTAAACAACACTTTGATTACATGGGCACTATTTCTTCAACCTGATTTTGAGTCTTCATGATCAAAGATTCCAACGTAATTATTCACATGGACGCTAAATAAAAGGATCTGATAAGATGCACAGCAATCCAGCACAACATTATAACCACTGACACGTGAAGTAAGTAACATTGACCATCTTGTGTCAGTCCAATGTTCTGCTGGGAAACCTTTGGACCTGGCATTCGTGTGGATGTTACTTTGACATGTAGCACCCACCTAGACCAGACCAGGCACCCCCACCCCAATAGCAATGTCACTCCTTGATGGCAGCAGCCATCCCCAGCAGGATGCAGCCTGACACACAAACAGGTTAGGAACAACTCAAAAAAGATGAGTAACAGCACAAGGTGTTGACCTGGCCTCCAAATTCACAAGATCCCAAACTGATCAAGTATCTGTGGGATGCACCGGAACAAGCCTGATCCACAGAGGCCCCTCCCCTCAACCCATATGATCCAAAGGCCCCCACTAACAACATCCTGTTGCCAGACACCACAGGATACCCTCAGAAGGCCCATGTCTATTCTCTGATGAGTCCCAACTGCTTTGGAGGCACTAGGGAGACCGACACAATATTAGGAAGGTGGTCATACTGTTATCCAGTCGCTAACAGACTTTTTCAGCTGTGGTTTGTTGTGTAATTAAACTAATTTCAGCCTCACAAGCTACAAATGACTTTATTAATTTAAGTTCCTGTGTCACAGTTCCTGTCACACCAACACCAGACACATTGTCTTGTTCAGACACGTAAGAGCCAGTTTTATTTCTGCTCACACCTAAGCAGCACCTATAGGAGGTGTCGTTCAGCGCTAGTTGGTCCAAGGGAAATGCAAATGTGTTATATTTCAGGGATACTTACTTTCAGTCTAACCTTTAAACGCAGTGGTTTGGGTAACTGCTTAAACTGTTGGCTGGTTTGCTGTCTGCTTGCCTTACAAATGACAAAAAAAGTGCAATTAATTGGACAGCTCTAACCGTGTTATAATTTCAGCACACACCTGGGAGAATTTAAAAGTCTCAAAATCTTGTTTAAAAGTCGCTTGACTAAAGCGTTAATTTGATTTCGTCGCTTCCTTCGTTAGCAGAGTGGCAACGGTGAAGCTGTCATCGCCAGCCGCCCGTTTTAAAATAGTCAGGTCGTAAACACACAACCTTCGCACTACGAGTATTACAAGTAAGCCGCAAACATATAAAAGCCAGTCTGAGGAAAAATAATTTTAAAAAACGGCTGAATGCGGAGGGAGAAGAAATAAAAAAATAAAATTATAAAAAAGATGAAGAAATCCCTATGAGCGTTGGAGCGTTTATCAGGGGATATATATCCCCAACTAGTTGGCAAGTGTGCAATGAAGCCTGCCACAGTGTCACGCCGCACTGTGGCTTTTAATAGGAACACGGCTTAAGAGGCCCTTACATCTTTCGTTTCACTTGAAGTTGTCACTCAGTAATCCCTTGGTAAAGTGTAATGCCGCTGGATTAGCGCCGCAACCCCAGATTTCCAAATTATCATCTGAAAAAACCCACTGAATGATGTCGCTAATAGGAACCAAATTATGCAAAAGAAGAAGGAGGCCATTTTTTTTCCCTCTCCCCGCTTTCAATTTGTCATGTCACTTTTACTCTGTAACTTTTATAGCGGGCAGATTAGGACGCCGCTCCGCTCGTGTCCACTATAGCTGCTTGGAACTCGAAAACGAGGCGGAAAAAAAAAAAATGTGTCCAGATGAATATACAGCATCACATGGGGATTTATTAATAGGGGGCAGTCTAAGTCCATCTGTGGTTGAGCTCAGGCCTAATCCTTCCGTCCTACTGAATGAGACTGTACAAATTCCCCATGATGGCCCACGTCAACAGCTCCTGGAGTGGGTGGAGAGGATGAGAAGCAAAGAGGAAAGCAGAGGAAAGCATCCAAGGCCTCCTCCCACTGTCCACACTCCCTGGAGTCATCTTAACCAAAGCTGAAACCCAGACCGACCATGTTTGTTGTGATCGCTAAGCCCGGGACTTCCACTTTCAGGATAAAGATGATTTCCACCGGCCCTTCTCCAAACCCACACACCAAGTCTGACTTAGATTCTTTTTTTGGCAAACTCTCTGTGTCTGCCTTTTTCTTTTCTCGCCCTCCTTCTCACTCTTACTGCGCTTTGGTGTTCTATCTCTGTCTCTCTGCAAGTTAAAAGACCGGGAAGACTTCCTCCCCGAGTGCATTTCGGCGCATCTCAACCATACTAAATCTCACGCACTCGGGGATCATGTGCCGTTTTCGCCCATACTTTGTCAACTCTATATCAGAGCGCCGCAGAGTCACAGTATTGTGACTACGCCGTGACTACAACCGCTCGCCCCTCCCGCTGAGATATCGGCGCTGATGGAGAAAGAGACAGAGAGCAGACATGCCTTTGCCGTTCCACTTCTTTCTTCAGACACAGCCAGGGGACATGGGAGGAGGGATGATGGTAGCTTCAACCTGCCCTCGCAGCACAATTGGGCTGCCTGCCATGAGCCCCATGATTTATGATGCCGTCAAGATGTACACTGTTTTTTCTGTTGCTTCACCAAGGGTCACTGTGTTGTCTTAGATGCCTCTATCTCCTGGTGTACTGCGATGCTCCCACTTCTAAAAAGGAACAAGCAATCTCCAGCAGTCAGTGTCCATTTATCTGCTCTGCCTGAATATGACGTTAAAATGCAAATCTTTGCATTTTTGATATTCTTTTTCATTCCTCAACACTGTGATAGAATCCATTCTCTCCCTTTGTTGCTGGAAAGGACGAGTATCTCAGATGCTATATGCCTACATAGTCCTCAGATGTTAGCACCAATTACCAGAGAAAGCTGCAGATGCACAGAAGGCACTATTAGGCTTTGAATATCACCTTAAATTGCGAACTGCTGAATTCATACCTCTGCATATGCATGAAGCGACGCTATTGAAACTGCTGCAGAGGTGGTGAAAGAACTCCCACACACCTTGCAAAATTCTGTTAGGGGAATTATCATCATTTAACGGGACACTTTGTTTGTGCATTTCCTGCCAAATCTGGAAAAGTGAATGACAAACTGTTTAGATGTGTAGCTAATTCATCTCCCCCCAGCTCCATCACACTCCCCCTTCACATGCGCATCCACACCTCCTACCCCCGCCGGAGTCAGCGCTCCGCCGGTTCATCTGCAGCAGCGCTCCATCGGGGGAGAAGGATTTCTCTCCGTCAAAGGACATGGCTCGGCTTGGCCGATTAGCTCCGCTCACTGAGCATGCCCGGATGCCTAGGCCCGCCTTTAAAGAGGTGGAAAGGATTCGGCTCCGGGAGGGGAGGAGGGGTGAAGGGGTGTCGGGGAGAGGTTTTTTGCCGACGCAGAATGCAAAAGCTGAGGCTGCATGCTAATAAACACAGGGTGTCACAGTGTCATGCAAATATAAACTCCCCTTGGCAATTTCACTGCACGTTTGATACACTCCCTGTGTGCCACTGCCCCTCACTATTGTTAAGGTGGCCTGAAGTATGGTTTCCAATTCTGCTTTTTAGTTTCTGTAGAGCAAAAGGTCCTCAAATGCAGGTCCAAATGCCATTTGAATTCCTTTTCAAATGCTTCACTGTGATTTATTAAACAGCATAACTGAACTGGCTCAAAGTGCCAGCCCCCTTAAAAAAAAAAAAAAAAAAAAACGGCACTCCTGGCGTGCTTTAGCTAGAAAGAGAGACTGTGAGAACTTGTGAGGAGCGAGAGTCAAGACGTTTTTTTATGCTTTTCTACTAGCTTTTCAATAAACACGACAATTGAGACCAGATGATCTGCCTCCGCGTGTGACTCATCTGAAGAGAAAAGTCACATCTTTGCAATATTTCTTTGTTGGGAATAGAAATGTTTGCCAGTAAAGCGTTCATGATCTGGGATAAATTAGTCTCTTGGCCCCCTGAGCTGCTGAGAATCCTTTAAAATATTCCCATTGACTAATCTGCTGATCAGCATGAGGTGTGGCTGCCATTCTGTCAGCAGAGAATTATGTTGATTATTGCACTATGTCAGAAAATCTGCACCGAGTCGGGGGTGAGCTCCAGAAGCGGTTGCCGCTCTGCTTTCCTCTGCATAACACCAATCTCCACTCAGTGGAGAGTAATCAGAATATTTTGGTGTGGGGAGTGAAAAGAAGTGGCCAAAGGCACATCACAATCCCTGCCTGGTGGGTCTTATTTCCCTGTCTTCTAGGAAATATTGCTACTCTATTAATTTCCCGCTGAAGCTGAAAAGGGTATTTTGGAAACAGGAAAAGGTCATCTCATTATTGGGAATTACCAGAGGAAGCCATATGGCCGTGTTCAGTATGTACACATAGAGGCCAAACACAAGTGCAAAGACCTTATCAGTCTTCCAAATTAGTAGTATCTGCATAGAAGAAACACCACTAAGTCTGTCTGTGCATTAGCATGAAGATCCACACTTTAATTGGCTTCAGTGTATGCTTAGGTGCCCATGCCAGTGTCCTATTAAAACATGTTAACCGCTTTATATATGGAGGCACTGTACCATACTGTAAGTTAGATTAAACAACAACAACTCCTTGGTCATTATGAAAAAGTTGATCAGTTTGAAGTTTCCTAACAAAATATAATCTTTTAAACTTTGCCTCTGCACTGTTTATCTTTTAAATAATCTTATTCTTTACCAGCGAAATGGTCCAATATTATGGCGCAGCCTGATGGTGTGGGTGCAAAATGTCCAGTATGCTGTCCTGCAAATGCTCATATTACTTGTTATTGTTGCATGTTGCACGCAAGGGAAGGCGATCGTGCTAACCGGATGTGACACGTGGCTATATATGTACATAATCTGGATGTTTTGAATGCATTTAACTGGTTCTATGGTTGATTCATGTAAGCCATGTGGTTGTTTGGAAGTTTTTTGACGGACTGCTGCGATTACAGCAAGCGGCAACCTCTGAGGTGGAAAATTGAAGTCAACGTGGAAGTGCCAAGGCAGCAGTTCCTCAAATGACCATTTGAGGCTGGCAATCCATAAACCTCCATATTAAAATGTCCAACTTTACAGCAGAAATAAACACGCTTAAAGCCTGCTTTAAAAAAAATAAATAAATGTTTTGGTCTCTGTAGCTAATTTCTGCAAGACTTAAAGGGGAGCTACTGTTTTTTTTTACAACCTGGACCTTATTTCTAGCATAAAATACCATCATTTACTCACCAATATCACTTTTGTTTCATTTACACTTGTTCAGGAGATAATTAGATCAGCGTATATCCATATAGCGTGAGTGATCAGGGCACCGAGACGCAGCCTCTAAATAACGCATTATCTGCCGCGAAACTCATTCATTTCTAGGTAGGTCAATCTACAGACCCCGGATGATGATAAAACGTAACTCTGGACTCAATGGGGAATAGCACTAGCACATCATAACAAAATATTGGTGAAATGAACGAGTTTCGCGGCAGATAATGCGTTATTTAGAGGCTGCCTCTCGGTGCCCTGATCACTCCCATTATATGGATATACGCTGATCTAATTATCTCCTGAACAAGTGCAAATTAAACAAAAGTGATATTGGTGAGTAAACAATGGTATTTTATGCTAGAAATAAGGACCAGGTTGTAAAAAACAGTAGTTTCCCTTTAATGTTATGCATAATTAAGGGCGCGGCCACTTTGAGTGACAAGTGGGTGCTGCCCAGTTGACAGCCATCTGCCTCTGCGTCACCCGCCCACCTGAGCTCCACTCATGCTCTGCCTCTTTGCCCATTTTTGAAATTAGCCTGGGGTGGGGCAGAGTCAGGCGATGCCCAGAAAAACCCACATTGAGCTTCAAAACCGTTCTACATACAGTCAATGCCGTTGTCCAACCAAAACTCTGGCTGCAACTGATTTTAACAGCTATGCTTTCATTTTCTTGTGAATTAAACTTTTAAAGTGAAAGAGTTTTTCTTTCAAAAGTTCATTGCCCTGCTTTAAGCAACGTTCAAGGGGGTGAAAAGCCCTTAAAAACAGCTCTTTATCACTTGTACGCTAGGGCTGACCTCAGTTTATCTCCTGAAGCCTTTGAAACCTTTAACACCGACTACTTCCCTGCAACCAAACCTTATCAGCAGAGTGTCATTATTACCATGGTACACATTGTCCTCTACCGCATCAGCTCTGTAGCAGAATTATAAATGAAAGGATACACACTATGTATGAGCCCTTAATTGCACTCTACAGAGGGTTGTGCCGAGCTCCTCACAGCAGTTCCCTCATTCCTCTGCATGTACTAAAGATAATGTCACATGTTCCACAGTCATTAGAGGAGCAGAGAGACAGTCCTAGTGTGAATAGTCCTCTGACAGTTAGCTCGGGCCTTATTTTCAGCTCTGCATTGGCTAGAAAAAGGTGGGATGAGTGTTTCAGAATCTCTTTCAGTGGTATTTAAGAGAGAGAAAATATTTCATAACTTGATCTGCTTAAGTTTATCTTGACTTAATCCACCATCTGTTCCAACTTTGGCCTTGTCAGTATTTGCGCAAAATCACTGCATTTCCATGTCTGTCTGACTGATTACAAAGTCTTTTTTTTCTGTACCTTCCACAGAAAGGCAGTTTGGTCAGCAGGCACGAGGAAATGTGCATCATATAGCCGTGTCAAAGCAATATTAAGGTCAACCCCCGAAGCATTAGAGAAAACAATCCACCATGCAGTGGAAAACTTGTGACCATCAGCCGTTTTAAGTGTGAGCGACTCAAAACAGTGCACCGATTCAAGAAGTGCCCTCAAAGGTAATTACACAGCGTACTGTACATGCGCCGTAAACAAGCCTGGGACTGAATTGCTTCCTTGTGTGTGAGCACTTCTTCATCTCAGCTGGATATGACAGAAGAAATATGGCCGACATTATGCAGGAGACGCGGCATTGTTTGCGACACAGCGAATATTTATGCCGCGGAGTCCTCGGAGCCGAAAGATCCAAACAGTTTGCTGTGTTGTTTTTTTGTTTTTTTTTATTCCTCTTGGGAGCTGAGAAACTATGTTGATAAAAACTTATCTTTGCCCCACAGAACAACACTGTATCTGATATTCTTTAAAGGAGACTATGATATCTGTGATACGGGGTGCTTGGGCGCCTGACTCCTCTCTGCTCCCTTGTTCGCTTTCCTGTAGCGTATTGATCTTTTTCTGGGATTGTTTATAGGACTCCGTGTGTCTAAAAGGAGACCTATTGATTTCCTTTTTGGGGCTGTGCCACGGCAGAGCTCAAAATCTCACCCATAAAATGAAACACATAATAAAATGGCTTAATCATACAAAATGAGTCCCCAAAGTGAATAAAATACATTTATGGTGGCAATCTGTAATGTTTGCATCTTTCGCTTCCGTTTTATTCGGGTTTTCCGCGCTCAATTTTGTTCACACTTTCAGCTGTGGCAGCTATTACCGCTCATGCTAACTCTTCTCTTCTTGTCCCCTTTTAGTCCAAAGATGCTGCCACCGCCGCTCTGTAAACACATCACTTCAGCGCAGGTAAAAGAGGTAATAAACTCCGCGACGGGGATAGGAGAGAAGCCAAAACACATATCTGCCGCATCTGTGTTAATGTCAGAGATGATTATTTAGCACTTCAGCTATTAAAACCTCGTGTGCTGCCGAGAAAGAGGCTCCATTGTGATTCAGAAATGATTAAAACACATCGTTGAGCCACGCTGTTGCCTGTGAACGTGGCTTATTTTGAGATGATCCCACGCACACACTCACCATGCCGATCCTGTAAATACTTATGAGAGCACCGAATGGTTATGACTGAAAATAGTCCCTGCAGCAACACTTTTCACTCCAGCTTGAGTGCGGCGCCCAACTTTTGGTCCTCAGTAGGAGCCAGTGGGTGTGGAATAGACGGCCTTTGACACTGGCTATGTTAACATGGATGCCAGTATCCCACTAATAATCAGAATAATAATAAGTCACTGCACCTTGATCAGGAGAGACTGGTTCGATCAGAAGGAGTTTTCGATCGGATTGAGAGGGGTGGTGTAAACCTTTGATAACCTGTTCCACCTAATAAATATGCACATACACATGATCTGATCGTTCCTTTGTGGCTGGAACAAATCCATTTCTCTGGTTTATTTGTCCCACGTGGGGCAAACATCGGGTGCACTTTCCTGGAGGAGCAAGCATGGAGGTGGCAAAACAAACAGCTGTTCAAACAAGAGTTTGAAAAAGATGAACAAACACGGAATCAATGCGGCCGGCAGCGTTGAAAACGCGGCTCCATCTTGGGCATGTTCTTCTGTTGAAGGAATTCAAAAAAAAAATGTCGGCTGGAAAAATAACCTTCTTCTTTTATGTTTCGGATTTAACGCTCCACGGTGGGCAGAACCACTCAAAAACTTCTATTGTGACTGAAGTTTCAGGGCAGGTAAACACAAATACACTGATCTGGCATAACATTATGACCACCTTCCTAATATCGTGGGGGTCCTCCTTGTGCCTCCAAAACTGTTTTGACTCATCAGAGAATGGACATGGGCCTTCTGAGGGTGTCCTGTGGTGTCTGGTGACAGAATGTTGTTAGTAGGGGGCCTTTGGGTCCTATGGGTTGAGGAGAGGGACCTCTGTGGATCATCCCACAGATACTTGATCAGTTTGGGATCTAGTGAATGTGGACGCCAGGTCAACACCTTGTGTTGTTTATTGTGTTTTTTGAGTTGTTCCTAAACCGTTTTTTTGTGTGTGTGCCTGTGTCAGGCTGCATCCTGCTGGGGATGGCTGCTGCCATCAAGGAGTGTCATTGCTATGGGGTGGGGGTGCCTGGTCTGGTCTAGGTGGGTGCTACATGTCTAATGTCTAAGTAACATCCAGCCCCGAATGTTTCCCAGCAGAGCATTGCATTGTCACAAGATGGTCATTGTTATTTACTTCTCCTCTCAGCGGTTTTAATGTTGTGGCTGATCAGTTTATCTTAAGCTGAGCTGGATCAGAATGATTTTAAATCAAGTTGTAGAAATATTGTCCTTGTGAACGTGCTGATCTCTTTTCTTCTCATAATTTGAGTTTCCTCTCACAAAGATTAATCCTCTATCTACTCAGATCTGTAAATGAATAAACAGAAGACTTAATGGAGGACGCAGTAGATCACTTCCACACAGACTTTGGCAAGGTGAGACACAGATTAATGAAATATGGACGTCTATGAACAGAAGCTGAGAGTATTTGATATTTTTCTTTTCTTTTTTTTCCCTCTTACTGATCTTAAAGTATCTCTGCTGCCAGATATAATAGGAGCTGAAATTTCTACCGAGGTTGCCCTCTACATCCCCTGTCTAACTCTGTGCCCTATAAATGTCATTTTGCTGTTAAAGAAAAAAAAAAAAAAAAACGCATGAGGAGGAATATCTGGGCTTTCTATTATGAAGTCCCTTACAAGACATTCTTTCTGCAGTATTTTGTTCCTTTATGAAAGATACTAACCACAAGGTAAAGGTGTGCATTTCTACATTTTTAATATAACAAGTAGTCGACGTGTCACACTGGGACAGAATCCGCGTTCGCAGGCAGCTTTTTACTGTTGTGATGTGTTTATGGAGGCGGGCTGTTAAATAAACTGCTCAAAATACTGAGGCAATGTAAGCTCATTCAGCAGCAATGATGCAGTCAAGGGCAGCGGTTATTCATCTCGGGCTGATCTCCTGATAGAACATGATGCCAAATGCAGACATCCCTTTGGCTCGCTGCATTTTGCGCTATAGGCAAGAGTTTGATGTTTGGTTGAGAGGACAGGACAGCAGCAAAGTGGATGCTTGGAGCGCTTCCAGGGATTAAACTCATGAATCTAACAGCAGCCAGTGGTCATCGTGACACAAACACTGCATGGGTGGTAACGCACGCACAGCGTGGGGTCTTTGGCTTGGAAAAAAAAAAGGGAAAAAAAAAAACGTGAAGGAGAAAAACCGAAACCATGAAACCATAAACGCCTGCAGACTTTCCTTCCATCCTCGTACTACACATGTTGTGTGCTCTACGTGTTTATTGGATGTGACGTATGCTCTGTGGCTCGTGTCTTTCTCTGTTAAGTGTTTTGATAATCATGAGACACAAACGGTAAAAGAATGAGCTGGGTTTTTTTTATGGATGTATAATTATTTCCATTCCATAAAGCAGTTAAGACAATTACATAAAATCAACATCGTGTGTGAAAATGCTCTCTCACATGAAGCGAATATTGATTTGAGACTTGAGATATAATACAGGTCAGTTGATCGTGAGCCATTGTTCATAGTTACATGCTGTTTGCAACCATACCTTACTTTTTTACATTTCTGTTTATTACTTAGAGACTGCTTGAATTACACCAGCCATCTTTTGAAACATAAATGTACATATGTGCACTCACTGATATGTTTTCACAAGTAAAGACAAGACTATAACATTCAATTTAATACATGACGGCAGAGTGCTGCAGTTGAGATGATGTCAGGCTTTCTATGCATTTAAAGCAAAAGTGTGTTTCTATTTTAGTAGCAGAAGCAGCGGTTATACTAATGAGAGCTGAAAGGAGAAGTAAATAACACTGACCATCTTGTGACAATACAATGTTCTGATGGGAAACCTGGCATTCATGTGGATGTTACTTAGATATGTACCACCCACCTAAACCAGACCTGGCCTCCCATTCACTAGATTCCAAACTGATCAACTATCTGTGGGATGATCCACAGAGGCCCCTCCCCTCAAGCCATAGGACTCAAGGCCCCCACTAACAACATCCTGTTACCAGACACCACAGGACACCCTCAGAAGGCCCATGCCCGTTCTCTGATGCGTCAAAACTGTTTTGGAGGCACAAGGGAGACCTACACAATATTAGGAAGGTGGTCGTAATATTATGCCTGATCGGTGTATTTTACTCAAATACACTGAGTCTTAAACCAAAACTTCCAACGGTCCTAGCAAGACCTGGATCATGTGGAGATAAGCTGCTAAAATTGCCCCCGATATGGCAGCCGTGATAAAATCTTGTATGCTAGCAGCACATATGTTAGCATATGTAATGTTTAACCAGTTTTTTACCTAGAGGTAAAAGTGATACTAGAATTGATATTGTTACTTTCATTTTATTGTGTTCTAATCTTAGACGGCATATGAAAAATACCCACTCCCTCTTTTTTTGTTGTTGTTGTTGCAAACTTCTTCCAAGATGAAGTGCTGCAGCTCTCTCTGCACGGGAAGGGAGAGATTCCAACTGATCATGTGCAGAGTACATGTCATCACTCTCGCTTGTTTCTCGTCTGAGGAGCTCCGTGTGTAGCTTCTGCCTCCGGCCTCCACTAGAGCTAGCTAAGGTGACGATAGCCCGTTTGTCTATCGCAACTGCACATTTTCAATTTACTTTTACTGACAATCCAAACTGTGTCAAGATGTTGTGCAGAACTCAGAGCATGAAGCCCTCAAAGCAAGCACTGAGGTGGCAGTGGCAAGGAGAAACCTTGAGCAGCTCATGGGGTGGAGCCAACTGCTTGAGGCCGGCCAGAGACAAAAGAAGTGGGAGGTGGGACCGAATGGAAGGGAGGAGGGGAGGAGGGGAGGAGATGCTGATACATTTATCCAGATGAAGCATTCATGTAGCCTCCTACACACAACACAAACAAGATTGTATCAGTGACAGCCTCCACTTATTATTCTGACTAATTGTGGCAAAATTAAAAGAGCTAAGACTGTTAGCATCCTTTCTCTATAACATTAAGAGAATTGCAAGCGTTTATTCAAACCGAGATCTGCATTCATACCCGCGGCGGTACTTTTATTACATGTATATGCACACACACAGATCACATATGACAGATTACAGCGGGTAATCTGGCCAGAGCGGCGCGCTGGATGAAACATTTATGAGCTGCATTAGTTTGATTACTCTAAAACCCCCACGCAGTTCGCAGGCACGGGCCCGGTAAACAGATCTCCCTGTAACCTTCTGCAGGGAGGAATCAGATCATGCCATACATAGAAATACATTTTTACCTCCTTATATTAGCAGCAGATCAGTTGGCCAGATTAAGTGCTCGTTTCCAAGGCGTCTCTTCCACCTCGCTATCCACCCACCAAAACGACTTTGGGAAGGTTTAGCCGCAGAAAATGTGCACTTTTCCTCCGAGTAACGCAATAATTGTGTGTTTTAGATCCACGGCGGCCTCCAAAATGACCAGTAAGTTGAAGTGGCAGCTCTCCAAAACAGTTTCAGCTAAAATTGACCATCATACATGCTGCATTTTTAGCCAGACGTAGCTAATAAGGAAGCATTTCAGCATTCAGTGCATTTAGTAATTTGGTGCTATTACTACTTCTGGTACTAATGAAAAATAATATCAGTGTTGGGAGTACTTGTCATAAAGTGGGCCTATTAGTTGGACGAAGTGCATAATAGCTGGATAACAGTTTGATTCACATTTAAAGTCAATTTTGTTTGAAACGCATATTTTTATTAGACGAGCAGAGTGGCTTGAATTAGCCTTTGTAACCACACATGATCTGTGGATTACAAGCTTTTAAATGAAGCAGTGAAGAAGAAGAAATAAAAAAATCATTTATTGATTGATTTCAACCTCTTGACTTTGCCGCTGTTAATCGGGGATTATGCGGATGTTAAAGAAAGCGCATGCACACAAAAAACAACAACAATAACAAAATTTTTTTTAAAAAAAATCATTTAAACTTGAACATGGCTTGGCAGTAGAATCGCAGCCCCGCCGGAGCTCTAATCTCTCCCCCTTTCCACCGTCTTTCTTTTGTTTTTGTCTCTCATTTGACGCGTGTGTGTGCGTGCGTGCGTGTGCGCGTTTGTCCTCCCCTTCTCCCTTTTTTTTTTTTTTTTTTCTCCGCCGCGTTCTGCTGGGGACTTGTGAATGGCAGCCAATGGGAGGGTTGAGTCCCCTCAGCCTCTCAGCCTCCCTGACATCCACAGCGAGAAGTGATGCAGCGCGACTGAGACGCGCAGTTGAGGTGGAACAACGGGCAACAAAAGCTGCAGCAGAACGGATACTCCCGGCTCCGATGTGCGCCTTCGCGACCCCGGGGAGAGCAGAAAAAATACCCGGCAGCGTTTTCCTCCTAGAATAAACTTCGTTATCAGGTGAGCGCGGCTTTGCTTGTAACTTCTCTGTCATTTGTGGGGAGATTTCGCGAGCGGAGAGCGGTTTACTTGCAGCGGTTCGAATTGTCCGAGTCGGGTTTATCTGGGCTGCTCACACACTCTCAAATGACCAATGCGTAATAGTTGTGTCGCCTGCACGTGTGAGGGTTTCACGTTGTCTTGTGTAGATTGTAATGAAACCGCATGTGGGGCAAATCAAATCAAAAAATAAATAAATCCGTATTTGTAGTGGAATAATTAGTGGGATAACTTCGGGATTTGAACTGGAAATGACTTTGAATGGGAAGTTATTTGCATCCACGTCCTTTGAATGGTCATTTAACTTAGAGCGAGGATCAACTGCTGATTGTAAAGTTTGCATTTTGTATAAAAAATAAAATAAAAAAGGCTCCGCGCGTAATTCTCTCTTTTATTTGTCGGTGTGAGAAACGAAACGCGCCCCTCCTGGTACGAGAGGTCCTGCGCGTCGCAGTACGTTTGCCCCGCCGCGCTGTGAAGTGATGCGATCATGCAGGCCCGGGACTCTAAACGCACCTTTGCCTTATTTTGTATGAAACTTTCAGGCCCCTTGCTTGATTTCCGTGTGTGAAATGCTCCCTCGCCCCCAACCCTGCCACCGATGATCTTTGCTGCAGCCAGTGGCAAATCCACGGGATGCGAATCGATGCAGGTGGGACAGCATGCTCTGATAAAGGCGGATGACTGTCTATCTGTGGTTGCCTGCAGTCGCACTGTGATGCTCTGCTGCCTTTTTTTCCCCCCCTGTTAGAGATCAGCTCAAAGGCCCCTGCATTTTCTTTTCCTTTTTTTTTTTTTGGGACTGCACACCTGGAGTTGACTCAAGTTTTTCCAAAACAACATGTCCTCCAGCGTTATTGACAACAAGATGATATCAGTGATGTGGCTGTGAATATTTAATGGGCTCGCTGAATAATGCAGGCGGGCTATAAAGGGATTAACTCGGTTGTTTTACTCAAAAGTAGCAGGTATTGACAGAGCGTGGGAGGAGAGGTGTTGGGAATCTAAGAGGCCTGTGCAAGTCTTGCAAATTATATCTTGTGCCTGGAAAAGTTTAACTGTCCTTCCCGTTTGCTTGCGGATTGCCCCATCTTAGTTATTGCGCTTGCTCAAATAGTGAGCCTGAGGTAATCCGCCCGAAGGCAGCCAAGAAGTTGTTTGGAAGAGTTGTCAAACTGTCCGGGGAATATTCCGCAATGAGCGCTCCTCTGCACACATACTTTTAAAATAACAAACTGCTCTTATCAGGGGAGAACTGGACAGTCAAGGGCTTGGAAAAGAAAAAGGATATGAAGAAAGAGTACTTGACTTCACCCTTTTCACTGGAGCAACTTCCTGCTTGTTTGCCCATGGTGGAGAGCAGATTGGTGAAAGGAGATTGTCTGAACCAGGACAGGTTTTGTGGTCCAGGTTTTTCATGCGCCGGTTTGAAGTTCAGAGATGAAAGGGACAGAGTAGAATCTGTGGCTGATCAAAGTCGTACAGAAAACACGGCAGGTACTGAATATTTAAAGGCTCTGCAAATAGAGCCCCTGTGTGTACACATGTGCAAGGGGATCATACGGTACATGGCGTGCATGTGCTCGGCTTGAAGATGTTACGAGTAACGTTGCAGGACTGATTTGACAGGCGGGAGAATAGACACATCAGAGCCATCAGCATTTTTGAAACCGGAGCTCGGATTGCAACAGACAGTCCCTCACATTTCATTTCTCTCTTCTCCCAAATATCTCCACTCCGCGGCTCGTGTGCAGCAGCTTAGGGGATATTCCAAAAGTCCCAATCTGCCGGCCCGGCTCCAGCCTGTCCCTGTGAGCCCTGACGTCAGCGGATGGTGGGTTTACCCGTCGGCCAGGCGGCGATGACCGGTGACCCGAGTTGATTGCATTATTTGTGCTCCAGATGGGCAGCATCATTTTGATGTGTCCTGCTCATGTTATTGAACGTTTCTGCTCGTCTCTACAGCGGCATCTGGAGCTAATAAAATCACATCCCAGTGGCCGCTGCTGTCTGCGCTAAAGCCCCCCTCCGATCCCCCTCTGGTGATGTCCACGGCCCTCTCTCATCCTCTGCGCGTTTGCATACTTGCAGCCATTTGTTGAGCCTGCATGCACACAGCGGCTGGCGCTAATGTGTGTGTGTGCGTGCGCTTTACGAATGTTTGAAGTCAGTGGCAGAGAGCACCCCTGGGCATTGTAGTTCTGTAGATGCACCTTGATTGTTTGAGTGCATTAGTCACGCTCTGTATGATGTGATAATAAATCATGACGTTGTTTGTACTGCGAGTGCTCCGGGATTCCTCCTCAGATTTTCTTGTGCCAAATATTTATCTGGAGTTGCTACTCTCAGTGCCAGCCATCTGGGCTTCTATCCTTTCTCTTTCCTTTTCTTTTCTTTCTTTCCTTTCAAAACCCCGTGCTCTGGAGGACAGGCTAGCTCGGGCACTAGATGGAGGAATGGCGGACTTTCTCCCCCTACCGTGACGTTGTCTTGTTATTCCTTGAGGCTTCTTGTGACCATTAGAACTTCTTTCTGCAGGCACAATGGCAGCTTCATAACTGCTTCTCTCTTAATGAGACAGACTCCCTTCAGAGGCGCCTATTTATGGAGCAGTCGGAACCCGTAATTGCGCAGAAACCAAAATAAGGCTCGTTTGTCACCCACCGAACACACCGAGGAGTCAGAATATGTGACGTCCGCCTCTGGTTAAATCGTTATTGGCAGGGCTCCGCCGTCACCTTCCCTCCGAAGGTCAGCCCGAGTCCCAGATTGAATTTGCCGCGACTAAAACAAGACATAAGAACTCAACGGGGACACGGCTGAGGCACGGCAGGGCCGTGTCTCTACAGGTTTCAGCGAGAGGGATTTCAGAGCTGGACGGTAGCCACGGCAGACGAACATCACTGTAGACGCCGCGTAAATCCCCAAAAAGGCCCATTTTGCTCTCTGTGTGCTGAGAAGATAAGTACACATGGATCAGACAATTAACAATGGGCAATTATCTCTCCTTGCTTTGTGCTGAAGAACACCAATTACACAGAAGTATACTCATAAACCTGTTTTCAAAGTGGCTGGGATGAGGCCGATAGTATACAGTGCACGTCTTAAGAAGTGGCGATAAGAGAAGAGTCCATCTTTATACAGTGTGGCATGCTCGGATGGATGTGACTATGAAATCACTTAGATTCGTGTCTTTGGGGTGGGAGACAGTAAATTGCTGCCAATGTTGAATAATGCAGTCTGCCAACAGCTTTTTTTTTTTCTCTCCTTCTCCCTCTTCCCCCTCAAACTGTGGCTTGGCTCCACAGCTTTTCTAATTATGAAGTGGCTGAGAGATAGCTTCACAACTCCGACACTGTAGTGGCGGTGGTGGTGGTGAGCAGGAAGCTGGCCGAATAGCAATCTAACTGAATTACCAACAAAGCCTGACAGACTTGCGGAGTTTAGCGAACATATTTGCGAAAGTAACATCCCCACCTACCTATTGAGTCACGAAACGTGTACATAGGCGCACACGCACACGGGCACAAGCGCGAGCAAACAAACACAGTACAAAGGGGGGGAAGGTGTACAGTTCTCCGCACGCTTCTCAGCACAATTTAACAAGATATATTAGTCACCCAGGAGGCAGCAGAAAGCCAGGCATCCACAGTGTGCAGCAGACTGCAGTCTGACAGTGGGAGATAGTGATTTACAACAAAGCCCTGTAGACCATGGCACAATTTCAGAGTTGCGGAAATGACACTGGTAAAGCAGGGGCATGAAAGTCTATCCACCAGCCACATCTCATTTCTTACACCATTTGCCCCGGGAAGGCGAGGGCGGAGAACGTAAGGGGCAGATGACAGACCTCTCATTGTAGCTACAGTGATATGACCGGTCGAGCAGGAGTCAGATTCTTTCGCGGGTGTCATCTAAAACACGAGCTGAAACTATAGGGAAGCCTCCTTCAAGGACACCGAGCTCTTTCTTAAACTCGAGGTGAAATCGATTCCTCGACCCTGCAGGCGTGGCATTGGGCTTTGGATTGGATTTGGAATTAAATCTCTATCCAATATGTGACGTGCGGGGGGCGGAAGGGGAAACAATAATCATCTAATGGTGGAAATCACAGATCCAGATCACTATCAAAATCTAATCAAGCGTTCCTTGGCTCGAGGCCGATCTCGCCACCAGACTTCATGGAAATTTTCTCATGAGCTCCTCAGACGCCATGCTGACATGCGGGTTACATGACAGGGGTGGAAATACCACTTCCCGCAGTGGTACGGACGCGGCCGCAGATTTACATTTAAAAAAAAATTAGACCCGACATGTGCACAGCATCTCCCTAATATATTTCTCGCGCGAGCTTCAAAACGTCACGATGCATCTGCGCAATTAGCGAAAATCATGCAAACCGAGGAAAATCTGCATTTCAGATTCGCTGTAATTGTAAGGAGCTCTGTCCACGCTTCCTCCTCTGACCTTGAGTGGATGCACAGCTACTGTACGCTGGCCTACAGTAAAGAGGAAGGACACCTCCTGTGGGTAACGCCTTCTGTGATGTGTGTTTCGGGCCTTCCTCGAGGTAGCAGGTACAGGAGGAAGAGTGTGAGTGAGTGCGGCAGACAGATCATGTCCGCAGGTCTTGCCTTTCCCCTCTAGTTGGATTCCTGTCTGTGCAAAGCCCAGAGGCTTAACTCTGGCTGCAGTAAGTGGACTGAGGAACGCTAAACACTGTCTGGGGGAAGGCTGCTGAACATGACAGCCGGTTAATAAGTGTATGGAAGACGAACAAGTGCACGAAGCGACGGAATGGAAGGGGTGTGGGGCAACTTTGCCTGTCTGACTTTTGAGACTTTTGTGAAAGCAAAAGGGAAGGAGAGGAGAGGGGAGGACTGGTCAGGAAGGGAGGAGGGTGGGTAATATTGACTGTCGGATGACGAGAAGGTAATAGGAGATCAGACGGCACAGCCACAGGACAGGGAGCATTAGCGCCTGACTGGAGTACAATGAAGACAGAGGAGGCAGCGGAGGAACAGGTTCGAGTGGTGGCTGAAAGGCGGGAGACTTTGAGAGAGAGAGAGCGGAGTAGGGAGAGGTATGGCGAGAGGAGGCGATAATGATGCTTACTTTGCTCCTGCAAGGCAGCCGCTGTGAGAGCTGTCAGCTTCAGGCAATGCTGGCTGGTGGGACGCTGTTGGGATGCCTTGGTATGTTAACCCCCCCAGACACCACTGACAGTATGTGAAAGACTACAGATGTGTAATTACATGTGTGTGTGTGTGTGTGTTTGTTTGCACGGGTGGGAGATGCCACCGTGCGGGCCTTTGTGCGAGCGTGTGCGTGCATATTGAGGTGTGTCTTTGTGTGACTTTTAGCGTGTCAATTTTTCTTGGCAGCAGTGAAAGCAGAGTGATGTGATTTTCCCCTCTAACAGCCTCCAGGAGTAATGATCCAGGTTATTGCAGATGACGTGTAACACCTCAACCCAGCGGGCACTGGCGCTGCAAAAACCTGTCCTTATAGGTTAGGCTTCAGGGAGACTGTTGTCGTGGTGGCAGCGCGGTGCGCACAATTCCTCCCGTCTCCCAAGCCTGTCACCTTCAGATGGGCCCCTCCTTCTGTGGATAATGGTCTCCTGTCTATGTTGTGAATGATATCTGGACTCTATTGTGCGCCTGTTTCCTCCGCCGCTCTATTGTCCTGTAGAATGCCTTTGTGAGTTTTTCCTCACAATGTGTGCAAGCTGAATTCTGGGGTGCTGTAAACGAACAGGCAACCACATCAGCAAAGGTCCCATTTACTTTCAATCCCCGGAGTGGAAAAGAGAGGTTTCTGCCATTGTTCTGCTACCTCTCAAAACATTAGGATTGTTCATTGTCAATGAGAGAAATAGAAAGCCCTCTGCGCAAGCTACCTGTCGAATCAAAGCGCGCGTACCACTTTGGGACCGCATATTCCTCAGGGGAAGGACACAATACAGGCTTTCTGCGGCAACACGGGACATGCAATAATAACATCGCGCCACTGTTCCGGCCTGAATAATACCCAGGGCGTCTCTCAGACAGCAGCAGAAACCTGTCCCCTTTGAGGAAAGGTCATTCCTTAAGACCCCCGGCAGCTGAACACTCTGCTTTGACATGAATAACTGACAAACGGATGTGTGCGGGTCTCAGAGGCCTCCAATTACGGTTTGACGCCGCTGTCCGTCAAAGACAAATTGGCCCGGACCTGCCAGGAAGACCTCCGAGCTGCAGGAGCGGGCGGCCTCGGAGTCCGCTCCCGCGCTCGAAGAGCTTTAAGCGCTCTGCAATAATTGAGTTTGATCTAATGAAGGCGATGCCAAACTTGGGTTATTGTTTGCCCGAGGATAATGCAGGAGAGTTGAATTCGATGTTGGGAAAGATGCCGGGGGAATTTCTTTGAAATGGAAAAATTGCATTAAACATTCCATTTGTATTAATTATATTATGCCTCTCATTAATACCAGTGCTCTTTGGAGCGGGAGCGGCACTGCTGCCGGTGGTATTGAGCTTAAAGCGGCTCTCCAAGCAATAATATTAGAGGAAATCATCCATGCCTGAGGCGCACTGAAACTGCCTGTGATGTCACTGAATGAATGAATATCGCTTTATTCTGAAGCATTGTGTCTAGACCTTTGGTCCTGCGAGACATCAGTCACTCAAGTTACTCACCACTAGATTCAATTAATCATAGCCTTAATTCAATCCGATGGTCGGGCCTCCCAGCTGTAAGCCTCTAAGTGGGTTTTAAGAGAGCCGGAGTCTGCTGGTGTCCCCCACGCAGGAGAGCTGAAGGGCTGTCTGTCTACCGGGGATTTAGTGACACTCCAGAGGTCAAGGGTTAGACACACAAAGGCAGGTGGAGTGGTTAGCCGAGCCTGGCGTAAACTCTGGAGTGAGTGTACACACAAATGCATGAGCGCTCACTCCATCATTCGCGTATTCGAGTATATGTGCAAAAAGGCGGACGTGTAGATTGAGTTCACCGGCCTTCCACACAAACACACAAACACGAGGCAGCAGGCAAACGTGTGCATGCGCGGACACGTACGCGGAACACAATGTCAGATCTCGACCTACAGTAGCAGGAGCAGACACTTGTGAAATGCAGTGTGGATCTCCTCAGTCTCATAAATAATGGACGTTGCTGGAGCATCTGTCAACTTTTCTGTCAACCCTGTTCCAGATGGGAGTCAGACAGGCCTGGCCGGAGCAGCGTGTTACATACGCATAACAAACCTCCAGCACGTCTCATGCACCCGCGCCCTGTTTACATCGGCGCGCTGACACCCGCGCTCACCTACACGCCTCAACCCCATCCGCTGATCTATCAGGTCCCGCACCCGGCTTCCTCGACTCGCCTCTTCTCGGGCCTGCTTGCCGCGCGCGCAGACACAAATTCAATCACTGCAACAAAGAGAGCAAGCGTGCTCTGAAGACCTCCCCTTGGTTCAATAAATAAAAGTGAAAAAATACATTTTGGTCTCTGTCTAAATGCACACATATCCCGCAATGAAACCTCCAAAAGTAAACTCATCCTTTCTCGCTTGGTGGTGGAGCTGCAGTAAACACACACCTCCGGTGCCCTACGTGTTTGTTGATTTAAACATGGCAGCCCTCGCTAAACATTAAACACTCGCTTGTGAGTTCCTTCCAAATGCAGCCACGGAGCCTTGTGCTCACTAAGTCATACTTCCTGAGGATTCGGGGTGTTGTCCGCGGGCACGGGGCCAGGAAACGGACGGCTAGCGAGCAAAACGAGCAAGTTCGGGGCTGGAACAAGTTGCGGCAGCGACTCGGTCCCTGTCTTGCTTCCCTTCCCTTCTGGCAGCGGGGCGGCAGGATGAGTGGGCCGGGTGCTGCCGGGTGGCGGTTACTGTACGGTTGCTTTATGGACTAAAGCGCCGTCTTCCCGGCCTTGTCGTAATAGAGGATTCAGCTCATAAAGCAGCATCATGATTTGCAATAAGCAGAGTTAGGGGAGAGTAATGAAGGTGTAAATCAACTGAGCCATTCTTTTTTCTTTTTTCTTTTTTTTCGTTCTTTTTCTTTTAATCTGGCAGTCTCTCTGTCTCTCCCTCTCTCTGTCTCTCCCTCTCTCTGTCTCTCCCTTCTGTTCCATCCGCTTCCTCCTCCTCCTCTGCTTCTTCCTCCTTTTCACTCTCCCTTTTGCAGTCATGGAAATCCTGGCGCTCTGCAATAAAGCAGAGTGAGCAGCAGTATTAGTAAACAGTCTCTGCAATCATTCAGCCAAGTCCTTTATTTTGTGTGTATGTGTGCGCACAGAGTATTTCATAGCCCCGTATGGTGTTAAGATTGTGGGCGTGGGGAGCTAATGAATGAGGATGGAATGAGTATTTAATTCCAGTCTGGGAGCGGGAGAGGCAGGGTCTATTTGTCGGGCCTCCTCATAAGAACTCCTTTGTTTTCATTTTTTCTGGACAAAAAGACGCTTTCTTTTTTTTTCCTCCCCTCCCAACTGGCAGCGGAGGGAATGTAGATGCAAATTTGCTGCATACAAGATCCGCAAAGGGGAACAGGACCACACAGCCACCAGCAGGGCACCAAAGGGGGGGGGAGGGCTGGGGAGATCTCGCCTCTCTTTCTGCCCTTTCCCCCCGAATAGAGACGTCATCAGAATTTTGAAACGGTGTAGTAAGTTGGGTTGGAAGCAATCATCAAAAGAGAGGGTCCAATACTCCTGAGTTAAAATGCCTGGCTGGGAATCATGTTAAAATTTCCATTCCTCGCTCCAAATCGATCGTATGGGTCCCTGCTCTCCAATATCCATGGTCACCTTTGCTATAAAGTAGGGTATTACTTCTTTAATGCAGTGGAGTTTCATTCTGTGACCAGTGAGGAGAGGAAGGAAAAGAAATGTATCTGGTGACCTCAAACACAAAGAAATGATGGCGGAGGATAGTGAAAGAAAGTGGCCTGAATATATATATTTATATGAGCGGTTCGCGGCAGCAATGATTTGTTGCTTGGAGTCCGCCCATGACATTGGGCTGAATTATTTCCCCCCCCCCGTCCACCTGCTTAACTCCGGCTAGCCTCCGCGGACACGTTAATGCAGTATTGATTGTTTATCTGTAATAACACCGTGCTGTTGCTGCTCGGGTGACAACGGAGGAGGGGATTGCGGGAGAGGGGACGGGAGGAGAGGGTGCCGCGGGTGGTGAGGTGGGGATAGATAACGAGCCATACCCTCTTTTGACTGGTGGCTGGTGATTGTGAATCTGGGGTAAAACGAGGTGGCTGAACATATCCTATCTGGCAATAGTCCAGGTGTGAAATGGGAAATAGAAACGGGGGTGAAAACGTCTGTGCCATGTGGCCGCTGCTCGATAAGGCTGTCTCCTGTCTCCGGATAATTCAATCTCCTGCTCTGACCATTCTGGTAACTTCCCGGTGCCAGCGCTGCTGCCGCCGCCACCGTCCGCCGTCCGCCCACTCTCTGCCCCTGGCCCCGGAGCCCATATGGCCGGCTACTGTGTCTCTCCGTGACCTATGGCCGGGCCTGTTGTTGAGCCAACCCCCCCTGAGGAGCTCGGTAATTACAAATAAGCTGGAAGTCACACCAGCCACGAGGAAAAGGTGAGTGTGATTAAAGATGTGTGTACAGCAAAGTTCAAGGGGTGCTCCACTGGCATGCCGGCGTACGGAATCGTGCGTCCCGCCTGTGCTCGGGAATCAAATGCTGACTTGGATCAATGAGGCTTCTTTGTTCATTAGAGCCGTCCGTCCCCGGGAGTGGCAATAAAAAAAGCAGCAGCCCATCACGGCGCTCATTTCTATGATGAGGCCGCTGTCCCTCAGGGATAACTAGCTGAGGTAAATAAACATGAGTCACAGTTAAGGTCAGAGGAGATCATGGCCGTCTGTTGTTCATCTCGGAGGACGCCTGAATCCCTTTTGACGTGATTTGATTGAGAACTGTGCAGAAAGGCCCTCATTTGCCAGGGACGCTGCGGGATCCGTCGCAAACCGCAGCAAATGAAAAGCCGGCGAATGCCCTCCTTTTCGTTTCCTCGATGAGCAGCGCTAACGAAATATGTATTTATGGGCGCCATTTGAATTCAGATGCCGTGGCTTAGGCCTGAATGGTATTCATACAATTTGGACTATTTTCATTTGTTTTTTTCTATCCTAAGGCTGGGTTGATAGCCTGGAAGAAGTCCTGGCCATGACAAATGGCTTTCTTAACACTCGAATGCCTCGCTGGTTTTAGTTTGAGAGAATTTTGTCCAATTTAAGACGAGTCAAAAGCCAGAGTATCAGCGCATGTCTGTGATTTCTAAGTGTGCGCGACCCTCCCCCGCTATTAATAATACAAAAACAGGTGCTCCTAACTGTCACTGTGTTATTTTATGGTGGGCTTCTGGGAAAGGTCATTACTCTTAGTCAAGGGGGGAAACACATTTTCTCCGCGCAGCCTTTTATTAGGGCCATATTTTAGGATGCGTGATGTCTTTGTTTTACCTCCATGTATTATTTAGTGTTGTGTGACAATTGTGTTCGGAGCTGTCTTGCTGCTGACCTGCTGTTACAGTCGATATACGCCTGAATGGAAATGTGCTTCCACGTCGTTCCCTTTCATGTAATTGTCACAACGGGGAAGCCAAGACAAACGTGGGAACACAACTCCTCCGCTGATTTTCAATTCACCGCGCCATGTTTGACCTTTGTGTAGTCCAATCAATGCATCTGCTTCTGGAGACGCGCCATTCATTTAAGAGCAACGGCTCTGTCGTGATCCAATATCCTGCCAGGGCAGTAATATTAAGAGGTAAACTGCGTTATTGATAAACAAATAACAGCTTTTAATTACCGGGATTATTGTGAAAATTATTCCTGCACCGACGCAGCTTTTGTTTTCTTGTGCTTGACTGCACGGGGGACATGCAAACACTTGGGAAGCAAACACGGATTTGCATAGAGACGGAGGCTCCCATAACCACCAGTGTATTAATACAAAGGCCACAGTGGGGAAAGCAGGAAGCCGGCAGACCCACTATTGAGCTTCTTCATCGCTCCCATCCCTCCCCCCCCCCCCCCCCCCCTGCTATTGTCAGTCCCTCAGATGAGAGCCGTGTTAGACCACACGTCCGCTGGTGACAAAACGTGAACACACACAAAAGCAAACAGCCGAGGATGTCTGCTGACGTGTCGCCAGATGAACGCCATTAAGCCATTATTCCGGTGCTCTTTATGTGCGGGGACGTCTCGTGTCCATTTGTTCTGCCGCCGAGCGAGGATGACCACATCTGCCTGCCACCAGGGTACTAGGCGTTATTAATCTTCACGAGAGGACATTTAGTGAAATCAAACCTCCATTCATTAGCCCCCCAGCACACGGCTGCAGAGCTGGCGAGGGGAGATAATGACTTTAAGCTCTCATTTAGTCAATTAATTCTCGGAAGTGGAATCAGAAACTGCTTGCTAAAAAGTGAGAGTCTCTGTTTACATTCTGTAAAACCACAGTTCGGTGCTGGAAGTCAGTATTCGGTGCTAGAGCCGGGTCAAAGTGCTGCAAGAAACAGGAGAAAACCTTTAAAATAGCATGTAGAGGTCCCTGTTGCTTTGTCACTTGATGGCAAACACCGCCTCAAGTTCATGGATGCCCGTCTTTGTTTTGTATTTTTGCCAAAGTGACAACAGGAAGAAGGAAAAGGGAGTGAGCCGAAAGACAGAGCAGCGTGTGGAGAACTGGCAACCCGCAATTTAGTCCAGACTGAGGAGACATAAAATCAAGTGCACTAGACGAGCGGTTACTTCAGGAGCCCTCTGTGGGGTTTTAAACTGGGCCACTCTGCCGACGGTTTGCGAGAGCGCTCCGGACCGAGTGATGCGAGCCCGGCTGAATGATGGCACGGTGGAAATAACTGGAAAAAAAAAAAAAACAGGCAAAATAGCTCTCATTGACTTGGCCCAGATTGTATGATTTATATGGGTTATTTGGTATGCATTTGGGCAGCGAGGCAAGGTAATGTGTTTGCAGTGAGCTCTGGAGCAGTGCACGGGGATGAATGTTGTGGGCTAGCCCTGTGCCTGACAGGGGTAGCCTGAGCTAATTTGTTTGGATTACTGCCATCCATTCAAAGGCACGCATCCGGCGTATGATCGGGAAATTGATTAACGACACCGTTCACAGTTTGTGGATTTCATATCAAAGCCGTATTCTCAATATTTCCTCAGCTCGGTTTGCGGATAAATATCCAGTAACGTCCTTTAACTTGAATGTTATTGGTAACGCATTTTTGAGGGAAACTTAATGTGCTATTTAGAAGCAGAAAGGGGACTTAGGGCAGCGTTAAGTAAATCTTGGCGCTTTTCCAGTGTGTAGGTTGAATCCTAATTTCGATTAGAGGTCTCTGGTGTTTTTCCTCTACAGTGCTGACATTCAGTCAGGAATTTCAGTTCAGCTTTGCATTTTAATTTGACTGGGGGGTTTTCAGCTGTTTTCAGCTGGCATTTTATGGCGATGATTTTGCCTTCCTCAATCCGTAGACTTTCTTCTTTTTGATAATATCCCCTTCCATCCGTCTGAGATCGTCCTCATCCCAATTGGTGAGGCATGTGATTCTGTACATCAGATCGGACTGGGGTGAAGTTATTTTCAAGACAATGCGGCACTGCGTCTAGACAGTACTCCTCAGCTAAACAAAAGATCGATACATATTGACAGGATTCTGGGAGAGATTTTTTTTTTCTGTGTTTGGTCGCCATGCTGTTGCAAGGACGAGCAACACACACATACACACACACACACACGCAAACAAAAACTCATTTGTTTTTTTATACATTTGTAGAGCAAAAGTTCACCCAGATGCTCAGTCCCTGATAATTTGCCATGGGGAACTCGGTTGTGAGCCACTAACCCACATGGGCAATAAGACAAATGGAGAGCCCCGGATTTGGGTCGTGCATTTCCCAATTCACACTTGGGATGGATTTCTCCAGCGAGCAGCGTAGCATAGAATGTGAATGACACCTACTCTGAATTGGACACCCGTTAACAAACTGAGTCTGAGGCGAGGCGAGGCGAGGAAGAAGGGGAGGAGGCCACGAGGAACAACCTGCTGCCGACACCTCCGCACATTAGCAGCCTTTAAGGGCCTCCTCTGTGGATTCTAACATGACCACGTTACCTGTGGCACCAGCGCCCAACCTTCCTCCTCCTCCTCCTCGCATCCCTCCCTCCTTCACTTCTTTGCTTCTCCCTCGCTCGCCCCCTTGGCTGACATTCTCCTTTCTCACTTTTAATTGCACCCCCGGGGGTTTTTCTGGGTTGCTGTGGAAGTCTTCGGCTCAACAGGCGCGATGGGGTGCTTTGCCGTGTCGCTCATACCCCTCGTTAGGGAAAAATAAGAAAAAAAAAACAAGAAGGCGGTAGAGAAAACTGAGAGAGGAGGAGGAGGAGGCCTAATCTAAGAGGTCACTCCCGAGTCTGGATTAAGGCTAAAATGGCACCCAGGCCTATTGTGTGTATTAGAAGCACACGTGCACTGGAAAGGCCATTAGCTGGCCAGATCCAATACGTATTGATGAATGCATTTGTGTGACTCACGTTGTCCCTGTCTCTATCCTTGTGGCCCTGTGTTCGATAAAACCAATAGATACATTTAATAACTAATTGTTCTGATTCAAAATGTTATCCCATGCAATTCTTTGAGCGTGGAATCATGGGGCATTCAGAAATTGGCAGCAGACACATTAATCTTGCTTACCCGGCACCCACCACAATGCGCGAGCCTTATTGCTCTATGGCGACTCCACACAATCTGTGACAGGCAATTTAAAGCAATTTACTTTTTTCATTTTTTCATCAAGCCTTTTTTTTAATGCAATTAAATGGCACATGATACGAAGCGAAGACAGGGCGGGCGAGAGAGCGAGACAAAAAGAGAAAGTGGGGAGGGAGAAAATAAAGGCAGCCTTGTGCTTGTTGTAAACACTGCCTCTTAACTGGGAGAATATAATTATGGTGTCATGTTCTATTACACACCTTCATTATGACGATGGTGCTCCCTGAGAAAGTGAACAGGGAAAGATGAGACCTGTGGCTCTTTTACAGAAATCACCTACGGCGTCAGGCGCTCGAGGAAGATGGCTGGGAACGATAATGCGACCGCACCATCGTTGGTACTGTCTCAATCATGGTTGCGCAGTTTTGCTGCTGGTTCCTGTTTCCTTAAAGTCATAAATATGGTTGACTTTTGGCCATTTCCGTCAGTTTTGACAACAGTGGCCCTGCTTAGACATGGTATCAACATGCATCCTGAGTGATCAGATCACGAGTTGCACGCTTTAGGTACGTGTCTTCAAACCTGGCATTAAAATGCGTCTCCACGTGCGTCTCCAGCCGCCACCTGAGATCCGATCACAGGTCTGTGCTCTGTATGCAAATCAGCGCCGACATCATTTGGGGCGCAGTAGAATATTGTAACAACTGCTGTCTCTAATAGATCAGAACCAGGATAAGAGCTGGTTGTTGTGTCCACGCCCAGATGTCGGTAATATCCCACTGTAGCCCACTCATATTGAATCATTTAATTTGGTACGTCTTGTATTATTTAGGAACTTAACAACTACAAGGACAAAATATACTAAAAGACTCTCGTACTAATGAATAGACGCCACTTGTGATGCCTTTTCTAATGCAGCTCAGTAGGCGGTCTGTTAATGTGGCCATGTGTGTTCACGCCACTAAAGGACTGCGATCACAAGTGGCCCAGACCTCCCCCAGATGTTGTCTGAGAAACCAGATCTCAGATGTGTGAGCGCACCTTGGATGTGTTCACACCTGTGCTTTGAGCCGGCCAGTTGTGATCAGATCGTTAAGAACGCCACTGTCTGACAAGTCTGACAAGGCAAGAAGTAAAGACTTTACTTGGAGGTAAAACCAGAGGCGAGCACATGTAGATCAGCGGTTATAATTGGCAACATAATGCAGTGTGTGATGGATGCCTATAAAGTCAATTTTGGGTAATGATTATACGCTTCTCCTTTGTTTTCTCCTCCAAATAATTGTCTCTAAATTGGGTTTAGTGTGGGCGCAGTGCAAAACCTACTTGACCTATTTGACTTTTTCGTAGCGACTTTACTATATCATCATTAACCTCGGAAGTAAACTGAATAGAAATGAATCGGAGTGCGGTAAATGCAATTTGTAAGAAACTGGAAATTCCCTTAAGTCTCCCGCCATCTTTCTTTCGGGGTTCTCTCTTATACAGCACAAATGTAAAGAGGCAAGCATTTTGTCGTAGCCACTGGGCTGCATGTGCCACCGTGGTGTTCTTAACCAGCCGTGACATTTTTTGACGTAGCAAAATAAAGCTTTGGCTGACTTACTCCTGGCCGTGGTCCCTTGTCAAGAGAATTATCAGGGCAGGGAGCAGTACAATATGGCTTGTAGGGTATGACAAATGTGGTCAAGGGGCGAGCGCTCCTTAGGGACGACGGAGCCCTCCATACAGTGAAAGCATTAGCTTTCCACAGTGACATTATGAAGAAATCTATTGAAAAGGCCGGCTTCCCAGTGCTGAGGGACTTGAGGTGGAAAGCTTCGTGAGTCTACCCCAGAGACCGACTGGTATTTCCAACCATGCTGAAGCCTACAGCAAATCAATAGCTCAAAGTCCCACATGCTACTCACCAGCGTCAATTAAGTAAATTCATAAAGTCGAGCGTGCTGGGAGTTGGGGGAAGGATATATATATATAAAAAAGAAAAAGTAGAGAGAGAGGGAGAGAGAGAAGGGGGAAAAAATCATCCAGTCATCTTGCAGATTTGGATGGGAAACAGAACTTCTGCCATGCGAATTGCAGCTTAGAGAAAGTAGGGAGTGTTGGTCTGATAGACTATTTCTCTACGGGCATTATTAAGAAGCCTGACAGTCCATCTCACTTTCACCTGCCTCCATCAGCACACGCACTGTTGACCTGGGAGTCTTTCCCCTCCCTCCCTACCCGTGCTGAGCCAGGCAGAGGACACATGCAAAGTGACTGGCTTTCAGCGAAAAGCCCAGCGATAATGCATATCAGCTCAGGCCTATGCAAGCAAAGTAGGCAGGGGGATGGGGATGGGGTGTGGAGGCAGGAGGGGGCATGGGAGGGAGAGAGCTATAAACTGCATTGCACGGGGGAAAAGAGAAAGAGGGGACCTAACCCCCAGCTTCAATTTGCCTCATAAGGGGAAAACAGGGCATGCCTTGGCTACCTCTACCTCTGGAAGACAGGTAGCGTAATGGATGGGCCAGTCTCCCAGCCTGACTGCTGACGTTGCTCTGACAGGACGTTCCTACCTCTCCTTCCATCCCTCTCCCTCCCCCGCTTGCCCCTTAGTGTTGTCACGGTAACTACATCTGATATCTAACTGCGTTCTGCATGCTGACGTTCCACTCCGTCCTCTCATCTAGAGGGCATAAGCAAACACTGGGTTTGGGATTTGTTTGGAAAGATGATTTGCCTGCAATGCAGTGCCCAGGCGTGCCATCATTCACTCTTGTTGGTTCAAAAAAAATAAAAAAATATATATATTATCAGGCACAAACACAAGAAAATTAGAAAGAGCCAGGCCAAGATGACCAAGACTCAACTAGGAACTTCTACGAAATTAAACAAAAATCATCTCAAACTGAATATTCATAGTCCGGAATTGATATGGGACACGGATTGCGCATGGACAGTAGACTAGCTGGATCTCTTTGTTGTTGCCTTCTTTGCAAATTCTTGTAGGCTACTTCCCTGGCGCAAGTGCAAATGCCAGGTGCCGTATAAATAGTACACATCGTCACAAATGTGGGGATGTTCACGCAGACAACAAGATTTACACTACTAGCACTCTCACTCTTTGGATTTTAGTTCTTTGTAACTTCATATCTTTTTCTTGTTTCCTTTAATCTCACTTTATTCCTCATGCTTAGCCTTTTGTGGGCTACACGCTACCGACAACAGCTAAAGCCTGTGATGCTCTGCAGCTCTCTTCGAGCCTCCGCGTTTTTCTTTGGGCGCGTAAGGAAGACAAAGTTAAGTACGCCGATGCATTGTTAAGAACACCAGTTCGCAGTAGACCAGCATCTTTGCATGACGTTGGAGTCCGTGCCCTCTGTGACCTCTGGGATAGGCTTGTAGGAGTGAAAGAAAACAAGACAGTCAAGCCGCATTGAAGAACCTCTGAGTGGAAAAGACGGAGCAGAATAGCTGAAAACACACAATTGTATTAAACCCTCCATTATGTTTCAAAGCGAATCTTTCTGCCGCCGCGAACAGCTCGACAGACCAGCGCAGTTGTGAAATATGCAGCTTCTGAATTTTCTTCATCGAGCCAACAAAGACTCGGAGCCAGCATCAAACCCCGTACAGAAGCTGCTACAAAGCTGTCCCAGTCGCTGCAGCGAGGCATCTGTTTGTGTAAATCTCAGCGGTTGTTCCGTGACATTGCTTGATGGGCTTCTTTATTTCTGCGGTATCAGATTATTTTACATACACTACACTTGGATCTGGTATCCGAGACAAAAGTGTGGTGTTGTGACAGGGCCGCTGCCTCCGCTCTCATCAGCCGGCACCTTTCGTCTCACTCCTCTTCTCTCGCTCCATTTCCCTCACTCCCTTCAGTCTGTCTGGCTCCACTCCTGCATGCAGGTCAGGGTACTTAATTCATGTCCGTTTCCTAATTCCCCCAAACATACTATGCGAGGGAAGCCGACCAGACTGGCCATACATTTGGGGTAGACTGCGCCCTCCTCTCCCTCCACCCGCCTTCTGAGAGCATGCGATACGGAGGAACGCTGCTCACGCTCCCCAGCGGACCCACTGATAACCCTCCCACAAAACCCCAGCTGAGGAACACAGGCAGCCTGGATATCGCCCAGCCGCCGAGGAATAATGAGAACAAAAGCACAATACGTGGCCTTCTTTCTCTCTTTCTTCTTGCCACCCCCCCTCTCCTCTTCCTCCACCTCCGTCCTGCTCTGTTCCCCTTGTTCCGTTTCCTTCTCACATTCGTGTTCTGCGTTGGCCTTCGGAGGACGACGGGCGGTGAAAGACCGCGAGGCGCAGAGCTGGGATATTCTGCAGCCCGCACCAGGGCCGTTCTCTGCGGTTTGCAAACAGTCATTTTGTTCAGTATCTTTACACTGATCTTAAGGTAATAAACTGGGGTTGACATTGCCCAGGGTCTCCATTGGCATTCTGCTGGGTCCGATAACAAAGTGAGCCGAAGCAGATTGTTTAAAAAGATATAGCAGGCCGTTCGGCACACAGCCTCGCACTCTATTAGTTGTTGATTCAGAGGCTTAATGCTGATAACGTAGCCCTACACGTGCTGTACAAGATGTAAGCCCATACATTGATGTGTAAAATTTCGAATGTGATATTTATCAGTTTCGGCAGAACTCAGGCCGCCCATCACTCACAGGACTGACATTCAACGCGTGCGAGCACATGAATGGACATCAGGTTTGCTTTTGTGGATGTGAGAGCGTTGAGCGATTCGCTTTTATCACGTTGGCCCCCGTGCATGTCTTTGACCTGTGTTTGACGACTCCAAATCTTCCGCCTGGAGTATTTCGACTTTAATGAGTACAGATTTCCCGACGATGGATTCGTGCGGGAACGTGGCTGCAGCTGGTGGTTATTTTTTCAAACTGCTAGCATGATCATTCTCCGGATAACCTGTTTGATTATAAAAAATCCCGAGGTGGTGCCTTTGAATTGCTTTATTCACCGAACGTGGAAATTTGTAGAATTTGTAATGACATGAAACGGGAAGAAGCTGAGAATCTTCACGTTTAGGAAGTTAAATCCTGGTGGAAGATTGGCATATTCTCTTGAAATCTGAAACTCATTTAGAACACACGGAAGCTTATTAATTGACTAGCCCGATGGGAATTGGTGGAGGGATGCAAGGGTTGAGTGTGGAGATAGAAGACAACGATGCGGAGGGACCCGGAGATCAAGACTCAGGGTGGAGGACATGTCTCAGAAAGCTCCTTGTTCCCCTGCCTCCTTTAATAAAAGAGCGAAGAGATGCAAACAAAAGAGATTGAGGTGGAGGGAGGGTTGAGAACTGAGAGCAAGAGCTTCATTTATTTCAGCATCTAATGGATAGTCAGTTTGGGGGCCAAACTATTTTTTTTTTTTTGTCTCAAGGACAAAAGACAAAACCAAAGAAAGAAATCCAAAAAATTAAATCTTGTATTTGTGCCAGCTGACATCCACACAAAAATAATAATCAACTATTAAATCGAGGAATTTTCCACATATAACCACCTGCACTATGTAGCTTTTGTTTGTTGCCTTCCCATATTTATGCATTACATACAGGTGAAGATCACTTAAGTAACTTACAGCACAAGACTCAAGAAGATCAAGGATCTAAAAGCGGAAGTAATGCTCACCATTTCATTCCAATTAACTTATCTGTATTGATTTTTACGACCTCTTTGGGATACTATGCTGAGGGGTCTGTTTGTTTTTGTGAACTTCATTCGATTTCACTGCATCTTCAGAAATCCTGGGACCCACTGGGTGGGTCTTGACTACAGGTTGCGAAACAAAAACAAGAGCTTGTGCAGTAACAAATTGCCGCCTCTCCTCCCAGTATTGACGCTCTTGTTTGTCTGTGTAAATGTTCCAGGTGCTGGTCGCCGCCCTGTGTGAGTCCGAGGAGCCCTTCCTGCTTCGGTAGATTACAGCATGAGACCTGAGCCGGTACTCTGACCAAAAACCACTGGACACAGACCACTGAGGGGCGGGGAGAGACGAGACAGAAGGCTGTGGTGGTGTGGCCATGGATAGAGGGAAGATTTGCGTATTGATGATGCTGTGGGCCATGGCCCACCTCAGCTCTCCGGGGGACGGGCTCAAGGCCCTGCGAAGGACTACAGGGGGGCGGAGGGGGTCCGCGGGCCTGACGGGACAGGACGCCAACGGAGTGCCGCTGAGACGCTCTAAACGAGGCTGGATGTGGAACCAGTTCTTTTTGTTAGAGGAGTACACCGGGACAGACATGCAGTACGTCGGAAAGGTAGTGTAACAATCTTCTTTCCCCTTGCTTTTATCAGCCACACAGCAGCGTCTGCTCTACAGGCAGGCGGAGGCTACAGCTGTTATACCAGAGCCTGTTGTTGATGAAAAACAGCAGCTTCGTGTCATGATCACAGATGAGTCCAACTTAGACCAGGTTATTGGATCCAAAAACCACACCTCAGACAAAGCAGTACAGCATAAAACACCTAAAAGTAAGTCTGTTTGCTTTGCTGCCAGCACACAGGAGACACAGATTTAAGTTCAATGACAACTAGAACTAAAGTTTCACAAAATACAGTATGTTAACTGGGTTAAGAAGTGGAATGTTGACTTTAGGAGCGACTAGTATCCGGTGCAAAGTGAAGCACAGAGAACTGTTAAGAAACAAAAAGACTTGGATTCCTGATTTGAATTAGAAGATTTCCAAGGTAAACTATTTTGTTAAGACCATGCAGAGCAATATTATGCGTAGACACATACTTGTCATGTTTCGGAAGAGAGATGTCTCCTCAACAAGTCCTGCACATGAGTTATCGTGGCATTTTAAATTAATGATTTTAAACTCAATGGCCAAACTAAATGTCCAAAAAGAAAAGAACTGTTAGGTAACAGAAGTACAATTAATCCTGATTTGAAATTAAAGAAATTCTAAACCATTTTGCTGAGTCCTTGCAGATGTGATTGTGTGTATTCACCGAATAGATTGGTAGATTAAGAGATCTCTGACTTCTAAAGTTGTTCAAAAATACTAAGTGTCATATTGTGCAGAAGAATACTCTTTAGTATACTACTGTTGTAACTACAACTGCTACGTGAAATCACTTCCAGCACTTTTGACTGACCATTTTTAACTTTTCGTGTTTTACCTTTTTTGACATTCTGCAGAGTTAAATGACATAAAGACAGTATATTAGGGTTTGGGCTAAGGACAAAGGTAAGCAGAACAGAGATAAGCCATGCAGAGGAGTTCATTTAGAGCTGCATTCAAATTCAATGACAAATTCAACAAAATGGCCACAATACAGTCAAAGAAGTGGACTTTGTTTATACTGACGAGAGAATATTCATTGCAAACTGAGAGAACGTCAAGCACAAAGAACAGTTAAGTAACAAAAGTGTGATAGCTACTGGTTTAAATATCAAATTTTTCAAGGTAAACTATTGTGACTTTACTGAGGTAAGGTGTGGATACGTATTATTTGAGAGCTCGAGAGAAAAAATATATTAATTTGCCAAGGTATACAGTACAGTACTGCTTTGGAATTTACTGAACATATATATATGTATATATACTGAAAGCGTCATATTGTCCTGAAGAATACTGGAGTATACTACTGTTGAAGCTTTCTAGCCCACATTTTAACGGCATTTTAACTTTTCATGTGACATTTTGTAGAATTAAAAGACGTGCAGCTCATGTGTAGACACCTAATATTTGAAAACTTTGACTTATTAAGTTGTGCAAAAAAAATGTGTAAACGGTACAGTACTGCTTTAGTGTAGCTGATTAGTCTTCATTTGCTACCCGATATAACACTTCTCCGTTTGTATTTTAACATTCAGTGTGACATTTTGCAGTTTAAGGACATGCAGAGATTATTAAAATCAGGGGCTAAGGACAAAGGTAGGCGGAACACAGATTTCTGCTCAGTTAGCCATGGAGATGAGTTCATTTTGAGTTTATGCATTCAAATCCAACGACAAATAAAACTAAATTGGCCACAGGACACTCGAAAAAGTGAAAATTAACTAGTCTTCAGTGCAGTGAAAGCATGTCAAGAACTGTTCAGTAAGAAAAGTGGCATGGTTTCTGATTTAAATAAAAATATATCCAAGGTAAACCCTTTCACTGAGTCCTTTCATAACTGCGTGTGTTGACACCTAATATTTGAGAACTCTGATTACCTTGACTGTAAAAATATGAATTGTATTTGTTAATATCAGAAATAGTGTCGTATTGTACATACGGTTAGTACAGTATGCTAGGCTTAACCAACACAAGCAACATCTAGACATCGCTAACAAAATAAAGGTCGTTTGATAAAACAGATGACAGCGGTCGGTTGGCTGTTGGCAGATACCAGGCAGACATGCAAGAAGTCTCCAAGATGCAAAATAAACGCCAGTTTATAGTGGAACATGTGCAACGGTCAAGAGTTTGAGTTTATCCAGCACAAATACTGGTATTAATCGGAAGCTGGGCGATTCATTTGAGCATTTCAGACCTGCCCAGACTTGTACATGTATTGCTCTCAAAACACGGCACAGAGCACTTTTGAGGAAGCCGAGTCTGCTCCTCAAAATTCTCTCCTGCAGCTTTTCAATTTCCGACTTGTTCGGAATGAATAGAGGAAGTGTTCTGTGGTCGGTGTGAGCAGCCGTAACCAGACATGGTAGCAGAGGAAGAAAGGAAGAGCATGTACAGAGAGACTCAGACATGATTAAAAACACTGGACCACTAAGTTCATGAATGACTAAAAAGTGACAGGAGAGGTTTGCAGCAAAGTAACGACTTCCAGCTCCTGCAGTGCCTCTCTCTCTTGTTCGGTGTCTTTTCCTCGATGTCTATTGTTTGTTTACCCTACTGGGATGTATTCATTTTTCATAGTTTCTACGAAACCAGTGTTGGTGCAACACATCCAACATTTGAAAAGTTGCTATTTCTGTTCATGTAAAAATGCCTCATTATTTAGTGTCTTGTCAATACATATTTATGAGGAGCTCTGCTATTTTTTATTTTTTTTTAATCCACCACATCCATCAATCCAAGCGAATGCAAATTCCACCCGATATTGCCTCATTTGCACATTACAGTGACACATGAAAGAAAAGGTCTAAATTTGTGATACGGTAATTTTGCAAAGTTTACTTTCTGTAATAGCACTAAAGCGGAGGAACTAACCACCTGGTGCCTTTTCTTAGTAGCATAATGGATTTTGATGTAATCGTCCTCTACAAACTACACTCAGAGGAAAAGATCGCCTCTTAATGAGACGCTTCAAAACAAATAACTTTCTGTATGTATCCTGAATGTATCGTTCTTTCCGTGATATATTAAGAATCATCCCATCATCTAATGGTTGACGTGATGCCCAGCTAGTGCTCACATATGGGACTTCCACCCATCCATCCATCCATCCATCCATCCCCAGGCTTTGTCCGCTGTCCAATACATTTTGTGCACACTGTCATCTCTGTGGCCGCTTGCACGATGTCCCTTCCACTCACATCAAGCCGTCCCGAAGCGGCCGTCGTGCCCCATGGTAAAATACGACTTCCTACAAAGGTATTATTTGTTCAGCAAAATGAAAACACCGTGTCGACCCAGATAACATTGCGGGGGGGCGCACAAAAAGATGCTCCAAATAATGCGTGCTTTACATGCAGCGGAGCGGAAGTCAAGATATCAGTGTCCTCTCCCAACCTACTGTAATTGAGGAGATGGCGAAGCGTCGTGGCAAGGTCAGGGCGGCCGAGGAGGAAGAAAGGCTGTTTTGTGCGAGGAGTTGAATGGGGCTGGTGCTTTGCATTCCTATCGTGCGTCCACGGAGGATAGAGTCGTCCAACCAAATGAGATTCTGCAACATGCGTCCTCCCTGAGTGAGCGTTGACTTTCAGTCTTGGTCTAAAAGGATTACAGCGCTGAGCAAATATGAGAGAGAACCAAAAAGTTAAAAAAAGCACTGGAAATAAAAATAAATAAATAATAGAAAAAAATGAGTCAAGATCAAAAGTAAGTACGGAGCTTCATCAAACCACTTCGTCTTTAGAGAGTGGGGATTGATGTGCCACTCGTCCTTTTAGCTTGTAAAAGGACTAATAGCGAAAGAAGAATGGATTATCTGAGTGTGGTATACACTTAAAGAGCCAGAGGCCGCGGCCTGAGAGCCCATCTCCTGAAGACACCATTAAGGCATCAACCTTCGAGCGGCACACTTAATCATGACTCCGAGCGCTTGTTGCACCCCCCTCCTCCCACCCCCCCCCCCGAGTACATGCAGCTGGGTGCTTTTCCTCATTGTCGGCTCACTAGCCAGTTGTCACATAGAATTGCAGTACGTAGATCTTATCTGATTGCAATTACTGTTTGTTAATTGCTAGATAAAGTACGAGCGATGAATGGGGCCCTAAAGGGAATGAATAGCTTTTGAGTTGAACACATGGCTCAACACAGAGAACAACCATCTGCATCTGCGTCCTCAGGTGGAGGCCATATTTTCATAATGTGGAGGGTCTGAAGGAAAAAAAAAAAAAAGAAATGACTAAGAGAAACACAAAAGAGAAGGCACTTGTCACTGCAAGTGACATCACGGCAACCAGAGAACACAGCATGGAACAAAACCACTTTTGTTAGCGGTAAAAAAAGTGAATTGGAAATAACACAATGACAGGTTATTATAAACAAGGGAGCAGCTCTTGACACACAGTAAAAGATAGAATGATGAAACTGCACTTGAATTACAACATCCCGTCTCCGGTTATTTGGTAAACTCAATCTCTCCCCGGTTGCTTTCTTCTTCTTCTTCTTTTTTTTTTTTCCCCCTTCCTCGCTTCTTACAACAGCTTTATTGAGTTGTGAAGTGCTAACAAATGAAATTGCAATCTTTCCTGAAACAGGAAACTCTCAGGAAGAAATTAAGAGAAGCGATCGAGAGGAGAGGGAGAACGGGGCTCTGGCAGAGCCTTCTTGGGGAGCTGGTTGGCTGCTAATCTTGCTAATCTCGCTGTATTGGCCAATGATTTTTTTTCCCCTTCCCTGCAGGAGGAGAATCGTACTCTGGCTCTCATTAGCAGGCGAGCTGCATACAGGCCTCGGAGGGCCCGGGCTGTCACTGGGGGAAGAGAATGTTTGTTTATTTCATTATTTCTTACTTTACCAAAGGGCACATATCCACTGAAAACGGTTAATGGCCTGTGGTTGAGGAGTGTTTGTGCTGCACTATCATATCTCATAAAGTATTTACAGCCCCTGATAGGTCCCAGTGGTTCTAGGCCTGGTGGGTAGACTCCTCAACATAGTCCCTAGCAAGTGAGCAATGTTCTTTGTATGTGAACAAGCAGCCCAGCGTGCACGCAGACACACACGCCTGCAAACGCTAGCCTCCAGTAATGGGCAGGAGAGACAAAAACGACTGATGAACACAGACATAATATGGTTCCCAGTGCTGCATGACTCAGAGGTTGAGGCAACCTGGGGGAAAGGACTGGGGTGTCTTATGGCAGCGAAGTGGAAAGGTGCAGGGATTTGTGTGTTTGTTTGTCGACGGGGTGGGGGGGATTTTTGTTCGTGCTTCCTCATTACCAGCTGCTCACCTTGGCAGAGAGGCAAGGAGTTTGCAATATGGCACAGGCCTGGCTGTACCCGCGCCATGGCAACTCCTGTGGTCCCCAGTGGCGACCCGGAGCACGCATTGGCAGCGTCTATTGATTAGGCGATAAGTTCCCGCGAGTGCCCCAGGAAGGGGTACGACTTCAATTATGCTCCTCGCCTTTGTGAGCAGCGGAGGAAAAGGGTGTGACGAGGTCTTGTGGCGATGCGGCCCGGCAAACATCTGTCTTGACAGCGTTGCAGTGGTGAAGTGTTGTCTGAGCGAGATACGCCAACATGGCCACAACACCCGCAATTATCTCCATGCTATCACCTGCCTACTACTGTTGCAGACCCCTGCTGGATTTGTCAGGGTGAGATTAATTAATCTTCTATCGTCAACATTCAGACTTCTCCGCAATAAAATATTTAGTTGGCCAAAAGAAGGGAAGCAGCCCCACCTGCTGAAACAATTTCTGATGACAAAAGCCATTTGTGAGCTGATGTCAAAGTGTGCAAAGACATTAAAGCCTTTTTTTTTTAATATGTCAGTTAATTTTGTCCATTTATTTGTGTGTTTACACTGTAAAAATTTTCAGTGTCGCCAAGTAATTGATTTACAAGTTTGGATCAAAAACGTGTCTTTAATCATAAAATATTTCAGTGCACACATAATAATTCAGGCTCTCTCCTGTAGAACTATAGTTTGTTTTGGAAATCTCATTGTGCATTTATTTTTTGTTTACACTGTAAAAATTCAGTTGAAAAAAATTGGTAGAAACCCAACATTTTTTATTCTTTCAATCTTATATTTCAATGTACTACTTTAAAATAATAGTAATTGTATCATTAGAGTAAATAAAAATAATCAAATAGTAAAAGCAATCTAGTTTAACAGTTTGCCGTATTTTTTCTATTCGGGCCAGTTTTAACAGCTTCTTAAAAAGATGCACTGTAAAAATACCAAATTTAAAGACATACCATGTCACTGAGTGTAAGATGACCAGACTGACCCTTTAAAATATCCCTCTGTTCATTTTCTGTGTAGTTACGACCATAATGTCCCAAGTAGCAGCTACAACCCTGCAGCAAACAGCCTATAATTAAAGTAAAATGTGCTGGAGTTCATGAATGCAACACAGAAAGAAAATACGTCAGATGTTCACAGGAGAGACATGCGTGTTAACTAACATTTCACCTTTAAATCTCAGCAGCTCTCACTGCAAATCTCAAGTTTACACATCAACACACATTTGATAGGCTATTTTTGTGCACAGTCTGAGGCTACCATCTGGCTCCATAGAAGGGAGCCAGTTCTCAACAGGCCAGGACACAAGGCCTTAAAGGCTAACTGGCTAATTGCCCTAAGCAGCCCATTTCCAATGCCATCTTTTTGGCCTAACTCGAGTGAAGAACAAATGGTGGCCAGATCGAGTCTGCATGAACATTTGCTGCACTTGAAGCTGATTAATTTCACAAACAAAGACGGCTCGCTTCTAAGTTCTCACGCACAGATGACTGATGAGTGCCACTTCACTTACCAGCCCACTTCAAACTGGAAGATGAAGCACGTAGGAATAGAAATAAATATCGTTCACCATGATAAAAAAATAAAAAATGCAAACCATTGGAAATATTATGATATCATTTTGCAGAGAAAGCTGAGTGAGTGCACAGTTTTGAAAAATATAGCATGATACTGATGATAGAATGGTTTAGCTAAATGCCATTTAGTTTGATTCGCGGGTGATTCACTGCAAAGAAATCCTCCTCTAAGCCATTTTTTGTCTGTAATTGAGTCCTTGAAGTCTTATTTTCTCGAAATGTGAGAACATTTCTACCTGTTTCCAATGCAAATTGACTTGTTTCAAGTATTCTCTGAAATCAAGTTTCATTAGTCTTGATGTGAGTGTGACTTAGTTCAACTTCTTTTGTCTCTCAACACAGAGTCATTTTAGAAAGCTGTTGCAAACCGTGTGACATGGTTACTTGTGATAAAGGAACAGCTGCGCGCATTTGCTTTCATGCAGACAGTTGCACAAGACACCTGACGCCATTCTAATATCTGTATGGTAATTATTAAGTTGTTATTCGGCTGGTTAGCTTAGCACAATGATTAGAAGCAGGGGAGCAGCTAGCATGGCTCAAAATCCGACTATCGGCGCATCTGAGGGCCGCGACACACCATGCCCACGGCCAGCTCGCTGTCGGCGAGGGTCTGTGGCCCTAGTTTTGGCGGTGTGTCCCGCATTGTTGGCACAAATTGGACCCCTATGGGAGGCTTTTCGGGCAATTCACCATGTTAAATTGGCGGCGTAATGAGACGGCCAGAGAGATCACTCTGAATGGCTGTTCAGCTTGCAGAAATGAAAGCGACAAAAGGATACAGATGGCGTTTCCACAACAACGTGATCATCTAGAGTGAATAAACTGTTGACCAACTGATCAGAATGATTCTAGGAGAGGTCAGCTATGTGCGACGGGTTGGCATCCGGTCTTAGCTTCCTAGCCTCCTGGCTAAAAGTAGCTTATCCTGTTTTCCCGCTTGAATGATGGATAGACTACTGCCACCTGCTGGTATGAAGATTGTACATTATCGGCTGACCGTTGGCTGTAGTCTTTGCAGTTTTGGTCCTGACACAGGCGATGCGTGGTGACTTCACAGTAGGCCTTCATTGCCAGTACTTCTTTAAAGCTGCTTGGGTGTGTTCGTACATTAAATGTAAGTAATCACTAGAGTCTAAATTTCAACTGGAAATAATAGATTCTTTAAAAAAAATAAGGTCTCTGTTTGAACAGAATTACATGATATGACGGATATTTCTTTATATTGTCCTCTTGTCTCCAGGAAAGACCAAAAATCTCAGTGTTAATGGATATAACGTCATGCTCTCTGCCTTTTCCACGACTTGGTACCGTAGGAGGGCAAAGGAGAAAAGGCTAGCTATTGATGTGCCAGGGCTTCTTGGTGACCATACTGAATGCACATGTGGCTTTCTTTTCTCCCCCCTGTGACAGTTTAATTGTATTTTCGATATAAATTGATCAAAGGGCCATTGTGAATGCACGTTGGGCTGCCACATTGATTTCCGGGAGAGTTTTTTTTTACCCTGGCTCTTAATTTGAGTAGAAGGGCAGCAGTAAATTTTCCTCACCAGCAAGGCGGGCAACTGGGAGGGATAGGGTCACTGCAGCAGGAGCCGGAGTTCAATACTCCGAGCTGCCTTGTAATATCCTTCAAGGGAGCAAGGAGGAACTCTTCAGAACCACAAGATCTCTCTGTTTCCATAGAAATGACAGTCGACACGGCATATGTCACACTGTCTATCTCACATCTCAGTCGAAAGGAGAGGACTCAACGGTTATTAACTGAATTGTCGTGCCGGCAGAGATAGGCAGCTTGATAGACAATCATAGAAAAGGACATTGCAGCTATAACAGCGGGAGAAAGATAATAATGTTGAAGTGGATTGTTTTCAGCCAACCGCGTCTCTGTTTGGAAGCACGTACTGTAAAGCAGAACAGAAAACAAATACAATTCTGCAGAATATTCTCCTGGCTTGGTTAGACAGAGGAAATAATAATAATAATAATAATAATAATAATAATATAATAAAAAACAGTTTTTTGACCAGATTTCAAGAGAGTGAACGAAACAGGGCCTCGCTGTAGATCCTAATCTGGAGATACTAAAATTCTGCAACACACCCGACTGGCTCGGTTAGACAGACAGCGAAAGGAATGAAAACAGTCATTTTTACCAGCATCCGAGCAGACGAACAAAATAGTGTTAAAGATGCTAATCCACAAAGCTGTTCGCCGCACATGTGCCAGCTTCGCCCTGATAAAACAGCATGAATTAGTAAAGCTTCCGAGCACCTGGGATGAAAAGCTTTTTAATATATGATGAGAAGGGAGACTTTGCAATGTGCTCCCACGTGACCCAGCTGCAACGCACAATATCCCCGCTCAGTCTGTCCACCGGCACTGCCAAGAACCCTTTACAGGCACAACAGAAAGTCAAGTTCGAGCTGGCAAAATCAAAGCCGGCTCACTCGTGCTAACGACGTGTCAGTAACAGACCTCAGAATTACCTCCCAGCGCCCGCTCATCGGGGTAAACATTTAGGCGACACTCGCCTCGGTTTACGCTCGACATGTTTGCCCATGTCTGCAAACATGTGCCCTCTTTTGCCCTTTACCTCCCCCCGCAATTATCACCATGTCCTTGGTTGTTAAAAAGGGGAAAAGGGAAGGAGGCAAGAGAAGCAGTGGGAGGGGAAAAAGACTGGACAAGCTTTTGATGAGTTCTCAGAGATAAATATGTTGGGGGGATTTGGCTGTGGAATTAAAATGTCAGAGCATGCTAAGCTGCTGTTCATGTAGGAAAAAAAAAATTAAACAGGAGATAGAGAGGGAGACAGCAAATAATAATGAGAAGCTCTACAGACAAGTGGACTCTCGTGGTCTTCTGGCATGTTGGTCATGTTGCTGATCCATCAGGGATTGGCAGGCGGCGGACGTGCGCGCACTCATGCTGCTACTTCACAGACTCCGACCCACTGGCATTCTGTTTTACAGCACTGTGAAAATGCCACTGTGGCCCCGCGGTAAGAAGCGTGACAACCTGCGTGTAACAATACAAGCGAATGCGGCATTTTAAACGCTCGGGATGTGTGTTTTCGTCTTGGCAGGATGTGAGTTCCACGGGGAAGAAGGGTGAAGCCGCGAATGCGCATTGTCATAACGCAATGACAGTTTACTAAAGATGATATGAATCTGTTGAACAACACCAAACACACTTATCAAAGCTGTCAGCGTTTATTTGCCAGGGCCCAGATTGGTCAGATCACTGATATGTGCACGGCGTATCAGAAATACTTACGTGGAGAGCCGTGATTATGCTTTGAAATTGGATTTTGTTGACATCTTCGGTACAAAGTGTTCATGGCTGGGATGTGTTTTTGCACTCCACTTCCCAGACATCACCTGTCAGTCAAACAGAGCAGGCAGCACTGTGATGTTTTTCTCCTCTCTTTCACCTTTTTTGTAGATGACGTTTCTGTTCACTGCCACCGTTTCTGCTATGCTAACAAGGAGAATTTTCCCCTTGTAAAGGCTAGCTGACACTTCATAAGAGCATATTAAGCAAATGTGAAAGCTTTCACAAACCAGAGTCTGAATCACTGTTGTGCTACAACAATTAGCAGCAAAGTGGAAATTTATTAAAATGAAAATGCCATGGTTGCGGTGCTGCGGGGACGCGTTGATCACATTTTCTCTCCGTCCACAGCTCCACTCAGATTCGGACAGAGGCGATGGCAGCGCGAGGTACGTCCTCACCGGGGAAGGCGCGGGGACGCTGTTCAGGATCGACGAAAAGTCCGGGGACATCCACGCCACCAAGAGGCTGGACAGGGAGGAGAAGGCCTACTACATCCTCCACGCCAAAGCCGTCAACCGCTTCACCAACGAGGCGCTGGAGGGCGAGTCCGAGTTCATCATCAAGATCCACGACATCAACGACAACGAGCCACGCTTCACCAAGGACCCCTACATGGCCAGGGTCCCTGAGATGTCAGACATCGGTACGTCTCTGCCATAAATATTCATTGCATTTCCATGAACTCTTCATGCACCTGCAGAATAAACTGCATCCAGCATGTAAAAACATATTAATTGATCATAAACTGGTCAATTTAATGTGCACACAAATGAAGGTTTGTACTTATGTCTGCAACGAGCTGAATTAAAAGGATTATGATTCAAACGGGATAGAGATGTTATAATATGCCGGGATCAATGGAGCTTTATCAATCACAATAATGATGCAGACTCAACAAAGAGGCCCCGGCTAATTAAATGAGAAAGACGAGGAGCTGTTATATGATCGGAGAACAAACAAGGTAAAGCGTCTCTGTGACAGAAGCATCGCTGGCGCAGATAATCTTTTAAATACAGTATTGTATCTTAAAACAGTATTTAATTTAATTATCAGCATTGTCAGCTGCGTCATCACAGCAAATAATCGTGGATCCTATTTCTGCATTTCCTGAGACGGCGCCATTTGCTATTTTCATATACTCACTCGTTCTTGTTATTCGGCACCAAATTAAACTTTAATTCACCATGCACTTTGGCTCTCACTCTAAAAGTACATACTGGCCTCATGAATATATATAAACAATATAAAAGGGTTCCTAATCAATACTTGCATGAAAACGTGGAGTGAACTCTCTGTTGTGCTGCTCGCTGTGGTTCGGGGACTGAGGGACATTGCTCTTGCAGCCCAGACATGTGACAGAGTTGTCACTCGGTTCAGCAACCCCAAGAGAGAGGCCAGCACTTATCTAAGGGCAGCACGGGTGCCCATGGCAACAACCGAGGTGTGATGTCACTGCTTGGCAGAGCATGTGTTCATGACTGACTGCGTCGAGACACGGCCCCTTTAAATGTGACATACACTTTGAGTTTTATTACAGTCTCACAGCTCTGACATCCTTTCCCTCGGACTCTCAGTCAGGGACGACGTTGACGCGCGCCTCCTTTTGACAACTGAATGATTACGGTGAGAGTAATTTACTCCCCCTGCACGAAAAACTGCGATCATTCCTGACTTGTTTGTCAGAGAATTCTCCTCTCAAAAGCTTAAAGTCAGCGATGAGATGGCTGATGTGGATCAGTGATATTTTCTAAAAGCCGCCATGTCAGAAAAGCTTCTTTGAGTCTAATTCCCTAGTTAAAGGTATTAGCGATCAAGGTTCGGTGAACTTGCTCAAGAATCCTCCCGAACTGTCACTTACACCAAATCAGACAGCCGCGGTCTTTCTCTGTCTGCTTTATGGTCCCTCACTTTTTTATTTTTTAACATCCTTCATCCATACAGATGACATCGACCTTAAAAAAGGGAAACTCTCCTCTCGCCCCACACAGATCTCAGCTGACATCAAATTAGAGAAGTTTCATGAGGTCATTATCCCAGTGTATTGCACAATTCTATATTTATATCACTTTGCCATTAAATATTTCTACTCAATTAATTTTCTTCTGCATGTAATGAGGCAACACTTGGCCCCGCAAGGCGCCATTTGGGAGGTAGCACTTGGCTAACCGTTCCTCTTTGTTCTACTGAAATAGGGCTTCAGCCTCTCCGGAAGAGAAAATGGATCACAGTCGTTCTCCTGCTATCAGATATTTGGCTTCTCAGACACTCCAGATCTGTGGATACGCTAATAGGCTTCTTGGGGTTTGCAAAGAGCCAGCTCCAGTGCCGCGTACATGCTAAGAAAGATATACTTAGAAAAATACATTAGGCGTTATCGATCACCTGCGAAAATCAATCACGTATAAGGGTATAAGTGGCCGAGGAATAAAGATTGGTTTGGCTAACGCAAAGGGACAGAGATGATCAGTCACATTCTGCATGAGCGTGATTAGAAGAGGATCCGACACCTCATCAGAAGGTGCATCAGCTTAACCAATTATCCAGCAGGCAATTTTCAGGAGTATTGAAGAGTTGATCTAAATCATTGTCATGAATCTTTTTCCCACCCAGGCACCTCGGTAATTCAGGTGACAGCCACAGACGCAGACGACGCCACGTACGGGAACAGCGCCAGGGTGGTGTACAGCATCCTGGAGGGCCAGCCGTACTTCTCCGTGGACCCGGAAACCGGTCAGTGCCGATTCACGCAAGAAATGGTCTTAAGGCTATCGGTATATTGATATTAGTGGTGTGCTTTGTGTTTCTGCCTCCAAGGTGTTGTTTTTCCTTTCAGACATTGACATAATTACATCCAGCTCATTGTTATTTTTAGATAATCAATTAAAAAAATCTCCATAATTTCCACAATGTGGTCCTAAAGAGCATCTGACAGAATGGTAATAACACTTGAAACTTGTATCCAATAGAAACTATTTTCTGTATCTCATTTTTTTGGTTCAGAATTCAGATCCATTACTTAAATAAAAGTACCAATACAGCAATCCAGACATAATCATTAAGTAAAAGTCCTGCATTAAAAATCCTACTGAAGTAAAAATATATAAGTATTAGCAGCAAAATGTAATTAAAACATTAAAGTAAAAATACTTTGATTTATTATTATACACGACGTCAATGAATTAATAATACTGTGTATCGCAGCGGGCAGAGCTTGAAACCTACTGTTTTACATAAAGGCGATAAATCGGAGGGGTTATGAAATGATTAAAGGGAGAAGAAAGAAGAACACAAATCTGTTTTCCTTTCCTGATTTATTTATTTTGTTATCTAATCTTTGATTAGACAAACCGTGAGAGAAGTTTAGTTTGGTGGAGCTGTCGGCAACATCTGAAATATGACCCCAACTACATAGTGCTTACATAGTGCTTTTTGGAAAGGGTTTGGCAAACACTGGTCTAATGTTAAACACTGTGCATTATTCTATGAAAAATATTCACCTTTAAGAAACTAAAGCTGCAAATAAAGAAGAATTACTCAACTAAAGTTCATCAAAAGTAGAACTTGTTTTTAGTTGCTATCCACCACCAGCACACGTCCTGGAAAACTTTTCAGACCTGTTTACTGGCTTGGGGAAAACTCCAGTAAAGTCAGAGAAACTGTAAAATGAATTGTCCTGGAAAATAAATTATTTTATCTTTTGCTGAGAGCAAACTGTGAGATCTGTACACCAGCTGGCAGCTGAAACAACGTCCAGGGACCAGACGAAGTTAGAACAGCAGGGGACTATGTACAGGCTGAAACACAGTGTGGGCTTTGAACGTACCCTGAACTCCTCTTGTCTTGTTGAAGAACAGCGCAACACAAAGTCTTATAAAAATGCTAATAAATGAAGTCAAACTTCAAAAAATGTAAGTGAACATATCAATGAAATGCTAAACTTACTAACTGGTGTCTGTTAGATAGTTTTACTCTCTAATATGTTGGTTATTTAACGCTCCACGACTAGCTAGTGCTACGGTTAAGTTCGACGAGTTAGCTAACAAGCTAATATTGTGTGTTTTGCTAGCCTGAAACGGTAGTTAGCTTGTTTTGCGCTTACTTATGTTAAATGTATGATGTGTAAAGTGTGTTCTTTCATTAACAGCCAATTTAAAGTGTGTTCCTATGTGCAGTCTTTAAAAAAATCCTACTGCAGCTTAACAATTGAAGACAAACTGTAGGTTTTATAATGATGCATTTCTGCTGTTAGCCTAACCGATGAGTAAAACCAGAGTTTTTTTCGCCCTACATTCTCCATTTCTTGATCCTCTTATTGTTCTGGAGGTGTTAAAATGTCCCAGTAAAAGCCTTAACCTTGTTTCAGGTTTTGTGAAAATGTTATTTTATTCATGAAAGCAGAAAATATCCAGCAGTCCAGTTCTAGGTCAAAGACCGGTGTTCATAAATAAAATAAAAACTTTCATAAATCTTCTGAAAATTGTTTTCCTCTAATGCAATTTTGTTTAGCGGTCGGGGTGGTCTTTTTTTGTGTGCTTATACAAATAGGAAAAAAACACTTAGAGGAGTCTGCATGTTTATTCAAGACCAGGTTTAACAAGCGTAAATGGTGTCTGGGTGGAGAAAGGACTTCTTAAATAAAATAATTGTCTCACAATCCAGCCTTTAACTTGGATTTCTTAACACCCTTTCATCGACAGCTATTGTCACTCTAGTATATTGTTAGAATTGTAATTTAAGTGTTTGCACTTGCATTTTTAGAGCTGAAGCTACTTTTAGTAGTAAAAACAGTGACTGCAATTCAACAGAAATAGAGATCATGACTAACAAGTTCCTTTAAAAACGCTATGCAAATGTTTTAAAGCAGTAGAAATAGCACTATAAATACACTCACTTGGCATTCCCTTCTCAGCGTTTGTTTAAAATAACTGTGAGGGCTCTTGATTCAACTGTTTTTTCATTTTGGAGGCTGTGGTTTGTGTTGTGTTGTACTCACACACTTTACGATTATCTCGACAACCCTGTTTTAGACAGTGGGTTAGGCTAAATAACAGAAAGACTTCTAGTGTTTAATTCAGTTCAGTTTAACAGCAACACAAACAGCATCCTCCAAAACTATAATCCAGTTGAATTACTACCTTTCTGATGTTGTTTCAGCTTAAACTAAACATTAAAACAGTCACAATGGGGGATTTAGTGCAGGACTGTCATATTAGAATGCATTTGATTATACTGGTGTACCTAATGAACTGGCAAGTAAGTGTAGTTTTGAACAATATATGTAAAGTAGGCCCCAGGGTCGCTACTGGTTTTCTGAATCGCTTCAATTCACAATATCCCCATTCGATCCGATTCCTTTAGGGATTTCGAAACAAATAGTTGTGGAGGTTTGTGGTATTTCCACAATATTTGCTTTCAGGAGTTCTCATGTTTTGTCTCATGGCACAAGTCTTGCAACACTGCAGCCAGATTTCTAACGAGAGGATGATATATATTGCTATATAATGTTTTTAAAAAAAAAAAATAATCTGTCCAAGGTTTTAATGCATTGATTTTAGTTCTTCCACCTGAAGGTTGATTTGATTCGGGGGGGGGAAAAAAGTGTTTAATCTCCCCATGTAGTCTATGTTGCTGAGATCAGGTCTTGCTGCAGAATTTATTCAATTATAAGGTGATAGATGAGATTCTAAATATCTCCAGTTCCTAAAAGTTGTTTTAAAGCCAGCTTCCGTGTGCAAGATCTAGATTGCGATTCCTATCAGTCACAAAAAATGTCCTGGAAATCAATTTCTTGGAAAGAGTGGGAAGCTGCTCTTTGTACACTCAAGATTTTTTTCTCAAATGTAGCACTTACAGTTAAACTAATAGTTAAATTCCATCAGAGGAAAAGGCAAATAATATAGTTCCTTCTCAGTGACTGTGCCCTCAGTAGCTTAGCGTGCACTGTGGCCATGAAGGACGCTCTGCCTTGAGTGGAAAGGCTCTTATCATGCCTCTCTAACAATGCTACTGCCACTGCACTCTCCACCTACGTGTGTAACCCACAGTTTAATGCAACAGGTTTGAAGGTGGCCACCGTGGGAAGCAGAACAAATCACTAACAAAACAGAAAACGAGGAGGCATTGCTGAGGGAAATCTGGTTTACCGGGAAACTAAATTAAAACAATTTATCATGCGATAACTACCGTAAGGCAGCGAGTTTTCCTTTCAAACGAACCAAAAATACCAACACGTCTGCCTCCTCTCGCAGGCTCACAGGCTCACAGGCGGGAGAGGGATTTGTAGTAGAGAAGAGTGGCAAATCACCAACCCCAAAATCTAGCCGCTTGCTACTTTTAATCATTAATGTGCGCTTTGGAACACATCCCGCTCGTGTCTTTTTTGCTTAAACAAAAGAGAGGAAAAAAAAAGCCATTTGCAGATTAGCGGAGGGATTAACAGTAATATGGTTTATCCCACATGTGGTATGTAAGCTGACATCCCCTCTTACACAAAGACATGCCTGGACATCATATTATAAGCGGGATTTGTTTCTCCTCTCCGCCTCTTGTGTGTGTATTGTATTCATTAAGCAATAACAAAGGTAGACAGAGATACAGATGCTGTTTTCTAGCGCCGCCGCGCTTTGGCTTCCTTCGCCTGCAACGCCGCCTAAACGACCGCTGTTCTGTTCTCGGAGATAATTTGCACATTGTTAGGAGAGGAAGAGAAGGAAGTCTCATTGTGTGTGCATTTCATTTTTCCCATGTTATGTAGGGGAGGAAGAAAAGAGCAAGTTGGAGGGCCTTTTTGAACAGCGTAGGCCAGTCTGATCTGAGCGAGGCGCCTCGTCAGCCTCTCCTTCTTCCCCATTGTGTGATATGCAATGAATCATCTATTCAGCCTGAAAGTGGTGAAGTTTGTCAAAGCAGTTTATTTAGGGCGAAATTTATTTTTTTCATCTTTACTCTCCTATTCCACTACGTCTGTCTGTGTGTGTGCCTCTCTCTCTCCCTCTCTCCCTCTCTTGCTCCCCCCACCTGCCTCTTCTTTTATGATGCTTCAAATTCAAACGTGTAATAGCAGACAGGATTTAAGACCGACTCTGATGGGAGATGGAGCGCACCTTTTGAATGTGCTGCCAATTACCGCTCCGCTCGGTCTCTGTCCTGACTCCAAACTAGAGATCTGACGCGTCAGAGCGGTGAAAGTAAGCAAACCGCGCGGCACTTGAAAGGCTGAACATTAACGGAGTCTTAATTCCAGAGGGGAGATAAATGATGCCGAACACATTTGCAGGCTACACTTAGAAAATTAAAGGAATACGCTGCAGTTTGGGTAGATTGGCCCTTTGGTCCACTTACCAGTTTAAATCATAAGAACACAGACACCAAAATGTGCTCCTGGGTGGCCGCTGAGCTCCATGCTGCTGCGCATACAGAGCAAGAGCACTGACCTTTCAGTAATAAAATGTTCTTAGTGGCTTAATTATCTGGCCCGTAGATGCATGAATCTAAAAAATGAAATATCATTTATTCAATACAGCTGATGCAGACACTTATTTTTAGAAAATGTTTCAGGTGGGCACAGTGGAAGCAGTTCATTATTTTTACGACACATGGCGGGTTGAAGGTTGTGCATAAAGCTGCCACATGAGAAGTGATCGTTAGAGCTGTTCATACTGTACATATCAAAGATTACAAAGGCTGTAATCCCTCAGTAAATTCTTTTTTTAATTCATTAACAGCTGATTAATGTCACAAAAGCTGTGAATAATAATAACTGAGTGCCTATAATTGGACTTTGAGACATTTTGCTTGAAAAATAACTTAATAATTTAGTTGATTTATCAGTAAATTCACTTATTGTCCAACTTCTGTCACTATTGAATAAAATTCTGGTGTCCTACTATTTTGCAGTCTTTGGTTTTGGTTATCTAACGAAATAACTAATATACTGCAAGAATAAAGACTGTTCATTTGTATATTTTTACAAATTTTCATAGAAACATATCCCAATTACTGAAACGAAGCAAGTTCAAATTGGTATTTGATTTTTTTTTGATACCGCACAACCAAAAGTGAGTTGTAGAAAGCTTTTAAAGTGAGAAGTGACCGCATTTGCGGGGTGAACGAGGTCGCAGGGTCCTCTCACGCTGAGCACACCTCAGTTAGAGACCGCCGAGAGGAAAACGAGCGGCTGATTATGCAGCAGCTAATTTCTCTCCGAGCAAATAACCGCGAGTGGTGAAACTTTTTTGTTTTGTGCTGCAAATGTCATTAAAAATAAATAAATCTGATTTTCATCCTGAGTTTATTGTTTTCCATATTTTCCTTAATTTCTGAATGAAGTGTGGATTGATCTTTAATGTGTTAAAATAACACGCAATCAAGTAAATACATAATGAGTCCTATAAATCTACTGATTGCCTGCGCTCTGTCCAAATAAACTCAACCCATATGCATGATATTCTCTGTTTTTCCTCAGGCCTGATCAAGACAGCCCTGCCCGGCATGGACAGAGAAGTCAAAGAAAACTACCAGGTTGTGATCCAGGCTAAAGACATGGCCGGACAGATGGGCGGGCTCTCAGGAACCACAACGGTCAGCATCACCCTCTCCGACGTGAACGACAACCCGCCGCGCTTCACCAAGAGTGAGTGCAGCCTTTCTGGACACATGCACAGAGTGACCAATCCTCAGCTCATGAAAACCACTTGTCAGTGTGAGCTGGTGCCTGGCAGGCAGTCCCCATCTGGTGTCAGTTTCAAAATGAACTTGGATTATTGCGCAGAGCTTTGGGTTTCGTGCGACTGAGGCGGGCCTCTTAAAGGCAGCGAATAATTAAATATAGAGCCATATGACAGAGCGAAAGGTCCTGCAAAGTGCATCTGATCAGGCCTGTAATCCCTATTAAATGAAGAGAGTACATTCTCTGGGTTTTATCTCCCCTACTCTTCCTCTCTCTTTGTCTATCTCCCACTATTAAGTCTTTCTTCTGCAGCCTTTTACTCCATAAAACCAGAGTTCTCAATTTGTCCTTGGTGCATTTTTCCCCCTCTTTTCGTTACACTCATCAATCATCGACGTTTCCTTTTTACTCCCACCCTCTACTCTCTTTCGTTCTCACACATTCTCTCCCTTTCTTCTCTCACACCCTCCCCGTTCTCCTTTCCTCTCGTGCATCTGGCAAACGACGAAGGCAGCCAAGATCGGATTGACAGATTACTGGTGTCGTCGTGTTTCCCCCTCAGTAAAAGTAAGCGCCGACTGTACGGAGGGTGACGCGTGCGCGCAGGCGCGAACGCAAGGAAAACACGCCACAACTCCCACTGCACCCCCACCTCCCCCAACATTTATCACTCCCACCAGCTTGGGGGGAGGTGGGGGTGGTGATGGTGGCTGTCATCTCAGACCTTCCACCAATGAAGGAACAGTGAGAGGAGAGAGGGAGGGAGTGAGGGAGATGGATAAGACAGGGGTGGAGGAGGTGACAGGAGGGGAACATAGAAGAAGAAAGAGGAAGAGTGAGGCTGACGACAGAAAGACAGGCTTTGATAGAGGTGATGGGTGGGAAGGTAGATTGAAAGAGGGAGAAAGAGGAAGAGATATTGTAATGGGACACCCAGAGGAGGTAGAGTGTCAGGAAGCGATATCATTGTTGTCTGCCGGAGTGATGCCTCTTCTTTTCCACCCAATGCTAAATACCTGTTAGCCTAGGGAAACCTTCTTGTGGTGTGTCGCTTTCTGTGTGTGTGTGTGTGTGTGCGTGCATGGAGGCAAGTGTCAGCGTCACGGAGACCTGCCGACTCAGGCGTTGCCAAAACACTGTCAGCATGTTTTATTAGTGTGTCAGTGCTGTTTGTCTCCGCAGGCTGTGTGTATATCACACCCGCTCCCTCCTGCAGTCCAGCTATTTATTTAAGCATAAGAGATGCAGCCAGGGCCGCCGCGGCCGACAGGCAGCCATCAATTTATCCGCCTCAAACCAGGAAATCATCTAACAAAATAAGGAGGGGGGGAAAAAAAAGACGAAGCAATTAATTTATGTTGAGCAAATTGGCCCAGAATTTATGTTACATCCTAAACTTCGAGCGGCGAGTCGATACCGCTTGTAGCAACTTAACGTGAAAGGCCAAATGTCTGTTTTGGGAATGTCTGCTCCACAGCTGATCTACAAATGTTGCCGCACTAAATCTAACACTCCTTTTCACACGCTCTCCCTCCTCGGCTGGCTCTTCTGTCGCCGCTCTCTGATTGGCTCTGACTCACTCTCTCCCTGACCTGCTCTCTTGTGTTCTTGCTCCCTGACTCGCCCACTTACGCTCTTCCTTTTTTTCCACTAACAAGGTCATAAAATATACTCAGGACTTGACGCTCGTCGGCTGTCAGGGGTGGGCCTTTATTCTTTTAAAATTCATCCCCCTTATTTATTATTTTTTTTTCAGGGTATTGATGCTATTTTATAAGTGTTGAGAAAATTAATGAATCACATCTTTGTGTGGAAAAAATAAGTGTGACCTCGGTTGTCATGACCCTGAAAATACACTCCCAAGGCCTCCCTAGCTTTTTCTCTTTTGCTGAACATCTTGACAGTGTCGCCCTGATTGACCAATTCTTCTTACACCGAGTCCCGACGATACATTTCTTTTGTCTGCAGCTCTGTACGAGTTCAGAGTTCCCGAGTCCACAGAGCTCGGGTCCGCGGTGGGAGTGATCCGGGCGATCGACGCAGACATCGGCCAGAATGCGGAGATGGACTACAGGATCATCGGGAGCGACGGCCCCGGGATGTTTGATATCGCCACCAACAAGAGCAACCAGGAGGGCGTCATTGTGCTGAGAAAGGTGCGGGCCTCTGACTTATACGAATGTCTAAAATGTGCAATTCTGCAAAATTATAAATTATTTTGATATGGCTTCATAAGCAGCCCATCAGTGTTTTAGACAGATAGACTCTCTCGATCCACAAGGGAAATTGCACAGGATTTCTCCTACAAAGCTGCAGACGCAGACCAATAAAAGAGAAAAAACACTGTTGCATGAAAAAAAAATCATTTAGTGTAAAATTATATTTACAGTAAGAGCTTGTTGACACAGCAGACATGGCTGATGAGCACCTGATGGAACAAATACGTTTCCATTTCAATCAATCCAGCTACACGGGCTGCATAACAACCTAGTTTCACTCAGGCTCCGTGCAGTGCTGTGCCTCACCGCATCTTGTGTACACAAGTCGGAGCCAGGCTGTGTGGACATTGTGTAAATGTTCTCCTGAAAGTACCCTGCAACTGAACAGCAAACCAAATTATTTTACACGTAATCCTTAAGAGTTGTGTCCTCAACAGAGGCTAATGGTGTTAACCGCAAGTGTGGTTTACTCCTGCAGCAGACGCGCCTAAACGACAAACAGAGCAGCTAAACAAAGTCAAGGTTTTTGTTGTTTTAATAATGAATTTATTTATTTACACGTATTTATTGTGTCCTACTGCTCGATCCGGTTGCTTCGTCTTCTTTTTTTCCCATTAGTCTGTGCAGCATTTGAACTAATCTGCTGTCCAAAGAAGCCAGACACAAACCATGACTGCTGCTGCACAATAAAGGCCAGCTGAATGCTTTTAATGTGAAGCAGTAAACAGTAAGGCTGATGCCAGTGAGATAAAATAATAACAGTAACGCTGAATTAAATGCTGCCCTGCGTGTCTGAATGCGGGCAGGAATTAGGAAACTGCAACAAAGAGATGTAATTACTGGATGTAAATACGTTTAAAGGCTACTGCTGAGTACAACCCCGTTATATTTGGTCTCTATCAATGAAAAGTAGTCGTAATCTAATATCATTTGCTGGATTGTTATAATAAATGCAGGTTCACATAGCAGCACTTTTAGTTTTGCTTTCTTTTGTCATTAAAGAAGTTCCAGCTTCTTTAAACCTGCACACGCACGAGCACCACTCTGCACTCAATAAAGAAAAAAAACTTTTTACTTCAGTGCGCTTTGACATCCTAGAAGTTGGACAGTAGAGTTATTAGATTTCAACTTACACTTGCCCACACTTCCAGTACATTTGTTTGGAGTGAGATTCTTCCCCTCAGCTGAGACCAAAGCAGAAGTATTGATGCTCGGTATGGATCGCAGCATTCAGCTGTGGTGTGTTTGATGTATTCAACAGTATCTGGCAGTTGCCTTATCAAGCGCCCTCTCTGCAGCCTCCGATCGATCGCTTCCATCATGCCATCATTAAGTGGAAGATGACATAATTGCCTTCTGTAGCCACGGCAGCGCTGTAGTGGATGTGGTGAGCGGGCAGAGTGTGTGGGGAGTGAGCATGCCCTAATTCTGAACCTACTAATTAAATGGGCTTGTCAAGTGGGAGTGTGTCCCATCTCTGCATGCGCCGGTCCTTCAAAGCGACATATTCCTCCCGTGGATGTACAGTCCCCCCCACCCCTCAAGCCTTTGCACAAAACGGCAAAAATCAATGACTCATAATATGTTACTATTCATGGTTTCAGAAAACAGCTCGTTCCATCCTTTTTTTTTTTTCGAGCTTTCGCTGGCTGTTTCCAACAATCACCGACCCGGCTTCCTTTCATATGTACAGTAGGCTGCCTGCGAGGGGGCTCGCTCTGATCCAGCTGCTCCCGCGGCTCCTGTCATTAAAATGCACCGCTCCCCCAATTATTTCCATCAACAGGGCGATACCTTCACTGGCTACAACTTCAAAAACAAAAGAAAAAAAAAAAGTTCAGAGAAGAAACCTAAAAGCAAAGACGTCGCCCTAACAAGAAAACAGAAAACATTAGAAACTCGCAGGCATCAGTCTGCTAATCATCACACGCGGTCCATGAATTGTAGGATATAACGGCAGTGTACTGTAGATGCAGGATGACAGGATCATACATACATAAATAACTAAGCCGCTTCCTTTTAAGTGAACAAATGGGTAAAAAGAAAGTGTAATATAGAGAGAGAAAAGGTCTAGGACTACATTTGCTGTAGCAACGTTGTGATTTTCAAACTTGATGTATATGCAGCACGCCATATTTTTTCTGTAATTTCAGTTAAAGCTCGTCTGAATGTAAAATAAATGAATGTTTAAGTATTAATCATGGCCATTGAAATATTTATAGTTTCTTTTCAGTCTTAATGTGTGCAGCCTTACAAATTAGAAAAGTTTTTCTTCGTTACAATTCCAGTGTTTTTCCATTGTGAAATGTCAAAGGGAGCACGAGCACAAAGTGTCACCATCCTCCCTCTGAACTAATCTGGCATGCTGATCTCTTCATTTAACAGAGAAAACAGAAAAACACCATCACCAAAATGAACAGATGTCACCCAGCAAAGATTGAAACGCAACCTTGATTGATGGTTTCATAGAGCTGCAGTGCGCCGCGCGTCAGGAAATCAAGCAGAAAACCACTAACATCCAAGAAGTTGATAGAAAAACTGCCATGTTTCTGTTTTCAGGCTAAAACCGTAAACACTAATCAGATTTCCAGCCTTAAAAGTACCGATACAAATCCCGTCTTTGTGCGTTAAGCCTGCCGTGTTGTTGTCATGTTATTTTCCCACCAAAGTGCCACATCGGTCACATTATTCTGCGGCAGTTAGTTCTGATCTGTGCCGCAGCCGGTGTGTGTCCATCAGCAGTCTTGTTAGTGTCCTTGAAGAAGACGCTAAGACCCTTCACATGAGCTCATTAGATGCTCTGGAAGAAATTGTCAGTTTAATGAATAAAAAAAACAATCTGACCTAAAATTAAATGTGGCAGGATGCTCGAAATGGAGATTAGTTTTCCCCCAAATCAACAGTTGAACATGTTGCTGCATACAAATGGATGTTTAAAAGTAAATATCAGTGGATGAAAGCCATGAATAGAGGAAGTCACCGCGGAAGCTTCTTTTTTTAATTTAAGAAAACAAAGAAATTTCAAGTTGGGGCTTTCTCTCTTCGTTTCACAGCCTCTGGACTTCGAGAGGAAGCGTCAGTACAGCCTCCGTGTTCAGGTGGAAAACGTGCACATCAACCCTCGCTTCTACTCGGTGGGGCCCTTCAGGGACGAGGCCACCATCAAGATCATCGTGGAGGACGTGGACGAGCCGCCCGTGTTCGAGCGCCCCAGCTACATCATGGAGGTCAAAGAGGACGCGGCCAGGAACACGGTGATCGGCTCCGTCAGCGCGTCTGATCCCGACGACAAAAACAGTCTCGTCAGGTACCCAGCCAAACTCAATTACTAAAATGTCGATTTAGTTTGTGTGCTGCTGCGGTTGAGGATTGCATTTGAGGACGGCCATTTATTTCTTCTTCTATTTCTACAGAAACAATAAAAGAAGCTTCATTCAAACTCTACTTAATTTTAGCCAAATCTGAGCAGAAAATTTAGGTGCACACCTTAAATCAATGTGTAACACAATCATTCACATTTTCCCAATTTTTACTCTACTACTGACAAATGCTTTGATAATAAATAGACTTAACTTAGAGCTCACAGGTTTAGTGTTAGAAGCATTACTTTTATCACAATACAAGAAGCACAGCTACATCACAATGGCGACTTGTGCTCCAAGTGTACACACATTTATTAACTTTATTGTAATGTTTCATTGACCTACAAGGAGCTTCATCATACCCATAAGGATATAAGGAAAGAAGTAGGTCTTTGTATTAAGTTATGGATATTATATTTATATTTTAGGTCAATACAAGAGCTCCCATTAAAGGAATTATTTAAATATTAACTTTAGAGGAAGGTCACAAATGAGTCTGCGTCCTTGTATTTTCTTCACCATTAACATGATTAATGCTAAAGCCTTGATGTAGAAGCCTTGTTCTGTGAGAGAAACAAAAATGCTCCTTAAAACTGAAGCGTGCCAAAAGTTCACTTGTACAACTTCAGTTCACGGAGACGCGGAATTATGCGAGTATTCTATTAAAATGGGAATAATGGCAGAGGGGCGCGAAGCGACTGTCTCCGACTTTTTCATTTTTATGAAGCACTAAGGGAGTTGGCTCTCAAGGTTGAAGTTCCACCACTTTATTGCAGGTGTCAAATATGATATCATTCTCTTTTATCGCCCATCATCAAGCAGGGAGCTACCCCGTGGCATTTAAAGCCGCGCAGTCGAGGAGGAGGACGTGGGGGAGGGCCGGGAAGCCTGGCATGTGGAAGTCACCGAGACGGTTATCTTTATTAGCTCACGACACACGCAGACACATGCACATAAGTGGCGTGGATAAATACAGAAATCCCGGAGAAAGCCACAATGGCCTGTGTCGTATCAGTCACTGTCAACTCCTTCATGATGTTCAGGCCTCTGAAATATGAAGCAATACTTAAGCACATTGTTTTAAAAGTTAGCCTGGGACGCCTTTAAAGACTCTTGTGTGCGCTGAAAAATTAGATATAAGAAAAACTGTCATCAGCTGATTGAATCTTGAGTTTCATCTTTGCTAAATACGCTTAAAACTTGCTTTTTGTTTGTTGTCTTCCTTCAATATAACTGCACTTGAGCAACTTTTTCAGTAATGGACTGATACCCAAACCTCTAAAACCTGAGCAATATTCAGGTTTATACCACGATTTCCACGCTGAAATTCAAAAGCCAAGGTTTGTTCATTTATAGCGGGGCTCGTTTCAAAAGCACTCCATGTTAGTTACCTCAGAGGAGGTGCAATAAATACTCTTAAGTGCTCTCAAAATTTGAGCATCTACAATTATATGACAACGTTCTACTGAGGAAGACAGTGTGATGATTGAGCTTTGAGATTCAGCTCTGCTAAATATGTTTTTTTTTTGTGATATCAGAGGCCATATTTCATCAAGTAGTGCTCTAAAACAGTGTCTGTGAAGACTGTTGGTTATCCAGGTCACGGCAGATCTAAAAGCAAAAGCAAATAGACTGTATTTCACTGCCAAGCAGCTTCAGGATGAGTGGTGAATACTCAAAGACGTCCAGTAGCCTTTGTTTAGCTTTGTTTTTAAGATATTGTGTAGATAAAGCAGTGCTGATGCAATTAGCCGAGCTGCAGAAAAGTTTTTTGATGATTGATTAATCTTTAATAAGACAGAATGAACAGAAATTAGACTTTATTTTCTGGTTTGTTTCAAAGTAAATTAAATGCTCTTCCTTTGTTATAGTCAGACAAGTAAATATTAAGGAGGGTGTTGCTGCTGATTTCTCGATTCATTTAGAGATATTACAGTTTCAAAACCACAATCTTTTGCCTCTAGTTGCCATGTTTTCCACACGGCTTTGCTCTCGTCTAGCTTTTCTGTACTTTTTAAATCCAAAATGCTGCCACCGATCAGCTGCCAGGTCTGTCGTGTTGTGGATCTCCCTCACACGTCGAGTAATCTCGTGAGATTAGTCGTGTAAAAACCAGAGATATCTAAGGAGTGGAAACAGGAAGTGGCACAAAGATCAATTATATATTGAATGACTTTACGTTTTAATTCAGGAAGCTTATTCCACTATTTTTTGTCATTTTTGTACCGGTCATTTTATTGATTGATCTGTGAAGACTGAAAGAATAATTACATTTTTTAAAAAACTCATTTCTCAGGTTGAACTTTTGACCAGATCACTTCTCTTATGCTGTATGCTCCCTGACTGTTGTCCTCTAAGTATATCTTCTGGAAACACTGCGGTGAGCCAGGCAGTCATGTAGAGAGGAAAGAGGAAATATGTCCCGTCCCGCTGATCACTAACATTTCCGTAACCCTCCATGTCCTTCTGCCCGGCCTCCCATCCAGCCAGCTGCCTGCCTGCTGAGAGCAGCAGTTTGGATGCCCGGTCAGGACGAGGCGCGCTGTTCTCTCTCTCTTTGTCATTAATCAGGGGAAAGGGTGAGGCCCGGCCCGCTGAATTATTGGGAATATTAGAAAAGCAATTAGTAAAGTCCACGGCCGACGCGGATTTAACGAGGTTAGAGTTACTGTCGGGCGGCGAGGTGGTGGGAGAGGAGGAGAGGCGGGCAGAGGGAGTAGGAGGGAGTGTTTAGATAAAGACACCAAAACGGTTGATGCGGGTGAAGCAGCAGGGAGGGGCAGAGGGATGATAGCTGAGGGGGGAGAGATCTGACGAAAGAGGAGAGAGGTGCGGCGGTGCATTGAGAGCCCCGGTTCATAGTCTACCCTCGGGGGTCTCCTTCCTCTTACGCCGGCCCTCCTGATGCCGGCTACTCCATTAATCACGCTGATGTATCACAGTAGTCTGGGAAGCAGAGAAAAACAACACGGCTGGATAACCTGTTGGCTCTTATATATATATGTGTGTGTGTGTGTGTGTGTGTGTGTGTGTGTGTGTGTGTGTGTGTGTGGACAAATCCTTCATCACCGCGGACCATTCAGGCCCGTGTGCCATTAACAGTTAAAGGTTCAAATCACCTTGCTGTACTCAGCTCTACAGTGTTATATGTTGTCATGGTGACGGCTTTATGCGAGCAGGATATTTCAGGCTCGCAGATTCCTCTCCGCCGCGGCGCTTAAGGTCGCGACACACCGAGCAGACGGTCATTTACTGGAGCTGTGACGTCCGTGGCCCTGGTTTTTGCGCAGAGAGCCAGCGCACGAGGGGAGAAACTAAAAGACAAAGTTCAAAAGGACGCCCGGGGCGACTTTTCTCGTTCCACCTCCTCGTCTCGTCTGAACTTTTGAAAACACAAATATCAGCATGATTCAGGGGAGGTCAGCTCCGTACGACAGTTTGAGGCTCTCCCTCTGACCCGCTTTGTTGTCCTTTTAGTTTTTGTGTTCGGTTCGTTTATACTTACGCAACTTCTCTTGGACGTAGGGATGTTGAGTTGTGTAGTCAGCGCTTTATATTTTCTCATCTTTTTGCCAGATTTTGGATATAACTAAAGTTTGAGGAGGGGGGAAAAAAAAGTTTGTAGCTTCCGAGCTTCCCAGCTAATGGAAGATCTTGCAGAACGTATAAACCATTGGTTCAAGAGGCCCAGACACGGCGCCAGAGACAGTCTGCCTTTGTTGTCGGTAATTATTTGATGTTGTTGTCGAGCAGTTTACTCGTGATATATCTGTCCAAACGTCTGTGAAGGTTCTCGGTCATCCAGGTCATGGTGTATCCAAAAGTGTTTAAAAAAAAAAAAGAGAGAGTAGAGTTTTTTGAGGAGACATTTGACCTCTCATCCGAGTAACTCTACAAGTCCAGCTGCCTTTTTTTTTTTAAATGCTTTTCGGATATCTGTGCAAACGTTGGCACATAAACTTCACATGCTCAAATAACACAAAGGGTATACCCTTTCAATTATAATAGAGAAAATGTTTTCTTGACTTCTATAAAACTCAACCAGTTTTGTTCACTAAAAACAAAGTTGGCTTTTGTTGCGTTGACAATAAAATCCATGTATTTTTTATTTTGTGTATTTGGTATGGATGATAAAAGAAAAGGAGACGTGCTCTGAGTACTTGCTGTCTGATGAAACTTCTCTAAAAACGCAGCGTGTCTCTTTAACTCAGCTGTAAACGTGACTGTTCTCTACCCGGTTCACACCTGAGGAGCTCTGTAAATGTGACTGTATCCGTCGCCCAGGGGACACAACACATTTCCACACAGGCTCAGAGAACACGTTTTAACACCTATCTCTATGTGTGTGTGTGTGCGCACACGTTTTTTTTTTTTTTTGCAGGTACACTATTGATAGGCGCACAGACATGGACAGAGTGTTCAACATCCATGCGGGGAACGGGTCAGTGTTCATCCTTAGGGAGCTGGACAGAGAAGAGAACGCCTGGCACAACATCTCGGTCATCGCCACAGAGTTCAGTAAGTGTAGCAGCATCAACAACAACAGCAGCAGCTGCCGGACGGGAAGCTGACGGTTCCCCTCGCGCATTTCCTCTTAGTCTGTTAGCCAAATTGGATTTTTGGAATTGCTACTAATCCCTGAGTGTTAAAGTGAAGTATTGGCAAGTCGCTGGTGTTTGTTTCGTAACAATAAGTAGCACTTTATATTCTCAAAAAGCTGCTAGTTTACCTGGCATTTCTTCACATTTCCCCCCTCATTTTTAAAAGTAGAGTTCATAATATTCCAGCCAAAGTCTTTGTTTTAACTTACACAACCTCAGATCTTCTCCATCTTTATGATGATACATTGATAAATTCCTAATAAATCTCACTTTAAAGGACTTCTTCTTTTATCTGCAAAACAAAAACAGTTCTCTTTTATTAGCAGAATCACTGTTCTCATTTCCCAAACTTCCATCACTTTCATTTCTTTCGCCAGAGAAACGTCCCGCTGAGGGATTTCAAATTAAAAGTCTTTCGTTAACAATGGATTAAAAGAAGCACATGAATCTTTTAACCAGCAGTCATTCGTATATATTGCTTGGAAACGCATGCCAGCGCTGCACACATGTACTTCGCTACTGTTTTGTAAAGACATAATGATTAGTGTAAATTCACCGTGTCTGTGTTTGTGTCTCCCAGACAACCCGCGACAGATCACCCGAGTGCCCGTGTACGTCAGAGTGCTGGACGTCAACGACAACGCTCCAACATTTGCCACCAATTATGAGACGTTTGTGTGCGAGAACGCCAAGGCTAATCAGGTTGGTTATTACCAAACACAAAAGCCGTAGCCATGGTTTCATCTCGACGTCTCCGTCAGGATTATGTGCCCGCTCCCAGTTCGCCACGTAATTAGCAGACCTCAGAGAGAATTTGTAAATCTGTCACGTGTTGTTTTAAGCTACTAGATAGCGAGAGCGCTTCTGGGGATCAGAATTTCACATCTCAGGTTGATAAAAAAAAAAAAAAAAAAAAACAGTTTTCTGAACAGTTTCTTCCTCTGAGTAGATGAAAGAATCAGACCTGCAGTCAGAGAGAAGTTGTAACAGAAGCGGCTGCGCTATAGACGGTCGCACAGCTGGCTCCGTCTTCCCAGCAGTGCGCCTGCCAGCTGAAAACCCCAAACGCTGCGACACGTCAGACATTAACATCAACACCGAGTCTTCAGTTTCAGTAGCACTTGTAAATTCCACCCCACGTTTGTGTTCACACTCGTGTCTGAGGCAAATGTTGTTGTTCATCTCTGGGCTACTTGAAAACACGAGGAGCGATGAGACGTCTCCGTCTTCAAACTAGAGTCAAAATCTGTTCACTGTTTCACCTTCTTGATCCTGGACCTCGGTTAAGAAAATGAAAACGCTACTAAGATAATCTACAGGTACTTCTGCTTCAAAGTTGCGTCCTTACACTTCACCTGAACATTTCCTTTCGATGCTACTTAACACTTCAATTCCACTACATCTATTTAACAGCTGGAAATTCAAAAAGATTGGGAACCAGCAGTTGTTATCAGTGAAACAGTGTGGTTTCATTTCAGTAAATATGTTCAAATCTCAAGAAAAATCAGTGAATAGAAGAATTTCAACTAAACCAAAAACAGATTTGCGAATCAGAGTGTTCTCATTTCTTCTTTCCTCTTCCATTAATCATCTGAACCCCTCAGATTTACCTTTACACGGTACTTGAATTAGGAGAGATCATTTGGTGGAAAAGGTAAAAATGTATTTTGAGAACAAGAGCTTGTGAGGATTGATATTTTGGCAGTTCTGGCAATCTGATGACAAGTAAATCATAGAGCAGAGGCTCAGATGACGGTAGCAGATAATGACAGGACCCACTGGAGTCTAGACGGCGGTGGAGGAGGAGGAGGAGATAGGCGGATGGAGACTTCAGTTGAGATGCCCTCTGGATGAGGTGGAGATAGGGAAGAGAGGGAGGGCTGCATGACAGACGGTCTGAAATACAGTGACAGAGAAGCAGTGAATTTAAAGAGTACGACGTGATCGGCTCAGAGGACGCAGATCATTGGACGAGAGTAGTGACGGTGAAATTGAGAATGAAGTGAATAAGACAGCGTGGGAAAGAAGATGTGATGGAGAGAATGGAGCAGTAGAAGTAGAGAGGAGACAGAACGAGTGTTTCATTGTTGAACTTTTACCCAAACTAAGTTTACATGCAGCAGATACTAAAACGACAAGCTACCTGTACACAGATGATAATCTAATGATATCATATATATACACCGATCAGGCGTAACATTATGACCACCTTCCCAATATTGTGTAGGTCTCCCTTGTGCCTCGAAAACAGTTGTGACTCATCAGAGAATGGACATGGGCCTTCTGAGGGTGTCCTGTGGTGTCTGGAAACAGGATGTTGTTAGTGGGGGCCTTTGCGTCCTATTGGTTTTAATGTTGTGGCTGATTGGTGTTTATAACACAATTAGTCAGAGGGAGAAAAACAATACTTTTACCACACATGTACATTTAATAAAACTTGTCTGCTGCCACTTTCTGAATGCCCCATGATCCTACACTCAAAGAATTGCACGGGACAACACTTTGAAGCAGAACAACTTGTTATTAAATATATCTATTGGTTTTATTGAACACAGGGACAATGTGAGTCACACAAATGCATTCGTCAATACATATTGGATCTTTGTTGGTTGAAACAATTTGGTTTTATTAACACAAAAGGTAAAAAAAAATGGAGATACGCGTGTGACTTTAGTGCATAGACACGCTGATATTAGACATTAATTAATTGCCCTGAGGAAAATGTTGAGTAGCGGAGTCAAATAATAATAATACACAAAGGTATTGGGTGTTCTGTATTTGCACAATTTAAATGCACTGGTTTAACGTTAACTATCAGAAAAAAAATATATATATTACTGGTTAGCTTGCCCTGAACTATTACCCTTAATGAATTCAGCAGAGACCAAGCTAAGAACGTGAAGAGCTAGGCTATTTATCAAAGCAGCCGATGTCAACACTAACAAGCTTGTACTGTAAATATCTCTAATTAGACAGTTTACAGTCTGAGGGACAATAAATATACAGTACTGAGAGAAACTAGATCTCCTCGGTTGTTTTAACCCGTTGTAGGTGATTCTGTGAATGAAGTATTACCTTCATCTGTCAGGCTTTTACTCCAGCAGATTAGCCAGTAACAGTCTCATCTAATTACAGTATTGTTCCTCATTATATTTCTCTGAGAACTAGTGGAGGTCCCTGTGGTACGAGCTCCTTCACGTCTGCCTGTAAACATCAGCTGTGTTTTGTCTTTGCCTGAACTTTCTCTGCTTCTTCCTCCAGAGGATACAAACGGTGAGCGCCACAGATCCTGACGAGCCCCTCGGAGGACACCGCTTCTTCTTCAGCCTGGCGCAGGAGGCCGCTGGGAAAGCTAACTTCTCCGTCCGTGACAACAAAGGTAATACACTCTCAGCTAAACATTTATTCCTTTTATTTGATTTATTCATTTTCACCTCTAAGTGTTTGAAATCCCTGCAAAGTTATTGATTGCTGCTCGGTAACCGGATATTCTGTTGTTGTCAGACAACACAGCCTGGATCCTGACTCGGAGGAACAGCTACAGCAGCCTGCAGAAGAGCGTCTACCACGTGCCCGTGGTCATTTCTGACGGGGAGTTCCCCATGCAGAGCAGCACCAGCACGCTGACCGTCCGAGTGTGCACCTGCGACCGCGAGGGCAACATGAAGCTGTGCAACGCCGAGGCGCTGACGGCGAGGGCGGGACTCAGCACCGGGGCCCTGGTGGCCATTCTGCTTTGCGTCATCATTCTCCTCAGTGAGTACAAGCGACGGATCCGATTTGAGAATTTCTTTCACGGAGACGGTTTTGTTTTTCACTCCTTAATTTGATTCACCACTTCCTGTGGGCGGGTAATTCTGCCACTGACCACAGCTGCTATCTTAATTTAATCTGAGCAGTAACGATGTACACCATCTTGAGATTGTGCTTTAGGAGAGATTGGAGATGGAGAGATTTGCACATCAAATTGCTGCAGCTTTATGCAGTGATACCACCTGTTCTGCTGCACAGCACTCAGTGTTCAGATGGAGTAATTGCATGAGAGTATTAAGAGTCAGTCCTTTCTGTCAGATGTCTACTGCGCCAGAGAGTTTGATTTCAGACATTTAAATTTGTTGCAATGATCCGTCTACGTAGATGGAGCAACATGGTGGTTTCAACTGGCTAAACAGTGAGTTACAGACTTAACCCAGAGTCAGGGCCAGCGTCACATCATCAGGCGTCATAATGCATCTTAAGTTGCGTTTTTAACACACAATGTATTGCGCTGTGTTCCTAAACTGGGTTCCTTTATGTTCATAAGAAGCAGTGGCCCCAAGGAGGGAGAATACATAATGCATCCTTGTGGTAGCAGAGCCTGTTCTACAAAGTCAGACAAAGTCCCTGAACATCAGTGAACACTCATGCAACATCAACAATTCCCCCTGGACAGTCAGTGGCCTTCAGAACAAGGAGAGCGAGCAAAGAAACAACAGCAAAAGTCACCAAACTCTCTTTATTTGTTCTCTTTGTTTTTGTTCTCCCTGCAGTGATCGTGGTTCTGTTTGCCGCCCTGAGGAGACAGAGGAAGAAGGAGCCTCTGATCATCTCCAAAGAAGATGTCAGGGACAACGTCGTCAGCTACAACGACGAGGGCGGCGGAGAGGAGGACACGCAGGCCTTTGATATCGGCACGCTGCGCAACCCGGAGGCCATCGAAGAGAGCAAACAGAGGAGGGACATCGTCCCCGAGACCTTCTACCCTCCGGTGCGCCGGCCTGTGCTGCCCCCAACCCGGGACAATAACGGGGACGTGAGAGACTTCATCAACCAGAGGCTGCAGGACAACGACAGCGACCCGACGGCGCCGCCTTACGACTCCCTGGCCACCTACGCCTACGAGGGCAACGGCTCCGTGGCGGAGTCCCTCAGCTCGCTGGAGTCAGTGACCACTGACGGCGACCAGGACTACAACTACCTGAGCGAGTGGGGACCCCGCTTTAAGAAACTTGCAGACATGTACGGGGGCGACGACAGCGACGCCGACTCCTAACGAGAGCCTGGAACGCAGGCGAGGAAAAGACTTTCATGCAGTCCTGGCGCATGTGGAGAGAGAGAGAGAGAGAGAAATGAGCGCTGGCCGTTTAAGTGCTCTTTCACCGCCTTCGATCACCATTCAGTCGTCCCTCCGGTGACCAGACGTAGGCTTTGTGTGTCCAGTCAGTGTTAGTTGCGTTTTTTGCGAGGCCACAGTGAAAAGAGACGTTTTCTTTTGTGTGTATATGGGGTGTACACCAGGCCCAAATATATCTATACCGAAATCTTTTTTTCTTTCTTTTTCCAAAGCTGCCTGTGGTGGACAAATTCAGCAAGCAGCTTTGTAAACCAACAGATATGCCTATGTATTTTTCAGTGTTTCTGGGACTAAAAACATGCTGCATATTGTGACTTCTATCTTAGCTTGTGTATGTACGGTAATATGATACAATACGCTGTACAGTTGTTCTGTTTTTCTAGGGATTTCTAACTTCCAGCCGATCCCCCTCCCTCCTTTCAGCGACGGCTGCCTCACACGATCCACTCACCCGCAGTCGAGTTTGAGCCGCAACCCAACGAGAAATCTTCCTCCAGATTACGTGGGAGGACGTACACCACTTGAAACTTTTGTCGATAGCTGCGGCAGCCGTTGAACGGAAGTGGCGAATGTTCTTCAAAGCTTACATAAAAGCTGCGGGAAAGGACTGCAGGATTTACGGCTACAATAAAGACCCACAAACACACCGCTCTGTCATTTTTACAGTATCCGATTTTCATCTCCGCTCGGCTTTTTGAACACTGGCTGTGAGGTGAGCTGAAATACCAAATATTTCCTCAGTGAGCTGAATGTCGTCAGAGCCATTTTTCTCTGTGAAGCTCAGGCTGAAGGCAAACGGAGAAGTGTTCATTTTCTACAGTAAAGAGAAAAAAAAAGTCACCAATCTAATACGCGCCAGAGTCCGTTAAGAGGAAAATACTGGTGGTCTTGGACTTTTTTTTTGCTTTTTTTTGAGATGACGCAACTGAGCTTCAAACCACAGCATCATATTAGAATTACCAATAAAACTTCTTTAAACGGTTCATTTGATCTGTTCCAGTCATGAAGGAAAAGCAGTAACAGTGGAGTCAGTTGGAAGCTGAAACGGGAATCTGCAAAGATTTTAAACTTCACATAAATCTAGAGTTCATCCAGGTGCTGCACAATTTAGGACAGCTAAGTAGGAGGACAGTGTACGACACGCCACTGGTGACATTGAGCCTGCTCTTTAAAAAATGTACAGATACACTAAACCAATATCAAAGAGCTACTGGCAACTGATGTCTCCTGTGTTTGTGCCAGAATGTTGCACCTGAATACATCCCAAAGAACTACAGCCAACAGCAGCTGGTACATACACTGATCAGCCACAACATTAAAACCACTGACAGGGGAAGTAAATAACATGACCATCTTGTGAGAATACAATGTTCTACTGGGAAACTTTTGGACCTTTTGGCATTCATGTGGAGGTTACTTAGACACCCCCACCCCATAGCAATGACACTCCTTGATGACAGCAGCCATCCCCAGCAGGACACACACACAAAAACGGTTTAGGAACAACTCAGAAAAACAGCACAAGGTGTTGACCTGGCCTCCAAATTCACTAGATCCCAAACTGATCAAGTAGCCACAGAGGCCCCTCCCCTCAATCCATAGGACCCAAAGGCCCCCACTAACAACATTCTGCTGCCAGACACCACAGGACATCCTTAGAAGGCCCATGTCCATTCTCTGATGAGTCACAACTGTTTTGGAGACCTACACAATATTAGTAAGCTGGTCATAATGTTATGCCTGGCTGTTGGTGTATCACAGCCGTAAAAAAAATTACAAAGCAGAAATCTAAGTAATGAGACAAGGGTCAAGAAAAAATAAATTATCTAAAACAAACGCCTCCATGTTTGATCTAGACTTCCTCCTGCACAGTGGAATGTATAACACTGCAACGGAAACGTGCCAAAAAGCAGAGAGCTCCAGTATTTTCCTCTAAAGCCGTGCCCTTCGTTACCCGTACTGTACGTAGTGTTGAACACGAAGCCTGTCTGAGCCGATTTCCTGCGGGACGAGCAGCCGTCTCCGCGAAGATGCTTATCTCTGGGCCACCTGACCTTTGAGCGCCGCCGAATTAGGTTCTTACCCAGAGGTGCGTCCTCGGCTCAGAGAAAAGGTCACGACGGGATCCTGCAGGAACAACACACACTTTTTAATTTCAGACGCTGTTTGGAAAATAACGTGACAACGATCCTCAGACAGAAATACCGTCAACGCTTTTCAGCTTCGGAACAACGCGGACCTGGGAGGGCAGAGGAATATAAACGTGAAAAAAAATAAAATAAATTAAACGGCTAAAACAAGCTGTGGCCTCGCTTTAGCAAAAGGCCAACCTGTGAAGAGGCTGACATTTATCAGACATCTCAAACTGTAATAACAAAACACAATGGGATAATTGCAGCGGGGCCACTTTTTCTTCTCCGTCTGCGACAGAACAGCCCGTTTAACAAGCCCACTGATGATGGTTGGGAAAATTCTTTATGTGCGCCTATTGTATACATGTGTTTTCTCTCCTTGTTTTGTTTATTAGCTTGTTGCTGCGGCTCCCATTGTGTAAGTGGCCATTTCAGATTGTGGCAGTGTTGCTATGATAAGCATTTAATGGGCTTAAAGAAACATTTCACTTGAAGAAAACTGCTTTTCCGCCTCAAGCTACAACGTGAGGTCTCAAATGGAAATCAACATGACAAGCAGCACTCACCATTTTTTAAAAAATTTTTCCTTCTCCCTCCTTCAGTCTTCTTCACGTTTTTTTCTCCGGCGTGTCGCTGGTGCAAAGACGGGCTCCTGTTTTCCCGTGAAGGGTGTAATTGGCTCAGAGCGTTGGCGCCACGCTCGGCTAAGATAACACAAAACGTTACACATCTTTTTTTTTTTATTTTTTTTTATTTCTTAAGAGATGGTGACGTCGATGTCGTCCTTCTCCGGATACAATAGCTCTGTGGTTGTTGATGTGTAGACGCGGTCGGCCTTCAGGCTCACCTCTACTATATTATGTTGGTGACAATGTGATCGAGCAGTTGAGTTGTGTCCACGTAGAAACACTTTGAGAGGTCGTGGTAGTTTAAAGGGGTCGTTGGCCATTCATCAATCTGCTTTGTAAACCGTGATATTTTGTACTGAATATTTATATGACACGATTAAATATCTTTAAAAATCAGACCCTGATGTTTAGACTTTCACTCGAATCTCCAGTTGCTTTTATCTGAAACGTGGCGGCGGCGGCAGCAACCACAGGCCAAACTCCTACCGCCCTCACAGTTACGTATATATATCATCTGCAATAAACGTCTGTCTAAAAGCCCAGACTCTACGCGTCAGATAGTTATTAATATGACGGCTGTTGTTAAATAGCTGGATCCAGAGGCTACTGAGCTGAGGAAATTGTTAATTAGACAATCTATAATTAAGATCTGTTCGACAGCCAATCGGATTTAGAGAGAAGGGGAGGGGAGAAGAAAAACCAAATCACATTTTGATTATTAGAGGATGAGTGGCACATGTACCACAGATGGTGACACCGTGGTGACTCAGTATAATTGACTGGACCCTTTTTAGCGGTTCAGGCCTCTAAGCAGAACACAGGATTAGAATGAAAGCAGGAAAAAAAAAAAAGTGATTTTTGAATGATTGGAGTGAAATCTGGAACTTTATTTACAATATTTAGTGTCTCATGCTCTGATTTAAAAATGTCTTTTCATCTGGTTGGGTGAGTAACACTGTGACTTCCTTGTGCGGGGGAGGGGTACATTTAAAAGTTCATATTTAATTATCAGTCAACAAACATAAAGATAAGACGACATTAAGGCCACGTCTGACAGCATAAAACACTCCTAAACAACTTTTACTTTGAATATCTTCGCCCCACCTAACCCCCACCCACCTAACACCCATCCATCCTCATCTATCACTACTCCGTGATCACCTCCGGTTTGCTGACTCTCGCCTGGAACGTTTGCCGACCAGGCACCTGAAAGTTCTCCGGAACAAAACCAAAAAAAAAAGGAAAAGGAAAAAGGGTCGCTGTCACTTCCTGCCTTCCTCCGGCTCATCGGTCTCCTTCTCCTGCCGCTCCCGCTCTCGTCTCATCTCCTTCAGCTCCTGTCTGTATTTCCGCTCGATGAAGCGCTTCTGATGAGCCATCTGTGGGAAGTTATCTGGTACAGGGGGAGGCAGAGCGGGAAACACAGGAGTCGACCAAGGAGAACACATAAAGAGAGAGAGAGAGAGAGAGAGAAAGGCAAAGGTGTGAGGAGACAAGGTCAGCTTCCAACTGGGCGAGGACAGCAATTCAGGCCTAAAACTGCACCGGCTAACGTCCTCACAGCGAGAGTGCCGCTGTCATTTCGGTCAGATGAGCCCAAATGTTGCGATTAAATTGCCCTCGTGTTGTTATTCCATTAATAATGATGAAGAAATTAGACAGGCCTTGTTTGGTTTCAGCACAATGACTAGGAGATCTGATAACATAATTACAAGCGAACATTTCCAAATGAGATCTGTAATAAGATGGTGTCGAGTGACAGCAGGAGAAATGAAACAAAAACAGATACAAGATGTTAACATATAGGCAGCGGAGAGGAAAATCACTGGAGAACATCTCTAAAAGTTGTCTGACAGAGTTGTCAGTCAGCCGGGTCGTGGCAAATACAAAGCTGAAACAAGGCCACTGGACTTGTAGAGTTCCTACAAGGCGTTTCACACCTTCTTCGGTTTTAAATGACGCTGGGAGTTGGGGTTTTTAACAGAAACATCTGTGGATGTTGCCCCCGAAACTCACCTGACTAGGGCTTGTTACGACCAGATACTCAACAGGAATTGCCACAAGTGATCCTATTCCCTTTCCCCAATGAAGGGTAGTCTGACGACCCATTGATGGCCATAGACTCTAGTCTCAAGGTGTGAACCAGCCAGGAGTAGCCAGAAATGTTTGTGAACACGTCATTTGGATTTTATTATTGGGCGAGTTTCAACCGATACTTAAAAAATACCTCTGCAGTAACCAATCAGAGACATTTTGATGTAAACAAATTCAACTCCATGGCTCTCAGACGACGTGTACGACTATGCTGCCGTTACTCATCTGTCCATCACCACATAAAGCCAGATCAAACCGGTTTAACTGGCCCGCAGATCTTTGCCAGAAGATAATCAGATCGCAACGCAGTTTCAGCAGAAAGTTGGACTGGTTTCCAGGCTTGGTGTGACCAGCTTTGTTTTCTAGATATACCATGACATGGACCAGTTCACTCTCCGTTCACACCTCAAGACTGGAGTCTAAGGCCATTAATGACTTGTTGGAGTACCATTAATATGGGAAAGAAAACTGGATCAAAACAAATTCCTGTCATGTGAGTCTCAGGTGGGCACCACTCACAGATGTCCCCAATAAAAGACCTAAACTCCCCTGCGACTTCAGTCCTGGTGGGGACTGAAGGAGCAACTCAGATGAAACGTCTTCAAGAAGTTCGTTTTTTTTTTTTTTGGGGTCTTTAAAAGTTTATAACGGTCCCATATGAAGCAGCTCATTTCCTCTTTACAATCTAATAAATGCTGCTGGTTGGCGTTCAACCAGCAAACTGCAGAAAAAAAAACAAAAAACTAAACATGAATGCAGCTTTGGCTACATCAGTTATTAGTTTCTAAAGAAAAGTTCTGAAGCCTCGATTTGGGTTTTCCGTTCGCTGCCAGCTCGGCTGGGGCAGTTTCCAAAAGTGGTAAAACTCGTAGGGAGTCAAGAGCTGAGGAACCACAACAAGAGAAGAAATATATACTGAACCACAGCTCAAGTTGAAAAGACAGACATTTTAATATGTGTGGTGAGGCGCTACAAGGCTAACTGCAGTCTGTAATAATTGCCAGGATAAAAGTAAAAACTAAAGGTTATGAAATAAGGAACACAAAGGATGAAACGTCAAAAGATGTCTCTTCCATGGCTCGTGGCTATCGTGTAAAAGTGACAAAATGTCAACTTTTAATTGATAAGTTTGGAGAATTGCAATGTCAAAGAACGCAGAGACATGCCTGGACGTCTGAGGCTCAGGTGGTAGGGCAGGTTGTCCACTAACCACTGGGTTGGTGGTTCAATCCCTTGACACCTAAAGGCTGGCTGAAGTGTCCTAAAGCAAGACACTGAACCCAAAGTTGCTCCAAATGGCAGGCGAGTACTTTCGCAAGTCATTCTTTCGTCCTTTGTTTGCAAATGATAAAAAAAAAAAACGTAAAGGCCTTAGAGCGCCGCTATGTAAATAAGGTAGGACGTCAAGACCAATTACCACGTCTGACTGAGAGTCTTTGCTTTGGCTAGTTCCCAGTCAATTGCTCCATATTCTAAAAGGTGCGGCGGCTCCTTTCCAGAACATTCTACAAAACACAAAAAAGTCCACCCTCAATCACACTCTCCACGGGGAGGAGAGGGAGGAAGAAGTGGGACAGAAATCACAGGAGTAGTCTGAGAATCTTGTACCGAGAACAAAAGTTGTGCACCGTCTGCAGTTCCTCCTCGCCAGATTACAACAAGTCTTTAAAGATACCTCTCCCTTCACTGTGAAATGTTTTAACAATCTAAGAACTCTATTTCACCAGTTCCTCCAGTGTCGAGTGCTAAAATCTTTCCGGGGTTCTCTGTTTGATTTCTTTTCAAAGGCCTTTAATAGGGAGTTTGCCTTTGCCCTTACGGATCGATCAGCCACATCATTACAATCACTGAGGATCTCGTTACGGTGTAATGTTCTACTCGGAAGCCTGGGTCCTGGCATTTATGTGGATGTGACTTTGATACGTACCACCACCTGAACAAGACCATAGCAGCGGTAAATGGACGTTCCTTACATCCTAGGGGCGTATGCTCCCTTCAAAAGTGATGAACGCGCAACCGGCCATCCTCGTTAGGTAAAAGAAACCATGACTCTTCAGACCGGGACACCTTCTTCCACCTTCCAGCATTAATCGGACCACATGAACCAGCCTCCTCCCCTCTTGCGCATTGCTTGGCATTGGCCTCCCGTGACCCTGTCTGGTTCACCTCATTTCCTTCCTTGGACCATTTTTGATAGGCACTGACCTCTGCAGAGCAGGGACGCCCCACGAGAGCCGCGGTTCTGGAGATTCTCTGACCCAGTTGTCAAGTCATAACAGTTTGGTCCTCGATAGAGTCTCTCTCCACTTGTCCATATTTCCTGCTTCTAACATCAACTTTAAGGACAAAATGTTGACTTGCTGTCTAATATATCAGGTACCATGATGCCTAGATAATCAGTCCTGAGGTCATGACTGATTGGTGTAACTGCACTCAGAAGGACTGGTACAAAGACAAGGCCTCTCTCTGGTGCCTGCTGCTGTAGTATCAGAATCCTGAAGATTTATGAAGTGTACTGCATTTGGAGAAAATTAGAGAAAGCCTTTTTCAGAAAATCTGGCAACTACTCACGAGTCCCCAGGAGGATTTAAGGTGACTGGTCTAACAAATCAAATGTATCATAATGTTATATTACCTGGACACCTAGGTGATTTTGCGGTTTAATCACTACTGTTCTCTCAGACTTTAGAGTTTATCAATTCATTTTATTATTTTTTATTTACGCTTTAATCTTTTGTTTTGTTTAATGTGAAGAAGTAGAAAATGCCAAATGAATCCAAATTCACGAAGCGATTCAAATCCTTTTCACAGGAAAGCTTTAGTTTTTAGTTTCCACGCTGCGGCGGTGATTTAGATATTCATAGCTCAGGTAATTTTCCATTAAGTGTTTACATGACTGTGTCTGCCCGCCGCACTCCTCAATTTAAAACAGCATGCATGACAGCTGCCCAGTGGTTTGAGTCTGCTCGCTGAGACTCGCATTTGACTGTGCAGTTTTTCCAGTCACTGACTGTGACCACGCAAAGTCAGGCAAATTAGCCTCTCCATACCTTTTTGCCCCGACAAAGGGTTTAAAGAAAGCCAGTGGAGAGTTGCCACAATGATCTGCACTCTAAAGAATGTGGTGGATTTGAAATCAGAGTTAAACACGACAGTAAAAGAATGAATATAAAGATCTGTCAGTGGTTGATGTTTTGAAGGAGTTTCTATTTGTAGTTTCACTTCAGTCCAGTGTCCTGCAGTACCGGGACACAGGCGAAATACTTAGAGCCTGAGCTGCATCATGTCCAGATAGTGTACATTATAATCCGATAAACGGAGAAATTTAATTATTAGCATCGTACAGACAGTGGACTCACAGCTGATAATATGGCGCCCTAGGGTTCGAGCCACTATTCAACTATCTGCTGTGGATACTGTGTGTTTTCTGCAAACAGTTGCAGACCGGCATCCACGCCTGAAGAGACGCACCGCAGGAGAAGAAGTAAAAGTGGTTCTCGCATGTTGCGGTGACACATTATCCAACTGGATTGTGTTTAACCTCCTCTGAGGAACTGACAGTTAAGCGAGTCAGTGATTTCAATACTTCAGTGTCTACGTTTAGATGAACAGTTCTTCTACAAGGCAAATGAAATCAGTCTGATTCCAGTTCAACTGTTCACATGGGCACTATTTAAAATGATCTGATGTTTGTTTACATGCCCCAAAAAATCACTATGGAACTTTTTTGACACGTGTAAGGTGGTTCTAACTGCTAAATAAGATATATAGTTTAGTTAAGCTGTGAATCACTTACAATTTAAATTGATACATAGTAATTAATCGTGATTAATCTCATGATTTACTATTATTTTTCTTTTAAATATCTATCTTAAACATGCCTTTAAGCATTATTTTTCAAGTTTTTAATACTCTTATCAACATGGTTATGGACAAATACACCTAAATTATGGGTCGGGCCAAGGGTCAAATCACATGAATGCAATAATCATGGCACCAAAAAAAACATTATTACCAATATTCAATTGATTTGATAGGAGAAAAAAAATGACCAAGATGAACATTACATCAGCGTTGTTGTCCACATTGATTCCAGCTTTCATAATCAAACTGCTATCTCCATGTTTCTGTCCCTCCTGGGAACTCGTCACGTCATCTGATGATTACCCTCTGTGGCGCAAACATGCTCAAAATAAATGGATTTGTTCCAACCAGAGAGAAACCATCAGATGGAATATTTTCCTGTTCAACAGATTATCAAAGGTTTACACCACCCCCTCTCAGTTCAATTGAAAATGTATTTTGATTTGGTTGCTGTTTGATTCTTAACCATATAAACATAGCAAGTGTTCATTTTAAAGACTTTCTCATTTAGGCTCTTTACTACTACGGGACCTAGACGCCGCAACTTAACCATGTAGTCAACGCCGGTGCGAGCCATTAATACTTTATACTTTTACTACTGTAAAAACACCACCCAAACGCTAGTTGCCGCTGTGTTCAATTCGAAAATTGCAGAGATGGAGAAGCAGCTGGAAATACTAAACTAAGCGGACCAATCACAGCTGCGTCGCTGTGGCGTGTAGTTACGTTTCTGGGGAGGAGCAGGAGTCAGAGACATTGCTTTAAATTGAATCTGATGAAACTGTTAGGATGGAAATTTGAGCACAGATTTATGGTAATTTAATTTATTCAGTTAAAGGTGACAAAATTCTCTCTTTCCAGCTTCTCAAAAGTCTTGTTTTCTTCAGACTGCTGGTGAGACATCAACATTTATGTGTGAAGCCACGGTGAGTGATTGTTAACGTTTATGGACGAAACTACAGCCGGCCTCGGCTCGGGCTTAAGAACAACTTATTCCTCGTCTGATTGTCAGGAGGAATAGGCCAAGAGCAACAAAAGGCCATGTAGTGCTTCAGCTGTCTGCAAGCAGTTCGTGTAATCAAAATTCAAGGACCTCCCAGGGTAAATGAAACACAGCCAAAAACCGCAATTTACATATCATATGTCTCCGACCAGTGAATAGAAAAAGGAACACTTGCAACACTCTAATTTGTCATTATGGCAACGGAGAGGAAGAGTGCACGATAACGGCAGTATCCTATTAAAAAAAGAGAAGGATCAAATGAAAAAAAAAAAACCCCCCCCGGAGAAAGGAAAACATCCGGAGAGAAACACGCACAGAAACACACAGTCGATTTCAATATGCTTTCGGTGAGTAGGCAACACTTGGTGGGCCGTGGAGAGAAAACTACATATTGCAGTTAAAATATGGAAATACCGGCATTTTTCCCGGCGAGATGACTTGAGAATAACCCACTCAAGAGAGAGAGAGAGAGAGAGAGAGAGAGAGAGAGAGAGAGAGAGGGTGAGAGAGGGAAAAAAGAAAGATTTGGCCATTTACATTGCTTAACATGCAGCATAAGAATGGGGTTGGTAGAGATTTCCGCATTTGCTGGGCATCAGAAAGGCACATTGAGAATCAGTCGTCCAGCACCCTAAAGAGAAGCTGCGTTGAGGAGCGTGGCGCTTTGCATGCCAAATACCTTTGGTTAAGGTGTTAGTGCACCAAGCTCGGCTCTTTTGGTTCATCGCAGTAAGTCCTCTCAAGCACAGAGGTTTGCGGTCTTGAGAAGCGGAGACCTGGGCATCAACGCGCTCTGTTGCGCCCACCGACGGCCCCGCTGAAATGCAAGCTCACACGGCAGCTGGATGTGGAATTGGTGATGAGGGATCAGCTCCCCCCCTTTTAAAGGGCTCCAGAACATACAGTGCCCTTTCACTCAGGCATTCGCTATTCAGCCTGAGCTCGGGCTGTGAGACGTCTCCACAATAGGCCGCGCCGGCTGAGTCTATCACCTAGAGCTCACGTGCACCACATCCGTCAACAAGCCAATAGTTCGCCCCGTGTTGCGGCGCTGATGAAGGGATTTCCCTGCCATGCCAAAGGGCAAACAAAAGACTAGAGCCGGTGAATAGAGATTCTGCATACTGTACTTTACTTTGCCTCTATCCATCCGATGCTTTTATCCAGAGATTAAGGGGTTTAGAGAAAGCCGAGGAAAGAATGTAGTTCCCTTCCAGCTACTAGCCAGACCGAGGCTCCTTCTCTTATTCAACAGATATTGCATTGTTTGAGAAACAAGCAGCTGCGAGGGATAAAAAGTCCACGGAAAGGGGGCTGAGACTTAGAGAGAGATCGGAGACTTTAAGCAGGCACAGTGCTATCTGTAAGGATGAATGATAAATGCTTAAGCCGTTTCCATGTATATTTGATGTCGCCTTAGACCTAACGGAGCATGGAGCCTCGGGGCCTCGGAAACTCCGCACCGCCTTCCTTACTTCCTTCCCGGGTTCCTTCCTTCCGCCGCCTTCATTCGCCTACCTGGGTGCTCCCGGCTCGATTTGTTTGCACTCATGTTTCTCCCGGCCCGGGCCTTGGTTAACATTTAATTCTGCCTTGACAGATACAGGCAGGAGACTGTCAAAACGCGGGGCCATCAAATAGCGAATAGTGAATCAGCTGAGCCACCAGCGGATCGGCTGCAGACAGCGCACACACTCCAAATATTGGGCCCCGGTCTCTTTAATGAGCTCTGAGCTGTCTGACTGAACACAGCCATGTCTCTCACCTCTCCGGCACCGCTGGAGCCGCGGATCCTGTCAGCCAGGAAAAGCTCTGCAGCAGAAACAAAAAAGTTCAATCCTGCTGAAAGTGCTGCTGATACTCGAGGAGGCTTTAAATAAAATATGGAAATGAATCCTGACACGAAGCGGGGAGGTGTTTTCGATCCGGGAGTAACACAAGGTAGGACTGTTGTACAAGAGGAGTAATGGTGTATCCAGTCTTGCACCGAGGGCCAATAAGACAATCAATGATGAATTACATGACACCGGGGCTAATGTCCTTGATTAGTCTTGCTATGCGAACAAATGAAGCGCGGCCCTTGACAATCACACGAGAGACAATGCGGCTCCAACAGGAGTTGATGCGTCAAGCGGTTCCGCTGCAGATGAGCTCGAGTCTCATTATATGAGCTCATGGTCAGGAGACGCAGACATCCTTCAAAAGGCGTTGTTTGAACCCCCGCTGACTGACCTTGCATATTTATCTCAACGCCAAGACGTTCAACAATAACAGGATATGAATTTTCGGTGAGGTTTCTCGCACCAAAGCGATTAATTTAGGCCTGAACCATGCATTATGAATAATAAAGCGATTAGCCAACGATTTTTCATTAAAATATATGAAGTCTAAATAATGAGCCCTATGTGTAAAAGATGGATTAGACAGGATCAAGAAATTTTGGAGATACTTCCGACACGTTCACCCTTTTGGTAACAACTATTAATTATTAAATCTACATGGATTCCAATACTTTTCTGTCAAACTAATCAGATTTTATTAAAATAATATCATCTGTTAATTCATAATATCAGTTTATGTTTTAAAAGCAGGATCAGCTCAGGCACTCAGGTGAAAGTACACGGAGCTGACTGCTGACTTGTAAATTGGTGGGTCTTAAATTAAGTGACAACGCAAAGTCAAACAAAGCCCTCCAACTGGAGGCACTTTGCACCAAAGGAAGGAAGACTCGAAGAGATGATTTTTAAATTAACTGACCTTTTAAAAGGCATTGCTAATCTAGTCACATGAAACAGCAATTTATGAGGGGGGAAATGTTCATTTACCAGCAATGAGCGTCTATCAATCATGGTGACAGAGGTGTACACTGGGGAGAGGAAATGGGAGGAATTAAGGGAGGGAGGACGACACAGGAGAAGAGTGTGTGCACTGAACTACGCGCCCTGATAAGAAGGGAGGGAGGTGAGGGGGGGAGGAAAAGGGGGAGCCGGATACAGAGAAGGAGAGTGAGAGCCTCAACTAATAACACCCTAACAGTAATGTTTCATAAAAAAAAGCTAAAGCCTGGGTGCACAAACAGTATCAATCACGAGTGGCTGGAGGCCTCATTTAGGAGCCAAATGAAATCAAAGTTTGACCTTCCTGCCCTCTGCAAGTTCTACAAGGCTGTTCCAGCAAAGCCATTTGTGTTCACCTCCAGCTAATTAGTTGAGTAAAGAACAAATTGTGCATTTGATTAATGCGGTGGTCGCTCAGATAGCAAGAGGATCCGGTCCAGAAATTACTCTTGAACACAAACTCTTTGCAGCATAATGCAGAATATTATGCAACCCCATGCATATGTATGGAGAACAAGGAGCGAATGGGAGATGATGGAAATGGCTGGGGGATGTGTTTCTGAGAACGCCGTAATAGTGTTTGAACTTGGCAGCGAACGAGACGTTGTAAATGCCGAAAACCCACTATCTGTTTTCCTTAAGTGGTGGTTGATGAAAAGACAATGACAAGATGAAAAACAGCCAAGGAGCGAAGCGGCACATTGGGGACGCATCAGCCGCACTCCTTCAAATCTGAAGAGGAGCGCCGAGCGAAAGAGAGTCGATCAGAGGGTGAAGCCTCGCTCTCGTCGTCCCTGAAAGGTCTCCAAAACAAAACAAATGCAAACTTTGCTCGACTCTCGACACAAACTTCCCGCGGCCCCCGTGGGACGATCGACGCGGTCGAGGAGGCTTAGCTTCCCCCCACCGTCCTTGTTTTATTGGTTCTCCATCTCTGGCTAGGCCCCATGCCTGTGCTCTGGGCTAGCACTTCAAACAGCCTAATGTCCTACATGTCGCAGCCAACCGGCTGGTCAGGCCGCCGCTCTCTGCCAGCCATCTTGCATACTGTACAGCCAAAGCTAATATTCAACACCGAGGCAAAGCGTGTGAAAAGCTTAAAGTGTGAAAACGTGTATGTATGTGTGTGTGAGATGAGGAGGGGTTTGAACAACTCACATTTTTCAAGCGCGTCCATCGCAGCTCCCATTTCTGCCTGTTGGATGCTAGATTAGAAATATTTTTAGAGGAGACAGAGAGGGAGAAAGAGCGAGAGAAGGTTTTTAGCACATTCAAAATGTCCCTTTTTGAAATTCTGTCAGAAAAAAAAATACAGGCGACCCAATATTGAGAGGATTATCAAAAGTGCATTATATTTGTTTTGAAAGAACCCCTTTGCCAAACAATCCCAGGTAACACAGTGCAGACATTTCAAAAAGGTAAGCCTATTGGCGGTTCGTCGCCGGGCACTGTTTACGCCTGCGATTCACCGTCCCTCCGTATATATTATGTGGTGTGTGATCATAGCCCAGCAGTGGAGGTGGTTGGGGAGCTTAAGTCATGTAAATACAAAAACAGTAAGCTGTCAAAGATCCTATGGAAGGGACAAACTTATCGCCAGCTTAGAGCAGGAGAGAGTGCTTTCAAGTAGGGGGTCGTGGAGGGGATTTCAGCATGTGGAGGGAAGGGGGGGGGGTGGTGGAAGATGTTTGATGGATTTAGGTCTCATCTCTCGCAAGGCTCAGCTGCGGCTTTATCGCCAACCCCTCCAACCCTGAAAAGGTCTGCGCACGGAGATTCACTTTCTCTACTTCACAAAAAAAGCACACACAAAAGGCACCCCCCCCCCCCAAAAAAAAAACAACACACACATGTATCCCCGACCCGCTGTGAGCAGGTTCTCCAGAACAGAAGCGGAGATGCAGTGTCGCCTCGTCAGACACCCTTCAGCACAAAGTGATATTTCCATAACACAATTTACGTCAAATCAATAATGAATCGATTCATTTTCATTCTGCATAATGTCTCTCCCGATAGAATAGGCCAACAAGAGCTTAATTGCTATAATAAACACCATCAATAAAGTGCAGCCATTATTCTCTGGGCCTATTAGTGGCGCATTCAGAAGGAGAGCGCCTTGTCTTGCTGTGTCTTATTATATTGCGCTGTCTTACTCACCTTGGGCCTTTGCCACAGCCAATTCGCTCCCCCTTGAAATACACGGCGACGGTGTAGGTGCGGGCGTGCGAGGGCCCGACTGTCTGCAGGGTCCTGCGAATTCAGAGGGAGGAGAGCAGGGGTTGAGAAATAATAATAAAGCCCAAGAGAAAGGCACAAGGACACTCAGGGACATCCTTTAGAGAAAAAATGAGGCTGAAAAGAAAAAAGAAAAAGTTTTCAGATGGAACAAATATAATTCATCTCAAGCGGAGGGTTGAGAGCAGAGGAGTAGCGCTTTGATTCTCTTGGCATGCTTTGAGAACGCACAGACGCCATCTGAGGGACGTATAAACAACTTTTAAAGCGTCCCTAACTCCCCGCACTCATCTTCAGACACCAAGATCTGTGTTTGGGAGGAAATAGATAAATAAATAAGAGTCATGTGTGGAGAGAGGAGCTGAAATAAAACAATGACAACAGTCTTTGAGCGACCCACAAGTCTTCGCAACGTTAGAAGGGGAAACAATAGAAGAAGAGAGGGACAGATGACGAGAGAAGATCTTGCGACTAATTTACAGATGCACCCTCATTTGAAAGGAGGGGGGGGAAAAAGCAAGCTGTCAACTTTGTTTCATTTCTGAAGAGACATATGTTCAAGACAGTTGTTTGAATTGTTAACATTAGCATAAACATCTCAGACCCAAGCTGTGAGTCACTTAAATTATTCACGGACAATTTACTTATTTTAGGCGAGCGATCCATTTTTAATGCAATGTGGTCACTTATGACACTCCATCAATAATTCAGCCCACTTTCTCACTTACAAATGGGGACGCGCCGAGCAAATAAGACTCTTGTGCACATTGTTTTAGCTAAATCTCAACAGGGAGAGCGTGTCACTCAGAATTACGGCGCCGCCGAGATAACGCGAAATGAGACGGGGTGGAAAAAGGAAATCCGTGGCAATTGTTGGGAAGTTGTCAACCTCGAGGCGCTGATGGAGGGAGAAGCGTAAAGCACCGCAGAGGGCCGAGGCTGGTGTTTAAAGCAGCTGCTTTGTAACTCGGGTCATTCTCGATACAAAATGAAAGCGTCTATTCGTCTGCTCCCTTGTGTTGCTGCCCAGACTAGATGTACAGTAGAATGATGGTGCTGCTGTTTGAGGTGTAGATCTGTCACCAGCCAGACGTATTCACCAGGGAACCATTAGCAGAGGGAGGGGGTCAGTGCATTAACTCTTTTCCTTCCTTCTCTTCGTGCCCTTTTCTCGCCTCTATCCTGGCCACCGAGTCCCTTTCCATCTGACTCACACTCTTGCGTCGCCCCTTGTTTCTCACTTGTAAACAAGGTTCAGACAGATGCTGCGTGAAGCGTCGTAAAAGCAGCATGATTCTCGCTTATCGACCAGCGGCGGGCAGGTCACCTCATGAGGAGGTTAAGGAGGTGCTCGAGATTATCGGCTATTACCGTGTATTGATCATCAAGGCCAAAAGCAAGAAGTAATTACGCTCAGGGGTGTGGCAAAGACCTCGCATTCATCAGAGGCTAGCTTTACGTGAGCTCGCCACTATTCTTCTGTATATATGTGGATTGTTGGAATTCAGATCAGCCCGGAGCTCCATTTGTTTCTCCTTCACGTCCTCGCGGGCAGCAGGATTGGAGGGAAGTGTTGATTGCAGTGTCAGAGCCGCGTCGCATCAAAAATCAACATCCGCTTGGCAGACAGACGGAATAATAAACAGAGGAGAACTAAAGAAGACATTCAAAGAAGTACAAGGACAGGACGAGGGCAGGACGAGGGAACCGATTACATGCCGGACCGTGAAGTTCTTTGTACAAGTTCTCCTCCAACCTCCCCTGCGCCTCGAGCTGACTCCCTTTTTCTCAGAGAAAACAGCTGTTTGTCAGTTTCCATGGCGACATGGCAGCTCTCAAAAGCATTTTATCAAATGACACTTGGTCCTTGACCTTTCGTCAAATAAGAGGTCTCTTTGGACATATTTATTTATCACAACAACAGAGACCTTTACATAGCTATTCACAATGTTCAGGGCCCAACGACAAAGAGAAGAGTTCTGGAAATTATGTTTGTGCCACTTAGATTTTCTGAAGGTAGCTATACTGTGGCACGTCCGAGGCCTTAACCGCCTACACGGCAGTTTTCAAACACTCTAATTTTTCTAACTACAATAGCAAAAATGGAAATTATAGGATACGATTCCTCCAGTGTTGGGAACGTTACTTTAAAAAAGTAATTAGTTATAGTTACTCACTACTTGTTCCAAAGTTAGTTAGAGTTAGTAACTGAATTACTCTATAATAAAAGTAACTCGTTACCAGGGAAAGTAACTAGTTGCGTTACTGTTAAAAAAAAAAGTTGCTATATGTCAAAAAATTTGGATTTTTTTGAGCAGTTTTCACAAGTCAGTTGAAATGAGTAGAACAGACAGGTGTTTGTACATAACTTTCGATATTTATATATAGGCTATATTTTATATTTATATTTATATTATATTTATACATATAATATTTATATTTCGATAGGGTTTAGACGGCGAGCTATCATCTGTGGTGGAGGTATCGGTGTTTTTGGCCACTAGCTTTGTAGATGCGTGTCGTCGTGAGATGCTTCATTAAATTAGAGTTGCTTACAACGGATGTCGACAAAGTCTTCGCTCCTGGACATAATGTACACATTACATGCACGTTCCTCCCTTTGACCACAATTAATTTTTTTATTTACCGAAGTAGTGCTTATATCTCCACCTTGAAAATGCCAACTTTTCATCGGATTGCTCCTGACTCGCCATCTCTGCTGCTTCGTTGAATCTCTGTTTAGCTGTTGTGTGTGTGGCGCGTGTGCTGGCATGTGTGTAAAAACACTGGCTCTGATTGGCTACCATGAAACATGACTCTGCCTTAGCCAATCATAATCGCTTACCTCGTTATTAACCCACCTCCTCACTAGCGGTGAGCCAGGGGTGCGTTCGGATTACACCGTTTATTCAATCAATGCATAGTAACGCACCGCATTTAACGTCCAGTAACGTTAACGGCGTTGTAACGACGGGAAAAGTAATTAGTTAGATTACCCCGTTACTGAAAAAATAACGTCGTTACCTAACGCCGTTCTTTTAAACGGCGTTATTCCAAACACTGGATTCCTCCAACCCGAATTTTGTTTTTGCGTCAGAAAGTTGGTGTGGAGTCTCTTCGTTGGGAACTGATAATGCTCTGGTAGATTAAGATCGGCCAATCAAATCGCTGGGACGGGCTTTTTGTGAGGTTGGACAGAAGAGTAACAGCGACGTAGTCATAAACGACATCTTAGTGCCGTGGAGTTGAATTTGGTTACAAAAAAATGGCTCAGATTGGTTGAAGGACTATTTTTAAAGAAATACATACTGTTAGACACTTTCTATAGAGATGCTGAACAAGATGTATGTTTTTTTCATTCTCCAAAACATCACCACAAAGTGGTTCTGCTGCTGTGTAGTGTTGAGGTTTCAGGATATATATAAAGACTTTTTTGTCCTTCTAACCTTATTGCCAATGTTAAATTAACTCAGTAGAAGTAGATGACCAAGATGGACCCTCACTTTTAAACATCATCCACATGGATTCTGGCTTTTCAAACATTTAACAAATGGTTGTTTTGCTACCTACCTATGAATTCATTCCAACCAGAGATCAGATTATGTCTTTACGTGATTACTAGGAGCTAATATTGAACACATTATCAAAGGTTTTCTCGATCAGAATTAAATGTCTTCGTCATGTGATTGTAGTGGTCACATGACGCATTTGTTTTTCTGATTATTAGTAGAATACTAGTGTTCATGTAAATGTGGCAAATGAAGTTATGACTAGAAAATAAAAGTGTGGAAAAAGGGGTTCTGGTTGAAAAAGCTCACATAAACGGGTACATAGAGACTGTTTAGTTAAAATTAGGGGCTTTAGGATTTAGAACTGATTCACGGTTACAGAATTTTCTGACATTACTATGTATCAGATATTTAATTTGCTCAGTGGGGCCAACAAATCTTTCCGTTTCTCAACCAGTTTATCAAAGAAGCATTGAACAAACTTTATACCAGCCTTTGGGTAAACAAAGTGTCACTCTTGGCAGATGAATGAGTGTTTCATGTTTTAGAACTCATAGTTAGTGTTAGCTCTGAACAGCTAGCATCACATTGCCTCTGTGCGCTCTCTGGGGTCTTACTTGTACAGTGGGATATCGGGCTCCTTGCCCTCTGTTCTCAGGGTCAGACAGCACTGCTGCAGTTGAGACTTGGGGTCGTTCCAGTCCTGGTTCAGAATAAACTCCTGCAACACACAAACAAAACACAAATGTGTGAGCAAACTCTTTCCGCCAGCGTCGTTGAAAGAATCAGAAACGTAAAAAAAATAAAAAATAAAAAACATCAGCCACAGTTACAAACTCTCCCCTTCGGCTGCTCTTGCTTTTATTTCATTCCTGCCATCTGCTTTTACCCTCTTTCCTTTTGGACTTACTTATTTGCCCTCTCTCTCTCTCTCTGTGTGACTGCCTCTCCATCTGCGTCTTCGTGGTGAGTACAAATCACAGGCTACTTAAGACAAAAGCCAATCCCCGGCCAGAAATAAAGAGCGTCTGGGAGTCTCCCAGGTGTGCAGCCCTGATACATTTCTCTTATCCAAGGGGGACTTCTAAAAGCCCTTCCATTAACAGGGAAGAAGCCTTGTCATAAAAAGGGAGACTTTGAATCCAGAACTGTCTGCTCCTATTAATTTTCTACAAAGAGTGCTTCTGCTTCTATAGCTACCCTACTCTCTCACTTTACCGCTTCCCCTCCAACCCTGCATCTCTACTATTCTTGCTTCCGTGCTTTACTTCCCCTTTTTCTCTTTCCCACTTTTCCTCTCTCTGGGGGGCATCCTCACTCCTTTAACCCAAAGCAGAGACATTTGGCAATTTTGAAAAGAGCGTAGCATATAGCCCACCGCCAGTACAACCGACTGCAATTGCACAGATGCACTCGCCCTCATGCAAACCCCCCCCATACATGCATAATAACACGGTGCAACAAAAAAGAGGCGAACATAAGGAAAGGGAGCATTTATGTAGCTGCTTTTGCCTCTCTATTTCCATCCAAATTGGATGAAGCAGCACAGTGTGCAACACTGTGGTTTCCAGAAGGCTATGTAAGAAGACGTGCTGGCTGTTTCACAACTTTTCTCTTGGAAGTGGAAATGAGGTGCTCTCTTGCAGCGACCATGACGCAAAGCTCAGCTCCTCTAGAGCTGAGGATTCTCCCTGGAGAGGCACACCAAGACAGCAATTAGCATGGCATATCAGACCACTGCAGCAGCTTCTCAAGGAGAGGTCCATGCTGTGTGGGTACTCGTATATGAGCATGTGTGTGTGTGTGCACGCTGGTATGCATGCCCAGTTAGAGAGTATTTGATATTTGTGTCTTGCATCTGTATTAATAGTGAAATAGCTGTTTTAGAGCTCTTTTAATCTAAATTTGGACTTGAGCATAAAGTGTCAGTGAAGCCGACTGAAGCTCATTCCACTTATTCAGCGCCTGCAACACTCCAGCCCAGGCACTTATCGGATCAATAGGAAAACACTGACGACTAACATTAGCAGCCCAATACATGCATCCCGACACTGCTGCGATTTCCATTAAAGATGACCAAAATAGCGGCCCGAGCCGCCATTGTGAGAGGCATTCAATAGCCAAGCACCACTTTAGGCCTTGCACCAGTGCTCGTGCCCAGCCATTAACTCCCTCCTCATCATCATCTCCTTGGTTCTTTTCTCCCCAGGTGCCCGGCTCAGCAGCTCATTGATTAGAAGCGAGCGGTGAATGCCTGTCAATGGGGACTCACCTTCAGCCGAGGGAAAAAGCAGACGTTCATGAAGGTGTGCACATACTCCAGGTCTTTATCAATGTAGAGTGCTGCGATAAAAGCTGCGAAAGGGAAAAGAAAGAAAGGAGTTTGATTTTGAAGTTGATGCGCTGGCTTCTGATGTAAAAAAAAAAAAACATTCACAAAAAAACACAAGATAGGTTTAAGCCGTGGCTTTCCACTGCAAGAGACGTCAACGTGAAGAACTGGAAAAGATGGCTCTGCAGTTGCCTTTTTTCCATCAAACAGGAAATTGGTATAGCAAGGGCCACACAGAGTTCACGGAAACATCTATGTCACATATATAAGATAAAACTGTATGTCAGGCTGAATTGAGAGCAACCGGCGCTCTAACGGAACTGAAAAAGATTTGAAACGTAAGCAAAAGGTGCTCGGTGTCATCCTCATCTAACGGCTCTCCCTTTGTTTTTCCTCCTCTTCCATTAGATGCCACTGCATTCACTTATCCCTGTGACTAAGACAGCGGGACATGAGAGAGAAATAATAGGTAATATTTCAGGAGGCCAGTGAGGGCCTGTCGTAGCTGCAGGGCACGACTGTTCATATACAGGAGAGGGGCACTCATTTCCAGCGTTGGCCCTCGTCCTCTTCCTGTGTCATCAACTCAGCTCCGGCCTAAACTTTGAGGGATAATTTGAAAGGCAAATGATATGAAGCTCTGTGTTGTTTTGTGATTCATGTATTAAGGTCTGTCTATTGAATGCTGACCTGGAAAGCATTAGTGCGTTTCTCTTTCTTTGTTTTCCCAGCTCCCAGCAGTTTATTCCCTATTCCCTTTGTAGCACAGTCTCTGTCCCTGCATGCTCCCCTCTACTGGAATAATGTGGACTGCCAAGGGTCTCCTCCAATTCACATGAGCTCAGTCCTGCTTGCTGAACTCTGCCTCCGTTTGTGTGGTGGGTTCACTGTCTTTTCTTTGTGGGCTTAAACTTTATTTACTCTTTCCTGTACGCATGCATTAAAGAAGCTTTCTATTTTATATTTGGGAAGCTGAGGATCAGGGGGCACTCATTTCTGAATTGTAGGCTTAGCAATTAAAACTTAACTTGAAGAAGAAGAATCCATTAAATTTTTATATTAAAACAATTAAGTTTTTGTGTTTGGATGCATTACACTGCACTTGTTATAAGAATTTATAATGAACACACTGAAATGGGTTTAAAATATAAAAAGCGTGTACTGCCTACTCGTTGCCACTCATCTAAAGGGCATTATTTCATTGCGATTAACTTTTTAAAGAATTTTAAACCAACGCTCATTTGCTGCGTTTACATGGACACTAGTTTTCCACCAAACATGCCTCAGTCAGAAGAGACTGGCCTGCTCTCTCCTATTATTAACAGTTATGTTTATTCACACTTGATCTGATCGTTTCTCTCTGGTTGGAATGAATCCATTCTCTCTGCATGTTTGCCCCACCTTTTACTGTTAAATTTCTAAGAGATCTGACTACTTTGTGCATTTGCAAAAAAGTCCTGTTCAGATTGATCGTGTTATTTGGTGTCCATGTGAAGGACTGCGATCCAGCTGAAGAAATATGGTCCATGTAAATGTAGCCAGCCATCAGGGCCAGCAAAGCCTTCTCTGCTGGCCTAAACTCTGTCAAAATCACTGACTTACATTTTAATATTTTCCCATTAATCTTATTAAATTATTCCCAACAGCCTATTCTTTTCATTTTATAGCTTGTCCGTCTCTCAGCTGCAGCGCTTCTGACAGTGCAGCTTAGCTTTAGAGCTTTTATCCAATCATATTTAAGCTGTCATGTATTGCTGGAGTCAAATAAATCTGCCTGGGCCTTCACAATTAAAACTGCAGGCGGCTGAAGCTTGATACACGTTGTAATGACGCTGTTCCTTTAACCAATCACATTTCAAGTTCGTATTCATAGGTCTTCTCTGTGGCCTTTGGACTTCAAAGGAAAAGCTGGATATTGTGAGGAAAGGCCACCCAATCCTGGAGCTAGCTCTTAAGAGAACTCTAAATTGTTTCTTAAGTTCTGGTAATATGAATTATATTTACATCTTTTATGTATATATTATTGTCATTTTATTGGGTCGACATTGATGCTTCTGCTGGATTTGACGTATGCGGTGCTGCAGTGCAGACTTTTTGAATTGCTCTAAGCGAGTTTCTTGCTTTAGTAATGGCATTCATTGCGCTATATGAGATACTGGTAGCGAGTGTGTAAATAGGGGTGCGACTGGTGCTGGCTCTAATTGATGCTTTAGTAATGATCTTCCATGCAATAGAACCAGACACAGTATTATGGAGACATTATAGCGATGGCTTCCTCACCATCGCCAAGTATTATGGCTTAATTTTTGGGTAGCTGTCATACCGTCCATGTTGATAAACAGTCTATCGTCCAGTGACTACTTTCATTCACTTTGCAAAGCCCTTTGTAAAGCCCAAAAGACACATGTGACTTGTCCACCACAAACCTATTTCGCTGGAAGAATAAAACACAATTACTAATTGTACGAGATTGTGGGAGCTGCAGCCAGTGGAGGGGGAGGAGGAATACAAAAATCACTGACTACTTCAGTCCAGTCCCTTCAGCAGAGAAGCAAGTGTGTTTGACATCTAACACAAAGGGAACAAAGAAATCAATAATGGCACTTCATGCTGCACATTCTGGACACACGTACAAGAGAAAGGTTGAGTAGGGGTCTACGACAGCTTTTGAAGATTGTCTTTCTATTCATTTTATATTTCTGGAAATGAATCAAAGGGCTGTGAACGTACACTCCAACAAGTCGGCCAGAGTCTTGGTCCGCAGCGCGACTGGTCGCTTGGTTTTGTCGTTGGTGATGGCAAAGTCCTGCATGCCCAGCTCCTCGGCCACTTTGGCCTGCGTGCGGTTGTTTACCAGCGAACTGCGGAGTAGCTACGGACAGACAAAGAGAGGACCACATTTTCATGTCCACATGTACTGTAGTCAGGGGGTAAACACACAAAGATACACACTTCCATTGACATAACACACAGAAGTACACAAATACATCCAAATGTAATGGAACATGAAATAATTCATCAGAGACAGAAATGGTTATGCTGGGTAAATGTTTCGAGGAGATTGCACGCCGGTCTGTTAAATATTACATTGTGACTAGGGGCTGAGCGGATGACAACATGTTAGACTGGTTGAGGTACATTCAAGTCTCTGAAAGGAAAAACACTAACATCTTAAATATAGCTGCAAGATGCAGAAACAAGCAAATGGAACGCAATATGACTGTCTGAATCCGTCTTGCTGTGATATGCCCTCCTTAACAGCACACACACACACACACACACAATTGGAGCCACACTAAAAAGAAGAGTCAGACACACTACACTAGTTGAATGAGCACTTTTTCCCTAAGATTTTAAATCTATTTCAGTTGTCCCCTCCATCTTGACTCTTAAGCTCGCTGGAAGCTTTTATACAAATGACGTCACAGCTTTGAGAAATATCCATAAATAAACACCTAACTGCAGAGGTTCTTGTTCAGTTCTAGACCTGTTCAACCCCTCCAGCCTCGAGTTCTCTTATGAAGAAAAGTGCCGGCGCTCGATTGAAAAGAGAGAGTTGTAATGCCGTTTGACGCTGTCAGAAAATGGACTTGCGTGTTCAAAGTGTGATCATTTGCTTTGTACCTGTGCTGCACGTGCACACACACGCACGCGCGCAACTTTATTTTTCCAACATTTGACAGCTTCAGCGAAAAAAAAAAACAGACAAAGATGTGTTATTGAAAACCACTGAACAATTTTGTCTCATGACAATACCCATCACACAGAGTACAGTAAACATACAGGCGCAGTGTGGGGTGAGCAGTGGAGGAGAGTTATTTTGTGGAAACAAGCAAAAGAGGAAACGGGTGAAAAGGCCCGGCTGGTACCTGGAGATTCACAAACGGATGGGAAGGAGAGAAGGAACGGGAAAAAACAAGACACCCCCCACAGACACAAAAGCTCAGCTGTAGTTACTTTTTAGGCAAACTCATGTAAAACGCAGGAACCAGCAACTTCAGAATGAAGACCAAAACACAAGAGCAAAGATGCAGATGTGGACGTGAAATTTACAACTCTGTGGTTGGAAAAAAAGTGAGTGTTTTGACCTTACTGTTAAATGTCCTTCATGGTGATCAGGGAAGTGGATGAAGAGATACTCTGTGGCTACCAGCTGCATGATCGAGTCTCCCAGGAACTCCATCCTCTGGTTGTGCCCCCTGGATAAGAGCAACCGAGAAAGCATGGAGAGAGGTAAACAGGGGGAAACGGACAGATGAGGGTAAAAGAAGATCACACAAGGTTACAGAAGGATGTGGGGGGGAGGAAATAAAATGTGAAAAATGGGAACGGTTTCACATGAGGTCACTCAGCTACACATCAGTGGGTCATGAAAGGCAGCGTGCTCTCTCGACAAATCTACCAGGGCTTTTAGTCTTTTAACGGGAAACGGTGAAGTCGGGCTGATGTACATTTCATGGGTGGCCTTTGGGAGCAGCTGCACTGACAGGCTGTGTGACAACTCCGATGCTGCCTCAAGTACGGCAGCTACAGCAGCAGCAGCAGCAGCAGCAGCAGCAGCAGCAGCCCTTATGAAGAAAACGCTGGGCTTTGATTGCAATTCAAATATAAAAGAAAAGAGAAAGAAGAAAGAAAATCTCTGGTACACCTGCAGGAGAGCCTGTCGAATTCCAAAGCCAACAAAAGCAGCAACTCTGCACACGGAGAGAGATCTTATAACCCTGTAAAAGTTAAAGGAAAAGCTAATGGCAGCACTCTGATACTGCACATCAGCTTCCTTCCTTTCACCACATCAGTGACTCTGTAACTCACAGTAACTACCAGGCAGCACGAAGGGGGAGCGCAACTGCTGCTACTGCTGTAATGGTCATTAATTAAACAGAATTATAGATTAGCATTGCAGATGTGAGCTGATGCTGTGCCAGGCAGGCAGGCAGGCAGGAAACGTCGGGTAGGATCGGGGGGTGCAAGTGAGCAGCACACAAGCAGGGAGGTATATCCAGGAGCAGAGCACATATCCATCTATAGTAGTTATGAGCTCCTTGAGGGAGGGGATGTGTGAAGATGAGAGAGAAGGACGTAGAGGAAGGCGATGAGGTCGACATCAAAGAGACGAAAAAGGTAGAAGTTTATTGTCTAATGTTTGGCGTCCTATGAGCCGCAGCTCATCTAAGCCAAAGAGATCTGAGGTTAAGACTTAGGAAAAAGGACGATTATCAGGGCTGCAATTGGCAATTATTTATACTTTTGATTAATCTCTTGATTATTTCTTTCTCTGTCTGACTAATATTAATATTGAAAAATGTCAACCAGAATTTTCTGATTGTTCGCAAAACTCGTAATGTATTCAATTTCTCGGAAAGACAAAAGGACAAAATTCTCAAATCAAGAGACTGGAACCAACGGACGTTGAAAGGAAAGCGTTGAAGAGTCAACTGATTATCAAACTGTTAGCAATTATTTCTCTTTTGATGAACTAATTGGCTAACTATTTCAACTCTTACTATCACGCAATTACTATGACAATTTCCCGGCGATTGACGTTCAAGTCACAGAAATATTTAATCTGACTCCATATCAACCAAAATGTTATTGTTTATCATCGTTTAAGCAAAGAAGGGAAGGTTTGGGTATTTAAATGTTCAATATCATTTCATTTTTAAAATATACACCCAGAGATTGCATAACTGTTACCACAGGGGCTTTTTATTTCACTGTGTCTTTGAGGTCCAGGACAGAGCTTCATCAGGAGTGAAGGGACGTTGCCTGATGCACACTCCCACATTAAAAATAATCACAGAGCCTCGTAATGAAAAGGCTCATGAGAGCATGGAGAGTCGAGTTTTAGATGAAGGAATAAAACAGAGGCCAGAGAGAACTCCCTACCTGCCCTGTGCTGTACACAGGAAAATGGGCATAAATGGGTTTGATGTGGATTTTTCTCCAAATCTACCATACATACACTGTTGTGAGCTGGGAAAAGGGTCTGCCAGGGAGCGAATACCGAGTAGAAAAACGACAGTAAAGGTGCAGTGTGAGCTAATTTCACATCCAATAGGAGGCAGAGCGAGAAAGGGAACAGTGGAGTGACAGGGAGAGACGAAAAGAAAAAAAGGAAGAGATGGAGGGAGAAAAGAAGAGATAGAGGAGGTCAAAGAGGAATGCGTTGCCGTGTGAAGCGGCACAAAGAGCCATCCCTTATTCACTTCAACAGCGGAGGCACAATGCTCCAGTAAGGTGGGGGAAATTGAAGTAAAGTGTGGAGCCGAGGTCTTTATTCGCCTTTGACTTTGATCTAAAATACCTTTAACAGCCTCTCTGAGGAGGCGGCGGCGACGGGCTGGCCGCTCCAAAAGACGGGAGCACTCCATTTATGAAAACCATTTTTCCTCTTGGTTCTTGGGGAAATCATGTTCTTGTTTCACATGTGCGTGCTTATGCAAGGTTCGAATGTGTTAGGCACAACTACGCCTGACAAAGTGTTGAACGAGAAGGCGGTAAGTGAAGTGGTCACTTTGCACTCCAGCATTCAGTGACTGTGTAATTTCAGGTAAAGGCAATAGAAGAAGAATCTATCCTATGAGATGATATTTACTTCACGAAAAGATCAGCATTCAATCAGAATGGCACTCGTTCTAACAGAAAATGTATGTTTTATTGTGCGTCTTCACTGCACTGAGGAAAATATCGCCTTGACTTTAGAGGTCCCACATTACACCCCTTTTAGTTAAGGACATTCTCACAGGATGTGTATTTCAAAAGCAAGCCCTAAATACTTGTTCATTCGACCACACAGCCAGTTTTAGCCTTCTTTCAAATTAGTGTCTGTCGCTTTAAATGCAAATGAGCTGCTGATGTACACGCCCCTTTTTGGAGGAGGGCGGTGCCTTTCCCGCAGGTGCCAAAGATGCACCGAAATGAGGCAGAATAACCAATACAGTTGGTAGCCAAATTAAAAGGTTGGAGTTGCTGCAAAACTATTTTTATGATTGATTATGCTAACCTTTTCCCCCTCAGGTTAATCAATTAGTCTTTCTTTTTATTTTTTCGACTAATCTAGCAATTATTTTAGAAGTTGATTAGTCCTTTGCCTATCTTACCACTAAATAATTACTTTGGCAACCTTTTATCCAATTTTGTTCTCATGATAAAGTATTTTAACATGGATTCTAGATTGAAGGAACATTTGCACATTAAGAACATTAACATTAAGAACCGTTTCAGACATTAACTCCACAAAGACTCTCTAGAGCAGGCACTGACCACCAATCAACAGTCACTGTAAAAAAAATTCATTGTAAAAGTCCAAATATTGACGCCGCTCACCGGGAGCTGCCATAACTGAAAAGACGTTGCAAAGTGTTGACGCATCCCATGCAAATCAGCTAATTTACGTCAGTGACCATCATTAATGACATTAATGTGCCGTTACAGCTCCACAAATGAGTTCCACTACAATAGCATTTTCACTTATGGACTCATGACATCCTACTGCATATATCACTCAGAGGCGCCCTCTTGGACTGACTAAGAGTGAAAATGAGGGGTATGTTTTTTCTAGACCCCATTACGTTAAAAACAATTAAAATTTTTCATAATAGGCCCACTTTCACATTATGAATAACGTGAAATCTATTTAAGAGCTTACCTAATCTTAAAGTTATATTTTTCTACAGTTAGTATGACATTAAATATAATATTATTTATTATTTGAGGAGTTTTCTATAACTATAAGAATGTAACAGAGGAGCTGTCTTAGACCAAAAGAACAGCTACACATAATTTTTCCAAGTGCAATAAAACTGCTACAGGAGATTGAGGGCAGCAATAACCATTGATTTTGTGTTTGAGAATGAGAAATTATTTTTTGGGGGGGAAATTAAATCATGAATCACAAATATTGCATGTACTAATTTCCGATAAATTCAATGCAACCTAAATCTATCTAATAGAAGATAACTGTCTCTTCTCTTCTCTATCTTCTCTCAGAGCTGCACTGTAAAATGTACTTTTATTTAACAAATACTAAACATAAAGAGAGACGGATCCTTTTTTACTAGGTGTGAAATTCTTGCAACACCTTCCGCTGTGAGAGGAGATAGGAAGCTCAGTGCCTGGGGGCCACAACTCTTCATTTCTGCTGTCCGATGGTAGCCTCCGGTCTGCACTGCTTCTAGACAGTCAACTCCCATCCTTACCTCCTTGTACTGTCTTCTTCTAGGTCGGTTTGTCCTCTACTTCTGCATAAAGTGATAGGCCGAAGGCCAACCTCGGTCCCGTCTCCTCATCTGCGGCCTACCTTATTGCCTGACCTTCCTTTCCATCATCTGACCTCGTTCTTCTCTCTATCATGACAGCGTGACCCACTTTGGTATAACCTTTGGTCCTTATGGGCAGCCATAGCTCAGCTCCAGATTTCAAGTCAGTCGGCTCTATTTAGGTCAACGTGCCTTTGGCTACTAATGAGCTAATGAACATAAATTACCCTGAAAATATTTGAATTCATTCCTATTTTGCTCCAGGAAAAATGAACAATAAAATTCAGTGAAATAAAAAACACGCCTGTTTAAACTTCCAGCCTACATATATCACATGATATCACCAAGTCAGAAAACACCACTGGTATCAACCTTGACTTGGAAAGTCCTCAAAGTAAAGCTCAGCATGAGACAAACCTCTGGACCTCTAATCAACTTCGCTGACCCTGAGTGGATAGAGATTTGACATTTAAGTGATGGATTAGAACATACACAGCGGTGGGTGTACTGTATGTGTGCATGTGTGCACGTAACCCACACATCCACAGACACACACTCACACACAGAGCAATGTCCTTGTGGCAAACCTAAGCAAGCAATTACAGACTACAGCCTGCCAATAAGATATCAGAGGTGTGCTGCCATGGCTAATTTGCCTCAGCTGTCAAACTCACTATTGTGTTGAGTTGAAAGCTCAGATGTGAGTTAAGCTTCCGTTGCAAATATCCCTCTCATAGTCAGAGTACACCTCAAATTGGAGTGAACAGTCTCATTAGATGAAACGTTTTCTTATAAAAATTGCAATCTTTTCAAACTTATACTCCACGAGTAAATGAGCTGGGTTACACTGTAGGTTGCATAATGACATGTTTGTTACAAACAGGTCGAGCCCCTCTCCGTCCCGATCAACTTTAAGTCATCTCTGAGGAAGTTTGCAACTTTACTGACTATTGAACAAATGTCATGGCAGAGAGGAAAAAAAACATTTCCAATGCCAGTCCGCACTGCTGTGAAACACTGCAATTAACAGAACAGAACATAAAAGAACAAAAACCAAATAACTCTCTGAATGGGATATATATATATATATATACACACACATACACACACACACACCCACACACACCCACACACACACAGCATATGCAATCCATCTAAATGAAATCTGGATAAAAAAGAATAATTTAAGCGAGTGGCCAAGGATTCACAGGATGGACTGAAACCCAAGAACAGGGACAGAAAATAAAAGATGAGGCTGCAATGAATGAAAAAGAGATATTTTAAACCTTCTGCCCTGAACCGCCCAGTGAATCAAAACCCCATTTCCCATGGGGCAGTGGGGTTATGGCCTCACAGGTACAGGCAGACTACAGATATGGGGACTTCAGAGTCTCTTGGGCTTCTCTCTCACTCCCTTTCTCTCAGCTGTGAAACACTTGGATTCGGCATTGGGATGAAAAAAAAAAAAAACACTGAATCTTTCAGTAAGGTCTTTTGACCAAGACAATCGAGACATCATTTAGTATACGGATGGCCTCAGCGACTCAGAGAACACGTATGAGCTACAGGGGGTACACATAATGATGATGTGGGAGGAGGGTGCTGCTGCATTCACAACATATACAACTATTTTAAATTGCTCGTCACATCAAACTCAAATCCATTATAATGCATCATGCCTCATCACCGGTGAAGGGATAAATTCAGGCTACATCTACTGCGGCATTCTTGCAAATTACATCTGGACAGCTAGTGTCCCACTTTGCATTTTAATGTGGCTGTAACTCTATTATCAACAAACAAACAGCGACTGTACTCACAGGGTGAGGTGGTTGAAGCCTACGGTCCTCAAGGTGAAAGCTCTGGCCAGCAGACGCACATGCGTGAACAAAACACCGATGGTGTCCTCGAAGCTGGTCAGTTTCTGGAGGACTGGAGATGTTTCAATGAGCTGCCTGTCCGTCTGAGGCTCCTGCACCTGTGCAATGAAAAAAAGCAGCAGAAGGTAGCTTGGTGAAAAGAGATAGGCCTGCGCGGTGTTACTGTTAGGTCTAATTCTCCGGAGAAGGTAGGTCTTAATATTACAACACAAAGCACCAACTGTTTGGGAAATACCTGTTTAAACATGATAGCATCCATGTACATGAAACCATAGGCCATAAAGAACAAAGTGGTAACGTCCAGGGCTGAAAAATGAAGCCAATACAAAGTGCTAGAAATTTGCAGTTCCTCAAATGGCCACTGGAGGCTGGCTCTAAAAAGGGGTATCTTCCACGAAATGTATATAACATAGACTGTAGGAAAAATGGCTGACACATCTGCACCTCCTCCTCAAGAATCAGCTACTGAGACTAAAATAGACGTGAACATTTTTATTTCTGCTGTAAAGTTAAACATTTTAACATGGAGGTCTATGGTAACTGACTCGCTTGGCCTCGAGTGGCCATTTTAGGAACTGCAGTTTATAGCGCACACACTCCCGCAACTGGTCACTACACAGAGCACATTACAAAGGCAAAATGAATGCGGTCGTTAGGACAATTTAATAAATGCTTGACATGCTAGATTAAACAGCCCATGGAGCCGCAAGTGGCCCGGGGGCTGCAGTTTGCCCACGACTGCTGCAGGCTATGGCGTGGCTGACATTTCGGGAACTGCAGTTTCCAGCTCTGGACACTGCCGCTTAGCCAATCAGGAATCCTATAACACATCAGGTTTGTCCATCTTTACACAGCCCTGTTCTCAATCCCCATCCAAGACCTCATAAATGAACTGGAACACTGACCATGTGTTTTTATGGCCCAACATCAGTGTTGGATCTCCCTAATGCTCCCGTGGCTGCATGAGAGCTATTACTTGTAGCTGGGTTCAGAAAAATGTGGTGCAAAGCCTAAAACCAAAAGGGTGGAAGATGCGGTGGCAGCAGATAAATGCCAGTGACTTTTAGGGCGAGATGTTCAAAGATCACATCATATGTGTGTATGGTGGGTGTCACATATGGTTGAGCACATATTCTTGCCCATGTAGAGTGTATCCTTTCAATGTGTTGGAGGGTCAAAAAGTGAAAGGTTTTAATTGGAGGAACTGGTATCGGAGAGTGAATTATTTTTGATATTTTAGCATTTTAGTATGTGCACCATTTGCGATACTGTGTAAGTATACAGTCACTTGCCAAAACATTAGGTACACTAGGGAAAATGAAAGCATTTGTTCACTTTATAAAGGTGGTAATTCAACTGTGTGATCATTTTGGAGGCTGTACTGATAAACTGGACTGAATTAAAGAATTTCTAATATTTAGCCTAGCTCACTGACCAAAAAGGGGTTGCCAAAATAATAGGAACATGTGTCAATATAATAGTATACAATTTAATAGCACTACAAACCACAGCCTTCAAAATGAAAACACAGATGAATCAACAGTTCTGTTATTTTAAACAAATACTGGAAATTTAATGTAGAACTGTTATATTAGAAAGCATTCGTTTTCACTACTCTACCAAATAAACTGTCAAGTGAGTGTAAATCTGATAACTCCAACAATTTTTTATGTATACAGCCTTTTCTAAAAAAAATATTATAAATGATTTATAAGTTGTCTTTTTTTTATTTCACGCAACACAATTTTATGAACCATTCCCAACTTGTTTATTAGTCGTTCTATTTTGTTAGAGATCTTTTTTTGTGTCCTGGATATAAAAAACTGAATATATGCTCTTTGATTTGGATATAAGAGGAAAAAACAAAAGGACAGAATCAACCAGCATGACTTCTTCAAGAATCCTTGAATCACAGACAGAGAAAAAAACCCCGCTTACTCAATGAAGTCGTTCTGCATACGAGAGTCAGATAAATTCCTTAAACGAAAATGAACCTCTGCAGTACGTGCTGCTTGAGGGCCTGTTTAGAGTGTGTGTTTTTACTCCGCCTCAAAAACAACCTCAGATGATCTGCAGCAGATGGAATCTCTTAGTCATTAAGTTTTAAGTCAAACAGCTTCTCCTTTTTTTCCCCCCTCTCTCTCTCTCTCTAAATCTAGCGAATCCCGCGGTCAATTAATATCTCTGGTGACTTAGTCATGCTTGCTTGTTTTTTAGCAGGCTATATCAGAGACTCCAAACCTTGTGCCTTTGATGAGCCCTGAGAGAAGGGGTTCTTGGTTGTGAAAACTGACGCAGATCATGCTTTTATCATTAGCACGAGGGCTTGGTGAATTCAGAGGTAGATGGGTTCGGCGCTCTTTAACTGCAGTATTTGCTGTGCTCGTTAGAAAAAGAAATGATATGCAAAGAAAATATGTGCATGCATGTTTGTTGAATCAAGAGATGTCCTTATGGGTGCATTAATTAGGCTGCTAGAATCATCTAATTGGTCTCTGCGTGGTACAACTGTTAGCCTGACCAAGACATCTTTTCCACAGAAAACAGCAACACTGAGACGTGTAATTTCATGTGGACATTCAAAGGGAACTAACGCACATTCATTTGACCTTGTTAGCCTGCGCCATTTGCTGTACACTATAAAGCAACCTGAAAATAAGAATAAAGGCTACATTCAAAGCTCTGCCGGAGAATATGGACACTTTCTCCACTTTCCAGTTTTCTTTTTCTGTGTTTTCATGAAGAAATGACAAGTAAACAGCTTTCTCAACGTCTCCCATGTCAGGCCAGAGCATAGATGTATTTTTAACGTCTGTATTTTAATTGGAGTGCTGCCGGTAATGTCATGGTTCCATCTTTCGACATGTTCAATGACACATTTCAGTCCTGCCTTATTTTTTTCCTCTCTGTTAATTAAAGAAAGGCGTTTAAATGTCATGCATCACAACTAACGACATCTGACGAGTTCAGCACTTATAGACTCCAGCTATCCTTCAGGGGGGAATGGCCGGCAGCAAGGCTTCAAACAAAGTGAGGAGAGGAGAAGAAAAAAAAAGAATCAACAGACAGTTATAGACGAAATAAAAAAATAAAATTTCAAACTCGTTTGAAATGGCTTCAAAGCCTCACTTTCAGCTCAGTCCAGACAGAAAGCAGAATCAGTGCAGAGGTCTTCTGAGACACGAAAAGCCTGACGCTCGTGTACCCCCTCGCTAAACTAAAGGAGAAATCTTGTAATCCGGGCTCAACGTAGATGACGTCCTGGTAAATTATTCTGGAGGGCTCGGGGTGATGACGCACTGATGCAAATCAAGCGAACACGAAAGACATAAAGACGCGCCTGTAAACAACGAGGCATTCCACGGTGCTCTTTAGGGCATGACGGTGGCAAGGCTAATAACGTATGCGTGTATGCCAAAGATTTGTATACGCATAATTACACATGCCATGGCGAGCTGCCACTGCCATCCGCTCAAACCTCATTAAGATACCTCCAGTCTTCTGCCGTGGTAGTCTTGGTGGGGAGGGGAGGAAAGTTGCACCTTGTCAATCCTCAGCAACAATTTCGGGCATAATGTTCTAGCCAAAACTCTCGGGGCCTTCTTCAATATAGAATACAACATGAAAAAAAGATTTTTTTTTTTTTTTTTTACCTTGTGCAAAACAACTCAGGTTGTATCACCTCAGGCCAAAAGGTCAGGATGCTATCAAGCTACCAAGAGGTTGGCACAATTTAACAGGCGTTACCCCACTGGTAGGGGACCACCCAGAGGAAACCTCAGCAACGCGCAGCGTGTGGTAATGAGGCCAGGACTCTGAAGCGGCTAATGACTACTCATGCAGCACACCGTGGATGCTCCCCTCGCACCACAGAGCGGTTGTATGGCTGACCCCGGGGCTCCACCCTGACCACGGAGCCTGCCGCTGGGGCCTCCGCTGCGCAGCTCACCAGGCAAACAGACTGCCGGATACCACGGTTTTATTCCGAGCACTGACAAGCTCAACAAAAACATTCAGCTTCTCTGTGAATATTCGGCATTCGGGGATGAAAAGCAGAGAGGTGAGGAGGCAAAGACTAATACACCGCATGACGCAGGTAAACACAACGTTATTTTTGGCTGGGTATGTAAAAATGTACATATGAAGACGCGGCTCGTGCATATGCAGCGAGATGAAGAGAATAAAGCGCTCAAAGCCGAGTCTCGGCATACACACAAAGAAACACTTTCTCCTCACAAACACATCAGAGAGAAGGATGCCTGACGGTCCCTGGAGGCCCCATGTGATTCGGGACTGTAATCCTGTTATGGCATCTTTGATCTCTTCTTCCAAATCCTAATTTCAAACAAACACTGTTGACATGTTCAATGTTTCTGGGCAGATCATGCAAAGCAAAAAAAACAACAAAAAAAACAACATCAGAACAGAGGGAGAGAGAGAGAGAGAGCGAGAGCGAGAGAGAGAGAGCGCGAAGAGTCATAAGTGAGCAAAAATGAAAAGCAAAATGATGGAGAAGGGGAGAATAGTGTGGCAGAAAATGAGGAGAAAAATGAGCAATAGCGAGCGAATGAAAAAGCGGATTAGGGTCTCAACGAAAATGGGGACCAGCGCGACAAGGGAGCAGAACAATGGAGACTAGTGGATGGCTACTGGGGGCCTTGTGACAGCCATAAAGAACTCAGTTAGCCTTGGGCAATATAACTAACAGCTTGCCCACCTCTGTTAGCAACAAAAACACACACACGAAGCAACAAACATACACTTAGACTGGGAAAACTTCAAAGATGAGAGAGTGCCTTTGTATCTTGGGGGTGAGATAAGTTTTAATGAGAGGCACCCAGACAAAATAAACATCAATAGTAAAAGAATATTTCGACCAACCTGCAGGGGGTGTGGTGGGTAGTTAAGCCAGACCTCCTGCATGTCCTGTGAACACAGAAAAAGAAGAGTCAGAGGGAAGAAATTACTGCATTTTCCCTTTGCAGCAGGATCAATTTAGCAGGATGAATATGATACATTTCAATCAAATGAGTTAAAACTTCAGCGGATTTACACACAACTCCTGGAAGAAGACAAAGAGAACCCAATCAAACAAATGAAATAATATACTTTTATATTTGTTTATTCAGGAAAATGACGTTACATATCTGTGAGGTGCAAAAGTAAGTGCACCGCTGGGCTTACAAGTTAATTTCAAGGCCTGATTAGAGTCCATCTCTTCAGAAGTGTTTCGATTGAATGTAATGAGACTCGAGTGTCGTTCAGTTCCCGTTTTGAGGGACTCCACAATCTGATCTTCACAACAAGTTTGTGGAATCGTATGAAAGCACAAAGGAGGTTTCTGAGGATCTCAGAAAAAGAGTTGTTGTTGATCATCAGGCTGGAAAAAAGTCACAAAACCATCTCTAGTGAGTTCGGAAACAACAAATCCACAGTCAGACAGATTGTGAACAAATGGAGAAGGTTTAAGGCGACTGTTACCCTTCGCAGGAGTAGTCATATAACAAAGATCACTCCAAAAGCGAAATGAATAACAGTCAGAGAGGTCACAAAATAACCTGTGGTAACTTTAAAGCAACTAAAGGCCTCTCTGACATTGGCGTAATGACAATGTTCATGAATCCACCGTCAGGAGAAACACTAAGGGTGGTAATGTCCTTGTTTGGGCCAGTGTTGCTGAATCTGGGCCAGGACGGCTTGCCATCATTGATAGATCAGGGCATCTGTCCGTGAACTGAATCTTAATGCTGCAAGACAACAACACCAAGCACATAAAATTGATGTTTTGGAATGGCCAAGACAAAGTCCTGACCTTAATCCAGTAGAGATGTTGTGGAAGGACCTGAAGCAAACAGTTCATGTAGGAAACCGCCCCAGTATCTCAGAACTAAAGTGGTTCTGTACTGAGGAATGGGCTCAAATTCCTCCAAGCTGCTGTGAACGACTGATCAGCAGTTACCAGAAACATTCAGTTGCTGTTATTGCTGCACAAGCAGCTCAAACCAGATACTGAAAACTAGGGTTTACATACTTTTGCAAATCACAGTAATGTACAAATGATTTTTTTTGGCTTGAATAACTAAATACACAAGTATATTATTATTATCGTTTCATTTGTTTGATTTGGATTTCTTTGTCTACTTTCAGGACGAGCCGATGACGTTTTGAGATGTTTTTATGCAGAAATGTAGCAAATTCTTAGTGGGGCAAATACTTTTAGCACCCCTGTAAGTATTCTTTAAAGATTTCCCCTTGCACTCCAGGTATCAAAAACAGTTTAAGGGTACCAAATCATTGACAAGATTTCTGTTAGCTGCTTATAAAAACTGATTTATGCATGTGTAAAATAATAGACTAGTGAGTGTGTTGTCTATTAGAGCCACTTGGTATAATTTTGCTCATAAAACATTGTCAGAAACAATGAGTGTACTTTTAGATCCTTTTAAAGTGTTCCTGAAAAGACGTAAACAAAATACTGACATATTAACTTTATAGTCAGGAACCATTAGCACACAGTAGTTTATTTAGCTTAACATTGGCTAGCTTTGAAGCCATGTTTCCGGACACACAGAGGAGTTCAATATTCATTCTCCTTAAAGCTCCGTAGTGGTGTCTATCGACTCCTGAGGGAAATAACGGGCTCTGTAGCTCCTAAATACTCTGCTAAGCTCACCAGCTAGTTGCTAACTTTATCTGCCTGCAGGTTTTTAATCACCTGCTGCAGTTGGAAAAAAGAGAGAGGTGACACCAAACCAAAACAAAGTCATCAGATGCTAAACTACTTTGAAAATTGATAGAGAACTGAAGCTCCTGGTCGTGATTCATCTTATATACGTCTGCTAGTCCGAGAAACGCCCTTAATATTACATGCAATTGATTTACCGTTGACAGAAAAATATTGATAAGCAGCTCTAAAATGTCTACCAGAAAGGCCTTTTGAGGTTTCACCTTTCAGCCTGGACAACTTCATTTTCACCAAAATCAGAGAGTGCAGTTCCTTTCCCCAACATTAAACTTAACAAAGGTTTTATATTTTATTTATGATTCTTGGAAAGGCACAAAAAAACCCCTATAAGACTGTAGTGGTGCACCACAGATGGCTCAGAGTCGGGATTCCTTAGTCCAAGTACTGTCAGGTGCTATCAGCAGGCCCGGTGTGGGGAGGACGTTGAAATAACCGCAAATGAGTCACCATCTCGTCTTAAGATGAAGAGGTGCGTACATCGACCACCCACCCAGGAGTAAGGTGGTGAATGTGGAGGTGGTGTTTATTTGAGCACAAGACCACGGTTGCTGCAGGTGGAGAGTTGGTGGGATTTAGCTTTGAGAGGTGTGTTGTCTCTGGGGACGCACACCGACAGTGCTGGACTTTTGCCCAACCCGCCTGCGGGAAGAAATATGTGCAAGATCAACATGTTTCCTCAACGCTGCTCTGAGGTACAGCCACACAGGATCGAATGGGAGAGAGAGACAGAGCTCAGAGAGAGAGAGGGAGTATATAAGCCTTGGTTCTCAAGTTGTTGCCAAGGACAACGCCAGCCTGAGGCAGTTTTGGGCCTGGGGTCTAATGTTGGGTGAGTCATGGTGGTGATAGAGATGTGGAGAGGGGCCTCTAAAGTACAGTATCACTCAGGTGTTTAAAAGGTTCAAGGAGATAAACCTTTAAAATGTGGCGTTAGCCCACGGGGGCGGTGGGGTTATGTGTGCTGAGCGGCATCGGATGGGCGCCTCATCTTCTCAACCCACCCAGCTGGCAACGTATCGCCCTGAGCAGCCAATGAAAAATTCATGAAAGTGGTCAATACGTTTGAGTAAATGCTTCCTTTTGGCTGCCTGTCTCTTAGCCTGCGACTGGAGTTGAAAAGCACTAAGCACCACATAGCAGGTATCAAGTCGACACTGGCCTCGCTTGTGAATACATAGAGTGTTGGGTGTGGGAAGAACGTCAATAACACTTGTTAATGGATCACTTGTTTTTAAGGCAATTTCTTTCTTTCTTTTTTTTTTTTTAAGACACAATTTGCTAGAAAATGCATGTGAACGTCGTGCAGCTAAGAAGGGCAAGGAACTGAGGAGGAAAAAAAAGTCATAACAAAAAAAAAAGAAGGAAACAATCAAGGAAAAGAAGTGAAGTACATACAAGTTGCCACGTCTTGTGATCGAGGCTTATGATTAAAATCCATCCACAGGGCGCACGCGATCCGCCCACATGCTGTATATAGACCCGAACAGCTAATGTTTCAATTACAGCCATTCCAAAGACAAGGCAGACAATGATTAAGCCAGCATCGAGTGGGGATTTAAGAATAACAACAGGTTTTTTTTTTCTCCCTACTCTCTTTCTCTCCCTCCCAGCACATGGAAGGTATAATTACTGGGGGCACAAATCATCATGTTCAGCAGCTGAATCACAGCCATTTGGAGGATATAACGCTGGTGCTACAAACGTGGGGGAAAAAAGAAAAAAAAACAACATATGCAAACATGTTTATTTGAATGTCAACGGAATACCCATAACGGCAGCTGAAAAGGTAAATGAAAGGCAACTTGGTGAACTCATCAATGATCACCGTTTTAAGGTGGGTTTCCATCTACACTGCTCTAACCCACGGGGGAATCAAGACACAAGCTCACTCTTGCACACTCTCTCAGGCCTCGCAAGCCAACCGTGAATAGTCAACACCACTTTACCCTCTATTCACACACACATACACACTCAACACCGCCCCCCCACAACCCCCGGGAATGTTGGCCATCCATGATTGGAACATAATGGTGCTCTTCTCTGACAAGGTCCAATGCTCCCTGACAAATTGGTCTCTAGCTACAGGCTGCCAATCAATCCATCAAATGTAGTAGTGCAGCAGAGGGATCGATAAGAGATAGCGTCACTGATCGATGCCGACATAAAAGCAGCTCAAAACGGAGGCTTCTGTCGGCGAATGGTCAAGGTGATCTTCCAAATATGGGGTAAACTAATTCTTTGGCGATGTGTATCACACAGTCTATGCTTGAGGTGAGGAGCACACTTTTTTTTTTTTTTACAGTTCCTGTGAGTGTGGGCAGAACAGTGTATGTGAATGGAAACGGCCTGTGCGAATGAGCGAATGCACTCGTTCACTGACTATTAGGAAACCAAGGACACAGCGGAATGGGCATACACACTTCCATTCAAAGTGTGGAAATATTAGCCGCAGTTGTTGCAGGACAAAGCGTGCAAATTGCAGAGAGGGACGTGGGGGTAATGATTGAAAATGTTTCGGCTTCAGAGGACTAATAATCTCCTTTTTCTGCAGAAAGAAGCTTGAATCCAGCTAGCAGAGGGTTAGAGCTGCTGCAAGCCAGTGAGGTGGCCTTAATATGGAGGGAGTTGTCAGGCAGCCTTTCACCTGTGTGAGCATGTAAGCCTAGCACACTCTACTGGTGTACCAAGAGACCAAAATAATATCAGAGTAAGAAAGAAATGTTTATCAAATATACTTTAAATGTGAGAGTGAAACAGTTCTCCACCACTACTTGAGGTGGCTGAAGTCGAGCTGCTCTAAAACCCTTTTTGGCACTGCACCCAACGGTGAGAAAGGTACAAAGAAAGCTGCAAAGTCATATTACTTGATATCGTGGCGCCATGGCGACCATCTTAGTTGTCACAGCAACCTTTTGGTGTTTGGGTGTGTATGCTTGTGCGGTGATGTCTATAAAGTGCAGCGGATTAGCCCACAGGTACCTAGTGAGATCATTATGGTGATTGCGACTCAAAAGAGGCACTTCCCTCAGGACAGCATGGTGGCATCAACATCTTCTCCCAGCAATATTGCACCGCTGGTGAGTCCAGGTTGGGAGCAATTGAGGAGCTCCCCCCCTGAAGAAGATGCTTCCTGTCTCTCCGCTGATGCTTTAATAACCTCCACAGTAATGTCATTAGCAAATTAGCATCTATTGTTTCCTCCGGGCTTCTGTGTGCAATGAAGCTAGATTCCATCCTCGGCAAGAGCCCCGTTGTTTGGGTACAAGTGCCAGCAAAGGTGATGTGTTGAGAGAAAAACAAGAGGACAGAAATAACTGTTGCGCTCCAGCCATGAATGCCATACCAATTAGGGAATAACAGAGAGAGGGAGAGGGAAAGAAATGGGGACACTGTTTGTCTGACTAGGTCTTGAGGTGGAAATTACAAGCGTGCATTGTTTTAGGTAGTCTGTTCTGAATTTTACCTCCAGAGTTGCGAGGCTTTTGTTTTGACTTGTCATAAGAGGACTGCAGTGAAACATTTGTGGGGGTAAAGACATCCCGGAGTGTTAGGAAGGGGAAAGAAAGGAATGGAAAAACAAGATGGAGCAAAAGAATCACCGGCTTTTGATCGAGGGAGGGGGGACTGATCATCCATGTGTGAATGGAATAACATAACGACAAACAGGAGCAGTAAAAGCTTCCAGGGTGTGGTGGAGAAAAATGAAGTCCTTCACTTTTGCACTGCATCTCATTAGTTTAGTAATGTGCTGTGTGAAGACCCATTCGGATGTGTTAAGCTAGGAACACAGAAGGATCCAAGTGGTTCTCCAGACCAAAGAAATTTATCTCACCCTCTGTCTGTCCATCTCTCTGGTCTGCCCCACAACTCCCCACCTCCCTAGCCACCATACCACCCGGCTGGTGTTTGGCTTTCTGGTCTGTGTCCATCTGTCTCTTCTCTGCTTTGTATGACAGAGCAGCCATCAGGATGATTCAGCGGGGGGGGGAGACAAGCCGTACTATTTCAATCCTCAGTCTGCATTTCTAAAAACTTTCAAAGCGGGAAGTTGAAAATCACTCAGTTTCTCTTGAGATTTTCAGTAACTGGCAATCTAAACAATGTCCTTCATCGGCATCTGTAGCTGCACTGCATTAAATGTAAGAACTGAGTGGTAGTTTAGGGGGGTCACGGTCAGGATTAGGGTTAGGGCTGAATCTTACAACTGCACCAATAGGCTGTGATTTTATTATTGACGGCAATACACTGTAAAAGTACTTGTCGTATAATTTGAACTGCAATGTTTTGCCACAGCAGAATAATGTCATGACATGGTATGACAAGTCCGTGTTTTGGTGATTCATAAGTCAGTCCCATCACAGTGAAAGCTGGGGCACAGTGACAGACTGAAAACTACCAAGTACATTATCAGGGCCTGTGTGTTGTAATTCCAAACAAACATTAATTTTCTGTGTTTCTTATTGCAAATTCCCCCCTGCAGTTGCCATATCTGGTGTTCCTCAAGGTTTAATTTTGGGCACCCATCTAGTTTTCATACACATTCTCTCTTTGTCCACGCAGCTTTTTCAGTTCTAAATGACTGGTGGAGATTTTTATTATGAACATCTCTGGATTTAAGATTCAAGGACTTTACTGTCATGTGCACAGTGTAGAAACAAGTTTCCCTGTACAAAGGAATTCTTCTTTTGCCGTCCACCCAAATACCTGAATATGAAAAACTCTTACAAATAGAATATAAAAAGATACACACAATACAAAAATACAAGAAAACTAGTGCAAATATCGATGTGCAAACTGGAATGTAAACAATGCGACTGGTGCCCACCTGAAACTCACATATTTTCTGTGTTTTCTGTTGCAAATTGCCGAATCTGGTGTTGCTCACAATTCCCCTCTGATGTTTGTGTTTTGCAGTAAGTAATTCTTGGCTTTTATTCATAGTATGACAATTAATTAAGTGACAATTAATAAATCGTATCACAGTGAAAGCTGGAACACCAGACAGCCTTCAGTGGCTTGAATGGGTGGCCAACAATTAGCAGAAATGAGTCACATCAACTGTTAAAAAGTGACCTTGCAGACCTATCAGTCAATCAATAACAATACCAGCACTGATGTGTTTTGATCACAAACACAAGCGTATTTTTTTGTGCATTTTGTGTTGTTTTATGGTATTTACGCATCCTACCTTCATTCACAAGCGCCTGATGCTAAGAGCAATCAGGGTCGTGGTGTCTTTGTTCACCCTATTCTTCAACCTGTTTTTGTATTCCAAGCAGCGTTTCATAGTTGCCATTAGGAAATAGTTATGATTTATCTGAGGATAAAGGACAGATATACTTACTCCAATTAAATTTTGAAGGTCATACACAATGTTGTATTAAATTATTATTATTTTTTTTCGATTTTAGAAGAAAGTTACTGATGACTGTATTACCCTTGTTTTGACCACTTAAATATCTGCTGCAAAGCTCAACTACATCTCGAGCAGATTCCAAAGTCTGAAGAGACTCCTTTACATAGAACAACTTTAAGGCTCCTGAGGGATTCAAGAACGGATATTAAGACCTTGCTAATTACTGAAGATTTACAGAGTTATCTTCATCTCTGAGCTTCAATGTCCTTTTTCCTCTATTAAGATTATGTGATACTTCTCCTTCTATTTTTCTATATCTTATTAATTATATTAAATAGTGAATCATTTCATCCAAGAGATACCATATTTTAAACTATATTACTGAATCTTTTGTCATACTCTTTGAATACTATTTTTTCCACTACAAAATGGATAGATGGCTCCACTTGAAATCCTGTTAAAGTTCAATTCTAAATCATGGACGGATTTTGATTGCGTTAGAGCGCACATTTCTGTAGGCATGTTTCTCTTTATGCGTTGACTGACGTTTTTTACAATACTTGGTCCTGATCCCAGTGAACCCCATCATCTACCTGCTTGAATAGGCGCTACATAGCTCTTTATAATAAAGATATTAGAAGGCATTAAAGTTTTAATTCAGGTCTATTCAGTAGCCCCCCTCCCAAAAAACGGTCTTTTATAAGGAAATCTCTCATACAAATAAAGACCTCCATATCACAACAAGCCAATAGCTCAAAAACTCGCACGCTGACTTTCATGGCCAGAGGATGACTGTAAAACAGACACAAGGACATTTCTCGCAAGGCCTTCCACACTGAAAGAAACACTCTGTGTTCAGCACTCAAATACAATGGCTGTGCACACTGCAGAAGAGACTCGTAGTAAATTTGGCCAAGCTTGCAGACAATTGAAGGCCGAATTTTTTGTTGATTAAAGTGGGGGAAAAAAATGCAAATCAAACGCTTAAGTTTGAAAAATGAATGACTGATCTTGAACTCTTAAAAAAGATCAGCATCTTCCCCTGCTATTTGGGGTGAGGTTTTGAAAGATTCAGTCCTGAATCCTTTACTCTCGTCTCTCAGAGACTAGCGATTTTGATCAAACATGTTTGATAGATCTCTTGTGTGTCATCTAGTGTGTGGGAGTCGCCAACTGAATCTCAGACAAACAACCTCAATAGCCAATTAGAACCGAGCCTGCTGGTATACACTAGACGAGCTGCGAGTCACTTAATTGATTCATAACATTTCTCGCCAAGATAAATGCAAATACTGATTCATTCATCAATTATTCATGCCTGCTGATCTCACACACACACACACACGCACACACTCTCGCAAACAATAGCAGGTGTCCCGCTCAGGACTGGCAAACCGCAACGTTCCACACCTCCAGTTCATTTTCCAAAACATACAATCCACGCTCAGGCTGTTTTTGCTGCTATGTCTTCATCCAGATCTCTGTCTTTCTCCGTCTTATTGTTTCGTCTTTGTGCATTTTCGGCGTACGCACAATAAGCAGTTAGTCAAAAGTACTGCCGGATAAAGAAAGATTTTGTGAAATCTCGGGTTCTGTTGCTGGCAAGGTCTCCGTATCGTGCAGTGTGTGGTACATTGCCAAAGCATGCCGCGTGCGTTTGAGCGACTAAAAGAGACAGTAGCGTCTTCTAGAGATCGAAATAGGAATATCTCATCTGGCATGTCTGCAGCCTGCGCTATGACGGAAAAAGACAAGACACATGCCTTCGCAAATATGCATCCTGTTTGTAAAACTACAGCGAGGCAAAAGGGCAGAAACCAAATTAGAGCCGAGTTATATATTTTGTCAGTTACCTGAGTGTTGAAAAGGAGTCTACCAAAGAGCTGCCGGGCTTCTTCCAAGCCTCCTTCCAAATACACAGCCCCTGGAATAACAAGAGAGAGAAACGAGGATGAATCAAGAAACAAATCAATATGCTAAGGTTTATTCTGAAGTGTGTGAGAAATGGTGAACTATTACCCAACACAGAATAGAAAAGCATGACATTCCACTGGTGCATTGCTGGTGTTAAAAAAAATATATATATTTCTAGCAATTCTGAGGCAATTTCAGACTTCTCTCCTAATGGAAAACTTAAAATTAATTGAACTCAGCAATGAGTTATAATTGCTTTATTAAAAGTAGGAGTGCATTTTTATTGCCTTTTGACGGTGAAATGACCTCGGGGTTTCAGTGCAGATCCACCTCTCCCTTGTCAGACAGCAATATGAGAAAGGAGGAGGAGGAGGAGGAGGAAGAGGAGGATGGTTGCATCACGACGCCAACATGGAGCTCGCTAAGGTCACATAAACCTTGTACACCGATTTGAATGGTCCTGACAAACAAGCCCCCATAGAGGCTCCATGTTCAAACTCATTCAGGGACAGTGTGGACAAAAGTATAATGTCCTCTTTGTCACTCGCCTACACACTTGGACATGACTTATCTGTGCAGATGTTGGCTGAATTGCAAGGGGAAAAATAAAATTTTATACATGTGCATACACCTACACACATACACGCACACAAAGGAAAGAGGACAAAGGAAAAAAATCTGATACGAGATTGGCCCAAAAATGAGAAGACTTGCTGTCACAGCAAGCAAAGAACAAGTATTCCAAATTCCCCTCTAAATGTGAACAATATGCAGCGTCTCCTGCTCATTCTGCTGCTGCAGTCAGCTCCTTTTCACAAGTCAACTCTCCTTTGTGCGTTATGTTGTTTTGCTCCTCTACTGTTTCTACTGAAATCAGTGAAACTATCATGGTGCCTTTAAGCCGCATACAACTTCGAACCATCACACTTAGGATGGCTCATTCAATTTAGAAAGCAATAACCACCTGGCAAATTGGGTATACAATCGCGCACTGGTTTTTATTATGTGCATAAATGAGCCCGTGGAAACGGGGTGCGGTGCGGTCGCAAGTCTGAATGCGCAAACGGCTTTCATGGACGACATCAAAACCATACGAGGGATTCATCATCTGGGGAGGGAAACTGCTTTCAGATGGCTAACAGGCCATTTACACACATGCGCACACACGCGCAAACAATGAAGATGTAGCCTACATAACCGAAACCATAAAGAAACACAAACAAACCACCTTACACAAACGCACTCCCGCTCTATCTGCCTTTCGTGTCTTTTACTTCTAAGCACAATGGGAAATTACCACCAGCCATTGGCCAAATGTTCATAAAATTCGATTAAGTCTATCTTCGCATCAACCAGCAGCGCCTTTGGTTTTTATACATTTGGAAGCCATTTAAAAATAAAATAGAATCCAGTTGTGTGGTAAAATAATGAAAGTAACTTGTGAATTTTGGAAAGCAAGAGCGATTACTGGGTATTTCCTGCAACGCGTCTGACCGCTCGAAAGCCAAACACAATAAGCCTATAAATCAATAGCCTTCTTGAAGTCCACAAACACAACACGCCACTAAACCCCTCGCAGATGTGTATCAGTAAGCAAGCTCTCTGTAATCTTGGCGTGACGAGGCGAGCGTCTCACTGAGGCTGACCACAAGAGGCTCTGGAGACGGGAGCGGTTCTTCACAGGATGTTTTCCACTAAGCATCAGCACTGAGATTTGTGGTTTCACCATAATGTGGACCTCAGCTCTCAGTGTTGCTACACAGCAGATGTTTCCTCTAGAGAACAGCTGTGGGAGGGTAAGAACTCTCTCGTAAGACCAAGTTTTGAATGGCTTTCAACCATCAGTCATAATACATTCATGAGTGTGAACAGCGAGGCTAGGGGGAAGAGGGTGGGGCTGGGAGGCAGTTTTCTTCATGTTCTGATGACACAGCAGATTTGGAAAGTTCACCAAATGGAGCCCTTCAAAGTGGTTGGATTTCAAAGTTTTTGCTTCTTATTAGATTTTCAAAACTTCTTCCAAGAGGAAGGAGAATGTACGGGGTAAGCAGGGAGGGAGAAATAAGGAGGCCCTCGAGGGATTTAAAAAGGTATTAAAAATCTCAAAGCAACACCTTTGGTGTCAATCAAGGAGCCGGTGGATGAAGAAACCAAGATATGCAGTTAAGTCTGGCGAGAACGCTCTTGACAAGGAGGCCGTCCGTGCAAAAAGTGTGCCCCAAAGCAATCCAATCAAACGCGCAACTTGCCGCAATCATTAAATGGAGATCTATGCTTCTAAGTCAACCCCATCAGCCTGCAAAGTTGCAGCTGACGCCCTGTACACACACAGAGCCCACAAAGACGCCCAGCCAACTCAACTGGCAATTATACGCCAGCGTCTCTCCACAGCTCATCTAGCAGTAACATCATGCCCTCGCCAAATCACTCTGCAGTCTCGGGGCTCCGACACATTCAGCCCACTGAGTTGTCGAACCTGCCAGGAAAGCCAGCGCAAAACGCACAAGGCCTACAACCGAGATAAACCTGCTTAGAATATACATGAAAAATTACACTGGATTTGAGCGTGCACAAAGGACGCCGTGATCCACATACTCCCACAAAACCCAGTAACACTGATGTAAAGCTGGGGTTCGGCGGCATTTTTCTTGACTGAGAATACAGCATAAAAATCCTTTCTTCTCCTTTAGCTTGCAATTTTAGATCTTGAGATATGCAGAAATACACTGGTTATTTTGATAGTTGCAATTGTATTTTTAATTCTTTGACTTGAGAATTTGTTGGACAACTCAAAGGAATCTTCTTTGAACTAGACGCAAAAGTAGACCCAGAAGCTGAGTCTTAAACTAATAAATGAAAAACGCCATCATGTAAATGTGATATAGGTCAGACAGAACACTGTGTGCCGACACTAACCAAGTTTTCATCCAGTAAAGAGTAGAGAATATCAGTCACAGCCAGAGCCCCTAATGAATCTCCACATCTGTCACAAGTCTAATTCAGACAGCCATGCCGACTGTACAGTGTTATGTTTAGAATAGAATTCCAATGTCTGTGGGCTTTCAGTGACCAATAAAATCCCAGAGTCAGGGGCATATGAAACACCAGCGGCTGACAGTCACATTAATAACCAAGAATGAATTATTCAAAAACGCTCAGGCTCTAATCCATCAAATAATATATTAAGCCGCTCCCTCTCAGCTCAATGGGGGCTGAAGCAGCAGACGGACACAGAAAAGCAACACATTAAAGGCAAAAAAGAAGAAAAAAAAAAACTAAACGAAAGCAAAACATGAAAATAGAATTTCCTGCACAGCGGCGACAAAGGCAGCCCGAGCGCATTGTAACATCAAACATCTTACTTTTCAAAAAATGAGGCTCGGAGCGAGGGGTGAGACGGAGAAACAAAAAAAGAGGGCGCGCAAGAAACTAACTCCACCGCTGCAATTAACAAAGGGAGCAGCACTCACTCAATGAATACACTGGGCGCATTGTGTATGAATCTGATATTCAGCAAGTGAGAGATAATCCTTTCTCTCCGTTCTTTTAATAGGAAGAGCTTAGAGAGGGGCCTCACAAAGGTTCACCATCTGTATCCCCCATGGCTGCTGGCAGCGTATAATCCACAGATCAACTGTACAAGGAAATTAGGGCCATAAAAACAGAGTGGGGCCTCCTTTCTTCTTCTCTCAATTCTTTTCAAACTGTTCGCTAGGAAGGAAGCGACGTGGCTTATCAGTGAAGAGGACCTGAGAGGGAAACGGGAGGGCAACAGGCGTGCAGAGTTTCTCTGAATAAGCAGAGGGAGAAAGTGCTTTCCAAAGACTCAAAGTGGGCAAGAGCAGCAGTACAGAAGGAGAGGGGAGAAAGAGAGAGAGAGAAGGGGGGAGAAGGTGGTACAGAGTGGGAGGTGCGCAGGCCAAAAGAGCCCAAATGAGAATGGCCCACTCCGGCAGAAGTTAATGACAGGGGATCAGAAAAGCAAGATTTCCATTCAACACTTTGAATTATTCAGGGTTGCAGGGCACCTATTTGCATTGCAGATGCCTTTGCTTTCCATTCCTCTACCGCTCTCCCTCCATTCATCCTCTCCCCAGCTCTTTCCCTTTCTTTCTCTCTCTCGCTCTTTCTCTCTCTCGAGCAGGAGAATGGCCCTGCCTCAGGGTTAGGAGATAGACACATTCTCAGCTCTGCGAGGAGAAAGCTTTGCCCATGCAAAGCAGGAGATTATCTGCCATTTCCAACACAGCCCAGGTTCAATGGTCACTGTGGCAGAGAAACAAATAAAACAGAGGTCAGAAAACACGCATAGTAAGCCGTTAAAGCTATCTGCCAGGGCCTTGGAAATATTATGAGCATGTCATACTCCATCATAGATTTCAAAGGGGGAGCGTATGGAAAGAGGGCCATTTGAATTCTATGCATGTGAACGCTGGAGGAAAGAAGTATGTTAAAAGGGAAAAATATCAAAAAAAACGATGGTAACTTCTGACAACAAGGCAGTGACACATCGGCAAGAGCATGTCTGTTGATGTGGTGCCTGCTGCTTTTGGGAAAGTGGTGGTTTGACGTCTCTGTCAGTCGCAGCGCCGAGCGAGAGAATGAAATGACAGCGCCCCTCGCACCATCCTGCAGCACGTGCGCACGACGATCCGAGCTAGTCTCGTGAGGAGACGGCGCTCCGTTCGTCGAGAGAGAGTCAGAGGGCTGCAGGGTGAAGACGGGGAAGGGGAGGGGAGAGGAGGGGGAGGAGAGGGGGGGATGACAGAGTGACAGCATGACTCATCATCTGTGTGGCGCATCTTTCACCTAATAACACCCAAACTCTAGATCACAGAGGGGGAACAGAGAGAGATGGAGGAACGCGAAGGGACATGAGAGTAAGTCTGAGACAGGAGAGGGCGGAGACAGAAAAGACTGCTCGACAACAAGGTCTTAAAGGAGGCGTTTGAGCTAAAAAAGCCGGAATGAAGATGACAAAAGGCGCGGTGGAAGATAAGAGGAAACATCAGACGGCATTCTCAATGCAAGTCACTTTGGATGTCTTGAGCTTGTGTGTACGTGATCACGTCGAGCCCGTTAGCATGTGTGTCTGCGGTGAGACGGAGGAAGGGGGAGGGGTTGATATTTTTGAGTTAGTAATCCAAAACCCATCACCACAGGGTGCTCTCTGACAGCAAGTTTTCTCACAGGTTCCTTTATAACAGGGTCCCTGTTTATTCATCACTTTTGCTGAGTTGAAATTTCAAACAGTGGAGATACAATGAGGAGCGTCCAGTGCCGTGGCCCTGCTGCCTTGCTCGGATGTGTGCAGCAATGAGGCGGTGACAGCCACGGGACGGAATAGATTACGACTTTGTCTCTGCCGATAATGAACCCGTCGCAAGTACGGGGGCCCCGGGGCCAACAGGGGGCCGTGGTGCCAGTCAGCACTTTCCCCGTCGCTCTCCGCGTGCTGCTGTTTCTGGTGCAGGGGGAGGGAGGGAGGCGAAGAAGATCTCTTTAAAGCCACCCATCGTCTGTATCTATCATCAGGGGAGCGCAGAGATGGCTGAACTGGTTCAATCAAGATGGTGATAAGATGAGGAAAGCTGCCGACTCTGCAGCTCTCCAGGAGTGAGGCTTAGCTCAGCCCATGGGGCTGGATGAAGAGAGGGAGACGGTCCCCACCGATAGATTTCTGTGCGTGTTTGTGTGTGGTTTCCAGCGCGGGGTCCTAATCACTGCACAAACTCTATCACTGAACTGCTAGCAGGATGAATAGCAAGCTTGTGTATGTGTTTGGTGTGGGGAAAGGAGAGCAGTGCTCTGGGGATTGCCTGTCCAGCCAGAGGTCAAACCACATCTCCTGAGATCAATAAAACTGTGTAATGTTTCCAAAGCCTAATGGGAGATCCACTGCGGCTATTTACACAGCTTAGCACACCTGAATTACACTAAGAACAGATTCGGTTTTATTCAAAGCACATGAAGTTAGAAGGTGAATTTAACACATTTATGCGTAAAAGCGTTTCCAATAAAAATGTGCGAAGTCCATCGAAGCAGCACTCCACTAAAACCGGAGTATTAAACCCCCTACTAATTTTTGTATTGCGTGTTTATAAGAGTGAGGAGACTGTATTTGTTTTCTGCATATGCAAATCTATCCTTTTAGGAATAGATTTGCATATTTAGTTCACTGCAAATGCATTTTTATTTAGTCCTCCAGCACAACGATCATCCTCGCTTCTAGCTCGGTCTCAAGGGAATCTCACCGATCAGAGCCTCAAAGCAGTTGGCCATGGCGTGTCGCAAGTCCGACTCCCGGCACAGATCCGGTCCGTGAGCGTAGAGCATGAAGCGATCCAGCTCCAGTTTCTGCAAAAGACAAACGCACACACACCTCTCAGTGGCAGACACCTGAAAAGGTAATAGCATTCGTATGGCACTACACATTTTCATAGGTTCTCGTAAAGAAAAATACCTAAAAACCCGAGGGAAAAGATAAAAAGATTGCCCGGCCTAGCTGGAAAATGTTTTACTCCATGGCACTGACAGATGTGCTCATGTGTTGTCCAGCTGTGGCGTGATGCGCTAAGCCAAAACAGGAGGAGAATGTTCACACATGTCCGTGCACGCACACAGAGACATGCGAGATAATCCCAAGATAAAATGTGAAATAGCACAGCGGTGACCTTCATTCTCTCTGAAAAGTAGCTCTTTCACTGGTAAACTACTTTATTCACAAGAACATACTGCGCCGCTTACAAAGTGTTTGCATCCCTCAAAATTCTCAACTTTTCTGCATAAAATTATTTAAAACATCAGTGGATTTTCTCACAAGTCCTAAAAGTAGAAAAATCAGAGTCCATCTAAACCATTTTGTTTAAAAAACAAAAAACAAAAAAAAACAGGGCTTTGTCAAGCTTTGATCGTGTGACCATGGTTTCTTTATGGAAGTGCATGATGGCACGGACAAAGGAGCTTAATTAATTAAGATCTCAAAAAAAAAGAGTTGCTGTTGCTCATCAGGCTGGAAAAGGTCACATAACCGTCTCTAAAGAGTTTGGAATCAACAAATCCACAGTCAGACAGATTGTGAACAAATGGAGGAGATTTAAAACGACGGTCACCCTACGCAGGAGTGGTCGACTAACAAAGGTCACTCCAAAAGCAAAACACATCATAGTCCGAGAGGTCACAGGGTAACTCTAAGCAGCTAAAGGCCTTTCTCACACTGATTAATGTTAACGTTCATGAATCCACCATCAGGAGAACACTGGATTGGATGAAACCAGCAGAATTATTTGGCTTAAATCCGAGGTTCGTGTCTGGAGACTGAACAACACCGTGTTCCAGCATGAGAACCTCTTCCGTGGGTTTCGTAATATCCTATTTGGGCCTGTTTTGCTGCGTCTGGGCCAGGACGGTCATCACTGATGGAACCAATGAATTCCGAACTATTCCAGCAAAATCTAAAAGAAAATGTCAGGACATCTGTCTGTGAGCTGAATCTTAAGAGAAACTGGGTCATGCAGCAAGACAACGACCTCAAGCACACAAGTTGTTGTACAAAAAAAAAAATGGTTAAATAAGAACAAAATGAAAGTTTTGGAATGGCCAAGTCAAGGTCCTGACCTTAATCCAATTAGGGACGTTGTGGAAGGACCTGAAGCACAGCGTCGCTTACAGGCATCTGTACCCCACAGTATTTTTCGAGCAAGCGGTTCATGTGAGGAAACCCCAACATTTCAGAACTGAAGATGTTGTTGGTTGGTTGGTTTCCTCACATGAACTCCTTGTTTAGAAATTCAGAGGGGTACAAATACTTTTAAGTGGCACCGTACACTATTACTTCAAATATGCACGACAGAGAAACAAGCTTTAAACTTCAACATCATACTGAAATCCCTATAATAAAACTTACAATTTGATAATTGCATTTTGCAAGTCAGTGATTTATACCAGCTAAATCCAGTACAGTGATGTGTATGCATTATTTTTTGTATGCAATACTATCTACTTGCATAATTTGCAGTTTTAAAACCACAACTACAAATTATTAAAGATTTGTAATTGTGGATTATAAAAGAGCTCTGTCCTTTTTTTTGATTCCACTTTCTTTTTCTTACATCTTGTGAGTTTTTCTAGTGACTAAACTCTGATTGAAATCTTATACACCTATACACCCTTGGTCATAAGCACCAGTCAGGTAAAAAAATACTGTTCATGGCATCTGCCAGTGAGTGGGATATATTAGAAAGCAAGTCAACATTATGTCTTCAGAGTGGATGTTAGAAGCAGAAAAATGGACAAGAGGAAGGATTTAAGAGATTTTGACAAAACAAAAAACTATGATGGATAGAGGACTTGGTCAGAGCGGAGTGTTCCTGGTGCAGTGGTCAGCACCTATCAAAAGTGGTCCAGGAAGAAAAAGAGCTAAACCAGCGACAGGTTTGAAGAAGCAGACCCCTGCCCACTGATGAAAGCGCCTAATGGTCTGATGGGTCATGACGTCATGTATGATCTGGGGCACCAGGGTGCTAGGAGAGCCCTATTTCTACTGCCAAGGGGATGGGTATTGTCTAGACAATGTTCAGGTGGTGGTATGCATCAATGTAACATCGACATAAATGCCAGGGCCAACATTTCCCGGAGGAAAATTACATCGTAATGAGATCATCAGAATTATTCACTACACCAGTTGGTGGTTTTAATGATCTCCGTTTCCAATCTTATGTTGTGGCTGATGGCTGTGTGTGTACAGATAAACTCGGTAGTAAAGGAGTTCGGCTAAACAGACGTGTGACGGTAGAGTTGGTTAACGTTTTGATTTGAAAGTAGGATTTGAGAATTAATACAGTCTGCATAGGCTGGATTTCATGTAAATAAGGTTTGTTATGTGTCGGTCAGTCAAACTTTTTACAACTGCTTCTCAGAGCCAAGCTAAAAGTAGCCCGAGTTGACTTTACTGGCAGAGCTCTACAGACGAATACGCAGCAAAAAACAGTCAGGGTGCTGTTTAATTACGGCTGATAACCGTTGGTGGTATCCCACCCCCCGTGATTGCACACACACAAATTAAATCACAATTCACAAATACTCCAACTCAGAGGGAACCCGTTCTGACTTTTAAGCCTTCCAAGTGAAGTGGCGGATTGCGCCGTCGCTCGCTAAAGATATTTTTTGGTAGATAATTGTGAGTGTTCTTGAGCAGACGGCTTTAGAGGAGCCTGGTAAACAACTTGGCAACGTTGAACACTGTATCACACTCACTTTACCGCGAGCGGCAAATTGAAACAAGCCAAACTACTACACAGCACTAATGCAGATTCGGGCGGCTGCATCTTTGTATTCAGCGGGGAGCAACATGAAAGATTGAAGTTTTTAATTGCTTTCTCCACATCACGGGGCGATTATTGTTGTGTTCTTTACAAACGTGCCAGTGAGTGCGTCTTGGCTCTGCAACGCTGCCAGCGAGAGAGAGAAAGAGGAAAGCAAGGGGGCCTAGCGATAACAGGAACTGGAGAGTGTTTCAGGAAGACCTCTAGGGGCCCACGGGGACCCCAGCTGCACTAGTCTAGTCCTCCAAAACAACAACCTTTTAACTCCAATTACAAACCTGATGGGGGGAGGGTGGAAAGGGAAAGGATGGCAGCAAGACAAAATTACTCTTTTCCCCTGTGTCCGCTTAGAAAGAAGCAAAGTCATAACAGGGAGGCAGAAAACAATAACGCTGTCTCAAACATGTTCTCCTGTCAGTTCGTACACCTTACATCGTTTTGGCCTGCAGAGGAAGGACTTGGTATGAGTTGGAGGAGGGGAGTTTACCTTGGCTAGCATGGCTAAGTGCTGGTTCTGCACGATGGCTGTTCTGTAGGTGGCGAGGCCGCCCTCCTCTAAGCTGGGAAACAGGTAGTACAGGTGGACACTGCGGACAGAGAGGCAAATTCAGATTAGACAAGACAAAAAAGAAGACCATCAAAAAAGACAAAGAAAATAAGCATGTCAAATGTCCCGTCCAAAACGGCTGAATATTTGTTTCATGCTTCATCGCGCATTTGCCAAATTCTTCGAGACCAACTGATGAATTTTCCAGGGACTTCCAGCCTACCCAGAACTGTGCTGGAACCACTGAAATGGCCAACGGACGCTTCAGTGGTTCCACAGCTGGGTTCCGGGCGAGCAGGTTCCATTTTCATTACGGTCCGGCGTCTCCCTAACCGCGGCGTGTCATTTGATTTCATTTGAATTAAAGCAGCCCATTTAATTCAGTCATTTCTAATCAATGGAAAGAGAGGAAAGCAGGTGGCGTTCTGTTTTCCAAATTCACGAGAAGTCTATTTGTCAGGGTATTGTGATCTTACTGTGAAAACAAGACACTTGGAATTAATAAAAACCACTTAGTGTAATGGAAAATAATTAGACCGGAGACACTTGCTTCGTAGCCAAAGTGTCAGTCACACCGACGGGCTGAGTGAGCGACAAACCATTCTTCGGATACAAAAAAAAACACTGCATCTGTACATCAAATGGGCATTAAGTGATACAAGAGAACTCTTTTCCTTCTGTAGCAATGATCCTTCAAAAAAAAAAAAAAAAAAAAAAAAAAAAAAAAAAATCAATATAAAATATCAAAGTTTGCCTTTTCAGGGATTTATTTTAAATAATTATTACCAATTTAATAACTTACCTGAATTTAAATAACTGCCTCTGATGAAATATTTACCTTTTAAGAAGAAGGGTCACAAATATTGCACAAGGACTGTTTTTTTTTACATCATCCGCTGACCCTTAAAAAAATAAAAAAATCCTGGCTCCCCTCTGTTCAGCATTAACTCTCCGTGTTGGGCCTATTCAAATGGGCAAAATATTCTGTTGGCTGGACAGCAGAGGCACAGATAGTCTCCAAGGGCAGTGCGCACTGGAGGTGCACGAGGCAGTTGGCTGGATCTGCTGTACCCATTTAACTGGACAAGAGGCTGATAAATAATTCAGAGGGCCAGAGCGTAGACCAAGCATGTCTTGTCAGACGCTAACAATCAAAGAAGGAAGGCAGAGGAGAGAGAGAGAGAGAGAGGGGGGAAGCAGGAGGGAAAGTGGCAAAACATGCCCAGCGATATCCAGGGAAACAGAGGCTAACCACCTTCTTTGTAACTCTCGCTGCAGAGGGAGCTGAAGCAGTGTCCTCTGAACCCCGGTGTCAGATCCTTTTAAGGTTTAATCCTGCTCCCGAATGTTCACTGTTGTGGAAGTGTTATCATTGAGGGTTACAAATTAAATTTTGGGTAGCAGAAGTTATGTTGTTGGGCAAATGGAAGTCTGATGGGAATCTCCTGCATGTATGTTTGCAAGGAGAGAAAAGAAAAGGCCCTGGTTTTCTGTTTGCTAGCAGTAATTTCCACTCAAATGGAGGAGAAGGCGGCGGCACCGTGAGTACGTAGGTGGGCAGCTACCTTGCTAGGTAGTGTGTGAGATTAATAATAGCTATATATAATTAGCGAAGTGCTTAGGTAAGTGCCGGGCAGCAAAGTCCGCACTCATCTGGGAGTCAATAACACAGTCAGCATTCCAGACAGCAATTCCAGACAGCTAATTGCAAGTTGTCATGGAGAATTTCAGGCTGTTAAAATAAGATTGGGTGGGGGGCGAGGGGTAAGAGTGGGAGGGAGAGATGGGGGGGGTTACATCCCACTTCCAATTACCAGTAAATCACTTTCTTGAATGAGTCCAAAGTATGGAGAAGAGTGTGGTTGTGACAGACCGGGTTAGAAGTAGACAACTAGAAAGGGGGAGAAATGGAGTGAGAGGGTGAGAAAAGGAACGAGGAGGGGGGGGGGAAGAGAAAGGCCGATAGTGTTGTAGTCGGCTTCAATTAGCGCTCGCGTCTATCAAAGATGCGCCGCTGCTTTCTCACCTAGTGAGGAACTCGACAACGGCATCACCCAGGAACTCCAGTCTCTCGTTGTGATTGATCCTGGGGGTGGAGAGGAGACGGGATGAGGGGAGGAGACGGGGTGTGAGGACAGTTGAGGCAGCGAGAAAGACAGGCTTCGTGCAAACACACACCCACTCCCTCGCTCACACAGCTGCACACCTGATCAGTGCTCTGAGAATAACAGCGGCTCACATTCAATAATAAGCAGTCGTTGCCCTTAAAATTAGCTCATTTCATTTCCCCTGAGAAATCCCTTCCTTTCACAGTTAAAGTTAATTTTCTTGTCAGCAGGCCTGCCGGGTGTATTAATCACAAGAATCATCCCTTTGATTGCTCCTGTGGTCAGTCATGGCGTGAGCAGATATGTGCCCGCGGGCAGCCTACCTGGAAGGGGAGGGGTCATCCTGCCCCAGACGAGACATGATGTTAATCAATGTGTTGATTCCTGAAAAAGAAAGAAAAATCCCCAGGGTGGAGGGGTTCAGGGGGCATAATAGATAGAGTGGTCATTTGACAAGAGAAATACACTAGAGAGGGAAGAAAGAGAGAAAACTGGATACAGAGACGTGATATAAAGAGTAGTGACCCACCTTTTTTCCTCATGTACATGTGGTGGACCTTCCTGTCTCCGTATTTGGGCTGGCGGATTCCGCAGTTGGACAGCGAGTTACGGGCGTGATCGGGATTCATGCCGAAGTTGAGGTGGTGACTGGGGTGAGTCATGGCCAGCTGAAAACGGGGAGAAAAGGACAGAAAAAAGCTAAGCAAAGCACCCATTTAACACTTTTTAAACCACATCACTGGTGTATAAGTTGGAGAAATGTTGTGTGGAAGTCCCCGGCTTGTATTTCCTGCACTCTGTTGGGGCCCTAGGCGAAGATTTCCACACTAGACTCGGTCACGGACAACAGAGCTGGACCATAGACGGTATAAAGATGGACGGCGGAACTGCTCCTCAAAAGTGAAGCCAAAGCAAGCAGAGCTCCCCCTCCTCCATGTTAGTAGATGGGGGCTCGGGCGAAAATGTCTTGCATTGTTTTTTTCATCTTTCCCCTTTCTTTCACTTCCAGAGGAACAACTTCTTTCCACTTTGACATGAGTGCTGTTGTCATACTAAACTCTTTAAAGAGTAATGCACATGAAATGTAACGGGACTGAGCGCGCAGAGTTGCATCATGCAAGGGTCCCTTAGCGACTGAAAACGCAGCACACTGCCACTGCTTTAGGTCAAAGTGTGTCGGTCCTCAGGGGCCCCCTCCTGGCCCGGGGCCCCCCGAGCTGTTGCCTGCCCTGCCTGTTGACAAGCTGCGAGTCTGCCTGTTGTAGCCATTTACTGGATGATGGCCCAGAAAATAAAGTGGAAACTGAGATTGCAGCAGTGACCCGTGCTGACACGAGCCTCGGTGCTGCTACAGCTTGTGTAGAGCATGTAAACACATCCAAAAGTATCAATAATATCTATCAAGCACTAGAAACCAGGACTTTATTGACATTTAAACAAAGCGGTGTCGTTGACTTGTCAACTACTTTAATAGTAGTGCAAGATACGGGTCCATTCAAAAGCAATGCCGTTCGAAATCTGGACTAAAATAATGGGAAAAAATGAATTCGTGCTTTGTAATGATCTCCTGGATTTAAAAATTCACAGTCACTTATCAAGAACAACTCCTTGCCTTGATGTCCTGTCAGCGTACCAAGTTATTATCCCTTCCCTTGAGGAAAGCAGAGTGAAACCAGTGAGCTACAAACCACTCCGTCTGAAAGCATCTTTGATTCGGCACCACAGATGGCCAAATGGTGCATAAAGCAAAGGCGGTTTGCCAATTCTGTAAACAGCAAATGCATTAGAGTAACATTTCCAAGACAACAAATCTGAGGTCACCTTTCAGTTTGTGTAACAGATAGACGTCAGGGCTGGAAAGTAGTTTGAGCAACACAAAGATACGGCGGGTGGCTTTCAAATGAATCTGTGCAAATTACGGGTTTCTTCTCATTCATGCAAACTTAAAAAGTGACAACTAGTAAAAAAAATAAATATATCGCAGACACTCATCTTGATTTGTGTGGCATTTTTGTCTGTCATTCCACCTCCTCACATCTGCTTTCCAACATTTATTGAAAGTAAAAGCCACAGATTTCCATTAGCACATCAGTACCTAATTTTCAGTGTCATCAAAAGTCTTTAGCATGCAAACAGTAAAGCCTCAAAGAGGTCTTTAGTTGTGCTGCGGCTGCCGCTTAAAAGGTACAGACACATCAAAGGACTGCGAGCAATGAAGGCTGACTGCGATGTCACCTCACGTCGTCTGTGTTTGGACCAAATAGTTGCACTTGAACATACAAACAGTACGGCCAGCGGCCACCTGACAAATACGTTCTCCTTCTGCCCAGCCAGAGAAATAACTCTTCTATTATTTGCTGAGAGGTTAGGAAGTTAGGAAGAGGTACAAACCGTCGTACAGAGCTGGCTTCTCCTGAATCATGCTGATCTGTTGGTCTACACTTCAGTATTTGAATGTTCAGATCTCACCAACCGACTAGTTCAGGCGCCATTTTAACATGCTGCATCGGCTAAAAAGCAGCCAACAGGGGTCCGACTAGCGGCAACGAAAGCTAGAGCCATAGATGCACACCGATGGACTGGCACTGGACAGCAGCTTACTGCTATGTGCTTGATGTGTGGTCCTAGCATTTTGTTCCCAGTCAAGGGCCAGTAGTGTACACAGTGAGCAGCAGAAGCCAAACTGAAAGTGTTTAAACATCAACAATGTGGCCTAACCCCGGGCCCAGAGAAAATCCTCCTATGAGCCTGAGCTGGTCCGTTTCCCCTTTAGGACTAAGACTGACTAATTGACTAATTACAAACAGAAACGCCGGTCAAGGAAAGTCAGTCTAATAACGTTGGATCAGCAACAAATGAGAGGAGGAGAGGGAGTTTAGGCGAGCTGGAGAGACAGAGAGAGCGTCCCTCTTCTTTGTCACGGTGAAAGTTGTTTGCATGAAAATTAATGACTTGAACCTGCTAACCTGTAAAGAGAGGCAAAAGTGGGAATTTAAAGGTAAAATCACCCTGAAGGAATCGCATTAGTCGACATTCAGCTTCGCCGGAAAAAAAGAGGACAAAAACTGCTGTGCCTAGAAAGACTGCTGTGGCTGAACATCTCAAAGTCGCTGAGGGAAGAAAATGGGAAAAGATAGGGCTCAGTAGGACATGTCAAGCCTTTATCAATCTTACATTAGGAGAATGTTAATCTCTTCTGTGTAAAAAAAAAAAAAAAAAGAAAAAAAAACTCCCAACTACTCTCCCCCCTGGGCTTGCTTTTCAAAATGCTTGTCTCCTTTCAGCCAACTTCAAATCAATTTCAAGCTCCAATGAGATATATATGTAAAACGTTAACAGAGAGGTTTCAATATTTATAGTTGCTCAAGAGGCCTTCAGCTTTGTAGTCTTCAACACAGAAATGACAAATTCAACAGCGACTGTATTTCTTTTTTTTTTTCTCCTGTGGTTAAGAGGAACAGCTTTTGGAGGGAGAAAAAAAAGCTTAGTTATTTGACATGACACAAGCATAAATCTAGCAACTCCCAGCACCGCGCCGACAGTTGGATACGAGAATATAAACAAAAACAACAACGAGCCCGTCTACTACCAATCTCACCTCCGACAATGTGCGATATCAGACACAAGTCAATGACTGCCTACTACACAGCCTGAACTACAGAGCCGGATACTCTATAGGAAACGTATCAAGTAAAACGCACCAGTTATTCTGTAAACACCGCAGGTGCCTGGCAGTCAAGGACAACATCCGAGAACAGTATCGGCTTTTGAGCCGAGTCTGCGGAGAGAATTGACGTGTGCAACTGCTCCCGTCAACGTAATGACTGCGTAAAGTATCAGCCGTGATTTGGATTTAGTGATCACTGCCTCAGCTGCTGCTCAACTGCCTTTGGCTAAACGGAAACAAACATCATTGCTCAGTGGAGAGCGGTGGACTTGACTGAAAGTGGAAGGGGGGAAAAAAAAGTGTATGTGCATGTGGGGAAACTGATGGGCGGACCGCCTGCTCAGGAAACACAACTCTACAATGTAATTACCCTGTAGAGCATTATTTAATATACCGTAGTCAATAAGTATTCAGGGGTGAAAAGAACACAATAGGATCACTTGATTTATTTAAATAATCTTCTGTTTACTTGTAATACTAAAGAAAAAAACGGCTTTTCATTGTTGTTTCATTTGTCTTTGAAGCTTAAAAACACAAGTCATGCTGGTGTATTTACCTATGCAATTTCATTAGCACCATCTAACAAAACAACTAGCTTAGCTAAGGGCTTTGCATATTTATGGAGATCTGAAAAAGCAGAAGATAGAAGAATATTTCCACAATGTCAAATTATCTGCTCTTTGTCGTTGTGTTCTTGTAACAATTAGACAAGACGTAGCTTCATTTATCGACGCAGTTGACGGCTAGGATGCTAGCAGTTCACTTAGGGTTGACTTACTGTGAGGTGTCATGATTAGTTAACTAGGGTCAGCTCACTAGACAGTTACTTAAAGACTTCCAACAGTTTAAAGTGATTTATGAATGGCCACACAAGAAGAGCGAGGGAAAACGGGGGTAAAGCCAGCAGTCGCAGAGAACTGGGAGATGGAATATTGTTTGGATGCCCCAATGAAATAACTAGCAGGGTGCTATTTGGTCCGTCCTGATCAGGCACCTCCCACACACGTTTGGATCAAAATATGAGGCCTGACTGACATTATGTTCGCCAAAAAGTATCCCAATTGCTATTTTGGGGCACGCAAACACATATATTAGATCATTTTATTTAGTGTCTAGGTAAACGGTTAAGCGGAACTCTTTGGGATTTTCGCTTTAGGTGCAAGACATACCATATAAAAAAATAAAAATGGATTTGATTTCAGTCGGTTTAAGCAGCACATTCTTTCAGGTAGTGTATCCCGCAAAACACTCTTTGTTGGCTCTCGGCTCTTTACACAAAGTAGCAGAAAGCTCAGAGAGCGTTCCAACCTTGGCTCCTTTCTCACCTGCGTGCAGCTGGCCAATCACAGCGTGAAGTGGGTGTGGATGTCGGATTGATTTACAGAAAGTTCCAGAAACGGTTTGACACAGCCCTCCCACAATCCAACATCGGGAATGCGTGGGAGGAGACGGTTTTCCATCCAACAAGCAGTTCTGATTAACTATAGAGGCAGCATTACAGTTGTCTCATCTTCTGGCTTTGGAGATGCCACATGGAAACTGCAAGAACTGTGACGGATCAGCTTGGGCTGCTTCCGTTTTCTGCTACAAGCTTCTGATAATGGGAGAGATTGGTGATAGTGGCAACATGGAGGATGCTGGAAAAAGTGATGTACTGATACCTTTTACTAATACAGACCGAAAACCTGCTCGCTGCAATCACTGTTGTATATCAAAGCGCCTCAAAGAGTACAAACAACAAGCACGCAGGACGCAATCAAAGTGAACCATTCCACTGCTGTTCTTTATCAGTCCAGATTAGTATACATTGATCAGGCATAACATTATGACCACTTTCCTAATACTGTGTAGGTCTCTCTTGTGCCTCCAATACAGTTGTGAGAATGGACATGGGCCTTCTGAGGGTGTCCTGTGGTGTTTGGCAACTGAATGCCGTTAGTGGGGGCCTTTGGGTCCTATGGGTTGAGGGGACTGCATCCTGCTGGGATCAAGGGGTTTCATTGCTATGTGGTGGGTGGGGGTGCTTGGTCTGGTCTAGGTGGGTGGTACATGTCTAAATAACATCCACATGAATGCCAGGTCCAAAAGTTTTCTAGCAGAAAACTGATTTGTTATTAGATGGTCAATGTTATTTACTTCACCTGTCAGGGGTTTTAATGTTGTGGCTGATCAGTGTATATATTCATCTTGTGTTGTGATAGTTACATCAACCAGTGGAATTCCCTTAACTATGAAATGGGGCTGTCAGTAGTTTCAAATATTTCATTACAATCAATGCCATGATTTCCATAGTTAATGCAAATTAATCGCACCTTTTTAAAAATCTGTTTCAAGTCTACCTGGAAGGGATATTTTCATGTTTGTATTAGTGCAATCAGCATCTCAGCTGCACAGAAATCTCCCTGAGTAGTTCATAACTCAGTTCACATCGACAGTGAATCCAAATAACTTAGATCTTGTGGAGAGAAGCATCTGGCAGGGCTTTGAAGTCTTTAACAAGTTTAGCTTGGCTTCTTTGGGGATTTTTGACGGTTTCGCTCTGCCACCCTACAGGGCGTATTACTGACCTCTGTAGGGTATAATTATTTACTAATTTATTTACTACAACCACACTTCAGATTCTGCTTGCTTTCCACTGCGCTTCCTGATTCCCCAAACTACAGGCGAGGTAGTAATAGTAATAATAATAAAACGTAAAAAATGTGTGTATTTGTGAATTGGAATTGATCTTGTGATTTTGCTTTAACAGGTTATGAACAAGATATTCAATTTGACAGAACTACTATAAATCTAAAACAATAAGATGTGGCTTCTGTAAACGGGTCAGAAAAATGTTGGGGTCAGTGCAGGCATCACAAAACCACCTAGTTCATGTGTGCCACAACCACATGGAGTTTAATAATTAATATTATATATTACCAGTATCCAGTATATGGTATAAAAGGCTAAAATAACCATGTAGGTAATACGTAGCGTTAATATTTCTCTTACGTACCAAAAACCCCCCTGATATTCTGTCAGAAACAAAAGCAATATTCAAAGCCTGTGAAATGGTATTCAGGTCGGAAGCAGATGGACGCCTCAATCACATGGGTGGGAACCCATTGCCATGAATAACAAAACAAATAAAATACCCCGGTACACACAGTCATAGTCGTATTCATGGGGGCACGCAAACAAAAGCATGCAATATCTGAGCCGGGACCGAGGACTTGTACAGTTCAATTATTGAGATCCTCTGTGATGCCTCTCATTCTGTCAGCATGGGTCAAAAGTGAGGAACGGGGATGAAGCAACAGGGGGTGGCAGGATTATGAGGGTCTGGTGGATGTGGGGATGCGGGAGCATGTGGCGACCATGAACACACGTCTCTCCAAAACTCGCCCCCCCCCCTTACTTTTGAATGTTAAATGTTTAACAGGGAGGCTCTCAGAAGAGAAGCTTCAAAGGGCCATGGCTCCGCTGCAGCCAGGCGGGGGGAAGCGCCAAGTGTAGAGGTTCCCGCTCTCGGGCTGGGTTTTTATCAGCTGCCTCATGCCAGGATCATATTGTCATTCCCTACGGCAATAACAGGTACTCTGCTGCAAGGAGAATCAAATGCAATCCTCATGGGTTTGCAGACTGAGTACATTACCAACATATGTTCTCCCTTCAGTTTTGACTCACAGATGTGCTTTTATTAAACATTACAGAGAACGAGCTGGAAACAAGCACTGATCCTGTACGGACCCATCCAACTCTCTGGTTTCCCAGATGATCAAGTGCTTTCAACTCTGATGAAAAAAGGAAAATAAGTTCTCATCAATTTAATGGAAATCCAGCTCATTATACTCGATAGCTAGAAATTCAGGTTCATCTGTCCCAAACCAAGACCGACAACCAACGCAATGATTCTCTCTGTAGAGGTACCCACACCAGTCTTCATCAAGACATGTGAAATTAACTTCAAGGTATTCAAAAGAAAATATGATTTATGAGGGTATCCAGTTATACATTTCAGATATTGAAACACCTTTTTATGAAGCACTCATGTCTTTGTTTGGGATCTCAGTTGTTACACTAATACAGTGCAATAATATTCAGGAGTTTTTCTTCCAGAGCCGGCGCTGTGCATAGAGATGAGCCCATCTGCAGTATGTCACACTGGTATCAGTCTACTTCCCAGAGGAAAAGTATATAGCTTGGCACCTCATGGAAGATAGCAAGTCGGATTCACATCAGGATGTCATGGCAATAAAAAACATCAAAAAAATATTCATAAAAACCTCTCAAACTATCCGTAAAACATAAGCCGCTGATCCATATGTTCGAAACGCTTATTGCTTTCCTCTAGCTTAATATTCTACTTTTATATAACATCTCCAGCCCCAGCTACGGTAGCGATTTATTGGCAAAAGACACCTTTCAAGCCTCGGGCGCACTGGAAAGACAGACTCTTCCGTGCAGACTGCGTTATCACAGGGGCCGTACCGCTGTTTGAAAAAATGTTTCACGCGTACACACGCGACAAATTAATTCAGAGCACACAAACCTTCTATCAAAGTACAATTCACTTGTAAATCCAATCAAAGAGTGGTACCAGATTCTCTCATGTTAAATGAGTAGACGAGAAACATTTATCTCATTAAACGTGATCATCCCATCAGAGCGGAGGCAAATGAGAAGTGATGGCAGATCTGAAATGTGTTTTGACTGGGAGAGGTTTGTTTGAGCGAGCGCCGTTGCACTCCTGCAGCCGCTCTTTTGAAATCCATCCGGGTAGAAAGTGTGTGTGCACTGTGGGACAATAACCACTGCTGTGTGTGTGTGTGTGTGTGTGGTAGATGAGGAAGGTGCTGTGAGCCCAACATTGATGGCTCCCTACTTGGGTCATTTCAGTCCCTGTAGAGCTGAACTGCTGACAGCCATTGCTTTGAACACACACAGAAACCCACACACACACACACAACAAACAATGTCATGGTATTAACACCTCAGTGGACAGAAGTGTGATGCAGACAGACAGGTAACACACACTGCAGAGGCCTGTATGTGAGCTGTTATGTCACTGTGATTGTTTTTCTTTTGTTTGTCTTCTTTGGAAGATGGAGGAATTGAAATAGAAAGAGGGGAGGGACAGATCCATTAACTTCTCCCCAAGAGGAGCTCGAAATGGGCGTCTCTGCGATGAAAGGGGCCGCAGCTTGTCAGCCGCCGGCTGGCCTCGCAGCAAGTCGGTGTTTCCTTTTCAGCACTCATAATGACAGGTCGTCATTAAGCAGACAACAAAAAATGGCCAATGATTGGTCGATATGAGCGGACTCACGCGCATAAATGCACTCGGAGCAGAGCCATGCACTCACTCACACACACACACAGAGCCTTGAGAGAATCTTAATGCATCCTTACCCTTTTTAACTATGTATAGGCTACAACGCATTGATTTCTAATGTATCAGGTTATGACAGCTCTTCAATATTGCTGGAGGCAGCCATGGGGCTTACACCGAGAGCACGCAGCTTGAGGCTGCGGACCTGACAGGGGAGAGCTGGCATTACGGAGGAGGCTGTTGTTGTCCTGACTACTGTCACTGCAACTCACAGCAGAGCCGGGCTGCTTGCTGCACAGATATGACTCAGGCCAGTGTGTGTGCTACCTTAGTTGACTCCTGAGCCTATGTTTCCACCTGAACTACCCCTGCAGAGGTGGATTGGGCACAATAATGAGGGAAATGCTGCCTCCCTGGATCTCTGTGCATAACAAGCTCCTGCACGGAATATTTACTTTTCCCCCTATCAGGCTATCCATCCACTACACCGTGCACAGCCTAAAAGAACTGCGAGGATTTGCCTATCTTGTTAGTTATCAACTATGCCAGCTTTTAAAATAATACAGCTTTGGATACGCCTTCAGTTGTCGCATCACCGTGCAAGTAAGCTGTTGTGACTGTGTCTCACCTGAAGGAGGCAGCGCTCCTTGAAGACGTAGCCAATGAGTTTATCCAGGTGCATCAGACACTGGTGGTACCGGATGTGATGGGTGAGGACGGGCAGCATCATGGCGTGCTGTGGAGGACAGAGAGAATTGGTAAGAGGGGCGAGAGGGAAGAGAGAACGGGAAGGCAAAAAAAAAAATTGGAAATTTTCACGAAACAGGATGAAGGCAGAGAATACGAATCGTGCCTTATATGAAAGAAGAGTGAGGGGAACGTGTTTTGAGAGACGGCGCGATGAAGAGAGGGTGAAAAAGAACGGGAGAGGGCTGATCGTAGGGAACGGGGAGAGAGAAATCAATCAACCAGTCATTATTTATTAAGTGGCGCTCTGCAACAGAGAGATGAAATAATCAAAAACCCAATTGCTGCACTGTGAGAGGGAATGACACAGAGGAGGGAAATTCACATTTGGACAGGAGAGTCGAATCGAAGCCCATTCTGACATGTTGACACACTTACATTGGAACAAACACTGACAGCCGCCTCTGACCCTCACATATTAAAAGAAAAAGTTTGAGTGCAACAAAGTGGGGGAAAAAAGTGAAGGGCGGTGGGGGCGGATGAGAAGTGAGTGAAGTGTGAATAGCAGCGAGGCGATGTGACACAGAAAGCGAGGCTGGAAGAGAAAACAGTCAGCGGTCACCAAATGACTCGGACGGTCTGCAGAGGCAATCTACAGAATCATTAGTGGAGGCTTATCAAGTTGGCCCCTCGGAGTGGCTGAGGAAGTGTAGCAAAGGCTGGTGTACACACATTAACCCCGTGCCACCACATGAGAGAGAAGGGAGCCACGCATGTTTTAATTAGTGCTACTGGGGAGGGTGAGCCCGAAGCCCGTCGGCTACAAGTAGTGCTGCCACGTAGCCCTGGGGCCATCACAGGGGCCGTGGTGACACAGTCCCCAGGCCTTGTTAAGCAGCCAATTAAACAAAGCCAGGCCCTGGTCGTGTCTATAGCACCTGACCTGTTCTGATGACTGCCTGAGTGACTGAGTGTGTGTGTGTGTGTGTGCAGAAAGGCGGGGTGGGGGCTTGTTAGAGTTGATGCTCCGGTAATTAAAAGGTGTGAAAATTTCTAATTTACTGTCACGGATGACGTTTGGGTATTTTAGACACCACTGAGCCTGAGGTTTTCTTTTCTCACTCGGCTAAGCTATTGCAAGCACGTCGTTTAAACTGCTACGTGATTTAATAGAAATTCTAATTTTGTATAGATTTAATCGCAATGATTTAGATCTAAAGGAACAATGTGCTAATCAGCTTTTGCTTGAAAGATTATTTCATCGCATGCCGTGATATCTCACATATTCATACATTATGTCAGCCTACAGACCTGTTAATGTTACTATGGTCACAGTTTTCTCCATCCGTGCTCCTGTTCCTTCTTATAACGGTAACTTTAAGAGGACACTATTCACGCACTAAGCTTTTCTGCAATTAATATGTTCTACAGACGCTCTATCCATTCATTTTAAGTGTCATAACTCTGGCTTGTATCATGTATTACCTGGTATTAATGTAAGTATTGATTATTGAACTTAATACACTTGCACAGTGCACATCTGATCCAAGGGCATACAAGTAAGATTAGGGGAGGGGAGGGAATTTTGTTTAATTTAGTTTGGATCGGGTGATATTACATGATCACGATTAGATTCTGGGAATTTCAGGCTGTATGTTTTACACTAAGGTTTGGATTTTAATTAACGAGACACGAATAATAAAAGTGAACTGCTGTGTCTGGCAGAGCAGAAATGTCACTGTAAGGCAACACATACTAAGTGTTAAAGAAATTCTCACTTGCACGAGAGATTTAATCTTTTTGCACATGTGCCACTAATACTGTCGAGATTTGCTGCATGCTCTGACTTATGTGATATATAAGTAGACGGATTAACTGCCTGGCCAAAAAAAAGTCGCCACCTGGATCTGAAACTACTAAGACTGCAACAAGAACTGTCCAACGCATTATTAAAAACTGGAAGGATAGTGGGGAACCATCGTCTTCGAGGAAGAAATGTGGTCAGAAAAAAATCCTGATTGATCGTGACCGGCGATCGCTTAAACCTTTGGTGAAATCAAATGGAAGAAAAACAACAGTAGAACTCAGGGCTATGTTTAATAGTGAAAGTAAGAACATGTCCACACGTACAATGTGAAGGGAACTCAAGGGATTGGGACTGAACAGCTGTGTAGCCTTAAGAAAACCACTAATCAGTGAGGCTAACCGGGAAAAAAGGCTTCAATTTGCTAGGGGGCATACAGATTGGACTCTGGAGCAATGGAAGAAGGTCATGTGGTCTGATGAGTCCAGATTTACCCTGTTCCAGAGTGATGGGGGCATCAGGCTAAGAAGAGAGGCAGATGAAGTGATGCTCCCATCATGCCTAGTGTCTACTGTACAAGCCTGTGGGGGCAGTGCCATGATCTGGGGTTGCTGCAGTTGGTCAGGTCTAGGTTCAGCAACACGCTGTGCCCAAAGAATGAGGTCATCTGACTACCTGAATATACTGAATGAGCAGGTTATTCCATCAATGGATTTTTTCTTCCCAATGGCACAGCCATATTCCAAGATGACAATGTCAGGATTCATGGGGCTCAAATTGTGAAAGAGTGGTTCAGGGAGCATGAGACATCATTTTCACACATGGATTGGTCACCAGAGTCCAGACCTTAACCCCGCTGAGACTCTATGGGATGGGCTTTGCACAGTGGTCAGACTCTCCCATCATCAATACAAAATCTTGGTGTAAAATGAATGCAACACTGGATGAAAATAAATCTTGTGACATTGTAGAAGCTTATCGAAACAGTGCCACAGTGAATGCGTGCTGTAATGAAAGCTAAAGGTGGTCCAACAAGTATTTTAGAGTGTGTGACATTTATCTTTTGGTGGTGACTTTTTCTTGGCCAGGCAGTGTATATACAATAAGTAATATTAAATAAATTCATGGAATGGAATAAAGACACTATTTGTCGTAGAAGAAAAAAAAACATGCTTTTCTGTTGAAATGTTTTAGACTGACTGGCCTTAACACAGATGTGATAGGTGACAAAATAAGGCAGAGAAAATAAGTAGTGAATAAAGAAATAAACAACTGTAAAATGAATGTAAAAGAAACAAAACAGCAATGAATAAATAAATCCCATCCCTGCCTCCAATGTGTAGCCTGGACCTTGACAGAACGTTTGGAGTGAAACAACCTTGGTGTAGCCGAGCGTTGTCAGTAACAAGGGGTTGATATTGTTAGGAGAGATAAAAAAAAAAAAAAAAAAAAAAGCTTTTACGATGAAGAAAGTTGGGTCAGTTTTGCCGTTATCTCTCGTCCGTGTCACATGTTGTGCAGACCGTACTACCGCAGTTTGAACTGAAATTATTCATGAAGCAATTAGCCGTAGCAGTACAGCTTGAAGTAAATATAATTGGACGGCAATTATGGATCGGATCTTTCCTTGCTGGACCTTGCTGTAAGAGAGGTCCGGACTGCGAGGCTAGAACTTGCTGTCATTCCTCTCCAAATGTGAGCAGGAGTTATCAGCTGTAGGCTATCTTCACTGCATGAGGATGTGCTCATAGGAGAAGACCTGCAATGCTGATGCCAATTATTTCCAGGGTACAAGGCAAAAAAAAGAAATAAATATTGGAATAGACAATAAATAAAAGTATAATAAAGCAGAGCACTCTGGTCTAATTCATTACACTGAGAAACCCTTGAACACATGCAGCGCTGCATGTTTCACTGGGCACAGCATTACGCGCTTACACATTCAGGGTTATGGTTCAAGTCTCATTAGGGCTGCCCGTGCTAAATTGCTGTTGAACACGCCGTTCCACTTCCCTGAAATCTTGATATCATAAAAATTCTAATGAAATTTTCAGCTAAAAAGTGAATGAAGTGTTAATGATGTTGCACATAAACGAACCGGCAGGTCCGAGACGCTACTTAATGATAGGTGCGGTTGCCGCAGCTTTTGACAGTTGAATGGAGAAGTGACGCAACGTGTGGAAAGATCAGAGGTTTCTGACTGCAGCGGACACGTGTCCGTCTGAGCGGAGCCGCCGCTGTGTGCGTGTACGTGTGATTTTAAAGGAGTTCCACGGCACAGTTCTTCTCATTGGACACAATGTCAGTCATAGTAAAAACATGAGAGAGATGGATGTTTACAAGGAAGCAATTTTGGTAATAATTAACTAACTGTGGAAATACTACAACGAGTTTTACAAAAGCTGAGCTCAGACTGGAGGAGTTTTAACAGCAGGTTGCGTCACATACTTAAAGAGAATCTTAAGATATTCTTCTCTCTAATCTTGAATGTGCACGCGCTATAAGATCCATAAACAAAAGCACAACACAAACACAGATCAGGAGGCACTGAATGCACCACCTCACATGACCTCACAATGAAGAAAACCAAACTAGGTACATAAACAAAGCCGGGACTTTGCTTGAACTTTAATGCCCAGATAAAATAAAAGGATTTGGCTAAATGAGTGGAGAACGGCTGGCAGATCGGTATCAATATGAGGCGTTCGTTCTTTGGAGACAACTGTCCGTTAATATCTGTCTGAATGTTTACTGTTGTTTGATACCATCACAAGTCTGTCTCCTCGTAGACTCGTTTCTCTTGTTGTTATTTTTAAAGTACTGAAGTAACGGCCCAGATTTTGAAATAAAATACGAAACACGTTTGATCTTAATCGACCCAGATGAGTCTGCAAGCGGTTGGCGAGGTTTAAAAACAGATCGGTAAACTCTCATATTACCAGATAATCCGCGTCGAGTGTCAGTACCTCCTCTGACTGTCAGGAGGAGTGAATCTGGGGATAAATTTCGCCCGAACCCCTGCAGTCTGAGCGCAGGATAAGGCAGAACTAGTCATTCAGTATAACCATTGAAGTTAGAAGGCACCTAACTTGGACCAGCTCGCATTCAGTTTTAAAACCGATTTTAATGTTTTATTGACAACTTGACGGATGCTCATGGTCGGGCTGCTGTTTGGATTTCTCAAACTCTTGACCCCACAGATCCTCAAATTCAGTCGGTGGGCCGTCTGTGACTCTTCAAAGTCTTTCCTGATAGTCACTTCAACTTTTTAAAGTAATTTATGAATAAAGATATTCAACACTCCAGCTGTGAGGATGGATGTGAGGATTTGTGGCTCTGTACTCGTGCGAATGTCTGAATTTGAGACATTATTTTAACTCGTGATGGATTTTTTATTTATTTATTATTTTCTTCTGGATGGATTTTAGAATGAATTTTAAAAAGTGAGCAGTCGATAGTAAAATGTTGCACAGTGATTGCATCTGTGCCAGTGTGTGTTTGTAAACCTGCGCATCCATGTACATTTGAATGTTTCATGTCCGTGCGTTACGCGCTGCATGTGCCACTGTTAAAGGGGTGTTACCTGACAGACGTCGGAGCGGATGCCAGTCTTCCAGAAGCCCTGACTGCTGAGCTCCACCGTCACCTCACGGCGCATAGTGTTCTTCTGTCGGATCTTCTGAAGGGCTTCCTGCCAAACAACCAGACAGTCAATTATTGATCCACTGGAGCACAGCCTAAGGGGACAGCTCCCATCCTACAAAACTCCACCCCGTCTTCACCCCCTCCCTTTTTTCCCTCCCAACAACAGTCACGCTGGCACATGCAATAGAGTGAAAGCTCTATGGTGTGACACACATACAGTAGAGCAGCGGACAGCAGCAACAGGGGAAGTGACAGCTCTTCTAGTTCTGGCTAATTGAGGCGCTGCATTGGGTCAAATATGGCTGTGGGGAGTGGTGGTGGTGCTCCTGGGTGTAGGAAGGCTGAGGCTTCAGTCGCATCCAGGCACCTGCCTGCCCATTAGGCCCACCACAACAGAGCCTAGAGGCACCTCCATCGGCAGCAGCAGGAATCATTACAGACACACAAACACATCAGCCGTACAGCTTCAGCAGAGAGAGGGGGGGGGTTAAGTCTGACACAGGAGGGCCCTACAAATAACAGCCAAGATTGAAAATGTATCGACAGACAGCACCGCCTAAATGTGTACGAGAGTGCGTGCGTTTCATTCGACTCAGGCGCCACCGACTTCATCTGAGTTCGCCGCGATCTGCCTAAAATGGAACACCAGGAATTTTTTGACTCAGAGGAAATAAGAACAACAAAGGCATGAATAAATAATGCCATCCTACTTTGAACTGCGCATCAAAGTGAACACGCTCGCTCCGACGCGCAGCGCACGCACGCGCAACCACACACAACAACTCCGTCCGTCGATAGCCAGCCACTGTAAGCAGTAATAATGGAGAAGTGCGAATGATATGTAAATACTTTATTATGCAGGGCTTTCTGCGGGGGTCAGGGAATGGACGGAAGCGCAGAAAGTAAATAATTAACTGGAGACGGGAGGTAGGGAGACTAACTTTGTGCTGGTCAAACAGACAAGTCACAGCACTTTTGACTTTTATCATCACATCCTTCTGCAGAGAGGAGTGTTTGTGTTTTGGCTCAGGCTGAGGTCGAACACCAAAGACGCAGTCTGAAATCCAGTGGCAAGTGCTCATCTGCTGCGTGTGTGTGTGCGCGTCCTCCATTTGTTTACTTGTGCTTTTGCAGGTTCATTTTAAGGCCTTCAGCTTATTCTCATCACATTGCTCACAATGTGTATGCGATGTAAAGCTGGAGGATTAAAGCCCCGGCAGCTGTAGGTTGCCCAGCACACGATTTCTCAAAAGATTTCCATAAAGATTTGATTTTCAATAGATAAATATTATTGTTATTGGACTCTTTCCTCAACTTTTCACATGCAATCAAAGACAACCTCTCCTTTAGCATTATTTTGTGCAAAGCAGAATACATTACTAGCCTGCTGTGCCATCTATATTTCATAACATCTTGATTTTCAGCATCAATTTTTCTTCTTTTGCCCAACATACAAGTGTTATTTTCACCTTTATCTCTGCATTTTGCTAGTAGGAAGCATATATAAATTGATAAAACTTATAGATCAAATATATAGAAGTTCTTTTGAAGGACGAGGCTGCAGTAGCAAAATGAAGTGAAGCTTAAAATGCTGGAATATACTGAGAAGAAAAAGTGTGTTAGGTCCTTGCGAGGCCCAATTGAAGCCTGGGCTTGGAAACGGTGGAAATTCTATCAGTGGAATGAGTTGAAATTTTTTCAAAGATGCTCCTGGTACAGTACAGCTCGGAGAAGCTCGGCCAAATCTGAGAAGAAGAATCAGAGCAAATCCCCAAGTCCACATATGTTGAGCTGATGGAAAAGGCTCCGAGCCGAATTCACTGCCAAAGCACTGATTTAGGGCTGAAAACGGATTCAAATTAGAAATATGAGATAATAAGGTAACATATTTCCATGAGGAAAAAACATCTTCTAACATGTTTTTAACATACGTTTACGTTTTTCTTCTTAATTCATAACCCCAAATCATTCAACCACATGGGCATTTAATGACAATAATATAAAACAATGCTTTAATTTATCCCCCAGGCTTGGCTAAGGGTATCGCACAAAATCCGTCTGTGCAACACACACAGACAGCCTGCAACTCCCTCAGTGCCGCACCATCTCTGCCCATACACACCCCTCTGCGTTCCCAGTGTGAGATCTAGAAATGGGTGCAGAGGAGTGCGCACTGTTGTGAGGGCCAGTTTCCGTCAGGGTGCACACCTCCGGTCTCCATGGAGCCCTCTGGACTACAGCTCCGAGTGCAAAGGAATCACGGAGACAGCCCGAGATGCCCAGCTGTGCCGTGAACACCTCTGACAGGGCGAATCTTAATGGTAGAAAACACCGAATCAGGCGAACACTCGTTTAGTCTTCCACTGAAAGACCATTTACGGAGGAGGTTTCGGCGTTCCCTCTGGCATTAAGTAAGTAGCGATGCCACACTGCCGCTGCGATGAAGAGACGCTGACATGGCTAATGCTTCTGGTGGAGTCTGACGGACCCAGTGTGAGTGTGCATGTGTTTGGGTCCACTAATTGCTCCGGTGAAGGTTGACAGTAGGATTGTCAGGGCCTGTTAGCTAGAGAGCCATGCCAAACTACCTGGGAAACAAGCTAATTGAGCTCCGAGTCCTTGCTCATTATTGGTTCGGAGTGAATCAAAGGAAGAGACTTGGATGTGTAGCACACTCGAAGCTGTATCTACCGCAGAGACGCAAAAAAGACACAGCGCGGCTCCTTCTCGGCTCCTCCGGGCCACACACAGCCCCGCTGCCCCGCGATTCCCCGTGGCTATGCGGTCATTACTGCACCAAATCTAAACCTTTTCCATTCTCGCTCCCTAGTGGTGGTTTGACCTTCACACTCGGCTCAGGAGAGCAGTTACTGCCATTTCATTCTGAGCTGTAAATTCATTTAAATTATGCATTAAAGGATAGGCGCTCGTTTTTCATGTCTGTCATAAAACAACAGTCAGTCAGGTGCTCAGATAATACAGTGAGTTGTCCGACTCAGGCTGCTGATGCCTCACTGCCTTCGGGTAAGCTTGCACTTCAGCACAGGACATGTGAAATTCTTGAGGATGCGATCTGCTGATGGCGGGTAAAAACATTTATAATCATCCTATCATCCCGAATGCAATGTTATAATTTTTCTCTGTTGTGTGGGGGAAAAAAAACAACATTAAATAAAAATCTCCAGCAGCAGTGGAATCAGTGTGCACAGCAGGAATAATAGCAACAGTGGTAATTTTCTAAAAAATTTTTAGCGGCAACTTTCATTTCTGCAGGAATAAAAAATATTTTAGCTGAAAGCCTGTTGTGCTACATCCACAAACAACAAGGTGAGGTGCCAACTTGGTTAAAACAAGAGCAAGGAAGAGAAAGGAAGCAGAAAAATCTATAGTTTTCATCAACCCACCTCTCTCTGCGTCAGCTTCTGCTTGTCGATCTGCTTGACCTTGGGGCTGTTGGCCAGCAGGTGGCGTAGTTTCACATAGCTCTTCCACAGCTTCTGGTACCTGCCGACGGTAAATAAGGAGGTGTCATGCTGACAGGAGTCCATCGCCCCCATCACTCTCCTCCTTCGCAAACAACACATCAATATTTCATGTGCAGCTTGCCTGATATTAAACATAATTTAACACTTGCCCGCGGCCATTATTGCATTAGCTTGCTTGTGTGCGAGGGCCGCGGACACAGAAGAACCTCTGTGTTTTCACACCCCTACTGTTTGGAGTGTGAGCAGAGGTTCACGCGCGCTCTGACTGACGATTTGCCGTCCGCCTTAGTTTGTTTGCTGGTTGGTTAAAAATAAAAAGCGTCAGGAGCAGCCCTAACACATGACTCGAGAGCCGTCTCGCAACCTCCTCGTCCTCATTTTCTATTAAACCTCATTGTCTTCGCCGTCATTTGCATGTGAAAAGAGGCAGGGAGTTATCGGCAAGGTGACATGTAGCCACCATACTAACCACCACCTCCTCCATCTCTCCCCCCGTCCCCCCTCTCGCTCTCTCTCTCTCTTTTCAATCAGACCTCCTGATTGATGCACTGAGGGCCGAGTGTGACCGTTCTGCTCCCATTCAGGGGACTTTCTCCTCATTTACCCAGAGTTATTCAATTATGATTGGTGGGATGGAGGGGTAAGGTGGTGGGGCTTTGGGGAGAGGACGGTGCACTGACGGAGAGAAAGGCAGAGAGGCATAAAGAGAGGCAGAAGGAGAGAGAGGGAGGCGGAAGAAAGGAAGGAAGAGGAGGGACGTGGGGGTGTACTGCGGAATAGAAGAATTATAGAGCTTTAATAGCGGGGACTTCATTAGAGACTGAGACGAGGGAATGAGACGGCTTTACCGCCCCGATTATCAGCTCACCACCACCTCCGCACTGAGGCAGCTGGAGCGGACGAGAGACAGAGAGAAGGAGAAAGAGCGAGCGAGACAGAAGGAGAGAAGAGAGAGAGAAAGTCTATCCAGCCTGGGAGGCCCCCTCGTCCCCAATCCGCTCCAATGACCTTTCCACAGATCCGCTGTGTGCTCTCGGGGTAGCAGTGCCGCGGCTCTCGCCATTCTCTGCACATGCTTTCATTAGCATATGCTGCCTCTTTCTTTCTCTTTACCACCCCTCCCCAACCTCTCCTCCTCCTCCTCCTCCTCCTTCGTCCTCCCGTATCTCCAGCCCTTTTCAGGCATGGAACATTGCTGGCTTCATCTATCTGTTAAAGTAATGGCTTTCTTGCATTTCTACGTGGGTCTCAGTTACTAAGTTCAGTAATGGCTCAGACATGATAAGAACATCGTGGATAGAGCGGCATTACGCGCGGCATTTGGCAAACGTGGCACAAAACGGAGCTTAAAGCAGCAAAACATAACTGTGTGCTGGAAAATACTGACATCAAACTGATGCTGCGGCTAAACAACTGGTAAACTGTGAATATGAGAGACGCTCCCAGCGGCTTGTCACAGTTTTAGAGATCCTTTCCATTTACTAGACAACAAGTTTTTGTACAGAACTATGAAAAGTGAATTCAGATACTGTACATTTTATACTCTAATGCCAATTTCACACCTGTCCATCAGAAATGCTGCACTTGAAAATACCTCAAAGTCTACAACCAATGTCCAGCAGCTACATACGGAACATAACGCTTCACACCAACAGGTGGCAGTAGTCTGTATTCCTCATTCAAAAGGGAAAACAGGAAGAGCTAACATTAGCTGGGAGGCTAGGAAGAGCTATAAAACCGGGCTCTCCTAAATCATGCGGACCAGTTTCTATACACTTTATTAGTTCTGGATGATCGTGTCATGAGAATATTAGTGCATTTAAAAGTTCGACTGACAGGTTTTCCGACAAAGGCCCGACTAGTAGCTTAGACCACAGTGCCACAGACTGCTCGATGTCGGCAAATGCCCGACTGCCGGCTCCTCAACAATGCAGCTTGTATTGTGAACGCAGCACTAAAGCTGGCTAATTCACATAATTCCAGTTTCTTTTTACAATAAAACAATATTTAAAAGGAAATTAATTTAAGATCTTGGTTGAGAACGGTTCAACTTTATAAAATGTCCAATGACGCACAGGAGACACCACCCGACAGCTGCCAATTACATTAACCGCCTTCTTTTTTTCATCAAATGGAAGCGCATACAGTTGTTCTTCCACAGTACTACCGAGGAAGAGAACTACTGTTGAATTCTCTCCAATATGAAGGTAAACAGTGATGAAATATTTAAAAATAATTCAAGAGTGGCAATGTCAGAAGAGAAAAAAAAAAAAATGGCCCAATCACAGCTCAGTATGTAAATGATGTGCTCGGCTTCAGGCTCATGAGTGACAAGAGACTTTGCCACCCTGAATCCATATGTCACTGAGGCGTGAACGCAACAGCATTCAATTCAAATTCGGGAAGTGTTACAGTTATTCAATGAGACCGATATGTAAAACTGACAGCACATTTAAGAGCATGTCTAAAAAGGGGTTTTATCTCCTCGGTTACAGATATTCGTCTTTTGCTTTTCTGCAAACCACTCGCATCCCTTTCTTTATCTTTCCCTCCCTCTGTGATTCTATCACATCTCTCTCATGTTTCATCTCTTCAACTTCCACTCCTGCTCCCTTCCCTTTACATTCCCTGACCTCTGACATGTCATCATTCTTGCCTCAGTGGTCGTGACCGAGCTCGAGTGGCAGCCCTGAACACGAGTGTGTCCGCAGCGGGCGAAGGGAGGTGAAGGGAAGAAGACAACCCAGCTCCTCCAGTCTCCCGAGTTAATATATGCCGCTGCTGTGTCCGAGGCTCCCTCTCTGTGGCATTCCTGCCGCCGCAATCAACACCGACTCCTGCCCTCGCTACACGCATCATTAGCAGTGGTAGGAAATCCTTTCCGCGGGTCTCTTACTACTCATTTCTGCATCAGCTAATGATGTCCCAGTCCATCCATAAATTTGTCGTTGTCTGCCGCTTTGAGAAGTTTGACATGGCAGCAGGGTGCACAGGGATGAAAGAGCTCAGCGGACAGCAGCTTAAATGTAACGGCAGGGGAGATGGTACATTAGTAGAAGGGAAGAAGCAAGCTAGTCCTGCCTAAATGGATCTCCTAATGATCATCCTCTTGTTTGCGTCTTCATCACCGCTATTTGCCTTCACCTCCTCCCAACTGTTGTGACTCAGATCACATATTTGAGTAAAAATAAAAAAATCCACAGGTTTATATTTAGACACAGAGCGCATGAACCAAGTTGTGTGCCAACTTTTGATTGGCGCTTGGCATTGTTGCTCTTTGAACACCGCGATAACCGCTCTTTGAACACCTCAGAGGTGGCGGATCACGTGATCCAACGTGCTGCTTTTTGTTAATTATGCAGCAGCACAGTACAGTATTCCCTGCTGCCCCCCCTGTGCTGTGTGTATGCTACATTGCTATTTGCGAGACATAAACCGCAGCAGCTCCCACCGCCGAGGCGCCCGCCGGAAACCTGGGACCCGTGACGGCGCATGTGAAAATGTCACGCCAAACTCGTTTTCTCATCCCTCCATCCGTCTAGGCCCCTTCCCCTTCGACGTACGCCACTCTCATCCTCCCCCTCTTCGCGAGACACGAGCTGTTCTGCCGTCACGGTGTCCTGGGAGAGCGGCGGTGAATAAGGAGCGGTGGGAACGAGGGAGACGGTACACAGCGGGTGGGGATAGAGCTGTATGGGTGGTTGATATTTATGTTTCTCTGTATGCCCAAGTGCATGTGTGATTGTGCGTGTGTGTGTGATCTTACTGAGGGTCTCCGGCGTAGCTCAGCTGAGCAGGCCTGATCCCGAAATGAACGATGATGGGGAAGGTGATGACGTCTGGGTTGAACTGCTCCCTGTCCAGTTGGTCGATGCGCACCGAGCTCGGTTTCTACGGAGGAAAGAAGTCAGCAGAGTGAGTCATGTAACAGTACAAACCTATTTATATAGCTACAAGGCAGCCATCATTCAATCACCTGCTACCAGTCTGTGATATAACAAATAATCCACAGCACAAGGGTCATCTGTCAGAGGAACGTAATGAGGCCCAGATTCTCCTTGTAGTGGGAGAACAACAATGATAAAGTGGTGTCAGGGATGGCGAGCCAACTTCTGACGCCCTTATCGGAGGAGATTGACAAGCAACATGTCCTCAGCTGACTCCCAAATCACAGTTAGCCTGTCAGGCGTTTTGCGAGATCAGAGGAAGGGGCTGTAGTATAAGGCATGCTGATCTGCGCGGCAGATGGCTCGAGGCTCGGGCTCACCTTGACATTAGCCGCGTTCGCTCGTCGCCGCCTGCATACAAACTTTGATTCGAGCGCGAGAGGTCACGAGCCAGCTTCGACTCTGCCTTCAGAGCAACGTGATCAGGTCGGATCGGCTCGATGATTGCCCTGTTTACAATCCCCCACAAACACATTGTAAAGGCTGATTCACATATGCAAGGCCGCGTAGCATCCGCCGCGTCTTCACCTACGATTTAACGCGCCATAACTAATTGAAGGTTAAAGGCATTTGCGGCCTCGTACTGCAGAGCCCTTCCACTGTGTGAAATAATCACCCACGAGTGCGCCATGTTTGATTGGCATCGGGCTCTTTTGGGCGTGTGACCTTGACGTTCACCGTGGCAGATGAGATTACAAAATAAGCACATGTACGGACTGAGCTGGGCCTCCTCGCACTGAAAGAACAGCTACTGCTTGGTTTTTGACTTCCACGCTTGCAACAACATCCTTGATTCACCAAATCTGGGATTACAAATACTCAGATCTGTCTGATAAGTGGTTAGTTTTTTTAATTCGTTTATATAAAAATGAACTGTAAAAAAGGAGCAAGGCGTGCATTGTCGACCACTGCCCTCAGACAGGTCTATTTTCCCCAAACAAGCTCCATCTATGACCTTTTTAATGGTCTTTGTTTGACTGGCAGTCTAATCTTTAACTTGAGTCTAGGGATAGGAGACTATTAAACACCCACTCTCTGGAAACTCTGACAGCAACAATTCAGTCCTGCCAGGAACAGTCGTTGACTCAATAACTCACCCACACCAAAGGTTACACAATCATATTCGCTCTTCATATGCAACCTTTTAGCTAGCTATGACATCTTCACCTTTACCCAGACACAATTACTGTACATCCTTTAAAATACGGGCCAGACAAGAAGGTTAACCAACTTCATCGTGACATAAAAGCTTTCGGCCCGAACAGTGTCGATGACAACAAACGTCCTTGGGGATAATAGGTGAGGCCGCCGGTGTCACAGGCCAACAGGAACAGCCTTACTCCTACAGTGTCGGGGGCTGGCGGGGCGGGGAAGGGGGGGGCGACAAACGTCCTTGAAACGTCAGACACAGCCACCTCTGGTCGTAACGGAGAAGCGGAGGCCTCACCATGCCCGGGTTTGTGACGATCATGCCCTTGCACTCCTCCGCATATTTCTGCCACTCCAGCTCCTCCCACTGCAGCATGTCTGCAATCTCCTCCTCGGGGACCAGGGGCTTGCTGCTGCGTAGCAGGTAGAGCAGCACCTGATGCATCGACAGCACCTCCTTCCCGCCATCTAAGATAATTTATGAACAGGAACGAGAAAAAAAAAATTATATTTGAATGAACAGAAGCATGGAAAGTACCCTGAAAAGAAACAGAGTTCACCAGATATCCACAGTTAATTGAAATAAACGCAAAACCTACGGTTTGTGGAATGAAACCGACGCCTTTCACAAGGCTGACTATTTCACCAATCAGAATGCAGAGTGTGGACATTGCATTCTACCGCTGTTGAAAATCCTTGGAGCAAAATCACAAAGGAGAAAATCTCTGTTTTTATATAAGCACCTCATCCGCCTCACCTCTGCAAACTCGTTTTTTTTTATTACACACTGTGAAAATGTTCCCATGCACCACTATCACATTGTTGAGGAAAAAGCACGGGTGCACTGACACAAGGTCGGATGGCAAGCAATACGTGAAGGCACATAATGACACGCCTGTAATAGCATTCCAATCTGTATTACAAATTCTGAAATACGCAGAGGGACGCACGCAAATGCATGCGCGGAGAAATCCGGGCCCGAGGACAAGCTTGTAATCAACCGGGTCAAATAGAGGCAGTTTAATGGACACTCTGGCAAAATTGATTGACCTCCATTTACCAGTGTTCAGATGACCAGACACACAAAAATCCACTGCTCTCTCCCAGTCAGGGATGCACTAAAACAAATGCACACGCTGTAACTTTAACACACACACCCACCCTCATCATGCTCTCAGTGTAACTCCCTGCTTCTTCTCACTCTCCGTCTCTTTACAGATCAAATCAGAAACATTGGATTTTTCTGTTTGTGCTTTTGTAAAAGAGGCAGATAAGTGTTTGTAGCTGACTAAATTGGGAGAGCTAGGAGAGAAATTGTTTTTTTGGTTTTTTTTGTGATGGAAAGAAGGTAGGTGGCACGGCTGTCATAACAAACACCGCAGTAATATCACAGTGCAGCAGCACCATCATGTGTATCAAAGATGAACGCCACGCCGAGCAGCTGAGGCGCTCATTCGACCGAGGACACGCCACAACTATCGGCATCAGTGAGTGCAGAAATGCTCAGAGCAGATGTTGCTACAGACACGCGGCTCCTTTTTCCCTTTTATGTAGCGTGACAGGATGCGAGAAGTGAGGACCACCAGAGGGAGACAGATGACAAAAGAAAGCAGGACAGGTTGTGTGTAGGTTGTTTAGAGTCCTACCGGGTAAGAATCTGACAAAACGGGGCATGAAGTGAAACTGCTGGCATCCAGAGGACTCGTTCTCAGGATCAGGACCTGGAAGAAAGACATTTTGGTGTTTTTTTTATTATTATTTCAAGCAGAACACAATATTTAATGCTGTAACTCTAACATGCTTTTCACACAAGAGTGCGAGTGTAAATTTATAATGATTTGGCGATAAAGCGAGGAGGACACAAATGGACCTTTTTTTATGACAAGTGACAAATATTTTCATGTATTTTGGGGCTAAATTCAGCGCTCCGATTGGCTGTGCAGCTTAGCGAATCAGCGCACAAGAAAAGAAACCGATGTGGCAAAAAATAAGAAAACAGTTCATTTTAAATCCTCATCTTATCTGAATGTTTAAATACATAAATATGTTCACAACAACATGATCATCCAGAATGAAAAAATTGGAGACCGACTGATCGGCATGAGTCAGGAGAGACCAGCTCTGTACGACGGTTTAGGGGGGCTGTGGAATAGTGGTTAGAGGAGCAGCTCAGGGATATGTCCATGGCTGAGGTGACTCAAGCAAGCCAAGCACATAAAAATTAAATTAAAATGCTCCCTGGACACCTTGTAAGGCTGCCTGCTTCTTGAAATGTTCAACTGGATGAATTCCTTTTATGTGTGTACCTATACACACGTAAATAAAGTTGATTTGCTATCTCCTGGCCTATCTCTTCCCGTTTCCCCTTTTGATTACAGACTACTGCCACCTATTGGTGTGGAGAGTCATTTATTTTCACATGGAGAGTGAAAATAGCTGCTGGTAACAAAGGAACGACTATGACGTTGCCTCACGCCGCCCGTGTCTGGACCTTGGCCACTTGAACACACTGCTACAAACACAAAGAGCTTCAAAGCGTCACACAGAGCTGCACTCTCCTGAATCACCCTCATCTGTTGGTCTGCAGTTTATTCATTCTAGATGATCATGCTGTGAAAATGTCTGAATGTTCAGAATAGATAGAGATGCAAAATGAGAGGAGCCTCCTGTGTGTCCTTTAACTTTCCTGTGCGCTGGTTTTCTAAGCTGCTAACCAGAGAGATCTCTCACCAATTCATTTTTCTGCTGATGCACAGAGCTGGATTGGCTAAAAAAAACAGCGACAGGGCTCCAACTAGCTCCAACCGTGCAGCTCACACAGGAAAAGCTAGGGTTACGGGCGCCCACCAAGAGCCCAAAATGGGAAAGCGGCCGACTGTCAGTTTGGTGTGTCATGACCCTAAAAGACTGATCGAGCAAATAACCAACAAGAAACAGCCACGAGTAGATACACGTGTATTTGTGGCTTGAGGTTACGCTTCTTTACATTACAGTTTTTCTGTATAAACTGTGAAAAAATAAAGAATAACATTCATTCAAGGTCTTGCTTCATTTCTGTTGCTTCTCATTTTGACACGTTTCACTGTCAAAGCTGATGTCGCACTGCGCGAACACGACAGAGCCCGGTAGGACTGTTTGCAATTTGTGAGCAACAATCATTTATGAAGCTGTGTGAAGCTGCCACTGCCTGCCATATGCGTGTAATGTCTGTAAAACGGACAAAAGTCCAGGGAGGTGTACCTTTCAGGTTCCAGTCGTAAAGCTCCAGAATATCCTGGAACAAGTAGGTGGCAAACAGCTCCAGGCCCCGGACACAGTAGTTCTGAACACAACAGTGAGCAAGAGAGAGAGAGAAAGTGTTTGATAGCAGCAGTATGTGAGAATACAGTACAAGCATGCCACCACAAAGAGTACCTTAATGTAGATATGACTGATAAGTAAATCCAGTTCTCCGACTTTATCACATAAGCCGCCTTATCGATACAATCAACCTCAGCGGGTCAAAATTGAGCTTTCTTCCCTTCTTCTAAAGGGATTAGCACCTTCGCTCACCCAAGCACCGAGGGTGCGAGGGTTACACGTGGCTCAGCCGTGCTCAGGCTCAGCCGCTTGAGATAAAAACAAAAGGGGTGAGAAAGGGGAGAAAAAGAGCTGGAGATAAAGTGGGGTTTTACTGACCTCCGGTGTCATCTCCTCTATGAAGTGAATGGTGTAATCTATGTTGAAGCGGATCACACGGCACAATGGAATCTGCGATGATGAAAGGGAGAGAGGACGTGGAGAAGAAAGGACAGACCGACTCATTACCATGGCGTTAGGCAGAGGTTACAGCTTTTCAAGGAAACTCGTTAAAAGCTCGTTTTTTTTTTTTTATTTCTGTGGAGCCAGCTCGCCGTCGAGTGCTTGCACGGAAAATGAGTAAAAACATGGTAAATTTAAAAACCTGGGCATGTGCAAACACTCCTGCAAATGACATGCCTCCGCACACACGGGCCTGCACCTGACTCTTGAAAATTAAGTAACTCAAATCTTCCTAAATAGATAAGCCTGCCCCTCTGTGTTTAATCTCCCTAGTTACACGGTCTTTGTTGTCGGAGCGCGGGGGTCCATTTTAAAAGATTAACCTGGGAGCCACGTTCACTCTTGCCCATCCCAGCGGCTAACTAGCAGGGGGCTAATATCGCCATGCTCCGAGGTTCCTAATCCCCGCGCTGCCATGAAGCTTTTACCCCGGCTTTTAACAAGGGCCGCTTAAATTATCCAGTTCAAATCACGCCTAATCCTCTGGGCTCTTTTCATGCTGGACGGATATTGACCAAGTACTCTATTATTCAAACACGAGGGAGAAAACACACAGGCAGACACAAGCACACGCATATATATCAGGACACAAATATATTCACACAATTTTTTTTTTTTTCTTATTTTTTTTTTGGCGGAGGTTTGGTGATCCCCTGTCGATTTTTAGCTCCTTTTAAACTTCCTCTCTGGGATAAAAGTCGGGGCCCGGCTCGAATAGCTACAGAAAGAGAGGTCCTTTTAAGTCGCGACATCTCTAATGCTTGACAGTTACTGATGGGCCTTCAAAAGGGAGGGAGAGGACTCCGCGACAAGGTCAGCCAACTGAGAGGGGAGCACTTTGTCCAAGCAACAAAGGAGCCGACCCCGAGCCAAAAGCCGATTTGAAGTTATTTTTGAGGAGAGTGGAGCTAAAGGAGGAGGAGGAGGAGGGAGGGGGGGATTTTTCACTCTGACATAAATGATGTTCATTGCCAGGCACGTAGGAGGAGGACGGTGTTCTATAAGGGGCCAATGAAGACTTTTTTGAGTGCAGCTGGTCTATGTACATTACATATGGGGAGGTAATAAAACTGATCTTCTTTACATAGGAGACCTTCACCCATGAGGCAGAGGAGAAAATACAATTCACGGTAGATGTATGCGGAATACCTGGACATGAATAAATACATATTAATGTGAATATTTAATTATATGTACACGCATGGAAAAAAGCATTAAAACTCTACAGAAACTAATTTTGTTTTATTTTAATTAAATCACTGCACCCTCTCAGAGATTAATGAATTCTTTTAAACTCATGATGCAACTATTATCTGTACATAGTGATGGACAAACCCTCCATGAGGTCACCCGTGGGTTCCCGTGAAGAGCAGTTTTGAAGCTCAGTGTTGTGGCACCACACCGGTTTAAGCAAAGGATCTGCTGTGTTAAAACTTATGTGTCAGCATCAGTTATTACGCCACTAGTCGATGGCTAGTCAGCGTTGTTGAGTTTCTGTTTGTACTTCAAACAGAGACGCTGAAGCTCAAGCCAAACTTTAGTGTTAGGGTTTACAAGATGACCTATTCCAGGTAAAGAGAGTGTTTCTGACATTCAGGGAGCCAGCTTTCTGTTCGGTTTTCACTTTAAGGAGACACGTAACTGTAAAAATTAATGGTGTGCAAGAGCGATGTAAAAGACTCTAACTCTTAAAATTTTCCTGAAGGTCGACAAGCACTAGTGTTGAGATGTTACCACGTCCAATAATCCAGCAGTCTTAATCACTGTTTAATATTTAGGTTTATCCATAATGTGTCTATCAGAGGAGCTTTTAATCTTGGCTTGTTTTATGCCTTTGAGTATGAAATAATTTCCTCAAAGTGAAACTGTGAGCATCCTCAGTCAGATTGTTTTGTTTGTGAGGTTTAATGTGACACTCGCAAATAAAACAGAGAAAGCTCAGTGTGGCACTCCAAAAATAAAACTTAAAGGGAACTGTTGACTCCAAGCAAGCGAATAAATAACGTAAAATATAAAAAAAACAAAAACATGAGCCTAAAAGAGAAAAATGACGGTAAAGTGACACGCACCGTTTACCGTTAAAACATAACAAAACAAACAAACACCTGATTCTACGTTGGGGGAACATTCACGGCTTATTGGCTGCACCGCTAACATTTCAAAGAAGGCTTACGTTAGTGAGAGGCGTGTGGGAGAAAAGAGAGAAGCCTTCAAACAGGTACTCGTGGTCATCGTACTCGATCACAGTCGGCCTGTCGGTCTGGAACAGAAAACAGCAGGAGCAGTCAAACACACACACACACACACACACACACACACAGTTCAACGTAATGTAGCTTCGTGCTGTGAATGTAAACACAGCTGCCACTGTCATGACACTGCTTAAAACACGCAGTAAAATATCTTTAAAGGTTATCAACACTCTTAAGGGCTCGACTTTAAGATTGTTAAGGTATTGTGTATATAATAGTACTAGCATTAGAGATTTACTGTATAATGTTATGCATAGTGAGATGTCTGTGAGTGCCTCTTCTTTCATTTTCAGGGTCCTGACGAAAGAGACAAAGTCGTACCAGGAAGTTGGTGGGAGGAGACACGGTGATCCTGTAGTGGAACAGTTTCCCTGCGTTGTTGTTCATTGGACGGCACTGTTTCACGGGCTGGAAAGGAAGCACAAGATAAATGGTCACACTTAATGGACAGACTATAAAGTCTAAGTGTCAAAGGCTTTTAGGGCTTTAACTCGTGACTGTTTCTTTTTTTTTAAAGTTACTTTTCGGTCTTTTTGTGTCTTTATTGGAAAGTTGTAAGTGAAGAGAGAGACACAAAGTAAAAGGTAAAGAGAGAGAGAGAGGGGGTGGCATGCAGGAAAAGTTGCAGGTGGGAATCGAACCGGTGCAACTGTGGAGAGGGCTATAGCTTCAGTTTAAGAGACTAAAGACTCAACAATTAGTTCATCAGCCCTTTACGTTTATTTTCTCACAGACGTTGATTATCCGATAGAAAATAACTTTAAAATAATATTAACATGTAAAAGGCGATGCCATAGGTTAACACACTCATTTAGGATTCAGTGGGCAATCTGTAACTTTCATCAGTGCATGAAAATAACGGCGACAACCCAAAATGTGTTGGAGGTGGGAGTTAACATTACAAAACAAAGAAAAGCAAATCAGATACGAAAGTATCTGAGAAGAAAGTGTTCTTCCAGATGTAATATTGTCATCTGGTTCTTTGCGACGATACAATCTGACTTACAGTCCCTTCACCGGGATAGAAAACGGCCTCTGCATTGAGAATACATTTAGGCCGACTAGAATAATACCCGTGCCCCTGTGCCGGCACGACTTCAAGGTTATAAAAGGGTGATTTATTCACGCCGTGTCATACCTCCTCCCCTGGGTAGATGCTGTGGCGGATCCCTGTACGTCTGGCCTTGGCACTGCACTTACACAGGGGACCATCATTCATCTGGACAGAAAGAAAATACGTAAATCAGACACGGCCGCTTCGCTCGCCATGTACAACACAGGGTCCACTCAACATTTTACATCTCTAAACTGCAGGCTCCTGACCTTAACTTCTCTACTGAAGTTTGAAGTTTTGAGCTCAGTGTCGGAGCAATATTTCTATATGTATAGACTCTGTAGAAAACTCCCATAGGGGTTGGCCACAAGGGGTGAGACTCCTTGTGGCCAACCCCTACGGGAGTTTTGTTTGGAAAATAATGTGGAATAGTCAACAGCAAATCATTTTTTTTTCACCCTGCTGATGTGTGCCAATTTAAAGTAGTTGGAGAAAGTCACAGTTTGTTGCAAATCTGTTGACGTTTAAGACTGTTAAGATACATAATGGCAGTTCACAACCAAAAGTTGCCCATGCTGTCATAAAATAGACATGTGTAGTTCACACAGATCTAAATGGTATTTTAATATCTGTACTACAAACTGATTTCTAACGTTATAGTCGTGGTATGGTATGTTTTGTTTGTTTCTTTCAGTTCATTTTCAGCACAAAACAGTTCCTTTTAGGATCATATCTTGGCTGAGTGCATAAGGTTAGTTGAAAAATTCCTCAAATATGCGAGTGTAATGGTTAAATTAAAGGTGCTGGTATAGTCTTATAGATATTTTTGTTAAAGCTGAGGAATTCTGAATAAATTCTTGAATTCAAGGGTGTTCAAATGGAGCAATTCTTTTCGACACTTGTCAGAAACGTTTGAAACTGCTGTAAAAAGAAAGAACAATCCATCTAAACCCCTCCTTTGTTAAGACGGACCGACCTGTCCAGGGTCGTTGTACCACAGCTCTTCGTGCAGCCGGTCAGGGTGAGCTTTCTTTCTCTTGATCTCGGCGATGACATCAAAAACCTCTGAGTCAGAGCTGCTGGAGCAGGTGCTTCCTTCGCCGTCTGACTCACAGTCTGACTCACTGCTGCTGTCGTCTGAAATCAAAGCGCCACAAGGACCTTAATCATGGGAGCGTTATAGTGCTGACGACTAGAACCCAGCGCGGTGAGCCGGGGCTGGTCGAGCGGTTAAGTTGCCCTGCTCAGCTGTATTACACAACATAAAGTCTCAAACTGTCAGAAAGGTTTCAAAGTGCGTGCTCTCCGCCTCTTCCAGCTCCTGCAGGGGAATAACAACCCACACGATGCCGATGATACAGCAAAGTTTCAGATCTCTCGCCTAATTAGAACACACTTAATGTTAAATTTATTGTTCAAATGCTTCATGCCAAATGCAGCCGCAAATGCAGATGTGAGATTTAAAGAACAGAGCTGTTGCCAGAGCAGAGCATCTGGCGCCCTATCGTTTCCCCCTAACCGAAAAGAAACCTCACACTAAACTGAGGATTATAATTACCATTCAGCTGAACGGTTTGTGGCTCTCAGCTAAGCAAAGCCTTCCATTTTTATCAGCGTTTTAACTCGAGCACTTGGTTGTGAAGTCGGTGCCCAGAGCAAGATATTTAGCAAATTAGATCTCCCTGAGTGAGATTTATATTATTGCAGCACTGAAATAGACAATCAGGCAGACAGCCCTGCAGATAGCATCATGAACACTTAACTTAATCTCTGCCGCACCGCGACGCCGCTGAGAAGACGGCACGTTTTTATGCATGTCAATAACAGAAGGGTGTCAACAGATGTATTAAATGTTGACTGTTATTTGCAAACACGGCAACGAGCGCGAGCAGGTTTTAATTAAGGGAGTCTATCGCTCAGTGCCGCAGGTGAATAAAACATGTGGGCTGTGAGGTTAAAAAAAAACAAAGTTAATGTATTAAAAACAATGATGCACAAGCACACAATAAAGAGCATTCAAATGACACTGATGTTCAATATTATACCCAACTAGTTATACTTTGCATCGGACCTGGATCCTCGTCCAGTTTGGTCTTGGGTGGCTCCCATTTCGGTCGAGCATCCTTGGCTCGCTCCTGTCTCCGTCCCAGCTCTTCCTCAAAGCGCTCGTACAGGTTCCTCAGTTTACTCGTCCCCACAACTGTAGAGTCTCCCTGAAATGAACCAGTTCAGAAATAACCAACTATCCGAGACAGAGTTTTTCCTATTTCAAGGCTGAATGACAGTAGTGTCCAGATGATGTTTTAAAAATAGTTTTGTATTTCATTAAATAGAACATAGAGAAAACAGGGAGTGAGGGCGGAGTGTTATCAGGCACTAGAGAAGCACTAATATAGTACAACCCTATAGTATGGAGCAGTGGTCTTCAAAGTGGAGGCCGCTAGGGGGCGCTAGGGGGGCGCCTCAGACAATTGGAGTAAGATAAGAAAACAAAACTGCAAAAATAAAATAAAAATATAATCTAATTATTTGTAACCATATTATAAAATATTGGCCAACTAAAATCAGAAAATATGAGGCAGCACTTATGCTTAACAAATGTAATAGTTATTGAATAGTGAATAAAAGTAAGAAAAAACATTCTAAACGTTGATGCTTCTTTACATATTTTGGTCTTGGCATGGAAAAGTTTGGGAACCCCTGGTATAGAGAACTCACATGTCTAGGGTCTAGATGTGCACCACGCAAATAAAAACCTACACTTTCCACTTGTCATTTAGAACTTGGATGACTGGTAAAACTTCGAAAATGAAGACAAATGGACTTGTTTGAGTCCAGGTTTTAGAAACAAATAACCCTAGATGGACTCCAATCAGGGGGCTGTGAGATTACATGATCAGTGTCTCAAACCCAGAGCATCACATGTATGTGCGCTTTTTTAATAAAAGTGGAAGCCTTTATTTTTTAAAATAGCTCCATAAGTCATTCTGTTAACGGATATAATAATGCCAGCGTGAGGTTTTCTAATTATGTCACTGAAAAACGAAAGTCATCAGTTGGTGAATATGGTGAGTGAAGTGTAGTTAATGCACCACAAGTGTGGTTAACCGCACCACTAAGACCTGAAATCTCTGCTCCAGTGCACCCCTCTGCAACAGCTACAGTCACTGAGATTCAATGCCAGCATCCTGGCTGTCACGGCAGAAAAGGCCTGATTGCTAAATCTCTTCTTGGAGGAGGTAAAGGGATAAAGTTGGGTTTCATCTCGACATTTACCATCACTTTAGCTTTACTGAAGGGCAGTTCAGGTGCCTGCCAGAATGTGTAATTCGTGGGAAGAAAGTGGCTGAGGCCAGCATTCACTGCACACGGCCGGCAAAGGTCAGAGTTTTAGAGAAGAAAAAAGGAGTTGGCGCTACCCGCAAGATTCAAAGACAGCACAGAAGAATTTGAGAGGGCAGCTGGTGATTTGCAAAGCAGGACTGAGGTGTCTTTTGCATGCTTGCATAACTGAAAGGTTATGCTTTGTTCTGGAAGGCTCCAACACTGCCATCACAGAGGAATTTGGAGAAGTTTCTTTTGGCAGTTAAATAAAAAATGATCAAGTCTGACTTTCTCTTGTTTAATCTGCCTTTACTAAACTGCAGACAGACACATCTTCATGCTGAAAAGGGTGCAACTATGTAAATCAACAAACAATTGAACAACAGATCACACAAGAGACAGTTAGAAAGAGAAAAGTGCCAACAGTACCACTTGGTCCATGGGATCATTGGAGTAGTAGTTCTCAGCGTGGGTGCAGCGGATCCAGGCAGGCTTCAGCTGCTCGTCCTCCTCTTTCTCCTCTTCCGCCTTCTCCTTCTCTCTGTCTCTCTCCCGTTCCCTCTCTCGCTCTCGGTCCCTGTCACTGAAGGCCTCTTCAGAGTCCCGACTCCTGACGGAGGAGTAGCTGCGCTCTCTGCTCACCCCCGAGGAGCTCTCTGACCTCCGCTCCTTCTCCTCCTCCCAGCGACCACGTTTCCTGTCCCTGCTCGTCGAGCGACTACAAAGAACAAGTTCACAATGAGCAGAGACGAGAGGTGAAGTCATATCCTCGTCGCTTCATATAAAAGACCAAGTGAACATGACACTGGGAGTAATACACAGAGAGGACAGACAGGAAGTAATAAGCTTGTCTCTCTCAAAAGGCAACAACTACAACTTAGTTGCACCTTTAAAGCTCACTAAAGAACACATTTGTTCTTATTTAATGACAGGTGATGCGTCTAAATAGTTCCTGCAAAATTCCAGGTTACGAAAGAAAGATACTTCCAGACAGCAGCTCTTTGTGTTTCATATATGATAGTAATTCTGGAAATTTAAGACTGAAAGTTTGAGGGAGATTATCAAATGCTCGGTTCTCTCAGAGTACCTCTACTTTAAGGAAGTGCGCTTGTACTATAATTTCCTTCACAAATAAATAATGACATCTATTGCCAAAGCACAGCTAGTCTTGACGCAGAAGCAAGTAGATGATTCAGAGTTCTCTCAGCAGGATCGTTCTTTCATTTGTGGTTGTTAGCCTCGGGTTAGCTTCTAGGACCTTTTAATATGAATTTTTCATTGAAAATGGGTATTTTAAGAGATGCAATTATTTTATTCCTGCTGGCAATAAGGAAATCCTGGAACCATGCAAGCAAACTAAATGATTCACAAGATGCAAAGAAAAGTATGAAAAATTCTTTCTTAATAATGTATCTGTTGTAAAACCGAACAGAAACCAGATTGATCTAAAATTTCCTGAACATACGAGTCTGTAAATGTTTCAAGAGGTGATCGGTATTTCACGTCAGCTGCGGCGAGACAAATAAGGGACAACATGTGTACCTTCGAGGCCTCTTTCTGTGCCTGTCGGGCGACTGGGATCGCCGACTCTCTCTGTGCCGATACCGCTCCCTGTGAACAAATGCAGAGTAGTAAGATGAAGAGGTAAGTCGTTTCACTGATTCATTTATTTGAGGAAGGAGCTGTGTGTGTGTACCTGCTGCGATCCCTGCTCCTGTGTCTGGGGGGAGTCCGGCCTCTCTCATGCTCAGACCTGTACCGTCCACCCTCTGGCCTGCCCCGTCTGTCTGGGCTTCTCCCACGGTCCTTCCTCTCTCCAGGAAATTCCATTTTGTGCCTGTCACCGTGGCTGCCGTAGCCATAGCACTTCTGCCTGTGGTCATCGTGGCGATATCCTCTTTCTGGAGACCTCCTGTTGTCCATGGGCTTCTCATATTTGTACTGCCCCCCTTGCCGGATGCTATGGTCCGGTTGAAACGTGGTGGGACTCTGGGTGTAGCCGGAGCTGAATGGGGGAGGAGGGAAAGGAGGGTGGGGAGGATGGGGATAGTTCATGGAGTACGGAGGGTGGTAGCTCATCGACTGAGAGGACATGGGGGGAGGCATGGGCGGGTGGGGTATAGGTGGCGGGGGCACAGGAGGCATCATATAACCGTGGTAGGGATTCTGCGCAGACACCTGGGCCCCTGAAGCTGGACCACCCGTGGAGCTGGGCAAGGGAGGAGGTGGAAAGTTAGGCGGAGGTTCAGGGAAACCTTGCCTAGCAGGAGGCTTGGGGAAAGGAGGGCGCATTGGGCACTGGTTAAGAGAATTGGGGGTCTGGGATGGTGCTGGAGGAGGGTAATGCATAAAGTCAGAGGAGTGTGGCGGCATGTAGCCACTGTTTCCAGGGTACCCTGAACTCTGAGAAGTCTGTGGATCATAATGGTAGGGGGGAACTGGAGGCTGGGGAGGAGGTGCCCTCAGGTTGGTGGGGCGGTAGTTTTGAGGTGAGCCATGCTGACCTGGGGGCATTCCTCCCCTGGGTCCCCCGCGATCCTGATGGAAAGACATGACTGTGGACATGACAGAATAATTAAGTTAAAAAAAGAACAGATATCCACTTGCACATGCATATAAACACACCTGAAGGAAAAAGGATGACTGTTGAAAGCATGAGGCAATGCATGTAGGGAGGCTTTATATCTCATAAACTTCAACATGGGTTTTATTTTGAACGTTGTGTCAAAGCATGTTTTGTCTTTAAGTATTGTAGCATTAAATGTTGTGATTGATTTCTGGCCATACAATCAATCTGGGCATTTGTTCCTTTAAAGGATTTTAAATAAGGAGTAATGATGATGACGAAAAGTCCTGGAAATAAAATAACCATAAAACAAAACAACTGAAAGACACCATGAGGATGGAAATGGACCAGCTTTAGCCCTGACAGCTAGTTTTCAACTCAAGTTCGTGATAAAAACCTTCAAACAACCCCTATGAGTTGAGCCATATCACAAAGAACAGCTAAATGCAGCAATAAAACATTATTTGTCGTGTAAAGACGTTTATCTTCATCAACAGCTGAATATTAATAGTCCTGATGTAAGCTTCATTAGCTAACAAGCTGCAACTTTTTCTACCACTACACACTTAAAGGGGTGAAAGTAACCGCAAGCCGCTTCCCCAAAGCTGCCTTCATAGGGGGAATCCGTTATTCTGACTCAACAGTATTATTTCTAGCTAACAGTAGCAGCTAGGTTGAAGCTTCACTGGATAGCCGGTGGCATGTTAGTTAGCATGCTAGCAAGCGCATCATGCCGGTAAACGTAAGGAAGAAAAACTACCTTTGAAATGAAAGAGAACTAGAAGTAGGCGCGTTTCATTCCGTCTTCCCCATTGGATCAAAATTCAACTATCTAACAACAGTCTAAATTGACTTAAAAATTAGTAATTTTATGAAGCTATCCACTTCAATTAGCTGTCTGTTCACGCTGTCCGAGTGTCCGTGTTTCTGGTCGGACCGTTTAAGGAGAGGGACACGGATGGACCAATCACATTCGAGGATTCGGTCGTTGGCCAATCAACGGGCTTCATGCTTTTGAAGGGTTTCTCCCCGGGACAGAGCGTCACCGCAGCACGAAAACAAGCCAAAATCTCGCATAAAATAAATACACATTTCAAACCTTTTACACTAATCCATGATCATTGAAATATTACATTTACGCTTTGAAATAGCGCACTTCGACACAGACATTTTAATACCGCAATTAATGTTCGTTTGCTAATTTAATATTTAAGAAAAAAGGTATTAAAAAAGCAACAGATTTTAAAAATAAAAGGGGGAAATAAATAGAAAAGACGTGACAGCTTATTCTGAATATATTTGTGTGAACACTTACAAAATTACAAATAATTAAATGCGGTATGAGTATTTTTTATGACATCAAAGGAAGCAAGATAAGTGAATAATACAGTTTAGGGCTCTTATTGTACCAGCGTCACTGCCTGCATGGAGTCTATTTGTTTCTTCACTATGCTCTCAGTATAATAGGATGGAGGCCACATCACCTCTTCCCTGGCTTCCTTTGTCCTTCCAAAATGAATAGTTTTGTATTTTGTTTGCATTCTTAAAAAAAATTATATATGCTTCCCTATTCTTGTTTTCTTTTGCCAGTTTTAAGAATAACGCTCATACTTATTTGAGCTGTTCTTGATTGTATTAAATTGTATTTCTCGTGTGTTATTTGAATCTTAGTCTGTATTTTTTTATTTATTAATTTTAATAAGTAAAGCTTACTGTTTTATGAGATAAAATAAAATGAAAATATCAAAAGCTGACCTCACGTACTTCTGCCATAATTCCCCTAGAGGGCAGCAGAGGGTTTCCTTTGAACGTGGGTATCATTACCATGGAAACACGTCATTTTCAGAATGAATGAATGAATGGCCGAGGCAGCGACATAACCACATCTAACACAGTACATGTATTTCTCCAGGATAAACGGCTGTACTCTCAGAGTACACGGGGAACATTTGGCTTCAGTCCATGCAAATTCTCCACGGTTATTCTAAAAGAGTAACCTGTTAAACTCTTGTTCCGTATTGATCCAATCCAGTCTCAGGAGATGCTGGTCTGAATGCCTGGCTCACAGCCTGGTTGTTAACCTCAGTGTGTGGCGGCATTGCCGTGCCGCCCCCTCTGATGTTATGCGCAGCACATTCTTCTCCAGCACGAATCGATGAGAGAGAGCAGGGTTAAAGTGCACAAGCCCACACTGTTTGCTCGGAGGAAACACCCACATTGTGCCCTGACCACTAATCACCTAGCTTGGGAGATGCTGTGTCAGACTGATCGTTGGTGGGCTGGTTATGTGGACGAATACATATACCTCACTTTTGAAAGACCTAAGCAACAGAAGGCCAGAAAGAGTTTTCCTCAAAGCTATGACCTCAGCCTCATCCATTACCTTTGGATCAGTACGAATGGGACCATTATTTTCCAAATGAATCATCGATTTGTGTAATCCTTAAAATGATGCCATTATTTCCAAAACCTCAAAACAATATTTTACATTTTTTTTTCACCAAACAAAATATGTAGTTTCCCATTAAAAAAGACAAAGAATGGGACTGAAGGCCAGTCCTTGAAGCATCAAGCACAATCACATACATGCCAGATATAATAGAGACAGAATTTATGGTTCTAGAAATATAGGAGTACATTTTCACCCTCTGAGGAGTCTGATGGTCAGCAGAAGTCCATTACAATTCATTTCAGGTTGCCTCAAGCAGCATTAATATTCTCTGCCTTGTGCGAGCTACGCCCTTCTCTTTCTTGAAAAATAAAAGTGATTTTCCGCTTCTCCAGAGAACTGCAAACACCCACCTTCCCCTGTGCCTGACATGTTTTTTATACATTTTTCTATTTGAACAAAATCCCCGAAAAAGTGGCGTTGTGGAAAAACAAATAAAATAAAATATTACACTTAAACCTGAAAATGAGGAAAGAACAACAAACCTGCCACACATGTCAAGAATCTGATATTTCTCTCTCTAATAATGATTCTTTTCAAATAACAAGAGTGGAGTAAATGGATGAGTGACACTGCTGAGAGTAAGGTAACCATGGAAAGGAAGTAGAAACCTGAGGATAATTTTTTAATATCAAGATTAAATATTTTCTTTTACTTTGGTCGAAGAGGAGTCTAGATACAGAATATGCTGGATATTTGCCATATCTGAGGAAAGAATCTTCTCAATAAAGCCTGATTCAAATATAAAACACCTGTAAGAGCTACACTATATTGCCAAAAGTATTCACGCACCCATCCAAATAATCGAATCCAGGTGTTCCAATCACTTCCATGTCCACAGCTGTATAAAGTCAAGCACTGAATGGGTCGCTGTCAGGAGCTGTGCAACAAGTCCAGTCATGAAATTTCCACAGTCAACTGTCAGTGGTATAATAACAAAGTGGAAGCGATTGGGAACGACAGCAACTCGAGGTGGCAGGCCACGTAAAATGAGTGGGGTCAGCGGACAGTGAGGAGCATAGTGCGCAGAGGTCACTACAGAATCGCTACAGACCTCCAAACTTCATATGGCCCTTCAGATTAGCTCAAGAACAGTGCACAGAGAGCTTCATGGAATGGGTTTCCATGGCTGAGCAGCTGCATCCAAGCCATACATCACCAAGTGCAATGCAAAACGTGTGATGCAGTGGTATAAAGCACGCCGCCACTGGACTCCAGAGCAGAGACGCGTTCACTGGAGTGACGAATCACGCTTCTCCATCTGGCAATCTGATGGACGAATCTGGGTTTGGCGGTTGCCAGGAGAACGGTACTTGTCTGACTGCAATGTGCCAAGAGTGAAGTTTGGTGGAGGGGCGATTATGGTAAATGGTAAATGGCCTTGCTTTTATATAGCCGCTTTTCTACCTATTGGTACTCAAAGCGCTTTACAGTCATAGACACATCTACCCATTCGCTCACACAAGCACACACACATTCACACACCAGTGCCACGCACTGGGAGCAACTGGGGGTTCAGTGTCTTGCTCAAGGACACTTCGGCATGTGGCACATTCCGGGGATCGAACTGCTAACCCTCTGGTTCGTGGACAACCCGCTCTACCTACTGAGCCACAGCCATGGTGTGGGGTTGTTTTTCAGGAGCTGGGCTTGGCCCCTTAGTTCCAGTGAAAGGAACTATGAATGATTCAGCATACCAAGAGATTTTGGACAAGTCCATGCTCCCAACTTTGTGTGAACAGTTTGGGGATGGCCTCTTCCTGTTCCAACTTGACTGCACACCAGTGCACGAAGCAAAGTCCATATAGACATGGCTGAGCGAGGTTGGTGTGGAAGAACTTGACTGTCCTGAGTCCTGACCTCAACCCAATAGAACACCTTTGGGATGAATTAGAGCAAAGACTGCGAGCCAGGCCTTCTTGTCCAACATCAGTGTCTGACCTCACAAATGCGCTTCTGGAAGAACGGTCAAAAATTCCTAAACCTTGTTTCCACAAGAAAGCCTTCCCAGAAGAGATGAAGCTGTTATAGCTGCAAAGGGTGGGCCGACGTCATATTAAACCCTATGGATTAAGAATGGGATGTCACCTAAATTCATATAAGTGTAAAGGCAGATGAGTGAATACTTTTATAATATAGTGTATATCAGCTTATCCATGATCTCTGGGATCTTATTTCACCGCTGTTGGGCACTTTTTCTTTATGAAAGACCGAAAAAGGTCAGTGTGAATGCTGAATAAATGAGATTCTTAATGGTCTATCTAGAGCACACGGTGTACAGAGTGTACTGGTAATCTGTTTGCCGGAAGCAGGGACAGCGTTGGCAGCGAAGCCTTGTTAACCTTGCATCATCCTACTGAGAGTAGAAATTCAGATTTTTAAATGATGCATGTTGCTGATTACTTCCAAAGCTACATGTTCATTCAAGGTTGTAAATTGAAAGTAAGTTGGTTTTTTTCCCCCCCTGTAGTGTTTAGTCATCTTCTTTGATGCCGGTTTAATAAATGGAGTGAATGAGAACAAAGCTGCTGTGCCACGAGATGTAGAAAACAAGGTCTCGCGCTTGCTCCTCCGGCGGCCTGCCTTTTGGAGTAACGACATTTTCTGTGTACCTGATCTTTGCGATAATTTGTTTGAGCATTTGTGCCCATGTTCCCTCGCTGTTAATGTTCACCTTTTCTCACTGACACATTCCCACAGATGTGGTGAATTAGTTTAATGTGCATTTAAGGCAGTGCATCTCTCTGTCCTCTGATGACAGTAGAACAATCCAGAACAAATATTACAGAGTATATATATGCATACTGTAATTCTTAGTATAGGAAATTAAAGTAAAGTAATACACCCATTAGCCACAACATTAAAACCACTGACAGAAGGCCTATGCCCATTCTCTGATGAGTCAGACCTACACAATATTAGGGAGGTGGTCATAATGTTGTGGCTAGTTTGAGATTTTTTTCGCTGTATTGCTGAAAGTTAGAGAGAAGATCGATACTTCTCTCACATCTGCGTAGCTCTCAGTGTACCCACAGAGAAGGATTATGGGAATTCAATCAATGAGCAGGCTGAAGAAGCACATTTCAACTCCTACAAGCAAACAGTGCATCACCCTTGGCTGGTGACGCAATGTGCAGGTTGAAAGCTGATTGGATGAAAGGGAATGACCACGCCAGATTTCAGCACAAGAAGGGCACAAGAAAATGAAGCATGGAGAGAGAAACCAGCAGATCATGGGTGTCCAAACTACGGCCCGCAAGCCAACTACAATTTTTTAATTGGCCCGCAATAAATTCTAAGCATATAAAAGTATATGGCTCAAACTTGCGCTTGACTGTATTGTCCTATTTAGTTTTAACAGTAGGCAGCGCTAGCGTCTTGAAGCTTCTCCACAAAACATGTTGATAAAAGAAGACTTTTGCCACATGTGACCAAAAATGGCAGGACCAAAGAAACTAACGAACAAATGAAAGTTAAGCAAATGGCAAGTAGTCTGCAAGCGCTACGACATTTTATCCCGCCATGCTAACAAAACACAGGAAAAGGCCACAATAGCCAGTTCCGAGGTACTCGACTCCTCTGTCCAACACAGAAAACCTTCACGCTTCATGGTGACTTTATAAAAGAGTCACAGGATTAATGTGCCTGGAAAAGTGGCAGCTATCCAACAACGTTAGCATATCTAGAAATACAGTTGTGTGGTGATTTTTAGGAATTCGGGAAGTTGACGATAAATTACTTAGCATTACAGAAAAGCAGACTGAGAACCAGACCAACAGCTATCTTTGTGGTGTTCTTCACACCACCCCTCAGTGCAAAGCATCGCTGTCCCCACTGAGTACAACACTATTATCAGTTACAATGAGTTGAAAAATATATTCCACAGTATTCAGGTGTTAATATGTCAAATTACTTATTAGCATAACAAGCAAGGACCCCTCACCCCACACATCATCCTTGATAAGAAGCAATCTGAAGCTACTGCTTTGAGAACAAACACCTTTTATAACAAAATACATGAAAAGGCTGTGATGTCGGTTTTTTTTCTTATTATATATCATATATCGAGCATAATTTATCTGTATTTATTTATATACCTCACCTGAGTGTCCCAGTCCATCCTATATCATTCCATATGTGGCCCTCATTGAAAAAAAATTGGACCCCACTGGTTTACATGATTATCAGGAGCCAGTATTTTTCTATTGAATCTATAGTTTACCCATTAAATCTGACCTGACTGGGTCATTTTGGTCTAACTGAGAGTGTTACATGAACCATTTTTTTAAAAAGTAAACACCTGACTGCACAGCCATGCGTAACACACAGCCATTAAGGGGTTAGCTTAGCTTAGCTTAGCTTAGCTTAGTGCAAATGCTGGAAAGAGCCATAGCCTCGGCTATTTCCAAAGGTCAAAAAAGCTAACCAGTTTGTTTACACTCATTTTATTAATCTGTTCAAAATTCTAACGAAAACAGTGGTTGTCATTTTTAAAGGCGATATAGCACAAAGTTAGGCTGGGTAGCTCTTTTCAGTCAGTTTTGAGTCTTTATGCTAGGCTAAGCTAACTGTACTAGCTCCGGCCTCAAGGCAGTAACAATCTTTTCATCTCATCAATCTTTATTTCTCATTTTCTGCAAGAAGACTTTTTTTAAAACTATTTATTTAATGACTAAATGTACAAAACTTTATAAACAGTTTCTCATAATATCAGTATATTAATCTGGACTTTTGCAAGTACTATTAGAATATTTTATTTTCTGTTATACTAAGTGAATAGTAATATGTAAAACAGGAAATTTATTCATTTCATAGGTTTCATGGGTTGTCCAAATAATACTGCTGCTAAAGAGTGCATGTTATTGGAGTGCATAAAAGGGCTGGGTGAATTTCTGGGTTGCTGAAAGTCACTGACTGGTGGGAAAACGGGGTTGTGCAGTGGCAGCGTGGAGGGGGGTGACTCCAGGACGCTGGAATTCACTGTTAAGCCTTCTTGAGGTGTCGTGGGCCTAACTTAACGAAACATCGGTGAAGGGAGGTGCCCACTTGAAAACCCCAATGACGTACCTTTATTTAGCTCGTAATTTCACAACACATTGAGTGTAGGTTTGAATTGTCCACTGTCTGGGTGCCTCACATATCGTAAAATTATTTGAATGTTCCATATTAAGTTAAATATTCTCAGTGGCTTTCGGTTGTTTATTTAAATATATATATATTAGCTGCTGAGCGGGCTGTACAAGCCAGCAGTATTTACTTAGCTCATTTAGACTGTAGATTTAATTGCCCACTGACCGGGTGCTTCATGTATCGGAAATTTATTTGAGGGTTGAGCAATATTTAAATATATTAAATATATATTTTTTTTTTAGTTGGACGGGGCCTCTAAATGTGTTTTGCCTGATATCTTGGCACAAGGGATTGTAACATCTTATCCTGTGTATGAACGAATGAGAGCACACAGCAGTACTCAAAACAAATTCCTTACTCAAGGCAAAATGTCAATGGTGTATTCCTTTTATTAAAACTAATTCAATCAGAGAGATCCTCCTCAGGATGATTCAGCTTACTTTAATGATACTTATGACGCAGAGTTTCAAGCCGTTATTTGTTACGAGAACTTAATAAAAAAAAAATTAAAAACCCACAGGACCAACGAGGATAGTCCTTACTTATTTAACTTAACCTGAGAAAGTGAAATCAGAGCTGACTGCATTGCTTTCTGTTGTGCTCAAGCCAGCAGGGAGAACAAATAGAAATGAGTGCTAAAAGAGGAAGGAGCTGCGGGGCGGAACGTAATGGATTATCTGGGCCCAGTGAGTGGTGTAAATACACCGACTGGACACAGCTAAGGATTTTTCATTTAGGGTGTTGATGACCTAATTTTCAGCTCACTGAGTATTGATTTGTAAACCGCGAAGCTTAGACACCTTCATATTCAGTTCCATGCAGTGCTATTTCATGTTTCACTGTACACTATGATATAGACACTACACTATGATGTTTGTGATGCTTTAAAATGATGCATTCTTTGGTGTATGTTAGAGGCTTGGAAAGAAACTGTGGGTCCAGATTGGTGCAACACATTGATCTAAAAGGCTCACCTTAGCGTAACCTTAGCTCATGCATTAGCTCTAAGATCCAAACTCTGATTACGTGTCTCGGTGTTTTCTAACTCAAACTTCACAGCATTAACGTTGTCCTTTGAAACTCCTTATGGTCCACCTATGAACCTTGTCTGCCTTTGTGTTGCATCTCAGCCTCTTCACACGTCAGCCAAGAACAAGTGTGAATCTTGTTTTCTCTCATGAAGCATTCTTAGCTAACATTTGTGCCGCACAGATACATTGTGCTGCTTCTAAAACTTGCTTCACGATCAGTTCGAGCGCAGCTTTATGCTGTGGTTGCTAAGAGTGACTCACCTTTACTTTTGCCAAACAACGTATGCTGAGAATACATTGAGGTGCAAGGAAACAGAACCTGTCAGCGTGAATAGAGTATGTTCATCTGTGGCACAGACATTCATTTAAAAAGAAGTGGGAGCTACAGCTAAAAAACTCAGCCATGACATATAACAGCTAAACAATCAAATTATTTACATAAATGTATGCACTATAGCTAATTAGTTAGGGCATGCCTGCCAACATCTGACATTTTAAAAAGGCAGTCTCAGATAATGATTCTAGTTGCTTAGGTGGTTTCTGTAAACGGATAATTGTGGGGCCTGCTAAACCTTGAAATGAGCTGCTTACCTGTCTGAGAGGTTGGAGTGCAGCCTGTTGCCTGCAGCTCTTCATCTAACAGATCAGTGCAGCTGCTCCTTCTTGCTCCATCACTCCCTAAACTGCCAAAAAATTTGCGTTATCTTGTTTGCAGACATGAACACACTCACTCAGAAAACTGCATTTCCGGCGACTACTTGTCAATAAAAATCAACAAGTGTTTTTAGAGTTAAATGCTTTTAATCTGAAGCTGCAGCAGTAGGAAGTGTTTGATTAGCATTAGCAGTCATTTCTGATCCCATCAGCTATGGCCTGATGGTGATTTACCCTAGCAACAGTGGTGGACCATCAGGGCCAGCAAAGTCTTCTCTGCTGGCCTAAACTTTATCAAAATCACTGACTTACATTTTAATATTTCCCCATTAATCTTATTAAATATTTCCCATTAATCTATTCTTTTCATTTTATGGCTTGTCTGTCTCTCAGCTGCGGTGCTTCTGATAGTGCAACTTTGCATTAGAGCTGTTATCCAATCATATTTCAGCCACCGTATGTTGCCGGCGTCAAATAAATCTCAAAAACACAAGTGAACAATGTCCATTTATATGTGGTGGACAGCTGGATTGTGGCTATGCTTTTGCAAAAAATGATGTGAACCAACACATCGACCTTTATCAATCTTCTGCAAATAAAACATGAAAAGTTGCTGTTAATTTTTTTACCTTTAGCACTGAAAACTTGGCAGGTATAAGCCTATAAGCAGGTATAATTTTCATCCTCAATCCTTTGTACAGTTAATCAACCCCATCAGCGTTCAGTGTTCCCGGTTTTACCTTCCTCATGTTAAGTGTTTTTCTCCCTGTGAATCATGATATACTGTACTGTGAGTTTTATTAAATCAATAATTCTTACAAATAGATAGTTCTATAACAATTGTGTAGATAAATGTAATTGCTGATCCTCCTGGAAACAGCGTGACTTTTCCATCTCTGAAGAAGTGATTACTGTGCGCTGATGGAAACCTGCATCCATTCCTTGATGAATGCAGATGATAATGACGCTTTCTTCGGGAACATGTTCCTCATTAGTTCCATTTATCGTCTCGTTCGTAGCTCAGTGGCTGTGCACACACAGAAACACGCAACCGCTAAAGATCACATGCAGAAGATGGAACACATTTTTCATTTTGATGATGCCTTTCACTGGATTACCGGGAGGAGGAAATAAATTTCTCAGAAAAACACGGGTCAGGGAGTTTATTTTGATGTGCCCAGCTTAAGAGGCGCTCTTCGTCATGATTATGTGTGATTACAAAAAAAAACCTCCACATAAATGCTGCTGTCCACAAGACAGTATAGACTGAGAGGGTTAATTAGTATACACAAGCTTTGTTTTCTTATGTGTGCTGTTTATTTATTTTTTGTCAATTACAAATGTCCCTGCGGGTCAAATAAGATGAGAAAGTTTGTCAGGAGGTCTGAGCTACAACTGCTGTCATGCAAAGCTTTTGTTTCCGTCATTGTGCATTTCGGAAATGAAAACCTTTCCATCCTATCTGTGTTGAGTTGTGAATTTTTTTTGCAGATTTCCCTTTCAGATCTCCTTCCTGCCCGGTTGTTTGTGTCCACCTGTGTTCAAAATCGATGGAAATGTAAAATGAAACCCACATCTGTGAACCCAAAGAACATGAATCCATTTGCATTTGAGTGACAAACAACATTAATACAAAGACAGATGGATGAGGGGAAAAAGACAGGAAAAGAGATTTCATTTAACTGTCTGTAGTCATTATAAAAATGAGTGCATTTACCTGTTGAGCATAGGGCAGCTGTGAATGCAGATGCACAAATGGTTGCACGGTGCAGAACGTGCCATATGGAAAAAGCGGCGTAATTGCACACTGTATGCTTCATTGTTTTTTCCATTTGAAGAAGATGAAATGAATGTCAGATATTTACTGTCATCATTGCTCAGTAAAACATAACTGGACACGTGTGGCTGCAGCTCTATCCAACCGACATGAAACCACAATCATGCCTGCTGACCTATAATGGTGTGTCCAGCCCCCTAGCCCTCTCTTTTGTGTGCTTTCTCTGTCATTAAAGGACTGAACAGGGAGCCGACACTTCCTGAGATGTGCCTCCACCCTGAGTCACACTCCTTGTGTTCCTCCACGCTTTAAAATAATCTTCCGTCTCCGCATTCCATCCCTCTCAACTCAACACTTTTCATCCACTCCTTTCAACCCCTCTCATCTATTCAGTTCATCCACTCTCATCCTTTCCCGTCAAACCTTCGATAAAATTCCTTGCATCAATTCAGGCATGGTCTTTGTTGCAAATTTGCGACGCGTTACTGTGTGTATTGTGTTGCCCCTATGTTCTTTTTTACTTTACATATTGCGCCTACTCTTCCAGCAAAAGTGATAAACATTTTCCATCTTGTGACAATGTTCTGCTGGGAAACTTTTGGAGCTGGCATTCACCCCCACCCCATAGCAATAACACTCCTTGATGGCAGCAGCCATCCCCAGCAGGATGCAACCTGACACAGGCACACACACAAAAACGGTTTGGGAACAACCTGGCCTCCAAATTCACTAGATCCCAAACTTATTAAGTATGTGTGGGATGATCCACAGAGGCCCCTCCCCTCAACCCATAGGACCCAAAGGCCCCCCACTAACAACCTTCTGTTGCCAGACACCACAGGACACCCTCAGCAGGCCCATGTCCATTCTCTGATGAGTCACAGCTGTTTTGGAGACACAAGGGAGACCTACACAATATTAGGAAGGTGGTCATAATGTTATGCCTGATCGGCAGATACAGTAGTCAGAATTTGGGATTTTTTTTTTGAGTGTGTGTATGTTTTACAAAGTAGATTATTAATGAAAAACTATGAAGGGACACATATGGAATTATGTAGTAAATGTAAAAGTGTTAAATAAACCAGAATATGTTTTATATTTTCAAAGTAGCCACCATTTGCTTTGATGACAGCTTTGCACATTCTCTCAGCCAGCTTTATGGAATAGTTGTCATCTGTAAACACTGCCCCTTACAAACCAATCACATCAGAGCAGATCTGGACCGAGTAGGCGACACTGTCATGGTCGTTTTTAATGTTCAAGGTCCTTAAATGCAATCCAGCTGCTGCATGAATGAAGAACTATAAAGGCGTCATGCTGACTGCTCTGAAAAGCCAGAGACATGTCCAGGAAACACTTCAATAGGTCATTCTGGTCATCTGCCAGTTTCCATCTTTGTCAAGACAGGGATTTCTGCTTGTATTTGACTCTCAGGTATTCCTCTAATTCCTCTAATTACGACTGACAGCTCACTTTTGACTTACACTCATTATAAATTTAAGCTTGTATCATTTATTTATGTTTAACTGTCCAGAGTCCATTCAGACTCACTTCCACACCTACGGCCAATTTAGAACCACCAGTTAACCGAACGGGCATGTCTTTGGACGGTGGGAGGAGAAAGCCCACGCAGGCACAGAGAGAACATGCAAACTCGGCACAGAAAAGCCCCGGAACCTTCTTGCTGTGAGGCGTCAATGCTAAGCACTACACTACTGTGAAGCCCTGAGTCAAAATCAGCTGTTTGGATCTCTTGAGTCCAGTGTTAGAAAGACGTAGCATTAACGCTCCAGGGGACGGCTGTGGCTCAGGAGGTAGAGTGGGCTGTCCGTGAGGTGGTTCGATCACTTGCATGAACCTCAAGCTGAAGTGTCAACACACAGAACCCCAAGTTGCTCCCACTGGCACTGTGTGAATGTGTGGTTGGATACACCGATCAGGCATAACGTTATGACCACCTTCCTAATATTGTGTAGGTCTCCCTTGTGCCTCCAAAACAGTTCATCAGAGAACGGACATCCCGATCCGATTCGCAGAGTCTCTGTAAAAGCGAGAATGCACATTTACTTTCCCTCTGGCGTGAGTTTGACCCAGGTCTCCAGCTCATCTGACTTGTTATGGATGGACTGCAGGTTAGAAAGACGTACTGTTGGTAGCGGAGGGAGCTTGCGGTGATCGTCAAGGCTTGCATATTTGAGCTTGCGGCGTATTCCACCCCATCTCCCTCTTTTCCGACGGTTTTCCCACTCTGCAAAGTTCCGGTGGTATAAAGTCGCCACGTGCATTTAATCGCAGTGACCGCAGGAATTCTCGGTTAAAAGAAATTCTCTTGGGGCAGCTACCATAGTGAGTCAGCTGTCCGGTCTCCTGGCACGTGTTGATTCCCAGAGAAACCACACATAAAAGTGTGATAAAGTCCCAGATTCTCCCCATTGTAAGCTTATTGTTTCATTGATATATAACTTCTCACACGCTTTAAATTCCACACAGTTAGGGACAAAAACACACAATTTAGACGACAGACAGACAATGGAAAAGCCACCCGAGTTGCACTCTGGGGAGCACCACCCCACGCCTTTGGATTTTTGGATCTAGTGAATTTGGAAGACAGGCCTTGTGCTGTTTTTCAAGTTTTTTGAGTTGTTCCTAAAACGTTTTTGTATGTGTTCCTGTGCCAGGCTGCATCCTGCTGGGGACGGCTGCTGCCATCAAGGAGTGTCATTGCTATAGGGTGGGGGTGCCTGGTCTGGTCTAGGTGGGTGGTACATGTCTACGTAACATCCACACGAATGAATGCCAGGTCCAAAAGTCTCCTAGCAGAACATTGTATTGTCACAGGATGGTCAATGTAATTTACTTCTCCTGTTAGTGGTTTTAATGTTGTGGCTGATCGGTGTATGTCATCATGACAACAGCTAGAAAGGAGCTTTATAAATGCAAGACCATTTACACCTGAAAAGAATTGTGGGTAATAGCTGCATCGATTTTTTTTTCATCCTGTTTTAAATTGTCACAAAAATTAAGTAATGAATCAGTGAAATGCTCTTTTTTTCCCAGCAGTTCTTCTTTGTGTACACATATATCATCTGCACTTTCACACAAAACACTCCACCAAATACATCATTTTGTGAAGTGACTCAGTGGCACCATTAGCAAATCTGCTGTTTGGGCATCAGGCAGAGATATCTAGTCTGAGTCTCAACTCATTATAGCTCGCTGAATGTAATCAACAACTATGTGTTTCATCTATGTGGCCATATAGGATGGATGAGGGGATGCTTCAAGGCTTTCTTTTTCTGTCTCTCTTTTATGTCCTGAAGTCCTGAAGGACCTCCAGATTAGCATCCCGCTGAAGGACATCTTACCAGAGCTGATCTGATAAATGCCCCGTCATTAAACCAAACAAAGGTAAACTCAACAAAGCAGCTGATAAAAGCGGACTTTGCAAAAAGAGACAGGGCTCATTTTCGCCCTATCTGATGAAACCACAGTGCAATAAAACAAATGGATGCGCAGAGTTTGCAGTGTCTGTCATTTTAACTGTGAAAAGGGGAGATTTTTTTATTCGGAAATAGTGAGTGAAAAGAGTTCGATGAAAAGTGATGTCAGCTATCTGGGCTATTAAAGGACCCAATTAGCTGCGAATAGATATTCTTCCTCAGCATCGTACTGTTTTCCCAAGTAGTGATTATCAGTATTAGTCACTTAAGATCTCTAAATACCATGCTTGAGTCTCTGCAGGATAGATCTAGTTTCTCTCTGGTTTGGATAAATCAATTCTCTCTGAGCATGTTTGCCCCACGTAGGGTAAATCATCAGGTGACGAGCATCCAGGAGGGACAGAAACCAATCAATCAGGTTGAAGAAACTTTTTTCCGTGGAAATGTAGTTGTCAGAAACAAAGTTGAAAATACTCTATTCTCTATTCTCCGATCTCATTATTGAAAGGTCCAAAAATATATAGGAAATAAAATGTCTTGTCGCGAAGTGCCGTCACGTTGCATCAAATGTTCAAAAGCTGTCCTCATAAAGGTCGTCTCTGTGACAAGAAGTTCTGCTCGTCTGGTTAAAAATAGTCGCATAATTTCTTCTGTGGCTCTGCAGAAACTTGAAGTCAAACACAATTATTCATAGGGCTTGAAGACTTAGATTTAGAACAGCGCAAGCTGAAAGCAATGAGTTTAAGATGTGTTTAAAGGTATATAAAACTGTTAGAGACTACCTGTGGGGTAACAGATTTGAAGAATTTGAAGAATTTCTGGAGCTTGGCTAATACTGAGGAGTATAATAATATCTCATCTCCATTTTGACCGTTGCTTTTAAAAATCGTTTCCCAAACTTTCAGTGGAGCTCAGTGCTAAATCCTGTAGGAGATGCCACTCGTGGATTATAAGGCTTCAGTCTGATCTCCTTGTTAAGAAAGAGATAGACTTACCTTTATCTGTTTGAGAAGGCAGATATATGTGTGTCTCCAACATCATGTTGAGCGCTGAAATCTATATTGGTTTCCAAATGAGAAATATTATTTTCTTAACACTTACGTCACTCGCTGCTAATAAGGCATTCTCTCCAGTGATGCTGGCTCATCTGGCTGCTCTGTAAAACAATAACACGGATGTAAAAGTTAAATGACATGTTTCTAGTGTGGATAGGTGCTAAATATACTCCATTGATCTTTTTGAGCTGCATAGATTAACAAACCTATCAGAAAAAAGGAGAGGACAGAACAATGAGATTTTAAAATCCATTATATAACATCGACTTTGGGTTTTCAATTAGCTACAAGGGCAGCAGCACTCGAGCAGCCACGCTCACTGCACGTGTTCTTACAAATGACTTTCCGGATCAGACTAATTGAAGCGTGGATTTAAAAAGCAGGGATTTCCTCGGAAAAGCGTGCGAGTGGCTGCTGCAGCAGTCAAAATGAGCCGTGGTACAGGCCTGATAACGCACTCCTCAATGACCCTGGATACTGATTAATAATAATCAAGTAGGCCTTTTTAATTTTAGAAGCGGGTACGAGGTCACACAGTTACCATATGGTATGTATACCTATTTAAGAATGCAAAAGTAAGGTCATAAAGGAAAATATATTCATCCATACGGAGAAAGCCCTTTTATCTTGTGACCCTGATTTCTCGTAGGGTCTGCTTGTTGGTGCTGTGTGCTCAGCAAGAGTTTTAAACGTATGGTGGGGAGTTTGCATGTTCTTCCTTTGCCTCTGGATTATCAGGCTTCCTCCTGCAAAGACATCCATTTTGGGCTAAATGATGATTTTAAATTGGCATGTGAGCATGAAAATCTGTTTGTCTCTTTCTCTTAGCTCTCAGGTGGACTAGCACTACGTTCAGGGCGAACCTCTGGCCCAATGCCAGCTGGGATAGGCTTCAGCCCCTCGCGGCCCCTCTACGGGATAAGTGGTTAAGGCTCACAGGAAGAAACGAGGAGCAATGTGGAGACAACAAGAGATCATTGAATGTTAATTCACAGTGAAGTATGGTTCCAAATCCACCATGTCGATAGCCATAGAGCAATACTTTTACATTTTGTTCATTTTAGTGTGAAACATTGGCGCTGGGAAATACACAATAGGGTTACCTAGGCAAATGGAGCCTAGAGCATCCGCTAGATAGATAGATAGATAGACAGATAGATGGATAGATCTCTCTGTCTGACTATGATGTCGTGTAGAGGTAGGTGATGGACATGGTTCACGATGGACCGGAGTTTGTTCAAGGTCCACAACTATCAGCTACACAGCAATGGATGGAGAGACTGAATGGCTTTATACACTCATCACATACAAAATTAAAAACACCTGCCTAATATTATTTAGTTTTCTCGTTTGCCTCCCACAAAGTTCAAGTGCATTGGGATATGAACACAGGCCTTCTGAAGATGTGGCACCAGGACTTTGGTAGGGGAGTCTTTGGGACCTGTCGGTTGAGGGGAGGGACCAGGCTTGTGCCAGTGCACCCCACAGATACTTGATCAGTTTGGGATGTAAGTAGTTTGCAAGCCGAGTCGGCAGCTTAGACTGTCTTTCCATGAGTTGTTCTGGTTTTGTGGTGTGGAAGGTTGCATTGTCCTACTGGGGATGGCAGCTGCTATTAGGGAGTCTTGTTGCTATGGGGTGGGTGGGGGGCCTGGTCAGCAACAATCTTTCGGTGGGTGCTAATTGTTTAAATAACATTTACATGAATGCCAGGACCAGGTTTCTCAGTAGAACATTGCATTGCAACAAGATTATTAATGTTATTCCCTTCACCTGTCATCGATTTTAATGTTATGGCTGATATGGCTGGTGTATGTGGACATGACCTTATTATGGATTATGGATGGATGGATACATAACCTTACATATTGTACATGTAACGCCAAGCTAATGCCAACATTAGCACAAAAAAACGCTCCTTCTTTTTCTACGTTTAATGCTTATAAAACTAATCTAACTGGAATTAATTTCCAAATGTCAAGGTATCAGTCATAAAATGTTTTTGTAATATGGCCTATTTTTACTCTTTATTTTATTCAGCTTTTGTTAAACAAAACTGTCTTCAATATACGACTGAGATGGAGAAGGTGATAAAGTAACAAGAATCCATGAGAAAATGACTTTTGGCGGTCAGACTCCAGTTAGAGGAGACATCATGGAGTTGAGTCCTAGATTAATGGGGTAGACCCAGGGTGAGCCGGAGCAAATCAACTGATGGAGAATTCAGGATGCGGTGGAAATGAAGGAGGAGTAGGAGGGCTGCACATCAGACGGTCTGAAAGGCAGAGCGACAGAAATGCAATGAATTTAAAGAACTTGTGACTGATTGGATCGGAGAAAGCTGGCAAACAGATTGCTGGATGAGAGTAGCGGCGGTAGAGAAAAACAGATTGATTGTAGAGGAAAACAGACGGAACATGTGAACAGATCTTCCTTGTTTCACCTTAACTTAACATCAATTAATACAACAGATGAACAAACTATGTCTAAAATTAAGACAAACTTTAACCACCATTGGGTCTTTCAGGTCAAGTAGAATGACAAACAGGACCATGCGCCGTAACTACAGGATACTGCCATCGCATTGTCATTTTAAGCTCAAACCGAATTCCTTGTTTGATGAGCATCAGCCACTCCAATAATATAAATCAATATGGTTTGAAAAATAGAAAAACTAAATGAATGTTAGTTCTCCCCAATAAAGTCCAACTCAAGAGTTTACTCCGGGATAGTAATAAGCTGTGGCAAATGTGAACAGGAGGTTAGGTACAAACAGACAATAAAGAAAACAAAGAGTTGAAACTGTTAAATATTTCTATTTTCTGGACTTGCCTGTGCTCAGTTTAAGCAAACACAGGCAAACCATGCGCACAGAAGCAGACGGAAACAAGCATCAGATATTTAAATGACCTCCGCAATTGAAAATGTACTAACTGGAAAATGTACTCTCCTCAGTTTTCATGTGGTTTCTAAACATAAACGGCACTTGTCCAGCACTCGTCTATAATGTGATACAATGCGGTTAAATACAAATCCTCCCACACAGGGTCTCTTTAATGAGGCAACTCTGCTTTTTCAGATGATTTCAGTTCACCTTTGTTAATGATTTTTTTTCCACAGGACAATAGCTGCTCTGAGAAATATTTGTGTAATTAACTGTTCAGATCAGACGAAAATGTAAAACAAGAAGAGCCTCCTGTGTGTCTTGTCGTGGATCATGAGAGCATCCAGGAAGTCAGCAGGGTCAACCAGTCCAGGACAGGAAGTTAATGAATACACAGGTTGGATAAGCATGCACTGGCAGAAATATTCCCGGCTGTTAAAGCGTCCTTTAAGCTTTGTTGTTTGCCAACTTTGAATTTTCAACTTGTCTGCAGTGTAGCCAAAACTAGACGCTCAACGATGACTGTCTATGTGGTGCGTCATGGCTCACAGTCGCAGCAAAGAAAGACCAAACTGATACCGACAGCAATGCACACATATTAATAAGCAAATCTGCGTTCATTGAATGATGGTGCATTGAGGGTGTCCTATAGATACGATGTTAAGTTATTTTGTGCCATCAAGAGGAATGAAATGTTCTTTTACTGTATGAGTTCAGAAACGTCTGTGGATGATGGTCTGGACACTTGGCTTTCATTGGAAACCTTTCCATGCCCTGTTTGACATACACCAAAAGAGACAAAAACTCTTAAGAAGAGACAAAGTGCTGCAGCTCTGAATAAAGGAACAGTGTGTGACCATGACATAAATTATGTTTAACGGTGCTAAATCGGTTTAATAACATATATTACTATAACAATAACGCCTGCCTGTAAAATTCTGTCTCTGACTCAGTAAAACCTTCTTTCATTCTCTTGTTTCTGTAAAAGTGTATTTATAAAGGAGCCTGTGCATGTGGGTGGGGGCGTTGAAGGTGACTTGAATCTGTTATCAGATTCAGCACCTGCCTTTTAACCGTGTTTACTTCAAGTCTTTCACTGGCTCCTGAATCAATCCCCTGAAATGGGTCAGAAAAGTTAATGGCAGGCCGACATAAAATGCAAGATTGTGAAAATTATACTTACACCTGGCAGGTCACGCAAGGAGATATCATGTAAATTGAAACCAAGAAGATATCATGTAAATTGAAGCCTAGAACTGTGTCATCTACCAGATTGCTTTCCCATCGTTTTGAGCAATCTGAATGTTAAAATTCATCCCACTGAGTCCATCAGAAAAATACATATTTGCACCTCAAGACGAGGCCCATACCTTCATGCTGTTGAGGCTCACCAAACACCCAACCGAGAGTTGGCAAGAGCTAGTAAAACTTTTTACTAAAACGGTGCTTCAACAGTGCTCATACAATCTGGGGATCATGATCCACGTTTACCCCATGTGGGGCAAACACAAGAATTGATTCACTCCAACACCAGAGAGAAATGATCAGATCAAGTTTACATGGTCATTGGGCACTAATGTTTTCCTACTGAAAATCAACTCTGATTCTCATTGAAAAGTGTTGCCGCTGCACCTCTTTTCACCGTCTTTAGCTCTCAGTCAGCTCTGGTTGGGCTGGCCAAATCTGTTTTTTTTTTGTTAACTGCTTAATGTTGTGCCAAATTAGCTGCCCGGCAGGTATTATGCAAATGTGCTTCATGGTGAAGCAGATAAGGTAGAGACAAAAAGCCTGGGCTGCAAAAAAAAAAAAAAAAAGCTCGCAAAGTTTTTCGTATAGGAGCGAGTAATTCTCTTTAACTTTGCAGATTTTTACATTAAGCTATATAACTCTACAGGGAAGGGAGAGCCCAGAGAGCATAACATGGCCTCTGTAAAACTTCCTCCAACTTGACTCAGGCAGCTGAAAGCTCTCTCTGCTAATGCACAGGGTAAGATGCGGCTGAAACCTTTTCACAGGTCAAGAAATAAAGCTACAGTTACAAGCAGAATATACTCAAAGTAGACTAGCACTATAGCCTTACTTATAGACTTTTTTTTTAATGAATATGTAAATTAGTTGTGTCACTCAAAAGCAGCGCTTGAAATGTACAAAAGGTTTTCAACTTGCTAACCCTATAGACACTAAACGCATTTGAATGTTACTCTTTTTGGGGGGTTAATTGCTCACACAACACCAAACACTATGTGTAATTAGTTGCTTCGCTGTGGTCCTCACACAGACACTTTATTAAATTAGAATAATGAGCGTAGAGTCTCTGGGTAATGGATCAGAAGGGGGGCAGAAAGGTCTGGAGAAGAACCCAAAATTACACACAAAAAAAACCCCATTACACTTTCAAAGTACAGCAGTCTGCGATAAAGGGTGAGATTTGTCATGCGCACAAATGTAAATGGATCATTAGTTACTAAAAGGCTGTGTCCCATTTACCGTCATAATACTCTGTGATTCATTGAGCTATGAAGAGCTTTGTGTTGATGTTTTTGCCTTTATTTGAAAAATGACAAGAACACGAAATGGAACTTAAGTTTCTTTCAACATCATGGCAAGTTATTCGCAGAATGCAGCTACCTGTAGTTTTAGAGGGCCGACTGACATTTATAAGCCTTTCCTTCCATAGAAAACAGCCTTTTAGTTCACTTTTTGCAAATTAAGTGTCATTGTGGGAACGACTTCTGTTGAAGCTAAATAAAAAGAGGAAGCGAGGTGACACAGGTATACAGCCAGACGGTCAAAAAGAGGTGGGTGGATGGGTCAACAAAACACTGGACAGTTCATTTCACATTTAGCTATACTGGCCGTACAGACTGGAAGACACAAGCAGCACTGTGGACCATGGAACAATATTCAGCAGATTGTAGCAATGACAGGTGAAAAATCTTGTGCCGGTTTCTGGTTTGAGGTGGAAAATACATGAAAAGATTACGTGTGCAACCAAGGCCTGGAACATCCACTTGCAGCAGACTATCAGCTACAAAGGTACAGACAATGCACTGTACATTGTGTGAGTAAGACATGATGTCAACTGAAGTCAAATTTTCCTTCTGAGTTGCCCTGAGAGACAGAATTGCATCGACCTTTGCTATTGATCAACAGCAGGTATCTTGCACAGCAGGATTGGATAAAGCTTCTGCAGAGAAACAGGTCAGTGAATCAGAGTCCACCTTATGGCCTCTGCACGTAAGAGTCTGCTGAGCTACGAGATGGCACAAAGAAACACAACTTGTTAAATGTTGAAACGTGGAATTACGTTCATACTTCTCAAGGCTAACTCCTTCATACTGCACACGCGTGTACGTGTACTATATGGAACAAATATAAGTCGAGTTCATAAAAGGAAAATATAACGAGACTTGTACAGTCAATATCTGGAGAGGCAACAAAAAGTAGTAGTTTGCACTCCAACAGTAGTAAATGGAGTTTCTTTGGCAAATATGTAAGGCACACTCCATCAGTTCGCCAATGTAACTTTTGTGTGAGGATGACTGGGCCGTAAGAAACATTTTATTCACAGTTTTACTGTTGTTGTATTTGATGTTTTATTACCTACTGTAGCTCAGATTTATTTGTTTTTATATTTATTTATATTTGTTCTGCTTGTACAGCACTTTGGTTCAACTGAGTTAGTTTTTAAATGTACTTTAGAAATAAACTTTGACTTGACTTGACTTGACTTGACTTGACAAAAGCTTCTTTTTTGCTGTTAAACATTTTCACCTTCAACGCTCTCCTAAAAAGAAAAAGTTAACTGCTGCTGCTGTGGTAGTGATTCATTTCTCCCCGGAGATGCGTGTTTCTCCTTTATGGACAAAGCAGGGTCATCCGAACATTTCTGCTACTTTAAGAATTGAATTAGTGAACAGTGAAAAGAAAGTTGGCGCACCAATAATGTTGTGCATGCGAATAACTTCTTTGATTATTATTTTCTTAGTGAAGTTTGTCTTTTCGAGATACCCAATTTACCCCAGGTCCAGACTAAACACTGTGTTTACACTAGTAGTCCGTTAATAATCTGAATAATGGCCTGGTGACATGCTGCATACTGCCGTTGACTAGGCCAGGTATCTGATATCTTCTTGCTGATTGGTAGCTGGCCAGCTGGCTGCTAGCCTGCTAGACGTTTTTTGTTTGTTTGTTTGTTTGTTTTCAGTTGGATGGGGACTCCAAATGTGTTTTTCCTGGGATCTTGGCACAAAGGATTGTAACATCTTATCCTGTGTAAAAACGAATGGTCTGTTCAGATGTAGCTGAATTGTTTTTCTAATTAAACTCTGGCGGAAGCATGCAGTAACCTCTGGCTGAATTAGGTTCACGGGCAGCGTTTTTGATTATTGATCTGTTACATTTATAAATCCCCAGTCAGAGGTGGCTGAGGTGGATGGTGGGTGGAGATAGCACACAAATCTCACATCAGAAACACTGGGTACCTTAAGACAGGATGATTTTGTGATTATTTTTGGGTCTGTGAACATCTTGTTGATACTTTCATTACCATTTCATTTCCTACTTACAAAATATTCCTCATGAAACCAAAAGGAAACATAATTTTGTTGCATTTCCTTGGTCCAATTTTTGTGTAATTAAGCATAATACCTAGAGAGACCTAAAAGAGACCTTAAACACCTGCACGTGTCTCTGTTCATAGTCATAGTTCATAAAAAGAAGCATCTGCACACAGAAAACTACTGTATTCCTGAGAAGAAGCTGTCCTGATGTGATTTTATGTTTAAAATATTCTCCACTGCAGTCTTTGTTAAAGAGTTGTTAAACTATGAGATCAATTAATCCCCTTACCTCGACGGAGTCATCTATGATTGATAAATCACCGCTGCCGGTGTTATTGAAGTCACTGGCAATTGGTTAAACTGGGCCTAACAGAGCACAGACTCATGTACAAAAGGAGGATTTGAGGGGATTAGTAAGTTCACCATGTACTTTGACAAGCCTGTTCAGGAAATGAAGATCGATAATGATGAAGGAGCCTGAGAGTGAAGGAATAAGGAGATTTTTTATTTATTTTTTTTTCAAAAGGAACAGATCTAATATCGTCAGGTTTCATTTCATTGTAATGATGGAAATGTCAGTTTGAAGCAGAGCCTGTCAAGTCTTTGTCTCAGTCCTGAAGGGAACTCATAATTGAGTACGCTCAAAGTAACTTACATATCACAGAATTATTAGCAATTTTCCTAAATAACCTTTTGGTACCACACTCAGGATAATAGCTTGACATTATGATAAGAAAATCACTCACTGCTGCCAATCTTCTCTCTTGCTTTAATTGACAGGCGCAGCATTGTTCATTCAAGGGAAGCAGCAGCAGCTCCCCTCAGGTCTGAGGTAGAGATAGAGTCAGGATGTGTGTTTCTTTGTGTGTGTGAGTGTGAAATAATTTACATAAAGGATGCACTCTGTCAGGCTCCAGCTTCAAAGCTCCTGAGGAAAGAAAAAAATAAATGTAGTCGGGATTTGAAGCGTTTCCAGATTCCAAAATTGCACCTCGCATCATGAGAGGAAATCACAAAGCTGCACGGAGCTAATTTTCCACGTTGGTCTAAATGAAAATTTGGTTTCCATGATGGCCAGCAGTGGGTTTTATAGCACGTCCACCTTTTTAATTTCCTTGTTTGACACTTGTCTCAAAGAAGTCTGAAATGTATTAATATTAACAGATTTCTATTAGTATGCCTGAGTGTGGCAGACAAAGGATTTTGTGCAGCAGAACTTTGGGTACATACTAATTCCACCAATTAAACGCAGCCGAGTTTCCCCCGCTTGTGTCTTTTTAGTCCCTTCAACTTAAGATGTGAGGAGAGAGGAGATGTTTTCAAAGAAATAAGACAGCGTCAGTTTCATATTGGGCTGGATCAGCTGGCAGTCGGATTTTAAATCATTTTGGAGATTTTCTGTTGGTTTAATTAGATATGTAATTTCCATCACCGGCATTTTTAAAATTTTTATAGACATCTGCACGTAGACAGAGCTAAATGTTTGTGTTATTTGTAATCTTTTACCTAGATGGAACCAATAACATCCAAAAAAAATAAAAAATAAAAAAATTCAGCCTGTTGGGTAAAATCCCCCCCTCTTCTCTAATTCATTTGATAATTTCACATTTTCCAACCTCGCTCAGTTATGTAAATGAAAGCATCTGAGACATTTAAAGGACAAGTGTTTCTTCTGTGAAATTGAAAATAACTGTAAATGCATTAGAAATATAACAGGAGGTCCGACTAGACAGCCATAGTCTAGACTTCATGATTGTGTTGTTGTGTTATTTTTGAGCTAGTAATTGTAGTTCTCGCATAAATGAAGCAACATGAAGCAACATGAAGCATATTCTCCACAGAAATGCTGTGGAGATGAAGTGTAGAGGAGCATGAAAAGAAAACATTCACAGTCTCCTGGCGGCCCGCTTGGCTTATTAGCATCGCCTGTGAGGTCATCCCTCATGTAAAAATTACATCCAGCGGGGCCAGGTTGGTCCATTTTAAGAAGATGGTGAAAAGAAGACCTTTCATGGCCAAACACAGGAGGGAAAAGATAAATAGTAAAAGAGGAAATTCTCCCTCTGTTCATTAGCCAGTCGGATCCCCAGACTTCACAATGCCTCTACTTTCTCTCCATTATCCTTGAGCATTAGATATCATCCATTAGAGAATGTATAGATACTGTGGACTCAAGCTTCTTCCTAGGCCACATATAATATCTCCTCACCTCTCACCTATGATGACAAAAAGTAGAAGGATGACTTGGTGAAAGTTTTTTTGACGTTTCACCACTCTGTGGGTCGTGCACACCTGAAACACACATGACCGAGGTAAGTTAATGACCAAAACACTTCTTTTATCAGTTATTGGTTAATGGTAAATGACCCATTAATGTCTTAACCCCTTTTTTGCACAGGACTAGTTTTACCTCAGGACCTTTTGTCATTGGTAATAACTGCAGAGGTCGTCTGTGATCTCAAACTTGATCACGGTCTTTGTTTTAGATACATTGCGACCTGGATGACAAATCCACATTGGCACATTTCTCCTGAGATCTACTAGTCAGTATCAAAAGAAACAAACAGTTAATGCTTCGTTTGTTGTCTAGCTCAGTCAGAACACTTTCAACATCCATAAATGGTCTGCACAGAATGTATGACTGTTAAACCTTAAGTTGTTCGTACCTTCTAACCTGTGCTTGCCTGTATTGCAGGTGGCTTGATAAATTAATGACGCATCAGTGATAACAGGCTTCTGTTTGTCACGGGGAGAGTATTCTGCGAATGTGTCAACCAGTAAACAAAATGGTCTTTGATATTGTCCTGAGCTTGTTTGATTACTTCATGACTGAGCTGCTGTTTGCCTCTGTCGCAGACATCTTTTTGTTGCCATGGATACCTGCAAAGAAATGATTTCTTAGGAGTCCCTTGAAGAGACTTTCGTTCAATATATAGTTAAAAGTTCTCAGTCTGAGGCAGCTCCACCCTGGGATGGAGGCTGGAGCCCACTGGGGTTCACGAAATAAATCTCAAGGGATGGTGAGACACAAAATTAGAAAATCAAACATTTTCTTCAGTGCAAATTGTTTAAATCTTCTACCCTGCAAAGCAGATGAGATTTGAGAGAGACGATGCTACAATCTAACAGTGTAATCTCGATAAAGCTCTTTACTCTGGATTTGCTGCACTTAAAATGAAACTTGAATTTCAAACTGAATCTGCTTAACAGTAGCGGTCTACCAGTGGCATTCCTACCTAAGTTATATATGAAAAGCAATAGTTAAATGCAATGAACAATGTCTGTTTAGCCTGCAGTTAATTTACCCATTGCACAGGTTACCTTAGACATCACTGCAACATTGCCCAACATGCCCTCCATTAGAGATATGCGATGCGCTGCCACTATTCCAATAATTAATGCATGCAAAGTAGACTATGGCAATTTTGTTGTAGCCTGGCGCAGTTAGACTCCATTTCATTATGTGGCGTGTTTCAACCGATAGAGAAAAAACAACAACCTCTGCACGCAGCTGGATAGCACTACAAACAATCAGAGGCATTGGAAACCTGCAGAGAAATGTTTTCTTAGGGGTCCATTATTAAGAGACTTTCGCTCAATATATAGTCAAAAGGGTGGCGGTAACTCCACAAGTTCACAAAATAAATCTCGAGGGATGCTGGGACACAAGATTAGAAAATCATTCAACATTTTCTTCAGCACAAATTTGTTTAAAACTTCTACCTTGCAAGTCAGGTGAGTTTTGAGAGATCAAGAGACCATGCTACAATCTAACGGTGTAATCTTGTTGAAGGAAAGCCTACCCCTGCCTTCAGCACTAAAGGGACTAATACTCAGAAAGTGACTAGCAGCAATGAGGCGACAAGAGACCACGAAACGTTAATGTGAATCAGTTGTAATGATACAGGGTGGAAAAACCTATGAGCCAATTTGCAGCTGAAACAAATTCAGCTGCATGGCGCTCAGATGACCTACGCAGGTGTTACTCAACTGTTCCTCAACACAACACGCCCGTCCAAAGGATTTGATTTGCTGGAGCATAATCAGTTCCCAAACAAAGCGATCCCAGACCAACTTTCTGCCACAGAGAAATAGTAGTAATTTAGTGTGTGTGTGTCCTCTCCTCTATATGCACGCCAAAATGAAAATTGTTAAAAGAAAATTACAGATCTTACGAAAGTTCCTAATGTCTCTGCTTGTTCCTTGAGTCATTTATCAATGGGATTGGTTAATACAGCTAATTGTCTGAGTCTGTGTCTTGTAGCGGACATAATAAATCATGATTTGGCGTGCATTAAAGACTCTGTTATAGACCCTTCTGTGTTAGTGGACATGTTTTGTGGCTGTAAACAAGTCTAGAAACGACTTCAGTTTACTTCTGCAGAATAATATATAATTGTTAGAAGAAAGTTAGAGATCTGTTTAATTACAATCCAACAAAGATGCTGAAAGACATTCTTTGTTTCAATAATCAAAAATTTCCTTCATTCTGTGCTAATTTCCCCGAGTGTTTACCAGATGCTAATCGGTACTCTAGTGTTTTTTCCTCATTAAACATTCACTTTTCTGGAGATTTGTTTACACCTTGTGGCTAATTAGCGGCAGCCAGCCACGCACAACCGTAAACAACAGAAACACATAGAGACTTGGCGAATGCTCAGCATGCCGGCAGCATACTCAGAGCGGCAGGACGGTCAGAGAGATGACCAAGTCAGCTCCTGTCAGAATGAAGGGAAAGGCTGCTGTTTCCGAGCAGCTCTGGGACATACGTGTCTCTCCTCTGGGCTGCTTTGAATTCTGAGCAGCCGTGCAGGAAGTCAGAGGAAAAATCAGGTTAGCCACTGAGAACAGGACTGCCTTTACGCGGAAAGCAGAGGCTACAAACATAGTGGTTAATGATGTTGGAGTAAATATTGACTATGGCTTGCAGGCAGTCAATATCGACAGAGCAAGCTGGAGCAGCCGTCGAAGGAGGTTATTTCATTTTCACCAATTGAGTTGTGCAAGGTGGGGAAGATTCCCATGCTTATTTTGAGGAAGCTGAGCTTCCCAAGAGCAAATTGTCTGTTTTGCTGGCTCTTCACATCTAAGTTTCATCTCAAAGGTCTCAGTATTAATAACATTTTCAACAATTCCATTGAGAAGGAAGCGAAAGCTGCAGCACAACCTCAAGATGAAAGTCTGTAATTATGCAGCTATAAAATATGGTCTGCATTTAAGTAAATATATAAAGAAGCTCCCTCAAGCTCCCTTTCTTTCAGCATGTCTGGTTATTATTATAAGTTAAGTGGCATTACATGTTTGTATCTAACATGATTGTTTTTTTTGGACAGTCTCCTTTTCTTCTTCTAGCGTTTGGTGAAGTGGATTCCCAAATCCCAAATCTAATTTCATTGATTCATTTTCTATTGACGTTTGGTTCCTCTTTGGTTGCAAATTCATTTGTGACCCATGTTTTTATGGTGTGTCAACAGCATGTGAACAAGTTGTCAGAGAGCTAAGTGATCAGCTGCTCACTTTAGTAAACCAGTTCCCAGTTAGGGAAATGGACGGTGTCTGTGCCACCTCTCCTGCATAACTCACGGGACTCACAAAGAGTCCGTACCCTCTCCTGCTGATTCATGATGGCACTTACTCGGGGTGCTATGTATTGCATGCCTCCAATTTTGGATTACGAGGGAAAAGCTGAAGAACATGAAGCGCTGGTAGTGTTAAGTGTTAAGGCTCATTTAAGTAGACGTGGGAGTAGACGCCGTAACCTACGCACTAAGCCTATGCATGTGGCCTACACCGGTGCGAGCCATTTATACTTGCGCTCGTCAGTCTGGCTCGCTCTGTAAAATGCCACCCAAACACTAGTGGCTGTTGTACCTTTTTTGCCAGTTGGGTTAATTTTTGTTTCTACTTCCTGCTTCACTTTCCACTTTCCTGAAACCTTTGCCAAAGATGAGTCATATACACTCTTTATTGATCCAAAATAATGAATTCAAAAATTGCAGAGATGGAGAAGCAGCTGGAAATACTAAAGCAGAAACACGCTACTACCAAGCGGACCAATCACAGCGTCGCTGTGGCGCATAGTTATACTTCCGGGGAGGTGCATGTCAGGCTAGGGCGTTAGGGTCTGCATATGGTCTGGGCTGTTGCCATGCCTACAGAGTCAAAATGACACAAGACTAAACCGCCTGTAACCGCCATACAGTCTTTTTGTATACTGTACCTAGTTACTTGGTTCTTTTCGTTCTGATCTGTTCAGGATCTAAAAGTTAAAAGGACTGCAGTCATGTCATGCCTCTCATTCACACACACACACACAGACGAGCATGGCTGAGAGTTAGCACTAGTCTGAACCTCAGCAGTTTGTTTGCAGTGTTTTCCTCAAGGGCAATTTGACACGTGAACAGGAGGAGCTGGGGATCAAACTCATTAATTACTAGAAAGAGCACAAGACAGACTCTTAAGACTGTGGTTGTAATAAAGGCTGCAGTAACGAACTGTGCTTCCACTTGAAGACAAAGCACTGCCAGCTTCGCTTTGTTTTACAAAAATCTGGGAACAAAAAGATCAGTTGGATTAAAAACTGTCTGACTCTGAGTTGATATGTACTTGATATGTAATACTGAAGTCTGACTGCACTCCCAGCCAGCCGCAACGGCAGAGGCCATTAGCATTAACCACCAGCTTGCAGCTTGAGTGGCAGTTCATGCCCACGAATCTCATGAGGCTTTCCAGAAATCATCTGGGGCAGACTCTTTAAACGGTCTGATAAATAACGCTGATTCATTCATCTGACGGCAGTTTGTAGGGTCTGCGCTGCAAAGTAGTCAAAATGATCCATTGCGAATTCAGTCGCTAACCTCATTACATGTGCAACACGCAGCTTTATTAACCCTCATTTATCTTCTGTCACTGAGGCTGAGTGTGTGCAGGGTTTTCATTTCTAAAAGGCCAGACAGACATTTACTGCGGAGAGATGTCTAGAACAAGTGTCAAACTGTTGACTGCTTTATGCTCCTAACCCAGCATGAGCTGAGCCTTTATTTTATGGCTGCCCGAGAAGAGAGTTTAAGAAGAAAGATCTGACACTGCCAAAGTTTACATGGACAATATAAGTTTAAAAAAGCTTACAGGGACGGTAAATAAAATGATCATTTAAGATATTTAAGATAAATATACCCAGGATGAGGTGGGAATATAGGAGGAGGCGGAGGTGCTCTGCAGGACAGACGGTCTGAAAGGCAGTGTGGGAGAATTGCAATGGATTTGATGAAACAGGGACTGATTGACTCAGACGAAGTTAGCAAACAGATGACTGGATCAGAGTAGTAAGCTTGAGAATTGAGTCATTTTGACGGCATGGGAAAGTGGAGTGAACGGAGCAGCAGCAACGGAAACAGAGGGCATTTATTAATACAAAGTATGCAAACGTTGGACTTTAGTACTCTGTAAGTCAGACTTGATGAGTCTGACTCTGAAGTACAAACTCTGGAGGACAGGGGGACACAGGACGGTCATTCTGGAATTGGAACAGCAGCATACTTGAAATGCATTCTGTGATACCTGGCTGTACCGGGTCCACACAAGTCTCCTCCTGATGCATCCTTGATAAAGCAGGTGGGGCAAGTACATATATGAGTACTTGGATTGTGCTTGGTCAGATGATCACTTTGAACTGGAACAGAACTTGGGCTTGGGATTTCTTTTATTGAACTTCTGCCTAAAGGCAGTTTTAGAGTACTGCAGGACCTAGACACCGTAACTTACGCATGCAGCCTGCACAGGTGCGAGACATTTATACTTGTACACTTGTCAGTCTGGTTTGTTCTGTAACAACGCCACCCAAACACTAGTCGGCGCTGTGTCTTTTTTGCCAGTCGGGTTAATTTTTGTTCCTGCTTCCTGCTTCACTTTTCAACAATGGCGACTGAAACTTTCGCGCACAAGTCATACAAATGTTAACCTTTCTTCGATGTGTTCCATCTGTGTTGATCCAACACAATGAATTCAAAAATTGCAGAGATGGCGAAGCAGCCTGAAATACTAGAGCTTCTTTTCATTCAAAAGAAGATGGCCAAGATGGAGCCACATTTTCAACGTTGCTGTCCACACTGATTCCAATTTTTCTCGTTTATCTTTTCAAACACTTGTTCAAATAACTGGCTGTTATTCTACCTCAATTTTTCTTTTTCATATCATTTGTTTGTCAGTGTGTAAAACAATCTCGTGCTGATGAGGGGAGTGAGTGTCTGCTTCTGATATGACACCAAATCCCCTTAATTACAGATAATTGGCACAGCAGCGGCTGTACTTCATCAGATTGCTGAAGAGGGCCAGATTCAGACGTCAGCCCCTCACCCAGGCCCACAGAGGACTCATTGAGAGCATTCCCCCTAGCGGCATCGCGGTCAGGTTTGGAAACAGCGCCAAGGCCGAGAGAAAAGCTCTTCAGCGAGTCATCAAGACTGCAGCGAGGACACAATCTACGCCAACGCTGCAGGAGAAAAGCCCAGAGCATCTTCAGAGATCAACACCATGCGGCTCACTCTCTGCTCAGGGGGAAGGACTCCAGATACAACCTGAGACACCACAGGCCTGAGAGCATCGACACTAACAGGTCATGGTTCTGCAACAGCTTCTTTCCAGCCGCAATCAGGAAAATAGGCTGGAAGGAATTACGATACCTCCCACCTCATTCACACCATGAACACTGAACAGCTCTCTTCAAGCAATCACCTCACAGACTGGACTGTCTCTCTGTTATACACAGAGCTATTATATTTATTCACCACAAGTGCAATAATTCCAGTGCAATGATCCTATGTGCTATTACCTTACTGTGTACATTTATATTTATATATATATTTTATACTTTCACAAAGTGGTTATATTGTAGTAATAATAGTATCTTCCTGTATAACAGCACATTGAGGCAGCTCTTTAACCAGGGTAATTACCCAGTACATTAGAGTTTAATTTGGCTTTATGAACGTCTTATTGCTTATTGCAGTCACTTATATATTATTAAGTGACTGTTGCATACTATGAATGTACAGCTGTGTATAATGTAGAGTTGCAATCGGAGGCGTTGCCAGATGATTAGTTAGATAAGGAAGCAGAAATGTTCCTCTCCTGTAGGATTTTTTTCTGTTAATTCTGAGGGAAACAAAAAGTCTGTCAGATAAACCGAGCTTCGAGTTTGTCCAGATGAGAGAAAAGGAGAATTGGGGGACTGCACACATTCGAATGGTTGTGTTTCTTCCTCAAACGTATTTAAATGATTATACGGTAAAATCTAATAATGAAGACTATTCAAAGCACTCATTTGCTGACAAAATACAAAATTACATAAAGAAGCTCCTGTTGAACAGAAATGATGGAAAAACTTAATTGCAAACCTTGTGAAGAGTGCCATGTCTTTAGTTCCTAATTCAACTGTAGAAAATAACAAGCTATATTTGGATATAATGCCATTGGATTTACCTAAATCAATACCTCTCGCCGTCTCAGGACAAGAAAAATAATAGTGGAGATGCACACTCATTAGGCATTTGAAAGTCGGCTCGATACTGCAGCTAAGGGAACAGTGTGTGGTTCTCCCTGATCAATAGCATGTGTTATCATAGGAGTATGAATGTGCATGCAGTACATTCTGACGCCAAATCAGCTGTTTGTTGTCAAGGTAGTCGGTTAAAAGAGCTATGGAGTCATGTTGTAAAGAACCAATTTGACATTTCCTTTGTGATGTTTTCAGCTTGTATTTGTGCCAGGATTGAAAATGCTGATGAAGCTGACCATAGAGAACTTGTCAAAACTAGTAAAATCCCATTGGTGACCATTAGCCACAAGCACAAGTACATTAAAGGGTAAATACAGCCACAACATTAAAACCTCAATGCAATGTTCTGCTGGGAAACGTTTGGACCTGGCAGATGCTCCTTGATGGCAGCAGCCATCCCCAGCAGAATGCAGCTGGACACAGGGACGCACACAAAAATAATGAAGAACAGCACAAGGTGTTGACCTGGTCTCCATATTCACTAGATCCTGATATTGATCAAGTATCTGTGGGATGCACTGGAAGAAGCCTGATCCACAGCGGACCCAAAGGCAACATTCTGTTGCCAGACACCACAAGACACCCTCAGAAGGCCCAAGTCCATTCTCTGATGAGTCACAACTGTTTTAGAGGCACAAGGGAGACCTAAACAATGTTAGGATTCTCCATTCACACTTTGCATTGAAGAGGTAATCTGGATTAAGATATTTTAAGAAGTGCAAGAAGTGCATGCAGGCTCAGATCGGATCTTAGCCATGGATAGCATGTCCTGTACAGTGCTAACACATTAAAGAAAAATCCTCCCATGGATTGAAATGTCATCTGGTACTCCTTTGGTCAGAATGTGGGTAAGTTCTATATAACAAGAATTTAATTTAAAACCAGGTGTAAATGCAAAGGCTGATGGATCAGATAGTCGTGAGAAAAAAGCCTATTAATAACCAACACAGTCTCATGGTAGTTCATAAAATAGTCATGTAATTCTTGGATACAAACCTGCTTTTATTTATTTATTTCTTCTGAGACACATTATGACGAAGTCTTCCACCCAGGAGAGAGGAGTTTGAGTACAATGACATTTTTCTTTCTTTTTTTTGTCTCCGTCATCTTTTGAATTCAATCAGTGTTGTCAGTAAGGGTTGGTGGAAAAGCATTGTCTTCTTCTTCTTCTTCTTCTGTTATATTTCCATCAAACTCAGTACTCCACACCAGGCAGACCACTTGCTCATTTCAGAAACGTTCTGTTCTGATTGATGTTCCAGGCTTGTATCAGATAATTTTGTTTGGCATCCATGTGAACAGTTTCAGTTTGTTTTCTCTCAAAAGGCAGAGACGGACCAACAGATGGTCGGCCTCTGATAGGTTTGGGGGTGTGGGCGAGCGTCTGTGACTCTAGAGCCCCGCAACGTTGGCACTTGTTGGACCCCTGTCAGCAGCTTCTTAACTGATTCAGCATGTTGCATTGGCAGTAGAGTGAGTCAATGAAAGATATCACTCTGACTGGCTTTTCAGCTTAGCAAACCACAGGATGGGAACAGAAATGGATAAAGCTCAAAGGGCTCACACCAGAGGCCCTCCTCAGTTTTCAGACGATTCGGTAGATCACAGAGGTTGTGTGGGCAGACTGAGTGCCGTTTAAAAAATGTTGTAGAAGTTTATCATCTGTCCTCACTATGGCATTTGACACTTGGTTGACAAACAACACAACGGCGGATTGATGGACGACCTTTCTGAGATCTCCCTACACATGCTGCAAAACTCTAGCGAGTAAAGTAGCTAGCCTTCCAGTTTATATGGACTAAAGCAGGGGTATAAAAATGAGTGGGAGTGCTGGACCCAGTAAGAAACCATGTCATATTCAAAGTGTGTTTGTCTGATCTCTCAATCTATCATTGCTCTTTCAAACTGTTCATAAAAACTATGACACTGACTTCCCTCCGAAAGAGCAAGCTGAGAAAGAGAAATGAATGATGAATTCAGACTACTGCCACTTGCTAGGGGGGGGATAGGGAGAGTTTTGTCCTTCCATGAAGACATAAAATGTACTGTATGTACCACCTGGAAATTGGCTGCAGTCTTTGTGGTGTGTTCAAATTCAACTTTCGGATTCAGACACATGAGACGTGAGGTGACACCACAGCGGGCCTTTCATTACAGATAGTCCTTTGATGTTTGCACTTATCACTCCCACAAGACTGGGCTGTAATAACACGTCTTAATGGGACCATTGAGGCCAAGCTAGTTCCTTCCCTGGCAAACCACAGTGTCTCATTCTACACAAGGTAAATACGAAAGGTGTGAAAGTGTGCGGAGGATTTAGAGTTGCTTAAAAGCGTCTGAGTCAACAATACCTTTGTTCACTGTCAAACCAACCATCTCAAACTTTAAGCAACCAAATGGATGCAGCTAGAAACTTTTCTCTCCGGGTTCCTCTTCCCTCACGCAGGGCTGGGAGCGTTGAAGCGCTCAAAAGAAAAAGGTGTATGTCGCAAGTAGAAAAAAAGGAATGTGTTGTTATGGTGACTGGCATCCACTAGTTGATCCTTCTCTCATTCACACAAATGAATGAACCAGTACAGTTACACAATATACAGTAGAGGATGAAAAAAAAAAGAAAAAAAAAAGGGCAGAACACTGAAAAAAATCAATGTATATAATGTATATTATCAATGTATATAATACGATGTAAAATATTAATATTATTAACATTAATTCCACTGATTCCACTTTTACTCGAAACATAACAGATTTATGTCAGAGTATCACCGTTTCAGAAGAAGGGACAGCGTGCATGCAGTCTTAACAGTCCAGTTTGTTGCATTAATTGAGGCTAACAAAGCGGACCTGACTTGGAAACAAATTCCAACATTATTTGCCGTGGCTGGGGATGGCAAGAGTAGAGTCAACACGGGCTAATTTGATGCAAGCAGCTCTGTGCACAAACACCCAGGAGAGCTACGTGATGAGGACAAATAAAGCCAGTGAAAGGCCACATGCGGGGAGGCAGTGTGGTTGAAAAAGAAGGATACATCTTCCACTTTTAAATGAAAAAATCATTCAACGCCACTGTTAGCGCGCCAGCTGTGTGGCATTCTGTGCTTGATACATAACCTGCTACCACCCAAAGCTTTCTTGGAGAAAGTGATAGAGCATCTTCTTTCATTAGGACTGCTTTGAAAATTGGAGTCTGATTAATACTTCTATACCACAGTGAGAGGAGGTAAGAGATGAAGCAGTACATCACACAATAGTAAGCATTTTAATGAATAGATTAAAAGGCACTATGAAAAAGGGAACCTCGCGGCTGAACAACGTGATACAGGAGGTGGGCTCTGTGCTAGGGGCAGAGGTGGAGTCTGACACCAGTAGCAGATGCAAGGACACTGAACAAACTCTGGTCTATCATGAGCAATGTCCCCCATCCTCTACACGACACCATAGTCAGGAAGAGAAGCTCGTCCAGTCACAGGCTGCTGCCTCTGTCATGTGATAGAAAAATACTATTGATCGTATGATTGATTGTGTTCTATACCTCCAACTTTAGACTAGTCACACATAGAGAGACTTGTATAACATTCATTCATTCATTCATCTACACTGTAGCCTATAAAGTTGGATTAATTTTGTTTTCAGAAGCATTCCTCTAAGCCACATTGTCAAAATCATTTCATGAGAGCAGGTAAAAAAACATCTTATTCCAACTTTATGGGAAACAGTGCATATTGACAGTGTTGCATATGACCGTGCATTCGTTCATTTGGAACATAACAGCATTCTTCTGCCAACACCAGCATGGTTAATTCCACTGGCATTTCAGACAATGCAACTACTGGTTCTGCTGTTCATATGAACATTCGAAGGAGTTTTATTAACGAATCCAAACAACAACTGTGCCAAACGCAATTAATGCCCGCTGGGTGAGAAAATTCAAGTCCGAACACAAGCAACATCGGCAACTAATTTGGAAAGACTGAGGTGACGCATCCCTACCAGTCTTGGGAGATATCGATGGGTGAGTGACAAAAACAGGAAATCATTAACAAAGCACAGGCCAACAGCCTTTTAAAAGTGGTCGGTGATTGGTTGGATTTGTAGGTGGATGTTTCACAGAGGATCCCAAAGAAGCTTATTAAAACAAAAACAGGACTGTTTTGTGCCTCCAAAAAAGATGTGACTCATCAGAGAATGGACACGGTGCTTCTGAGGGTGTCCTGTGGAGTCTGACAACATGGACCTTTGGGTCACATGAGTTTGTTTTAGCGTTTGTTTTTTTTTTGTTGTTAGTTTGTTTGTTTTAAGCAGCTTTCCTTTGTCAGTCCTCCCAATTAAAGACAAATCAGCATCCATCTTGTTAATAAGCGTCAGAGTTTATTGTGCGTCTACTTTATTTTTAAAACTCTTTCTACTAAAGTCATTCTTCCAGCATTGTAGTTGTGATCTCTGCTGAAAACACGTACATCCTGTTCTGTCCTCTCTGTCATGCAGTAATAGAACCCTGTCTAAACTAACCACGACCCATCAATTTTCCAAAACATGTGCTTCTTGTAATCCAGCTGTGATGCTTATTTGGCAAATATCTAAAGCCGTGTCTTCACAGAAGCACATTAGCATAACAGCAGAAGCTCCCCAGGAGTCCACACAGGAGGCATTTGGGGATAAGAGCAAAATGTCACGTGGTCATGAGCAAGAGAAGAGCTCCCACAGTGCAACGACAAAATAGGGACACTCTTCATCTTTGACACTGGTAAGGCCCCGTTCATGACCTTGTATTAACATCCGTCCTGGGCAATCCGATCACAAGTAGACAGCTTTTAGTGCTTGTGTTCACACATGGCATTAAAATGCGCCTTCAGCCATCTCTCCAGATCTCAGTTTTGCGCTCATTTGGGGCGAGGCAGAATATTTTAATGACAGAAACACACCCAGTGTACTCATAATAAAGCCTTCCATTTGTTAATTTTGGTTTAGATGGATTCCCCCCACACCTCCCCACTGCCTCCAACGCTCCCACATCTCATGCCGCCCACTCCTCCCCCTGCGGTGAGCCTCCAGGATCAGACCATGAGAGCTAAGCTCACTACACCCCCCCCCCCCCCCCCCCCCCCCCACAGACACTCCCCCCACCCCCACCCCCTGCTTGACTGTGACGACTGGCCAGGTGAGGAGACAGCTGGAGAGACTGAACCAACGCAAGGCGGCAGGCCCTGATGGCATCAGCCCCAGGATATTGAGGACCTGTGCCAGCCAGATGAGAGGGTGCCAATTCTGTGGAAGACCTCCTGCCTGGTTCCTGTGCCCAAGAAGTCGTCTCCATCCGGCCTCAGTGATTACCGTCCAGTCGCCCTTACATCCCATGTGATGAAGGTGCTGGAGAGGTTGGTGTTGGCCCACCTAAAGCCACAGGTGAGATCTTCTTTAGACCCCCTACAGTTTGCCTACCAGCGTGTCTGGGGGTGGATGACGCTGTCATCTATCTTCTGCAGCGAGCTAACTCACACCTGGATGGTGGTGGAGGCTCAGTGAGAATCACATTCTTTGATTTCTCCAGTGCCTTCAACACCATCCAGCCTTTGTTGCTGGGTGAGAAGCCGCGGTCGATGGGTGTTGGTGCGTCCACTGTCACCTGGATCACTGACTACCTGACAGACAGGCCACAGTTCGTGCGTCTGGGTCATGTCTGGGTCATGTCCTGTTTGATGTGGTGGTGAGTGGTGTGGGAGCCCCACAGGGCACTGTGCTTTCTCCGTTCCTGTTCACCTTATAAACCACTGACTTCCAGCACACCTCAGAGTCATGTCATATACAGAAACTTTCTGATGACTTTGCAGTTGTAGGGTGTATAAGCGGTGGACGGGATGAGGAGGAGTATAGAAGGTTGGTGGACTGATTTGTGGGGTGGGCTGGAAGGAATCACCTGCTGCTTAACGTGGACAAGACCAAAGAGATGGTGATCGACTTCAAGAGGAAGGGAACAGCTCCTCTGCCCCTCAGCATCATTGGTAGGGATGTGGAAATGGTGGAGGATTACAAATACCTGGGAGTGAGTACAGACTGAACTGGAGGACCAACAGTACAGCTGTGTACAAGAAGGGCTGCAGCAGACTCTATTTCCTAAGGAAACTGAGGTCCTTCAATGTGTGCAGCAAGATGCTGGAAATTTTCTACCAGTCTGTTGTGGCCAGCACACTTTTCTCTGCTGTGGTCTGCTGGGGGAACAGCATTGCAGCCAGTGACGCCAACAGACTGAACGAACTGATCAGGAAGGCTGGCTCTATCATTGGCTGCAGACAGGACACTTTTGAATCGGTGGTGGAGAAGAGAACTCTGAACTAACTGTTATCAATCATGGATAACCCTGACCACCCTCTCCACTACACAATAGACAGACAATGGAGCACCTTCTCCAGAAGGCTCAGACAACTTCGTTGTCTCAAAGAACGCTACAGGAAATCCTTCCTGCCCCAAGCTATCAGTCTGTACAACTCCTCATCTGTGTGTAACAGATGACACTCTGGACTTTTGTTTTTCTTGCACATTTGCACATGCTTGTTTGGTTATTGGTTGTAATTTCATTACATTTCATTGCAATCTAATTTAACTTTTTTTTAATATTCACTTTTAATAGTCACTTATTCACTTATAATTTTTGTAAATACTGTGTATAGATTTTTGTTCTTTTTTTAATTCTCTATTTTTTATTGTTGATTTTTAGCTTTTTGTTATATTTATGTATGGTGTTGAATGCCTGTACATTTCTGCTGCAACAGAGAAATTTCCCAGTTTGGGATTAATAAAGAAACTATCTATCTATCAATCTATCTATCTATCTATCTATCTATTATTTAGTTAGCCAACAAGGACTGAATACAATAAAAAGCACTCATTATGAACAGACATCACGTACAGTCCTTCTTTTCTTTTCCAGCGATCATTAATTATAGAGGTTGTGTGTCTTTATCTGAATGAATGAGGCAAAACTCCACTGACGCAAGAGGACCCCTGTTGAGTAGGTGGTCTTAAATGTGACTCAGGGCGCATTGTGTCTTCACATTACCAAAGGAATGTGGACAAATGCGACCCAGACGACGTCCAAATGTGGTCTGAGATCGTTCATGGTCTCAGACCATCTGGCCGACGCCGTCTTGGCAGTGACTGACTCCTCCGAACTCCCAGTTAATTAAAATTGACAAAGACGTGGAGCGTGAGATGAGCTAAGTTAGACAGCAACCAGTGAGCGCACCCACATGTGACTCACATTGGTCACATCCTTCATTATACATAAACACATAAGCCTTGATGTAATTTAAATAGCTGAGTCATATGAAAAAGAAATTAGCTGTATTTTGTACCATAGTCAAAATACAGCTATGGTACAGCCTCAAGCTTCAAGTAAGTGCAGTTTTTGGCACTTGTGCTTTTGCTTCATTTTTCGGCTCTGGAGGTTGCCGCTTGTTTTTTTCACTTTCTTCACATTTGGAGTTATTGTGTCATCAGCTTCTATGCTGCTAATGGAAAATAAGTGACAATAGCAAACCAAAAAAAAAAAAAAAAAAGAAGACTTTAACCGTCACCTCTTTTATTTTGTTCTAGACGTTGCTTAGATACACACCACCTCAGTGTTTTGGTGGATCTTGGTGTGTTCCCTTTCTTTACCTGCTGGTCTGCAGATATTCAAGGTTAAGGTTATCTAACCCACTGTTTCGGTGACATTTTCCTCCATTGTGCTGAAGTGAGATTTTCTTTTAATGAAAGTTAAAAATTTGCAAATTGATGCTGACTCATCGTTATTTTGTACTCTTGAAATTCATATTTCACTCAGTTTTTTTCTCTGTAAAACCTTTTCCACGCGTCATTCTTGCAGTACAAATGAGTAAAATTAATGCTTTGTTGTCAGTGAAGCATTTGCATAAATATATTATAAATGTATCTGTTTATTGTATGGTAATACATCCCCGCGCGTCTTCGTTTCATAGCGCAATTAGGCATAATGACAAATAATGCGCCCTTATCAAAGCGCTTCCATCTAGAAAACAGAAAACTACTCTGATATTTTGCAGAATTGTTGTTTAGTTTGATGTCCGTGAGTCTCCTGCAAGATTAAAGTCTATTCATTAACTGTGGACGGAATTCAATATGTCACACTGATGCTCTCGGGCTTTTATTGAATGCGCGTATTGAATTCTGTCCAAGGCTATTTTCTGCAGTCAATTTTTACAAAATATTCAGCACAAATGAAAATCTTGTGAGACATTTTTGCAGCACACAGGGCGAAATGCTTGTTTCTCACATTGAGACGGAAACTCTGCTCTTTACACTGAGGAGAAGTTTATGCTCCTTATGCAATGCTTTGTTCACACGTGCCTATGCTACTGCAGCTGTTAGAAGTGCATATTTGTGTATCTTTGTATGCGAGTCCAGGTGGTTTTAAGTGTGAGGTTGTTTTCACATCCGAATATGTAAAAGTAAAAAGGCAAGAACCTTGTCTCTGCATACTGGCTTCACTCCAGAGGAACATTAACAAACAGAGCTGTGGCCGAGGTGGCATCATAATTTATTACTTTGCTGCAGTGATTCACATGAGATGCAGTGGTCAAGCAAACACCTTGATACTGGCACATGAATTAAATTCCAGGCAAAAGCTTTTCACATAAATACATCGGAGACCCGTTTACTTCATCTTTCTTGTGCATTTCGTGAGCTTCAAGTGTAAAAAGGCATGAATAAATAAGGCAGTATTGAAAGTAGCAGAAAGACTGATCACATCAGTTTGTGTAATACTTTCACAGAGAATACGGTTGCTCTTTACAGTCACAGTGCAACATATTTAAGGCAAAGATAAAAAAAAAAAAGCAACGGCTTACACAACGCCCACATAAAAATACATTCAGTAAACTCTGTTACACGAAGGTGATGAAAAATAGATTTCTTTGTCGTCACATTTGCATGCGGAAAAGTCAGAGTGCAAATTCACACAAATATCTACACCGACCACAAAATACACAGGAGCTCTGATTGGGAAAACAACAGATGTTATGAGTCAGAAATGCGTTTCGCCACCTCTGTGGAGGCTCCGCTATGACTTGTTTCTCATTATTCAGTGATTATTAAAGGAAATCTGAGGTTAGGGTATACCACAAACTAGGAACATACACTAAAGGGAAGGTTGTACAAGGTGAAAGGGAACACAATCTTAACCAGGAATTGTGCCCTGAGAAATGGTTCTAGACCGTTTCCTGTACATCCAGTGTAAAGTAAATTTGTCCTGAATCTTTTTAGCCAACTCATCTTCAGCCAACATTTTCGAAGCTGTAGATAATGTGCCAGTTGTTGCTTGTGCTCTTGTTTTGTAGCTTCCAGAAGAATCTGGTTTCCTCCAAGTGCTCTCATCGCATCAGAAAAATCACCTGTGCCTGATACGTGACTTTAACACTGATTATTTTACCTCCTCTTACTAAGAGTAAAATACAATAAAAACACTTTAAGTGAGCAGGATATTTCTCTATGTCATGATTGGCACATAATGCACATAGGAAATCAGTGAGGTGTTATGGCTTTTGTCAGTGTATCTTACAAAAAGTAAATGTTTTTCGATTTAAAAAGTATGTGTCTATGCATTCAGCCTGCTATGAGGTGGATTACACTCTCAAACAAGGAGGTAGCCTTTCAAATTCACATTAATCTCTATGCTATATGTCCAGTGTGTCTTTGTAATGGACTGTGGCATTTACATTCTGTGCACAAACAGCACTGACATTTCGGTGCCGTAATCCTTGCAGAAGTTGTCATAAATAGGCGAGCAAGGTTTCTGATTTTCAAATTGTTAGAAAATATTTCAGAGTGAGAAAGAGAAACTGTAAATGAGCCAGAGTTTATGATTTACATACATGCTGGTCATATTTACTTCAAATTGCACTTGAGAACAGCGTTGACTACGAAACAAAACAGCGTTTGTACACAGAGCGATGTTACAAGGTCTTTGACAACCTACCTCTTGAGCAACGTGACTCACGATAACCAGAGGCCCAACTTATTAATCATTTACAGGGAGATGCGAGAGCACACATCAGTCCACGGAAAGTACAGCTCTCAACCTCGCTGGCTGAAAGTCATTGATATATCGGGCAACGCACGTCAGAGTTGTAGCTATGCTGACACTTTGCAGGCAGCTCACACGCACAAGAGGGCATGCGAGCAGCAGAAAATCTCTTTGAAGGTTTTTCTCATCTCCTGGCTGCGAAAGGCATAGATGATGGGGTCAATGACGGAGTTGCACATGATGAGGATGAGGTACATGTTGAAGTGGGACATGAAGCAGGTGCAGTAGGGGTTCCTGGGGCAGGTGATCATGAGGATGAGGTGCAGGAAAAAGGGCGCCCAGCACACCACAAACACCCCGAGGAGGATGGTGAGGGTGATGGCGCCCTTCATGTTGGCCCGCTGCTGGATCGGCGCGTTGCCCGGCAGGGCTGCGATCCGCTTCATGTGCAAGCGTGCCAGCATGAACATGTGGACGTAGAGCGATGCCATGAGCACCAGCATGGTGAAGAACATGGTGATGAGGCATATGAGAACGGTGGTGCTCTCTGAGTAGATGATGAACAGGATGCCGGACACGATGCAGCACGTCCAGATGCTGCTGATGACCAGTATTGCTCTTCTCAGGGTCACGATGTTGTGGTATCTCAGCGCGTAGAAGATGGTGATGTAGCGGTCGATGGCGATGGCGAGCAAGCTGCAGATGGATGCCAACAGAGAGCTACAGATCATAGAGTCAAACACATTGTCCATACTTTTAATCAGTGTGACCGGGATGGTCAGGCTGCCTCCGTTGATGAGCGCTATGACGATAGTCTCTGAGGCGTTGGAGACGCTGACAAGCATGTCGGCAACAGCGAGGCTACAGATGAAAAAGTACATGGGCGAGTGAAGGTTCTTGTTCTTGACGATTGCAGCGACAACCAGGATGTTCTCCAGTAGGCTCACGATGCCCAGAGTGAGGAAAACCTCCGTGGAAATCAGCAGCTGCTCGTAGCATCCTGTAGAAGAGTCCTTCTCGTCTCCCGGTAAGTCGTTGTTAAGTGACAAAGTGCCTGAGGTTTGGCTCCTGTTGTGGTAGCCTTGGATCAGTCCATGGTGCTCGGTGGTGTTCATTATGGCTCCGTTCAGTCCCCTTTGTTTTTAATGTTCTTTCTTCCGTTGTTACACGTCCATCTAATCATAAAAATCTCACCCTGTGTGGCTTTGAATCATCCTCAATACCTGGTGGACAACCTCTGTGCCCTTGATGATGAGTAAAATGTAAAATAAAAAAATAGCCAATGTTCTGGTTTTCTTTTTCACCAAGAGAGGCAATTTTCTTCAAACATCTGCCGCAGGTATTTTTCCCAACCAAAGCCAGTCCCACAGCTCTAGTCTCATCTCCCCACTCTGGTGTGGAAAGTGAGCGTAGTACAAAGTTAAAACAGACGCTCCCTAAAAAGAATTAAGGCAGATAAGTGGAAGGAGTGAGGCGGAGAGCAGCTGGGTGCGAGAGGGAGGCATGTGTGAAGCTGATTTACATCAGAGGTAGAGCGCAGCAGCTCGCCGGACGAGTGCAGGCAGATCATCACTCAGCAAGCTGCTGTGGTCTTCCCCATCTCTCTCTTTCTCTCTCCCCGTTCCTCCCTCTCTCGCTGCTATTATACCAGGCACGCACAATTACAAACACACACACCCCCTAAACCCTCCCGGTCGTCTGCTACCCTATCCGCTCGCTGATACACAGGGAGGGAGGAGCAAAGTTTGGGCTGACGCATGAATGGAGGTTGGAAAATCAATCAAACCTTAAATGTTTAAACCCTTAAATGATACAGAATGTTGTTGTTTGGTTTTTTTTTAAACATTTTTGCCACATTCATTCGAAAACAAATGTAAATGTTAGTAGGCAGGATGAAAATGATTTTATATTCTCATTAAACAGCCAAAGAGCTATTAAAACTATGTGTTCTAACAATATGTCAAGATATAGTTTTGACAATAGATGGACCCTGTGCACAGCATCACGAAGGATCCTGGACGTGGCACATACAACACAAGTACTGTACTAGTGTGATAGAAATCGATGCAGCATTGTCGTACTTCCTTTCCGTTACATCAGATTTGCAGAGGTGTTAACAAATATTAGAAAAAGGCTGTTACAGAGCACAGTTGCTCCTTACGCTCGTACAGAAGAGGAGCTGTTCCTCGCTGAATCAGGTGGCGATTCACGCCTAGGATTCAAAGGCATTAAACTTAACTCAAACAAAGATAGTATACCTTATATTTTGAGATTTTGATTTAGTAATTATTTAAAATAAAATAGTTTTATTTAGTTTTTTTATAATGCTGCTCTTCTTTAAATCGACAACGTTTTCATTTAGTAGTATAATGAACCTGGAACCAAGCAAAAAAAAATAATAATAATACGTGTAGCTAGTATGCTCATTGTTGTCATGTAGGAACATACTGTATTTGGTAGTCAAACACAGAAACCTTGTGACCAAGGAAAATACATTCAGATGCCATCAGTTCATAGCCAAGGTCAAAACAAATGTCTCTGGCACACTGACGGCAGTGTAGAAGTCCCACGGTCAATCATTTTATAATCTGACATTGCATTACAATTACTATATAAAGTATCAGCACCACACAAATCACAAGTGAAGAATACGGAAAAATATAGACCATAAAAAATACTGATTGCCAACAACTCTTCAATGTTATATAGTCCATTAAAAGAAATCCAATATGCTCCAGCAGTGTCTGCGTGAAAGCCAACCTTTTGTCAAGATTTTCTCTTTTCATCAGCCTCAGCTCCCTTTGTGTCCTGTCACATGGGCTGCCTTATTATAACTGTACAGAAAATGCATGTATTAAATCATACCTTTCATGTGCCCTTCAGGAAAATGAACCATTTCTTTCTGTTCTTGACATTTCCACATAAATGTATAGCTGTTAACTGGGTGGAAATACTTAGAGACAAGCTGTCTTGCCAAGAAATGGAATTAATGGCTGATTATATATATATATATAATAATCACCATGGAATATGCAGCATTATTCTGTCTGCATCAACACCGTAGTGTATTTATAAGGTACCATTTATAGCTGTTGTGCATCATACACCTCAACAGCCTCCTCTTTCACACTTGTAATGACTTGTTTTTGAATGTTTAGCTACTGTAAACACATTTAAGAGTATAAATCAATTTTCCAAAGGGGGTACAAACGTTTTGGACAGTATGTAGTCATTGCCTGACTGATAATATTCATTCATTCATTCATTCATTCATCTTCTGTAACTGCTTGTTCCTGTTAAGGGTCGCGGGGTCTGCTGGAGCCTATCTCAGCTGTCTTCGGGCGAGAGGCGGGGGTACACCCTGGACAGCTCGCCAGTCTATCGCAGGGCTAACACAGAGAGACAGACAACCATTCACACTCACATTCACACCTACGGCCAATTCAGAATCACCAATTAACCTAATGAGCATGTCTTTGGACGGTGGGAGGAAGCCGGAGTACCCGGAAGAAAACCCACGCAGACGCAGGGAGAACATGCAAACTCCACACAGAAAGACCCCTGACTGATAATAGGAAGCAGGAAATACAGGCAGTTTGTATGTATTAAATAATTGTGAAACATATAAACATATGCATATAATATACATATATTTTTTAGTGCATGAATTTCTCCATGTATTTGGAAAACGTAAAACAGTAGAGAAGAAGAAAAACTATGCACAGGGAAGCAGCATGTTCAGAGAGCAGCAGCAGGCGTCTGTGACGGTTATCTGCAATTTTGCAGCACTTAGAGCTTCTGAAGATATACTAAAATCTTGCAAACCTGTGCAGAGACAGTTCAAGGCTGTTCAGTGCCCTGGATGAACTGCAGATGTATTACGAGGCAATATAAGTAAAAAAAGTTGCACTTGAACACACCACAAAGACAACAGCCAAAGGTCAGCTGGCACATAAGGTGCACACATCAAAGGAAATGCAGGTGACAGTAGTCTGAGAAACAGGAAGAGCTACTGTTAGCTGGGAGGCTAGGAAGTTGGGAGGAGTTAAGAACTGCCATACAGAGCTGGCATCTCCTGAATCATACTGATCAAGTTTCTCTACAATCATGTTGCTGGGGAAATATTTGTGTATTTAAATGGTTTGCTTGGTTTGTCACGGCCTTTAAACCTACAAATGTGGTTTATGAGTATCACCACAGTCAATGATTCATCATCTGCGGGATCTGGTTGTCTGTGCAAATGTCAGCAAGACATTTGCCCTGCTTGAGAAATGTCTAAGGGTCGCCAGCGTCCTTAGGGTTCGACCTCTGGGGAACATTAGTAGCTGCAACCAACAGGAATGAAGTATTCAACCAACCAACCCTGCCTCTGTAGAGCTACACTGTTAGGCTACAACATGTCTTCATTTTAACATCTTTTCCATCCAGGTCTGTCTGGCTTTTCTCATCACTGAACTTGACAGTGAGATAAACAAGGAACTAATTACAGAGCCATGATGCTGGTATTTCGAATCAATATGGAGCAACGGTGGTGATGCCACTGTCTGGAGAAAAAGTAATGAACAACAGATGTCAGTGACGATACAGTGCACATGGATAACCGTCAATGAAAGGACAATCACTCTCATGGGATTTCTTCATTTCAGCATAAAGGCCGAATGTAAAGTCATTTGCGGGCGTCAGAGAGTCACTGTAATTGAGTATTATTGGTTTTTATGAGCTGTATTACTGGCACAAAATGTTATCACCATTAAAAGGCTATATTAATATTATTCGCAGAAGGCTTGATCAGATTTTCTGTTTGCAAACTATTTTTTCCAATGGAAACAGTTGATTTTAGTTAACTATTGAAATTTAAAAGTGTTATTATAATAACTTTAGGTAATAATTTCTGCAAAAGCAACTTCTTACTTGGCTTTCCATTGTAATGCTCACAATGCTCCAAGGCTCATTTTTAAACTGTTTTGCTATAATCACTTTCATTCTTTTCATAAATTAGTTCATTGTTTGGTTTGTTAAAATTCAGAAAGCACTCATCACAAACAATCAAACCTTGAAATGATTAACAATGAATTAAGACTACGCTGGTATCGTGACATTTGAGACATTTTTGCTTATTTAACTTGAATTATGAAAATAACTGGTGCTGAGTCAATGAACAAATCCTTTCCACTGTGCTTTATTTTACATATAACGATCAGGCATAACATTATGACCACCTGCCAAATATTGTGTAGGTCTCCCTTGTGTCTCCAAAACAGTTGGGACTCATCAGAGAATGGACATGGGTCTTCTGAGGGTGTCCTGTGGTGTCTGGCAACAGAATGTTGTTAGTGGTGGGGCCTTTGAGGGGAGGGGACTCTGTGGATCATCCCACAGATACTTGATCAGTTTGGGATCTAGTGAATTTGGAGGCCAGGTCAACACCTTGTGCTGTTCTTCTTGTACTTTGAGTTGTTTTCTAAAGCGTTTTTGTGTGTGTGTCTGTGTCAGGCTGCATCCTGCTGGAGACGGCTGCTGCCATCAAGGAGTGTCATCGCTATGGGGTGGGGGTGCCTGGTCTGATCTAGGTGGGTGGTACAGGTCTAAGTAACATCCACACGCATGCCAGGTCCAAACATTTCCCTGCAGTACATTGAATTGTCACAAGATGGTCAATGTTATTTACTTCTCCTGTCAGTAGTTTTAATGTTGTGGCTGATTGGTGTATTTTACGAGCATTTTCGCATTTCTGTGTAAAAACCTAACACTCAACACTGAGATTTAGTAGAAGTAGAAATAAAATACTCAAATAATCTGACAATATTTCTGCTGGAGGACCAGATTTTGCCACTATTTTCCCACCTCTCATCTAAAGCCTCTTTCAATCACAGCGTGACATAACCTCACACAAAATTACCAGTTGAGGCAGCGTGCTTTTACTGCTAAAAAACATTTACCTTAAACTAACTGTGAAAACCTGACATGTCATGTTGCTCTTATCATTTTACGGCCATGACTCGATGCACACTCTCCACCTCCTCCTCCTCTTCCTCCCACACGTCTTATGATACACAGAGCCGCCAGCTTGGGAAAAAGCACGTTCCTTGAATCATTTTCAGATTTGATAGCAGTATAGAAAGATGATACAAGCTGTTTCATTTTTCTTACATCATCATTTCTGTGATTCACCAGGTGTTTATCATATAATCTGACATGCTGAAGCTGAAAAGGAATCCGGCGGCGGTTATATTACACTCATCTCACACAGGTTGATGTGCACTGGACTGTTTTGTATCGGTGAGCCTAAAGAGAAATCTATTCCGGGATTCTCCTTTATTTGTTTGCTCTTGCATGTTTGGTGACGCCGAACTGGGACTCAATGTTTTCCTCGCTGAAAGACATAATTTAGATGTAGCTGAATCACACCGTCGAAGCTATTTGGTGTCAGCTCATTAAATCACAAAGACAAATTTGCTTGCAGCAACATGAAATACACGGTTCACCTCCCGACTTGGCGCAACACACAGACAGTGACCAGTACTCTACATGGTCCCGACATATAGAAGCTGTAAGAGTGGACATGCAGAAATAAAATCAGCTGACAGCAGTTGTCAGTAAGGTTGCCTTATTTAAGCTCTGGAAGTCATTTTACCACCCAGCTCCAGCTCCTCCTTTTTCCTCTGTTTGTGCTGTTATGGTTGCACAAAACTAGTGTCCTGTACAAGAAGTCGCCTGCAGCTGCTGAGCAGACTGAGATCCTTTGGGATGTGTAGGACACTGCTCAGGACATTTTATGACGCTGTGGTTGCGTCAGCATCTTTCTGTGCTGTGGGGGAATCACAGAGAGGGACACGAAAAGACTGGACAAACTGATACAGAGCTCCATCCTGGACTGTCTTGAGGACTTGGTGGAGCAGGTGGGTGAGAGGAGGATGTTGGACAGTTTGTTCAATATCCTGAACAATTCCTCTCACCCCCTGTATGAGACTGTTGGGGCCTTAGCTCCTTCAACCAGAGACTGGTGCACCCTCAGAGGAAGAAGAAGCTCTAACAGCACTCAGACTCTCAGCACTGCCGCTGAGTTTTCCCCACAACTAAAGCATCGAAGACAATATATCTGTCTGTATCTCAGGAAACGTACTTATTTATCCTTTTAACACTGATTTATGTGCTTTGATTTTTGGCCTTTTCTCGAGTGAAGTACATACATCTGTAGCTCATCATTTAATTTCTGTGCTTCCTAACAAAGACATACTGCCAATACAATGAGCTTCTTACATTTTAGTAAAAACTTACACAAACCGTAAGTCCGACAGTGCTGTTTTCTCGCTCAGGTAACGTGGCAGTGTCTCAGCATGTTGTGCTTTTGTAGTGTATTGAATGCGCTTTAAAGACTTCAAGGATGTCAAGGTCAGCCATACAGAGCAGATGCTGTACAATGCAAAATGAAATTACCTACCTGGAGGATTGTGGCGTTATAAACCTACGCACAAACAAAATGAAGGTAAAGCATTTCTACATAAAGTGCATTATGCAACATATACAAAGAGGCACTGCCATGTAATAACAGGACAGGACAGCAAGTCAAGTTAAGTGGAGATGAAGGGCAATGTAAGCATTAGGACCACATAGAAGCAGGTTATAGCAGTGATGTTGTCATGAGTACGTGTGTGCTAAGACTTCATTTTCAGTGTATTTGTATTGTAATTGTCCTCAACTGTGGACTAACGATACATGTCTCACACAAACCTTTACATTGACTTTACGATTTGGCTTTCCATTAACAAACCCTGCTAGTTCTGTTGTTCTGGTCGCACGCGTGCATCGAAAAAACAACCCAACCTCATCAGTTTACTCCACAGGAACACTCTCACAACACGCACAGGACAGTGTACATAGGTTTAAATTAATGGATGTTTTTATCAGCCACCTCTGCTTCAAGTCCTCCCTCCTCCCAAACTCTCTGCTCAGCACTCGTCAGCGTCTCAGATCATCAAAGGGAAGCGATTCCAAGGTGAGAGCTGTAAACGAAAAGTGTTCGTGCTTGTCTGCCATTGCTCCTTGTTTACCTCCCACGAAGTCTCACAAAGGAAAAGTCAGAGCACACCTTTAAAAGCATCTCTGTTGTTTTTTCTTTTTATTATTTCCCTCATTGTTCTGCGGTGTGCCTACACAGTTCTGCATGTCTTCATATTTTGTCTTGCCTGCGTGTTTCCTCATATGGAGGGAATTCATTTCACTTGTGTTTTCTTGAATTTGCTTCAAGGACGTTAACACATTTGGAAGTTTTTGTGGTGCAGCTGAAGGTGGAAAAATTATGCTGACTATGCTGATGGTCACGTTGTGCAAGAGAGGGTCCGTAAAACCAACAAGCCAACAACCAACATTAAAATTATCACGTCAAGTCGCAAAATAATATTTGAAATAAAATTACTGCTATTATATGGTGTATGATTATATATTTAATAACTTATACATTTTACAAATGATATAAGTTATTAGTTAGTATTTATACTCACCTCTATTTATGTGTATATAACTCTTTATATCAGATATATTCAGCTACATGTACACACAAACAACGGCACAAACAGCACAGGCCAAACTTCAACACTGAACATTCAAAAACAATGAACAGATTTTTTAAATGCACAAGCCTAAATTGTTCCACCAGCTGTTCTGTCGTCAGTGCATTAAAAGCTGAACAAATAAACAAGTCACAAAGACGTCAATAGCCATTACTTATTAATGGCTTTCTTGCAACAGCGCTGGAACTCCCCATCATTCGTCTAAAAAGTTACACTTTGATTTCTCGATGAATGGGTAAATTTTCATATGTGCTTTTTAGCTCTAAGATGAAAAACTTTTGTGTAATAAAGTCTGGCGCCACTTAACCATTTATTGATGGAACTCTGCTCTTAAAAGAAGAAAACTCTCCTAATTCACTCCTGAAAAATCTAATCAGCCTTATGCGTCGGAGAAAGGCACGCTGATTAAATAAAGGAAACCAGTCAAGGCTGTTTCTCCTCCTAATGAAATACCCTTTAGAAGTAGTTACCATGGTGAAGTCGTGGAGCAAGTAAGTGAATAAAAAAACTGTCTTTGTATTCACGTCTGACCCGCAGAGTTCAACCAAAAACCATTCTCTATCTCTTCAGGAAGAAGATTAAGACAATGACCTTTTTGGCTCTTTAGAAAATTGGATTAAATAATACCTTTGTGTTTGTTACACATGCTTTACCTATAACAATGGGGACTACTAAGGTCCAAGAATGTGTTTGGATATTCTGACAACCAGGTGTGAACCTCTTGGGTTAAAAGTGATGCCAATGAGGAAGTACCAAAACCTACAGTTGCACAAGTGACCACTAGAGGCTGGGTCCATAAGTGAGTCATTCCCCAATAGACCTCCATGTTAATACCTCAATGTTTCTAACTTGACAGCAGAAACAAAGATGTTTACAGCCTGGTACAAAATGTTGTTTTGATTCTATAGCCAATTTCTCTATAAATTTTCATATCGCAAGGCTTCAAATATTAAAAAAAAGATGAAAGATGAAAAAAAGCTAAAGCTAAGTGTAGCTGCTAGGAACGCAATTACAAAGAAATGTCTCAACCAGACCCTCCATCTATAGAAGATTCATATAGTATCATTCATGAAATCTGCGAAAAGTGGAGTGTATATGTTTCCCAAGATGCCCTTATTTTGCCATGGTGGTGATTTCATGAACATTTTCGGCCCTTTATTAGGTACGTACATCTGTGGGCGGTTTCTACTTGGAACTCGCATGCATAGGGTCTGTAACGACCAAGAAGCTCTCCTACAATGCAAGGAAGTTTGTTCAGATCATGTGTGAACGTGGTTGAAACTTTTATTCTTAGTTTATATTACGCTAAAACACAAGTTAAAAATATGAGTCATCATGTAAAAGTCTTAATTTGTTTGTGTAAACAAGACAGCCACCCACAGATGTTACAAATAAAACCCCCAACTCCCACCAGCCATTTGGAACTGAAGAAAACGAGTGGAGAGACGTCTTCAAAAAACGCTACAAGTCCGGTCGCCTCTGTCTTAAGCTGTTTGTTTTTTTTTTTTTTTCTTTTAATTACTGAATTAATAAATCACGACCTGCATGACTAAGAACCTGCAGACACGTTGAAAAATGCTGTGATTACGTATAAAGACAAATAAACATCAAGGCTTAAAGTTATATAAGCTGTCCACGCTCTACTATTTAACTTTTAATTTTTTAATTTTTAATTAGTTAGGCAGAGTCAGACATGGATTGCATTTATTAATACCAAGTTCAGAAAGACTTGTGTACTTGGTAGTTAAGTTGGACTGTAATTGGAGTGTAAAAATGCATTCTGGGATGCAATAGCTGTACCAAATCCACACAAGATACCCCCTCGATGAGTACTCGATAAAGCTGGCAAGACAAGTACGTATCTGGCCTTTTGCACCGTACTTGACCAGAACGTAGAACTGGAACAGTACTTGGGCAGTGACTGATGTTGCAGAAGTCCACGAACACAAATACAGACAAGAACACATATTGGCAAAAGCCCAGAGCTTCAAGACAACTCTTCAGGAAACAAATGGGTAACGTCATGTAGGGCTCGTTCATTAGTGTTTACAAAGGAAGAGCTGTGAACAGAGATCTGAGCTTTTGCGGTTTACTTCACTTGAATTTCACATAACAGCTTGGGTCCGTGCTGTGATTTCACAGTGAAATGTAAAAATCATTTATAAAGTAATTAGTCTCCACTGCAAGAATGGTACACATGGGGAAGATGCAGTCTGACCTTTTGGATAAATAACTATTTTCTGAATGAAACATGAGAGTGATTTCAGTTTGATGCAGAAGTGCAGAGTCAAAAAAAACACATTCTCCTAATTAAAGGACAGAGACTGCACTGTCACTGTCTTCCTAAAGGTCAGCTCAAACATCGCTCTAATGGTTTTAGTATGAGGAAGATTTCTGAAACAAGAGAAAAAACAGGTGTTGGAGTAGAAAACAGATGAGACCTCTGTCCAAGAACTGGCCTGACAATAAAGAAGAAAACTGCAGGAATTTGAGTTGAAATAGGACACGTGTGATCTTGTTCGTTCACACGGGTTAGATGTTTAATGATGGGATTTGTCATTGTGTTTTCTGTGCTCCAGCTGAGCCAGGGACACATTATTCATGCTCCGTGCATCTGGGACCTCTACTAGCTTCTTTCATACTTTTCCAGTTATCCTTCACATCAAGGATCATCTCTTTGCTTGCAGCACAGATGTAGTAGTGCTTGATAGAAGGAGTGGTTGTATTAGTGCAAATAATAACAGACAGATACTTCCTGAGTGTGAAAGCTCTCCACAGAGCAGAGTACACTAATAGGTAGTTTTGACTTCTGCGTTAAGTTGGCGCTGAAGCTAAGGCGACAGCGCAGACCCTAGCGCCGTAACTGACTGAACCTCCCCAAAAATGGAAGTCATCGTGACGACGCTGAGCGCAAGAGCTGTGATTGGTCCGCCTGGTTGTTGCGCGTCTCCGCTTTAGTATTTCCGACTGCTTCACCATCTCCGCAATTTTCAAATTGTTTGTTTTGGATCAATACAGATGGAACACATGGAGGAAAGTTTAACTGAGGAGGTTCGGACATACAAACATTTGTATGACTCGTCTTTGGCGAAATTTCAGCGAAAGTTTCAATCGCCACTGTTGAAAGTGAAGCAGGCAGTAGAGCCAAAAATTAACCCAATTGGCTAAAAAGACACAGCACCGACCAGCGTCTGGTTGCCGTTGTTACACAGCAAGCCAGACTGATGAGCGCACAAGTATAAAAGGCTTGCACAGGCGCATGAGTTAAGGCGTCTAGGTCCCCCAGTGCTCTAAAAGAGCCTTTAGCCCTGACTGATGTTTTGGGCAGTTGAAACGTGGCAAGCTGATTCAGGAGGAGTATTTACCATTGGATCAGCAGCGTTCCTGCTCAGAGCTGCAGCTCCCCTTGACCGCTTTTGTCGCCTCAGTTAGTTACAGTTGCATAAACAACATCTGATATAACAGTCCTGCACGAAATCTTCTCTTTATGAAGGTTCTGCTTTTCAGTGATTCAACTATTGGACTACATTGTGTTGTACCGACACATGTTTCTATTATTTTGACATTTCACAAACTACTTCCTCCAAAACAATCATACAGTTGAATCACCACCTTTCCAAGTTCGTTTGGTTTTTAGTTTAGATTTAAATTTCTGCATGGTACATCTGCGCTCATTTTCGGTCTTTGGTGGGGCTATATTTTCGGTAAAAACCTCCAAATTCAGACGTACAGCCTTCTCATGGACGCCACTAAGAACTTTGTAATGTTGATTTGTAAAGTGCTATCAAACTAAAGATTATTATTATTATAATTATCACTGTTATTGAGGAAAATTTAGCGCAGGACTGTCATGTTCAAATGTATTCCTTGTCACAAGCTTTCAGAAAGCTGGATGAAAGACGAAGACTCTGAACTTGAACAGTAGGCAGTCGACAAGAGGCTGATGGTTAAATAGGTTCAGCACCATGGAGACAGGCTCAATGACAGACTGGGCTTCAGTGCTGCAGCCACAGGCAGAGAGAAAACTCAGAGACATTTTGCTCCTTACACAGTGTCACTTTGGATGAAGCCCCTCTTACAGGACACTCCACTTTGGAGGCTAGATGAGGTTTCCGGGCACCTTGCTGCTTTCCACCTGGAGCAGGAAGCATCTATCACCGTGGCAACTGATACCTCGCCCAGTAGAGTTATAAGTTTCGCTGTATGTGAGCCGCAAAACAGCCTGTGTGTGATGCACATGGTCAACCTGTGATCGACGTAACAGACAGATTTAGATTAGACTTCTATTTATACTTCTGTCTAGGGACTAACATGGGGATTTGATACGACAAAATAGCAGAATAATGTGAAATATGAAATTGAAATGAGGTGAACACAAATCAGAAAGAATTCTGAAATGTTTCCAGCACAAAGATGAGATCTCAGATACTAAATCAGAGCTCGAGAGGATCACTTTAACCACAATATCACAAGCCTGTTCCTGTGTTCCTGCATAATGAGCAACAAAAAGCTCCTCAAATTCTTTTCGGGATGTTTCATTTCTTTGGCTGCTGAGAGACATAATAACAGAGACTATTACTTTGAACAATACCCGGGAGGCTTTGCCAAAGAGTCGACAGGAGTCTGCAGTTCTTACTCTCCGTCAGGTGGCTTGTTTGCTTTTCATTTCGTTCTGTATACCCGTGCATTTTTCTCCAGTGAAGCTGGAGGGAATCTTTGCACCTGCTCACTGCAACATCCCGGAGGTTCAGTTATCCAGATAAGACAAGAGATATTTTCAGCATTTCCACTTGTGTTAAAAGAATCCCACATTACTTAATGATTATATTTAGATTTCTGCACTTCTTGACAACAGGCCATTATTCCCAGATGTTGATTCTAAAACATATTTCCAGTTGAAAGTAGTTGAACTCCCAGCAGCGATTGTTACTAACGGCGGGCTTAGTTTTACTCTGCTATTTTCAAAGGACCCTTGTTACATTTATAATGCGAGGAAATCGATTGCCGCAGCGTTAATAAAGCCACCATTGACAACTCAAGAACATGAGATCAGAAGCCTCTGTTTATCAGGCTTCTAAGAATAACAATAGCTCCAGCTCAGGAGCAAAGACTCTATCTCCTATCATCTTTCATTAAGGTCAGGGTTAAATAGCCATCAAGATTCTGATTATAATTAATGTCATTTTTATAAATGATCTATTTTGTTTCATTCCAACTTCTCAAAGCAGTGGCAGAGTAGAGGAAGCTTCAAGAAAATAAAAATAAATATAAGATATAAGCGGCCACCGCAGTCTCCTGACCTCAGGATCACCGAGCCTCATCGAGGAGGTCTCACATGTGCACTTAGAGCAAGATGACACAAGAATTTGTAGGTCATAGAGGCTTTTTTGCCAGAAAGAAATGGCAATTTTACCACTTAGAGAAGAGAGACCTTTCACACAAGACTGCAGCCAGTAACTGATGCTAAGAACTAAGGTAGTATTTTTCTTCATTTGTTCAGTGAGTGTGTTATGTTGTGGTGCCTTCAGTTCATTTAGAATCCCTTTAATGCACATTACAGTATTTACTTAACTAAGCACTAAATAATTGCTATAATCAGTACCATTACACATTTTGTTAAACCATTTTCCCAGAATGAATATATTTTAACAAGAAACCTATCAATGGACTTCCGGCGGAGCGACTGAGACGAATGGCCGCATAAATAATCCCTCCCGGTCGGTCGGAGTTTATTCCCCATTGAAATTCAAATACGCTCTAAATTTTGTTCTAATTAACGATGGAGGGGGAAAAACACAAGAAAAGCAAGGGTAAACAACCCGAGAAAGCGGAGACTGTCGACGAATTCGAGTCTGAAGAAGAGGTCATGGACGAGGAACAGGTTGACCGTAATGGCGGACAACGCACTGAGCTAGCAGAAGTGGATATGAAAGCTAACATAGCTATTATCCGTGCAGACCTAAAGTCGTTGGTCTCAGAGGTGAAGTCTGAGCTGGGTCATTTTCGAGACAGCATCAGAGAAGATTTGAAAAAGGAGCTAACTGATATAAGGGAGGAAATTCAACACAAGCTAGGTGAAGTAGCAACCGACCTTAAAGCTACAACCGAAAGACTATGCGAAGCAGAAAGCCGTATAGCCGACATCGAAGAGTTCTCTGTGGACTTCAAAGAGGCGCTGAGTCAGTCACTGCAAGCCCAGGAAAAGTTACAACTGAAACTAACTGACTTGGAAGCACGTTCGAGGCGTAATAATATACGCATTTACGGCATCTCAGAGGGAGCTGAGGAAAACAACATCCAGCAACTTATTGTCAAAATGATCCAAAAAGAGCTGCAGCCCCTCGCCGGAGTTGAGCTTGGCATACAACGGTGTCACAGAGCGCTCGGCCCTAAACCCCCAAAAGAGGCACAACCTAGGTCGGTGATTGTTTACTTCCAGGAGTTTAAAACCAAAGAGCTGGTGCTGCATTCTGCATGGAAGAAGAGAGAGATCTACTACGGCGACAGAAGGATTTATTTTGACCATGACTACCCCGCCGAAACGCTGGCAAAGAGGAAGGCGTATGCCCAGATTAGGAGACTTCTGCGTGAGAAGGGGATACGGTTTCAGACACCACCGCCAGCCAAGCTACGAGTCTTCCTCGACAGCGGACCGGTAACGTACGAGAGTGCAGAGGCAGCGGCGGAGGATTTGAAGAAGAGGGGCTTCTCGTTGGAGCGTGAAGGCGCGGCTGATTCCGGGCTCACGGAGAAGACACGGAAAAACACCTGGCAGCGCGCAGCGAAGACAGCCAGCACCATGGCCAGCACCCAGCCTAGCACTCAGGCCCACCAAGAGAGGATCAAGGAAAGGCTGCGAAGCTTTCAACGGCCGTGATGGACCCGGTGTTAACGGAAACGGGAGGTAACAGACTGTTTAACGCAAGGGGAGAGTCTCGTTTGAGAGCCTTAAAAAAAAAAGAAAAAAAAAAGTGAGTGACACTGGGGTCGCGGAACGGAGGAATAATTAATGTTGACGGGAGCAAAAACTATATATTACCTGTGGTTGTTTTGTAATTGTTTCCTCCTCCGCCCTAATAAGACTGAACCTCCTCTGTTTCTGTTTCTATATATCTATCATTTATTAATATACAGCTAACAGCTCATAATTTCAGTTTTTGATTTATCGCTGTGTGGGATTGTCTTTAACCCATATAATGATTATGATTGACCGACATGTACGGGAAAGAGATCGGTGTCGAAGAACTTAGTGCACAAATACACCCTTGGAGCAGGGGGTTTACAAGTTGCACTGAAGAGGGGGCTCTGGTGGTTAACTAGACTACTCCCCCCACCTTAAGAAGTGTTATATTACTTCAAAATGGAGGTCTACCTGAGTTTTTTCTTGCTCAGTGTTTTAAGTTTGCGTTACTGTTCAAAAACAGTTCAAGTTTGGTCACCAAAAGCATGTCATTCACTTATCTGTGTTAACTGTGAGATTAAATGCAATGTCAGGAATATAGGGTAGTTACCCTCAATGTAAACGGCCTGCACAGTCCAACCAAAAGAGGCAAGGTTATTGCAAAGATGAATAGGGAGAAACTACATGTGATATTCTGGCAGGAGACCCATCTTAATCAGATTGAACATGAAAAGCTAAAAAAACATGGTTTTAAAAATACATTTTATTCATGCTATAAGAACGGGAAAAAAAGGGGGGTAGCAATCTTGATTCCTAATAGAGTGAACTTCCAAGTGATTTCTGAACTCCGAGATAAAGAGGGTCGGTATGTAATTGTAAAGGGGTATCTTGAACAGAAAGAAGTTACATTAGTAAATGTGTACATACCACCTGGCCAGGAAACTTCCTGTATTAGAGAAGTTTTTAATTTGATTGCCACTGAAGCCACTGGAGTTTTAATATGTGGGGGAGACTGGAATACCCAGTTACAATGTAAACTTGACTCTTCTAACACATCAAAGAGAACTGCTCCCAACGCTAGAGTAATCAAGAGTCTGCTGACAGAGCTTGGGATGGTTGATGTATGGAGGGAGCTCAATCCATCAGCTAGACAGTATACATTTTACTCAGCAAGTCACAGAGTGCACTCAAGAATTGACTATTTTTTTACCAATAACTCGGACAGGCACAGAATCCGGGAATGTAGTATAGGGATTCGTGATGTCTCTGACCACTCGCCTGTTTATCTAACCCTGCACCTAGACAACAAAAAGAAAAACACATTTTGGCGACTTAATACAAGTACCTTAAATGATATTACGTGCAAGACCTATATACAGAAGGAATTTAAAGACTACATGGATAATAATAATAATGGGGAAGTATCGCCAAGTGTTTTGTGGGATGCAGCTAAATCAGTGATCAGAGGAAAGCTTATCGCCTACACGTCACATAAGAAAAAGGAAAGAAGTAAAAAACTGTCTGATTTACAAGAAAAACTTAAAGTGTTAGAGAGTGATCTTGTTGAAGGGAAAGACCCCCATACCCTAAATAAAATTAATACCCTCAAAAAGGAATTAAATGGACTCTATGAAGGGGAATTAGAGAAAAAAGCTAAATTTGTTAAGCAGAGGTATTATGAGAACGGCCCTAGGGCCTTGAAACTCCTGTCATGGAGGTTAAGGAAGCAACAGGCAGAGAGCTCCATATTTGAAATTAGAGACCCTAGAACTAAAAAAACATGCCACAAGTTAGAGGACATACAACACATTTTTGAAAATTATTACAGAGAACTATACAGGGAACGAAATACAACTAGCCCTCAGGAAATAAATACATTTCTGGAATCACTAGATTTACCCTCCATAGGTGAAGAACAGAATAAAGCCCTAATGGCAGATATCACAAAGGAAGAAATAGAAAAGGCAATCTCTAAGTTGAAGGCCAACAAGGCACCAGGAACAGACGGCTTTCCGGCCGAATGGTACAAGACCTTTAAAGAGCAAATAGTACCAATACTTTTGGATTGCTTTAACCACACACTTAGAGAAGCTGATCCACCAAGAACATGGAGTGAAGCAATCATTTCAGTTATTCATAAGGAGGGTAAGGATAAAAAAGAGTGCAGTGCATATAGACCAATCTCTGTACTTAATATTGATTACAAGTTATATGCGTCAATACTGTCTAAAAGATTAGAACACATTATACCAGAACTAGTGGACTCAGATCAAACAGGCTTTGTGTGCGAGAGACAGACGCAAGACAATATCAGACGGGTGCTGCATATACTTGATCATGTGTCTAAAGGGAAAAAACAAGCTGTAGTACTCAGTCTAGATGCCGAAAAGGCGTTTGATTCGGTCCGCTGGGGGTACCTGTATTTGACGCTGAGAAGATTTGGATTTAAAGACGACTCTATTAGATGTTTTAAAACCCTATATTTTTCCCCAAACGCCAGAATAAAAATCAACGGACATCACTCACAGCCTATTGAGCTGGAGCGAGGATGCCGTCAAGGTTGTCCTCTCAGCCCGGCCCTTTTCTCCCTATTTATCGAACCCCTAGCACAGTCAATCAGGGATGACCCGGTAATAAAAGGAATAATGGTCAGGGGCCTGGAGCAAAAGATTTGTCTATATGCGGACGACGTTTTATTGCTTATAACAGAGCCAGAGACTAGCATCCCTAGGCTGATGTCTATACTAAAGGAATTTGGAACCTATTCCGGATATAAATTAAATGTACAAAAAACTCAAATTTTAAGCTATAATTATTCCCCTCAAAAAGAATTACTGAATAGATTTGATTTTAAATGGAACTCAAAGGACATTAAATATTTGGGGATTCGAATACCTAAAGATCTATCCAAGATATACGAAAGCAATTTTGGCCCCGTAAGTAAAAACATCAAGTCAGATATCGACAGATGGTCTCAACTGCCCTTAGACATGCATAATAGGATAGAAACAATAAAGATGAACCTACTCCCCCGACTTTTATATCTCTTTCAATCCCTCCCAGTAATGATTACGCAAGTGCAATTTAACGAATGGGATAAGTGGATCTCAAGATTGATATGGGCAGGTAGAAGGCCAAGGATCCAATTCAAAACGCTGCAACTGGCTAAAGAGAAAGGGGGCAGATCACTACCATGCCTAGCAGACTATGATAAGGCAGCGCAATTAAGACCACTGGCATGCTGCTGCAACCCAAATTATACAGCAAAATGGAAGGACTTGGAAACTTCACAATTAGACATACCATTACAATCTATATTGGGTAGTAAAACACTGTATGAGCAGCATTCTAATGATCTGAACCAATGGTCTAAAGTCTGCCTTCGTATTTGGTTTAAGGAATGTAAGTCACCAACATTTGAAAGACAGTCTAGGTTACTGAGATGGGTTGCTTTTGACCCTGACTTTAAGCCCGCAAGGATTGACGGGAGGTTTAAACATTGGTATAGAAGAGGAATTACCTCTTACTGTTCAATTACATCCAGGGGAGAATTTGATAGTTTTCAGAAAATTTCGGATACATATGGGCTAGACAAAACGGATTTCTTTAGGTATCTCCAAACCAGGTCTTATTATAACGATCAGATAAAACCACTAGAGGAAAGTGAGACCAACTTAATCGACATATTTATTGACATGTACAAAAAAAAGGATAATAGGAAACTTGTTTCAAAACTGTACTCCCGTATTCAGTCTATTAAGAAACACTCAACAGATAAGATTAGATTAAAATGGGAGAAAGAATCTCAAATTGTCATCACAGAAGAAGAGTGGCTGAATATATGCTCCGTACAGTCAACTTCTACTAGTTCTGGTCTCTGGAGAGATTTCTGCTGGCGGAATCTGGTTAGATATTTCATAACCCCTAAGCTAAAATATGTGCAAACAGGGGAGACGGCCAGTGGACTGTGTTGGAGGGGGTGTGGTGAACAGCTAGCGGACCATTTTCATATATTCTGGAGCTGCCCAGCTATTCAGCCATATTGGCTAAAGATCACGCAAGTAGTACAAAACATTTTTGGTGATGAAATTAATAGCTCTTTTTCCACAATCTACCTGGGTAATATTGCACCCCATATATTGGGGCGAGACAAATATCTTTTAAAAATACTATTAGCAGCTAGTAAGAAAACCATAACTCGAAGCTGGCTGCGGGCCACACCTCCGACAGAGTCAGACTGGATCAATGTTGTGTCTGATATCCAAAATATGGAAAGGATGACCTTTTCGTTAAATCTACAGACTGATAAATATTTGCACTATTGGGAAAAATGGATTGTGTACATGTCCGAAAGCGACGCTCATTGAACCATCATTGTATTTGTAACTCCACCAGTATAACGTCTGAATGAATGTATTGTATAGGTGACCAACTGTTTGTTCTATGTTATGTTCTTTTTATAAAAATAAAGTACAAAAAAAAAAAGAAACCTATCAATGAAGAAAAAGACCAAGTGAATTTGGAGGCCAGGTCAACACCTTGAGCTGTTTTTCATGTTTTTTTAAGTTGTGTGTGCCTGTGTCAGGCTGCATCCTGCTGGGGATGTCTGCTGCCATCAAGGAGTGTCATTGCTATGGGGTGGGGGTGTCTGATCTGGTCTAGGTGGGCGGTACATATCTAAGTAACATCCACACAAATGGCCTGATCGGTGTGTAATAGTAACACAGTCAGGATTTGCCAACCAGAGTTCTGTTTTGTCCTCACAGTGAGGCATTGGTTACCAAGTGATACCATTCATCACAGACATTGAGACGTGTGATGATGTTAATTGGGATTGCAGCTGCATTAGTCATCAGTGAAAAGGTTGCTTACAATCACAGCATCAAGTGCAGAGACTGCAAGAATGTTCTAAACAGTGGGAGCCACCATAATCGAGGATGAACATAAACAGTGCTTATTTAGTTTTCAAAGTGAGGCCATGACATGACTTGTTTTTGTTGGCTTTAAAGTGTTTTCTGAACGAGCTGCTTTCTAAATGAATCAGCCCTTGTTTTCTCCACATAGAAATTCTCAGCGGCTGGAAAGCAGGCTTCTCAAAGAGATGAATTCAAATGCAGAAATCTGCACAAATACTGCAGACACGCTAAGAGGGAACTGGTCACTTCGACCTCTTGGACACACAGACGCTCACAACACCCAATGGAAAACAAAACAAGCGATGGCCACGTCAAACATTTAAGCACACACACACACGTAAAAATTAAACCACACATTTTAATGGTGGCGCTCATGGGTCACGATGGCCTTGGATTTGTTTTCAGGCAACTTGGTTACTTACGTTATATAATTTATTGTCCTGTTGCTAAGGTTCTACTGTCCTTGACTTTACTCCTCAAGACTTTTTGCTATGACATGTAGGTGGTGCTTGAAATGGTATTAAATATTCTGACTGTGTAATAAGTCTCGTATTACTGTGTGGGACTTCCGACAGCAAAACACCCTTAATTTAATTTAAACGTAATTAATTTACACTCATTATCAGGTCGATTCCTGCAAACACGTAGCGCCACTTCATTGAGAGGGGGAAGCCATTACTGAACAAATGGCTGAGTAGCTCTGCAGTGGAATTACTTTGCTGGTAATCTCATTTCGCACCGCTGAGTACAGATGATGGGCTGCAGCTGTCCGTCAAAGTGTAAGCAGAAACATGCATAAAAATGAAGCTGAATTTTATCATCTCAGCAACCGTGAGCTGCCGCTGCAGGAATTCCTGAGCTGCAGGATGCACTGGAAAGGTTCTTCCAACACGAATGAGTCAAATCAATCCACTAATACAGACATCCATAAGGTTGACTTGGAAATGTTTGAATTGGCAGCAGTTGTGTTCATGATAAATGGTACGCCATATTTGTGCATATTTTTATGCACAAAAAGTGGTAAACAGTTAAATCCTACCATAGAAATTTCTATTTTAGTTATATAGCTTCGATAAGAACACAAAATGTCTGGAGACGCTTTACAGAACCCAGAATCTGAAACCCCAAGAGCAAGTATTGAGGCAACTCCTCTTAACAGGAACAAACCTTGAACAGAACCCAGCTCAGGGCCGAGAGAAGAGATGTAGAATGAACAGAGTTAGCATTCAAAGTGCTAGAGAGTACAAAAGTTTAGTGACTATACAGAGAGGTCAACTGTTATAAGGATAACAATAGTGCAGAGGCATAAAGCTAGTAGTTAATGTCACATGTGTGTTAGGATAATGACTGAATATAAGAGCTATCACGCAGAGAATGATGCATTCAGGTAGGAATGGATAACCATGAGGCATGAAAAGTAAGGAGAATAGATTCAGAGGAAGATGGGCGAGGAGGGAAGGGGTGAAGAGAGGCACAGCACACTTGCTATACAGTAGTAGCACAAAAGCATGATGAAAGGAGCAATTATAAAAGCTATTCAGTTGCAACATCAGAAAAACATTAAAAAAAAATAATAAATAACTTAAAACATACATTCTGAAGCTGTTTTGCATCACACCCACAAAAGGATCTGAACACTATGTTCTAGTGGTTAGAAAAACAACTTTGGGACCATGACGTCAATGGTTTGATCCCCTTTGTGTTAACGTTTGAGGTGCCTTTAGCAAACACACAGATCCCCCAAGAATGCTCCTTGCTATGCAAGACAACACATTTCTTATATGCGTGTGTATATACATGGAAAATAAAGCTAAATTGATTTCATTTTCTTTTCTCTCAAATTCCACACGTGACCGAGAAATGTAGAAACAATAACAGACTCGTGCTAATGTTCTTACATTACTGTACAGCATGTTCAATAAGTGTCAAACTACAGTACAGAAATCATGTTAAATAATATGCACTTATAACGTGCATGTGCAGGAGCCAGGGAGGAGATTGTTAAATCTTAGTAGAGCTTGATAATCTGGTGAAGGGCGCAGAAAATATCTAGCTACGGTTTGGGTAGTGCAGGAGAGTGTCATTTGAAGCTGATGTTACTCACTTTACGAATGTGTTTGCTGCTGGTTGACTGGTGTGTAATTCTGAGAAATACTGAGAAATACCGAAAACATAAGCCTATGCATTTTCCAAGAGAGCAGCAGCTTCTCTCTCTACTGTTGCTGCCCACTTTGCACACGTGAAGTTGCTGTAAGAGCTGCGGATTATTCTCTGTAGATTCACCACCACTAGCAACTCCTTTCACATTATCACACTATCTCACATTCTCGCTTTAAGTATCTCGCAGGACGGAAAGGTAAAGAGAAGTTTAAGTCTGCAGGTTTTTTAAACTCGCAAACCATCTGGATTCAAATGTGTAGCTCCCCTGAGGAGAGGAGTTTTATTACAGTGTTTGAGTGACAGTTTTGACATAAATACTTTATGTCTTGAGTATTAAAAAAAGTTCCTTAAGCCTCTCAAAACTTGTTTTGTTTAAAGTTCTACATAACATTGTGACTTGGGTATGTGGCTATCGGACCCCCGCTGCTAATAGTGAAAAAAGAGGTTGAGCAAATTCTGATTTTGGGATCTTCATGAAACAAAATAAAACTTGGTGTTAACATGAGCAACAGTCAAGAGTAAAAATGCTTCATGTAGCCACCTCAGTCAGAACAGACTAACCCAATTGAGAGGTGTAAAATTTTCCATCCAGTTTGCTGATTGTTTGCCCAATAACTCATATGTGATATGTGTAGCTCGATGGATAACAGTTCAGTGCGGCGGCGATGGTGGTGGTGGGGGGCGGTTACGTGTGAAGAATTGGTGTTGATGAGAGGCGGTCACTGAGTCTAAGGTCAGCTGTGACATGAGTCATGAGAAGCTAATGTTAGACCGAGATCTTAAATGCAAAGACTGAAGACGGCAAAGACTAAAACACACAGGCAAACTATGTGGGAAGTACACAAAATACAGAAACCTGATACAGAGAGAAGAACTGGTTAAGGTCATTATGAGGAATTGATGCTAATAACCAGAATAATAATGTTTTATGTAACCACCTAAATCAGAACTGACTCAGAAGACATTTAAAATGAGATTAATAGGAGTGGCATAAGTCTTTCATAATCTGTTTAATAGTATGTAAACCATGTAAACACTTGATCTGATGGTTTCTCTCTGGTTGGAATAAATCTATTCTTTCTGAGCATGCTTGCTACATGGAGGTAGCTTAGCGGTGAGTGTTCGAATCTGGAATCAGTGTGGACATAATGCTGAAAATGTGGCTCCATCATTTCCTTCTATTGAATCAATTCAGTGTTGACAATAAAGTTGTAAAGGAATAAATAAACAAAGCTTCTCCTTCTGTAATATTTCCATCAAATTTCGTCCTTTCCACTCTGCCATGCTCAACATGGTTGTTCTCCTGATTCATGAACATTTACAGTCAATTTGAGAGGCGCCTTTAGTTGCTTCCCAGGGTTTCTTTGTGCCCTCTCAGGCAATTCAGCATCTTTCTTTTGTAGTGGTCTCCACTCCTGTGAAGGGTAACAATCATCTTAATCAATCATCATGTTTCCGTAGTGTAGTGGTTATCACGTTTGCCCAACGCGCGAGGCACCTGACTTTAAACGGAGCGGAAACATGCTCCTTTCCGCCTAAATTGCCCCCTGGGGACAAATAAAGTTTTCCGAACCCTTTGTGAATCTTAAATCTCCTCCATTTGTTTACAGTCCGTCTGACTGTGAATTTGTGGATTCCAAACTCTTTATGTACTCCATCTTTTTGCAAGCTGTGTGGAAAGAGGGGGACTCTGGCACAAATACTGTCCGGGTGCAAAACATCTCTTGGCCAGGGGCGGTATAGGTGGCGCCATGACAAAGTTCTTCTCTCTCTTGCAGACATTATAGAGCAGGAGAGATGCCAGAAGAGATCAGCTAGCGCAACCCCGAGGAGAGCATACACTTTCATCAAGGAAGGAGCCAAGCCCCCCTCGAGCACAAGGCCAAAGTCCAACCTGCTGCAGGCTGCAAGCTCCTGGGAGATGAGCTTCGATGTAGGAAGGAGACTGCTATTCCTGGAGGTGGTGCACACAACTCTCCGGCCGGACATTGTGCTGTGGTCAACCAAAGACCAGAAGATAATACTGGTCGAGCTAACGGTGCCATGGGAGGAAGGCTATGGAGAGGCCTACGAGAGAAAGGCCTTAAAGTACTAGTCCTTGGTCCAGGAGTGCAGGGACAAGGGCTGGCAAGCGTGGCTGTTCCCTGCAGGGATTGGTTGCAGGGGCTTCCCAGGCAAGTCAGCATGGTGTTTGCTGCTCGCAGGATGGATTGGAGTAAGTGAGAGGAGGAAAGCTGGAGACCAGGTGCAGATGGGCAGTGAGTTGGCCACCACTGCCAGCCCACCAACTGGAGAGCGTTGTGGTTGAGGGCCGAAACGCTCTAAGAAGGTTGTGTACCACCTGATGATGTCTGCTCTTGGCCAACAGCTACAGTTACCTATTAAGGTAACTGAGGATGGCACCCACAAGTTGTATGTCACAAGTTCTAGCCTGATGAGCAGCAACAACTCTTTTTCTGCCATCATACAGTTCCACAATCATGTGTTGTAAAGATCAGAATGTGAGAAATGTGATTTTTTTTAAAAACAAAAAAGGCACTGAAGGACACCCAAGTCTCATTACACTGATTGGAAACACTTCTGAGCAGACTCTAATTTGGCCTTCAAATTAGCTTGTAATCCTACAGGTCCATGTAAACAGTTGAGTCGGACTCTCAAATCAAGATTATTTCAATTAGGCCGAAGAAATATTCCCTTTAAATGTTTAAATAATAGCTAGCTTAGAGGAGAGTGAAACCCTGCTTGCCTGAGTTGCACTTTAGTCCTCACCGGCTCTATTTTGGAGTTTTGGCAAAGAAATCTTACGCAGTATCTCTGCTTAGCAGATATGACCATTAATTTGTCCTAGTCTAACATGTGGTTCTCTGGTCACAGCTGCACATTAAAGTCCCTTCATAACAACCACATACAGCATCTTCTCCCTGTCTGACCTCTGCACCTGGGGCCAGCGCTGTTTATCACCACAATGTTGGGGGCTAATGTTTCACGCATAGAGTCCTCTGTGCAAGCATTGCTCTTTTTTTTCTCTCTCTCTCTCTCTCTCCTGGCAACATGTTAAAAAAAATAAAAGTACCTACAGAAAATTCAACGTGATGCATTCAAGTTCTACCCAATTATTTAGGCAATTATACTAAAGCACAGAGTCAGAGGCCCCTGCGTTGGAAGAAAATGGCTCAAATGGACACGTGGCATGTGCTCATTGAACTCTGCTGTACGTAATTATTGAATAGTTTTGGCTGCAATTGATCACCTTGGAGATGACTCATTTGATGAGGCCACAAGTGGGTTAAACCCCCCGAACCAGTGACACGGGTGACATCAAGGATGGCAAACGCAGGGATATTTTGGCATTTCCTGCCACGCTGATAATGTAGAAAGTCATTATGTTTGTTGCATAAACCTTGCAACAAACACGCGTTGTGGTTCAGTTTTGTTTTGTAGTTCAGTTCAACGTTGCTTTTGCATGCATACGCCTCACAAGCACATGTTCCGCTCATTGCAGAGCCACAGAAACAGCTAATAGCATCCGATAAGGCTGTTTCATAAAAGCAGCAAATGGCACCGACAGTACAACCCTGCTGCGGCTTTGTAATTACGTTTGATAAATACCCACAGCGGTCGCTCGTTTCTTCTATTTTCCACTGGTTACTCTGTGCCATCATCCCTTTTGCTCCCCACCATTAAAAACAATCAATGTGAGGAAGAAACCCGCAGACATAATCACAAGGTAAGCCAACAAGGCAACAACAACCCCTAACCCTCCTGCAATTTCAACAAGTGTTTTTTATACTATTATTTTTTTTTAGCGCAGCACATCCACGCTGTCCTGTTTCACCTTATTCACACTTTGCAGTTAATGTCCATTAGGCTATAAGGAAAAGCCTCCACACAGCATAGGCTTCTGCCACCCCCTCGCTTCTTTACGTAAAGCAACTTCTATCAGCACCCACACACATGCACATCTTTTATATCCTTTGAACAGAAAACCATTTACTGATCAGTTAAATTAATGAATGCTCTTACTCTAACCCGTGACACAATAATTAACTTGTTGGAGCCGTACAAAAATACAATTAATTTATTACCGTTTTCTGCCCGGTTCGGTTCTGCATGGTTTGGTTTAATTTCAGCAACTGTTACTCAGAGAAGCTATCCAAACTACTGTCTCAACTTTTACTAACCAGGCTTTCAAGCTGGAGAACGTAAAGTAATTTAAAGTTATGGTGAAGTAAAGTAAAGAATAGAGGTTGTGCCTATCTGTTTTTTTTTTTTTTTTCTGTCACTGTACACACACAAAATTACAAGCTTAAATCGCTTCATAAAAATGTGACCCAATGTTACTCCAGTTGGACCTTGACCTATAGATGAGACCTCAGACTCAGTTACGGCTTCCTCCCCGGGACGCTCTCTCCTCCAAGGACTCTTTAAACCTCATAACACACACACACACACAACCCCCAAAACACTGCACAAGCCACTTTCAGCTAAGATGGACAGGGCACGATATGATCTATGCGCAACCCACAGCTAAATAAATGTTAATTCACTATACAGTTAAATCTACGTACACTTTGCACTTGGTTGACATGGCTAGGGTTAGGGTAAGGGGGTTAGGGGCTAGGGAATGCATTATATCAATGAATGCCATCTGTGTATATAAGAGAAAGTCCACTCCGGTCCCTTTCTTTGAAAATACATTGACAAAGCATAACACTGTGCTTCTGTATACTTTAAACAATGGTGATTGAACTGAGAGGTTCATGTTGGGGTTGGCGTTAATACATGTTTAATAACAGAGACTGACTCTGCAATGCAGAGCAAAAGATGCCTGACACAGAATGCTTTCTGTTCAATTGTTAACATCGACTACAAGTCATCCGAGCACCGCTGCTAGGCAACTGTTTGTGTCTAAAAGCCACTGAAGCTGTTATGGTGTGCAGCTAGGAGGCAGGACCCAAAGGTAGACACAACTTTAATGAAACTTACCAAACAGGAACAAAAAGTGCTGCCATGAAATTGCAGGTAGACCAAAAAAACAAAAACAAAAGCAAGACGAACCAGGAACCGAGGGCTGACTGAACGAAAACGCCAGGGTATATAAACAAGCAGGTAACTAAAAAGAAGTAATCGAACGGAGGCAGATCTATATATACACACATGGGCTGTGATGAGACACAGGTGAAACTAATGAGGAGCATCAAGGAGGAAGTTTGCAAAATAAAAACAGGAAATGCAAGGAAAATCAAAGAGGGTTACAGAAAATATTCAAAGCTCGACCTCATGAAGGAAAAAAAAAAAAAGGTTCTATGGCTTATACCAGAAGCAAAAAGTTTGGCAAGCTAATTACTGGTAAACTTAATGTAGGAAAAGAAAGTTATGATGAAAGGATGAGGTCATAGGAAGAAAGCTCTAAACAAATTAATTGCAACATATCAACCTACCACCTTAATTTCTGCAACTACAACTCGCTAACTTTGTAATTTTTAGAGGGCGCCATTCATATGGACTTCCCTTGTGGACGAGGTAAAAACGAACCCATCAATTATTTTTTTTGCTTATTATTGTATTAGTCAAGAATTCAGCCCCTTTGTTCACTCATTCATAAGATTTTAGTAGGGAAATTTTGATCCGGAGTGGCTCCATTCCAAATTCATTAGGCCCAGCAAAGATCTGCTGGGCCCAGTCATATCATTTGGGCGGGTGATGCAGTGATGGACAGAAAAGCAACACTGATGTAGTCATACACATTATCTGAGCACCGTTGAGTTGATTTAGTTTACAACAAAATGCTGAAAGCTGTTGCCTTGTTGCCAACATATGCACCTTGTAATGTTTTTAATTGGTTCCCTATATGGAATATTTAACCGTACACCACTTGAATGTCTTAATATAGTTTGTTGCTCAATGTGACTTTCAGATGAATTAGCCTTAAAACACAAGTCACTCTGAATTTCTCTCTCATGACCATGACAATGCTGTCTTTTGAAAAAACAGGTAATGTCCCATCAGCGAACGAGTGCAGAGGAAAATTTAATTTACCTTCCTTGAATTTCAATTCTGCGTCAACATTTCGTTTGAACAAGAAGCGAGGACATAAAAAGGAAGCACGCATGCACTACTAGTAGGTGGACAATTAAATTTGAATGTAGCTGCTGTGAGCTTGATCTGTCTTCTGCATCCATGCCATCGTCTCATTAGCACCATATCTTGTGTAAACCTCAGTAATGTGGTGGATGAACGAGGCGTGCCCTCCATGGTAATGTTCCTATACTGATCACCATGGTTGGGTTTATTCCAGAATATTACTAAATTTCACACCTGACCTAATTTAGCAAACACACAGAGACAAAGCTCAAAAAGAAATAAGATGTAATGAAGACTTGGAGAGAAATAGCCTTTTCGGCGTTTCAGGTGGCTATTTCATTTGTCAGGCAGGGTACAAATGCCACTAAGTAGACAATATTCAAAGAGAATCTGTCACAAAACACACCACCCTGACTCGTTGTGGTGTTAAATGATTTGTCAATATATTCCTCCACTTGACTCCTCCTCTGTTTCCAATTTCAGCAAGTTCCAATTTTTGTTGCCAGGCTGCTGTTCTTCAGAGCACTTCCTCAGTCCTCCAGAGAGATGAAGGAAAGCTTGAGAGATGAAGAGTGATCACCAGGAGTACTAAGAACCAATTTCCACCTTGGAGTGGTGTTAGGTAATAGACCTAGCATGCATGCACATACATGTGCATAATTTAGAAGATACAAATGGCTAAAGATATTTTAAAATCATGACTGACTGACAAATATTACTCATTATGCCAATCGTGACCAGTCAGTTTTTAAGTGCTTCAAATTTCTTTTATTTGTTTTCCAGATATAGCTCTTAAGATCATGTGACTGTGTTCTAGACTTAGGCAATTTAGCAGTTAAATCTCCACACTTTTACAGCCTAGTATCATCCATCTAACAGTGTATGAGTATGACGTTGTGGGTTATCACTACATATTTTGTAGGTTTGGCGTGCTATTGCCATTGGCTGTTTATAAAGATAGACAAACTCTCAGTGATGTCACCCACGAGCTTCCTGAAGAGCAGTTTCGAAGCTTAGTGAGGTGCCTTTGGTTGTCGCCATCTTGGCCGTGCCTGACTCGACCTAACTCCCGGCTAATTCAAAAATATGCAAAGAGGCAGAGCCTGAGTGAATATGATACAGGTGGGCAGCTGATGACACATGGTGGGATCCATGTGTCATGCGTTTAACATGTTTATTTCTGCTGTAAAGTTTGATGTTTTAACATTCAGGACTTGACTTGCCTTTGGAGCCAGCCTCCAGTGGCCATCCAAGGAACTTCACTTTTGCGTTGGCTTCGTCTTTCAGCCCTGCAGGTCGACGCCTGGTTGTTTTACTCTTGTCGTGAGCTTTAACTCAAACCATCTCCCAAATTTTTAAATGTGTTGTCATGAGACCTAAAATGTGCCTTAAATTGCGTGCTGTTCACACGCTAGGCTACAAGGCTACAGCAATGCTAGCATCTCCTAGCGATACTATGTAGCAGTGTTTGAGCTAAATGTCAACATGCTAAAGTGCTACCAGTGATAATGCTCTTAGCTTGCTGGTTTGCTAACATTTGTTAATTAGCACTAAATACAAAGACCAGCTGAGGATACTGATTGTAATTTTAAGTTTTGAAGCCGTTTGGTCCTTAATCAAAGAACTGGATAAATTAAAAATCAGATAATGGAGCAAGATGAAGCCAAGTGATCACTAAAATGATCAGAGGTCCTGTTAGGGATGTCATGCTGGTTATTGATTTTGATTAAAGAAGCTTACTGGCACACAGCTTGAGAATGCAGGAAAAAGTCAAATGACCTTTCCGCAACATTGCATTTTTAAGACGTCCATGTACTGATTCCTTACCAGTATTACAGTAAATAATTATAAAAGTGATATGTCTATACAGTATTTATAGGGATCCTCTTATAGTTGCCAGCGGTTGTCCATCATGTTTTCAAGTTGGAGACAAAGACTGTAAACCAGTGCCCCATCAGAAGCTAAAACCTTAAATTATCAACAAGTATAACCTTTAAAATATGTTGGACTCTTTATAACATCAACTTGTGGTCCATTTAACCTTTAAAAAACTAAACCTCTGGATGAATCGTGTGAGAGGTAGCATGTAGTATTTGATATTTGCATTTTAAGAACGAAAGCTCCAGACCACAGAGAAATCACCCATCTAAATGTAAATAGCCTTTTATGATTACATACAAGGTATAAGAGAACACTGAATGTTGTTTTGACTGAAGGTGAGTGCTTGAAACAGTCAGAACACCCTTGAATGTCAACTGTGTAGTGGATCCGTATCAGTAAAAGCCTTTCTTTATTAACCTGACATTCACATTTTGATTAAGTATAACAATATTAGAGAGATGTTTTTGAGGCTTTGAGTATTTTAAAGTTTTACTAGTGCGTATGTTTTTAGTCTAGCTTCATTCAAACGCACTCCACATTTGCTCCAATACTGTGGTGGGTTAAAACAAAATGATAAAACTTGAGCTGCACAGGAAAGACAATAGAGTCCATGTTCAAGTACAATCTATAGTTTTTATGCTGTTGTGGAGAGAATGAAACAAAAACAAGAACATAAATTATGAACTGATTTCCTTAATTGTGCCAAATTAGAACCGGCAAATGCCTCCTCGAAAGAATAGGATCTGTAATGGGGACAATATGGTCGTTAAAGAAAACATGAAACACACCGTTACATCTCTTTTGTGGATCGGTTCATACTCCCACTGAAGCATACTTATGTAACCCTGGATTGTACTCCAAACTCTCAGTGCCACCAAAGGTCAGCACTGGCAGAAAGGTTTTCAATTCAATTCATCAATGGCGTTAATTTGCATGTAAAAGTGTTGGCCAGTGCAAAAGTTTTATGGTTTTAATCAACTGATTTGGGTCTAAAATTTGCTTTAATAAATTCCAATGTGACTGTGTGATTACCCTTCCATGGGGATTCAATCTCTATTAATATTCAAAACATTTGGTAGTTTTAATGGTCCAAATTGTTTAAATAAAGTACATTAAGAGGCAAAAGCTTTTTAAAATATTTCTGAAGTGCGCTGGAGGTTCTGAGTCATTATTACAGTCATGTATTAAGCATTAAAAAGCCGAAAGCAGAAACTGAAGAATAAAAGTGTGCAAGAAACCGCAGTTCCTCAAACTGTCAATTGATGCTATAGTGACAGGTGGGGTTGCTAGCTTTTTGCTTGTACGTCACTTTCTGCCCTCCTGCCTCAGCTCCACACTCCATTTCTTCACAAATTCACAAGTCTAGTTTGCACCTTATACAAGCTGCAGCTTTACACTTTTCTCTGTACTACAGATTGCTGTGCTCTGAAAGGTGTAGAGTTGTCAATGAATGTGATTGTATGTAGACCATTACTTCTTTTCTAAAGACAGAAGTTCCTGTGATATTCTTCTGGGAGCTCGGGTGACATCTTCAATGCTGACTTTATCTCCAAACTCAATCTCTCTGTGCTCCAGAAGTATCCCCTGTTGTCCTTGTCCGATGACGAAGACTCCACCGAGGACAAAGCCCTCTCCCAAAAGTTCCCCATGAAGCCCTTCCTAAAGGCCCTCAGGCCGTTCATCCACACCCCGACACGCAAGAAAGCCAGGAGACCCATCTTCCGCTCACGGGCCCATAAAAACGCCTCTTCTCGTCCAGGAAGATCCACCCTTTGATGTATGGTCTGAAGTTCTGGACCTCGGTGCCGGCGTCCTCCATCACGACAGCGTACAGAGGGACCCCAAGCTTGTCCAGCTGGGGTTTCAGAGAGGGCAGCTCTGCAGCCTCCTCTGTGCACAAAAATCACCCTGGACGCTTCACGATGAAATTAGCCAGCAGCGAGACGCTGTCAGGCACTGCCAAGATGGCGACTACCTATGCTGCCACACTGAGCTTCAGAACAGCTTTTCAGGGAACACATTGATAATGTCTTTGCATTACAATTCATAGTGCATAAACATCTGCTCAGTACAACTTGAGACTGGATGATTTGTCCAACCGTTGTATTCACACCACTGGTAAGATTTGGCGGATGTGCTGAAGCATCATCATCTGATTCCAGTAAAAACTTCAAACCACCATCAGACAGTGAAATGGTAGCCTGGTGTAGCCAGACTCAGTTCCTAGCAGAATATGAGGTGGTAACACCATGTAGTTTTCATTTTGGGGCGTGTTTCAACTGACATTTAGTTGTAAACAAATTCAACTCCAGATGACGTGTATGACTGTGTTGCTCTTACTCTTCTCTCCATTTCCACATGAAGCTCACCCAAACGATTTGATTAGATCTTTTGTAATTAGTTGACCACAATTAGTTAACAGTGTCCACACTGGACTGGCTTCTCCTGCAGTCAACTAATAAGCCAGACGGAAAATTGTCAGATCACCAAGTCAAATAATTAAAATGCTTTTGCTGAAAGAGTCGGTTTCAATATGTTTTGTGAAAATGGAAGCCATCAATCAGAGAGTGACACAATTTTGAAGACTCAGTACTTCAAGTAAGAAAACTTTATTTCATAATTATTTAGTAATATATAAGCAGCCTTACTAATAAAAAATGCCTGTCCTTCTTGGACTATTGCACTCCTCTCCTCTTAGATTGGTACGTTCCTTCTACTCTCTGATGATGAATGAATATAAAGTTCAGGGGAGTGTATCTGAGTCAGAGTAGATAGACTGGTAACATTCTAATATAGGTTTTCGACAGTGAACTAAACCACACAATTTGTTCAGTGATAAAGTCTAGTTCTTTATATATATATTTCTTCTTTCCTTGAGTTTCTGCCCGTCACTTCAGGGCTGTACTGTGATTTCTCTGGAGTCCAAGTGTATGAGAGAGTCTGCAATTCCTTCTTTCTTCTTCCTCTGGATAATTGGAAGGAGGCGACCTCCCAGCAGCCCGTGTTAAGCAACAGCCACTTGCTCCAGTGTTGCAGGAGTTTAGTTTCTTTCCTCTCACTAAAAGGCAGCAAACTATTACAGCTTCTAAAAATTACAGCCGAGTAGAAATGTCCGCTGGTACAGTTACTCACGTGTTTAGCCTGGAAATACAATACACTGCACGTGCAGCTCACTTAGCTGTATGATAAATCCAAGGCTTTTTAGTGATTCATCTTTTTCATTTAGCAAATTATCTGCAATTGTAGTCCGCCTGAAGTTAGGTGTTCCAACTATTTTCTTATCACTTTAAAGTGCTTTACAAGATTTTACTCCAAAAAAGAAACCGCCCTGACTTCAGCTAAGCGCTCATGCTCCATTTTTAGAAAAGGCTAAAAAGAAGCTGGAATGCACATTTGCACATCTGTTGTCCATTTCTTTAACAGGTTTATCAGTTTATTTCTGGACGTTTTAATGATCATAATAATTGTGAATTATTAGGTAAGCCTAAAAGCGTTAAATGTCAACTTTACCTGGCTACCTGTGTGTTAAACTCTTAAGCTGGAGAGATAGTGCAAAAAGACAAAAGAAGAAGAAAAAAAGAAGGCAAGGAGTCTGACTGAATAACAGATCTGCAGTTAAGGCTGTCCTGATATAATTCAGCTCAGTTACATTCGTAAGGCTCTTCACTAAAGGCTCCATCTTTGATCTGTATCTTTCAGCTTGAACCGAGTATTTTATAAGAGTGACATCATCCGCTGCGGCTGCCCATTCTCCATCAACACTTCATGCCAGGTTGTCATGGAAACCTTATGTGAGACTCCAGTCAAGGTATCAGCATTGTCGTTTCAGCGGTCGCCCTGCTGCCACAGGTACACCACCGGGCCGAGAGAAGGGATTTTGATGAATTTTTAAAAAGACCGTGAGCACTTTAATACCTTCTGGGAAATGTGGGTTTGAACAGAAGGCATGGCAGGAAGCTTGTTTTCATAATGTCCACTAATTTATGTAAACAGCTGGAGTTTAGGATGGATAGCGGTAAAGATAAAAGAGGAAATAAATAATGTTTTAGTTTGCAAATTACAAATTAAAAAAACGGATTAAATCCCTGACAAAAGAACATTTATATATTATGTATGCGGTTAAATGTTTTAATTTATCAAAAACCAAAGCTGAAAGGCAAAGGCAACTGGACTTATTTAAGTAATTTTTTTTCTGTCTTTGTGAAGACGTTGCACAACTCCTCCAAGTGGCTTCCTCAGTTCTAACTGACTGGTGGGGAGATTTTTGAGTTTGGATCTGTGGATAAGACTGTGTCGTCGTATCTTCCACTTACAAAACAGTTTTAACATTTGTCCGTAAAAAGTTCCACCCCATTCACACCTTGAGTCTGGAGGCCTATAAAGGTAGATAGAGTACAACGGGGAAATAAACAGGACACTACCCAGGTTTATTTGAATGCATTCTTCTAATCCAGGTGACTACTGGGTTAAGAGACCTGAGTCATGCAAGTTTAAGGCGAGAAGCACCTAAAGATTTTCAAAAATAAAAACCTAAACCCTCCCACCAGTCATTTAGAACTGAAGGGGAACAGACCACCAGATTATTTAATAAACATAAAGACATTATAGCATTCACTACTCTGCTTGCCCGCAGAAGAATTTTGATGCACCGGAAGTCCTCCAAACCACCAAGTATCTCCTTGAGGATGAGCAACCTTATATCCCACTTAAGTCTGAAAAAAATCAAATATATGATTCTATTCAACGTGGAATCCAATAATTTTTATTTATTTTTTTTCTGAGTAAACTCAAATCCCTTCCTGGTAATTCTTGAGTGTGCTGGAGTAGATGAAGACACATTATTATTATTATTATCATTATTATTATTATTACTATTATTATTATTATTATTTCGAATACCTCACCCAACAACTGGCTCCATTCTCTGTTTTTCTGTTTTTCTATATGTGGTTATTGAAACCTGATTACAATTTCGTCTTACCTTCAATATCATTGTTATGTCTCGTTTGACTATTTATTTGTTTATGTTATATATGATGATAAAAACAAGATTTTGTGCTTTGTTCTGAAATACCTGTCACTTCTACCTAATTTTCAATAAAAAATAAAGTCAAAAAAGAAAAAAGAACTGAAGGATCCACTGTGATGTGGTGAAACGTCATGTCCAGTTGCCTTTGGTTTTGCTTTGTTTTTAATTATATGATCACCTGTATAACTGGGTTTAATTTGTTTCATTTTCACTCAATTAAAGAAAAAAAAAAAAGAAGTAACATTTACTGGTGGAGATAAACTAAACATAAGCTTGTGAAGCTGTGTTTTTGTACGTTATTGTCTCCCATGCTCTCTCACACAAAATCCAGATTAAGATCCGTGTCCAACAAACTGCAGAGAAAGCAGCTGTGAACTTCATTAAGATAAAACCCTGTATGAGAGCGACATCTGCTGGTTGACTCGAGTACAGTCTCACTGCATAACTGTGGCACATGGTTCTAACGTAGAACTGCAGGAATCATCCTCAGCATTCAATGGATGTGTAACAGCTGTATATGACCTCTGTTTTAATAAAGTTAACTTCCATAAAACCCACTAATCTTCCTGTGAGGAGATTGCGATCAGACAGAATTATTCTCATGTCAAATCTTACTTTCTGCCCCTGTGCGGCTGCATGCTTAATGAACTGGAACCTGGTCCGTGTTTGACTGGTCTGTTTTGAGCAGTTTGCACAGCCAGTATGTCCCTGTGTTAACAGATGTTTCAACACTGATTAGCAGCGCTGTGTAATCAGGCAGTCACTCAGAACAGCTCTCCACTCCACACCGTGGATGCACACAGTTTTGTGCAGTTAAACCTCAAAGTGGATAAAGAAAGGGAAGAAAGTGGTGAATTAAAGATTGCAAAGCTCTTGAAAACAAAAGATTGTTCCTCCTATACTGTAAATGATTTCCTTCTATATTTACAGTAAATTATAGGCAGCACAGTAATATAATACTGTAGTACTTCAAAAAATTCTTAGTACTTAGTAGTACATGAACCACATTTGCACAGGCATGTTCTCCTCAGGGTGCAAAACCAAGTGGACCGTACTGGTACTAAAAGAAATCAAATGAAATTAGATTGGTTAGAGGTTTTGGGTCCAGGGACCAAACCAGCCCACCGGAGGGTCTAATCTGACCCGTGGCATGAATTTGCAGAGTGCAAAAACGGCACTGAAGACTTAAACTACAATTTTTTGACAAAAGTAACTTCTATTCCTAATTTGTCCACTGTTATAGTAAGAGTACTGGACAGAACACACCAACCAAAACTAAACAGCAGATGGTAGCAATGTGCTGAAATCTACTTTTTCTTTTCAGTTTGTTCATAAATTGTGTTGTAAAAGGATAGTTCATTGAATGCAAACATTTTCATAATGTACTTGTACTTTTTTGCACTAAAACAAAGGGGAAAATGCGGCGTTGTCGTTATTTATAGATCATTATGCCTGTTATGTTACTGCTCCAGCCTGCTAGAAATATAATTAGACTGTATGTGGCCCCCAAACTAAAATGAGTTTGACACCCCTGAGAGTTGAATCTATCCCACAAAGCAATACTGTATTATTACCCTGGTATAATAAAGGCAAGTTACAGCAATGTAGCCCAAAGTGAAAATTGCCCAGAATACAATATGAACTGTGGTATTTTACTGTAGGTTTTTACAGTGCTGTACTACTAAATCTACGGCAACATTTAACAGGTCTGATATTGTTTTGGCCAGTCTTTAGAGATTGATCAGTGAAGTATACTCTCATTTAATGTTTTTTAGACGACACAAGACACATCTCTCATTAAGTTTGCTTTCTGTTTGTCTTATTTTTGGAACAGCATATAAATATATATATAAATATATATAGCGTATATGTATATGAATAGCAGTTCAGTGTGTGGAAGTGTGGAAGCGGGGTGGGGGTCTTATGTGTAAAGAGTTGGTGTTGATGAGACGCTGCTACTGAGTCGAAGTTAACCAGACAGCTGTGACGTGACACGTGAGAAGCTAATGTTAGACTGGGAGCGAAGGCAGCTAAGAATAAAACAAAACAATACAGGAAAAACTTACTGGAACATAAAATACTGAGACCTGGTGAACGGCAAAGTGTTTAAGACTATTATGAGGAGCTTAAATATTCACTCATGTAACCACCTCAATCAGAACAGGCTGACCAGAAGGAACGCTTGATCTGATGGTTTCTCTGTGGCTGGAATAAATTCATTCTTTTTCAGCGTGTGTGTTTCATGCGGGTTAAACATCAGGTGACGAGTTTCCAGGAGGGACAGAAACACGGAAAAAAGCACAAAATGAGTCTTTATGGTACATTGTTCTGATATTTTGGTGGTTTTTGAACAGCTTTTGGGCTGAAAACCATCAGCTATATCTGGATACTGCCTTTATTGGAGTCATAAGGTTAGTGCACTCCACACAGGGAGCAGGGTTTTCACTTTAAAACTAAGTCATTTCTTTTTACTTTATTTATTTGGAGCATCTTTTTATTTTTCCCTTGAAATAAGTCAGAACTAAATATACTATGGGGTCCAACAAATAACCTTTTACAGGGACAAACCGACTGGATAAGATACACAAACCAGTCAAAAAACGTACAGGCGCAAGTACAGGCTTTCACATGTTTAATGTCAGTGCAGGCTGGCTGTCTAACCTCAGACAGCCAGTCAAAATATTTGAGCTGTCTGATGGAAGCTCGTTCGTCCCACGCGACACAAACGCAGCATGATAACAAGGATAATTAGCATACAGAATGACTAGTTCTCCAGCAGACAGGCAGAGTCGGCGTAAGAGAGGGAATAAAAAATAGTTTGCATTATTAAAAGAGCTAGAAATTAGTGTCTGTTTAAATTGACTGTTGGATGGGGGTGAGAGGGTGGGGGGTGGGGGGTTGTTTGCTTTCAGACATTATTTAGCATAAACTCAGAAATATCACAGCTTTAGGAATTGCACAGTAATTACCTCTCAGTGATGTCGGACGTTTAAACATGTCAGAAAATGGTAATAATATTTAAAATATGAGGTGAATGTGGCAGAAAAATGGAGACGAGTGACAAAACATGTCAAAAGCAACGGGAATTAAGTAGAGTGTTTTTGAATGTGGCGTAGAAAATGTCATTATTTCTGTTTTTCTGATGAGTCTGTGAACAGAGGCGCTGACAACCAGCCTTAGAGATTCATCATGGCAGCAGTGCTAATGGCTGCATCAGCAAATACCCAGCAATGCTTGAAAAGTGGCTTTGAGTTCACAAGTCAGACTGCAGAGCCACTTTAGAAATCAATTAATTGATAATCCTTCTGGGTTACCTTTGCAAAAGAAGTTCACACTTTGTTCTGATGTTGTTATTTCTTCATTTGTTATCTCAGGAACATTTATTGCATTTGTGCCAAGACTGTGAATGACTTTGGACTGTATCATGTTAGTAAAGATCAGGGGTGTCAAACATATGGCCTGCAGGCCAAAACCGGCAGCATGAATTTGCAAAGTGCAAAATGCAGAAATTACATTTACTGGTTTACTGGTATTTGGGATGGTTCATTAAGTATGTGGACTGTCCTATGGGCAACATGGTTCCTGAATGCACCATTTCCTTGCGGAGTTAATGGTATGGACAGGTGTCAATCAGTTTGATTAGCCAATTAGTGATTAGTTAACCTACCAGGTAACCAGGTGGGTGGAACCGAGAGGAAAGAGACAGAGCGAGGAAGAAGGTCACTGTTAAAACTTAGTTCAGTAAGCTATATTTATTTAAGTTAGTGTGCTTTAGTTACGGGCCACACTGCGGACTGTTGCTAGCTAGCTCCTCGTACTAGCAGTATGAGAGACGTGGGGTGCATCCGAATACCCATACTAACGTACTGTTCAGTAGGTGAGACGCAGTACGTCACAGTAGTAGTACGTCCGAATTCTTAGTAGACATCGACTAGTAGGCGAAAAATACCCGGATGGCCTACTACCTCCAAAGTATACAACGGTAGCTCACTACGCTATCCCACAATTCAGCGGGAGCCCGCTAAGCGTAGAAGAAGACGAGCCGCCGGGAAAATCAAATCAGACAAAATGGCTGAGACCGTTGTGACAGCTACAGCTACGACAACCGAAGTTTATAAATGTAAGCATATTAGGATAAATGTTGAGTTTAAAATGTTGGTTGTTTCGAAAATACTTCTCCGAGGTGGCTTTAAAATTTCGCGGCATCCGTCGGTGTGCGTCATATGTGTCGGCGTCACATGTAAACATCCGGGGTCAAAGGACAGGCAAGATGGCTGCCCAGTACGTCCGAATTGTATGCCTACTACTCACTCGCATACATAAATAACGTACTAAATTGACGGTTGAGTAGTACGTTCTAACCGACGTTAGTATTTACTGACTATTCGGATGCACCCTTGTTCTTGGGAAACACTTACTGCACCAAGCTGCTGAGAACCTACTGGATGCTTATGAACATGGACGGAGCCTGGGGAGGTGTTTCTTCACCACAGTGACGGGACACTGCTGAAGGAGGGGTTTGCCAAACTATATCTAACAGCACTCTGCATCCCAGGAACCGTGAGTACTGTTAAGACACTGAACTGGATTCAAATGGACTCCAACATGTGCGCCAATGGTTTGGTACCACACAGTAATTAACTAAGAATCTATTCAATATAAATTTTTTTGTTTTGGTAGTAAATTCAACACCTGGTCAAAAATAAATGTTATGTGTACTTCTAGAAGTTCCTTCTGGCTTGCAGGGTAATCACACTGACCTTCTGTATGATTCTGATTTATAAAACCTAAATTTGAACTGGGTCCTGCCAAAGAAGAAGAGGCCTGGCAACCGGAACCCAAAGCGGGGAAAACAAAGGAAACACTGCTCATATCCATAACTGTCTCATCTTACTTTGCTGGAGCAAATATTTGGAAAACGATACCAATTCCAATACCTTTCCTTGTTCTAATGACACACCTGTTCTGCTAGAGAAGTACCTGCTGGTCTATTACAGATGTGAACTGGTTCCAGGACCAGAACGTCCCTGGTGGAAACAGCAACATGAACAGTTCACTCAGCACCGATGTTGCTTTTGACAGATTTTCCTGCAGACGAGGTTTTGATGTGACTCTCAGTGAAGCGCTGTGAGCTGTTTTTACGGCACGGCCTGATTTTAGCTCTGTCGCTTTAACTGGTTCAGTTCGTTCAGACTGCGCTAAGCAGTATCAGCATTTCCGTGACATCTATTTACAGTGACAAATCTTTCCACCTCTGCACATGACAGCCGTCATTGTTAGCTGCTGTGTACCTACAAAATCTTCCAGATGGAAAGTGTTGTGCATTAATTTCACTAGCAGCAACTGACAGCAGTTGTCACACTGCGGCAGACTTCATGATGAGGTAGTTGTGATGTTATTTGTTCAGGCCTACTTCTTCAATAGGTTTAGAAAATGAAAATATAAATGTGGTCGACGTAAACAAGATGCATTGTTATTCAAGTGTTCAAATTTTGGTAGATCATACTTTGGGAACCACTCGGCAAAAGTAAAGTAAGCAGGCTCCAAGACAGAACATACACAGATCAGCCACAACATTAAAACCACTGACAGGTGAAGTGACAATCCAATGTTCTGCTGGGAAACGTTTGGACCTGGCATTCATATGGATGTTACTTAGGTTACTTAGACATGTACCACCCAGATCAGGCACCCCCACCCCATAGCAATGACACGCCTTGATGGCAGCAGCCATCCCCAGCAGGATGCAGCCTGACACAGGCACACACACAAAAACGGCTTAGGAACAACTCAAAAAACATGAAAAACAGCACAAGGTGTTGACCTGACCTCCAAATTTACTAGATCCCGAACTGGTCAAGTATCTGTGGGATGTACTGGAACAAGCCTGATCCACAGAGGCCCCTCCCCTCAACCCATAGGACTGAAGGCCCCCACTGTTAGTGTTGCTAGACACCACAGGACACCTTCAGAAGGCCCATGTCCTTTCTGTGATGAGTCACAACTGCTTTGGAGGCACAAGGGAGACCTACACAACATTAGGAAGGTGGTCATAATCTAATGCCTGATCCGTGTATATCACGCTTACATGTAATCGTTATATCAACATTTGATATTTGTGGTTTTGTAAATATGTTTTCAAAAATATCAGGCTTTCCACCACACTTTGGAAGTGGTGTACTGATGTTCACTTTGAAACTCAACACAAATCAACAAAACTTAAAATGGCTTCAGGCGACATATTTATCTCCTGATATCCAAGTATGCATAGCTCTTACTCATATTTAAATCTAGGAACTGCACGATGCACCAACTACTTCACCTTAAATATGCTTTACGTCCTCACCAACCTCTGAGAAAAGACTGTCAGGTAATTTACAGCTTTTCAAAACGAATGAACTACAAACTGTCCTGTGCAAGAAGGGCCAAAGACGCCTCCACTTGCTGGACTCTGTGGAGCACATGCATGAGAGGTGGAAGTTGGGCAAACTGTCAAACATCCTGAACAATTCCTCTCACCCCTTGCATGAGACTGTCGGGGCCTTAGATAGCTCTAAGAGCAGTCAAACTCTTTGACATCAGTTCAGCACTGCTGCCAAGTTTCCTCCACAGCTTAAGGAGCGAAGACATCCTCTGGACAATATATCTGTCTATATCTCAGAAAATGTACGTATTTATCGTTTTAGCACATCATTCTGTGCCATAATTTTGGTCTTTTCTCAAGTGCAACATGTATATTTCAAGCATTTCTCTTGCTTGGCGTGTCATTTTCGTGCAATATTTGTTTTTAAGAACACTTCTCCTATTAGAGTTATTTCTCATTTGACCTTTTTTAACTTCAGTTATTTACTTCAGCTTGGTACGACGACTGTAAATATTTTTTGTACCTTTTTGCCTTACTTGTATTGTTGCACTGATAACTAAATTTCCCCTCAAGGATAAATAAAGTCTTATGCTAGCTTAAGCATTTCCTATCCTAAGCATTTATAGCGCTCGAAAACTTCATCACACATGCCTTTTATGCCGCTAGTAGCTTACTCCTTGAACTTATGTGCTCTTAGTTATGGTGTTTCTGTGTAGTGACTGTGTCTGACTGTAAATGCATTCATAAAAATTGAAAACATGTCGAAAGCATAAGTTGTTGCATCTGCATTTAACTGGACTATGGGGCTTCAACCAATGAATAATGCGTTAAGAAAAATAACCCCTAACAACCCTAAAGCATATTTAAAAGTAGGAATATTGACAAAATTACAAAAAATACGAACAATGACAAAAACAATTGATTTAAAATAAATTTTTTGTATTTTAAAAAAAATTACAAAATCAGTCTTTCAGCTTCCTCTTGAATAAGTCCAATCAAAGTGCACAAACCAAAGATTATTTTGGTAGTTTCCATGGCAACAGAGTGACAGCCTTCTCTCTCTCTCCATAGTCCCATACAAGAGCACTTCAGTGGCATCACTTATTCAGGTGACACTGTGGCATTGAGTGGAGTGGCCTGTTACACCCCACACGCTTCAGTCTTCATCTATTCTTCACCAAGTATTGTTCAGTTTTTATTATTTTTTTTTTACTGCACTAGGAGACAGACTCACATTTCAAAACTCATATCAGCTCCACTGGATCGCTGTCCCCTCACCTCCTCCACTTGGTCACTCGGACTGTATCTGTCAACTGTACGTAACTACAAATATCTACACGAGGCAGCCGATCCCCTGCCAAGATCAAAAGCTGCATCTGTGATCTTCCTCGGCTATATCAGAAGCTCACAGATGCAAAGACTGCACCAGCTCGCTGTGAATCCAAGATCTCATCGTCCCGAGTCTGCCTTTATTCATTTTTTAGCGTCATCGCTGTTGAAGCACTTCTGAAAGGGGGAACGTCACATTTTCACCTCGGTTCGACCTTGTTGCTAAAAGTCAGCTCTGCACCTTTTCCACACGATAAGCGGCCTCATGTAGGATTTATGCCTCAAGCAGACATGAGAAACGAGCTGCCTTCCCTCATCCTCTGTCCTGTCAACACCACGGCGTCTATTTTTCATGCCGATGCCCTGACAGCATGTGCAAACATCCATCAAGCGTCATCTGAAAGTTAAGCAATTATGGAAATGGCATGTCTGCACACAGTATGAGCAGAAGTTACAGAGTGAAATGAATACTTTTGCCTCAGATGAACACCAGAGGGCAGAGGAGAATGCTTTTTAACTTCAGCTTGGGCTGGCAGAAAGCATTTAGAACTGCCGAGATCTGGCTGGTTAAAAGAAAATTGCCAATGAGTTTGGACTAATAAAGTGCTAAACAGCCTTTGCAAAAAGAAAATGAGGATTTGCTAAAGTCACCATCTACTTATCCCAGTGTAAATTAAAAAGCAAACTGCATTCGGTGCAATTTATTAGACAGAAATTAAAAACTAACATGCACACACTGCTGCCAGTCTATAAATTAAATATTTTGAGCCACTATTTGTTCTGCCAGTGCCAATAAATGCAGAGTGTTTATTACTGTCTGCTCAGAAAACATGTTTTGATTTGGTATATTTCTGCATAGGGGGAGGGTAGTCAACTCCGCTGGGTAATACAGTATTCATTAACCTCAGTGCAGCGCTTCATACATGGGCTTTGTGTGTCTGCTTGGTGAACCTTGACTTCGCATGTGTAATCTGTCTTGCATTAGGCCCTTCATTGTGTGGAAAGGATACTGCAAAGAAGTGACTCACTCATCATTAAATCACTCACACTGTGGCTGCACAAAGTGAAATTTAAATGTGCCTGGTATGATGTTCTGGTTGCTTTGTGATACTGCAAGAAACTATAATGATCAACGATTCAATAAGAAAAAGATCTAAAGGTACATTTAGACCTTTCTCGGTCTGATGTTCTTCCCCAAACCAAACTGTTGTAATGGCCTTCATAGACATCCAACCCTGCCACCTATAAATCTGGTTCCTGTGCAACTACATGTCAAGAACAAATGTGTTTGGACACGCCTATGTTTTACCAGTGAATTGAGTCCCAACATTTTATAATCTTTCCCCAACTCTAAACCCTTTCTGAAACTGGATGTGAATCCCAGTAGAACGCTTTGTATGCCCACACTCCACCCCAAGCACCTCCTACCAACTCTTTGCATTTTCTCTGAAGCTAACTAGCATTAACCTGGAAGCCAGTCAGAACTTCCTCCACCCACTAAGGCTTTGTACGGATCTGAAGTAGCTCCACTGGGAACTGATTATGCCAGAGTAAAGAGAAAAATCTATATTGATGTGCTGACATAAATGTAATTGTGGGTGTTTTACTATATAAATATGGTAGTATCATAATTGAGAAAAAGTAAATCTAACTAAGTTTTTACAGCTTATACTGTGTATAGGTTACACAGTTTGGCTTTTTCACTGTTTCTGTAGTTTCTGCCATCCGACTTACATGGTCTGATCCACAGATTCTGTCGGCCAAATACAACAATCATCTATATTAAGTGGGGGAGAAGACCATTTTCTTTACAACAGTCCGATAAGTCAGTGTATTTGTACATCCTTGACCACATAACTCTTACATCATATCAAGAGAAATCTATCTTCCGGATAAACCAACCTTGGGTTTCGACAACAGTTATAAAAAGATGAGAGATTTAGGAAGAGTGTGAAGGAAACGGAAAACGCATAGATGGAAAGACAAGAGAGGAGTGAAGGGAGGAAGGAGAGGAAAAGACGGAGGGTGACTGGTGTCTATGGGGGCTGACGCTGAGTGAAGGTGACCTGGGATTACTGTGGTCCTATTCCACAATCTCATCCTGGTATCTGAAACTCATCGCCCAGCGGAATGAGCTCAGCTTTCCACATCCCTAAGTAAGTCTTGGACTGAAACCCCCAATCTGCCCAGAGCACGAATGTAAGCTGGGATAGAGGATATTCTGTTTTTTTCTTTTTTCTTTTTTCTCCAACAGACAATGCCGTTGAATGTTAGCTTGCAGAAGATTTGGATGATGACATTTGGTCAAAGGAAGCTGGGGAAGATTCCCTGTATAATGACGGCATTTACTGCAGCTTCTGCCAGCTGGCTTGGAAAATCTGTGCACTGCTTATACATAATCATAGGCCAATGACGATGGTGTCAGTAAACACACAAGGTTAGAACTGTATAATGTGTTGCTACTGTTAGTATGTAATTTGGAAATATTCAAGATTTCCACAATTGCAATTTAGCAACTGCAGAAGTGTAGTTTTAGTTCCATATTGGAAAATAAGTCCAGTTGTCTTTGTTTTAGCATTGTTTTTAGATATTCCTGATTGGATCTTCTCTGATTTGTCACGCTCCCATCACATGGCTCAGTTCCGCAAGAAAGCAAACACATCAGCTTTGCATTTGTAGTTAATTCAACTTGGATAACAAACTTCAGCTGTTAATGACCTTTCTGTTCTCTTAAACCTTATTTAACTAGTCAGCGTATGTGTTATTAAGCCCTACCTAGACAAGCATGTGTTTTCAGGAATGTGGTAGGGTAGGGATGTGCAATACCACTGTTTTGCCTTTCGATCCGATACCAAGTAATACCAAGGCTAATATCCTGATACCGATATTTTTAGATGTCTACTTGTGTATATGAAAATGATGACTTTTACAATGAACATTTGTGAATGCAAAAAAATTGTATTGTATAACTTTGCATAAGAATTAAACAAGCTGGGTTCGATTCCAAGGGCCGACTGGGCCTTTCTGTGTGGAGTTTGCATGTTCTCCCTGTGTCTGCGTGGGTTCTCTCCGGGTACTCCGGCTTCCTCCCACCGTCCAAAGACATGCTGGTTACGTTAACTGGTGATTCTAAATTGGCTGTAGGTGTGCATGTGAGTGTGAATGGTTGTCTGTCTCTCTGTGTTGGCCCTGCGATAGACTGGCAACCTGTCCAGGGTGTACCCCGCCTCTCGCCCGATGACAGCTGGGATAGGCTCCAGCAGACCCCCGCAACCCTTAACAGGAATAAGCAGGTACAGTAGATAAATGAATGAATGAATGTTCTGGAAGGGGAGTTTGCATGTTCTCCCTGTGTCTGCGTGGGTTCTCTCCTGGTACTCTGGCTTCCTACCACCGTCCAAGGACATGCTCATTAGGTTAATTGGTGATTCTAAACTTTTTTTTAATGTAAATTTATCTATTCTACGCGTGATGGGTACAGTGATGTAATTTCACTATATACCTGGATATTGCCTGCCTCTCTGAAGGGCTTCCATCATAGAGGTCTGTCTCATTCGGGCGGCAGGTGTGGGGGCATTTCCCTGCGCTCCCTCTCTCCCACGCTCCTCTAACTCGTCATGCTCTTCTATGTGGTTCATCTTCAAGTGTTTGTTCAGATTTGTGGTGTTGCCACAATACCTCACAGACTTTCGACACACATGTCACATGTTGCTTAATTTGCGTTTACTGAAGTGAAATTACTCCAAACCATGTTTCTCTTTCTGTCTGCCATACTGCAGGTTCATTCATTCTCCCCTGTGATGTTGTGACTGACAGGGCTGCTGCCATATGCCTGCGTAACAGTGTGGGAGCGCCAACCGTGAGTAGAGAGCGGAAGCCAGAAGGAAAGGTAGTTCCTATATCCTACGCAAACACTGACTACGGATATTACTTTTTTTCTTTTCTTTTAAAACAAACTATTGTGGATGTATCCCAAGATGCCAAACTGCAACTTCCTTACTCATCAAAACCCACTCAGGATAAGGACATCATGCCAATCTTCTCAAATAATTTTACCAGTCCAAAACATAAGAGTTACCACAACATTTAATCCATCAACAATACAGCCTGTTCTATTTAAGAATAGCTCCTCTGGATCGAGGCATCAACTTAATGTGCAAATATTAATTAGAAATCAACAGATGCAACGCTAAGATACAACTTTAATTGTTTTCCCGAGATAGACGGCTTGTCCCTGGTTTCTGCTCATCAATAAATAATAAACAGAGACAAACTTTAACAATAAGAACATCCCGATACAAAACAAGTTTATCACATTATTAGAGTTGTGTTTCCTCGATGTACTGGCAATACGCTGAATGGCACATAAACATTCATTTCACACGCACACATAAATATATGCAGGCCCCAAAGAGGATGCTTAGTAATTGCAATTAAATTTAGTTAGAGCTAATGAGATCTCGCCCACAGTCACTCAAAAAAAGAAAATGGAGTAACCGCAGATGAGTTTATGAAACCAGATTGACTGTCGAGCGTGGCAGGATAAAACTCTCCTGCCTTAAGTTGGCTGCAGTCTGCATCCATCAGTCGCGCTTTCTGGCGAACCAGAAAAAGGGAGAAATGGGAAAACAGCGGCAGGTAGTGGGAAAGGGCCAGAGCTGATGGAAGAAAAACCAGAGGCAGAGTATTAGGAGAAAGAGTCGGGAGAGGGAGTAGAGGGCTGCTGAATAGATGGGGCTGAGCAAGAGTCAAAGAGGTATTGACATGTTAGGAACCGGGGAGAGCAGGGATTTACATTTCATTTGAATGGGATGATGAGCGGCGCATAGAGGCAGGGAGGCAGAGCGGCGGTGCTCCGGCGGCCCTTGGACGGAGCTGTGTTCAACGTAAACACATTTCAAACCCATCAGTTCAAGGGGACACGCTCATCATGTGCTTGTTTTTCACTCTGCTCCACCTTCGCCTCTCGATGCTTTAATTGCTTTGCTTATGCACAGGCACATGGGTGATATATGGAGTCGGCCCGCACGCCAAAACACGCTGGCAGGGCCGCTCCTGTTTGTATGTGTGGGACTTATGTGTATGTTTGTGTGTTCAAGCTTAAGGGCAGCTTTAATTAAAAAACAACTTCTTATTGTAATGGCTTTCTTGTTGTAAGCCACAGCTTTCCTGTGGTTAAGTCCTGATTAATGAGATTATCATAGGTCAACCCTTTGTCAGTATTGCTCCCAAAATATAGCAGCGAATAAACCGCACAGCAGTGAAAAAGGAGAACAAAAAAGCTCCATCCAGCCTTTAGACAAAACTCTGTATCTAATGGATTCCTGTCAGCTCTCAGCTGAAGACAAGTCGAGAAAAGACCTTTAAAAATTCATCACCAGAATCTGAATCACTGTTTTTATTCTGTTAAAAAAATAACTTGTACAAATTTGTTTCTGGGGTTTGAAACTGTGAAGCTTTGCAAGCATGTTGAAGGAAGACTGCGATAGAGAGAGGCAATGTGCTAAAACCACGCCAGGTCAAAACACTCAGATATGATCCGATTTCTGAATTAAGTGCTTTAACTTTTGTGTTTCATCTGAAAAGGCTATCTCTTCCTCTTCTTACAAACCATTCTCAGGTATGTAAAGGTCACTGTACTGACTTTCACTGTGTTGTTGTGAATAAAATGGCAAGTTGAAAACAGCTTTGTGATAAAATCCTCTTCATACATTCCCAAACTTCATGATGGTCTCTTGTTGCAAGGGCGTCTACAGAGATGTCAGATATTTGAGAATAAATTCAACAATTTCACAAAAAGTTCTTGTTTGGAAGAGCAACACAGAGAACTTGGACAAGGGCAAAATAATCTATTCAATAGCTTAAATAAACTTTAATGCTAACTTTACACTGTTATAGACTACAGCAAAGGATTATTAAGTAAGAATTATGTTTTTACTATCAGTCACATGAAAACTACTCATTATTCACTTGCTTGTGCTTGTACTCACTACAAGTACAAGCAAATCATCTGTCATCAATCAATCGATCAAATGAATTAGCCACTATGTTTGTCTAAACAATACAACACAATACAATTACATTACATTAGCTTAAACTAGTTCATGTTAGCCGCTGTTTGGCTTACCGAATAACACATTAGCTGCCACAAGAGATAACATTAGCCACTGAATTAATATAAACAAGATTATTAGTCTATTATCAGCCACATCAGCCACTAGATCAGTGGCTAAAGTAAACAGGATATTAGCTGCTACTTTAGCTTAAACAAGAAAATATTACAAACTACATTAGCCTAACAAAGATAAACATACTACTTTACCTTAAACGAAATAATGTTACATACTACATTAGCTTAAACTAGGCGACAGCAGCTGCTACCTTTGTCTAAACAAGCTAAGTTTAGCTGCTACGTTAGCCTAAACAAGATAACGTCAGCTGCCACATTAGCCTGTGTAAAATGAACAACTATGGTCTAAACAAGGTAATTTTACCAACCACATTGGCCTAAACATTTACATGCTGGTGCTACATTAGCCTATACAAGCCAATGTTAGCCATTGTGAATAAAAATACTTGTGTTAGCTTAACTTGACAAACGTAGAGTGATAATTATACCAGAAACAAAATAACAACTGTGTATTTAGTCATGTTTATGCTAAAATACCACAGTTTGGAACATAACCATTGTTTTCCTCTCTACATTTTCAATTTGACAAGACCTAGAAAATAGCAAAAGCTGGTGCGTGGTTTGATAGCCTCCATCTTGTTCACACCTGTTAATGACCTCTATCTGAACAACAGACACAAATCAGATAAGATCTGAAGCGATACCTTGGATCTTTGAGATTAGTGTTTTGGAAATTAACTGTTGAGTTTTACTTCTCTAGAAATGACTTTCATCAGACTCTGTCCTGCATGAGATTTCCTCATACTAATACATTAGTTCTAAGAACAAGGGCTTTCAGCTAACAAGGATTTTGGTAGAAACTCAATCATTTGTCTGATTCCAATTTCATGCGACCAAATTGCTTCTCTCTGCACTTATCAAGTATTCATAAATGGATTGCTTTGTGTCGACCACTCTATGTTGGGTTAATAAAGGTACACTGTGTATCTTGCGCGGATATATTTGCATCAGGAACTTGAGACTTTCAAAGAGCAATCACAAGAGCGCAGCAAAGAAAAGTTTTTTAACTCTGTCACTTCAGAAGGATCTGGGTTTGATTCCAGGCCGACTGGGGCCTTTCTGTCTGGAGTTTGCATGTTCTCCATGTCTGCGTGGGTTCTCTCCGGGTACTATGGCTTCCTCCCACTGTCCAAAGACATGCTGGTTAGGTTCATTGGTTATTCTAAATTGGTTGTAGGTGTGTGCATTTGAGTGTGAATGGTTGTCTGTCTCTCTGTGTTAGCCCTGAGATAGACTGGCGAGCTGTCCAGGGTGTACTCTGCCTGATGACAGCTGGGATAGGCTCAAGCCCCCCCGCAACCCTTCACAGGACAAGCTGTTATAGAAGATGAAGGAATGAACTCTATCACTTAATTAATATATATCAAAATGCTAAAACATTTTGGCAAAACAAAGCACCCTAAAAATGAAAAATTAGGTATTTAGTTCTTCATATTTGACTGTCACTATGTTAAAGTACTTCAGGACACCAACTCGAGGTATATTCAGCTCCTATCTGACAAAGGAAATTAAAACCTGTCAGCATTAAGGAATGGTGTCTTTTTAAAAGCCTCTGCTTCGCATGGGAAAGCAGCTATTTTTCCTCACGCAGAGCCACATAAATTAATTAGATCAATGGCTGGTCAGAAGGTACAAACGGAAAATGTCTTTGTACAAATGAGTCTATTGAAATGGAACAGGATTCCTATTTTCCCCCCCAACCCACTCCAGTTAAAACCACTTTATTATAGCTGAAGTGAGGTACAGAGTCACATTTAAACTGCTGCCTTTCTTCTTGTAACCTCTGGGCAATGAATGCCACGGCCCCTATGAAAGACCAGCACACCGGGGTGCCGGACACAATGAAAATACACAATATCCTTTAAAGTACTCCCCTCTCTTTCCATGCTTCCAAAACCTATTAAGGTTTTTACTGCTGACTTCCAAGAGACCTGTTCCAGTTTTTCGTCTTAGAACTCTATTCGACATTATGTCAAGATGACGCGCTTTTCAACTACTTTAATATCTGTGACATTATTATTGGTTTATGGAGCTGACTAAAGGAAAAAAATATAGCTGATTACATCAATTAATTCTGCTATTTAGATAAAAAGCTTTATACTTCCTCTTCCACAGCCCTCTTCCAAAAAAGGACAAGGTCACACACAGCTCATTTGCATTTAAAGTTAACTTTAAACGCGAACGGAACAGGGCTAAACCTAAAGACACATCCATTAAAAGGCTTGATGGCCATTTTGTTAGTTGGAGTGTTTCATGTTCATTTGCTCAAGAACAAAAAAATTATAATAGAAGAAAAACAATGAATTCTACTAAAACACGACCCCAAGTATAGACCTACTGCAAGCTCCTGAAGCTCAAGATGCTATTTTAACCTTCAGTGTTGGGGAAAACACTGTCATAAAGAAACGACCTGGAAAGCATGCTATACAGGTCAACACAGCCATAAGGCAAATCATATATCCATCCTGAGTAGTAGGCAGCATGTAGGCAGCATGAAAAGTCATTGTTTCGTGACCAGAGCGTGACATTTACTACAGGGAAGATGTTGGGTTCATGTTGAGTGGGATGCACGAGCCGGTATATCAACACAGCACACTGTGTTGTCTCATATTCACACTAAGTAACAAATTGACTGATCAAATCTCAGGGGATTTGTCATTTCTCATGAATATCAAACCTTGAAAGAAGAGTTTATTCTACCTCACTGTTCCTTACCATGGTTTCAAGACTCTGAACACAAGCTACGTTGAGGAAAACCTGTTCTATCTCACAGTTGAGAACATTTTAAAGACTCTGAAGCACAGAAATACATAAAACAAACATCTTGTTGACATTATCTCAGAATATCTTTTGTAGTCATCCTGCATCTTCCATTTTTTTTTAGCCCCGGTATTAAAGCTCTCCCTCTCTTGCATGTTCACACTGTGACATTTATTCTTCTAAGGCCACTTTCCGTGTTGAGAATTTGTTTCGCTTTTGTTATCCTTTTGTCAAGTTTGGAGTCACAGTTAAGGAAAAGGAAACTGTAGTGAAATGTCGAGAGGTGAGAGGCTCAACCTTTAGACATTTGCAGAGGTAATCAATCAGGTTGACAGTTGTGCCAAGAACGCCGGTTGGGTTGCCTGATGCTTGTAAAACACGGCAGCACCGCTCCGTGTAAGGAGGCAGGAGCGCTCATAAAAGTAATTAATTTCAAAACATCATCACAGAAAAGACCAATTAAGAAAAAAGGGTCACAACATGAGGTCAACATATGGCCTTACTGCTTGATTATGGGCTTCAGGAACAGAAGTCTAGCAACTATTATGCGTTAATCTGAGTAGGTCATTATGAAATTGCTATAAAACACTGTGGGTTTCATACAGGCAGGATATATACTCAGGAACAATTACAATATTAAATGCATGATTATGAACATTAATATAATGGTGTCTAGTGTGGCCTCCTGAGCTTTAAGGTGACTGCCCACTCTTATTAAAAAGGGAGACATGGATTCATAGTCTGCCAAAACTGTCATCCGCAGCTCTTTTCTGTTTCTTTGAACTAGAGGGTCTACAGGGAGCTGACTGGAAACGGACTGATACAGGTTTGTAGAGGTTCTTCAGTCTTAGCGGATCTCGCGAACACACGCAGACGTTGTCCATTGCTGTTTAAAGGGGTTGTCAAATTGACATTTGGTGGACTGCTGCAAGGATTGTGAAGTTACATTAATAAAGACCCTGGAGAGAAAGAGAGAGATAAAATGTCTATTTTATACAGTGCCCCTCATAAGTTTCTACATTTCTGTATAAAAGTGACTACAAAACATCAGCGGATTTTCACACAAGTTCTTAGACTAGACAAAGAGAACCCAATCAAACAAGCGAAACTCAAATACTACACTTGTGCATGTATTCATTCAAATTCATTCAAAATAATTATGTGTTCACAATTTGTCTGACTGTGAATTTGCTGATTCCAAACTCTTTATAAATGGTTTTGTAACCTTTTCCAGCATAATGAGCAACAGGAGCTCTTTTTTCTGAGCTCTTCAGAAAGCTCCTTTGCCTGTACCATCACACGCTTTCATAAACATTTGTTAGGAATACCAGACTGAGACAAATTTTTTAAAACAAAATGGGGCACTGAACAACACCGGAATCGCATTACATTGACTAGAAACATTTCTGAACAGGCGGACTGAACAGAAATTAACTTGTAATCCTAGAGATGCAGTTACTTTTTCTGAAGAATGCAAAGACATCTAAGGGCTTTTGAACCATAGTGTTGTGGGATCTCTCTGAAAGGACCTTTTTATTCAGTATTATCACATAGTCTTTGAAGCTTATTATCTTCGCTGGCTTGTCAAAACCACACAAATATGAAGGATCAGATCTCTTTCTCCTGCGGCAATGTTTCCCTGCAGTTGTTACAGGTCATGTCTAGGTAACAGATGGAAGGCCTTGAAGACATTGCTTTGTGTATGGATTTAAACATATAAAAACATCTCGTGTATATTGGGATTTGGTCTTCACATTTACAGTAAACATAAATACATAAATTAAACCAAACCATAGAGAAACCTATAGATGCTTTAACGAATACACGGATGAGTTAAACAGTATGACAGACTATTATTATGCTTTTGGTACAAAACGTACCAGAAAAACAGCTCTGACCCGGTAAGACATGCACTTAAGAATGCTGAAGGTGTTCTGAGTCAACTACCAAGATGTTAGCAGCAAATGTTTTCAGTTTTGTAAGTTGCTCCAGTTGGAACAAATACGGATCCGACCAGGGAGAACACCCAACAAGCCTGGATGTTTCTGGTCATAGGGGTTTGGCCCTTGCCAACAATGGTAAGGTTTTTACATCTGTCCATTTCTCTGGAATTCAACATGTCTAATAAAAGAAAAAAAACAACATAGTGTTCTCAGACCTTTAACTTCATCTGTGAGCGGTCACAACATTTCATCTCACTTGTTTTATGTATATCACAGAAAAAAAGATAAACGATAAGAGCTTGATGCTTATACTAGTCAAAAACTCACTGATCAATGATATCAAAGGCTGCTTTGAGATTTCAGTGAACAAAACCCACACGTTTCCTGTTAAAGAAGTCTTAAAGATGTTCAGTGTCACTACTTGGTAGTCTAAAACCATTTTGCAAATGTGTATTTTATGTTCAAAAATGATTAAAAACTTCATATATAAAGGTAAGAATAAAAGCATTTCACTTTGAAATTGCATGGTTCAGGTGAGGATTCATGGAGCTGAAAACACATCTCCGAGATCAGAGGAAGCCTGATACAAGATAAAGTAATAAAACCCAAATGAGTTCAAAAGTTCTTAACTATATCTTTGTCCTGCTGCGGTGATCCAGGGACTGAAAAGAGAGTTTCAAGGCCCCAAAGTGAGCTAAAATATTGCCTCCTAAACCAATAATGGTGAGCGCTTTGAGGTGCTTTGAACAAAGGGACAAAGATGGATGATGTGAAGTTAATCCCTGAAGTGAAGAAATACAGTAAACCATGCCGCTTTTTGTTTTTGAGCCGCGCATCGACAGTCTAAACATGAACAGTTCATTTCTTGCTTGAGTCTGTCAGCCATTGAGACAGAAAGCACAGCACAGAAAGCATTTCCCTACTCCTGAGTTTTTTTTTTTTTGTTTTTTTTTTCTTGTGGTTTCCAAAGTTGCACATGAGAGAAATTTGGCAGATTGAAATGAGAACTCCAACAAAAGAGCAACAGCCGAGCGTTGGAGGTTGTGAAGGACATCTGTTTGTGACCTCAGACCCCACCAGCTGCAGCTGCCCTCATCCAAGTGCTCCTCCAAGGCCTCAGCCAAGCCCTCACTCTTGGCATTGCACTGGAAACTTTCTGCAGCGCATCAGCATTGCCAGTATTTCTGTTTTAAAGGGGATGCTCACCCCCAGAATCTGTTATTTTACATAATTAAGTCCATGTTCCCTAAAAAACATTATTCATTTCTTGTCTTTTGACACTTTTTGATAATGTTACTTGTTGGGATCTGCCATAGATCTCATTTACTTCGCTTCACACCACAAAACGTATGTGAGCACACAAAGGGGTTTTCGTCATAGAGTCAAATGTAGATTGAGGAAAATGTTTATATTCCCTTTAATGTGGTGCGGTTGATTAGAAGATTGATGCCATATGCAGTTAAGACACTTGTTGACAACATGTTGATTATTGAGCTTTAGATGGGGTGATGGGCAGGGTTTGTTAAATTTACAAGGAATGAGGCATTTACTTCCTCCTGTTTTCAATCATCATGCTTAGCCAAGCTTAAACCGACTTGTTTTGGAAAAAAACTCTGAGATAGAATAGGCCGCTACACTGAGTCTATCTGAGTTGACTCTTTAAACTATGTTTCAATGACTTCTCCAACCTAGACAACTAGGTCTATGTAGGCCTACATAGGTTTAAGAACATAATGAACTAAACTACTTGCACAAACAACCTAGGTATCATCGTTTATAGGAAGACAATCAGCATTTTTTGTGGTGTCATTTAAAATGATCGTTGCCATGTGTATATATGTATATATATATATATATATAAATAAAGGTTGGCACCAATTTATTAAAAAAACATTAAAAAATAATATCCGATGAGGTTTGAATTTGAACTGCTGTGGAAATGTTTTTGCATCGAGCATCATGAAATCATGAGAGTCTTGGCCGTCAAACATAAAAAAAATATACAAATAAAGACATTTACTTATATCAAATGTGACAGTTAAACATGTAAGTCAACTTGTATTTGACGTAACATTTCCCCGTAGACACTTCCTCTTCTTCTTGTGGGTATCAGGTGATTGACACGTACGCAGTTATTTGAAAATACTCAACTGGGGCACGATCAAATAATGATCAAACAGAAACTTCCAAACTAATTAGTGATTCATATTGACTGTTATGGATTATCTTGATCTTTTGAAGTTGGTTTTCCACATAAGGATGAATGGCAGCAAATGGCTTTTAATGAAGAGTTCGAAATGAGGCTTCATATCTCTGACAGAGCGCAGACACCCGCGGGGGGGGAGAATGTAAAGATGAGGAGCAATCCTCTCCATTAATGGAGTTTCGGATTAGATGGGTGTGAATAGACACTGACTGTCTTTATTTAAAATCTGGGTAGACACAACAAGTGAGTTTTTTACGTCAATGAATGAATCACATTTAGAACTATAATAGTAGTATGAATGTCTTTTGATCTCAAGTTCTTAAAAGCCTAATAAAACAAAGTTCACTGTATTGTATGAAACCCAGCGTGATTAGGAAATGTTTGTAGTCTGCTGCTTTCTTAGACTCAAAGGTTAGGTTAGTTTTAGGGTGGATAGACACATATAAAAAACACAGATGTAGCTTTTATACGAACCAGCTGCTTGTCTAATGCTGTGACACTGGTCTAGGTATCACACATCACTTAGGATCACTTAGGTGTTTCCATCACTTGAGGGCAGCAGAAACAGGACGTTTAACAGTCAACACGTCAACCTTGTTAGCAAATAAATGTGAGCATATTTTTACCTGCAGCAAACACGAAGCAACATTAGCATTAATTTGGTGCTTCAGGCCAACTTATGAATGTTGCTTTTCTCTCAACCAATGCGCCACAGTGTTCGCCAGCTATTGGGCGACCATATTCACAATCAGCAACTTGGTCTAAGCAAGTGGTGTGCACCTTTGTAAGTATTTATATTTGTGTGCAGAAGATGTCTGTAAATCTTCCAGGCCAGGTATATTGGTGTCAGTCTGTACGCTGCCAAAGGGCTAATACGCAGTGTGATTTCTGTGCCACTGTGCCGCCAACCAGTGGTTACTGGAATAACGCTGAACTAACGTTCCTTTAACTGAAATCACCGCAGTGAATAAAAATGAGAGTAGATGTGTGTACAACCACTGAACCAACTGAGGCAGAAGGAGCTCGTGGACGAGGAAGTAATTTTGGACCAATCACAGCTGGTAACGTCTGTGTCGCAGCGGTGCATCAGGCTACGGTGCTGTTCCCATGGCATAGCTCAGATATAAAAGAATCAATTTTGCTCAAGCCAGCTGATTTTTTTTTCCCTTGGTTTCTTTGTTTCTCGGCCACTTGACTGCACATAAGTCACACGTGGTCTTCACCGATACAGTTGAACATATTGTAATGTCTGTTTACGTGCTGCAAAACATCAGTGGCACCATAGAAGTCAAGTGTAAAAGGCCTGAACCCCTCGTCACAAGGTCTCCACTCTGATATAAACAGGACATATTTTAGACAATGCCTGTACTGTTCTATTTTAAACAGTATAGATGTCTCTTTCACAGCTCTTCTTCCTTTCTTTCCCCGCAGCGTTATTCTTTTTTTTTTTTTCTCAGTGGAGTCCTACGAAGAAACATGACTGCAGCACTCATGTGATAAATACACGAAAAGCACGGAGTTGCAGTCGTTATTGGCGTGCAAGGTTTGAAATCACCACAAAAAGAAGCAACACGAACACATAAATACACAACTTCTCTGGCCTTTTTTTGATGTTTTGATGTTCTCTACTCACATCAGTATATTTCTACTGCTGAAAATAAACAGCTACAGGCTAATAGGATCTGGTCAAGGGAGTGTGTGTGTGTGTGTGTGTGCTCTGCAGGCTGCAAACACACGTAACACACACATAACGCATCTGTAGTACAAATCAAATTCATGTGAAGCAGCTGAAAAAGCAGTAAATGCAAATCCTTGAAAGGATGAGAAACTGACATCTAATCGCACACATTGAGCCATTAGGATGAATTATTGATGCACGTTCATATTTATGCAGGTAATAATAGAAAAAGAGTTAATCTTTACACCCAACCTGCAGCGCAAAGTGCTTCCATCACTGTTCTCTGCTCGGTGGTTTTATTTTAATCAGAAACAGGCAGCAAAGGCAGTGTTCGGGATGTATTGAATTAGCAGCTCTGGCAGGTGCCCAGGAAGTGCATTATGGGACGACGTTTCCAGCGGTTTCGCTCACTGCCTCACCTTTCCTCCATCTGACAGAGTCTATAATGTAGTTGGGTGACCTACCTCGGGTTGCTGAGGGGGGTATTCCTCTTATTCCACGTAAAAGCCAGACTACGGGGTGAACTATGAGCTATTTAAGACTGATCTTTTGGCAGTTAATATATAAGAAAATAATGTTACATAATATTTAGTTCTTATAAGTTCTTAAAAGCTGTTAGTTATACTTTAACATTACACTTATACTACAAGGTAACCTTAAAGCTACATTAATTAGTTTCTGGCCACTAGAGGGCAGAGAAGGATCAAGAAATCATGACAAATAACAAGATAGGCAAACTTGTTGCAGAAAATGTGCAAATACTGTGCATTTTGTTTGTGTGTGCGATTTATTTTAATTTGTTTTCACGTGTAAAGAAGTGTAAAGAAAACCGAGTTTCTTGAGGTTGTCATCTGGAATTGTTTCCAGATAAGAAGTGAGCCTCATCAAACATTGACTGAAGGGATTTCTCCTTTCTTAATAAGATCATCACTTGTGCCCTGTTTGACTATTTGTACTGTAGTGATTCATACTAGGGCAAGAAGTGCTTAGAGAAGTAAAAAGAAACAACAGTCCATCATTAGTTTAAGGCATGAAGATGAGAGTACAAGAAAGTTTCATCTAAAGCTGCGATGAAAGTGTCTCTGATGAAGACCGACCCATGAAAGCAAGACCAAGAGTTGCAGCAGAGGATAAATTCATTAGAAATCCACAGTGAAGGACAGATCAGATTAGAGTATCAAAGCTTCCCAGAGTTTGAGAAACTCAACGAATGGACTTTAGACCAGTTGAAATTTGATAAGTCCAGATGTGAGATTTGTGGTTTGGGCCGCAGCCAAGTCCTTGTGAAAGATGAAACAGTGTGACCAAAAGATGTGATATTGGAGAAGATCCAAAAACTGAACACATTATTTGGCTAAATTAACAAAAAAACAACTAACTGTATAATGAAAAGACATTAAATCTGTAGACGTGTTTAAATGTTTGACTGGTATTGTTACTTTAAAGCTGCATAAGTAGTTTTTTGGCCACTAGAGGTCATGTTATCATCTCTAGAAGTTGTGAAATTGTACTGTTCAAGTTTCATCTAGTTATATTTTTGTCCTAAATAACTTGATGCCTAAAAGAATCGGACCTTTTAAAATAGGTATGTATCATTGAACAGGGACATAGCGTTGGAAAGCTGATGAGATTCAAAGGATGATGAGGGAACTTTGAACTTACAAAGATTTATGAAACACTGAAACCATTTTTTTGAGGCAGCATTTTGAAGAAACACTTAATCCCTGATTTGAAAAACAAATAAAACATTATCTTTTCCGAAAGAGATGGCGAGAGCTCAAACGATATGTTTTGTGTTATCACCAAGGATTCATCAAATTAAAAACACTTTAACTGTGATAAAATGCTAACAAAGTGATGATTCATAAACTGAGGAAACAAGAAGAGTGGGTATAGTGTTGGCCAAAATGTGGACTTAATTTGCTAATGTGGATATGTTCAATTTGACCGCTGAGGGTAGATAGGTGGAGTTCCTGGTGGTTTTCTGCCTCTCTTATCCTGCTCTTTTCTCAATTGGTGCTCTGTTCTAACTAACCTGCCACAAACCTACAGCTGTGTAATTTAAAAAGGGAAGAACTGCAGGCTCACATGTGGTCTCCCAAGATAAAAGGCAGGGGGAGAGAAGGGCTGGCATTTATTTTTAAATCTTCAGAGGAAAATTCTCCTCCCATTCACCCTCCTACACCCACTTGAATTAAAATAATCCACTTTTTTCCTTCACCACGACTTGAACATTTCCAGAGGGTCTCGATGATACTTGACCACATGACGCACTACCAGATTTTTTTCCTCCCCCCTCTCTGAGACACAGATGTTTCAAGTCCCATTACAGTGCGTATGAAGGGAAGGCGATTAAAGCGTCAACATCCCTGCTTTTCCCACTGACATGTTTAATGAGAAACATATTTCAGCTGAATAGAAATGTTTTTTTCCATTGATTGCATTTAAATGGATCCCATGCGCAAAGAAAAATAAAAGATTCAAATTAGTTTTTAAGACTGTCACGTGATGCAGGTTATTTAATTTCACGTGCGCACAGCTGCCATATTGAGCATATGTTTGATTTTATGACAACTTCTGCCTTTCTCCCTGCAAACATTATCCCATCTGGGTTTATGGTCTTTCTAAGGCTGTCATTTTCCGATCATATTCCCTGATTTATATCGTTACTAACTCTATTGTAATGCTGAGCTGATGGTTGCCTCTAACTGAAGACCTCATCCATCTCAAGGTTTCCCAATGACATCTTAAACCTTGGACAGAAGTGGGAAAAAAAAGAGAAGGAGAGGGGGAGATTGAGAGATAGAGTGAAAATAAAGAACACCGAAGCAAAGAGACGGAGTGCATAATAGAAGTTAAGGAAGGTAACAAGAGAGAGGCTGATGGGGAGAGGTATGAAATTGAGAAGCAGGAGATGGAGAAAAAGAGGCTCGGTGAGACTCACTTCATCATGTTCAGTGTGTGTGTGAGTGACCTTCACGTTTCTACACACATCTGTGCGCCTACAGTTGTTGTTCTTGCGGCGGGCAACACGCAGGGAGAGCGATTTCAAGGAGCGTAGGTGTTCTGGAGGAACGATCCCACACCTACATGCTGTCAGGCACATGATCAATGGGGTCAGTGTGGTTTATCAGATCAGCTGAGTTAACCCGAGACACCTCCATGTCAAGCTCATATCTGAAAAAAGAATTCCCTTTATTAAGGATGCTGTCTGTGCATGCCAAAGAAAATAAAAAAACACATTTTGCCAGGACTGAACATGCAGGCTGACATGTACAGTGAGGAGAGAAAAAAAACTGCCAGAGCTGTAGGCTTAAAACTGGAACCCAGACAGACCTGACACGGACTTGACTTCTGTGAGATTTAATTAAAATCAAGAGCAGAATGCAAATACATGTGCTAGGTGTTAAGCCTCTGCATTGAAATGTCTTGGATTCGAAAAAAATCTCAACCTTGTAAGGAAAATGTTCAAAAAGGCTTCAGAGACTTAGAAGTCTTGCAAATAGCTTGTGGAGATTTGAGTCTTTACTTTGACCTGCCTTAAAAGAACCGATACTGTAACTTTATATTTGTTCGAGGCTTTCTATGAAAAGACTTTAGACTTGACCTTTGACTTGTCTTGGAGATGTCCTCGAGGACTTGAGACAACTACTAAAGAACTACTGCCAACATGGCTTGGAAGGAAAATGCAAATTACAAATTTCCCGAGGAGACTTTACTGGGTACAGTTTAACAGACTATCTGGTTTGAGACCTGATCTGGACTAGGACTCACTTATATTTGACTTAGGATTTGGGTTCAAGAATGAAATACCACTTAACTTGTGAAGACAAAAGTCTAGACATGCCTTTGAATGAACTCAAGAACTTGAAACTCGCCTTTAGACTTGTTACAGACTTACAGCACATGGAATCGCCCTACTAGTGTTGAGATGAATTTCAGGTTTGACTTGTCGTTGACCTGAGACTTTCTTTGAAAATGCAGCGTTCCAATTTGACACAAGACATGTCATGATCGTCTGTGAAGCCTTTGACACTACTGACTTTTTTTTTTAAGAGACTGTGGCTTTATTTAAACATGTCTTTGTACTTGAGATTTGACACTTTCGGTGGATAGAGCCTTAGATCAATACTTTCTGTAACAAAAAGAAATACGGATTACCACTGTAGACTTGCTGGGTGACGAGACTTGATTGTGGCTTGCCTTGACTTGATATGACTACAGACTGGTCACAATCATTCCAGACCTTTATTACTGGTAAGGAAAATGGTCTGAATCATTTCCTGACTAGTCATGTCTAGTGTCTGTTTCTTTTTCCAATTGAGCCTTGAACGGCCTTTGTTACATTCACTAAAATCCTCATTTTCCCTCAGCTGCTTCCCTGATTCTTTTGTATGTTTTACAAGCTTTTGTCACCGCTGCTCATCTTCATGCTCCCCCACCGACAGGGAAAGTAAATAAATACTGAGCTTAAGTGGTCGTCCACGGATTTGCACAGGGTGCCGAGTTTAACTGTTTCCTTTGGACTCGGTTTGACTTTGTCTTAAATGTCAACATGTACATAAAAGGATTTACAGGCCGCGACTAGCCGGCGCAAACCATCACAGATGTTTGACAAAGGTGGATTTTGCACAGTTTCTGAACAGGAAACAGCTCCGTTGTCTTGTCTCAAAGAAACATGGAATTTAAAACATACTGTGGCCCTGCCTGAACCCTCAAGACCACCCAGCCAATGTTATTACAGTCCATGCCCTCCACGTCTGACACCGACACACCAAACTCATGTTGCTAACTCTCCAGAATGAACCAGGCCAGCCAAAAACATCTGGCCTCTTTGATTTACAGCAGCCTTCACTGGGTCCAACATGAAGCTGTATGCAGTTTGTTTTAGCACAGACGGATGTGTAATGCAGTGGCAGAAACCTTTACTGCAATAATAAATAAAAGACAGACATGTCTAGGAAATATTTTAAGACATATAATAGTGTATATAATAAATTTGCCTTTCACTAAAATAAGAAAAAAAATGAATTATGTTGTTAAAACATTTATTCAAGCACTAGATTTGAATACAAGTTAAAGCACTTGTACTTTCAAATTTTTCTGTATTGTCTTGACTTTCCTTTTTTAATACTTTTCATGTTCATTGGGAAATATGGGGCATTTTACTTCACTACAGTTATAAATGATCTATATTTAATTAAAACTAGTCCACTTTAAATTAAGTAATTCAATTTAGCCCCATGTGGATTAGCACTCTGAAATTAATGAATGTAATTTATTAATTAGTAAGTAAAACCATGCTTTTACATGCACTTTTCTGTTAATGCTATCATATTTCTAATTTAAGTTTTAATTGGTACTTTTTGATAAACTGTGTGTCTCTCTGGTTCAGAATAAAATATCTCAGCAACTATTTAAATTTTTTTTAAAGACATTCATGGTCCACAGAGGACAAACTCTCAATCACCAAATACTTTGGATTTAGAGAAAATGAGACAACTCAAGATGGTTCACGTAGCAAGCGTTATCTACACTAGAAGTTAGCATGTTAGCATTCAACCTTAAAAGATGATTCTGGTTGGTTTAAACCTGTTATTTTACCATAAATGTGGCAGCAAAGAATTACATAAAATAACACCTGAGAGGTTCAAACTAGGAAGCTTAGTGTGGTGGTTTAACTCCCGGCTAATGTCTGCGATGGACATCACACGGCAGGTTTTGAGGTTACATCGCTAAGTTGATTCATTCATTCATCTTCTGTAACCGCTTGTTCCTGTTAAGGGTTGCTGGGTCTGCTGGAGCCTATCCCAGCTGTCATCGGGCGAGAGGTGGGTACAGCCTGGACAGGTCGCCAGTCTATCACAGGGCTAACACAGAGAGACAGACAACCATTCACACTCACATTCACAGCTACAGCCAATTTCAAATCACCAATTAACCTAACCAGCATGTCTTTGGACGGTGGGAGGAAGCTGGAGTACCTGGAGAGAACCCACGCAGACAAAGGGAGAACATGCAAACTCCACACAGGGGGTTAGGTATAGCTAGGTTTGCTTTGTATTTAGTTGTAATTCATGTCTATTTGTCTATTCATTTGGGTTTATTTTGCTTTGATCAAACCAGAAGAAGACTTCTCTTGTGGGGCATTGGGCATTTCTCAGTAGGTGCTCTTGTTTGTGCTTGTGTTGGTGTAGATTTGTGAAACAACTGCATCAACTGCATCAAGCTAAATTTCTTGGGGAAATGAAACAAATATAAAAAAAAAGCCTTAGAAGTCAAATTGATTCCATCAGCGAGTGAGTACGTCACCAGATCAGGGTCAGATCTCACAGCTCAAAGGTCCAAAATGTCGAACTTACTTTGTCACTTCATCCTTTCAGTTAGGGCAACTGACACCGGCATATGCTAAAACAAGCCATGGGGATAAATCCAGCCTCCATTTGAGACATCTGCTATAAACATATAGGTGTGACACATGTTGACACACTGTGGAGTCACAGGTATTTTTGGGGAAGGGGGGTATTAATGTGACATAGTTCAGTGTGCATGAGTGTGAAGGTAAGGGAAATGTTTAAACTTTGCAAGAAGAAATAAAAATCCTCTGTGTTCAATTTCTGTCACATTTCACATGGATATTGTCAGTTATTATTCCAGAGGATTAAAGGGCAGAAATATACAGTGTGTTACGAAAAAAATAAGCCTTGTGGAAGTGTGCGTTTAAAAGAAGCAGAATCTTTCTTTGTCCAAAAAATCTGTTATTTTTTATTCTTTTGAAAGGCCAAATACATATAACCCATTCTTTTCACCACGGCAGGCCATGTAAATAAAAGGGTACAATTAAATTTGTCATCTTTGACGCTGCTAATTACCGCCTCGGCTGGTGGCTTACCTGCGCGTAGGAGTCAGTCAAGAAAAGGACCGCTGGGCTTACAGCGAATTCATGCTACAGTAAAACCCCCTAACACAAACTGACACCTTAAAAATGCCCTTTTAGCTCTATTAATGCATGTAGCCCCTGAGATATTGTTTATGAGACCTTCCAAAAATACGGATCAACCGCACAGGTAGTGCGAGTTTGCATCTCCCCGAACAGAGATCCCTTCTTTCCTTTCAGGGTTGCGGCATTTGAAATGTTGTTGCTGTCACAACAGTTTTAAATGTCACTCGGTGTCACTGCTTAGCTGTGTGTCAGCCAGGAGAGGTTACTGGCAATAAGAGCAGAGCAACCTGCCAGCTCTAAAGATCTTTTCTATATACATCGCTCTCCAGCGCAGCCCCAAAAATAAACTGACTTATCTCTGCTTCACCTCTCTGGGGATGGATTGTTTTGAAATACCTCTTATTTTAGTGCTTGTGTGTCAGTAAAGAGTTCAGTGCAGCAGTTTGCTTGCTCATGGGCAAACGCTGCTTCTCATAAAGTTAGCGGCGTGAGTTTAACACAAGGGAAGGATTACCCGTCGGACGTAGTGGGCGCTGGCACAGAGAACGGAGTCAAAATTTGGAGTGAACGCACATTTCTAGCGGCAAAGTCAGTCAAACAACAACAAAGAGACTCAAACTGACCGCAAGGACGTACAATGACAGCAAAAACCCTCAGAAATGTCCACCACAAGAATGCAGGACACTAAAGAGACATACAGTATAGATGGAGGGATGTGAGCTTACACGAAGGAGCATCGTTCAGAGATATGCAGAAGGAGTCAAAATTTGTATCACAAAAATAAATGCAAAAAAACTGTATTAAAAAAAAATACACTTTCATTACTCAATAATATATGTGAAGGCATCAGTAATTTTGTTGCTGTCTAGGCTCTTGCTCTGTCACCTGCTGCGTTTACATGAACACTAATAACTGGAATAATAACGCAATCAGAGTCAATCTAATTTTGTTTATGGAGTGAAAAACCATTCATTATGACACACCCACTTCACTAAGTTACTCATGAGATGCTCTGTGGCTAACAAGAAGTACAATGCAAGCTGCTCCTGTAGCCTGAAACAGTCTTAGTTCTGTGTTTTTTTGCTATTTACACAATAAAAATTATATATAGTTGTATAAAATTATAATATATGATAAAGTACTATTTTGGACGTGATAGGGATGTGCTATAGCGATCTAGCAAAATGGCGTCAAAGAGACGGAAAGAAGCTACAAAACAAACGTATTGACCAAAAAGACAAATAAAATGACCACAGGGAAATTCAGAACGACTAGAGACATAATAAATACCACAACAAAAGACAAAAAGCCTTCAAACAAACAAACAAAAAAGACCAAACCAAACCAAAACAACATGAAAAACTACCACAGCCACCTGAAATGACCACAAAACCCCGCAAAGGGCCAAAAATAACCTAAAAAAACAGCCACAGCGATGTAAAAATAGACATAAAACTACACCAAAGAGACGTAAAATGACCACAAAATACTCCCGAAAAAAAAAAGGTAAAAACATCCACAAATGTTCAGACTGGTTGCCTCTCTGTTTCAGGTGGGGATGTTTCATCAGCCAACCAGATGCAGAGAACATGAGTCAGTGCCATTAATCCCAGACAGGCAACACTCACACACAAGACTGTCTGCGTTTGCAGAGCTGCGAGCGGGCCTCGAGCTCTCACCTTGGATGCTCGCTCTGCTTGCTTGTTAATACCACTCGTGGGATGCCACCTCCTCTGCCTCAGCCCCCTTCCCCCCCTCCCCTCCCCTCCCCTCCCCTCCTTTGGTCCAGGTGATTAGGAACTCACACAAGTCTCTTTGCAGTTTTTCTTCATTCTCTTACATCTAGGCATCAAGGGAAATGAAGGTAATCCACCAATGGTTTGCCAGGTGAGGTGAACAATGGAAAAAAATGGAGGGAAGGTGGATGCGATTCATCATGAGGCTCCTTTCATTTTGCACGAGTACGCCTGGCACAGCTGTTTGAAATGGCACCCCTCGCCTGCAGACTTTGGGGAAGGGCGCTTTATGAAGATGCATGAGTCGGAAAACAGACTATTAAAGTTAGTGAGAGTTCATTAACCTTGTAAAAGTAGGCTCTGGCTCCCATAAAGCTCCATATTTCAGGATTCTGCCCGTCATTTTTTATCGTAAGTGCTCGTGGTGGCCTGATAGTTCATTTCACACGTGACAAGCATTAAATGAGACAAAGACAATAGGAGTCAGAGCTATGCACATGTGGCGGCTAATGACTGATTTTGTGGCCCGTTCTCAAGGAATTAAACTCTGGCAGTTTGTCTGGTTTTCAGCACCAACCTCTCAAAGTGTGTTTTTCCTTTTTTTTTCTTTTTCTTTCTAACACACTCAGACTTTGCAACACCACAAGCTGGGTCCAAATTAGAAAACACAGAAGGTAATCGCAATCAAGCAAGTCGTTGCCGGGCTAACATGTCTAATCATGGACAACTCAGAGGGGGGTCCTGTGATAAGCGATACGGCGCTATTGGTTCACAAGGGAGGTGTTGCAGAGGAAATTGAAGCAACGAGCAGACCAAGATGGCAGCTTTGACTCAGAGACAGAGCGATTATAGTTGCTCTACCATCTGGGTGAGTCATCTGCTCTCACCCATCACTGTATACCAGGTCCTCATAACCATCATCATTACCATTCACACTGCTGGAAGTTCCCCTTTGGGCTGACTTCCACTTCAGAATTTTATCTTCAGAACATCACTGTCACTGCTGAAAAAAGTAAAAAATAAATAAATAAAAATAAACATGGACGCTCCCAGCAGCTAAGCTGAGTTTGTGTAGAGCTGTTTGAGTGAAGTTTACCAGACAGCTCTTGCAGCACATTAGGGCAACCCCCTGCCAAATTATGGAAAAACAATAATGACTAATTCTGAACAGATGTACAAGCATGCTTAGCAAAAAAAAAAAAAAAAGTTAATATATGCAAATCTCTTCTATTATTTGAATGTGAGGAGAAAAATAGGCAAGAGCTCTCTCTACATTTTGTTTTTAATGTGTGATTTCTGGTGAGTGATCAGGGCACGATGATCCCTGTGGGCTCTTGTGACATGGAAAAAAAAGAAATATCCACGAGCAAAAAAACAAGGCTGTAATTTAGCAGCAGAGTGACTTATTTTAGCTTTCAGAGGATGCTTCCTATCAACCAGGCCCACAGCCACATCAACCACCAAGGAGAGGCAAATGATGGTCAACACAGGAGGAGGGGGGGTTGCAGTGAATCTCACGGCGCTAATCGCTCTGCCCGGCTCGGCGCCCCGCAGCGTTGCTTCCTGGGGAAACTCCCACTGTGGAGCTGAGCAGCCGGCAGCTGCATCCGTCTGCAGGGAGAGACGGAGGCTGGCCGTCCAGAGCCGGGCATAGTCAGCAGGCAGCAGGCAGATAAACATACACATTTACTACCATATTTCTAAGGACCATCACTGACATAATGAATTCTTTAGCAAGCGTTAAGCCGTAACCATCTTTTTCTGTTAAAAACTAAATTCAGTCAGTAGCAGAATAGTTGCCTTGGGCTCTGTGAGGAAAAAAAACACTCATCTATTTTGAAACACAATAAGTCTTCCCATTAAGATGCCAGAGTGAGATCTGAAAAACTGTAGCCAACAAAAAGAGACAACCCTACTTCCGCCTAATCAAAACTCAATGCCAGTCAGCATTGAACCTGTCGTAGAAATTTCTACAATTCCAACAAACAAATTGATCCAACACAACAAATAATTCGCAACAAATGTTGCATCCATTTTAAACACATGCGCAACCTCTTCATTGAATGTGCCATGCTCTGAAACCCTTCGCAAAATGCAACTGACGCTTCCCTTTTGACCAAAAAGACTCTCTTTCCAAAAATGTTTAAGGTTTAAAACCTTCACTCCTCCTCACAAAAGTTGACCTAAACACATCCTATAACACCAGCAACATTTTGGGGACACACATCTCTTTTGGGACAAGTCCCCATAAGATAATTCCTTAAATTTTAGCATAAAAACTGATATAAGGTCACTTATTTCTCTAATATGTGGACACATCAAGAAGCCAGTAGTCCACTTTGTAAACAACATCAAGACCGTGCGGGATACACCAAAGTCCACTCTATTCCCTTAAATCATTTAAAGTTCCTTGTTGTTAATTGAGAACTTCCACTAGAGACGGAGTGATGTTTGTTTCAGTCCTCTGCTGATGCCTCGGTGGTGTTTATAACTCAGATCTGCGCTTACCTTGCCAGAGCTGGATGCCAACTCGTTATGCACATCCCTTGCTCTCATTTGCGTGAAATCAGAAGATGAGAGGAATTAGTTCCTGTCTCTTTTTACCTCCTCCCCCTTCATCCTCCTCTTCATCTTCCTGTAGGAGTGCAGATGTGGTGGGTCCTTAGAGGGCCCATCTGTTGTGCTGTCGTAGCTTTGGCCCAGCCGGTGCCTGACTGGGGGCCAGGCGATTAGGCTGCCATCCAAGGCAATCCGCCCAGGTAAGCCACGGCTCTATCACCCTGACCGGCCCCTATCAAGGAGAGACAGGAGACGGGTGTTAGACCAAACACATCATGCAAAGCCCCAAGACGAGTGAAATCCAGAAGAGGTTTTACACGGATACATACAAGCTGATGATGTGAAAACCCTCGAGGTGCAACACCTTGCTTAACTTCAGCACGAAAGAACAACGAGTTTTCCACTATTTTCCAACAAAGAAGATGTTTTAACTGGTGTGATATTTGAAAACAGGGAGAGGAGAGAAAACTAAGCCACCGAGACCCCGATAGGCATAAATGACCCTTTTTGTAGTTGTGTAAAGTAAGTGTAAAGTAGTTACAGCCACCCCCCTGAAAAACACAACAAATGAAATGAAAACTTAAAACAATATTAATGTCCTTTTTTATTGTGTTGCACCATTGAATTCTTCTCATTCCAGCTGTGACCGACAGAAACATTAGAAACCAAAAGCCCATTATTCATCATCATAGGAGCTCAACAGCCAAATGACAACCTGTTTAGAATAACAAATGAAAGGGCTGCGTGGCGCTCAAGTGACCTTGTTGTGTTCACGGGGGATGAGTCTATGAGTCGTTATACTACTTGACTTTTGCCGTAGTCATGTAGTATGCAAGTTTTTATTGGATTCATGCAGGTTTCTGATGAGACTGAGATTCTTCTACTACACATCTGTATCAATAACTGGTTACAAAAACTACATGACTGTAGGGACCACAGTGTCAGTCGTGTGTTTGCAACAGTATATACAAAGCCAAAGTGAAACTGTAAATACTGGGTTCTGTTTAACCTCACTCATTCACAACTCATTCTCTCTCTCTTGCGGTGTGACTTTGGTAGTTTCCAGTTTAATCATTTGGATTTTGCCACAATCAATCAGCCTATCAACCCTTTGCTGTCAAATTTAAATATGTTAGATATGTTTGCCTGTCAGATGTTATTTCAGTGTGAAACTGCAGCTCCTTCACTCAGCTTTGCTATCTTCTCATCACCTCCACCAGAGTCTGGACCCAAGGAGAATTTCCTATACTAAGCAAGTCTTTACCTTCTCCCACTTATGACAGCTCTGATTAAAAAGACTTAGATAAAGTCTCTCCCGATACAAATAAAGTGATTCGGTCATTGCTTGGTAGCTGACACTAGTGATTTTGTAGGCCCTGGTTAGCAAGCTAACGCTCTTGTATTCAACATCCAAAATGTTTTTGAAAGAAAACTCATTCCTCCTCTATTGATGCTCATCCTCTTGAGGGTCATAGCCCCAAAAATGATCAGCATGTACAGTAGGCACTGTCATGTTAGCTTGCTTAGTTGCAGCCTTACAGAGGTACGAGCTTGGCTGTGATCTCCATATCAGTACCATAATTGTAACTGGAGCTTGCAAACTTTATTTTTGATCAGTTACACAACATAAAAATTGACAGGTCAGGGATTTGTTTGAAGGTCTCTGTCCTGTAAGAAGCCATTCTCTGTGTTTTCTAACCAACAGTGTTTTGGTTAGCTATGACTATAAATAAGCCCACTGATTACTTCCCTGCCTTCAGATCCTCCAAGGGATCCCTATCTGTTCCCATGCCAGCTGGGATATATGTCAGCTTTCCCAGATGGGAGACACCCAAACACAATGCCCATCAGCAGCCTGATCTGCCCCGGCGTGCTCGCCTCAATGTGAAGCCTCAGAAGCAGCTTCAGCCTGAGGTCCTTCCAGATCACCGGGCTCCTGCGTGAGTGGTAGATGGGCCAGCCGCCCTGCAGAGAAATCTCATTTCAGTCGATTGTGTCCTCGATCTCATTCCATCATCCAGCAAGGAGGGCTGGTGAGCATCAGCATGGGTCAGCATGGAGGCTGACTGTAAAAACTGACTTGAGATCGGCATTGTTGTCCACCGCAACTCACTCTTTGCACAGAGACAGCAGCTCCAAGGTACAGTGGTTAACCTAGTTCTTTGACTTAATTTCTGAATAAAATGATGAAATATAGAGTGAATCTTTCACTTTCTGTCAATTACTGTATGGTAGTGGTGGATTTGTTTTTTAATCTGATTAATTCAAATTCTGTACTTCATTGTGATTCTTAGAAGATGTGTACTCAGATCTGATCCTTTTAATTGAGGTCCTACTTTATTGTAGCCTTTTGGTCTGTGGACATTGCAACGATTCAACAGTTCACTGATGAGGCGAATGTTGAAACAGAAAACAGAGGCCTCCACCAGATGTCTCCATCCCTTTTTAGTGCACCTAGAAACCTTTCTGCTGTAGTCTGCGCAGTGAGTTATCAAGTACGCGCCTTAGTGCTTTATTTAGGGATAGATACGTCATTGATTCTATCATTGTTCAGCTCAGATTTTTGCAATCTGTCCCATTCTGTTGCCGTTTTGATTGCTTTTTCATCCAGTCCACATAAAATACTCAGGCTTCAGTCAGCACAGATGAACCATTGTGTCATCTTGATCCATCTCTCCGAAAACGTAGAAAGCCCATCCCTGACAGTCAATGGAGGTCAGATATAAATACAGAGGTTGCCTTTTACAAAACTTTGCCTTCTTCTTTATAATTTAGAATTGAGTTCAGACTCTCAGCCTGAAGCTGGAGCAGGGATAAGATTTGCAGCAACAACAGGGCAAGAAAATTTTAAATAAATTAACTTTGGCCTCAACACAATGATTCTAGTGTCTCCTGAGATGCCTCTGACCGCAGGAGCTCCACTCATGAACTAATATGCATCCAGTTCATATTTATTCATACAAATGCATGAGTAGTATAAAAATGTATGTACAAATCACAAGCCCACGCAAACATAACTATGAATACATTTGTGTTTGAATAGCTCCAACACTCCAACACTGGTTTTAAATGTGCTTCATTTGCAAAAGAAAAAGGTCACGCATTATTAGTTTTTCATTTCCTTTTGCCTACTTCACAAAGTATTCAGACATCCCTTTGGCAATGCTCATAGCTTTTAATCTTCATGGGTAACTCTCTACAGGTTCTCCATACCTGGGTTTCGTAAGATTGTTTTGTTTCTGACAGATCCGCTCAAACTCCAGAACACTGTATGTGAGGAATCTGTGAACTGCCATCTTTTCTCTCTACACAGATCGATCTGTTCCAATCGGATGGCTTGGCTGTTTGTTTTGAGTCATTGTTGAAATTTGACCCGCTACATTCTTATGTCTCTGTTCTGCATTCGTCCTTTCCTCACTTGCTTACAAGTGCCCCATAGCATGATGTTGCTACCACCATGCTTCACTGTAGGGATGGTATTGGGAGGTGACAAAAGTACCTGTCCATGGCTAAGGTGCCTTGAGCAACCACCTAACCTCAACCCCCCAAACTGCTCTGTGGGTGCTCACTTGGATGGGTCAATGCAGAGAACAAATTCCTTGTGTGTGTACATTTATTGATGGCAAATACAACTGATCTGATTTGATTAAATGCACTTTGAGAATCGTAATGATGGCTGTCATGTAGGCCTGTTGTGTTGCAGTAATGGTTGTCTTTCTCCTGGGTTCTTGCTCACCTACCTTTATCCAAGCAATTCCATTTGCCACAGGTGGACTCGAGTCAAGTTTTAAACACATCTCAGGAAGTATTAAAGCAAATAGGATGAATTTGACCACAATTTAGGTTCACAGAAAAGGGTGTGAATACTGAGTGAGTGAGTGAGTGTGATTGGAATAAATGCCAATTGTATGCACGTAAAATTACAACGATGTGGGAAATTCTACAAAGAGCAAAAGACGTAGTGACTGCATGTGGTTTTCGGGTGCACAGACTCTGAACAGGCGTTCAATATTCAAACAGTATTGATTGGTGTCCTTATTTTTAAAACCTAAATGAATAATTAATTAATAAGGACGGGTGAGAAACAAACATTGGAAGAAGAGAAAAACACCCTGGCTGCTCCACCACCAAATCTACCGCAGACAAACTGATCAATACCGTCAACCTCCTGAAAGGTTATTAAAGGTCATCATTGTGAAACTGTTTCTGACGGCCTGCTTAACTTCACGTCTAGTCTCTCAGTTCTTGAGTAATTTCAGCGCTGCTCAATGTTTCAGTGTTGAAACACACCAGCATGACTGTTTCCCTTCCAGCTGGCGGCGGTTGTTTATAACAAGCAGTTTCTGAAAGAAGATTCAAGCAGCATAAATGCATTTGTGTTAATACCCTGAAACATTGTATTCTCCATGCTCTCTCCTTCAGAAGAGCGTGCATGTGATGCATAGGCACAGAGAGGAACAGATTATGCGTGAATCAGATTGCCCTCTTAGTCATCTTTCCTTAGCTCAGGCACATATTTACCGTCAGATAATGCAAACAATAATTCACGAGTAAACATCTTGGTTTACAGTGATTTCTAGAGCGTTTTATCCTTTCTTATCCGAATGCAGAGGGGGTGGAATATTTTTCCGGCTTCTGTCGGAGGTTGCTGTGTGCGTAGAAAGTACGATCATTTCCATTGTTCCCAGTGAATGCGTCGTCTTTCCTCTGTGACCTGATTTGGCACCACCCCTGTCAAATAGCACCCTGAACACAAAGGTGGTAATGCTTATGCTTTGGAGGGTCTCTTTGTTAAGCCAGTGGGAGTTTGATTTGCCACGGGGAAGAAAAGAGGAAGCATTCCACGGGGAATGAGGCCCTGTTTTGATTGCCCTTATTGCAAAGCATAAGCTGCAAACAAAGCCGGGGGAAATTGAGGAGGTCAGACAACCTGATCAATACACACATTTTCACAATAAACATGCTGAATATGTATGCCAGTATTCTCCTATGTATCATCCCTTTCTCGCTTTCTGTCCTTTCTTTCCTTTTAGAACGACATGTTTGATGCAACGGCAGTGGAAGGTGCTGGAAAGAGTCCCAAATCCTCCACTAAGGATTTGATTTGAAAGTGAGATATATGAGCTACAGCAAGAAACACCCACACCCAAACACCATTCTTTACAGTATCAAGTGTCTCATGGTGATTGAATGTGGAGTGGGATATTTTCTCTCATTCAAGGAAAGAGTTCATGAGGCACTCTGTAGAATACCAGAGTGCCATTCATTCAAACAAAGACGGCTTGGAAAGTGAGAAAAATACAACTTTCGAAATACTGGACATGAAATTGAGCTTTCTTTTCCCAACCTTCCTGACAAATACGTCTAATCAACAGCTTTTTTCTAAAGCTAGAGAAGACGTCACAAAATGCTTTCAAATACTATATAAAGACTATTCTCTCAGTCTGTTGAGCCTCGAGCTGAGCTGATGGCTCATATTGAGACCTGCCACACACACATTTCCAGAGAGCCACAAATCAATCTGTATTTGTACTCTTTGACGCTACCTGGTTTCTCATAAGTCAGCTTCAAGTAATGGAAGGCACTGGTCTGACCGCAGGGAGGGAGCAATTTGGGATTCGGCGTCCAAGGTGGATTCAACATGTGTCACTCTTAGAGTAGATCAGCGGTTCCCAAAGTGATAGGGACGGGATCGAGCAAATCAACGGGAGCGGGCGGGACCGGGACGGAGGACAGAGCCGGAGACTAAATGGTGGTGGCGTGAAGATTTTCTTATGTACCAAAGGGGGTCCCAGCAGAAAAAGTTTGGGAACCACTGGAGTAGATCCTATTGTTGATGTGCGAAATGTGAGATATACCATTTTGATCATCTGATTGATGAAGTAGCACGAAGAAACCACACCTTTTCTGGTGAATAGCAGTGTAAAAGAGCAGTGGTGAGCTCCAGAATCACACGTGGTCTTCTGGTGTTCAAAAGCGTATCACGGCTAATGGTCGCAACATCAGAAAGGTTTGCCCTGTGGTAACCCTGTGTTCCGACCTGCATACTTTTTAGCTGAGATCTGCAGGAGACTGTGGGTCGGCTGGTCCAGAAAAGCATGCTGCAAAATACAACCAAATGTAGCAGGGAATTACAGTATGCTTAGCACGCTACAGCTGACATGCTATGTATCAGGACATACTAAAAACTAGTATTGGTAAAAAAATAAAAAATAATATCGGTGCGTGTGTTATCATATCACATAACTTATCACAGCCGGAGGAAATGTTCCCAAATGCCGGGAAGGCTTTTGTGTAAAAACAGATCTAATGATTTGTATAAAAGTGAGTGCTGTGTGGAGAACATCATTGCAGGCTTTTAAAAAGTGCAGACTTGTGCAATTATGAATTCAGGATGAAAACCCCTGCTCGGCTCTCTGGTCCCCGGAGACAACTTTCTCTCTTGGCATTTAAAAAAAACAAAAAAACAAAAAAAAACAATCAACCTGTGGGAAACTTTTAAAATATCACTGGATTTAAAAAGAAAACACCCTTGAGCTATTGCAGCGCCGTGTGCAGCACATCCTTCATTCTGCAAGTCTTTGTCATTTTCACATCCTTCCGACTGCGCCTCGGGCCTTTTAATAATTGAATTAATTATATTGACATTGTTGAGTATCCTCCTCTAATTGTAATAGACTTGCAGAGACAGTAAGAGCGTCTCTCAGCTTCAGAGACAGAGCTGCTCTCCTAGAACCCATCTGGTGTCTTTCCAACACGTATGAATAAGACAGAAGAGTCTGCCAGGATCATATGAAACCAAAGTGTTTACATCTTTTGTATGAACTCGCCATGACCCGTGTGGGTATAAACAATGTCCTGTTCATTATTCCGTTATTCATTCCTTCTGTAAACCTCCACCATCTGCTGCATAAGTCCACACTATCCCGACAACAGCAAACAAACCAACGGTCAGGCAATCTGTGAACGCCCTACCAACTGTTTGCCAAGTTTCATGAGATGCAGAAGAACAAAATGTGTTTTTATAGGCCTCACCTTTACATCTCTCACTTGCTTAATACATTGACCCCCTTGTCTACTTTGCATAAAGCGTCCAGTTTTAAAACTTTATCAATACGTCCATGATATTCACTTCAACTTTCTCATTCGCAGAACTCATCACAAGGTAAAAGAATAGCTTAGAGGGATGATACTGGAGATATACAATAGTAAGGCAAGATACAAGAATTTATAGTGAGTTTAAGTATCACAGATTGGTGCATTAAATGAAGATAAAGGGACAATTCATCACTGTTTTTTGGAAAGTCCTGTCATCATACTCGTATACTGGCTACTGCATGTAAATTAGGTTTAAAAAAACAACAACAATATTTTAGTTGTCTGCATGCTGGAAATGATTCATCTATGCTGGTGGCAAACAATACCTTTCAAAATAAGTAGACAGAATTTGTAGACTTCTTCAGTTAAACAGAATTCATATAATACAAAGGTCTTGTCTGTGGTTAATACTTTAGTGAACTTTTAAATTTGTTTAACGATCTATGCAGAGCCTACACAGCAGCAGTTAATGTGGGGTTGGCATGTATACTTGTGCGCTGGTGTGACGGCGTTGCTAAAAGGCTAGTTGGCAGCTAGTCAGCTGTGTTATGTTGGAGTTAGGGCTAATAAATGTTGAACAATGTGAACAATGTCAGGCATCCAGGTCGTGGCCAACCAATGGCATCTGGAAACAATAGTAACTTTTACTGAAATCACTGCAACACTGAAAAGAGAAAAGACGCTAGATGATGTGAACAAGGCCGGGAGAATTTACTGTGCCTGAAAGACATGAACGAGGACACAAATTTAAGCCATTCATAGCTGTTTGGCGTCAGGAGGCCACAATATGTGGATGCATTTCTAAAAAAGTTTACGTCAGGCAGTGGCGTAGGCTGCATCGTACCAAAGCCGTAGATGTTGTGCCCAATCATAAATCAGACGTGAGCATGTCAGCCTTTCTAAGTACAACTAACAGAACTGAGGCTAATGGGAATGCATCAACTCTGCACTATTAGTCAAACTAAAGTGTAAAATCTAACCTGGTGAAAGTGTAGAAAAGTAGGCAAATCATCCTCCTGTGAACCTGAATGTGTGTATAAAATGCCATGGCAATTCAGATTAAAACATAAATGTTAATCTCGTGGAGGCACTAGATGAAACATTTCATGCTCAACATATCATGGCAATACATCCAGTATCTGTGGAAACATTCTAGTCTCAACACAAGCAGTGATTGATGCACCTCAGAGTTTTGGGATTTACAACTCTTACACACACAAAACCTCTTTGAATATCTCAAACCTGATTGTGCTGGATGTCGTTCCTCACCAACACACCTGCAGTCGCACCTATAATGGTCAATTTAACTGCACGCTGCCTTTACAGGCGAGCCATGACTTCTGACGAAATGCTTAGAAACAGATTCCCATGAAACTCTGATATTAGACAGATATTTGATCAACCCTGCCAGGTGAGAGATTTTGTCAGCGGGGGGTACCTAACCGGAATCCGATTAATTCCACTCCTTGTAACTTTTTGTTAAGTATGATGGATTTATCTGGAACAACTTCTAAACTTGGTGTGTTCATTATCCACTCAGGCATAGCAGTAAAGAAAAAAATGGCAGAATATCGAATAAAGTGAAAGGGGCTTAAAAAAAAATCTTTGGATGAAAGTCAACTGTAAAAAGAGATTGAGATGATGATACTCGGGCAAGTTGATCCAAAGCTCTGACAGGAAAAGCCCTGAAATCTTGCCTCCCTATACTCACAATACCTTGCACTTTGGATTCTCTTATATTAACGTTGCCTTCAGGAACGAGTGCAAAAAAGTACAGAGCGTGTTGGGCTTTATTTTATCCTAAAATGTCACCAAAGAGCGGAACTCCAGCTCAGCAGAGCAGCGTTTTGAGGACTCTGCGTGAACATTTACACAATGGGTAGCTGGGGTGCAGGGGTATTTATGTGGGGGAGCTGGCTGTTCCAAGTTGCAAAAGGAGGAGATTTTTTTTCTGCCATCCCAAGCAGCCATTGTCTCCCATTCAATTCCGGACAACACAAAATAATGTAGCCTTGATGCTGAATATTTGCTAAGCAATTATTCTGGGTGGAAACCAACGGAGCCTTGATGCAGCAGGAAAAATACATCTATCCAGGTTTCATTGTGCTAAATTCGAATAGATTATTTTGCCACACATACTCATCCCAAGGCTAAGATCAAACCTCCATACAGAGTTGGAAAGAACCACATAATTATGAATCATAATGAGCAGTTCCTGGATAACTATGGGGTAGATACTGGTGAACAGACCGTAGTATGTTCATTACCTCATTAATAACTCTTTTTGTTCTTTCTTAACTAATGAGATTATGGAGTAACTGCTTGGTATCATATCTGGAGGTTTTAGCATTTTCTTCTCATCTCCAATAAACACTTGTTCAGTTCGCTTGGAGCACAAGACCTTCGGAGGTTTTCTAGCGGGGTTATTCTGTCTGCAAGTTTGAACTTAAAGCTCGTAATTAAGCCAATGGAGCATTCCTGTAAAATGATAACATAAACACAGTCCAGACGTGTTTGGTGTGAGCGCACGCTGAGTTTCGTTTGTCTAAAAACAGAGCTCATCATCCAGAGGTTAACGGCTCAGACTTTCAGCCATGGGGCAGCTGCTTGTTTGTGGGAGACAAAGTGTCAGAGTGCATCATCTCCAAGGTCCTGGGGAGAGGAGATACATCAGACACCCAACTGTAATGGCCTGTAATTAGAGAGCTGATTAGCAGAACTAATGACCCAAGAAATGATCCTTCCCCCATATCTCAGTGTCTTTGGAGCGGCGCTGGAGTCGGAGATAGGGGGCGAACGGCGTAGCTGGGCGACGCCGAGGACGGAGCCGCTCTCGTTAACCTAATTAACACGCACGCAGGTGAATAAGAGGTGACAGAAGAGGATGAGGGAGGGGTTTGGGAGATTCTTAGTGACAGCTGGGTAGCTCCTGTTGTCTTTTTTAATATTGTATTTCACGCAGGAAGAAGCTTCCTCTGAGCGAGGATGAGGAGGATGGCTCCCTCTTTCTGTATTCTGCAGAGAGTGCTGCAGGCCACGGGGTAATAGGTGGCTTGGGGCACATCAGATGGGGAATAACAGTGGTGATTATCTTCTCTACCTCCTTGAAGTAATAGATGAAAGCCTCGCCATCATGTAATAGGCTACTTAAGTCTGTCAAGGCGGGCGAATTTTTTACCCTGTCCTTATTTGCCTGGCTCCTCTCTCCCCTCTTTTGTGGTTAAATACGCTTTGTCTGAATGCCCCTGATGAATAGCACAGAGCCCTTCGTCCTCCCGCTTTCCCTGACATGATAATAAAAAACCACACAGGCGATGTGCTTTTAGTTCCCTTCAGGCTAAATCCCTGCAATCAAGAGTCATTTAAGATATGACACATCCAGGCGCTAAAGAGCAGTCTGACCAGGCAGGAATAATCACACTGTTATCCATACTTTGACATCATTAATGAGGCGGAAGAGGGGGACAAACCCTGAGGTGAGGAGGAGCAGAATAAGGCAGATAAATGGGCTTGTTTTTCAAGATCATATAGCTGATGCGTGATCATTTCACTCAGTCCTCGGCCTCAGCAGGAGCTGTTGTTTAGCTGTTTTTGGAGGAGACGAGCATAGTGGTTATTAGCCGGCAATGGCACCTTCAGCATCTTTGCAGCATTGATCTGAGAGAGCGTTATCTTGTTAAAAGCTCACCTCTAATGGCCGGCGACGGCTCCAAGTTGGGTTTCAATTTGCATCAAGCACCACTCACCCATATGTTAATCCTACAGCACCTGCTCTATCTTTGCATAACTCTGCATAAAATCCTTATCTCACTCGTTCACGAGACGCGGAAATGCCCTTTAATGTTCTCACGGGGAAGACAAGCCAGACGTGTCGGAATCAACTCCGCAGAGCAGATAAAACTATCTAAATGCAAATAAACAGCGTAATCGTGTCAGAATCAATTCAAAGTTTATCACGCCACGGCTGCTGCAGGGCACGTTGTTTTAAATCAGCTGGTCTTCTTCGCTCGCATGATCACATTCTTCCGTCACTGTTTTTTAACAAAGACCGCACTCGGCCAGACATGACTTCCTGTTCCTATATTAACTCAGACGATGCCGAAGCCAGTATACAAAATGACTAATACTGCTCCAGTAATATTGGACACTGGATTAAGTTTGACACATTCCGACAGGGATATACAGTAAAAGTGTTATTAGATTAGATTTCACTCACGTTTAGACCCAAAGCACGATTAATTCCAGCCACTAATGTCCGCAAACTTCCCAAGATTCCTTCACCTCTTTATTTTCAGATTTTCCACCCAAAGGCTAGCCCCAGGAAATAATATCCTAATGCAGGATACGGTGGGATCAGGAGGCAAATTTGTGAAACAAAAGGCAAGCGTTGTTACAAAGCTGACGGTTAACGACTCTTCTTCATGATTTTGTGTTTTAGTACCTTTTATCATCCAGTGTGGTTTCCCTGTATTTCCTGTTTTATTTTGTAATCGATTTTGCAGTAAAGTAAGTTTTACTTCCCGTCTTTGTCTTTTCCCACCTCCGTAATTACACACACCCGTCTTGCCTTGTGTCTCTTGTCCTCATTAGTCCCTCGTTACTCTAACAGCCTGCATAGTCCTGTCTTTCGATTTGCTTCTTGTCACTTTGCCTGTTCAGCACTCCTGGATGCACCTGCTGTGTGCTTACCTACTGTTCCTCGTGTTGTCCAGCCCTTAAACTCTGCCGCCCAATAACTGTGCAATATTTGTACATTCACACATATTTATTATAACCCCTGTACTCTAACTGCACTGCTGTTTTATCCTGGGTTTGTTTAGTTTTTATTGATCTTTATGAGATTTATGCTCGTTTTTCTACTGTGCTGTGTGATTGGATCTCAGTACTTAGTTCTGTTCCCTTTAAAAACCATGAAACCTTGTTGGGTTACCCTTATGTTGGACTGTTTGCATTACTCTGCCTTATTGTTGCTTTTGTTATATAGAAAGTGAGTTTCATTAGAGTTCTTGTTCCAGCCTCCCTCTTTGTCTGCATTTGGGTACTCCATTGGTGGTGACATACTCAAATGAAACTAATAAGGGTGTCGGACACAATCAAGAGGAGATTCTTGAATCTTTTGGGGACCTGGGCAAAAAGTTAGCTTAAAAACTTAAAATACCGTCCAATGGAGCGAGGGGTTGTACACGATAGTCGACTAGTCGGTTTGTTGACGTCAATGCTGTGCCATGGTGCTGACTTATCACTGATCACATGACAATAACAACATGGACGCCTCCGTGAAGACAGGTGAGGAGCCCAGTGGGTCATTGCAGCGAACTAGCAGCGGTACAATATATTCAGGTCAAGAATACAAATTCATTGTTGCAAAGCATGACTTTCTACTGTGTTTTCATCAGTGACGTGATCAGAAACTAGTTGGCAGTGACTTGAAAAAATTGAAATCGTGCAACCCCTAGTAAGAACTACACAATACAAACACTGACCAAACAGAATGAAAACCCAATATGTATGACCCCTGCTTGGCTTTGCCTTTGCAGATTAGCGTCTCAAGTTCCTGCTATATGTTGTCATCTGTATAAATGATGATGAAGGCCTGGACTAGGTATGCAGACCATCTATTTAAGGATTTCTTATGTGCCCTTTTAGCTCCATGCTGTATTAAGATACAAAACATAGTGAACAAACAAAAAAAAGTTGTCTAATTGTAAAATGCTAGCAAAAAACATGACTGTAACTCCAACTCCTGCGCATTCAGAAAGCGCTAAATCAAATCAAGCGCTCCCTGGAGCTTATTTTAGACGCTGGTTCCTCCCTTGATCCTGGTTCTGGTGCTCTGGGGAACAATACTGTGGTGGCAACTGAGCTAAAGTCATTGTTATAGCAACAGCGACTGTGGATTTAAATAAGGCACTTTAAAAATTGGAGTCATAACTCAAACCTGAACACAATGACATGTTGCATATTCATGTCTGACAAGGTAAATTTAATTTTTTATGGCAGACCTTCCCATTGCATATTACCGTCTCAAGTTCCCGCTATATGTTGTCCCTCTGTATAAATGATGACAAATGCAAGGACTGTAAAGGCAGTCCATCTATCTTAGCGTTTCTTATGTATTATTTCTGCTGTGAAAGCACGGCAAACAAAGTCGGTTGGTTGTAAAACGCTGGAAAAAAAACACGACGACAACTCCACCCCGAATGTTGCCCCCAGAGCAGGGCCATTTTTGATGGGTGCAACATTCTCTCTGGACATTAATCTAGACTCTGGCTCCTCCAGTGCGCTAGTTCTAGTGCTCTGGGGAACATTCTTGTGGTGGCAACTAAGCTAAAGTCATTGTTACAGCAACAGTGACTGTGGATGTAAATAAGGCACTTTAAAAATTGGAGTCATAATTCAAACCCGCACACAAAGACGCGTTGCATATACAGTATTTGTTGATTCAGTGTGACTCATTCTTCGTATATCATTATCTCCAGCGCCTACGGTAAATAAACGCCTATAAATCACAGAAGAAAAAAAAAAGACAGTTACTTGACTAAGAATACATGTCACTGATAGTCTGTACTTTTCTGGCTTCAGTGCTAATAGGAACTAACTCAGCATACTGTTAACAGTGCTAAAATTGCCAAAGGGAGCTCAACATCAACGTGACACATCACTGCTTTCTTTGTTGTAGTCAAACTTCTTTAAAAAGTGTTTTAATGACTCTCAGAGCCCAGGTTCATTTGCAAAAGGAAGCAAAAAAGCAGCTCAAGAGCAGCGCTGAGGTTCAATATTTATCTGTTTCTTGGTGTTTTGAGGAAAGTTACACTAATTTATGTCACTGCTACAGAGAAGACGTTGGCAGCCTTGCACTAATGACAACTCCGAGGCTATTCTACTTGTTTCAGGATGAGGTCAGACTCAGAGATGCATCATTTGGTCTTATGTAACCTATTTAAAGACAGTGCTTTCTAGCGATGCGTCGAGCTACTGTTCATTTGATAAACAATCTTCCTATATATATTTATTTATTCAGAGCATCTCCGAGGGGAAAAGTGTTTAAAAGCACATTGCGGCGCCGCGCATTCAGACAGCAGGGGGAGGAAAATAAAGGCGAGGATCTGAAATGGGAGAGAAACTAATGAAATTGGCAGCGTGTTTTGTTTTTTTCGTGCTCAGAAAGCTTTCCTTCACAATGCCCTCCCGCGTGTGACCGAGGGAGCTCATCAGCAAAAAGTGAAAGCATTAATTACCTGAATAAAGGCAGCTGGCGTGGTACTTTTTAAAAATTCACCCCTCTTTCAACCTACGTGTGAAAGAAGAGATTTCAAAGCTTGTTGTGGAGGGAGCAATTTTATGTAGCCTATAAAAACCATTATTCTCTACGTCGTTGACAGAATTGCAGAATTGATATGATTGAAAAGAGGTAATGGTGCCTCTTTCAACAATAACAGTTCCCAGTTTATTTCGCCTAAATTAGCAACGCAACGAAGAAAACGTCCCTCGTTGCACTGCCGAGGAGCAATTTTCTGTTGTTGCAGATCATACTTATGCATGCACATATACTTCGCTTCTTGTTCATAAGTGCTTAAAACTGCAGCTTCCTGCTTCCTCCAGCTTATTAAATCTGGTGTTGCATCCAGTTTGTCTTCCAGAATATGCTCACTCCAAAATGATCCTTTTTTTTTTAAGAGAAAAACAATAATCAATTCATCACTAACATCTGACTGCAAAATACCTAAAAACACTGTAAGTAATAAGCATGTTTCTCCAAAAGTTGTTTTCCACATGGTGGATTTCTCTAACTACAAAGCCTGCTGTGCTCTCCCCAACAAAGGGAGGAAGTACAATAGCATCAACCTCTCACCACTACTTCCAAGCCTTGCTGCATGTTGCTGTGTGAAATAAAGCATGCATCTCAAGCTGCCATGCCACTCTTATCCCACTACGTTGTGTAACCACTCATTACGTGGCCAGGGTTTCAACAGGCACCTGCAGACAAATCACGCTGCTGCAGGTATACCGCTCCAGCTGGGGGAAAAGTCGGGGGCTTGTAATTGTGACGAACTTCAGAGAACACTTACATACGAATGCAGCTATTCTTACAAAGTACATCTGATATAAGCAAAAATAATATACAGCATGTATATATATTGTATACGCCTCGACTTTCGCCTTTTTTTATGCAGCATCAGCATTTTGCTGAGCTGCATCTCACACTTAACCGTTACACATTCAGAGGTAACAGCATCAGATTTTCTAATAGCACAGTTACGACCGCTAAGAACTATTTAAGAATCCACCGCTTCAATAAGTCTTTTTGCACAAAAGACTATGCATTTCAAATCCAGAAGGTTGAAGACAATTCCTAATACCTTCTGAAATACTAAATAAAATGCTAAGCGCTGGGTGCAATTCATTAAACTCAAATTCATTACACTGACATATCCTGAAACTAGCAGTTGGCTGACTTATCATAGCAAAAAGATGGCTAGCCTACCTCTTGTCTATTTGTACATTAGCTGAAATGTATAAATCACATACATTGCTGGTCTTTGAGCTACTGGTGGTAGAACATACACATAGGAAGAGACTAGCAACAAGTTGTAGCAATGATGACGAAAAAAATCTTTGGCAACATAAGGTGCTGTGCAAATTGAACTTATCTCAGCTTAAAGTGATTGAGTCTACAACCAATGGAAGCAACAGATATAGCTGACTGCAATATGGTGCAAACACAGACTTCCACAAAGGGTAACTCCATCCATGACTTTGTCGCCATGCCCACAGCGTGCTTGGAGTGCTGGGTGAACCCAGATGGAGCTGCAAGCAAGAAGAGCTAGATCCATCCATACGCTGGCAATAATTTTATGATCTGCTTGTTTCACTTGGAATTATTTGTGGTGGGAAATATACAAGAGGATTACCAAGGCAACCGGAGACTGGAAGGTCCACTAGCGACCAGCTGTCAGCTTAAAAGGGACGGGCAACGAGTGAGTCGCCTTATATGTGGACAGGGCTTAATGTTGAAAATCAAATGATACATTTCAGGCTAGCATGTAGCCCCCAAACAACTGAATTATCTCTGAATTTATGGACTATTTAATGGGTCCGGGTTTCCAGGAGCAACAACAACCAAGTCTATTAACCATCTCCATCAATTATGCAGACTGCCAAGAGATGTCCATTAGCAACCGTATAGGAAGCTGCTATTATAATATATTGTCATCATTGTCGTCATTTTCTCTTTTCACCAGCAAGATATCCCTTAATCAACAAGCGGCAAAAATAAAGACACAAAACTGCACTGAGAGCATATATCATAGCAACTAACTGTCACAAGCCGGCATTAAAGCCTTGTTAGCATCCACTGTATGCCAGCACCCATTAGGGTGCATTATTGTGTGTGCCCAATCAGGGGTGTTGAATTCAGATAGCACAAGGGTTGTTTTAGACAAAGCCTGTGATATTTCTGTGTCTCATTGTGTTACAGATCACACTTTTCAGAGCATAACAAGTGTTAGTACAGGTACAGACAGGAAGCAGGGCTGAAATAAATGACAACTTGGGTAACTTTGATTCTCCCGTGTTATGTACCTTTGGGCAGATATCAGTGTGTGGGCATTTGAGAGGGGGCAGCTGGGGGTCTGAACATGCCTGACAGGTGGTAATGAAACAGGTAAAGCAGTGAAGCATGGACATGACAAGTAACAGCGGGTAACCAGTGAGCCAGCGGCAGACGGCTGAAGTGGGGATGCAATAAAGACTGATGAGTTAAATCATATATATATATATATATGTGTGTGTGTGTTTGTGTGTGGGTGTGTGTATGAGAGAGGATATTAATAAAGGGCCAATATCTAAATAACAAATGAGTAATAGCCATTGGACTGTATTGTTATTGTGTCCTTATTGTTCCATTTCTGTTTTTGTCTTTTAACTTCTTAACATCGTTGTGTCATGGTATTGACTTTTGAACATTTGAACATGTCTGATTTTCCTGCTTTGGTTTTGAATGGTTCCTCCACGGTATTTTGTTTCTTGCTTTACTTCCTGTTTTCCCTCCATCGAGTCTTTGATTGGTTTCCCCTTGTGTGCTTCACCCTCAGTCTCACCTATGCCTCATTAGTCTCAGTGTGCGTTGTCCTCTGTCAATTTTTGTGTTGTTTCCCCTGATGGCCTCCCAGTGTTTCCTTATTGTGACTAACTGCTTTTTCATGGCAGTGCTTTTATTCACTAGCTTGAGTAAATTTTCATTCAACTGAACTGTATTATTTCATCTGGTCTTGCTTTCTCATGTGCTTGCCCCACATTTGGGTCCTACCGTCTTCTAACACATCATAACACATATGACCTACTAATGATTTGTTTAAAGCTGGGAACTCACCTCCACATTTATGAGCATCCCTTAAGATCTAAAATATAGACTTATATTGTGGAAGTGCAGAAGTATAAAGTAGCGTCATAAGAAAATACTCAAATAAAGTACAAAGCACACCTTACGTTCGTACGTAACTACAGTTGCAGCACCAATAACATGCTAGCACCTGGAACTAGCTAGTCTTCAAGTTTCCTCCCATTTTCATAATCCACTAATGACTGTAAATTAATTTAATTTTGCAAACTCCACCTTTCTCTGTGGAGTTTGCATGTTCTCCCTGTGTCTGCGTGGGTTCTTTCCGGGTACTCCAGCTTCCTCCCACTGTCCAAAGACATGCTTGTTAGGTTAATTGGTGATTCTAATTGGCCGTAGGTGTGCATGTGAGTGTGAATGGTTGTCTGGCTCTCTGTGTTATCCCTGCGATAGACTGGCGACCTGTCCAGGGTGTACCCTGCCTGGGATACAAGGCATTGGACACCCGCAAGATGCTCAATTTGTCACAAAAGACAAAAAAAATGTGTATAATGTGTACATCTTTTAAGTAAGCTTGATCAACTCAGGACCTGAGCATGGAAAGCATTCATGGTGGTGTCATATCATAAGTTTAAAAAATAAATCATTTGTTGGGTTGTAATAGTTACGTCTCACGCTATGCATTATCATTGTAAGTCAGTCCTGAAATACAACTAACGTACTACTGCAATGCACACTCATCTGAAAAGGCATCCGCTAATGGTAGCAGAGGAACGGTCCAAATTCTCTCAACAACAGTCAATTAAGAGAAGGAGGGTGGAAATCAACAATATGTTGGTGAATGTCATTGTCTAAAGTAATTAGACCTTTAGCTGCTACACACGGAAAAGTCTTCGAAGACGTACTATTAAATGTTATTGACAGTTCTGATTTATATAGGCTATACATATCTGCAGCACACAGTACTGATAAGCTAAGTGGTTGTGCTTTTATTTATTTATTTATTTTGCGGAGTGAGCCCGTGTTCAAGCTTCAGTAAACTTGCAGAAAAGCCTCCATAGTTTCCTTTGTGTGAGATGCTACAATATGTATTCAGGTCAAGAATATAGATTTCATTGTTGTTAAGCATTATTTTCTACTGTTAGAAAATACTGTTTATGTGTGACAACGCTGACTCGACTTTCACCACATATTAGTCGACTTTAAAAAATCGGAAGTCGTTCAACCCCTAATATCATCATCATACTCATAGACAGATGACAGCAGCATACCTTTATCTCGTCTCTCATTTTTCTTCCTCTTCTTCTCTCTCTTTTTGTAAACTCGTCTAAACAACCTTACAAAATGTGTTCAGCTGCAGAGCAACAGTAACAGGAATAGAAACCAGCAGTGTGACTAAATTTAAAGGATAAATTAATGCTAATTAACTTCCTTCCCAAAGCCGGCGACTCCCCGATGAGCCCGTCACCTCCAGATCAGGGTGCTGCTGTGAGGAACCAAGAATCAAACGAGCATTCGGTTCAGGTAAATCTGTCTCAAGTGAGTTTGAGGCAGAAATCAGGCTGTAGGCTTCTATGTCCTCCCTATTCCAGTAATCAAAGCTCTATATATTACAATGGCTTGGGAGATAAGCTGTTTTGAAACCTTGCCATGGATCAAACGGGCAATCTTGATTCAAGCCAACTACAAAATTAGCCAACCAGTTTCAATTGTGTGTGTGTGTTTTTTTTTCCTCCTTGCAGAGAGGAGCCCAATTTAATTTCACCCCACGTGTGCAGAGAGGTTGCTCAGACAGTGTGATCAATTGATAATAAGAATATGGGGCCAAGCAGGAGAGAAGTTTCATTATTTTAATTCCTTTATAGCTGCCCTCAAGCATAAAGTCGCATGAATTTATTTGCGGCCAGATGAGAGGATTAGAATATTGATTACATACATGATTGAAAGTAACAACCATTATAATGAAGGCTTCTGGGAATTAAAAAATGAAAATATGCTTCCTGACATCATCTTCACCCGTGTATGAGATCAATGAATACACAAGTTAGTCCTTTTATATTGCATAGTACTAAAGCCAACGTTAAAGCAGCAGGAAACTTTTTATTCTCCCTTATGAGCTCTGTGGATGAATGTATTTGTATTTGTATTTACTCCCTGCAGCCAAAATGGTGCGATATGCTTGTGAGCTGCATTATTGCCTTTTGTTTCCTCAAAATCTCATCAGTGCTCTGATGAACGGGCAAGGAACTAAAACAATCTAACCGGCTGAGACCACTTTTTCCCTCGCTCATGTCTGAAATGAAAAGTTAACACTGGCAAAATGATGCATCAGTGAAAATTCAGCTTTGCCCCAATATTGTTAGACTGCGGCTCTTGCTTGGCTGAGTTTCTATTGAGTTTCACAGTCGACACAGACACGTATGGTATTAGTGCTGGGATATTCTTTCATCTGATTTAAAATAAATAAGCTTGTTGCATTAAAACTTTCACATCTGATATGTTAAAGTGTCAGCCGATTATTTATAGAAGGCCTCCACCAACACTCAATGGAGTGCCCATTACCGCAACCATTAGCATTAGTGCAGCTAACAGTGATGACTCACTTATGCACTAAAACCCTGCTCATTGTCTATCTGGGTCCAAAGAGAAGATGAGACTTATACAATCAGCCAACATTATTTATTCAGTGAACGTCCAGAGCATACTATAGACAGTGAGTGGAGTCAGTAATCCGAGAGTTCATTCCCTCTGATGGCAACATGAAGACATTAACATTACATCTACATCACCTTACGATGTTGAATTAGCTTAACTTTTTGAAAATGTCGGCTGCTGTCTGCACGTTTGTCTCAGCCACTTCACATCTAATTTCAATTTGAGGTGAATTTAGTTCATAATCCTCTCTTCCAAAAATTGCTAATGTCTGATAAAATGCTTTGAACAAGCACTTAATTGGATCTGAAACTTCTCCCTGGCTGCCTATGCTTCTATGAAAATTATTTTTGTTTCTTCTTGATTGAGAAAAATACATAACCAGACTTATTTTTTATTACATACTTAGTTTGTATCAAGGAAATTGTTACTGGTAAATAATAATAATATTCTGCTATTAACAGCCTCCACTCTTTGGATTTCAAGCTTTCCTTCCTGATGTTTAGACACTGGGTTCCTTATGAGAAGGCTTTAGCTCAGTTGGTGGAGGGCATCTGCCATTAATCAGACGGTTAAAGTACCCTTGAGAAAAACACTAAAGCCCAAACTGCTCCCAATATTTGTGTAGCTGTAGAAGGAAAAAAGGTAGACTGGCAAAAACCGGCTGCCAAATTAATGAAGTGACGTGGCTCCCATTTGGAAAAGGCATTAGTGAGGGCCAGGACTGATAAATCCTGGCTGATAGTCTGCGTTCCAGTTCGCCCTAAAAGTGTTGGATGGGGTTGAGTTTAGGTATCTGCACAGTCCAACAAAATTGAAAGAAGACTACTGTTATCATTGTGTGCTCTAGTTTTAAGAGTTCTTTTTACTGCAGCTAAGGTCTAAAGGGAGATCTATGCTTCTGTGTCAGATCATTCCGAAGCTTTCACCGTGTCCTGATGTTCAACCCCTCTTAAGAATGCAACTACACTTTGTGGCAACGCAGACCGAAACAGCCGTGATTGGGTGATTATGAGCAGCAAATACTCCCTCCCTCTGTCTGAGTCAGTTCAAAGGTCATACACAGCATCTTCTCTGATGTCAGCTTTCCTATTTAACAGACACTAGAAGGCACTGATCAAGAAGAGAAAAGACATGTTCAGCGCCTCCATATTCATGCAAACAGCAAAGAAATTATTAATTCATTGACGCTTGGAGGTAGCTCTTCTGCACTTCTGCCGTTACCTCATTTCTTCAGAATACGCACAAAGCCTTTTAGTTTAACAGTCCACATGCAACTGGTGCACAATTAGTGTCAAGCAGTTACACTCAAGCAACCATCACTCTTTTTGTCTTCCCTGGTCAACATCACAGATTAGTTAAAGACGATCCCGCGCCACGCTGTGTCAAAGATCATCACGAGAAAACAGGATCTAAAGAGCGAACTTGAAAAGAAATCTGTCAGACTCCGTTGGGGAACTTTTCACAGTTTACCCGTTAAGTGAAATATGCCTTTTGAAGTCGAAGCTGAAGAACACTCGGAGCAGGTATGACAAAGGCTGATGTTTACAGTTTGCCTCCTCATCTGCGTTTACCTTTAATAGGCCAATTGGGAGTTTGTAGAGGACACACATGCCCACACACTTCTGAAGACATCACTTTATGCACAACTTCTGATGTAAACAAGTTGTTGTTGTATTAAACCAGTATTGGTATTAATTCAGGTACAAGGCGACTATGTATTTCATATGCTCGTGTTTTCAGTTGTTTTCACATATTTTCATGCATTGTATTAACAAAGGCACTGAATAAATGAAGAACTAAACACTGTACTGTAAGATTGTGTGAGTTATCGAGTCCCTGTGTAATTACATTATAGAGGCCTGTACTGCAAGAGGCAAACCATTTATCAGCAGCAAGGAATCAAACTACTAAATTGGAATTTGCCAATCAACAAGACAACTCAGGAAGGTCCTGGGGCAAGGTTTGGTTTTCTGGATGGATTAGACCCAAATTAGCCTTTCACAAAGTGGTAGAAAGCAAAAAGTCAGAATAGACAGGTGCACATGATCGGTGAAACATGAAGGAGGTCTTGTCTTGGCCTGTGCATGTACAGCTGCTTCAGGACGTGGCAGCAAGATAAAATGCTTCCCACTGTCACAATAAAGATTCAGGATAATTTTAAATTCAGATTGAGAGAACTGTGATGGTACTTCAGACTATTATCACATTTTACAAACCAAACATTCACTAAATCAATGGAGGAAATAATGAGCAGATTAATCCTTAATGAAAATAATTATCAGTTGCAGTGCCACAACTTCCCTTTAAGGAAGGTCTGGCATCTGATGAGGACAAGTGGGTTTGTTGCGGGACGTGTGAGAGATGTGCCATCGTGAAAATTGTATGCTGCAAGGGGTAGTTAAGTTCCCATAGTCAGTCATTACTTTAAATAGAGTTGTGTGAAACTCTACTTAGCACAAATAAAAGTGAACACCAGAAACACAGTTTTTACACATGCACAGCAGCTGTAGCCTGGCGTAGTCAGACTCATTTCTTAACAGAGTATGCGTCTGGTAACACAGAATTTGAATTGCATATTTCAACACAAACCCATAAAAATTTGAACTGCAAGCAATGCAATGGTGATCAGATGACGTGTATGACTATGTCATCTTTTCTCTTCTGTCCATCACCACAAAAGGCCACATCCAAACAATTTGATTGGCAGATCTTTGCCAGGGCATAAGCAACTCTAAATCAGTGTCACCTACCAGTTCTCAAGGTCCAACCCTAATCACACGGCTACCTTAACTCAATAATGTTCTGCAGGAGGCTTGAGGCACAGCTACAATGTCAATGATGTCGACTGCTTAAACACATCGATTTGCATGGATTATGTTGTTGCGTTGCGAGTTTTACAAAAAGAGCCCTTATCCAAAACTCAACAGTGAGAACATTCAGTAAACTGAGATGCTTGAGCATTGCATTGCTAATACTTTTATCCTGCAATCCGACATTGACTGATGAGCAAGACGCAGAATCTGAAATAGTTTTTTTATTTACCATGTCAGAACTTCCTGTGTTTTCAAAGGTTTCTAGAGCTTCAACTTTTATGGTTATTTCTAGGTTTACATGGAAATAGAGTAAATTTTAGATGTGATCTCAGACTACTGGACCACCCTGCATGTGCACTGAATGAAACAAAAGCTCGAGCCAGCCTCTGCTTTCGACTCATGTTTTGATCTTGAATTCAAATGACTAAAGTAGCAAAAACATCAAATTACATTATGCTCTTAACATAGTTTTGAATGGCACTATACCGCTACAGCATACATATTCAAGTGCAGTTAAATCACTCACATTTTTAGAAGTAGCTTCCCTTGCCAGAATCAGCAGTTTCCCTTTGAAGGTCATTTAGTTATTTTCATAATTGTGCTAGGAGACGGCAAAGCTGTTTTAGTGGTGTTCTTAATATTCCTACTATATGAGACAGGCTCAAATACAATAACCTGTGTAATGGATAACATGAAGCCCTGAATACAAAAATACACACACGGCAAATGAATCTTTAAAATACTGTGAGTTCCTCTCATATATTTCCGACTAAAGTAAAATTCTTACAACTCACCATCGTGTCCTTAGATAACACAAAAACGAAATGGATGCCGATTATAATTAGGACCAACCCCAATTTTTTAAAGTCAGCTGAAATTACTTTCACTTAGCAAAATGACTCCGGCACCCATTTCACCCTTTTGGAAAACCGCCAGGGACACGCAGGAGGAATTAGAAAATTAATGACAGACAGTTGTCAATTTCTGACAAATGTCCTCCTCTCGTCTGTTCTCTCTTAAAAATATATTAATGGTGACAAGTATAAAACAATTATTTAAAGGACTACCTTGCAGCATATTCTTCACCTGAAGTAAACTCTGGAAGACTGGATTCAAGTGATCACGTCAAAAACCAGGTTACTATATTTTATATAAAACTGTATTGAATGAAAATCCCAGATATCAAGTTCATCTTCCAGTAAAGACTCATGGACACTTCTGCTCCACTAATAATCCGAACAAAAATGCCGCATGTACCACCTCAATCAGAACAGACTCAATCAGATTGAGAAGGGTGGTGTAAACCTCTGATAACAGTACAGTTCAGTAGGAAAATATTAGATCCTACCAACCATGTAAACACCTGATCTGATTGTTTCGCTTCATCACAGTCTCTGAGCATGTTTGCCCTCTGTGGGGTAAACATGAGGCATTTAGGAGCCCAGCTACCACTGGGCGAGAGGCGGGGTACAGCCTGGACAGGTCGGCAGTCTATCACAGGGCTAACACAAAAACAGAAACAACTATTCGCACTTACATTCGCACATCTATGGTCAATTTAGAATCACCAATTAACAGGGCAGCAAGGTTCTACTAAGTCAACCTGCAGCCATTGGTCAGCTGTTATATGTATGTGGTTCAATGTTAATAGTCCAAGCAGCCTTTTGGACTGAGGGAAAACCCACACAGGCGAGGGTAGGCCACAGCTTGCCGGCAGGTTCAAACCCAGAACCTTCTTGCTGTGAGATGCTGACCACTATACCACTGTGCACGCCCAGAAACAGAAACATGGAGTGTGGCCATTAAAGATGTGGAAAACTACCTCCCGTGGTTGTTCAAAGCCAGAACCACTTTGTCAGAAAAGTTCTGTTGTGATTGATGTTTGGGGGCATGTAAACACATATACCGTATCTTCTCAAATTATTTTATTTAGCATCCGTGTAAACAGTTAAGTTGGACTCTGTAATCAGAATGATTTAAATTGTGTTAGACTGTGAGAGCTGGAGGTGGTGACAGCAGGATGCCATATGCCTTTCGGATGCTCGTTCTAACCAGTTTGCCATCGATCTGGACTTTACATCACCCGGCAATGTATCAAAAAATGCTTTTAGGATGACAGTGACTTGCAGGAGCATGAGTTCTTAACTGTGTTAGTGGCAGAGCGATGCTCTGCTGGGTTCTGTTCAGAGAGAGGCTGCAGTAGCTCCAGGCTGTATGTCAACATGACATCACACTTTCAATATTGTTGGTATCTTCTTCGTAATGTTACACAGAAGTTTACTGAACTACAGCAATCATTCTGAAACACTTCTATTTCACTTAATGTTATACTTTAACATCATTTTATACTTACTTTATGTACAAAACATCACCTTGCAAGGGCTGATTTTACAGACTGTTGTATTATATTATCAATTATTAATTGGCACCTTGTACTTTTGAATACACACCAATGAAATCCAGTCTGGGGTCTGGCAATGCTCTTTAAAAATGGTTCAAATCATCGATAGTGAAACCCCTGTGCATTTTAGAATCTTTCAGCTCATTGTTTTGGTTTTCCAATCTTTATAGTCAAGGTTTTGGTTTAGCCTTTACCAAAAAACATCAGATAAAATAAGAATAAAAAGATTCTCCAACACCCAAAGGTAGGCAAGAAGTAGTATTTCATGTCCCTGCAGGTTTTATTTTGAGTTCAACTCTACTGATAGACTGTATTAATAAAGTGAAGCTTCAAGTGTAAACAGGGAAAATATTTTACTGGAAACGTGACTAAAAACTAAATCGTGAAGCCTGCAAAAAAACCCAGGCCATGTATGTTAGATTTGTTTTTGCCATTTTATTAAATGAGTCATAGTCACCTATGACTCATTTGCACTTCATAGTCACCTATGACTAATTTAATAAAATGCACTATATTATAAAATGCAAGTGTTTATTTCTAGTAAGGATAAAGTATTTTGGTATGTAAATTCTGACAAATTGACAGCATATTTGGGATTCATATAAAATCAAATTGAAAATCATAAATAGAAACTTGGTTGAAAATTTAGAAAGTTCGTCTGAGCAGCTATGTTATCTACTTTATCTGTGGAGCATTTACCAGCTAAAGCCTTCATATTTACCTCAGCTGGTTTTTAACTACCACAAAAGAGTTACAAAGAGAGTGACGCGTCTGTGTTTTGCTTTAAGTTCTGTTGATTTTGCTAACAGAAAACTTATCTCCAAGAGCTCTAACATCTTTTCACAGGAGGATCTGGAGGATAAAATCTTGATAAGCTCTTTCCATCGCAGCAGTGGCACCATCTGACCCTCTCAACTCCAATTACATGCAGAATCCCTTTCTGAGAATCGCACCCAACCCACCTAAGACTTTGTGCTGGATGTTCATTGGCTATGCAAGTGGCATTTGTTCCCAGAGAGCCTGCACCATCTTTGTTAATTACCCCTTGTCTTCTTTTTACATTCAAGGAGGCCCACATCTCCTCAAGTGAAGATGAAGCAGGGAGAAATCTGGTCTTTGAAGTGGGCAATTACTCCTTGCATTGTTCAAGTTTCAGCTGAGGGAGAAAAGCCGATGAACTTACATAAACTGGCTGTTGTTTGTTTAAGCTGTATTGGTTTTACACTCAGTAAAGACCATTGAACATTATGGGATGGAGAATAATGCCTCTTCAACTGTTTACTTCAAGCCAGCAGATAAAGCACAGACTTCAGCAGCAACAGGCAATAAATAAAAAGTGACATTAGCTAATCTGTTCTGTTCGCTAAATGCTAACACGACATGCTGATGTTTAACAACATACATTAAAAACAAAGTTAGTTTTACACTATTTTGTCATTAACGAAAGTACTGCATTAATTCACATTCACAAAAAGTTTAACATCGACCACCCAACAGTCTTGTTTTTGAAACATTTCACTCCAAACTAGAGGCAATTTCATGTTTCCTACACCCATTAGCTTTTCCATTAGATATTGTATATTTCAGTCTGTATTTAAGTAGTGTAACAACCCATTGACGAACAACTCCTAATTCTATGACCAAGCTGTAAGTTTGGTTAATAGCAGAAGTCGTGTCTTACCCAGACACCCAACACCTTTGTTTAACCTAATATGGTTAATTATGTCTTGTATATTTAGTCTTGTATTTGTATAGCGCTTTTCTACCAACAGGTACTTAAAGTGCTTTACAATGATACATCTACCTATTTGTCCACACAAGCGCACACACATTTACACACCAGTGCCAGGCACTGGGAGCACCTCTGGATACAGTGTCTTGCTCAAGCACACTTCAGCAAGTCTCCATGTACCAATCAAACCGCTAACCCTCTGGTTCGTGGACAACCCACTCTATCTACAGATAATAATGTGATGTATGCTAACAATGACTATGCCAATATACTGTCTAAGCTTAGCATGTTAGCATGCTAACATTTGCTAATTAGCACTACACAAAACTTTGTTGCGTTTGATGAATGCAGTTTATTTTGAAGCTACCTTGTTAAAATAAACCTAATTTGGAACTGGTGTTGGTGCTAAGATTAAAATATCATTATGGTTACATACCAAGAACAAAATTAGTTCCTTAGTGTTGGGGTTAGTTAATTGCTTATTGATAAAAAATAAATTAATAAAAATAAAATGAATGTTAAAGGTTTTAGGGAACACATTAACCTTTCAGGAACTTTGTTAATATACTTTTTTTTGCAGCAGCTTACATTAAAAAGATGCTGTGACTGGCAAATTTTCATTAAAGTTGTGTTTGCGCTTCAGTTTTTCTACTCATTAAACAAATGTAACATAAACTAATATTTGGATAACCTTTAGGGTGCTGGTAGGCTGTTTAGCCTCTTTAGTCTTTGTGCTAAGTTAACACCGTCTTAGTTGTCGTTAGACAGAAACTGTGGCACCAAGCTTCTACTCTTACTCTTATATTATTTGTTGTAAATGATGTTTCAGTACATATTGAAGGTTGTGACACCATATCACCTACTCGCAATCCAAATCAAATATCCAGATAAGTCCAAAGAGTCTGTTATCAACTGTTTTCTGTCCTCTATTGCATTATATTAATGGATATTCATCAAAATATATGACTAAATGAAAAACGTTTCGCTGGAAGAACAGAGCAGAGTGTACTATTATAGCTTTTGACAACATAATTTGATTTGTGAACTGATTTTAAACTCCAGCCATGGGCCTATCTCACACAAAAGTTATGAAAAGGTAGAAAATTCCAGCAACCGCAGCAGAAAAATAGCCGCCTTTTACCTCATTGTTCTTGAATCTACTGATTCTGCCACCTTTTTTTTGAACCACTTCAACCAGTAATTATGACTCCAAAAGGGATCTAACTAATGAATACAACCTAAAACACAAAAATTCAGGTCTTTGATTGAACACTACATGCAGCAGTCTTTGTACAAGGCAAATGTCAGATGAAAACAAAAAGATTATTTCTCTGCAAGGTCTTTTATTCTTCAGAGTAATAACCATCTTTTGTAAGTATCTTTGACCACTTGGGCACTCTCTATTAGAAACAAAAAACCCCAACAATTCACCCTTTAAAAACACACTGTCATCATGTATTAATGGGTGAGACTGGTGAAGTACTGCAGCAAGTGAATTTACCTTGAGTTTCTTGTTTTTCACTTTGGTGAAATGAGGTTTCACAGTGAAAGGATTGGTTGATTGTACGTGTTTTGGTTTGCTTTTACGCTGAGTTTTTCAAAAGGTTCTCATGTTCCCCAACTACGCCTTTGAAGTAAAGCTGATTCATGCGTGCAAATTTGAATTTTGTGCACACAAATGTTTTCACCCAGCGTGAGCTCATCACAGGTTGGATGTGCTCTGCTAACCGTGCTCAATGAACTGGAGTGTTTGAAACATGATGGTTTTATTATGAAAATGTCCTTTCATCTCTGTTAAGAGAAGTAATTTTACTAATGAGCCTCTGGCTGAATTATAATTGACAACCGGCAAAGACCAGGTGTTTTCGTGCATTTGAATTTCAAAACTGCGCTGGATACATGTTTGCTTAAAGCACGTATTCAAATGCTGACTGTGTCAAGATGAAGGACCAGCTCTGGCACCAGCTGCCTGGCACTACAGAGCCCCTGATTACAGCACCGGGGGCGACATGTCAGCTTGAAATACTACACCCAGGGTTAGCATGTTTTGAGGCCAACAGCTCCACTAAAAACCCCGGCTGGATCATGACTTTACTCAGTGATGGAGGGCAGACGAGAGAGTGCCCGCAACAGAAGCAATCCCAGGCAAGGGTATCTGCAAGCACAATAAATAATGGGGTGTGTAAGGAGCTGGGCTGATGGCTAGCTGTATTTACTCTCTGCTCTTCTTGACAGCTTGGTGAATGTGGTGTTTTTCTTCTTTTTAAACTCTCTCGCCTGCAGAGGGACAATTAAAGAAGCCCATGCTCGTTTCTAGACTCGGTGAATGATTATGGAATACTGATGAGAGGTGATGCCCGGCCAATCCTAACAGAGTTTCACTGCTGAGTCTTGCATTGATTTGTTTCTGTTCTGCTTTTATTTTTTTTCTCCAGCTGGATGAAAAAGGCTGACAGACTGATGCAAAAAAGAAAGAAGAATACATTTGGTTCAGTCTGTTGAGAAGGTAGGGTTAGAAATATATGCAACTACAGAGCTGGGAAAGTTTCAGCTCAGGAAACAGAATATATCAGACATTAAAGCGTTTGACGCCTACTTTTCACATTAGGTTTTGTCCTAATAGTGCTCTTTATATATTTACTGTTATTCGCACGGGATAAACAAACTCTGTGTTATACTCAAATTTACTACATACTACTACATATTTATGTCTCTGCTGCGTTCCGTCTCACTCCACTGCATGTCAGAGGACTTTTTTACAGCTGAAATTACTTTGCAAATTCTAATGGATAAGAAAAAATACATTTTTGATACCATTGATCCTGGGGAAGAAATTACGAACGACCTGGCAGTATTTAAATCAGACCCATCTTTGCCGACGAACACATTCATGCTTGATTTAATGATTTCACCCATCTAAATGGTTGAGTAGGTCAGCGGCGTCTCGACTCCGCACCCAAACATCTGTCCAGACTTTGATTTACAGCACGTACTTCATAATTCTTAACTGACGAGACAGAAAAAAGCCGCGAATCGAACAAAAGTCTTGAAAAAGTAAAAACTTACCCCCAAATCACAGAGATGCTGATTCGCATTGGATTAGAATTATCACAGGACCCCTAGGGAAGGTAATTTGAGGTGTAATTTTTACTTTTAGGTAAAACTAGTCCCGTGCGAATACGACTGAACTCCACATAGACTCAATGCTCAGGGTCAGGACTCAAAAACAAGTAATTAAACTGGGAATGTGCACAGCTACCATCATCAGTTCTGGGACGACTATTGGCCTTGGAATATGCTACTAGGAACTATTGACTCGAACAAAAAGACAGCGGCAAAACCTACTGAAGGGGTAAAATAGAATATTTCAAGCAGCACATCATGTATCTTGGAGACATAAACCACGTTAGCTTGTTTGGTATTGCCTGTCCTTAAACTGAGTGCTGCCCACAGAGTCATGCATAACCAAACTGCTAGAAACAGAGCCATGTACCTTTGGTCAGACTTAAGAACAATATTCACCTTTTTTTTTTTTTTTTTGGAAAGCAGCAGGAAGCTTGTGATAATCCACACTGTTTTGTGTGACTCTTTGCTTCCCTCCTGCTGGAGGTGCAAGGTTTTCATGACCCAGAAAGCCAAAGTAGCCACAATAAAGAGAACTACAGGTTGAAATAATCGAGAATTATGCTTTCTTTTCTGACATAACGGAACAGAATGTCCTAGGAAGTAGACCTACTGAACTTGCTTCTTAACTGACAGCACAGATCGACATATACCACAAAAAATAATGAAAACTTTGAATCTATTTCATATCACTCCTTTCAAACCTCCTCATAAAAGGTTATGTAAACCTATTAACCTGTATTTAAGCGCCACAATCCAAAATACAGAGAAAAATATTCATTCTATATAGTGTATATTTGAACTATTTGAATGTTCTCATTAAAATAAATAAATAAATAAATAAAAGAAGTCAGGAGGTAAGAGATTAGTTTTGAAAAACTTGGAGCTCTTTGAATAGAGGCACTCTACCAATTGGACCAAAGCTGGATCCAAAATGGAACCGACCCAACCGTATCAACATGCCACACAACGGATGTCCACCAGGAAACACTGCCATGCACACAAAAATGACTGTGTGCTCAACAAACTGAGCAAAGGGAACAGGTGTTTAACAGATTTGAACAGAAACTATTGCATTTATGCTAAAATATACATTCATATTTGATTAGAGAATAATCTGGTATATGGTAGTGTCCGTATTGGACCTTCTATTCAGAGATTGAACTATTTGGGTTATATATGTAACTCAGCAGAAATGCATTGTTTTTATTAATAAATGCTGCAATTTACATAACAAAGGGCAATACAAATTGGATGAAATGGTGTAAAAAGACTTGAATAACAACACATCTGAAGAGACTTGGAGGTAAGTGAACTTCAGCTCTGACCTGAAACCTGAATGAACTGGATTGTAAAATATTACTCTCCTGCCAAAGGCACAGTGACTATCTGTTATCTCTGCTAGTTGGGCTTTACTTTTATTTCTACCGCGCGCGCTCGTAACGTTGGCAGTCATATTTTCCCGTCATAAAAAGGTCTGAAGTTATTTTAAAGGGAACATCTGCAGCGAACAGATCTGAAGGCAGAAGATCAGAATCTGTGATTTTATCTCGACTGTCAACTACAAACTGGATTCGAGCCAGCTGGGTTTGATGGTCGAAACGGCCGGTCATATCCTCTGGATCAGGGGACACTGCAACTTTCCACTGAAGGCAATAGAAAATAAAATATTTCAGGCTGCTTTATGAGCAGCGTGGCTTCTTCTCCTCTTCAACAGCAGGGAGGATTCTGAACCTGGGATCAAACAACAGGAGCTCTCAAATCTTTCTTGCAAAGGGCAGCACAGACTGTGAACTAAGCTGCTCACAGTACGGGATAGGGCAACGGCGGCTGTCGCACACATGAATGCAAAGGATCACTCAGAAGACGGTCTCATTCATGCAGACTTTAGCCGCGATAAGGGCTACAAAATACTATAATGTTTAATTAAATTTGTAATTTAACTTATACCCTAAGCTATTTCCATTATTTTCATTCAGCAGCAGCTCCACAACGGTGAAGGCCAAAATTACAAACCTTTAGGCTGTGTGGAGAAGAGACACTTGGGAAAATTTCAAAAATATAATAAGTCCCTTTGTACCCTTCACTTCCTGCTAATAAAAACTGAAAGGAAATGACAGCCTTACAACAATGCGCCAGGGACACAGTTACTGAATCAGTTTTTAACATTTTTAGCTGTAACTGAGCCAAAACGGATGCAACAGAAATGCTACACAGCGGCCCTTCATACATTTTAGTCACAGGAGCACTTGTTCAGCAGCAGGTTGTATTTTTCGGTGCTTTAACACCTATATTTCATTTTGACTCAGAGAGTAATGATGCTGACAAGCCCTCAGTACTGTTTAACTGTTTAGTGACTGGTCATAATTTTGCAGGAATTTCAGGAAATCACTCTGGGTTATAGTCATGTTAGTCCATGGGCAAACAAACCTCTCCTTGGCGCAATTGCAAGTGCACTGAGGGCTTCTGAGACCAACCTAGGTTTAAAAGCACCCTCATTTACCAGGGTGAAACTTGGAGGCTTAACTTAACTGTCTATAAAATATCAGAAAACTGTTAAACATGCAAATGATTATTTCCAGAAGACTGCGTAGATGTCTTAAAGTTGCTTATTTTGTCTGGCTATCAGCTTAAATACAGAATGATATAAACATGCTGGGCACAGTTTTTGCTTAGCAACTGACTTAAGCACTATTCGCACGTCATGTTATTTTGTGTGGTTCATTCACACGGGATAAGCCAACTAAAATTTACAGACATTATCCCTGATTATGTTGTCTCTGCTGCTTTCTGCTTCCACTCCACTACATGTCAGAGTTATTATTATATCTTTTGTACCTCTACACTTTTCGACAGTTTTAGAAACCCAACTATATTTTTAAAAATAAATCATGATGTGATGAGACTATATTGATCCCGGGGGAGAATTTAAGAACAAGAAGAATCAATATTTGGGTCAGCTCCACCTTTACCGACGTGACGAACAGATTAATGCACTACTAAATAAAATCCAACACATTCAAATATGCTGCCACGCGTGTCACCCATCTCATGATCCTTTGCGATTTTGTTTTTTTCTGATAGTTTTGAGCAGTATTTCTGTGAAAGGGTCCGCATACTATGCAGTTACATTTTAACTTTGCACTGGACAGCTGTCCAACCTTTGATTTATAACACATCTTTCATAATTCTTGAACCACAAGAGGCAGGAAATAAAGTTGCGAACGAAACAAAACTAATGCTAATTAGTAATAATTCACACTGGATTAGCTTTATCACAGGATCTTTGTGTTGGCTAATTGTTGTCAGTCATTATGCTAAACTGAGCTATGCTAAGCTAAGCTAAGCTAAGCTAAGCTAAGCTAAGCTAAGCGCCTGCTTGCTCCTGCTACACATTCCTGTACAAACATCAGAGATAGGTATAATTCTTCACTAATTTACCGCAAGAAATCGTTTATGAAACCATTTAAGCACTATTCCAGATATCTACAACAAATAAACTGTAAAGATGGAAAGAGTTTAGAAACTATTCTGAAAGTAAAAGTGACATCCAGTTCATTTTCTCTGTTTATCTCCCATTAACGTTCGCCAGCAAATTTTCAGAACTTGGTGAGCTTTGGACCGCTTCAGTCTGCATGAGCCTGGACAGACTGGGCTTGTCAAAAGCAAACAAAATTATTGTCGGGTTTCAGCTGCTCTGGATTTATAACAAACCAGTCTGCAGTTAGGAAGCCGTGCCACAGGGAAACCTCCGCACCAGACACTTGGGGGGAGTTTAGAAAAACTTTCCACCATGAACTCAACTTTAGTTTATGGAAACCAATCCAGCAGGAGAGCTGTCCTGATTTGGTCATTGGACAAACCTCCCTATTGTTGTTTCTAATGATATGCTTCTCATCTAATCTACACAACAGCACAAGAGTGTTGTGCTGATTACGGCTGACCCTAAAAGTAATTGGCAGGCTGCTTGCCAAAGCAGGGAATTAATCTAATGTTTTGGAGCAATGATGAATCAGAAGCATTCAGAGGAGATAAATCACAAGAGGCTCAACAAACAAATGACAGTGACTGTAATTATCAGGAGGACTTTGTTTTGCAGCTTCACCTAACAACTCAGCGTACTGAGAGAAAGACAATAAAGCTCCTTGAGGATGAGAATGCAGCCTCAGCAGACGGCCAGACTATTGTGCAAGTCGATGGCCAGCCATTATTTTTCCGCGTCGACCACAATCGACACAACACTCCAGGCGAGGCTGCAGATTACAGGCGTCTGCTGAGAGGTGGGAACATGGCGGGTCAGGGAGGGCAGTTCATATGAAATTCTGTCGCCATCTCTGTACACCTACAATGCATGGGTCCATCATCAAGACACTGAAAACACAGTGGAACTGCTCAATGGCTAAATTCAAAGTCAGACTGGGGGGACAGTACACAGTCGACAACACAGCATGTACAGTTCAATATACACATACACACACATACTGTATATGTATATATAAACACACATGACATTGTGTAGGTCTCCCTTGTCCCTCCAAAACAGTTGTGACCCATCAGAGAATGGACATATTTGGTCCTTCTGAGGGTGTCCTGTGGTGTCTGGCAACACAGTGTTGTTAATGGTAAACAAATGTTAAATTGCCGGGATGTTTGTTGAATGATTCTGATCCAGATCTTACACCACCATCATTCCTCTCGGTGATTATTTACCAGATAAAATCAGGGTAGAAATTATCAGGGGGAAAACAATATTTCTCAGAAAATAATAAAAGCACAATCAGAACTTGAGGAGATTATCAAAAGATTGAAAAAAATAAAAAAAATAAAAAAAAATTATTAAGGGACTCAAGTGCTTCTCCTTTTTCTGTTTCTCAGATGAATAAAGGGTAACTAGGACACACCGAATCATTTTGCATCTCTGTTTGCAGTCGTTTTATAATCAACATACTATTCTTTCGTATTTTATCATCATTGAGTGTTGTCAATTGGGGAATGCAAATCAGATTTAAATGGATGCTTGGGACAATCAAACCATATTGATTTGTTTCCAAATCCAACTATCAAAAATAATTTTGAATCCCATTACCAATCATGACTGATGAATTATGAAAACATGTCAGCAGGCAAAAGCCAAAAAGTGAGGCCAGTTAGTCAGCATGCTGTGATGTTTTGTTTGATGCGGTGCAGTTCGCTGCTTTCTGCACAGATGAAGCGCTGAAGGTACTGCTGCTGATGGATCCCTTTAAACAGAATAAACATGGGTATTCATGGGCTTCTGGAGAGCTTTCTGAACAAGTGCAGAGCCGTGCCTGACCGCGGCTGAGACAGTCACAAAACACCCCAAATTAAAGGATGTTGGGCAACCCCATGAGCTGGCATGGGGAGGGAGGGGAACATAGGAAAAGGCGAGAAGGAAGGAGAGAAGCGAGCAGGGATGCAAGCCAGTGCTTTCATGTCCTTCCAGTAGTCTCTCTCTCTCACATAAGAGTTTACTCTGAGAAATCTGCTGCCTATGGTTCTTCATAGAAGTCTAGATTGGCCCTATCGGTGGGATTTGTTTGCAAAAAAGGGAGACATTTGGACTGGGATTATCAAAGGGCCAGATCTCCATGTTTCAGCTCAGTGCGATAGCCTGCCAGAGATGTTCCTCTTGCCAAACTCCTGTAACTCTGACCTAAACTGATGTACATGGGTCTACAACAATAATAATAAAAGTGTGGCGTCTTTGTTTAGAACCTCTCCAAATCAAAAAAAAAAATAACATAAACTAACAAAGTATAGATTCTGTTTATCTGATGTGAGAGAAGCATCTTAGCATAGCTGGCTAACTAGCATACAACCAACCCGGTGGTAGCCTTCATCCAAGGTCAAAGACCATTTTAAAAGCTTTTAGAGTTTAGGCTAACTCTAGCAACGCTAACTAGATATATTGCTTGTGTTTGCAGAGAGACATCAGTTAGTCAAGTTAGCTATTTAAGCTAATCAGCTGAACTAGGATCAAATAACTGATTGTACGTTTTTCCTAATGAAAAGTTTCTCTTTTGATTTCTCCACCCTGTTTTCAATTGGGCTTGTGTTTACTGTGTTGCTGAGAAAAAAAACATAAATGGCCTCTTCCCGTACCTCAACCTTGTAACTTGAAATCTCTGGTCAGAGTTCACAAGTTGGGACACTTTTAGACATTGTGAAGGTGAAACTGTGAACTGTTAGCATTGGTGGCTTCTAGATATCAACAGTTGTATAGCAGCAGTGTTCTCATGACTTAATGGCTGATGTTCCCACTTAAACACCAAACATTTTCTGTACATCACCTCCCAATGGCCCAATCACAAGCTGATGACAATAAAGTCCCTATCGGTGGGATCTGGACTGGTATTATCAAAGGACCAGATCTACATGTCTCGGCTACCTCGCTATGGCTGATAAAAGCTGTAAGAGAGAGTTTGCTTTTTTGTATCTCTGATAAAGTAAAGGACCTTTTTTTATTTTATTTGCAGAAACACAAGGCGGCCAGTTCCTCAGTCCATGGATGAAAGTAATTTTGTTCGGTCTGAGGTCAATAACATTGTTATAATTGTTGTTTTTTGTATTTCTAAAGATGCAGCATATTGTAGCTGCAGCTCAGGGACTGTTTGTGGAAATAATCGGGTGAAGATCATTTATTGTTTCCTGCTGAAAGGGTAAATGAATAAAAGTATAGGCCAGGAGCGGCTCTGAACGTCCATTTCCACATTGCCGCCCATTCCTCCATTTCCCACCTTTGGATGCATTTGTTCCTTTATTGCCAACTGGAGAAAATAATGGATTACGTGCAAAGGCGAGTTAAAAACATCAGTGTTTTCATTAGATAACTGGTGCCATTAATCGCAAGATTACAGTGTCAACGTCTTCTTTTGCAGTTGTGTCTCAACCATCTGCTGTGTATCGCGAAGCACGGCGTACAGGAAAACAAGCTAGGAAAGGCACTGATTAAAGCAAATTTGGTAGAAAGAGGCTCTCATTAATTTGAAGCAGTAGCACACAGCCCTCTGTGTTACTTCACTGAACATGAAAACGGTGCAGCTGCTTATCCAGAGCCAAAAATATATATGTGTGTGTATGTGTATGTGTATAAAAGAGCAAAGATTAGTCTTGTGAGATGATTTCAATCAGATTTCCCTTCAAGGAGATAAAATTGCATTGCATCATATCTCTTTGAGAAGCATGAAAATGTTGATTCTGTGTGTGTGTATTGCGGGTCAAACACGGCAGCATCACGGCTTGCTGGGGTGAAGATCTCTTACACTGAGAGCCACGGCAGCAAAACATAAATAAGCAAATAAAATGATGCACATGAAAAATGAACAGCTGGATTTGAGACACAGCTGCATCTCATCCACAGAGCTTTAAGTCTTTTTTCTCTGCCTTTTTCCACTCTTTTACTTTTTCTGCTTCATCTCTTCATCACCCTCGCCTTGCTGTTCCAGTTTTGAGCACTGCTATTGTGAGCATAATGGCCTCAGATGCACAAAAACAGATTAAAAACACATAAGAGGCGGGGTGGAGAAAGGAAGAAAGACACTCCAGAGGTGGCGGCAGCGGTGGCGGCGGCGGCGGTGGTGGCACGTTTTTGTTAAGCTTCTTTATGCCCCATGCATAAAGAAGCATGCCCCACAGATGTACATGAGTAGATGCAGCTACCATGGAGCAAAGACCTGGAGAATATCATGTTTGCCTCATTAAAAACGACACTATGTGAGGTGAGCGCCAGCAAACAGACAATGGGGATAATAAGAAGCCCTGCAGCCCTTCACATATTCAAATGAGTGGGATACACGCAGATTTGCACTTCATTATTTGAAAAATGTTCGTCCGTGCTCGCTAAACACAACCAGCCATCGGGATAAAACAAGCAGCGGCAGAAAAAAAAAAATGAATCAATTTCAGAGTAGTTCATAGCTGTGAAACCTATTAGTCTCTAGACAATTAGGGCACACATATTCCACATTATATCCTGTGCAAAACGAAGCAGAACAGTCCGGTTGCAGCAGCTAAAAGGTGAGTTAATCAGTTAATTAATCAGAGGCTTTTCTGTGAGTTGCACACACAAGTTTCAACCACTCAAAGTGGATGACAAAAAAAACAGAAAAGCTCTGAATATGCATATTCTTCCACAAACGTGAAGAGCTGCTCCTTGATAAGACGCACTTTGATTTAAATTTGGTTTTTCATTAAAACAATCAGAGTTTAATTACAATTAAATAAATGAATGTTAAATTTAAAAAAAAATTACCTTGTCCTACTGATGCTTTTATATTAAAAAAATCTTATTTAATTGTATCAAAAGAAAAAAAAATGTACAAATGACATAATGCTAGCAGAACAGTAAAAAATTAATTATCCAAAAATCCAAAAAGTTCAAAGTAAATTCCCACAAGTAAAACAAAATATAAAATACAAGAAAGATAAGAAAAACAGGTTAGAAAAACTTTTATTTAATTCATTATTATTATTTTATTTTGGCCACACCCACTGTAAGCAAGCCACACAAAACCTGGACATTCAGACTGTCAGCTATCAGCTTATTAACACATCCAGAAGATACTGGAAAACATTACTAACAATGAAACTGATCAGTTCTTTCAATCACATGGGATTTAATTATCCAGATACCTTCAGATTAATGCGATAGCGCTTCCACCGATGTAGATGCATGAGTAAATTTTGATTTGGGGTGGAGTTCCTAGATACTAAATCTCATGCCACATACATAATTAAAGAAAAATGGATAAGGGACTTCATACTATTCTGGATGCCTTCAAACATTCAAATGAGCAAATAAACATTCATTTTACAGTTGTTGCTTTTTTTTCCCAGTAAACCCTTGACAGGTCGCTATTATATCCCAGGACATGATTAGCAAATATTTAGGAGTTATGTCAACAATTTGAAGAGTATCAAAATGTTGATTTATGAACTGTTAATCACCGAGCGGATCTCCTCTTCTTCTATGTGACTCAATACAGACAGAGCGAGCCTTATAATTACAGTCGTCAGCTTCACTTATTTTCTAAAAGAATTGCGACGAGAGGCAGATGTTTTAGTTTTTTTTTTTTTTCACGTTCCGCCACCAGGACACATGGTTTGCTGTAATGGAGGCATCTGTCTGAGTGCACACACATTTTTGTCAACTCTAATAACGTAGTAACGATGCATGAGATAAGCATCACACTCCGATTGCAGCGACTGAAACACCTTGAAAAGTGATTTACCTCAGAACGCCTCTGCAATGTTCTGATACCAACTGCTTACTTACAGATACTAATTAAAGTAATCAGTCCATCAGTCGGATCGGCACCGCAGCCATGAATTTTTGTTTGGATATTCGTAGTCTTCAGAGAATGGATTCTTCTGACTTTCGAGATCCTATAGCTGCGCTGTGAGGTGAGTATGTCTAGAGAGTTATTTGACTCATTGTTGTACTGCAATCAGACATTACATTGACCACCTCCCTAATATTGTGTAGGTCTCCCTTGTGCCTCCAAAACAGTTGTCTCTCATCAGAGAATGGACATGGGCCTTCTGAGGGTGTCCTGTGGTGTCTGGCAACACAATGTTGTTAGTGGGGGCTTTGGGTCCTATGGGTTGAGGAGAGGAGCCTCTGTGGATCAGGCTTGTTCCAGTGAATCTCACAGACACTTGATATTCTACTCAGGATGAACCCTAACCGTGGCAGGTGTCTAAATGTTAATATCTCCAATACTGACATCGTGAAACAAATCTGCTAAAGATCTGACTTTTCCATCGTCCTGAGCTTTTCGTCAGTTTGCTTGTTTTTTTTGTGCATCGCAAATTAGCAAACAGTAGCATGCTAACATGCTAAACTAAGGTACTAAGGTGTTTGCATTATCGCTGCAAGAATGTTACAGTGCTTATTAGCATTTAGCATGTCTACAGAAACTGAACATGGATTGATAAATGAATGGGCTCATCGATTACTGAGAGGCCATTTGCCGCTAGTGGACTACTGTTGCCCAGGTAATCCCCTTGTATATTTCCCACCCCAAATGTTTCGAAAATATATTGCTAGGGTATGGAAGGAACTAGCTCTTCTTGCCTTTACCACTCTCTATTAAAAGGAAAATGCTGTCAACAACGTTGCTGCACCGTCTGGGTTCACCTGACGCTGCAAGCCCGGTGAATTTGGTGGTAGGAACCAAAGTCGAGGTATGAATGTTTCCTTGTGGCAAATATTAGTGGAACTCTGTGTTTGAGTCATGTGTCGAACTGTATCAGCCGTTCCCACGGTTGTAATCACAGTTGTGTTAAGTTGAACGTGGTACCCATCCACTTTGCGTCACCAAAGGTTCCACTGCCGTTGCTACAACTTGCAAAATTTCTCCCTGTGTCTGCGTGGGTTCTCTCCGGGTACTCCGGCTTCCTCCCACTGTCCAAAGACATGTTTGTGAGGTTCATTGGTGATTCTAAATTGGCCGCTATCATCCGTCCATATCCGAGCCACAGTAATAATTCATTTTCTGGTTATACTACGGCATAACTCACTGACTAAATATACTATTGTACAGACTGTTACGAAAAACAACATGGAACACGGTTAATTGTGCTGAATGCCATCCACAATTGCCATTAAAAAAAGCAGAATTATTTTTAATAAAACACAAGTGCTACAGCAAATGACACACGGATAATACAAAATGTATCAGTTATGTGTTCACTGACGATGTAGGTTTTCCTCCAACCTTGCAGTACAATAATAAGTTGGAGTGACTACATTATTTTTCTACTTTTGTGTAGCTGTTCTTAAGCAACAAAGCGCAGCACTTGGTTAAGGTTAGAAAGGGGTCATGGTCTAGTTTAATGTAGAAAAAAGGTGACTTGGGACTAAATGTGATTTTTAAATATATTTAATCTCACACACACAGTATTTCCTTAACCTTTAACTAAAGTGCTTTTGTTGCTTTGACCTCCTTCCCCAAACACTTGGCCATGCTCCACCACAACCTCCTCCTGCAAAAGCTGATTTAGTTATTATACCTGATTTTCACCAAAGGTCTCAAGCATCTCCCACTAAACATGACTTTTTTTTTTAGTTAAAAGTCATGTTAACGTCTGCCATTTGGAAAAATCCGTGGGGTCTTTTTAGGGCAAAAAGCCAAAGGTATGTTTGAGTTATGCATAAGTAAAGGGGCTGTGAGTACAAAGCAATAAAATATACTGGATTTTATAATAGAACCCACTCAATATGCAAATTTTCTCCACGTTTTCAAGGTAATCACTTGTTTGCTTTTTGCTTTCCTGAACATGTTCTATTTTTGCGTTGAATGGAAATGTGTTTTTCTGAATTATTTTTTTGCTGCTCACTTGAGCATACAGTATCCAGGCCGAGGAAATGGACGCATTTTTCTCCCCGGCGCAGACAAACACTAATAAGGATTTAAGGAAATAAAAGTTGTCACATCATAAATTGATTATGTCTCTGTTAAATTTCACTCTAACCCAGTTTCCCTTCCTTCCAGCACTGCATTTGTTGTCAGTTGAGGATTTGCAGGCCTCACGCACATGACAGCATGACAAAATCAGATTTCCAAACACACGAGGCGCAACATGTGCGTTTGACAAATCAATGTTTTATCAGGGAGCTCTTCAGAACTTATGACAGTCTTCTGAACAGCCCAGTGGGAATGAAGAAGCCTCACCAAAGGGTGTCATTAGACTGACGAGAGAAATGAACAGTGAGATTCAAAGCTTCCTTTATGTGTAATTAAGGAAAATTATCCTTCAGCATTTTCTCAGGGCAACAGACTGATGAAAATTTCCAGTCAGTTTTGACTGCAAAGAGGATAGTAAATAGCGCTGCCGCTGAGAGATGTGTCTGAGACCACCTAATGCTTTAAATTGAGCCTTTCCTTTCAGCTGCGGCAACATTACAGTGACATTGAGTCATGTGGCACAAATGGACTCTGTCTTACCCAACGCTTACTGCAAAACTTTTTATGAAGGGCAGTTGTTTACTTTTACAAATGCAACATCTTATAAATTATTTGAAGCTGGAATATGTATATGAAAACAGCTTTCTTGGTTTGGTTAACAAAAAGAAGAAGAAAGAAATGAATAATATATTATTCTGAGACATAAGCCTACTTTAATGAATTTTTAAGCTGTATGTTTTCAACAATGTAGCCAGTAACCATCTGCCCAAATGTGATGCTAAACAAATTCTGTACAGGCAACAGTACACAGTGCGGGATGTGAGAGCAGCTATTTGATATTAAATTCCGACATACTATCTGTTGTCTGACTGCACAGCACAGTCATGTTTACCAGCCAGCTTGTATATTTTCGTGCCAAAGGAAGGAGATCTGAGGTGTAGCGATGAGAGTAAACAGGTGTGCAGCATCTGCCTACCTCTAAGTTGGCGTATTTACATATGTGTCAGGGTACATCTTGCAGAACAAGCACTGCAGAAAATCTTTAGTGTAGGGCTTTAACCCCTTCAGTACCAGACGATTTATTTCTGTCATATGTCTTCCAAAAAAATAAAAAAAATACACAAATTCAGTCTACAACTGGTGCAAAACTAGGAGGACAAAAGAAACAACCTTGGGCTCTATGATTAAGAGACCCTTGGAGAATGTTGAAAGGCAGATGCTATCTGAGTTCCCATTAACCGACCAGAGTGAGATTTGAAAATCCTGTGCTAAACATTGTCACCTACTACTCTACCAAGTTTAATGCGACAGAAATTAAGCACAACATTTCTATATCCACTTAAGTCATACTAGCACTTGTGCTTTGCAACTCTGATAGAAAAGGAAGTCTTACACTATTCAAGTAGCACTAGTGCTCTCCACATTTGACAAATGGCAAAAAGCATCAATAACACACTGGGTGAAAAAGGGTCAAGGTATCGATCATGAACTGCAACATCCTGATTTCAAGATCAGCTGACCACCTTTGCTATATGACGTATCCCCGTTTTGGTTTCACGTTACTGCTACCTTACCAGAAAGGTTCTGGCTCTACAGCCGACTTTGTTTTGAAGCCTTTTCAGCTCCACAACAATGGTGAACCAAGCTTCTAGACGTCATATTCTTTATCTGGTAGCTTTTGCCACTGTATTGCAAATGTATCCTTAGGTCCAACAGGAGTTGTGTGAGCAAAATAGTGTACAGATGACCATGAATTATTTTATGTGAAAACTTTTTCCGTAGTTTTTCAAAAGACTACAATGAACCTTGGACTTTACCCAACGTTTCCGTTCAGAACGTATTTATTCTTGGCAGAAATGTTCCAACACGGTTTTAAACAAACCACTTCTGGGTTGGAAACATTTCTGTATCTCTCTATAATCAAATATCTAATAGATGTAAGGCCAGCTACCGCTGCTGATTTCCTGGATTGAGTCGAGTCAGATTAACGATTCAGTTCAATTCATTATCAATTAATTTAAAGATATTTCACTTTTGAAACAATTCTACTATCTATTCTACTACTCTTCTAAAACTAATGTTGTCATTAGTTCCAGAGATTTGTGGTATTGCCATTACACACAAAAACCTATGTTCACCAACTGCATCTACAGGGTTCCCACTCCTAACCTGAAATTATTTTCCAGGACTTTTCCAGGACATTTTCAGCTGCTACAGAGACAAGTTATCATGTCATACAGTAATACATTCCCCTGTCCCGCTCTTTGTTTGGAATGATACTAGCGACACTGGCACTTTTCAACTTACTGTAGTCCCGAGTTTTGTCTCTAGGCGCAGGGTCTGAAAAGTCGCTAAAGCCAGAAATTCTCTGCTAAAGCTAGCGACAAAATCAAATTTGATTTACTGGTAGTGTCACGTGGGGCACTGCGCTGGCTAGAAGCAGAGAAGCTCTGTGCCGTATGTTGCCCAGAAGACATGCATGCGCTTAACTTTTAACCCATAAGGCAGGGGGAGGATAAATAATTTTCCAGGATAACTTAATAATTTCCAGGACATTTGACCTTTTTTCTCATTTTCCATATGTTTTCCATGACTGGAAAATTGGTCAATCATTTTCCAGGTTTTCCAGGTTTTCCAGGACGCGTGGGAACCCTGATCTAGTATTCCTTGATCCTACAATCAGTATGTTCATTGTCATATGCATAGTAAAAAGAGCAATTTAATGAAATTCTTACTCTGCAAGATGCCGTGACTAATCACAATGAATAAAAAGAAAGACAGAAAAAATCAATAGATTAAAAAAGGTGCAGAAGAAAGGAGTTAAACTAAAAACGTAAAATCTGAGTTCAGGAAAGTGCTCTGCAACTTAGTGCTATAGATCCAGTCAGTAGGAGGGATGGGGGAGAGAGGCAGTGTTGAATAAACTGTTCAGGAGTCTGATGGCCTGAAGGTAGAAACTTGTCCTTGATTTTTATCTTTTTCTATTAGGTCACAAATGCCAACGCTAGACAAAACCAGTGAAACAGGAAGCTAGAAAAGCAGGTTTGTAATGGTAAAGTAATTGAGTATCAACAGAATATGTCTATATCTGTGCACACTACAGCTGAGCGATGCCGCAGTCCTGCATGGACGGACATTGTCTGTTTGTCTGTAGCCTGACACTGTACATCTTATTCCTCTGTGTCACAGAGCTCCATTGTTGCCCCAAAAACCATTAAAAATACACCAGTGAGTCACACTATTGCACTGTGTGACATGATCCTTCACTTTCATTTTGGCTCAGCCACACATGCCCCGTCCTGCTGCCCCGAATGTACACCAAAAGTGTTTTTTTTTTTTCTTTCTGGGAAATTATTAAAAATTGAACCGTATGTTTGTGAGCTTTTTCTAAAAGATTTAGAGAAGCCTGAAATTATTGAGAGACCAGCAGTTACATAGAATTTCTTGACACTAAGAAATGTTAGAGAATAAATGCAGACTCTCTTAGACATTTTCAGAGTCCTCCGCTTACCCACCCTGTCCCCACCTGAACCAAACAACAGATGTAAAATTTTCCATAGTCTGAGCAGACCACTTAATCTTATTGCTAACACAGGACGGATAAAGAGAGAAAATGTGTAAAAAAAGAAGTTCATGCCGATGTGCCCCAGCCCTCACCTTGGCTGTGAAGATGCTCATTACACTTTCTCCATGGAGAGGTTTTTGCAGTTTTCACCATTGGCCTGCACACACTGAATAACAGCAGCCGAAACTACCAGGAGAACCTTTTCATACTTGATGTGCTCTCGCTGGAAATCAAGCTGAAATGCAGCTGTGCATGAATGAAAATACAATTCTTCTGTCACATTGTTGCTTCCTCCATTTTTCTCTTACAAAGGTGTTTTTTCTACAATGCAAATTTTTCCTTTAATGAACACACAGGTTCACCGTTATCGCTGCCACACTTCCCTGATTCCTTTTGTCTTTTTGGTCACAGCTTCAAGGGGCCTGATGCTTCAGCTTAAGTTAAAAGAGAAAGGAACTCCAATTAGGTATTTTTTTTCTCTCCACATAATTCATGTTAAATTAAACAAAATAATTGCTGTATCTTTATCAAAAGAAGGAAACAACATCAGGTAAGTAACTAGACAATGACGGTTTTCACCCACTATACAGGATAATCCCTGACTACTCAGCCATTGTGAGCAGCTCAATGTTGGTATTACCCCGCCCTTACTGCCATTAGTTGTGATTCATAATTTATCAACCTACTGTGTGCAGGGAGCCCGGGGATTCTCAAGCTGAACCAAATTACAGTAACACACTGATGTATTTTGGTTATTGCCAGAAATGGCCCAAACCCAATTTTAATAACGAAGCACACACTCACAGTTGTGCGATACTTATTTGACTATTGGGTTGGGGCCCCAAACATCAAACCAACGCCTACTAGCAACAATTAAAGCTGACATAGCATCACGTCGCCAGCGTTTGGGCCATGAAGTTGCTCTTGAACGCGCAACAAAGACAACAATCAATGGCCAACTACACCATACGTCCTATGCTTGTGGGAGTGGAACCATCTCTCTAATCTAGAAGAAGGTCGTAGACAAAAAGGGAAAGGGATTTCTTCTCATACATTTGTTCACTACGCATAACAGCCATTCAGAATGATCTCTCTCACTGATGGGCCTCATTGCTGATTCAACCCGTGCAATCGACCAAAAAAGCCATGACAACGGAGTGGCAATAAACCAAGGCTACAGACACTCGGCAACGGTCCAACACTGGCCAATGGTAAAAAGGGTGGCTTTGCCTGATCTGAGGCCTGCCTTATTTGAATGCACGTTGTATTATACAGCAAAACAGGCCAACATATCCATTTGAAGACCATTTGGAAGTTGGAAAAGTGAAGCAACCCTATGGTAACCAGTAACGAGACATGAAAGTGATAAAGTAAACACCCTTGAGTATGTAAATATTACTGTGGATGTAAGTGTACTAGACTTCGGACTCAAACTTACTTACGTAGCTAGGGAAGTACCCTTAGTCATTGTCTTCAGAATATGATGATTACAAGCAACCCAGGAATATTGGATGAATTATTTCGTTGCAAAACAGTTATCATCTATCATTTCTTCATCTAGACGAGGTTTATATCAAGGCTGCTGTGTTAGACTGCATTCATCTACGTTAGCTGTACTGAAGCTTTAAAACTGCACTTCTTAATATTGTGCGAGACTTCCAAACCAGAGCAAAAAAGAGCATTTTACATTAATCCAATGACTACAAACAGAAGTCCAAATTAAGGTTTCTCCGTGTCTGTCTAATTTTGCCTAGGGCACCAAACTGGCTAGAGCCGGCTCTGGGTGTGTTTACGGCGTGTTCTGGAGTCCCCGAGTGGCCCAAAAATCAATCAATTCTGCTTTAGTATCTCCTGATTGAACAGAAGCCTTCAGAACTGGTATCAAGACGCACATTTGATGACTACTACCGTGGAAAACAAATATCTCTGGAGAAGAATTTCCTACTCAGATTAATACCGTCTTGCATATCATGGAGTGAGCGTCTAGTGGCCAATAGAGGAACTGCACCTGAGGGCACTTGAACATTTAGTTTTATGGATTTTCAGTCTTCTTTTTTAATTGCCAATTGGAAATATTGTACTCGGTGTGCACTTTCATGTACTCATGGAGGGAAAGCATGTTCGTCTTTTCCACTCACTACAGCATTTCACAGCACTTTCTCCCATTTACTGTATAATAAACATCATCCTCTCCAATTTCGCATCTCGCCTCCTCACAATTGCTCTCCAAGTGTATTTTCCTGTGATGCTTGGAGAGAGAGAGAAAGATAGCAGGCAGAAAAGTCTAAGCCAATCAGTGTTACTAGGTTCCTTGCAGGATGTTCACTACAAGGTAGCCTGTAAAGCTGACAGAGCCAATCATCAACAAAAGACCACGCACACCCTGAGAACCTAACCCCCTTCCCAAGCAGGCACCTCGTCATCTCACATTAGCCCTCCTGCGCGGTGCAAAGACGTGCATGCATCCCACCGACCTGGAGACATCCTGAGTCGAGCTTCATCTAAGGAGTGCTTTTATCAACAGGATCAACCCTCTGCGCCTCTTCAGCCCCCGAGGCAAATACTGTAACTCCTCTGAATTACTTTGTTAGACACTCACGGTGCTTCAGAACAGGTAATGTCACTCCTGAGATCGCCTAACAACCCTTTCGTGTTATCGCTTTATTTTTGCCGTTTGAATAAAATGAATATATAGGTCCAGCATGAGGCTTTTTTTTTTTTTAATCCATAAAAAAAGGTACGCTCAGATTTTTGTTTACATACACCTCTTAAAGTGCTGGGAGACACAAAACTGCGAACTGGAACTTATAGCACATGTCACTATTCAACAGAAGTTCAGATTTATTGAAGGTAATAAAATGTTTTTACTACATCTCGTCATTCATTAGTTTAAATTAACTTCAGTGACTTGTGCTGATTGTAATTGGAAATGCGTCTGTACTATCTTGTAGAGGGTGGTCATTCATACTCATACTAGGCTAACATACATGTCTATGTGAGAGGAAACACAGCAGACACAGGGAAAATATGGAAAAACTACATTGAAAAACCAAAACCTTCATACTGCGGCTATAACCAGTGCTAAAGGTTGCTTCCACCCACTTAGAGCATAACAATGGTTGAAATTCATGTTGTTTTCATGAACATTATAAACAGAAACCCATCTAAAGGCAGTACTTTTAGCAGTAACTTTTTTCTTGCAATCACACATGCAACTCCATCTAAAATGGTAAGAGGTTCCAACTATAGCAAATCTACAATATATTTTAAGAGAGTTGTACTGAATTCCCTTCAGCCCTATTGGTTTATACATTTTTTACTGATTTAATTATTAACAGCGTTACTAACAGCAATAGCAACCCATTAACACCTGCAGCATTAAAGATCCTAAATCCACTGGCTGAATAGGTGCCTAGTTGTGTGGAAGATGGGTGGTGGCAAGCTTGCAATGTGAATAGTCCAATATCACAAGTAAAATTCACCCAAATGTGTCAGTCAAATCCAGTCTGGTCAAATCTTAATTATGTTCAGTAAAGGAGAATGGCTGACCTAAAAAATCACCCACATTTATAAAAGCTTTATGAGATGAATGGAATTAAGGTTATTCTGACATGACATGAACACAGCAACAAAACCGGCTTACTGTGGAATAAGCAGGAAGTGTTAATGGGGCACCTTGACATAGTCAACAGCAACACTTTTCAGAGCCCAGTCTAAAAAAAAAAACCTTTTCAGTCAAATTGAGAGACGCGGTGTGAACCTTTCACAGTCTGTTCAAGAAGAAAATAATAACCAAGTGGTCTCTCTTTGCTTGGGTCCATCTTAGTCGTCTTATTCTATTGAATGAACTCACTGTTTCCTCTTCTTCTTATAGTCATATCCATTAAACTAGTGGAAACATGGGGAATTGGACTTCTTGGGTTTCTTGAAGACGTTTCATCCAAGTAGCTTCTTCCGTTCTAAAAGACTGGTGAGGAGCTGGGGTGTAAGTAGGAACATATGTATTCAGCATATATATTCCCATTCACTTCAAACAGGCAGAAACCTGTTCACCCTGAAAATAAAACGCACAGGCAAAAACAGAGCAATGCACAGTAGCTCACGTTGTTGAGTGCACTCAGGAATGTACAGACTTGTACACTGGGGAAACAAAACAACCCGACAAATGCACGGTTCAGCACAGGAGAGTCCGCTCTCAAGGCCAGGAGTCAGCTGTCTACCTACATCTGAAGGACCAAGGACGTTCCTTTGAGGACAACAACGTCCACGTTTTAACCAGAGAAGACAGATGGTTTGAAAGAGGAGTAAAGGAATCTATGACAGATCTAAAGAAGATTAACCCTCGTTCACACCTTGAAACTGGAGTCTATGGTCATTGATGGGTCTTGTGAGTACTAGTCATTGGGAAAAGATTTCTCTTTTTTTTTTTAATGTTTTCAAATTTTGTGATTTAAAAAAAAAATAATAATTTGTAGGTGATAAATCATTTTGGTAGTATTGAATGACAATCTCCGTGCCAATCAATTACAGTCTGTTCACATCTCTAAGGGAAGGCCAAATCTTAGTTGTAATTATGTTCAGTGAAGAAGAATGACTGGCCTTTTTCTGGAATTTTTGGCAGCTTTTGACACTAGCCTTTAAAACGGACGTTTTGACGTGACGGGGACATGTTTTTGGTTTATGGCAGACCTAAAACAAACAACTACAAAAGATGTGATCGACCCGAATATCGACCTCCCGGGACATCCTTACCCACATGTTCCCATTTATCGCCCAACTCCAACATGTCTTTTAGAACTAAAGACGGTAGAAGAAAACCAACAAGTCCTGTTCCTGTTCCCGCCTGTTGTTGTTGTGGACATCTGATCAGATGCTTTTATTTAGCCACCATGTAAACGGTTAGGTTGGAACTTCCAATCAGAATGATTTCAGTCCAGTTAGAGAAACATTTTGCCTGTAAACTGAGCCATTTGGCACTGACGGGTTTATAGAACAGATAAAAAAAAACACGTTTCTCATTTGTTTGTCAAGTAAAATCGGTCATAATGGTTTATGACGACAGAGTTTTCTTGCTTGTTATAAAGCTAAAGCACAAAACCAAATCTGAATGATAACACCTTTACTTACTGCTGTGCTATTTCATTTCTATTCTTTCTTCCATCTACTGGAAAACTCCCTTTTCTCCATTTATTGTGCCTCAAAAAAAACACGAGAAGACAAGGCTCCAGAAGAAGGCGTTTTATCTATCTCTGTAAGGAGCTAAAACAAATATATATATTTGTTGTTTTCCCTCATTTTCCACTTTCTGGGGAGACGAGAAGTGTGTTAATAAGAAAGACAAGAGACCGGGTAAGACAGTCTGCCTCTGTTTCTTCTTTTGTTTGTTTTAGAGAAACATCGATGTTATGATGTCTCTACAGTACGCCGAAGACAGGTCACAGCTCTCTTTGTGTTTGCACATTAAAAAGCCTCGCGGTTTCCTCTCATTATTATTATTCATTTTTCCCCCCTCTAACAGTGAAAAAGGTCCCCGCAGATGTTCCCTTGGCTTTTATGTCAAAAGCTATCTGACTGATACGAGGAAATGTCAGCCGAATCCAAAAGTAAAAAAAAAAAACAAGCTGATTATTCCTTTCTATGAAAGGTCACCTGTGACACCGTATCTCAAAAAATGTATGATAAATTTGTACAGCATTAGGTGTACTCGGCCATACCGCAACCGCTCACATGCATCTATCTCTGTTCACCTGCAAAAAAAATAAATAAAAAATAGAGCTCAACTAAAACCAGAGTTTTTTTCATTTGTTTGTAAAGTCTATAGGCTTCTGATAAACTCTGTGCAGTTGAACAGCGGCTCATCCCAGGACTTTTGTTATGGATTCACAGTGAGTGTACACAGCTGACACAATCTGATGTCTCCATCAGGTTGATTGTGTGCATGCATGCAGTCATTTTGTTTTCTTCCACAGGTGACCGCTTTGCTCGCTCACACAGGCGATGGAAGATGTAAGAAGATTGCTTTTTATGGATTGCATTCTGAACAGTTGAGAGTGATGTTTTGTTTTGTTTTTTCCCTCTAGCTGGCTGGGATGCGCCGCACAAAAACGCAGTGGGTGATGGAGGAACATCGGTCTGTGCATCGGCGCAGCAACTCTTAAAAAGGTTCTCCTCTAATGGCCACGGCAATTTCAAGTTACATACACGTCTGTCTTTGCAGCAAAACCGAGGCAAGACAATCTACATGTTCTGAAGGTTTACTGTATACTGTAGGTAATATTAATGCAGGGACCAGAGCAGGTGGATGATAACAGTATAGACGCTGGTGGTGTTTCATGAGGCTCCCTGCTGAGGATCACGCAAATTTCCATTGGACCTCTGACAGTGAACGCAGCACAGCATGCCTCTTTCTCTTCTTGCCTAATGATGCAAATTATTAAAATGCCTTCCCTCCACAACCTGTTTCATGTATTTTCTTTCAGAAATAATTGAGGAATCTTTTTATGTTTTCAATTAGCTGCTTTTTTTCCCCCTCCTCTTCGGTTGACATTCGTTCTAATTGCTGAAGATTCAGGCTTTGCCTGGAAATGTTGCGGGGCATCAGAATAACAGGCGCTTTATTTTCCCTGTCAATCTTCTACAATGGAATGGAGAAGTGAGACGGAGTTTACAAATAATTACTAGAAGAAAAACAGTATTTTTAGAGTGCAGCTGCAGATTTTTATTTCATTCTTTTTTTTTTTGTTTTGACGTACTCTAACCTGATGCAAATACATCTCAATTCTGCCAAGAGTCTCCTGAACTAAAACCTATTGTTAGCGTTTCATTACTTAAGGAGAAGTTTGATACCTGGAAACGTAATGTGCTCTGTTTCAAAAAAGAAAATAATAATAATAATATATATAGTTCTTAGTTTCAAGCACTGCAGCCTAAAGGTGGTTATTAAGAGCTAGCAGTTGTGTCCTTCATAGAAAACAGCAGCTGCAGCTTGAATTCATGCCGGCTACAATGGAAGGTGACTCAGGTTTCATTGAAGGGACCATAATTAAATTATTAAAACGGCCATTGACAATGCTCAGACCACCTCAGCTTACTTCACTGGCTACCTGTGTGCACAGAGAGAACAGCCATCACTGGTTCCCAAACACAAAAGTAATAACTGAATACGTTGTTTTACCAAACGTATACCGAAAAAAAGCAGAAACAATTCATCCTTTAACTTACCACTAAATAGTAACTACAACTTTTACCATTTATATTTCAATTTAATTTAAATATTTCATTATATTTAACATGAAATATATAGAACGAAGGAAGAAACCAATTTTAAACTTCAATCTGTTCATCACAGTTAAGAATAATTCAGGTAGGACTGATTAGCGTAGACAGCACAGCGTGTGATATAATGGCTTGTGCTGTATGTAATTAGAAAAGCACCTGTATTATTTATCCGTTTCTTACACCCACTTAAAATGTAACCTACATTGTTTTGTTTTTTAGGTGTATACGCACATAAACTAACGGCTTACAACTCGCAGATGCACTGGAAAGTAGTGTTGCAGTGCTAGCAATTGGCATCTGCTCCAGAGAGTCTTGTTGTAGCCTGGAACCCCTCTGCTGCGGACTGATTATGCTCCAGCAAAGATCTAATAGCACGTTGTGATAGACGTGTTTCATATAACAACAAACATGGAAATGTTAAGCAGCTTTTAAAATATACAGTTTACGAGACGTTTTGCATTCTGTGATTCATTTATTGCATTACCTTTTTCTAAAGGGATGAAATGAAACCCACAGTCCGCCCCCTGATGCAGACTTGTTGGTTAATTAAATGTCCCCATGCTGCCCCGATGCTGATAACAAAATTAACCACTACAGTCGGACAGTTGGCTTGCGTCACTTTAAAATACACTCAGCCAAGACTTAGAATAATAAAGAAAAAGATAATTCTGGTAAAATTGGGTTTAGATCTGTGATAGTGTTTTACAGATTTTCAGAGTGCAGTAAGTTATTTGTTTGGACATTTGTGGGAGGAAGAAACAAGTTCTCACACATTAACTTTAAATTGCTTATTGACACATGCAGGAGTTAGGGAGCAACGTCGTTTCCTTTCATTTGGTGTCACGTTTCTGCCCACATGACAAACACAAGTCCAATACAGGCTCTATTTTTGATCCGCTCATAGGGGAAAAATTAGGCTCTCTTGGCTGCTAAATTCTCCATTATATTCCCCAGCTAGTCTCTAATATTGACGTTTCCTGCTGCTGAGCAGGTAGGATACGGGGAGTTTTGAGACTGTTTCGCTGAAAATAGCTGTTTGTTGCAGCCGAAAGTAATGCTATGATTACAGTGAGGGTGATCTGAACAGTACAGTTGTGTAACAGAAAGCTCAAACTCACCACAGAAAGGTGCATAGAGGAAAGGGATGCTGCAGTTCAGTCTGTATATAGTAATCTGTTGTAGTTGTTTAAATTTAGAAGTGGGAACCAAGAAGCGCAATGTAAACTGTATTTGGGTAATTCATAAGGAGAGGCAAATGACACACATGGAACTCTAACGGGAATAAAAACCCCTGAGCAACACATGCAATATTAAAATCAACCTCCAGAGAAACACATTACATCCGTATGGGGCTGTTTTCCTGTACATCCTGTGCAGTCACAGTTGGTTGGTGAGATTAAACTCCAGACTCCTGCAGTTTCCTCATGGAGGTGAAAACTAGGCTAACCTTCCTGGACATTTCCCTTGGGAGGAAATGGCAGATGTACAGAACCACACATGCCATCCCCGGCACACACACACATATATACAACACACACACACACACACACACACATGCTCATAACCCAAAAGCTCTCCAGGGTTCTGTCTCAAGCCGAGCCAAAAACCCAAGCTGGGTTAATCCCGAAGGAGCTCAACTCTACCACCGGCTCTCCCCTCAAATCCTGTTGGGTCAGAAAATTCAGACAGCAACTGCTGTAACACAGGAGGAGTGGGGGGGTAGCGCGCTTGTTCTGTGCACCATCCTGCACAGCACTGCCGTCCCAGTGGAGACAGCAAGGATGCGCGCCACTCAGACGCAGGGCCGTTTTGCGAGTCTGTGAGGCCCCAGCTGAGCCAGGCCAGCTGTTAATGCGTGCTATACCATCGTTAAAAACATTCATACTGTATATATAAGCTGTTGGCACTCTCCTGGGGTTTAGCAGCACATTAAACAGTTGCGATCCATCAGCCATGATTATGTCACGGATGAGAAGTGGAAGCAAAATCAACAAAAGCATCCTGGAAGTACAACAATCAATTAAGTACTAATCCCATGAAGAGCTGCAGTCTTCTAATCAGGAGCGCGGACGCAAGGTTCGCCTTGAAACATGGCGCGGCGACGTCACTGTGGACGCCAAGAAACACACCAGTGAGCCATAATGTTCCAGAGAAGAGGTCGTTTAACAAGCCGAGACAGGAGAAATTGCAGTAAAAATCATTATCAACCAAGCTGGGGAGCAGCAAGCAACTGATCGAAAGCACTAGAGTGAAAATTAGTGAACACAGTAATAGCCGTCAGTGACATATTGATAAGAAGCCTGCATGTGTAGGAATTGAAGAAGAAATGTCTGATTTGCTCACAACTAATTAGACAGACAGATAGACAGAGACAGATACATACATTATTTATCCTGAGGGAAATTCAGTGTCCAGTAGCTTCATCACATAAAAAAAAAAAAACAGATATGGAATAGTAATAATAAGAAAAAGAAAACTATATATATATCACAGTCCAGTTGGTTTCTCACAGGGAGGCGTTGTATAGTCGTATGGCCTGAGGGACAAACGACCTCCTCAACCTGTCCGTGTTGCAGGACAGAGACAGCAGCCTGTCACCGAACAAGCTTCTCTGCCTGACTATATGGTGTCGTGTAGAGGGTGGTGGACATTGTTCATGATGTCCTTGCCTCTGCCACCGATGTCAGGGACTCCAACTCTGCCTCTACCACAGACCCCAACCGCAAGGTTCCCTTCTTCTTAGCGCTGCCTCCCCAGCACACCACAGCGTAGAAGAGGGCACAGGCAATGAAAGTCTGGTAGAACATGTCCAGCAGCTTCCGGCAGATTTTAAACGATCTTAGTCTCCTAAGAAAATAGAGACGGCTCTGACCTTTTTTGTTTACTGAGTCTATGTTAGCCGACCAGTTTTTTTTTTTTTTGCTTACATGTAAAACCACAAAGAAAGTGCAGCACAGATGCTTAAAATGTATCCGATGAACCTTTCATACATTTTTCCATATATGCACGATGGGGAGTAATTGAAGCCAATATGATTTGCAGTCATGAAATATTTACATCTAATATCCACATACAATCTGTGAATTGATGGAGTGGCCTAATAACACCTCGTTTCCCATCCCCCTGTGCAAAAGCAACCAAAGGTCAACATCTGCTCTCGCCAGTTTGGAAAACACTGGGAGGCAGAGTATAAGTGGGGGTGGGGGGGTGGAGGCGTGTCATTAATTGGCAATCGGAATCTTAATGGCTTCATTCGCCATTCAGTTTGGTAAATGAACAGAAATTAGTCGTGGTGATAATGATGCAGGGATATATAAGCGGGGCGCAACAGGAGCTCAGACGTGACATCTTGCGCGTATACCAACATTAAATCAGCTTAGTGTCACAGTATAAACAAAATCAACACACTCACAGGTACATAAATGTATAAACTAGTATAGAGGTCCAGACTTTGATCAGTATTGAATTTTAAATAAGATTATCTTGTAATGTGCAAGGTTTAAAGGTTTACTCTTAAACCTTTAAAGACGCAGAGAAGCAGTAAACTTTCTAGCCCTTGAGGCTAACGTTAGCTAGCATACTACCGTTAGCGGATACATGTTTTCTTAAGTATCACCATGTCGCCTTTTTGTCACTGTAAATTATTATGTTGTTAAAGCCAGTTGTTCTTCTTCTGGTTTAATTGGCAGTTGGAAAACCAGCTTACAGGTGCATTACTGCCACCTACAGGACTAGAGTGTAGATTTACAGCTTTAACAAGTTGTTGCACCACAGTTTCTATTTCATTTACATCCCTTTCTCTTTCAGATTATGTGACGGGATGCATTTAGTGCTATTGTTTTCAAATCCTTTAGTGTCTGCCATTTTAAGATTAGTGAGAAGAATATCTCTGATGCAACTAGAATTCAAAATCAGGTAGGATTTTATAACTCCTAAAGTCTGAGCCCAGATTAGGTCAATCTTTTAATTGATCATTCTACCACTGGCAGGCATGAACATACCTCCTTGGACCAGTTGTGGAACATATCCTTCATTAATGTGGTGACGTACACATGTGGTTGCTCTGCTAGGGTGAATTTAAAGGTAGTGGTTAATTATAAGCAACTGAAAAAAGAAAATGCTCAGAGGAAAGGTCATGTATGGTTTGTTTGCACACAGACGACCACTCCATTAGCCAGATCAGCACATAATTCAATCTTCAGTCCTCCACAGCTCAGAAAGTTCAATAATGGAGGACTGAGAACAGAAGGCGCACAGGCAGACTGGATCACATAACTGAGTAAAAACAAGAACAGGCAAGAAAGGGCTGCAAGCATTACTTCAGAGATCAGCCAGGATCACCAGATACAGCACCACTCAAAATATAATCTAGCGTGGCCACAGAGAAAGAGGTATACAAATGACTTAAACTTTTCAGATGAATCCAAATTCAGCCTACGGAAAATGTTTATGTGGATTTTGTTAAGGTTTCTAAGAGTTTTTTATTTTCTCTCAAACCGTTTTGCTTTCACTTTCAAAGGAATAGTCAACATTATACAACTATTGTATCTATATGCGTCAGGCGGTCTGGTTAACTTTACATCGCCATTGGAGAGTTACAGAGGATAGAGGAGCTGCACTACACAGCATACAACAGAATTTCTAAGCTCTACGCTATTTCTTTATAATATCTCAAGGACGAATGACACTTCGGTTAACAAAGTTGGAAAACTCACTAGTTCCAGAGCTGGGATTGATTTCATCCAAGATTCTTTGAGACTTTATGACTCTGGCATTAACAGGTTTCATTCTTTGCCTCTATCTTTGGAACCTTGTCTTTTATTCGATTTTGTTCCTCATCTGTGTTCCTCTTCAGTTCCAATGAATACATGTACAGACAACCAGCAAAGTGAAATGACTTGAGAAAATTCTCATAATCATCCGCAGACAAATCCAGCACTGGTTTGTAAGCCAGTCCAACCTTTTCACGCCAACGACATTTTTGCAAGAGAAAGTTGGTCTGGAGTCTCTCCATTGGTAACTGATTATTTAAAGCAAGGACCATTGCCGGGCCAATCGAATCATTTAAGCGGGTTATATGCAGTGATGGACAGAAGAGTAACGGGCGACGTAGTCATACACGTCACCTGAGTGCTGTGGAGTTAAATTTATTTATAACTAAATGGCTCTGATTTGTTGGAAGTCTCTCCAATCGCGTGGACAGGTATTTTTTCTCTGTGTCGCTTGAAACATGCCCCAGAATGAAATGTTGCCCGACTCATATTTTGATAAGAAATTAGTCTGGCTTTGCCCAGCTAAATTAGAGAAGATTGAAATGCTACTCTGTTCATTTAACACATAAAAAAATCCAGATGTGGTGTTACCAGCCAGGTCAGTCCACCACTGCACAGTTCACAGAAAGTCAGCATGTGCGGATGAATACACAGGGTCATCTGGCATCTTGTCCCCAATGAAGAACTTTTTTTTTTAACATTTTTTTTTTTAACCCAAAAAGCATAAAGGTTTGTTTTTCCAGGAAAACACTTTTACTTTCCATCTGCTGAGGTTGGCTGTTATCTGTGTCTGATCCACCATGCAACATTTATTCCAACAAAATTGAAGATACTGGATTTGATTTGCATCCCCATGTGCACAGCATGTATGGATCACTCTGCGTGGCATCTCGCATTTCACACATCTCATCTGTGTGGAGGAGAGAGACGGTCCCTGCAGCGAGGCGCTGGCAGCCGCACCATATAAATAAATACACAAACACACCGGAGCAAAGACACACATTCGCTCCGTCATGCTGAGACACTTGCAGCAGGCTGACAGTGTTTGGCGACCGGCAAAGAAAAAAAAATGTATTTGCGTGTTGACTGACAGATAATTGCATATCTGGTCTGTGGGGATGACAGCTGAATATCAGCTGATTCACTGTAGAAACTTGGGCAGGTATCACTTCATGTCTTCTCTGATGCTCCTCAGACGCGTGAACCTCCAGGACAGTGCAGAACTCTTTCCCAGTAAAATCCTCCTCTGTTTTCTCTGTGTACAAATGAACGTCTCTCGTTGCAAATTATTCATCGTGCCAACGCTGGACAATCTGCTGGAAAATGGGAACTGAGGGAATAGCAACTAACTGTCAAGAAAGAAATTGGTCAAGCCCTTTTTCTCCCTCTCCTCTGCCCGGTTCAAGATGCTGAAACAAAACAAAAAAAAAATGCACATCAATCTTGCATGCGTTGTTGACAGATTTTGGACATCTTTGCAGCGAGATTTGGTTTGTCATTTGAATAGTTTGTGCCGCTGCCGTTTTACGGCTGGGCCTTATCAACAATTTACAGCAGCTGTGTGGTTTCTCTCAGCGGCGTCTCGTTTTGTATTTCAAACTATGACAAACTTTATGTGACAGTTGTGCTTGCAGTATAACACTGATCTAATACAGAAAAAGTGCGAGGCTCCCCAACCTAATTTGCCATATATGCTACCCCGGTGGCTCTGCCGTTTCTCATGCTAAAAAAATAAAAAAAATATATTGATTCATCTTTCATCTGCACAGCCTTGACTCACATTTCACCTCTCAAATTATTTCAAATTTTACAAACCCCAGAGGGTTTATATTATAAATTAGTTAGAGAACTGGCACTGTACAGTCAGAGGAACAGTTTCACTGACCCTTGAACTACCTGCACTGCCCTTCTTTGTTATTCCATTTTTATTGAAATGTGTTTTTATTTCTTTATATTAAAAGTACTTTAAAACTTTCTTGAGCCTTTTTAAACTGAAAAGTCTTATTTTTTACTACATAGATGCTTCTTATAGTAACAACAAGAAGCTGAGTCATGAGTCAGACCGCCAGGACCAGCAGCTACTGCATATGTCCATCACAAGGCAAATGGCTGCTGGCGTGACGGCAGTCCAAAACCACCGGCAGCTAGTCACAAAACAAGGAACTGTCACAAGGAAAGAGATACAGCTGACAATTAGAAAGCTGTCGCCGTCATTCAGCCCCAAATCCTTCACATATGAAACTGACCACTGGCCCAGAAACTGAGCGGTGTTTTCTCTCGTTATTTCCCATTGAAGCTTCACAGAAACTTTAACCACCTGTCAAATTCTAAAGGTTTGGCCATCATCTGCAACACGCAGAGGGCATCTGGCTCGCCCCGACTTCACCCTCCATACGACTTCCTGGAAAACTGTCCAAGCACAGCAGACGAATCAACAATGAAATGGCAGGAGATTGGGACAGCGTGCCGGATGAGGTCATTTGAAAACGCTGTGATCTTTGCACGCCTGCATTAACTCACAGTAGAAGAGAGGATTTGAGTGAACAGCTCTGAACATTTCGTGGTTTGAAACAAGAATGAGGTGAAGACTGCAATAACTCCAGACTGAACTAATGCATCACAGTAAAGCATAGTTAAGAGCTCATTGAAGATTTTCAAGTAAATAAATGTCTTTTAGGTCACTATCTGTCACCAAACGAAGTAACAATGGTGAGGAAGCCTATGAACTACTGATGAAACTGTATGAAAGTCCTTACACATAGGACGTGGCATGAAAACCAGAGACTTTTTTCAGGATAACTGCTTCACACGTTTTTGGATGGCAAAGCATGTGTCAGATATTTGGGCTGATAGTTGTTTTACCACAAAGAGAAATACTTCATTTAAACTGAAGAGGTCTAACTTTCCAATATTTGACCAAAAAGTAAAGATTTGAGAAAATTCAGATGTATATTGCACCAGTTAGTTTGGTGATGTGACAGGCGCCCCAGCTCTACATCAAGAGACTCAACCTCGCAGTGCTTTAGCTTTTAATACTTTATGTACATTTTGCTGATAATACTTTTGGGCTTTTACTTAAGCAGGATTTTATTTCAGCACTTTTGCCTGTTTTACATCGTCGTATTTGTCCTTCTACTTATGGAAGGATCAGACAACAACCAGTGGATTAATGGTTATCTCTGTACGTCGACTTACAACAATCTGTGGCTTATCTCAGTTTCCCTTTGGAATGGAGTCTTGCCTTGGCGCACAACGATAACATCTCCATTTTTAATACCTACAAAGCTCTGATTGGCTTGTTGCTCCTCCAAATGAGGAAGCAGGCATCAGTGAGCAGTGGACACTGGGCCTATCTCAGACACTGAGAGGTAATTGAGATAGGCTCTGTGGTCTGGAACTCGGAGGTCTAGAAATCACTCAACCATTAACCACTTAATCATCAGAAAACTATCGAATGTCTTTGTAGTAGGCGTTCGATAGTTTGATTGGTAACTTGTATTGTTGTGGTTCAGATGAATGGAGAAGTATATGTCACGTAATTTAAGGAGGTTCTCTAACTATGTTGGGTATGGGAGAACAATTGTGACCATTACCCAAAGAAATTCAGATAAATCAGAACTCCATTAACATCTACAAGGCCTGGAGTTGGTTGGAGGCCTGGAGGTGGGCTAGTCTCACACTTCGGAAACATGAAAAATGTGACCTATAAAAGAAAGAGAAAACCTAGGATGGCCATCAACAAAAGTTTTTCACTCAACTAACTGAAGAACTGATGATGGCCTTTACACCAGGGGCTGTACTCAGTAATACCTACATTACAAAAAAGATAGATTATTAAGCTATTTTCTCAAATTTCTTTAATATAATTCACAACTAGGACAGACTAATCATTGTACTGCAACAATCTGTCTTTGTCGTAGTTCCTCCTACAATGTGATGATAGCACACTGAGGCACCAATCAGACCTTACATTAACATCCGTCCCGCGCAACCCGAGTTTTGCCCAGGTCTCTAAAATAACTGTCAGGGCAGAGATACAACAAATAACTTAATGCCTGTGTTCAAATCACAGACATTAAGCACACAATAAATAGCTGTAGATGGAGATCCTTTAGAGACAGCAGCTGTTACAATATTATGCTGCTCCACAAGTGGTGTCAGTCTTTAATTACAAACAGAGAAACTGAGATCAGATCTCAAGTGGTGGCTGGGGACGCATGTGGAGACGCATTTTAATGCTAGGAGTGAACACAGGTACTTGAAGCTGGACACTTGTGTTCACCCAGGACAGATGTTAATGTGAGGTATGAACGGAGCCTGAGGTGAAAACAGCAAGAGCTCTGCTACCTCTGCTTATAACTCTGGTGTTAACGCACCTGCTCCAGAAATTGGCAACTACAACTCAGTCCCAAATGTGATGCAACGTCTCCCATTTTTGAAGTTTGAAATGATCTACACAGTTTTCAAATGGGTGGCAGAAGGAGGACCTACAGATCCAAGAAGTTTTATAAAAGTGCGTTATTAATGAATGCAAACACCAGAAACTTGCAGACAGTGCAGCTTTAAGCAAACGTTGGAAATAACGACTTTGTTGGGGATGATTTTCAGCAGATTAATCCACACGGTAACATGTCAGCAACAGCGTGGCTTAATGATGTGTTTTTAATTGTTATTGGGCAATAATAGATCTCTATGGAACATACTCTAGATCCACACAGAATACTTGTTATAAGTCTAAATTCATTTTTGTTTGTTTGGTCGTTTCTGACGGCAAGCAAAAAATCCTATCCTTGAACAAAAGTCATCTTTGACCTGCAAATCAGTATCAACATCTTTGCATCACAGTAATCAGAAAAGGGCTAGACGTGAAAAACAAACCCAAATGTAACACAAGATTGTTACAGAAAGTATCTACCACTGAATCCAAGACTACAGGATTTTGAGGCAACTCAAATAAACTCTACAGGTCAAAATAAGGAGGTCAGGGTTACCAACAAATGTCAGCAGCACAGTGGGAAAGATGTATGTGAGGAAAATAACATACCCAGCGCTATATTTAATGACTCCCTGATACTGTCTGCAACGTTGACAGCTCACACTTCCATCATCCTCATTTTGCTTTTTCCTTTTCACCTTTTATTTTTCACCTATCTATCTAGGTCTTACTTTTGTTTCATCTGCGTCTCTGTGTCTACCACGCTGCTCTAATTGTTTTCTCATCTCACTCTCCGGGGACGTGTGGGCACGGCCTTATTATCCGGGCTGATCGATGTGATTTATAGGTTTAGGGAGCGAGACATGCAAACTTTCTCATCTCCTGGGGATAAACCGAAGAAATCAATCACGCACACTCGCTTTGTGTGGGCCAATCCAAACCTGAAAACTACTTTTTTCAAAGAACCATCATGGAAGTTCTTCGAATTGCAGCATCTAAGCTGTTCTTCTTTCTGTCACAAATACTCAATTTAATTCCCTATGCATCTGGATTATTATTTTTTTCCTAATATTTCATGTGCACATGCTGAAAATATTCTCTTTAAAGGCTAAAACACCTTTTTTATGTCATAAAATACCATTTGGTGTGTTTCTGTGCAGAATAATTTCTTTATGCATTGCACTGCGTAGTAGTTTGCCACGATGCAGATGGCCTCCTTATTAACATAACCACGCTGGCCCTCATGAGGACAGCAGGATATCTTAAAGCTGTGGAGATAATTCCCATCAACGAGTGATGGTAATTGCCTTCTCTCCTTTTTTCTTCTTCTTCTTCTTCTTCTTCATAGATTTGAGCTTTTTTCATGGAATCAAGAAAGAAAGAAATCCTGTCCGGCACACATTGACTGTAGACTTGCAGCTTGTTTTTTTATTGATCTTAAACATGACTCAGACTGGCTGATAATGGCTTAAGGACAATAAAAGCCTTTTCTCGAAACGTCTCCCTTATCCTTGATAATGTGTCAGACTGTGCACCTGCCAGACAGGTGTGTGACGTCAAATAAATAGTGAGCTGCATTAGTCACAGCTTAACTTGGATCGGTATCGAACTGTTAAACTTTCAGAATCAGCCGCTGGGCACATGCAATGAGAAGACTACATAGATGAATCATCTCCATCCAACTCCATGTACGTCAACAAAAGGTCAGAATGCTACACATATAAACAAAATTGGCACAAATTACTGCATGGGGGATTATCTTTCAGCTGGCAACAAGTTATTTCACCCCAACTGATGCAATGAGTAGCTTCTCATTTCTTAAACAGCCATGTTGAAAGACACATCCCGTGGTCTTGGAAAAGATGTTAGTCTGTTTGAGAAGGGTCAAATCATTGGCATGCATCAAGCAGGAGAAAACATCTAAGGAGACTGTAGGAAAAATTGGGTTAAAAACTGTCCAACGCATTATTAAAAACTGGAAGGATAGTGGGGAACCATCGTCTTTGAGGAAGAAATGTGGTCGGAAAAAAATCCTGATTGATTGTGATCGGCGATCAATCAGGATTAGAATAGAATAAAAGAAAGACAACAGTAAAACTCAGGGCTATGTTTAATAGTGAAAGCAGGGGCATTTCTACACGTACAATGTGACAGGAACTCAAGGGTTTGGGACTGAACAGCTGTGTAGCCTTAAGAAAACCACTAATCAATGAGGCTAACCGGGAAAAAGGGCTTCAATTTGCTAGGGAGCAAAAAGATTGGACTCTGGAGCAATGGAAGAAGGTCATGTGGTCTGGTGAGTCCAGATTTACCCTGTTCCAGAGTGATGGACGCATCACATCATGGTAAGAAGAGAGGCAGATGAAGGGATGCACCCATCATACCTAGTGCCTACTGTACAAGCCTGTGGGGACAGCGCTATGATCTGGGGTCGCTGCAGTTGGTCAGGTCTAGGTTCAGCAACAATGAGGTCAGCTGACTACCTGAATATACTGAATGACCAGGTTATTCCATCGATGGATTCTTCCCTGATGGCACAGGCATATTCCAAGATGACAATGCCAGGATTCATCTGGCTCAAATTGTGAAAGAGTGGTTCAGGGAGCATCATCAAGACATCATTTTCTCAGACGGATTGGCCACCAGAGTCCAGACCTCAACCTCATTGAGAAATGAAAAATTAATGCAACACTGGATGGAAATAAATCTTGTGACGTTGCAGAAGCTTATCGAAACAATGCCCCAAAGCTAAAGGCAGTTCAACGAGTGTGTGACTTTTTTTTTGTTTGACCAATAGTGGTTAACCGACTTATTCACAGGATATGGGATGGATGGCAGAGATGAAAAATAATCACAGTCGTTTGTCTGAAGATTATATGTTTATACTGTATTGTGTACTGACAACAGCTGACCCATGTGTATGCATAGGAGAGCCGACTTCCATTGCCCACAAATTGTTTGCAGCAGAAAGTTGGGTCTGTAGTTGCTCCGCTGAGAACTGATTATCCGAGGGCCAATCGAATCGTTTGGGTGGGCTTTATGCGGTATGGACAGCGTAGTCGTACACGTCATCCGAGTGCCATGGAGTCATTTGTTTACAGCCAAACTGCTCTGATCGGTTGTAGGACTATCCAATTGCATGCAGAAATAGTTTTTAGTTTTAAAACACACACCATAATGACCAAAATGCTTCCACGTTTCCAACGTTGCTGCCCCCAATGATTTCAGCTTCGTTCATCTTTTCAAACTCTTGTTTGAGCAATTGTTTTTTTTGCTCCCTGCATGTTTCTGTCCCTCCTTGAAACTGATGTTTGCCCCACGTGGAGCAAACATGCTCAGAAAGAATGGATTTATTCCAACCAGAGATAAACCAGCAGATCAAGTGTTTTCATAGTTATTAGAATAATATTAAAGAGATTATCAAAGGTTTACACCCCTCCTCAGTCTGACTGAAATTTCTTCAGATCAGATCAGTCTGTTCTGACTGAGGTGGTTTATGAGGCATTTTATTTCTGATTGTGAGTGGAATACTAGTGTTACTAATGTAAACGGAGTCACTGAAGGACAACTTTGTGTCTTGTATGCTGATGTGAATAATGATCAAAAGTCGGAAACTGTTAACTACGGTACCTGCTGAGAATGGCTAGAGAAAGTTATCCAAACACAAAAAGCAGAGCAGCAGCAGAACACTGCTGTCAAAGACTCCATGTCCTTATCAGTGGAGTGTGTAGGTGCACCTATGTGCCAAAACAATATGAAAGACCGCTCACAGATGAACTGAATAACAGGCATTATTTCAGGCGCATGACAAGGTTTGGGATGCATTAATTAAAGACAGGAAGCTGCACTTGCACTTATTCTTTGGTGACTAAACACAACTGAAAGACAACTCTGGGATCAATGAGCTCATCAGAAATACTCCCGAGCATTAGGGGACACGAGCAGGTTTAATTTTTATCCGTTTTCCAGTGACTCAATGAATTTAATTAACTTCAATTAGAGTTGTTTAAGGACAGTTAATTATTGATTAGCCAAGGGAGGAGGTTGGTAAATATTTACTTATTCATCATACATATTTCTCGTTCTGCTTGTGATTATTTGATGAGCAAAATTTCTTCATAATGTGCGCAGAGTTCTAATATAATGTGGAGCAGGCTTCCATGATTGCACATTCATTGACGGTGTTAGACCATAATCCTTTATCCCAGCTTCAGACAGTCTGTGGATAAAATGCAGTAAAGATCAGGGAGCACAAAGTTAATAGACTATCACTCCCCCTAAAAAGAACTGATTGTACTATTTAGGAGGGTCACACACACACAGTGAGCGGGGTCGTGGCAAAAGCGAGAACAAAAAGAAAAACTGGGCTAAAGTGAGTGGAGCGAAAGAGTGTATTTTCAGTCCTGCGGGTTAATTCAGTGCCTTTCAGCTACAATTGCCGTGTCTAAACATTCATGAGCCGTACAGGGATGGAAGAGAGGAGGGAGGGATTGAAGGAGGGAAGGAGGGAGGGAGGCAGAGAAATGAGGGGAATGGATGGAGCAACAGCACAGCGCTGAGACACAAGAGGGAGAGCTGCTGTGTGCGCTTGTCCACACTGCTCCAAGCAGGTAGAGCAAGCACGGGATACAAAGGGAGAGGCGGAAAGTGAGAGAGAGGGAGAGCGTGCAGGAAGGAGGGAGGGAAGAAGTCAGTCTTTTCACCTGAAGATTACTTTGTCTCACACTTCACTCACCCCGAGCGCTGGAAGGAGCGGCGAGGAAGGAGCCCAGTTGATCAGGAGGTGTCAGCTCTTGCTCTCTCCCGGTCTTCTTCTTCTTTTTTTCTTCTTCTTCTTCTTCTTTGGCTGGACTTCACTCTGCAAAAAAAAAACAAAAAAACAAGGTGATCAGACTCAACGGGCGAGACTGAGAGACAAAAGCCAATCCATCAGGGAGAAAAAGTGAGAGAACTGTGTGTAAATGGCCGCGACTGCAAAGGAAAAGAAGTTCTGAGCATTTGACTGAAGAATCTACTTCTGAGAAGCTTTTAAAAAGGTAAGACGTGGATTTATTTCTTTGTATTTTTCTGAACAAATAATGCATCTAATGGTGATCACACGTAGTGGTCAGAATAACCTGCAAAGCAAGGTAAGTCAAAGTCTGATTTTTGTTTTTTTTTAAGATAATGCATGTCCAGTGGGTGTGTTCTTGCAACCATCATTTCGGACTTCGGTGAGAGGCAGCAGTTTGTTGAAAATAAGTGAGACGCATGCGGTGGCAGGAAGTTGAACAGAGAGGTTATAGGAAGAGGATGATAATAATAATAATACAAAATAACAGAGAGAACAGTGGGAGAAACACATGAGGAGAGTTGGACTGAAAAAGACAGATAGAGGAACAGGAGGAGGAGGGATGCAGGACTGGAGTGGCGGGGGGCTTGCTGGCAGACAACTCGGTAACCAAGGCAGCTGACATGAGGGAGAGCCAACAGGGGACAGTGGGATTTCTATTTTTCACCCGCGCCGAGATACGCCGGGGCTCTGCCAAGTCCCCTGCCTCCTCCCCCGCGGATAAAGATTTCATTGTGTGCCGCTGCGACCGAATTCATTAAGCATCTACATGTTCTCTCCCCTGGCCGCGCTACTCTCTCTTACGCTCCTTTCCTCCCTCTCTGGCTAATACTCACTCTGCCCGTCTGCTCCTCCCCTCTCGCTTTCATTACAGTGTCAACTGACCCGGTAATCAGCTCAACTCAATGTTGCATCAACAGTTGTAGTTTTTTTCTCTTAAGCTCTGCAGTGAATAACAATCACACACTGAGCGATTCTCAAATGACGGCTTCGATAAGAAGGGACACTTTTGGCAAGACTGGCCCCCAAAGTTTATCAACCTTGGATTCAGGATGCCACGTGGGGTCGCTCTACACACAGATGGGGTTCACGGGCGATTTAATAGATGGCAGCTTGGCTTGGGAGATTTAAAAGCCAGAGAGGACTGCGGAATCCTGTTGGCCGACACAACTGAACAAACTGAAATGCTGTAAATGCAGGAGATAAATATTTACGCACTATTTCACAGAACTCATTACCTCCAGAAAGACTTTCTGGACTAGTTTAGGTTTTTTTTCGTTCAATATTGTCGATTTTCAGCTTGATTTTGTCTGCTCTCACTGTGTAGGAAAGCCTGGTTGACATAGTGGAGCATGTACCAGCCAGATATACTTAACCTCTGAAGTTAGTGAAGTTGGTGGAGACTAATTTAGAGCAAGTCTGGAAGCCAGCCTGACTTCCCCGTGTTGGTCTGGAGTCTCTCCGTTGGGAACTCATTATGCTCTGGCGAAGATCGGCCAGTCGGTCCATCAAATTGTTTGGGCGGGCTTTATGTTATGATGGACAGAGAAGTAACAGTGATATAGTAATCCACATCTGAGCACCGGAGAGTTGATTTGTTTACAACAAAACGGTATCTAATGCTTGGCTAATTTAGAGCTAAGACGGTTAATCTGACATATTAACCCTAATTTGCTGTGTCAACATAAGCAGTGCTATAATGTCAGTGTTGTGTTTGCATTGCATTTCTGCTGCCCCGTGGTGGTCAACAATGCTGAGCGGTGAAACGTCTTCAAAAAACTCTACAAGTCCAGTTGCCTTTGTTTCAGCGTTTTTTGGATATACCACATACACCTGGATGACTGAGAACCTTCACAAACATGTCACAAATAGACAAATCTAATTTGCATTTTCCAGTAGAAGCAAATAAAAATGCAACTCAGCTAATGTGCTCGAACTAAGACTTGAGTTTATCTATGTTGTCTTATCATGACATAGTAGTTGTGCACGAGGCATGTATTTCTATGACAAAGATGACATTGTTTTGGCTTTCTCAACCACTTAGTTTGGTCCCTCCTAGTTTATCTTCACAAATATTGATAAGACTTGAGTTTTTTTTCCACTTGTTTCCTTGCAACGTTAATTGAAAATCATTTTACTCTTTTCAAGAGGTCACCCTGAATATACTGCATTAGCAAAAAGAATGACTGGGGATGCAACAAGCTGAATCCAGATGGATTTTGTGTTTTTTCACTCCATCCATTGTGCATTAGTCTTTTCATGCCTCCCCCCCCACATTGAAGACCCAGTCATCGCCCCTTTAGGTAAAAGGCTGGTAAAAGGCTCCTTATTGTTTCCAAGATGTGAGACACTACGTTTGTGGTGAAATCAATAGCCCAGTAAATTCTTAATTGAATGACTGCAGGGCTTGGGGCCTGACGGTGCTTTATAGCTACCAGAAGGCGCCTTTGAGAGCACACAAAATAACAAGGACCCTGCTGGTATTGTTGTGGTCTGGGATACGACGTCATGTCAATCAGCCAGGCCTGGCAGGCGACAGCGGCGGTGGGACAGCTTTAGCGCTTGTACACCTGCCATGTTACGCTTGAGTTGAGGTGGGTGTCACATTACCTCCACCCCCCCTCTCCCATTCTGAAATACTTTTCTTTTGGCTCATCTGATAATCATGCAGCGTGTTTTCCCAGTGTCATCTGACACCGGGGAGCCGTGTCATAGTGCTGATTGAAGATGGAAAACCACCTTGAGGGTTTAAAGGTAGAAAAACAACAAGGTGTGTGTTATTTTGAAGAGGAAACACCCGCATGGTGTTATATAGCAGAGTGAATCCTTTTTGTTGGAGGTGTAAGTCATCTGTCTGGGCTGCTGATGGATTGACTGACCTCGGGGCTCTTGCTGCTGCTTCAACAGAGGCAGAAGACTACAATGCATTCTTGTGGTCAATTTGCTGAATGTCACACTTCTTTCACGCTACAGAATTTCACTCGTCTCTTTGTTAACTAGTTTGTTCACAATGGAAAACGTGTTAAGTGTTGCACATCTCTTTACAGCTTTAGTAATTCTCCTCATATTTCCTTTATTCATAGTTTCTGGCACATACGTAAGGTAGGATCAAAAAACTGTAACCGACAATCCAAGTAATGCGAGAGCTGCAATTCCTCAGGTTTTGTGAAAAAAAAAAAAAAAAGCCAGCAGCCTTCTCCGACACCTCTACTGCACATTTCTGAATGCCACATCTTTATTCAACACACACACACAGTTGGTGTTGCAACTGAGCACTTAATTTTCCATTTACTAATCTGAACCAAGGATTACTTTCTTTTCTTTTCAGTCGAGTATCATTTGAATTCGGTTAATAAGAAAGAAATGCTGCCGAGCGAATTCACTTTCAATCCACTGCTCTCACTAAAACATTAAATCACCTGCTGAAATTAGGGCTAAAAAAAAAATGGAAAATCTGATGAAAACATGACCTTTATGTTTGTTAAGTTGATTTATGATTTTTCATTGTTTAATGCATTTTGTAGATACACCAACTTATCCATCTTAAACAAGCAGAAAAATGCAAAATTGAAAATCTGCCCAAAAAATCTCCAACTGTTCAACCTTGTTCTAACTATTCTTTGTTCAAACCGTGGCACGGACTACAAACATTTCCTTTGCCAGAAGCATCTGTTTAGCGCCACAAGTTAAAAAAGAGGTTTAAGGTGCACAAATGGATTGAGGCAACGGCTGCGATTTAAACTGTCAAATCCAACACAGATAATACAACTCCGCAACCTTTAAGAGGAAGTAATAACTCATGCACAGGCATTCAGAGGTTTTAAAAACACCGTAGACTTTCTAATTCCCCTCAGCGTATGTATGCTGCAGTAACATTCGTGTGCGTTGTGCATATGCGAACTCAAGTGACTGTGTGTTAGACGGAACAAATTCCTCAATGCTGGAGTCTGATCACACACCAGAAGATGCAGTTTTTCCATTTCATCAAGCTGCTCCTGTATCTCCCACTCAACTCCGACAGTCAATTATTCTTTCCCCTTCTGGGTTAAAGAAAACAATCGTGGTTTTTTATTTATTTTTTTATTTTACCAGGACTGACTCTCAAGCGATGAATCCATTCAGAAAGAGAGTTGCTTACAGTAATAGAGAGAACACCTCATCGCTAAAAATTAATTTGAATCGATTCTCCCTAGTCCCTCTCCCCCAGCTCTGACAAGGTTTTGAGAAGGAAATTTCAAGGCCACATGTAAAAATCAATTTCTAAATGAAGCTGATCCAAGAGATGGGCTGTCTCTCTCAGCAGTCCTCACTGTGGCCGAGAGAGAAATCTCAGAACATAAACTTTTCTTTAACTGCTGCACAGAAACATACCGTGTTTGTTGGTGGTGATTTGCTATCCGTTTGAGTATTAGTGAGGAATACCTAACCTAGACATGATCGACATACTGCTCACAATAATTATAATTATCACAGCCTGACATAATGTGCCTGGAAAGCAGAAAACAAAAACGCAAAGCAACCAAGCTATCGTCTGCTAATGTCTACAGAAGAAGAATTTTGTTTGGTTAAAAAAGAAGTCTGAAATTTGTTCTAGTCCACAAGACAAGACAGAGCATATCCAATGCTAGCCCTACCCCAATCTCTAATGGTGTGTTTATCTTGTTTGTGATTTTAGCCTTTTTTCATTAGCAGGTTACCAAGTTTGCTTATAGACATGAACATGATCCATCATTTCTAGAAAATTCTTAACAATATTAGATTCAATAGTCTTCCACATGACTAAAATAAAAAGCACATGACTGCTGCTTTCTTTTGCACGAATATATTCGCACCCTTGCAGCCCAGAAGCTAGCTCGCTAATGTACCTTTACTCAAAAGTGGTGGTGTTTAAGTGTTAACCTCAGCCCTAAGTGGTAAGAGCATCAATGACGGGTAGTTTACTGTAGGAAATGTAGAGGCACAATGAAAGGATGAGGCTGTTGGAAATAGTTTATCTCAAGACGAATGAAACATGTTGGGTGTTTTCTGTGCAAAACATGTATTTGCACCTTAGTCTTGGTCATTGAACAACCTGTTCGACATGTGATTAAAATAGAAGAGAGGCTGGAATTCACCCAAAGAGGTTGAATTCCAGCTTTACTATTATCTATCAGCTATTGGCATTTTCAAGCTTATATAGATGCTAAGCGATTGGCAGATGCATTGTATGTCTACCTATAACTACTTGTATAAGCTTTAGAACGTTTTGGGACAGACTGATCTGAGCGAAGACAACAATTAAGTCTTTGCAATTCAAAAATCCTGTAAAACCATTATATTGGCAACTTTTAATGACCCAGATCATGCACCTTACATCAGAGGCCGTCCATGCATTACACTCTTGTGATGGGGTCGGAGCAGGTCTGAGAGCAAACAGGAAGATGTCAAGGGAGGATTTGAGGAGGATATCACCTCCCTGAAATGTCACAAGCATAATTCATGCAACAGCCAATGTGTTCAAACATCCTACCTACTCAGTTATCACACTCTGGATTAGAGCGTCAGGAAAAAACACCTCAAATAAAAGTGTAAACTGTGATCCGCAATTACATCAAAATCAAACATCCTCCGTTTAATTTTTTAGCAATCCATCTCGCAAAAAATAAACAGCTAATGGACCTTCAGTGAAGGCCAAAATGATCATCACATTGCATAAGGAATAGAGTTCGACCTTGGTCCTGGCAGACAGTGATTAGGTTTTATTGGCCCAAAAAAAGGAGCCCAATACTCACCAATGTACTCTGGCTGAATAAAACAGAGCGAGATGGTTGGATGAATTATAGTCTCTGGAGTCAGTGTGCTCCAGTCAACTTTTTCTATCCTATAGCTGTGTACAGGATGAGCTGCCATAAATCTGACCCAGAGATCCATTAGGTTTCTGTACTCTGAGGCTGAGAGCATGATGCTACTCTTTCTTTCACTCTCTTTGGCCTTTTCTTATGCATTTTTCTCCCACACGTGCAGTATGTAGTGTCTTTTTGTCGGTGCCAGTATTACTAATGAAATGCTTGCTTTGTGGCTTGGATGCCTGTTTGGGTTTAGCTCCCTTCGTGGATTTATTGTTCCGAAAACAATGACCTAATTGGAAAGGGATCCAAGGACAGTTGGATCCCGTCCAAAACAGACCCGTGGATAACCAGATCCGATTCAGACAGCAATAGAGCTTGAGTGACCCAAGTCAGAGAAAACATTAGAAACCTGATGCAGACTATTTGAGCTACGCACAAATTTATCTTTGACAATCAATTTGTGAAACTGGAAACTACTGTCTGTCATCTCAGGCGAAGCATTTGTAAATCATCCAAACCTCAGGAAATTTCCCGGACCCTTGGATCTAAGTGGTTCCCAATGCTAAGTTTTGATGATCAGGAAATGATACACCAATGATAAACCTTACATGATAGGAAGTTTTATATCAACAATAGATTTAGACAGTCATGTTGATTGGCTGAGCATGGCTGAACTCTCTGGAGAATACAATTTCACCAAGCATTTTACAAACTCTAGGATTAGTCTGACTCATGAGCACAGGCCTGAGTTTGTATTCAAAATGTTGCCCACTTTATCATCCATCCATCCATTTGCTGCTTATCTGAAGTCAGACAATCCAGAAGTCCCTCTCTCTTGCAACGCATTTCAATTCCTCATGAGGAATCCCAAGGTGCTTCAAGGCCAGATATGAAACCTGCCCCTTTTGACACAATCTTCCTCATCATCACATAAGCATAAATATGTAAACTGATAATGATTGCTATGAGTCAACTGGATGGAGAAAAAAAAAAAGCGCGTTCAAATGGTGCCAAATTCAGGAGCTGTCAGTGAAAATGAAAAAGCAATACTTGTGGTTGGAGGTAAGGAAACCATATTTCCTCAAATAACGGGTGAGTATCTGGTCATTAACAGACTGGACATGTGAGTTTCTGACTGTCGCCCACAGACTCCCCACCAGTTTTTCGTAACTAAAGAAGCTACTTGTCCAATTGGTCTTGTTTCAGCTTGTTTTTTGAATATACTATGATCCGCATAACTGAGGACCTTCAGAGACATGTTGAGGCTGTTTAAAAATTCTCATTATGGTGAAACTGACACCAAACCTATCCAGTTCATATTTGGCCCATGGCTGAACTCCATATCACATAGATAAAAGAGTGATTTATGTATTTTATGAGATCATCTTTACAGTAACTGAAGATGGTTTCTGCTCCTTTTCACGCCCTGGCTTGATGCGAAACCTGCCACTAGAGCCATGCCCATGTTTGTGTGTATATTTCTTTTTGTCGGTAACCTGTGAGTACATGTGTGCATGAGGGCGTTCAGGTTTTTGCATCAGTGCAGATTGCTTGTGAAATATGACCTCTGGAAAAGTTTCCTGTCCACAGTCTCCTCTTTGAACTCCAATCCATTATCTTCAGGTATCAAATTCATCCCAACAGGTGTAGTGTGGTAAATGATATGGGCTCGTGGCAGCCTGCCACAGATGCAGGGATGAAAGAGGAGATCCGGTGCCGTGCGCTTGCCTGCTCTGCTTATACACACAAACACTCATATGCAAGCATACCATACACTTTTCACAGGGGCCCTATAATGCACTTATTATCACCTCATCATCTGCAGCTGCAAGGAAAGGGAGAGCCAGTCATCTGATGGAAGTCAAGTGAGTTTTCTTTTTTTTGAAGGAGATATGACTCAAGTTTTGGAGTTGTATTGCATTGGAAGATATAGTTTTCTCTCTGATTGACTGGATAGCTTTCCTCAAACATTGTTTTCCTTTCATATACTGAAGCACTCGATCAATACAGCAAGAGCTACAAAGAAAACAGAGACGGAAAACTAAGGTCTCACATCAGTTTCTTTCCTGCTGTTTTCTGAGACTTGTCAGAGGTGAAACAACAAATCACTGACTACAGTTTTTTTCCCATAAAGAACAAGAAATGAAATTCTTTGGGTTCATCCACTCTTGACATACTACCGTGTTATAAATAGGGACCGGGTTTTTCTGTCCCCGATTGAGTATCGGCCGATCCGAGTCCAGATCCGATCATAAATTTAAAAAAATTCCTCCCCTGGAGATTCATAAAGACTTTTTCTTTCATATCTTACTTGTATTTTCCTAGATCACGTGTGCACCGTGCAGCTGTATTAAGACCAATAAATAGGACTGTCAATGTAAATGTAGTGTGGAGAGGGCAGCTTGTACTTTGGCTCCAGAAAACCGTGTCCTCTACAACTGAAATGGGCTGGTCATCAAACGCCATAAACTCTCTAATAACCTTCTCAGTAATATATTTCACTCTGATGCCGTCTCCAGAAAATGTTTCTCTTCTTTTAACACAGTGTTCAGTATTTGCTGTTATGGCTTCAGTGCAGCCTTTGCCAGGGTGTACTCCATGAATTGTGTTTTGTGATGTTTCTTTTTTTTGTAGGATAAATCAAGTTGGTTGTATTGAATGATGATCTCCTACTACCACCTCGCCAAACATCCACACTGCACAATTTACAAATTGCTCTCTGATTAACTTGAAAGATCTTCCAAACAGTAGACATATTTAGTCACATGATTTTGGTTCCTTTTCGTCTTCTGAAATAGATGAAGAGACGACGTTGTGACGATACGGGATGGTTTTAGTTTATGGCAGACCTAAAACGAATAACTACATAAACATCTGTTCACTGAAGCCTGATCTTTCATTTTAAAAACGCCTGGATCAGCCCCAATACTGATCGGGACATCGCTAATCATAACATTGATCTATATGCCACCTTCAGACATGGAATCTGAACCACTGATGACTTTATCTCTTTGGGTTTGTAACACAATATGATCATTTAATATGAAATCAAAATGAGGTGTATTTATCAGATAAAAAGCCTGATATCTCCATCAGAAGTTGGTGGAGATGAAAAATAGAGCCAAAACGCAGAGTGAACCTTGTAGAAGAGGCAGATGTCCTCCTTGTTCTTAATTCATGTCTGGCTCTTCAGATATTTCAAAGGTAGGACTAAAGAATTGAAGTGACTGGAACACGGATCCCGGGGCCCACTCTGTTGTTGTAGAAGACAGGTACTTACTCAAACATATGGCCAAAAGATCTTAACACACAAGGGGAATCAAACCATTGTCCCCGTCCTCAACTGACATTGCAGCATTTCCCATCAGAGAGATTGTATATTTTAGCATTTCATTGTTGAGCACAAACTGTTTTGTAGATGGCACCATGACAAAATAAATACATCTCAGACATTTCATACTCAAAGAAAGTACAGTACAAGACATATTTGTCTATTCTCATTACATACTAAAATTAATCACTTCATCTCACAACTGAAAACTTTGGTATTTCACTAAATTACATCACCTAAGATGACAAAATGTCAGCGTTGTGTTTACAGCTTGTTCCACTGCTGTAACAGACCAGCAGGAAGATTTGGCTGATGTACACCAACATATTATGATTCAGTCCAGTATTTACCCACACATCTAGACGGTGAATGCTTACTGGTAAGAAATTTCTGCTTCAAGTTCGATTTAAAGGCTAAAACAGTGTTAAAGTTATAAATATTGATAACATCAAAAAGCAATAAGGAATATAAGGAGGAACATAACCTGTACGAAGCTTGCACACAAGTACAGTAGGTCCCAGTAAGGTTTTACATGGCGTTTATCAAACTTATGGAATCTACGGATAAGAACAAGTCTGAAAAGGTTGTTGATCTACATGCAGTGCAAGTAACTGATGGTGTATATGTGATGGGTTAGAGAGAAGATAAACATCTATCTTTAGAACTTACTGCATGCAATATTTCCTAAAGTTTTTAATTTATTTTCTTTTTGGGTAAAAATCTGCAATGATGTGTGGGAGTGGTGGGGTTTGGCATCCACCATTCCCCTCCTCTACACGTCAACACAGATGAGCTGTTTGATCTCACTCTACCCCGGTTCAAAAGAGATCTAACCCTCAACCGCATTCACAACTCTACCCCCCTCAAAAAAAAAAACACCACACACTTCAACAGCCACCCCCCTCCATCCCTCCCGGTATCATTATTCTTCCCTTTGAAATCACATTACCTGTGTCCTCATTGTGAGCGGAGGAGTGTATAGTGGTAGATGAGACAGAATGGAAAATGTAGAGGAGGAGTGAAGTGAGGAAATAACCACGGCAAGAGTTCGTTATCGCCCGTCTTACAGGAATTCCCAGTCAGGTGGGAGGATCGGCTTCTCTTCCTATGTTCAGGGTCTCGCACGTCTCCCGAGGAGATTTATGTGTCTCATCTGGTAGCCATGAAATCAAACTTGAAGCAGAATCTCTAACATTTACCAGTAAGCATTTACTGTCTAGACGTCTGAGTTACAACTGGACAACTGGAAGTAAGGTTACATACATTAAATTTAATGTCTCTATTTATGGTAAGCTGATCTTTATTTCATTTCATAAAGTATTCAATGAGTTTTTGATCACTTAGAGACAATAAAACATTCTATAACCACCCTATGAATTTAATACAGCATAACATGTTGGCGTATAGTTGTCAATTTTCTCTCCAGCAGACAATCAGTCAGTCATTTTAATTTAGCATTCACTTCTGGCCTTTTGACAAAGGTTGATGTAATGTAAAGCAGTTATTAGTGGTTGTTTATTTCTGTTAGTGCAGTGGAACAAACTATAAATATGACATTGACATTGTTTGCCAATGGTTTCCTCCTTATACTGATCAGTACTTCATAGCCGTTTTAGCTGGTTTTACTTTTAAAAGCTATGAGGTCAATAGAGGTAAGATGCCAACAGTTAAACTAGCACAGTCAGAATAGAAGGAGCTGTGTTTGTGTCCACTTTAACACTATTTTCATTTTCCTCTCTTCACCTACTGGTAGGTATAATTGGATAGAAGTATCTAGTGAGATGAGAAAAAATAAATAAAACTATTGTACCTTGTTATAGTATAAAAAGTCTGAGCTGTATTTCTTTTGACATGGTGCCATCGACAGAAAAGAAACAAATCAGTGCTTACTGGGTTACATTTACAACTTTTACGCCCTCCTCAAAACAACAAACCGCTTAAATATACAGTATCTCTGATGGGTAATTGTACAATGTCAGTCGAGGACAGAAGCGTCCGTTCTTAACTTCAGCAGCGAGCTCTTGTGGCCATATGTTTGAGTAAGTGCCTGTCTTGTACAACAACCTACCCGGCCTCGTCAAGTGGGCCCTGGGACCCGTGTTTGCAGTCACTTCAATTCTTAAGTCCTACCTTTTAAATATTTGAAGAGTCAGACATGAATTAAGAACAAGGAGAGGAGAGGCGGCACAGTGCACATGCAAGAATGGGAATGCATTTATAATGAATGCAACTCAGTTCCCAGTCTTGATTTATTTCAAGGTGAACGAGCGTGGAGAGCGTGATCTGAGTTAGCCTGTTTTATACAACTAACAGGTGAGTTAGAAATGCAAGGACTGATGATTATTAAGAGACAAAATTAAGCATTTTCTTTGAGTGAAAAGTTGTAGTTAATTCCAGATGCACCCGTCTGGTATTTTTCTCTTCCTGCCTTCTGTATGTCATCTTCAGTTTGACATTGCTGACATTTCCCCCAATGCGTTTTTGAAAAGTGCCAGACAACACGCTGTATGCAGCTGTGGGGTACATGTGAGCCTCAGTCAAGAAAAATAAGGAGTCGTGTAGAGCGTCCATGTCCTGTAGTGGTATGGTCTACTGAACCCACCATTGTCCAAGAAATTGGGTGTCTGTCTTTCATCACGGTTATCTCGAGTACATAAAAAAAAAAAAAAGAAAAGAAATACACAAGCACACAATAATAGATACATGTTCAGCAGAGAGACTTAAATGTTTTACTCTGTGCTTCCTCTGTACATGACAACATATTATTTAAAAGACTAGATATACTAAGGGCAAAGTCTGCTGAAAGACAACTGGAGATGTGGTTTAAGATTCTGAACCACTCGTAAGCAAAACACCAAATCACTTTGTTCATTTTCTGACTGACCAGAAATTGCAAAAAAAAAAATAAAATAAAATAATTTCTCCTTATTTCTGTTTGTTTTGTGTTGGGATTTGGAAGAGTGCATAATCATGCGAGCCGCTGTTAGAAAAAAAAGGCAGTTCAAACCTTCAGAGTAATGTTTTATTGGCTTGGTGGACACTCTAATCTGTCATTTCAACACCGACAGCTTTACACTTTTGGCGTCACTAGAAGGATTTTATGTTTATTAGAGCAACTGAAGTAAATTACTTCTCTTGAGGAAAACGCCACGGGGCAGTTTATTCCCTTCTCCGACAATTACGCAGCTCCATGTGCAAAGCTTTTTTTAGTTTTGGTGTGAAATTATAGTCAACTTTACATGATGATTGGTATTCACACACAAAGAGGAAGAGAGAGAGCGAGGTTATCCTTGTAAAGTAGGAACGAGAGTGGGGGGAAAAAAAGTCAGAATGTTGAGAGTGCGAGTAAGAAATTGACAGTGAGACATACACATGTAAACAAATCTGGCGGAGAAAAAGGCGAGGTGGAAGCCTGCAGAGTGTGGATTTGTCTCCTCAGCTCCTGGCTAAGTCTGTCGTCTGTTCAATGGCTGAATCAACATCTGGTGAAACTCGCAAAAAACACAGCTCTCCAAACCACCGACAGAGAGGCAGAGACAGACAAAGAGAAGCTTACACACTCAGCTGGGTGTCACAGTTGAAATGCACCTATGGAGAACAACACATACGCCAGTGATCAAACATTTTCACCACAGAGTCTATTCTGGCGGAGGGAAGGTATTATAAACAGACGTCTTGCTGTAATCACATTTATTGTTCCATGCAATGGTAATGGAGTATTGCTGGATATAAAAGCTCTAATTTTAGTCATTACATCACATTTACTGATCCTATCAGCAGGTCATGACTCATATTACACATACACTGCTGTAAATGATTGTGAAATATCATACCTTTTTAAGCCTTAATCACTTAGGTTTGCCACAAAGAGAGCACAGAGGTAGAGGATGCATGCAAGAAAGGCGAGAGGATTATAGGCAGAAAAACCAATTTAGTTTTGCTTATTGGCTGGTAGGGTCATGGGTGTGGTGAGCTTGGTTTCTTCTTTATCTGACTAACTGGGCTTGTTTGTCGGAGTGAGCTGAAACATGAGAAATTTGTGCAGATGTATTAGACTCATACTGCCATACTGGTAAATGTTAGCTTGGTGTAGGGAAGAGTTTAGCTGAGCTGAGTCTTAGCTGGCTTGCAAAAGTAATGCCAAAAGGTACACCTACAATTCAGGAGTCAACTTGATTTATTTACCATTAAATGATCCGTAAACATTACTGCTGAGGTTGGCATTTCAGGAGAGCTGTCACCACGGCTAATGCTAAGCTAGATGCTATCGGATCTGCAGAAAAATCTATTCAAACAAAAAAAAAGCCGCTTTCCATTATGGAATGCCACGATACTAGAAATATGCTACCACTAGATTCAACAGCTCTACCAAAATAGAGCTATATTTGACCAAACAAGCTAGGGCTAGCCTTTGTGAGCGTTGTATGTCGAGCATTTCTAGAGTGCCTGCACTTGCCACTGACATTTCATGTTATTGTGCAGTGCATATGGCGTCTTAGCTTCTCAAAGTTCATTCAAGAGGTGGGTGACAACCTGGACAGGTCTCCGGGCTACCACAGGGCTAACAAAGAAAGAAAATTGGTTGGTTAGTCCCAAATGGTAGGTTGCTTCTCAAAGTACCATGGAAAAACCCCATGCGAGTTCTACAAAGAGTTCTACACACAGGAAGAGACTAGAAATGACTTGCGGCTACAAGAGACCATGGAAATGTACTGAAATTCAGTAAGTTGTACTGATAGATTCACAAATTAATCTCTCTGAACGCAAGACCCTGCACCACAAACATTTACACCACTCACTGCATCCGCAAAACCAACAGCACACAATAGTCCCAAGACCCTGCACCATAAACCTCCACAAAGCCAACAACACACAAGGGTCCCAAGGCGTGAACCCAGACACACCAGCAATATTTATACGTTCTGCTTTTTTCACTTGGCAACATAAGCAGTGGGAAATACACAAGAGGGTTACCTAGGCAACCAGAGCCTAGCCCATCTGCTAGCGACCAACTCTGAGCCTCAAAGCGATGGGAGAATTCCTTTTTTTTGACAGATGGGCTTAATGGTTCTCTTGACCCCTTGCTTCCACATTTGTTAAATACAAGATATGTGTTAAATATAACATGCTGCTTTTGCTGTGTTTTTGTAGTCTTAACCTTGCTGTTCTGAACCAATTTTGGTACATCCACATAATGCTCTACTTTTTGAAGATCTACTTATGAAAGAAAACTATGGTTTTAGCTCTACTTATGAAAGAAAACTATGGTTTTAGCTCTACTTATGAAAGAAAACTATGGTTTTGCAATGGATTTACCCACACATTTTAATTCAGCGATATGAATTTATCTCTGACAGTACACCGACTGTTGGTAGTGAGGGGCTTCATGTTATCACATGTTCATGCAAAATGGCTTATATCAAGTGTGTTCAAAAGCAACAAGAGCCAGATGTCATCAAAATCTTGAAGTACCTGATGATCCACTCTCCTATCGAGACTGAACCGCCAGTGATACCACTCTGAAAGCAGATGTGCTCAATTATGTATGCAAAATTTCAGTTGCCTTTTATTTATTGAAATCTTTTGACCTATAGAATATGAGTATAGCTCTTAAATGAGGTTAGGTACTAGTCATTAGCATTTTTAGGACTTAACAGAAGACCTTGAGCTGTCAAAGTTGCCTTGCTAAAATGCTATCTGCAGAAGTGAAGCCTTAATGAGCTGAAAATTTACAACATAACGAAGTTCCTCCAACAAAAAGTGGGTGCAAAACCACATGTCCAAAAAGATTTTCCCAAGGGTTAACAAAAACAATTCACAAATGACCACTTTGAATGAGTGTGCAGACAGCGTTTCAGTCAGCCATCACAGGCCATCCTCAATACATCAATCTGTCGTTCTATTTCTGGGCAGTAGGAGAGAGACGTCCTATATCAGCGCCTGCTCAGGCTGGCTTTATGGGAGACCTCCTCCTCTCGCAGTTCAAGTCAATTGTCAACATGATTTATGGAGATGTGAGCTATCTCTAGACTGGCTCCTCAATCTTCCCCTGACGAATTGGTACCATCGGCCCATGTAACCGTCGTTTGTTTTCTCCGCTGGTCAATTTTCATCCAAGATGACAAATTAAATCTGCCATGTTTTTGAGGAAGCTATTTTTTCCTCTCCCTTTTCCATGTATGACCCGCTCAACAATTACCAGAGATTTGAGATTGACACACCAGCGAATGAACTTCCCAGAGCAGTTTGAGAGTCTAATATGAGTAATATCCAGGCTTTTAATGGAGGTATGGTGTCATAACGTTTAATGGGTGGGAACGTGGTTTGGATGACATGCATCTCTCAAAGACACGCACCACTTATTGTCCCAATCATCTCGCAGAGCTTACCAACACCAATACACTACTTGATTAATGTGACTGGCTTTTATGAGCGGGATAAAAGGCTCTGCATATTACTGAGGCAATTATAATACCCCGGGAAACTCTTCTAAAAACAATGGAAAGCTCATGCAATCAACGTAAGTGGCGGCAACTTTTTAAAGTTTAGCTATTTAAGTTTATAATTGACTCGTCTCCGCCTCCACTAAAAAGGAAATGAGAGTCCAGTGAGCGATCAGCCGTATCACTTTGTTGACCTGCTTTGACCTGACCTGTCTGCAGATTAAGGGAAATTAACTGCCAGTGGCAAGGTGGAGGAAAGGTTTAGAGAAAACTAAAAAGGCAACAGATTTCACCCTTGCATTGGCCAGTGTGTCTTTCCACAGCCTATGAAAGTGACCTGATATCATCAAAGTTTAAAAGGTCATACTTTTGAGGGGTTTTAATGCAGAACCACATCAACAACAAGTAGTCGGATCACTATTCAGCACAAAGTGAGTATTAGGCTGTGGTAGCTTAATGCTAACATGCTGATGTTTACCACAAATAACACTCAGTATTTTAGATTAGCATGGTATCATGCTGCCATTTACTAATTAACAGTAAATCCAGCAGTAGAGCCAAGGCTGATGTGAAGCTCATTAGTTAATTAGTTTTGGACAAAGTGAAATACTGTCAAGATGATGTGGGTAAATGATAAGTTAAGCGGTCACAGTTGATCCGAAGAGAATAACAAATGGTGCAGCATTTCATCCAACAGTTTCTTAGATGTTTAATGGCTTTAATGGTGCAAGAGGAAAAGACAGCATTAGGATTGGAGATGTGGATATTTTTATTATATCTGACCAGTTAAAACCTTTATCTGCCAGTGGCACCAAGCATCAAGGTGCATCATGAGGGAACTGTGGATATCTGTACCAAATTTAATGAAAATCAATCATTCTGAACCAACTCCTAGGGTTATAATGTTAAGAAATTATATTAAACAAAAATGTACAAGTTGCTGCAAGAAGCAAATGTTAGAACCAAGAATCAAAACCTTGCACGATTCTTGTGACACCAACAACAAAATGATTAAGACGACTAGGAATGAAAAGTAACTCTTCACTCTTCATGACTCTGAAGTTAATGTGAGTTTTATTTGCGGTGTTTGATCCACCGCAAACACTGTCAGCTCAAACCAAATAACAGTTGTCAAAACTCATGATATTTGCTCATGTTACTGCTGACTCTTTCTACTTTCACAGAAGGCAAAACAATTAAAGAAAGGGAAAAAAAATGCACAAGCGTCCGTGCTCTGTCCTGCTCTGGAGCATCACCAGCTGAGAGAGATGGATGGGGCGTTGGCGGTTTCTGATTTAGTCTGCACAATGTGGTGGAGTGATTTTCTCTGTGGAGCACGTCTCACTTCTTTCCACCCTGCGAGGGCAAAACCTACCCTCCAACAAACGCCAGCCTTGACTCCCCCACCATACCCCCAACCGCTGCTCCCACCACCCCCCAGCTCTCCTCACTGCTCAGAAGATTGCCTCCCTTTTCCTGGTGTGATTGGGGTGATAACCACTAATGGATTCGGAGCCCTGAGCGCATTTAGGAGGAGAAACGTTGGTGAATCTTGCTTTAAGTCAGTAATAAGCAGCAAATACTGCTAAACACATTAATCTAGTGCTATATGGTCTGTATCAGAAAAGCCAGATTTAAAAAAAGCTCCCACATTAGCATCACTTTTATCCAATTATATTCAATATATTTGTCTACCATAATAATATATGTATTAGAAATGTTTATGCAGGCACAAACAAACGTGTACAAACATCAGCAGCATGATTTGTGTACTGACGGGTCGAGGAACCTTCATTGTCACGTTGAATAAAAAGCTGCACTTTAAAGATGGGATGTGTCATGGGGGCCATGTGAGGAGCTCATTTGCCTGGAGGCAACACGGACGAACGGACTGGAACAGAAGGAAGGGAGTAGGAAGTAAACAGAACCTGTGGCGGCGACAATCCTTGACATTTTACTACCAGCACTTGTAACTGCTGCTGAATACGTCATCTGAGCAGCAGAGGAATGATAAATATCCTGACAGGTGAGGAGGAAGAACTTTAGCCAGACCTCCAGATGAAGGAGTTATTGGGTTTGGGGTGAGAAGGGGGGGGGGGTCCATTTGACTCTGTTCCACACAGAGCCATATCAGATGATAGCTTTGGCTTCTGGGGTGTGGGTCCACAACAGTTCTCGATTAAAATAAGACTCTTCTTCAAGCGGCTTTAGATGATGTTATGCTTCATTAGGTTAATTATGTAAAAGAAATCCAAGAATTTAACAGCTTTCAAATAATTTCTTACAATGTAGGCAAAATCTTAATCAACTCAAAAATCCTCCAAATAGTAGTGTACTAAGTGTCATGCAACAATCTTTCCATGTCTGTTCCTTCCCTTCACACTGACCTCTGTTAAGGGTGATCGGATAATCTCGCCCATTCGCTTGAATCTGACCACCAAGCTGTTTGTGCAGTTCCCGTTTATTTGCACCGAACCAATCTGCCTCCTGGATCTCACCATGAACTTCTTATTATTGTCTCGTTCCTCATTTTTTCCTTTCACTCGGGTTTGTTTACGCTGCCGATTGAGTGGCATGGCCTCAACATTTTTTGGGTGTGATGAGGAGCAGCGGTGCTCAAGAAATCACCAATACTTTGGTGCATTAAAGAAGAAAATTGGAGCTCCGCAGTGTTTGAGATGTTTCTCTATTTTGTTTCAGCATTTGCTCATTTTCTGCCCACCACCTAACCTTGTTCAGTTTGAATATGGATATATTTTATGAGTTTATTCACTGCACTTTTCTCCTCATTACACCTATTCAACTTCACTTTGCAGTTTGTGTGAGTGTACTTCTCTGGTGCTACACCAGAATTGCTTTACAGTATTTATCTCGTCAGGTAAAATTAAATTTCTTGATTTTAAATGACCACACTGTCATTTTTTTTGGTATCCATAGGATATCAAGTACGGTGCATCAATATTGGTCCATTTCCTAACTCACAAGTTTACTAATGGATAGAACGTAGAGTGCCCTAAGGGCTGTGAGACACCAACCAATGGTTTGCCAGTGTTTGACCATTGGTGAACGTCTGATCCTCATTTCGGCTATGTCTCTTGCATCTTTGGCAATAACTGGACCCCTGTCTGTGGCTATTGAGCCAATTAAAGATGAAATGATGTGGCAAAAGTAAAGTTCAAAGGGCACACGTGCAAGGCCCTTCTCAGTTTTCAATCTTCTACTCATCCAAACATGATCAACTAAAATAAACAAACTGTCAACCAACTAATCTGCATGAGTCAGTAGAGGCCAGCACTGTACAACGGTTTATATCTCTTCTTAGCTGCTTTGCCTCCAAGCTACATGTTGCTCACAGCTGGCCTTCGTTTCCCATACTTCTTTGATGTCGGTTCGTTGTGTCCTGGCCTTAATATGAGGAAGTATTAAGGAAGAAAAGCAAGGGTGTAGAAGATGTCTTTTCATTAACCTTTCCTGCAATCTATCACAAACCTGTGACACTGTTTTACAGGACCTACCGTAAATCCACATAATGCACCATACACACTGATCCTTTCAAAACCACCACGTTTTCCAGCCACCAGTACTGATGATTTAATTCAATACCAATTCAAATAGCCATATTATAGTTACAGACACTAACAAATGTGACTTTGGACATGAAATATAAGGCAGGGTCCAACATCAACACTGACACATCTTTCACAAAACCACCCATTTCTTTTAAGTAATGGTAAGTTCATAAAATATGTAAAAAGCCATGTGATATTTACATATTTGTGTATTTTTCTGTTCATTTCTCCAACAATAAAGTATTTTAAATTACAGTTCTCTGTTAATGACCAAATAAACGTTGACATAAATATCTTCTCTATAACTAAAGCAGATGCAGCAACATTAGAATAATAATGTGCGATATTATAGACAGCACTTTTATTTATGTTGGCTTAAAATGAAAAACGTGGGGACATCTGTTGCAGCGCAAAGCACCCACCTTCATCGCTGAACAATTGACAATCCAAGTAAGCCGGCGGGGGAGTCACAAATCTCAGCACCTGGTTAAGTACCCGCTGGTTCATTTGAGGGTCATTTTGCGAAATCAGACAGCATCACTTTAAAATAAGGGAAGTGATCCGTCAGGGCGCCGAGACCATTTTAAAATGCAGCTACAGTTGTTTTCTACAGACAAGTGACATTATCGGTCTATGGCAACAAGATTGCATCATTTGATTCTCCTCAAAACATAGAGCGGTGATATTATCTCATTCCGGAGTTGTCAGAAAAAGTTTAAAGACAGTGCTGTGAGAGATTGCAGGAAAGACTGAACCGTTGGTTGAGATTGGTGTTTCTTTCGCTGGTCTTCACCCGTTATCCTATTCCTATGCCCTCTTTGCACCTCTCTCTATTCCGTCCGTCTAACACACTGCCTCAGAGGGCTTTCATGCTCCAGTAGGTGTACATGCACCTCGATAGAGCTTCTTAAATGGGCAGATAGGTCAGACTCTAACGGGAGCAGGCGTATAGTTGACACAGGATTTAGGGCTGGACACACGACCAGTGTGGCCAATTATTTCTATCCTCGGCTCCATGCCCGCTCCTTTTCCTTTTCCTCTTTCGCATGTACAAACACTCTGATGAGTCCTGCACCCAAGTAAAAGCACACTTGTCTTGTTAAAGGCTTTCGAAAGCGTGTTGGAAGAAGCAGGAAATGTGTGTTAGCAAGCTGGAAAGGTGTGGGTGGACAGGTTTTTTTTCATGTCTTCGTATCAGTTTTAACCATTCTGACATGTTTTGTGGCTGTTCTGTCAAATGCCTTGGCGTCGGATGGGAAAACCAACCCGTGCTGGCCCCAGCAAGAACGTGTGAAAATCAATGATGTTTAGATAAGCTCGCTATCAGTCCTGACATCTGCTCTGCCTCCTCTTTCTCCTTTTTCCACCATGGAGTGCAACAATGAGAAAAACAAGCCTGGGATACATTGTGTGCATTTGCAGACATGGTGGATCAGAGTGTGCCGGGGTGAGAGGAGGGTGATATGAGTTCACAGGGAAGCTAAACACTGAAGAAGTTGGTGAGTAAGCCTGAAGGCTGGGGAATAAATAATCTAAATCATGATGATTCAATGATGAATCAAATCCTGAGCCTCATACGAACAGCGGCTGTGAGAACTGGTCGACATGGGATTCTTAAAATCTGGGCCCGGAAGGTTTGGGGTAGTAGGTGTACGGGAGCGGACAACGGATGGAAATAGAGATGTTTGAGGTGATGTTGCATTCAGATATAAACCAATAAGGTAAAAATATTGTCATGCCGTTTTTGATGCGTTTATTTTTTCTTAATTTTAGTTTGTGAATTCTTTATTCCTTTATTTTTTATTACATATTCATAAATATATAAATATAAATATTTCAAATAAGCACATTTTGTTCTGTCCTTATCTTTGACATTCTAATACACTTATTGTAATTGTTTTTTTATATTATTTGCTAATATTGATTTCTTTCCATTTTATTTTAGAATTTTATAAAAAAAACTTAAACGACATTTCCATGTTTTCCCATTATTATTACTTACTTGTAGAATAGAGTTAATATCCAAAAATCAATGTCCATCTTCCATCTTAGAATAGTCCCATTTGCTGGTAGTAGATCCCACTTTGAAGGAAGATCAGAGAATTTATAACAGCATTTAGGTCCAAAGCTTTATTTTATTTATTCACTCTCCCTTCAACCTGTCTCGATTTCAGGCGTGCTGAGAGGGGATTGAGACCCAATATTCTTTCACTCCATCGCCTGTGCCGTTTCCTTCATTTACAGAGGCACATGAGACGTGGCAGGAGACAGGAGATGGAGGATTCAACTTTTGAGTGGCTGAGTAGGCCTCAAATTACTGGATAGATTAGAACCGGTGTCCAAGGGACACAACAGGCCTCTCAGGGATCGGCAATACCTGCCGTGAAGAGGTGCAGGTCTACATTAGAGTATGGTTTCTCTCGCCAGTAGCAGATGTGGAATTGCACGTAATGAGGGATGAGAAGCACTTGGTGCAGACTAGACGATGGGCTCTGGAGGTCAGGGTGAAGGATCACAACCGGAGAAGTAAAGCGGCATGTGTAATTCACAGCAAGTTGTTAAATTGAGAAGATAGCCCTGTTCTTTACCAGTGTGGAGAATGCAGCTGTTATATGGGTGAGTAGATGGGGAGGTGGATGGACCACTAAATGAGGAGTGAAGATGTAATCATAGCTGGACAGCTGTGGAGGATCTGAAGAGACAGATGACACTACAGCTGTACTATTACAGTACTTCAGCGTTGAGATTTTCAAGGTGTGTGGATTAGATTGTCAGTTTAACAACCTCTCAGAAACAGAGTTGCTAAATGCAGCAGAGTAAAGCTTCATTTTTAACAAAGTTTAGAACGTACCAAAGTTTGTGGATACTGGCACAAGTTGGGACCAAAGATGAGCTAAGCGTCTATTAAAAACCCAACAGTTGTCTAGGATCACGAAAATATGTCAGACTACCAGAGTTTCAGTAGATGTACAACGCTGCAGAAATCTTTTTCTCACAAGTCAGGTCTATTAATATCTGATCACACACTTAACCCTTTATATCCCCTCAAATTCACTACCCTCTGGACACCTTTGTGGCAAAAATATACACGCACAAAGAAACTGCCATAAAATCATCATACATCAATATTTTTTTGTGCTTTTTTTCCAAATAAATCTCTTCACACACTATCTCTCTTGTGCACGCACCCACACACGCACACACACACACTTGGGGGCCCCTGGTAGTCACACAGTTCCATAATAAAAATAGCAAATTTACAAGAATTTCATGCATCGGCCTACAACGGTCAAATGGTTGAATCTGATCAAATACAGTAAAAATTTCAAATATCACTACTTTTCTTCTAAATGAAATGCTAACATTACAGAACGCATGGTTTCATACTGTAATGGCAAAGAGATTATAAAATGTGGTTTGAATGGAAGTCTAAGGGCAATTTTTGGCCACGAAGTTGTCCAGGAGGAGTATCTGGCACTACATAAAAAATACTAATGCAATCAAATCAATTTTATTGCGAATCTTTGACATATCCATGACTCTAATCGCCACCAAAGCCCTATCCCCCTACTGCAAAAAAGGTTCAAAAAAGGCAACTGGACTTGTAGAGTTTTTTGAGAAGACGTTTCACCACTCATCTGAGTAGCTTCTTCAGTTCAGCTACACGGATGAGTGGTGAAACGTCTTCTCAAAAAACTCTACAAGTCCAGTTGCCTTTTTTGAACCTTTTTTGCATATACCATGACCCGGATGACTGAGAACCTTCACAGACCTATCCCCCTACCATTCATTTATAAATAATTCAGTGTTTTTGTTTTTTTGTAAGAAAAAAAAAAACCACAAAGGTATCCAGTGGGTGCAAAATGCACCACTAGAGTATAAATGACTGATGAATGTGAGAGTAAAAGAAAATGGATTTAAAAAAAATTGACTAAAAAGAAAAGTTCCTGCAGAAATTCATGCCACAAGCCGTAAGAGCCAAAATGATCACCAAATGGAAAAAAAATAATTGAAAACATTTTTTTACTAAAATGCCCGAAAGAGGGCATAAGGGTTAAATAAGTTCTAGCATTTATCATGTACCATCTATGCAAATAGTTTTTCCTGGTGATCATTTTGGATGCAGGGTCTACCAAATGTTTTGGGAGCATTAGCCTGTAACCACTGGATGATCGCTCTACGTAGAATGGTTTCTGGTTTATACAGAGTAGATATAATGGCTGGCCATTTACAGATAATTTAGCCTGAAGAAATCGGAGGCTATGAAAAAACTGCTGGGGATTCTTTGACTATTGGGCAAACGGCAATCCCCAATTATGTTAATTATACAAATTTTTACTTTTAGGGCGATATTACTTTAGACGCTATTTATTGAAGGGATTTAATGCGGTGACATTAATTCTAGACGAAAGTTATATTTTGAAGGCAAGTAAAAAAGAGGAAGGAGAAAGTACACAGCGCCCTTTGAGCCTCTGGTGGTCATTTTATTCAAGTCCTGCTTGGTGCCAGTCTTGCCTCCCTTTGGGCTCTATTACAGCCTTTCCCAACCCATTCTGCCTAGCCAGATCCAAACATAATCCCTCTGTGGCATAGTGAGGAGCCAGGAGCTAGAGGCAGGGAGCATGTTTAACATCTCGATTCTTCTTATACCACTACGGAGGGGGAGGGAAAGCGGTCTTGGCAAGATCAAGCTCCAAGATCAACACGAGGTTGACGGCCATCTGGTCTACAGCGCTGAAAATCCCCAAATGGCAAATACCACCCACAGCCTGGGTTCTGCCTCCCCAACAAACACAGCAGCAGGCTCCGACGATTAGTCAGGCAGGACGGCCCAACAGCAGGCCGATGACCCCAGACCAAACTGAGGAGATTAGATCAAACAAACGGCCCGGTGTGTGGGAAGGTGGCACGTCTCTTTAAACAGAGAGGTGATTGGCTTTGTGTTCTTTTATTTATAGCAGCGTTTATCTGAGGGAGGAATAGACTTTATGAAGGCCAGGAGGCTCAGTCATCCGATGGGGACAGGGTTTGTGAGGCAGTCAAGGCTCTCCACGGCGGATGGAGAGGAGCTGCGCGCGAGGGCGCCATTATCATCCTTCGCTAACATGCCCTCCCTGGATCATCATTTCTATTAGAGATGCTATAAGTCATTTTTACTGCAATGGAAACATCTATTATGATTGCCTGCCCTTCTATTGGCAAATGTCATCAACATAATAATACCTGGGAGGGTTCATGTTACTGTGATTATGAGTGCCACACTGATGTGGCTAGATCTGGCACCAAATAATCTGAGTGAAGAACATCCTGGGGGGGTGGATGACTTTTAAATAGCAGTGACAGGCTTGTATGAAAAGTTCTGTGAGCAGTCGAGTACAAACAGGTGGAAGAACTGCTCTGTGGTGACACAGAAACAGTTTTTTCCTCAATTGGTTTTGTTGGATATATTCGTGTCCACCCATTAGGGTTTAGAGATATTTGAATACGGTAGTTGAGGGGGATTAGGATTCTGTTAATGAATACAAATCACCCACCATCCTAAGAAAAAAAGCATTGTAGCTCAGTTTTTGTCCACTTTATGTTTGATTTAGGGATGTTCCGATTAAGTTTTTTTGCCCCCGATCCAATCCCCATCATTTACAATTGAATATCACCTGATCCGAGGTTTAGTTCAATCTCAAATAAACAAAATTTCCTCTCCTTGAGATTCATAAAGGCTTTTCTGATCTTATTTGTATTCTCCTAGACCCTAACCCACGTATGCACCACGTGGCTGTATTAAGTCCAATAAATGGGGCTGTGAAAGTTAATGTAGAGTTGAGAGGGTGGCTCGTGTCCTGGCTCCAGAAAATCTGTGCTCAGTACTAAAGAAATGTTCTGGTCATCCAACATCATAATCTCTGTAACCCTCTCTGGAATATTTTTCTCCTTGACGCCGTCTCCAGGAAACTTTTCTCTTCATTGAAACACACCGTTCAGTATTTGTTGTTGTCGTTTCGGTGCAGCCTTTGCATGAGTGTACTCCATATATTCAGTTTTGTCATTTTTTTTAAACTGGTGATGAATTATGTTGGCAGTATTGAATGACAATCTCCTACTACCACCTTGTCAAACACCCACATTGCACAATTTACAATTTACTTCCACACTGCAGGCACATAGTCACATCATTTTGTTTCTTCTTCTGGGAATTTGGCAGCTTTGATGCTTGACAACAACCATTAAAACAGACGTTTTGAATTTTGGTTTATGGCAGACCTAAAACAAATCACTACAAATGGCTGAATCCGATCATTTTAAAAATGCCTGGATCGGGCCGCGATACCAATGTGGGACATCCCTAGTTTTATTATCTATTTAGTCATCAGGAGTAAGAAACCTTTTAGATACCTGGAAAAGATCCATTAACCTTCCAGTTTTCTCCTTCCAGGAAACAATAAAAAATCAATAATACCACAAGAAGACAACGCTAAATTATAATCAATTGCCCATCTTCTAGCCATTTCAAGAACTTAGAATTGCATCTCTTCTGCAGTGGATGGAGGCTGCTCCTTTTCAAGACATAACTCAGTCCCAGTAACTTTCAAATATGCTTGGTATTAGCATGTGCTATAGAATTGGGGCAAATAAAAGCTGCTATTTGCTTAAGTGCAGTGTGCCACGACAAACAGGCAAATCTTATAAGCCGTATGCAAAGAGAAATATCCTAGGTTTGAATTCTGCAGCATGCAGAAACCAGCTCCCAGCAGCTTTCTGTAAACAGTGTCTTCCAGAAACCTATATGTCAAACATTAGCATGCACAGCAACTGACAAGTGCGCAGAGGAATTCTGTCGTTTGAGATCCGGGGTGCGTCATCTTGTGTTAAGCATATGTCAGCTAAGAGGATGGCGTCTTGCTCCCCCACCGCCCTCCACTGCACCACATACATCTATGCATCTACTAAATTTCGCCTTCTTCTCTGTCTGCGAGCCCACACCACATTTTTCTTTACTTGCTTTCCTGAAACCATAAAGAGGATCCTCACTGCCTGTCAGGTTAGCCGCTCGTAGATCAATCCCCTGCCTGTTTAGCTAATTGTCAGCCATTGTGAGCCATTCTTCTCCGGGCGTGATCCATCATCTGATCGATTGTATTGACATGCAGAAGTCTGCTCGTCCCGACACGTGTTTATCACAGTGCTGTGGAAAGCACATGCAGAGAGAAGCTGATGTTTATTTGTCATGCTGATGGATGTGGAAGTCAACATGATTGTGACTTACGTTCTATGGAATATTGTAGGTTTGATTCTATTTAATGGTTATTGTTGTCTTGTTGAAAGGAAGGTTAAATGAAAACATAGACAATAAAGTTGTCAATCTATCTATCTGGCTTTTGTTAAGGCTTATACATTCTCCTGGTCTTTAGCGTCTGTGGAGTTTTTTCAAAAGGAATTGAAAAGCCCAGATCAACAAAGGCAAACAAGACTTTTATGCCAGACTATAACTGTATGTAATCCAAAAATCCATTGATGTTACTCTATGTTCTTTCCATCCTTTCTTGCATTAATCCATATCTCTTCCAATGTGTGCACAACGCATACTGAAATGTCTTTAGCCTTTATACAGTATCTTTACCTTTTGTTCTTCTGCAACACAAACAACGCTGAAATTTTGTTCGTTCTGACTTCTCACTTGTGTTGCTCTGTTGATATCTTTCAGTTTTAGATCGGTGCAAATTGAAAATATTAAGCTTGCGGACTTTTAGTAAGATAAAATTTGGAATTTGAAGACATCACTTTACCGTTTTTTTAGGAATGTTATGAGAAATTATCAGTAAAAACACTTGTTTTTCTGTGGCATCACAGTAAAAGCCATACTTACTGGAGATACTGAACAATGATAAAATGCGCCAAGAAAACACTAAACTGTGTATGCAGAGATGTCATCAATGAGGTACCCAGATATTCTGCTTGGTTCCACAATTTTGCACCCATAGAGCATACCGATTATCCTCCAGTGTTTCCCCTACTTTTATTTAAGTTTATTTTCTACGTAGCACCACATCGCAACAGAAAACATTTAAGGTTACCTTTTCTATAGAACAACCTTGTGCTTTTATAAAACAAACTAAATAGCCTCGTGTAATTTATTTAACTCAATGGCATGTCATTTCTGTCTCTACATGATCACGCGTTTACAGTTCTCTACTCTCTGCATCGCACATGGTGGAATTCCGCCCTGATGCGGACATACATACATGCACGCACACACACACACGTGCGCGCAGACACAGGTGAGCACTCTTGCATCACCTCCCTGAAAAACAGACAAAAAAAACTGTGGAATGAACTGAGGAAAAAATGTCCCAATGTTTAGTTCAATGTACAATTCAACAGTCCAAATAAATGCCCACCATGATTCCTTTAAGTGTTTGTGTCTGCATCAGGTTACCCTGGTTACCAGTCAAAAAATGTATTTATTTCATATTGAAAATCTAGGTAATTCAGTGGTATCCCTACCAACATCTCTACCATACACAAAGAATGAACATTTAATGGAGTGAAAATAATTGGCAATGACAATGAACATTTATGTCAAGGACAGTTCATTGTATTCTGGTAATGACAGAAACTTGTTGCAGAATACCAGATGCAGCTCACCTCTTCTGACAGACATATGGGCGTATAGAAAACCTGAAATTGTTCCCGCAAATCATTGTGTGGGTAATGAACAGCAGGCCCAGGACTCATTTTTTTTGATGGAGATGAATTACCGAGAAAGAAAGAAAAGAAAAGAAAAGAATGGAAGGCCAACAAGGCAACAACACAAAAGCTGCAGAGACACCGACTGACAACGCAGCCTCAGCGCTCAGATCTCAAAGTCCGAGCCTGTGACAACGGAGATGGCGGTGTCTGCATTGGGTGACAGGCCCGATCCATTTGGCGCGGCGGGCGAAGATACAAACAACAGCTCTCTAAAGGGAGTAAGGTAGACTTCAATCAGCTAAAAGGTGATAAAACATAATTAATTCAATCACGCTCTCAGTCCCACTCCCTCCTTTCCTCCTGTAGGGATGCATTCACACTGGCAAGTTAATGGGAAGCTGCACTCAGTTTCTTTCAAAGCCCTTTCTCCCCATTATATCCGGTGCTTGCATCTAATTCTGAGCGGTTTCACAATACAGCCCATGCCATTAAACTCACACTCGCTCACACACCCACCATTACCTGTGTCCACAGATAAAAAGAAGGGGATTTATTCATACAGTGCATGTTGAAACACTGGAGAATGATAAATGACCACCAGGTGACTGATAAAGGACTGCAGTGTGAAAAAGTGCACGTACATCTGTGTGTACTGCCCTCACACCGTCTGAGAGACCATTAACAGCCCAACAAGCCCAAACTTAATACGCCAGGGTGAAGCAGGCAGTGGATACTGCACCCTGTCACGCACAACAACTCCTTGAAAGACAGATGGAGAAACAGCCAAGGAGGGAGTGAAGAGTCGGTGGGGGCGGTGTAGGCTGAAAATGAACCAGCATCCGATTTCTTCTCGTCAGGCTGGTGTGAAATATGTGCCGGGAAAATTAGTTGTTTGTCTGTGAAGATCATGACGGCCTGAAGGCAGATGTGGAGAGATCAGAGGAGGGTGTGATTTGTGAGCATGAGTGGAGTTGCGAGCCAAAAATGAGGAAGTGTGCAGGTAAAGTGTACGAGTGAACCTGAGTGGGAGCCTAGATGTTCATTTGAGGAAGTGTATATCCCTGAGAACTGGTGCAGCGCTGAGAAGTACAATCCACTTCCCCGAGGCACTCGTCTTCCGCTATAGCAAGGTGTGAGGAATGAAAAAAATAGCTACTGAAGGCAGAGTCATGTTTCAGCACAATTGCTACCTGCCGTAATACAAGGCCTGCTACATCCCGTCTCCCCTGACAACCAAGCCCTACGCTCCAGGGACTGGTTGGTAACACAGAAGAAATTTTGTTCTCTCCAATGTCCAATGTGATGGCAAAGAAAAACATGCAGCTCCTGTTACCTAGACAAAAACCTGCAGCATGTGAAACTAAATCAATGACTAACTTTTTCCTCAGTTGGTCAGATTTCGGTCAGTAAGGACAAAAATATCTCTTTTTTTTTTTTTTATCTATTTTTAAAGCTCCAGGAACTAATATTAATCAACAACTATATCTCATTAACAATAAACCACCGCACATAGAATAAAAAGGAACTTCTTGCAGCGGATGAGCCCACAGATAATTAGTCCATTACCAACTCTGAACCTCTGCAAAGCCTTTTGGACTCGCTAATTCAGCTAACATTTACTGTGTGTTCAGTCTCACTCCTGTCACTTTCAGAAAGTCTGTTTAAAGCAGCAGGATGAAACAGTTTATAAAAGGCTTTGATAAACCCACTGTGTACTACCTGCTCTGTGCCAAATGACAGACTAAAGACTTGCTGGTTAGAGGGAAAAAAAGGGAACAGCTACAAAGTCAGATATTTTTTTCAGAAGTTAGTAGAAAATGAGACGGAGCCAAATAGAGAGTAAAAACTGGACATGCGAGCATCAGCTGGACACAAACAAAACTCCACATGAATGTTAATGTTGCTGCTTGTTGGCTGGATGTATCTATCAACGACAAGAGGTTGAAATTTGGTCAATACTTGCAAAAAAATATGGATAAATAGACAATTTCATATGGCCCAAAAATCATCTGAAGAAAGGAGTCACCTGTAAATAATTAATATCTAAAGAGGTAAAAGAGCTAGAAGCTGAAAGGCAAATACTAAAGGTAAACTCCTCAGGTAAGACTCAGCTCCAACTGATCGATAATCCAGGTCCATGTATAGTCAATTTCGACAAAGCTTTGCTAACATGTTAGCTAAAATGTTACCCAAAACGAACTTAGCAACATTTAGCTCACAGTTGACTTTTTCAGCCACCTACTGTCCTAAAAGAAAAATATAACTTAAGAACTGCACTAATCACTGTTTTTTATATCGACAAAGCATTGTGAAAGGGGTCACATGTATTAGTAAGAGTTAGCAACTAATGTTAGCCTATAGTCAAATGTGAAACATTTCGCAGATCAAGAGGCTCATTGGGGAAGACCATGAACTGAGAACAGACTAGCCTAAACTATGAGAGAACACAGTATTTCAGGGGTGCGCGTTTCCTTGCTCTTATCAAAAAAAAATATTTTTAAAAATATGAGTGGCAGCTTAAAGCAAGGGAGGCTGTGTAAACAAAATCCTTGGCATTCAAGAGGTAACATCAGCCATAGTATGCTTGACAACTCTTGCTGTCTAGAAGCTTTTGAGGCTAACAGTTTAGCAAGATAAGAGCAAAGTTGCTGCAGTTGGTCAGGTCTAGGTTCAGCAACATGCTGTGCCCAAAGAATGAGGTCAGCTGACTACCTGAATATACTGAATGACCAGGTTATTCCATCAATGGATTTTTTTTCTTCCCTGATGTTCACGGGCATATTCCAAGATGACAATGCCAGGATTCATCGGGCCAAAATTGTGAAAGAGTGGTTCAGGGAGCATGAGACATCATTTTCACACATGGATTGGCCACCACAGAGTCCAGACCTTAACCCCATTGAGAATCTTTGGGATGTGCTGGAGAAGGCTTTGTGCAGTGGTCAGACTCTCCCATCATCAATACAAGATCTTGGTGAAAAATTAATGCAACACTGGATGGAAATAAATCTTGTGACATTGCAGGAGATTATCGAAACAATGCCACAGCGAATGCGTGCTAAAGGGGGTCCAATGAAATATGACCTTTTTTTTTGGAGGAGACTTTTTTTTGGCCAGGCAGTGTATAAAGATGGACGTGGCGTCACCCATAGTTTTCCTGAGGATATGGTCATTTGTCACTTCTGAAGACAAGTGGCAATTTTCAGAAACATTCTGTTTACCCTTTGCTGTTCATTAAAGCTCATGACTCAGTCTGCTGGTACAGTTTGAGAGACCACTGGAATATATTGCTTTGATAAGAGAACTTATTAGCAAACAAAACATTACTGAGCAGTTAGATGAAAAAGAAAAATGTAATTAAAATTTAACTGCCTCTTATACGGATTGATTTTGTGTCACAAATGAATATCAGCAGACTCATAAATCATTCTGAACCCACTCGAATGGATACTTCTTAGAACATCTCGAATAAAATAAGTAAACTTATTTTCATTGGCTTTTACTCTTCATCTGATGATAGATCACCGCATCATAGTGCAGTGTAGCGCATCTCACATACAGTACCGCACATAATAATGCCATTACGAGCAAGTCATTAAGTTTGTATTCAGCCTTATATTTTCCCTCTGTAACCAGGTTAAAAATATCTGCCAGTGCTGATATCACATAATGAATAGCTACAGTCCAATCGTATTAGGTACTCAATGCTTGTTGTGAATTGTAATAAACTGGCTTGAGGGAGGGCAAACCACAAAAATAAATAAATAAATAAATAAAAATCACTTTAAATTGGTTTTAGGAACAGTTCAAATTATGATATGGATGCTTTCCAAAATAAAAATACAGCTTTTGCTTCCATTTGTTGCACCAGTGGATGATCATCAAGAAAAGACCTGCGAGAAGGGAGCATAATGCTTTAAAGATTCACACAATGAGACACAGAGTGGAAGGGAAACAGAAAGGTTTCTGCCTTAACATGGATAATTACATTTCTACCTTTCTCAGGCAGTTGCATAGCCTTAATGCTCGTAATTAATTTCATTATTTTTGGCCCTGGCTGTTGAGTGCAGATTAGTTCTCTCTGAGTTGTGGGGATAAACACATGGTAATTGCTTATTACTCTCAGAGCCCACATTAGATTATACAAAAGCCAACGAATTAGAAAATATCCAATCACCTTTAGCTAAAATTCAAAACCTGCTGGTGTTATTGTTGTCGCTTGTTTTTATTTGTCCAATAAATCCTCGTCAGTGTGTGTGGAACGCTGTTGATCAAACCCTAACAATGCGCCAGACCCTGTTACTCCGCTTAATATGTTCTGTTTGCTACTATAACCTTCTAGATACATTTAGCAGCACTGTTAAACTTGAATAAAACATGCACGTGTATTCTTTGAAACACAATTATTTTTTTATAACCACTGCAAACATCATCCTCTCCTGCTGAGCAGCTACATGAGAAAGGATGAAGAGGTCTTGCTCTAGTAGACCTTTGATTATCAGAGAACTTAGCTGGACTCGAATAGGGAGCGTTCTCCTGCACTTCAGCATCTGTTCAGTATTTAGTAGGTTTGTCAAACATGTTACCATGACAGGTTTTCACCAGAAGCCAACAGATTTTTCAAAGATTATCGGGTATTAAACAGCCCAAGATGTCATCATACCAATTAATTCTCACTAAAGTCTCGTCTTGCTCAGTTGAAAATGGATTTGTGTGACACGTCATATTCCAACCAAACATCTGTTTTAACCTCGTCTCAAGATTTTAATAACGGGTTTTTTGGTACACTCTCCAGGGATTGTTGTAAGGGGTTTGCAAGGCGGGCATTGGTTGAGCTCTTGTTTTGCTTTGTGACTTGAACAGCAAGTTTTGGAAAGTATAACAGAGTGGAAGGGGAGTACATGAGACAGCAGGTGTGACACTGCATTTCTTTTAAACAGCAGCAGATGGTGGAGATGCCATGAAAAACTCACAGATTATATAAAGACTGGTATGGCAATGAAAATACCTGCGAAGAAGTCTAGATCTACAGCTCATGGCCAGGACTATTTTGTTGACAGTTGACAAATTAGAAATAGCGGTTACTTTTGTAGCCGATGCTCTTAAATTACAGGGGGGTAGGTATTTAATGTGGGATGTGTGCATACCAGCAGTCAGAATGTATTAGCCTACTCTTTCTAGATACCTGGTTAGCTTAGTATACAGTTATGCTGCACATGAGAGCTCAATCTCCCATGTATTAAAAAAACAAACAAAAAAACAAACAAAACAACAACACTGTAGCCCCCCCAGTTCCCTAGTCTTTAACAGAAAATACATAATCACAAAGGTACTTTTAGAAGCACACATAACATTCATTTGTGACCAGGTGTGGAATCTGGTTTACAGTGTTTAGTGTGTACTCACCGTTCCCGGGATGCAGAATGCCGCTTGAAGGTAATTTGGCAAACCCTCCTTCGCCGGTGTCTCGTCGGCGTGGTTAAGAAACATGTCCTCAGGCTGCGACCACGTTCAGAAGTATCCAGCAGGTTTCTCAGCAGTTTGGTGTTTCCCTCTGTCTCTCATACTGCTAACATGAGGGAGCTACCTAGCAGCGGTCGGCACGGTGGTAAAGGTTTAGCGTCAATTAAGTAAAATTCCCGATGGAAACAGGATAACACCGAGTGTACAGTTTTTTTTCAGCAAACAAATACACTAAACCGTGCGGCCCGGCACGTAACTAAATCACAGTGACTTAAAAAACTATTAAGTTTTACCGGTGACTTGAACATCACTAATTGGCTAATCAAACAGATTGACACCTGTCCATAGCATAACAACAGAAGACGATGGTGCGTTCAGGAACCATGTTGAACATAAGACATTCCAGATCTTTCATGAACCTTCACGAATACTAGTTGTCTTCTATGTAATTTTCGCACTTTGCAAATTCATGCTTCGGGCCAGATTAGACCATAGACTGTAAAACTATTCATAATAATAATAATAATAATAATAATAATAATATACAGTCTATGGATTAGACCCTCTGGCGGGCCATCTGTTTGACACCCCTGCATCCTGCCCATAGAGTAACTTCTAAGTCTAGTGGCCACTGGTGCCACTGCACTTCACACGATACCCAAGTCTTTTTTAGTTATGACAGGGAAATTACAAGGTCTTTGTTTGTTTCAATTAGGAATGAAAAGCCAGTGGAAATGCACTAGTTGCACTGCTTAAGCTGCTGCCTGTACATTATAAGCGCTTTTACTACTACGATGATTAAGTTTGCATTGCAGGCAGACTATTGGCACAACAACAGGAACTTAGACTGGTTTATTTACTTAAATTCAAATATTCTCTTCTCTGACGGCTTCGTGTTTGACATAATCCGGTTTAGTGCTTTAATCATTTGTGAATGTGTTCTATGTGGTTTTGCGCTGTATTGTCCAACCAAGAGAAAGCACCTTGAAAGCAGCATGTATGGCACGCAGAAACCTTCATAAATCCAATATCTTGTCCAGTACAGTGATGTACACAGTATGTGACAGAAAATAGATTTTTATTTTTAATACCATACACATAAAATCTGACCAGTTACAGTAGACAATATGTAAGGTGTAGTGAACCGGGCGAGAGGGGGTGATCCATGCACAGGACCAACATTTATTCCATAAGCAGTAAATTACTTGTAAACCAACCTTCTCCTGTATTGTAACATGAACGCCAAAATCTACCTTTAACCTTCTTTTTTTTATTTTTTTTGGCAGCCACTTTTGTCACTTCTTTGACTCGAGGCTCACTATGTGGTTACTTGCGCTCAAAGGCAGAAGCGCACTTATCTGTCCTCACCAGCAGAAAATCTACCCGAGAAGCACATCAGAGGAGCAGGCTGTTATGAATGGGTCATAACTCCTGTAACAAGATCTCCACACAGACACCTTGTCTGGGTAGGAGGGTAGGCCATGCAACAATGCTTCATTGTACGTAGCTGGTTTTCAATGCAGCTTGGTGAAAGGACGAGGTAACAAGGTCTCAGCCGCCAGGAAAGTACACGGGGGGGAAATGGTGACCCAGTGGAAAAAGAGAGAGGGATGAGATGGATCGCTGTGCCAAGAAAAACAAATCATCTCCAAGAATATCCGTGAACCTCCTCTGCGTCTACTCATTTACACATTTGCATGCTTTGTTTGGACATTTTGACGCAAACATTTGAGAGCTAACAAAGCTATTGAAGCTAGGAGATGCCTTCCAGACTTGATTCAGTTCAAGTGCATTTTGCAAGCTTGAACCAGTCATAGTGGGGGTTTTAAACTGTATGCTTAAAAGCAGTTGATTCTGGTTTATTTCATTTATTTTAATCTGTCGTGCAATTAATGTGGCTCCATGGGCTACGATCCCCGCTACTGTTGTAGAGATTGTAGAAATAAGTTGCATTAAGTGACATTTTTGGATTTTATTGTGAAATTCAAGGAAAGGAAGGTTGTAAAGACCATTGAGGCATTGTGATATTGGGATGTATAAATACATTTTACTTGACTTGAGATCAATGGCTTGCTGCTCTAAGCACTATAGAGATGATTTAGAACTACTTTCCCAAAAGAAATATTGGTTTCGGTAATATGCAAGTCACTCAATCAGTAATGTTAAGTAAATAATGTAGTCTCATGACCTAGTATAGTATGAAAGGAATAGTTAGTTAGTTACAGACTACTTGTCCAACAAAATTAGCACCTAGCTGGAGGAGAAAGTGAAGCAATTGCACATATAGAGTCATATATTCCTTCAGAAGATATATACAGTGATAGAGATAAAGCAAGGGCGTATGATGGACTAGCATTTGATAGACGCTGCAAAGAATAGATAATGCAGCTCACAATTTGGTCCAAAATAAGTGCACTGAATCATTAAATTGTTGGGACATTTTCATCTAATCACATTCATGCGAACACAGCTAATGAATGTAACTGACCTCAAAAAGAAGAAGCCTTCTTCTTGAGGAGCTTGACAGGCCAAGAGGCAACGCACACACATCACCTTATTATATGTAACCTGACTCAACTCAGAGATCAAATTCATTTTCTCAATTTCTAGCTGTCAATTCCACATGTACGTACATACACGTGCGGAGCATAGAGATCCAGAGCATGTTAGAGGCCTGAGTAAATTTCTTGTGAAGGACTGGAGGAGCTCTCCTGGGATGCAGCAGCCTGGCCCTGCCACTAAAGGTAATAGGGTCAGACAGCTGCATATTAGCTGTGGATCATTTCCTTTGACACAGCCGCTGATCTCACTGGCGGCAGCAGTGCAGAGCCCATACCTGTACCTGCCAGGCATATCTGTGCTGGCTGCAGAGAGAGGGTAGTGAGCGGAGTGCCTTTTCCCTCCCTCACTTCCCAGGTACGCTTCACGCCTCGCGGATTCTCCGTGCAGACACCCCCAATCTCTTCATGTGAAGCACAGTAGGCTTGTTACGTGGAAGATACACAGAAGCTGGTGCGTGCACACTCTTGTCATTGTGCGTATATTCTAAGCAGTGTTTTGTTGGAGAAGCATCATTCCCCCAAAGATGTGAGGTTAGGCCATTCATTTCACAGAAACACGAGCAGATCAGACTGAGAGAGCTGTCTCTCCCCAGCTACCCTCATTTGAACAAGACAAACACAAGGCTTGTAATTAAAGATGTAGCAAAAGCTCTGTCAATTGTTTTCTCCTCTCATCTCCACCGGCGCGTCGCCTTGCATTACGGCCCAAAGCCTAGTCTGGTGTGCTCCTAGCTAAGGTTCAGCTGTCCTCACATCCACTAGACGAAAAAAAATAAAATAAAACCACCTCTTCCCCTGCTGAAAGAGAAAGCAGCACTTCAGTGCCGGTGTTGTTCTTTTGTTTTAAGCTTCATAATATCAGGGATGAAGATAATGAAATCCTTCAGAGCTCATAGTGATTTATATTGCATGAGTGAGCAAGCTGGGATTTGGCGTCTCGCTCAAGGACACTTTGACAGCGCACATGGCTGTTGATGGACGTACGCTGGCTGTAGAGGGAATTGAACCTGTGAGCTGATGTGAGTTCTTTTGCTGCAAACATTTCTCGAAGACGGACCCACTCTGAAGGCAGAAATAATCTCATTGATTAAGTTAAAGCTCAGTGGGCAGAGTCAAAGAACTTCTGTGTTTCAGAGCGTGTTGAGATAACTCACAAAGGGCTCTGGTCAAAAGGAATAACTTGCATTTTTTTTTTTCCAGCTGGCAGCAAACTACTTGGCTTAAACAGGTCCTTCATCTCATCTCTTGCTGTCATTATCTAAGGTGTGCATTTGGGATTCACCAGATTGTACGTTATATTGACTGCACATCACTTAACTCTTATCATTTTTCACATAGCACATGTTAAATAACACTGGATATGTTTTTATACATTGCAAATGCTTCTTCTATATTGCCAGTCCATATCATATTAACTGTATTGCAAATTTTTTAGGACTTTTGCACCTTTAAGCACATCTAAAGGTGACGTAACAATGTACTGACATATATATACACTTGTTGTAGCCTAAAAGCCAGAACAACTTCCCTGTCCACACATATTTTGTGGCGTAGAGTAAGCCTGGAGTCTCTCCTTTGGGAAATGATTGCTCCAGTTTTCAAAGAGCTACCGGGCCAATCAAATCGTTTGGGTGGGCTTTAAGTGGTGATGGACAATAACAGTGACAGAAACGTACAGATCTTCTGAGTGCTGTGGAGTTTAATTTGTTCAAATCAAAATGGCTCTGATTTGTTGTAGGACTATCCAATAGAGAGGTATTTTTCTCTCTGTCGGCCGAAAGGCACCTCATAATAAAACCTCATCATAAAACCTCATCATGGATCCCTTTATTATGATGTCCTAAAGTTAAACGCTAAGATGTATTAACCTGGGGACACTGCTGAAATGCAGACATAGCCATATGACAAGAATGGATTCAGGGCTATCACTTCACATTTCTACTGCTTAGGTTTTGGATGCACAGGAAAGGAGGATGCTCTGGAGAGTTCTTGTGTCTCACTGATTTTGGATGTGACCATCTAAACAAATACCTAGTTAATAGTCAGTTTCAGTGCCAGACCAGAGTAATGTTGATGCGGTGTCCTTTTGGTACAGCTAGCATTCACACAATATTCAAACCAAAGTATGATGATCTGGACTAGACTCCACCCATTCCATATGGACCACCTTAGTTCAGTTTGTGTTCACAGGACAATCAAAGTTCTGATGCGCCCTCAACACTACGTTCTTGCAAACAGTTTTGTGATTGGTCATCATTTTTCAGGAAAATTTGGATTTCAGATAGTCAGTAAATCAACAGCGAGTGTTGGCACTGGCATTTATTGCTGTTCTGTGGTTCATGTACCAGAGTTCTGTATATGAACAACATGTTAAGTCTGATCAAGCATCTAGGATACAAGTACGAACCACTGTGGGGAGTGATTGCAATCAGGTTAAGATCACCCTATCTAATCGGTCTCAGCTCAGTTAATCTGTTCCTCAACGGGGCGTGATTGTTGTGTTCACACCAGCCCAAATGAACAAACCTGGGGGATAAACACTCCTAGTTTTGGAACAACAACCAAGGTGTGATAGCACCCTCACTGAACACAAGCATGGTACGAAGAGAATGCCCCCTTAAACGAAATCCCAGACCAGCTAAACAAATGCGTACAATAAAATTATAAGCAAATATCGATTGCTACTTCAGTTAGAACAACCAATTCCAATGTACCCAGACATTCCTGAGGCTAAAACTGTTGTTTCTTTACAGCCTGTCAAATAGTTCCACCTCTACTTAGTATTTCTTGTCGTAGAAATGTGTTTCTACATCGCAGTAATTGCTTCAGGGAGCACAATGCTGTTGTTAAAAATGATCGCTAAAGCTGGAAAGTTCAGGCCAACGTTGCAATGAGTCTATAGTGTACCGATCACACCCGGGGTTATAGAGTTCAGCAAAAACAAGATTTCAAGATGTCATCAAGGCCTTTAAAGGAAGATTACTATAGCGTCACTACTGTAACTGTGTCACGTCTTCCATCTATAAACTTAAAACTACTCGAACACTAACTGGTACTCTGCTCCTAATACCGCTGCACGGCACACTGACTTTCTGGGTACATCATCTCAACTAAATTTGCAGACGTCAATTCTGTGAAAGTGGAGGTGTCATATTATCCTATTTTGCACATAGAGGATGAATTCTGGATGAATTCTCCAGCAGATAATGCACAGATCAGTCCCAGGAGTGTCACATCTTCAAAAACTCATTCACAGCAGCAGCAGCAGAAGTGATGGCAATTAATTCCGACTTCAGGAGCTCCGGCCTGTTCTCTTCTACATTCGTCAATACCGAATGTTTCCACGTTCTTGGGATAGTTTTTGTCAGCTCAGTAAATGAGGTATTAAAATTCTCCTTTGCTCTCTGTGGTTGTCTATCCGGCACAAAAAAAAAAAATGACTCTCCTTTAGGAATAACTGATGGTGACGCTTTCAGCACCTCCGGATCCAGCAGATCCTGCTTCACCGTGGAGCTGCACACAGCAGTAGAGTCATTAGAGCAGTCTGAGACAGATGATTTCAGATCAGTCTGTCACCAACCCCTGGGTTGCCGCCCCAGTGCAGCGCTAATGGGTACATTATTAAATCAGCTAGATTTTACCGGGAATCAAGCAGCCACTTAAACCTTTGTTCCATCCTTCTCTCCCACTTTCTTATGTTTTTCCCCCTTTTCTGTTGATACAACTCTTTCCACAATAAGTGTAAGACACATAAAATTCCTTTTTATGCATCCTTAGGCATAATTTAAATTTGAAGCTGAAAAAAGCAGAATCACTGAAACAGGAAGAATAAAGAAGCTTTTGTATGAGCAGGTCTATCAACCTAAAATTAAAGTGAAGAATGAAAAAGGTCTAGGAGACAGTGCCCTTTAAAACTTGATTTTTTTTTGCCCCATTAGCAGTTCAAGGAAACAGAACGGAAAAATTACACTTTCAAACAGATTGCTTGAAGCTCTTGTGCAGACGTTTATATGCCACGAAAAAAAAAAAAAAAAATGAAACCTAACAACCTAATGGTTATTTTTTATCTTCAACTTCACCAAAAGTTTTACATGCAAAAATTCAAAAGAGAACAACTTTTAAATGAATTCCAATCAAATCTGGTACAGCCGTTCATGTTCCCCAGAAAATGAAACCTGATGACTTTGGTCAATTTTACCTTCAGCTCAACCATAAGTTATGACCTCAAGTGAAATGTCTCAATAACTTTTTGTTTACTGTGAAATCTGATACAGACATTCATGTTCCCCAGAGGATAAAACCTAATGACTTTAATTATACTTTGCCTGTTTTCGCGCACCCCATGGAGGATGACATTTACAAACTGAAGAGGTTAATTAGGCTGAATCGTAACGATTTTGAGAGTGAAATGTCTCTCCAGCCTTTAAATGGACTGTCATAAAAGCTGGTACAGACTGAGAATACATATCCTAAGGACTTTAGTTATTCCCTGACTTTTCTTTAAGCATTACCATTAAGTTGACCTTTACGACTAGAAGTGAAATATCTCAACAACTTTTGAACTGATTACCGTATAATCTGGTACAGATGCTCACGTTCTTTGGATGAAGATAAATGTATCCATCCAGCGCTACCAACCAGTCAAAATTTAAATAATCCAACACAGAGGCTTGGATTTATACACCAAAACCCACAAAACTGAAGAAATTAGCCACAATAGTTATTTTTTTTAATAATTAGCCAAAGTTAGCATGCTGCTAAAAATCTATCAACGAAATGGACGTCTCACTGAACTTTTAGCAGGCTAATGTTAGCGTTTAGCTTAAAGATGCTAGCTGTGACTCTTAGCTGTGACTCCTTAGCTTAGCATAGCTAAAAATTATATTTTTCCACATTGCCTTTTGAGCTAAACCAACGCATAACTGTTTTATTTTATGCGCGCAAAATGAAATTGCTTGTCTTTGAATCGTGTACAGCTCTGTGCTTCTCTTGGCGTAGCCTCGTATGAGGGTGGACAGAGGATGGTTGGCGCTTACAGAGCTGCATACACACATAAAATAAACACGTGTACCTCTCATCCAGCAGCACCTTGTAAAGTCACCAACATGGGAGTCGTCAGCGAAATCGTTAATGCACCGATGAAAAAGTCATGTTCTTTGGTAAAAGGGTTCACTGCCACAGCCCAAGAATCTCTGACCTTCTGATAGTGTGTTTGTAAGAATAAAGCAGCGGCATAGCACAGGTTTTGTGGATCCAAGACCTTCTGAGATGAACGGGTCCTTTGAAGCTTTTAGTTGCCAAGTGACAGGAAAAAAAAAAAAAGCATGCGGTGACAGACTCCAGTTGGAGGAAGGACTTCATAACTATCCTAATTGATTTTTTTATGCACTGCTAGTTGAGGAGGAATCGGCCAAGACTGGGCGACAGCTTCATCTATGGTGCAGCGCGAGTTGGACATTTGAGGAGGCGATAATGGAACAAATAAAGCGCCACCTGCTGTAACTCCTGTTCTTCTCCTCTCTTTGTTTTTATCGTGTTTATTAAGCTGGAAAAGAAAACTTGCCACGCACTTTGAAAGGAGCCACAGCTTTTTCCACCGAGATAAGCCAGGTTTGTTTCGAGGTGGGAGGAGAGGAGAGTGGCGGACGGCGTTGTTTAAACCCCTGCTGAACTATTTCTTCCTCTGATCAGTGTGGAACTACAAACACACAGAGACCAACAAAGGAGACATTTATCCTGTGCGTGTTTGTTTCTGGTTAGCTGTGGCTGCCTGTGTATACACCCCCTGCATACCAAGCATGTAATGGAGCGTTAACCCCTCCAAATTATTATTCTATTGACTCTGGGAAGTGAGTGTAGCAACTTTGTCAAACCTGTTGATATGAGACGTGTGCACTTGCTGCCTAGCGTTTTGGACAGGAGAGATGTTTATATTCAGTTAAATAAGTGCAGAAAAAAAATCCTTTTTCCCCAAATGCTGCCACAGCGCTCGTTAAAAATACTCAGGAACGTGTATGCTATTTTTCATTTGGAGAAACATGTTTTCCTTTCTTTTTCCCAAATTCATTTTGCTGGCTGCATGTAAATAATTGAACAAGAATAACATTGCAGACAGAAGACATTCATAATTCAGGCGTTTTTATGTTCTGTGTGCATTTGTTTCTTCTGCAACGTATGTGCTTGTCCTTAATTTTTACTTCAAGAGTCGTTCTGGTCTTTCATTTTATATTCAGTGGCACAGATAGGGTCAAAGGGACAGTGCGGAGTAGGGGTTATGGGGAATGACAGGACAAGGAGGGGTAAATATCAGAGCAAGACACGCTGTTCCTGAGGTTTGTGGTCCTGCTGCTTCGAGGCCCCGTGTCTCCTCGGCTCCTGTCAGCTCATCAAGGCCAAGTCCCTGCCTATCCCCGCTGGAAAACCGCATCAAACAGCCCGGGGAGCCTTTTATCCCAAACAGAATGCCGCCTCTTGTCACAGCGGAGGCTCGGCAACAAGCCGCACACGGATGGCAAAGTTTAACACGGCAGAGTGAAAGTCAATACCCTGCTGAGGTGCCGTAGCTCAGACACAAGAGGGGGAAATGGTGAAAAGGTCACCGGGAAAATAGGATCTTGAAAGACACAGCTTGTCTGAGACAAGAGCACGAGAAGCAGGAAGCCAGATGGAGCCAGGCAGGCACTTAATGTCACGGTTCATTCTTTCGACCCTGTGCCGATTCTGATGTCTCACAATTAAGGCCAAACATCTTAGTTTTGTCTTTTCCACCAATTACTGTAAAGGTTACTGCAGTTTGGCTTGTGTACACAAATCACCCGCTCACGTGTGTGTTTCCCTCAACAAAGACACAATGACTTCCCCGTCTAATTTCCCTTTGTTTCGACCTGTAGCCAAAATCAGACATGAAAAGGCTTGACTGCGCACCCCAAAGACACAGAAGAGCTCTTTGTACTCAGGCTTGTTCTGCTCCATGCCATTTCTAATCTCGGGCAGAAGGGAAGAGAGCAGCTCCTCTTATCTTAGATGACATGGAGGCTTTGCTCCCTCTCTCTGGAGCTCTCTCATCTTGTTCTTCTGAAACCTAACCCCCTTTCATGCTTTCCCCTAGTGGTGGCTGTGGTGGCAAAGTGATACGCTGAATGAGACTGGCTGAATTTTGTTTAGGTTATTCCATTTGAAGGCTGTTACATGATAAGCAAGGGTGAAGAAGCAGGGTATTACCTTCCCGCTCTGTATTTTTCATCAAGTCTGATGCAGACGACTGTGCCCAAGACAAGTCAGTTTTTTTTTTTTTTTTTTGTGGTACTAATTTTCATGGAGTCAAACTGTGCAGGTACAGAGAGATCGGGGTATTTGAGATGTAGCGCACATGTAGACAGTAAGAAGTGCTCTGCTCCTGAAACCATCCCGAAATATTTGTACAGTTCAGAACTAGGGACTCAAATGGATTTTCATTTGAAAGATGGTCCCAATGGTGGTCAGAAAAAAATAAAACAAAGGATTAAAAAGTCTCAAAAAGTCAAATTTCATTTCATAAACATAATACTCATCGTTACTTTAAAGATAAAGGTATATTTCACCATATTGGCACCAATGTTTTGATGTGAATACATTCGCGGCACGTTGCCTTGTAGTTTGCATCGTGGAAAATTGGACTGTGTGTTGTCCTATTGTGAGCTATTTTCATTATTAACCACAAAATTGCCTATTTGTTGTTGCTGCTGACTGTGTCAAGTGACGCTGACCTCAGAGCAGGCGCATACTAAAGTCACAAACAACTACTTGTGGATTAAAACAGCCAACAGGATGTAACACCCATGAAATCTGATTTCAGAATTCAAAGGTTTGTTTGTAAGAGGTGTAAAAAGTCCTCTGAGCTGACATGTCACGGCTTTTATAAACCTACAGCCTTCAACCTTAAGAGGAGGCGTACTTGATCCGATGCGTAAAAAGCACCGTGTCCCAATAACATCCCACATATTACCACGAAACCAAAGTCCAGCAACATGCAGAACACAACTGTATCCAATCTATTTCTACGGCGGATCTGGCCCTTTGTGAGGAGGCCCGAGGGGACTTGTTTTCCAGACGTCCACCACCATAACAGACTTTAAAAACAGACAGAGGCCCTTCCATAAGTCCTATAGCTTCAATTCGTTCTGCCAATTATCATCCTCTTCTGTGCCACAGTGACGGAAGGTGTTGCTCAATGGGCCTGAATGCCACCGTCTCCGTGGCCCGCCCCGACAAAGAGGGAGCCCCTGCTTTTCTTTCTTTTTTTTTTTTTTTTCTGGGGGTCCGGTCAAGCATTCGCTAACAGATTGGCTGGGGGCGCTAACCAGTCAGGTCTTCAAAGAGACAATGACGACGGGGAGGGCGACAGGGAGGAGGGAGGCTCGGGTGGCAGTGGCAAAGAAGAATGACCTGCCAAATGAGAAAGAAGACATATTGAAAGGGACAGAGTGGGAGAAAGAAGAAAACATATTGAACCGATGGAGAAGTACAACCTTTTGACCATCTGGCTCAGTGGGTGACAACAGCCTTCATCTGTATTTTTAGAGCTGTACCACACACCAAATTACTCTGTCAGGAAGATTAAGGAGAGTCAAAGGGCTGTCGAGTGGAAAAAAAAAAGAAAAGAGCAAAGTCGTCTCAATGGGCTACGGCAGCGGAGAAACTTTTGCTGGCTTCAGTCTGGTGCGCCGTCGCTTTATTTTGTTTCTAAATATAATATGGAAACAGCTCAGACTGAGTTATGAAAAAAAAATACAAACACTCTCTGTGTAATATATTCTCATTTCTGGTTAAACATGGTTGAGTACGTCTCCAATATGATTTCACTTTCCCGAGCCCTCCTCCTCCTGGAGGGAAATCTGCAAGAGACTTGACTCCGAAATCCTCTTTTTGCTGCATTAATTCCATGATTGCTTAAATGAAACACTGCTATTTTCTCGCTCGGCGCTAAACAGGGATCAGATCTCCGTGACCATGACTAATCTGCGGCTGCACTTATTGTGCGTGTGTTGGCGCGCGCCTATTTCTTTTTGCCAATTTGGAAAACTAATTGCTCTGACTCTGACCGGGCAAGCGGCGGAATATAATGCAGTTTAAAGCTTCATCTTTTTATGCCTATAAATCCCTGTACAGAACCGTCCGTGTACAACACCGGCTCATTAAAATGTATTAGGCAAGGTTTGTGAAAGGTGATTTTTTTTTTTTTTCTCCCTCCTCTCATCCTTTTTCCTACATCGCTGGCCTGTGATCCTGCACCGCTGGCAATCTGCACACTCTCAGCCGTCACACGCTCATGAGCTTCTCCCCCACCCCGGTCACTTTTATTCACTTGCAAATACACTGGGATGAAATGAGTTGCCTTTGTGGTGCACGCAGGAGCACTTCACTCCACTGCTTACTATCTACCACCTCTCTTCTCATTCCTTCATCCCTTGCTTGCCTGATTTTGCACCCCCTCTCGCTGCAATTTCACCCGTCTCCTGCTGTCAAACTCCACCGCCCACCCTCCCTCCCAGTTCCTTCCTCTTCTCCGTCCACTGCTTCTTCCCATGCCGGAGGTTGCAGATTGCTGGATTACGCTGGAGCCTGGGGGAGGTCGTCCCACTGATTGTAAAGAGAGGGACAATTGGTCCTTTAGTCTGATTGGGTCCCCAGAAAGGCAACACCCGGGATGAGAGTGTGCAGACAGCCAGGAGAGGCACAGAGCAGCAGCGACAGAACAGAAGTAGCACGAGAAGATACATATTTATTTATATGTAGACGGAAAAAGAGAGAGAGAGAGAGAGACAGAGAGAGAGAGAGAGAGAGAGAGAGAGAGAGAGAGAGAGAGAGAGTGAGAGAGAGAGGGGAAACTTTACAAAGAGGCCAGAGAGAGAACGCGTGGACTCAAGGTGACTTTACGGAAACTGATGCACTGCAGGCAGCAGCTTTCACAACTTTTACAATGGAAATTTAGCTAGCGTGCAGGGAAAAGAAGCGCAAAGAAATAAGAGAAGAAGAAGAAGGGGCTTCACAGAAGAAGAGCTGAGAAGGAGGAATAAAGTTGAAAAGGAAAAAAAAGGTAAGGCATAGATTTTTATTTATTTATTTGACTTTCAGCAGTGACATTCGGAAAAGAAACGGCAGTAAGACTGTAAAGCAGGCAGGGATGAGTTAAAGGTGACAGGATAAAGGCTGGAGCACTGTGTCGTCACTTATACCCTACCTTTAGAGTTTAATTGATATGCAAAGAAACAAACAAGTCAGAAGTAGGTAACTATTCAAGGGTTCATGGCACATTAAAAAACTTTCTGTGGCCTGAAGCGTGGCTCCAATTCTCAGCACGTCTGCACTGTCGCTACTTCAAACAAGTCATGCTGAAGGAGAGGAATGCCTGTCTGCCTTTTACGGACCTCTGATTGGCATTCAGACCGTCAGTCCACTGCCTGAGCCAAGGTTCTCGAGATGAGGGCTCTTTTTTTTTTTTTTTTTTAATACTATCAAACCCATTTAGCGATCGCCTGTCTTGTAAGCCGACAAATAAGGTGCCAGATTGGAATATGCGTCGACGCCGTAGCAGGCAGACTTTTGTTGCCATTATCAGCAAGAGGCAGTGAAGGAGTCTCTGAGAGATGAGCATCGTGCGTAGGCCTCCATATTAACAACACCTTAACAGTTTCTGTGACGGCGCTCGCGGTTGAGATATCTCGAATGACATTTCCAGCCCAGGAAACAGCCGGGGCTCTCCAGCTGCAGTTAATTCTACCTCCCAGACGAAAATTCAAAAAGAGATTATGGGTCGGATATTAATTTGAAAGGCTCCGTCCCCCAAGACGGCGCTCTTTAATTTGCGACACTGATTGCAAACTTTTCCAGATGACGCTTATGCACGGTGACATCATTTCCATGCACCAGTGGCTGGGATGAATGCCAGTTTGTGTGATTTAATTTCTCCATAAATGACAAGGCTCCTTTTATGGCCTCCACCGAGCAATGAGTGAACTAAATGTGCATTGAGGAGGAGAGCGGAGGCCGAAATGAGCCCGAGCAATCGGAGAGAAAGCTGGAAATAAGTGATACGGTAACACAGATGTTAAGAAAGGCACCGCAGAAGGATGAAAAGAGGATAAAATACAGGAGCAGGAGGAGCGGCGCAAACTTCTGAAGGCACACAAAGGCAAATAGAGAGCGGAGGGCGGGACGAGTAATTAAAAACACCTTACAGTAAATGAGCCGCAGGGAGGGAGGCGTCCGTCGCGGCGCAGCGGTGGCGGTGTGCACAGCTGCAGAGGCCGAGACCGGGGGGAGCTCCCTACAATTAGAGAGACAGGTTCAAAGCCTGCCCCATGCCAGCTTTTCTGTCCTGAGGGGGGCCAGGGTTGGAGGAATGAGGACGAATAGAGGGTAGCAGCCTGACACACACACACACAGAGGCATGCTGTGAACTCATATTCATACACACACACACACAAACAACTGTGTGATCTTGAGAGAGTCTGGCCAGAATACACACCTCCCTGAGCCCGAATCTGACTTTGAAGGCTGCCATCTCGCCCTGTGAGCCAGCTGAGGAAGCCGGCTTCTTGCTGCAGGTGGTACAGACCCTCTGCTTTAGTATACATAAGACCTGGTCAGGTTATCCACACACATACAAAACATACCAGGGGCCATGCTGCGAGAAAGACCTGCTTATTAAAAAAAAAAAAAAGTCAGTGCAGCAGCAGAGTCTCAATTTAATTATGTGTAAATACGTAAATAAACATTAAAAAACTGTGAGGAATGTGGCTCGTCACGCTCTGTGCTCGGCCCTGGGAGCGAAATTAGATTCAGAAAAGCCTTCTACATTTCGCAAACAGCACCGCTCGGCTTATTGTGCCCGGCTTATTGAAAGGCACTTTCTCATGCCGGTGCTTCTGCATCTCAAAAATGCGCATCGACGCAAGCACCCTCGCCCGGGTCGGAGATACACAGAGCCTCCGCGTTGCCGCCGCTTTCCACCGACCGTGCAAAATCAATTGTGGTTAACAAATTGGCCGTGACGTTTCGCCCCTGCCGGGGTGGGCGGAACCCTTTCTCCATGGGTCCACCCTGTTTTTAAGGACCTTTTCCACAGTCTGGGAGGCCTCCTTTTAAAGCGGAGGTGAGCGGTGCACAGACATGACCACTGTGAAATTAACACTTAATAATGCTCCACATAGCACTAAAACTGGGTCATCCCATTCTAACGTGCCACACACTGAGCTGGCCCCTGGTAACCTCAATCAGAGAATGGGAGTTTGGTGGACGAAAATGTCTGTGGCGAGTCATTTATAGCTTTGTGACTAAAAGTAACACTCGGTTAATCTATAAATCATTTGGTCTGTGAAATAAAATATTGATGAAAAATTATCGTCACAACTTTTGAAATATCTTTGAAACCCTAAATATATCCAGTTCAAAGAAAAGAGTTTCTGGCTAAAAGGATCATGAAGGAGGGGAAGAAATATGACATAATATAGGGGTGAAAACAGTGGGTTCGAATCCCGGAAGCATTACTGCTTTAGCAACTCTGTATTTGTACAAAAGGATGGGTTAAATGTAGGGATGCACGAAAACCGAAAATGTGAATTTACCAAAATTTGCTGCGGTTGTTGCTCGCATGTGTTGTTTCAGCGATAAAAGTCTGAAAATTTTCGGCCGAAAAAAACGAAAATGCACTTTTGGGTCATTTTCGGCCAAAAATTATCGCTGAAACAACGCAGCCGAAACAACGCGGCCGAAACAAGATGTTGTGATAATATAAGCAACAACCGCAGCAATTTTCGTTTTTTTGGTGCATCCCTAGTTAAATGCAGAAAACCACATCATTGTACATGTGCATACTTGATTTGCTAGTAACTGTGTACTTAATTGGAGCAATGTGCATGCAGACTAAATAAGTACAGCGTTGATGCATGGTTGAGTTCAGACCACAAACCGGCCACAAGTAGCTAACGTCAAGTACAAAAAGAGCAAAATGGCTCCATGATTTAATTAGAAAGCACCCCAATCAGCTCCGTCGTACCACTGAGCTTTGATGCCCGTTCCTATAAACACAAATTCCAAATAAATTTTTCAGTATCGACTCCTCATTAATCTGAACAGGTGGAGTTGAACAGATTCTGTCTGTCAGTCAAACTGTTTGCTTCCTGTTTGTTTTCCTCCATTGGAAGGAAACACTCACCTCTCTCCCTCATGTAGGAAACAGTTTGATATAGTCTGTTGTTGTCAGATCGCAGTTAATGGAGCAGCAGGTGGACTTGGAATACGATGATACAACAATATGGCCCATCATTTTCTCACACCAGCTGCTCCCCCTGACAATCACCGTCTCCTTCCTCTGTCACTCAATTTCTTCCTCCCTCTCCACCTTTCCTTTCAGGGGTTTCTTTCATTTCCAAACAAACAACTCCCAAATTGGATGTTTCTACACCTCCCTTTTTTTTTTTGCCATTTTGATTTCATGTCCGCTCGTAGCTTTTCTTCGATAACAACTCTAAATTGTGTTATTTTTCTTTCAAATACAAAAGGCAGATTCTTCAACGGGGAGGAATGTTTCAGCCGGGTGGGAAAATACCTCTTTGCCTTAAGTCTGGCAAAGCTTTTTCATATGACTGCTCCTCCACCCTCCGCCTCGCGCCTCATCCCTTCATCTTCCCATCCCCTCTGTCCACTGTTCACTCAGTCTGTGTGGCCAGCTGCCGTCCGTTTAAACAAGTGAAATGCCATAAGATTAGCTGAAGAAAGATGTGCGATATGTTTTGCCAGCACAATTACGTCGCATGTCACCTCATTAGGCACAACAAAATGGAGCAAAATGCTCGGGTGCGAGCCGTGACCTTTGAGGGGAGGAGCCGCGAGTGGAGGCAGAGGGCTTTTTGAGAGGAAAACAGGCAGCTAATTTGACTTCATAATGGCAACCAGGCGGCTTGAATAGACAGAAAAGAGGGGAGCAGCGAGGTCAAGTGTCAGCCATCCTGGCAAGCGGCCCTCGGAGGGTTGTCTTAACACACACACACACACGTACGTGCACGCACACACTCAGTCCAGCCTCCCGCTGACAATGCAGCCACGCCTCCCAACCTCCCCTACCTTTTGTGCCTCTTCAACAATGATTAACTGAGTTTGGCCATTCAGAGAGTCTGCAGCAGCACAATGCTCTCTCTCTTACAAAACATAATAGAGTCAAACCACGAGTCAAACAGTCTCTCTTTCTTCCAATGTTTTTTTTTCTTACTTTCCATCTCCCCCTGCTAACAGCCTCTGTGCTTTTCTTTTTGCTTTCCCCCTTCATTCTGCCTTCTGACCATAAATCCGCCTATTTTCCTCAAAGCTCATTAATGCAGGAAGAAGCGGGCAGATGCAGCCGTCCTCCTAATATATATATATATATATATAAAAAAACATGCAGATGGAAAGCGGCAGCGTAGGTGCCATGCGCTGCATGTGAAAAGGTATTGATTAACTTAGAGGGTCGATACGTTAAAAAGCATCTCCTTCAAATAACCACAGAATTGACCTCGCTGCTCTTAAAGATTCTTATGATGTTTGTTTCGAAAGGAGTGCTGCAGAGGAAGAGGGTATTTAGAGGAATGAAACCAACATCCAGGCGATGCCACAGGGGCCTTCCAAACCTGTGATATGGAAGAAAAACACACACACACTCGCACGCAGTACACTTGTAATGAACGGTGTGCAGCACTGAAGGGAGCTTGTAGAACATGGTGTGAGTAAAGCTGAGCTGTGGTGTTAACAGAAACACTACAATCTCAGAACATCACACCCTCGGGCCGTTTACAGAAGGTGTGAAGGAGCTCACCTCTCCTCATGACAGGAAGAGGGAGAAGGAAGGGAAAGAGAGTGTGGTTACACTTTCTATTTTTTTTTTATTATTATTTTTTTTTTTGCTGATGTGAAACTGCCTGATTGTCCCAGAGTTGAAGCTGATGCTGCTTCATCATTTCTGCTTCGCTGTGGGGCTCCGAAACGTTTCAAAGTTTTAACGAGCATTATTGTGTGCACAGGGGGTCAAACCAGATAACGAAAGCAAGGGTTCGCATTCATGTTTGCAACTGACAGATATGTAATATTGGTTCATTTGTTTTATCAATAAAACAATGCACAAGTATAATATTTCTGTTTGTGTACTCTTTGTCTATTTCCAGGACTTCCGCTGATGTTTTGAGTCATTTTTATGCAGAAATGTATAAGAAATTCTGAGGGGTGCAACGTCTTTTAACCAGCACTGGTACATTATATACAAGAATAGGTAGATAGGTGATTAGCCTAGCTTAGCATAAAGACTGAAAGTGGGGCAAACAGGTAACCTGGCTCTCTCTAAAAAAATCTACTTGACACCTGTACTGCTGGATAAAATGTTTGACGTCTGAGGTTGGACAAGATAAGCCTGTTCTAAAACCACAAATTGTTGGCTTTATGCTAAGCTAAGCTAAGCTAATGACGTCAGATGTTAGAGTAATGCACATCACTGACTGATCACCAAGCGTTGGTCATTTATTTTTGACTTCTCTGTTAGTAAAGTGGCAGCACAATTTCTTCCTAAAGCAGAGGACAAACTCACTTTTTACATGGTCTTTAACCGATGAGACTTCATATGGATCTTTTTCCAACTGCTGCATTTTCCACCCATTTGTTTGCTGTAACAGCAGGTGGTTGAAAATGTACCTACTGTCCCCATTGTCTCTTCTCATACTGCGTCCTCTCCTCCTCCACGTGACCTCCTTGGCGGTACAAGAGGAAGCCTCTTGTACAGTACGTGATAAGCCTAGCACAGACACACAGCTCATTATAACTCAACAAAAACTCAGTAGCGGAGGGGTAATCTGGTGGCAAGAAAAAAGATTGCGAGGGTGTGTCATCCCCAGGTCTCCAGCAGTGCCACAGTACACTGCGAAAAAGATGTAGGCCTCCAAAAGGACATAAATCTTAGACTCATCTCTCTCTCTTTTAATCTTCCAGGACGCCAGCATCTGCCAAAAAGACGGGGACCAGGAAATAACTGCACCCGTGAGGAAAGAGGAAAACTCTTTTCAAATACTACTCTGTCCTGCACAATGGGAGACCGATTGCATCTTCCAGGAGTGTCCAGCAACTTGCTCCCCGTGGCACTCTGCATTTTGACCCTTCTGCCCCACACGCTTGTGGGTAAGCCAGCAGAGGAGGAAAACTCAGTGCTCCTGCAGAGGGTGAAGCGAGGCTGGGTGTGGAATCAGTTCTTTGTCCTGGAGGAGTACACCGGACTGGAACCACTTTATATTGGAAAGGTCAGTGTTGACTACATGCTGTACTGTAGGAACACGAGCACACAAGAAGGTATAAACCTGAAGAAATGGGAAGAGTATGAGTTTCTAGCCTGGTAGGGGAGCTGGTTTGCTGCATGACCTTTTCACTTGGTGTAGCCGAAGTGAAAGCAGCCTTAGTGTAGGTGCTCTACATGATTTTAACTCCCAACTTTCAAACAGCGCAAATTCAAAGATCTATAGGGGAGCTCAGCAGCCTGGAGGTCAATATGCAGCTCAGCCAGAGCTGAGAGCATGCGAAAGGGAAGATCACGGTGTGCAGATGCAAGCTTCAAAAAAAAAAAATCCCAATTTAATCCCTGGATGCACCCTGTCCATACTGAGACATCTGCCTCTTGTCTGCCCACTTTGAACCAGAGCCAGACAGCAGTGATTGAGTTAACTGACTCGAACCGAAGCTTCACTTAGCCTCCGTTCCACAGAAGTGGACGGCATATCTGCATCACAACTGATGCGCTCACAAAGGGGCGCTTTGATCACTCGGTTGCTAAAGTGAACTGAACATTTGATCAATAGCTGTGAGGCCAGTCATCATTCGGCGGGGAACAACAGAACAACACTGCAAAGTGAAACAAAAATTGCTGTTATGTCACTAAAAGAAGTATTATATTTTTCATTTTGTCACCTCAAAACTGTTGTCCTCCAAAATATTATTTTAAAAGCACGGTCAGTGACGAGAAGGGACAACTCTTCTTGACTAAGAAGCTCAAGCTCAGCAAAAGAAAGAAGTTAGAGAGACACTAGAACGTTCTAGCTCGGCTAGAGATAAGATAACGATAATCAGCATTTAAATGAACTTAATCAGGATTTACGGAGCATTTGGAGTCACTCGACGTGGCTTACTGGCAGTTTGTCGCCATTAACATGAGGAATGAGCTACAGTAAACTGGTTTTCTGACTAAACTAAGTATAGTCCTTTTTTTTTTTTTTTTTAACAATCAATGTAACGTTAAAATGTCTAAAATAATATGTTAACCATCAGTTCTTGGTTCATTTTATTTTTGAAGCACCCAACATTATTTGCAATATGGCAGATTGTCACCTTTTAATGAAGTACACCTAGAAAAGCTATACAACTAATTTTCTACATGTAAATAGTGGATATCACTAGATTAGAAAAAGAAAATGGGGTAAACCTTGAACCTTAATAATAAAATCTCTCAAAGCCCAACCATCTTTCCTCGAAATTCCTAAAAATACCCTAATTCCTTTGGGAACGAGCCAAACCTGCTTAATTAGTGTTGTGAAATAACTCTGCCGCCACCACTTGGGAAAATTGAGGAAAATGTTGGATTATGAAAAACCTAAGACCAGACAGAAGAGTCCTTAGAGAGGTGTAGAGGGGAAAATGTTAATTCTTCATATATAGTATGAAACAATTCCTTACAGTCGCTGTAGCCTATTCACTTCCGTCTTAGCTCGTCTTCTTTCCCCATTTAGGGTTTCTTTACGGACTCTTTTCTGCCTAATTTTTCCAAGCTGAATGGAATAAGTGATTGTGACAAGCTGGGCTGCTACCCAGAGAGCCACTCAAGGCAGAAAGGCATTGTAAGATATGACAAGGCAGGAGAGAGATGTACTGTAGCCTCCCTCTTTAGTTTCTTTCCCATCTGCTCAAGCCACATCAACTCTCCTCTGCTGAGGAACTTAGTATTCAGAGCCGCTGGGTTGTCGGAGGTTTGGGCTGAGGCGGAGCAGGTAATTGATAGCCCGAGTGTCAAACGCCGTCCTTTCATGGGCTTCAGAGGGAAGGAGGGGATCAGCGCAGGAGAAGGCGGATGAGGCAGATGAGGCGGAGGAAAGACCCCAGCCTGAGATATATCACCACAGGATGCGGGGCTAAAGCCCACAATGGAGTGTTGATTAAAAAATCTATTCTAGGCCAAGCTGGGCTACGCAGGAGAGAGTGCAGGTGGAAAGACTGCATTGTCTGTTGCTCAGGAATGATAGGTATTGTGAAAACCGCTGCTCAACTATCACCGGCATTACAACAACCAATTCTGTAGCAGAAAACTTTCAGCAGTTCGACAACCTCGGCTCCGTCATTACACGCAGAGGCGCCAGACGATAAAAAAAAAAAAAGAAAAAAGGCAGAGGTGCATGTCTTGACGTATCAGGAGTGTGTTTTCCGGTGCAGCGGCGTGTTGTGCCCTCGCTGCACACACCTGTTGATTATATACGAGACAGATGTCAATGGGGGCATTTAATTCTAGCTCTGCCAGTGTGATGGCAGTAAGCATTCATCATACACAGAGACCCTCTAAGTACAAAGTAAAGGCTGATTGCACATCAACAGGACGTCATTTGCACTTAAAGGCCACAAAGGGCTTCTGATTGCACCGCAGGGTCCATAGCAACAAACACTCTCTACTCTCTGATTACACGTCTACTTACAGATACAGTATTAAGGTACGCATAGAACCTCTAACCGCCCCTGGACGTCTACCGTTAATTTATGTAGTGGTCAGATTAGGTGGGGATATGTTGACAATGTCACATAAACCAAATGCCAATCTGAAAGAGCTACACTAGCTGTATAGATAGATAGATAGATAGATAGATAGTACAAGAGGAAGCTAGAAGGAAGATAGATTAATATATCAAATGTCAGGATTTGGGGCGGCACAGTAGGGCGGTGGTTAGCACTGATGCCTCACAGCAAGAAGGTTTGAATCCGGGCATCTTCTGTGTGGAGTTTGCATGTTCTCCCGGTGTCTGCATGGGTTTTCGCCGGGTGCTCCAGCTTCCTCCCACCGTCCAAAGACATGCTCCATAGGCGTGAATGTGAGTGTGAATGGTTGCCTGACTCCATGTGTTAGCCCCGCGATAGACTGGCGGCCTGTCCAGAGTGTTCCCCGCCTCTCGCCCGATGACAGCTGTCATCTCGCCCGATGACGGCTGGGATAGGCTCCAGCAGACCCCGTGACCCTTCACAGGAACAAGCGGTTACAGAAGATGAATGAATGAATGAATGTCAGGATTTGGCAACAAGAGTCTCGGACGACCTCCTAAGTAGAGCAGTGGAATGGCAGTGCACCATTTGGTATATATTTATTTAAAATGAACTTAATTGCATCATCACTCTCCTAGTATTCATGTTAAAATAATCTAAAACAGTACACCGACAAACTTCCTCCAAATAATTGGGGAAATAACTTCTGCTCAAATTCCCGTTGAACCCACACCACACTGAATCCTCTGCTCTGGCAGGTCGGCACTAAATCCTCTGTATGGCTTTTTTGCCTTCAGTCTGCTCTTCAGCAAGAGAAACAGATGTTTAGTTGGACCGAGATCATGTGGCTGGTTTGGACTTTCCACTGTTTGGCCTCAAAAAGTCATTTGATTGTCTGGTCTGGATGTTTAGGATCTCGCTGTGCTACTGCATTGTTCTAAATTTAGGAGATGCAACCTAATTAATCATCCACAAGAAACATGTCACTGTCTAATCTGTTTAGTTAGGTTTACACTTGTTGTTGGTGCAGTTTGAATAACATCCCCTTAGAGGTTTTACTATTTTCCGTTTTTGTGTTTGTTGCAAGAACATTTGAGTCTGATTTAAACCCGACTGACACCTCTGTGAACATCACAGCTCCACTCTGACATGGACAAAGGCGATGGCTCCATCAAGTACATCCTGACTGGCGAGGGCGCGGGCACCACCTTCACCATTGACGATAACACCGGGGACATCCATGCCATACAGAGGCTGGACCGGGAGGTGAAGGCCCAGTACATCCTTCGTGCCCAGGCCCGCAACCGCCTGACGGACCGGCCTTTGGAGCCCGAGTCAGAGTTCATCGTCAAGATCCAGGACATCAACGACAACGAGCCGAAATTTCTGGATGGCCCCTACCGGGCGTCTGTCCCAGAAATGTCCAAAATAGGTAAGGAGGAGGAAATAGAAAGGCAGACTGACTGCTGCTGCTCTCGCTTGACAGACTCCTCTCATGTCCCTCATTCACTATTCATAACCTGTGTTTGAAGTATATAATCATACTTAATAAGGCCTTTGGTTTGTATGACGATAACCAGTGTCATCTCCTTCTCATCTCTGCATCTATCCAGGAACATCTGTGATCCAGCTGACTGCCACAGATGCCGACGACCCCACGTATGGCAACAGCGCACGTGTGGTCTACAGCATCCTGGAGGGCCAGCCATACTTTTCTGTGGACGCCAAGACCGGTACGGTTGCACGGTTTCCTTCTGAAACATTCAATCTGTTACCACGGCAACCAGTGGGTTTATCCATTACACTTAGAGGCTGGAGATTTCAAACTTCACGAGGCACTTGTAACCATTTTATGAGCTCCATATAAATCTCTGATAAGTATGAATGATGTTAGACAATCCGATAAAGCCGACAAACTTAACTTAGGATTTGCCAACAGTTTGCTGACAGCAGCTGCTAATTCCACACCTTTCTTTCTTTGTCTCTTTCTTTCTTTGTCACTTTCTTTCTTTGTTTCTGTAATTGCACCACAGATTTGATATGAGCAGTCCACACTTTTTGCCCTTGTGTAAACCGGCCAGCTCTGAATGTGGGAAGCTCAGCATGGCTCCCGTTGTTGCTATGAGACTACCCAACATTTTCCTGAGGTCTTTTGTTGAAACTTGCAATATCTCTAAGTCCTGGCACTTGACAAAAAAAGATCTGCTGAACTCAAAGTATGAGTCCTCTGTTGATAATGAGGCTGGAAGAGACAGGCAGCGCCTCGTAGTCTGTTGAGCAAGCACTTGGAGCAAATTTAATTTACACTTAAGTTCATCAAACCATGCTGTTGTGTTTTTAGATTGTTGTATCTTCTGACTATACAGGACGTCACTGACTTCGATTCGCTGATTTGTGTTGAAAAGCTGCATTTGTTTATTTTTAAGTGACATTGTTACTGAAGGAACAGTTGGAACAATTTGGGATATTTGCTTGAGTTAGGAGGCAGTTAGCTTAGCTTAGCATCGAGACAGAAAACGGGGAACAGGTAGAATGTCTCTGTCCAAAGTTTGCTGTTTTCTCCTACTTTATGAAAAGCTAAACGATCTTCCTTCGAAAGACTATTTAAACTATTATTTCAAGACATTTATATATGTAATAAATTGAAGTTATGATTTATTTTAGTGGTAAAACAAAAGTGCACTCAGCTAATCCCTGTTGTTCCAGTGAAAGAAACCCTACGGTGGCCTTCAGAGGTCAACACAATGTAATGCACAAGACAGAGGCAGTATTTTGAATGACCTTCTCATGGTTGTATGCCATGTCTGCCGAGACTCATGAAATAGTGCTTGGAGTGAAGACTTTCAAGGAGTTTAACAAAAGGTGTCTTTGTAGAACAATATGAAGATGACCTTTAACTTTTGGATGAGAAACGTCCAAGTGAAGTTCGTGCTAAATTTGACGAAATTCTTGAGATAACCTGTCGACAAGAACAGTACGCACAGATGGGTAATGTTTCTTAGGGGTTTCAGTTATTTGTTTCACTTAGTGAGTCACAACCTACTACAACAAATGTGGAACCATTTCCATTTCTATTGGTGAAATTTGTTTTGTTGTCTTGGTTTGTATATATATATATATATATATATATATGCATCTGTCTTCTCAAGCTGCAATGCCTTAAGCTGTCAGGTCCACCTTAAAAACCCGACGCTATAACGTGTAACGATATTTTGGACAGTGTGCTTCAAAATTTGTTGCCCCTGTCTGTGTTTGTCACTTTCCTCCATAAAGTAATGGGCTTCCCAGCTGTAGTAGGACTAGACTCGTCTGCCCCCCGCCTTATCCAACACCTTTGGGATGAACTGAATTATCACCCCACATGAGTCATGGACCTTAGTATTGATCTTGTGGATGAATGAGAGCAAATCCCTGCAGAAAGCCTGAGTCCAGAGCAGTGGAAGCTGTTGGTGTTTGTATACTTTTGGCTGCATAAGCCAATAAAGTAAAAAATTGCATGTATAAGCATGTATTCCAGACTGCTTATAAAGAATAGAGTACACAGGACTTTGCAGCATGTGCTTGCAACGTTCATAACTCAGTTAGACATCCAAAAATCCATTAGTTTCACTGGCCATTGTTTAACACAGCTGCCTCATTTCCTTGATTGTCAGCACAGAAATCTGTTGCCAAACTTCCCCGGCTGCGCTGCCCATCAGCAGCCAGTCAGACTGCTGCTGCTGCTGTAGGTTGACTCTGCAGCCATCAATCAGCCTCCCCCGATTCGACTGTAAGCACAGCTCCGAGGCTTTTATTGGTGCCGACACAATGTAAAACTTCAGTACGTACAGCTCAGTGCCTCGGAGCCATTACATGCACCCTGCAGCACAAAACATCGCTTGACCTTGACTGAATTCTGCTGCATACGCTCTCTGTTTATGTATCTGTTTCTGTGGTAGCAATACATTGTACAAAGTGTACAGACAAAAGGAAGTATGAGCTGTTGGATAACTGATATCTGGTTGAGTTAAGGCCTATTAAATTCATTGTTACTGTAAAACCGGCCAGTAAGCAAGTTTCTCTCAAGCTTTCTTTACTTTTAAGAACACAAATATGTCCAGCGATTGAAACAAACACATTTAGTCTTCTAGAAACTACAATCCTATAGGGTCAGTCTAAGTCAAGTAGGAGACTGGCAGCATGAATGTGCCGCTGATAAATCTGCAGTGTCTCGGAGGAGGATCTAATTGAAACCACAAAGTGAAGCTGGTTGAGAGCCAAGGAAGACACTACACAGTATTGGTAGTGTTCCTAATAAAGTGCTCAGTGATGTCTCTCAGGTTTCTTTCGGCCCTAATAAACCAACCTAACGGCCAGCCAATTGTTACGTTGGACAGTCGAGAAGCACCAGTGTCCCTGTGGTTGGCAGTCTGTCCTGAACCGTTGCCACTTCTTGTACCCTGAAGCTCAGCTTTGGTTGATTCAGCACGTTGAAGGAATACTAAGAATACTGCCACCTTCCAGGTTGAAGAGTTAATTCCTACCTGCTAGCTGGCTGTTGGCTCTTTGCAGTGCAACTTTTTGGTCCAGACACTGATGGCAACGTCACTATCAGTCGTTGCTGATGCTGATTTGGTGCTGATTTGGGGCCTTGAAAACCTTTCATTAAAAGTAGATTGTCCGTCCATTTAGAGCAATGACAGACCAGGACACTGTCGCTCAATCCTAATCTGTGTCAGCTGTCCTCGGTCACTTTTGTCTTCACCTGCACTCCCTAACTCTCTCTTCCTCTTGGTTCCTCTCCTCAGGCGTGGTCCGGGTGTCCCTGGCAGACATGGACCGCGAAACCAGAGAAAACTACACCGTGGTCATCCAGGCCAAGGACATGGGCGGACAGCTGGGGGGGCTCGCTGGCACCACCACCATCAACATCACGCTCAGCGACATCAACGACAACCCGCCCATGTTTGACCAGAGTAAGAAACACTCTACACCTACTTGTCTGTGTGTGTGTCCATTTTTCTTGATTCTTTTTACTCCCCTTTCTAACTTAACCCTTGTCAACCTTTTCTAATCCCTCCTGAAGCTCTTTAGAGCTGAAAAATGAGCAACATTGAATTTCTTTCAGCAGCAGAGAAAGAGAGCAGCCAAGGAGGTACTATAGGAAAAGGTTGTAGTGCTAATGACAGCAACAGACAAAAGTCACACTGTGCAACTCTGAGCTATGTTTGTCCAAAGGTTGATGGCCAATTTCTTATAAAATAAAATAAAAGGAAAAAGTTTTGTTGTTGCTCTTTAGAAAGATCTTCTTGTCCATTGGCGTATTTCAGCTCACTCTTATGCAGATTCATTTCTGATTGTAAACACATTAGCTTTCTATTCAGTTAAACTAAAATAACAGTAGGAGTAAACCCTTAAAATGCTCATGATTTTACACTGAACTCTATACTGTGTACCGTAGCAAACCTTGAGCTTACTGCTTTGTTAAATCTCCGGCCGTAGGTGGAGTAATTTATGGCTGAAATGCATCACAAACCCCAAGGCTGAGCCCTCATATGATCCTGAAGTTCAGTTTTGGTTCAGGGTTGACACTTGTGGGTTTCCATGTGCTCGTGTGCTTTAGCCGCTAATACCTGCATGCTTAGAAGTAGTGTGTCTTGCATAAAATGGGACTACGGTATCAGTAAGTGGTGTAAATACCTTGTTTTTGTAACATGGATCTAATCAAAGTCTCACCAACTGCTCATCTCCTCATTTATCCAGCTCCTTTCTCTGGCTAATTCAAGTCGTTAGCCCCTCTGGCCACTTCTGGCCACCAGTCCCCAGCCGTTTACCCTGCTGGCCTCCTTCCTCCCTCCTCCTCGCAGCCACCAGACGCCCCATGCTGTCCCTTTGATTATCCCCACTTCTGCTCCTCTCATTACCGTCCCCCTGAGGTCAGGGGTTGCCTCGCTGTCTGTGGTCATCTCAGCTTGGCCGACTGGTGGCTTCACTCTGAGACAAAGACAACACCCACTGCCCACTTCCACCTCCATCACTAGTCCCCCACCAATTAGCGCCATCACTCCGATGGAACTTTGATCGGTTGTGAAGAGCTTCAGGGATTCCCCTCTGTCAGGCACAATGTGCAGGCATTTCACTCTGGCCTTTGGGGAGGGCCACAAATTGGGCAGCTGTCACCTCTTCTTTGAGGTTAAACGGTAGATGAAATTCAAGACGACCCACGAGACAGTATATAACCCAATTGTGAGGCGTTTATGGGGGAATTTATTTTACCCAGCTCAAGATGTGATTTTGAGAGAAGCTGTGTGGGTGACGGAAGAGGTTTGGCTCCATCTAGAGGACAGACGACAGAAACAGCTTTATTCATTTATCTCCTCAGGGTTGTACCAGATGAGCGTCCCCGAATCGGCTCCCGTGGGTTCAGTGGTGGGTCGCATCTGGGCTAAGGACAGGGACATCGGGGTCAATGCTGAGATGAAGTACAGCATCATAGATGGAGACGGAAGGGACACCTTTGATATCAGCACCGACCCCACCAACCTCTTTGGCATCATCACCGTGAAAAAGGTACATAAGCAAACATTACATAAAGGTAGCACTATTGGAAAATAACGTCTTTTGTTTATTTTTTCCTTTGAAAAGCCCTCTGTGAACCATGAAAGGTTCCTTTGTCATCCGGGGAGAATGACACAAAACTCCCTTCAAAAATGTGACAATTTATTTTTTCCTTGACTGTGGCATACCTCACATACCTTTTAAAATGACGCCTGCAACTCATTCTTGAATCACAGTGTCTTTTTGAACTAAAATCAATACTTTATATTTTGCTTTTCTGATGAAATACTCATCTTGATTTCTTTGCCTTTCCTCCAGGCCTTTGTCATCCTGTCCACATATTTGGGCCCTGGTATTAAGAGTTCTGCACGAGAATTTCTTTAAGGTTAAGTGTCTCTTCTGTTGACAGTTTGCTTTATTCTCTCCCCACACCAGCCGCTGAACTTCGAAAGCAAGCCAAGTTACACACTGAAGGTGGAGGGAGCCAACACTCAAATAGACCCGGCCTTCCGCCACCGCGGGCCTTTTAAGGACGTCACCATCGTGCACGTGAGCGTGGAGGACGTGGACGAGCCCCCGCTGTTCGACTCGCCGGCGTACTACGTCGAGTTGTCAGAGGACGCCGAGATTGGGACGCTGGTGAAGATGGTGTCGGCGAGGGACCCGGACGCTGCCAACAACACCGTGACGTAAGAGGCACAACATAAGACACAGGCTGTCTACAACTGTGTGGATCTAGAGAAACACTTTACGGCACGTGCATAGTTTTGTTTAGTATTTTTTAGCAGATACACGCACATGATCACAGAAGTCACATGATCTATATTCACTTCTTGCTCCAGAATCTGCAAAAACAAAAACATTCTTTCTTTATCTTTTCTTTTGTATGCCAGATTGCCATTGAGCAAGACACTACAGACAAATAATGAACTTGCTTTAGTTCTATAAACCATAACAGAAGATGTATTTTTTAACAGCAGTAGAAAGACATGAAGTATGCCAGAAGCTCAGAAAATCTCAAAAAATGCAATTAATGAGCATGAACACATGAAAAAATCATTAAAGAATATTGTTCATTTATATCCAGATAAAATTTGTGTACATTAAGTAAATCAAATTGTGTAATGTCACCTGTTTACCAGTAGGGGGCAGCACTATAACATTCTCTCACAGCTGACCACAACTGCAGCCTCTTAAGCAGATTGATATAACTGAACTTGACTTTGCAAAGCTCACACTGATAGAAACAAGTAAAGAGGACAAACATAATCAGTAAAACATCCAACAACCTCTCAGTGACCCAAAGCTGAACACTTCTTTATCCTTCTCTCGTCTATTTGATGGTCGGTGCTCCAGCAGAACAGATGTTGCGCGACGGGTCGACTGTCCAGACTGCACCTCTCATAAACTAATTAGACATAAAAACTTATAATTACGCTATTAATCATCTGAGGGGATCGGCGGCGGTAAAGGAGCGTTTCAGGCGGCACAAGCTTGTCCCCTTTTACAACCCCAACAACAAGTAGCGCTAAGGATGTAGATGATGTTTGCAGCTCAGTCCACCTGTCTGCACTTTATCTCCAAAGTGGCGCCATAAATGTCTTCCTCATTCACTCTTTCCTCTTCAGCGACAGGTAAAGTGTCGCATCTACTGTCATCCGTCTGAAACTCTCAGTTGAAATCGTGGACAGTTACGATTTTACTCTGCGCAGTTTTTTTTGACTCGTGAGCACTTCCGGAGCTGCAGTGGCTTAGTTTCGCTGAGATGAAAACAACCCACAAACAAGTTGTGCAACAAAGCCCAACTGTTGCTGTGCAGACGGGTTGGGCTTGGCTTGCAGAAAACAGAAACCAGGACAATGAAACTGTGACATGTTTACTCTGTGAGGGACATAGCATCCCTAAGCCTGCTAACTGTTATTTATACAGAAAGCAATTTAATAAATAGAGCTACTGAATATTTTTCCGATTTAGGTAGCTCACCCGCATGTGAATTTGCTGCACGCCCAAGTTAATTAGCATAAGCTGGCCAGCTTTAGTGATTTGGAATAACAGACGGACTTACCCTAGGACGTTAGGAGGATAAACTAAAAAACATACCTAAAAAAAGTAAGGAATAGCTCCAAGAGAGGTCCATATAAATGACCCTGGTCTCTCTCTTTAGAGAATGTAGTGTAAATGTGGTTATTACTATGTCTGATTGATTTAGGATAAACAATTTACATTTGGGCATTTGGACAACCCAAGTTCCCAAAGTGTGACAAATTGGGTTTTTAGCTCTTGAAAGTGAGTCTAGCAACTAAATACTTCAGATTCCTACTACAAGGAGGCGATGTGCACATGGTTCAACCATTGGCTTTTTTTTTATTTAGCCTGTACATCATTAAATTCTAACTACATTCTGGGATACCTGGCTACATCAAGTCCACACAAGTTAACTCCCGATGCGTCCTCGATTAAAACGGGCAGGGCAAGAACACATTTCTGAACTGGACTGTACTAGATGCATACTTCTAATTTGAACAGCACTTAGACAGCAACATTTCACAAGTAAAGACAAGAATGCAGACTGATAAACCTTCCATGTTTTTCACGAGTATTTTATAGTTTCTCAGATTGTTTATTGTCCTAATATTTTTATACGTGTCAAACTGCGACCTCTGCATTCTACTCATCCATTCGTTCTCCCTCCAGTCCCACTCCTCTAACCACTAGGCCACAGCTGTCCTCATTATTGTAAAGTATCAAATAAAGCTGCTGCTTTACTATCTTTGACGAACGCCCCTATGACAATACGAGCAGGAATCAGAGCCACAGATGCGTCTAAAGTTCATCTCTGAATATCGTGCTTCACTGAAATCCCCTGAGCTGGTGGAGCCTCAGTGAGAGATTTAAAAAAAAAAGCCAGTTTGGATGAGAGTTACAGCACGGAGTATCAGATAGTCGAGGAATCGGTGTCTGCAGCAAGCATCAACAACATCAGATGACAGATAACAACAAGCAGCAGGTGACCTTCAGTCTGTCTGCACCCTTCATTTCCATTTCACATCTTTCTGTCCTTTACCGACTGCAGCATGACTGGCAGATATATCTGAACCCACGCACTATTTTGTGTGTGTCCTGCTATTTTGAACACACACACACAAACACACAGCAGCTCCCCCTCCTCTTCTCATGACTGTGGACGAGTGATATTAATAGAGATCCTTCAGGGAGATCCTTGCCAGCAGTGGATGTGCCAGTCACGACTGTTCCCTGTCGGCACAAAGTCCAGAGCACACACACACACACACTGCTAACAAGCTTAGAAACATACACACACAAACACTCTAATGCTACCATATCAGTTTATTTAATATTTAATTTAGAAATGTAATAAACTGTCAGATTTGTATGTTCAGGCAAGTGGATATAATATATAAGGAGAGGCACACTGAACAGCGATTTATTACACCACTACAGATTATTCATTATTTCAGCACTGTTTGTTTTGTCATTAATAGTTCCATAAAATTTGCATCGTTGGTGAGCGGTGTGTCCTACACTCTTTGGACGAGTCTGGCCCCTGATAGAAGCTTTTCAGGGTCCGACTCGCTCAGATTGGCTTAGCAAGTAAACGAAATGTGCCCAAAGTAAGCAAAACAACGAAGGTCAAAGGGCACCACCACAGTTCTCATTCTCTGACCCTTCAAATCTACAGTAATTTCCACAACAACACCATCTAAACTGATCAGTATGATTCAGGAGAAGCGACGTGCGACATGTTTGTAGCTCTTCCTGGTTTCCTAGCCTCACAGCTGATAGTAGCTCTTCCCGTTTCCCCTTTTGAATCATGACCACAGACTACTGTCACCTGCTGCTAGGGAGCGTTATTTCCTTTCTGGTGAAGAACGTATGTACCAGCTGCTCGTTGGCTGCAGACTTTGTGGTGTGTTCAAGCACAACTTTTTGGTCTAGATGCTGAAAACACAAAGTGACGTCAAAGTCAACCCATTATTGCCTCTAGCTCTTTGTTGCCAGTTTGGTGTCCATACCTTAATGAGAAAAAACAGTTTGTTGTTCACTTAAAGCTTATTATCATCTAATTAGATAACTGGTTTCTACAACATATACGTCCTACAGGAGCTGGTTCAGACGTACTAAACACCTCTTCTATGTGAGAGCTACAGGTGACCTCCGTCTATATGTGAATACAGACCCCTCACAGTTACATAAACTGGTTTCTGCTTCACAGCCTGGAAGAGCATGTGCTGTACATCCTCCACCTCCTCCTCCTCCTCCTCTTTTTCCCTGTGTGAGTGTGTCTGGCTGTTGTTGCATGTCGCTCTCAGAAGAGCGTTTTGGAAAACAGCCCGCAGTGGCAGGAGACGAGCCAAGGCGGCATGCTGCAGGTCTGCGTGTCCCCGGCGTCTCTTTGGCAGCAGAGGCAGATACTCTGATTAAGCCTTATCTGGAGCCTCTTCTTCTTACTGTGCCTTCAAGAGCTGCCAGCCTGACGTCTTATCGCACAGCTACACGCCCGCCTCACACGCTGGATCCCATATACATGTAGCCTAAACCCTCGCACATGATTACAAGCTCCACAAAAACACACAGACATGCACCTTATTCAGCATCGATATCCATACAGCACATGTCATCTTGTGTCACCAGGTACTCCATCGAGAGGTCCACCGACCCTGAGAAGTACTTCTACATCGAAATCGCGACCGGGTCGTTGATGACGGTGCGTTTACTGGACCGAGAGGAGATCGGCTGGCATAACATCACCGTCCTCGCTATGGAGATAAGTGAGTCAAATGCACTGATCATATCAGTCTACCATAGAGCCCTAGGATTTCATTCCAGTGCAGTAAAAGCAGGAAGCTGCACTTAAATCATCAAGTTTCAACACACAAAAATAAAAAGGCTTATGTGATTCCTCGTGATTTCCTCTAAAAACATGACACTGCCCTCCTTAAAAAAGCCCAGTCTGCTCTGACTGTTTAGCATCAATGGCGCTAATTCAGTGCGAGTGCACAATGAGTCGGTCCTTGTTTGCCAGGGAGTGACCAACTTAAAAACCCAATCCAAAATACTCCAAAACAATTGTTTTTGTCACTAGTGGGCCAGATTCTGGCTTATTGGTGAAGTATAAATCATTGATTTCATGTGAACTTACTGTATACCTCACCCTTTTTAGCATAAGAGCATTAAGTAAACAAACAGGACAGTTATCCTGCTCATTCTCCCCATTTTTTAAGAGGATAAAATGAAAACCTGGCCACAATTATAGAAAAAGACATACTCTAAATAAGCCGAATTATCACTGAATCTGACTCAGAAAGCAGAAGCTAGCTTTTGCTTGTTAACTTGATTTCACAACGGTTCAAGCCTACCATTTCCCACTATGTGTTTATTTTCATTCAACACCTGTGAATTTGCTGGCAGCTCTAACACATTCAATGCTGCATTTGCAACAAATCTAAGTGGTGAAGCTAACGTTTACCCCTTAGCCGCCTTGGGTTTATGGGTTCCATCCTGGTGACAAATGACAACCAGGCCATCAAAACTCATCCACCTTTGGTATGTTTGCCTGTAGTTTCAGCCATGACACCAAGTAACTAACATGTGGATTTATGGAATAATAAAAGCAACAGTTGTTTTTCTTCATTGATAAATCAGCTACACCTTTTCTTGATTAATCGACTAAGAGATATCAGAAAACAGCACAATAAAACAACAACCTGTCAACCTTTCCTATTTTCTTAAGTCTAATTTCCTGTTAATAACTAATCAGTTAATTATTATATAATCAATATATGCAGTGATTTCTATACAGGAACCCAACACAACACAGGTGGGGAGCTACAATAAAGTTCAACTAATGCAGAAGCAGTGAGTTTGGAAAACCGCTCATGTAGAAAGTTCCCTAACACAGATCAGGAGTTGCCCTGGCAAATCTGCACACAGCTGGCAGCGCCCAAAAGTCACCTTCATCCTTCCTCCCTTTGCTTTGTTTGTCTGTGCCTCTGTTTGGTTGACACACCTTAAAGGAGATGGTAATTGAATTAATGACTAATTAAATAACTTCCTGCCTGGTGGCTAATTACAAATGTGACGGAGACAGAGCAGGTGCAGGTAGGAAAGTCATGAGGAAAAAAACTTGGCTAGAATAAAGTAAAAGTGATTGATTTGCCAAAGTAAACGTTATATAAAGCAAAGATTTTCCTCTTTACTTAACAGGACGTTAACCTTTTCTACTTGGGGTTTATTATAATACAAGTTTATTATATTATTGGAATTAAATTGTAAGTTTTATGGTCGTAAAGTCATTATATTGTATTTTAAACATGAAAAAGTCATAACCTTGTGAAAATAAAGTTAGAATTGGGAAACTGAAAACATTTAGAGAATATTTTTATGATTAAATTCTCATTTTTCTGAAACAAAACTGTTATATTTTTAAGGAAACTCAGTCAGCATTGACATTTTAACCTAGCTGCTTCATACTGGTCTTTAACTTAGAAATAGTGGACATTTTCATTTAAACACCTTCAATGTTCTTTGACTGGAGTTCTGACCTCCAAGGCCAAAGTCACACCACTGATTGATTGATCGTGGGATGAAACCTGAGGAAGTACTTACTTCCCAGTAATTGTGTTTCTATAGGCTATTACACAGCTGGTTAAGGTATGCAAATCCCTGATCGCTAATGGAGAGTAATAGAATTGTAATCTGAGACGTCCTGATGTTCTGCCGGCTTGCTGTGAATGAGGGAAAGATTAAAGACGGCGCAAAAGGAGCTCGGCAGGATCTTTAAAGAGTCGGTTACTGGAGTCCATCGGAGTCTGACCAGTTTGCATGTGTGTTTCCCTGCAGATAACCCCACACAGATAGCGAGCGTTTTGGTGGCCGTGAGGGTCCTGGATGTGAACGATAATCCTCCGTCGCTGACACCCTACCTGGAGGCGTATGTGTGTGAAAACGCCAAAGCAGGGCAGGTACGAACACAAACGTTTACTGTATCATGGATCGGATCTGTATTTCGTTAGCGTTGGGAGGTACACTGGTGTGTTCACACTAGCAGTGAGAGAACAAGAAGCTACAACATGTAAGCCGTCAATGTGAAGGGTCCGACACTGTTAAAATTGAGCTGGCTTCAGCTTTTTTTATTGCTCCTCAACCAAATCATGTGGCCACATTATATATACTGTCAATGCCCATTCCACCCACCATCACTCCATCAATGGCGTTACCAAGCGACTAAGTAGGTTGTAGCTTTTGCCGCTTGTAGTAGAACTAAAGTTTATTACTTTATACTCACAAGCTTCATAGTCAGCGTTGTCAGGTCTCCGTTGGAGAATCACCAGGCTCTCTGTGATGTAATCGACAGGAAATGGGCATGAAGTGTTTATATAACACAACTGAGCGTTGCCAGTGACATTGTTGCAATGAAGCGCCACTTAACTGCTCGGTAACGTCACCAACAGGGGGGCATGAAATTGCCGTTGGCTACTATAGCATAACTAAGCAACAAGTGAAGCAAATGCATATAACTGGCTGAAGCATCACCACGTCAAAGAAGCAACTGGTGCGTTCACACTAAAACGTCAACTAATCAAATACGTTTGCTTCACCTGTTGCTGTGCTATGTTGTCAATGCCCGTTCAAAACCCCACAGTTGGTGGCGTTACTGACTCCGCGACAATGTCACTGGCAATCGTGAGTTGCGGTTTCTGTCGCTCGTAGAGTGAACACACCACTTTTTGGTGCATTCAAACTACAAGCAACTACTGTCACTCAAGTGCTCCATAACATCCTTGATATATGGAGGTTGGAAAGGCATTGACTGTGCACAGAACACGAGAACGGGTGAACGCTGAAGCCAGTTCAACTTTCATTTTGCCCTTTTGCCCAACGTGTAGCTTCACATCGCTGGATTCCATAGGAAATGTGTTGTAGCCCGTTGTTCTCTCACTGCTTGCGCGAATGCACCAATATGATTCGTCTGTTCGGCATTTAGTGTCATGATTAGCTCAAGTGAAAAAGGGCGTAGCCTCATGAATTGGTAGCAAGGATAAAAAAAATATATATATGTATATATATTTATCTCTGTCGTATTTATCTCTGTATTCCAGCTAATCCAGACAGTGACGGCGGTAGATCCGGATGAGCCACTGGGTGGGCAACACTTCTACTACAGCTTGGCTCCAGAGGCCGCCAACAATCCCAACTTTACCCTACGGGACAACCAAGGTAGACGCCCAGTCCAGATTATCTGTCATGCCATGTTGCTGCAGTGAGACATTAAGATATTTAATTTGATTTGCGCTGCACAGAAGCTACACATAGAATCAAGATTAGTTATTCACAGTCCTTCCATCATCTATGACTTTAGCTCAGTTTGATCTGGTGGCTGCAGCATCCACAATGTAAAAGATAATGTATGAATGGGTAGTCATGTGGTGTAGCTAAAAAGATTCCTGGTTTCCACAAATTTGGTTTGATTCCCAATATGGGAGCCTGATTATCTACCTTAACCTTTCCCTCACCTATTTGACTGTTTGCAGATAACACGGCGTGGATCCTGACACGTCGTGGAGGCTGGTCACAGCAGGACCAGTCTATCTTCTACTTGCCCATCTTCATCACCGACGGCGAGCAGCCAGTCCAGACCAGCACGAGCACGCTGACCATCCGCGTGTGCAGCTGCGACCAGGAGGGCAATGTCTTGACGTGCAACGCCGAGGCCCACAGCCTCCCTGCCAGCCTCAGCAGAGGAGCCCTCATTGCCATCCTCGCCTGTATCTTCGTCCTGCTGGGTGAGTTATGATCTACTGCCACAGTGGTGTGCAGAGAGAAGCCAGTGGCCTTTTGTCATGAAATGGAATATAATCTGATACAGCGTCAGCTAAAACCTCTTAAAGCCTCGGTTTAGGCGTCATGCCACTGGCTGTTACTTAAGCCATGCAGCTCTAAAGTCTTCGTTTCCATTCCAGAAACAGCATTTCCTATTCATGGAGCTAGCATTAGCTTAAATAGCAGGTTTGCTATTAAATATGCATGCGACAAGTTTAATTTTAGCTGGAAAAATCAAAAGGCCAGCTAGAAAAGAGTCTGATATCAAGAACTTGATTTACCAGATTAGCAAGAACTTAGAGTAAAACTATAAACTAAACAAATTGGTGACAGGATTAAAGAAGAGTCAGTAGCAAGGAACGGCAAAGCCTGATGAAACGTTGCTGGGTTTTAAACAGCTGGTCAGAAAATTTGAAGACGTCTTAGAGCTTGAAAAATACAAGGGTTATCCTTTATCAATTTTCTGATGAAGTAACTGCAGAAATAACTGATTATGAACGTCCTCCCTGATGAGGGCTTAAGTCCGAAGAGCAAAAAAATCACGTCCAAACTGCACAAGCTCTAAATGTCATGCAGGAAAGCAGTGCAAAAATATTCATGGTTTCTCTCACTTTAGACGAATGCCTCACTGACAGGTCAATCGTGAAGGTGCATGAATGCAAAAAGACATCATTCAGTTGCCATTAGCAGCTAGAATATGCAGCTGGAATACATTTTCCTTAGCCAGGCAGTATTTTAAACCTCTGTTGTAGGATGTGAACGTACTGACAAAGAGCAAAACGTGGGGCAGCAGCGAGCCTTGATTAAAATCCCTGCATCGCTTTGCCTTACACCCTGACCCTAGATATTTGTGATAGCTCCTCTAGAGTGATCAAGCTTGAGGCTGAACTTGGGAGCAAAATCCACAATATATGTAGGTTGTCAAGCTTTTTAAGGTCTCCTCAGAGGTAAAAAGTCTCAGTTGGAAGAAAGAGGCATCTGCCAGCTTCAGTGAATTGGATTAAATTTGGGTTTCTTTTCTCACCCTGGCACAAAGTCTGGCACTCATTAGCACCAGCTGCCCTGTAGCTTTACGCTTTCTTTTCCCTCGGAGGCTGATATGAACCCACTTTATCTCTCCCTGCAGACCTGTAACTGTGGGCAGGAGGGCTCAGCAGGTTGACTTGCTCTGCTCCTCTGGGAGGCAGCAATAAATTTTGTTAAAACATCTCCCCTCCCTTTGAGTGTGTGAACTCATTCTTGTGTATAGATGTAGTAATTCTAGTCTTTAATGCCGCATTGTTCCCCCTCTAAATGCTGTGTTACGTGAGTCTCTGATCTAATTGGCTCGTAACTTCTTCCCGAGTCAGATCCACGAGTCTTGATCTTAAGAATGAAGCTCATTAAACGCAAAAAGACAATCTGATGAAGCCCAAATCGAGCAGTTACTCAAAACACTGACCGTTTCTTATTTTTTCTTTACAACAGTGATGATTCTCCTCATGCTTTCTCTGCGGACTCATCGTAAGAAGCCCTACCTGTGCGATGAGGAGGAGAACGTCCATGAGAACATTGTGCGCTATGACGATGAAGGTGGTGGCGAGGAGGACACCGAGGCCTTCGACATCGCCGCCATGTGGAACCCTCGTGAGGCTCACTCCCACCTGGGCAAGATGAGGCAGGACATGCTTCCGGAGATCGAGAGCCTGTCGCGTTACGTCCCTCAGGCGTGCGTCATGGGTGGCGGCAGCGGGGACAGCAACGTTCACGGATATGTCCTGGCAAAGCTCCTGGAGGCCGATATGGACCCATGCGCTCCGCCTTACGACTCCCTGCAGACCTACGCCTACGAGGGGGAAGGCTCGGTCGCAGAGTCGCTCAGCTCGCTCCAATCTGGGACCTCGAACACCGACCACGAGTACGACTATCTGAACGACTGGGGGCCTCGCTTTAAAAAACTCGCCGAGATGTACGGCGTGCTTGAGACAAACAGTCCCCCAATGTGGTAGGACAACAGAACCCTTTTTTAATCTTAGACAAACAAAAAGAGGAAAAAGAAAGACAAAACACACATGTGAGAAGTGACACGAACAGAACACGCGAGAGGAAGACACAACAAAGCCGGGATGTGCTCACGCTCACACCCATGACTGTTAGAAATCGAATTCCTGCTGAAGCCTAAATTCTTCACAGCCTCGAAGGCCTGAGATGCCCCCAGCAGCAGTGTGAGCTGGTTTTAAACCTCCCCCAGAGACGGGGCTTCAGAGACAGGGCTGGTTTTGGCAACCTCATGGGGGCCATGCAGAGGAATGGCTTCAAAGCACATGTTAACTCCCCTGCCTCACCAAGCCACAGGCAAAACCCCTTTGGTTCAAAGTGTTGAGCGATTTATGCCAGAGATGAAAACGAGAGAGACTACCGTACTCGCTGCAACACAGGAGACAAACTCTGAAAGGCTCATCCACAGTTTGAGACTCAAACAGTACAAGGAAGTGGGGAAAAAATGAAAGTGAGGAATCACTGCTGCAATTGGAGATGTTTTTTTTTGTTTCATCTGTGGCAGGTCTTAATTTATTTCTTTGTTTCACGTGCTGTATTTATATGTTTTGCTAACTTATTTGCCTCCTCCACACTCGACACTGTACTTAAAACTGCCGCTGTGCGATGAAATCTTCAAGATTTTCACGTACATGTTGTAACATACATGATGTAACTGCCCTTGTTTTTTCCGTCTGTGTGAGAAGAGTTTGTCATGCGTCTCTAAATGTCACATGACGTACAGAGGAGATGGCATTGCTGTAATCCCGTGTGGGTTTTTCAAGTTGATATGTTTATTGTATTATTGTTTTTATATCGTTTTTATGCTCTTTTGTATTGTAACTTTGTTTCCCAAAAAAACATGAAGCAGTTATCCATTCACGAGGATAAAGAGGGAAGCCATTTAAAAAAAATAAGTAAAAAATCTTACCCGGATGTGTAGCACAGAGGAAAGGTCTGCACATGGACGAGCACACGACCGAGTCGCCTTTCATTTTGGATCCACCACCGTGCCAGCAGGAGTCCAACGGCAGCAAGGCTCGATCTGTCCCGTCAGAGATACCGTGCTGCTTTTCTGCCACCACACAAATGTGGCTTAATCCTCCAATCCCGTGGACTACAGAGACAATGATAATCTGCATTAAGTGCCAAATGTAAAAAGGACAAAAAAAAAAAACAGGAGACAGCTTGGAGGAAAACAAGAAAAAGGATAAGCAAAACACACAAACACCAAAAGATGAAAAAGCCTTTTTGCAAAACCTCAGAGGGAGGTGAAGGTACATTTTGATAATTCAATTGGGTGGAGTTTACTTGAAATCTATGTGGTCAGTCATGCTACAGTTAGTGGTATGTGAATGTAGATAATTTTTGTATTCTTGGTAATAAAAAGTTCAAAATCATGTAGTTTTGTGTTTTGTCTTCAAGGGATAATTCCAGTTTATTTACTATTGATGTGTTTATTGAGTCTCTATGAGTCTGACTAATAGGCGGTTTATACATCTGCATTAAGTTGGCGCAGAGGCTACAGCGACAACGCAGACCCTAGCGCCGTAGCTGGCGAGCACCTCCCCAGAAATGTAACTACGCGCTGCAGCGACGCAGAGTTGTGATTGGGCCGCTTCAGTAATTCCGGCTGCTTCTCCATCTCCGCAATTTTCGAATTGATTGTTTTGGATCAACACAGATGGAACATATCGACGAAAGGTTACCTGAGGAGGTTCGGAAATGCAGAGAAAGGATAGGAGAAAGTTTCAGTTGCCATTGTTGAAAGTGAAGCAGGAAGTGGAAAGTGAAGTAGGAAGTAGAAACAAAAATGAACTGGGAAAAAAGACGCAGCGTCGACTAGCGTTGTTACAGAGCGAGCCAGACTGACGGGGCTACATGTGTAAGGTTACAGCATCTATGTACTGCAGAGATATAAACTCAGCTCAGTTTATCCCTAACCAACAGAACTACAAATTGGAACGGAGCAGCTCAGAAATCTCTGCAATTCACAAAAGCGAGAACACGCCAAGTAGTTGTCGCGTAGGAGGCAGGAGGAAGGTGCTTGTCTGACAATTGAGGCCCTGATCACATCAAAAGTGATCCCGCTAGATCACGCTCTGTTGCAAACAAACACAGACATCATTTGCAGCGCAGAGCAATACTGTGCAAACAGCTGCCGCCTCAAAACAATGGGTAACTATCTACTGCTGTTTGAGAACCACCTGGGGTAACCAGGTGACGAGTTTCCCCGAAAACATAGAGGCAGAAAAAGAACCAGTGGTTCAACGTGATGTTTGAAAAGATTTATCAATATGCAAATAAAAACATAATTTGGATGCACAGTTTGAAATGTTGTGCAAACAGCTGCTGTCTCAAAACAACTATCTACTGCCGTTTCAGAACCACAACGTGTGACTTGTTGTGCGTGGGCCCCGACAAAGCAACATTATATACGTTGTGGGACATGATGAGCTGTGAAGTCTCTCTCACTCAATGAAAACACATATATTAAGCTATTATTCATTTATCTCTGTTGGTAATTTTAGCACAAAAGTCATAACTTGTATACACAATAATGTCACTGCTGTGCTGGTAATAGATGTGAAAGAAAACTCTTTGGTAATGATGGTAAATAAAGACAGACATTGACAAAAACATAGTTTGCAAAAAGTGAATGGGACTTGGGCCAAACTGAAACACTAAAGTATATGTGAGTATGCACCGATCAGGCATAACATTATGACCACCTTCCTAATATTGTGTAGGTCTCCCTTGTGCCTCCAAAACAGTTGTGACTCATCAGAGAATGGACATGGGCCTTCTGAGGGTGTCCTGTGGTGTCTGGCAACAGAATGTTGTTAGTGGGGGCCTTTGGGTCCTATGGGTTGAGGGGAGGGGCCTCTGTGGATCAGGCTTGTTCCAGTGCATCCCACAGATACCTGATCAGTGTGGGATCTAGTGAATTTGGAGGCCAGGTCAACACCTTGTGCTGTTTTTCATGTTTTTTGAGTTGATCCTAAACCGTTTTTGTGTGTGTGCCTGTGTCAGGCTGTATCCTGCTGGGGATGGCTGCTGCCATCAAGGAGTGTCATTGCTATGGGGTGGGGGTGCCTGGTCTGGTCTAGGTGGGTGGTACATGTCTAAGTAACAATCACACCAATGAATGCCAGGTCCAAAATGTGGTCTGATTGATTTATCTCAGGCTCCGCTGCATTAACATTAACACTGGTCCAGGGCAATCTAATCACAAGTGGCCAGCTTTGAGTACATGTGGTCACACCGGGCATTAACACGCGTCCTCAACATGTACTTAAAGCCGGCCACCTGTGATTGGATCACTCGGGATCCATGTTAATAGCAGATCCGAACAAGGCCCGAGAGGCGTGGATAAGGAAGTGGATTTCCAATTACAGCTGTTGCGGTCTGTGTCACTGAGACAGAGACCTCATTATATCTTGATTTTGGATTTTCAGCCTGTGTGGGAGATGTAGGGAAATAACACAAAACATCATGCACACACAGTATTTTAGCATAACTATGTTCAACACCTTGCAGCTTTCTAAAAATGGTTTCTTATGACTGATAGAAAAAAGAAAAAAGATCTTTTCTGAACACTTTGTAATCTAAACTACCACTTAGGAAAGTGAAGTACATTTTGCAGCCTCCCAAAGCATGACGGAAATGCAAGTCCTTTCAAAGATAAATTACTTATTTAAAATTGTAATCATGTTCTAAATTGTCCTCTAAAGTGCTACTGCAGATGATTCACTTTTCATTACAGTTTCCCTTAAAGTATTTAATTTGCTTGACTTATTTTGTTTTGCAGCGATAGTGCTCGGCATTGATTAAAAGCTCATCCCACACACCGCCTGCCGTACCTGAGCCCCGAGCCTCGGTAGCACCTCACAAAATCGTTCCGGCTGATTGCTTTGACTGTAACATTTACATGAGGGAATGGAAAACTTGCCAATGGGAGTCAATCAATTATAAACAAGAGGCTCTGCTTAATTGCTTGTGTCAATCAAAGTAACACCAAAGAAAGGAAAGGCGAAATAAAGGAGGAACCAAAAAGAACATAAAGAAGTGATAATCTACACCGCAAGATATTTTCCATTACTTTGAATTTCCATTTCCATTGTTAAAACAAATAAAGAAATAACTCTCTGAAATCAGCAGCTCTGGCTTACCTGCTGGGTGGCATTCAACAGTGAAATTACACAGCAGAGGAGCCTGCAATATTTCCCCAATTTAAATTTTCACTTAAACGCATTTATATCCTCTGCACGCTGAGCACTGAACACTGCAATTACACACTGATGACTTTGCTCAAATTTGTCTCTCTTTGTTTTAACATTCAAACTCGCCACAAAGGCTTTAAAACTCTTTAATATTCAGTGTTTCAGAAAACTCTCTGAAGGTCGTCTGTGGCCGTGTTTACATGGACACTGTGATAATCAGAATAGTCCAGTTGTATTAAAAATGCCTCATTTAACCACCTCGATCAGACCAGAGTGGCTCATATAGAAAGAATTTTAATCAGATTCAGAGGGGTTGTTTAAACCTTAGATAAATATTAGCTCCTAACAACGAAGTAAACACTTGATCTGATGGTTTGTCTCTGGTTGGAATAAATCCATTCTTTCTGAGTCCACGTGTTGGACACAGCCATCCCTGCAGTCCACTCACCTCATTAGTTCAATTTGCAGAAAATACACACTGAACACTTAAATCGTTTAAGTGCACACAATTTGTTTAATTTAGGCTTTTATTTGTTTTTACCCGTGCAATGTTAAATGGAGTGCACTCATTAGTTTGCCTTCTTGTATTAATATTCATTTGTCTTCGAGTTACCTACTTGTGGTGCTGTAGGGTTTACTTTGTGTTATTTGTTGTCTACCACTTTGCGTTTAATTTGGTTTGATCATACCAGGATAAGAGTCCTATTCACTGGGATTGGTCATATTTTGTTCATCTCTTTTATAGGCCTATTACTTTTTCTACTGATTGCTTTTGCATTTGTTGGGTAAACTAAAACCCACTTTTTCCAATCAGTCTTGAGTGATATTCACAATAAGAACGCATGGAAATGGGGAAAGAGCTATGTTTTATAAACAGTGTGCTGTAGTTTAAGCAGCAAGATGTCTGTGGTTATTTCTGTCATGCCAGTACGGTTTGAATAAGCTCAGATTTTTTTTAATGTCGACTATTATGTGGTGAAAGTCGAAAGTCGTATCTTAACAACGCCGACTAGTCGCAGAAGACGTCACTAATACAATCACAGTAGAGAGTAGGCCTAATGCTTCGCAATAATTAAATCTATTACAAAGTATGCTACGGAAGTTTTTCAGCAAAGCTATTGAAACTTGAACACATTTTACAGCAGCTAAAGGTCTAACAACTTTGACAATGAAGTTTACCAGTAAGTTGTTGACTTGCAGCCTCCTTCTCTCTGTTACCGCAGGTGAAGTTGTTAATTAACTGCACCGTTCCTCTGGTAGCGTTAGCTTAGCTGATGTCTTTTCAGATGAGTGTGCACTGCAGTAGTAGATTTGTTGTATTTCAGGACTTACTTACATATTTTGCATGTCACGGTGGAATGGGCTTCATCTTTAGTAAAGTATTTCCACACACTTGATGAACCGCTGCTAGTTCGCTGCAACGACCCACTGGGCTCCTCACCTGTCTTCTCGGACACGTTCATGTTGTTATTGTCACGTGATCAGCGACTAGTCGACTTTCTGCTTAAAGCGTCACTGCACAGCTGTAAAGTCGATTAGCCCACTAGTCTGTACAACCTCTTTACATGCTACAAATAATAGTGGTGAAGTTATTGAATATTTCTCTAGCTGCTTTTTTTGGCTTTTCACTTTTCTAGACAGTCCCTGCCCACTTGTCTCTGGTCCGGAGACTAACTATTGTCCACTTAACCACGTGAGGAAACAATTGTTGTCTGTATCTTAACATCATTTTGTTATTGGGTTAAGTTCAAATGTGCCAACATGTTTAAAAACTGATCGAACTAACATTCTTGGGAGTCAACTGAGACCAACTTATCCACCAATATAAGTTATCATGTTATAATGTGAACGTTTTTATGTTATAACATAAAAATATCATGTTATAATGTAAAAAAAACATATTGTTATAACGAGAAACTTTTCACATAACGTGATACTGATCGGTTTTATTATTCTGTAAATGTCATTCTGTCAGTTACCAAACTCTTTTCAAAGACAAGAAGGATCCACTCTTGCTGTGACTTTATTCCCATCGGATCTCAGCATAAATTTTGTGTCAACTGCATTTTTTCAGCTTATAGAGCTCATGTCCTCCGGTGTCTTTCCTCCTCACTGCCCTTCTCTTCACTTGTCCTCCATCGCTCTGCATAAATTAAACCCTAACAGACCCTCCGACCACTCACACTTGCACAGAAGCCGCATCGCAGCCGCCTTACTCCTTCTTCTACCCATTTTTGCCCCATTGCCAGCCTCTCCTACAGCCATTTCCAGGCCGGAGCTGTGCCATCCGAAAGGCACTGAGGGGGTAATTTTGTCTTAAGCTCCACTGCTCTTTCTAACAGACGACAGAGCTCAAACTGTAGAAGATAATAAGAAGGCTTCCAGCTTTAATCCTGCCGAGGGTAAACCGCAGCAGACCCACTGAATCATCCCCTAATGCGAAGTTGAAAAACACACTCCGCTCTGCTGGAAATTAAGGGGCGGAAAGCAAGGCAAACTCCAGGCCCCTGGAGAGAGGAGCAAGACATGTGGAGTTAGAGAGCAAAACACATATACAGACAAAATCACTGCCAGACTTCCTCCCTCTGATCTCCTCGGTCTCTCAGCCTCCTTTATTCTCCCAGAAGTTCCACTCTTAAGGTCTTTTTCCTTATTTAAACACCTTCCACGTCTTTTATTCCTTTCTTTCCTCCCTCTTCCTTCATATTTGTCTCTCCATCCTTGGCCCAGCTCACAAGTGCAGCGATGGGTTATTTCCACTTTATCTCTTTAAGCTGCTGCAGAACATGAGCTTTTGCTGTCAGGGTGTTTTGCTCACATCATCAGGTTTAGGGTAACTTCACACTCAGACGCAGATACTTGTGCATAGCGTTACTACTAGCCAACAATCTGCTGGTTTCTTTTGATTGTTTCCTTTGGATGTTTTTTTTCCATTCAATCTTGGGCTATCCACAAAAACAAGCTGAAACAAGGGCAATCTGGGTTGGGTTTCATCCAAGTATTCACTTCTGAAAGACCAGTGGGGAGTTGAGGTTTAAATTGAAACATCTGTGGGAAACTCACATGACTAGGGTCTGTTAACGACACATAACGATATTTTTGTCCTGTAATTGGAGGAAACTGTTTTGATTCTGTTTTCAATGTTGGATCCTTTCCCTCCGTTCGAAGGTTTGTGTTAAGTTCAGCGTGAATTTGCATGATATTGCAATCTCCGTTTCAAAAAGGAATGAAATACATTTGAAGTCTTAATTTCTGGTTGTTCTTTTTGCGTTTAGCCAAATTTTATGCATGCCATTTCCGACAGGACTACAACAACTGTGGGTTAAAAGGTAACAAGTTTGAAAGACAGCAGCAGAAAACCTATCCTAATCTACGAGATTTGAGCTGGGACTTTTCCTGGCAAACTGATCCTTGTTGAGGAAGAGGATCTGGGAGCAGCCGAAGTGTCCCTGATGTTTTCTCTGTTGCCTTGATTTTGTCCTTTTTGTCCTTTTTCATTAAGGTTACTGCTCCTTGTGACTGGTTTTCATCTTATAGCCGAGCATCAGGAGGATCACTGTTGCATAAATCAGCTCGTTGGCCTCAGTGATGGCCACATCTAGGTCATGCATTCACATCTTCTCGTCAACTTTCAGAAGGCTCTTCACTTAGTCTTGGTAACCGGCCTTGGAGGTTCCAGGTGTCCAGCTTACTTATGATCCTTCATCTCAGGTCAGCTGCCCTTGAGTTAATCTGGGAAGGGATTGTTGCTAATGGGGCTTGGTACCCAATCTCGGCTGGGGATGATGATATCTCCTGACTCCCCTTCGCCGTAGCATCTGTGTTGTACCTCCTCAATCTGTAGTTGTGATCGCAGTTGCCATTTGAGGATATTGCAACACTGAATTTTGATTTTGGGTTTTGAAGTTTCCGTAGGTCCCACATGCTCTGGATATAACCCTGCTCACTAGGGTTGCTTGTATAGTAGCATTCCATCAGTTCTTTGTTCTCATCTTTCGTCCATGAATGTCCTGCTTTTTCTTTTTTAAACAAGCACTAGTATGGATTCAGGCTTTGTAAATACTGACTACCAACTAATTGCCAACTTTTTACCCCACAGAGCTCCAACTACGCTGGAGCAATCTCACAAAACACATGTCTGACTTACTGAAAAACTGAAAAGTTCACTCAGATCCTTGTGATCAGAACAGTTTGTGGCACAACTACTAATTTTGTAGGTTTCAAATGTTCCTATTTTCAATACAAAATCCCCATGATGTCACATCCTGTTTTTATAGTGTCAAATAACTAACTAAAATGAAAAATGGACACTTGAACTTACATAAGTGTTATATCAACTACCTAAAATGACAGAAACCATTCTTGAAAAAAAATATGTGACATGTTCTTCAGTGTTTTAGATTGGCGCATGTCTTCAGAAATGGTATAGGTGGAAGTTTTCAGAATATATTTGAGGAAAAAGGGAATTACCGTTTATTACATTCCTTATTTCTGTCTTTATGCCAGAAATAAGATCCAGCACTAGCGTATCATAACAAAATAATGATGGTGAAATGAACGAGTTTTGCGGCAGATAATGCGTTATTTAGAGGCTGCGTTTCGGTGCCCCATTCACTCCCACTATATGGATATATGCGGATCTAAATATCTTCCGAATGACTCCAAATGACACCAAAGTTATATGGGTGAGTAAACGATCGTATTTTATGCCAGAAATAAGGTCCAGATTGTAAAAAAACGGTAGTTCCCCTTTAAGTTACCTGGTCGTTAGCTAGGTAAACTGATTGTGTTAGTGGCCTGATGTTACGAATAATGAACGCCAAGCATTTTGTTTACACGACTTCCTACGTCGTAACCACAAGCTCACAAGTTCCATTTTAAGGCAGCAAATTATAGCCAGGCAATAGAAAGAAGTGTTCGGGTGTTAATATTCATTAACGCGTCGTTAGATCTTCTGTTGATGACTTAATTTTCTCATTGTGGCTGCCAACTCTTCTTTTTATTCTAATCCAATTATGTCAAACATATTTCCACAGAGGGTTTATATGCTTGCAATGATCCATTAGGTTTTCATTTTATTTAGATTAAAATACAAAAAAAAGCCTAAAATAAAACTGAGCATCAAAGCATCCCTCCCACTTCCTGAATAAAATAAGAGATGCGGCATCCACACATGCAAGATATACACAGGAAGAACTGCAAGGCTGGAACGTATTCTCCAGGCAGAGTTGGCAGAAACATGACAGAAGAACACAAAGTACATGTTCTGCTTTCTTTCTTTCACTACACACAGTAAAATATTCAGAAATGTCATTTTCATCCTGCACTTTGGTGGGGACTCTGTGTGGTTTGTCTCAGCATTCGATCCTATCTGCTTTGCACATTTTAATGGCGCTGACAGACACCTGTCATCAAGTTGGCGCAGAGGGAGTTGAAGAGGCCCAGGTGTTAACAGCAGTTTTCAAAGGCAATAATTTGAAGGCGCTCTACTTCCTGTTATATCCTTTTTCGTCAATCTCTCACTGACCAGTTTGTTTGCTTGTTTCCCTCGTCCCCAAGAGGAGAAGCCTTCTCGCTGCTTTGACAAATAAAAAAAGAAGTGAAGCATGGTAACACAAAGCAGATCTGACAAATTGGACATGGCACACGGTGTATTAGGTATCTGGGACCCTTTCAATGGATGCCACTTTGTCGGAAAACATAAGGGAACTGGAGGGAAAGTGATATGAGCAAGTTGATATGAAGTGTTTGTCAAACTGGGACATGATGCTGGTAGTTCCTGTGATTGTGTTCATTTTAAACCGTCAGTCCAGTAAATCCCAGCAGGACTCTTTGTTTACCAGCCTTCTTCATTTTGTCAGACTGTGGAGATTGTCTAGTGTATATGGAGGGATAGATACTGTCAGGGTTAAATAAACTCAATCTCTCTGCCTCCAGTTGTCTGTAGGCTGTCTTCATGGGTCCAGTTTAGAGTTATACTACTAACAGTTTCGGAAAATACCACTCTAGTTTGCGTCTCCACAGTGGTTGAATGAGAAAATGTTGGAAATCTGGATGAACAAAAGTCTACATGATGATTTCTGTAAAGGTGCAGATCAGGACTTGGAGCGCCAAAAGTCTCTTGTAAAGAGTTTTTTGTTGTTGTTGATTGTTTTTCCTACTGCAATCTTCAACTGATTTTCAACAGATTTTTGCAATTTGTGCTTCGGCAACAAGAACTCAAAGGAGCAACGACAAAACCCATGGCCTGTTAAACATTTGTGTAGTGGGAGGCTGGGGCTGCAAACTATCCAGTTTTGCCAGACGGTTTTGCACCCAGTTGGGTAGTTTGAAGTTTTATTTTGCGAGTAAACACAGATTTGGGCAAAGTGCATTTATTCTTCCCAATACACAGTTCGTGTGCACTGTATGTACTGCTTTCTAAAGAGTAGAGAAGCTTCATATGCCAATCATTGAACTACATGAAATCATGTCTTTGTGGTAGGTAGATGGGAATAGTTGTGGTCAGTTGCTGCAGTTTGTTGCTCAATGATTTCTATGTTTCGACAACAATATTTTGTTCTGTGTAAGCAGTCTGGGTACTAAACAAATTATTGATGTAATATTTTTGAACAGCTTTTGGGCTGGAAACCATTTGCTGTATCTGGCAAAACTGAAACCGACGTACAGAGTTGACCTCTCCTGAATCATGTCGATCAGTTTAGCTACATTTCATTCATTCTAGATTATCACAATGTTGTGGAAATATTAGTGCATTGAAATGTTTAGGTTAGATGAACATGTAAAATGAGAAGAGGCTTCTATGACTTTGCTGTTTGCCTACGTAAATCACATTAGCCAATTGCACTCCACCGCTGATTCAACATGGTGAAAAGCTGCTGTCAGGGGCGTCATTTGTGACATTAGGGCAGCAAACATTGGGGCCACAGGCGCTCAATAAAAGCCAGACACTGACTTGGTGTGTCACTGCCCCTAAAGCTGTCAATTAACCCTAATAATGTAAAGGTCATGATCTCCTCTTCAGGTGTTGTTACATGCAGGAAAAAGACCGTCGGCTTCAAACCACCTGTGAAGGAAAGCCGTGACCTGTGCTGGCTGTGAGCCAGCAGTTTACAGGTCTTCGTTCCAGCTAGTCCCCTTATCAGGTGATTCCACAGCAGGTGGTTTCTACTTAAAGGTGGGTTAATCAGTGAAATCGGCAGGTGGAGTCTTTGGCTTAAATTAAACACGACTGTCCATCCCCAGAGGCTAAAGCCACCAAGCACTACGGGCTGAATATTAGATGGCTGTAGATGGGTAGAAGACATGCAACTTGTGTGCCTTTGGTCATGCACACATAAATAACCATGGTGTGCCAACACAGGCTGCAGTAAAAGCATATGGTTTGCATTTGGAACAGGCCTTGCATGTAAGAGACGGATTCTTTTTTGATGTGTTCTTGAGAAATGTTGCTAAATCGTGACAAAGCACATACAGACCTTTTAAATATTCAACACTGGCATCAGAAAAAAACATTTCTCTTTCAGTTTGTTTTGGCTAATCTCTCTAATATTGCAAAGCCAATATCCTTCAGCAGTGTTCACTTCGTAAAAACTTCCCCAGAGCTGATGTGTTTATTCAGCACATTTTGTGGTTGCAACGAGAACAAAACACCAAAGCATACTGTATCTGTTGAATTCCTTAAAGACTGAAACCAGAACTGATTTAAACAGTTGGATGTTTCAGCAGAGCTGGGAAAAGTAAAAATGTGGTTTAATTTTGACTTGTTTTAGTGTCTCGCCTGGCTGTCAGCACACATCTTCTACATGGAAAATTTAAATTCCACGTAGTGCTTGACACTAATCAGTTACACTTGACTGACGCCTCAAGTCCACATGAGTTTGCATGTTTACGCATGAGCAAAAGACTTGTCCCAAAGGACTTGTCTGTACTTTTATAAAGTGGGATAAACAAGAGGACAAAACTGCATGAAAATATTGAGTCCGTTTTGAACATTATGTTATTAATCCCTGAAAATGGTTTACTTAGCACGCCCATTTAATATGAACATGGAGGCAATCAGTCAAAGTCATTAACAAGGGGATACAGACTAGATAATCTAAAACAAACATGGCGTCCATGGAGAAACATGCATTGTCTTTACTACAAAAAAGAAAACAGCAAATACGAAGATTCCTTCCTAAACAAACTGGTCAGCATGATTGTTTTAGTGGAGGTTAACCCAAATGAAAAGGCCATGCACTGACCATGTTTGGGGCCGTATCGTCACTCCTGACTCCATCTGTTTGGAGTTAGGAGCTTCCTCTGGGAGATTGATGACAATCTGATTTGTACATATTCAGCAATCACAATAAAACTACGTCTTTACTGAATCAAGGCAGGCAAAGTGTCATATGAGTGTATTTTAGCATGTGGAAGTGAGCGAATGTAAATGCTGCACAGAAGGTAAAAATTACACTGTTACTCCATGTTTAGTCACCTCAGAATATGTAAGTAAGTTAATATTTCTTCACTGCTGTCTGTCCAATTAGTGCTGTGTAGGATCCTGGAGCAGAAAATTACTCACATAGCAAGGTAAGCATTTCTCTTGGACTCCTAAGTATGTTAGATATTTTGAAAAATCAATGTGAGTCTCAACAGGAAGTGTCCAAAAGCTGTTTTCCATACATACACATATATCTCCATAATTTTATTTATTTATTTCTGAGACTAGTCCACAGGCTAGACACCCAAGAGGCCTTGAGGAAAAGAAGCGGAGAAACCATTTCCCCTTGAAGCAGAGACTTGGAGGTCAGTCATGACAAGCCCCGGCATCCACATCCTGAAGTGGAGCGCTGAAGGGCAAGCAGCGAAGAGCGCGCCTCAGGCTACATCATCTGAGAGACGGGTGGAGAGCGAGGGCTGTCATCATCAGTCCAGGATTACTCGATACGTCACGGGAGCTGCCAGCGTACATCACTCACCGACATACTTCATGGAGACGCAGCCATATGAGCGAAGAGCAGCTGCATCTGCCGGCGAGTTTATCTACTGAATGATGTCTGATTAGCTCTAAGTCTAATTTTAAAACTATAGTTTTATTGCAGATTTTCTCTTCTTATTGCAGCTGGCAATAATAATAAAAAATAATTCATTAACAGACTTGTGCACATCCCAGTAAGCATGATACCGCAGAGAGGTCGCAGCCTCGTTTTCCTGGCATGGTGGCATGAACAGAAAAGTCTGAGTATAATTAATTTGTTTCAAGATGAACTGTACATAGCAAAAGGTGCTGCAACGCACGGGCTTACAGGAAACATTACATATGCCATGGGAATCAAGAATAGCTAGCCTGTCTTTTAACTCGACCATGCAACTGTGGTCCTCCTGGGTCAAAACTGATCCAACAGGAAGATTAAAACAACCAGACTAGTTTCATTTTCAGCGTTGAAGTGTCCATTCATTCATTTATTCATTCATCTTCTGTAACCGCTGTCCTGTGAAGGGTCACAAGGGGGCTGGAGCCTATCCCAGCTGTCATCAGGCGAGATTCGGGGTACGCCCTGGACAGGTCCCCAGTCTATCACAGGGCTAATATAGAGAGACAGACAACCACTCACACTTACGACCAATTTAGAATTGGCAGAAGTGGGAGGAAGCCGGAGTACCCGGAGAGAACCCACGCAGACACAGGGAGAACATGTATACTCCACATAGAATGGCCTCAGCCGACCAATGGATTCAAACCCAGAACCTTCTTCCTGTGAGGCATCAGTGCTGTGTTGAAGTGTTACTGCACTGTAATAGACCTTTTTAGGATTGTGTGGTTTGCTTAGAGGTGGGTCAGGGATTATGATCGTTATAAACTCAATGAAAACAGAAAATATTTGCGTTACATGAAAGTGAAAGATTCAGGAGAGAAAAGCAAATTTAATAATCACAATAAAACTATTCTGTAGGCAGTTTAGAAAGCTAATTTTTGGCCTTTGGATGTGCCCAAAATAAATTGGAAGTGTATTTTTATAGGAAGAAATTACCTTTCTAGGAGAAGACAAAGTTGCCCATCAGGCTTAAACAGAGTGGTTGTCCAACCAGTCAGCCCATTTGATGTTTGCCGACATCATCATTATTTATCTTCACAGACCTACAAATGCAGCCCAAGTTGTCAAATATTCTTTTTCTTACATCTCCCGTTTCCTGTTTGTAAGGTTTGCCAGGTTTGCTGTCTTTCTTTTCTGTCTCACAGTGTATCTACAGTCCTAGAGGCAGACTCTCGACATCATATTGACCTTCCTTGACTCCTTTCTCCCAGTGAGAGAAGTGAAGCGAAGCATCTCTCTTCACCTCTGACTCCACATCTATCCGACCAGCAGAAGCGGCGAGGGAGCTGCCATGTTGAGGCTCCAGAGACAAATGGGAACACGGAGGAGTCGGTATAGACTCCTCTGCAAATACTAGTTAAGTGTCTCTATTTTTGAAAAAATCACAATATCACAACGCAGACTCTTTAGCCAATAAGGATCTTGCTCAAGGGCACCGCAGCAGTTTACACGCTTTGATAACCTTGAAAGTCCAGTCCGAAGCATGTCTCTATCCGGTACCTGTCAGGCGGATGTCAGGATGAAGGTGGATTTGGGCGGACAGAAATCTGCAACGTGAGGAAGCATCTTGTCAGGGCGCTGCGTACACAGACCTGCATGATGCATATTCCCAGGATTACACACATTTGTTTTGAGTTGAGGATGACCTCCTTTAATCCGTCATCCCATCTCTCCAGCCTCCCTGGTGCATTCATTAAGGCTGAGAGGCGTAAACAGATCGATGGCTTCAGAACAGGTGGAAACCGAGCTTCAAACAGGGTCAAATGCAGCCGTTACTTACACGTAAAGACACTAAAACCACAAGAATGAGCCAGATGTCAGAAATACTGGAAATGAATTACAGTAAATTAGCTGTAGCACAAATAGGAATAATTAACATGAATAATTAAATTTGAGCATATTATTAAGTAAAAGACATACAGCAACAAGATGGGAGGACTATCATATGAAGTGTCTGTTGCAATTGTAAAATATCTATAATAGTCTTAACATTAGGACACTTCAGCCATTCCTACTCAAATTCTGCCCATCCTGTCTCCCATAACTTTTTGTAAGTGAAATAATCACAAGAATTTTGCAATGGTATGTCCATCTTTCTGGTCAGGTCTTATTTCCGACAAGGCATCTATCTGGTGTCTGGTCGGGTGCTAGCTTATTTCAGTCGGGTCAGATGCTTTTTCTAGTTGGGTCCTAGTTTCTTTCTGTTGAGGTGCTAGCTCCAATCTGAGCCCCTTTCTGGTCCGGACCTTTCTTTTTTCATGTCAGGTGCTAGCTTCTTTCTGGTTGGGTGCTAGCTTTCTTCTGGCCAGGTGCTAGCTTCTTTCTGGTTCGAGTCCTAGCTTTCTTCTGGCCAGGTGCTAGCTTCTTTCTGGTCAGGTCCTAGCTTCTGTCTGGGCAGGCTTCTTTCTGCTCAGGCCTTTTTCTAGTTGGGTGCTAGCTTTTTTTCCGTCGGGCCAGAACTTTTGTCTTGTTGCGTCCTAGCTTCTTTCTGTTGAAGTGCAAGCTTCTGTCTGAGCTTCTTTCTAGTCAGGTCCTAGTTTCTTTCTGGTCAGGTCATATCTTCTTTCTCTCAGGTCATGTCCTAGTTTGTTTCTGATGAGATCCTAGCTTCTTCCTGAGATTCCCTCTGAAAGGGAACTTTCTTTCTGGTCATGTCCTATCTCTATGTTAAAGGCAAATGTTAGCATGCTAATATGGCATGTCAGCAGGTGATTTGGGCATATCAGAGGCATATGAAAAATAGGAACGCTAAACAGAAAACCTTAACATAAAACACTCCTGCCTGATCCACAAGCTTCCTCTAGACCAGTGTTTTCTGATCGACATCTGGACAACACTGTTAAGCCTCAGCATAAAGCCAAATAAATCTAGAGGTTGCTCAAGAAAGTAACACGTATGTTTCCCAGCCAGAGTTAGAAGAAGAGGGAATATTAAACGAGAAAAAAAAAACTTTCATATATACAGTATATGATATAAAATAACAGTCATTTCTATATGTACATCAATTGTGTTTGGGTGGCAGAAAACCAGAACTAAAGCTTTCATTTGTTGAGCTAGTTATTTGCAGGGATAATTCTCTGCCTTTATCTATAAAGGAATGCACACAGACTATTAGATGTGTGTTTTCTCCTGCTGTGCCATCAGATCAAAGGATAATTGCAGGCTTGTTTGGCAGTCTCAAAGTAGTATTCGTGTTTTTTAAAGGGAGGAAGCTCGTAAATGCACATTTCCTGCATTCCAGTGGAAACAACGGCTCGTATTTTGTCCCTCCTAGTCAAGAGGGAGACCAAAACCCAGACTTAAAACCCCTCTGTACCTCCTTAATAGGCCATTCTTGCTGCAATATAATTGTACATGTTCTTTAACAACATGCATACAAATACTTAATAGCTGTTCATACACCTGTAGATGCTGCAGAAACAGGTTAATTAATACTGCCTTTATAATGCTAATGAATTTAAAGGAGTATGTGACTCCATATATGAAACACAAGTGAAGGTAGGAAGCTATTTTCACTCTCTGGTTTAAGGATGTCGGAGTCAATGTATTCGATTCCCACTGCACCTACTTATGATGAAAATACATGCACATTTGACAGGAAGCTTTTTTTTTAAAAAAAAAATAAAGCTTTCACCAAATGGCAAAATTTAAAGACATGCTCTTCCTGGATTTCATCACACACCGAGACTGACAGTTGGTACCATCGTGGTCAGGTGGTGCAAATGTCACAGCGGCCCATTGTCAGGCAGTCGAGCCTGATTAGATCAGAGCTGACAGGCCTGACTGACTGTGGGAGCAGGTGTGTGTCTTTAAAAATATATGGGTATATCACCGTGTTTCTCATAAAAATGGATGAACGTGTGAGGACACTGTAACACTGTGGGGACTTGCCTTCTGGTCCCCACGAGATTTACCTTAGCGGCGTTTTATAGGTGTTATTCTGTTATTTGACAGTCCTTCAAGGGAGGCAGGATATATGAGGAGAAGGGAGTGAACGCATGTCACAAATCTTGTCAACTAGGACATCAATGGCGGTTCCTGTTGGGCAGCTGAATCATAGTAGAAATAGACCTGAATTCAAAAACCGTTGTTTTACAATTGCTGTGAAAAAGATTGCAGTCGATTATTTTTTTCAATTAATTTATCCATTATTCTTTGAGTAGTGGTTATGTCCCTTTGTGGCACGAGGGTAAGTTAGGGATAAACACACGACAACCAAGGAAGCGGAGAGTCAGGGTAGAAGGAAAACAGATTTAATGAAAATGCTTTGCACATACGCTGTAGGGAAGGATTGGACCATTTGGTTGTGCCAAATAAATGAAAGCAATATGACGAAACAAGGCCTGACTAATGAACTTCCTTAAGTTAAAAACAAAAAGCCTGACTGTCATAACTAGGCTCAAACCAATAATCCTAGAGAATCTAACAAAAGTTACCTGTGTGTGAAAGGAGTAGAGGGTAGCCCAAGCTCACCTATAGTCTATTAACACTAAAGGCTGTTACATACTCTACGAGAGGCGGAAAATATGTTCTCGCTCCTCATTTGGGAGTTCTCGCAGCTTGTTTCGACCAGGCAGAACATTTTCTCGTGTGGTGTCCGGCAACTATTCTGTGATTGGTCTGAAATTGGATGTGGTTAATGCGCTAATCTCTCCTGGGTAGAGATCGGCATACTGTCTGTGGGTGCATGCTGAATGAACGGCGTGATCCGGTGTCACGGCCGTCAAAACGACTGGCCAATATCCGAAAACAATAATAAAAGTATCTCTTGTCGTTTATCTCCCACATCTCCCACAGTGCTCTTGCGCGTGCGATGTATGCTGCAGTGGGTGGGCTCTATGAGAACTTCCCCAGAGTTCGGCACTTGAGTTTCCCGTAAAGTATAAATTACCTGGCCAAAGCGAACTTTGGCCAGAACAAAAAGAAATTTCTCAGTTATTGCAGAGTATGTAACAAGCTTAACAGAGCACACTAATCCAAACATCATGAGGTCTAGTCAGCACAGTGTGGATCCTCTGGCTGGAACCCTTTTCATGGGGGCCCTGGGCAATGATTGTTCAGTCTGGGGTTGAATCATCCTATTAGATGCACTACCAGACTTCACAGAGGGAAACCTATCGGGCAATCAAGACTTACAAAACAAACAGGGGAGGTAGAGAGAGAGAGAGAGAGAGAGAGAAATACAATGCCTCTGTCTGGCACGTAACAGTAGTCAATTCAGAGAATGGACATGGGCCTTCTGAGGGTGTCCTGTGGTGTCTGGCAACATTATGTTGTCAGTGGGGGTCCTATGCGTGTTGAGGGGAGGGGCCTCTGAGGATCATGCCACAGATACTTGATCAGTTGGGATCTAGTGAATCTGGAGGCCAGGTCAACACCTTGTGCTGTTTTTCATGTTTTTTTAGTTGTTCCTAAAGCATTTTTGTGTGTGTGTCTGTGTCAGGCTGCATCCTGCTTGGGATGGCTGCTGCCATCAAGGAGTATCATTGCTATGGGGTGGGGGTGCCTGGTCTGGTCTAGGTGGGTGCTACATGTCTATGTAACATCCACATCAATGCCAGGTCCAAAAGTTTCCCAGCAGATCATTGTATTGTCACAAGATGGTCAATGTTATTTACTTCTCCTGTCAGTGGTCATAATGCTGTGGCTGATCAGTGTATCTTAGCAATAAACATCTTGGTTCAAGGGACAAAAAAAAAAAATGATTGGGACAGCTCTAGTCCAAACTCATGACCTGGTGATGCTCACAGACCCTATGCCAGTTGAGGCCTCCTGCAGCTCTGCACAAAATCAGCAGGTGTAGACAGATGTGGAAGGCCAAAGAAATCTTACACATAGCAGCTGTCTGGGTTACATGCCGCTGGGGGTGAGTGATTTAGAGGTAATTGGGTGAACTAACCCTTGAAAGTCTGGAACAAGTCAAAACAATGCCCTCACGAGTGACAATAACAAGTCCAGAGTGGTGTTAAAAATCTTTCCAGAGACCTGAGGTGGAGGCAGGCAGAAGGACAGCCGGGGCAGGTTGATGACTTTGACAGCGAGGGGGATTTAGTAAAAATGGCTGGCCCAGCGTTTTCTTCACAACTGATGGATTAGACAAGCCAGAGCAGGCCTGTGAAGGGAAAAGGCGTCCCGTCTCTCACTGAGCAAGGTTCCCTCCATGCTTCATTTCAACTGGGAATGAAAGAAACAAGTGTGGTGTGTATTTGATGTGAGGGCGGAGAGATGCAGGTGTTGTTTGCCTGAGAACGCGCATGTGTGTGTGTATCTGTGTGTGTGTGTTTGTATAATTTTGCTTGTCTGCTTTTATGATTGTGAGCATAAAAAATGCACCGCTTGCAGAAGTTAGCTTGCAGGCCTATGTGATGATGGCACAATAAAGGTTTCTACAGTCAATACTCCAGTGTAGTCCAATAATTTGCACAGGGCCATGCATCGCTGGGAACTATCTGAATCAATAAGCGCATAAATAAATTAAACCGGCGGCGGGACAGTCGAGGAAAGACATCGCCAAATGGCAAAAATGTCAGTGAAACGGAGAGAAGAGAAAGAGCTTTGCTCCTCCGCTGGCACCGGCAGAATTAATTTCAGTTTACGCCTCTTTGAACTGTCTAAACACGCGAGGCTTTTAAGAGCTGTGTGGGTGGGTGGGAGAGAAAAGCGCAAACTAAATCCAGAACCACATTCCTGATGGTAAACTATGCTAATGTGCATTTCCACCACCTGCAGCAAAGTTTGCCTCTCGGCTGAATCGATCCTGCCGGCTCGATTCACAGCTCGTTCCCAGTGTCTGTAAATAATCTGCGCCACAGATCTAATTAAGAAATAATTTAATTGTGGATGAGTTGTATCACAGGTAGACAGAAAATCACCCACATGGGACAGCTGAAGATCAATACCGTCTTCATGAATGCCTGAATGCCTGAGTGTTGTGTTTTTCTGGTGCCAGATGACCAGCATAGACTTTAGGCAGGTGGCTAAAGTTCACCGCAGAGTCTGGTTGAAGAGACTGAAGAAGACAAGTAGAGTGTCTGAGGTCCTTTCAGGTCAGAGTGGAAGAGCAGCAATTCGAGCCATTAAAGGCGCTGTGGGAAATGAGTTTGCCGTTCGAAGTGGACAAAAAGCTGGCTGGGATGCCGGGTGTCAGGGGAGGTTACCTGCTATTTGATGAGATGAGGAGGAGGGAAAACAGTCAGGGGGAGAAATAAAGGCGCTCCGGCAGCGGCTCCATATATTCAGCCAAAAAACAAGCTTGTCAAGAGGTCGAGCCAAGAAAAGGTGTTTAAACGACAATGCTGGAGGTTTTCCATCGTTAAATTTACATTTAATGATGATCTGATCCATCCTTGTCTTTTCTTCTGCTTATCTGAGTTTGGGTGGTGGTGGCAGCACTTTAAGGAAAGAATTGCAGACGTCTATCTCCCCCAGCAACACATTCAGGCTCTTCCTGGGGATCCAAAAGTGTTCGGAGACCAGATGGGATATAAAGTCCCTCCAGTGAATTCTGGTTCTACCTCAGGGTCTCCTCCCAGCTGGCCATTCCTGGTAAACCCCCAAAAGGTAGGTGCTGAGGATGGCCAGGATCCAAATATCTGCCGGAGTAATCAGATTTTTGTGCTACGCTGTGGAGTTGAATTTGTTTACAACAATATGGCAAAATGAGATGTTTAGAGTCCGCTATTACGTCTGTTGGAAAATATATCGACAGCGATATAACTTTAAAAGACAAACAATTAACAGTGTTTAACATCACATTGCTCTGATCGGTTGGAAGACTTTCCTATTTTTCTCTGTGCCGGCTGAAACACCGGCTGAATTTAAAGTTGAGTCTGGTAACAAAATTATAAATATGAATGTTCATATTCAGTTTAACTTGGCTGAGCAAGAAGCAAAAGAGTTCACAGAAGAAAACTCCTCAGGAATAACAGTGTGCATTCAATCTTCCAGAAATTTCCATGAATAGGACTCTAATATTTTGCACGATAATTAAACATTATCAGCCTTATTTGGAAAGTCACGTCAGAGAAACAAGAGTCCACCATGGAAATATACACAGCTTCCTGTTTGTTTAATATTCCCACTGATCTAAGCTCTTTCATGGCAAGTAGCAAATGTTGCTAACATTAGCATTTAACTCAGAAAACCGCTCCGTCAGCCTCACGGTAATGCAGAATGACTCCTCGTCTTGTTATGGCGTTGTCTTACTGCAGCACAAATCAATATCAATTGATCTGAAGAGATTTTTGAATTAATTTGTGTCGTCTGTCATTTCCCCTGTCTTCAAAGACCCCGAAACGACTTTGAAGATACTAGATACAGAAAATTTGCAAATCCTCACATCAGAAGATGCCAAACATTTTTCATTCAGTTAGCAGTTCAAAAAGATTAATTTGATTATTAAAAGTGCTGTTGCATAATTTTCTGCGCAACTTTACTTCTGATCCCATATGTCTCGTCGTAATATGGGGGTGTTGAGTGAGACGTAGGCAGGCCCAGTAGTGAAAAATGGTTAATGGAAGACTTAAAACTCAAACAAACTCATCTTGTTCCTTCCTCTTTTTCATCCTACCATGACTGACAGAACTCTCCAACAAAAGCGTCACTTCTTAGACAAGCTACGCTCTCAGCTGTCTAAACTCCTAATTAAGCTTTCTCTTAACGGGCATCCCTGAGATCCTCAACACCCCTCCTCAATGATAAGAAGACACTGATGTGTACAGAGAGACAGAGGAGGAGGAGGGAAAATGAAAAACCATGTCTATTAAATCAGTAATTAAGTCAGAGCCTGGGAAGTCAATTGAAGAGGTAAAATCAAGGAGAATCCTGCAGCAAAGTGAGTGTCAACCAGTGTTATTAAGTCCTTGAAGTGTAATTGCACGAGGGAGTCTGGGTATTTTCAGCATCAGAGAGGGATTTCCAGGAGCAGGATGGGAAGGGAATGGAGCTCGGGGAGGAAGGAAACCAGTTTGAGCGCCACTTGAAGTGAACAATACAAAGAATAGCACAAGGGCTGAGTGGAAAAGCCGAGTGCTTGGCGCTGATAAAGCATACCATCTGTTGTTTATACCCCACCGTTACCTCGTGGGCATCCTCTGTGAAGAAAGTGAGACAAACACACAGGAGCCGGTATATCCATTCAAATTAAAAGCCCTATTTTTCTTCTCTTATCATCCCCCAATGAGCTCTTGGTTACCTCTCAAACTTCCCCGCATACTTGTGAATTCTGCGGTGAAGTTACCAGGAGCCGCAAACAACATCTCAACTTGTTTTTCACGCCAGATGTGCAGAGATGTCGAGAGTAGCCCGTCTCTCTCGGAGGGGTAAATTGGAAATGGTTCAGGATCTGTTTGGCCATCTGCCCAGATTGTGGCAAAGGTCACTGGGAGAGTATGTCTGAGCAAAAGGTCCTCTGTTGACTGCAGCTTGTCGTGCAACGATGGACGAGCCGTCAGGGAAAATGATTCCTGTGCAGGAAGCTGAATTAAGCCGGATAATTACCAAGGTTGTTTTGACTATCGTGCACTGTGTAATTAAGTGCAAATAATTTGGGTTTTGACTGTCACAAAGTATTATAGTCTATGTATTTTGTACTTTATCAGCATTGGGACACCACAGCCCTGTTCAGACCTGGTATTAACTAATAAAATACTCATCAACTGGGACATCATTATATCATTTTAAGGTAATAAAGGTAGATAAAAGCATCCGCTCCACTATGGAGGAAATACAGTAATTTAATACGGCAATTGAACTACTTTGCTACACGGTCGCCGTTTATAGCGTTTAAGACTACACATAACCTCCTTATATTCAGTATTTTAATTAATTAGGCACTTACGCAGAGAATATCAGTTGAATAGGTGGTCAGTCAATGTGGCCGGGACACATGTGTTCCTACGACTGAAGAGATGTGGTCATAAGAGGCTCAGATCACGTGGAAGTGTGGCGACTGGATCTAAAATGTGTCTTCAATATCTGTTGGGTGTGTCTACACCTGTACATAAGGCTGGCCACACGTGATCGGATCAGCCAGGTCTTAGACAATGTATATCAGTTGAGTAGGTGGTCAGTCAATGTGGCCAGGACACATTGTGTGTTTAAGCTGCTGAAAAAATGTGGTCACAAGAGGCTCAGACCATGTTCAAATATGGCAATTGGATTTCAAATGCATCCTCAAAACATCTTGAGTGTGTTCACACCTGCACGTTAGTTTGTCCACTTGTGACTGGACTACCCAGGACACCAAAAATATGTGGACAAACGGGATGGTTCACTTAATCCCAACAGAGAGTGGAGACATGTAAAGGTGCAGACAAATTCTCATTCAACAACCTAATGCAGAGGTACTGTAGGGGGGTTGCAAAAGTTTTGGTTGATTAGACTTTTTTTTTTATATTCCCCCACATTTTTTTCCACAAATTTAAATGTCATTAAACACAGATATACATAAGTAGGAGGTCCCTGCTCCATCTCTCCATCAGTTTCAGGGTCCTTGGCCTGGAAAACGTTGACGCAGACCTAATGTGTTGTCTCTCTGAAAGAATAAAAACCCTGATGATGGTGATGGTATTGTTTTGTGCTAAAAGCAAAAAAACTGAAATGTTTCTTTGAGCTCCTCTCAACAGAACTCATCATTCAGTGTCACATGGTTCACAAGGAATAATCAGGAATTTAAGTAATTTGTTTCAAAACGCAGTGAGCTTCAGAGCCAGCGTGAATTTTAAAAAGTCTCAGTGTCACGGGTTAGAACATAAAACATTAAAATCACGGAGGAAATTATTCAAGCAAAATTCCTAAGCTGACTCACTAGTTTGCTGGCATCAAAGTAAAACATTTTGGGTTGGCGTTCAATCATGTCCCTGAGAGTGGGTGTCGTTTTTTGAATTCAATTTGGAAGGATACTTTCACATAATTTCTTCTATAACTAAACCCTAGTCTGATGGTGAGAGTTAAAATCAGCAAAATGAATTGACCTCGGGGTCTGCCTCTCCAAAGCTTTCTTTTAAAATAAAAATGATTAAATTCAAAGACATTCAGAGGTAAGCGTTCAGAAATTTAAACTGCCGCATTAAGAGTCCTCAATCAAGCCTTCAACAAGCGAGAAAGATGGATTTCATGAGCAGGGACTGATTGTTAAGGGTCCCCTGCAATGTGCATGCTGTCAAAATGCAAATGAGGGCCGCCGCACTCTGAAAACCCACCAGCCATCAGTTATCGGAGGTCACATGTATGAAAGTTGGAACCGTCCTCATGCATGAAGACTAATTAACCCGTCATTTTACCACACCTGCACTCCACAGCAACGATCTCACCAGCAACAGAATTGATTTTCTCTCATAGTCTACATTTGCCGGTTAAGTGGGGGTAATTTTTCTGAGGCTGTAATTTTTCAATCTGTTTGATGGTCCCAGATCGGACTGACCTACGGCAGCTTCTCTTATTAAGTGTGAATGAGAGCTTGGAAGGGAAGAAGTACATTGTAAAAGATGATTTCCTCGCTGCATCAGCTTTTACTTGAGGGATTAGGCTGCTAAGTAATTAATATTAGCATAAACTAGGAACTGTTTGTGCAGTTTTTATCAGTTTGGGTATTTGTTTTGACCACAGTTTTGTTTTAACAGTGGCTACGTTTACATGGACACTAATATCAGACTCAAGCAGGAGATGTGGGAGTTTTTTCTTCCAGTGCTTTAGCGCTTGCTCTGGGGTTTCAGCATCTTGGGGGGTGAAGCGTCGTGAGACAGCTGGAACTGTTATTGATGTTATATAAATAAAATTTGACTGAGTTGAACTAATATTCCACTAATAATCAGAATAAAAATGCCTCCGTCAGAACAGATCATTTTCAATCAGTTGAGTGGGCGGTTAATCAGTGTTGCCGGGACACATTGTGTTTCCTTCACAAGAGGCTCAGACTTCTTCCAAATGTGATGATTGGATCTCATATGCATCCAGTACACATGTACGTCAAGCTGTCCACTTGTGCTCAGCCTACCCAGAATGATGTGTGGACAAACAGGAGTTAATTTAATTCCATCAAATAGTGGAGGCTTGTAAATATGCAGAGGAATTCCCATTCAGCAAACTTAACGTGTTAGTTAAGTCTGTAACCATGCAAATACTTGATCTGATGATTTTTCTCTGGTTAGAATAAAGCCATTCTTTCTGAGCATGTGTGCTCCACTGTGGGTAAGCGTCAAGTGATGAGTTTCCAGGAGGGACAGAAACGTGGAGGTGGCAGAACAACCAGATGTTCAAACAAGCGTCTGAAAAGATGAACAGAGGCAGAATCCATGCGCACAACAGCTTTGAAAACATGAAGACAGCTTGGCCGTCGTACTCTACTTCAGGGCTGTCAATAAAGTTGTCATGTTTTGCCGATGCTGAATGGCGAGGTAGGACCCAAATGCAGGATGAAAAGGGAGGTAGGTGCAGGAAACAAAATAACTTCAATAAAAACAAGAACAAAAGGCGCCGCAGGCTAATCCAAAAACTCTGGAAGCTGTGGATCGCAAGGGGTAGAACAGAAACACGAGGGTAATAAAACAGACAAAACAGTTAACAGAGGTAACTTTAGAGGAGATTTCACAAAGGTAGCAGCACAGGGGAAAACCCACAGACAACTTGACAAAGAACAATGGGAAGGGCAGGACTGTATAAGCACACATGGGCGGAGGGGTGACGAGACACACATGGAACTAATGATTAAAGCACAGGAAGTAAAGCAGGACAAGAAACTTCAAGGATGAAACTTACAAAATAAAATCAGGAAATAAACAAAGGAGAAACAGGAGAAAAGAGGGTAACAAAACCGGCAGTTCACCCTTACTACTCGAAGGAAACTAACAGAACTAATAAGCAACAAACGAGCAAAAGCTGTGGCCAGTTGGGAGATGCACCTGCCGCCATCTTGGCCTCTTATATAGACAGGTGACTCTGTGCTGCAGCCAATCACGAGCCAAGGTCAGGAAGTAGCAACACAACAACTCATAAACATAATGACAACAGTCGTAACACCCAGTGAAACCAAACAGGATTACAACAGAAGAACCAAAAACGCAAGATGATTACACAAGTTGGAGAAAAATCCGTTGTGTTTCCTTCAGATTTGACGCTCCACAGCAGCACACTGTCAATAAAGTTCTATAGAGATTGATGTTTCGGGGCATGTAAACACAAATATCTGATCAGATCATTGTGTTTAGTGTGCATGAAAACAGTTGAGTTGGAGAAATATTATCTATAAATGCAGCCAGAGTTCATTGTCTCTGCAAGATCTAGCATCAACCCAATCCTTTTCCTGAGATCACACTTGTTTGAAATAGTATTTATTTTAAAAAATCCATAAAACACATTAACTAGTTAACATATTACACCTACTGTCGGATTCAACTTTAAAAATCTGATTAATAAAAACCATTTAACAACTTGTTGCTCATGTTATGGACTAACTTCCATGACCTGAGCGGAGTTCACGCTTCCATCCTCTTATAAAATGTGTCCGTGTCGTACAAATACGTCCGGGCAACACAGAACTTTGTCCTCTAATCCTTTCAAATATTTAAGTTTTCAGTTGACATACTGCAGAAGCGTTCTCTGAAAAATTGATATTGCTTTTATTCCCTCTGTTGCACACTGTCACCCAACGCTGCCTCCTACAAATGGGCACCATAACTTTCTTTTTTTTTTTTTTTTCGAGGAAGTCTCATCTGCTGCCAGGCTTAAACAGATGAAGGTTCCCCAAGCTTATGCCAAGAATCCATGATACACCCTTGAGAGAGCGCACATAATACGGCGAGTACGAGGAAACAGCACCCGTGACAAACAGTTAACGCCATGCGCCAGAGACAGGAGATTGTGAAGTAGATTTAGGACTTTCCGTTTTTACACAGGTTTAACTCTTTGACATTTTCAAGGTGATATCGCAACGAGATCCTCTATTGACGCGTTTGATTTAAGCCTATTTTCGTCTGAACCTTGATTTCATGCTTGATAACCATTAATGTCGCAGAAATAGGCTTTTAAAAATGAAAAATACACTATGAAATAAGCAAAAATGGGAAGAAGCTTTTCAGCATCCTGTTAGACCTGGACCAGATGCTTCTGTACCTCGTTACCAATGGCAGGAGGGAAAAACAGGTCGTGAGATGGATGGTGAGGATCCCTCATAACTGTGCCAGCATTGTTCATAGAGCTCCAACAGAAAACAGAGAGGGCCACCGATGATCCTGTATTTCATAGGACATACAGCTGCTAAACCAAGACAGTATGTCAGCACGCTGTCAATGGGGCCTCATTGGAAAGCGGTGAGACGTTAGGTGGGGAGACCTACTTTCCTGAGTGTCTGGAGGACATGGAGCCGCTGCTGGGCTTTCTTGATAATGGCCGTGGTGTTGGTGGTTGTGGTCGGGGTTGTCTGCTACGTGAACGCCCAGGAAGTTGATAATGCTTCAGTGGTCAAAGTGGTATGCTGTTGCTTAGTATCCCTCCCTAAAATATATATTTTGTTTGTCTTATCCACATTTAGGACAAGATTGTGTGATCACAACAACTTCTGAACGCTAATCACACGCTCACTTTGACAGAAAACATAGCATATACTAAAGAAAGGCGTGGAAAAAAATGTTTGAGGGTCCCTTTGTTGACTGAGGTGCATGTTATACTCTTAGACAAATACATGTTTAAGATAATGCAATTTATACTAAGGGAGCTACGCCTAGAAAATGACTGAAGACAGATGTGGAAGAACCACAAATGTTGAACTGTAGGGAATAACAGGCAGTTTTTTCAGATGTACTTTAGTGGGCACCCAGAATAAAAACATACAGCTAGGAATGTGCATAGCAGGTCCACTTGGCTCGATATTATGAAAACCTGAAGAGCAGTGACATTGTTTGATCGATTACCACGTCTAAAGTTGGAAAGTTGGTCTGGAGTCTCTCCGTTGGGAACTGACTATGCTTCGGGAAAGATCTGCAGGAGTAACAGCGATGAAGTCTTCTGAGCACTGTGGAGTTAAATCTATTTACAACAAAATGAGCTGTTTAGATCCACTACCACATTATTTTAAAGGATGAACTCTAATCTTCTGTAAGTAAATAATATAACTTTTTAAAAGAGTGGAAAATAATAACAAATCCAGGATATAGCATCTAACTTAGAGTTTTTCAAGAATTTACTGGTGTACTTGAGGATAAGGCTCTTCAGCAGCCATTAAAGTAAAGAACTGAGCATTAAGTGAGCAGAGAAGACGGGTCGTGGCTGAGCAGTCGGCAAACACTGCGGTCATCATTAGCGACGGGCTGCTGCTGCTGCTGCTGCCTGTGAGGAGTGGAGGTGCTTTGCTGCAGCACAGCCGGCTGCAATTGGCCCCCGGAGAGTGTTAATTACCTCCACGACACTTTGTCAATAAATATTTGAGGAGAAAAGAGGTTTCCTGAGAGTAAACAAAGGGAGCCGGCTTTCTGCTTTGTTCCCTCGACTGTGAAATATGGGATTTCAATAAATAAAGCTGCAGGGAATGGACGTTTTTATCTTATAGTGGGTTCCATTTGTTCTAAATAAAAAGTGCAACCATAACATCATGACCAGCTGCTTAACATTGTGTAGGTCCACTTGACCTGTCAAGGCATGGACTTCTCTAGAAGGTGTGCTGTGGTATCAAGCGCCAAGATCCTTTAAGTCCTGTAAATTGAGATGTTGGGCCTTCTCAAGCACATCCCACAGATGCTGGATTGGATTGAAATCTGGAGAATCTGGAGGCAAAGTACACTCCTTGAACTCGTTGTCCTGAACCATTTTTGATTTGTGGAAGGGAACATTAACCTGCTGAAGGAGGCCACTGCCAACAGGGAATATTGTTTCCATGAAAGGGTGTTGTTGGTCTGCAACAATGCGTACGTGAAATGCATCAGAGTAGCATCCACATGACTGGCAGGATCAAAGCTCACCTAGCAGAAGGTAGGGGAGCTGTTTCCAAGGTAAGCAACACACCCAATCATCTACGTGATGATGATGAATCCCTCTGATGAGACGACCTTCTTCCATTGCTCCGTGGTCCAGTTCTGATGCTCACGTGTCCATTGTAGGAGCTTTCTCTGGTCAGCATGGACACCCTGACTGTTCTGCAGCTACATAGCCACATACAAAACAAACTGAACATCCCACAGATGCTAAACTGAGATCTGGGGAATTTGGAGGGCAAGTTAACTTCTTGAACTTGTTGTGTTCCTCAAACAATTCCTGAACCTTTTTCCCGGACAACACTGGGCAGCCTTCTCTCTCAACATGCCTCAACGAGTCTTGTTCATCTTGTCTTTTCCTTCCCTGGACCCCTTTTGATAGGTATTGATCTCTGCAGACAAAGAGGTGCAGTTCTGGAGATGCTCTGACCCAGTTGTCTAGCCACCACAGTTTGGTCCTTGTCAAAGTCAATCAAATACTTCAATTTTTATGGCATCTAACATCAAGTTGAGAACAACATGTTCACTTTCTACCAAATATATCCCACCCACTGACTCGCTTCACCTGTCAGTGGTCATGGTGCTATGGTTGATCGGTGAAATAAAGACTGCTGGAGCCGTCGTTCAGACTTTTGACTTTTGCTTTAATAGTTGACTAAAAACAGCTGCTGGCTGCGTCGTCAGACCTGACACCAACAGGAAACTACAACAGGAACTTCACATCATGTTACAAACACACAGGCACAGAAATGACAAGCCTCCCTCTACGCTTTTCTCTTTCTGTTAAAAATAAAATATAAAAATCTCATACGGGGCAGTTTCTGATTTAAAATGAAACAACCAATGCAGCGAACAGGAAGGGATTTATGAAATGTGATTTTTCTTAGCTGAATAGAAAAAGAAACATGGAGAATCACAGGCAAACGTCATGTTCTTCCATATAACAGAGTCATTTAACAGCTTTCAAATCAATAAACTAATATTATTTAAGATATAAACTATATCAGTGTAAAGAATTAGTTCTCCATTTATTGATGATAGATCGGCAGAAAGAAAAAGCCCCGGACAGGTTTAAAATTTTGGTTTTCAAAGCATAACAAGTCAAATATATCAATTTATTTCAGCTACAACTGAATTCATTAATAATTGTGTGCCGTTAGTTGTTATCTTGAGTGGTTAATCGGGAGAAATGTTGCCATCAGGTGTTGCTTGTTGCTTCAAACATCTTAAAGCTTTCACCAACCAATCCAATCATCATGTTCAAAATATGTTTATTAGATTTTAAACTTTTAATAATTGTTCCACTTCATTTTCATATTATTAAATGGTAACTGGGGGTTTTCACCATTATTGCCATTCTCCATGACTGTTAAAACCACTCATTCATTATTTCAGCTAACCGGTAAGCAACCAATCAGGTTTGTTACAACCTCTTTTCTTTGTTAATCAAATTGTATTTTCTTCATATTTCTTTAATTTGTTAATCCAATTTCATGATGTGCGTTTTGGATACTGGTTGGGGGTTCGCTTTGCAATTAGCCACCAGGATAGTTTTGGTTTTATCGTTTTTAGTTGTGGGATAATGTCTATGATATTCATGCACAACAGAGCGAGTTAACTATCTAATCTAAATCTAAATTCAACTCCGTTCCTCTTTACACTTGTTGTGAAGCACAGTGAACAGTTTTGACTATGTTTTGATAGAAAGTAGTGCTAGCTGAATCCGACACTCATTTAATAATGTTAATGAGGATTCTTTTGGGGGGTTTTTTAACATAAAAACATTAGACATTATGCAGCAGATGGCTTTTAAGAGTCTACTCACTCCTTTCTGTGTTTATGCAGATCCCAATGCAGAGGAAAGTGATTAGATTTGATTTGCAGATATAAATTTGCATTAATGTATAACTCGGTGCTCTCTGCTTATGGCTGTAATGTTTATATAGTGCTTATAAGGATTTGTAGTAAGTAATGTGTCAATTAACTGTTAACAAATCATTAATTAATGCCAAATGATCAAGATTATTTGAAAACTGTACGTCTACCTGCCGCCCTTAAAGCTGTGCTAGTATCCAGTTATTAGATGTAAAACTATAGTTTCCAATTTATAATCTCAGAATAGTTGAATTTCACTTGTGAACTGGGATTCCCTTTATGTTTGATTTATCTCAGGGGGAAGTCATGCAAAAAATAAAATAATTCAGCCTCGAGTGCTGCCGAGAAAGTTTCTTTAGAGCCGCAGAGAGTTGAGTACTCGGAGCTAAAAATATTTCAACTTTCAGCAAAGCTACACCGAATTTCAAAGGGGCTTTCAAGTACAGCCTCACAGCAGCCGGTTTAGATGAATTTAACTCTGTGTCTCAATGGACCTGCTGTCGCCCACCTTCCAAAAGATTTTTTTTTTAATCAATTAAATCCTGTAATTCTCTTCAGTTTAAAAGGGTCAGAAATCTGTTTTTTTTTTTTTTTTTGGTAAAACAACACATTTTTCCGTAAACATTGCAACACAAATCCATTAAATGAGTCTAAAATTATGTTTAACATGTGTATATATGTATTTAGTGATAATGTTTTGGCACACTATATCATTATTTATATGCTTAATGCTCGAAATAACATCTTTCCTCTCAAGTCTTTCCTCTAATACCGACAAACTTGAACATGTCTTAAGGAAAATTTGCAGAAAAACATTACAATCATCCTGTACACGACGAGGCAGCTTTAAAAAAAGAGTTCACCCTGTTTGTGCTTGCCGTACACGCCATCTCTTTACAGCAAACAGACGAATCGCTACCCTCGACATATAACAAAAACAGAATCCATCTCTGCAGAGAGATATTCAAAAACAAATAAATCGATACAGGCTTCATTAACAGGAACCCTGCAGCAAACGCCCACTCCTGACCCGTTACCGACCCATCACTCACACACATAAACACACACCGCCGCACAGTGGAGCCCATACATCCACCGGTTTCTGAATTAAGGTATTAAGATGAGCAGGTCGATAATGTGTGTGTGTGTGTGGGCTGCTGGCAAAGGCCTGGAGAAATCTGGAGGGTCTGGCTTTAGAGGACGACAGCGGAATAAAGAAGAACAAGAAACAGGTCAGAGAGGAAAGGAACAAATCAGATTAAAAGTGGGAAAACGCAAACTGGATTCACTGCAGAAGAAAAAGAAATAAATAAAAACAAGAACACTGCCCTGAGAAAAACTGATGAATTCCGCATTAGTTTTATTTGAAGGAATACATTTTTTTTTTTTTTTTGGCAATTAGCTTAGCTTAGCACGCAGACTGGAAGCAGAGGGGAAACAGCTAGCCTGGCAAAAAATCTAAACTAGAAGAAATCTTTAACTAAATTTGAATAGTAAAGCATCGAGAACACCTGCATGTTTCTGTTTGAGTAAAAGTCAAACAAACTAATTAAAAAACGTTAATTGTTTGGCTTGAAAACTCCCAGTTTGTGCATTTTTTTTTTAATCTTTCACCCTGCTTTCAGTTTATGCTAAGCTAAGCTAAGACAGCTAACAGACAGATATGAAGATCTTCTCATATAAGTCACAGCAAGTACACTTTACTTTTTAAATGTATTACCAGTTATAGTCTTAATCAGAAAGCCTCATGACATTTTTATTACCAGAAAAAAACAAAAACAAGAGAGCAACCAAATGGCCCAAATACAAAGATATTCATGTCACAATGATATAAAAAAAGAAAAAAAAACAAGGAACCGTTAAACATTTTTTCTTGACAAATGACTTAAACAATCAAATAATAACTCCATCAATCAGTCGACCGTACGTTTCGGCACTAAGTCAAACATTTAAAGCCCTAATAAAGCCACTCTGTACTACCTGTGTTCAGCTGTATAATATGCTGGCATGTATGAACATTACAATCCTTTTTTATTACTTTTTATTTATTTTTTTTGACAACAACCCTTTTACTAACTACGTGGAACCATCACAGCTACAGTTTGTTATGAACAGGTTGTGAACCCCCCTCCCTCCCAAAAAAAAAACAGAAAGAAAAGAAAAAGCTGAGTTTCCTGGATCGTTCAGTTTTTTCCTGCAGCATCAGAAAAGTCTGAACTCTCTGAGACGCCACGCTGGGAGCCGGCACTCAGCTAAACAACACTATGATGTACTTCTATAAACCACAGACTAAACAGGCAATCCGACCACTGAGTGTGAGAGAGCGTCGGGCAGGCTTTAAATCAGCTCGTATCTGGAGTTACTCCCAAACCATTCTTCCTGGGGTAAATGGAAGGACTAAGGAGTGAAGGAAGTTTCAAGGCTGTGCTTGATGAGAGGAAAGTTTCAAAGTATGTTTCCTTTTTAATTTCAGTCCCCCAAATTAAAAAAAGGGACACATTAGCAGACCAGTTTGCGGATCTCCTTCCTGCCCTCGTCTCCGCCATCGATGTCCGTCTACGTTGCTCTGTAGTTTCCTTGAATGCCCATGATGTGAGTTTAGTCCCCTCTCCTCAGCAGAGTCCCGTCCTGAGGAGAGGCAGGGCTGGTGGTGGTGGTGGAGGGGGGAGGTCCGCAGCAGTCCGGGCAGCCTCCCTCAGCCGCAAGAGATGACAGTGAAGCGTTTGGAGATGCAGGACATGTTGTGCAGGACGATGCCGAGGAGGAAGAGCAGCACGCACGCCACCAGGATCACGGTGCAAACGCCGGACCAAGTGGAGCCCTTTCCACCTCCCACTGGACCGGTAACTCTCCTCTCGCCTTCACTTCCTTCCATCCCCACGCCCTCCAGCCCCATAGCCAGGCCCAGAGGCTGCTGCTCAGGCATGGTCACCACCGTCACCCCCTTCTGCTGGCTGCCAGGCAGGAAGCGACACCCCAGCTCCCCCGGCAACCCGAGCGCCCGCTCCTTGGCGATGGGCAGAGGCAGCATGTAGCAACCGTTGCTGGGGAGGCGGATGAAGACAGGCGTGTGCTCGGAGGCGTGAGGGATGGCGATGACGGTGATGATGTCCGGGTCGTCCGGCAGCTGGGATACCGACAGGCCCGGGGGGAGTTTGGTGACGCCGCGGCACCAGGGGCAGCGGATCTCCTTCTGGCTGCTGCGCATTTGCGTCAAACACACCGAGCAGCATGTGTGACGACAATCCAGGAGTTTGGGCCGCCGCCGGGGGCTGTAGTAGTTAAAGCAAATCTGGCACTCCAGAATTGAATCCTGGGAAAGTGTCTCCATTTTGGAAAAGATATATTCACCGGCAGGTAACAGCAATTCAATCAAACGGATCTAAAAGAAAGATCCTGCAGCTCCGAGTGAAGTGAGATAAACCACAGCTGGCTCCAAGGCTTTATGATGCACCACCGTCCACGACTTCACAGTGACGTCACAGCCCGACCGCATGGCCCTTCATCTGCAAAACAAAGAAAAGGCACAGCACTGTTGAGAAGATGAGGGCAACAGCGTCAACAAGGTGTTTGTGTGGAGTTTAAAACCTGGTATCACCTCTGCAACGACTTCCCTTATCTTACTCTTATCACTCATGCTGTTGACAAGGGTATCAGACAAAGGATTACATCACATCCTGTTTGATTTCAGACGCACCAATCATCAAAACAACATTGACTTTAACTAGAGTCAATCACTTACCCCTGAGGGTTAAGGTCCAGAGCTAAGCTGTAAAAGTGACATGCGACTATGAACTAAACTTAGATAGCTAACAACCCGTACGCAACAGTTTTGCTGCCTACAGAAACCAAAACTGTTTTTTGCACCAGGCTGTAAATATTTGTATCTCTGGAAGTCTGTGGGGACTGACTCGTTTTCTGGGCCCCTATTGGACATTTGAGGAACTGCAGTTCCCCACCACTACACAAGACCCTTCACTGATCTGTGTTAAGTATGGCTAATTCTTTCAACCGTCTCCTTCAGGCCACCGCCTCCATAATTTCCTCCTCCTCTTTCTCCTGCTCCTCTTGCATAATCACAGCTACCGTGTTAATCCATGCGGGAGATGTGATAGTTTGCTTTTACAGATGATTAAACGCCGTCAAAATAGCACAGAGGAAACAATGAATACCAAACAGGGACCCGCCGACTTTATATTTTACTTTTCGCCCTAAATTGTGAAGTGTGAAAACTGCTGAGGAGGGGGAGTAGGATTCTCTTTCTCCACGCTGCCATCCCCACAGAGCCGGCGTCCCTGCAGGCATGACTGGGAGGGGGGGAGACGGCGAGAGCGAAAGAGTGAGACAGATGAAGGGAGAGAGAGGGATGGAGAGAAAAGCGGTGATAGAAATGGAAAAAGGCGACCACTGAATATCTCGGCCCCGTATCAAAAACAAGATCTCTGGCAATTAAACTGCTCGTCGTGCCTGGTGGGGAAAGCGATGTGGCAATGACAGATAAGAGTGAGTTCTCACTGAGCACGCTCGGGGCAGCTCTTTCAGTCTGGGGTCCTTTTAGTTTGGTTCATTTGAGAGAGGAGGAATAATCACATTCAACCTTGAGCTGCAGTAACAAGACGAGGTTTAGGAGTCACTGCACTGCACCAACATGACCTGCTTATCAAGTACAAGTCATTTAATTGATTGATTCGTCAATGTGTGAGTAAAAAAAGGCTAAACAGGGGTGGTCTCAACCCGACTGCAATTACTCCCCAGAGTGGTTAGTCTGCAGCGTGAACACGCATCGATATGACGACCTCATAATTATATAAACAAGCAGTTTACCTGATGCGTCCATAAAGTTTGTTTTCTACATGTAGATGCATGTTTGATCAAACTCAACATGCAGTTCACATACAGAACTCTGGTAGATGAACAGAACACAGAACCGCAATAAATGCCCGTGTCCCCACTTACGGCTGATGCTCTGTTTTCGATTTGATAATTTCCTGAAATCCAATTTTTTCCACAAAAGTGTGACCAATCACAAAAAAGTTTGCAAGAACACAGTGTGCCAGAACTTTGTCTCGATTATCCTGTGAACACGAACTGAACTAACGTTATATGCAACACAGCAGCAATACTGCATTTATTACGCCCTGAACAGGAACGAAGTACAGGTGTGAAAGCACCGTAACTTTGGCTAAACTCAATAACACTGCAGACCTGTGTTAGGAATATTTAAGCTCCACGGGAGAGGCCATGTTGCACCATCCTTCAGGAAGTAAAGATAACATCAGGTGTTTTCACACACGACATCACATGAAGCAGTTGGGTGAATCCTTGTTAGTCCGTCATGTCAACGTTTCTGTGTTTGTCAGCATCATCCGCTCCGTCGCTCAGCCTCATGTACACCTCCATCCCCCGCCTTCGGCACCACGGCCCCTCTGGGCCAAAACGCTCCCTTCCCCAGTCGAGTCCAGAGGCCAGACCATCCTCTGTACTCCCACCTCTTCCTCTCTCTGCACTCTCCAGCTGACCTAGTTTCGTCACAAGCTGAAGTCGGGAGAAGGTGCTGAAAAATCCCACTGGTTCTGCGAAGAAGTGAGGAAGGCGAGCAGAAGGAAGGCAGAGACCTGCCCTTGAGGGGCTGAGACAGCCCAGGGTATTACTGAATCCTTTTCCCAAAGATAAGGATTAGCTTTGATCTGACATAAATGCTTTGTGGCTCAATATTCCCATACACACAGTCGCTCACTCTTCTTCCCTCTTCCCTTCTGACTCAAGAGCCTTTCCTCCTCTACTTTACATCAATTTTTTGCACTTTTTCCGGGTGATTTATTTCCTTTTCTCCGCTCAGTTTTTTTACTGTACACACATTTTCTACATGCCAAGGACAAAAATAAAGCTGTACTATCATTCCCAAAACAACAATATTGGCAACTATAGATATTAAATCAGAAGAGGAAGCATATTATTATACAAAGAAAGAAATATTTCTTACACCTTAATCAAACTTGATCATATATGAGGATTTTAGTTCCAGGTCATGGTCACTGCAGTCTGATTTAATTATTAAATAATCATTTAATTATTTTCCTAATTAACAAATTAGTTGATTGGTGCAAAACTCTGCGTTATTAGTGAGAATTATTTTCATTTTGTCAAAAAAAACTGTTGCTAACAATAGCCTTTATTATGGATATCAGAATTTGAGAATAAGAACGTCATCACATTATACTGACTGAATATTAATCATAATTTCAGTAATAATAAAAGATAATAAACTGGTCACAAATGTGACTAAAGTCAAGCCAACACATACAAACAGCTTGTTTTAGCCAAGATGAAAAAACAAAATGGCAAAAAAAGATTTTGAAAAGCTGAACTCGGTGATATTCACACTTTTCTTTGTTGAGGAACGCTCCGAGGTCAACATCTACGAGCTGCAGGAGCAACCATGGCTGCAACAATATGATTTATTGGTTCAACTGAGCCGTAACCAGGACAACCTGGCTGACCCACTTTCTCTCACACCTACATACTGTAGATACACAACAACAAAATACCCCCAAACGGCTTCAGGGGCAGCGATAAACAACACCGTCCTGAATGAGTCGACTCCAGGTGGGACCGACAGAAACCCGGAGACCCGCTTAAACTTTTTTAGCCTCTGTGTGGTCTGTTTGTGTAAAAGTGTGGGTTTTTGTTTTTTTAAGGAGGCAGGGAAGGGTGTATGATTTAGTAATGATGCAGAGTGACCGAGTGGCGGCCTCAACCACTCCAACGCGCCCGCGGTCCGCTGGGAATAACCAACCAAAACACACAGCCCCTCAGGGCCTCCGCACACAATCGGCCGAGGAGAGAGTGCAGTCATCCTCGTAGACAGTTAAGTTAAAAATAACCACTGCAGACACACAAACTCACGCACACACACGCACAACTCAACATGGCCGACATAATACAGTAGCTGGAAGTAGCACAGAGGAGAGGCTTATTAAACTGGTTTGAACCAGTGAAATGTCAGCGAGATGATGATGTACACGCTAACTGATGCAGTACACATCACATGTTTCTGTGGAGAAGCTGCAAAGAACAGCCACTTGAACATTAAGCTAAATATTATGCAATAAAAAAGGTCAGAGCCTTGATATTGAGTAAATACACCGAGGGAACGGCTGCTAACCCCATAAACCTTTACCAGAACAACCATTCTTGTAAGTTCTTGTACCAAAATAAAACACTGATACAAATCAGCTGCTTGTACTGTTTATACTCAAATCATTCCTGAAAAGAGGACAACGTTGGTTAAAGATGTAATGGAGACGTGTTTACAGTACAGCTAAAATAAAGCCAATGTCAGCATAAACTTGGAGATGTGAGCTGCAAAAACAACCGGCAGCAACGGACCGAAGACTGAAGATAACAGTAGCTTCATTTGGGGAAAAAATGCAATCTTCTATTTACGTAATACTTTGAAGCTATTAGAAAACATGCAGCAGGTGTTTCTGCAAACACTTCCACCTGCATTAAAAAGGGTAAAGCCTGGTTTATAGTCTCACAGTGGAGCAGTCATTGATACTCCTGTGTTGGTGTGTCACCATATGTCGATAATTACACCTTTAAAAAGCTGCTCGGCCGCTAGTCAGCCGCGTTGAGTTTCTCTGTGTACTGTACTTCAAACAATGGCGTCTGGAACTGAGCTCTGAGCAACTGAGTGTTGAAGTTAATAAAAGTCAAACAAAAGTTATTTTCGTCAGGGTAGATGGTGTGTTGGAGGCTGAAAGAGGGAGAATTTTCTGCTCTGGACGAGGAAATGCGTTTTGGAAAAATCACCGCTGTTGGCACTCTGCATTACCGGAACATGTAGTCACATTTCTAGAGAGGTGAACGTCAGACGACGAAGCAGATCCAACAAAGAACCGTAAATCTGGCTTAACTCTCCCTCTAATGGACGTACAGTGCATGAAGGACACACGAGCAAACCCAGTTTTTTCAGATTTACACGCTCCAGAGGCTGTTTCATAAAGAGCTGAGATTTTAGGGGAGAAAATAGGCAGGACTGAGTTTGGGAGCAAAAGACCCTGTTGATAAATACAGCTTAGAGCTTTAATGATGCATCAAGAGTTGCATTAAGAAACACACATTTGGTTTGTTAGCGAAGCTCATATCTCTTCCCAATGCAACCGTCTTTTATTCTGCGATCATGAGAATCTGCCCGAAGGAAAGAAACCCTCCTAAAACATTCAGCACTTCATATTTCTAATATAGTGCTGTATATTAAAATGCAGCATGTGTTGGCTTAACGCTAACCGCTTGTCACTCTGTATGAAATTAATCCTAATTTGTTTCAGATACGGGATTTTTTTTTTTTTTTTTTTTTTTTTTTTGCAGCAACGTAAATGTTCCAGCACAAACAAACACGGCAAATGAAATGTGTTCTCCTCCATCGTTTGTCACGACTGTGGGCAATGTGCTGAGCCAGCATTTGCATAAAGCTGGTGCGTCGATTTCTTCACCCACACATCAGAGCTTTTGGACGGGAGTCAACACAGCTCCTCCAGAGTGCATTTAGCAGCTAGAGTAGCTATGAAGGGGCCACTGAGGTCGAAGAGTAAAAACATTCGTCAAGTGGCCCACTGCTTTTTATAGTGCGTGTTAATCCAGGTCTCATCCATTAGTTTAAACCACAGCAAATTTTTCATATGTACTTCATGTTAACTGAGAAGAACGAAGAATGGGCAGTCCTCAAGAACAACCTGAAGCTGACCACACTTGACTAACAAACAAACTTAATTTAAAGCCAAAGTTCTTCTTTTATGGTCAAATCAAAACAACATCAGGTATTTCTGGTCTCTTTAATCCCTCCAAAGTACAAATCAGAACGTCTTCTAGGTCATGCCTGGTGAAAATTCACATTGTAGAGAATGTAATTAGCTGATAAAAGCCTGTTAATTTCACCCACCCGCAACCTGTTAATCAGAATTTTTATGACCTAGCCCATCAAACAATATAACTACAATTCACTAATGCCCTGCTGTTGTGGAGTCAAGCATGTCCATCTCTGTGAGAATCAGTTTTGTCTTCTTGAGAGGACTAAATAAAAATAAGATTTTGGCTTTACCGAAAGACTTAATGTGCACAAAGACAGAGGCGGTAGTCTTTAAATACAAAATGCCGTGCAAAGAGTTGCAAAGCGACCAAATGGGAGACAGATGAAGACCAAATTCAGACGTAAAAAGGTCAAAAACAGACACGAAAAGACCAAAAGCAGATGCAGAGCCACCAGACAGAGACAGAAATAGATAAAAAATAGTACAAAAAATAATTACAGGGCTGCAAAACAACAACAGCCACAAAGATAACATTGTTAAAATTAGATTAAAAAAAAAAAAAAAGAAAGAAGATGGAAAGTACCAAATGACTAGAAACAGGCACAAAAATACCACAAAGACAGACAGCAAATGAAAAAATACTAAAATGAGACACATAATGAAGAATCACAGTGACACAAAATAATCAAAGAGGCATAAGGACCAAAAAGAGATGTGGAACCACCAGAAAGAGACACAAATAGATCAAAATCACACACAAAACAATAGTCTATGAAATGAAACAACGTAACTGAGATGCAAAAATGATCAATATGAGACAGACAGAGACCAAAAACAGACACAAAACAACCACAAAGTTAAAATAATCAAAATGAGATTAAAAAAAAGGAAGATGGGAAATTCCAAAGAGACACAAAAAGCAAATAAATAAATAAATAAAATGAGTTGCAGAATAATCAATACGAGACAGATGAAGAGCAAAAACAGACACGAAAATACCACAAAGGCAGACAGCACAGCCCCATCAGTAACCAAACCAGAATTAGAAATAGAATAACCACAAAGAGATATAAAAAAGAAACACTGAATATGGAAGTGAAACACAGAGACACACAAAGACTGAAATGCAGGAACAATTATATGAGAAGATAAAGACAGAAAGACACGCACACAACAACAACAACCAAAAAAGGTCATAAAATGCTCATAAGGACAAACATTTGTTGAAAAAACGCACAAAATAAAAATAATAATAGAGCCAAAATTTGGTGCAGAATCATTGCAAAGAAACTAAAAGACCTAAATGAGACAAATAAAACCTAAAATCAGACAGAAAACAACTAGAACTCACTAGAACTGAGACAATTAGCCAATTTATTGCAGAGTCAGTCAACATAAAATCAACCTGCAACTATTTTAATAACTGGATTTTTCGCTAAAATGTCAAATACTTGCTGCTCCTTATTCTCAAATGAGACCATTTGCTGGTTTCCTTTGTCGCTCAGTGAAGTGAATGTCTGTGCCTGTCAGAGTGTCAGCCAGATGAAACAGATCAGACGAACACGTCACCTCGGGTGCATGCGAACAGACATCTTTCACCACTTCCTTGTGTGTGCGTGTCAGCACAGCAGATGGAGCCCCTGATAGAGGCCTGTGCAGCCGACCACTGAAGGACACATTATGGCAATTTCCAGCTTGAGGAGCCAGCGAGCATCAGAGCTGGCAGGACCGCTGCTGGATGGACTTTACCCCCATCATCATCAACACCACCACAGATCTGCCCGAGCGTGACACTAACTCCTGCACCGCTGAGAGGCTGCCCATTCCTAGAGGACTGGCATCTCCCAGTGCATCTCCCCAGGTACTGGGTCTCATTCTACGAAACCAATATCTGACAACAGAAGGCTCTTTTTGGACTTAATAACAACACAAACATCATGTTCTCAAATAGATTTTTGGTCCATTTCCTGTGTTAGCCAAGAAGGTGACCAGAGGCACAGACTGAATTTTCGACAGGACTTTCCACTTTCATTGGGAGAATATTTCTAATAACTTCAGTGGCATGCGCTGACTGTAATATGAAATGCATCTGTATTATCCTGCACCATCCATTCTCACATTAATCTAACGCGTATGTCTATGTGGTAGGAAACAGCAAGACACAGGAGGACGTGAAGTTTCCACATAAAGAGCCCAGCTGACCAGCAGGTTTGAACCCAGAAACTTCATGCTGTGATTTAAACCACTGCTAATAATTGCTTCCACCCACTTTCTACACCTTGGTCTGTTCCCAGCTGGCTGTGCCAGTTAAAGCTCCTCACCCTTTCTCTAACAGTGTGGGTTGAGTTTTTACATCTTGAAAAGGTATCTGATGACAAAATACTACTAAAATACGGCTATTGTGCACATTATAGAATCCATAAAAATATTGATATTTATTTCCTTCATATGACAGCTGAGCACAAATGTAACTCCTCGGGGTAATGAGTCACCAAAGCATGTTAGATATTAGTGCAAAGGTCTTGTTCAGTGCAAGATGACGATATTGTGTTTATTGTCTGTAGTACCATGGGTGAAAGGGGTTACTAGCCACCAGCAAGAGTCTTAGCCCCTGTATAGATACAGCGAAAGTATAAATCTAACCTAATTTACTGACTGTATATATATATATATATATATATATATATATATATATATATTGGGCTCGGCTGAAACTCAGATGACAGATGACTCCTGAACGTGAACGTATCCTGTGCTGATGATGAATTGTTAGACCTCGCAGTAACCTTGAATGCAGTAAGCTTCAAACCAGAGAGGATGATGATGTAGCCCAACTCCACAGCTTGGTGTAACACTTGTTCTTTCTAGTAAATAAAGAAACAATAAATAATAATGGAAAAATGCTAAGTCAATAAAATCATTAAAATCTTTCTGAGTCTGTCACCATGTACTGAAATGTACCCAACTAAGTGAAAAAATCAAAATACATAAGAGAGCAGTGATTTGTTTTTGATGGAGAAACTAAACTGTAAGGAATATACCTAATAATAAAAGAATAAATAATATAAACTAACATTTAAAGCAAAATGAGTGCCCATTTATTCACTAAACTGGATTCTTTTACAACACTAAACAACAACATACTTGTACATAAGGATGCTGCCGAAGCCCCTTACACCACCCCATCCTTAAGGTCACGCAGAGACCAAAACCTCTCATCGGCAAAACAAATTGCCGGCCCTCTCCGCCCCTCTCTGATGAAAGGCATCGCTGAGAAACCGAGCAATTTTCAAAGCAGATGAAAGAGGTGAACGCCGTGACTTCAGCAGCCGGAGGCTCGATCTGCATCTACAGATTCAAATAAAGATCCAGGAGGAGGGAGATAAAGCCAAGCTCGGCCCAAACTTCAAACGCAGATGACACTTTTAATTAATCTGCAACGAGGCTGGCTTACCGAAGCAAAATGTAAATGAGGATTATTTAAAAACCGTGGGAAGAGCGAAAATAATATTTAAAAAAAACAAAGATGGCTCTGTTAAAAGGTTTTCATGAGTGAAAGTGACCTTAAATCGACTCATAACTTCAACTGTAGACTGTAATGTGCTTTACTCTGGAGCCAGGAATCATTTTGTAAGATTTGAAATGGAGTGCTATTAAATAACTGAGTTCACTACAGAGAGGGTGATAAAATTTAAGAAGGCTGTGAAGAGATGTTGGAGAAGAGATTGTGCTGCTCGCCTGGGTTTGTTGTTTTTTTAAGTCTGACAGGAAGTGGTAAATAAGAGTCTTTCCCGGTGTGTTGGCACCTGAGAAGACATATTTTACCGCTGCAGCGAACACACCCCGACCCATGTTCCTCCAGCTGAGTATGAGATCATTCGCACATCAGCTAGCAGCACAGCAGGACAATGTGTGTGGGCGTTTCTGGATGTTTGTGTGCGTGCATCAGCAGCATTTTCTGCACACAAGCTTATAAAGACTCGGCAGGTAAACGTTCAGGGGGGAAAAAAGAAATAAAATAATATTCATCACACGTATCGCCTTCTGTTCAAGCTTCACCTCGACTCGCACTTCCATCGCACTTGCGCGGCAGCGCTGCCAGCTAACGCTTTCAAGAGTCTGTCAGTTGATGTGAACCGCAGACGGGAAATCTGGCACGTTGCTAGGAGACACAAGTTGTCATATCGCTGCTGTTTTGTCAAAGCCTCGCTGCGAGCTTGTCGGAGGGGCAAAGACCACAGGGGCTAGAAGTGACGTTGAAGCATTTTTAGAGGTGCCTTCAAACCCTTTCATGTCACCTTGTCGCTATTAATGCCTCAGTGTCTTCGCCTGTTGCTTTGACACGTTAATTATGAGCAAACAAACAATGTCTAATCCTCAAAATAATCTCTCTAGCACACATACATCTGTGCTGTCAGACGGAGGAGAAGTCAAGGAATATGTTTTTATAAACCACTTACTATGGTGTCTTTAAAATATTTATGTCAACGTAATTTCAATGAATATCTGTTAGGGTTAGGGTTAACCCACCTAAGCCATTAGACTGTTCAATTTTAAAACCGGAAAGGGTGAAATTTCTAATCTAATGTGTTCCTCTTCTACTAAAACAGAATCAGAAATTACTCCCTGCACACTGCAAACGTTTGCAATGATCAGAGCTCAGTAACATTGTTGTGTTTTATCTTGTCACAAACTCACCCAGACTGGAGCGAACTTGGTCCGTCTTGATCCGAGCAGTCGTAGCGTCCGAATGATACAATCAGACCAACTATGAAGGTACAACAGGATCTCTGTTTGAAGAGAAAACAGACGAGTTATCAGCATCGTCCGTGAACAACAACGGCCGTCATACACGCTCTATCTACGATACATGGGGCCCTGAGGCTGTTTGGCAGCTTTAAAACCTGTTTGTTTGGCGTAGAGTGACCAAAGCATCTCAAGATCAGACACACTTATACTTAGCCTCTTTGTATGGTTCACAGCAAACGTCAGCCACTTTGAGACCTGCCTTTCTGTAAATTAGACAAATTTGCATTTTTTTTGGTGTGGATGGGAGTTAACTTGATAAAATTCTGACTTCTAAACACGTGTCCGGTTGTTTGTCCAGATGTTCTTACACTAGAGAAACTTCTTTGGAGTCGTTTTGGATCACGCCAAAGAACAAACAAATAACTATAAACTTGACGTTCTTTATCCCGAAACTATTTTCATATTTGTGTAAAGACTTCATGCAAAGATACCATCCATTTCATGGTTTTAGCTTCTGAAATGTGAGAATTTCCTGTTTCTAGTTTTAGCTACTACAATTTTGAGGTTAAGACTCTTAGTTGGACAAAAGAAGCACTGTGAAGGCGTCACTTTGGGCACATTTTACACTGTAAACCCTTCACTAAGAGGCACATGATGGCGCCTATATTATTCAGTTTTTATGCATTAATTTCCTCATATGGTATAAGTCGTGCTTAAATGGTGGATTGGTTTCCTTTTGCGCTGACGTTCTTCCCATTAGCTGTTCTCATGTCGAAACCCCACTAAAGCTAATCCATTGCAGCTACTTTCCATTTAATGCAATCAAGACTTTAAACGCCAATTAAACAGGGGAATATCACTCCAAATAACATGAAAAGGGCTCGAGGAGGTTCAAGTACCGCAACAGGGCTGTAGGCTGATGAAGTGTGTGCTGTTGCCTGGCAATGCGAAGCAGGACAGAGTCCAACGGCCAAACAGCATTTAAAATGAGATCTCAGAAATGTGCCAGAGCTTCTTTTGTCTTCAATGCAAGCAGTATTCTCCATCAATGACAGTAATCCATACTGTGTTCACAGTCCTCCTCCAGGATTCAAAAGGACGCAGAGATCTGACTTGCAGTTGTTTTCATGTTCCAACGTATATGGGGAGATTAAGATTTCACATGTGCAAACAGGTCAGAATACTTTCTAAAAACATGTGCTGCTTTGTGAGGAAATAAACAATGTCTTATGTCAGCTTGCTTGAGGCGTTTCTGCTTGGAACCATCAACAACAACAGGTTGTTTTCCCTCCACCACCTTGCAGAAACATTTACTTCCAGCTCTCTTCTCTACTCTTTGTAAAATTTAAAATGTGTCACTTTGGATGGAGTGAAAATCTGAAAGGAATTATCTAATCTGGTCTTTAAACGTTATGCACTGAGCCTTTAAAATCTCTCAGTACCACCATTTGATAATATTGGAATTTTATCAAATGTTTGCATAGATGTGAAGACACTGGCTTCTGTAAAAAATGCCACCATTTCCCCTCTACATGTGGCTGTTTTGTGAGTTTTTGCAGTGATCATGCATCGCTTTGTCAGTTGTCCCTGTAGTTGGTTTGTTCTATTTGTAGTTTTGCAGTTGTTTTAAATCTCGGTGTGGTTGCTACACGTCTCTTCCCGGGTTTTTCGTTCCTTGTTGTGGTTGTTTTGTGACTTTCTGCAGTCATGGTGTATCCCTTCATAGCTATTATGCATCTGTTTGTGGTGTCTTTGTGGTTGTTCTGCCTGACTTTGTGATTGTTTGCGTCTCTTTGTCAATGTTTAGCATCTCTTTGGAGTTGTTCTGTAACTTTGCAGTTGTTTAGCGTCTCTTTGTGTTTGTCTTGCAACTCCTTGTCACTGTTTTGCATCTCCATGTAGCTGTTTTGCATCTCATTATGGTTGCTGTCAGTGCATTTGTGGCAGGTTTGCATTTGTTTGTAGTCGTTTTGCATCTCTAGCAATTATTTGTGATTTGTTTGTGATTGCTTGCATCTCTTTGTAGTCGTTTTGCCTATCTTCTGTCATTTTATTCAGCTTAACGGAGCAGCTCTAGTCATGACATGCTCTAGCACATGTCATGACTGTAATTAAATTTTTAACCATATAAACATCCGCCTGTATAAAACTTAAGAAGAAGTGGTGCAAATATATAACATTTGCAAGTGCAGCATATACACAAGTTCTCTCCAACCTCTGGCAACAGACTCTGATGTGTAACACTGACCATCCACTTGACGTGGAAATTGTTCCAGCTCCTACTATAACTTGCACAGCCGTGTTTTCATGATATAATGAGTTAAGCACATGTTGGTATGCTTTATTTGGACAGATTCAGGAAGTACACTTCATTGTTCCATTGTTTGTGCTAAGCTACGCTAATCACCTCTTGGCTCCAGCTCTATACTAATGGTACGTATGAACGGACCATTTCTTCCGCCACTAATTATCAATGACAAATCAATGACTTTGTTCTACTGTTCTACCATAATTATCAGTCCATTCCTGGCAGTAAGTGGGCAGCAGACATTTCTGCTCCTTTACTGCGTACTTGAAGATATTTTTCAGAAAGTTTCTCTGTCCTTTCAGTGAGCTTTCTTTTTTTTCCCCCCAAGATAATTCCATCTTTCAAGCAAGTTGACATAGTTCTTTCCTATAATCCAAAATCCACTGAGAATAAACCAATTAAGAACATTTAATCCTTCTATTTAAAGTCCAAATTGAAATCTTTAAAAACAAGGAAATTGAGGAACCAGCAGGACAGATAGAGAAAATCATTAAGTAGCAGCTCTAGTGTTCCTGGAAGGACAAAAAGAAGTTAGCTGTCTTGTAAAATACACATTAAAAATTAAAAGGAACGGGAAATGTCTTAAACACACTACACAGAAGCAATTACGGGCTATTTTCCTGAAGGACGAACTGAGCGATTTAGAGATAAAAGCCTGTAAACCAAGGTAAAGCAAGCATTATCCTCTGAGTTGTCTGTATACCGAGCCACCTGCTCATACAGTTTGAGGAATGGTCGCGATGTCGGCTATTTTCACACCCTCCCCGCTCGTCTCTTTTAGCAAGACAGACAGCGCCGCGGCTGAGGACAAGTTTGACGCTCGGCCAAGGAGAGGAATATTTCACCGAGACTGATGTCAGAGTGGACACCTCCGGCCGGTGAAAACACAGATGGGTCGATACACTGATTGGCATGCAGCCCGCGAGTCAGGGGTCAGGTCTTCCTCTGACAAATCTGTCAGGACGTACCACGTGCCGATACTGTAGATGCTGCCGGCCTCGCGGTAATTTACATTTCTGCAGTTGGAACCTCACAGAGTCGGTCGCAACGAAGACAGTAATATTTGTTGTGATGCCTCACAGCGGACAGAGCTACTTTGTCAAGTTAAATTCATTATTAAATTCACTTTTAGTTAAGATTTCTCTAAATTTATCATAGCCCAGATTCCCCTCCGCTCTCCAGCAGCACTATTTCAGAAACTATTAAAACTGATTACAGGAGTTGTGTACGCTCTCAGCTGTGTTTTTGTTTGAGTGCCTGTTCACCATTGATCATCTCAGAGTTGTTTCTGAGGCCTTTGGATCTCGCATGCTCATTTCGATTAAGATATGTATAAGATAAGAGAGAAACACTAGAGTATGTTTTCCACTGCAAGCCAAACGAACCCCAGATACAAACATCCAACTTTTCCACAATGTTTCAGACCAAAGACGAACATTGTTCTCTCCGTACTCTCTACATACATGAACAAACACACCAGCACAGTCTCAAAGCCTCTGCTCCAGTTTGGTGCTTAACTTCCACTTTTAGGGGAGCCTTCTTTTCCAGCCATCCACCGGAAAATGTAACTCGATGTTAGCGAGTAAATAGGCTTTGATATTCCTGCATGCCTTATCCCCAGCTGGAAGGCTCCCAGTCTTTACAGGGATGTCTGACAGCTGAGCAGGAGGCTGATGGTGACATGAGGGACGACAACAGAGGCGCCTACTTCAAAGCCACGGAAGATACATATGCAGCACCGCTTAAAAGTATTTGCGCCCCTAGGATTTTTCTACACTTCTGCAAAAAAAACACCCTCAAAACATCAGCGAATTTTCACACAGCATCACCGGGAACATGTAGTTGCCGTTATTTCTAAACAAGAGGGTCACGGCAGACACTGAAAACAAGGGTTCACTTACTTTTGCAACTCAAAGACACGTACAAATGGTTGATTTCCTTGGATAAACAAAAACAAAAGTATAATAATATATAATAACATTTGTTTAATTGCATTCATCTTCATCTACTTTCACCATTTCTGTGAAAATCCATGCAGCAAATTGGAGGTGCAGGCTATAAGTCACCACGAAAAAACCACAAAGCAGCTCTGACACGATCATTTGTACATGAAGAAGAAACAGAACGACCCTCTTCGCATCCTATCGACACTCACTTAACATAATGGGCCCTGCTGGGGAGGATATAGATTGCAGTGTGAACCTCCACGTCGGTGAATGTGCAGCCGAGGCAGATAAAGGGCTTTGGAAAAGGACTCTACAGTACCCGCGGTGGCAATTTGTCAGGATTAACGCCGGATGGTGGTGGTGTTGTTGCCGTGGCATCAGGTGTTGTTCAGTACCCCGAGGTTGCCAGGGAATCACGGAGCTGATCTGTGAGTCAGCCGAGGTCGTCTGAGGCTTTAATCCTGAGCTCCTTCACAACTCTAAGGACGGATCTAACAAAAGCCGCTTTCTATTCACCTATTGATTACGTTGTATTTATAGTTGACTGATCAGGCCAGTGAAAACATATACGGAAAACTACAGAAAAACTCCAAATTCCACCTTAAACGATTTCACAATTAGCAAAACCGTTCCCTAATAGTTTCCAATTGATAGACAGCTTCAGTTTGAGAGTACTGAACTGCTACTAGTAATTAAAGAGTCAAGTCAGGTTGTATTTTTCCACAAAAAAAGTGCTGTAAGGCTGCAGCCGTTGATTATTTTCATTACTGATGTGTCTCACAGTAACAAAGCACAGATAAAAAACTCAATTAATGTGTTTTAATTGCTTTAACCTGTATAGAAATCCTGAGAAAAATGTAAATATTCACATTTTAGTTGCAAGAAGAATAACGTTGATGGGATATTTGCTTTAAAAATGGATGTAATGTTTAGTCAGTTAGTAATATTAACCTTCAATTAACCATCTCTAGAGTCGAACAGGTTAGTCAGGCCATGATTAAGATCCTTTGTGTCGCAGCAGCAGCAGCACGTGGAACAGACAAAGAACAAAATAAGAGAAGAGGCGGAGAGGTTTGAGCTGCGCCCTTCGACCTGCACCAACATCATACAGACACCGTCAGTGACGAGCCTTTGATTAGCTCCCTCTCCATCTCCAGCACTACTCTCCCCTGTAGCATCACCTCTCTCTTAAAACTCCACACACACACGCACACTTAAGAGAAGAACCCTGCAGCAGGGCTACGAAAAAAAAAAAGGACAAATGTCAAACATAAAACACACACTCTGTTCATACATGGCTGACACGGCTGACCTTCAGCTGCGTCTCCTGAGGCCAAACATGCGAAAGGCTACCTGTGCTCACATGCTTTCACGGCAGCTCTAATGAAATTGGCTCAGCCTGACAATGCTTCCTTTCTCGGGCGTTTCTGCTTCTTAAACGCGGCTGATGGAAAGCCTGAGGAAACAATTGGTTTCCACAAAGCCCTCAGACCTGCAGCTGACAGCGCGAGCTGTAACCGCAGCGGTCAACAACGCGAGGCGAGGAGACGTGAGGAAAAGGACGCGCCGTCATATAGCCTGCAGAGGTCAGCAGGCATGTAAGTACAGTGAATACACCACTCCCTTCAACACGCACACAGTAATTCATTACAGACCGAAGCCAGTTTGGACGAGATCCTCTCATTTTCTCTGGGTGCTCTCTCCAGTAATTTGACCCAGTTTCAAGTTTCAATAGCTACGTTTAATTTACAGTGTTTACTAGGGCTGGGTATTGCTAATGATTTTTCTAATTAGGTATGTCCCCATCAGGTTTTTCTACCCCCTGCCCCCTCCCTGCTCCTGATAATTTAATATTGAGTGTTGGTCAATCTGACTCCCGATCTGACTGATCCTCCCCTGGAGATTCGTAAAAGCTTTTTCTCCTCTTACTTGTATTCTCCTAGATCATGTGTGCACCGTGTGATTGTATTAAGTCCACTAAATAGGTCTGTCAAAGTTAATGTAGGGTGGAGAGGGTAGCTTGTACCTCAGCTCCAGAAAATCTTCCACTACAGAAATGGTCTGGTCATCCAACAACATGAACTCACCGTTTTACCTCGACGCCGTCTCCAGGAAACCTTTGTCTTCTTTTAAAAGCAGCGCTCAGTGTTTGTTGTTGTTGTTACGGTGCAGCCTTTGTCTGAATGTACTCCATGTACTCCTTTTTTAAGATTCAGGTACATTTAATATCAGTTGATTTAGAAATATTTCAGTTTCAAACCAATTTTACTTCCCACTTCCCATCCGAGAGAACAGGATCAATAAAATACCTTTTCCGCAATATTTTCCCTCTAGTTTCACATCTAGTTTCACATGTCTTTCTTAGGATTTTGGACCACTAGTTGGACTCATTACTCAAAACTGCATCGCATGTCATTTATTTAATGCAGTACAACACTGAAGGAAGCTGATCCTCAACTCCCGAAGGAGGTTCAACGGCATATTTACGCGCAGCTGACAGACTGGTTTATAAACCTCCCTCCTCTTAGTGCTGGGTTTGAAAATGACTGCTCCATCAGGAGGATATTAAGGCTCAAGGAGGCCACTTACTCACGCAGAGCTACAGCCCAAAGCCGCCGACAAAATGGTCAGGCTTCAGAAAGTCTCCTCAGAGGTGCCATTACATCGATGTCGCTCTGCTGTGGTTATCACAAATAATCAAACGCCGCCTATGGTTACAGTTTGTAATAGATTTATGTATACAGCACTTGCAATTTAGCCTTTTTGAAGCTCTGTGGCTTATGCTTAGTAGGTAAGCTATTGTCGATAATAATCACAAGACTGGAACACCTGAATTCATTCAGACCCTCCAAATACAATAGAGGCTTAAATGAAATTGGAAAACTTATAGGGCGTTTCAAATACTCGGTACTTATTTATAACTGCAGGTTAAGGCGCAGAAACAACAAACCGATATCAATCACCTGGGCAATCTGATCGCAAAGGTCTAGTCTGAAGCACCTGTCTTCACACCTGGCATGAAGATGTGTCTCTACATGCATCCCCAGCCACCACTTGAGATCCGATCTCAGTTTCGCAAGTAAGCATCGAAATCATTTGACACAGAGTATTATACTGTGTGTGCGCCATGACTTGGGGAGATGATGCATATTTTGGAACAAGAAGTAATGACAGAGAGAGAAATCATCTAAAAAAAAAAAAGGGCTGAGATTAGATCACTGAAATGCATCCTCAGTGTGTTCACACCTGTACTTTAAACTGGTTGTTTGCAATTGGATTGCTCAAGACGGATATTAATGCACAGTCTGAACGGGAGCCGAGCTCTTTAGATCACAGCACAGATAACCAGCTTGGTGTTTCACAGCATTTATTTCCAAAATACTTTATTAAAATAGGGATATAAGAGAAACTTCAAATAGATTTCCAGAAGTAAAGAGGTGCTGGTAGCTTGTAATGCATCAATATAAATAAATAAAGGATCAGTAAATGTTTTGTGTGCCTCGTCAGGAAACGGGGCCATAATTTTCCAACAGCTGTCAAAGCAACAACGCAGAGCCGACTGTGTTTTTGTCTTCCATCACACTCTGTTCTCCGACAGCAGCACAGGTGTGGAGAGTGAAATGAGCTACAGTAACACCTGCTGAGGCACTTCGCACAGCAACCTAAATGTTAATGACTTGAGCAGTTGGTGAGAGAATTGACAGGATAACAAGCTCTGACGAGGCCCGCGGAGTTAATCAATGCCAGTGACATCAGATGAGGTGGTCGTAAAGGACCGGACGAACACACAAAGGCGCAGTCAATGAAGGGCACAATGCAAGCTCAGCATGGGAGACCCGGGCAGTTTCCTGGGTCAAAGTCAAATGCACCAAATCCCTCGAGCAAAAACAGAAACTGGAACTCGTCAAGCGGAAGCAGATGAGAAGACGAGCGAGGTTTCGCAGCAAGACTCTGCTGCAGAGGTCATAAATCAGCCGCTTGGCATCAAGTGTCGCCAGCCAGGCAGCAGAGTCAGAGTCAGACTGCAGGCATGTTTCCATCAACACGAAAGCAGACACGCTGACAGCACGGGACGCAGGAAAATAAAACATCCCCAAAGACTGCGACTGAGATATGAGACACCAGGACAAAAGGCATACATCAAGCGTTTAGAGAGGGAGGAAAGAGACAAGGCCGCAAACAAACTCAGGAACAACATGTCATGAATATGGGACATACACTTCTGGGGCTGATAATCACGGCGGCGTTAACATGATGTCACACACAGACTCACGAATGTCCTCAGCTTCCCTCCGTCTGACCTCAGACACAGCAGTCGTCTCAAAGCAGTTTTTAATCAAGTGGAAATAAAATGAAGATGATGTGATGCAAATGGGATACAAACCATGTCCTGGAGCTTTCACTGATTTCCCTTGTTTGTCCAGTTTTTCCTTTGTGGTTTTGCTCAAATAAAATAAAGAGATCAGGAGTATTTTTTTAAACTGAGCTGGCCTCACATCACCTTCATCATTTTCCTTCCACTGCTATTTTTACGGATGCGGTCTATTCTTAATCCAGCCTACAGAGCTGTTTGAAGTTAGCTGTCAGGAGGACGGACCTGAATCGCTGAATATATATCAGTCAGCAGAGAGATTTAGAGGCCTGCAAACAAGCTAGGTGAGAAGAAAGTTTGGAAAATCTCCAATTCTTGACACCATAAGATGTAAAGTTTAAGTATAGTTTAGTTTACATAGGACGGTATTTGTAGTGGCTCTGCTGCTGACGAGCATTAAATCTTCTGGAAATATGACAGAAGAGAAGACTTAACAAGACTAAATTGATTCAATAAAAGATGGAGCCACATTTCCAACGTTGCTGTCCATGCATTCCAGCTTTGTTCACCATCAAACAGGAGACTCTGGAGGTCAAAGGAGCGACGTTACAACGCATGGCTGCTTCTCCAAACAAGTTGACTAAATTCATCTGGACGAAATATAGCCAGCTCATTTTTAACACATTCCTTCTTATTAACTGCACCATAAATAGTGTGAACGTCTGTCTAGGGAGGAAGGATGGAGGAACAACTAAAAGTGAATTTAACGTTGCGCTGACAATTTATCTCCAAACTGAACAGTCTCTATATAACTGTTTTTGACAAAGTGGCTCTGCTGCTGTGAATAAAACTGACAACACCGAATTATTCCATAGGAGAAAATTACCAAGATGTCTCCACTTTTCCAGGGCTGCCGTCCACAGTGATTACTCTTGTTTCAACATATGGCTGTTTTGCTACCTCCATGTTTCTGTCCCCTACTGGAAACTCATCGGCCGATGTTTATCCCACGTGGAGCAATCATGCTCAGAAACAATGGATTTATTCTAACCGGAGAGAAACTATCAGATCAACTGTTTACATGATAATTAAAAGCTACTGAACAGATTATCAAGGGCTTACACCACTCACCTCCTCTCTGATTGAAAACCCTTTCTAATCAGATCAGTCTCTCTGGTTGAGGCGGTTTCATGAGGCATTTTTAATCCGATCCCGATCATTAGCCGAATACTAGTGCCCATATAAACACAGCCAGTTATGACATAAAGCAGAAACTGAATTGTCCAAATCCAGGTCTGTAATTTCTTTAAACAAAGCCAAACAACAGGGTTTAACAGCACAGAGGCACACTCACTCTAACTCCATATCTGAACAAAGCAATGTACAAATCAATCTCAGTCGGCAAAGACTGGATTGGTCATTTTTCATGCACGTCCACTTTAGGATTTGATTTGATCTAATGGGCATTAATCCAGTTTTAAGTAAATACAGCCACAGGAGACACTCGTTTGGAGGCAAAGCGTGCACCGCCACAGATTCAGTCTCATAAAGTCCTGCCTTCGGGATTTCTAAAACAGCAAGTGCACAGGCAGCCAGAACGATGTGAAAACCCATCAATACCACTTACAGACTGAGTGATGATCAGACCTGCAGCTTGCAAAATGAAAACGCTGCTTTCTCCTGGTTATCCACTGTTCGCTCACTGTGATTTTCTCTTGGCAATAAAGCTGAAAATTATTTGTTTTCCAAGAAAACGCGAGGAGGGAAGCGAGGAGGAGGTTCGTTTGATCTGACAGCCGGCTCCAGCTTTCGCTCAGGCCACCTGAGGAGTGGACTGATTATCGCCGGATATCTCGGAAGAAGCAGAGCTGCGGGATAAGTCCTCAGCCGGCCAAGGTCAGGCCTCTGAATGCGGATGAAGATTTCCTTTTTTTTTTAATCAAACACCTGGCAGAAAAAAAGACAATCCTGAAAGCTGCAGTCTGGCACAGCATAAGTGTCAGACTTAACGCTGCAGAATGGTTAAATTATCAGAGAAGTAATGGCAGCAATCTCAAAGGAAATATGGCGCTTTTATTGGAATTGTCTGGTGAACATGATGAACTTGTTCAGAAGCTAATTCAAACTTGATCATGTCACACGCCATCCGAGAAACATCAACTCCCAGATATCCTGCAAGGTGACATCAAGTGCAAGTGAACGCAGCACGCTACTGTCAGCTGTCCCAGGCCAAAACTGTGAAGCTGTAAACCGAAGAAAGCCACAGGAAGCACATCTAACGCTGCAGAGTGCATCGCTCTCAACAGTTCATCCTCTCCTGTGAGTCAGGGTGAGTTTGGAAACACACGCCAGAATTTCATTTGGAGAGGATCCATGTTGTTACGGTTAATGGCAAGAATGGCACATTCTCCTGATTTAGGCCGACACGCTCTGACACTTCCACAGAAAGCAGCCTTTAAAAAGTAAATTAGCTCCCGTGCCATCGTTGTTTTCGAGCATTGTGGTTAAATCAGGTGTTAACATCTGGATCAATACCTGAAAATGGAGCCTTTAAATTAAACCCGGCTATAAAAAAAAAAAAAGTAAAATTCTTTCTTCCTCTTAAAACTGTGGCCATTCTCATTAAGGTGAAGTGAAACCTTTGTGTTTGACTCCTTTCTTGTAAAATTAAAGAGCAATAAATGCCAAGATAAAAAGAATAATGGCTGCAGTTTCTCCGAGTTTCTGTCCCTCCTGGAGATGTTTCTCCTCCTCAACCAGAGGGAAACCATCACATCGAGATCATTAAATCGGATTGAAAACTCCTTCTGATCAGTCTGTTCTAAAGCCAAGTGTTGTTAGTGAATTATATTAAAAATATTACAGTTTCAAAACAATTTTACTTAAAATTGTCCAGATATTTGTGATATTTCCACAGTATTTTACCTCTAGTGTATATCTGTCATGTGTCTTTGCTTTTGTTGGATCTCTCTCAAGCGTGGTCTAATCTCGTTGAGCAGTCTCGCAAGATTTGTCATGCGAAACCAGGATTTTCTAACGAGAGGATGCAGGAACTGGAACGTATTTAAATTAAATCAATCAGAGGACTTTATGAACCGTTATGGGATCTTTGAAATCAAGATCGATTTGAATTGGAAAACAGATTTTTTAAACCCTAGCCCCTGTCAGATCCAGTTATATCAGCCCTTTTTATTCTGATAATTAGAGAACCTCCTGTCTCACTTCCATAGCTACCACTTTAATCAGAAACCATCCAGTTGACCATATAGACAACATGTATAAAGTTTAATTAAGTAATTGGCACATTCTGTGTTGTTTACTCAATTTGGAAATGTGTAGAAGCGGCTACAGCTTTGCTTTCATTCATTAGGCTACACTAATAACCTCTTAGCTGTAACCTCATACTTAATTTAACATGTAAGCCTCCTTATCCAGACACAGGAAACACGTTAACTGCAGGTGTAAATGAGGTATTGATCTCGCTTCTTTGCCGTGAATCCAGCTCGTCTGCTCCGGCGTGTGGACAAACAGCACCAGGTGCAAAGTGCTGAATTTAAATGCAGCCCGCCGAGGGAGCGGCTAGCTCGACAAAGATATCAATATGGACACCTGTGGGCCCTCCTGTTGCCATGACCACCGGCAACAGCTGCAGCAGAGTCACCGTAGCGCTATCGTCACCGGCGGCCGGAGGGGAATCGGCGCTTCCTAAACAAATTAGTCGGCAGAAAACTGCTGAGGCCAGAAGCCTTTAATTACATCAACGTGGAACCGAATTATACGCAGACTCCGTAATTACTAATACACATCAAACAAGCCCTCCTCCTCTTCCTCCTCCTTCTCCTGTCCCACTCCATCATCAGTTTGGAACATTTATATCCGGGTGTTCACTCCCAGAGGAGCCAGAGAGAAATGTCAAGACAAAGGAGACACGGCTTATCCTCCCTCCCTGGCCTTTTCTCTTCTTGTTCCATCTCTCTCTCCATTCTCTTCGCTCCCCTTCCTCGTTCATTCCCCACCACTCTTTCTCTTTTTATCCTGTCATCTACATTGTGAGGAGCGTCTGCGGCTCCTTCGAGCCTCGGCTGTGTAAGCAGAGCAGGCGGGATGAAAAGAATAGCGAAGCACAAAAGCCGAGGAGGTTTCAGCTGGATGGGACTTAGAATTGTGCATTTGTGCTACAGCAAACCGAGGTATCTCCTGTTTTCATAGACTTTAAAATTGATCACTAAAATGAAATTAAAAGATTGGACTTAGTCTTGTAAAATACCTTTTTAAAGGAAGAACCTTACAGTTGTGAAACCAGATGTTGCAAGTGTTCATAATGGTCAAAACAGGAAGTACTGAGGTGACTTAACAGAATAGAAAATAACTATCGCACTGTTTTATAATAGAAAACAACAGTTACAACATGGGAAGTTATGCAGACAAAGTGTTTGGTGTTGTCAAAGTAGACAACTGTTGGGTAAGAAATACGAAAGGTATAATTAAAAGTATGAAGCCAAAATTCTAAAATTACTACTATTACTTACTATTAATACGATGAAATAATATATTAACTTACAATCAAACGTCCCCATTTCTGAAAACGATCAATAGGAGGAACCATTCATATGGACTTTTCTTGCGGACACGGTGCATATGACTGCATTTGAAGGCAGCATTTCATGCAAACGAGCAGCAACCACCACGTAAAGGTCATAACAGATGCCAGTACTGAGCTCTTACTGTTGTAAGTATATATGAAAATATCGCCTTGTACAATACAACATATGCTGAAGTGAAACAATTATTTTAAAAGTGACACCATGTGGCATGGTAGGTAGAAACGAGGAACTAAAATGGGTCAAACATGGACAATCACAGTAGGCCAAAATGAAATAAAGGCATATATGTCAAAAAGTGGCAAATATAAGAATACAAAAATAAATCGAATGATGGACAGTAGGCTATGTGTGAGGCTTTGCTCTTGTTATTGTGACATAATGGTTAGCTTGACCTCCAATTATAAAGTTTATAATGTAATTTGCTAGTTCTTGTTCCAACTTTACTTTTTAATAGTCCTAATCTTTAAGTTTCTTTTGTGGAAAACTGTCTTTTTGTTCCCGAGTCCTGGTCCTGGAACTATTATTTGACAAAGCACGAGTTTAAAAGGATTTTTAAAAAATGGTTAAAGGCCGTTAAATTAAATGCTCAACAGAAAATTATGAGACAGCAGTCAGAAAATTACCATTGTCTGTTTTACATTATCGTTTTAAATCTGTCTCATGAGAGTGTCTGACAATAAGAATAATCTTTGTTGGCAGTCCTAGAAGTCACACTGAGGCCAGGATTCGTTCTATATTGAATAAATGTTTTTGGAAACATGTGCCACTGCATAACCCTGCACCTCTTATCTTCTCATTATAGAAACATTACAGTTTGAATCCTGCTTACCTTTACGGAGAGGAAGACTACATACAGCGGCAGTGAAGGCAAGTCATATTGTTTATCTTCAGACCATTACAGCGCCATCCAGGCACTAAGGCAATTAATTACTGAATTATACCACGCTGGTGCACAATGAATGCAATAGGCCCTAGGGGCTTTTTTCTCATTACCAGGTACACACTGTCCTACACAGGCAAAGCAGGGGGAGGCTTTTAATAACATTTAGTATTCAGATTAAACCACTGCATACAGCCAAAGCTTCGGCTTCCAGGGTTTAGGCTCCAAAGTAGGATCAATTTACAATCCAATTAATTCAAATTGTGTGGAAACATGCTCACGAGGAGGAAAACAATCGGCTGTCCCATTAAGGCAAAGACAAACGAGGTCTGGAGTGGAAAGACGGGCTTTGACTACCTTGGTGAACGCCAAATATCTAATTTTGTGCTTAAAAGTTGTTGCTGTGTTACAAAGTGGGATTTATTACAGCGCAAATGGCAGACAAGTCTTTAGCAGTGCCTCCTAGAAAGCTCTAAGACAAACATGGAAATTATCCGATCAGTCGTCGTCAGCTGGACCGACTGATGCTGCTCTTTAAATATCACGGCAACCCTGTCATCCTGCCTTTGAGAACGACCGACAACCACTAGCTTTGACCTTCTGAGAAATTCATTAATGAGCGTTTAATGAAGACGCTTCACGCTGACAGAGTCTTTCTGTGTTGCTAACCTCAATAAATATTATATCACTCACTTCCAACTGAGCTGTCCGTCGTAAACCGACAATAAAACCAACATAAAGTACATCAATAATCAATGACCTGTCCATTTATTTGCTTCTCCATTGTATTCACCCACAACTCAGAGCAGTTTTTTGGTTCATTTCCAAAGCCGCACAAATTTCCAGAAGAGCCAAGTCCACAGTAACTCTGAAAATCTGCCAACAAAGACCACGAGATAAGATTGAAAGCTATACAAAAAGCAAGTAAACCAAACTATAGTTGATCAGAAAACTGGGTCAAATAAACTCAGCTATACTATATTTTTAAAAACTGAAACGGCAGGTCAGATGTCAATAAATTGCTGAAAATGAACTCGCAACAAAAAGTTTTCTGCAAACAGCTTCTCAGATGTCAGTACTGGTTGGTTTTCTTTGAGGTTTTTACAAATGGTCTAACAAAATAAGCAATTTGTCTATCCAAAAAATAAAAACAAGCTGGAGCCAGGGCAACTGGACGAGTAGAGTTTCTTAAAGACATTTCATCCAAGTATCTTCTTCAGTTTAAAAAGACTGGTGGGGGGTTGGGGTTTTCATAGGAACTGTTTTTGAGACTTGTCTTAAATTACCGTTTTTTTACAACCTGGAACTTATTTCTGGCATAAAATGAGATCATTTACTCACCCATATAACTTTGGTGTCATTTGAAGTCGTGTGGAAGATATTTAGATCCAGCGGAGCACCGCATATATCCATATAGTGGGAGTGACTGGGGCACCGAAACGCAGCCTCTAAATAATGCATTATCTGCCGCAAAAGTCGTTCATTTCACCAATATTTTGTTATGATACGCTAGTGCTATTCCCCGTTGAGTAAGCGATCGTATTTTATGCCAGAAATAAGGTCCAGGTTGTAAAAAACGGTAATTCCCCTTTAAGGTGTGAAACTTCCTGGGGACGGTTGAGAGATTAGATTGGATGAGTGGTAAAACGTCTTCAAGGGACTCTACAAGTCCAGTTTACCCAGTTCTTCAGGTAAACTTCAGCCACGATCAAATCAGTTTCCTCCTGTTACAGTATCTGGTCTTAAATCGATCCGAGTCATTTGAGTTTCAGATGGGCAACACTCACACATGTTCCTGAAGACTTGGATGAAACATCTTCAAGTCCTATTGCCTTTATTTCAGCTTGATTTATTTTTTATTTTTTCAGACATAGCATGACCTGGATGACTGTGAACCTTCACTGACAAAAGCAATCAATCAACTGAGAAAATACTCAGATGATCCAATTATGAAAATAATTAATAGGGTAAGTTGTTAAATTTAAATTTGAACCATGTAATTTGAAACATTTCAGCAAAATGTCATCCTAAACATAAAAACTTTACTATGGTTTAAATTTAAATTTGGTATACCTGCAGAAATCAATGATTTTTAATCCAAACAAGTCGAATAAATTTTTCTTATTTGGCCAAAAAAAAGAAATCTATGCTAAGTGTGTGTCTTTGTTTGTGTGTTTAAGTGAGTGCGTCAGTTCATGCTGTGCCACATGCGACCATCGACCTCCCCGCCGGCAAGGTGCCGGGTGAAGCCTCGCTGGCCGCCACTGAGACATCTAATGTAGCAGAAAGGGAAGCAGCGTGGCCCAGTTTGTCACTCTGTTTGTGTGCTGATTCAGACTTAAAAACAGGTAGAGCAAAAAAGAAAAGTGGGGGTGGAGTCAGCGAAGCGCTTCCCCGGCGGCAGTAAAGACACATTAGAGGCCCAGTGGTGGATTTCTGCTGAAGTGAATGGGATGATGCTGCAGACTCCCTGGTGACCAGGACAACATGAGGACATTTCTACACTGCTTCGCCGTGGTTATCTTCTGAGGAGCATGTGCAAAACTCTCACACACATTTCATTTCTGTCGATTGTGAAATGCGTCGAGAGTGTCATTCTCTGGTGACATATGTGACAGACTAGTCTATCAGCGCCAAAGGCATCACATATGTGACATCTAATTTCTGCAACCCATCTCACTACTGTATCCTTTCTGGATGAAAATGAAAGGAATGAAAATTATTCATCTCTACACCCTGTCCGCCTCCATCCCCGCCTCCCATGACTTGTTTTATGTCCAACAATGATCTGTGGAAGGGCTGCCAAGCATATAAATCTGGCTACGAGGACAAGCTTGCTGGCAGCGCTGAACACAGTGAGCAGCGGCAAACCCAAAGACAGTATGTCTTTATTACAGGGTAAATGGACAAAGCTCATAAAGATCTGACTAAAAATGTGAAGTGGAAGCCTAAAGGATGAAGGGACGAGCGAGTGGCACACCGGCCACAAAGGTCAATCAATCATACATAACGGGGGCCTAAAACACAAAACTGGGGAATCTCACAAAACGGTGCCAATAGTCCGTGTTTAAATGTAGCAACATTTTCACACTGGTGTACTGGTTACGAATGTAACTCGGATTCAACACATCCAGCCACCTCAGATTAGCGAGTGTTAGCATTGTAGCTTTTAGCATCTTACAGTTAGCTGTTTAGCATTCTTAAACATCCAGGACACGCAGAGAGCTAACTATAATTAGCTTAGCCAAGGGAGTTACTCCTAACAGTTTAGCTTTGTAACTTTTACTGTGTCACAGAAAGCAGTTTAGCAAATACTATAAAACTAGCATTAGCCTACTCACAGAGCACTCATTATTTTTTTCCATTTTTTAGCCAGCTATATATAGCCCAAAGTGTTAACGCTAATCATTTAGTGTTGTAGCTTTCAGCGTGTATCAAGTAGCAATTTAGCAAACAATCAAAAGCTACCAGGACTCACATAGAGCACATTTTTGCTTTTTGATCTTCTGATTAGCTTAGCAAAGCACATCTTGCACAAGGCTAATGACCTACTGACTAAGATAGAGAGAAAATATTTAAATATAATGTGATAAAACAGAGTTAATATTAACGTCCCCTCAGTTAACTTTGGTATGCCGTCAGTAACAAACATTTGACTCGTTATGTTGCCAGATTTGAATGTTTTGGGTGTTCATGCAGGCTTGATAACATGCTAACAATAGCTTTAGAATGTGTGTAACTGTTTAGCATGTTAGCTTTGATGGTGCTCTCACTGCACAAATTATGTTTACTCTCAAAAGTTAAAAAATTATGTAATGTAAAATTTAAAGGGTTTGCTAAAGTCATCAAGATTTATCTGCCAACAAATGTCAAATTACATCCATTCAAAGCAACTAAGGACCAAAGAGTTCGAGTGACAGACTTCCTATTGAGCCTTAAGAATGGTTTAAAAAAAATAAAAAATCTAACTCCCCTGTTGTTCATCTATACGTTTTTTTATCTGCCTTTCTTCTCAACTTTTCTTGATCACTCATCCTATCTCCCTCCTCACTGCAGCGCATCGTCATCATCGCTTTGGGGCTTGTGTCCTTGTGCGACAAAAGAAAGAGGTGGATGAAAAAAAAATAACCTAAACAATCTCAAACACGGCAGGAGTGTGTTGCAACTCCTCCACCCTACAGACACAACACAGCATGCAGCCTTTTTCCTACAAAACGTCCCCAAACAAGCTCCGCCAGGTTCAAAGGGGGAGGTCACCCTGAGAGAAACACATTTCAACAAAGACCCTCCCCTCCTGGGATAACGACCATATTAAAAACTCTCCTCCAGGGCTCCAGCTAGCCACAACTTGACACACAATACCATTGTCCCCACTGCAAGCCAGAATGTCAGAGCAGAAATAGCTTTAAAATTCAATCCCCAAGCCAAATCTAATAGTAAAATTAGACGCCAGCGGATATAGTGTACACCTTACCTCGCCGAGAAAAACAAAATGCAATATTATCTTTCAGAGCTTCTGTAAAAATCAGTAATTCACCATATGCTCCAGCAACTGATATTCCTCGTCTCATGATGCTTTCATGAAGAGCGGCTTCCACAGATTGTGTCCCATCCCTGTGATAAATAATGAAGGCATGTGTGAGGCGGTGAGGCGAAGCAGACAGCCCCAGATGTTGGAATAAAATAAAAGTGGGTCAGGTGTCTGGCTGATGCTAAGCACACGGCTACATGACGAGCGAGCCGCCCAATCAGAGGATGGATGGTTATAATTTGTCAAGCTTTAATCTATATGCAAACCTGGCGACACGTGACAACCGTCAGTTCCCCCCGAGGCGAGCGATGTGTAAATTCAGGCCGTGATGAGTCTGTTGGTGGCAGTTCATTAAAGGTCAAAAGGTGAACTTCAGAGGTGTGTCACCTGTGTTGCCTTGTAAATTACTCTCGGGGTGTATTGTGCAGCTCTGTCAATACATCACTCGCCGCACAGGGCGAGGCTTACATGCCGCAGACCTTCACAGCTCAGCGCTGTTATGCAGCCTCATCCATCAAAAACACCACACATCCATCATCTTCCATATCTACGTCACTTGTGCATATCCCATCTCCGAACGTCCGACCAACACTGGAACGCCATGCAGATCCGGGTGTTTACGATGCGCGTCGGACTCTTCCACCGTAAATCGACCGTGAACTGTTCTGCTCGTCAATCATTTCTGGATCATTTGAGTCGAATAACGACATCAGTGCAAAGTGGTCAATCAAAGCAAACTTCATTAAACGTTTATTAACGCCTTATTAGCACCAGTCTATGATTTGTCTAGCACTGACAATGACTGCCTGTACAGCAGAGAATATGTGGATGTCCCTGCCTCGTCACTTTCTCTAACAAAGAGGAAGGTATTGCATTTGTTGCAGCTTCAATCCAGGAGGTCCAGTTTAGATAAAAGGTTTTCTGATATAATGGAAATTAATGTAGCACTACAAGTACAACAACCAAAAAAAACAAGGCAACTGATCTTGTTGGGTTTCTTGAAGACGTTTCACCCTAGTAGCTTCTTCAATTTAAAAAGACTAGTGGGTAGGTAGAAGGTCTAAACAGGAACATCTGTGGGTGTTAACCATTAAAAATCACATGACTAGTGTCTGTTAATGACCAGATACTTACTTGTACTTGTAGTTCTCCAATTAATGATTCCATTAACAACCCATTAATGTTCAGAGACTGGCAGATTATATCTGAGGTCTACCTCCCCTGTTCAGAGACGGGTTTTCCAATTGACGTAGATGGCTTCTTTAACTGTCTCTTTCATGGACGCTCAAGAAACTCTACAGTTATTTTTGTTTCAGCTTGTTTTTTTGGGCAGACCATGACCTGGATGACTGAAAACCTTCGCAGACATAAAGATGAACACTTACAATTTAAGAAAATGACTTCAACAATTAATAAGCCTGTGTTAGTACTGAAGACTCCAGCCTGCATATTCACACAGAAACAGCAGTGCACAAATAATAATAATAAAAATGCTGTCTCCTTCTTAAATAAAAGGTTTCCCTCAGTCACTGATATAAGAGGCAACACTGCCAGGGCAGAGGGTGCAATAGTATTAACCTTAAAGTTGTTTAAAAGGCACATTCTGAACCAAACGTCTTGTACAATTGAGTTCTGGACTAACACCAGAAAGCAGGATTTAATAACCCAAGCTTGAAATCACTTGGAAACCCTTGCAGCCAAAAATGCTGTGTTCAAGAGCCAGGTCCGGTATCACGGTGTGACCACCTTGGGTTACCTGGATAGGTGTACAAGGGAACAACCTTGAAATCTGGACGCTACAAACCACACCATGCCAAAAAGGGCAGCAAAAAAAAAAAAGTGATTTTCAAGTGCCTGTTTCTAAGCTTAATGTGAGTGTGGTGGATGGATTTTCAAGTGTGCTGGAACGGTTAGAATTACTGAGGTGTGATGACACCTTCTAGGGTCCATCCTCAGGAGAATGAATGGGCCAATAAGGCACATTTAAAACCAGTCGGCAGGTGACTCAGAGGAACAAAGGGCTTTGACCTGAGGGCTGGAAAAAGCCTCCTCCGTAGTCTCCTTATCCACCCCACAGCAGTGCTTTCACGGAGAGACGTGAGTCAGCATTCATTTACATATTCTGTATGTCAAACGATTTGTGGCTGTATTTATACTAATGTACTGATTCCAGGAGGCCTACACAAGGTCCCATCCTTCAACAATCTGCAATAAAGTGAAATTGGAGAGGCCTTTTTACAGCTGACATTTAACATCAACACAGGACAATCACAGGTGGAACTAAGACCATTAATAATAGCTGGACGCTGTTCAGGTATGTCACTACAGGGGTCTTAGTATTAGGCGTTAGTATTGTGTATGCAGGTATGACTCGTTTAGTCGGACAAAGCACTATAAAGCTTTGCCATAAACTAAAACCACATCAAAACATCTTCTTTCTCTTTTTAAGCGCCGTTGCCTAGCGTCAAAGCGGCCAAAAAACATGAAAAGGAACCAAAATCACCTAACTGCTGTGGATATATACTACCAACTTGATTAACTACCCACAAAAAAAATTACAAAATGGAATACATGAAGTACACTCACCGAAAACAACAAGAACAAACACTCAACACCTATATTCTGTCAAAGTCAAAGCGAAACCATTGCTACACATCCAACTTTTCTTTTTCTCATCGACTTAATGGATTGTGAAGGCAAGGCAAATGATTTTCCTCTGACACCAGACGATGCATTAGCCTTCACCATTGGTCACCGTTTACGATCCATCCTGCAAACAGAAATAACAGCATCTATCATCGGCGGAGACACCGCCGCAAAACGACGGGAACACCGGGGGAGACGGTGATTGATTCAAATTGGATCCTATTCAGGAATCCCTGGCCACAGGTTCCACGGCGTCCCCCAAAAGAAAGCATTAAACAGTGTCATTAAGGATAGATGGACGAGTCTGGATGCGTGCACGCGAGTCATTTTAGATTAGAGGTGGTGGATAAATTGAGTGTCAGGCAGCAGGAAGGGGAAACACAGCAGTATCAGCTCGCGAGTCTGCTGCGCAAAATCTAATCCTGGATATCAGGAAACTAAAAACGATAACCGTGCTAAAAATACTAGTGTGTGCATTCTTCTGAAAGCATCTCAATTTGTGGAGGTCTGAAACTGCGAGTTACTCCTGTCATCTTCCCTTGGTTGTCAATATGAACCTCATTTCTTCCTTTTCTCTCCTCTTTCTTATATGGCAAATTAAATTTACCCAAGCAGTGCAGCACAGCATTTCAGTCCGCCTATTCACCCTCCCCTTCTGCTATTTGCTCATTTATTTATTTATTTATTTATGGCAGATATGGAGACCTTCCCTCATTACAGAAGGTCAATGTCAGCACCTCATCAGTTGTCAGGAAGCTCTCAAGAAAGGCTTGAAACTGATTCATCACCAGCAGCTCTCTCAGAGCTCTCTCATAGTGTGATGAATAAAAATGCACAGATACATAGTGATGGAGAACTGAAACATGCAGTAATAACACACTATTTTGTAATGTGAGGCTGATCCAACTGAAATTTCTTTCTAAAAAGTCCTTTCTTTTCATGCAGAAAGTCATGCCAAGATGCTTTTCAATTTAATTTTGTCACAACCGAGATACATTTATGCCTCTAATGGAAAAATAAAAGTGCAATTTGATCTAAACTTCGTGTTGAAATTGGAACAGCTTTGATGGTTTTAGCAGCGCCAATGAATATTCAAGGACATTTTCATGTAATGTCTTCCTGAGCAGCCTGGAGCGTCTGTGCAATCACACACCGTAGCTCTTAAGAACGAAACACGAGACTACAACACAAAACTAAACTGTACAATCTTGAAGTCCTGAATTATATTGTCACAAATTAAAATTCCACGCTCCATGCGCAAATATTCGTTTTGCCTGTGCTTGCACACCAGATTAAACTTCAGATGTGTTCACTGATTTCCTACATTCAACTCAATGCTTTTAATACACATAGAAAGCCTATCCCAGCTGTCATCGGGCTAGAAGCGGGGTACACCCTGGAAAGGTCGCCAGTCAATCGCATGGCCGGCCATTTCATAAATGATGCAAATCAAAACAGACCAAAAGTCTTACATATTTGACATGTTTTTGCAGGAAAGTTGCTATGTGATATTTACAACAGAAACTCAAAGTAAGGTGGCAAAATATGCAGTTTATAATCCTGATTATTAGTTTCAATAAAATTCAATAAAATGCATTTTGATGCAACATTTAGATGGCGACAACACAGAGCATACACAGGCCCCAGCGGATGTGCACCTCCCCAGAAATATAACTACGCGCCGCAGTGTCGCAGAACCCGAGAGCTGCGATTGGTCCACTTGGTAGTAGCGTGTTTCTGTTTCAGTATTTCCGGCTGCTTCTCCATCTCCCCAATTTTCGAACTGATTGTTTTGGATCAATAAAGATGGAACACATCGGAAATGCAAACATTTGTATGACTTGTCTTAGGCAAAATTTCTGCGAAAGTTTCATTCGCCATTGTTGAAAGTGAAGCAGGAAGCAGACACAAAAACTAACCCGACTGGCAAAAAAGACACAGCCTTAAGACTTCCAATTATGACGGGTTAAAGGGATATGAGTGAAGTCTTGGACAAAAATATTATCACATCTTTAGTATTTGGTCAAAAGAAATTGCAAAATTTGATGCGCTTTCAAATCAAATGAAATCATGAAGCATAATTTTGTTTTTACAATACGAGCAAATTGTTTAAATTGTGCAAATACAGTCATTAAGGTGCACAAAAACTGTGCAGTAGTCAAGAATCAATGCACATGTTGACATTAGCTTATTGGCTTCTCAAAGGATCTAGAGATTACATGCAGGAACAGATTGCAATGGCTTATTGAATGTCTGGGTATGAGAGGTAAAGTCACGGAAGTAGACTGAACAGTGACTAAAATTCTGCTTTGTAGATTCTGTCTCTGCCTGACAGGTTGGATGCCTAACACTAGCTATCAAAATGTTGGCAAATATCAGGTTGATATTTAGGGTATCTATTATTTTAGTGGTCTCACTTCCACCGAAGTGTTGTGCATCTAAATAGAAACATGCAAACTCTAGATATCATCAATGAGCTGAATTTGGTTCATCGCAGTCTCCTGAGGCCAAACACAGATGCCTCTGTTGATTCTGAATGTTAAACAGATGCAACAAAGTGCCACGTGTGCTGCTGCGTGAAATTATTTGTTTGCGCTACTTCAGGTTCCGCTGAAGTAAACAAGCTGTCCTCTTCTTGGTTTGCATGTTTGTCTGAACAAGTTTCTCATTGTTTCCTGTTACTTCCTGTTTTGGTTTGCTGGGCCCGTGCTAGACGCCATCACTTCCTCCTCTCAGCCTTATCTGTACATAAAAAGAAACTCACGCTGCACGATAGGTATTGTGAAAGTATTAAGTGCACAAAATCTATTTTGTTTCTGCAACCTCCGAGACCTTGATGTGCATCCTCTCAGACTAAAGTAGAAAAATGAAAAATAAAGGATTCAGAAGAAGTTTCATTTCTGCCTTCCTCTTGCTTCCCGAAACCTCTTCACAGTAACAGAATAACAACTAAACCGTCTCTTATTGCAAGCTCACAGTGCTCAAAGCATAAAAAAAAAAAAAAAAAAAACACTCTGAAATGCAGTATGAAGAAAAATGAAAAGATATCAGTGTGAACTCAAACGGAGGGAAGAAACTCAATCAATGTGGAAAAACTCTTGACACAAATTACCCGAGATCCCGTAAAGGCTGCTTTCTCCCAACAGATGGGAACCAATTAGCCACCTGACTCCAAGAAAACACTTGGGCAACCATGTGGAGCCAAGATGCAAATGAAGCAGAGGGAAAGGTGGAAGCTGACCTGCCAATGTCCCAGGAGAGGAGAAATTAATGAAGGAGACAGCGGAAGTGCACTTTTGGAAAATGGAAAGAGAACAAAGTGGGAAATGATGTATGGTGGTTGCGCAGATCTGGACTGTAGGTTCCTCAAAAGGGCTACGGAGACGACAAGTGGAGGGCAAAAATATCTGTGTGGTCTAATCGGCTGACATCAACAAAGGCTCAGCAAATTCAGCTTGATGCCAACATGCAATCAATGATCTCGTTAATGACCATCTTGACATATTTGTGTGACTGATGCACCGACCACCAGAGGCTGATGGAGTTTTCTCTGTAGCATTGGGGTTGACAGGGCAGAAGCCCGCCAAATGAAGCCTCAAACTAATGCCTGACCATTGTTGCTGAATGACAGCTTCATCTTTTTTTTAGCGCCCCAAAGCCAACCCATCACAAGTGGGAACGTAAGGTCAACAAGCACTTGAGCAACACTTAACGACGCATCGATAATGTATCTGGCTACAATTAGTTGTTTGGAATGTGAACCACTACCTAAACGATTCACAATTTATGAGCGTAGGTACTACAGTTGAAGCATTTCAGCTAACCTAAATCAATGATCAAACTCAACACATATTGTAGTATTTGTAAGTACCTGAATGAATCTTTAGGAATTTTTTCTTTTACGTTTACATGTGGGATTTCTATAAAACATTTATTTTGGTCAAAAAGACACCCAGACAATACCATTATTTGTCTTAGTTGACTAGTTAGCTATGACTACAGACACATGTGGATCTAGCCTAGTGTCAAAACCAACTAGTAGGACGGCTAGATAATGAAATCCCAATGTTGTGTTACCGGACTCACATTCTGATGAGGATTAAGTCTGACTACATTTCATGCAGAAAGACAGACAAAAAATATCAGTGGACTGTAGCTGTTTTCTCACTGGTTATTAAAATCAATGCACCACTAGAGTCAAGGTTTGATTTACACAGTGAAATATGTCAATTCAACAGACTGGCTCCGTATTTTGTTTGACATTATTCCCAGATTATTAATCCTACTAACATCCATTTTCCAGTACCACCATAAATCGATATTTTTCTGCTTTTAGTACCTGTGCTCGTGTCACCATCCCTTAACTTTTCATCTCGTGCCATCACCATCATCACCTTTTACATTGGTTTGTGAACAAATCGCCCAACCTATGAAAATCACCAAAAATGGATCAACAGCAATTCTGCAGCAACACAACGTTGGTCAGCAAGGAGCTACACTATAAACTGCCTCTTTCAATTCACTGAACAAATCTGCAACCTTCGCCAATGCCGGTCAAAATCACATTTCAAATACCTAAAGTCCAGCCAAATTAAGATAAAGAGAAAAACCTCTGGAAATAAGATGTCAGGGCACTTTAAGCTCTTTAAAAGCCGTATATGTATCTTGCACTCTGTGTCTCAGCAAATTCAAAGGCAATGTTTACCTTCGTTCTCTCTGACTGCACACACAAGGCAGGCAGCTGTAGATAAACCCAAGTAAATACTGGTGAGTGTAGGTGATGTAAGGCGAAATGTTCCCACAGAGATTTAGTCACACTTCCACTGAATACTATAGATCTGCATAATCTGGTGTTCTACCAAGGACTGCATGGAAATGAAAGGAGGACAAGGTTGTTACACCTTCTGTTGGCATTTTCAGTAACCTTAATCAGGTTGATTTCACAACAAAATGAGGGATTTATCTTCATTTAACCACAGCAGCACCACTGAGGTCCAACATTCATGTTGGGTGACATCCGTCTCGTTCCAGGTGATCACAAAGGTATTTCACAGGAATTCTGGTCTCTACATGAAAGAGGTACGTGCTCCAACAACAACAAATTAAAACAAACCTTGTACTGTTGGAATAACATGTACTGTTTATTAGAACTGTGCCATTTGGACTAACAAGTCTAAAACCTTCTAATTCTCTGCAAATCCATCACGTTTCACCTTAAGCGTGGAGTGCAATCAGATTTGTTTGTCACTGCCAAAACTCTCACAACTCTGTCCAATAAACAAGTAACTTGAGAATACATGTGACTGTTGTTTAGATGAACACTTTATCATCAACTAATTTGGTAACAAAGCAAAAACAAAAAGGCAGGAATGTAAACCTTCCTGTGATAGTTTAATCCAAAGATAATAAACTCTGGAATTTGGAACAGTTTTAGTTTATCTCAAGTCTTGTTAGTATAAGATAAAGATGACTGCACTGACTGAGCTCTTACATTAAGTGAACAATTTGTCCTCCTGTTTTCTTCTGAAACATACAGACATGTTTGCATTTTTACTGCATTGTGTCCTGATGAGTCACCAATGCAGATCCTCTATTTGATGCATTTCACAAACGCCGTTAATGACAATAATGGGAAATGATAATCGCAAAGACACTAATGACTATATTGAACTGAGTCGCAACACACAAACTAGTTTACACCCACTAATTGTAGCTAACTAAACCAACCAGCTTGCTGTTATGTGATCAGTTCAGAGTGATATAACTTAACAAACTAGCAAAGCTACTGGTGTTTTGCTAGACTATAGCTCACTTAGAGTGAACAAATTAAACCAACAGATAAACTGACTATCAGCTTCCTAACATACGACCCATTTAGAGTGAGTTAAATGAGCCAACTGAGAAAGCTAAAGTTAACTTGCGAGAATATGACCCACTGAGAGAGCTAACTAAACCAAATTACAAAGCTAATGTTAACTTGCTAATATATGACCAGTTCAGACTGAGCTAACATAACCAACATACATACATAATAACAGCTTCATGTGTGACTTCTTCCAACTTGCTAACCAACTCACAAAGCTAATATTAGTTTGCTGATATATGAAATACATGACCTGTTCCAACTGAGCTAACTGACCCAAAAAGCAAAGCTAATGTTAGCTTGCTAACATGTTCCAACTGAGCTAACGTAACCAAATGTAATGTTATCTTGATGTGACCTGTTCCAACTGAACTTAGCTCACCAACTCACAAAGCTAAAGTTAGCTTGCTAATATAAACAACTGACAAAGCCAAGAGTGAGACAAGTGCTTGACTATGGTGTCCATGGTTTTCACTAAAAAAATACACACGGTGCTCTTTTAAAGTGTCTCCTTTATTATCAGATTTTGACGTTTAAATTTGATTATACTGTACCTATATTAGCTGCATTGTGTTTGCTTAAATTGCCCCTGCTAGGCTACATGCCAAACATTGGGGCTGTAAACACTGCAAAAAAATGCGAGAGACTTGGATATAATTGGGGCCCCAGGGCCTTTTGACTGGTTAATCTTGCCATGAACACAATTTTCAAATTCCTTGTTGTTTCCAAACAACACACCAAAACCTGAAAGCCTCTAATGAGGAAACAGCTCACACATGTTTACTACTTGCAGAACAGAGAATCAAATATAAAACACATTAATCCTGCCGGCAATAATGCGCCAGCCAAGATTTCAGTGAGAGCTGACACATCCTAAATATTAGATGTCCGGCAGCCAAACAAAAAAAAAAAAAAAAAAAAAAAAAAAAAAAAAGGGTGGATTATACTTCACAACAAACTTTAAATTTAAATTAGCGATGAACCACATGCCCAAATTAGAGAGTAGGTGGGTGGCCTGTGGCACAGCTGGATACTAATTCTGCATCTGAAAACAAGACACTGTATTCACTGCCTTTTCCAAAGGCAAAGCTGAATTTTACACAACAAAAGCAGATGTTGATTGAAGGAGACACCCGGCAGCTGCAAAAGTCTCACTAGACCACCACCCAAATTCCTGAGTCTAAGAATGCAGGAGTAAAGTAAAAGGTAATCAGACACAATCACTGCAACATTGTGCTACAAGAACAATGGCTCAGACTGGGATGGTGAGCAGTTTGATACAAGCAGATAAGAAAACAAAGGATGTGTGAGGATAATACAATAAGAGATGATGAATTCAGACGAGAACTTCATTTAAAAGCAGCACAAATGTTTTTTTTCCCTCCTATATTTGGTGTTAAATTGAAAACCCGGATTTGTGGTGTGTTGAATTAATTCCTGAACATGATGCACATGCAAAAAGTGTGCAGACAAAGCCCAACAACGGGAGATGCTGCTCCACAGCAAAAACAAAGCAATCCGCCCCTCGGAAATAAACTTGTTTCCTCAAAACTGACTCCTTCAGCCAGACTTCGTGCAATAAATGACTATTTTTAAGGCAATAGGAGGGCTCACCTTTTGTTAGTTCCTCTGTCTGGCTCTCTGTCTGTCAGTGGATGTGTCTGCTCTCCACGCCGCTCCTCCGTGCATTTAAACGGGGCTACAGCGGCGCTTGGGAAATTGTTGGTGTGCGCTCCGGCTTGTTTGGTGGGCGGCGTGGCTCTCCCTTCTCTGTTTTCTTGTGTTTCCAAACACCGACGAGCCCTCCCACTTCTTCCGCTACTCGCTCAGCGTCCCCCTCTGAAAGCGGTTCCGCCCTCTCGCCGTCAGAGGAAGAGAGGAAATGTACAGTAGAAAGACGCACGGCAGTTCTGCAGGTAAACTGTTCGGAATAAATGCGGCGGTGAGACTCTGGCCGGCGCTGAGCAGCCCGAGCAGCCAGCCGGGAGTCCTGCTGCTGCTGCTGCTGCACCGCTGCGCTCCGGTGGCTTCGGTAGCTGTGACTGCACTGCAAAAAAATGTCCATCCTGACGAGGCTTTGTGGTCTCACGCACAGTCTTTTTTAAAGTGGGGACTGAGGCGCACGCAAGGGGGCACAGTCTGTCCTTTTTGTGCCATTTCTTTTGCACGACACTTTCATCCCCTAATGTAATAATTAAGGTTTATAAAGTAGAATCAAAGGCCAAACAAATCCCCTCCCAGCTGACCCAATTTCACCTCTGGTCCTTCAAGTGTCTTCCCTGTGATCATACTGTCCTCAGATATCCCTCTAAATTGTTTTTGTTGCTGAAATGCCCATAGGGGTTGGTCCAATTATCCATTTTGGGGCAATCCAAATACCCTATTGTTATTCTGTCTGGTCACTGAAATTGCTAAATTGTTATTTTTGCTAAAAGTTATGCCAAGAATTCCTCCCATGACGGATGCAGTATCATCTCAAGTCTTCCATTGCTTTTTCAAATCTACGTGTTTAACAACTTTATTAGTTTTTGACTAAATGGCCTCTCCGGTCTGGTCAACATAAATTATCTTCTAGTGCCAAACGTGTTCCTAAGGTCCCATGTCCATCTTTTTGGCTCTAATTGACCTTCTCGCCTTATCGTCCTAAAAAAAAGAGTTTCTTCTGTGATCATGTCAAGGCTGACGTACCTTATTTAGTTGTCAACCATAGACAAAGGCTGCATATAAAACATAAGGCATGTAAAAGAGAATATAATACATATATAATACATTAGAAAAGAGTGGGATAACCCCTCATAGTTTATTAAATAATACCACAAATAACGATCAAGTCAATGTTCTGTTTGTCTGAGAGCATTACAGGAGCATTATAACGCCCCTCTGCCAATGAAGGAGCTCCGACTTTCTCCAAAACTGCTGTCAGACTGAACACTATAATTAAACGTAATGACGAGAGTGTGATTAAAAGGAGCAGCAAATTACATTTCAGACGAATATGACTGCAACGTGAGCAAGGAGGGCTCACAGTTTTTGGGTTAAATTATTGAAAGGAACCCTGAGGGTGTGTGTTTGTGTCTTGGAAGCCACCTGGGCTGCAGGCCGAGCCTCGGTCCCTCCGGATTTCGCTGACGGTATCACTGCAGTGTAAGCAGCCTTTGATATATTTGCTTTAATTATGGAGGATAATGAATTTAAATTTGTGATGCATCAAGGCGCTGAAATGGCAACCCGCCCCTGGGGTCCGCAAATGCCTGATACTGCTTCGGGCTCCTGGGGGAGTTTGGGAAATCTTACACAAGATTGAGTTAATGAAAATAGATAGGCCGCTGAAATGCTAATGTTGACTTTTGGTGCCTAAAAATGTCTGCAGCCCGTGGGACCCTCCGGTTCAAACACATCGGTGTGTCTTCTCAAGGGAGAGCAAAGCTAACCTTTAACTTAGCCTTACATAAATGCTGTTTTCTTTAACTGTTCTGGAGAAACCAGCAAACTGTGCTTCTCACATCAATTGTGTGGGGGGAAAAAAAGAAATTCATTCATCATTCATTTCATTCTATCTGAGAGTGATGACGCTCTTCTCTGCCCTAATTTCTAACCCTTTGTTTAAAAAAAAATAATAATTATACAAAGCATGCTCTCCATCGACATCCATATTCGTCCACCCACGTGCAGCGGAGCCGCTGGCAATTAATTAAAAGAACCACATGCACCACTCAGCCAGCTTGTCAGGCCTGCCAGTCATCAGCGCGGCGTGACAATGATCTGACCATCACCGGCTTAATTGGCATTCGGAGGACATGCTCTACTCACTGTAGACTAAATAAACACACAAGCAGACAGGATGCAACCTTCAGTCCTTATCTCTCTCGATCAATAACTCTGAAGCAGCCACAGGAGCGCTTTTTTAACCTCTGCAACGTCATGTTGACTGAGCTCATTTGTGTTTTTACTGCACGTGTCGACTGACACAATTACAAATTCAAATCAGGGAGCTCCTAATAACACTTGCAAACCTCGTCCGAGGAGAAAGTGGGTGTTTCGCTAACGGAACTTGCTAAAAGTCGTCAGCAGGGTTCAGACTGCGTAAAATTCTGTCTGATAAGGTGCTGTCAGATTTGACGATTATGGATGCATACATCCCTTCCGTGACTTGATGAACAGACTATACTGATGCAGTTAAGAATATGGAGGCGAAGACCTTGAGGTCAACAAGAAGATAGAAAAGAGATGGACGTTCAAGCCTTACCTTCCCTCCGTTTTTTTTTTGGAGAAGATATATTTAACCTCTGGGTATAAAACGAGTTATGATGTGTAAATGTTAACATTACCACTCTAGATGATATTGAAATAGGCCAGACTACACTGAAATTAAAGGATTTTCATAGTCTGACGCCAGAAAAAAAATGCAGGTTTGTGTCCGTGGTTTCTAGATACTTCAGCTACTCGAGTGACATGAAACACATAAATATACAGAAACAGAAACACTCTATTAGCTGTTTTATGGGGACGTTTCATGTCTAACAATATTTGGGCTTTAAACCCAGCTCCCACCAGTCTCTACATTATATATCTAGAGTCCAGAGTTACACATTAACCGAGCTAAAACCGTGTTTGCAACGCTGCATTTCCTGCCCATAATCCTAAATGACATTTTGCTATTTCTAACCACAGTTTACAGTTGCTACAATATCAAGTCTTGACTTTATGAGAACTTTTAAATCCAGATCTCCAGTGTCATAAACTGTTGCGCAGTGCTTAACGGTCAGGAGTGAATCAGGTCGCTGTTTCCTGCGTTTGTTAATCAAACTGTACATCCTGGATTGTGTTTCATGTCTCACCGCACCTGAAGCAAAGCGTACATCCTCAACCAGTTTAAAGGATCATCGCGTTTTGTTGCCTGACGAGACATTTTGTCGGGCGTGATGGCACAATACACAGAGATCTGCAGAAACAAAGAAAAATGCTAATGCTAACTGTTATGTTTATGGTTTTATTTTACATAATTGTTGGTGTGCACGGTTTCATTTCAGTTACACCTTCAAGTCACATTGGTTCAGGTAATCTGGATAAGGTAACAGTGTAAATATAGTCTAACTTCTTCAGTTGTTTTATGTAATCTTTCTTCTTCTGTGGCTGTCTGTGTGGGGCTGTACAAAACTTGTGATTAGTAAAAAACCGACCTAATGATTTTGCTATCAGGGCTCTAAACCATCTCCTAAAGGACTCCTTGATCCTCTCAAGGCTGAAGATAGCTCTTCATGTATAAACACTGACATCATTTGGGGCGCAGTTGAATATTTTAATTGGCGGCACAAAACCCCAACCCTGGAAGCTTCCATACGTCTTCCACACTACCACACTTCAGCATGATCGCATCAATAATTAACCGCATGCTGATATTTATAGACAGAACCACACGCAGTGTACTCATATTAAATACTTTCATTTGTTAATTCCTGTTTAGATTTATTTATTATTTAGTGAGTTAACAGCCACAAGGGCAGAATATTTTAAAAGGCTCTCATTACTAATGAACAAACATCATTTACTTCCTTTTCTGAGAATCATTTATAATACTGACTGTGTGTTATTTTTCAAAATGAATGAGGCAAAACTCAACTGACGCAAGAGTAACCTTGTTCTTAATGTGACTCAAGACAGACTGTGTCTTCACACTACCAAAGGAATGTGGACAAATGCGACCCAGACTACCTCCAAATCTGGATCGGATCTGTCAAATACCAACAAAATGCATCTTGGGTGTGTTCACACCTAGACTTTAAGCTGGTCACTTGCAATCGGACCCAACGGAGGTGGGTAGTCTGGTCGCATGGTGTGAGGAAAACAACCTCACCCTCAACACAGACAAGACCAAGGAGATGATAGAGGATATGACGAAGGAGAGAAGCCCTCATCATCCACCGTTTATCCGAGAACTTGTAGTTTAAAGGGTGAGCAGCTTCAAATACCTAGGGGTCCACATTACCGAAGACCTCACCTGGACACTGAACACCACACAGCCGGTGAAGAAGTCTCAACAGCAGCTGTACTTCCTGAGGAGACTGAAGAAGTTCGGCATGTCACCTAAGATTCTCTGCAACCTCTACAGCTGCATCATTCAGAGCATCTTGACCAGCTGCATCACTGTGTGGTACGGCAGCATTATAGCCAAGGACCGAAAACGCCTGCAGAGAGTGGTGAAGACTGCTGAGAGGATCACCAGGACTCCACTTCCCTCTCTGCAGAGCATCTACAAGCATAGAGTCCACAGGAGAGCTGCCTCCATCACTAAGGACCCCACATACCCCCAACATGAACTGTTCACACTCCTACCTTCAGGACAGAGGTACAGGAGTGTGAAATGTAGGACCTCAAGACTGAAGAAGTCTTGAGGTCGGCAAAAGAAGAATTTTATTTTATGGGGAAACATGTTTCTTCACTGTACACAGGACAATTAACTCTTTGAATCTTGAATCTAATGCAAGGTCTGAACGGGGCCTTTGACTTCAGCATGATGTTTTTATGGATTTTATTCCAGATCAGATTCCCTCCCATATGGCGTCATGAAAACTTTTGCTTGCTGTCTTTTGTTTGCATAGAACAATGTGAATTTGAAGAGACAAAAACAAACATGTCAGTGTGCAACCTGTCAATCGACGGCTGCCTCTCATTTCCTTTTATGAATTCATGGTAAAAACACAAGGCGCTCGCATTCCTGGAAACGATTAGGTCAGACGCTGAAGACTCCAAGTGGGGCGGCGGCCAAGATGAGAGCCAACACACTCCTGTCAATGTTTACATCACAAAGTATGAATCACCTGGTACCACTTAAGGCTGAAAAGGGAGTAATCGAGGAAGTGGTGATGGGGGTGGTTGGGGGTTCTTCTTCTTTTCTTCAGCATGGTTATCAGAGCTGAGAGTGTGACTGTTGTGTAATTGTGTTCATAAGCAACAAAGGCACAAACCAAAACCCCTCAAGCTTCCATTGTTCCCAACAAGTAAATAAAGGTGATTCTCCTCCTGCCAACAACACCCCCCTCCCCCTGTCCTCCCCCTGTCCTCCCCCATATTTTCCCCATTATAAACAGTGTCTCCTCTGCTTCCATGGGAGCTTCTAATTGGCTATTGTGCTTGCAGCTCAGCAGTCTGGGTGATGTGTAGTGACAAGCCGCATCCTCCAAAATAAAAATAAAAAAACTGACGTGCACCCCTGAGCTTTATGTCTCTCACATGATTTCTCTCCCACGCAGATCGCCTCCTCCTCCCTGATGTCTCTCGTAATGTAAAGTACATGTCAAGTGGAAGCATTATGTATGTCGAGTGGAAAGCGAGCATCTCGTTCCTGCATCAGCTGCATGAAAAAAGCAAACGAGAAAAGGCTGAGGATTTGGCCAGTTGCTCTGTCACAGAAGTTTGTTCTCTGATTTGGGTGAAAAGTCTGGGAAGGAACGATACAACAGAGGAGGAGAAGCCTTTTATCCTCTCAGAAGAAGGATATTAGCTATAATAATCTGATAAGTTTAACTGCTGAGAAAGAATCTAAACACAGATTTAAATTCTTAAAATTAAAGGAATGCTGCTGCGTTTTTTGTAGAATTGAACTGACCGTATATAACAGAAGTGAAGCTCGATGTGTGTAGGATACTCGTGTCCATTATCTGTAACTTTCTAGAGCAAAGGAGCCAACATTAACTCTTTGCTCTGAGTGGTCAACTGTGTGGCAGTTTTTTCACTATTTGTGACACATTTCCTGGGTAGACCGTCTGAAAGTGTTTGTTGTCCCAGTTTTTAAACACTAACACGTCTCCCTCATCTGAAATATGAAGCAGCATTAACATTAGCATTAAAAGTGGAAACCAGAACAAAAGTTAGCCTTGCCTCTAAAGGTACGGGCACACAGCACTGCCAACAACGAAGGCCGCCTGTGACGTCGCCTCACGTCTCTTGTGTTTGAACAGAGTTACCCTTGAACACAACACACCACAAAGACCAAAGGCCGGCTGGCACATAACTTTTTCACACGAGCAGGCGGCAGAAGTCTAAATTAAGACTCAATGACTCAAAAGGGGAAACAGGAAGGGCTACAATTAGCTGGGAGGCTAGGAAGAGCTACAAACCGTCGTACAGAGGTGGCCCCTCCTGAATAAGTTGGTCTACAGTTTATTCCTTTGCGATGATCGTGTTGTTCCTGGATTTGAACGTTAAAATGAAATGAAGATGAAAATTGAGAAGGGCCTTCAGTGTAGCTTTTATAACTTCATTGTTCTGTCACTTCAATTTCCGTTCTTGTGAACCGGTTCAATGAACAGAGTGATCTCTCTGATTAAACATGATGAATCAGCTGAAAAGCAGGGGTTCGAGTAGCGCCATTAGTGCAAGAAGAACAGGAAAAACTAGAGCCACAAACGCTCACAGATGGAACAACACCGGAAGCGGTGTGTCACGGCTCGTAAACTTGCACAGTTAGTTTTTAAAGTGGTCTCACTAAAGACTAAAAGCTTGGAAGTTGTTTTCTGACTGTCTGGCACATAATGATTTATCTATAGTCAACACAAAAGATAAGAAACTGCAGGTCTATTGTAGTTTTTTATTTATATCACTTAAATTGCAGTGCTTTGTGCTGTTGAATGATGCACAGCAGGGGAAAGATACACCCGGACATGTACGTGATGTTGGCTTCTGCACTACTTGTAACATTGAGGACAAAATTGCTTGTTTTTCTTCACTTCAACAGGTCTGTTTATTTAATTTAACTTTCGTATAAGCAGGTAAGGTGAAGCCTACAAAGACAAAAACTGTCAATTGATAAAATAAGCGATAAGCTCATTGCATTACAGATAAAATGCCCTGCCTGAGGGGAGAGGGACGAACAGTGTGTGTGCGGGGTGGGTGGGGTCTTTTGCCACCTGCATCAGGAAAGACCCCACCCACCCCGCACACACACTGTTCGTCCCTCTCCCCTCAGGCAGGAGGCTACGGAGCATTAAGAGCAGGACCACGAGACTGAGGAACAGCTTCTTCCCGGAGGCTGTGAGACTGTTGAACGCTGGAGGACCTCCGTAGCCCCCGTCCCCCCTCCAACAGCCACCCACGGACACATCTGCCAGATTGCAGTTGGTTTTGTACTTGTCGCTTTAACTCCATTTGCACACTACCTCAGTGGTACAGGACTGAATATCACTGGTCATTCATTGTTCATTTTTAGTGTTGGCACTTGTTTTACACTTTTTTTACCGCCTATATTTATACACATAATGACGAATCCTTGAATCCTTGAATCCTTGAAAAGAAGCCAGACCAACTTCCCCCTCTAGAATTGGTCAGAGTCTCTCCGTTGGGGACTGATTATGCTCCTGTAAAGATCTGCCGGACCAATCAAATCGCTTGTACGGGTATTATGCAGCAACGGACAGAAGAGTAACAGCGACGCAGTCTGACACATCATCTGAGCGCCGTGGAATTACATTTGTTCACAACAAAATGGCTGCCGTTGGTGAAGTAGATATACATGATATTTAGAGCAAAATTACTGAAACTAAAGACAACAGCGATGAAGATATTTGGTTGGAGGATTATCCAATTGCTGCAGAAGTATTTTTTTCTGTATTGGTTGAAACATGCTGCTTAATGACCTGCAGTGTTACCAGACTAATTCTGAGATTTCGTGATGAATGATGCAAGCTGAAGTTGGTTATTGCCTCCTGAAGACATTTCTAAAACTCCCTTGTGGAGCTGAACGAATGAAAAGGTGCCAGTTAAATTTCCTGTTTCAAGTCAAACCTTCAAATCGAAACACTCGAAACTCTGTTGGCAGACGTCTGTCTGTAACCATGTCCAAATAAAGTAAAACAATGAGTCTGTTAGGAATGCCGAAGCTTCTTCTGCTGTAGTCCTATTCTGTGATTGATGCTGATTGCACAGGATGGCACGTGATTGACCTCACGTCTACAATCGTTGAGCTCCTGAGGACTTCCAGGTAAGAGGGAGGCTGCAACTCTTGGCCGCACTTTAAAATGAGACAGGCCTTGTCAACCTGTTGTAATATATTCAGTCGGGAAATGCGGCGGCTGAAATGGCGAGCGCCGAACAAGACACTGTTTATTTACTAGGTCGAGCCTTTCAAAGTCACAGTGTGTAATTTCCTGGGCCACTGGTTTCATGTAAAAGGGTCATGATGACCTTTTGTCCAGTGATTTCAGCATGTTCACCCACTCGCTGGCGGTTCATGCAGGTATTCCGGAGGCTGTTGTTGGCAAGAAATGATTCAGAATTAAGGGGAAATTGCAGTTTTTCTGTGCACAACATTATATCGCAAACATCTGGAGTTTACATACGCAGATTCAAATATTTGTTGGAACAAATATCTCAAAAAGGGTAAAAACGTGTTTAGTGATTCATTGTTCATCTTCAAATTCATCCAGATATCAAAATAAAATGAAAAATAAGGGAACTGTTTTTTGTTTTTTTTTAAATAAATTTGAATTGGCTTGTTTATACACTTACTTGCCACTTCGTTACGTACTCCAGTTAATGCATTCAAATATAACAGTCCTGCTCTACATCCTCGTTCATGGCTGCTCTAATGTTCAGTTTATGTGGAAACAGTGTCAGAAAGATGATCATTTAACCGTCTGATTATGTTGGAGGATGTCGTCTGTGGTGTTGTTAACTGGACTAAATTAAGCACTAAAGTGTTTCTGGTATTTGGCCTATAGACTATATATTAAAATGGAGTTGTCAAAATTATAGAAATATGTGTCTGTGTAACGTAATAGAATTCAATGGTAATACAAAATGTCAGTGACTCTCTCAGTTATTTGAAACTATACTGTGCCCTTCAAGTGTACCTAATGAAATGGCAATTAAGTGTATATCGGATTGCATTTATCAAAATTTCTGTGGCCCGTACGGGGATCGAACCCGCGACCTTGGCGTTATTAGCACCACGCTCTAACCAACTGAGCTAACCGGCCGGCATGATGTTGCTCTAGAAAGTTCTGAGCACACATGTACAAATATACATACAACTTCAGATCGATTAAACAAATAGTTGAAATTAAAAAAAAAACATTTAGTACAGGACTGACAAACTTAAATATTTTCTCTATTGTCCAATTCTAGACGGACCTAACTGTATACAGTATGCATATCCACGGATGTAGAGACGTGTCGCAACTTATCTTTTCTGTTTGGACTGGCACTTGAGTGCATAAAGAGAGATTTAGCATGTGTACCCAATTGGTTGGGTTTGAAGATGGAAAAGAATATGCTGTTGTGCGGCCCAAAGTGCTTTTACGGTCACAACGACACATCTGCCTATTTATTCAGCTAAGCATGGATCAATGTCTTGCTCCAGGACACTTGGGATTGAAGCACTAAGCTTCTGATTTGTGGACAACTGCTCTACCTACTGAGCCACATCCACCCCAAGTGAACTGGTTTTGACAATCTGGAAATTTAAACATTAAAGACATGCAGTGGGTAATTTGCATGTTGTTGTTTTGAGAAGAAAGAAGCAGGGAATTCGGACACCGAAAACATTTGAAGCTAAACAGTAGTAAAGCAGTCTTTTTGGCAGATTCCTAAAATCCTTGCTACAATCCCCCCGATGCCCAGTGCTACTGATAACAACAATGCAAAAACAACTGAGGTCAGCAATGTGTAGACAACATCATGATGAGATGACAAAAGGACACAGAGGAGGGGAAACTGTACAGCATCCACAAATCCAGCAGACTGAAATGAAGCTCATCCGTTAAATTAGTGTAATCGGTGAACTCCTCTTAGCAGCTCGTCAGAGGGATCTGCTCCGTCCCCCATCTGCTCCCTGCCAGCTCCACCGTAGCGCAGACTGATGGGGCCCTACAGGCCTGGCACCAGGTTCAGCCACCATGATGAGGACATTTACATTTCAAGCATTTGGCCGCATCAAGATTGATTTACAGTTAGCGGGACCCGGGGGCCGAGGCTGACCTTGTGTGAAGCACTGCTCGTCTTTTTTTATGATCTGAGCGGCAGTGTGTTTGCCCATCCATGTTGTGTCCCCTGTTATCAGGGATCAGGAGAAGAGCCGCTGTTTTCTCATAACATTGTACATTTTCCATACTTTGGAAATCTCTGGAATGAGCTAATCAGCCTTGAAGCTGAGCCCTGACACAGCGAGGCCTGACTAATGAACATGCGTAGACTGATGTACTGTTTTTCCAGGTTCAGTATGTTTAAGGACAAAGGTTTGTGTGAACAGTGTTTACTGTTTTTGCAGTAAACACAGTTCTCTTTGTCCAAGTTGTACTTTTACCAGCGAGCACATTTTCTCCTGGTGTTTACGTTACAACTTGGTCTCATGAACAGCGTGATAAAAAGAATTACAAAGGGCTGTGCATCTTTACTCTTTTCAAAGAAGCTACTTCGGCCACGAGTGATAAGTAAGGAAAAATATGCAAAATGTCTAAAGATGTGTGATCATCTGGGCGACCTAAGTAAGAAAAAAAATTTATTCAGGGAAACGTCTGAAGGAAACATGGTGTAGTGGTCACTGTAGGAACTGCAAGTCGTTCCAGCCAATTATATGTTAGTTCATAGCCTTCCGGTATCAAGTGACAACTGCCACAGGAACCATTGGCCTCACCCATATGTTTAACAGCAATTTTGAAGCTCAGTGTGATGTCTCAGGCTGTCGCCATTTTGGCAGAGCCTGACTCTACTGGTTTATTCAAAAATGGTCAAAGAGCATGAGTAAACAGCTAGCTTAACTTCACATAAAGTCTCGATATAATTCATACATCTGAGTTATATAAAAACTACCCCTGGTACAGTTGTAATAAATGAACACATTAGTTAGAGAGACCTAAACTGTTTTTGTACCATGTTTATTTCCGCTGGAAAGTTTGACAATATCTATGGAGATTGACTCGATTTTGGAGCTGACCTCCAGTGGTCACTTGAGGAACCGCACTTCGGTGTTGGCTTCATCTTTAAGTCATGAAGGTTGCCACTTTGCCTCTATCTGTCACACTTTTTATATTATATGTATGTTTCTGCATACAGAACTATTGACTGTATATATCAGTGGACGAACTCTTCATGAACTCACCTACAAGTTTCCTAAAGAGAAAGTTCAATGCAGTGTCTCTGGCCGTTGCCATCTCGGCAGAGGCTGAATGGGGCATGAGTGGAGCTGAGGAAGACAGTTAGCAAGCTTTGAGGACACCCACCTGTCACTTAAAGTTGCCAAGCCCTAAATTACGTAACAGTAAAACTGTTGTTGTATGACGTTGTAAGCACTTTTTGTGGATGAAAGCTACCAAAATGCTCTTTAGGGAACCTATAACTGATGTCACAGAGGTCAAACCTTCAAATTGGGATAACATTTGCTTATTGATTTCATACTCATCCTTTATTTAATCCAGTAAATATATAAATGAAGATGTACCACTGGGAAAAACGTAAGTGCACATTTTTTTATGGTCCTTATTCACACAAAATCTGCAAGCAAGCACACACAATGACATAAGAACAGGCTGAAAAGACATCTGCTGACTCATCCCTCAGCTGACCACCTGACTACCTCCTTTTGCTTCTCACTCTAACTGGCATCGCTTCCCTGGCCCTGTTTTACTCCCCAAGCATTTCTTTCCCAGAGGATAGACGGAGGCAATGATGAGAATTTAGCTGATCCACAATCGCCACCTTCCGCCTCGAACGCTATCGTCCAATCAAATTCCCCTTTCTATCTCCGCTCGATGAGGAAGAGATAGAAGAGATGAGGATGGAGGAGTTAAGGTGACCCCGCTCTGAATGAGGCTGGCAAATCTGTATAATAGGATACACTCTGTCGTGAGTTTATTCCAGGTAAAGCAAAAGGCCCAGACTGACCCGTTTTCTTTGATTCTCTGCTCCGAGATGAATGTTTGAGAATTAGGGTTAACACTTGACTTAGCAACGCTAACAGTTTGTGCTGGTTTACCCTCTTTATGCTAAAGTAAGCTAAGCTAGCTGGTTGCTTCATATTTACAGCATGTCTACCCAAGAAGTGTCAGAAATGGTGGTGAAAAAAAAAAGAGAGTTCACGTTCATACCAATCAATAGCAGCAAAAAGTTGGAATGAAAGTCCCATCATGCACTTTCCAGCCTCCCAGCTAACAGTAGCTCTTCTTATTTTCATTTTTGAACGAGGAAAACGGACTACCGCCACCTGCTGGAATGGAAAGGTATTTGTGGTGTGTTCAAGTGCAGTTTTTGGTCCAGACACAGTCAAGTAATTCTTGGATGCTGGTTTGGTTTGTACATAGCTTTAAAGCAGGAGACCTTACACAAGCATTCCAATGTACCTGTACTTTCTTGTACCTGGGCAAATGGCAATGGCAAAGGCTGGTCTGGGCTTCCTAAATGTGTTCAATTTGTCAGAAAGACCTCCTGCATTTTAACACAAAAGACAAATTTCATTCTGAGAAGTTAAAATGCAAGAGGATGTTCTTGCAGAAAGAGAATTATTCAAGGAGAGCGCAGAGGTCATTGAAAATCTGGACTTGACTGAAATTATTACTGTTGAAAAGGGGTGAAAAATTACCCACATACACTTCAGAATGGATTAAAATCACTGACCGGGGCTGGTGATATTAAAATCCTTCAGCCTTCCTTGGAGGAATAAATCCCAGAGATATATGTTAAAAACTTTGACAACATGCTCCACTTTACATGTCACGCAGATTGTACTGAGAGGAAACCGTCTCATCACAATGTTTAGGCTCCGAGGCTCGGAGGACGACTAAACACCGCCAGTAGTCACACTATGAGGAGTCTGAGCGTGGGCGCCGTTTAAAAAAGCTGTAAATCCACACAATTTGTGTGTCTCTCAGCAGTATCTCACTCCGCAGGCAGTATTATTCACTCACTTTGTCTCGCCACTTTCTCACCCAAATATCTAGTCTCCTACTCGTACTCCTGTCTTGTCCTCACATATTTCCCTTCCTCGTCATCTGATCTCTCTCTTTTTAATTATTTTTCTCATCCCTCTCAGGCTCAGGGTGATCAGTGATCTCTCACTAATTTAGTTGGCAGCACATAAAGAGCATGTTGGGTGCTATGTGGCAGAGTCAGAGGTGGTGGTTTCATAGCAGCAGGCGCCCGTTGTGTGCAGTGTATGAAATGAAAATATCGGCGGCTGTATTAAAATCGGTGTGGCTGCCTGGAAATGGAGCAGAAATTGAATTTTGAGGCTGACCGCTTCTTATTTCAGCACGCTGACCTTCAATTCTAATACTAAGTGGAAATGGATGAATATATTATACATTGTGTCTATAGAAACAGCCCGCCAAACTGCATCCACTCCGGCAGAGGTATTTTTTTTCTTTTTTGAAATTTCTGCACGACCTCCTGCTGCGTCCGGAGCTCTAATGACCTCGTTATGAGACGCTCTCCAGGGAGGAAATTTCATGCATTTTGAGATGAGCCAAACCATGACAGCAAATGTGTGCACTTTCACACCTGGATGATACCTCTGCCCATCGGCTGCATCTCTTCCCCACCTCTGATTCCAATTCATCTCCACTAATCCATGATGGAGGCACAGTGGGGTCTCCAGAAATCAGCGGCTGGGTCAGATATTTCCTATCCATGAGGGATTATCTCAGCCTGCCTCGGGAAAGCAGGAGAAGAAGTAGAAAAAAACCCTCCATATCTTGTGTTCACAGGCCTTGAAAAGCAGGCAGGGGATCAAGTTTTTCCCCGCTCTTGAGGTTTATTCATCACAGTTAAAAGGATAAGCTAATTTTATGGGAAAAGCATAAAATTTAGTGAGGCCACCTTTCACTTTGGAGCTTTACATCACGCCATCAGCTGAGTGAAGCATCTGCGAAATAAATCATTCGGGGAGTTTGAGTATCACAGATTTAATTAGGTTGTGAAAAGTGAGTGTGTGTTGCAGCGGAAGCACCGGCGCCGGCCCGATTGTTCACAGCGTGAATCTCTCAAAATGAAAGTCTGAGCGTACAGTAGAAGTTTCTGTTCAATTCTCTTAGCAGACCACATGGTGGAAGCTTTCATGCCATCTGTGCTTCGGTTTCATCATCTTCAGCGGAAAGTAACAGGGCTTATCGCAGGAGAGGCACAAAGAGAGCTCAGCTGAAAGAGGGCACGATGGTATCTGACCGTATGAAGTCTTCATATCTCAGTGTTCTGGATGTATCGTGACTCTGAGCAGCAGTTTTATATATAGGCGAGTCACAGATTTGGTTCTCAAGTAACCGTATCTTTACAGCAACTCCCAGAAGCATTTGGGGATCTAAAAATACAATTGTAGCTGTTGGTAAAGTGTATAATTTATATATAGCAAAGTTTCCTTCTGTTGGACTCCACTTGCAATTGCTTCATTGGATGTTGTGATTGTTCGAGCTGTAATCATGGAAGGTTTACTGAACAGTCGAAGGGGTCAAGAGCAGCTGCTCCAGAGACTCTGCTTGAAGAGATGGCTAACATTAAAAGTAGGGGTGGGACTCGATTAAAAACAATTAATCTAATTAATTAGAGGCTTTGTAATTAACAATATTTGCCCCAAAAAGCAACATTTTTTAATTTAAGTCATTTAAGTTTGTGCTGCCGACACGTCTTTTCCGTACTTGGACCGATAGTGCTAGCGCTAACAGCTCTGGCGGTTTCTGTGCTCACTGCAACATGCTTTGCATTTAGATGGCACCGTAGGGTTGAAGTGCTTCGGTGGTGTGTAAACTCTTTTGCTCTTTTTTTTTTTTTTTTAAATAAAATTTGCCTTCCATCAGTCCTACCAATGTGCTTTCATCGGATTCCTCCATTTTGGTAGCTGTTAGCCGAGCTCTGACGTTTGCATCAGTGAAATCAGTGTACCAGGAAATCATGCACTGACAAAAGTCCCGCGTTGTTTGGAATGCAAACTGCGATTAAATGCGTTCATTATTTTTTAACGCATTAACTGTTTTGTAATAAATTTATCATAATTAACGTTAAAGTCCGACCCCTAATTAAAAGTTAATCAAACGATCACAAAGAAACACAAAACGATTAGAGTCTCAATAACACTCAAAATGATTTAAAATTACTACAAACTGGCTACAAAGAGAGACATGCAAAACAATGGACATGATATTCAAAATTAATCAAAACAACAATAAAGCGGCACAAAAATTACTACAAATAGACTCAAAATTACTAAAACAAACACAAGGCGTCTAAAAACAGATTTAAAAGAACTGCAAAGTGACTAAAATACCGACAGACTCAAAACAACTGCAAAGAGACTCAATAAAAAGTGACCAAAGTGGTCTACAAAGAGAATGAAAACAACTACAAGGTGACAAAAAATGACTACAAAAACATGCAGAATGACCACGAAAAGGCTTGAATCGACTACAAAACTACTCAAAATGATTCAAAACAACCACAGAGAGACTCAAGACACCAGGGACTACAGGGGGCTTTAATGCCTACATACAGGCTAAACTGCCTAAAAAAAGGTGCAAAACATTGCCAAAGAAAAATAAATTCAAAACAAGTCGAAAGAGATGCGCATGGAGTCAAACAACTATAAAGAGGACACAGGAAAACAACAGAAGGAGAAGGACACCAATGCAAAACAAAAGTGATAGATGCAGAAGAGACAGCAGTGAGGCACTAAGTGACCAGTACGAGATGCAGATGAGATAAACAGAGAACACAACGGACTGAAACAGACACAAAATGAACACAAATAGATGCAAGTACAACAGGAACAGAACAGTAAAAACCAGCATTGTCACTGCCTTTGAGATAAGTAAACTATTAAGAATTTAATGTATGTCAGGTTTGATGATTACAGGGGTTATTCTAACACATTTTATTCAGAGGGAATAAGCTTGTAAAGTGCATCACACTTCAGATTTAAATCACAGAATACAAAGATCAAAGAGTCAAGATACAGAAAGCAGCTTATTCTGCGTTTCCTGACTCAAATCTCCCCATGTCACACTATAATAAGCCTCTAAACCTGCAGAGGAGGAGGTAAAGAAACTGTCTCACAGGTAGATATGTGTGTGTTTCTTCTCTGCAGTGCCCCACCTCATTTCCCCACCACGTTACATAACTAGGATTAGCTCATTCCTCCGTGCCGCATGTTATTGTTTGCTAACCAGTGCTATCCTGTAATCCTTTTCTGCAAACAAACACTCCTCCTCTGATAGCCACATCTGGAGTGTGTTTCTGGCAATTAGGCCTCTAGAGGAACATAGCGTTCCTTCGAGCTCTCTGAGGGGCCCCCCGCTACACGTGTTTGCAATCTCCCTCTTCCTGAATTTGGTCGTCATTTGCATTCCCCCCGCTGTGTTTGTTTGGGTAAAACGCCCTGCGCTCAGTCATGTCCCTCTGCAGAGGTTTAGCCTGAAAAGCCCCAAATGCCATGCTGATTACCTCTGGGTGGAGCAACAGCACTGGCAAGAACGCAGCCCAGGAACTCAATGCTCCGCTAGTGTGGGAATCTGAGCTGAGGTGGTGTGTTCAACAAGTAAATATGATTCCCACAGCAAATCCAGGCTGCTTAATCAGCAGCTGAATATGACTCTTTATCCACGGGCAGATAATTTTACTGATAACGTACTGCTGCTGAATATAAATTTCATGTGTGGTAAAAAGGTGTAATCAGATCTGAGGCATGTGCTGAAGATAATTCCTGTACATGAGGTGAATATCCTGTTTTGTTTTTGGTTTGTTGGATACCCATTTTATCATCGTGTTTTCCTAATTATGAGAAAAAACTTTGTTGGTGCATGAAATAGAATCCCAGCTGGGTATTGCTTCAAATTAAAAATTACACATTTGACTGATTTGTGATTAAACGTTTGATCTTAAATCATGTATTACTGTTAAATTGTGGCTCATTTATTTTTTTTCTAAGAATCAGTCCTTATCTGGTGCAAAACATTTTCACAAGGATGCCTATTTTAAAGGGGAACTACAGTTTTTTACAACCTGGACCTTTTTTCTGGCATAAAATGCGATCGTTTACTCACCCATATAACTTCTGTGTAATTTGTAGTCAATCGGGAGATATTTAGATCTGCTCATATCCATATAGTGGGAGTGACTGGGGCACCGAAACGCAGCCTCTAAATAACGCATTATCAACCGCGAAACTTGTTCATTTCAACAATATTTTGTTGTCGTACGCTAGTGCTATTCCCGTTGAGTCCAGAATTACCTGTTATCATCATCATATCAGGATGATGTCTTCTGACCTGGACATGTCATCTCTGAGCGCAGCGCACCCGTGATGGTCGGCTTATTTACCTGTAATTTGCTACAGCTATGGTTCGTCCACAACCTCAGAATCTGAAAAATATTCAGCCATGCTGCAAAAAAAAAAAGCAGTAGCAAATTACAGGTAAATATAAAATATTGGGGAAATGAACGCGTTTCGTGGCAGATAATGCGTTTTTTAGAGGCTGCGTTTCGGTGCCCCAGTCACTCCCACTATATGGATATACGCAGATCTAAATATCTCCTGATTGACTATAGATGAACAAGTCGATACACACAACAGGACACATATGCGGCATGTGTGTAGGGGCTCAAGCGGATATTTGTGTAGAATAAATCAAAGGATACTTGAGGATAACGATGGCTTTATCTAAATAAATTGTAAAAATGCACTGAGATGTCTTTAAAATATGTGAATGGATCATTAACTGGTGTAACAGCTTCCCATTATTCGACTGGTCAAAATGGGCAGTAATCGGCACTGTAAAGCAGCAATGGACCTACTTTAAAAGAGTAAATATACTGCATGAGCAAACATTAAAAGCACTTTAAATCTTTGTCAATAAGGTGGAAATAAATCTTTTTGAATCACTATGAAGTGACTGCGTCTAAAATGGCGACACCTGCTGGCCGACGCGAGAATACAAGTGGTTATACAGCTTTAATTATTCTTATTTGTTCACTAAAGCAAAGATAAAGAGTCTGCAACTACTGAGTAATGAGAAGCACATACTGTGTTCAAAAACCAACTTTCTGTTGGGTTCGGATAGTCACTTGTTGAAGAAATGAAGCAGCTCACGGATTTTTAGCGACAAAACTCCCCATGAACCTTGTGGCAAGACTCATTTGTCATCTACTTTTCTCTGAGGCCAAAAACAAGCTTTCTATCTCGGCTTTTAATGGTCAAGAAGTCCTTAAATTGCTCGCATTACTAGCAGACACTAATAGTGATGTATAAATCACTATATAAATGTATATGTATAAATGTATAAATGTGATGCAGCAGCATTTCTCTTATACATCAGCTATTACCAATGAGATGTTCTTAATGCATTGAAGAAAAAAGTACTCATTCTGCAGGAAATACCTCCTCTGATTCATTTAATGTAAGGTATGGCTTTAGCACTGTCTCATTTCCACAATCTCTGCTGCAGAGATGGAGAGTGCGTGATGCACAATGGCAACATTAACGGGACATACGGCGGGTTGAGATAAACTGGAATGATCCTGGGCCGAGAAGGTGATGTAATCTTGCTTGCAGCAGTTTGCATTATCACAGAACAAGCCTTAGAAACGCCAGCAGTAATCAGCTGCTTTGCCATCACATCATCAATATCGCCCTGCTCCATTAAATGCTCCTCTCGCTTCCTGTAAAACCTGAATCATTCTCCCGGAGTTCACCGCCACCGGCTCCTCCATAAGTCCTGCGGGGTGAACTTCATAAACACAGGTCGTTTGTCAATTGAAAGACATTAAAGTGTAAAAGCCCCAGGTATTAAGACCGCAGAGCACTGGCTGATCTATTTGCCGTCACCTCTGCGGTGGAGAAATGCTGAGCCTGCAGCGAGGGGAGCCTTGACTCGTTCTCTGCCTCGGCCATGTGATGGACCTGTTTCTCCGTGCAGCTAACAAGTGGACATGCTGAACTTTGCAGCTTCTGCTTCCCCTTTGGGCTCAGCCATTACCGCACACGCCGCCTGGACACCGTACACCATATTCTTTTTTACAGCACGCTGACTCAATATCAGGCTGTGTTGTTTGTGTTGCTGACGACTGGCAGACAGGATTTTCTAGCGTAGTTATGATGTTGTATCTGAGCAGGGCTCCTGGGTCACGGCTCCTCAAGCTACAAGCGACAAGATAGTGAAGGAAAAAACAAACATGAAACCTTGACATTTCAATGAGCAGCCAAGCATTGCCGGCTTTTCAGTCTGACCTTCTCGATAAACACTTGTTGTGAAGGTTATAATTTTCTGAAATGAGGCGTGGTTTTTTGATTCATTATAAGCCTCTAATTTCAAACTGTGAAGACAGTGAACTCATCCGGAGAATAAGGAACGTGAAGGTAGAAAGGGCAGGATAAAGCGATTTATACAGTCAACATAAGGATTAAAAAAAAAAGCATATCCAAGATACTGCTCAGAGCTTCACCAACATTTTGAGAAAAAGATGTTCCGGGTGTCTTCTGTTTGACACGTTGTCGGAAAATATAATGATATCCAGCTTCTGTTGTAGTCTTTTTGTCTTTTACTAAGGTGTGTGCAAATAATAAAGCACATTTGGACAACGAAATTAGAAACATAAAGAGATGAATTAGAATCAGAGGTGGGGAGGAGGTGCAGCCGATGGGCAGAGGCACCATCCAGGTGTGAAAGTGCACACATTTGCTGTTATGGTTCAGCTCATCTCAAAATGCATGAGATTTCCTCCCTGGAGAGCGTCTCATAACGAGGTCATTAGAGCTCTGGACGCAGCAGTAGGCCATGCAGAAATCTCTGCAGGAGTGGATGCAGTTTGGCGGGCAGTTTCTATAGACACAATATATAATATATTCATCCATTTCCACTTAGTATTAGAATTGAAGGTCAGCGTGCTGAAATAATAAGTGATCAGCCTTTATTTGCAACCTTGTGCCCTAGTGTATCATTGGAGAAATGTTAGCATTCCATTGGTATCCTCTAACTAGCATCAGGAAGTTCTGTTTTTATAAAATCCTGAATCTTTAGCGGCCAACAAGCTAAAGACTTGGTTCCTTTTAGTGGTTTACATGGTTGTTAGTCTTTTCTTTTATAAACCAGGCCCTGAATGTAAACCTAGCAACAGTGTTAACAGCCAGCTAGCAGTGAGTTTAGCTACTGTGAGCAACTAACATTAGCATGTTTCCAGCGTGCCAGCATTTACATTTCCAGCTCCAGCAGAAAAAATAAATAAATAAATAAAATGGGCTAAACAGTTAACAGGATGATACTGATTAACATTATACGGTTAACTGTTAACATAAAGGTTAAGCATGACCAAGACACTGTTCAGAGTTTCACCATTGTTTTGATGAAAATCTGCCATTTATCTATTCCTATGTTTGATGTTCCAGTTGGAAATATAATGATATTCAGTGTTTAAGTCGTGCAATCCAGGATTTGGATCAGATTTGTGTTTCAATCCTAACTGAAAGCAGATTTTGAATAAAAAAAGCTGAAAATTAGACAAAACAAGTAAAATTGCAGAAATTGCAGAAAACATTAAAATATAATAAAGTGCAGATGATGACGACAGAGACGGTTCAGTGAAAGTTTGTGGATACTTGCTAAAGCTAACTGCTTAAACAATGAATTACCACTTGGCGAATGATCGCAAATCATTCCAGTTCGATGGTCAAAACCGGAGTCCACAGACGAGCTAAATCAAATCACATCCCCAAAAATCAACTGGAAGAAAAGACCAAAACTGACCAAACCCAAATGCTCAGCTCTCCACACAGTCAGTAAAAGCTATTACAGGGTAATAGTCATTTTATGTTTCGGAAGACACTGGATAGTGTTTTTCTTGGTGGGGATCCCCAATGCAGTTCGCAAAACGGCTGTTCCCGGTGGCTAATCTTGTGTTTACTTTCAGCCAGACCCAGAAATGAATGTTTAAAATGATTCATGTATCAAGTAAGAGTTTCCAAAAAGCTACAGGAAGCAAAGTGGAAAGTTAGCATGATCAATAGAGAAACAGCAAACCAGATTAATGGCACAATAATGGGACATGTCAGATAGAAACCACCAGGAATGATCGTTTACTGCTACAGGATACAATGACATTAGTCTGACATCAGTCTCATTCACAACACTCCATTCACAACACCTTTAGGATGAACTGTAACCAGCAACAGTGGTACAGGGATGTAATGTTGAGGTGTCTGTATAGTTTTTATCCACAGTTTGGATATGTACTGCTCAAGAAGTCAAGTTCATTCAAGTGAAAGTAAATAACTTTCCCTGAATAAACTGTCACTCACCGGCTACAGCAAACTACTCCTCGCCTTTACAAACAGCTAATCAGGCATCGCTTCCGAGCTCCAGTGTAAATGCAGCCATTGTTGTGTAAAAAAGCAATAACACAGTGAAGGTCGTGTTCCAACTCTGGATGCCGGCTGATCTCTATTTCCTCCAGCTGCCGCTCACTGCTGCCAATAACTGCCACACAGCCCGACCTTGACTGTGCTATTGCTTAATTGAGTCCATACACCTGAGCGTGGTCAGCCCCGGTGGAAATCAAACCTCCAACCCCGTCGATGTTAGTGCCGCCGAGCTACACGGGACCTGCTGTAAAATGACCACACACATGTTTCGCCGTAACATTTTCAGTGTGCTGTTTGCAAAAGCTATCGGACAGAGCTGCTGCATCTACAGAGCTGCTTTTGTTGCTGCGTCAGGTGACGGATGGGCTAAACTGCCAAAAAGTCGGTGTGGTCCGCTGAGTGACTGATGCTGCCCTAGCACCTCACAGTCCAGAGTGGCCAGCCGTAGCCGAGACCCTAATTGGGCATCTGGATGACAGAAGGGATCCTTCAGAGATGCATCCATCATGTCCTCCAGGAGCAGCAGAGACCAGACGGCTGTGTCAGGACACCGGCCGAGTGTTTGTCTTCATCTTTTGATAAAGGAGAGATGATATGATCCTCACATCTGCATTTAAAGCCGTTGTACACCATGAAATACAGGAGATGGGGAGACGTCTGCTCTATGAGTAGATATTTGCAATATTTCATTTAAGATAGAATTTGAATGCAGATCTCTTTTTTCATTAAAACATGAGGGTTAACATCGAGAAGAGGAGGAAATACAGAATAAACTGACATGCTACCAGATTATAAAGTTGTTACAGCTATCATGGTAGCAAATATGTGCATATTAGCTCAGTAGAGAAACTCCCAAGTCCAAAATTAAATGCAGTTTAGTACTAGTTGGGCATTTACACATTTCTGACCATAGCTGCTAACAAGCTAACCACTAGTTGTTAAATACTACAGTATTTTGTAAAAAACAGTCTGTAAGTACTTTTTACCTTGTTGTGCAGTTAGCAACCAAGCTAACATCCAGCTAGCAGCATTGCTCCTGTGAGTGACGCTTGTTACATACTCCGCGAGAAGCGAGACATTGTTCTTGTGCTCGAGGTGAGCAAGAACAAGAAAAAAGTTTGTTTTGTCCAGGTTATTTGTTCTTCACGAGAAACTCAAGTGCCAAAATCTGGGGAAGTCTTCACATGGCCTACCCACTGCAGCATGTGCCATACGCGCTAAGCATTGTGGGAGATGCAGGAGATGGAGAAGATGGAAGACGAGACGCACTTTTCTTATTATTTTGCGATGTTAGACAGTTTTTTTGACGACCGTGTCCGTCGACTCACGCCGTTCATTCAGCATGTACCCACACACAGTATGCCGATCTCTACCCAGGAGATATACTCATAGTGGTCATACTGCGAATATTATATGTGAGCTCACAGAGGGGCCGCAAATTCCTGTTTTACAAATTCCAGACTCATTCATTCATCTTCTGGGGCTGGAGCTTATCCCAGCTGTCAACGGGGAGAGGCGGTGCAGGGCTAACACAGAGAGACAGATAACCATTCACACTCACATGCACACCTACGGCCAATTCAGAATCACCAATTAGTGGGAGGAAGCCAGAGTACCCGGAAAGGACACAGGGTGAACATGCAAACTCTGCACAGGAAGGCCCCAGTCGGCCTGGATTCGAACCCGGAACCTTCTTGCTGTGAGACATCAGTGCAAACCACCAGACTCTTTAGCATCTAACCACTAATCTGGCTCCTCTTGGATGTTGTCCCTGTGCTAAAAACTAGATAGAGGTTGAGCTTAGATTATTCAGTTACCGTAAGACAACTCCAAGACAAACTCTTCACACGGTATGAGGTTTTATGGCTAATATAGGCAGGGTACCTTTTCACATTAAATAAATGGTAGTTGCTTGATTCAATATTTATACAATTTTAAATCTCAGCTTCAGGTATAAAGAATAGTTTTCAGAGGATTGTCGATAACTTAAACCCTCTGATAACACCCCCAGTCTTTGAGCTGTTTACCAATGTAATAATCTCTCACTGTAATTCTATCCAGGGCTCTTTTCATTTCTCTGTGAAAAGAGCAGAGAGCACTCGAGGAAACTCTCCTCAAAGTAATCTTGTGTTCTGATACCACTTAGTCATCTCTGAGACGTCGGTAGATGATGAGCGTTTCAAAACACTTGAACCGTGTGACACGAGCTTCGCTGTTCTCCAGGAAAACTGACTTGACAGTTTGACAGAATCACTCCAAACAGTTAAGGAGGCAGGATGGATGCTCTTAACCTCCCACAGCTTTTATAGGCATCCCAAGAAGAAACGCACACAGAGGCAAACGCAGACATTAACACAAGCGGTTCAAATACACATAGGCTACAGACAAGTTCTCGAGGAATGTATACACAGTATATAATCCTGTAAAAGGCAGTAGTTTGATAGCAGATTTAGACTCAATAATACATAAAAATCCAATATTTATATTCATATAAGTATCAGATATCAGCCTCTCAAATAAGCATCAATTGCTTTTCTTTGTTGTAAATAGAATATTATGGAACAAAACGTTCTTTGGCTCATTTGACGTGTTTTTGATGTTTCATAGACTAAATGATTAATAACCTAATCAAAAAAGAATCAGATGATTGATTATAAAGGTCTTTCTAAGTATAATTTAGACCCTTAAAGAATAGAACAACATTTTCGCTATAATTTTTGTATATTCAGTGGAGTTCGAGCTGAGATGGGTTAGCCTAGCTTAGCGTAAAGTCTGGAAATGGAGAAATCTAGGGGAGGAAGTCTTAATTACCATCTTGGTTCTTTTTAGTGGATTGCATAGTTATAAGAGTCTTTCATACAAGTTTTTTTTTACCTTGTTGTTTGGTTAGCAACCTGCTTAGTCAGCTAGCTGATAGTTAGCTACTGTGAATTACTCACACTAGCATGTTCTAGTAGTGTGCTGGCAGTTTGCTCTCCTGCTAACCACTACCACAGTTCTTTTTAGTCGTTTGTATAGTTATATGAGTCTTTTATACAAATAAGTCTCCGAGCCAGACTTGTTGTCTGATTAGCAACAATGCTATTCAGCAAGGCAAGCTTGGGTATTGTGAACGAGTAATGAAGAATGAAAAATAAAAAGTCAGATAATTGAGTAGAAATATATTTTTTAGTCAAATTTAGACCCAAAAAGGAATACTTCAACACTTTTGCTTTCATGTTTGTGCATTAGGTACGTAGATGGAAGACAGGCAGCCTAGCTTAGCATAAAGTCTGAAAATTAGGAAATCCAGAAGAGAAAATCAATCAGAAAACTTAATTCAACCGCACTTTTCCACAGTTAGCTGCAAATTCCAGTTCTGAAGCCTTGTGTGTACAGAAAGTCAGGAGCTGTGAAATATTTCTATCCTTATATAGGACATTTTTGTGTCTGAAACCCACCCTGTAAAAGGAAATGATTTCTGTTCAATGTTTTACCCACAGAGACTTCAACTGTTTATGTCTCTATGAAAAATATGTGCCTCCTCCTGCTTTATATCATAAGTCCTCCCTCTACCACCGAGTACTGTAAATCCCTGTGAGAGCCAATCACGTTGAAGCCTTGCACATTTACCCATAATGCAGGCGTCATGAAGATAGAGCGCCAGCGTGAAGCAGGAGTCTTTGAGATATGAGCTCTGAGACCGTCCAAAGCCGCTCCGTCCATCTCTTCTCTGAAACTGACGAATCTGAGGGGAAATCATGTGTTGCGCTCCACCGCCGCAACTTTCTTCATCCCATCTGGCCTCGCTCGCTACACACCGTTAGCTTCAAAGAACCACAGCTCCCTGTTAACCAGAAATCACTTTTAAATTGCAAAAGCCTTTGACTGTCTCAGTTGCACACAAAAGCAGGCCTCTCTCTTCCTTTGAAGACGACATTTGTGGATTTTCTCTGCAGAAGTCTCCACGGAGGACAAAGAAAAGAAAGCAAAGGAAAAGTAAGCAGTTGCAAAGTGGCCTGTTGTGAGACCCTGAAAAATCACATATCAGCTCCTACATAAAGCAGCTGACAGAAACATGCACTCTACATCGGAGTACTTACTTCCCCTCGAGCCAAGAAAGCTATTATCGCTGCACATGACATTACATTACATGTTTCATTTAGAACAATGTCAGTTAAACTGGATTCATTACCGCTTTCAAAGGCCTGCTGAACACTGCACAAGCTCTAATGGGCTGGTCCAACATGCTTCATTATTTATTCTGTACATTTGTGTATTTTTTTTCACCCGTCGGGAGCAGCATTGTGTATTAATGGTCAATAACGGCGTTCACAGTTGCTTTCACAGCTTGATAAGAAATACACATGATCTAATGGTGTCCTTTCTGATTAATTAGATAGAATGTCAAAACATTGTTTTTGCCCCCACAAACAAACCAGTCACCCAGGCTTTTGCTGACGTGATGAAAAAAAAGGTCCTAGCCTAAAGTCGAGCTAGTCGCTCTCTTGCATTTGAAAGTAGCTCCTTTGACAAGTCTAATTAATTAAATATAGCTATAATTGAGTTCATAAAAAAATAGTCAGACGATCGATTTTAGAAAGTTTTTAGTTTAATTTTGCCCCTTAAAGTGTCAATGCCAAAGTGTAGATGTGTTTAGCTTAGTATGCAGACTGGAAGCTGGAGGACACAACACAGTAATTCAGGTATTTGGACCGTACTTGGTCAGATGTGTACTTTGAACTGAACCAAGACTTGGGCAGCAACTGGCGATATTTCACAACTACAGACAAGAATACACATTGATGAACTCCCACTAGATGAAAAAGACCAAAGTTATTACAGTTCCATCTTCAAATATTAACATGTTAACCAAATTGATCGTGATCATCCTTTCAATAACTGTTGGAATATTTTACCCAACACATCTACCTGCTGGTTGCAAAATCAGTAATGCCTGAAATAAAACCAAAATGCATGTAGATTTGGAGGTTTATTCAGTATAATATATATGATTATATTATAATTTGTGTCCCAGTCTTTCACTGTCAACCTTATCAGGTGAAGCTGTCAAATACAGGCTGCCGTGTTATCAAAAGGTCACAGGTTTGATCCCCTAACGGCCACCAATGACTCACCTGAACACAACAATGAACACGCCCCTTAACCTTCACCTGGAGTCACTCTAGATAAGCGTTTCAGTTAAAGGTCTCATGTAAATGTGTTATGAAAGAAACGTGTTAAATAAGATATGTGCAAGGGAAGAAACCTGCAGCAGAGTCCATGTGAGGAAATAAGCTGTCAGTTTAAAGCATTTCATATCTTAATTCACAGTGTTCTACACATTTATATTTAAATTCAGTTTGTCAATCATTCATATATTATTTGTGAATGTTTGTGAAGTCTTAGTTTGAAATATTTTATCATGGTGGAAGGTTTGAGCACTTCATATGGAAATAGTTCCATCTAGTGGACACATAGAACAACTGTGGTTTACAGAACTGCAGCTGCAAAGAAACAAGCACAAGAAAAACTACTATAAATCTGTGTTTATTTGAATATTAATAAATAGTGAACATTGTGATTTATTGTACAATAAATTAAGTGGAACACATTTAAATTAAGTGAACATTGTTTTCTTTAAAAAAATAAGTGCTTTTCACTTTTGTTGAAATGTGCTCGTGCAATTCAGCATCGTGTATCTTTTCTATGAATTCCTGCAGAAAGAGAAAAAAAAAAAACACCGTTATTGATATGATTGATATAAACATAGCAGATTTTTAGCTTAAATTCTTGGAGTTAATTGTCGCAAGGTTCACATTTTGATTTGGAAAGTCTGACTTTGACTCTAAAATTTCCAATCTAAATGGGAAATAGTCTTCCTGCATATTTAAGAATCCAAGATATAGATATACACAGAATAAAGTACTAGAGCTGTAGATTGGAAGAAAGGGTGTGCAAATCCTCTATAAAACAGAAAAAGGCCCTCACTTGACTTCTTGCATTTTCTAATGTGCTACAATCCAGAATAGTAGCAATCCCAAAATTTACCTTTGCCATTTGCTCACTTAATTTTTTCTTGTATAAATCTCGATGAATTTATGTCATCCACAGACTTTCTATAGCGCCAAGATGTGTCTAAATCATCTGAATTTGTTTGCCAAACTTCCATAGAGAGTGTCATCTAGTGAAGATTTGCAGAAGCTAAGTTTTAAGTCAAAGGCCCTCCACAGAAGCTAAGGTCAAACTCATACAATAGCAACAGCCTTGGAAGGAACAAATCACAAAAGCCATCCATTTGTTTTGGATTATGTCTCTTTTATACTTAAACAATATATATCTTTCTAGCAGTGAAATTCCTCTTGACAAGGACTCATGCCTTGCCTTTTTTTTTTTTTTTGAGAGATGTAATGTGAACAACAAACCTTGTGATTGTGATTTCTTGTGCTTATTCAAGTGTTGTGATCTGGCATCATTCTTGGAGTTGTCATTGTTGGTCATCACATCCCTCCATGACTTTTCTGCTTAGAGGAAAGAGGAAAGTTAGAAAATAAAAATGTAATGTACACCAGCATGTTAGAGGGCGATTCTAAGTGGAAATCCTTTGCTTACCCGTTTGCCTCCTGTGTGCCACATATATCTGGTCCATATTCCTCCATTTGTCCTGAAGGGAAATGGGTACAGTGCAGTTCTCATCCATTTCTCGGATTGCGTTGCCATGGGGACAGTGGCGCATCCTCTCCCATGCAACAAGCTGATGCTGCAGCTCATTACATGCACAGTTCTTGTCCCTGAGCTTTGGGTAGACCACTGCTGGACATTTCTCCAGGTTCTGCTTGGACACCAGCGGCTTCTTGGGGTCTGTAAGCTTCCTGGGTCCGTCACCTGACCTCCACTTCGTGCCTGTGCGACATGAGCTGTTCTCCGAGGATTCGCCCTCCGTGTCATGCCCGTGATGAGGACCACGGCCTTCAGGATTAGAACCTTTTTTCATCACTCGCCTCTTGGTATGAGATTTACAGGCTTCACATGTCGGCAAGTCGTTCCACTGTTGGAAGGGAACAGCTTTTCTTTTTAAGCTCTGACCAAGTCCCGGGCTGGCAGATGTGCAGAGTCTGTGTTTTGCCAAACATCTGGAGCAAAGTCGTTCTGTGTCCCTCTTGGACGCACAAGGGCTGAACATGTTTTCATTGAAACTTCTGCTGAGGCAGCATTCATGATCAGAGAGGCTCCGTCGATCCACCTTGCCTTTAGGTTTGTATCTCTCTTTTGGCTTGCCAACATTTAGTTGTTCCTTGTACTCCACGTCTAGTTTACATCTTCTGGTAGGAACATCCAAACCACGAGTGCTCAGAGGTCTGTTCTGTTTCTTCGGGGGGAGTGGCATCTTGCTGCAGTAGTAGATGTTATCAAAATCAGCTAACCAGCTTGTTGACGGAAGGTAGGCAGGCAACGACTCAAAGGAGGTGTCCTGATGGTCCTGGACATTCATTTCTCTTCTGTGTTGGTTTCTATCAACATTAAGAGGTGAATTATTCAACAGATGCAAATTAGGAGCAAGAACCAGCTCTGCTGTGTGTGTCAGCTCAGGGATATGAGTTTCTTCTGAAACATGTGGGTCATCCATCATAGGGTAGATATCCGCTGACACCAACACATCCCCCAGACCTTCCATACAGGGGACCATGTCCTCAAGTGCGACCTCAGCCAGAGGAGGCATCTCAATCACTGGTATGGACTCTTCAGTAGAAGCTTCCTCTCTCATTGTCAGCATCTCTGTTGACGTTGCTTCAGCTACAACAGCTAGTGTTTCATCATTAGACTCTGCGGGACAACTATGAACCAGCGATTCAGGGGAGGGAATCATAGTGTCTTCCACTGACCAAACAGCAGACTCATTCTTCCTCAGTTCATCCAGATATTGGGGATCAAACGGCAGGTGAACAACTTTGAAGTGAAAATTCTTAGAAGTCAGATCTTCTTCAATTCTCTTCTCCTCAGCCTTGACATGATTTTCCTCTTGGGAACCCAGACTGGAGGCAGTCACTGGGTCTGTCTGATTCCTGGACTCCTCCAGAGCGGGGATCGTCTCACCAGTACTGGGCGTTCCTACTAAGAGGATCTCAGGACAAACCTGGAGAGCTTGCTCTGATTGGTCTGCAGGTAGGCACAGTCCCTCGTCTTGTAGGACATGACTCTGGAGGATCGAGCTACACTGGACCATGTCCTGGGAAAAGTTGTGGGATACTTCTGCAGTCTCGTGGGAATGCAGCAATTGTAATCCCACCGGCGTAGTGCAGCATTCAATCCTCACCTCCTCTGTTTGAATCACAAAGCTGCCACTGGATGGTGTTCTAGTGGTGGAAGAGGGCACCATGTCCTCCAGAGAACAATCCTCTTTCGGCGTAGCCAGAACTGGTGAGAGCAGCTGGCTCTTGTGCGCGATGGGGGAGTTGTCGCTGTTACAAACAGGGAGAACACCAGAGGGCTCGGCAGCACTGGAAGTTGGAGTACTGGTCCTCTGGGTCGCTGTGAGTGGCTCAGTTTGAACCTCAGAGGTGGCCATTTCTCTGACAGGGGAGTTGTGCTGGTAGCGGAACCTGCGGGCATGGTAGGCCATGGTCTGGTAATACTGGGGGTTCAGCATGCGTCTGTAGTCCATCAAATGAAGGTGGGTATGAGGGACAACGAAGCTCGGTGGCTCCATGTATGGGTTTGGCTGATAGTGGGGCATCATTGGCATGCCATAACCTTGAACAAGAGACAAAAGAAGTTTTAGAACTGAAAGGATGTCAAGGTTTTTAAACTGTTAAATTTGTAAATACCGTTTCTGTCGTCTAACAAAACAGATTAATCTATTAATTATTAATTTACATAGGTAGACTAGACTGCAGCCTGACTTAATGGGTCGCAACAAAGTATAAGGTTATCTGTTGCATACAGATAACCCTTAAAATTGGGTTTAGTAATTAATTCTTGCAGTGTGTAAAACACACCTCTCATTTGATTACTGACTTAATAGAAGTGCGAGTACTATGCAGCTCAAATTGTTTTGTTTTTTTTAGGATAAGTGCACTGTTAGCCTAGCATGCTAATGGTTATCACTGGATGGTGGCTTTAGATCTGCATCTCAGCTTTGGCTGGATAAGCCTCCAAGACACAAATTTGGTAAAAGGGAGGTCTCGTTTTTAAATCTGCATGGAAACTATACTGACTGCAGGAACAAAATAAGCTACAGATAATAGATTAATATTGGATCTACAATCATGCTAGCCGCTAGGTGAGCATGACAGCTAAGTGCTAACGTCCAAATGGTGCACACCTTGCACACATTCTTAGTTTAGAGTTGGGGTTAGCATCTTATCATGCCAATGCTAACATTTCAGAGCTTCAAGTTCACCTGAGTTTTTCAAGTATTTAGTCATAAAAGAAGGTGTCAAATTAAATATGTGACCTGATGATGTTGGGAGCACCAAAGTTGCAATTCATCCTGAAGGGTTCATGACATATTTTTATGGCTGAGCCTCAGACTCCTGATAGCACTTAAAAAGTCAGATAATCAGGAACGTAATGAGGATTTGTTGTGTGGGAATCATTAATGCCTGCACAAATATGCATGTATACAATATGTGGTGAAAGCAGTGTTCATATTAGCACTAATTGCAGTGGATTATAGATATCGCTAAACAGGTCCCAGTTTTTCTACACATTTAATTACTGTTAAATAATTATGAGATGTGAATGATCTCATAGTTTCACAAATAGTTTTTTAAATGAGCAACCCACTAAACAATTGGTGAAACTATGAGAGCATTCAGTAGAAAAGGCACTTTGCTTGTAAGAACTCGTCTTCTTTAATTCCCACACATATTGAATATTAAGAGGTCTTGTAGTGCCAGAGAACTTTCACCATAGTTTAAGTATTTTTGGAAAAACAAAAATACTGGAAATCAGTTGCACCAAATATACACAAGAAGATTTGAGATTTCTGGCTCTTACCTAAACCTGGGTAGCCATAGTATGGGTTGTAGGACACAGGCATGGGCACAGCAATGGGCCACTGCACACTCTGCATAGGCAAGTATGGCTGCGAGGGCTGGATGTAGAAGAAAGGTTTGTGGTGCTGCTCCTCAGGACGTGGAGCTCCTGAGGGCCCTGGAGCTGATGGATGTGGCCCCTGGGACTGCTGAGCTCCATGTGGTGGGTTTGGACCTCGAAGGCCCATAGGACCATAGGAATGTTGCAAGTTAGACGTGGCTTCCTCCATTTTCTGAACAAAGAGAAGCAAATCAAAAGAATAGTTTGACGGGCTACCAGATTGTTTTAATGCATTTCTTCTGAAGAAAACAGTAAAAATTGTACCTACACGCAAAAAGAAGATGTTCACGAAAAAAACAACAAGTCTTCTTGTATGTTTCAAACTGGAAATCAAATGAGTGGCTTGTGAAATGCTGCACTGATTGGTTTTGTTTTAGTTCCAGGTGAGAGTTGTCCAATTAGACTTCAATGACTTGCACTCAAAGCCAATGAAAGATGTTTGTCTCCAGCAGATTTCCCTCCAACTGTGATGTATCAGCTCACCTGAGGAAAGACAGACAATCGATCGGAGATGTTGAGAGAGACTTCAACGGACTGAAACGACCGACAGAGGAGAAGCTGACTGAAGGCTCAAATGAAACAGACCTGCAGCTCGTTGGCCTCATTGGCTCAATGGGAGAAGGTCTGATATGAGGCTTGGAGTGGTACATCTTCTGCTTTTTACCATCTTTGTAGCAGCAGCTTTCCCCCCCTATTTGATCTACTCCTCTGCAACTGAGGGCAGCAAAACTAAAAGGCAGAGCTCCATAAGCACTGTTTTACGATTCAGTTTGACTGCTGAAAAACAAATAATGAGGTTAAATGCTGTCTAGTAGCTTGGAGCAACACTTAAAGACGACATTAGAATAAACCAACAGACTTATCTGTGGTTTAAATGAATACTGTTGATAAAAGGAGTTTTCTTTTTCATTTTTCTCACATTTCTAAGAATGTTGAATATTTTAATTGTATAATAAAGATTTTTTGGGTGTGTACAACTGGGGAGGGGGGGATTACATATCCCTCCAGGCCTGGGAATGTCTTGGGATCTCCAGGGGGAGCTGTAGGAAGCAGCTAGCATGATGATTCATGAAATGATTCATCTTGTGTAACCGCTTCTCCTGTGAAGGGTCACACTCCCATGCACACCTACAACTAATTTAGACTCACCAATTAACCTAACGAGCATGTCTTTGGACGGTGGGAGGAAGCTGGAGTACCTGGAGAGAACCCACGCAGACACAGGGAGAACATGCAAACTCGGCCTGGATTCAAACTCGGAACCTTCTTGCTGTGAGGCATCAGTGCCAACCACCACGCCACTGTGCCACCCCTTATTAGGAAATGAGAAATCTGAACTCTATTTTCATTTGAATAAACTTTTAAACTACTATATATATATACATGTCATCATCATTTTCATCAGACTGGTCTCAATCAGAGGGGTGATACTACAGGAAGTGATAGATTTTGATGCAATGCCTATTTATAATAAGCAGAAAGCAGTAATTGGTTTGGGCTACTTGGAGAGAAGTAAATTGATTGCCTGACTGAAATTATTCTTAATCCAAATTAACAGTTTACATGGACACTAAATACAACGATCAGATATGCGTTTAAATGACCCCAAAACATTAATCGCTATAATTACTATAGAACTTTGTTGTTGTTCGGCATCAAAAATATAACAGAACCCTTTTCCCTCCGTTTATTAACAACATCTGAATTTAGAATAAGAGGACCAAGATGTTTCCACATTTTTAAAGTTGCTGTCCGTGTTGATTACGGTTTCATTCATCTTTCCAAACATTTTGTTTGTACATCTGGTTATCTTTCTACCTACATGCTCAGAAAGAATAGATTTATTCGCATCAGAGAGAAATGATGAGATGAAGTGTTTTCATGACTATTTCACTACTATTACTATATATGTGTTAAACAGATAATTAAAGGCTAACACCACCCTTGTCAGTCCAATTGAAAACTCCTTTTCAGATTAGTATGTTCTTATTGAGGCTGATAAATAAATTATATCAAATAAAATAAAAGCAATGGCATGGGTATTCTTTAAAAAGTACAGTTATTATACTTGATATATATGCAGAGAGCCTTTACCAGAGGAAATAAGCTTATAAAGAAAAGAAAAAACAGATTTTCTAATCTGCAATACATTAATCTTTAGACCTTGCACTGACCTCCAAGGGTTGTTCATGCATCTCTTTACCTCAGTAGATGATAAATACCCAACATCTGGACTCAGAAAACTTCTTATAATTTCCTGTTGCACTTCTGTTAAATCTTGAAGTCTACGCACTTTCAACCAGTATTAAGAGAAGACACTTGGAAGATTTTGCAGATTTTACAACAAAGACCCAACACAAAGCTTAAATAATGACAATATTTTTATTGGACTGGCCCCAAACAGTGGCACACCGTCATCTGCAACATGACCTTCCAGTCAGTTTCCCCGTTTGTGAAATCCATTATGAAAAGTGCAGAATCTTCATCCTTTTTTTTTTTTTTTATTATCTTTTTTATGCAACATAAAGAGGCCTCTTGTGCAGTGAGTTTCACCCGGTGCTCTTAATATTTTTTTAAGGGGGACCTGAAAAAGAAACAATCAAGTTGTCTTTAAATATCACTGTTTAATTATAAATGATCAGTCATCTGGAAATTATAATTATTAATACAAAAATTATTTCACCTACAGTTCAACACACTAAGGTCGAGAGTCAGTCGAGGGATGTCAACATCTCCGTTTTCCTCTTATTGTTGAATCTGACAAGGAAAAGCAAAAGAAAGAACATTTTTAAAACCACCAATATTAGAAGTAAAACACATTAACTGGACACAAACCTCTCTCTCCCAGTGCGGCTCGTCGTCGTCGTCATCGTCACGGTCCTCGTCGTCGTCACGGTCCTCGTCTCTTGGCCTGTGGTACAGAGCTTTCCACTGAGTGTTCATCTCTGTCTCAGATGATACAAGAAAAGGGACAAAGCGTTTAATTTGACAAATGAATTCTGGCCAAAGGAAGATCATTAGTGTGAAAATAATGCGAATAAAGCAAATTATGTTTCATGTTTTAGATTCGCCTGCTTCATGAGGTCGTCACCTGGAACGGTTTCCAGTTAATTTACTGGTGGAATTTCTTCCCTTGTCATTACCTCTCTGTTGATTTACATTTGTCTGCATCACTGGAGTCACTGTAGATGTGACAAGTCTGGCCTGAGATTTCAGCAGCCATTTTGTTTTCAAGTGGTTTTAAACTGAGAGGCAGTCCTTCAAGGAATTCAAGGCAGGTGTTAGATGAAGTCCTCTCTTCTCTTTGCTTCCTCTTCCCTCCTTCATTACCAGAACCAGAGGCAACAAGGGGCTCCCTGAGACATGTCCCCCTGGCTTGAGTTTCGCTCCCTGGGTTCCTCTGCACCCGAAGATCATCCACCATTTTTACATTCGACTTCACCCATCCCTTTGACCTTTTCCATCTCTCCATCAATTAATAAACTCCCTTGCATCAAATTAGGTTGATCTGATTTCAAAAGCTTATAATCATCTCCATAACTATACTTGACACTTGGGTAGAATCAAATTGACACCGTTCCCTTTTAAAGCTGTATATTAACCAAAAAGTGCACCAACACGGCTGTTAATTGATCCCTTAATGTTGCAAAGTGATCATGCGAGTGTCTGAACTTCACCTTGTCGTTGGAGAGGGGCCGTTTGTCTCCTCCTGGGAATCACATCAGCGTCTGCCCACCTGGCTCGGTCAGACGTGGTCACATCTTCTCTGCAGAGTCCGTCTGTGAGAGAGCTCGAACATTTACTGCATGGTTCTAATATTATAACAAAGAAAGTGAAGTTCTTAGCAGACACTTACCCTCACATGTCCTGCACTGCAGCTCACTACCGTCTCCGGTCTCTCCGTCGGCCGGCTTCTGCTTGCAGACATCATGGACGTCCTCCCGCTCCACTGGATCTGACGGCTCTTTGTAAGGACTTCTTTTATACCAAAGTTTTGCTGGATGTCTCTGCGGGAGCGGCTGAGCCTTCCTGGCTGCAGAATGCTTCCTCACAATCACTCTGACCGGCTGCTCGCACCCTCTTCCATATCTCTCCTCCTCCGACTCTCCAGCTTCGTCCCTGTACAACTTGGAGCTGTGGACCTTGCTCCTGCTGCCCGTCCCTTTAGCTAGGCTTTTCCCACAACAGGCGCACATGAACTTCTTCGATCCTGGCTGCCACTTGTCTTCGCCCACAACCTGAGGGGATCCGCCTTTGACCTCTGCAAGCCGCCTGCCTGCGTACACTTGCCTGGGGAAGAAATCCACGTCGTCCAGGTCCGTGGAGAACATCTCATCTCTGGAGGACAGCTCATCCAGAGACGGACTGAGGACGCTCATCCGCTCGCCTGTTGTCTGCATGGATAGGTAGTTGTAGTAGTATGAGGCGGATGGTGAGGAGAGGCAGCCGGCTCCTGGTGTTAAACCGCTATCAAATGGCAGCTTGAGGATCTGGTAGCTCTGATCCAGTTTGGCTTCCTCAAAAAGCGAATGTTCTGCCTTTGAGACTTTGCTGCTGGCTTTAGTCTCCTTGAGCTCCTGATGACTGGGGGAAAGCGTGGCCTTCAAGGGCTCCTCAGCATCACATTTGGCAACACTTTGATTAGTCACAGAGATATCTGACTGGATATCCGTGACCTCTTCCTTCTCAAGGGGGAAGAAGTGTTCATTTGCTGCTGGGTGCTCCGACTCAGGACAGTCTTCGTGAACGGAGGAGCTATCAAGAGGCAGCACCTCTCCAAGTCCTCCTGACCAGCACACCTGAGGACTCAGGACGTCCAAGCTCCTTTGGCTGGACTCCCCGTCGTACACCGCTGCCGTGGAGTCACTAAAGGTCACAGCTGTAGACTCCAAATGGCTGTCGTGAGGCGCTGAAGCCAGGAGGTTCCCCTGCTCTTCATTTTTCCTTTCCTCTCCAGGAGAAATCATTCCAGAGGACTGGGATGCGACACCAGAGTCGAGCTCTCGGTCGGCGCCCTGCAGCTCGCCAACTCGAATCTTATCCAGGCACTCTATGAGCTTGGTGATGGCGTCGCTGGGGTCCGTCTGAGCCTCCGAGCTGGACATTTCTCGGCGCCCGTGGGGCTGTGGGTAATGCTGCTGGCGAGGCACGTCACCCCAGGACGGAGCATGGAAGCGAGGTTCAAACATTCGCCTGTAATCCATTGGATATACTGGAGCATGCGGGAAGACAAAGCCGGGATAATGCATGTACTGGTAAGGGTGCATGACGGGACGACCAAAATTAAAACCTAGGAAATACAAAGACAGTTGAAAACACGCAGATATCTACAAACTGAATGCAACAATAAAGAGTTTAAATGGCTAGTTGTACCTCCAGGAAAACCATAGTGACCGTAAGGGTTGTTGAGCTGCCAGGGCTGGTAGAGGCAGTAAGGTTGAGAAGGTGGCTGGACGTAGAAAAAAGGTCTGGGATGGGGACTTCTCTGTTGTCCACTCCCAAATGAATGAGACTGTTTGCTTGCATCTACAGGAAGCACCAGATATACACAATTCTTAGTCAATAACTTAAATATCCAACTAAATATTTGGACATTAAATCGTGAGGAAATTATTTACCGTCCATTCTTCCTTAACGTTCTTGCTCAACCTGTTAGAAATAAAACACAGCAGAGGGATGAAAAAATAAACATCCCTCACTTTCTGAAAATTAAAGGCAAGCTTTTTTTTTATATTAATATTATTATTTTTAAACAGTCAATTTCTCTTTAAACAAACAGAAGTAGAAACGCTTCACTCTCAGGCCCACATGACGTCCTACTAACAAAAGACGAAACATCCCCGCTCGTTAGTCAAATAGGAAACAGCTGCCGCTCTGCCGGGCCTGAGGACTTCAGGAACAGGCGGAAAAACTGGCATCTAAACTCTCACTGGGGGTCCAAATAGTTAGAATACACACATATGTCGATAAATACAGCTAAAAAATGCCTAAATTGATTAAACTGACGGTGGAAAATAAAATAAAAAGGGCACCACCTAATAATAATCATAATATTAATAATAATAATAATAAATAAGACAAATGTATCAGAATCAGCTTTATTGGCCAAGTATGTGTGCACATAAAGGGAATTTGACTCCGGTAACTTATACTCTCTTATACTATACGAAATATAAATAAATAATCAAATAATTAAATTATTTATTACATCAGAAAATGCAGATGTTTGAATCAGACTAAATTTTATTTATTTATTTACAAAGGATTCTCGTTTTTTCACCTTTTCCCAAGCTGCTGTGTCCCCATCTGTCCTCTAGAGGTCGCTGTTTATCTCTTCAACAGGAGCGGCCGCCTGAATTCGGACGCATGCGCACTATCCTCGTTTGGCCTCTCTGGTCTTTCAGGCGCTTATGATGAGCTGAAAGGTTGTCCGCTGCCCAGCGCGTACACACAACTATTTAATGTCTCAGTTCGGCTGGAGGAGCCCACTTGACACTCTCTGCTGACGAGAAAAGCCACAGCGACGGTTCAGCGTATGGAACCGGCCCGCCATTAATGTAAGGAATTCTGATTTCGGTTGTTGTAATGGTTTTACGTGAGAAGTCAGGTAGCTAACGGGAGCTAGCTTACGTTTATTTAGCTATATTAGCCGTAGCCTAGCTGTGTGTTTGCTAACAGCATGACCGCTCTCTCTTTTGACTGCTGCTCTCAGTAGCAAACTAACCACTGAGTTGGTGATAGCAGACACTTGTCTTTTAATTAATATTCCTCGCAGAGCGGCTTCATCTGGTGCTAACGTTTAAGCTACCCCGGAACTGTGGGACGATGGAGATCTAAAGTTGCTAACTTGCCGCGGGTGTTAGCAATATAACGCTACATGGGAGCTATCTGATTAGGTGTATTGGTCAGTTCAAAAACGAGGATGACCCCCTCGTTGGACGTCTATTTTGAAACAACTCTCCGGGTGAAGAAGTGTTACAGTCGATCGTGTTTGAGAGTTTTATTTTTTAGTTATCAGGCACGTCTGTCTAATGTTACTTTGCTGTGTTTTGAGAAGGCAGACACGGTTTGTTTTGGACATGGTGGAAAGTGCAGCAGTGGTTAACGGTACCGTGCTAACGTAGCTAGCCAACATCAGGCTAGTACGAACATATGAAAACACTCTTAAAATGTTGTCCTTCACTTCGAGAACAACCATTTTTCTTTGCATTATATGTGAGCAAGTCTTCAAATCTCCATCGCTAGCTTGATATATATATATATATATATATAGCTAAACAGCTATTTAAGTGTGTTTGAAGTTATGTATGCAGATGGCCTAACGGTAGGTAAGGTGAAGGATATGTCATTTAGTGAACGATGGTCCGCGCTGCGTCTACCCTTACATTGTTGGGAAGATGTAATATTAACTTAACAGAAAAACGTATCAGAAGCTAACCGCTAAACAATGCTAATCTGTTGTTTGTTAGTTTTCGCAGTGTGGCAGCAGCAGCAGCAGCCCGGTTAGCTCCAGGATGCTAGAAATGCTAGCTAGCCGCTCATGCTAGCCGTGCAGCATTCGTTAGTGTTCATAGAAATTTGCATATATTCTGAGTGTCGTGTTGACAGCTGTGGCAGGGCGTGATTACAAACAACACAAAGCAAAAAATAAAAAATAAATGACACAAGATCAGAGTATGTGTCCAGTGGTCGCCGGTATCACAATCCCACAGATCTGATCCAGTCTGGTGTGCAGATGTTTGTTAGAATACATCCCTAAATTTATCAGATCTTCAACCCACGTGGTGATATTAGATCAGACTTTATTACTGTACATTTGAACACTAGCATTTATGTTGATGTAGTTATATTTGGCCTTCCTAAAGTCAGATTATATTTCATAGACTTTGATCAAACTTTTAACGTGATAAATTGTCATATAGATGCTTTTGTTGTATTGCGTGACTTGGTTTCCTCAATTTTTAAGCGCAATTTTAGCCACGCAGTGTATGAATATACAGTCACCAGACAGATTAGTGAAAACAAATACATTATAATATAACAGTCATGCACTAAATCCTCCTTCGTGACTCAGAACGGCGGTAAATCAGATTTCTCTTTATTGCCAAATATGCTCACACATATGAGGAACTGAATGATCAGATTTTTGTTGAAGCTTGTGATGCTGCTAAATAGGACTGAACTGTTATCTACTCTCGCCTGCTGACTGAAATGTTAAAATATCAGAAACACGTGTCGGTGCAACACAATATAATCCAGTATTTCACAAAGATTAATTTAAGTTTTTGTGCCTAAAACTTAAGTGCAGTTTCTGGATGGCAGCAGGTGATGTGTGCCATAGTCGGGTTGTTTGAAGTGAATGTTAAACATAAAATAAGAGTTCTCAGATGAGTTCTGGAGATCTAGTCAGCATTATATTTCTGTACTGCTGGTTTCGACTAAACTCACCACTGCCTTTTTTTTTTTCTCCTGTGTTTTGCAGATAAGCACTGATGTAGCGGTGTTGTGACAGTAGTCGCTCTCTCTCTCTACCTCCGGTCCCCAGTGCCTCACCTCAGACAACAGATCGATTCACGTGGCGAAACGGCCCCTTCCACACCCCCGGACCCCTTCCTCTGGACCCCTCTGACGTTGACACCCGGTCCCACAACCTTCTCACCTCTTCTCAGCTTTCAGCTCATGTCCACCAGAAGGAGCGGCAAATATTTTTTTTTTTCACACAGGAGCTGAACACCTCCACTCGGACCAGTGGAGGTGTTGAAGAGTTGTCCACCCCACCGTTTATCCTCTTGGATCTTGAAGAATATATATATATATATATATATTTTTTTTTTCTCCTGGTTGTCTTGAGTCCGGTTCTGCCGGCCGTGTGACTTTTCAAAACTGGGGCGCGATTCATGGGATGCAACCATGTCGGATCTCAGTGAGCGCAGGCCAGTCAACACGGACTACGCTGTCTCCCTGCTGGAGCAGCTCAAGTTCTTTTATGAACAGAAATTACTGACTGACGTTGTGCTGCTGGTAGAGGACACAGAGTTCCCATGTCACAAGATGGTCCTGGCCACATGTAGCTCCTATTTCAGGTGAGTGCTACCTCATGTTGTGGGAATGGAATAGCACATGTTGATGATTTAATTTTTTCGGGGCTGCCTGTGGCCATGCTTTGTGATGAGCTGGTTGTAAGCTGCCATTGTGTAGCTCCTACGGTTACAGTGAATAATGCACCACATTGTAAATAAGTTGTTTTCTTGCTGACTGGAGCTGCCCTCTGCACCAGTCCGTTTCTGATACATGGAACAAATGAAGCAATCTCTAATGTGGAGTTCCACAGACGTTGGCCCTCGGGAGGCCTCATTTGTACGCACAACATTGCATAATTAAGTACTGCTGCACTGAATCTGACAGAGGAGCAGCTTCCACTCTGGGAAGAGTCCATCTGTACATGACAGGAACTCATGCGGCATTTGAACCTTTTGCTAACCCCTCCCTCGTCTCCTTCTGCACATACCCAGTCCAAGAAACTGTCCCGACAGCTTCGAGCACCCAGCTCTCTCCGCTGTTTCCCACGCACTCGTTATCTGGTGCGAACATGCAAAGCATTTCCCCTTCAGGGTTTAGAGGTGTCGCAGCGCTTCCTCTAAACTGCCATCCTTTTTTCTTTCTTTTTTTTTTTCGGTCTGTTGCCGCTCTGTGCAGCTCCTCTCTCCACGCTCGCCTTGTTTCAGGGAAGGAGGGAGGACTCTGGAGAGAGCCTGTGCTTGTAGGGGAAAGTCTGGTCACGTAGGTCTTGGTGAGAGATGGAGAGAGAGAGAGAGAGAGAGAAAAAGGGGAAGAAAGAGGAAAAAGAGGAAGGGGGGTTGGCTGCAGGGTTGCGTAATACAGCCTGGCAGGTTTAGCCCCTGCTGTGATCAACATATAGACACACACCCCCCCCAAAAAGACCCTGTTCAGGAGTGCAGAGCCGTTTTGTAAAGTATTGTTAAAAAGTAGGAGCTCCAGCGAACCATAAAGATTTTAAGAAAACTAATCTCAAAAGTGACACATCCAAAGTAAGGACTACAACTAATCATTATTTGCATTACAACGATTTAAAATAAATATCTGGAAATAATCAGTAAATTTTTTTTTCTTTTACAAAATGTCAGAACTATTTAAAAAAAAAAAAGTTTTAAAGTAATCGGATGGCCGATGGTTTTTCCAGTGTGCGGCAGTTGGCGAGTGTCTTTGGGGCTTGCGTTTTTCCCGCCGTGTCGTGCGGTGTTGGCACCAGTCAAATCCCTTCTCATTCTTGTTCTTCATGGTTCAGGCAAGTCCAGTTCTGTATAGGGTTGGGTATCGTTTGAATTTGAACGATTCCGATTCCTTGTTTCGATTCCGGTTCCTAACGATTCTCGATTCCGATTCTTTTAAGAGGCAGGGTCAAAAAAAGTTTAGGATATTTTGAATGAGCTAGCTAGCCAACGGTCTTTCTGAAGGAAATAGTCTGACCTTCTCCATCAATTTTAATTCTATGAACTTTTTCCTTTTTATGAACTCGATACGTGGGCTAATTTGTTAGCTGCCTCAATGTTGGCGCAAGACATATTATTTAATGTATATGTATTGTTTTACTTGCCGTCCTCCGCTGCACCATGAATTCGGAGGTGCTTTATCATGTTCGACGTGCACCCTCCTATGCACGAAACAATCTTGTCGCAATCTTGTTGCATTTTGCCGAGATTTCGTTCTGTTTAGAAAAGTGAAGCCACACTTTCGACCTCCGACGCACGCTATCCATGTTCGACCATAGACATTCGGTTAAGCCAACACTTCCGGTGGACGCTTCTTCGTTGGTGTTCAGCGGTTTCTTCTTCCGGTCGGCGGACTGGGAATCGAAACTAGAAATCGAAAATTAAACTTTTGAACGATTCCGGGAAAATCGCAAAGCTAGTCCCGGTTCCAATCGATTCTCGATACTCGATACCCAAGCCTAGTTCTGTACGATGACTAGTAGCTCTTCCTAGCTTCCTAGCCTACCAGCTGACAGTAGCGCTTTCTGTTTCCCCTTTTGAATGATGAATACAGACTACTGCCCCCTGCTGATGAAGAGTTATTTCCCTTCAGCTTCAGATTGCATGTTTGTACTGTGTATATATAGATTATGACCTATACTGCAGCCAGCCACAAGGGGGAGCTCCACAGATGAATAAAATGTGACAAACGGGTATAGACAAAGACTCTGAGAGCTGATGAATGGTAACGTTTAAGTGTGTGCGGCCGTTGAGCCTTCTGCAACACGGAAACCAGATGATGAACGTCGCATGTGTAGTGTACGGTGCACCAGTAGTAGCATCTGCTGCCAGCAGCGAAGGGCGACTGTGATGTCGTGTCACGTCTTCTCTGTCTGGACCAAAAAGTTTCACTTGAACACACAGCTCGTATGTGCATTCTGCACCTGAGAGGAAGTAAATCTTCATGCCAGCAGGTGGCAGTAGTCTGTGTTTGTCATTCAAAAAGGGAAACGGGAACGGCTGCTATTAGCTGCAAAGCTAATAAAGAGCTACTGTTATGACCTATAGTGCAGAAAGAGCTACTGTTAGATGGAAGGGGACGAAACCTTGTCATATAACCAGATTCAGTATCATAAAGATGCACGTGTCTCTAAATTGTTGTCTTTACTGGATGTTGCTGTAAAATAACATGGCCACAGTGGGAAGTGAAGCGCTGCAGCAGCCAATTACAGGTTGTAATCTGGTTGGTAACTTTGTCTATTTTTCCAGCTACTCTGGCAAATGGCCAACCGTCATTAGGAGGGCTGTGTGTTTATTTAAAAGAAAAACGGTGAACAAGACCGAATTAGAAGTTTCTTCACACACTCTGTGGGTTTGTTTTTTAAGTCGGACCTTTACTCTGAATGTGAAAGTTGATCGTAGACGTCAGTGGATGTCAGAATAAAGGAGAATTTGTTGGGCAACAGACAGAAAAAGATTTTGGTAGATCAGATAAACTTGTCTTTATCACTGTGACTTCTGTCTTTTTTTAAATCTGCTGCTTAGTTGTGATTAAGAAGATGATGCAGGGATACTGTTATGTTTTCTTACCAGAACATGCTGGAAACTGCATATATTTAAAAACTGGATCCAAGGTTTTCACGAATCGATCGATGAAGTCTGATTTGAATCAGAAAAGAAGCGACGTTTCAAGTACTGTGGATTCACTTTCAGTTGCAGGAGCTGACATGTACTTGCACACAGAAATCTAACTGATTATACAACACATTTGCCACGTAAACATACAAACATAGATTATAATCTTCTGTGAACTTCAATTGACTTGCGCTTCCTCGTCTTTGAGCGGCTGCCGTGTTGACTGACGGCACCTCTGATGTTGTCTTTCCCCTGCAGGGCGATGTTCATGAGCGGCCTCAGCGAGAGCAAACAAACCCACGTCCACCTGAGGAACGTGGACCCCGCCACCCTGCAGATCATCATCACCTACGCCTACACCGGCAACCTGGCCATCAGCGACAGCACGGTGGAGCCGCTCTACGAGACCGCCTGCTTCCTACAGGTCAGTGGGAGTGGACCAAACAGATGTTTTATGTTTAATCCCTTATGTTTGAGTGATGGTCAGCTGTTCTAGATTACTGGGCGTTTTTCTAAAATGAATCAATATGTCCGTGAGCTTCATTAAACGTGGTGACATTGTTTATTTTGCCCCTTTTGTCTACTGCCAACATGTTTTATGAGGCTTTAAATCAATTGACCACTCAAAAAAGATTAATTATAATGACGTGAAGTTTCTAGTCTTCAGCCAGAGCATGCAGATGTTCATATTCTTCTCCATCACATCTTTGTTTAAGCATTTAACAAACTTAAATATTTAAGTATGTGTGTTATTGATCCACTTTTGTTGGGAAAAAAAAAAACCTGATTCACCTTTTGTCCTCTGTCCCATTCAGGTTGAAGACGTCTTGATGCAGTGCAGGGACTACCTGGTAAAAAAGATAAACGCTGAGAACTGTGTCCGCATGTTGAGCATTGGCGACATGTTCAGCTGTAGCGAGCTCAAGCAGAGCGCCAAGCGTATGGTGGAGCACAAGTTCCCCATGGTGTACCGACAGGAGGCCTTCCTGCAGCTCTCCCACGAGCTGTTAATAGACATCCTGAGCAGCGACAACCTCAACGTCGAGAAAGAAGAGACTGTGCGCGAGGCGGCCATGCTGTGGTTGGAGTATAACATGGAGGCGCGCTCGCAGCACCTGTCCTCCGTCATCAGTCACATACGTATTGACGCGCTGTCGGAGGTGACCCAGCGTGCCTGGTTCCAAGGTCTGCCACCTAACGACAAGTCAGTGGTGGTGCAGGGCCTCTACAAGTCCATGCCCAAGTTCTTCAAGCCTCGGTTGGGCATGACGAAGGAGGAGATGCTCATTTTCATGGAGGCCATTTCAGAAACATGTCAAGGCAAAGGCTATGTCATGTCCATGTCCGTGCCTACTACAGTAGTGTGTTACAGCCCGCAGGCAGAGAAAGTCTACAAGCTCTGCAACCCGCCAGGAGACCTGCAGAAAATGGGAACGCTTGTTACCCCAGACAATGATGTGTTCATCGCTGGTGGACAGATCCCGCTCAAAAACTCAATCACCAACCACGGCAAGTGTGGAAAGTTCCAGGCCCTCTTCCGCTCGGTTGACAGCTTCTTCTGGTTTGACGCCCAGCAGAACTCCTGGGTTCCCAAAACCCCCATGCTGTGTGCCCGAATCAAGCCCTCGCTGGTCTACTGCGATGGCTACATCTATGCAATCGGGGGTGATAACGTCGGAGGGGAGCTGAACAAGCGAACGGTGGAGCGATACGACTGCGAGAAGGACGAGTGGAGCATGATGAGCCCCCTGCCCTTCGCCTGGAACTGGAGCACCTCGGTGGTGGCGCACGACTGCATCTACGTGATGACCCACGACCTGATGTACTGTTACTTCCCTCGAGCGGACACCTGGGTGGAGATGGCCATGCGCAAGACCAGCCGCTGCTTTGCGTCTGCAGCTGCCTTCGGTGACCTCATCTTCTACATCGGCGGCCTCCACGTGGTCAGCAACTCCGGCATCCGCCTGCCGACGAGCACCATCGACGGTTCCTCTGTCACCGTGGAGATCTACGACGTCAACAAGAACGAGTGGCGCCTGGCCGCCAACATCCCCGCCAAGCGCTACTCGGACCCATGCGTGCGGGCGGTCGTGCTGCTCAACTCACTGTGCATTTTCATGCGCGAAACTCACATGAACGAGCGTGCCAAGTACGCCATCTATCAGTACGACGTGGAGCTGGACCGCTGGTACCTGCGGCAGCCCGTGTCCGAGCGCGTGCTCTGGGATCTAGGGAAGGACTTCCGCTGTGCAGTTGGGAAGCTGTACCCCTCCTGCTTGGAGGAGTCCCCCTGGAAACCCCCAACCTACCTCTTCTCCCCCGATGGAGCCGAGGAGTTCGAGGTAGACGGAGAGTTGGTGACCCTCCCTCACGTATAGCTCCTGACCTCCCCCTCCCCTACCTCTCTGACTCTCTAACACTGAGGGATGAACATGAAGGGGGAGTGGGGTACATCCGATTTGAGAAACAAAAGGGTTTGATGCAGGGTGGGAAATTACCCATTTCAAAATGTGAACATCTACCAGCCACTGACGGAAGTTTAAATTCACCAGCCACTCAGTAGTAAATCATTGTTTTGTCTAAATCTAGCATAATTCGGCAGGCGCTAATTTCCCACCCTGGTTTGACATTATCTGTGTTGTGGAGGGATCACCGGACTTTCGGAGACTGCAGCTGATTTAACAGAGCGGCTCAAAAAAAAGCGAAAAGATGCCCACCCACCCCTCCCCCTCCCCAGATACTAGTAATCTGAAAAGTTCCCATTTTATTTTCCTTCTTATTTTGTCAGTTGTGACATCTGTTAGATATTATTACATCTGTCATACTGTTTCTACAATGTGATAATCTAAACATCAGCTGATTTTGTGATGATGATGATGAGGATGACGATGCACTTAACTGGTAAACTTTCTCGTAAATGACAATGGCAACTGTACCAAAATCCCCCCCAAGCCCCCTTTTAAGATTGTGGCTTCCCTCTCTTCCCTTCTGTTACTGACAAAGGAGAACTTACGGAAAATCGTTTAGAGATCGTATTCTGTAGGCATTGAAAAGTTAGCGGTTATATCGGCTTGGCTGCAATGTAATAATTTCGTTTTCTTGTCGTTAAAATATCAGAAGAAGGAAAAAAAAAAAGGTCAAACTCCATGAAGTATTTAGTTTACAGTGTTGGAAAACAGAACAATGCAGCAGTTCTTTACATTTAAGAAGCAGAAACCAGAGAATATTTTATCTTTACATTTACAAGATTTTTGCTTTTGCCGTTCTTTATCAAGTAGAAATGAAACAAATATTCCCTCGCATTAATTCACAAGTATTTTTCACAACAACATGATCGTCTAGAAGGATCGCAGTTCAGGAGAGGCCAGCTCTTCCTCGCTTCCTTAAATAAAGAATAGGAAACTCTCCATACCAGCTACCTCTTTTATCCGTTAGTTGTCGTCTTCGTGGTGCGTTCAAATTCAGTTCGGTCCATGTACGAGCGACGCGAGGCAACGTTCACAGTTGGCCTTCGTTGCTGCTAATTCTTTGAAGTCTGTTCAGTGTCTCCATATTTTAAGATATGTTTGCAGAGGAATGAGAGCGAGTTGTTGTTGTTGTTTAAGCAATCAAAACGGTTGCATTGTCTTTCCATCCTCTAATCATGCCAGCCACCACAAACGAGCAAACCTTTTCATAGCCTACAGGTGTGTTTGATTGTCCGCTGAGTGCTCCTTTTTTTTTAAAAAATAAAATAAAAACTGTTTCCTTATAAGGCCCTGCAGACCAGACGAACGGGACGGGGTGGGAAGGGCTGATGGGCGTGTGAGAGGCGGAGAAGGTTTTAAAAAGAGGGTGACTGCAGGTCCAGTCGCCCCGTCACCTCTCCTCCTCCCTCACCACTCTGTTGCCCTCCACCCTTGAGTCCACTATAGCGCCTCCGCAGCCTGTCCATCAAGTCTGTTTGCACACAGATCTTCCACACAACCAGCAGTTTACACCTCGCTCTATCCATCGTCACATGATCATCTTTCCACGAGGGTCTCCGCAAACATCTCCACTCACAGTACAAACATAGGTTTCGGGCTCATGTGTTTTTTTTTTTTGTTTTTTTTTCTGTTTCCAAGCTGCTGAACATTAATTTTATATATATCTATATAGATATATATATATAATCTTTCATATGTTTAAAAGACAACTGTTTTTAGTGTGGGGGAAAATAACCAGGTCTATTTTGTATTAGTGTCTTTTTTTTTTTCTTTCTTTTTTTTTTTTTTTATTTAATATCAGACATTACTGTAGTGTGATTGTGGGTAGATGTCCATTTTTCCTATCGGATTTCATTTCTCTGAGTGAATACTGAGAAATCTTGCTGCTGATGGGTTGTGAGAGGAGAAAGAGAGGGCTGGCCCAGAGCTGTTGCTATGGAAATCGTCCCGGCAACCACTAGCAGTAGTGGAGAGGGGGCGGGGCGGGTTTTCGGGAGGGAAGGGGTTCTTCCTCCTACTTTTTAAAAAAAACAACAACAAAAAAAACAACAACAAACAAACATGAGCACAGGTGCTTCATGACAAACCTTACTAGCATGTTTGGCTGCATCATATTCCTTTGGCACTGTATTTTGAATGAACGTTAATTTATTAAAAAACATACCAAAAACGTTCCTGAAACTGACTTCCTGCTTGGTTTGTTTTTGAAAAGTCTACAAAAGTAAATCTTTCTGGTTCTTGTAAATGGTTCTACGTGGTTAAAAAAATATATATGTTCATTTAACACATTACTCATTTACCTAAACTAGTTAACTGACACACACAGGTAATAGCTATCTGCTAACTGGCACAACTAGCTGGACTTAACAGACACAGTTTATATATTAAATTACACTCACAGCTACCTAATTTACACTTGATAAAAATCAGCGTTTTCAGGAAGCTGTCAAGATGATGCTAACTTTTGCACTATGACAGTCAGTGCATCTAATGATGTTCATTAAGTGTAGAGATTTAGCATTTTATTCTGCAGTCTAGCGATAAAAAAGTTCAGACTCCTATCTTTGTAACCTATTCTTTTCAGGTTTTTGTCTCATACAGTTGCATGTGTCAAAATACACAACAAGTAAAATTAGTTGATTCATAGTGGGGAAAACACATGTATGTCCAGTATTTGCTTTCATTTTTCTGTTTCTGTGTGAGTTTCTGGCTACTCATCATTTATTCAGTCAGCATCAGTGGGAGTGAAATTCCTGCCTGCCCCGAGGTCGTTGGGTTCCTGAGGTCCCTGTGAAGCTGCCGAATAGTTGTCAGACAGCGCATGGGTGTGTTTTTGTCGAGCCATGTGTCGGGACCACAACAACAGCCCTCTCTACAAACGCACATTTGCCTCTGCTTTGTTTGGCTGAGCTACATTTGTTCCCAGACATAAACCCAAAGGGATAGAAGAATGCTCCTGCACTAAAAAAGTCTGCTCTATTTTTTTGTAATTTTTTTAATACAGCAATAAGGTATAATATCACTTGATTTTCCAATACATTAAAAGCATCTGTCAAGAAAAATATTGTGTGAATCTGAATTCACAATACATTCATATTTTCTTTTAAAATACAAAATGATACCAGAGGATTTAAAAAAACAAACAAAAAGCAGCTGTAATTTTACCGTACTTAATCCAGAAGTAAAAATAAAATTCCAGAGGTGAGTCGATGGCTGAAGAAGAAAAAACAAAATCTAAGCAACCATTTAAAAGCAAACACTCATGACAGCTGTAAAACTGAACTGGACTGGACAAAGCATGCTGACTGGACCACTTTTAATCCAACTGTTGTCGAGGATTTGTAGCATGGAGGGAAAAGACCCTGTAAGCACCTCAAAACTACAGGTATACAGGGTAAAGATGCACATGGAAAGAATATAATGGCTGCTTTGTGCAAATACACACAGTGGTCCACAGACTGGGACTTGTTCCAGTGTTGTCATGACAAAACATGGATATTTTAACAAGTTACACAACAAATAAATAAATTATCTGCCTTTAAACTATCTTCTGGTTTACTAAATATAGATCTTCATAATATATATTTATATATACTGACAGCAAAGTACAAAAAGGCCTGGGTGAGGGTTAATAACACCCCAAAACACATAGCTGGGTGCAGGTTCCTTCATGATTAAGGGAGGTTTTATCGGAAAGTCAGGCATTAGGTTCACAAGGATTTCTGTGATAACACTGTGGTTATTTTAGTACTTGTGTTGTTGTTGTATTTTTTGAGTTTTGTAGTGTAGCAATCTAATATGAGTGAATTAGGTTTAGGGCTGCAAAACAGTGTTAAATAATATAATAAATTAGAACAAGATTTGAAAAAGCAAATGCCAAATATTCTTCATGCATTTAATGTCATTTTATAATATTTTAGGTTTAATTTCAGACCCGAAACTAACAAAATGCAGTAATATTGTTCTATAAAATATTATATATATATATTAAATGTGAAGCTAAAATAAAGCTAAACATGTTTCCTTTAACTGTGCATTAGTTGCTAAAATTAAGCTTTATTCAAATTTAAATTATTTTACTATTGTTCAGGGGCTCATTTTATATATTTTTTTTAATCCACCAGATTTTTGTGTTCTTGGCACACATTTAATTTGTTTTTACACCACATTTAATGAAGCAGTCAAGAAGACGGTTACGCTAGCTAGCTAGCTTAACTGACACTCACAGCTAACTACCTTAACTAATATTCTGTGCTGGCTAGCCTAACTAAAACTCTCAGTTTAAATATCACCCTTTTTAGGAAGATAACACTAATTTACAGCACTAGTTTCTTTTTTTTTTCTTTTCACTGTAGCTAAAGCCTTTAGCATTTATTCAGTCTTATAATGCTAAAAAAACGTTAGCTAGCTAAAGCAACTTGGAAGTTCACACTAATCTTCGTAACAACTTTAAATTTTGGTCTCATCAAAACTTTGTTGGACATAAATTAGTTTCTTTTCAAACTAAAAAGTAAAAAGGATGGTAGTTAAGCTGGTTTAGCACATTGTTGTGTACCTTTTCTCGTCAACTAAAATGCTTCAGCTACCAATATGATATTTTTATATATCATCCTGCATATTTTATTGATGTATTCAATTATGAATTGACTTCTACAACATCAGCTGCATTTTGTCAGTCTTGTAACGGATTCTTTGCATGCTTACACTAAATTAAAGTGAAAAAGAATCTATCTTGAATAATTGTTAGTTGCAGCTATATTTAAGTCAGTCGACAGTAGTTGAAATTACACAATACCACAAAAACCGCAGTGTTTCACCAGAGGAATTAACCAACATGAGCAAGAGTGGACTTAAAACTAGAAACCATTTTTCAAGGTGCTGTAGCTCATGCTATTCTGACAAATCCTGTGACACAGATTTATTTTTTCCATTCTCAGCAAAATAGTCAGCTATATATAGACAAACTGTATAAATACGCAGCGAAAAGTGAACACCGCAAACCCAAAGACAGCATCTTTAGTGTCTCACAGAAAAGCATCCAGCAATACGAAACTGCAGCAGTGACAAACAGGCTCTCAGACATAATGCAGCCTGCTGAATTTTCTGGTTTTGATCAAAAGCAGTGGCAGTTTCTGCCTCACAGTGGATATGGACTGTACAGTTAGTATAATGGCAGTGCTGCCTTGCTGCCTGGAGTGGCGTCCTGCTAATGCGATGCTGGAAATAGTCCAGAATCTCCCATCTTGGATTGGTAACTCCCTGGTTGTATGGTTCAGACTCAGATTTGAAGAAAGATGCTCGCATCCTTATTAAAACCGGCTCATGGTGCACAGAGGACGAGGAGACAGAGTCACTGGGGGGTTTTCAAAAGTCACGGTTTGACCTCGGTGTCCGGCTCAGGACACGCCGGGGTGGTTATCGGCGCAGGTTGGGCCAGTGTAGAAAACCAGGAGGACATGGCCGACTTCGCACTGGTCAACGCTCCGCCCACTGACTGACCTGAGAGCGGAAAACCAAGAGATCTCACTTTTAATCTTGGTCTTTGAGACACTCGTAGCTACTAGCTTAAATGACACTAACAGCTAGCTTTTCCTTACAGAAAATTTTATTGTGCATTGGAAGTACCTAACTAACAGGGTTGGGTAGTAACTGATTACATGTAATCTAGATTACGTAATCAGATTACAAAAATCAAGTAACTGTAATAAGCCCAGACTACAATACAAAAATGCGTAATTAGATTACAGTTACATTGTTGGGGATTACCTGATTACATTTTATCATGCAAACAATGCAACTTTTTTATGATAGCCTAGCCAGTGTTTTCATTTGACAAGCAGCCCATTTGTTTGTTCACTAGATGTCATTATCATCCATTTGCCTGTGTAGTTTCTTGACAAGAAAAAGGTTCAAATCAAAACCCAAGATGGAGGAACCGTCAACGTCAACCAACCCAGATAGCAAAAAAACAGATTGGCAGATAGCAGACCGCTGGTGGCATGCCACTTGTGGTCCACCATCTCTTGAAATTTAACTTATCATGAATATTAAGAAAATACATGAAATGTTATTAAAGTGATGGATGAAGTATAACTGAATAAATGAAAAAGGTTTTAGACCAATAGTGACAAAATATTGGGGCATTTGACGACAACTCGCTCGCGGACCGCCAGTGAACCGATGAGCAAAACTCCAGCGGACTGCCAGGTCTATCCCCAGTGGGCTGACGGTGGTCCGCCAGCCTCTTGCTATCTGGGAAAAGACCTGTTCCAGTCGGCAAAAATACGTTCAGTACTTGGCAACATCGCCACAACTTTGAATTAAAGACAGAGGAAAATAAGATTGTGTATGTCTTGTACAAGTTGTGTAAAAAGTAATCCTAAAGTAATCAGATTACGTTACATGTTTTGGGTAATCCAATAGATTACGTTACTGATTACAAAATTTGCCGTGTAATCTGTAATCAGTAATCGATTACATTTCAAAGTAATCTGACCCAACCCTGCTAACTAATACCTGTTTGTCTAGGCCTTGAGGCCTGGATACCAAACCGTGATGCACCAGAGGTTAGTATGAAGCTAGCTTCTTTATGTTTATGGTAGACTTGTGTTTTATATGATAATAACATGATATATCTGTAAAAAGCCGTGATATCCAATTTAAGTTGAAAGAAAAAAGAACTTTGGTACTTGTACACTGAGCCTTACAGAGTCTCAGTATCTTCCCTCAGATGACTTTTTTGGGTTTAACCTTAAACCTTTCTTACCCACGGCCTTCCCGGTCTGGACCACGCTGCGACTGGTGGTCATCATGGCGTTCCCAATCTTCTTCCCTCGCTCGCTGTTCTGCATCGAGCTGCAGAGAGAAAACAAAAGGTTCACTAACCAGAACCGCTGCCTTGCCCTCCCTTTCTGCAGCGTGACACTTCAGGAATTCTTCCTCCATTTCCAGGAAACAAACTACACAAAAGTGCTGCTGCTAAATGTTGCGCCAACCTGTTAGAGGGGGGATTACGTAACAGCAGAGAGAGACTGAGCAGCAGCCACAGGTGGTGAATCTGATGAGCTGACCTGAGAGCGGAAACGAGACGGCTACGTTTCACAACAAACGGAGCGGCTAAATGTGGCCCCGCCTGGCTTTATCTGAGCTCTCAACCTTTCACGTGGATCCCCGCTGACCTGACCTACGGCAGGAATCTCGCTCCTGCATCATCCGGGCGAACAGCGGCGTTGTTAAAAAGACGATGGGGATACGTGTCAGCAGCTGCCGAGGGCAGACGGTCGTCACTCGCAGGCCTCTAATGAGCCAGTTATTTTCCACCATATTTAAAGTGTGACTCATCTTACAGACAAAACTGCTCATGAACAAAACCTGAGATTTCTAACGGGAAATTAAATGAAAGAATCTGAATTATAGGCTACTGGAAAAACTAAAGTTACACAGTTTTTTGCTCATTTTAGTAAAAGAAAAGGAGATGGAGACTTTCAGGACTTATTTTAGGACAGCAAACCAACTAAGATACAGAAAAAAAAAAGAGGATCGAGACTTTCAGGACTGAATTTAAACAATTAAAATAAAAAAAACTGGAATAAACACTAAATCTCGTAAAGAGGAGAAAATATACGGAAGTACTCACAAGATATACTAAAGGAAATGGTGAATAGCATGGTTGCATGCCATAATTTTAATTTAATTTTGATAAAATAAATGATCTAGTTTCACACCTTTTTAATGTATGAAACTGAACAGGCTTGAATCTAACTTTTAGATCCTTTCAAGTATTTTCTGTGTACGCTACAGGCAGAATTATGTGGTATGAAATGAACAAAATTCTGGGTTTAACAGTATTACACATCTGGGAAGCTTCATCATGTCAAAACACACAAAACACAGAGGACTGTTCTGTACACAAGTATAAACACAAAGAAGCAAATGAGGGCGGATGTTGCCGGTGCCGCCAGGTCAAACTGTCCCTGTGTAAGTAATGCAAATCATGAAACACGGCAGGCAACGATTGGTCAGAGTCCAACATGTCATCTGCCAAGTCCCTCCGCAAGAATTTATGACCCTATCTGACAGAGTGACCACATGAATCCTTCAGTCAGGTGGTCTGCAAGTAGGAAAAACCTCAATAGAATTGAGGTGGCTCCTGGTGTCCTATAAAAGTTGGACTTCACTAAAGTGAAGAGGAAATTTTTATAATATTTGTTATCTTTTTCCTGCTTTTTCCGGAAAATATGTAAATGTGAAGAAAGACCTTAACATTCACAAAAGATCTAAATTTACTACACTATGTTTTTATTTTTGTTTTTTTTTCTAGATTTTTTTGTAATGTTTTCCTGCGAGATAACTGATCTAATTAAGATCTACAACATTACAATGTTATGAGTAACAAACCATCTCATGATGTTTTCCAAATCTGTTTTGTAATGTTTTCCAGGTTTTTCCCGTAATGTTTTCACATCAGCTCTTTTTCTTGCCAGATAAAATATTTAGTTAAGATAAAAAACCTCATAATTTGGAGATTAACAATTAAAAGATTATGAGAAATTATGTTTTTCAAAGATTATTTTTTTCATAATACTACAGATTTCCTTATAGAGGAAAATAATTCTGCTGAGGCTGTGAATCTAAAAGAGACCGGCAGGATGTGAAGTCCTTATATGAAACCTAAAACCAGAGGGAAACTCAGACGTGTGCGTGCTGCTGTCATTCCTACAAACCACCAACAGATCCAGTGTTGAGATCTGACTGCAGCACCAGCATGACACCACCCTCTGCACAACGAGCCCGACCAAGCGTCAACTCTGTGGCGTCTCAGAGTCAGACGGCTGTCCTGGAGCGCCATCGCTCACAGGACGCTGCGTGGATCGACCAAACAAGCTGCGGTTGCTAAGCACTTGTTGCTAGGATCAATAATCTGGCTCCTCGGTTGCACGTCCAGCAAGAATCTGTCCTCGCTGCTCTTCCTTTTGTCTACACTTTCAAAGTAAGAGACCTGCTGTCAGGCATTCCCAGCATAGCAGTTTTTGTCGCTACAGTTTTTGAATAGAAAAATTTGAGAATTGCATTAAAAACTGGTCACATCTTGTTTTACACTTGCATCCAGGGCCTATTTTCAAAGACTTTCTTTAGATCACATATTTCTCAGACTATTGTGTAAGACTTTTCTTTTTTCACAGTTATTATATGTACATTTTTTTTTATTGTGTAACACAGACTGTAAAAAAAAAGTGTACACCGTGACAGCTCCTCATAAGTGAAGCCAAGACATGTGGAGCTCCCCCTAGTGGCTGGCTGCAATATAGGTCATAAGGTCCACCCCCTCCATGTTAGTGGATGGGACTTGGGCCTAAATAAAAAACTAAAGTCAAATATATATACATATTTTTTTTTAAATGTAGTTAATGTAATGCTGATGTATGTTCAAGTGTCCATTTTTCTGATAAGTTTTGCTTAATAAGTTAACTGACGCTCTAAAAACAACACGTGACATTGTGATTGACAGTTGCCATTGACAACCCCACTTGCACACTCCTTTTCAGGATTCGTATTGAGAGTAGGAACGTCAAAAATAACTGTTTGAAACTAACCAAATTAAATGTTGACATCAAGAATCGGAGTGAACGTTGCAGTTTTTCTTGTTAGTTAAACTTTAGTTTTGTGGGACTGTAAGTAAATTAGTTAACTAGCTAACTAAAACAACACTCCAACATAAGCTATGTGGGGGGAAAGCTGTCAGTTGGTAGTATAGCATTTACGTCTGAAGTCTGAATCCATAGTGGCACTCCAAACTCGCAGGATGGCGCCGCCTGTACACTAGCTTCACTTTGTCCAATGGAAGGAAGAGGAGACGTGTTGTCCATTTTTTTTTCCTACAGTCTATAATGGCTAACAGTCTTATTTTTTTGGTACCTCGGTACATTTGACAAAATTATATGACAATCTATCATTAGGACTTCAAGCTACATGCTGACTGCCGACCAATCTGTGTCTTGTGAGAACCTACTGGCAGCAAAGGCGGATTTAAAAACCTCAGAACACAGGTTTTCCAACTAAAACTCAAATTGAATTCATTGCATGATAATAATATAATGATAAACAGTCATGGTTTGAATGTCGTACTGTCGAGCAATGTATAACTTTCAATGTCTGAAGGGGTAATCTAGGTAAAATAATAGAAACGTCTAAACTTGCCTCCCAGTTTTCAACAGAACAGGACGCAGTAGTTCCCCCTGAACGCCTCAGTACACTCTATCTAGCTGGCTGACCCAAATAAACAGCTCCTTATGTAGCGTAGTGCGGTGCACTGACAATAAAGAAAGATCCTCTAACAGTGTGCGTCCGCCTGCAGCCGGCAGCTCGTCACATGACTCCTGAGAACATCTCTGCCCCCGGCTGCTCTTTGTCCGACACCGAGGGAACATAAAAAGCGTCAGCCTCATGTTGCCCCCAGCACCTCCGTAACACACAGCACATTCACAAGCGCAGGCTCTGTTTTTTTGTTCTTGTTTAAATCCGATGACAAGCTGAGAGGAGTGGATGGACTTTTTATTACTTTCCCAACCAACATCCCGACAAGTGCGATGCATCAGAGACGTCACCGTCTGCCCCACTAACCCCGACTTCCCCCCTTGTCGTCTTGTCTCAAGTTGCAGGAAAATAGCCGTGTTTACTGATGCAGGAAAACAAGGGAGAGTGCTCTGCTGTCCCCGAATGATGGGAGGAAACAAGGCAACGCTTTGGGGATGAGGAAAATGTCCTGAGACTGATGGACTCCACAATAAATAAACCCCAAAAATCTCTGAGCATCACAGCCCAGTACTTTCCTTTACACATGTTTTCTTTGGCTTCATCAAATACCCATTTCTTGTATGTAGAGCACAACAATTTTAACATCTTTAGTTGACTTCTTCTCTTGTGTTGTGTTTTTAGACACAAAAAGGCTTTGAATTTCTTCTGGAGGGATGAACAGAACTCTTTTACAGTCTTGGAGAACTGATGTCAAGTACCACTGATGCTGTTCTGTGTGTTGGGTTTTCCTTAAATTGAAAAGTTAACTTTGGGATGTCCTGATCGGAACATAAAATATGGCTTTAATTTTTCAGACCGTTGCCTTTGAGAATAAGGGCTCTGGGAGATGGGAGCTCTGCTGGTTATAACACTGTGTTTACAGCCAGTGCGGCGGTCGGAGTTGGGGGAGTGCAGGCAGGAAGTTTGGCACTCGGCCACGGGAGCTTCTCAGGAATAAACGCATCTCATTTCCTGCCTCGGCTTTGTGTTGGAGCGGGGCTCTAACACAGGAGGATATTCAGGCTGACAGAAGAAGTGTGTGTGTGTGTGTGTGTATGTGTGTGTGTGTTTGTGAGCTTTTCACACACGTGTTCTCGGATAAACAGCTTCACCGGACATCAGATACAAACATTTAAAGACAGTTAGAAACGCCGCCCTTTGTCTTTGAGTTTTGAAATTAAAACTATTTGATAGATGAATGGAAATTACCCTCTCGCTAAACCTAAGACTGGACCTTTACATACAACACTGGGAAAAATGGGTGAAGTATGTCAGACCCACCTGACATACCACCCACCTAGACCAGGCACCCCCACCCCACAGCAATGACACTCCTTGATGGCAGCAGCCATCCCCATCAGGATGCAGCCTGACACAGACACACACACAAAAACGCTTTAGGAACAACTAAAAAAAAATATGAAGAACAGCACAAGGTGTTGACCTGGCCTCCAAATTCACTAGATCCCAAACTGATCAAGTATCTGTGGGATGATCCACAGAGGCCCCTCCCCTCAACCTATAGGACCCAAAGACCCCCACTAACAACATGCTGTTGCCAGACACCACAGGACACCCTCAGAAGGCCCATGTCCTAGTCATAGCACCGTAACAGTGACCCCAGTCCTCCATTGTACTAATAAAAATTCCTCAAGACATCAAATAATTAATGAAATCTGAAGCTGATATCCTCCTTTTAATCAAAGTGTAACTGAACTTTTATTGCGTTCAGAAGCTCTTATTTTGAATCACATACAACACTTCCCTTTTCCTGAATACATAGAGGAATCTGATAAAAATGTCCCATCTTACATGTTTGACTCTGTCATGTCTGCTGTAAAGAAGGCGTGCGTCCACACACTTGGAAAACTTCTGATCTGATACTACGCAGTAACACTAATCTACAACTCTGCAGGTTGTTTGTCTGTGTTTGTTTACTGAGGCATCACGACAAATTTCACAGCGGCCCCGTCACCCAACACCCCAAGGTAAAGTGAGAGCCCCGAGTATCACGGCCAAGCAGATCGGCCTCAGTGTTCTCAGCGTAAAGCTAAGTTAGGAGACTCCGTGTGTGTGTGTGTGTGTGTGTGTGTGTGTTTGCGGCGGGGCATTTATCCAGAGCGTAACACTAGGAGCGGCGCTCCAGCTGTGGACGGAGTCGCCTTTCACCCACGCTTCCTGGAACGAAACCCGAGGCGAGGCCGAAGAAGTCTCCGGCTCTGTTTTTGAGAATGAAACTCGCTCATAATTAATGACCATCGCTGATATGAGACCCTCCGCCTGGGTCAACTCCGTCCGGGGAGCTGCTATATCCACCCACAGACACAGCATGAAGTAACACGCTGCCTGCTGCTCCCTGCAACATACATTCATGAAGAATGAAGCCGGGTGCTCGAGTGCACCGAGCCTGACAGCGTTTAGAAATTTAATCATCGGTGGTCTAAAACGAGACGACAGTTTGCCATAAACCTCATCAGCATTATTCAGAGCCTATTTAATTTATATGTAAGCCCTTTTTATTAGATTTTATCTGTTTTATTTCCACTTAATGCCAATATTTGTAGCATAAGAAAAAAAAAGTTGCACACTTTCATGGATTCATGGATATACTTACTGAATTGCGTTCAAATCAAGCTTTCCAGAATCAATTGAATTTGTCTGTTCATATACAGCATATACAAGGATCAGCCATAACATTATGACCTCTGATAGGTGCCTGTCAGTGGGTGAGATATATTAGGCAACGAGTGAACATTTTGTCCTCAAAGCTGATGTCAGAAGCAGGAAAAACAGACAAGACGAAGGATTTGAGAGATTTTGACGTGGACCGAGCTGCGATGACTTGATGAATGGGCCAGATCATGCCTCAAAACTGCAGGTCTTGTGGCGTGCTCCTGGTCTAAAATGGTCAATACCTATCAAAAGTGGCCCGAGGAACCAGAGACAGGTGAGCAACAGGAAGAAGGGGGTCTGGTCTTATGGATCATGTTTTCTTTCTGCAACAATGTTCGGTATTCCCAGAAAAGCATATTAGTCTTAATGTTGTGGCTGATCGATGCATATTTTTAATCCCATTCCTTCACGTTAGGTACGTCTGTCTTCTGCTACTTTCTGGTAACAGCAGACAACAGGATCCTAAACAAAAGTGCTCCCTTAGAGGAGTTAAATGCAGCTTAGTAACTGAACATATATTCCTGGCAAATGTAGCTCCCGTCTCTCTGCTAGCTTGCCTTTGTTTTACTAAAAAAGTGAAAGCACAATTGATAATGTACTAACTCAATAAAACTTTTTTTTTTAAATGTTCTTTTTAAGAAGCAGGATGCTGAAAACAAGAACAACATTCTCCTTTACTGCTGCACCTGCAGATTCGTCTCCCAGCCACCAGAGGGCAGCAGCACACACGTGCTAAACCAAATCCGCTGAGCTGCAGCTGATCTGATGAAGCCTGAAAGCTGGTAAACAGCTCTGCTGCTGCCTCTGCATCCTATCTGCTGTTGTGTTTGTTTTACGCGACAGTGAACAGACAGAGACGCACAGCAGAGGGATGGAGGAATACTCACTGTGAGAGTCGTAGCTTCATGTCAGCGACACTGTACTGGCCCTGGAACGGGTGACTGCAACAGAGAAGATGAGAATAAAGAGATCTCATTGTTAATATACAAAAAAATAAGATGATCTAGCGAATTATTTTGGTACATAAACCTTCTCTGGAATCTATTCAGGTCATTATGTGACTGTTTATTTATTTTCATTCCTCTAATTCACTCTATTTTATCTTATTTTTGTATTTTTGTTTTCTTTTATGTCTCTATTTTTATTTTTTTCAACTGTAAGATGTTGTATTGTCGTCCTATTTAGAGGAGAAATACAAATAAACACAGAAACCCTGAAAGCCTCAACTCTTGTCACACTTAAACAAGTTCGTTTCAATTGAAAATAATCAGGCGTGTGTCCTCTGGCAGTGCAGTATGACTGGCTGCTCGATTTCTACAACATAAATCGTGTTGTGCCCACATCTGCCACACATGCCTCCCGTCCACCTACCCTGGAGTGATGGCGGTCATGGCGTGGTGCTTGTTGCTGTACCACACCCGATAGTTGTGTGTGATCTTCCACGCTGTGACGAAGGGCGCCCCATAATCAGCCAGCAGCCTCTCGTTATCTGACACAGGAAACAGTGTGTGATCAGCGAATGTAACTGGATTTACGAAGTCGATTACAGATTCATTACAGTCTCCCTGGGGCATCGTCGCATTAGATGGGACGGAAAGACGAAATGACTTGAAGATGCAGAAACACCGGCAGAAAAGTAAGTGTTGTATTTATTCTGTCTGCGTTGAGTTCAGCTGAAAACATTTAGCCTGTTTTTATGTTTTCACTACCTATGTTGGGACAATAATCTGGATTTTAAGTATACAAAGAGTGCTGCTACCTTGCTGTAATGCAGAGGACAGTAGTGAATGGAGGTAGAGGGTGAACTGGGCTCTGATCCACTCGTCTCCGCCCTCCCAGCCCGTCCCGTCCAGGAAGACGTCGTCTCTGTTCTCCGTCACGTGTTTGACCAGGTAGTCGGCGAAGCGCAGGTCTGCCGTCGTCAGGCTCAGGACCTTTCGGAGCTCGGGGTCCTGGATCTGGACGCGGGCTTCCTCCACCTGCAGCGCCACAGGCCGTTGGGATTTAAAAAAAAAAAAAAAAAAAACGCTTGCGTCTCAAAGCGAAAACATTCAACACAACTTACTTCAACAATCGCGTCACTGAGGTGCCTCTGCTGGCGGAAGAGGATGTTGGTCGCCCCGGCAACGAAGCCTCGCACCGACACGTCCGACAGGAGGTGATGCTGCTGCAGGGCCATGTAAGGCAGGCAGAGGTAACCCTGGCAACAACAGGAGGCAAAGGTTGCTGTGTTAATGACTACCAGACAGCGGCTTATCGCCACCCGTCTGATCTGAGGCTACCGTGTCAGAGGAGGGGCATGTTATCTGGCGAAAGTGTGACTGAGCTGAGATTATTTATCAACTAATATAGATCACAAACAAACTGGTGTCTGCAGACGTCTATAAATAGATGAGACATTGAAGAAGAAGATGACAACCTAAAAAAGAACTTAGTAAACTCAGTAACTCTCACAGACCCCATCTTTGATTGGTAAAATCACATTAATCATTGGTAGATGAGGTTACCTTAGTAAAGATGGCGAGCGGCAGGCCATACTGATCCTCATCCAGACCCGACACCAGGCCCTGGGTGACGGCTCCCTGATCGCTGACTGCCTGCGGCTGCACAGTGATGGGGGTCCCGGGTTTGGAGTCGAAGGCGTCCGGGAGCACCGTCTCCGTCTCAGCTGCTTCTTTAGCACCGGCTTCTTCCAACACGCTGGGGTCCAGTGTCTCCCAGTCGCTCTCGGAGGACTCTGGGGAGGTACGTGTCGGCGGCTTGAGGTGGTTGTTGTCCCCCTCCGTGCTGTTCCCAGAGGACAGAGCGTCTGCGGCAGACTGGGCCGTCTCCACCCCCTCCAGCTCCAGGGGGTTGTTGCCGATGTCGGTGGCGGACACGGAGACAAACTCCTCAGCTCCGGAGATGCTCTCCACCAGGCTCAGGTCCTCCGACACGCTGCTCTTAGGTTTGTAGTGAGACGAGTCCACCAGGCCGTGCTCAATCATACCTGCACAAATTGAACTCTTAGAAATCATCTCAGAAACCACTTAATAGAACAAAACCAGCCAACAGTTGTCCCCTCTGTCCTCATTTTGGAGTTACTGACCTGGAAACAGCGATAAAACCGTCATCAGAGCTCCAACTAGTCTGTTGACAGGAGACACATAGAACAGGACCTGCAAACATGTTCCAGAAAAAAAAAGAAAAAAGATTTGCAGGATCAGATTTCAAAAGTGCGACTAGAGAGGAGAAGAGATACGTTTCAGTTTGAGGTCTCACCTTCTTCTCCAGCAAAATAAGCTTGAACAGGATGAGAACCTTAACAGATAAAAACAGGATTTTAAGAAGTTTTAAAGAAGAACCTGGATGTTTGTTTTAATCCCTTAAAACAATCTCGTCATTTTCCCACCTTGTGTCTGAAGTGCAGTATTAGATCTCGTGGTGATAACCCTGAGAAGAGAGAATCAACAAAGGAGGAGGAATTTACCCTCAGAGAAAAATGCATGCACATTTTTTGTGCAGCGAAGAGCAATCACATGTTCACACGCCTGACGAATCATGACGACAACAAACACGGCTGCTGCAATTTACTAATGACTACAGTGACAATTTTCAGGTTTATCGAGCTAAACTGAGCTAAAAGGTAGAAATACAACATCTGTTCAGTTCAATCTACCTAGATAAACCTGCGATCCCTCCAGAGAGGATCCCCTCAGCGAGCCGTTCATGTGGTCGTAAAGCTCCTGCGGAGGAAACGGGACGTAAGAGGAGTCAGTAACAGGAAGGTTAAAAAAAATAAAATAAATGAAAAATTTGAGGTTTGATCAGAGCGTTGTCTCACCTTTAGGATGGAGATCTGTGAAAAGTCTTTCTCCTCGAAGTAGGCGTGCGTGATGAGCTGCAGTTTAGCTTGAAGCAGACCGTAGAGAGGCTGAAAGTGTATCAGAACAAGCGTCATTTACAGTACGAGCCATAAAAAAAACAACTAAAATTGTTTAAAAGCAGCAGCCCAGATTTATTTCTGCCTTCATTTAGATTCTTTCAATCAACTCAACTTCACTGGTAACTTCTGCAGCACGAAAGGGAACCAAGAATCTACCAAAAAATGTGTTGATTCTTTTATTTAAGCGCTGAAGTCACGTGAGATCTTTATCTTTATTATAAAGACAATGTGATGCTTTTTGATTTTTAATTATTTTATTAAAAACAGATAAATTTTGAAGTTTCGATTGTTATTTGGACAACGTGAACATTTAAATTATCCTCCACTGTGGGATAAATTAAAAGATTATCTTGTCTCAGGGTTCTCTTAATTGCATCTCTTACTATTTTAATAAATTCTGACAAAAAATAATAATATTAACAATAAAAAATGGTTAATTCAAAATGATAATACAAGAAAAATGCAGTAAAATTCTGCTTTAATGCTATATTTTCAGTAGTTTTTATCATGAAGAGGATATTTTTATTTTTACTTCAATAAGCAAACAATAAATTAAATCAAATTTTAATTATTTAATCTAAAAATTAAACAAATAATCTTGAACTCATTAAAATCCATGCACAGTGCAGGAAAAAAGGAATAAAAGACAATTTCTTAACAGTACAGCGTCGTGGTCTCACAGAAAAGCTTTAAAAAGAGTTGATTTAAATCTCATATAAATCTCCGTGGAGACGCAGAACAGAGAAATCTGAACATGTTGTTTATTTCAGAGCCTCGCTGGAGTCAAGATGCCGGGAAATAAAAACTAAACATATAAATCTCTTCCCCTTTCTCTCCAGTTGATCTCAGTAAGGTCACAGTTAAGATTTTACTGCCTCTGGGACTTGACTCTTGATTTAATTCTGTCGTCTTGTTTTAAGATAACTGCATTATCCCGCTGGCTGACTCACCACTCGACTGAGGACGCAGACGCTCTTCTGAACCGTCTCCCTGGTGACGTCGGCCTGACGGACCTTTAGGGCCTGGAGGCATTCAAAAAAATAGTTAATAAATAAAGCTCTGCGCAAATGTCTCCAGCAATGGATGTTATGCTCACGATGATGGTGTCTAAATAGTGCCATTAAAATGACAGAAAGTGAAACATGGACAGACCTTTGCTTCTATTTGCCGATAGCAGGAAACGCCATAGACACACTTCATGTCTCCACTGAGCGGCGGCAAGTGGAAATACACAGTGTCTGCAAAACAAGATGGTAAAATAAACGTCTGTATGTTAAAACTATACGTCGCAATAAACCTCTGTTAGTGGTTCTCATACTGCAGGAGGTAGAGATCCGTTAGAGACAGCAGCTGTTTATTTGCATATAGAGCGCAAAACTGAGATCTGATCTCAAGCGTTGGCTGAGGACGCATGTGAGACGTATTTTAATGCCAGATATGACCACAGGTCTGGACTGTGGAGAGGGAAGCAACAGATTCAACATCAAACACCGAAGAACTGAGAGGAGAGACTTAAAGTGATCGACAGCAGGGATTTTAATCAGCTGCCTGTCGGCTGCCAAACTGGATAAACTAGCAGGCCCAAGCCAGAATTTACAAGCAGCTCATTGGTGCCGGTTTCCCTCCCTCTACGGCAGCAGCTCAGACAACCGGGACAGGTTTGGATTATTAACTACAAGTGACACCTGGTTACGTTTAAATGCGACTTCTCTTTGACATCTGAGCTTCACCGTGCGGAGTTTGGCACAAAGAAGACAGCAGAAAGTTTTAAGAGACTTGAAAGATTCGAGAGCGCTTGTGGAGCTTTCAGTGATGCATGGAGACGTCTTCTATTTGCCACTTCATAGGTTTATCGTCATTTTTTTAACCAAACGAGGTGCCGCAGGCGTCGTGGGGATGTTTTCTGACCATGTAATGGAACTTTATTTATGACGAAAAGACAGAAATTATGTTTCAAAACTGAGTATTTACATCTTAAAACATGCCTCAAGGGGGACCTTCATCTTGTTTATCTTCTTCTTCTCCTCCTATGTTTCCATCATCATCATCTTCTTCATCACCATCTTCTTCATCTGCGTTGTCTTCTGATGTTTCTTCTTTATTGCTCTTTTTCATCTTCTTCTTTGTTCTTTTTCGTCTTCTTCTCATTCACTTGCTGTGTCATCTTCTTCTGCGTCACCTTCTCCCACACAGTTTATCTTCTTAATCTTCTTTGTCATCTTCTCCTTCTACGTTGCGTTCTTTTTTCGTCTTTCACCATTTTCTTCTTGTTCCTCTTCTTCTTCTTGGTTTTATTTTACTGCAGAGCCCTTTTCATTGCACATTATACATTAGATGGTCTTCCTGTTTTCTAAGCAGCTGCTGATTTCCATTTGCTTCTTACGAAACGTAAATAAAGGTGGCAGATAAGAAATGTATATGTTTAAACATGAATGCGCAGAATTAAATCAAGCATTCTGTTTTAAACTGGGTTTTAATTTTGCGCTACTACAAACCGTGAGTAGAAATGTTGTTTGGATCCTTATTAAACTAATCGGAGCGGACATAAAGCCACAGGCCGACCAAAGGGAGAAACCTCAACTTAACTGTCAGCCTTCGTTTCATCTGCAGAGCATTTTGTAATGTGGTTAAGACAGCAGAGGCTGAAAGGTCAGACAGTGGATGTCACAGATTAAAGAGGAAGGCAGGCATCTGGACAGTGGCCACCACAACAGGCCAGGACTCAACAAAAAGAGGCATGAATGTCTAAAGACAAGTGATTTTATCTCTTTCTGACGAGTCACAACGTTAATATGAGCGGCTGCAAGATCATCAACAAGAGAGCAGAAAAATGCAGAACTATTATTCTTTCAAATATCCTTCTGTGAGAGTTTTTTTTTCTACCATATAATTGAACTTCTGCAAGGTGCCATAAATCTGAAAGCTACAAATCACTCTGATCGTACATTCACTGATACATATTCATGCAATTATTCAGCCAAAGACGGAGCTAAAGGAATCAGAAGGAATATCAAATCGGATTCAGGTATTTAGTGGTATAAACCTTTGATAATGTGTTCAATATTAGCTTATAATGTCAACACTTGATTTAGTGGTTCCTCCGTAAATCCATTCTTCCTGAGAGTGTTTGCCCAATGTGGGGCAAACAACAGGTGATGAGATTCCAGGAAGGACAGAAACATGAAGGTAGTAAAACAACCAGCTGTTCAAACACGTGTTTGAGAAGATGAGCGAAGCCAGAATCAATGTGGGCATAGGTTGAAGTCTTCTTCTTCTTCTTCTTCTTCCCGGTCTTCATTCACTTCTTGTTCTTCTACATCTTTTACCTTTCTCTTGTTATTTGTCATTGTCTTCTTGTCTTATACGGTTTCTTCTTCACCTTTTTCATCTTCTTAATCTTCATTGTCGTCTTCTATGTCTTCTTCTTCTTCATCTACGTCTTTATCTTTTCCTTCTTCACCATATTCACTTCATCTTCTTTGCCCAGTGTAAGCAATGTAAGCGTATCCAGTAACTTGCTGGTGGCAGACAGGTTGGGTTGATTATCCCTGAAACTGCTGACCTCCTGGATTTTCACCAAGAAAACATTTAAAATTTCCAAACTATTTTTATCTTCTCTGTAAGTTTTGTATTGTTTAGACAGACACACACATCCCTACAGACACTTTCAAACATGCTATATGTGCAGTTAGCAAAGAAACCTTTCCCTTTTTCTTTGCCATGAATAATTCTCTTTATCCGTGACAGTATTTGTTTCAGTGTTAACAGTAGAATAAGCTTCTATTGTATTCCTCTGCAAACAACACCCAGTCATATCAGTGTGTCTGTTGGTTTTACGAGCTGCAGAGCAGAGGGAGTCGGTCACCAGTGTTATCTTTTAATCAGGACAGGACACAAAAGCGAAGGTTTTCCCATGATCATAAATGTAAAATTGAGACAAGAAGCGCTGCGTTTTGAATCAAAACCTTCTGCTGAAACTGAGTTGAGCAGCTGAAAGTCTGAGAGTCCTGTTCTGTGTTGTAACTGTAGAGCTGATGGGTGGAGCTTTAGAGCTGAAAGTCTGGATGTGGTTCAGGATGTGAACCACAGGACCGTCACATGACAGCAGACACAACACACAAGTCAGCACACTATAACTCACCCAGTTCAGCCTGGATACTCGGTCTAATATTAAAAACAAGAACGGTTTTCAATTCTTTTAATACGTTTGACTTTCTGCAGGTTCCTCGTATGAAAGTTTGCATTTTTTTAAGACATTTCAATGATAGGGTCTGAAATTATTCAGCAAATGATTTAATTTATTAACATTTATGTATGAGGAACAGGTTAAAACTCCTCAAAGCTTCTGTAGACGACTGATTAGCAGTTACCGGAAATGTTAAGTTGCCGTTACTGCTGCACAAGGGGGTCACACCAGATACTGGAAACAAAACTTATTATTGCAACTCACCAGTATGCAATAAATAAATAAATGCACAAGTATATTATTCCTGTTTCAATTAATTTAATATGGTTTTCTTTGTCTTCAGGACTCGTGCAAACTATTTTTCAATTTAGTTACACAGATGTTGCGTAGATGTAACGTACCCTCTTGGTAGTTGTGGGCTCCGTCAGGAAGAGCCAGGAAAGGGAGGTACTTCCACTCCTCTGGCAGCAGGTTGCTGTCATGACCCTCGTGTGGCAACAGCGGCGGGTATGAGAATTCAACCTGAGGAGAGAAAAGATGAAGCCTCACAACTCTCCTTTAACTTTCAGAACATTTCCCCTCCGCGTTTCAGGTTATTAGACTCGCCGGCGTTAAATACAGTGAGCTGAAATCTGCCCAGAAACCGGAATATAAATGGAAGTAAAACAAACTTTGTGGTCATGGGCTGCTAGATGCGTGACTGGAGGGTGAAAGCCCATCGAGGTTCACTCTAACAAAGCATTGAGCCAAGTTGGCGAGCAACAAAGCCGCCAAGAACACAATGAGGAAGCAGAAACATCCTCAAGAAGGCTCTGGTTGTAAGACAATGAAGCCACGAAGAGAGGCAGATGCTACCTGATCAATCAAAGTAGGGTCAGCTGTGTCTGATTTTTAGCCAGGAGGCCAGATTAATTTCACCGCAGTTGATCTGGAGACTCTGTTGGGAACTGATTATGCTCCAGCAAATGCTTCCGCGGGGCCAATCAAATACTTTGGGTGGGTTTTATGAAACACTGGACAGAAGAATAACAGTGACATAGTCATGTGAGTGCTCTGGAGTTGACTTAGTTTACAAATAAATAGCTCTGATTGGTTGTGGGACTATCTAATTGTATGCAGAGGTATTTTTTTTCTCTCTGTATCGGTTGAAACGCACCCCATAATGAAATCCAAATGCTTTGTTACCACTTATTTCCTAAAAAATAGGTTTTGAAGCTCAGTGTGGGTGGCACCGGACAGCGCCACCTTGGCATAGCCTGTCTCCATTTAACGTCCAGTTAATTCAGGAACAGTGAAGCGGAGGAACACAGCTAGCTAAAATAAATAAAAGCGCCCACGCCCTTAACTGTGCATAACTTTAAGCCTTGATATAATTTAAACAGGTGAGTGATATGAAAATGTAGAATTTAGCTGGAGAAACCATAACTGTTTTTGTACCAGACTGTAAACGTGCGCTGTAAAGTTAGAGATTTCAACATAGAGATCTACGGGGACTGATTACAAAATACCAAATAAATGGATTTCCCTTTCAATTCCAACAGAACCTGTTTGTTGCTTTTTGAAGAACAGTGAGCTGTTATTTGTTTTTCCTCCAGCCACACTTAAAACAGCTCAGGAATCTTCTGTCGTCTACGGTCCAAAAACTGAAACTTTCCAACCTAAAGGCAAAGTTTTAAAAGTCTGTTTTGCAAAATTACGCAGCCCAAACATCCCCTTTTCAGTTCTTCATTCACCACAAAAACCCGACAACAAAGCAGCCTGATTAAAACCGTGAAGTTCTGCCTCAAAGCCGAGCCTCATGCTAGCAGCGGACGTTAAGAGCCTCTGACAAGATTAACCTGAAACCTGCTGGTCCTGAACGCCACACAGGCCCGGCGACAATGACTGACTCCTGCAGAGGGAACTGCCTCGGGGCGAAGGAGCTGCTCCTCACCTGTCACAGGTGATGCTCGCAATAAAAACACATCCGTGAGTAGAGGTGAAGTGACACTTCTGGTTTTATCTTTAACGATATAATCAGGAAGGAAAAAAACGGTCTTTGTTGAGACACGTGTCCATTGTTTCCAGGATATTTAGTATTTATAATATTGCAGTTTTGTGGTCAATGTCTGGATTTTAAACACTTATCAGTCCCCAATCCATATCAATATCTTCTGGCATTATGACAAATTTAAAATGGTCCTCCAGCATCAAGCCTGTTTGAATAATTTTTGTTTTTTTTGGATCTTGGCCTAGCCTTGCCACATGTCATTCCAACTATCTTGACGAAGGCCAGGTAGGAAGAACTTAAATTAAACTTCCTGCGCTTGTTGGAATTTGATCGTGACATAATATTTGACTCTTTCAGAGTGTTTTTCTTCAACACCTAAAAGACCATAGGTATACTCTGTCTGTATCATAGAAATGTTCTTAATTATAATCTTATAATTTCATTCTGTGCTATAGTTTGGGAGTTTTTTCTTACTCATTATATAATATCTGTGCAATACTTTGTCCAATTCATAGTCAAACTCCACCGCTTGGTGTGTCACAACCTTTGATTATTTTAATATAATGTTTTTTTGTATTCTGCTGCATCCATGAATTATGTTTCCAGTAAAAAATGCTGAAACACACATGAGGACAAAAGTGTTTTCCATCCGGCCAGAGAAGCAGATGGTCAGCAGGTGAATGAGAGGAGGAAGGCGGTCGACAGAGAAGCAGGCAGACGGATTAAAGAGCCAGGAAAACAGTCTTCTGATGCCCAGCAGGAGATCGCTGACCCCTATCAGATAACCTCCACCACCAGAGGCGACAGGCCCATTTCCAGGCCCACAAAGGCCGTACACTGTGTGCTTTGTTAGAGCTTCAGTCTCATCTTTGCATCAAAAAACTGCTGTTTTATCTTCCGCCGGGCAGAGCAGCTGCTTGAAAGGCCACAGAATTAAAAACAGATGGAGAGCAGAGACAACAAGGGGGAGTGCTGTTTGGTCTTGTGGCTGCCAGCTCGTACATTTAATACATTCTAAAGCAGCAGCAGCAGCAGCAGAAGAAGAATGAGATAATTTAACTAATTAGCAAGTGTTAAACGCAGCTCTTGTTGCGCAAGAGGCAAAAGGTCGTCATGTGAGCGAGTTCATCTTTGCAGAACAGGTTTAAACAGACAAAGTCTCAAGAGCGGTTGAGTTTTTAGCTGCAGGTGGAGCTGATGTGACAAGAGTGGGGATCTGTTTTGTCTGTCAGGTATCTAAATCTGGCTCTGATTTGTAGACAAATGAACTTTTAGACTTGAGTTCATTGAAGCAAACATCTCATAGGCTGCTCATGTACACATTTACCATCTGAGAACATGTACAAAAACTTCAAAGACATGTTTTGCAGATGGTTTTTATCTCTTCGAAAACAAAACATAAAACAAAACTCTCTGGCACATCTACTAGAGAATCTCCAACTTAGAAAAAGACGCTAAACTCTCACATTTGCGCTCGGAAATATGAGGCATCTCTGTTTTGCTTTCACCTTTTAAAAAAACACATACCTGCACTAAATAAATGTTGCCTTTTATTAATGCAAGTGCAGTATATAAAACTGATGCCTGCTTCGTACAAACAGAAAGTCACCTTGCAGAAAAACACAACCTGCAGATAGGGGCTGCCGGCAGAAATGTCTTTATTTTAGGGAGTAACGTAGCTAAAAAGGTCAGGGAAGACTTAGGTTTAGCTTTTCAGGGTGATGCAAATTGCAATAAGATGAATATCTTCCCCTTAAAGTGCTCAGCACATAATAATATGCGACAACAAAGGAGCAAATAGTCTCATATTTAACATTTCCTCACTAGTTTTGCTTGAAAAACAACATGAGCAGTTGCTGATATTTTTCTTCCCATGCACTGACTGATTTAATTGGGTAAATGTTTCACTCTTCACCTGCACACAGATACAAACTGGGACAATGAAGCTGCAGCCTGTCATGAAAAGCACTGCTGTTGAATACACAGAAGTGGAAAGATGTCCAAGTTGGCAGCAGAGAACATGTTACATAACCCTGGGAGGCCAAAGCAAACAGCTGATGTCAGTCTCTAACCCACTCCCAGGACAATCTTTACTATCATTCTCACTGTTGTTATTATTATTACTATTGCTATTATTATTGTTATAATCGTTATTATTATTCTATAGACAGTGTGCAGGTAAAATACAAAAAAATACTTCCAATCGGCTGCATGATAATGCTCCATTCAAAGAAAACGTGTAGTGGGAATGTGTCTTTATATGAGTTCAATAATAAGAGCCAGTTAGCAGTTAGCCGGTGTTAGCATGGAGCAGGGGTTCACGTACCTGACAGCCCTTTTTGTGGTGAAATCCAACCACCACGATGTGCAGCACCGGCCCTTTCACTTCGTCTCTACCGCGAGACTCCATTCCCCCCCTTGCGTTGCAGCCGTCCGGTGTTGTTTTTGTAAACACAGCGACCAGAGCCGATCTGTTAGCCCCTGAATCGATGACAGAGACCGACAGACAAGCAGCAGCAGAGATGATTTTTCTCTTCCGCTTCGGTCCCGCTGCGCCGGAGCACGTACGAGCGGAGCGAGAGCATTCCCTGCTACGTACTTCCGCATTAGACTAGCTTTAAAACGGTTTACTGACAGATTAGCACAAGTTTAGCTTTAGCTTTCAAGTTGATTCTTAAAGCCGTATCAACAAACAAACCATGTTATTGTGGCACATTTGAATTAATAATTAAATACATTTAAATATATAATATTAAGTAAGTTTAATCAAATAAAATCGCTTGCAATTCGCAAGAATCACCTAACTGCTTATCTGCTAAAGTAAACTATTACGTTTTTAGCATCCCTCATTTATCTATTTTTACTTTTTGTCCCCCTCATTATGTTTTAAGTTGATTATTATTGTTCGTATCATAATAAACTATCACTAAACTGTTGGGGAATCACAATTGTTTTTTTTAAAAAATACACTGGACTGGAAAAAGTACATAATTTAGCACATACTAACTGTAAGTGGGAATGCTTTCTTCTTAAATGAAGATCATGGAAAAAATGCACTAAAATACACTTTTATTGTTGTTAATTTAATTGTTTTGGCTTTGTAAGGAAGTGATCTGTTTCTAGAAACCGTATTTTATTAAACTCCAGCACTTACATATCAAAAGTCATAGTACTTATTAGACAGAATTACCTCTGTCATTGTTTTGTTATGTTATTCCATGGAATTATTACTGAATTAATATGTATCCTGCAAAAATGTTGTTTTTAGCCCAGATAAAGCTATTTCTATATATTATATCAATGCATATACTTGTATTTAGTGGGGGTGTGTTGTACAGTAAATTGTATTTACATCTATCAAATAAATTAAGTACAAATTAAAACAATATTCTCTTAAGAAAGTGGCATGAATAGAAATAGTACAGGATCGCTGGTGGGGAATTATCTTGACCTTGACGTTTTTCTCTTTGTTACACTCAAAGAATTACGTCATGGTAACGAGCCGCATAACCGGCGCCATCTTATGGATTTAAACGGAATAACATACTTTAATCATTTCACACAGTTCTGTTAGATGAATTGAGTAAATTGAGTGTTGTGTTTACCCGATAGAAACACGGTCAATTACTAATATACACGGCAAATTTATATTTTACTGGTGCAGTTCGAGGTTTGACTCCGATTTGACTGCTTTAGTCTGGCGACTCAAGTTCTTTTATCGATTGTTTCTGACTGCACAGGAAGTCTTTTTGACTGAACATGGCGGCTACTCCAGCAACAAACCCGTCACAGCTGCTCCCGCTTGGTTTGTAATTTTTGAATTTCGTTACGTTTCTGTTTAAGATAGTGTAGAATGTGCAGCATCAAAAGCCACAGTGTGGTGGTTGGAGTTTGAGCTGCAGCAGATAAAACTGTTAGTGTTAGCGATGTTTTGCTAAATAGCGTTAGCATCATGCTGGCAGGTAGCTAGCTAACGTTACAAGATGCGGCTGCTCAGCATGTCTTCCTCAGGTTTGCTGAATACAAACTTTTTCCTGCTGTTCTTGCTGAAAAAAATTAAAATAGAAGCAATTATCAGAGCTAAATTGAGCCGTTGATCCATAGAAACAACTATTTATTTATTTATTTATAATAAATCAATCAGAAACTATGATTATTATTCTCTGAGTCCAGCTTCTTTATGTTCAATCATTTCTTCCTTTTCATCTGAATATTGTTATTTTTGGGGGGCAAAATTAGACATATATTTTTAATAATATATACTTTAAACGACCGTTTAATTTATACATTACAATATATAATTGATTTTATTCGACTTAACTCTAGTTTTCTTTGTTTATCAATCTCTAATGGTACCTGTGAGTATTATTTTATTAAATTAATTAAATATTCTAGTACACCTAAAATTTTTAAACTATTTACCTAATAAGAAAATAAAATAATTATTTTCTCTTTCATAACACAGTATATAATAAAACTGCTATGATTAGTCGATCAAGGGAAAATACAAGAAGTCCCTAATGATCAGGGCAGTCTACAAAACATTAAATCTTAGTATGAAAGTAGGAAACGGAGAATTTGATAAATTAAGAACTTAAAACCTTAAATACGTGAATGTGTAATTTCTCTTTCTTTTTGCAGAGCTCGTGGACAAATGCATCGGCTCACGAATTCACATCGTCATGAAAACCGACAAAGAAATTGTCGGCACCCTGCTTGGTTTCGATGACTTCGTCAGTATCCTCTCTTTAAAAGCGTCTCCTGTTTAATGTACTGCATCATTGTATTGTTTATTTCTCATCTGATCCTTAACTCAGAGTTACAGACATGGTCCTGGAGGACGTGACAGAATTGTAAGTGCATCTTTTTTAAACTTAATTATTTATCAGTTTATTAAGTGTTTTATTATTGTTTTTAGCTCATTGCTCAGTTTTATCTTGTCCTATTTATTTATTCTTTCCACGGACAAATGAAAACAAGATAATAAAACTGAAATCACACAGAAAACTGATGTGATCCATTTGCAACATAATTTAATACTAGAATAAATAAATAACAAGGTACAGGCTTTTAATTTGCTCCATTAAATAATTCTTTAAAAATATTTTAAACTTTTCTTTCTCTCTGTTGCGCTATGCTGGAGGCCTGGAGTTTATGCCAGGAGACTGTGATGATTTGAAAAGTAGGACTTTCAACCAGTAACCTTAAATCATTATCTATCTGCTCTTCAGGAATAATTCCCAGTACACTCTGGAATTTAGGATCTAACTTAAAGACAAAGTCCTTTCCGATAATCTACAATTTTAGGTCTGTCCCAAGCGATATGGGAGAAGCCTCCCACCATGCCCCAGTCCCTCCAGCACTACCTGGATGTGTTTGTTTTGAGGAGAGTTAAAGTACCGCATCTTTATCCTACAGTCAAACTCCTGCCCCTCTGGACTGTTGCTCGGTTTATGCCCTTATTCGTATCATCATCAGATTCTCATGTACGCTTTTAGTCAGATGTATGTTTACCTCGTTCTTCCTATCCTCTCTCTTCTCTCTCTTTTCTGTCTCTACCCGCCCGGCCTTAGGCAGATGGGTCCCTGCATATGAGCTGGGTTCTGCTTTCTTCCTGTTAAAAGGGAGTTTTTCAGCCTTCAGGCTTGCTCTGGGGGTTTCATGCCAGACTTTATAAAGCGTCTTGAGACAATTTGTACTGTTATTGACGGTATATAAATAAAATTGAATTATCTTAACTCTTCATTATTTATCTGTGCTCCAGTGAAATCACACCAGAGGGACGAAGGATAACCAAACTGGACCAGATCCTCCTCAATGGCAATAACATCACCATGGTATGAAAACAAGGATGATTTTCCTTCTGAGTGGCAGCAGCTTCATGTGACGTCTTACAGATGTTTTCAAATCTTCACAGGGTAACTTATATTAAAATATTTTCTCTCCTGCAGCTCATCCCTGGAGGAGAAGGACCAGAGGTATAAGACACTAGAAGAAGAGGTGTTTTTTTGTTGTCGATTCATGCCTTTTCTTGTTCTGTGTTTGTGTTCCTTTGTTTATTATGTAATTACTGTTATTAGTTTTCCCTCCTTACCATGACGGAGGAAAATATTTTTGTAATCAGACTGTTTGATAAGTGTATCACATGTCTCACATGACAAAAAGCTGTTTTTGTTACGAATAAATGAGAATCTCACACAAACTGAAAAAAAAAAAAGTCTTTCTTTATTCACTCATTGACAAACAACTTAGTGCAAACGTTGGTACAGAATTTAAAGTGTTAATACACCAGCAGTGATGAGCTTCTCTAGGTTTATTGAGTAGGAGATTCTAAGATTCAAACATTTATTTTTTTTATGTTTTATGGCTGGCGCACATGCAGCGCGGCTGAACAGAGAGAGTTGATTGGTGTTGAATTGACCTGATGATCAATACAGCCGAGGATTTATGAATCTGTTCCAGTGGTGCCTCAAGAACATCTCCTCCTTTTCCAGCTTCAGTACATGGAGGGCTTCTCCTCTCCTTTCGGGTTGGTCACCTTCTCCAGATTTTTGCTGATGATGTCGTAAAGCTCAGCCTAAAGGATAAAAAAAAAAAAGTTGAAATGTTCAGATCTCTTTAATTGAATTTAAGAAGAACAACCTTTAACAGACTTTTAGAATTGAAGCAGATCCTCTTGTAGCAGCTACAACTTAAAGAAAGCTGCTCACATATTCAATCCATCAGAAATAATACAGAAACTTTACGTAGTTTAGTAAATATTTAAATACAAGGCTTTGTCTTGCACTGGAGGACCTTTTACTCAGAATTTTTAACTTACATAGAAGCCGCGGATGTCGAGAACGATCACCCTGATCTCAGAGAAGATGGTCTCGTCCTTCTCGTGGACAAGCGAGCGGTAGTCCATCTGAGGGCAAGAGGGAGCAAAGTTAAATCTGTAATCCTGTTATCGAAGGTTTGAGGCTCATATTATTCTATAGTTTCTCACAGCCAAAACCAACACCAGTGAATTGGTTTCTGAATATTTCCTGGGTTTCCTACTTTCACTCCTACTTTAAAAAGATGGCGTTTTTAGCAGCATGACTCAGAAATAAACATTTGTTGTGGACTACCGTCAGTCAGCCTAACAGTAATAAATGAGATAAAAACAATCTGGACACATTTATTGTAGGTTTTGAATTCTTCTCGGCTTAAATAAAATCTATAAGTTCACCAGATAAATCCGCTAAGATCTGTGATCACTCACCACATGTGTATCTTTGGAGGCTTTGGCCACAGCGTCCCCCCTCTCTGAAAAGTACCTAGATGTTGAAACAGAGATGGTCAGAGATGCTGGAAAGAGTCTAAAAATCCCTAAAAAGACCACTAACGCATTTACACCCAACCTACTTGTTGATGTTGGTCTGAAAGCCGTCGACTTTGGTCTTTACTGCAGCGATTCTCTCTAGGATTTTCTCCTGTTGTTAAGAGAAGAAAGTACTTAATTAGCACTGGGGCTTTACGTAATGCATTAAAAAAATAAATTGAAAGAACAGAAGAAGAAGTGAACCTGGATGGCAACTCCAAAGTCATTTCCATCTTCTATTTTTGGAATGAGATGCTGAATCCAGCAGGACACCTACACAGCAAAACATCCAACATCATTTTTAAAAAGTTCAGCTTCAGTATGAACTTAATTCAATGTCTTAGAACAGTAAACAGCCTCCGGAGCGACTGTGGTTTACTCACAACAATGATGGTCTCTCGCAGACCGACTATCTCTGGCTTCACCATCTCTAGAAGCTTCATAATCTTCTCATTCCCCTTGATGAAGCCGCATTTTGGAGCTGAGGATCACAGAAGAGAGCAGGAGCTTTAGTTTTATACTCTCAGACGTCACATGTTGCATGTTGCAGCTTTTAAAAAGGCGTCACCTTTCTTCTTTTTCTTCTCGTCGTCCTCGTTCTTGTCAGTCTCCATTTCCTGGAAGATAAGATTTGTGTTAAAAAAAACTTTACATTAAAAAATCAAAGAGTTGCAGGCTGTGGAGCATCAAATCTGAAGGCGATAATAGTCAGTTAGGGATCGATCTGCCTGAGTAAATCAGTCAGACAGTCTCACCTCGTCCTCAGGGGTCGGAGGGTCAGGGATGGGGATCTCCAGAGGAGCCTGCAGCGAAGACATGTCTGTGATGCTGAAGGATTCATTCTGGAATAAAAAAAAAGAAAAGAAAAGGATGAGAAGGATGAAGATCAGAAACGACAGGTCAAAGGTCACCTTGATGTTAAAGGCTGTACCCTGAGCAGAGCGTCCAGCTGGATGATCTTCAGAGGGATGTAATTGGAGAACAGGTTCTCTGCCTGGATCCATAAAACGCAGAAGAAAAAAATATATATTTAAAGATTCATTTCAATAAAGAGCCATTCATAACAATAAAGAATAAACTCAACAAACCTCGCTGTACAGAGACTGGCGGAAGTTTGCCACCTGCAAAAGAAAAAAAACAAAGAAAATTAAGTTTTGGAGCATTAAAGCCGCTGACTCACGTTTGTAAAAACATTTTGGATTCACTTTCGTTTTCATAAGGGGACTTTCCGGTCCTCTAACGCTTATAACCGACTGTTTTTAACATGTTTGCTCTCGACGTTTAAAACTCAACCCGTATAAAATTCGGTCTAAAGACTTCCAGAGCCTTTCTTTGAGTCTGCCCCGACCAGAGAGGATCTGCTCTACCTGCACACGGACTTACCTTGCCTGCGCTCGCCGTGCTGATTTTCAGGGTCGATGCCTTTGACATGACTGCGCAAACTTATCACCCTTTAGATGATGTTATAATAAATAATAAATATATTCGTCGGGTTTTTAAATGGACTCAGACGAACACGGCTGCAGCACGGGGACAACAAGTCGAGCTGGTGTGGCTTTCCTATTTCCTCATTCGGTTTAGTTTCGGTTTGAGATCGGGTGATGCAGCTTGCGCCTCCCACTGTCTCCCTCCTCCGCTGAAAGTAGTGCGACAAGACTTTAATGTTCGAACAATTACTTTGATGGTAAGCCTTTTAAATACATAAATGCCACAGGATCTGCATTATATTGTGTATTATCTATATCTGTACTGATTTTCTGACCTATAGCAAAATTTCAACGTCAGGAATTTATAATTAAATTCTGACTTGTTCAAAGTTCAACTTAGTATAGCATACTGTACCCTTACTCGTAATGGCTGAAATGTCTTAATGTCCTATATGACCTATATAAACATCTTTATCGAATTTACTGTGATTATTTCAGTAATATACAAAATATACAATCAAGGTAGCTTTTAGTGTTGTTTATTTTAGTTTGGCTTAGTTTATTCTACTATCAATACGTTAGTAATATATATCCCAAACAGCATACTATAAACATACAATCATATTTTATTTTATCAATATTTAATTTAAAACAAAGAAAAATAGCCTCTATTTCAGGCTCAGATGTAATTTCATAAAATAAAAATGCATGATAACATTTCAAGAAGATAACAGTCCAGTGGGCCTCTTGTGGTCAGTGGTATTTATAATTTAATAAAAACACATACTTAGTTTCAGTTTCCTTACAAGTAATATCTAAAACACAATGACTGCATGTTTTCTTGTTCATTTTTTATTTATTTTTTTAATGACTGTAACTTTGGACGATATCCAAATAATGCTTTACAACAAAAACTCTCATAATTTAAACTCTGAAAGTATATTAGGAGTAGATCGTTAAGAGGAGGAGGAATGACGACTGCTTTTCTTAAAAAGAAAAGAAAAGTGTGCTCCTGTAGTTTTTCTGTTGGTATTTTATTTTGAAGCACGAACATTAGGCCGGAAGTTGTACCGGAAGTGCTAACGTCAAACAGTAGTTCCGGCTTTTTAAGCTAGCTTCAGACGGTAGCAGATCATCCGCAGGTGAGACTCTTAACTTGCTCATTTCACTTAAACAAATGTTAATTTTTATTAACGTCAGCGTAACGACATTCTTCCGGGACGCGAGAGGACAACACAACCGGTAAAAGAAGCCCAAGCAGCGAAGGCGGTAACTTAGCTCAGCAGGTATATGGCTTTGGTTGTAAATCTGTAAAAGTTTCGGTTTCAACTGCCGTGAAATGTTGTTGACTAGCTAGCTTAATGTTTCAGACTTTTTTTTAAAAAAAAGTCTGCCGGTAAATGCCACCGATGTCTCCGGTTAGAATCGGGTTTAATGTTATTAAGCGGTGAGTGGGAGTGATGTCTGGTGGTGATCTGATTGTCAGCTGATTACTAGTGCAGCTATGATTAGCCTGGACTTTCCCAGTTAGCAGAATTTATAGTTTGTTGCTTGAAAGCATTGGCTGAGCACTCCTGAATAACTGGATTATTTCACACACAAACTAAACACTAGCATATATGCTTTAAAACGTATTTAATCACATGTTGATTTAGTAGTGTCTGCTAATAAGTTTTATGGGAAAATCTTTCGTATTTGTTTCTAGTTTTCATAAGTTGTAAAGATGAATTCAGGGACTGTTTTCCATCAAAACATCAGCTTTGCCTCTGGGGAAACTGCCATCAGCGTTTTTACTTTTATAAATAGTTCATTAGAGAATAATTAACTATTTAATTGATCCCAGTAGATAAGATTGATTGAGGCTTGCTTTCTATTAGTCAGAAACATAACTTTAAAGGTCGTCTGTAACTTTTTTAAAGTGTGTAGAAGTTTTCCTCTCTATATAAATATGTTGGTGCTCCTTGACATCTTTTAATTCATACACAATATCAAGTATTTATTTAGTCCAACAGAACAGCATTACCATTATTAAAATAAAGGTCGACATTGTCTTCTTCCTTATTTGTTTTTGTTTTTTTCTGACAGCCATGAGCAGCAGCTCCGCGTCTGAGCAGATGGAGGAGGTGAGGAAGAGAGCCCAGTCGCTCCTCTCCGCCTCTGGTTCGGCCCAGGCTGTGAAGGCTGAAGTCCAGACGATGGCCGCCATACCTCTGCCCCTGTCGGAGAAGTACCTTCACCTCACAGCAGAGGCCGTCCTGAGGGAGAACACGACGGGTCGCAACAGACAGGAGGTGAAGTCCTCTCTCAGAAAGCCCGGAGACGCTAGTTTGCTTCTTTTATTTATTAAAACCCCTGAATGTTATTTACTGAATGATAACTTGGCGACATCATCTCTGCCTCAGGTTATGGACTGTCTGAGTCGACTGGTCAAGGCCTTTAGCATCCTGGAGAAGTATGGATGTAACCTGACTTGCCCCACCCGACCCAGATACTGGAGGAGCGTCAAGCACAACAACCCCGTCTTCAGAACCACGGTGGATGCCATCAAGGTGAGCAAAGATGAGCAACTCAAGGAAGAGTTTTGTGACGATGAGATCAGTTGAGAACAAATCGCTTAAAGCGTGGTTTTCCTCCACAGGGAGGCCGGAGAGTCCTGTATCTCTACGGCTACACCAACCAACAGATAGACGGCCTCAGTTTCCCCGATGAGGTCACCGAACCAGATTCCGAAAAAGTTGCCGCGATCACGCTTGAAGTCATGACCTTACGCACGGAGGTGGACATGATAGTAAAGGTGTGTATTTACCCCTGTCATCTGTGTGTGGCTTGTTTCCCTGTGAAGTATTCACCGTTTTCCATTTCTTATATCTTTGTTTGTTTAGGGCACCCATCCCCACGTAGAACACTTCAAAGATATCATCCCATTTGTCATCCCGCAGGTCTGTACGCACATTTCAGGATTTGTTCACTAATTAATAGAGATCAGCTGTTCACATGAGTTTGTGTTGATGAATGTGGGGAAAAGTGGATCCACAGTAGAAAATGAAACATATCTGTAAATGTTGCTCCTTCATTCGTCTTGAGCTGGCTGCGATTCGAAGTGTCGACCTCGTTTCTCTTTTCTCCAGAGTACGCTTGTGACTGACTCTGCCTTGCCTGGAGAAGAGAAGCTCCCTGACAAACCACAGATCCCACCTCTTTCAGCCGAACCTGTTCCCGCCCCCGGGGCCCTGACATCAGGTGAGCTGCTGACACATCTGACAACATGCCTCAGCCAACGTTAATAGAAACACCTGGAGATGAATCCGTTTTCTGCAGCAGTTTTCTTCGACAAACTGTCATGACTTGGGGGAGGTGATGCATATTTTGGAACCGGTTGTGAGGTCTCTCACACACGTTAAGTCATAATTTATGTATTAATCTCTGCCTTGATGTTGGTTGTTTTAAAGACAAGTTCAGATCATAACTGAACCCTGGAAGTTTCACCGTAAGTTTACTTCTGTGCCGTTTGAAGCAGTGACAGAACAATCTCTGGACCCAGGACTCCTTGTGTATTCACACTACCAAAGGAATGAGGTCATATGTGGTCTGAGACCAGATCCTGGATGTGTTCACACCAATACTTTAAGCTGGTGTGATTAGATCACCCAGGACAGATGATAATGCAATGTATGACCAGGGCCTGTGTGTTTTTCTTTTCTTTGTCTCAAGTCTCTCCTGCAGAAAGTGTTTGTAACTTGTGTGGCAGCGCTTCGACTCTGAACTGCCCTTCCTGTGACTACCAGCCTTTCTGCGACGCATGTGATGACATCCTTCACCGCCACCCCTCCAGAGCCAATCACAAGAGAGACAAAATACAGAAAACCCAGCCAGGTGTGCCTAAATCACAACACAACAGTGGAAAGCGGATTGTTTTTGTTGCCACTGGGGAGGTTTTTACTTCTTGTGTGTTCTTGCAGACAGCTGCAGCATCTGTGGCATCTCCGCTGTCCACGCTCTGTGCTCCACCTGCTCCCAGAGGTTGTGTCTGAACTGCGACAGGCTCTTCCACTCTCACCCTGACCGCAAAGGACACAGCAGAACCACCATCACGCCAGTCAAAACGCCCAGGTGAGGAGCTCGTTCTTTATTCGTAAAGATGGCCACAGGTTGGATTAAAAGGGGAGTCGTGAATTGTTATTTAACCAGATGCAAGACTAGTTGTTTCCTCCAGAAAGTTTTAAAGGTTTTGCTTTCCTTTCGTCCTTCAGTCCAGTTCTGTCCCCCTGGGAGTGCACTTATTGCACTACGATGAACCAAATGCGAGCCGCTCTCTGCACAACCTGTGAACGCCCTCGACTCGCCACACCTGCATCCTCCGCTCAAGAAAGCCCTGTGTCAATTCCCACGTCACCAAACTCAGGTGAGAATTTGTAGTTGACCTTATCTATGCAACTTGTTTTCGAAGCAAAGTCACAGCAGATAAAGAAGTTTTTAGATGAATTTTGTACAAATAATAAATGATCCAATGAAGGTGATTTGTTTACTGTGTGGAGGAGTTTATATGAGTTGTGTTTGCTCTCTCAGAGTGGCAGTGTAAGAGCTGCACAGTTGTGAATCAAGGCAGCAGCATCCTCTGTGAGGTGTGTGAACGCCCCCGTCTTGCCACTCGCCCACCGCTTGCCCCGGTGGCGACCAGCCCCACGTCTCCGTCTGCCTCCGGAGAACAGGTTTGTCGGATTACAAACACACTGAATACTTTTATTCGTGTGTACTTTCTTTAAGAGCCATTGCAGTTACTTACATTAGCTCTGTAGCTGCAGTTAAGACAAATAAAATAAGTAAATCAGGATTGGATTATGTTTTTGGAAGGGTTCAGTTTAGTTTTCAGCTCTTAACAGAATAATCTGTGTCTAGATAGATGTCTCTTGGATAATCTAGGAGGAATAGCTTTGCATTAGAAGCTCTGCATTCCTTGTTTTTTTTCTTTCTCCTTCTTCGTCTTCCATCTTCTTCCACCCCCCTTCCTCCTCCTCCTCCTACTTCATCCTCTTTCTTCTTCTTTTCTTCCTTCTCCTTCTTCCTTGTCTTCAATCTTCTTCCACTTTCCTCCCTCTCCTCCTCCATCCTCCTCTGGTGTGCTTGTTATTCCTCCTAACTTTTTTTTTTAACATATTTTTCTTCCTTCCTCTTTCTCCCTCGTCTTTCTTCTTCTTCCTTCCCCATCTCATCCTCCTCCTTCCTTCTTTTTCCTCCGGTTCTTTTTCTTTCTCCTCCATCTTCTTCTTCATTTCCCCCATTCCTCTTCAAGAAGCAATTCTGATGAGTATGTTTCCCACTGTGAGACATTTTAAGGATGCATTAAATGAGTCAGTGCATGATAATCTGACATGTAGTTTAAAGACAGTAGCAATAATGGTATTTCTATGAGCTACCTCAGAGACACAGAAGACATGATGAAACATTACTGATCCTTTGTAAAACAAAATTTACTGTAGCTCAATTATCTGTAGTTTAAAATTCCACGTTTCTTTCTCTTATAATTGAAGCCTGTAAACTTTTACGACTTTTTTTTTTTTTTGACTAACCCGAACCTATTCTTTTATTTTCCGTCCGTCTACAGTGGACTTGCCAGTTCTGCACCTACGTCAACAAAAAACCCTCGACAGTGTGTGAGATGTGCGGCAACCAATGCAAAGACACGGCTGGAGTTTCTCTGCCTCAGTCCCTGCAGCAGACGCCGCCCAGCGCCAAAGATCCACTGCAGCCGGGTCCAAAGCCGCAGCCGAAGCCCAGAGTCAACCTGGAGCTGAAGAGGCAGAATACGATGAGGGAGGACGGACTGGCTCTCATCCACCAGATAAGAGTAGGACGAGAATTTCATTCAGCCGCACGCCAAAGCTTTTCCTTGTGATTTAAGAAACTGATTGTAGAAGTAAAATACTCATTCATCAGAAAATGTCCTTTTATTTGCTCAACCAACTGTTCAAAACTCTCCATGAAGTTCCAGCATCTATTTCACTTACTAATCTTTCTCCTCCTTTCTTTATCTTCTTTCTTCTTCTTTCTCTTTCTGTTTCTTCGTCTTGTTCTTTTTTTCTTCTTTCTCTTTCTGTTTCTTCTTCCTTAGTTAAATTAGCCAAGTCATCTGCTTAATTTAAACACCAGATTAACCCTTCACCTGCAGGAGATAGTGCTCCAACTAAGCTATTTTTTATTAATCTGCTTGTTTAAATGCCAAAAAATATTCAGTTTACGTTCACTCAAGACAAAAATGCAGCAAATCCTCACAACTCAAAAGCTTAACCTGGAAAATATTTGGTATTTTTGCCAGTTTTTATTCAAACAAATCGACTATTACAGCTTTAAAAGGCTATGAAGTGAAGACACATGGTGTCTCTTATTCCCAGGAAGCAGAAAAGCGAGGCGTCAGCCCGGAGGAGGTGTACGCAGCTCTGGGCATGTGTGGAGGCAGCAACCCCTGCGACTGGCTGACTTCAGAGCTGCCGCACCTGCTGGACGAAATCTGCGCCATGGCCGCCTCTGTCCAGCTAAACTACAAAACGGGGAATGTTGGGATGCTGCAAATGGTGGAGGGAGACGGACAGGAGCCGGAGCTGAGCGGTCCGAACGCCGCGGGCGACGGCATCAAGCTGTCCAGGGCTGAAGCCAAGCTGGCCTGGTTGGCGGCGGGAGGAGACACCGACAGGGCCGTGAAGCAGCTGCTGAGAGACCGACAAATCAGGGTAAGGACTTTCTTCCTCTCTCTTCCAGCTTGTCTAGATGTGATTTCAGGCTGTCAGGAGACATTTTTATCCCTATGAAATAAAAGTAGGATTATAAAATGCATCTATGTGTAATGCAATGTACAATATGTGCAGCAGCTAGTAGATATTATACGTTCCCTAGTTTAAACCTTGAAATTGTGAGGATTTTCTGCATTTTCTGATGGTACACTAAACATTTTTGTGTTCCGATGATTGGTCAAAGCAAGACATTAAGAGACTACCTCTCTGGTTTTCAGGAATTTTGATGGCAAATTATGATTTTCTGCAGACGATTAGTGTGCAGGATCATTGGTGCACTGGATTTATCAGTCTGCTTAAGTCAGGAAGCCAGGAGCAGAATCAACATCAGTATCAGTTGTCACTTTGCAAACCCCAGAGGAAGCACTGAGGTGACGGTAGCTGATACAAGTGAAACCAAGGCAATTTCACTGAGTAAATTTCAAGTTCAAATATATCTCCCAATTATTTAAATTCTGTATCAAGTTGCTCAAACTCAAGAACTCCCCTTAAAAAATCCTGTTTAGGCTCAAAAGCTCTATTCTTTGTCTGTGACTTGTTTTTACTGGCTTGGCTTTGTGGTTGTAGTATTCACTCATTGTCTGATTCTGAAAGTCTGATGTCGGCAGGTGGACATTTAACGTCTGTCTCTTGTCCCCAGATGAGGGAGCTGTACTCCCTGGGCTTCCGTGACGTGGCTAAGTGTGAGGAGGCCCTGCGGCAGAGCGGAGGTGAGGTGAAGGGGGCTTTGTCTCTGCTGCAGCGCCCCCTCCTGGAGCCCTTCCACCAGCATATCTGGACCGACCAGCTCGAGGCTCCGATTGATCCCAAACACCCGGACAAACAGGTCAGACAGGAAATACACCTGAGGGCTTAGCGTGCTGATGTGGGCACGACGAGAACAAATAATCCCGGAACATTATTGGGCGTGTTTTGTTTTCATTCCCATCATCTTGTCCCCGTTTGCTCCCCTCAGAGGATGTGCAGGCGGCTGCTGGCGCTGCACGACCTGCCCAGCTGGGGGCGGTGCGAGCTCGTCTTGTCGTTGCTCCAAGAGCCGGACGTCACTTACACGCTGGAGGATGTGGTGCAAGCCGTGAAGGAGTCTCATGACAGGGATTTCATCCGGCGTCTCCTCAACAACGAGTGTCCCATCTGTCTGAGCATCTTCCCCCGCAGCAAGGTGGGTCGTCCAGGAGAGCGTTGGACCGTCCACCATCATGATTTTAAAATGTTCTTCCCTTTTCTCTAGGTATATGTCATATTTAAACTTACTGAACACAAATTAAATATGTAAAGCAATAGGATAATAAAAAAATAAAAAAATTCAACCATGACTGAGGAAAAAAAAATGTGAGAAATGTCAAGAAGAGCTACAGAGGAAGGATCCCTCCTACTCAAACATAGCAGAAAGTTTTATGTAGGAGGGTAGGAATCAACTTCAAGGTGAAACCAAACAGATCTGAGCCAGACGGGAGGGTAGAACGGAAACATGTCTCCCAGAAAAACCTAGTGAACATTCAAAAACAAACAAACAAAAGTAGGATTAGTTTATTTTAAATATAAGTAAAAATGAGCAAATGTAGGTGGCGCGTGATTTGGATTTTAATATGTACTTCTTATTCAGAGAGGACTTGCAGAGTTTGTTAGCCTTTAATGCACAGCTGTTAAATCCAGTTTCTCTTCCCCTCCAGATGCAGTCGCTGACGTCCTGCCAGTGCTCGGTGTGCCACGAGTGCTTCAGGCAGCACTTCACCATTGCTGTGAGAGACAAGCACATCAGGGACATGGTGTGTCCCGTCTGCGGCGAACCCGACATCAACGACCCCGAACAGCTGGACAGCTACTTCTCCACGCTGGACATACAGGTGAGCTGGGGGCCAGAGGAAACGCGAAGGGCAACCTTCAACGTGCTAATACCGCTACATGCTAGGAACGTCACTCTGATTGGTTGTGCGACAAGAGAGGACAAGAGAAACAGGAAGTGACAAAAGTAAACAATACAACAAACTGAACATTCAGAGCCACAAATATTTTCAGCGTGTTCATCTAGAGTAAATAAAATATGGACCAGCTGATCAGCGTGATTCAAGAGAGGACAGCTCTGTACGACGGTTTGTTATTTAGGAAACTAAAATGAGGTTGTCAGAATATTAGGAACGTGTCGGTGCAACACAGTACAACTCAGTAGTACTACAAACTAGGTCTGGGTTTAAAAAAAATCTGATTTGAAAGATCAGTATCCCCAAAATGCAGCAGGTCATTTAAATTAAGATTTTGCTGAACAATGGAAAAAGGTTATTTGTTATTTAGATAGAAAAACTGAAAATTTCAGCCGGTAACAAGAAAGAGGGAATAAAATTAACTTCAATTTGTGCTGACACTAATTAACCGACATCAAACTTTTGAATGAGTGTTTTGTGATATTACTGAAACTGTAAAAAGCAGCTTAATTTACATGGTTCTTGGTCGTAACGTATTTGGTTTTGTCTCTCCAGCTGCGGGACTGCCTGGACCCTGACGTTTACGACCTGTTCCACAAAAAGCTGACCGAGCACGCTCTCATGAAAGACCCCAAGTTCCTGTGGTGTTGTCATGTGAGTTTGACGCAATTAAAAATTTCTACTTAATCAGCTCTGATGATCTGATTTCCTCCTCCACCTGCACACCATGCTTCCGTACTCACTTCCCTTTGGTTAGTTGGTTATTTTGAGCTGTTCTTGGTGTGAATATAGAGGGGGAAGCGTTGACGATTGTTTATATGGCTCCAATTTCTACCTTCCTCAGTGCACTTCCGGGTTTATCAACGATGGAGACCAGCTGAAGGTCACCTGCATGTCTTGCCGCAAGAGTTTTTGTGCCCAGTGCAAGAAACCTGTGAGTACAATCTCTGTTACTGTTTTCCATCATGTGTGGGAGTCGCCCAGGTCAGAGGGAGTTTCAGCCTTGAAGCTCTGGCAGCTCTTCAGTCCGTTGATTAACGCTCTCTCTGTCTCTCTCTGGCTCCAGTGGGAGCCTCAGCACCAGGACGTGACCTGTGAGCAGTTCCAACAGTGGAAGAGGGACAACGACCCCGAGTACCAGAGACAGGGTTTGGCCGGCTACCTGAGCGACCACGGCATCAGTGAGGCTCGCCATAAACTTCACCCAAAAAACATGAGTGTTTTTACCGGCAGCTCCACCCAGAGCGGTGTTAATGTTATGCTGCTGAAGCCCTCATTGAGCAACACAGTGGTGCATTTATTTATCAGAGTTCGTTATTAGGAATCCAAATAATGTCAAAAATAAAATTGTCACCTTTTCCCACAATTTCAGCAAAAACTGAAACTTTAAGAGCTTTTAGAAAAGGTTGAATTATATTACAAAAGTATAAAGAGACTGACAGTTTTCTTTATTTTGACCAGTTCAACATTAAAATGGTCTAATAATACAATACCCAAACTAATTGGACAATTACTGCCAAACTTCTTGTACGTCGATTTGTCTCTATTCGTTAGAGGGATTGTTAGAGATTTGAAGATGGTGCTAACCCATGCAAGAAATGGCATTGGACATTTTCTTTTACGTTTCTGTGCTACAGACAGGTTTTTTTTTTTTTTTTTTTAATATAACATTTGGACTGAATGTATTTACCAGTATGTGGTGTCGTCCCGCAGCCTGTCCTCACTGCAGGTTCCAGTACGCTCTGACGAAAGGTGGCTGCATGCACTTCAGCTGCTCTCAGTGCAGGTACGAGTTCTGCAGCGGCTGCAACAACCCCTACCACAAGGTGAGAGCTCGGTTGTCACCAAGTCGAAGCTGAAGAAGCCAAGCACTTTTCTTTATGCCGTTTGCAAATAACAGTGTTGCCAACAGTGTTGGAATGAGCAACATTTGTTTTCAGAGTCACTACTTACTTATTACAGTTTTGACTCACTTCTTATCAGAGGTTGAGTCTGGTAACGTGTTTTAAACCAATAAAATTGGACTGTCAGATGGTAAATGGCCTTGGTACTCAAAGAACTTTGCAGTCACAGACACATCTACCCATTTGCTCACACAAGCACACACCATTCAACACGCACTGAGAGCAACTGGGGGTTCATTGTCTTGCTCGAGCACACTTCGGCATGTGGCACATTCCGGGGATCGAACCGCTAACCCCCTGGTTCGTGGACAACCCGCTCTACCTGCTGAGCCACAGCCGCCCCAGATCTTTGCTGGAGCACATTTAGTTCCCGACAGAGATGCTTCAGATCAAAAGTCAGGCTGGCTTCCAGGTTTTCTGAAAAATACCTGCTCTAAATTTTATTTATTTTTTTTTATTTAACCTTTATTTAACCAGATAAAAGCCCATTGAGATCAAGATCTCTTTCACAAGGGTGACCTGGCCAAAAAGGTCAGCAGCACGAGGCACAACAGCAGCACATGTCAACACAGACCACAAAGAGCAACAGACAGAACAAAACATGCAATCCTAGAGATGCAACAGCAGTCCCAGTCAGAGACGTGGGAGCAGTAGTAGTAAATGCTGTCGTAAAATTTCTGTTAGAAATAGGAAGATGCTGGTCTTTCTGTGTGTCTGATTCAACATTTGCAGATGGACTCACGGCACAGAAGCATTGAGAGTGGCTAATGACCAAAGAACACACAGTGTGGCTCTGTTTTATACTTCTTATCTACTGGAGGTCGCATGGTTGACTCCTTTCAGCTGTATGTCTGGCCCTCAAATACAGAACAGAACACAAGGATGCCACAGAACTGACATATCTCAATACTTAGGTTATAGGTAAAAGCAGCATCTAAACCATGTGTATTGATTGTGGGAAAACTTTCCACATACTAAGCATCCTCAGTAGGTACGATAAGAGCTTGTTTGTGGACTCCAGATGTCGCTAACACATGCTTGTCCTCATGTGTTTGTATTTATTTTTTGTTCTCTCTTGCAGACTGTATGTAAAGTTCCTCAGTGCACTTACCCCGGCCTGCACGCTCACCACCCTCGAGACTGTCTCTTCTATCTCAGAGACTGGGAGCCTCAAAAGCTACAGGCGCTGCTGCAGGTAAAGTGGCTCTTGTATAGTCGGAAATTGTCCGACAGTCAGTGGAATGACAAACCTGATATTAATGATAAGGAAAAGAGGATGTGGTCGCATGGCCTTGTCATCAAGTACTTGCACGAGAGGAAAATAAGACCAAAGTTGTATAATGAACTCTCTGTTTAAGGTCAACAGCAAACAGATCATTATTTAGTGGTGACGTGATCCCACTTTGATACAGCATCAGCTTGAATTGTTTCTAGTGGCTGAAATCTAAGCTAAGCTCTGAAATATCATGTCTAAATGAATACAACAGTGGATAAATGTATGTGGCGTGTTGTAATGTAATTTAATTGTAAATCGAATCTTTAAAAAAAAAAAAGTGAATTAAAATTGTATTTGTTGGTTTGATCCTCAGAGGAGTGCAGTGGACTACAACACAGACGCTTCTGATGGAACTCAGAATGGTAAAACTAAAAATATAAAGACTCACTCTTTCTTGCCCCAGAGTTTACATCCTTGTTGTAGGCTTGCTCCAACATCATTAGGTTGAGGATATCAGATTAGTGAAGGACTACACTCGCATGCCACTTTATTAGGTACACTAATGGGAGTTGTGAAGTAGTGGTTAGAGGTGCAGCTTGGCTGAGGTGCCCTGATCAAGCATCTAACCTTAAATTGCTCCCCGGGCGCAATCCTTACAGGCTGCTGTCCAACTGTATACACTACTGTGTGAACAAATGGATGGGTCAAACAGCAGGAACTGCAATTTCCCCTTTGCGGGACAATTAAAGGTTAAATGATTTATTATTTTTATTTTATTAGTGAAAACAAATGCGTTCTAATTAGGGCTGTTAACACACAAACGTTGTTTGAGAAATCAGGAAGTGATGGAAGCAGCAGTAACGCTGTGGAAAGCAAGCAGAACCTGAAGTGCAGTCGTCGTAAATATTGTTACCCAAGACATAAAACAAAACAGTGCTGAATAGAATAGTGTGTCATTCATAATCCTGCTGTACACTGACAATAAAGTATCTGGAGTTAAAGAAGATTAAATTGTTCTTTTAAAAAAACAACCTTTTATAAGATCTGCACTCTTTTATCGAGTATTTATTTCCTCTGGGCTGATATATATTTTTTTTATGGTTTGTGAAATGATTTTTGAGTCTGTTTTTATTTCCTGTATTAAAGCCAAACTGATTAATTTAAAAAAAAAAAAAAATGTTTTCTGTTGCAGACACGTGTGGTGTGATGGAGCAGAAAGATGAAGGAGGCCAGCAGATCGATTCACCGTGCGGCATCAAAACACAGCCGGGACAAGCCGGACTCTGCGAGTGAGTGAAGTACACAAACGTATCGGTGTTTAATGTTTCATCTCCACGAAGTACTGCTTTTTTTTTTTTTTTTTTTTTAAATAAAGCTGCATTTTATTCTCACACACTGGGGAAGCAGAAACATTATCAGCTCACTTCACCACTAATTTTGTCCTCTATCAGCTCTTAAGGGAAATGCAACTCGGTGCTTCAACCTCGCCAACTCATAGGAAAGAGTCAGGTTCTTGATTTGGTCTGCATTTTCTCCAGAAACTTGCTTACTCTTTCCTCATCAGGTTATTTTGCCCTGTTGGTACAGATTCGGGACATATAATCTGTAACTCTCAACACCACATTAACTTTGACAGCCCTATTTATTGGCCTTAATACAATCGCACACATGATCTAGGACTCAGATTAGCCGACACTCAATATTAAATGGTCAGTATTAACAGAAATTTTAAAAAAAAGTGCCATTAATGTACGTTTAATTAAGGACGATGGGGTGATTAATTGAGATTAAATACTTGAATCCGTGTACATCAAGTGACTTATCAGGTCGGTCTACACTTGAAGATGACTAGATTATTGTTATTCAGATGAACCTACAAAGAGTCATCGGTTGAATCAGCTGCCCGTGGTTTTACAGAGCTTCTAATTATTGTTTAGCTGTTTGTTTTCAGTCTTGCAGCTGCTCGGTGCAGCTGCTTAACACAGTAGAGCATTTAATCGAAACAGATTTCTCCCTCAGGGGTTTGTGGAGATCACAAACAGAGCCGCTACTATGTCTCAACAAGCAGCTAGAAAAAGAATCACATTTAGACAAGTTGGCTCACTTCTTACGCTGCGGTGTGTGTGTGTGTGTGTGTGTGTGTGTTTGTTTGCGTAGGAAGCACTACAAGGAGTACCTGGTGAGTCTGATAAACGCTCACTCCCTGGATCCCGCTCTGCTCTACGAGCCCAACGATCTGATTCGAGCCTGTGAGAGGTACCAGGTGAACACGCAGAGAGGAGAGGCCGAGGAGGACGAGCCTTACTATGCTCGGATGCTCAAGGTGGGAATCTGCGTTCATATAAAAATGAACTAGAGAAGCTTTTATTATACAACGAAACTGCAAAATACCCGTTACAGCAGTGTAATGGTACTCACAAACAATCCCATCCACTGACTAGACCAAGATGAGTAAGACCATAATAAATTTTAAATATATTGCACAGGACGTTTTAATTATCCCGTTGGGTTTTATCGTGTGAGCGACTGGGTGGCCTTGGGGGGGAAAATAAGTTCTGTAGTCTGATGGTATGAGTTTTATGGACCTGTACACATATATATACACCAAACATTTTTTTTTCTTTACAATCCTGAACTTGACGTTTGTTCTTTACGTTCTTTTCCCCTCACAGAAACTGATGGAGGTTCCGCTTGGAGAAAAAGTTCCTCGAAACAAATAAGACGTCCCAGGAATCTGCCCAAAATCTGGAAATCATCCAGGAAGGAGAGCACCTTGATTAAAAAACAAAAATAAATATTGATCTAAATTCCTCTGCTGTTTTCAAGCCGGTGTGAATCATCTGCAGGATAATTACGTTCCATCTGAGTGCCAAACCACAAGAGGAAAATTAAATTGTTGTGACGGCTTTAAGCTGTTGTGTCTGGTTTGTGTTTAGAGACATTTTTTTTTGGTGCTTTGTTTTTCTCTGTTCTCAGTTTTTTTGTTTTTTTCCCCTACACAAATCGTAAAGATGATCAGTTGATCTCTTAGAGGGGGTCTGTAAAGAAGCATCTGTCTGATTGCTTAAGATGTTTATCTAATGTTGTGTGCCTTAAAGTCACAGTGACGCAAACGTTGAACTCTCAGAGGAGACGATTTGTAATGTGAAGGATCTGAACGTTTTGATTCACCTCCTGAACTCAAATGAAGAATGTGGGTTTATTTCAGTATAGAATTGTATAAATATATGAACACCAACTAATCACGTTTATCTTTGTGTACACCGGGTAAATCAAGTTGAAACATCAATAAATGTCTATTTTAAAAGATATGTGGATTTAATTCTGTCTTTCGGGGGAATAATGAAGCGTTTATGAATTAATTAGGACATCAGCAAGCTCTTAAGTAGAGTCGTGACACATTTTACTAATAAATTTTGGGAAACTCATTTTCATTTAGTCAAATTTTGAGCGTAACCCAAGCCGCCCGCAAACACAGCGACCAGGTTTACGAGAAGTTAAAGGACTCTCACAATTACGTAAGCAGATGACGCAAGATCTGTGAATCAACGGGCTTTCTTAAAGCAGAATATAAGGGGATTATTCAGAACAGGCGCATGACTTGAGTTAATCCTTCTACGCTTTTAAATTCAGATTTATTATTAATATGTACTTTCACACTGAATAAGGCTTAAGTAACGTATTAATATATATACAAATACTTTTTCTTTTTACAGCTTTTCTAGTTACAAAAACACTTGGAATTAAACGCAAGAATTTTATGCAAGCCTTTACCATTTATACATCTATGTTATTTGTAGTTTTGCTTGAAGGAAAAGAAAGACGAGCATCACCTTTAAAATCGCCATATTTTTAGGAGGAAATATTTTATTTGTTCTATATTTAACAAGAAAAGTCTCATTGAGGTTACAAGTCTGTGTCCGTCTACACACCAATAAGTTACAATAACAAAAAGTTTAAAGTTTTTATTTCAGTATAACTAAATTGTTATATTGAAAGGAATATGGTGCAAGGGAAACTAGACCTTTAAATACATTTAATATATAAATGGGTTTGGATTTTGTTTTTTTAAACATAAAGAAATCCAGGATAAGGCATAAAATCCAGTTAATAACAACAACAACAACAACATTCAAGGGGCAGCACAGTGCCGAGGTGGTTAGCACTGATGCCTCACAGCGAGAAGGTCACCGGTTCGAATCCATGAGCCTGTGTAGAGTTTGCATGTTCTCCCTGTGTCTGCGTGGGTTCTTTCCAGGTACTCCGGCCCCCCCCCCATGCTCATTAGGTTAATTGGTGATTCTAAATTGGTGTGAGTGGTTGTCTGTCTCTCTGTGTTGGCCCTGCGATGGACTGGCGACCTGTCCAGGGTGTACCCCCGCCTCTCGCCCGCTCCAGCAGACCCCCGCGACCCTTAACAGGATATAGAAGGTATAGAATATATATAGCGGGTATAGAAGATTGCTTAGAAGATGAATGAATGAATAATATTCATTCATAATAATAACATTCATTCATTCATCTTCTGTAACCGTTTATTCCTGTTAAGGGTTGCCTATCCCAGCTGTCATCGGGCAAGAGGCGGGGGTACACCCTGGACAGGTCGCCAGTCTATCGCAGGGCTAACACAGAGAGACAGACAACCATTCACACTCACATGCACACCGACCTACGACCAATTTAGAATCACCAACTAACCTAATGAGCATGTCTTTGGATGGTGGGAGGAAGCCGGAGTACCCGGAGAGAACCCACGCAGACACAGGGAGAACATGCAAACTCCACACAGAAAGGCCCCAGTCGCACCATGGATTCGAACCCGGGACCTTCTCGCTGTGAGGCATCAGTGCTAACCACCTCGCCCAATAATAATAACAGCAGAATAACATTATTTTGTTTTACAGTATATTGTCTGCACGTTACAGTTGGATATTTACAATTTAGTCTTATTAAATGGACGCTGATTTAATCAAGAATCAAGAATAATATTTAAAGAAGTTAGAGTCTATATAATATATATGTGTGTGTTTTATTTTTGGAGGGTGTGCGTCCATTGTCGCCCCCTGGTGGTCAGCTGACCGGTTGTTTCTGTGAAGTCACGTGATTTCTTGTAAAAGGAGCGGCTACACAGTCCTGAGCGCACAGACGGAGAGCGGAGACAGTCACACCGTCAGTCCGCAGCCACCGCGGAGGAAACACAACCGAGGTAAACGAAACTTAAATCTACTTCCTTAATTTAACACCTTAGCGTCTATATTTGATTAACTTATAAATATAACAGGAGGCAGCGGATGTTTGCATAGCTTGGAATTTTTTTGTGTGTGTGTGTAACTTTGCTGTTATGGAGTTTGTTCCTCTACCAGACTCCGTTTACAAAACAGCCGATTTAAGGATAGAGTTCTATCTTCGTTTGCGTGGCCTCAGATTAATTTCTCTTGAGCTGAAGCTGCACACACGCCTCGTGAGACATAATTCGTACTAAAACTAAAAGTTTTAGTAAAACCGTTATAGTTCATTTTTTAACATTGTTATTGGTCCACCTTTTAATCGTTTTTAATACATGTGCCTGGAAGGAGGAGTTGTAAATCTGTAATGAAGGTTGTTTGTGTCAGTCTTTTTTTTTTTTAAAAGGAGCCATGGCAGCAGGGAGAATGCGCTCCACTCGCAGACTGCGGTCCTGGATCGTGGAGCAGGTGTGTGTATGTGTGTGTGTGTGTAAGGGTGAAATAGGGTGAGAGAAAAGGGGAGGGAGGGGGGGAGTAGGAAAGGAAAAGAGAAAGAGAGGAAAAATAGGCTCCACTGTAAATTACTGTACTAAAAATGACAACAACCGGAAGTTTATGCTGCAAAAGGGGAAGGGTATGCTGCAAAAATAAAAGTTCATTGTTATTCTTCTGCCTTTTACTGCAGGCCATTTGTACTGAACTCTACATAATGTACATTCTTCAGTACAACTATGTTTAAATTACTATATAAACTGGTTAAATAAGACTTTTAAATGTATTTATATGTCATAACATGTACAAATGAATGTAGCCCAATAACATGGTTTAGGTAGAAGCTAAAAAGCCAAACTGGAACACCCAAATGTTGTTGTTCTTTCCAAGAAAAAGTTCAAAATGATCAAAATTAGTTGCAAATACACTTCAAATCAGTTGATGAGCTGCAGCAAACCAAACACCAAGTGTTTTCTCTCTTATTACTGAGCAATGTTTTAATTATAGTGTCACAAACAAATGTATTAAATGTGTTTTGGCCTCAAAAACATGCATGATGAGAAGCCCCGAGTATCATCTGTAGTAGAAAGCCAGGGCACAAGAATCGTTTATCATCTCAGAGCTTCACATAGACAAACTTTTTTGGTGCGTTTCAGGTGAGCAGCGGAAAATATCCGGGCCTGGTGTGGGACGACGACGCCAAAACTATGTTCCGCATCCCTTGGAAACACGCAGGGAAGCAGGACTTCCGCAAAGACGAGGACGCCGCCATATTCAAGGTAGAGACACACCTCCTGGCTGCACATTAAAGCTGCACGTTAAAGAAAAACTGTCTCTCTGAATCGACAACACTGTCCTCCGCAGGCGTGGGCCGAGTTCAAGGGGAAGCTGTCGGACGGGGGTCAAGACAACCCGGCCTCCTGGAAGACCCGTCTGCGTTGTGCCCTCAACAAGAGCCCGGAATTTGAGGAGGTGATGGAACGAGCACAGCTGGACATCTCAGAGCCGTACAAGGTGTACCGCCTGGTCCCCATCAGCGAGCAAGGTGAGACTAAACAAACCCACCCTGCACTCAGCGCACCCTGGTTAGCTCTAAGGAACTTTACGAGAGTCATTCTGAATCAAAGGTTCATTTTATTTCTAGGCTTATGGTAGAGAATAAACAGTTTTAACCACTGATGGACATAAAAATAAGTGGTTATAACTACAACAACAAAGTTAGAAAGAAGCAAATGTCGTGTTTTTTAAGCCAGAAAGAAAAGAGGCGTTCGTTTATCTCAGATATGTCAGAAATCTGGAACTTTTTGACGTCAATGTAGGTATGAAACTGGGTTCTCAGTTCTTTCTATTGGTAGCAAAATGACACAAACTAGTGCTGAAACTATTCCGGCATCACAAACGCGAGGATTTGTTCTCCAATTAATGTGACAAAACAACTCATATAAATGTAAAGGCGTACGAGTTACTTACTGAAATGAACACGGCTGGTGAAGTTGTGTTAAAATCAGCCCTAGACACAATCACAGAGTCAGACTCTGTTCTTCTTCAGGTCAAACGGATGAACTCTGGCACATGTATACAACATATAGCATGTAAATGAAGGGTGCAGTCACGTAGAAGGAGAAATTTGCTTGTAATTTGCTAATTTAAAAATAAATGGAGACAAGTCAAAGGCTAGTTTTGTGAAATATTCTCTGGATCCTCTGGTTTCCTCCTTGTTTGTGGTAGCAGGTTGAATTTATGCTTTTTTAGACTAAACAAATGACGAATCTGCCGCCATCACAGCCTTACGCCAAACTAAATCCTGATTCTTAAGTTTGTTTCAGTTTATATTTAGCTTTCAGGTCAGACGGATGAACTCTGGCACACACACATTACATTTAGCATGTAAATGAAGGATGGAGTCATGTAAAAGAAATTTGCTTGTTTTCTCTAATTTGAATAAAGATGTTTTGTAAAAGATATATCTTTAAACATGTTAAAGATTAAACTAACTTATACGAACAGAAACGGATTCACTTTAACGTCATCAGAGTTGAAATGAAACAGTTTTCAGTCAATTTTATAGAAAGATCAAAGAAAAATGACCAAACATCCTCTGGATTCACTGTTTTCCTTCATATATTTGGTATTAGATTGAATTTCTGCATTTTTTATACACTTTTTACAGAACCGTCTTCATTTGAACTCAATTAGAGCTGAAACTGCAACAGCCTGCAGTCACTTTTAAATAAAACTAAAAGAAAAGTGCCAAAATATTCCCTGGATTCACTGCTTTTCTTCTCATACATGGGAACAGGTTGAAAACTACATCCTGATTCTTCCTTAGGTCAAACAGATGAACCCTGGCATACACAACATACTGTATATCATGTAAATGAAGGATGCGGTCGGTAAGGGTGTTGACCACAGAACTGTTTCACAATCGTTTGTTGTGTTTAAAACGTTGGTAGGTGGGGTGGATTTAGACTGATAGGATGGCTGCTGTTACTGGGTATTTCAATCATTGATTAAGACTTTATTGACGTGTCAATGAGATATACTTTATAGTGTTGACATCGTCAGAACGGTTTTATGTTTGGGGTGCAGGTGGCAAAATATGAGGAACACTTTTCAATATAATGCAGTTCGCCACCACTACCATCACCATCTACAAGCTCAGTAATAAACATGAAGGAGATCTGTTCTGTAAAATAGTTTTTTTAGTCCAAAAGCCAAAGATGGAGAATCTACCGACTTCATTTTACAACTCTTTTGGTTCGTTTGTGGCTCTATCTGTGGAAAACATGAGCTGGATTATTCAGCCTATTTAGGATTAATGACAATTTCTGACACTCTTATCTCTGAGGAAGACTCAACAGACGCTCAGAAATATTCTGATAAGTCAGAATCAGCAGCAGCAGTCCTGCTATAAAATAAAAGCCTCCATGGTTCGAGTTTTCTACCACGTCACATTTTAATACACTTAAAACCAATGGAACAATATTAAAGAGAGTGTTTTTACACTATTAAAAGACATTAATCCAATATGTGCAGTCTTCATTCGTTCATCTTCTGTAACCGCTTGTTCCTGCGAAGGGTCGCGGGGTCTGCTAGAGCCTATCCCAGCTCTCACTGGGCGAGAGGCGGGGTACGCCCTGGACAGGTCGCCAGTCTGTCTCAGGGCTAACACAGAGAGACAGAACCCAGAACCTTCTTGCTGTGAGAACTATTACCCGAGGGAATTATTGAAATAAATTGAATTTAAAATGAATGAGTTCTTTGTTCTTTAGCATTTTAAATAGTTGCGTCAGTTTTCTGACTCTAAACCAAACTGGAAATTCACCAAATTGTTTAAACAGAAAAAGGACAAAGAGGGAAAGAGCAGATCAAGTGACTTGCTTTTGGAACGGCGGGCCTTTAGCTCCAGCTGGGTCAAAACGTTCAGCCAATGTCAATTTAGCAACTAGGACAAGTAAAAGCAGTTGTTTGTTCACGTTCGTCCTGCCTCGTTGATCATTTACCATTTAGTTTCTGGAATGTTTTGAGGTGATTTAATGGGGTTCCTGCTGTGTGTTTAGGGGTCGCGGTGCCGGAGAAGAAGTGCAGAGAAAAAGCCCCCAGGAGGTCGAAGAGGAGGAGGAAGAGCAGTGAGTCGGATAGTGATGATGGCTGCCAGGACAAACGGATAAAGACAGAGGAGGTCAGCTCTCAGCTGGTGAGTTTATAGCGGCATGGAGTCACCTTTAGGCCAAACTTTGTTGTTTTCTCCACTAGGGCTGAAGAAGCTAAATAGACTTTACAGTTTTATACTGAGAGGAAAAGATCCAATAAGTGTGACAGTAATTCTCAGTCAAACTTTGGCCTTATTCAGACCTTACCTGGAATCCAATCATTCAACAAGCAGCTTTAAGTACCTGTGTTCACACCTGGCGTTAAAATGTGCCTCGGCCAGCTCTCCAGATCCGATCGCTGTTTCACACTCTGTATGTAAATAAACACTATTATCTGGGGCGCAGGCCGTCTCTAACGGATCACTACCACTGCTAAAGAACCATGATCAGCTGTTTGTTGTGTGTGCATCAAGGCTTGGGCCGCACATAAAGTTATTATTTCACTGATCTCCACGCTGACGTAAGTTAGTTAGTTTAGAAACCTGCACAAAAGACGCATTATAACACCAACCCTGAAAGTTTCCATACGCGTTGCAATCTTCAGTAATAAAGGTAAATAAAGACACAGGTGATTGAGGAAATACAAAACTAAACTCCGCCCTGCTCTTCAAACAAACGGGATGGCATCAATAGTTAACCAGATGCCGGTACGTGTTTTTTTTAGTGACAGAAGCACACACAGTGTACTCATATTAAATACTTTAATGTTAATTATTATTTAGTTGGTTAACAGCTACGAAGATAGAATATTTTAAAAGGCTTTCATTACTAATGAACAAACATCACTTCTAATAGTAGTTGGGTAAGTTCTTCTGAATGAACTCCACTGAGCATGTAATTCGACTGAGGACTCACACTACCAAAGGAATGAGATCTCTCAAATGCGTCCTGGGTGTGTTCACACCTGTACTTTAAGCTGGTCACTTGTGATTAGATTCCCCAGAACGGATATTAATGCAAGGTGTACAACAGAGTAACCAATATGGGTGTATAAAGTATTAAACTAAGTATTGATCTAATATCTCGGGCAGTTTTGAGTGCGTTTTGCCATTTTTTATTTATTTTTTACCGGCTTTTGCGCATGATCTGGCAACACTGCTTCCTACACTTGTTAACTACTGTTTTTTTTTTACAACCTAGACCTTATTTCTGGCATTAAATACGATTGTTTACTTATTTGGTGTCGTTCATCAGATATTTACATCTGCGTATATCCATATAGTGGAAGTGACTGGGGCACCGAAACGCTGCCTCTAAATAACGCAATATCTGCTGCGAAACTCGTTCATTTCACCAATATTTTGTTATGATATGCTAGTTCTATTCCCCGTTGAGTCCGGAGTTACCTGTTATCTATATATTGGTGAAATGAACGGGTTTCGTAGGCAGATAATGCGTTATTTAGAGGCTGTGTTTCGGTGCCCCAGTCACTCCCACTATATGGATATACGCGGATCTAAATATCTGACGAACGACTCCAAATGACACCGAAGTTATATGGATGAGTAAACGATCGTATTTTATGCCAGACATAAACAGCAGTTCCCCTTGGTGTCCATTCACAGCACATAAAAATCTAAAGGTTTGCTTTGCATGTTTATCTCTAAAGTCACTGATTTCTTCATTCTCAGTGCGTTGAAGATGCTGTGCTGCGCAGCGACAACCCAGTCCAGACAGAAGAACCCGTTCACTGCACCACCATCATACAGACAGACAGTGAGTTTGACAGCACTTGGGGTGATTATGCTTCTAACTGGGATTTAGGTTTATTCACTTAGTTTAAAGACCAAGTTTTTATGTTTCTATGACATCATCAAAACAGGAAACAAAGACGTTGCTATTATTAAAGAGTCTGTTTTCACATGTTCCTGACTCATACTTCAGACACAGGAAGTAAAGCAGACAGCAGTGATGCATACTTATATTTAAGTGTAGTAATAAATACTTGGGTTTTTACAATTTGAGGAGAAATCTCAACGACCTTTTACTCAAGAATATAAAAAAAAAAAAAAACTACAATGTCCTGCATGACCTGAGTCCTTGCTTCGTCTTCTGTTCGGATATCAGCCGACAAAACAAACCTGAGACATTATTCTAAACCAGCCAGCTCATCTTATCTTCCTCACCTTTCTCTGCAGCAGTCGATGAGATAAGGTTGGACGTGCGGATCGAGGAGAGCGTCCCTGCTCCTGCAAGAGGTAATAAAAACACTTTTACAGATAAGCAGGTTGTTGTTTGGAGAGTACAGTAGCCTAGATAAGCAGAATGACTTTTCAACTTCTTGTTAGAACGTTTAGTCTGTGTCATCTTTTTGACTCTTTAACCTAAACTTTCTGCTCTTCAGGTTTTAATCCTCCCGTTTCTGTTTCTGTCTCTACAGTCCAGGACTCCTTCAATGTGGCAGTTCACTATTTAGGAAAGGAAGTCCTCAGACGTCAAATCCACGGCACCGATGTCCGGATAACGTACCTTCCTTCTTCTCTCGTCCCACCGACACCGGCCGCGATGAAAGGGAGGTTTCCACGCATCCCGCTGCCAGAGCCACCCTCCACGTTTCCAGCCACCCCTGAGCTGCAGGCCTTGAACACCCTGCTCCCTTTCATGGAGAAAGGAGTCGTGCTAACCTCCACGCCGCAGGGAATTTACGGCAAGAGGTTCTGCCAGGGGCGGGTCTTCTGGACGGGGCCACACACGACCACGCCGGACCTGAACAAGATGGAGAGGAACACTGAACCGGTGCTGCTCTTCAGCAAAGACACCTTCAAGCAGCGTGAGTCAGCAACTCTGGCGGTTTTGAGCTACGCTGCAAAGATAACAGTCGTAAAGAATTATCAAGACACGTGAATTTAAAATCTAGTTTACATCCACTTTTACATCTGTAGAAGATTGTAAAAGAAAATAAAAGTTCATCATCTGGCAGGGAATTAAACCGCGATGTGCTTCGTCGTGGGACCACGTTAACATTTATTGTCTAAAACAGAATTAAAAAGAAGTTTACTGTAGTGGAAGCCTGGAGCAATAAGTCACTATGTTTTAGGTTTAATTCCACGTTTCGTTTAATCTCTAAAATGACAAAACGACAGAGAAATCAAATGATAACATTTTCAGTTTTGTGGAGAAACAAGTAACCTGGTCATTCAGTATATTCAGGTGTTGCTGAACCTAGACCTGACCAACTGCAGCAACCCCAGATCATAGCACTGCCCCCACAGGCTTGTACAGTAGACACTAGGCATGATGGGTGCATCACTTCATCTGCCTCTCTTGTTTTTTCCAACCACATTTCTTCCTGGAAGACGATGGTTCCCCACTATCCTTCCAGTTTTTAATAATGGACAGCTCTTAACCCGATTTTAGTAGTGTCTTCAATCTCCTTAGACGTTTCCTCTGCTCGATGCATGCCAATCATTTGACGCTTCTCAAACAGACTAACATCTTTCCCACGACCACAGGGTGTGTCTTTCAACATGGTTGGTTAAGAAATGAGAAACTTCTCATTGCATCAGTTGGGGTTAAATAACTTGTTGCCAGCTGAAAGATAACCGCCCATGCATTAATTATCCAAAAGGAGGCTCGTATGCATTTGCTCAGTTAAATCCAGGTGGCGACTTTTTTTTTGTTTTTTGGCCAGGTAGTGTATAATCAATGCAAAAGTAAAGCTTTGGCTTCACTGTGTATTCTACTTACTATTCTCTTCTCTCTTCACATCCAGAGATGGAACACTTCCGTTCGAACGGCGGCGAGCCTCCTCAGTCCGGCTTCACTCTTTGCTTCGGAGAAGAACTGAGTAGCACGGAGGACCCGACCAGAAAGCTGATCATTGTTCAGGTAAAGAAAAAAACGACATACTTAGCACCTCAGTCACGTGTTTCAGTTCAAGAAACTAACTGGGAGTCTCCTTCCAGATTCTTTTTAAAAAATCCTCTTCTGACAGCAGATGTTTTTATTAAATTACCTCTCAAATGATGTGAGAATGAGCTTTGAGATTAAAATTTGGTGGCATCAGTTTTGCCTGCACAGTTACTCACAGCAGTTTGCTCATTTTACAAGTGATGTTTACCTCTTGATGAAGATGTTTGTGGCTGCAAGTAAAATCTATAAAGCCTGAAAATATCAGCATTAAAAAGATGTTATATGTACTTTTCAGTTTTAAACCACCTTTGATTTTTTCCATTTTCTGTTACATATAATAGTTTGAGCTGAATGCCTTAATAAAAAAACAGCAGCCATGTTATTTTCCATGCTTAATTCACATAAATTCCAAATGCAATAGTGATATTTTACCTTTAAACTATTATTTTATTTAATTCTAGTATAAAATAGTACAAAATAGTACAAAAAGTTTTGTGTCTTTGGACAATATGCCCTCTTGAGCTCCAGCCTCAAGTTAAAACAGGTAATTTTATTCTTTAAGGTGCAGACACACCAAACTGATAACAAAGAACTACCGGCACTGAAGGTGGCTGGTTGTCACCTCCTGAACAGTTGGCTCGAACACACCACAAAGACCACGGCCAACGGCCAGCAGGAAACAGGAAGAGCTAACGTCAGCTGGGAGGCTAGAAAACTAGGAAGAGCTTCAAACCGTCGTACAGCGCTGGCCTCTCCTGATTCATGCTGATCACTTGGTCTACAGCTAATTCTAGATGATCATGTTGTTTGTGTAAATATGTGTGTTTGTATTCAATGTTCAGATGAGATGAAGAAGAAAAATGAGAAGATCCTTCTGTGTGTCCTTTGTCGTTTTGTTTACTGCGTCACTTCAGTTTCTCCGATTCCGCACTGGCTCTAAAAGCTGATCAACCAGTCAGTCTGACACATTTTTTGCTGCCAACTCAACACCATCAATGTTGCCAACAGAGGTTTGCTCCGTGGCAACGGTCCAGACGACAACAAAAACAAACTATCATCGGCTTGGTGTGTCACAACCTTAAAAATAAAACGTTTTAGCTTCAAATAAACTCTTAAATAACAAATCTCGACAGTAGATTATGGCCGGCGTGAACAGAATTCATAAAAACAAACTTGTTTCAGTGTTCAGACTGGACCCTGAACTATACTTTCAGGCTGGAGTGGTCGTGAACGCACCCCTTAAACACAAGTAAGTAGTAAAACTACCTTGTCTGCTGTCTGCTCTTCAGATTACTCTGCCGTGGGCAGAACAGCAGGTCCAGAACGCTCAGTCCATCTTTGAGTCCATCTCCATCCTCCAGTCTCTGGCCAGCCAGTCTCCACTGGGAGAAATAACCCTGAACCTGGTGACGGTGCCTTCGCCGACCTCCGAGATGACCACCTGTGGGACTCTGGGAGCACTTTGAGGGGGCGTCACTCCAAAAATAAAAGACTTCCTCCAGTTTAACTTAGAAGATAGCAGATAAAAGGCAGCTGCGCCGTACATCAACATATTTATCATTAATTATCACTATGTTTATGTGACCTCAAAATTAAAACCACCCACAGTGTCATTATAATGGAACAGATTCCAGAAATAAGAGTCTCTAGTTCGGGTATCACTCTGCCCTAAGGGATTGCACAAAAACAACAAGAAAAATGACCCTCACTCTTTAGGATTTTTTAGCGTAAAGAGTTATTTGCTTGTGTATTCGATGTAGGACTTTTTACACATTTACAGTGAATATCGAGGGATTTTTTCTGGGTGATGCACCTTGTTGTTGTAAAAATTTGTTGGTGTACTGGAAACACTAAATGCAAACGAACACTTTGAAGAAGTCTTATCAAAATGTGACGTTGGCACAGTCCTCGGACTGTGGCTTTTTTTATTTTTTTTTTTGGTTCCCAACCTGTGGAAGGTTGGGATGTAGATTAAGAGGGTTACTAGAGTTTTTTTCTGTTCACAAGCTTAACAGTTTGGAAACGGAGCTCTGATCAAGTGATGACTAATATGTGTCTATTACAGTACTGTGTAAATCCCAACTTAACCACATAATAGAGGAATATAGACAAGAATAGTCTAAAATAGTTCAGCAGAAAAGCAGCAGTAAGTTTTTCCACGCACGTCTCTTTTAATGTATCCTCCTCGCTGTTAGATTATTGATGTTAGACATAGAACAATGTAGGTTATTAGTTGTCTTTTAATAGATTAAAAAGTTTCATACTCTTGGCGTGGCAGGATGCAGCAGCCTGCGGCAGGTTTGTTGTCGTGATCAGTCAGGGAAATTAAAGGAAAAATCCATCTTCTTTAGAAATCACGCGACAGAGACATTTGATTTTAGTACATCGGAAACTAGTCTAAATTACACGAGCGTGTCCACATCTCCCTGGAATGTGTCCAATAATCCTGCACAGTATTTGAGTTTAGCGTTGAATTTGGCAAAGAACAAAACAGCCCACATTAACAGTAGAAACATCTAGCAGTAAATAAGAGTTTGATGAAGCTCTGAATGTCTGGTTTTAGTGTAGACGGGTTTCTGCAGTAGTAGTTTATCATGTTATGAAGATTAAGCATAGAAGTACAAAGTCACTTTATAGTTCACATTTAGCACCTTAAATGTTTCAGGTCACTTTAATCTATTTTGTGTTCACTGGTATAAGGTTATAAAAAAACTAAAGTTCAGGTTTGTCATAATTATACTCGCTCCTTTGAGAAGATGTTTACTGTATGAATGTAGTCTTGACAAATACATTAATAATCCGATTACAGAATGTTATTTCAATGCAATATATATATTTATATGCTACTTACGGTTGTCAACCCGACACTCGGAAAGGAACCAAACAATCTGAGCTTCAACAAATTCATATTTACCACAGGACGTTTATATTGTAGACAGTTTCGGCTGTATTTGTTTACCCTCTGTTGCTTGCTAGTAATAGTAAAACATAATAAAAAGACAAAACGGTTACAAAAAAAAAACAAAAAAAAAAAACATTTTGATATAGTAGTGTAGTGTATAGTAGTGAAGGTGATTTTCAGGTGGATTTGTCCTTTAAATCAGCAGGGCTGGACCAAAAGGCACACTCTGACGGGGGGGAGGGAGTGGAAGACAAGAGAGATCTATCAAGATGTAAATATTTTGTTATTTATGCATGTTTGTCTTTGTTTAGTCGAGATAATAAAACTTCTTCCTAAACCCTTTGTGGTGCTTGTGTCTCTGTCGGGTTATATATAAAAAAGGGAAGAAAAAAAAATCACATTATGAGGACGTTAGGTCAGGACATAAATAAATCTGGGCTCGAGTACAAACTAAAGCTACTTCTCGGTCTAGATGTTCCCGTTGGCCGGCGAGGCCAGCTCTGCTATCTTGGTGTTCAGTTTCTGATTGGTCCAGTCCTTCGTTATGTCATCCAAGTGGCTGTCAAAGTCCACCAATAGCGCGTGATCGCCCGACTCCAGCATCTGGCTGGCTATCGCCCGTGTCTCCTCCCACTGTCTCAGCATTATCCTGAACAGGACAGAGGAAAGAGGACTGGGTCAGGGTTGTGTAAGGATTTATGAGACAATTTTAAATTAATCATGATTACATATTTGCACTGGAAAAAAATTCAAGCACTGTACATAAAAAAACAAACAAACATGGAAATAATATACCTCCAATTAATAGTTTTGCAGTCTTCATACATTTAAGTTTAGGAGGACCAAATGAAGTCTTAAATTTAAAATTCTGATCAATACAACTTCATAAAAACTGATGGAATATTATTGCTGCTTCCAACTTCCAACAAGGATGTGTCTGGTATTTCTTTTTAAATCAGGGATCAAATTTAAGAGTTTCTGTATTCTTGTTATTTGGACCGACGTTTGTTTCTTTGATGCACACAGTGGTTTGCAGACAGAGAGAGTTGGCTCCGATAGGTAGATGTTAATCTGTGGTGATGCTTGGCTGTTGACGCCAGCATACATACTGTAGCATGCAAGGAGCCAGATGATGGGACTTTCTCTGGGGGCCTGAGGCCACTACAATCTGCTGCTCTGGTCCCAGCAGCCAGGACATCCCAAAGCAGACCACATATCTTCATAGCTGGAGGACATTTTGAGTGTGGGGCAAGAATATTATACCGCAATACTGGTGTCATCTCATTGACTGTTATAGAGGTTGCAGATCAAACTGTTTAAGCTTTTGTTATAAAAGATGTTCAGAAAGGGACAAAAAAAGAGACATGATGCGAAGATTAGATCATCAGAGGGAATATCTTCGTATTTCTCAGTGCTTTCCGAGTCAGCGATTCGCTTCAAGATACTGTCCTCCTTTTTAAGGCTTTTCAGAGTCAGCAAGTATTATTGTTTGTTTTTCGATACATCATGAATTTATGACTTTATAATCGTCTAATCTGACACGGAGACCTGTCATCAGACATGGTGTGGCTCTAATGTGTGTTTGTCTTTGAGCAGATAATGTTTACTATGTTTATGTGACCTCAAAATTAAAAATAAAACACCCACAGTGTCATTATAATGGAACAGATTCCAGAAATAAGGGTCTCTAGTTCAGGTATCACTCAGCCCTAAGGGATTGCACAAAAACAACCGCTATAGGCACAGAAAAATTACCCTCACTCGGGGTATCAAGGATATTGTTATTTGCCGGATTTTTTACACATTTACAGTGAATATTGAGGGATTTTTTTTCTGGGTGATGCACCTTATGTTGTTGTAAAAATTAGTTGGTGTACTAGAAACACTACCTGCAAACAAACACTTTGAAGAAGTCTTATCAAAATGTGACACTGACAGTCCTCGGGCAGTAGTTTTTAACGCACGTCTCTTTTAATGTATCCTCTTCGCCGTTAGGTTACTGATGTTAGACTGATCTGACACGGAGACCTGTTATCAGATATGGTGTGGCTCTTACGTGTGTTTGTCTTTGAGTGTCCATCTTGAATCTTTGCGCTCGTACATCACAATGGGAGGAACCCGATAGTCTGGAGACATCTTACTGCCGTCGAGCTGTGAAAACCGAGAAACTCATTTATTAAACTGACAGCATAATCAGTCCTTTTATTTATTGCTTGCCAACAATGTAAACTTAAAGAGTATTTTACAATGACTGTACAGGTAAAGCAGACAGTTTTATTTCTCTTATTCTTACCATTAACAAAACCGCATTGTCAAACTGCTCAGAAATCTTATCGGCTATCTTCAGCGCACACGGTGTCGGGCTGCAGAGCGAAAAACATTTTATAAATAAGGACAAACTGTAACGTTTCAGGAAAGTGTGCGATATATGTGCACAATCTGGAAACTGGCCTGTTGTCTGATACGCAGGCGTTGGCTTGATAGTATCCGACTATCCTCTGCTGAGTCTGTGAACACCACACATCCACCTGAGAGAGGAGGAAGAGGAGGACAGGCAAATAACAAGCAAATTACAACCAGCAAGAGTAAAGGTTGTTTCTGCTAAAGTAAATATTTTGTGGCTGTTTGAAATGTTAGTGATTCAAGTCTCTGATATTTTGACAGATGTATTTTTTCACTACCAGCATGCTCTATCCTTCTACAACCAGCTCCTTCTTCAGGTGAAAGAGTAAAGTCACTGGTTCCTGCATTCAGTCTTCATGTTGTCTTAATGTCTCAAGTGTTTACAAACTAATAATAGCGCAAATTACACTGATAAGCCATAACATTATGACCTAGTTATCATAGCTTCTTTCAGTGAGTGGAATATATTAGGCAGCAAGTGAACATTTAGTCCTAAAATGTGATGTTGGACGCAGGAAAAATTGACAAGTTGAAGGATTTGAGAGACTTCATTTCCAAAAAAAGCAGCTCCTATGGTGGGGATCCTAGTCTGCAATGATTGGTACCTATCAAAGGTGATCCAAGGAAGGAAAAGAGGCGAAATGGAGTCAGGAACTGGACATGTGTTGTGATTTTTGGGGGCTTTCATTCCAGCCAAAAAGTCAGTGCAACTTTGGTTTAATCATGAATAATGTGTTTCAGTTTTGCAGCCTGATTTATGCGCTTTAATTTTAAATTTTAATTGGTACATAAAGCTGGATGCAGGGGAGTATGAAGTACAGTCTTTACCTTTAAAATGTGGTGGAAGATTAGGAGACAGTGGCTCAATCAGAGGACAAATCTTTGATCAAGCTGGACCTGTGCATACCTGTGTGAGGGCCAGCTGAGTGATTGGGGCCAGGGACAGGTGCGTGTGCAGCAGCGGCACGCAGTCGGTGACGCAGACAGCGCCACCTGCCGGGCTTGAAGACAGCAGCAGCCCGTTGATGCTGCACCGCGGAAACAGGCAGGCGTGCAGGTACATCTTCACAAAAGCCCGACAGGACAGCTCCACCTCACCCATGACGACTGCTGCAAGGAAACAACGGGATTTTTTTTTTTCAAAATTATTTAACCTCAGCGACATATATAAAGAACAATGAAGCGTTTGACAAATATAAGAACAAGCTGTCGCCACCAGAAGCGCTACATTTATCCGAAAAAGAAGATATAAACGTCTCCTCATTAAGCAGCCTATAGCTGAATGAGCTGCTAGCCGGCTGTATTAGCATTAGCATACAAGCTAACCAAGCAGAGAGGCATTCAACCTTACCTGATGATAAATATGGCAACAAAATGATAACGTAGCTCCAAGAAGCAAATATTTAACCAAAGGTTTTCAATATAACTGTTCACGGAGGTTTTAAAGAGCCGACAAAAGATCTGTTTCGAGTAACAGCTCCACTTGACAGCTCAATAAAAAAAAAAAGCGTTCAGTGGCTATTTCTGGTTCCGCCTACAAGAGCGGAATGTGATCATCTGATTGGCTGGGATGTCGAGATACTGTAATCTGATTGGAGCAGCAACCTGCCAATCATTTCTTCGCCCGTTCCATTGTGTTTAAGTTGTAAAGTAGTGCGCCCCAAGCGGTGTGGAGGTCGTAGAGGTCAGATCAGGAAACGTGCAAATGACGAGGAAAAAATAAAAATTTTAACTCAGTTTCCATTTTAAATGTAACACTCTTTTCTGGGGGCTGGTAATCCAGGTCACAAAAAAAAAAAAAAAAAAAAAATTTAAATATATATACTTCTTGGAAAAAACAAAAACAAGTTGGATGAGTCTTCTTGAAGACATTACACCCCACCCTCACTTCCTCATCTTTTAATTGCAGAAGTATTGGGTCAATAAAAGACCCCTTTGGAGTTTCACACCCACAGAGGTTCCTTAATAAAAAAACAGCCAAAATTACCTGTCATTTGCAAGTGCACACACAAAATCTCAATTATCTGGAGCTGCATTTTGGTTGCAAAACATCCTTTGAGACATGCTGTAATTTTGCATCCACAGAAGCCATTTTGATATCCAGTCACTCCCTGCATGTACTACTCAAACCCCCGGTAAACCTCATGGGCGGAAGGGTAGGTAGTAGCTTTTTTTTTTTTTTTTTTTTTTAAGCACAGTTGATTGCATTATAACAAATCTTTCTTGTAATGCAGTCTACTTCTAGTTCTTCATGGTAAGCTAGCAGTAGTGAATAACTTTGCATTACACCAATCAACAGGCCCTTTCAGATAAGTGAAAGTTTAAACCAACTGCCTCACAGTGGATAAACTTTCATGACACTGTAAACCGAGATACACAGATCAGTGGTTTTAGGACAAACTGAACACCAAATTGTTTCTAAAAAGAACAGTCAAGTGTTGATGGCATAAAATATTTATTTCCGTCAATACAAAGGTTTAGCTGAAAGCAGCCAGTCGTAAACACCGCAGTGCCTGAAAGAGAAAACATGGATTACATAGTATCTGCATAGCACAGCACTGTCAATTGATGTTAGAAACACTGAAAACTCACCATGTCAATGTGCCAATCATAACAGCTTACCTATATGAGGCTTGGACTGTTCTACACCCTCTTGGGGTGGTAGCGTGGCATCTTGGGCAAATAATTTGGCTGCTTGGCAACAGCCTGGGGCCTAAATCTGTGTTGCTTAAACCGTTTGGCTGCATAGCTGGGCATGTGTAGCCGCTTGGGCACAAAGCCAGGCTGCTGGGGCCTCCTGGCGAACTTGGGTCGATACCTGGGCTGCAGGGGCCACCTTGGGGGCACGTAGCGAGGCTGTCCAGGCTGCTGAGGATGGGGCACATAGCTGGGCTGCCTCAGGGGAACATAGCTGGGCTGCTGAGGCTGCTTCGGTGGGGACACGTAGCCGAGCTGCTGCTGGGGCTGCAGCGGAGGGGACACGTAGCCGAGCTGCTGCTGGGGCTGCTTCGGAGGGGACACGTAGCCGAGCTGCTGCTGGGGCTGCTTCGGAGGGGACACGTAGCCGAGCTGCTGCTGGGGCTGCTGGGGCTGCTTACGAGGGGACACGTAGCCGAGCTGCTGCTGGGGCTGCTTCGGAGGGGACACGTAGCCGAGCTGCTGCTGGGGCTGCTTCGGAGGGGACACGTAGCCGAGCTGCTGCTGGGGCTGCTTCGGAGGGGACACGTAGCCGAGCTGCTGCTGGGGCTGCTGGGGCTGCTTCGGAGGGGACACGTAGCCGAGCTGCTGCTGGGGCTGCTGGGGCTGCTTCGGTGGGGACACGTAGCCGAGCTGCTGCTGGGGCTGCAGCGGAGGGGACACGTAGCCGAGCTGCTGCTGGGGCTGCAGCGGAGGGGACACGTAGCCGAGCTGCTGCTGGGGCTGCTGGGGCTGCAGCGGAGGGGACACGTAGCCGAGCTGCTGCTGGGGCTGCTGGGGCTGCAGCGGAGGGGACACGTAGCCGAGCTGCTGCTGGGGCTTCTTCGGAGGGGACATGTAGCCAAGCTGCTGCTGGGGCTGCTTCGGAGGGGACACGTAGCCAAGCTGCTGCTGGGGCTGCTTCGGAGGGGACACGTAGCCAAGCTGCTGCTGGGGCTGCTTCGGAGGGGACACGTAGCCTAGCTGCTGCTGGGGCTGCTTCGGAGGGGACACGTAGCCTAGCTGCTGCTGGGGCTGCTGGGGCTGCTTCGGAGGGGACACGTAGCCGAGCTGCTGCTGGGGCTGCTGGGGCTGCTTCGGAGGGGACACGTAGCCGAGCTGCTTCGGTGGGGACACGTAGCCGAGCTGCTGCTGGGGCTGCTGGGGCTGCAGCGGAGGGGACACGTAGCCGAGCTGCTGCTGGGGCTGCTGGGGCTGCTTCGGAGGGGACACGTAGCCGAGCTGCTTCGGTGGGGACACGTAGCCGAGCTGCTGCTGGGGCTGCTGGGGCTGCAGCGGAGGGGACACGTAGCCGAGCTGCTGCTGGGGCTGCTGGGGCTGCAGCGGAGGGGACACGTAGCCTAGCTGCTGCTGGGGCTGCTGGGGCTGCAGCGGAGGGGACACGTAGCCGGGCTGCTGCTGGGGCTGCAGCGGAGGGGACACGTAGCCGGGCTGCTGCTGGGGCTGCAGCGGAGGGGACACGTAGCCGGGCTGCTGCTGGGGCTGCAGCGGAGGGGACACGTAGCCGGGCTGCTGGGGTTGCAGAGCCTGCAGAGGACGGGGCACGTAGCTGGACTGCTGAGGTTGCTGCTCCTGTGGGGTTTGAGCACAACTTGTTGAAAATCAGTTTAGCTTCCAATTGACAGTGGTGCATTCAGTCTACTTGCCTCATTCACATTTAAGTTTGAATTATCAGGATAGCGTGGCCAAGTGCTCCATGAAAATGAATTTCTACCATAGCTGCTTGACTCTGGTTGGTAACGAAGCACATCTTCATCCTCAGGTTTCTCAGCTGATCCAATACCGTATGCTTCAGTGCAAATAAGTTAGTCAATACATACAACCAGAAAAGTTGATTAATCTGAGAAAACTTACCATCAGCTAAAGGCTCTCCAACAGCTAGCAAGGAAAACAGCAACCATCTAAACATGACATGAGTGTTACTGTCTGATTTAATATTTTATTTAAAACTATTGAACTAAACAAAAAAAATAAAAACTTACCTCAAGAGAAACCCCATGGCTTCTGCCACAGAAAGCACCAAACTCACTAGCAAACAGTCCCTCTGAAGCTCTTTTCATCCTTCTCACTGAAGTAGACACAGCTGTGACTGATTGAAGAGACAGGTGGTTAATTATCCAACAGAAGACCTCTACAGCCTTGGAAAGACTGATCTGAGTCTTTCACAAAAAGAACTACAAGGTTCAACTGATGCAATCAAGAATGCCAGTACAGCAGCTTGGCTACTAAAAGTAGTAATGAAGGCCACTTAGCAGAACATGATCAGGGGGATCACTTGTTCAGTAAACATCCTTGTCATCATTATTGTTTTCTGTTGTGTAAATTGTTTAATTCTCAAATTAATTCCCTGGTATTTTCTAGATATTTTAAGTTTACACAAATTAATCAAACAGACAACAGGGGGGTATTCCAGAAAGCAGGTTTAACAAACACTGAGATAAAACTTAACCTCTGGGTTGTCTGAACCTGAGGCGACTAAACCCGAGCTGTCGGTTCCAAAACACCGGTTAGCAATCAGTTCAATCAACCCCGGATTGTTTAACCTAGAGTTGTGCGCGATCAAGGCGAAGTTATAAAGGCATCATCTATTGAGAGTCGAAACCATGAGTAAAAATGGCAAAGCGCAGAGCAGCCTATTTTTCTGAAGCGGAGCAGCAAGTTCTGCTCGAGGCGTACGAGGAGGAAAGAGCGATAATCACGAAAAAAAGCAATACTTGCGCGTCTGCCAAGGAACGAGACCTTGCTTGGCAGAGAATTGCCGACCGCGTAAATGCGTAAGTTTAGTAGGCTATAGCACATTAATGTGTCAGAAGCACAATAATTCAGTAGATATTAGGCTACATATTAACTGCTTTGTATGAGACTTTCTTATACTATAGACTACCTTGTCATATATTGTATTATTTTTAATTAGATGTAACCCGACTGCCCTCAAGAGAACGTGGCCGCAGGTCAAAACAAAATATAAAAACATTGTCCAAGTTGGTAAGATATATCTGGGTACATCATCTTAGACATCACTTATCCAGTATTATATTCTTGAATTGCCATATTGCAACAAGTTACATTCATTTCAAAGCCAATAGGAAGAAAGCAGAGGAGAGGAAGACCGGTTCTGGGCCAGCGGTGTCCCCCCTCACCCCTGTGGAGGAGTTGGCGATCAGTATCAATCGAGGGCGTCCGATGATGGAGGGGATTCCTGAGGGCACGTCATCGGAGCCCTCAACCTCCCAGGAGGAGCAAAATTAACAAGTGCAATGTATTTTCCCTAATAGGCCTACGCCCAAATCACTTATGTCTAATTTGTGTAGCCTTGCAAGTTCGAAAATGACCAATTTATGAACTTCTCAGTTGTAGGTGGAGGTGGAGTGGTGGAGCCCGCACGCGCAACAATTACGATGAGCGAATCCACGATGCGTAACGTTCGAAATGTGGGGATGGAGAATGTTGTTTAAATATATTAAAGATTCCGCAGAAAAACAGTAGTGCTCTGGCAAAAACTCATCAGGAAAAGAAAGGATATTAAGTCGTGGTCTCATCACCCTCTCACGGTGAATAGCCCCAATGATTTGTGCTTCAATGTCAATTGTGTGACAAGTGTGGAAACAGCGGTCTGGCTGAACGTGCACTTAAATACCCGAACATAACCTGAACAAAACCTACCCCTACCAGGTTAAGTTCAGAGCCTATGTTACTATACATAGCCTGATCATTTTTGAGCGTTCTGGAACCGAAATCCCAGGTTTACCGCTAACTCTGGGTTTACATATCCAGTTAAGCCAGTAAACCTGCTTTCTGGAATACCCCCCTGGGGAATGACTGATTTTTATTTTCTTAAAAAAAAAATAGCTAATAATAATAATTGGATTTAACGTAATATTTCTATATTTTCTAATTTAATATTTTATATACAATACATATTGTATATTTTCTGTAAAGAAAATTATATTTTCCGTAAATAAAAATAAAAACGTTGCTTAAATGTTGTGTCTCATTATCAGTATTGCTTGTAGTAGTATATTGACGTTTGTGTTATTGTCCACATGGACTACATTTCCCTTGAGCAACGACATTACGAAATCCTTAATCTACTTCCTAAAATCAAGTTTCAAAATAAGATACAGCCCGTTCCAGCGTCGTCAAAAGATGTATACAAACTTCCCTACAGGCTTTTATTTTGAAATTGGGGTCATTCCTCCGTGTTTCCTCCTCACTTCCCCATCTTTTAATTGCAGGAGTATTGGGTCAATAAAAGACCCCTTTGGAGTTTCACACCCACAGAGTTTCCTTAATAAAAAACAGCCAAAATTACCTGTCATTTGCAAGTGCACACACAAAATCTCAATTATCTGGAGCTGCATTTTGGTTGCAAAACCTCCTTTGAGACATGCTATAATTTTGCATCCACAGAAGCCATTTTGATATCCAGTCACTCCCTGCATGCACTACTCAAACCCCCGGTAAACCTCATGGGCGGAAGGGTAGGTAGTAGCCTTTTTTTTTTTTTTTTTTTTTTAAGCAGAGTTGATTGCATTATAACAAATCTTTCTTGTAATGCAGTCTACTTCTAGTTCTTCATGGTAAGCTAGCAGTAATGAATAACTTTGCATTACACCAATCAACAGGCCCTTTCAGATAAGTGAAAGTTTAAACCAACTGCCTCACAGTGGATAAACTTTGATGATACTGTAAACCGAGATACACAGATCAGTGGTTTTAGGACAAACTGAACACCAAATTGTTTCTAAAAAGAACAGTCAAGTGTTGATGGCATAAAATATTTATTTCCGTCAATACAAAGGTTTAGCTGAAAGCAGCCAGTCGTAAACACCGCAGTGCCTGAAAGAGAAAACATGGATTACATAGTATCTGCATAGCACAGCACTGTCAATTGATGTTAGAAACACTGAAAACTCACCATGTCAATGTGCCAATCATAACAGCTTACCTATATGAGGCTTGGACTGTTCTACACCCTCTTGGGGTGGTAGCGTGGCATCTTGGGCAAATAATTTGGCTGCTTGGCAACAGCCTGGGGCCTAAATCTGTGTTGCTTAAACCGTTTGGCTGCATAGCTGGGCATGTGTAGCCGCTTGGGCACAAAGCCAGGCTGCTGGGGCCTCCTGGCGAACTTGGGTCGATACCTGGGCTGCAGGGGCCACCTTGGGGGCACGTAGCGAGGCTGTCCAGGCTGCTGAGGATGGGGCACATAGCTGGGCTGCCTCAGGGGAACATAGCTGGGCTGCTGAGGCTGCTTCGGTGGGGACACGTAGCCGAGCTGCTGCTGGGGCTGCAGCGGAGGGGACACGTAGCCGAGCTGCTGCTGGGGCTGCAGCGGAGGGGACACGTAGCCGAGCTGCTGCTGGGGCTGCAGCGGAGGGGACACGTAGCCGGGCTGCTGCTGCTGGGGCTGCTTCGGAGGGGACACGTAGCCGAGCTGCTGGGGCTGCTTCGGAGGGGACACGTAGCCGAGCTGCTGGGGCTGCTTCGGAGGGGACACGTAGCCGAGCTGCTGGGGCTGCTTCGGAGGGGACACGTAGCCGAGCTGCTGGGGCTGCTGGGGCTGGGGCTGCTTCGGAGGGGACACGTAGCCGAGCTGCTGCTGCTGGGGCTGCTTCGGAGGGGACACGTAGCCGGGCTGCTGCTGCTGCAGCAGCGGAGGGGACACGTAGCCGGGCTGCTGCTGCTGCAGCAGCGGAGGGGACACGTAGCCGAGCTGCTGCTGGGGCTGCTTCGGAGGGGACACGTAGCCGAGCTGCTGCTGGGGCTGCAGCGGAGGGGACACGTAGCCGAGCTGCTGCTGGGGCTGCTGCTGCTGGGGCTGCAGCGGAGGGGACACGTAGCCGAGCTGCTGCTGGGGCTGCTGCTGCTGGGGCTGCAGCGGAGGGGACACGTAGCCGAGCTGCTGCTGGGGCTGCAGCGGAGGGGACACGTAGCCGAGCTGCTGCTGGGGCTGCAGCGGAGGGGACACGTAGCCGAGCTGCTGCTGGGGCTGCAGCGGAGGGGACACGTAGCCGAGCTGCTGCTGGGGCTGCTGCTTGGGCTGCAGCGGAGGGGACACGTAGCCGGGCTGCTGCTTGGGCTGCAGCGGAGGGGACACGTAGCCGGGCTGCTGCTTGGGCTGCAGCGGAGGGGACACGTAGCCGGGCTGCTGCTTGGGCTGCAGCGGAGGGGACACGTAGCCGGGCTGCTGCTGGGGCTGCTGCTTGGGCTGCAGCGGAGGGGACACGTAGCCGAGCTGCTGCTTGGGCTGCAGCGGAGGGGACACGTAGCCGGGCTGCTGCTTGGGCTGCAGCGGAGGGGACACGTAGCCGAGCTGCTGCTTGGGCTGCAGCGGAGGGGACACGTAGCCGAGCTGCTGCTGGGGCTGCAGCGGAGGGGACACGTAGCCGAGCTGCTGCTGGGGCTGCAGCGGAGGGGACACGTAGCCGAGCTGCTGCTGGGGCTGCTGCTTGGGCTGCAGCGGAGGGGAAACGTAGCCGAGCTGCTGCTGGGGCTGCAGCGGAGGGGACACGTAGCCGAGCTGCTGCTGGGGCTGCTGCTTGGGCTGCAGCGGAGGGGACACGTAGCCGAGCTGCTGCTGGGGCTGCTGCTTGGGCTGCAGCGGAGGGGACACGTAGCCGGGCTGCTGCTTGGGCTGCAGCGGAGGGGACACGTAGCCGGGCTGCTGCTTGGGCTGCAGCGGAGGGGACACGTAGCCGGGCTGCTGCTTGGGCTGCAGCGGAGGGGACACGTAGCCGGGCTGCTGCTGGGGCTGCTGCTTGGGCTGCAGCGGAGGGGACACGTAGCCGAGCTGCTGCTGGGGCTGCAGCGGAGGGGACACGTAGCCGAGCTGCTGCTGGGGCTGCTGCTGCTGGGGCTGCAGCGGAGGGGACACGTAGCCGGGCTGCTGCTTGGGCTGCAGCGGAGGGGACACGTAGCCGGGCTGCTGCTTGGGCTGCAGCGGAGGGGACACGTAGCCGGGCTGCTGCTGCTGGGGCTGCTTCGGCGGGGACACGTAGCCGGGCTGCTGCTGCTGCTGGGGCTGCTGGGGCTGCAGAGGACGGGGCACGTAGCTGGACTGCTGAGGCTGCTGCTCCTCCTGTGGGGTTTGAGCACAACTTGTTGAAAATCAGTTTAGCTTCCAATTGACAGTGGTGCATTCAGTCTACTTGCCTCATTCACATTTAAGTTCGAATTATCAGGATAGTGTGGCCAAGTGCTCCGTGAAAATGAATTTCTACCATAGCTGCTTGACTCTGGTTGGTAACGAAGCACATCTTCATCCTCAGGTTTCTCAGCTGATCCAATACCGTATGCTTCAGTGCAAATAAGTTAGTCAATACATACAACCAGAAAAGTTGATTAATCTGAGAAAACTTACCATCAGCTAAAGGCTCTCCAACAGCTAGCAAGGAAAACAGCAACCATCTAAACATGACATGAGTGTTACTGTCTGATTTAATATTTTATTTAAAACTATTGAACTAAACAAAAAAAATAAAAACTTACCTCAAGAGAAACCCCATGGCTTCTGCCACAGAAAGCACCAAACTCACTAGCAAACAGTCCCTCTGAAGCTCTTTTCATCCTTCTCACTGAAGTAGACACAGCTGTGACTGATTGAAGAGACAGGTGGATAATTATCCAACAGAAGACCTCTACAGCCTTGGAAAGACTGATCTGAGTCTTTCACAAAAAGAACTACAAGGTTCAACTGATGCAATCAAGAATGCCAGTACAGCAGCTTGGCTACTAAAAGTAGTAATGAAGGCCACTTAGCAGAACATGATCAGGGGGATCACTTGTTCAGTAAACATCCTTGTCATCATTATTGTTTTCTGTTGTGTAACTTGTTTAATTCTCAAATTAATTCCCTGGTATTTTCTAGATATTTTAAGTTGACACAAATTAATCAAACAGACAACTGGGGAATGACTGATTTTTATTTTCTTAAAAAAAAATAATAGCTAATAATAATAATTGGATTTAATGTAATATTTCTATATTTTCTAATTTAATATTTTATATACAATACATATTGTATATTTTCTGTACAGAAAATTATATTTTCCGTAAATAAAAATAAAAACGTTGCTTAAATGTTGTGTCTCGTTATCAGTATTGCTTGTAGTAGTATATTGATTGTGATTATATTGACGTTTGTGTTATTGTCCACATGGACTACATTTCCCTTGAGCAACGACGTTACGAAATCCTTAATCTACTTCCTAAAATCAAGTTTCAAAATAAGATACAGCCCGTTCCAGCGTTGTCAAAAGATGTATACAAACTTCCCTACAGGCTTTTATTTTGAAATTGGGGTCATTCCTCCGTGTTTCGTCGATCTCTGGCAGACCCACCGACCGCTTTGCACCGGGGGAGTGTGTACTCGTGTGAACGGTATCCTCCCAGGCAGGTACAACTCTGCCGCGATGAGGCTCCGTTTGGCCGGAGCCGTGCTGCTGTCGGCGGCCGCTTACTACGTCTACCTGCCGCTGCCGAGCGGGGTGTGCGAACCGTGGAAGCTGATGCTACTGGATGCGCTTTTCAGGAGCTTCATGCAGGCGGTGAGAGACGAAGAGATGCACCGACAGGAGAGCAGAGGAGGACAGGTTGATGAGAGCTGTCAGGCTGAAAAAACATGTGCAACAGATACTTGAGACAATTTAAACGACAGATAATATGAGCACAGCATCATGTCACGATGAATAAATGAATATAAATGATGATGGCAGGGTTATGGACAGAACTCAAGTAATTATTAAAATAGCAGATAGATTATTTTGTGTACTACAACTTACTGACACATCATCACTATACTATATTGTACTGCACTATACAATACAGTACTTTAGGGCACTGCTCATTTAATAAAGTTTATTATATTGTGGTTCTGTAAATAAACTATTATACTACAGTTTAGTGTAGTATAATATAGTACATGTACTACTACTCATGTACTACTTGAACAAGTATAGTATAGCATACTATACTGTACAGTACAATATAGTATAGTATAGTATAGTATAGTATAGTATATACATACTATACTATACTATATTGTACATGTACGCTGCAGTGCAGTATTCTATCTAATAATACAGCATTGAATGTAGTATTCAACACTATAGAGTAGTATATATTGAGAGAATAATATATTTATATACAGTATATATTGGTATCAGGTTTTATAGTATACCATGCTGTACTAGAAATGATTGGAATATAAAATAATTACGCAAATATATGGAGTAAAGTTTTAAAATCACGACCTCCATATACAACAGGTGTAAAATCCTTATGGTTTATCACAGGTGACTATATGACATGAGGAGGACCTTTAACCCTGCAGCTGAACGTTCTTTAACCTGTACTTCTCTGATACAGGAACATGTGATGAAGCTGTCTCTAACTGTCATGTTAGTTTCAACTTAAGTTGCTCACAACAGCAGTTCACACACAAATCTTATAATCATATGCGTAAATGCAGTGCGACGAGTTTTCATCTGCCCTCAGTGCATAAGACAGGTTTCCACGCCCTGCTGCTGTTTGTTTTTCCACAACTTAAACAACACAACTTAAATGAGTCCTTCTAACAGTTTCATTCATCTTTCCAGAGTGACGTGGCTCATGCCCTGGGCATGTGCCATCGCGTCCACCTGCTGAACCGGGTGGTATCCTGGGTGGAGGTGATTGAGGCCCGCTCCTGCCCCGCCATCCACGTGACGGACTCCACGCTGGGAGGCGTGCCCACCCGAGTGTTTCAGCCGAAGGGGGGGAAGAAGCTGAAGAGAGGAGTCATTTATTTCCACGGTGGAGGGTGGGCTCTCGCCAGTGGACGTGAGTGACGCCTTCGAGTGTCTGAGTGTCGAGTGTCTTTTATTTGGCTTCAGTCAAGTTTAAATAGCTTTAAGGCTTTAAAAATCATTTTATTGTGTTTACACAAATTAAAATATTTAAGATGCATTCATAACTTTGTATAAAATTAATTAACGCTGAGACTGACATATCTGTTACTGTTTATTTGCTTCACAGGGATGCGCTCCTATGACCTCCTGTGTAGGAAAATGGCGGAGGATCTGGACGCTGTCATCATGTCTGTGGAGTAAGTTTGAGAGGGCAAATTAAATTTATTTAATTTTTATAATAAAAAGTTTAGAATTTACAACTCAAACGGACTCAGTGTGATAAGACTATTTTTTTCAAGAAACACAAATTTAGGAGAGGAGTGATTATAAATGTACCTCTAACTTGTTATTTATGTGAACCCAAACCTGTGTGCCTTGTTTTTTTATCTTAGTGCTCTCGTGTCACTTTGTCACTAACTGGCGTTATTTCCCGTTGCCACAGTTACCGTCTGGCTCCGGGGGCGGTGTTCCCAGATCAATACCACGATGCGTTGGCGGCGTCGCGGGCCTTCCTGTCCGCCCAGGTTTTAGAGCGCTACAGCATCGATCCAGAGAGAGTGTGCGTGTCCGGAGACAGCGCTGGGGGCAACCTGGCCGCTGCCGTGGCGCAGAGGGTACGAAAAAAACAAACGCAACCACAGTCTGTAGAGTTAATTCGTCATCTAAATGCATGAAGAGAGGTGTTTTCATTCAGTGTCTCCTGCCTGGGGGTGAATTAGCCACATCTGCTTTCTGTATCTGCTCTTTTAGGGAAATCAAACTGCTCTTCAGGCTGCAGCATGCACAGCAGATCCCGATAGTCTCTTGAGCTACACAGCCTAATTAAGAGCTTAATAAGGCTAGTGCATAAGCTGGTATTAGAATTCTGTTTGTAGCACTTCAGCCTGGTTTAATCAGCCGCGCCCTGCTCTTAGGAAGAAGCACCAATCTGTCTGACATCGGCTGTTAATTCAGTCACAAACTGATGGCAGCAGTTTGAGTTTCAGTTCTGAGTCAAACACTGAATGAAAACAAGGAAGTTTAAAGAGGATATTTGAAGAATTTCACACGTGTCACCACGTTGCCAACCAACAAAAAACAGAACATGATCAGAATCAGCCTAAAGATGCTGTTGCAGGTTCACTTTAAAACTGTTAAAAGTGTTTGTGTCCACAGCTCGCCTCAGACGACTCTGTGAAAGTGAAGTTCAAGGCGCAGGCGTTGATCTACCCCGTGCTGCAGGCGCTCGACTTCTACACCCCGTCCTACCAGCAGAACCAGGCCGTGCCCATTCTCTACCGGCCTATCATGGCCCGTTTCTGGCTGCAGTACCTGGGCGCCGACCCCTCCCTGGAGCCCCTGCTGCTCGCTAACAACCACAGCTCTCTGGACCAGTCGGCCATCGGCGATAAGACGCGCTCCAACCTGGACTGGACGGCTTGGCTGCCGGCCGAACGCAGGAAGCACTTCCAGCCGGTTGTTAAACAAACGGGATCGCCTGGCGTGTTGGACAAGGTGCCAGGGCTGATGGACGTGAGGGCGGCACCGCTGCTGGCAGAGCAGGAGGCTCTGGGTAGGACGCCTAAAGCGTATGTGATGACTTGTGAGTTCGACGTGCTGAGGGACGACGGGCTGATGTATGCCAGGCGCCTGCAGGACGCTGGTGTCACAGTGACCAGCGACCACTACGAGGACGGTTTCCATGGCTGCATGGTATTCGCGTTCCTGCCAATGATGTCAAGAGTCGGACAGAGGAGCATGAACAACTACATCCACTGGCTGGACCAGAATCTGTAGACAAATGTTTGTGGCACCAAAGATAAGCAGAAAAATCTGATACTTGTGAGCTCTTTGTTGAATCTGCAGAGAGAGAAATTACGTTTTTGTGAAAATGTTGCTTTGTTAAGGAGTTTCTGTTTCACATGTATCATTTAAAATCACTGGAGCTGTAGATTAGGAATCAGACAGAACACAAAGCATCTTTACGGAAACCAAAACCTACTCAAACTGACTGTGACCAAAGAGCAGAAAACATTTTATTTTATTTATTTATTTGTTTTTTAAGAGAAAGAAAATCCAGGAACAGCAACTTTTACGATTTTAATTCCGTAATTAATACGGACTTTGCAGTGAAACCCTCAAGTTTTATATCACAGCAACAGAAATACCACTATGCTGTACTTTTTCTTTGCTACGCTGTGCAAATTTACTGGACAAAGTCAGAACCTGGACATACGAATGCATACTGAATCTATAAAGATAAGTATTCTGCATCATAAAGAAAATAGAGAGAGGGATTCTGGACACAGATCAGGTTAACTCTCACGGGTGAAACAGACCTAACCCACACACTTTAAAACAAATGGTTTGTGTTTTGACTTTTGGCCGTGGTGAAGAGCAATAAGTCCTCATCTGCCTCCTCTGGTTTTTCCATTTATCAGGACCCCTCGTTGTTTGTGTTACTGTTTAATTTACAACGCTTTATATTCACGTTTGGCCACCAGAGGCTGTTTGAAAAAATGACATGCCTGTTCCAGGAAATACGACATTATGTACAACTCGGGGTCAGAAAGCGCTAATTATTAGTAATCTAATCTGATAAAGTGTAGGTTTGCTCAGAAATCTCTTCAGCTTTTATGATGCACTGAAATCTTCTCCTCGCGCACACGAAACAAGCCAGTCAAGGTTACTGCTGTGTGTGTGTGTGTGTTGTGGTGAAAGTATGCCAGAGTTCACAGCTGTGTATACTCACTGGATTGTGCAATATTGTATGTTTGAATGTGTCCCTCACTCTCTGTAACTTCACTCTCAAGATGACCACTGTGCTGCAGGGCCGATGCACTGATGATGATGATGATGATGATGATGGTGATGATGGTAGCTGTGAAATTTATGCAAGAATCACTGTATCGCCACCAGAGAAGAGATCCCAGCAGGACTATCGCGTTTCCCTCCCCCCACCGCTGCTGGCTCAAAACGAATGTAATGAACCGACGACAGCGAGCCTCTCAGCCAGACTGGGTTTTGGCTTTGGGCCCAGCGAGCCTGGTCATTACGTCGCTTCACATTATTCAAGAAGAAATGTTGTAATTTTCTTTCTTTTTTTTTTTTTTTCTTAAAGAGGACATGATTCCCGACAACCTACTCCTAACGTGCGGATACCTGTGAGCACACTTTGAATGTTTCACATGCAATAAAAAGATAAAGATTCGTAAATAAGACGAAGTACCTGTGTGATTTTAATTCCATATGTGAGATAGTTTTATGTTGTAAACGAGGCCCAGATTTATTCCTGCAGCTCTAACAAATCAAATAGAAGAGCTGTTGTATTGGCTGCTGAGCCAGCTCTGATGCAGGGAGCGAGATATTGGTTTCCACCGTCTGACATTTCTGGACAAATTTGAACTGTGATTACAGCGACAAGAGGGGGGTGATATACAGCTGCACCTGCACCGTGACGGAGGTGCTCAGCCTTGAAAGTGAGACTAGAGCAAAAGATGCGACTGTTTATCAGGCTATACAGCGCTGCTTAAAGTTTTTTGCATCTCTCAGAATTTATTTAGTTTCTGCATAAAAATTAATCAAAACATCAGCGGATTTAACATAAGTCCTGACAGTAGACAAAGAGAACCCTGTTTTTTTTAAAAAAGAAACGTAAATATCATAGTTGTGCATTTATTTTATTTTTTCATTTCAAGAAAATTAATCATCTGTCCATATCTGTGACTGGCAAAAGTAAGTGTACCCTTGTTTTTAGTATCTGGTGTGGCTGGCCAGTGTAAATAACAGCAACTAAACGTTTCCGGTAACTGCTGATCAGTCGTCTGCAGGACATTTTTCTCGATACAGAATTGTTTCAGTCCTAAGTTGGTTTCATCACATGAACTGTTTGCTTCAGGTCCTTCCACAACATTCATTCATTCATTCATTCATTCATCTTCTGTAACTGCTTATTCCTGTGAAGGGTTGTGGGGTCTGCTGGAGCCTATCCCAGCTGTCATCGGGTGAGAGGCGAGACACACCCTGGACAGGTCGCCAGTCTATCACAGGGCTAACACCGAGATTCAGGCAACCATTCACACTCACATTCACACCTACGGCCAATTTAGAATCACCAATGAACCTAACAAGCATGTCTCTGGACGGTGGGAGGAAGCTGCCGTACCCAGAGAGAACCCACACAGACACAGGGAGAACATGCAAACTCCACAAAGAAAGTCCCAGAATAATAAACCTACTGAATGTCTCCTGTGTGTGTCAATTAAGGATGAATTCCTATTTATCAGTGACTATTAAGAAGAAACACTATGCACTAGAATTGTAATTAGACAGACACTGATTCATTAATATACTGGAATTAATAGTTCTGGGAGATGTTAAATATTATAATAACTCCTTCAAAACAGTGTTATTTTATTAGTTTGTTTGTTTCTATTTAATATGGTTATTTGCTGGATTTTACATATATTTGCCATATTTTTCTATACTTAAAATGTAGTTTCCTTTTAATAGATAATAACAATTGGTTATTTAATTATTATATTGTACTAAGCCATTACTTACCATTAGTATTAAATATAAAGCAACCATTTAAAATACACGGAGATTTCATGTGTTTTTACTTATTTTTATGGGTCAGTTTCTAATTTCACAATAAAACTTTGACACAGGAGATGGCGCCAAATCCTTCTGCGACTGGAGCCTCCAATCTGTAAATCAGCTGTTACAAATAAGTGTTGATAGTATTCATCACATGAATCATGAGGCTTTTATTCCTCTTCTGTGCGTTTTGAACAGCTTTATTGCAATTGCAAATATTCAATGGCTTTTCTATGATAGATTTACACTTCAGTGCTTCAGGGAGACTTATGAGTCTTTTGTTTCTTTTCTATGATCTCATTATCACAGACTTAAAAACTCATCCAGAGGGACAGACTTGAATCCTCCAGGTGAAATACAGTTTTTTTTTTTTCTGTCAGCTCACCTCTCAATAGATTTTAGAGAAATCCTCCTGGATTTCCGTTTCTTGTGTTCTTCCTTCTCTTGTTTTCTGTTGCCCTCACACTTGTTCGTCAAGTCAAAGCCTGCAGAGAAACAGAAACCCATGAAATGTTTGCGTGACAGAGTGCAACATGCCTGCAAGATCACGTGATCAAAGAGTGAAGAGGTGAGCGGGAACATGCTTCTCCTGATAGACAGGTCTGTGTTTGTGTTTGCGTGCCATTAGCAGCCAGATCAGCATCATCAGACCTGCATCTGGAGCGCCATGGGGCATGCTCGGTGTATGCCTGCCCAGATCTCACACACTTGATTAGAGTGCGATTGCCCATAAGGACTTCATTACCCCAAAATGTGTGTGTGTGTGTGTGTGTGTGTGTGTGTGTGTGTGTGTGTGTGTGTGGTGGATCAGTGGAGTAACAGCAGGCCTCCAAAACTGCTTTCATCAGCAAAATAGACAGCAAGGGCGACTTCTGCATGAGCATTCACTCAGCCATTGTTTTTCCAGAAACACTTAATCTCATTCAGAGACACTGAGAGCACAGACTTTATATTAGCGTGCACAGATCAGACGCTGGGTCCTTTAAAGTCCTCTGTTCAAGAATAACCGGTCAACAAAGACTGTCACGTTTCAAAAATTCTGGGAAATGCAAACATATACAGTATCAGTCAAAGGTGTAATTAAGGTGGCGAGGCTGTGAGGACACCCCAAGGGACCAGCCTATAATCCCACCAGAATTCGCTGGTGGGATTATATATTTTGACTGGCCGGGGAACGACTCTGGATTCGTTGCTAGGGAAAAGGGGTGTGTGTAATACTTTGTCAACATGACCAGGTCCAAGTCAGTGCAAATCCAAAAACAAGCTGAAACAAGGGCAACTGGGCATGTAGAGTTTCTTAAACCTTGTGCTACCCTCTTGCATAATCTCTCTCTGTCTGTCCATTTGCTTGGGGTCCCAGAGACCACAAGGGTAGCACGAGGGTTAAAGATTTTTCATCCATATCTTCAGTTGATGCTCACCTGTAGTTGAAGGAAACTGTTTTGATCCTGTTGTGCGAAGTTGTGCCATTTGGCATTAAAGGATACTTACGCTGTTAGAAGGTGAAGAAGCCCTGTGCCAACATTTTGTAACAATTGTACAATTAAACAAGCATAAACTAACTAATACTCAAGTAGGACCCCTCCACGCTGGTGGGGTGGTTGATGTCCGAGAAGCTCCAAAATATAATTAAGGAGCTATCCACGTCTATTATACTTGATGGTGAATGGTGGGAAGGGAGTAGGGGGCCCAGTAGCTTATATTTTGCCCAAGGGTCTTCTTTTAGCTTAAGCCATCCCTGCCCCAGGGTCTCATTTGCAGACATTTCCAATGAACCCTGATAGGAATTTCAAAAAATAGCTCTTGCAGCTTTTTACTGTTCACACCAATGGAAAGGTTTAACTGCAACACACGTGAGAAGATACAAACATAGATGAGACCCTCTCAACCGCAGCATGGATGTATATTTAGTGTGCGACCCTGTAGAGGCCTGACTTCCTCCCTTCCCCTTGGTGCTGCTCGTTAATCACCGGGCGCTGAGATGATCATTTCTAAGAAAAACATAGCCGCCAGGAGCGAAAACAAGCCGGTGAGAATGTGAGAAGAAAGACGGAGCGGCGGGGAATTCATGAGGGAGAATGTTATCGCTGCAACTAAAGGTCATATTGTTCACTTCTTCCTGACAGGCAGCGAGAAAGAGAGCGAGAGAGAGAGAATGAGAGAGAGAGAAAGAGAAAAGGGAGTGTACGGCCATTTGGAAAGAGTTGGAGGGAGGGTGAGACAGCAGAAAAAAAGGAGAGGGAGGACAGAGAAAGATTGGTAGGGAGGAAGAGAAAACCACAATGTGGGCCTCAAACTGTACAAGGACATGTTATATATAAGCATCCAAAAGTATGCGGACACACAGAAATCTCTAGTTGAGTGTGTTTCTGTCCACCTGCTTCAATTTATGCACAAAGAGTGACGCACAAAAGCAAAGTGGCTGCAGTTCCTCAAACGTCCACTAGAGGCTGGTACCGAAAGTGGACAATCAATCGCCATAAACCTTCATGGACTAAAACTTTTCAGCAGAAATAAACATTTTTGGTCTTAACTTCATTCATGACAACTGTATGAGGGAGAACTTTTACATAACTCACCTGTTTAAAATATATCAGGGATTAAATTGATGCCTAATTAAGGACATTTAGTGCCTCAACTCCACCCGTGCTTCACTTATTTTACTGTTAAAATTAGCTGTTGGGTAAACTCAGACTCTGTGAAGATGACGACGATCAGAGCGCTTCAAAACTGCCTTTGCAGGACTCACTGGGTGACATCACAGAGATTTCTATCTTTACAGCTCAGCATTTTCTTGATTTTTACTCCTGATGTTGGGTAATATTGTTTGGCTCACAGTTAAAAGTTGCAGTTCCTCCCTAAGGTGTTGAATGAATGGGTGTTGATTGCATTCATAATTGGACAATTGATTTATGTCCAGTCCTGATTCAGGAAGCAGGAAGTGTGTAGCATGTGTGGGCATTAGCTTTAAACTAAACAGGAAACCATATGTTAACTTGTGTTGATTTGCAGCAATGTGAAGATACAGTAGAAAATGAAAAGCTTATGTCCACATACATTTTGACCAGACAACACTTACAAGAAGAGGCACAACATTGCTTTAAACATCATGAACATGCACAGTCTTGTTTCCATCACTTCTGAGGACATCAAATTGACTTACTCTATTAATCTATCTGAAGATAATCTCCAACCAATATTCATGCAAATATCTAATAATTAAATGATTTATTTTCACTTAATTTGGAGACAACATTTTACACACACACTCCATGGTAACTGTACTGTATGTGGAGGGTCTCTGTCTCTCTCTCTTTGTCTTTGTGTAGGGAGTGGCGACCTCCTCGATTAGGAAGCAGTCCTTCACCCCCACCCCCATAGACACACACGTATATATAGTGTACACACATGCAGTATAGTATATATACATTGCATAGAGGTTAGAGTAAGAGAAAACCTATCATGTTCAACACATCAGCATAAAAAAAGAAACAAGTGGAGTCAAATAAAGTTTGGAAAGTCCCCAAAAGTTTCCTGTTTGCTCATTGGTCAGTTGTTGGGTTTCCGGCGGGCCCACTGGCAGCCTCGATTGTCCCACCTCTCCCTTCCCGAGGTGTGTATGTGCATCAGATATCAGTGATATTGTTCAGTTGTGTGTCCTAATAACGTGGATAACATGAATATAGTATGTGTGTGTGTGTGTTCTTGTTTTTATCACGTTGTGGGGGTCAAACTCTTGCAGAATACTTATGTTGGGGGGCCATGTTGTCGTTGTGGGGCCCCACAACTATTTTGAGTGTTAAAACCTGGCTTGGTTTTTGGGTAAAGGTTGTTATAAGGTTATGGTTAGGGTTAGGGTAAGGGGCTGGGAATGCATTATGTCAGTGGAAAGTCCTAAAATTAGGAGGGTGTTTTCTTTGGCCAGCACTCAGAAAGAGGGAGTGAAGAGGGAGACTCAGATTATATTACTGTTCACAGTGATTTTTTTTTTAAAATAATGTACGTGTTTACATTAATAATCAGTTTCAGCAAACATTAGGATTAGGTTCACACATATACACACACACACGTTTATGACATTACATGTATTGACTTACATTAATTTCCTGCAGATTTAAACAAAGCTGAGTTTAAACACAAAATTGAATAATGTTTTTTGTGAGAACCGTCTCTTTGTCTCCACACTGTAGACAGTGTGAGAGATTTCTGCCCCCAGCAGCACGATTAATTGATCTGAACTGACCACCTGATGACAGTGTGACCCTAAACAAAGTTGAAACCAACAGAAAGTCAAAGAGGACCAGAAAAGACAAAAGCGGTAACATATGTTCCTGAAAGCATCCAAAGAGTTTGAAATAATTAAAATTCACCCTGACAGAGGATGAAATCTCTCCAAACAGAAAAAGTGTTTTCTTTCCACTGCATTTGGTTGAAGTGTTTATTATGTCCTCATATTCTGAATTATATGTAAACACAATCTTGCACAATTCAGTCATTAAAGGAAAACTTTTGCAAACACCACAGAGAGGTCACCTAACAATAAAATTTAAGTTTGGGACAATACAAGCTGCTGCACAAACGACACGTTGGCTCATTTTCTAAGGGAGGAGGACGGTCTCTTTCTTTAATGATGGTCATTTCTAATAAGGCAGAGGATTTTAGAGCAACAAAATCAGGACAAAGACAAAGAAAGAAAAGTCAGACAGACAAAGAGAGTGAGGCAGAACCAGGGCAGAGGGGAGTGGAAGACAAAGTTTGGAAAGCGACTGAGGCGGGAGGGAGTCAACTTTGCGGGGGAGTCGGTCAGCTCTCGCTTCGTATCCCTATCAAAACTTGGCTGCCATTCAGAAATACACTCAGACTGTGTGGTTGAGCCTGTATTAATCACTATGTGGGGACTGAGACCTTCATACACATGCAGACTTGAAGCTTTGTAGATGTTTTAGGGTTCAGTCTTAAAGGTAGCAACGCTGGTTTCCAGAGAAATTAATCATGTAACATCTCTTTAGAATGACAGAATATTTATGTGTCTCTACGGCTTGTGGCCAGGATGCTCCCATCGATGATCTTGACCCTCAACATCGCAGACTCGATTACCCCCAGCAGGCCCTGCAGGCGTAGTGGTGGGGCCGAGTGAAACCCAAGCAGGGAGCATGCCTCCCGGGGGGACGGCCGGGCGTAGAAGCCAGATTGAGGCCAGATGTTGCAGATGCGGGAAGGAGCCAACAGGACCAGGATCCATTTATAGGCTCAGCCGGCCTCGCTACATATATTGATAATAGAGCAAGCAGAGCTGTTCTGAAACTTCTTTGGATGTGTTTTAGGATTTTTTTGGACAGAAGTTCTAAAAATATGGTATCTTTTTAGAAGACATTTAGAGAATGATTATGGGGAGAAACAACCACCAAAACATCAGTTTTTCTTTTATTCACTGGTGAAATTTTCAGGTGATTACTATAGTTTAATGGTGAAATGTATTATTTTTCACCCTGTTCACCTATACTGTCTCCCCTTAAATGCCTACGTAATTTATATATTTGGAGACGGAGACTTTGGAGATTTCTATTCTTAATAGTCTACACACATTTTAAATGGTAAAGAAGCCAATGTGATTTTTATTGGTCTGTTTTACAGACGCTTTTAAGAAAATGGTTGTTCCACTGACTGAAGGAGATCTGCAGCAGCGCATTCACTCTCCTCTCGCTGCCTAATAATTTGTAGGTTGACCTGACCTGGACTCCATTAGACCTCTGAAGGTGTGCTGTGGTATCTGGCCACAAGTTGAAAGGGTGGGGCCTCCATAGATCGGACTTGTTTGTCCAACACATCCCACAGGAGCTGGACTAGACTGAGATCAGGGGAATTTAGAGGCAACACCTTGAACTCGTTGGTGTGTTCCTCAAACCTTTCCTGAACCATTTTCAGGGAATACTGTTTCCATGAAAGGATGGACATGGTCTGCAGCCATTCTTAGGTAGATGGTACATGTTAAAGTAACATCCACATGAATGTCAGGACTGAAGGTATCCCAAAAGAACACTGACCAAAGCATCACACTGCCTCCACCGGCTTGCCTTCTTTCTACACTGTCATGTGCTCCCCAGATAAGTGACGCATACACAAGACCACCTTCTTTGATTGCTCCATGGGCTAGTTCTAATCCTCCCGTGTCCATTGTAGGAGCTTTCATTAGTGGACACTGGTATGTGGCCATAAAGCCTCTTGCACATCAATGAACCTTGACCATGTTGACCATGATTCTCGACTTCTTCCTTGGAGCACTTTTGACAAGTACCGATCACTGCAGATGGGTGTAAAATTAAATCTCAGCACAGGAATCTTGGCACGAACTCTGCAGGAGTTGCTTAACAACAAGGGTGTTGTCAATAACAAGAACCTTGTCCACCATATGGATAAGATCAAATATGTCATTTCATGGTGTAATGTAATTGTGTGAAGTATGTTTTGTTGTAAGTAAATCCGTCTTTTCCCAATGCAATTAATCAGATTCTTGAAATCCGGCTCAGGGATTAGACATCCATTAAAAACAACCGAAGGCCACAGGCAGACTCAGAACTTGATGTTTGCTGCCAATATCTGAAGGTTAGAGGTCAAAGATGTTGTCAAAAAACTGAGTTTCTTTCACACTGACTTCATCATACTTCATCATACTTTATCTGTCAGCAGGGTGGCAGCCACGATGATAGACGCCTGACAGAGACTAGAAAAGTTCTAGTTCTTGCAGCACCTCAGCTCAGAGAGAAACATGATGGATGTGCTGCATATAATGATATAAAATGTGAAACTGTCTGGAACGAAAACCGATAAAGCAGCTGTAAAGAAATGCCAGGAACGCCTGTTAAACATTGTTTTTCTTCAAACAACCTGACATCTTAGCTTCATGTGGTCATATGGTGAGGCAGTCATTGTAGGAAATTTTGATTTATGATTTTTTTCCCCTTCTGATACATAAGTGAAAGGGGGTGAAATCAGAAAGCTGTTATCCACTGATGCAAAACTATCCATTTTAATAAGTTTAAACATTATTTCTCTTGTAGTAGTTGCTAAGCCCTTGTGAACATGTATTTAAACTTTTAAGGTCTCTCTTTCTCATAGGAAAACTCGGAGCAGAGATCTGCAGTAAAGATATGAGCCTTCACAATAAACTATAGAAGACTATCTGTGTTTTTTCAGCGCTGAAATGAAACAATAATTCCCCCAGCACAAATTCAAAGAGTGAAACGCTCTTGTTCTTCATGCGGCTCCGCCTCCTCCTCCTCCACCTCCTCCTGCCTAGCAGTACATGGGGAGGGTAGAAGTTAAGCAGTCAGCGCTCTGCCATTGTTCTTGTTCTTGAAGCCTGGGGACGGGACGGGACGGCGCTGGAGAGGTGCCGGACGGCGGTCTGTCGTTATGACGGGCTCCGGTCCGAAGCTCGGGGTCCTGCTGCTGGTGGCGGTTCTGCTCCAGACTGTGGTCGTCACCATCACCGTGCTGCACTTCACCACGGCTTTGAACTCGGTAAGGAAAATTGAAAAAAAAAAAAAAAAAAGGCTGAGCAACTGAGGAGTCGGAGACGCGCGGAGGCTTTTACGCATCGCCACGCGTTGCGCACCGCGAAGTGGGCGAGACGCTGTTCGGCTGATTAGACGCTAAAGACGCTGACCTACACTTTAAGAACTTTTAAAGCGAAGTTGAGGGTTGACATTTTTTGGAGAAACCCTTTGAACCCATTTTCTGTGCGCTCAGGTTCTGCTGCTGCTGCGCCCCAGAGCACAAACAGTTCCCATCTAATTAATTACTATTATATAATTTTTAGTGCAAAATGCATATCAGATTCTGCTTTTCAGTCAGTTTTTCACAATCTCATTCAAACATAGAGAGAGAGAGGAACACAGCAGTCAAGGAAGTAACGAGCTGGGCAGCAGCAGCAGAGGTGGACTGCAGTTATTTTTATGATTAGCTGTGATTACCAGGAAGAGTTTCTACAGAGCTCTGTGCGTGTGTATGCTGGATTTACTCTCCTTTGTTTACCTGGATTTAGTCCAACCCAGTCTGAGTTTATAGTAATTAATCATTAACCCAGATGAGCAGCAGCAGCAATATTTGGAAATGAAACCTAAACAGATGAAAAGCAAAGGAAGGGACACATGCCAGGAAATTATGTTGACTCAGGTTCTGAAGCAAACTCCAGAGAGTGATTGTGCTATTTTAAATTAAATCATAAGCCATCACGGGGAGTTCAAGGAGACTGTCTGATGCCCTTGTTGACATTTTGACAGATGAAGGAGACGTTTGCCAGGAGCAGTGTCTCCTGTCTGACGGGCACTGACCTGCAGAGCATCACGGCCGTACGAGGGGATCCATGTTGGCAGGTCACTCAGCAGCTTCACCTGCTCATCGAGAAGGTACTTCACATCTCCAAAACTAAAGTCACCTGTCGGACAAAAAACTTTTACAACTGTCTCATATCAGTCTTTGCTGGTGTAACGATTATTTTGGCCAGCTGCTGAGATCCTAATTGTTCCTTTGGCCTGCGCTGTCCCGAAACTCCCCACCCACTGGATTTTGGAGACATAACTAATCCCCCAGACACTTCAGCTGCAGAGGCTAACAACGCCAACAAAGCAAAAATAAGTGAAGCTATTATTGTTATTTTTATTCCATTGTCTCTTATGCAACCAAACTTTTTTTTTTTTTTTTTTTTTACAACCGTGAGTTTCCCCTTGATGATAACATTCAAACTGAGAGAAAACAGACGTACAACTGAACAAAAACAAGTGTTTGACAACACTTCACGCTGCTCTGGAGACATTTAAGAAATTAAAGTCTTCTGTTTAACAGAGGCCCATTGTTATTTGATTATCGTGGGGTTTGTTGACCGTAATAAATAACGCAGTTTTTGTATTTGTAACTAGGCAAAGTGGGTCTGCGGCTGTTACTGTTGTCATTATTAGGGATTTCCTGTGAAGAAAAAACGTCGAAATGATCCAAATGAGTGTCTGCAGGAGGCACAATGAGCTCCTTCATAGCTGGAGATGTGATGTGATCCTGCCAGGTTTAATCAGCACAGGAATGCATTCACCTGCCCCGCTCCTCTCAAACAACACACACACCACACACTGAACTTTATCCCTTGTCTTTTACTACTTGCCATTTGTGCATGTCGTTTTTTTTTTTTTTTTTTTTTTGGTTCCCTTCTCCAGAAATACCGACCGTTTGGCATGTTTCTGATTTAAATTTAGTGCAGAACATAAACACTTCGCTGGGACGGACTGAGCCACAACACTGGTTCCTATTTAACTTTATCGTTGCAGGTTACATAAAATCCTCCTTCAAATATCTTGATAAAAGTATTCACATTTATGCATTTTACTGCATTTGTTCTTAAGGTTTATTGAGCTGTTTCACCTTTAGATTAAAAGTCACCAAGATCCATACCGACACAACTCCCGTCATATGCTGCGTTTATGACCCTTCAAAGTAGTTCAGTATGACAACAATTTAAAATGAATCATTCTTCTTGGAGTAAAACGAAGAAAGAGGAAGAGGAGAAATGAAAGTAAAGCAGATGACGAGGGTTAATAATAATAATACTAGTTAGTTAACTGATGCCTTAACTATGGAGGAGAGACATTTGAATAAAATAACTTCCGCTAGCATTACAATAGTTTGTTTGTTCTTTCTTTAACGGTTAGCATTAGTTAGCGTAGCCAGCAGAGCAGCGTGTCCTGCTCTGTGGATATTTTGGGTGCCACACCCCCCCCCAATGTCACCAATGTCACCCCTACCACCCATGCCAATGCTGTGCCCGTTGCATATTTATGTGTGATGACGGTCCGAGTATGCCTCTGTGTCCTGCTGATGTGCTAGCCTATTAGCCTAGCCATGGCAGCCAGTCGGACTAGCTACAAACCGAAATGTTGTGTTATTTCTTGATTATTGATTGTACCTTTTAAACACAAATACACTTTAAAATACATAAAAACACAATGCATTTTATTATACTTTGAATAAGTAACAGTTTGCTATCACGGTGGCATTAAAACCATTTCCTGATAGTATATAACTATACAACTATTAAAAACTGCTAAGGTTTCACTAAGCATGCATATGGAATGAAAGTTAAGAGTAAATTTAGTCTAGTTTCTACCACTGACCTTTGCTGAGCATTCCTCTCCTTTACCAGTCTGGTGCAATGACAATTTGCCCAACCCACACTTTCAGTTGCCTCCTGGGGGGTAAAAAATAATGCAACCTGCAGGTCTTTCTAAATAAATCTTACCCTGACCTTTGCATCAAATGAAAACTAAAGCTTCTGAATCATTACACACCGACTGGAAGCAGGTAAATTTAGTTCTTGCACATGTTTTCTTTTAACCAGTTTATTGCTGAAGCTGTAAAAATACTTATAAAGGGGAAATAATTAACCCCAGCAACCTCTACTGGCAACCAGTGAGCACTGCAACAACGAGTTATTATTGAACTATGTTATTATATAAGTTTGTCATTATTAAAAAAAAAAAAAATATGGAACAGTAATCCCTTTATCTTTTAAATCATTTCTGGTCTGTCTCTCTTGGATGAGTTCGGGATTCTTCTTGTCTCTCTTGTTTATTTACTTTTTTTTATTCCTGCCTAATGAAACGTGACTGTCCAGACTTCAGACTCTCAGAGAAAACAGTGGCTTGGCAGTAGTTTCCAATTAATCGGCTAAAGGAATGTGAAACACAGGGAAAAAGGAAAAGGGGTCGATCTGTTACCAGCCCCAACATGAAGCTCCTTTTTTTTTTCTTCCACATATTTCCTGATGCCGATGTCAGCACATTTTCAGGGTCAAAGTCAAATAATAGCATTTGGCAGGGCTGTGGTATGAGCTGATTGCTCTTGCAGAACCTGTTATTCTACATGTTTATTGCACTCATAGATTAATACTTATTGATTTGTTTGGTTTAAATGCTGAAGCGCTTAAAAAACATGCACAGCACCTGTGTTAACCTCTAATACATCTAGGATTCATTTGTGCCTTCCTTAATATTTTCTTCTGTTTTCCTTGTAGTCTCTCTCTCAGCGTTACCAGAGGCAGATTTCGTCGGCAGTAAGAGGTGAGAAAACGAAAACATGCGCACTTAAGCTATAGCCAAATATCAATAATAGTATTGTCTGTGGCTATGTTTTCATCTTTGTCTCTCTGTGTTAGATGAAGTATCTCGAGTGCTGCCCTCACTTGTGATGGAGGACAGGGCTTCGCCTCGCCCAAAAGTGGCGGCTCACGTCACCGGCAGCTTCGTGCCGAAAGTGGAGCGAGAGGAAGGAGGTGAGTTGCTCAGAATTAAATCTGCACAGAAAAGAAAAGTTTAATGTAAATAGAAATGTAAAGTTTTTTTAATTAAAGATGCATTATGTTTAGGTGCAAACAGAGATGCAAAATGTTTAAGTTCTGCAAGGAGGAAGTACTGGGTGCTCATTTCTGAGCACCCAGTACTTCCTCCTTGAGATGGTAAATTAGTAATTTGATCGAATCTATTTTTATGAGTTCGTTGACCTGTAGTTCAATATCTCATAAATGACAGAAGAAAAAGTTTCAGGGGGAAAGGTGACATATGAAAAGGAATGGATGTGGCTTGTTTGGAGTAGTCAGACTCAGTTTGTTCGTTTTTGGAAAAATATCTGCAAAACCAAGGTGTGAGACAGGAAAAAACTAAATAATACACCTTTTCAGAGATTGCCCAAAGGAATAACTCCCAAAATCGTAATAACCGATGTTCATTTTTACCCTCAACCGTATCTGGGTAAATTCTGGAGATATTAGCTTTGCTACGATGAACTCTGTTGAGTACTTTGACAAACCCTCACCTCTTGTGTTTACTTTCTGTTTTTCTGCCTCAGCTCCGGTCACCGCCGGACGCCGAATTCAGGGCCAGAAGATCTCGTGGTGGGAAGGCCAGAAAGGCCTGGCCTTCCTCCAGGACGTCCAGCTGGTGGACGGGGAGCTGGTGGTGCCGCAGCCCGGCCTCTACTACGTCTACGCCCAGACTTACTTCAGACACACCCACTCCCTGGAGGAGGAGGGCGAGGACAACGAGGAGGCGGAGGACAGGGGGAGACCCCTGCTGCAGTACGTCTATAAGAAGGTGAGGACTCTTTCCCTCTGTGTAGTTATGTGGTTTGACCTGTACGTTACTTCAGCTGGAATTAAACTCACTTATTTTGATGGGGATCTGCCAATAGATCCACGTGTCAGAATAAAATCCAAGTCTTGACGACACGTTTTTAGTTTCTCCTGCACTGAGCGCCGCTGACTCACAGTGTGTTGGAATGATGTTGTTCTTTGAGTCACATTAATCCAGAGAGTGAGCAAGCGTTGCATCACAGCGTCTCAGAGTCATGTCTTTGAGGCATGCCTCACTTAATATTTCACATTTGTCCATAACCTCAAAAAGTTCAGCTGTTTCTAATTTGCCTGACAAACAGTTTGTGTATAGTTTCCTAAAAATGTAATACAATTCTTAGCTACAAGATGATTTTAAAAGTAAAAGAATAATACTGAACGATTAATGACTTACAGGTGAATTTTGATATTTCCTCATGTTAGATTTATCTATTTAAAGACAAATGGATTTTTAATGTGTGCTACAAATTTTATTTTTTGTTTTTTGCATTAGTTTTCATGCTGTTGATGTTTTTTTACACTAAAAGGTGAGAAAATGTCAATTAAAGAGAGGGATCTCAATCTATCTCAATCTGAACTGACCCTGAAGCCATCCTCATTGCATGTTTATGAAAAAGTCTGATGTTTAAATCAGAAAATTAAAGTTGTATTCTTCTCATTAGCTGCACCTGGAGCAACTACTGTTAGTAATATTGACAAGTTAAATCAGACCAGAGCTGGGTGCATCTGTTTTTTTTTTGCCCTTAGAGGTGAATTCTTGTGTCATGTTCTTTATTCATCAAATTCTGGGAGGCAGCATTGATCAGAAATTATTCCAACATGCAATCCTGCAGTGTTTGCAATGTGTAAGTTTGATTTCTTTCTTTCTTTTTCTATCTACATCCCACCAGGTGAGTTCCTACCCGGTTCCCATCCTGCTGATGAAGACGAGCCGGACTTCCTGCTGGTCTCGGGGTTCCCAGTTCTCTCTGCACTCTGCCCACCAGGGGGGGCTGTTCCCGCTCACCACCGGAGACCGCCTCTTTGTCACCGTGACCAACGCCTCTGCTGTGGACATGGACGAGAAGAGCAGCTTCTTTGGGGCGTTTCTCATCAGCTAGAGGAACGGCGGCGGAGACGGCGGCGGCATCTGTGTTGGGGGTAAAAAAAAAAAAAAAAACTATGACAGCGAGTTGCGGCGGAGAACTCTGACAACACTGGTTTGGTGGGAGGAGAAGAGACTCTTGTGGATTTTGTTTTTTATATTTGAGTCAATATGGACGTAATTTCTTTAAGACTGAAGTTCGCTCAGTTTAAATAATTTTTTCCTGGCTACAGAAGGTTAGCTAGCCTCCGTGACAGTAGTTTTCGCTCCACATATAATTCACTTTTCTTCACACAGCACTAGGTGGACTGAAGCAACAGTTCTGTAATGTAGCATGTGGCGCAAAATTATTATTTGGTTTAAGATGAAAAGCACTTTGTTTAAACAGGCGTGCGATTCACAAAACTCTCCACAGGGGGTGCTGTTGTGTCATTGTGGGCTCAGATATCTGGGTGCTGATCGCTGCCACCTACAGGAAACAAAAGTAATAGCAGTTTACAAAATGAGACTTCTTTACCAAAACGACTAAATAGTTCTGCTTTTAAGAAATGTTTGTCTTAAACTCTAATCAGCTGAACTTTTTTTTTGTGATTACTTGTTCTCTGGATGTTTAAAGGTGTAAATATTGTGGCATATTTTGCGTATTTTATTTTTCTACTAAGCCTTTTAAGTATGGAGTCCGGAGCTGTTCTCCTATTTCTCCGTCAGGACACAGTTAACGATCGTGTCCCGTGATAGACCATCATTAAAGGTGTAGCTCTTCTCCTGCTGTCCAGCGTGTTGGCTCGTCCATCTTAACCCTTCTCCAAAGGCTGAGGTTGAGTGCTCCTTTGAGGTTTGTTATTCGTGTTATGCTGGATTAGCAGCAGATGTGATTTGCAGATTTGGAGAACAATCGTACGCTTCTGCTTCCAAATGGCAGATTTCGCTTTGCTGTCTTGAACTCTGCATGGAGGTGGTCCAAGGAAATACAAATCAAAATGATCAGTTTTATTTGAGTGAAAATTATTCATGGATTCTAAAAGATGGTAATTTGATGAGAAATCTGGAAGATTTTCATACTAATAAATATCTTTTGAGTCACTCTCTGTCACCAAATGACATAACAAAATGTTAATTCAGCCTTTGGCCCTGTGATTAAATTATATACATTCATTCATCTTCTGTAAACACTTGTCCTGTGAAGGGCTGCGGGGGGGGCTGGAGCCTATCCCAGCTGTCATCAGGCGAGAGGCGGGGTACATCCTGGACAGGTCGCCAGTATATCGCAGGGCTATAAATTATATACAACTCCTTGGACTTATAGTATTCAGAATGAGGTGTCTAGGGAGACACAGTTTGGATCTTTGAGTAAGTATGTGGGGTTTGTTTCTCAACAAATGCCTTAATCGCTGTTAACCGTTCATTCTTTCAAGGTTATTTCACTGTCAATATATTTTACAACAGACACAATAGCAGAATTAAACATCCCGCCTCTCCGATGGCAGCCATATTGTTGTAAACAAATTCAACTCCATGGCGCTCAGATGAAGTGTGTGACTATGCTGTTTTTACTTTTCTGTTCATCACCACATAAAGCCCACCCAAATGATTTGATTGGCCCGGCAGATCTTTTTCCAGCAAAATGAATTCTGATCGGAACAACTTCAGACCAAAATAAATTTTTTGGGGTGGTGGGGGAGTTTGGGATTGTCTTTGTGGGCTGCCAATTTAACTTCCATTTCAAGGTATAGATAGATAAATAGAATATTTGCCCAAACTTTCCACACTTAAAGTGAAACTATGACACAAACTTGTATCTAAAGCTGACTGTTGTGAAACAGAGCTGAAATCTTCAGACCAAATGTAGCAAGAGACAAATACAGTTGATGCCGTTGACTTGAACAATTATTCAAGTTGAGAAAAGTTGTTTTGTAGCAAAGTTCTGAAAACTAATCATGTTTTTTTTCTTGTTCTCAACGTTCACTGTAGCACTTATGTAAATATTTACCAAAAAAATCAGTGTTTCTCCTTGAGTCATTCTTTTGCTTTGAATGTTTTTTTTTAAAAAAAATGCTTGTTTTGCAATCCACAAAAAATTACTGAATGCCCTGAGACCAAACATGATGTAAAATGAACAATAATACTGCGTTTGTAAAGAAATCTTTTTGTTGTTGTTGTTGTTTTTGTTTTTTTACAGTGCATTGTACAAATGTTTTGTCGTTTTGGGCTTGATCAGACACCCACATCAAAAACTGCACACTAATAAGGCTGATTTATTATTTTTTTTTTCCTCAAATGAAATCGTTTGCCACATAAATTTTTACCTAGGAGTAAATGTGAATGTAAATACGTGTTGTATAAATATGTGAAATTAAAAAAAGAAAAAAGTCTCGTCTGTAATTTTGATGCTTTGCTGGGTATAAATTTCTCAAGAAAATCTGAATATTAGTTTGTAAAAATAGATATTTATTTTTTTTAATTAAGCTACTAAAAGATAAAAGTACAAAAAGTAAAATAAAGTCATGTATACTGCATAATCAGTATCTTTCAATGGGGTTAATAATAACTTTAATATTTTGGGATGTGCCGCCCCCTGCTGGTGCTTACTGAGAACTGCAACACGAAGCGCTACCATACACCGCCCTCTAGAGTTTTTCTCCGGCACTGCACACGACACAACTGCAAAGTCAAGTCATAAAAGGTGGAAACGAATAATCACACAACACTTAAAGTTTTTGATTTTCCTTTCTTTTTTGTGGAAATATGTTACAGTTATATTACAGGTATTTAAATGCCCAGAGGGAGAACAAAAAAAAAACAAAACAAACAAACAAACAGTTTGGAGACACCAGAAACTAACACTAAGAAGGGGACAGCAACTTAACCAAGACAGAAACTGTCCAGACCAGACTACACAGGCAAGAGGCGGGCGAAACTGATGCCCAACACGTAACCTATATTGTTAGGAGACGTCCAATAAATACTGCAAATGTTAACGCAAATTATTTAAAAACAAACGACAAACAAAAATAGAACGAACGAACGAACGAACAAGGAAAACAGGTGTGCTCTCCTTCTTTGAGTCCTTTGTAGTATTTAGCAGCATGTGTGTAGCTTCCAGAAAAAAATAAAAAAATAAACGTGTGAAAAACAGCGCGCAGGGCCTGCAGTCAACCAGAGTTTTTAACACAAGTAAGAACTGATCAGAAACGTGGTGGTTCTTAGCTGTGTGTGTGTGTGTGTGTGTGTGTGTGGGCAGTGTGAAACAAAAAGTGGGAAAGTGCTAGATACAAAAACACACAAATGACTGAACACAGTATCCTGGACGTAAACAGCAAACCAGGGGTAGAAGCTTCGTCGTCCGCCAGCCACACACACACACGTTGGTGGTCTCCAAAATTTCACCAGTTTTTAAGATTTGTAGTATACAGGAACACCTTGGAATCATATTTGGTAGTCGGACAGTGGCTCACAGAGTATAAACATTCAACAGTTGTAATCAAAACTTGGCTGGTGGTGTTAAGTTCACATCCTGGTTCTTCAATCTGGACACAGTTAATGGATTATTATTCTTTAATGTCACATGTTTTTTTTTTTTTATTTCTGGTGGTCTAGCAGAGTTTACAAAATACCATCCACCTTTATATTTATTTATTTATTTACCAGTGTGAAAATATTCTGGTTGAATGCAGACTTGCCCCTGCACTGGCTTCCATTGGTTTTAATGTAACTTATAAAATATATCATAAAATGTCTTCTTAAATGGAAACCGATAAGTCCATGTACAAAAGGTTCTTTCTTTTATATAAATTACACCAGTCTCTGATGATGATGATGATGATGATGATGTCTCAGTTCCTGTTATAAGATTCATCTCCAAACCAAACACTTACCCTCATACATACACACTCGCACGCACACACAGAGGTGAGATCATGGTCAACACTCCTGATGTAGCTACACAACATGCTCTACACGTTACCCATGGTAGAGAAGGAAACAAAAAGGACTACCCCCACTGAAATGAAATCTCTGCACATACAGTAACGCTACATCTGCCATCTCCTTCTCTTTCTTCTTCTCTTCTCTGACTGCAAAGACCACAAGCATGGTGCAGCTCCGGGCGTTGGACGGAGGGCGACGCCTCAGCATGAGCTGGTGACCCCTCGCTGCCGCCCGTCACTGTAGCTGCCTTGTTCTGGCTCTGCCACTGCAGGTCCCTGTACGACGGGGCGGGGAATGTGCGCGACGAACGGAGGAGGAGGAGGAGGAGGAGGAGGAGGAGGAGGCGGCGGGACCTCAACAGTCAAACCGCATCTCCAGCGAATCGTCGAAGCCCCGGTTGTCGTGCCCCGCCCCCGACAGGAAGGTGGCCGTGACAGGCGCCCCCGTGGCTGTGGTGACGTTGAGGATGGTGTTGCCGGGGGAGCTGGTGGCCGGGCTACGGAGGGCCGCCGCTGCGATACTGGTGAGGTTGATGCCCAGCGTGAGTCGGGTCTGTTCCAGCGCCTTCTCTGGAACGGCGAAGGCCTCCAGCTTCTTCTCTCCGTTGGCCATGTAGGAGTTCTGGCAGCCGCGGCAGATGCAGTCCAAACAAGCCTGGGAGCAACACGAATAACGCCACGGTTTAAGAAATAATCACCACAATGTGACAACAAATATAGTGAATATAGCAAGCTCTGAATAAGCTACAGCTCCACCCAAAGGTTTATAACTACACCTACTCTAAGTTCTGTCTGATGATGACATAGATTTGATTTGTCAATGGATCTTTAGCTTGAACTGTTGTGCCAAAAGGTGGTAAAGTTTCAAATCCCAAAGTGTGTTTGACTGAGGCACACAATGTCATTCAATATCCTGCTAATAGCATATTGATACAATCATGAATGTGTTGTTTAAAGCACTTTCTTCATCAGCTCCACCTTTAGTGTAAAGGTTGACCTCTTCCATAGGAGCCGTGGCGTTTTTTATGGTGTAATCTTTATAATGTCTTGATGCTGTTCTCACCTTACGGTTGGAGTAGCAGGGGCAACGCTGCCCCCTACAGGTCAGCACTGAGGGGTTCTGTGTAGCTCTGCCACACTTGCAGCCCTTCTTCTCCACAGGCTTCTTATACAGTGGCTTTGAAGGACTGGGTGGGTGTGTCAGAGGGTGAGTGTGTGGGTGCGGAGGTACTCTGTCACGGGGCTGAGTGCGGGGCTTCGGGGCCCCTTGCCTGGCCTTGGTGTAAGCCTTCTTGGTGGGCCCGTGGTGCTCCACTGTCTTTTTCATTGTCTTGTTGGAGACGAGCACTGTCTTGCCCACCTTAGGTGGGCCGCCGTTAGGCACCGGGGCAAGGTGGAGATGAGGCGTGGCCACGGGGAATTTTGGATCCTGTTTTGTGGTGGCACCAGGGTTGGGATGGTGGGGGGAGCTGTTGGCACCGACAGGGGGTTCTCGTAGGAGGCTGGAAATAGGAAGCGGTTGCACCTTCTCACTGTCACTTTCTGAGCGAGAGCGCTTGCGGTGAGACCGAAGGGGTACGCGGGGGATAACTATGGAGGGCTGAGGGGGAGGCTGCAGCGAGGGCTGTGGGTGAGTTTGAAGGGGGCGAGGGCTCTTCTCAGGGGGAAGGGAGGGGATGAGGCGGGAGGAGTCGGGGCCAGATGGGCAGTGAGGCCCATTGCGGCTCGACTGGGGTACAGAGGGGTGACTGTCCGGCTGGGGGTTGGGCTCAGGTGTGGGGTCCGAGTCAGTGTCCGTCTCCAGAGTCCTGAGCACCTCCTCAACACTCAACAACAGAGGCCCCCCACCGTGTTTCAGGTCGTCCCCGAAAGCGCTGATGTCACAAAGCCCCGCATCCCCAGTCCCCGTGACGCTCACACACACGGGGATCTCCTCCGAAAAGCCCTCCTGCTTTGCAATGCCCCCACCCGTTTCTATGGTGATGGGCTGCAGAGTGTCTGAGCTGACCAGGCCGTTACAATCATGCAGTCCGTTGACGGAGCTCGCGTCCTCTCCCTTCAGCTCCTTCGTGGGTAGAACCTCATCAGACTGGGCCACCTCCGAGGTGGACGCCGAATCTGAAACGTCCTCCGCTTCCAGCTCGCTCTCTGCCAACGTGAGGCCCTCATTGAGGATAGCCTGGAGGTCCGGCGAGTCACTGGCAGCGCTGGCTATGTGCGGGGCAAGCGGCGACTGGGTAATGTAGAGACAGAGCTTCCTGTAACAGTGGACGAGCAAAGAGAGTTGCCTGTTTTCCGCGTAGCAGGAATAGTCCTTACACCAACTACAGGACGGTTTGAGCTGCATCCTCTGACCCTTACAGCCTCGACAGACGTAGTGCTGACATGATGAGTTGGTGGGAGCGATAGGATCCTGCAACAGATTACCTAAACGTAGGAGGAGAGGAGGAAATAACAGAAAACATTAATACCTAACACATATCACGGGAACAGTGCAAGACAGCTCATCTGACTTTCACAGGATCCAGAAAAAGAAACACAGTGTAACATCAACACAGGCACGGCAATAAAACACTCATCCTGCCAATAACATATACATCGCAATTAACCCAGGCCTTATTTAGACTATCAGTTCCGCCTCTGCTGCGCTTCGATAAGTTCTTTAACTGGTGTGTATTTGTAAAACTGAGCGGCGACTGGCAACTGGCCAGACCGAATGACAGCTGCTCTTTGAGAGGAGCTTCCTTAGCAACACTGGCCGCTGGAGGGTGCAGCTGCAGATGGGGAAAAAAAAAAAAAGGATGAAGGTCCATTCATAAGATACAACCGACGCTATAGACTTTGCCCCGGGTGTCCAATAGGTCCCGTGTAGCTGCAGAACATATTTAACACTGCTCTCAAACAGCTCTATTACACAGTAGAGGTTATCCATGTAAGATAAAAAACACTCTTAGGCCTCTTGAAATCATAGTGACAGAAATATCACCTTTGCATCACAACTAAATATTAAATAACTCACAAATAACTAATACATTTACCTCCCCAAATCATAGCTTTTCTGTGTATTTGGAGAAAACAGTGACATATGCACTCACTCTTGCCAAGTTAAAACATTAACTATACATGCAAAATAAATTAAACAACACCCTAAACACTGTCAGGTTTACAGCCACCAGCATTCAAAGTAAACACAGTAAATGATTGTAGTTCCTTTAACTTCCCCATCCCAGCTATTTATATTTGTATTATTTTTTTTTTTAATTTGTAATCATATATTTCACATTAATGTATATAAAAATAGCAAAATAGATAATGCTATTTATCAACCAGCACGTAGAAGGATAGTTATTCAACAAATAAACAGAGAAACGCCCCAATGCTGCCAAACAGCACACAGAGGGGGGTGTGTCATGATGGGTGTAGCTGAGACCAATGAGGCGTTCAGGGAACCTCGGAAATTACACTGTTGTATTTGAATTCCTTATGTGCAAAAGAAAATAACAGTTCCACAAATATTTTTTTTTTAAAAAACGTATTTAAAATTACTATATTTTTGCTTTTCTTATTTTCTCAATTTCACTACAGCTGATTGCAATTTATTTATTCTGTTACAATTATGATTTCAGGTTAACTTTTAAAAGTATACACACATTTATAAACTGTTAATTTAATATTACCCTATTTAAGTAAAGTACGGTTGCCTTAGGTTATAGTTAAACGCAGCACTTTAGTAAATGTTTACTTCCCAACCAATGCTAATGAAGTGTTCGGGCAAGTGTAGATTCAGATATTTCCCACGGGACCTGAACGCAGCACCGTTAAAAGGCTCGCTCATACTGCGAGGACAGCTGACAACAACTCGCGTTACCTGAAACGCGTATTTAAACCAGGCGCACGTTATTATATATATATATAAATAAATAAAAACTATCAAACCACTTACCGCAGACCAAGCAGGACAGGGACTGGCGGAAAAACGGCAGCAGCTTGCAGAGCTCCGCAAGGGCCCGGGGGTCTCGGGGGTCGCACTGCAGCACCGATCGGCTCGCGGACACGTAGAGAGAGGTCGCATTCACTGGGTTCATCTCAGCTGCCTGGCCCGGGGCCCCAGTCCCAATCCGGTCCGGTCCGTTATAGATGTATTAACACGTTAAAAAAAAAAAAAAAAAAAAAGTCACCACCACACAGTAACACAAACAAAACACACGAGGCAGCGGCTCTGCGCGGAGAAATGGCCCGTTTTTGTGAAAAAAGGGGGGAGTCCGGCGGCTCTGAAGAGCGCATAGATGGGGAGAGGAACAGCCTCACTTCCCCGCTGGTAAATCCCACATATAGAGCAGTCTGCGCACGGAGCAATCCAGGCTACTCATCCCTCAGTCACATCCAATCCATCCTCAACGCGATGCCCCGGCTTTAACAGCTCTGAAGCTTTCGTTTTCGGGATACTTTTAAGTGCATTCACTTGCATAGAAATGTCGGTTCATCCACATCAGTTCGGTTTGTTTCCATACCACGCACGAGTTATGATAAGACAAAGCATCGTGTGGCGCTATTTCCTCCGCCAGTGGCCTTTTCTTTCTTTCTTTCTTTTTCTGAACAACTGCGGCTTGTTAGCTCGCAACAGCCGCTCCGAAATTCAAACAGGGGCTCCCGTTTGCAGCGGTTCCCCCCGAGATAAATCCACAGTCCACATGCATGCTCGTCCCGGGGGTTTCAAGTCGGCCCAGACCTCGTATCACACACACAATGCATTAATTATCCAGCACCGGAGCATTCGTGGCTCGGGCTTCACCTGGCAGTGCAGCTCCCTCTTTTTTTTTTTTTTTTTTTTTTGTAGCAGGCTCGTTACGGTTGTGTTATTGTTCGCAGAGATTCATGGCGGCTCGAAAACAAAACAGGCCGCTCCGGCGTTAAATGGTCCTAATCACCGAGAAAACGCCGACAGCTGCGCGGCGACAAGAGAGGAGATGCGTCGAAGAGAAGTCGTGGCTGTTGAGACGAAAATAATCTCGAAGCTCCGACGGTTCTCGTTGTGTGGAGAAAAACGAGCCAGCGGAAGCACCGGGCTCTAGTGACAGTGCTAGCCGCCTTAGCTGCACCGGGAAGCCGGTTACAAAAGCAGGCCGCTTCCCACTCCTCGGGATTAGCGGGGCACTCTCGTTCTCTCCTCGGAGGGGGCGTAGCGGGAAACGGAAGAGTTTAGCCGAAAGTATGCCCTTCTTCGGCTTCTGGTGGACCCCCGTAGTGTCAGTGAAGGCCGAAAGTGAATTATTTCCCTATTTGTGTACCTTGCTATCGTTAGCCGTGAAGTATTCCTCAAACCTCCCGTCGTTTTTCCACACACAAACAAGGGGGCGCTGTCCAAATCTCGCGAGAACACGAGTAACGCGGTTAATTTAAAAAACAATGGCTGTACTGCAAATCTATAGTAGAAAATGGATATTGTTCTTGACAAACACAAATCTTTGTTCTATTTTAAATCTAATTTAATCAATTTTAAGAAGTAAACATACCTTTAAACAACTAGATAAAATGATTTATTTGTGTCTATACAGCAGAACTACCAGAACAGCCTCAGAAAGTATATAAAGATAGTTTTTCACTTGCTCACATGTTCATTTAAAGACAGACTCAATGCCAAAGTTTATGTGTTGAGTGATGTATTACTGCATTTTAGAATATGTTCAAGGTTGATTAATATATAGACAGTAAATTTGATGTAATGTCTGAATCCAACGTACTATACACTTACTTGCCAGTTCACTAGGTAGCCAGCGTAAAATCTTAGCTTCATGAAGATTATAGTGTTCAGAATAAGATTAAAATAACTGAGAGGGCTGTTCATTAAGTTTTGTTTTAACGGGTGTGGTCTGCTTGAGGCTGCAGCCCGCTGCTCCAACTGTACACACTACTGTGTGGTTGAATGGATGGGTCAAACAGCAGGAACATAATTTCCCCTCGGGTTTCAATACAGTATAAATTATTATTATTATTATTATTATTATTATTATTAAAACGCAACAGAACATAAAGAACAAAGTTTTCCACACATCGTGCTTATAGAAGGTTAAATTACATGTGCAGTACATGTCAGATGATGGATACATTACTCATTTATTATTATTAGCTCACTTAAAGCTTAATATGGAAAGGAACACTAGTCTGAGTAACCACCTGATGGTTTCTACTGAACTGGATGTCATCAAGTTGCTGCATCAGATATTTCCTTAACAGACATTCTGACCTGTCATTACTGGAAAATCTCAGATGTTAACAATGACATTGACGTTAATATTATTTATTAGTAAGCCATGACTTTGCTTGACAATGACATGTTAAAATGAAACACACCAAGCCAATGGTCGGTCATCTGCTGTTGTCATTGTGTGTCCATGGCGCTAATTTTGTTGTGAGTCACTTGACTTGACACTAAAGCTGACTTTGACTTTGACTAGTCATATCCTGAAAGTGTCTTTTACAACAATTCAACAAGTACAATCGGAAGTGAAGTGGCTTTTTTGTGGCTCTTCCTAGCCTCCCAGTTTTGTAGGCAAGAAGAACTGAGAGGGCTGTTCATTAAGTTTTGTTTTAACGGGTGTGGTCTGCTTGAGGCTGCAGCCCGCTGCTCCAACTGTACACACTACTGTGTGATTGAATGGATGGGTCAAACAGCAGGAACATAATTTCCCCTCGGGTTTCAATACAGTATAAATTATTATTATTATTATTAAAACGCAACAGAATATAAAGCACAAAGTTTTCCACACATCGTGCTTACAGAAGGTTAAATTAAATGTGCAGTACATGTAGTGACAAAGGTCAGATGATGGATACATTACTCATTTATTATTATTAGCTCACTTAAAGCTTAATATGGAAAGGAACACTAGTCTAAGTAACCACCTGATGGTTTTCTACTGAACTGGATGTCATCAAGTTGCTGCATCAGATATTTCCTTAACAGACATTCTGACCTGTCATTACTGGAAAATCTCAGATGTTACCAATGACATGACGTTAATATTATTTATTAGTAAGCCATGACTTTGCTTGACAATGACATGTTAAAATGAAACACACCAAGCCAATGGTCGGTCATCTGCTGTTGTCATTGTGTGTCCAGGGCGCTAATTTTGTTGTGAGTCACTTGACTTGACACTAAAGCTGACTTTGACTTTGACTAGTCATATCCTGAAAGTGTCTTTTACAACAATTCAACAAGTACAATCGGAAGTGAAGTGGCTTTTTTGTGGCTCTTCCTAGCCTCCCAGTTTTGTAGGCAAGAAGAACTGAGAGGGCTGTTCATTAAGTTTTGTTTTAACGGGTGTGGTCTGCTTGAGGCTGCAGCCCGCTGCTCCAACTGTACACACTACTGTGTGATTGAATGGATGGGTCAAACAGCAGGAACATAATTTCCCCTCGGGTTTCAATACAGCATAAATTATTATTATTAAAACGCAACAGAACATAAAGCACAAAGTTTTCCACACATCGTGCTTATAGAAGGTTAAATTACATGTGCAGTACATGTCAGATGATGGATACATTACTCATTTCTGATTAGCTCACTTAAAGCTTAATATGGAAAGGAACACTAGTCTAAGTAACCACCTGATGGTTTCTACTGAACTGGATGTCATCAAGTTGCTGCAACAGATATTTCCTTAACAGACATTCTGACCTGTCATTACTGGAAAATCTCAGATGTTACCAATGACATGACGTTAATATTATTTATTAGTAAGCCATGACTTTGCTTGACAATGACATGTTAAAATGAAACACACCAAGCCAATGGTCGGTCATCTGCTGTTGTCATTGGGTGTCCATGGCGCTAATTTAGTTGTGAGTCACTTGACTTGACACTAAAGCTGACTTTGACTTTGACTTTATCATATCCTGAAAGTGGCTTTTACAACAATTCAACAAGTACAATCGGAAGTGAAGTGGCTTTTTTGTGGCTCTTCCTAGCCTCCCAGTTTTGTAGGCAAAAATAACTGAGAGGGCTGTTCATTAAGTTTTGTTTTAACGGGTGTGGTCTGCTTGAGGCTGCAGCCCGCTGCTCCAACTGTACACACTACTGTGTGATTGAATGGATGGGTCAAACAGCAGGAACATAATTTCCCCTCGGGTTTCAATACAGTATAAATTATTATTATTATTATTATTAAAACGCAACAGAATATAAAGCACAAAGTTTTCCACACATCGTGCTTATAGAAGGTTAAATTAAATGTGCAGTACATGTAGTGACAAAGGTCAGATGATGGATACATTACTCATTTATTATTATTAGCTCACTTAAAGCTTAATATGGAAAGGAACACTAGTCTAAGTAACCACCTGATGGTTTCTACTGAACTGGATGTCATCAAGTTGCTGCATCAGATATTTCCTTAACAGACATTCTGACCTGTCATTACTGGAAAATCTCAGATGTTACCAATGACATGACGTTAATATTATTTATTAGTAAGCCATGACTTTGCTTGACAATGACATGTTAAAATGAAACACACCAAGCCAATGGTCGGTCATCTGCTGTTGTCATTGTGTGTCCAGGGCGCTAATTTTGTTGTGAGTCACTTGACTTGACACTAAAGCTGACTTTGACTTTGACTAGTCATATCCTGAAAGTGGCTTTTACAACAATTCAACAAGTACAATCGGAAGTGAAGTGGCTTTTTTGTGGCTCTTCCTAGCCTCCCAGTTTTGTAGGCAAAAATAACTGAGAGGGCTGTTCATTAAGTTTTGTTTTAACGGGTGTGGTCTGCTTGAGGCTGCAGCCCGCTGCTCCAACTGTACACACTACTGTGTGATTGAATGGATGGGTCAAACAGCAGGAACATAATTTCCCCTCGGGTTTCAATACAGTATAAATTATTATTATTATTATTAAAACGCAACAGAATATAAAGCACAAAGTTTTCCACACATCGTGCTTATAGAAGGTTAAATTAAATGTGCAGTACATGTAGTGACAAAGGTCAGATGATGGATACATTACTCATTTATTATTATTAGCTCACTTAAAGCTTAATATGGAAAGGAACACTAGTCTAAGTAACCACCTGATGGTTTCTACTGAACTGGATGTCATCAAGTTGCTGCATCAGATATTTCCTTAACAGACATTCTGACCTGTCATTACTGGAAAATCTCAGATGTTACCAATGACATGACGTTAATATTATTTATTAGTAAGCCATGACTTTGCTTGACAATGACATGTTAAAATGAAACACACCAAGCCAATGGTCGGTCATCTGCTGTTGTCATTGTGTGTCCAGGGCGCTAATTTTGTTGTGAGTCACTTGACTTGACACTAAAGCTGACTTTGACTTTGACTAGTCATATCCTGAAAGTGGCTTTTACAACAATTCAACAAGTACAATCGGAAGTGAAGTGGCTTTTTTGTGGCTCTTCCTAGCCTCCCAGTTTTGTAGGCAAAAATAACTGAGAGGGCTGTTCATTAAGTTTTGTTTTAACGGGTGTGGTCTGCTTGAGGCTGCAGCCCGCTGCTCCAACTGTACACACTACTGTGTGATTGAATGGATGGGTCAAACAGCAGGAACATAATTTCCCCTCGGGTTTCAATACAGTATAAATTATTATTATTATTATTAAAACGCAACAGAATATAAAGCACAAAGTTTTCCACACATCGTGCTTACAGAAGGTTAAATTAAATGTGCAGTACATGTAGTGACAAAGGTCAGATGATGGATACATTACTCATTTATTATTATTAGCTCACTTAAAGCTTAATATGGAAAGGAACACTAGTCTAAGTAACCACCTGATGGTTTTCTACTGAACTGGATGTCATCAAGTTGCTGCATCAGATATTTCCTTAACAGACATTCTGACCTGTCATTACTGGAAAATCTCAGATGTTACCAATGACATGACGTTAATATTATTTATTAGTAAGCCATGACTTTGCTTGACAATGACATGTTAAAATGAAACACACCAAGCCAATGGTCGGTCATCTGCTGTTGTCATTGTGTGTCCAGGGCGCTAATTTTGTTGTGAGTCACTTGACTTGACACTAAAGCTGACTTTGACTTTGACTAGTCATATCCTGAAAGTGTCTTTTACAACAATTCAACAAGTACAATCGGAAGTGAAGTGGCTTTTTTGTGGCTCTTCCTAGCCTCCCAGTTTTGTAGGCAAGAAGAACTGAGAGGGCTGTTCATTAAGTTTTGTTTTAACGGGTGTGGTCTGCTTGAGGCTGCAGCCCGCTGCTCCAACTGTACACACTACTGTGTGATTGAATGGATGGGTCAAACAGCAGGAACATAATTTCCCCTCGGGTTTCAATACAGCATAAATTATTATTATTAAAACGCAACAGAACATAAAGCACAAAGTTTTCCACACATCGTGCTTATAGAAGGTTAAATTACATGTGCAGTACATGTCAGATGATGGATACATTACTCATTTCTGATTAGCTCACTTAAAGCTTAATATGGAAAGGAACACTAGTCTAAGTAACCACCTGATGGTTTCTACTGAACTGGATGTCATCAAGTTGCTGCAACAGATATTTCCTTAACAGACATTCTGACCTGTCATTACTGGAAAATCTCAGATGTTACCAATGACATGACGTTAATATTATTTATTAGTAAGCCATGACTTTGCTTGACAATGACATGTTAAAATGAAACACACCAAGCCAGTGGTCGGTCATCTGCTGTTGTCATTGGGTGTCCATGGCGCTAATTTAGTTGTGAGTCACTTGACTTGACACTAAAGCTGACTTTGACTTTGACTTTATCATATCCTGAAAGTGGCTTTTACAACAATTCAACAAGTACAATCGGAAGTGAAGTGGCTTTTTTGTGGCTCTTCCTAGCCTCCCAGTTTTGTAGGCAAAAATAACTGAGAGGGCTGTTCATTAAGTTTTGTTTTAACGGGTGTGGTCTGCTTGAGGCTGCAGCCCGCTGCTCCAACTGTACACACTACTGTGTGATTGAATGGATGGGTCAAACAGCAGGAACATAATTTCCCCTCGGGTTTCAATACAGTATAAATTATTATTATTATTATTAAAACGCAACAGAATATAAAGCACAAAGTTTTCCACACATCGTGCTTATAGAAGGTTAAATTAAATGTGCAGTACATGTAGTGACAAAGGTCAGATGATGGATACATTACTCATTTATTATTATTAGCTCACTTAAAGCTTAATATGGAAAGGAACACTAGTCTAAGTAACCACCTGATGGTTTCTACTGAACTGGATGTCATCAAGTTGCTGCATCAGATATTTCCTTAACAGACATTCTGACCTGTCATTACTGGAAAATCTCAGATGTTACCAATGACATGACGTTAATATTATTTATTAGTAAGCCATGACTTTGCTTGACAATGACATGTTAAAATGAAACACACCAAGCCAATGGTCGGTCATCTGCTGTTGTCATTGTGTGTCCAGGGCGCTAATTTTGTTGTGAGTCACTTGACTTGACACTAAAGCTGACTTTGACTTTGACTAGTCATATCCTGAAAGTGGCTTTTACAACAATTCAACAAGTACAATCGGAAGTGAAGTGGCTTTTTTGTGGCTCTTCCTAGCCTCCCAGTTTTGTAGGCAAAAATAACTGAGAGGGCTGTTCATTAAGTTTTGTTTTAACGGGTGTGGTCTGCTTGAGGCTGCAGCCCGCTGCTCCAACTGTACACACTACTGTGTGATTGAATGGATGGGTCAAACAGCAGGAACATAATTTCCCCTCGGGTTTCAATACAGTATAAATTATTATTATTATTATTAAAACGCAACAGAATATAAAGCACAAAGTTTTCCACACATCGTGCTTATAGAAGGTTAAATTAAATGTGCAGTACATGTAGTGACAAAGGTCAGATGATGGATACATTACTCATTTATTATTATTAGCTCACTTAAAGCTTAATATGGAAAGGAACACTAGTCTAAGTAACCACCTGATGGTTTCTACTGAACTGGATGTCATCAAGTTGCTGCATCAGATATTTCCTTAACAGACATTCTGACCTGTCATTACTGGAAAATCTCAGATGTTACCAATGACATGACGTTAATATTATTTATTAGTAAGCCATGACTTTGCTTGACAATGACATGTTAAAATGAAACACACCAAGCCAATGGTCGGTCATCTGCTGTTGTCATTGTGTGTCCAGGGCGCTAATTTTGTTGTGAGTCACTTGACTTGACACTAAAGCTGACTTTGACTTTGACTAGTCATATCCTGAAAGTGGCTTTTACAACAATTCAACAAGTACAATCGGAAGTGAAGTGGCTTTTTTGTGGCTCTTCCTAGCCTCCCAGTTTTGTAGGCAAAAATAACTGAGAGGGCTGTTCATTAAGTTTTGTTTTAACGGGTGTGGTCTGCTTGAGGCTGCAGCCCGCTGCTCCAACTGTACACACTACTGTGTGATTGAATGGATGGGTCAAACAGCAGGAACATAATTTCCCCTCGGGTTTCAATACAGTATAAATTATTATTATTATTAAAACGCAACAGAATATAAAGCACAAAGTTTTCCACACATCGTGCTTACAGAAGGTTAAATTACATGTGCAGTACATGTAGTGACAAAGGTCAGATGATGGATACATTACTCATTTATTATTATTAGCTCACTTAAAGCTTAATATGGAAAGGAACACTAGTCTAAGTAACCACCTGATGGTTTCTACTGAACTGGATGTCATCAAGTTGCTGCATCAGATATTTCCACAACAGACATTCTGACCTGTCATTCTGTCAATTCAGCAAGAACAATCGGAAGTGAAGTGGATCTTCCTAGCCTTCCAGTTAATAGTAGCTCTTACCATTTCCCCTTTTGAATGACAAATACAGACTGCTGCCACATACTGGAATGAAGAGTTATTTCCTTTCATACAGACTCAGAATGATTGTACAGTAGGGCATAAAGGTATTGTACATGTTACACATCAATCAACCATAACAGAACCCAAAGACCCTCACCAACAACCTTCTGTTACCAGACACTACAGGATGCCCTCAGAAGGCCCATGTCCATTCTCTGATGTGTTAGAACTGTTTGGAGGCACAAGGGAGACCTACACAATACTAGGAAGGTGGTCATAATGTTATGCCTGATCTGTGTATATTATCTTGCAAGCCAGACAAACTTCTCTGCCTACAGTTTGTTTGCAGTGGAAACTGATGATGCTATAGTAAAGATCAAATTATTTTCCTGTAATCGTCTAGTGGTGTATTCTGTTATTTTCTTTTTGTCCTCCACTAAAAAAGAACAAAGTGTTGTCCCAAAGCCCAGCATTTATCATTTTTATGTGAACTCCTCTTCATGTCATTAGATTTGGATCTTGGTGACCACAGCCGTAACCAGGGTCCAGTTAATGCCTGTGTGTTTATGTGGTGATAAATTCAGTGCAGTTCCAAGATAAAAACACTGCGAGGTGCTGTCCGAGAACTAGAAGAGAGAGGGGAACGCTGAAAGAGGCGGCTCATCGTGGTGGGATAACAATAACTGTTTAACCTACACAAAGACACACAAAGGAAATAAGTTTGCACACTATGATGCAACACACTGACAGCGTCGACTCCTTTTTTGCTTCTTGAGGCAGGAGTTTAAATGCACACAAGTGTAGTTGAAATATTTTTGATGGAGCTTGAATGGTCACACGCATTCCGTGTATGTGAGTAAGTCCTCTTTTTATGTCTCACGCCACTATGACTGTTTGGGTTTATTATTGTAACAGTGGTTGCTAAAAATAGTTGGCCGGTCAGTCTCTTGAGTGTCACTTCAGTGTGTCTCTGAGCAGGCCTGAGCTTTGGGATTCCCCTCCTCTTTCTCACACATAGTGGAAAGAAACACTGAAACTATTGTCACCTGTGTTAATCATTAAAGCATTCCTTAAAGGGCTTAATCACTAGTTTACAGTATATTCTTAAGTTATGCTGATAATGGTTCCACAATCACATAAATAGTCAAATTCTACAGACTTCGATTTTCTTTCTCACACTTTGGTGAAAAGCTTGGGATGTTGAGTAGAATTTTAAAAGACAAACTACACATCAAATGACACGAAATGGGAAACACTTTTCAGAAATGGATTGAGAAACACTCTCCACTGTCGGGGAGTGTCGGGTTTGGTGTTTTAAAGACTTCTCTGTTTCACAACGCAGTTCAGTCTGTAGGAAACATGTGAATAACGTCATCTGAGAAAGTTTGTGAAGGTTCTCACTCATCCAGGTCACGGTATATCTAAAAACAAGCTGAAACAAGAGGATTGGATTTGTTTCTTGGAGACGTTTTATCCATGCAGCTTCTTCAGTTCTAAAACCACTTGTGGGGAGTTGGGGTTTAAAAAACGAACATCTGTGGGTGTTGCCCATCTTAAACTCACTAACTAAGGTCTGATACAACATATACATACCCGCAGCTGGAGGAAACTGCAGCAATCTTCTATTCCTTCCCCCATGAATTGTACTCTAGGGACTCATTATCAGCCAGAGGTGTGAACGAGGGTGAATCTTCTTGGGGACAGATGTCAAGAGTTTGTTGTAAACTGATGGCAGATTGTATCTCAGTCAATCTCGCCTGTTCAGAGATGGACCTTCTGAGGGTGTCCTGTGGTGTCTGGAAACACAATGTTGTTAGTGGGGGACTTTGGGCCCTATGGGTTGAGGGGAGGGGCCTCTGTGGATCAGGCTTGTTCCAGTGCATCCCACAGATACTTGATGAGTTTGTGATCTAATGTGGAGGCCAGGTCAACGCCTTGTGCATGTTTTTTGAGTTGTTACTAAACCGTTTTTTTTGTGTGTGTGCCTGTGTCAGGCTGCATCCTGCTGAGGATGGCTGCTGCCATCAAGGAGTGTCATTGCTATGGGGTGGGCGTGCCTGGTCTGGTGGTCTAAGTGGGTGCTACATGTCTAAGTAACATCCACACGAATGCCAGGTCCAAAAGTTTCCCAGCAGAACATTGTATTGTCACAAGATGTTCAATGCTATTTACATCTCCTGTCAGTGGTCATAATGTTATGCCTGATTGGTGTGTACTCCTCTGCTTTTAGATACGATAAGACAAAACCAACCATGAACATATACATGTCTGACTACGTCCTAAATGTGTGGGCGAACTTTCGACCCTGGTCTTGTCATCACTGCTACCCGATAATTTCCATTTGAGAAATGATGCAACGCAGGTTCCTGTTTTTGTGCGGAGCAGTGGTATAAAAGAACACCTTCTCTGGTTCATTCAGTATCAGATCTAGTTCAGAAAGCAGTTTACAGATTCAGAGTTACTGTTGGTGCTGCGCTGTGTTTGATGATGTGGACGACTCTCTCCGTCAGCCGTTGGATTTTCCTGCTCACCCTGGCTGTTGTGATGCTTGCCTTAGCATCACCAGGTAATCCTCAACTCACGATCATATGTTCTTCATTTTATTTTATCTTCTGCAGTTTGACCTGTTAAAGAGACCCAGAGCCTGCAACTATGGCAAATGAATGAGTTGTTTTATCATTACTGAGTGGATGCTATTTCAATACTATTAATCATAGTGATTTCTCAACAAAAATGACAAAGAAATGTCAGTTTCTTCTCCTCAAGTGTAAAATTTTGCTGGTTTACTTTGTATGTTTATATGTATATGATGGGGGAGAAAAATCAAATGTAGTCTGTTATCTGAACAAAACTAGAAATTTAAATGCCAGAAAGAATTTTTCACTACTTCCTGACACAAAATTAGCAGTTTCAGTGATAAAAAAAAATCAGAAATAATCATGATTAAGGTAACTACAGCATGTTTTTCCCTAAAAAAAACTTGACTTCCTATTATTTTATCCAATTTTAGTGTAGTTAATCTATTAGGTTTTATAGCTGCAGCATAATTTTGGCCTCTAAATATCAAGACATAGTCAGATGAAACATTTCTTGTACAAAAAAAAAAAAAATAGAAAAACATCCTCAGTTTGAGACGGGTGTAATGATATTTAATTGAGGTATCACAGCTGTATTAGCAGTGACTCATGGGAAATGTAACTATGGCTACAGTGTGTGGTGCAGTACAGTATGAGGTGTTAAGCTCCCACTGTATTAAAGGGTCATTCTTATTATGATGCTGACTAAAAATCAAGTCATGTAACAGTGAATGTTGACAATATTTTCCTCACTTTGTCTCTTTCAGTGGTTTCTGGCCAATATATAAATATACCCTGCTGCAGCACCGTCGGCACCACTAAGATTAGGAATATCAGCGCATGCTTCGAACAGACGCCTCGTTACGGCTGCAACGTGCATGCCTTCCTGTAAGCACAGCATGTTTTAAACATACAAATTTGAAAGTTTCCCTCGTCATTACTGGAGACTGGAAACTGGGAGGTGTAACCTCTCTTGGAGTACAGAAAATGTGTAGTTGTCATCCTAATTTTCTTTCTGCTCTTAGGATTAAAGGCGTCCGCAGTGCAACAAAAATGTTCTGCATCAGTCCAAATGCTACCTGGCTCAAAGAGAAGATAAATGAGGTGAGAACTGGGTAAAGGGTAAATTACTGTCAGGTCAGGAGAATCTAAATTTTGTCTATAACTTTGCAGATTGGCAGGTTCCTGAAATACTGTAAATATACTCATGACTTTATGATTTTTAAACAGTTAAATATGATCCAAAGAAAGTACAGAACTGGGCTAGGAATAGAGTATTAAACATAAGTCTAAGATGAAAGGTAACTAAATACATTTACGTAGATAGAGTCCAATAGTTTTTAGTCTACTACACATTAGTTTCACAAAAAAATATAAACAGATTTAGATTTTACTGACAAAACACCTGTTTAATAGATTTCCCAGAGTGAGACAAAGTAGTTAGATCACTGAATGCTGCTTCATCAATGCCAGTCACTACATTTAATGCAACTTCCGCAGCAGAACCACCACCACAGAAATCATTGCCATTGTGAAGCTGGTGGGGAATCACATCATGGTGACTCCCTGTGGTGGGGCGAGTGGGAAGTTTTTGAAGAAGCTGAAAACAAAGATAGTTTCACAATCATGTACTGAACTTGTCTAATTAAACATCTATGGTTCTCTCTTCTAATTTTCTCTTTTTTCCTCTCATCATTACAGGGATTGAAATGTCCTCCGATTTTGTCGTAGGGAAAAAGTGCAAGCTGACGACGATGGACAAAGAAAATAAAAAATAAATCCCAACAAAGCAGCTACTGAAAAACAATTTCTGATGATTTACTATTTATTCCTTTTACATGTCTAAAATCTAAGTTATAATATCAAAACTATTTAAAATGTAAGTTATTTTATTCTTTAAACTATATTTTTGTGGCATTTTTATTAATAACTTAAACTGCAGCAATATCAGCGTTGCTCTTGTTGATCCTGTAACCAATAATGTATTATTAAATGGATTTCAAATGTCATGGAGTGGTTTTGTCTTGTGTTGTCTGACAGTGCAGAGGGGATTTCTGAGCTGACTCAGTGTCACACTTCTTTTTGATTTAAACAAGTGCAATTAAAAACTCAGAACTAAAGTCAATGCATTCATTTAAACAGGTACGTAATATTATTGTTATTATTATTTAGGGGTGGGACTTTAACGCGTTAACTGTGATTAACTAATTACAAAAAAAATTATTATGTTAAAATGACAGGCAGTTTTCCTATAGTTGTTGACCAGGTTTGCACACACTGCAGCAGGGATTTTGGTCCACTCCTCCATACAGATCTCCTCCAGATCTTTCAGGTTTCAACGCTGTAGCTGGGCAACACGGAGTTTCAGCTCCCTAAAAAGATCTTCTATTGGGTTCAAGTCTAGAGACTGGCTAGGCCACTCCAGGACCTTGAAATGCTTCAGGGCTGATCCCTCACCTTTCTTATGATCATTGACACTCCACGAGGCGAGATCTTGCATGGAGCCCTAGTCCGATGGAGATTGACAGTCATCTTGAGTCTCTTCCATTTTCTACAGTGATGGGCAAATGATACCGAGGCTTTGGAGCATGTGTCGCTCTTCCTGAAGCAGAGTGGTTCAAACCTCTGTGTCGGAGCTTGTATCAAAACACCAGTGTCACGTGACCAAAGCACTAAGCGCTTCATTGTGTCAGCGTGTCATTGGCTCATAGTGTGTGTCAGTGCGTTTCATTGGCTCATAGTGTTCATGCGTTGTGAGCCTATGACAGCTTGACAGGTTTGACAGATTTGAGTGGTTTGGCGCCATACAAGCTATAAAACATGCATCATTACTACTCAAAATGGGGTTGTGAGGAGATTTGGAGAGTGAGAGGAGATTTGGATATTTGGAGATTTGGAGATTGTGAGAGGACATTTGGAGATTTTGAGAGTGAGTGTGGAGATTTGGATATTTGGAGAGTGAGAATGAGAGGAGATTGGAGATTTGGAGAGTGATTGTCATGGCGAGTACAAGCACTGAGCGCCGTTCAAAGGTTTGGGATCATTTTGATCTCATACCACCAAATAAGGTATAATGCATTTCATGGCCTACATTTTACGTAATTGTATTTTCCATTTTTAAATGGGTCTCAAATGTATAATTACTTGTAGGTGCGGTGTTTGCTCTGCACACAAGAGTTGTCTTACAGCAACAATATGTCATCAATGCTGAGACACTTGCGTGCCAGGCATGAAGACAATCATGCCCAGCAAAGCCGTGACCCTGTCAACACTGGGATTCTTGACTGTAAGTTAAATATATATGTATATATACTGTAGATGTTGTATATCATGTTTATATAGCAACCTTTCTCCCACACAGTGTCCAGAAAGCAGAAGCTGGATGAGGCCCTGGTGGACATGATAGTTAAAGATGGCCAGCCTTTTTCTATCGTTGAGGATGAAGGGTTCAGAAATTTTATTAAAATCCTTGACCCATCATATGCCATTCCAAGCCGCAAAACTATAAAGGCAATGTTGGAAGTAAGGTACACCACAACCAAGGAGAAGGCCATGGCAGAAATTAAGGAGACTTCAGCTGTTAGTTTGACTGCTGACATGTGGATATCAGTCAACATGGATGCCTACCTTGGTGTCACTTGCCATTATGTGTCAGACAGCCAAGAGCTAGCTACTGTGCTTTTAGGTGTGCAGTATTTTCCTCTGACCCACTCAGCAGCTAATATTGCAGAAGCCACTGCAAATTTCATGGCTGAGTGGGGAATCACTCAAAAGGTCTGTGGGATGGTCACAGATGGGGCTCACAATATCGTGGCTAGTGTGAGTCAGTTGAACATTAGACACATTTATTGCTTTGCCCACATGCTGAATCTCATTGTAAAAAAATCACTCTGTCAGACATCTGATCTGGACAACATGCGCACTAGGGCACGCAAAATAGTCGGACACTTCACAAGTCCAGCACAAAAGCAAAAGAGAAGTTGTCTGCAATTCAAGACAATATGGGTATGGCACAAAAAATGCTTGTCCAAGAGGTGGAAACGAGATGGAACAGCACTTACGCCATGCTTCATAGGCTTTATGAGCAGAGAGAACCATTAGGGACAGCCTTGGCAACACTTAGCACTGATATTATACTTTTCACTGGTGATGAATATGCAGCAATAAACCAGTGCCTTACAGTTTTAAGGCCATTCTATCAGGCAACTGGGAGCTGTCTGAGGAAAGGAGAGTGTCAGGGTCAAAGGCCATTCCTATTGCAAAAATGTTAAGACACGTCATTTCAGCTGAATGTGCCCAAATGGCTCCTTGTGTTGGTGCCACACTTGCCAACCACTTAAAGAATAATCTGTGTGAAAAATTCTGCGGCTTGGAAAAGGTGACCTCCCTATCTGTGGCCACCATCTTGGATCCACGGTTCAAACAGGCTGGCTTTAGTGCTCCAAGCAATGCTCAGGTTGCTATTGAAAGGCTGACACGAAAGTGTGCCAGCCTTATCGATAGGTCGACCAAAGTAGTGCCACTTGAGACTGCAACAGCATCTACCAGTGCCAGTGAGGAGAACTACAACTTGTGGGCTTTGCTGGACAACTATGTTGAGTCTCAGCACCGCACCAGCAGTGCATCTGCCAGTGCTACAGTGGAGATCCAGAGGTATGCATGTTGATTACTGCTGAAACATCAGTTATTTCATTCAGTCATCCATTGTCTTTCTGTCTGTGTCATAGATATTTGAAAGAGCAAATTCTGTCAAGAGCAGACGATCCCCTGAAGTACTGGGTGGCACGTAGGACTGTATACCCTACACTGTGGAAACTTGTATGCAAGTATCTGTGCATCCCAGCATCATCCGTTCCCTGCGAAAGGATTTTCTCCAAAGCCGAGTAGCTCGTGAGCCAGAAGAGGAGCAGACTGAAGCCTGCCACAGTGGAAAAAATTCTATTTCTGAATAAAAACCTGTGAAGACCAAAAACCTGTCTGCTTCTGTGCATAAACATTCCTCCTCGACCATACAACTTCTCCTATGACAAACTATTATCTGGACTATGGTGTAAAACACTTAATACAAAAACGGTCTTTCTGAGTTCACATACCATGATCAAATAAATAAACCCTTAACCAACATTTAATCCTTCATATCGTTTAGATTTATCCGTTGGCTTAATCTGGGATGTTTTACAGTATGGGCGAGTATGAATGAACAAAACACGTAAATGACCACACAGTCTTTTCTAAACTTTTATTGCTGACATGGGATTGAAACAGTGTCAGTGCTTCAATCGTGCTCTTGAGAGGTTGCTATGGCTTCAGTTGTCCACCAGATGTCACCGTCACTGAAGCATTGAAGCTTTGAATCTTTTTCAACACAACTGCTAGGAAAGCCTCAGTGCTTCATAAGGCTTCACTTGCCCACCACTAATTTTCTAATAATTGCGCCAACAGTTGTTGCCTTCTCACCAAGCAGCTTGCCTATTGTCCTATTGCCTATCCCAGCCTTGTGCAGGTCTACAATTTTGTCCCTGGTGTCCTTAGACAGCTCTTTGGTCTTGGCCATGGTGGAGAGGTTGGAGTCTGATTGATGGTGTGTATGGACAGGCGTCTTTTATACAGATAACAAGTTCAAACTGATGCAATTAATACAGGTAACGAGTGGAGGATAGAAGGGCTTCTTACACACCAACTAACAGGTCTGTGAGAGCCAGAATCCATGCTGGTCGGTAGATGATCAAATACTTATTTCATGCAATAAAATCATACATCATACAATGTGATTTTCTGGATTTTTGTTTTAGATTCTGTCTCTCACAGTTGAAGTGTACCTATGATGAAAATTACAGACCTCTCCATTCTTTGTAAGGGGGGAAACTTGCAAAATTGGCAGTGTATCAAATACTTATTTTCCCCACTGTATACACTGATCGAATTATCTCCTGAACAAGTGCAAATGAAACAAAAGTGATATTGGTGAGTAAAGGATGGTATTTTATGCTAGAAATAAGGTCCAGGTTGTAAAAAAACAGTAGTTCCCCTTTAAGTTTTTGCTGCTTTTGTTTGTCAGTTTGTCAACATAGACATATGATAGCGTCTATCAATGCCTGACTTTTTTTGGTCCTTTTTGTTTTTGGCTGCACCAGCAGAGAATTTCCACTTTGTCACTTTGAGCTGAATGGACGGTCAACTCTGTGTTATCTTTACATTCCATTAGAGCTGCAACAATAACAAAGCAATAGTCACAACAAGTAAGTCACATTCAACAAGTACAATCGGAAGTGAAGTGGCTTTTTTTGTGGCTCTTTCTAGCCTCCCAGTTAACAGTAACTCTTCCCATTTCCCCTTTTGAATGACAAATACAGACTGCTGCCACATACTAGAATGAAGAGTTATTTCCTTTCATGCAGACTCAGAATGGTTGTACAGTAGGGCATTAAGGTATTGTACATGTTATACATCAATCAACCATAAGAGAACCCAAAGACCCCCACCAACAACCTTCTGTTACCAGACACTACAGGATGCCCTCAGAAGGACCATGTCCATTCTCTAATGTGTTAGAACTGTTTTGGAGGCACAAGGGAGACCTAAGCAATACTAGGAAGGTGGTCATAATGTTATGCCTGATCTGTGTATATTATCTTGCAAGCCAGACAAACTTCTCTGCCTACAATTTGTTGGCAGCGGAAACTGATTATGCTCCAGTAAAGATCAAATTATTTTCCTGTAATCGTCTAGTGGTGTATTCTGTTATTTTCTTTTTGTCCTCCACTAAAAAAGAACAAAATGTTGTCCCAAAGCCCAGCATTTATCATTTTTCTATGAACTCCTCTTCATGTCATTAGATTTGGATCTTGGTGACCACAGCAGTAACCAGGGTCCAGTTAATGCTTGTGTGTTTGTGTGGTGATAAATTCAGTGCAGTTCCAAGATAAAAACGCTGCGAGGTGCTGTCCGAGAACTAGAAGAGAGAGGGGAACGCTGAAAGAGGAGGCTCATCGTGGTGGGATAACAATAACTGTTTAACCTACACAAAGACACACAAAGGAAATAAGCTTGCACACTTGTATGATGCAACACACTGATGGCGTCAACTCCTTTTTTGCTCCTTTTTTTTTTTTTTGGCGGCACCAGGAGGGAATTTCCACTTTGTCACCTTGAGCTGAATGGAAGATAAAAATAGTTCCCATGGTTCCATTAGAGCTGTAACAATAACGAAGCAATTAGTCACAATTACTAATTAACAGTTTCGTCAAGCCAAATATACTCTGGTCAGCTTCTTAAGTTTGAGGACTTGCTGCTTTTGTTTGTCAGTTAGTTTGTCTGTGCACATACTATAAATCCACTGACATGTCCAGTTTATTTTGCAGACGAAGTCTGTGAGTAGCGGGAAAAGACAGTAAAAAGACATTGAGGCAGGAGTTTAAATGCACACAAGTGTAGTTGAAATATTTCTGATGTAGCTTGAATGGTCTCACACGCATTCCATGTATGTGAGTAATTCCTCTATTTATGTGTCACACCACTATGACTGTTTGGGTTTAGTGTTACACTAGTAACAGTGGTCGCTAAAAATAGTTGGCTCTTGAGTGTCATTTTTAGTGTGTCCGTTTTTTTGCGTGTGGTCCTGTGTCAGGCTGCATCCTGCTGGGGATGTTTGCTGCCATCAAGGAGTGTATTTGCTATGGGGTGGGCGTGCCTGGTCTGGTGGTCTAATTGGGTGGTATATGTCTAAGTAACATCCACACGAATGGCAGGTCCAAAAGTTTCCCAGCAGAACATTATATTGTCACAAGATGTTCAGTGCTATTTACGTCTCCTGTCAGTAGTCATAATGTAATGCCTGATTGGTGTATACTCCTCTGCTTTCAGATACGATAAGACAAAACCAACCTTGAGCATATACATGTCTGACTACCTCCTAAATGTGTGGGCGAACTTTCGACCCTGGTCTCGTCATCACTGCTACATGATAATTTCCATTTAAGAAATGATGCAACACAGGTTCCTGTTTTTGTGCGGAGCAGTGGTATAAAAGAACACCTTCTCTGGTTCATTCAGTATCAGATCTAGTCAGAAAGCAGTTTACAGATTCAGAGTTACTGTTGGTGCTGCGCTGTGTTTGATGATGTGGACGACTCTCTCCGTCAGCCGTTGGATTTTCCTGCTCACCCTGGCTGTTGTGATGCTCGCCTTAGCATCACCAGGTAATCCTCAATTCACGATCATATGTTCTTCATTTTATTTTATCTTCTGCAGTTTGACCTGTTAAAAAGACCCAGAGCCTGCAACTATGAGTTGTTTTATCATTACTGACTGGATGCTATTTCAGTACTATTAATCATAGTGATTTCTCAACAAAAATGACAAAGAAATGGCAGTTTCTTCTCCTCAAATGTAAAATTTTGCTGGTTTACTTTGTATGTTTATATGTATATGATGGGGGAGAAAAATCAAATGTAGTCTGTTATCTGAACAAAACTAGAAATTTAAATGCCAGAAATAATTTTTCACTACTTCCTGACACAAAATTAGCAGTTTCAGATATAAAAAAAAAAAAATCTAAGGTAACTACAGCATGTTTTTCCCTAAAAAAAAAAAACTTGATTTCCTATTATTTAATTCAATTTTAGTGTAGTTAATCTATTAGGTTTTATAGCTGCAGCATAATTTTGGCCTCTAAATATCAAGATATAGTCAGATGAAACATTTCTTGTACAAAAAACAAAAATAGAAAAACATCCTCAGTTTGAGACCGGTGTAATGATCTTTAATTGAGGTATCACAGCTGTATTACCAGTGACTCATGGGAAATGTAACTATGGCTACAGTGTGTGGTGCAGTAACAGTATGAGATGTGAAGCTCCCACCGTATTAAAGGGTCATTCTTATGATGATGTTGACTAAAAATCAAGTCATGTAACAGTGAATGTTGACAATATTTTCCTCTCTTTGTCTCTTTCAGTGGTTTCCGGCCAATATATAAATATACCCTGCTGCAGAACCGTCGGCACCACTAAGATTAGGAATATCAGCGCATGCTTCGAACAGATGCCTCGTTACGGCTGCAACGTGCATGCCTTCCTGTAAGCACAGCATGTTTTAAACATACAAATCTGAAAGTTTCCCTCGTCATTACTGGAGACTGGAAACTCCAGTACAGAAAATGTGTAGTTGTCATCCTAATTTTCTTTCTGCTTTTAGGATTAAAGGCGTCCGCAGTGCAACAAAACTATTCTGCATCAGTCCAAACGCTACCTGGCTCAAAGAGAAGATAAATAAGGTGAGAACTGGGTAAAGGGTAAATTACTGTCAGGTCAGGAAAATCTAAATTCGGCCTATAACTTTGCAGATTGGCAGGTTCCTAAAGTATTATAAATATATTCATGAGGAACAGAGTATTAAACAAAAGTCTAAGATGAAAGGTAACTAAATACATTTACGTAGATAGAGTCCAATAGTTTTTAGTCTACTACACATTAGTTTCACAAAAATTTATAAACAGATTTAGATTTTACTGACAAAACACCTGTTTAATAGATTGCCCAGAGTGAGACAAAGTAGTTAGATCACTGAATGCTGCTTCATCAATGCCAGTCACTACATTTAGTGCAACTTCCGCAGCAGAACTAGCCTGGTCGTTACCATCCTACGTTTCCACCCGAAATTTGATTTCGGTCTGGCACGGAGTCTGGCCCAATTGCACTTCCGCGGTTCGCATGTAACCGCGCCAATCAGCGAACAGTTGAGTGATGACGCAGAACTCGCATGCTGAGTTGCTTGTAGTCCAGCGAAGCTTGTAGTTCAACAGCATAGCAACAGCAACAATGGCGACGGAGGAAGAGACGCTAGAAGCCATCCGCGAAGTTGTCTCAACTCTTGAGAGCATCACGGAATTAAAACCAGAACAAGAGGCTTGTCTTGTCAATTTTATAAATGACAAGGACGTCGTAGCTCTCCTTCCAACTGGCTTTGGGAAAAGTTTGTTTTATTTAACTGGAAGCAGAAGTGGTAAGCGTAAGAGCCTGAACTCCGGCGCACAATATACGTCATTTCCAAACGTTGCTGATTGGTTAAGGGAACTCCAATGATTTTAAACCTCAAAATAAGCATCCGCCCATTACGGAGACAGATTCCTATTACACTGGGCCAGACTAACGTGCCAGACCGAAATCAAATTTCGGGCGGAAACGTAGGATGGTAACGACCAAGCTTGAAGAAGCTGTAAAGAAAGATAGTTTCACAATCATGTACTGAACTTGTCTAATTAAACATCTATGGTTCTCTCTTCTAATTTTCTCTTTTTTCCTCTCATCATTACAGGGATTGGAATGTCGTCCAGCTTTGTCGTAGGGAAATAGTGCAAGCTGATGAAGACGGACAAAAAAAATTACAAAAAAAACAACAACAAAGCAGCTACTGAAAAACAATTTCTGATGATTTACTATTTATTCTTTTTACATGTCTAAAATCTAAGTTATAATTTGAAAACTATTTAAAATGTAAGTTATTTTGTTCTTTGAACTATATTTTTATGGCATTTTTATTAATAATTTAATTTGCAGCAATATCAGAGTTGCTCTTGTGGATCCTGTAACCAATAATGTATTATTAAATGGATTTCAAATGTCATGGAGTAGTTTTGTCTGGATTTCTGAGCTGACTCGGTGTCACACTTCTTTTTGATTTAAACCAGTGCAATTAAAAACTCAGAACTAAAGTCAATGCATTAATTTAAACAGGTACGTAATATTATTATTATTATTATTATTATTATTTAGGGGTGGGACTTTAACGTGTTAACTGCGATTAATTAATTACAAAAAAATGATCGTGTTAAAAAATTAACAGTGGAAGATTTTCTGGTACACCGATTACACTAATGCACACGTCAGAGCTTGGCTAACCCACTACCAAAATACAGGCATTGGTTGGAAGTATGTTGACTGATGGAAGGCAAATTTCATTTAAAAAACTACCTGATGGAAGCCTTGAAAGTGTAGTTTTATGCAAATTGTGCAAAACAGAGTTGCATACCACCGAAGCACTTCAGCACTACGGTGCCATTGGAGGCTGCGTCCCGGTGCCCTGAGCACTCCCGCTATATGGATATACGCTGATCTAATTATCTCCTGAACAAGTGCAAATGAAACAAAAGTGATATTGGTGAGTAAAAGATGCTATTTTATGCTAGAAATAAGGTCCAGGTTGTAAAAAACAGTAGTTCCCCTTTAAGTTTGAGAACTTGCTGGTTTTGTTTGTCAGTTTGTCAACATAGACATATGATAGCGTCTATCAATGCCCAACTTTTTTTTGGTCCTTTTTGTTTTTGGCTGCACCAGCAGGGAATTTCCACTTTGTCACTTTGAGCTGAATGGACGATCAACTCTGTGTTATCTTTACATTCCATTAGAGCTGCAACAATAACAAAGCAATAGTCACAACAAGTAAGTCACATTCAACAAGTACAATCGGAAGTGAAGTGGCTTTTTTTGTGGCTCTTTCTAGCCTCCCAGTTAACAGTAACTCTTCCGTTTCCCCTTCTGAATGACAAATACAGACTGCTGCCACATACTAGAATGAAGAGTTATTTCCTTTCATGCAGACTCAGAATGATTATACAGTAGGGCATTAAGGTATTGTACATGTTATACATCAATCAACCATAACAGAACCCAAAGACCCCCTCTAACAACCTTCTGTTACCAGACACTACAGGACACCCTCAGAAGGCCCATGTCCATTCTCTGATGTGTTAGAACTGTTTTGGAGGGGCAAGGGAGACCTAAGCAATACTAGGAAGGTGGTCATAATGTTATGCCTGATCTGTGTATATTATCTTGCAAGCCAGACAAACTTCTCTGCCTACAATTTGTTTGCAGCGGAAACTGATTATGCTCCAGTAAAGGTCAAATTATTTTCCTGTAATCGTCTAGTGGTGTATTTTGTTATTTTCTTTTTGTCCTCCGCTAAAAAAAGAACAAAATGTTGTCCCAAAGCCCAGCATTTATCATTTTTATGTGAACTCCTCTTCATGTCATTAGATTTGGATCTTGGTGACCACAGCCGTAACCAGGGTCCAGGTTATGCCTGTGTGTTTGTGTGGTGATAAATTTAGCGCGGTTCCAAGATAAAAACGCTGCGAGGTGCTGTCTGAGAACTGGAAGAGAGAAGGGAACGCTGAAAGAGGAGGCTCATCGTGGTGGGATAACAATAACTGTTTAACCTACACTTGCATGATGCAACACACTGATAGCATCTATCAATGCCCGACTTCTTTTTTTGCTCCTTTTTTTTTTTTTTGGCGGCACCAGGAGGGAATTTCCACTTTGTCACTTTGAGCTGAATGGAAGATAAAAATATTTCCCATGGTTCCATAGAGCTGCAACAATAACGAAGCAATTAGTCACAATTACTAATTAACAGTTTCGTCAAGCCAAATATACTCTGGTCAGCTTCTTAAGTTTGAGGACTTGCTGCTTTTGTTTGTCAGTTAGTTAGTTTGTCTGTGTACATATTATAAATCCACTGACATGTCCAGTTTATTTTGCAGACGAAGTCCGTGAGTAGCGGGAAAAGACAGTAAAAAGAGGAGGAGTTTAAATGCACACAAGTGTAGTTGAAATATTTCTGATGGAGTTTGAATGGTCTCACACATTCCATGTTTGTGAGTAATTCCATATGTCTCACGCCACTGTGACTGTCTGGGTTTATTATTGTGACAGTGGTCGCTAAAAATAGTTGGCCGGTCAGTCTCTTGAGTGTCATTTTTAGAGTGTCTCTGAGCAGGCCTGAGTTTTGGGATTCCCCTCCTCTTTCTCACACATAGTACAAAGAAACACTGAAACTATTGTCACCTGTGTTAATCATTACTGCATTCCTTAAAGGGCTTAATCACTAATTTACAGTATATTCTTAAGTTATGCTGATAATGGTTCCACAATCACATAAATAGTCAAATTCTACAGACTTCGGTTTTCTTTCTCACACTTTGGTGAAAAGCTTGGGATGTTGAGTAGAATTTTAAAAGACAAACTGCACATCAAATGACACTAAATGGGAAAAACCTTTCAGAAACGGATTAAGAAACTCTCTCCACTGTCGGGGAGTACTTCATTAAAAACATTTTAACCTTTAACAAGTGCTCCCTGTAGCTCTCAGTGTCTATGGTGTTCTGTGGGTATGGACGAGGAGGACAGATGGTGAGTCAGTCCTTAAACATAAATTTAGAGCTCCTGCCAGACTGAGTTTGAGTAAAATCATCTTGCTTCCTGTTCACCATCCCCTGACACAAGAAATGATACGGTCAAATCGGAGGTTTGGTGTTTTAAAGACTTATCTGTTTCACAATCTGTTTAACGCAGGTCAGTCTGCAAGAAACATGTGAATAATGTCATCTGAGAAAGTTTGTGAAGGTTCTCACTCATCCAGGTCACGGTATATCTAAAAACAAGCTGAAACAAGAGGATTGGATTTGTTTCTTGGAGACGTTTCATCCATGTAGCTTCTTCAGTTCTAAAAACAATTGTGGGGAGTTGGTGTTTAAATCTTCTATTCCTTCCCCCATGAATTGTACTCTCGGGACTCATTATCAGCCAGAGGTGTGAATTTTCTTGGGCACAGATGTCAAGAGTGTGTTGTAAATTGATGGCTGATTGTATCTCAGTCAATCTCTCCTGTTCAGAGATGGGCCTTCTGAGGGTGTCCTGTGGTGTCTGGAAACATAATGTTGTTAGTGGGGGACTTTGGGCCCTGTGGGTTGAGGGGAGGGGCCTCTGTGGATCAGGCTTGTTCCAGTGCATCCCACAGATACTTGATCAGTTTGGGATCTAATGTGGAGGCCAGGTCAACACCTTGTCCATGTTTTTTGAGTTGTTACTAAACCGTTTTTTTGCGTGTGTGCCTGTGTCAGACTGTATCCTGCTGGGGATGGCTGCTGCCATCAAGGAGTGTCATTGCTATGGGGTGGGCGTGCCTGGTCTGGTGGTCTAAGTGGGTGCTACATGTCTAAGTAACATCCACACGAATGTTCGTCAAAAATTTTCCAGCAGAACATTGTATTGTCACAAGATGTTCGGTGCTGTGCCCTGTATTCTATCTTGAGCATATACATGTCTGACTACGTCCTAAATGTGTGGATGAGTCTTCGTCCCTCGTCATCACTGCTACATGATCATTTCCATTTGAGAAATGATGCATCGCAGGTTCCTGTTTTTGTGCGGAGCAGTGGTATAAAAGAACACCCTCTCTGGTTCATTCAGCATCAGATCTAGTTCAGAAAGCAGTTTACAGATTCAGAGTTACTGTTGGTGCTGCGCTGTGTTTGATGATGTGGACGACTCTCTCCGTCAGCCGTTGGATTTTCCTGCTCACCCTGGCTGTTGTGATGCTCGCCTTAGCATCACCAGGTAATCCTCAACTCACGATCATATGTTCTTCATTTTATTTTATCTTCTGCAGTTTGACCTGTTAAAGAGACCCAGAGCCTGCAACTATGGCAAATCAATGAGTTGTTTTATCATTACTGATTGGAAGCCATTTCAGGACTATTAATCATAGTGATTTCTCAACAAAAATGACAAAGAAATGTCAGTTTCTTCTCCTGAAGTGTAAAATTTTGCTGGTTTTCTTTCTATGTTTATATGTATATGATGGGGGAGAAAAATCAAATGTAGTCTGTTATCTGAACAAAACTAGAAATTTAAATGCCAGAAAGAATTTCTCGCTATTTTCTGACTTTCTAAAAAAAAATCAGAAATAATCATGATTAAGGTAACTACAGCATGATTTTTCCCTAAAAAAACTTGACTTCCTATTATTTTATCCAATTTTAGTGTAGTTCATCTAGTAGGTTTGATAGCTGCAGCATAATTTTGGCCTCTAAATATCAAGATATAGTCAGATGAAGCATTTCTTGTACAAAACAAAAATAGAAAAACATCCTCAGTTTGAGATGGGTGTAATGATATTTAATTGAGGTATCACAGCTGTATTAGCAGTGACTCATGGGAAATATAACTATGGCTACAGTGTGTGGTGCAGTAACAGTATGAGATGTGAAGCTCCCACCGTATTAAAGGGTCATTCTTATGATGATGCTGACTAAAAATCAAGTCATGTAACAGTGAATGTTGACAATATTTTCCTCTCTTTGTCTCTTTCAGTGGTTTCTGGTCAATATGTGAGTGTACAATGCTGCAGCACCGTTAGCGGCGTCCACACCAAAGTGATCAAGAGAATCAAAGCGTGCTACGAACAGACGCCTCGTGAGGGTTGCGACCTGCATGCCTTCCAGTAAGTACGGCATGTTTTAAACATACTCGTACAAATCTGAAAGTTTCCCTCGTCATTACTGGAGACTGGAAACTGGAAGATGTAACCTCTCTTGGACTACAGAAAATGTGTAGTTGTCATCCTAATTTTCTTTCTGCTTTTAGGATTACAAGCAGGGACAGTCCACAGAAAGTATCCTGTATCAATCCAAATGCTATCTGGCTCAAAGCGAGGATAAAGAAGGTGAGAATTGACTATTTAAAAGCAAGCAAAAGCAGTCAACCACATGCAAAATACTTGTGCAGTTTACAAGTCTGGATTAATGTGTCAAATATCCCTTAGAGGGTAAATTGCCGTGAGGTCAGGAGAATCTAAATTTTGTCTATAACTCTGCAGATTGGCAGGTTCCTAAAGTATTGTAAATATACTCAAGACTTTATGATTTTTAAACAGTTAAATATGATCCAAAGAAAGTACAGAACCGGGCTAGGAATAAAGTATTAAACATAAGTCTAAGATGAAAGGAAACTAAATACATTTACGTAGATAGAGTCCAATAGTTTTTAGTCTATTACACATTCATTTCACAAAAAATTTATAAACAGATTTAGATTGTACTGACAAAACACCTGTTTAATAGATTGCCCAGAGCGAGACAAAGTAGTTAGATCACTGAATGCTGCTTCATCAATGCCAGTCACTACATTTAGTGCAACTTCCGCAGCAGAACCACCACCACAACCGCTCATTAAGTGGCTCAATCAGCATGCCCACACTTTCCAACAGGAGGAAGTATTTAAAACACACCACGGTGGAATTTATTTTTGATTGGCCCACAGTTGCAGACCTGTAGGTTGCTCATTAATGTCTGCATGTCAGATCAGAGATCAGAACAGAACAGAAACAGAAATCATTGCCAAAATAGAATACTCACCAACAGGCTTGCAGGTGTGAAGCTGGTAGGCAATCACATCATGGTGACTCCCTCTGGTGGGGCGAGTGGGAAGTTTTTGAAGAAGCTGTAAAGAAAGATAGTTTCACAATCATGTACTGAACTTGTCTAATTAAACATCTATGGTTCTCTCTTCTAATTTTCTCTTTTTCCCTCTCATCATTACAGGGATTGAAATGTCCTCCGGTTGTGTCGTTGAGAAATAGTGCAAGCTGACGACGATGGACAAAATTTTTTAAAAAATAAATCCCAACAAAGCAGCTACTGAAAAACAATTTCTGATGATTTACTATTTATTCGTTTTACATGTCTAAAATCTAAGTTATAATATGAAAACTATTTAAAATGTAAGTTATTTTGTTCTTTAAACTATATTTTTGTGGCATTTTTTTTATTAATAATTTAAATTGCAGCAATATCAGAGTTGCTCTTGTTGATCCTGTAACCAATAATGTATTATTAAATGGATTTCAAATGTCATGGAGTGGTTTTGTCTGGTGTTGTCTGGCAGTACAGAGGGGATTTCTGAGCTGACTCAGTGTCACACTTGTTTTTGATTTAAACCAGTCCAATTTAAAAACTCAGAACTAAAGTCAATGCATTCATTTAAACAGGCACGTAATATTATTATTATTAACACAAGATATTGTATTAGCTGCCTTGCATGGCAGCAATACTTTAATCAGCATGCATGTGTGAATGAGAAGCATTGTTAGAGCAGTGATTCCCAATCTGGGGTACGTGTACCCCTGGGGGTACACAAAGTGACGTAGGGGGTACACGAAAGAGTTGATTCTGAACTCAGCCTGATTACATTTTGACACCGAAAAAACGGATAACAGGTTGTTTTCTCATTTTCTGATTCTCCACCTAAATGAAAAATCAAAAGACTGTTTTTCATGTGAGTCAGTTACGTTAATAACTGGTAGATCGCGAAGGTATTGCGGGTAGATAGCGAGACAAACGTTCATCTTTATTTATTTTTACTTTATATTTGCAACATGCCCTCAGCTCAGCGGCACACACCCACATCCACGTGAAAAGTTTGGGAACCACTGTGCTAGAGAACCGCTAAAGTAGAAAATGTCTGTATAAGTGCAGACAATTACCAGTTCATCAAAAAGGTTTTGGAGGGGTTGAAGGCCCTGAGCAGACCTGTTACATTCGTTTTGTTGGAACAGAAATCAACCACTAACTGTTGCCACAAAGAGGGAAGCCCTCTGTTATCTCACTATATTTGCGTGTTGTGCATAGTGCATCCTGTTAGTTTGTGTCAATATACACGTCCAGCCTAACGAAATAATCATCACTGAGCACGTCCACACAAGTTCCTGTTATAGTATCAAGTACATAAGCTGGAGGTCCGTAACATATCTGTCAGATCTGGTGCTGTGAAGCGTTCGAAGATGTGGACAACTCTCTCCGTCACCCTGGCTGTCGTGATGCTACTCTCTGTGTCAGAAGGTAAAGGTAGGTAAGGTTATTTATGCCTTGCATTTGAAATTAAAAATAGTCAACAAGGATATACTGCTCTGTATTGTGACTGTAGCTCACACCTTAGGCTATTTGGATGAATTGAGTTCGTCAAACTGGATAGCTTTTACCATCTAATTCAATTAAATATAAAATATTAAGACGAGTTACAGGAATTACTGGTCTTTTTTAAAAGAGTGACAACTAAATCTACAGTCCAATACTGGATTCAGTGTTCAGCTGAAGTTAATCAAGTCACAGCTCAGCAAAAAAGACAAAGAGGATATTTCCCACAGACAATATTACCTTTTATTTCATTATATTTTATATCTTGGCCTGAGAGGACAGTATTAAAACAGACTTAGAAAATAAATTTCACTTCATTGTAATTCAATTGTAATCGTGTTAGTTTTATTTTTTTTATTTTTTTTATAACTTCCATAATACCGTGGCTATTATTCACAGTATTAATTATTTCTTCTCTTGTACTGTACTGATATGTATAATGACAGCATCTCTCCCTGTTTGTGTATGTGTTGATCTGTGACAGCTCAAAATGTCCAACAGCCACCCTGCTGTCTTGAAGCCGGAAACATGAAGATGAATATCCAACAAATCCAAAAATGCTTTGAACAGAAACCAAGGGCAGGATGCAACAAACATGCCTACATGTAAGCACAGAAATTTACACAAATAGAAAAACCCAAACCAATGTCTTCATCCTTCTGTACTGTACGACTAATTCTTCCTTTGTTTCAATCATTTGGTTCTAATCGGGGGACACGGGTGCATCTTGGAAATGATAAATGTTTAAATTCCATATGACGGAGGACTACTGCACTGTACTTTAATGCAAAATGTATCAATGGATATTGAGGATTAATTTGAACAAGGAAAGAGTTTGAAAGACTGTGAGCGGGTTATGAAAACTGTTGTTTAATTATTCTCTTTGTTGTTTCCAGTGTTCAACTTCAGACAAATCAACGGAAGTGTATCAATCCAGACAATATGCAGCTCAAAAGGATGCTAAAGGAGGTGAGAAGCAGACGTTAACAAAGTTTAAAACATGCTAAAAGTGCTAAGGGGCTTGTTTTAAGTAAATGCTAAGATCAGCCTGACAACATAGTTTTAGCAAATACAATGTTTAAGAGAGTATCTTAGTTAGTACCAAGCTGATGGTTGGCCATTGGCTGGAGTCGGGCTGATGCACCTATGGCTGTCTGTGGGCCTAGTTTTTGTGGTGTGTTGAGCACTGTTGCCACTATTCAGACTCCTGTTGGAGGCTTTTTAGTCGATTCAGCATGTTTCATGAACGGCTGAATGAGTTGGACAGAGAGATCACTCTGATTGACTGATCAGCTCAGAGAACCAGTTAAATCCATCCAGTTATTATCCAAACAACATGATGATCTAGAATTAATGTACCAATGTAGACCAGCTGATCAGCATGATCCAGGAAAGAAGAAGAAGAAGAATGACAAAGAAGATCTGGAGATTACTCTGTGAAGGTTCTCAGTCATCCATATCATGGTATATCCAAAAAACTGAGCTAAAACAAGGGCAACTGGACTTGCACTTTCAGCTTCTGAAGACGGTACTTATAGAAGAGACAAAATTTCATTGAAAAACCCAACAAGTCCAGTGGCTCTTGTTCCAGCTTTGTTTCTTGGATATCTTTAAACTCTCAAGGTTCCCCAAAATAATGCTTTTGACTTAATGTTATTCTTACAAAATAAAATTAGGCCGTGTGAATGGGACCTAAGAAGAAGAGAAATACAGATGTGAACATACAGCAGAGCATGCTAGAGAATCCCATCTAAAATAAATGGTAACTCATGTGGAAGTAAGATTATGTCTACTGTATTTTTGTTGAAACCCAGTTAAAGCATCACGACTTTAACCCCTTTCCCTCCATTACAGTAGCTTCCCAATGCTTAAATAAAATGATGCAATGACTTCAGTGAACTTCTTGGTGTAATTACACATTTGTTTTTCTCTTTTTCTACACAGGGAACCTTACGTTGTCCTCCTGTTGTCGGGGTTTAAAACTGCACATCTGATGCTGTCTAGAAGAGCTACTCTGAACGCTTTCTGCTGATTTACTTTGTATTCTGTTACTGAAACTATCAACAGTGAAATTAACGTTTTAAATACTTGTTTGTATTTTAAACCAATTTCTTGACATTATTTTGTAAAACATCAAAAAAGCTAGTTGATGTTGAGCTGGAAAATAAATCATAATGAATGGGTATAAAATAGATCTTAGTCAAGTTTTTTCGTCACACACACAGCTTCAATCGAGAACTAGTACAGTAGCTTAAACAGGTGTTTCATGAACATGTACAACGTGGCAAAGAGGTATTACGCATACTTACAGTCAGGCCTGGAAGCTGACTGGATGTAAAAAGTATGACAACAGAGAGGAGCAGCACCAACGCAAAGCCACATGCAAGGTGTGAAACTAGAGGGAAAATATTTATATATATATATCTTAAACCAATGAAATATCTCAAAACTGAAATATCTCTAAATTAATTTATATTGAACCAAATCAGGACTTTATGAATCAGAATCAAATCGATTCAGTAATGATACTCAGCTCTACTTAACACTAACCAATAATGGCCCGGTTTCACAGACAAGGCTTAAGCCTAATCCCAGACTAAAATGCTGTTTGAGCTTGCTTAACTTTAAGTCACTTGCAGAGACCTATCTTAAATTAGTCATAGATTTTGTCTGTTCTGGATTAAACAAAGCCAATTGCAAGAGGGTAGATTAGAGCTACTCTAGGACTAAATTGTAGTTTATATTAATCCTGCAAAGAGGCAGGTTTAACTTCAGCTTGGTAGTGTTTGTGAAAGGGAGCACAGATGGTTTGGGAGCATGGAGTATTTGGAATATCTAAATGAAGACCAATATTCACTACAGAGGCCAGCCAGACAAATACCTGTGGACAGGAGCAATCCATTGAATCAGTACGATGAAATAACTTTCCGAGACCGCTTCCGTATGTACAAAGAAGATGCATTGGAGATCATTACATTGCTTGAGCCTAGACTTTCCTCCATGTCTCAAAGAGGAAGGCCTGTACCAAGTTCTTTCCAAGTTCTGATCACTTTGAGATTCTTGGCATCTGGAACCTTTCATCGTGAGACTGGTGATTTGTGTGGTGTCAGTGAAGCAACAGTCTGTAGAATAGTTCACAATGTCTGCAGTGCCATTTGTGAACTGAGAAATCTGTACATTATGTTCCCTGATGCTGCTGAGCAAGCCAACTATAAAATACGTTTCTATGAATATGGGAACTTCCCGGGAGTGATTGGCTGTATAGATGGATGTCATGTTGAAATCAAGTGTCCATCAACTCCTGATGCTGAGGAGTACAGGAACCGTAAGAACTGGTTTTCCATCAATGTCCAGGCTGTATGCACTCCCAATTTAGAGTTTTCAAACATTGTTGCCCGTTGGAAAGGAGCAACACATGATTCAAGGATTTTTCACAACTCTTCATTGTGTGCTCAGTTTGAGAGAGGGCAACATAGTGGACTACTACTTGGTGACAGTGGATATGCTCAGAGTTCCTATTTATTCACACCTTGGCCACATCCCACAACAACTGAGCAGCAAAGATACAACAGAGCTCATATTCGCACTAGAGGGATGGTCGAGCGTATGTTTGGAGTGTGGAAGAATCGATTCCAGGCTTTACGCAATACACTTCGCTTTGAGCCAAGAAGATGCTGCAAGGTGATCATTGCTACAGCTGTGCTGCACAACTACCTGAAGCAGCATAATTGTCCTGACCCTCCAATGGAAGACCAGATTGATCCAAATGTGCCCATGCCCGTGGCAGAAAATAACCAAGGAGGACTTGCGCTCAGAGCTGCTTTCACATTGCAGCACTTCAGTTAGAAAAAAAAATACATTTAACCATGGAATGCATTGATTACGGCTTGTTTTTGCCTTGCCTTTTGCCTTGCTTGTTTTGTTTGTTGTGTACAACATATATAAATAGTGTGCAGAAAAATTAAATGGGAAACTTAACCAAGGCTGTTCTAAAATGTAGGTAGTGGTGTTTACGTTATTCACACTCTCACAATTTCACAATCACTCACAATTTATTTTCACAAGATATTTCATTACACTATATAGCTGTCTCATGCATCTTTCTTTGAACAGCTCTCTCTTCTAATTTCATATCTAATTCGACCTGTAAAATTCTCATTTTCATGTCATGCTCTTCTTTCAGATATTTCATTTTCAGCTCATGAAATTCTAAGGCTAACTTTTCATGCATGGACATCCTTTTTGGTCTCTGCTGGAAGGTGGTGACAGTATCTTTTCTCTGGGATGCCGTACCAGATGTGGAGGGTGAACAGTCACTGTGCACTGGCTCTTCCACCAGGGTTAGAATGGTTTCCTCTGTGAAAAGATCACTGTTAGATACAAAAACTCACATGAAATGAAATAAAATAAACACAGACAGTGGAATAATCTGTATGTACAGAATGAGGTAACTAATTTGCTTTCTATCATATATTTACCATTTGTGCTCAGTTCTTCATGTCCACTGTCCAAATGGTCATCATCTGGTATACCATCCAGAGGTTGCTGGTCCTCTATTATCCCAGTCAACAAGTCCGCCAATTCATCAGTCTTGTCTTTACTAGGTGGGGGTCCACCACCAGTAGTAAATCTCTCTCTTCTGGCCTCTGCATTCCTTTTTTTCAAATCTAATTTGATGTTCTTCCACAGAGTCTATGAATGCAGATATCATTCAATATAGACAATGTCACAAAACTATATGACATCTGTGATATACAGATCATAATTGACATGTCTCACCTGCAGTTGCTGTACCGCTCTTGTGGTTACATTTTCATTTGCATTGAATTCACTACAAATGGCAGCCCAAGCACTCCTCTTCCTTTGTTCAATAGCAGCACTGTGGCCTTTACTTTCAATAACAGCATGAGTTCCCACAATCTGTTTAAGTAGAGTTTTTTCATATTCAGTATAGTTCTTAGAGCGTTTTCTTTTACCTCCAGCCATGTTTGGTGTCAGAATTCCCTCCAGCAACGCTGTCCTCAATTCCATTCCAGGTTTTTATGAGCACCAATAGGCTAACAGGCTGTGCTCCCACTTAGGCTAATGAGGCTTGACCCAGGTGTTCTCGTTTAAGCTTACTCCAGGACTCCACAGTCTGGGACTAACTAAGACAAATGTAAGCCACGTTCATGCAAGCCGCTTAAATGACCTAGCTTTACTAGTCTGACTTAGGCCTACTCCTGACTTGATATAAGCCTTGTCTGTGAAACCGGGCCAATATGTTTTATACTACTTAGCAGACCACAGCACTGCTGCAGTATGGTCATATAGAGGCTAACTACAGCTAAAATGCAGCTACCATTAATGTGAAATACCCTGAATTACTGCACAGAGAGGTGGAGGAATAAATTAACCATATATTGAGTCTATCAGAGGAGTCTGAGTGAAGCTTGGGGGTTCAAAAATGAGCCACGTTAGAGTGACACATCTTTGGCCATTTTGTGTTCATTTAAGAGATTCTGTGTCAGTTCTGGTGCCAATCAGCATGGTGCGTCCACATATGAACGCGTTTATAGTGTGTATCTGAGCATACAAGAGCCTGAACAACACACTCCATGTCCTTGTGGGTTTGTGTCTTAGTAGGTGTGTCTATTGTTGTGTCTTGCATTGTCACCCCCTCAGAAGAATTCATTTAAATAGAAAATACTGCACCACAACAGCAGTCACTCTTTTACTTGAGGCCACCAAGTTTGGTAAGCTGAGCTATACTGAACCTGTTCACAGCTTTTGAAGATGGGAACCACTTTCTCTGTCAGCCGCTGGATTTTTCTGCTCGCCCTGTCTGCGGTTATGCTGATTTATGCATCGGAAGGTACAGCTCTTTATTTCCGGTGTTCGAATTGTTGTAAATATAGAGCAAGAAAGTAAAAACTGCCAAAATTAGGTGCCCCTATGTGGTTTTGAATCTGGCTTTGGGGTGCAAATTGCTAATGTTAATTATCAATCAACTTGGCAACTTGGAGAACATCTTAAACTGTTGTATTGTATTTCTGCCCACCTAGTTTTCCGATTACACTAATAATTTGACCAGTTTTAATCTGAAAGCATGATTAATTTAGATTTTCCTACCATGTGCAAGGATTTGAAGAACAATGACAGAATCTTTTCTTTTTTTTTTTTGTATTTGTGATGGTCGGCTCCAGGCTTCGTGGCAGTGCCCTGCTGTAAGAATGCCATTCGAATCAGAAGACAGCCCATTGAGAGGTGCTATGAACAAAAAAAGGCAATCTGCAAATCCCATGCCTACTTGTGAGTATCAAAGTACTGATTACACGTTAAATGTTAAATTGGACTCTGCTGTACTTAATTATTATTATTTTTTTTTTAATCTTTCAGGGTTGTAACCAGAAATCAAATCATCTGCGTCGATCCCAAAACCAGGTGGATCCGGAATCAAGTTCGAGACGTGAGAATCTCACTGAAATAACCCACACAATCACAGTTTGCTATTTTCCAGGAGAATATTTAGGAGTACTACCTAACCTTGAGGGGGACAACTTTCTGACTTATTGTGACTAATCTAAGCTGCTTTAACTTGCACTGCTGTTAGTTAACTATATCTGAGTACTTTTTCATTATTATATTCTGAGTAGGTATTAGTCCTTTGGATAACTTGCCACTAAAACGATAACCATAAGATCTAGGCTACTATCAATATTTAAGCATTTTCTCGTAATAACACATTTTAACATGAAAAAAACATTCCACAACATAACCTACCTACAGTGTAGACCTGTTCTTTTTCTAAATGAATGTCTTAAGTTCAATAATAAGTTTGGTGTGATTAAACCCAAAGAATAAGGTTGTAGAGTCTTAACAGCGAAAGCCGTGCAACGGATCACAAAAACTGACAAAAAAGATTCAGCGTTTCACTGAATATACCCTTCTTTCCCTTTCCTCTCTCACTGCAGGGATACCTCAAATGCGGTTTGCTCTACTCAGATAAACTGTAGTCTGAAGTCTTGGATGAAGATGATGCTGAATAACAACAATGTTGTTGCAAAGCAGCTACTAAGAAAAAAGTTTGCTGATCCACTGCTTACTGCTTACTTGCTTTGACAGAAACACCTGCTAAACATTATTCTGCATGATATTCTATAACCTTTTGCTATCAACTTTTGTTTGGGAAATGAAAAATAAATGGGATCAAATGGCTTTGGAATGTGACTACTTTCCTGCACATTTAGAGTCTCCTTTTAGACCAGTGGCTATCCACTTCATCAATGGGGATTTCCTTTATGCAGAGCAAATGGAAACACTGAAAATAAGAATAAATGTGTGATCAGTCAGACCTCAAAGACATGTAGTACACTGTTAAGTATTTTCCTGTAAAATAACAGTAAACGACTGCAGCAGGTTTTCCATTATCTTACTGTAAAATTAACATATTTTTACTGTCACTAAAATTTACAGTTTTTTACTGTTAAAGAAAAATACAGCGTTTACCGTTTTTTAAGATTACTTTCACAATACTTGACAGTCAACTGGTTTGTTTAAAAATACAGTCTTTAGTCTTACAGTCATGTAATTGCACTGTTAAAAAAAACCCCCAAAAAAAACAGCTTCTTAATGCACTTTGACTTTTATTGTAACATGAATTTAGAATCTTCACATTCAGACAGCACCTTCTTTCTAAAAAAAAAAAAAAAAAAAGTGCAAAAAGTGCTGAAGGTGCAATAAAAGAACAAGGTATTCAGACTTGAAAATATTGACTAAATACTGATAACAGTTCAGATAATGAAACTTAAAATATGTTCCACAAAGCAGATTATCAGGTTAGCCAGATAAGTGTAAACATTTTTCATTATCACGGTACAAACTTTCAGATGTGTGGGCCCTTTGTATCCTCTTGTAATCTGCTATATATTGTGATGTGATCTATGAACATAAAAATCCAAAGAAAAGTATCACAAGCCCTGAAAAAATATCCAAAGTCCTGACCTAACACCCCAGACAGTCAAAACATGTCAACATGAAACATTCAAACAGTTGTGTATGTGTATGTTCAGAAACAGGACACAAATAAGTTGGCAAGAATAACAGGGATTCAGACTTTCTACCCTGTACGGGAGAGAGAAAGAGGGTGAAATTGAGAGGGAGAAAGAATTAAAGCAATAAGACAAGCTGGTGTCCTTGTATGCGTGTGTTTAAATGAAGTCCCACTGAAGGTCCATGAGTCTTCTCAGCAGAGTGGATACATGTGGGTTGACTGTTGTCCTCTTTTTGCTGATGGCTTTGCCATTTTTTTTTGACAAGACTTTGCCATGTCCAGCCTTGGTGCCTCGGTCAGGGTTTATACCAATGAAGCGCCTGAAAAATAATAGTGTCTCTTCAGACAGTGTAAAAATCAAGTTGATAGTGAGTTACAAAATTTAGCTAGCTACTGAATCGCTCTGTCAGGCCATGCACATATTCAGTAGGCTTATGAAAACAAACTGAAAACATCACCAATATACACCAATTTACAAATGAAATAAAACTGCTACTCACCAAATAATTTGCTAGATGCGATGGATAAAGAGAGGAACAGATCCAGCTTCCCATGTGTAGTTCGGGTTGAATTTCCCAGAATGCAAAAAATACAACATGATACCGTGATTTGGAAGGTTTGGATGACTGATTAGCGGTGAAATGCTGTATTTTAGGAAAACAGTATAGTTCTGTTAAAAGAACAGTAACTCACCAAAATTTCACAGTTTTTTGTTTGTATTAACAGTAGAGTGATGTATTCAAAATTAACAGGTTAATACTGTTGGAATTCTGCTGTAAATTAACAGCAGCCTGTACGTACATGTTTTCTTATTACTTCGTACTTCTAGTTCTTGAACAAAAGAAAGGTCAACAGTTTTTCAGATTTCCCACAATAATTAAGTACATTTAGGGATATTTTCTTAATACCAATAAAATATGCGACTCCAATACTGAATAAGTATTGGATTGTTGAAAATTTAATTCTGAATGAGCACTAAAAGCCTTATTAAAGGTGCAGTAGGAAAGTCTTATAAAATTAACTTTCTATCATATTTGCTGAAACTGACCTTATGTTCAAGTATGATTGCATGAAGCAGGTCATTTTAAAAAAAATTCGGCTCCTCTGGCCCCACCTAGAGCCTGTAGCGCGATTTGCAAGACATCCAACGCTCCATATTCAGATGCACCAATCAAGCCCAGGGGTGTATCTAACAGAGTGTCAATCACTGCTCATGCACACGCATTTCATAGCGCCCTCCCCTCCCTCCACCACCTCGACCTCGACGGGTCGCACCACTTGGCCGCGGGCGTGTAGAAGGAGCCGGGATGTAATCCTCGTCCGACGCCTGTGCCTCAGCTTCACTCTCAAACGTTTAACCACATCAACAGGTAGCAGTCATACTGTATATCTACCACATAGCAAATTGATGAATCTAAACTGTGGAATAAAACGCCACAATGAATGCTTCTAACTGTTACTGATAGCAAACATCACCGATGTAGGCTACTTTCAGAAACATCCTAACCTTGGTTTTGTCCTAAAGTTGACTATTGCTAAATATTTTGACCTAAAGTATAACGACTGTATCGTTGTACTTTAGGTCAAATTATTTAGCAATAACGAAGGGTATTATAAAAACTATCTTGTTGTTGTTACGTCGGTGTGTTCCATGCTAGTTTGTTTACTCGCTCTCTCTCGGTTCTCTGCTCGTGCACAGTATTCCAGGGCCAATATGCACACGCTCTATCGTGCACAGCTCTCCCTTGTGGGGGGAGGGGCTTGGGAGACCGTTTTGGGCTTTAGCGGAAAGGGGGGAGGGACTGAGAAGTTGTCGATGTTCAAATTTTTTGGCTAAGTCCTGGATCTTCGCAATCTTGCCTACTGCACCTTTAACTGATTTTTTCCTTTGAGCATAATAGAAAAATGTATGGTATACCAAGCGAAGCAAGTTGAAGCTATACAACACATTGTATTTAATCTGTTTGTTAATCTATGGCTGTGGTACGGATCGAATGTGTCCTCATTCTGCAAGTCACGCGTCATTATCTGATGAAAAACCACAGTGGAAGCCATTATTGCTACAGAATGACAGGAGGTTTTGTATGCAAGATAGTATGGGCTGTTAAAGATCACTGTCATTGTCATGTTGGTATCCGTTTAGAGACCATAATACACCTTGTCATTTTGACAGAACAGATGAAGCAACAAGAAAGAGGAAGACGGCGATGACATTCAAAGAGGTAGTTGCTTCACATTAAGGCCTGTTTGCACAAGCCTGGTTTCAGCCCGACGATACGATCAGTAATCCAATTTTAACTGAATTTAAATTAAGACCAATTCATCAAAATAGAAAAAAAGATAACAATGAACTTTGACCTTTAATGCTTGAACACTCACTTGCAAGTACACTAGTTAAAATGAGTGCATTCTAATTAGAGCTGTCAATATTTATTCGCATGATTTCCTTAGTTAACGTAAATTAAAAATAAATGCAGTGTGAGTGTGAGTAATCCAAAAAACAAAACTCAGGAAATCAGGAACCACAAGGCACTGAACAGAAACACTAGGAAACTTGAGGATTCATAAACAGACAGACAACTCACCGGACAACTTGACAAAGGACAAAAGGCAGGACTATATACACACACATGGGTTGAGGGGTTAACAAGACACAGGTGAAACTAATTAAATAATCAAAGGAGGGAAAACAGGAAAAGTAAAGCAGGAAACAAAACACCAAGGAAGAAACACAAAAAAAAAACACCAAAAAAAACCCCCAAACAGGATTAAAAGAAAATATTCAAAAGTCAACACCAAGACACGTAACTTGGCATTTAAAAGACTCATGTCTTTAGCCATTTCTGCTTGTTTTCTTTTTCTGCTGCTATTCGGATTTTTTTGGCAGTTTTGATTCAACTGTATGATCACTTTTGGAGGATGTAGTTTGTGTTGCTGTTAAAAACACTTAAGTGTTTCTGGTATTTAGCCTAGCACACTAAATAAAATGTCAAAATAATAGTAACATGTGTTGGTACAACACCAAAGATTCAATAGTACAACAAACCAATCATAAATTCAAACTAATACTGAATGCACAACCTTCATGAAGTTTAAATTTAGTGCAGGACTATTAGACTGTTTCCACTAGTGAACCTAATGAACTGGTGAGTGAGAGTACACATTCTGTATCTGTGTAGAAGCTGAGGGGAAAACTACAACTCATCTTTTGAGGAACTTTCTTACGCAATCAATATGTGGAACCAACTAGTGATTGGCAGTTCGGCTCATTTGACACGATATTTTAGCCCAACACAACAAATACATATGGTTTGTGTATTGATAGGCCCTTTTGCATTCAATGTTTCCTTAGCAGAACTCTCTTTAGCAGATGGGCTACATGGAACGTGGAAAAGATCTTCAAGGAGTGGGGGAGTTAGAGACGCACAGCTACAGGATTAATCACCTTAGAAACAGGGAATGGGCCCACAAACCGAGGAGTCAGGTTGGTTCTGGGTCGACAACCACACCCTTTGACTGGGCCTGTAACAGGGAGCGGAAATCCGCCTGCGGTCTGCCATCCTTTTGGACCGTGCAACACCCCCTCCACACCGGACGGCAACGGTGGATAAGGGCATGGGCTGAGGGAAGACTAACCTCTGTCTCCAACTCAGGGAACAATGACGGCTGGTAGCCATAGGCACACTGGAAAGGAGAGAGACCAGAAGTGTCATGCTCAAAAGCATGACACATCAGTAGTAGTTGCTCAGATAATCACATTTCCCTGAATTATGATTTCTTAAACCAATAAATCAATGAATTCACAGTTGGTTCTATGGTATTCTAGCAGACAATGGGTTGCAGGTTTTCTTTCTTCCACTTGATGGTGATAAAGCTGAGACTAACACTGGCCTGCGATCACCATGATTGCTGAGTGACGTCTTCAGTCTGGTGCTGGTGTATGGTGTACAAGTGTTTGCGTGTGTGTGCTGTTCAACCTCAGAGTTTGTTGAATAACTGGTTTCAGTGGCGAGTTTCAGAGAGACTGATACCTAAATCACTGTTTCAATGTTTTCCTGCCTGAAGAAAACTAAGTTCAAGTTTGTTACATGTTGGTTTATAGGAATGTGTCGCGGTATTTCCTGTATCGTTTTAAGCTGCTTCCATGAGACAATTGTGGATTAATATGAGGTTAATAAATAGCTGATTTTCTACTATCTCAGTATAATTATTTTAGTGACACGAGTTTGAGTAACATCCAGGTAAATTCTGAATAAAAATCTACTCGAGCTGAATCCGATATTGCACTATTAGTAGGTTTCGTTGCAAATATTGAATGATTCAGTCGCTATGTATTTCCACTTGACAGTCAGAGAAATACTATCACCAAATTGTATCCAGAAGGTACAAGCACCACCTCCTTCTTTATAGCCAAAAATGATAAAGGTGTTAAAGTGTTCAAACAGACGTCGTTGTATTTGGCCCTAAACATCTCAGAGATTCATTATCTAATCACTTAGTTTCTTTGGATGGCGTTACCTTGGCCTCCAGTACAACTGTGAAAAACCTTGGTGTTATATTCTATGATATATCCAAAAAACAAAACTCAGGAAATCAGGAATCACAAGGCACTGAACAGAAACACTAGGAAACTTGAGGATTCGTAAACAGACAGACAACTCACCGGACAACTTGACAAAGGACAAAAGGCAGGACTATATACACACACATGGGTTGAGGGGTTAACAAGACACAGGTGAAACTAATTAAATAATCAAAGGAGGGAAAACAGGAAAAGTAAAGCAGGAAACAAAACACCAAGAAAGAATCACAAAAAAAAAACACCAAAAAAAACCCCAAACAGGATTAAAAGAAAATATTCAAAAGTCAACACCAAGACACGTAACTTGGCATTTAAAAGACTCATGTCTTTAGCCATTTCTGCTTGTTTTCTTTTTCTGCTGCTATTCGGATTTTTTAGGCAGTTTTGATTCAACTGTATGATCACTTTTGGAGGATGTAGTTTGTGTTGCTGTTAAAAACACTTAAGTGTTTCTGGTATTTAGCCTAGCACACTAAATAAAATGTCAAAATAATAATAACATGTGTTGGTACAACACCAAAGATTCAATAGTACAACAAACCAATCATAAATTCAAACTAATACTGAATGCACAACCTTCATGAAGTTTAAATTTAGTGCAGGACTATTAGACTGTTTCCACTAGTGAACCTAATGAACTGGTGAGTGAGAGTACACATTCTGTATCTGTGTAGAATTTGAGGGGAAAACTACAACTCATCTTTTGAGGAACTTTCTTACGCAATCAATATGTGGAACCAACTAGTGATGGGCAGTTCGGCTCATTTGACACGATATTTTAGCCCAACACAACAAATACATATGGTTTGTGTATTGATAGGCCCTTTTGCATTCAATGTTTCCTTAGCAGAACTCTCTTTAGCAGATGGGCTACATGGAACGTGGAAAAGATCTTCAAGGAGTGGGGGAGTTAGAGACGCACAGCTACAGGATTAATCACCTTAGAAACAGGGAATGGGCCCACAAACCGAGGAGTCAGCTTGGTTCTGGGTCGACAACCACACCCTTTGACTGGGCCTGTAACAGGGAGCGGAAATCCGCCTGCGGTCTGCCATCCTTTTGGACCGTGCAACACCCCCTCCACACCGGACGGCAACAGTGGATAAGGGCATGGGCTGAGGGAAGACTAACCTCTGTCTCCAACTCAGGGAACAATGACGGCTGGTAGCCATAGGCACACTGGAAAGGAGAGAGACCAGAAGTGTCATGCTCAAAAGCATGACACATCAGTAGTAGTTGCTCAGATAATCACATTTCCCTGAATTATGATTTCTTAAACCAATAAATCAATGAATTCACAGTTGGTTCTATGGTATTCTAGCAGACAATGGGTTGCAGGTTTTCTTTCTTCCACTTGATGGTGATAAAGCTGAGACTAACACTGGCCTGCGATCACCATGATTGCTGAGTGATGTCTTCAGTCTGGTGCTGGTGTATGGTGTACAAGTGTTTGCGTGTGTGTGCTGTTCAACCTCAGAGTTTGTTGAATAACTGGTTTCAGTGGCGAGTTTCAGAGAGACTGATACCTAAATCACTGTTTCAATGTTTTCCTGCCTGAAGAAAACTAAGTTCAAGTTTGTTACATGTTGGTTTATAGGAATGTGTCTCGGTATTTCCTGTATCGTTTTAAGCTGCTTCCATGAGACAATTGTGGATTAATATGAGGTTAATAAATAGCTGATTTTCTACTATCTCAGTATAATTATTTTAGTGACACGAGTTTGAGTAACATCCAGGTAAATTCTGAATAAAAATCTACTCGAGCTGAATCCGATATTGCACTATTAGTAGGTTTCGTTGCAAATATTGAATGATTCAGTCGCTATGTATTTCCACTTGACAGTCAGAGAAATACTATCACCAAATTGTATCCAGAAGGTACAAGCACCACCTCCTTCTTTATAGCCAAAAATGATAAAGGTGTTAAAGTGTTCAAACAGACGTCGTTGTATTTGGCCCTAAACATCTCAGAGATTCATTATCTAATCACTTAGTTTCTTTGGATGGCGTTACCTTGGCCTCCAGTACCACTGTGAAAAACCTTGGTGTTATATTCTATGAGGGTATGTCCATTAATTTGCACAAAGCAAGTAACCAGAACTGAATTCTTTCACCTGCGTCGTCAAAATTAGGAACATCCTGTCTCAGATGTGATGCTGAAAAACTAGTTCATGCATTTGTGTCTTCCAGGCTGGATTACTGTAATTCATTACTGTCTGGCTGTCCAAATAGATTGTTAAAAAGCCTCCAATTAATTCAAAATGCTGCAGCAAGAGCACTGACAAGAATTAGCAAGAGAGATCATATTACTCCAGTTTTAGCTTATCTTCAGTGGCACCCTTTAAAATCTAGAATAGAATTTAAAATCCTCCTCCTAACATACAAGGCCCTTAAAGACCTCACTGTACCATATCATCCCAAGAGATCACTTCGATCTCAAAGTGCAGGCATACTTGTGGTTCCTAGAATTTCAAAAAGTAGAATGGGAGGTAGAGCCTCCAGCTATCAGGCTCCTCTCATGTGGAACCAGCTCCCAATTTGGGTTCGGGAGGCAGACACCTTCTCTAATTTTAAGGTCAGGCTTAAGACTTTCCTTTATTACCCGTCACTTTTTTTAAATGCTAATAATGACATATTCAATAGCATTTAATTTTCATGCATTTTTAATTAATATTCAGCAGCATCTAAACATCTATTTAACCGGCTCAGTTGAGTCCTACCACATTTGATTGATATATAATCAATGCACCATTCAAACATCTTACATCTCACTCTGCAGAGAAACAAAACGTACTACCCAACTTGACCACTAGCAAACTAAGGCACTCAGACACTCACTCACTTATGCACATTACAAAGAGAAATGAAACTAAAGCGTTCAAAAAGAAACTGTAATTGATGGAAAATGTTCGGTATATTCGGACCCCTGATTCAGATTCTACATGTACACTTTAGTCAGATGTATGTATCTATGACAGATGTATCCTGTTTCTCCTGCTGTTCTCTTCAGGATGGGTTTCACCGGATGTCATAAAGCGTCTTGAGCAGGCCTGGAATTTCGTCATTTTAGGGTCAAGGCCACTTGGCCTTTTGTCTTGTCAATTTTTTGAGGGCACAAAGGCCAAAAGCCAGGGCACCAAGGCCATAAAAAAACAATGATTTTAAGTCCACATCCATAATGAATTTAATGTAAGGACTAATGACGCTTCTGTGGAAGATTGGAGTCTCACTCGAAACTGTCAAGCAGGTAAAGAAACATCCCCTATACTTTATGTCTGAAGATAAGAAACTATTGAACCTATCTAAAAAGAATACAAAATGAACCGTATCAATCTGATTGATGCTAGTGATTTGTCTGTCTTGTTTTTAAATGTGATTATGTTTTTTTATTATGTTTTTATAGTTGTCTATTTTTTAACCTGTCTGCAAGCCAAGTTTCTCTTAGGGGACATTAAAAGCAACTGAACTGAACTGAAGTACACAGGAAATTATGAAGTCCATCACTCACTTGTAAACTGTAAAACTTATTAAACCAATCTCCACCCACAAGTTTTGCTCAATTGACACCAAATGTGCAAGAGCATCTTCAGGCAAGAGCATCTTCAGGCTGTCCTCAAAAAACTACTACACAGATTTTTGATTGATCAAAATTGAGCCTACAGTGCATCAAAATGTTTGACTGTAAATGGTACTGTAAACATACTAGCATATAGGCTACTGATTAACTCATAAGAGCCCAGACCAATTTCTCAATCAAGGAAAATTATGGAGGAGATAAAATAAACTAAATAAACAAAAAAGAAAACATTTGACTTTTTATTTTTAAAAATAGCACTCTCATGTCATTTGCAAAACACTGAAACGCCATGACACCACTGAACAATATCTGGCTTACAATTTGTTTTTGATGTGTTAAAAGCTCTATCCATCTTTGTTTTTATTTTTATCAAGTATATACAGAAAAATAGCGCTGTCTCTTTAAGAAAGAAGTTATGCGTGGCTGTGGATGTGTGCCGCTGAACTGAGGGCATGTTGCAAATATAAAGTAAAAATAAATAAAGATGAACGTTTGTCTTACTGTTTGTTTTGGAGGTGCAACAGATAAATGATTTAGACTAACATTTAAAACATTTTTTTTCAATGGCACGTGATCTACCGGTCGATCACGATCGACGTAATGGGCACCCCTGTTATAGACGGTCCGAGCAGTTCATGCCAGGCTCGAATCAAACCCACCACTGATGATGAATGTCATCAAAACTGAATTGAATTGAACTGAATAAAATTACTATCACCAGATCGTATCCAGAAGGTACAAGAACCACCTCCTTCTTTATAGCCAAAAATGATAAAGGTGTTAAAGTGTTCAAATTTGTGTTCAAATTTGGAATGTTAAATTCTACTAAGAGCATGTAGGGCAGGAACGCAGTGTTAATGAGGAGGTGGCTGATGAAGAGGTTTCCAACATGACTCTTATTATTACATTGAAAAAAGACTGTGGTAGCAGGTGTGAAAATCTCACAGCATTGAATACCTGAGAACAACAAACAATGTTCCTTCCTGTGACAAAGTGGGTGAGAACAACATCACTTGTTCCATTTATCGTTTCTTGGTAATCATGCTTGTTTAATATTTGTTTGCCAAATTCCACCTTTTTCTTACTATCCCGGGTTTGTTTGTGTTTGCATTATATTTAGTTACAGATCATACACCAACATTTCCATATAAAATCAGACTCGGATAAGTATTGTGTTAAAACTAGTTTATTTCAAATGTGCATTAATTAAGTTAATTGTTGATTTATTTGGCATACCCACCATGTGTTCCAGAGACAAAAGGAGGAAAGTTTGGATCTCTTCCTGCTTTTAAGGTCTCTATGACGTCATCATTGAGGACATCAGAAAAAAACATTGATGGGGGTGTTTAGAAATTAGGTTATAGATTATTTGGTCTTTTAAGGGAAGTTAAAGGCCTAGTTGTAGATATTCCTTTTTTTCCCGTTACATGTATATTTTGGTGACACTTGGACTTTATAAAATAAATACTTTCTTTTGGACTGGAACAACGTTTTGAGTCTGTCTCCTACTAATTCTTACCGCTCTGGCCAGGCTTCCCCACATTTAGGCTTCCACCAGAATATTCAGAATAAACAGAATATTCGCAACTCAAGTTCCAGTTACTGTACTAATTTTTCCATAGCCTCTACTAGTATCACACAGTTTTGTGCACCCCACGTTATGATTATTTGGTAAAATAATCTTGTCTTTCATTGTACTGTAAATAATAGCACATCTTTACAGAAACATACATATATACAGTATATACACTACCGGTCAAAAGTTTTAGAACACCACACTTTTTCCATTTTTTTACTTAAAATTATTCAGTTTAGTCATTGCATTCTGAAATGAAAGCATAGAACAAATAAGCAATATGAGTTGAAAAAGAAATCATGGAATCAATTTATAGACCAAAATGTATTCTAAACTTTTGACTCATCAAAGTAGCCACCTTAGAAATCAAATATTCTTCAGAAAGTTCTTCCCAAGTCTGTTGCATAAGTTCCCATAAATGTGTGGCTTGGCTTTCACTCTTCTGTCCAGTTCATCCCAAACCAGCTCGATGGGGTTTAAGTCTGGAGACTGTGCTGGCCACTCCATGTTTTCAAGCTTACCACATTGTTCTTTTTTCCTGAGGTAGTTCTGGCATAGCTTGGACTTGTGTTTTAGGTCATTATCTTGCTGTAGGATGAACCTCTGACCAACTAGGGGCATACCAGAGGGTACTGCTGTGGTAGCCATTTTGATTCAGGGTGCCTCTCACTCTGTACAAGTCACCAACCCTGGATCCAGCAAAACAGCCCCAGACCATCACACTTCCTCCTCCATGTTTGACAGTTGATGTCACACACTGTGGAACCATCCTCTCGTCTACTTGACGGCGTACAAAGATGAACCGAAGATATGAAATTTTGATTCATCAGTCCATAATACCTTCACCCAGTCTTCAGTAGTCCAATGGCAGTGTTACATGGCCCAGGCGAGCCTCTTTGTCTTATTCTGACATCTTAGCAATGACTTTCTTGCTGCAACTCGTCAAACCTGCAGCTCGAAGTCTTCTCTTCACAGTTGAAACTGAGACTTGCTTACTACAACCACTATTAAGCTGTGCTTGAAGCTGTTGTCCTGTGAGCCGCCTATCACGCAAGCTGTTAACTCTCAGAAACTTGTCCTCTGATTCAGTTGTGGCTTTGGGTCTGCCAGACCTCTTCCTGCCAGAGTTTCCCCCAGTTTCTGAGTGCCTTTTGATGGTGAAGAAAACTGTACTCACTGACACCTTGACTTTCTTTGCAATTTCCCTGTAGGAAAGACATATGTTTTTAAGTGTTATGATGGTCTGTCTCTCTTCCATTGTTAATTGCCTTTTTCTCGTCATTTTTGTAGCAACACACTACTTTCTGCAGTACAATACTGTTCACCTGATGCTCATGAGGGTCTGATACCACAGTGTGTTCCAACACTGCTTTTATGCAGACAGAGGGGGTTGTAAGTAACCAATAAAAGTTGGAACACCTGTAGGAATTACTAGCACCAGCTTTCAAGGCTGATTCAACTTCCATTGCTGCAGAACAGCTTTAAATTGTTAACCCACTTCGTGTTCCCTGAAAGAGGCCTTTTTGTATAATTCTGAAATGTACATTATTTTTCAGTTTTGGGTAACCAAACCTTTTTTTTAACCTCTGGCTGTTCAGTACTTACCTTTGTACCATTTCAAGCTATTCATTGGACTTGCACGACTTGAATTGCAATAAAATACTGGAAAAATTAGCATGTTCTAAAACTTTTGTAGTGTATGTCATCTGATTAACCAGCACCAGTGCAATACTGTGAACCATGCAAGCGTCAGTGTAGATGTGCTAAAAAAAAAGGACACATACATACTGACCACATCCACTAACTACTTCTATTCATTGAACCTGCGGCAGACAGTTTTTAAACAAGTCACCAGGAAGCTAAGAGAACAACAGCATGCAATGAGCAAAAAATAAAAATCAAACTCAGAACCCTCACAAACTGGACACTCTAAACCCCTCCTGCACCGACCATAAAAACACACAGTGCTTCAGAAACAAATCAAACGCTGAAGGACCTTGACACCAAAACAAAATGCACACAAGCAATACAATGTCTAATTAACTCACTGTCAAGACAGGAGTCTCTGCCAGACACGTCTGGGTTTTGATCTAACTATGTCTGTGCAGAAATCTCCTTCCATACCTTATCATTTCTATTTTACTGTATTCTACAGGCATTCTGGACATTAATTTATTTTGACATAAATTACAATCACTGACTTCTTTTTTCTTGACAGAACATTTCTGAATGTATTAGCCAATGACTGTAGGTATTAGCCCACACAGATCACTCAAAACAGTCTTGCTTGAAGCTTACATGGTAAACCACAGGCTATGAACTAGAAACATAACAAGAAAGGAAATGTGTTGACAGAATTTACAGTAGATGCCACGTTTCCCTTTTTTTTTTTCACCTTTGCCAAAGTGAGATCAGTTTTGTGAGAACTGAACTCACACTTAGTCAGTGCTCCAATCAGACATGAATCTACAAAAACTGCCGATGGTGATGTAGTGTTAATCACTGTGCTATGCTAAAAATTCAGACAACTCGAACTTTACTGATTGGAAAAGCCTGGTCCGGCCTTTTCCAATGCGTCTATTGCCAGTTATGTCACGTATACATATAGCTGTGTACATGTATCCTAAGCTCACCTAAGATTTAGCTCACAAAGATAAGTCATCTTCTCACTATCTAAACTATGAAGGGAAACGAATGAACAATTAATTTTCATTCATCTTCTGTAACCGCTTATTCCTGTTAAGGGTCATGGGTCTGCTGGAGTCTATCCCAGCTGTCATCAGACGGGACAGATCCCTGGACAGATCACCAGTCTATCGCAGGGCTAACACAGAGAGACAGACAACCATTCACACTCACATTCACAGCTACGGCCAATTTAGAATCACCAATGAATCTAAGGGAGGAAGCCGGAGTACCCGGAGAGAACCCACGCAGACACAGGGAGAACATGCAAACTCCACACAGAAAGGCTCAGTCGACCCATGGATTCGAAACCAGAACTTTCTCGCTGTGAGGCATCAGTGCTTACTGCCTCGTCACTGTGCCGCCCACGAACGAACAATAATGCTTGGAAATCAGTGTCAATGAGGATGGTGTTGAGTGGGTGTTGAGGAGGTTTCAATATGACTCTTATCATAACAGTGAAAAATGACTGGGGTTGCAGGTGTGAAAATAATCTCACAGTATTTTCCATATCCTACTACTATCACACAGTTTGTGCACCCCACGTTAGTGGTTATAAATAATCTTGTCTTTCATTGCACTGTAAATAGCACATCTTTACCAAAACATACATGTACAGTACCAGTCAAAAGTTTGGACACACCCTCTCATTTACTGCTTTGCAAACTCTTGGCATTCTCTCGATGAGCTTCATGAGGTAGTCACCTAAAATGGTTTTCCAACAGTCTGGAAGGAGTTTCCAGAGATGCTGAGCACTTGTTGGCCCTTTTGCCTTCACTCTGCGGTCCATCTCATCCCAAACCATCTCGATTGGGTTTAGGTCAGGTGACTGTGGAGGCCAGGTCATCTGGCGCAGCACTCTATCACTCAAATCTCAAATTTGTACTCAGACCAAAGCACAGATTTCCACTGGTCTAATGTCCATTCCTTGTGTTTCTTGACCCAAACAAATCTCTTCGGCTTGTTGCTTTTCCTTAGTAGTGGTTTTCTAGCAGCTACTTGATCGTAAAGGCCTGATTGGCGCAGTCTCCTCTTAACAGTTGATGTAGAGATTTCTGCAACTAGAACTCTGTGTGGCATTGATCTGAGCTCTAATCTGAGGTGCTGCTAACTTGCGATTTCTGAGGCTGGTGACTTGGATGAACTTATCCTCAGCAGCAGAGGTGACTCTTGGTCTTCCAAGAGGGCGGGGCGGCCCTCGTGTCAGCCAGTTTCGTCATAGCGCTTGATAGTTTTTGCAGCTGCACTTGTGGACACATTCAAAGTATTTACAGTTTTCCGGATTGACTGACCGTCAGTTCTCAAAATATGTGTTACAGTGTTTAACAATGAGAGCCATGGTCCTTCTAGTAATTGCAATACATATGGCATCTCCAATCTCCTAGTGTTGCTAGAACATCCACTCTGCACTGATTCAACACTGGAGTGAAGTGGGGATTTTGCACAGTAAAAATCTCACTTGCTTCTTTCAGCCAGCATTCATTGCCCTATGCATTCCTTGCGTCACACAAATGCTTCATTTCTTTCATGCAGTTCATATCAAATATGTCATTTACTAAACAAAAGATTAAATAGTCAGAGTCATTCTTAAAGCTGACGTAGGAGCCCACTATTTCAAATGACTCATTTGAAGCATGGCGTTATCAGTTCTGTGTTTACATAACAAAAGGATTTTTATTCCACACATGGATTGTGAAATTCAGTTAAGGCATTTTTCTTCCATAAAGCTTTTTAAAATTGACAAGACAGTCTGCATTTGAAGCCTTGAAAGCAGCCCACGTGTCGCAGCAGAGAGAGAGAAGTAGATCATGAGGAAGAAGTATGAGTGGTTGCGACTGGGGAACCTAGTATCAACCTCAGCCCACAGAGTGTTTCTGTATATGTAGATGCATATTAAGTGCACTGTAAAGCCGCTGTGCATATAAAACTTCCTGGAAATGCAACAGTTGTTGGCTTTTACGTGCACACATTTTCAGAAATAAAGAATAAAGTTAGTGTGACTGTCAGAAATGTGATATTTCCTAAGTTACAACTTTATACAACAAGACAACGGACATTGTGTTTTAAAATGAGAATCATCAAACAAGCTACAGGCTTGATTTACACGTCCCCCAAACATATATTTTCCTATCCTTCAAACTACACGCAGTATTTCTTCATATCAACTGAACAAATGTGGACAATAAATATTTGAGAGGAAAACTCTAATTCTGCAAAACTACTTATCTGCAAGTTGATATCAACTTTAGATAACCACAACCACAATCATCAAACCGTTTTAGGGTTTTGTTGCAGATGCTCTTTATATGCATAAAACACATCAGTCAGAAAACATCTCGCCATCTGATTCAAACCATTTTAATCGAACTGCGCTAAAATGGCAGCAAGGCCTCTTGCTCTTGGTAAGGTTTTTTGGCACTCAGAAAACAAACGAGTGTGCTTAAAGATGCTTTTAGTTTTGCATGTGGATCTTATATGAACACAGAAAACTGGAACTGGCACGCTGTGGATGGTTCTGCTTTTGTTGTGATGTAATCACTTGTCATTTCTTATCTCTTTCATTTAATCTGAAAATGACTGAATGGCTAGCGTTTCCTCATAAAGTCTTCCGTTAGTGCTTCCTCTATGTCACCAGTTTTCGGGTGCACATGTTTCAGGGTGCTGGTTTTGTTTAAAGACGTGTGAGACCAGATAACGGTTTTACAGCTTTCCAAAGTGCATACATAATATTAACAATATAACCCAGCAAAGAACACTGACAATTACTTCTGACAGGTCTGCATTAACCTATATTTTAACTCCGGCACTGAGCTGAACTTTTGAAGATGTGTTTCTTCTCACTTCCACTTTCTATGTACACTGCACAGTTACGAGAACCGGCTGTCTATATATAGATCCTCAGTGCTCTGTCAGCACATCACTCTAAGGTAATACATTCGCACAGCGTTATTGAAAATTATGTCTTCATTTGGCGTAGTCCTGTAAAAATCCCCTTAACCAAGCAAAATTGTTGCAAAACTAAATACTGCATCTGTAAATGAATTGATGTTGACACAAATCTTGACCTTATGATCAGAATTGAATCGATCCAGGAAATCAGCAGCGACATCCAGCTCTAGTATAAACCTTGTTTCATACATGTCTGTGAAGGTTCTCAGTCATCCAGGTCATGGTATATCCAACAAAGGTTCAAAAAAGGCAACTGGACTTGTAGAGAAAAAAAAAAACAACTCTACAAGTCCAGTTGCCTTTTTTGAACCTTTGTTGGATATACTTGTTTCATACAATCAAGGAATGTCCAATTAAATCTCCTAGTCATGGCTGAGGCACTACTTAAGTTACTCAAATAACAGCCCTACTGCTTAAATACTAGTGAATTAACCTCTATAACTGTCTGGCACTAAATCAACCTTCCAACGTCCAGTTTATGCTGAAACATCATCAGAAAGGTGACACTTTTGGAGGATGTAGTTTTACACTTAGGTGCGTTTGCTCTTTACCCTAGCCCACTGACTGAAATGTCAAAATAACAGACAACACATTCCAATTCAGTAGTACTACAAACCACATCCTCCAAAATGAACTGAACTGACAAAGAATAAGTTTGTGAAAAAAAACAAAAAACAACAAAGTCTAACTGAGACTTGTGTGATCATGTTGTTGTACATAGACAAGGACTTGTTTCTTGTTTCCACAAGCATAGACTTAGACTGAGAAAAACTTTATTCATCCACAAGGTAAATTGCTTGGTCACAGTAGCTTAGTTGTACATAAAAAACACTCTTAAGAACCTTAGACAAAAGAAGATTAAATGAAATAGATATAAGTAAAATAAAATCTAGCATCAGGACCCACTCTACTCGGGTGGCACCTCTTTCCTAAATCAAAAAAGTATTTCCAATGGATCGAAAATCTGCGTGTGTCAAAGGTCAAGTTTCAGGCAATGTCTGGTTCTGATTTTTACAACGAGGTCCTCGGTTCGAATGTGTGAAAATGGCTTAAAGGTTGATGTTCTAACATGACTAAGTGTCACTGGGCTGTAGCGCATTGCGACTGTACACGGCCAACACCTGCCCAAAATGACTGTAAAGCCTTTGCGACATAAATGTCACAGAAGTGACTTCTGAAAAGTGAGAGTGATTTGAAAGCTATATTACTCATAATGTATGTATTTATGTATGTATGTATTTTTACTGACAAAAAAGGTCAATTACCTTTTAGTCATTTTATTACATTTAGCAACTAATTAGTAACCTTTTTCTTTACTGATTCTTTAAAAAAGCGACGGATTAAAAAAAAGTTGTCTTGGGAATGACCTCAAGATTTCGTTCAAGAGATTCCAAACACCCCTGCAATCACAAAGTCTTTTGACATCATTTTCAACCTAAAAGGTATGATAAAAGTGTTTCCTAGTGACAAGTAATTTGTCACTGTGGAATTCCCCTGATGTCAGCGTTTAATTAAGAGCGGGTGGAGTGGAATAGAAAAAAGTAGGAAGGATGACTAACTGGAGTGACCTTTACTGTGTTTTTAGACTTTGAGCGTCAGATGTCTCCAGAAGCTGTGTTAAAATAGTGACAAGCGCACATAAGTGTGCGCTTGTCACTATTTTCCTGGTGCCTATGATTGATTACAGGAATACCATCATAGAGATGGATTTCCCTATGTGTAATTTGCCCATAGACGGCTGGGACAGGCTCCAGCAGACCCCCGTGACCCTTAACAGGACTAAACGGGTATAAAGATGAATGAATGAATGAATAATTTGCCCATATTTAAAACTCATTTGTTTCCATTCATGTGTACCGGGAAAACTGGCCACTTGCTGTACAGGAATCAACTGACAGGAAGTCCTTGTCAGTCTTTCCTGCTGCTATCATCATCTTTAAGGGTAAAATGTTAATTTTCTGTCCTATATATCGGTGTATCCTGAACTGGATGACTAAGAGTCATAAACGTTTCTTTCGATTTGGTTAATTTCCTCCTCTCTGCTTTGGTTTTATTATTAAAATATGACACTACCTCTTAATTTACCAGAAATGTATGACTTCCAGTTCTAATTTAAAAAAAAAAAACAATGATTTTTGAAGCCACCTCAAACCAGGAAGTGGTTGGGTTACTGACTTTTTCCACTCAAGAGAAGACTCAGCGGTAAACTCACCATCCAGGCCTCAAATATGAAGTGCTAGCATTTCAGGTTTGGACCGGTGACTCAGGGTCATGCTCGCTTTTCAAATCCTCATGCCGACTACTACAAAGCCCTGCAGGCTCAAGGGATAGCTCTCTCAGCTGATAACGACAACAAAACTATCAGAGACAACCATATTATAGCACAATAAAACAAAAATATAGTGTTATGAGGTCCTCAGTAGACTCTGGCAATCTACTGTACCTTGAGCACAGTGAAGTTGAACACAAACATCTTAACAAAGATCGGACTGGATTAACAGTCTGGTGGTAATAACTTAATAATAATAATGACTTGCAAAATTGGATAGTACTAACTTCAGTCACCACACGATTTGCAATTTGGGTCATGCATTTCATTTCCGCCACAGCTGGGTGTGTGGAAGACTCATCAGTATGATCAACAAATAAACAAATGTTTTAAATGCACAAAATAAAATGAAAGTTGGTATCTGAATGTCTACATCCAGACATATATTGGACGCTTATTTTTTAGCTTTCAGATGCAGGACAGCCTCATGTACACACGATACTTATTATTAAATCATTTAATCTACTATCTATAATGGGTTTTGAGGATTGACAACTTACATTACACATAATTAAGCAAAATAAACACTAATAAAACACCATATACATGCAGACTGAGGTGTATAATGACTGTTTAGGCATGAGTCACATGTGAAAGAGGAACTAACGCCCTCTTATCTACATTTGTAGGTAATAGGCAGCGTCAACCATTGTGTTGTGCATCATGCTCAAATGTCAGTCTATCCTTTTATTGCATTTCTGTCCGTGCATGCAAACATGGCTCAGTGGGGGGTTTCTCAGAAAAATGTTATTGAGGTTTTGATGGCTAAAAAAAAAAAGGCACTCATGAGGGGTGGAGGTGCGATTTTGCCATAACCACGCACACACACACACACACAGCAAGCACATACACAAATACAGAAACACCTCATAAGTGCTGACTACAAGCAACCCCACTCCAAAACGACGTGCCTGCTCTTATCGATAAATATCTCACCGTCGATCAGCTTGTGTAGTATCAAGTGCATCGTTCAAGATGTCCGTGAAGATAATGTCCGTCACTCTCCTGCTGATCTCAGCGTGCCTGTGCTTCCACTCCTGTGCAGGTAAGTGTACCCTGCCGATATTTCATTTATTATATCAGTAAAACAGAAATAAATATTTTGATTTAGTCACTGTAATCATTAGAATGCAGCTTCTTCATACTGATTTGCATTGTCACGTATAATTATTTACGATCGTGCATCTTTTGCGATCTTCTTGGTTATGATATATTTCCTGTTTGTTCACAAGTCAAGAATAATATTTTATTATTTGGTTGATTTTTGCACAGCTAGCCAAAAACATTCCTGATATGTACATTTTATGCATATTACATACTTCATGCACATCCTTCATGGTTTACCACATTTCCTCAAATGAATGTTGATAGTCAATTAGAAGCCAGGTCTCACATGACGTGTATAGGTGCATACAATTTTACAAATAAGGGGAGATTATCACTTGGTCATTTAACATGCACAACAGTTACGCATAACATACATTTCTACTAGCCTACCTTAATTTAAGCAAAGTATAATCATGCTGTTTTCAACACTCGTGGTATTTGTGGTGTTCCTGCAAACGTTTCACAATAAAAGCAGCTGAAGGACGTTCATTGCTGTCCATTGCAAAGGTTTACAGCTTTTAATGTCAAAAATTTACAATGCATGTGAGCGGTAACTTTAACCGCAAATGACAACCAATTAAAAATAGACGTCACACTAAAATGAACTAAAAACGGAAGAGAGGAAAAAAGGGTTAGGAGTAACGGGTAGGGACACCTATAACCCTAACCACATTTTTTTTTTTTTAAATATGACCTCTAATGTCAAATACAAACAGTACACTAATTTGTTCTATTCTTTGTCTCAGGTCGCACTGCTGGGAAGCGTATAAAGTGCTGCACTACCACCGCCACAGGTGATAAAACCAGTGAGGTCACTGGGGACACCTACCGTGTACAACCTGAATATCCCAGGCACAAATGTGTGAAGGCAGTGATGTAAGTTGACATAATGTTATCCTGCACACAATCATACATACACATATGATCTCCATCATCTTCTTTTCTTTTTTTTCTAGTTTCAACCCAACAATGAGCAAAAAGCTTTGTGCTAATCCCGAGGCCACATGGGTGAAGGACCGTAAGTCTTACTAAAACACACACACATACACACACACACACTAGTATATTTACACAAAAACCACTGAACTTTTTTAAACTGTCTCTTTCCCCTCTGTAGTCATTCGCAATATGACGGAAATCCCGTGGTGAATCCATGAAGCGACGCTGACTGTTTGAGGACAGCCACACACAAGACCAACATGTCCCTGTATATGCACCCGTAAATACTGCTGTAACACAGTCCTTGCATTATTGCGCTGAACTCAAACACAAAGAAAGTTTGTCGTTCATTTTCCTAACTTTTCCCGACCCCTCGCTTTTTGAATGTCAGTGTGTTATTCCATTCCCATATCACACAGATATAACTTAACTTATCTGTTCTATCTCTGTCATTTCTGTATGCTGTTGCAAACTGCAATTTCCCCATTGTGGGACTATTAAAGGTTTTCTTATTCTTATTCTTATATATCACATTCAGTAAAATAAGATTAAAATGTGTTGATTTTAATAGGTGTCATTGTGTGGATGTTTTTTTTTTTTAAAGCAAATAACATAGCTTCAATTTTTTTTTTTCAATGAGCAACAAAATGTACATCAAGTGTCGTTAAATGAATAAATAATAATTTCTCAGTCAAATATTGTCCCTGTAATGTACTTTGTTTACACACAAACCTATGGTCCAAGCTAAGACACAGTAAAATCGGCAGTGGTAATAAAAAAGTAGTAAAGTCACAAACATTTTAGGGAACCCTGTATATACACTTTATCAGCTAAATTACAACTGAATATAAATGTTTGCATTTAAGCTGCCAAAGCTGAGGAGTAATAGTAAACTCACAGATAGAACGGATTTAACCCTCCTGCTGTCTTCGCGTTTACTACGCACCTTTTGTCCTCCCGGGTGAATTTGACCCGGGCTGTTTTGACTGCTTATAAAACATGATGTATAAATTAAATTTTTTTATTTATTTTTTGTTGTTTCACCTTTTAATTGAACTTGTTTCCAACACATTAACATAAATTTTATATTTAGTTTTGTAGTTTATGGTACGATACACCTAATGTATCGTACCAAAAAAAAAAAGTACAAGTCGTTTTTGAGTAAAAAAAAAAAAAAAAAAAAGCAGAAATTCTGATTTATTTTCACTATGCTTATGATCAGAGGCATATATGTTTATCTATTATCACAGGCTGGTATATGTATATGTTCAGGCAGGATATTGTTTTGAAACTTTTTAGATTTTTTTAATGGCAGCAAATAGTCACACCTTTTTCAATTGGTTTCAATGTAAATGTGTAAAATGATTACACCATTCTGTGTTACATATTTTTTGGCCTACTTCATGACAAGTCATTACCACACATTTTAAACTTCTTTTAGACATGTTTTATGAAAATAAACCTAATATAGAATATATTATTAGTTATTTGGCATAACTACTGATTAGTATATGTAAAGCATTAGTCAGGGTACCCCAAGGTCAAACTTTACTGATGCACTTGTTTTCATAAATAAGAGAGTAAAAAAAATATAATTTGGGAAGTGCAGCATTTATTTTAAAAACTCTTTCTTTGATCTTCTTTATAAAATAATAAACACAGAAATACAGTGCAAGCGTGTGTGTGTGCGGGTGAGGGACAGTCCGTCATCCGTTTACAGCTGCATACACTGGTGACCTGTTACAAAAGTAATAAACAACAAATCATTCAAAACTTAATTCTTATTTCACACAAGAATGCAATGACCTGAATGAATATCAATAAATATTACATGAAAAAAGTGCAGTTACCTTGTCGAGGTTGTGGACTCCCTTCTTGTTCTTGTTATAATCAAGGATGATCTTTTGTCCTCCATGGTGCTACTAAAAGCAGTGTCCCAATGCAGAACGCTCAATAGAAGCAATTTTTTTTCTGTCTTTGGGGCAGTAGGAGACACGAGAATGTCTCCTCTTCATCACGCTGTCTCAGAGTGAAATTGTACATTCCCAGAGGATGCTGTATTTATAATCTCAGTTTTTTGTTTATAGTTATTTTGTCCAGAATTGGAGGAGTGGCTGTGTGGATGGGTGGGTGTGTGTGAGTGGTTGTATATGTTTGTGTGTGTGTGTTAATTGTGCTGAAAACCACAATAGTGTGACCCATTGCACCACTAAATATGACCGGGTCAAACTGACCCGGGAAGACAACCGGTGTTATAAATTTTGATAAAACACACATAATTTAACAAATACAGTCATAATTAATTTGAGCTGTAAAGAGCATAGCAGAGGACCATCCATGTCATTTTTAGGCAATTATATGGAAGAAAACCAAAGTTATGACAGTTTACATTTTGAAATCGGGTCAAATTGACCCAAAGACAATAGGAGGGTTAAAACCTAATTTAACCGCTTGACTTTGGTGCCATCTTGTGGCTATAACCAGTATGAAACAACAGTGCAGCAGTGAAAATAGAAAACAAACACAGCAATCTATGCTTTCTACTTTTGACAATATATGCCTTCATTAAAACTTCTCTGGGAAGATTTGCAATCATCCAGGTCGTGGCATATGTAAAGCCCTTGGATGAATATTGAAATAAACTTTGCCATTGTGTTAAGGCACATCTTAAGTTTGATTTGTAAGCATGCTGTAGCTTGTCTCGTTATTATAATTACCAGGAGAGAAAAGCTGCTTTTCATGCCTGTCTTCCTATATGAGGAGAACAAGTATAGCTGCCATGTACCTCTTTAATTTTCTTCCTACAGTTAAACACTGAGAATCAGGTTATTTTATGACATGTCAAAATATTTTTGGACTGAGTTCGAACTGAGAGCATGTCGCTTAATCAGACAGGCAGGCCTCCATCCCAAAAAACAGAGAGCACACCAGCATGTGCAGATCTACTGCTGCTGTGTATAACCACCTAAACTGTAAAAAATTTAATTCCTCTGCAAAAGCATACGGTATAAACTCTGATCAGCAGCACTGTAAATGTGCTGACAGTATACCACCTAATCTAACGTGTTAAAAAAACAACAATAGTTTTTGTGTTTTTTAAGGACTGCTTACATATCTCTGTGTCTAAAATTAAACTTAATTCATGGCAAGAAATAAAGAAATAATTTAAAAGTAATCTTAACAGGTCTGAGAAACCTTTAACTTCAGTACTCACAATGTGAATTATTTAAAAATAAAGTATATCTAAAAACTATAACTTTTCCTTTGATTAAATGCGTATTTAGTTAAACTAGAATAAAGTCCAGTAAATATACATAAAATAATTCCAGCCAGCAGTTAGCGTTAACTAACAAGCTAGTACGTAGCTAATTAGCTAACGTTTCGTCAAGGTTTTGAAGACAAACGTTTCTACTACGTATTTTAGGTAACTGTTTTAAAGTAACTCAAGATAATTCTCGCACTAGCTAGTTACAAACATGGATTAAGCTACGTTTTTCAATTTAAAATCATTAATTTCTTACCGCAATCTGAAGTGAAACTTCACCAGGAAGTTCGAAAAAAAGCTTTAAAGTGATTGGTCAGCAGGATGGCTTGCTTGTGGCTTGTCCAATCAGATAGCTCGTACCATTGTAGGCAGCACCTGTTGTTAAATGGCACCTTTTGAATATGATATTTCATCATTTATATCTTATTGTGTCTTCTAATTTAATGAATCACACACTGTACATGTTAAAACTCTGATAACAAATATAGAATTCGGTGAACTAAAGAGACGATAACTGCACATGTGCATACAACGAAGGAGTACCTGCGATTTATCTTTTTCTTGGTATCAATCTGTTGGCTGTGGTATTGACAAGAAAAACAAGGCCATGTACTGATAGTATTAATACAAAACTGTTAGAGGTGAGGTGAAAAGGACAGGGAGTTAGAAAAACAACACCTGAAATCTTTGCTTATCGTGCCGTAAGCTGGCATTGCGGTGGATAAATCAGTTTTTATAGCAGTTGACATTTAAGTTTTCCATCTATCAGTCGGGTTTTTTGGGTCAGCTGTCTGATAAATGCAACCAGCTGAAGGACTTCACAATCTCGAGTAAATATGACCCCTCTCCCGAGAACCGTAAAGTCTGCAACAATAAACCAGCTCCACACACAGGTTTACCCGCTTCCTCTGTGACCTTTGACCTCTGATAGCACAGGTCAATGTGAACTGTCAACTGCAGCTTTGTGATGGGTTTACTCCCAGCCATGTGAAACACAAACATGAGATAAGAACATGGAAGTTTGCAGTTTATGGTCAGTAAAGAACTTAAAATGGGTGTAAATCATACTGTATGCTTCTCAGTAATATAAAGATATGATTGATTTCATTTGAACTGGAAACATTTTATTATTCTGGCTGATGTTTTACTAGATTCAAGAAAAAAAGACTTGTATGGCAATTAAAAAATAGAATTCATAAAATGTGATTTAGCCTGTTCAGCCAGGTGTCGGGGTGCCACCTGCAGTGCATATTATGAAGCAACTCAGAAACTAAAGCTATAGTATGACTGTGGTGCATAGTATAGCACCATCTCTCATGCAATGCAGACAGACAGACAGATTTTCACACAGGTAAATAAAGAAGCACTTTCTTCTTATATTTTATTGTTATTATTCTAAATATAAAACCCATTGATAGTCTTCACCAGTGAGAGTGGACCGATTTAAGTATCAGTGCTGTTGTTTATCTACAGGCTTCAATACCACTCATATAGAAGAGCGGCTGACTTTATTCAGCTTTCCACTTATAACATTGCTCACATAATGGTAAAAGAATAATTCCTTCTCATAGTCATATTCGAAAAGAACAGAGAATTGTTTAAACTCCATCTGATGAGGGAGAAAAACCAAACACGACTTGGACTCCATGTTAAAGGTTTTTAAGCATTAAACTTACGGAGTCATAGGTCTATAGTTGCCTTTGAAAGCTTATAAATCAGTATCTGTGCTCATTCCACCTCCACATCTTATACACAACCATGAATACACTGTGTGAAAAATAAGTGACATAAAATTCACAACATTCAGTCTGTACAAGGCAAGGTTGTTTTGGGTTGCAGAGTAGTAAAACATAAAGATTTTACAGAGGAACTTTGGATAATGTTTGTGGAAAAGCATCTGTTTTGGCTGTCAGTTTAATGCGCTGTTAATACAATGAAGGCAAATGCAATTTTCCTAAGTGATTTATTTCATTTAAGTTCCTCTATAGTTGAGTAAATATAATAAAACAAAATTAAATGAAAATCAAGATAGCATTAGTACTCCATTAAGGTCTGAATACAGTTTCATTTTCCAGATAATATGCCCATCAGAGATTATTTATTTTTTTGTCCACTCCTGAATTTAGTATCAATAAAAACATACATGAAACACACATTAAAAAGGAAAGTCTTAAATGAGCTACAGTAACCTGCATGTTTCTGGTGTTATCGTCCATTCTATTCCCATCAACAAGAAGGTAGATCTTTCACATTTATATAATTAACTAACACATTTCGGATACAGATACTCTTGTTCTTTGGTAAAAATTCTTCGCTTTGAAGGCTGTCCAAGCAAAGAGAATATGTTCAACACCGAAAACAGCTGCACAACAGACGTCTACATTCAGTGTCTGCCAAGAAGTAGTATATTCGGTTCATTAGGGCTAACATAACAGTCCTGCATTAAATTTTCCTTTCATGAATGTTTATGGTATTTATGGTATTCAGCATTCGTTTCAAATAACTGTTTTCATTGTGGAGACTGCGATTTGTTGTACTACTGAAGTGACGCATGTTCCTAATATTTTGGCATTTCAATCAGTGGGCCAGGCTAAACAACAGAAACACTTTCGTGTTCAATTCAGTCCAGTTTAACACCAACTCAGCTCAACATCAACTGAACACTGCACCAGTCATGAAGCAAACATTTAGTGCAGGACTGTTATGTTAATGTTTTGGCAAGTGAGAATAGACTTTGTATTTTTAAATGAATGATTTAATTTGCAGCCTGTTTAATCATATGAAACTGACACTGAGAGTAACAACTGTGCTGTTGATGCAGGTTTCTCTTCCACAAAGGTTTCATCAGGCACTGTTTCATGTGTGTGGCTGTGAGCTGAAAAAATGTTGAGCATCAACACGAATGCAGACACGACAGAAAAAAAATTTAACAAAAAATTAAAAACTCCAGGAGGCACACAAGAACTATTTCACCACAGAAAGATCTGCAGGCCTCAAGTTCAGTCCCCGCAGCAGAATGATATGTCTATAAAAATGTCCTTGAATTCCTGCAGTCTGACTCATTCTGAATACCTCAGTTCTCAGAGTCTTCATAAAAACACACACCGCTTTCTGTTCCTGGTCAGAGCATGGTGGTCTCAGTCTGCAGGATGGACTGGGCTCGGGAGTTCCTTGGAAACGGAGCTGAGTTTTCAGTGCCGTTTCGGCTCATTGACGTAGCGTGAAGCCGGTAGTCACGTCCCACGTAGCGCTTCAGAGATAAACTCCTCCAAGTCCTCCTCAACTCGCTCTGAACCTTTTAAAAATAAAAGTTCGGTTACTCTTTATTTTGTTTTCCAAAACATCTAAACTATGTAAGAAAAACTGTGTACGTGGCTCACCTCGCTGTTGAGGAAACAGTAGAGCACGGCGACGATCAGACCCTAAAAAAACACACAAGCAACATTTTTATGTTTCAGACTGCAACTTAATTTAAAAAAATAACAGTCTCCCATACCAGAACATTAACGAGTTAGGAGAACAACAAACTCAGCATTGCTTTTGTAGAACATTGCAGGAGAGGAAGTCACCTTCTAAACTCAAAACACCTTCATGGGACAAAGACCTCATGATGTTCTTAAACCTAGAAAATATTAAGTATAACTTTAAGGGGTGATTCTGGGCCCAGTTTGGGGCCCTATGATGAACTACATAAATAAATTAAAAACACATCAAGATAAATGAGGCACTCACAATTGAAGCACACTCACAACTATCAGTATAACAATCATTACATTAAAAAGGAAGGTCTGGCATTTCTTTTATGCATAAATTCTATGTGTGTAGGTATTTGGGAGACTTTATGTTTTATAAGGATCTTATATGTGAAATTGCACCTATTATAAATGAATAAACACAATTTATTCCCCCCGAAAAGAAAAATATGACTCTTATTCTTGATACTCTACCAAGCTGAACCCCAAGGAAGGTCTGTGAAGTGATTCAGTAGAAATCGTCATGAGTATTTAAAGAAAATTAAAAGGGCTCAGGGTTATTTTTCAGTATCTGAGTGTGCATTTGTTAATATCTTGACAAAATGCTGCAAAAACATATTAAAGTTAAAGCCAGTGTTAGATCTACAGATGTTCTTGAGCTCTGGACTAAACCTCACTGCTCTAATATACATTCTCATTTTTGGTTACTGCATGTGTAAACAATTGGGTTTCTTATGGGTTATCAAACCTTTAACATCTGACCAGTCATTGTAGACATTTTTGTTTTTTTGTCCTGGATTTCAACTATTGCTGATGATCTCCTTTCTCTTTGTCCCTAGAGTTTGTATATATGTATTACGTATTAATGTACATGAGGGCTGCTGCAGTCTCATGGTACCTGATAGGATCCGAGGCCGAGGTCAAAGATGATCATGATTTTCTTCGATACATTATTGTCCATCTCCATAAGGTAGAAAAACAGCACATAGTTCATCCCAAACAGAGGGATCAGCAGGAGGGTGGACTTAGCCAGACGTCTGGAAAACGCACATAGATGTCAAAACAGTTAATAAATGAAGGAAAAGTAGAATGACTAAACCTTAGCTGAACAAAAAACTGTGCTGAGAAAAGTGTTAAGTGTAAAGTGCAGGACATTTTTATTTAAAAAATAAATAAATCAGAAATAGCATGCATTTTAATACAATACAAAAAACAGAAAGCAAGCTGGGTGAGAGATGTCCCAGTTGAAAAACACAGTCAGCTGATAATACGATAATGACTTTCTAATGTGCGGAGGACATAAGATACGTCTGCCACGGCTGTAAAATGTTCATAAATCTAATCCGTAATAGCTCAGGGATAAAAACAGATTCCTAAGTGTACCTGTACTGAGATTGATCATTTCCCCCGACGTCAGTGCAACGCAGTTTCTGTATCAGGATACGAATGATGCTGATGAACAGAAGGAAATTGATCTGTGGAGAAACACAGCAGAGGCAGATTCACTTTAGATTTTTGCATCCTGAAAATTTGCAGAAAGTGTTTTTAAAACCACGCCGCTTTTACATTTAGGAAAAGCTTATCGCCATAACTGGTCCTTGTGTACAAGTGATAATTACGTGTTTGATATTAAATAAATAATCTCAATCCCTCCCATTTAGTTAAAAGGACCATTTGATTGACTTGTAATCGCATGCAAGTTTGTATTAATGTGCTTTTAAATGTCACCCAGTCCATTAGTATAACCTTCCCACATACAATCCCACAGGAAGCAATCATGTCATCCATAATTAATCACGCAGATCTGTACCCATGCCAGCAAGTAAAAAATATAAAAAGATACTCAGATTAGAAAGTTAAAGTTCAGGATGACAACTTCTTTTGACTGATCATCTGCTGGGAAACATGTTTCATGTAAACTACAGACTGAACCTTATCTAACACTTATCTCAGTTTTTATTTGTTTTCTCCGTCACTGAAGAGACAGTTTATAAATGCAAGTATCAGATGGTGGAAGCACTGAAATATCTAGCATGAAGGAGTACTGAGATCATAGTTGAATTAAAGTAAACAGCTATTAGCACAAAATCCAAGTAGACATTGACCCATTTCATTGTGACATTCAGGATGTCCATAATGTTTATTCAGCCTCTGCCACTCCAGCTCTGCTTATTTAACTTTGGCTGGTTTTCATTAAGTTTAGGTAAAATAAGGGTTTGTCTTGAAAGATGACTTCTTTTAATCACCGGGTAACTTTTACTTCTTTTCTCTTTCCGTATTTGCTGCAGAACAACTTGCATTTAATGTATACCTATGAAAATAGTCATGTGGTTATGCAAGGTCTTTAACACAGTTTATGACAAGGCGCCATGCAGCAAAAAACGAGAATAGTGAAGTGCAAGTTCCTCAAAATTAAACTAAAAATAAGGGCGACACAGTGGTGTGATTTTTAGCACTGATGCCTCACAGCAGGAAGGTTCTGGGTTTGAATTCTGGGGCCCTTCTGTGTGGAGTTTGCATGTTCTCCCTGTGTCTGCGTGGGTTCTCTCCGGGTACTCCGGGTCCTTCCCACCGTCCAAAGACGTGCTCTGTTAATTGGTGATTCTAAATCGGCCGTGGTGTGAGTGTGAATGGTTGTCTGTCTCTCTGTGCTAGCCCTGCGACACACTGGCGACCTGTCCAGGGTGTACCCCGCCTCTCGCCCAATGACAGCACCCCCGCGGCCCTCCAGAGGACAATCGGTTACAGAAGTAAGATTAGTTCTGTGCCACTACTAAACACTAAGAAGTCTCGGCAGTGGTATAAACTGAGACCAGACTCACAATGATAGACGCCATGATGGGCCAGTTGATCAGTCTGTCAGGGACGGGGTTGTCATTCATCTCCCAACACCTGCAAGTAAGAAATATTTCAGGGAAGTTTTTAGTATTTATCCAACAAGAGATCATGACAACAACGTTAAAACTTTACAAATACTTTAGTTCACCTCGTGTCCTCCAGGTTTATCCTACATATGGTCCACGCCACCATGAAAACAAAAGGGATTCCTGAAAGACAAAGAGAGAGAGAGAGAAGAGGAAGAAGACAGGAGTCTGTTTAGATTCTCTGCATGCCAGAACATCCTCACAGGGTGCCACACAGGAAACATGACATTTGTCTACACACGCACACACATGCATGTACATTAAGCAGCTGGCGCTAAACGGTGGTGCATTAGAGAGGAAGCGTTGGTAAAGCTGTGATAGATGATGGAAGGAGGTGTCACACGGCAGCAGCTGAGACAGGACGGAACAGAGCGAACACAGAGACCAGGAGACTGTTTACTGGACGACCTTTCACTAAAAACAGCACTCCACTTCACCAGCATGACGCACTCTCTGTGTCCGTGTGTTTATGAGACATCTTATTTTTTTTGTGCAGAAACATGGCAACTAACAGAGAGCTTAGATCTACGGGAGGGAGGCTTCAAAATTAAGTGCAGAGCTCAACATATTCAGTGAATTAAAATGAATTATTATCTTAAATTGTGAAAAGAAAAAGCAGATAAAAGTTTATTTTATGGTTTTCTGGCTTGTTTAAATGATTACACCTACACCTGGATGAACTTTGCTGCAACAGACATGGATCTAGAGAGAAGCTCAAGAGATGAGAGTGAATACAGATGCAAACAAGCAACAACAAGGACATGCTTAGCTTAGCTTAGCTTAGCTTAGCTTAGCATAAGGATAATACGTGGGGCTAAATCTTTTGCTGGAGTGACTGCGCAAACAAAATCTACATTTTAATGAATAAACACAAGATGTGCTGATGGCTTTAGACTGAAAGGCCGGCTGTTGGCTAATCTATGCTAACCTACGCTAACCTGGCTGCTGACTGAAACTTCATTTGAAAAGTGTTTGTTCATCTAAAATTTAGTGAGATATTGATGTTTTTCTCAAAATGTCTCTTTGCATAGCAGCTTTAAACAATGCCACCGTGCAAGTTATATATTTGTTTAATCATGAACAAATCTCAAAATTAGTTGGTGTACATGTGCTGTTTGTTTGTTAATTCATCTCAGGCTAAGAGCACACTGAATAATCTCTTGTTCCTCTTCCTCTTTTGGTCAGACAACCACAGAATTGACAGTTTTCTGACTTGTTTTTATACGTATCTACATCCTGAGACACAGATTAATTTAAATAAACTTGTGTCTTTGCCCTCATGGAAACAGTTTGTTGCCGTGTCAACTCATTTCAGAAATGAACTGACGTCTCGCCCTCTCTTTCCACTTTATTATCTTTAAGTAGGAAAATGTATTTTATTCCACTGATACGTCAGCCACAATGTGGCTGCACAGCAAAACTTAGGCTATAAATGACCTAAATCAAATTATGACGCTGTCCTTGCGGCCTACCCCAGCCGATGAGCATGAAGATGGAGAGGCGGGTGGAGTAGGTGTGGATGACGAGGAGCAGCATGTGCAGGTAGAGACCCTCCACCAGCAGCCAGAAGAAGTTGGCCATGACGAAGTAGTTGAAGAACACCAGGCTGGTCTTACAGCCCATCTACAACAACATCATAAAACTTATGTTTGTATCTCTTGTATGAAATAGTAGAGATGCATTGCAGTCAGCATACACATTTTAAAATATGATGCCTCTTCATTGTTGGTGTTGAAGCAATGTTCTCATATACTTGATGCAAGATGCCTGCAGCTATCTCAATTTAGTGCCGACTGCATCAGAACATACAGTAATGTGAAAATGTTGTAGGTACTTTAGATGTTTAGGTCCTTATCCGTCACACAAAATATAATTAGGAGGCTTTTAATTGGTCTCAAAGTCAATTCTGTAGTAAGAATCCTGCAACAGATGCTCTGGACTCAACAGAAACTGGTCTGTGGAACAAGCCATCAGGCAAAAACTGTGAAAATTTAAAAATTACCTGCTATTCTCTCTCACAGTTTTATCTAGAGGGCTCAAGCAAACCATCATACAGCAGCAGTAAATGCTGTCATAGAAACACTTCAAAGTTATTCTGCATTTCTGCATGAAAATCATTCAAAACTTCTGCAGATTTTTCCTCTGATGATGATTCATTTTCTTTATTCAAGAAAATCATTCATCTGTTCATATCTGTGAGTTGCAAAAGTAATTGATTTCAGTGTTTTCAGTGTTCATGGTGTGACCCTCATGTGCAGCAGTAACCGTAACTAAACGTTTCCGGAAACTTCTGATCTATAGCGGCTTGGAGGAAGTTTAGCCCATTCTTCAGTATAGAACAGTTTCAGTTCTGAGATGTTGGTGGGTTTCCTCACATAAACTGTTTGCTTTAGGCCCTTCCTCAACATGTCTGTTGTAACAAGGACATTACCACCCACACGTTTCATGGAAGGGAAGTGTGTTTAGTCTCCAGACATGAGTCTCTTATTTAAACTAAATAATTCTACGTTGGTCTCATCTGTCCACAAAGCATTTTCCCAGTAGTCTTCTGGCTTGTCCACATGACATTTAGCAAACTGCAGACTGGCAAAAATGTTGTTTTTTGGAAAGCAGTGGCTTTGTTCTTGCCACTCTTCCATGCACACCATGGCTGTTGGTGATGCTGATGGTGGCTTGATGAACATTAACATTAGCCAATGTGAGAGAGGCCTATAGTTGCTTACAAGTTCCTTTGTGACCTCTCCGACACTTATGCGTCTTGCTTTTGGAGTGATCTTTGTTGATAGGTCACTTCAGTGGAGAATACCAGTCGTCTTAAATCGCCTCCATTTGTTCACAACCTGTCCAGCCTGATGAGCAACAACAACTCTTTTTCCTGAGCTCTTCAGAAAGCTCCTTTGTCCGTGCTGTCATACACAGACAAATGCGTTGTGAAAACCAGACTTTTTAAAGAAAACCTGGCACTGGACGACACCTGAGTCCCAATATATTGAGTGGAAAATTAACTTGTATTCTAAGAGATGCACTTCCTTTTGCATGTCACAGATATGTAATATTGGCTCATTTTCCTGAATAAACAAATACACAGGTAGAATATATTTCGTTTCGTTTGCTGGATTGGGTTCTCTTTGTGTGCTTTAAGGATTTGTGTGAAAGTCTGCTGATGTTTTTCAGTCATTTTTATGCAGAAATGTAGAAAATTCCGAGGGGCGCAAAAAGCGGTTCACTGCGTGTTTGGTGTGTTTGAAAGGTCACCAGTGATGGTTGCGTGCTGCAGTCTGTGGTTTCATCCGCTGGGAAGAGCAGGGTGTCTTTGGTCAGCACGGCAACGGCACGCAGCATGAACGACACAAATAAGTTCAGATGGATGTAGTTCCTCATGCAGTGGAGCCTCCTGCACATGCACACACACACACACAAACACACACACACACACACATAGAAAGACATGTGGACAAGTGTGTTTACAGAGAGTGTCGGGGTGTGAATCTAGTGAAGGATGTGGTATCTAAACACGCTGATAGCAGCCGAGTGAACAGCTGGAGTCGATCCAGGCCGAGCTGCAGAGGAGTCTCACGCGGTTTATAACAAACTGTTATCACCCTCTGCATGTCACATGGCATGTGTGCGTCTAAGAGTGTATAAATAGACTTATGTTATATAACCTGAGTGGTCCTTAATGCATCCTGAGTTAATTTATCCAAGTTATCTTGACTTCTCAGGGCTGCTAAAGGTTAAGGCCTCTTCACGACAAGTCAATGAATGTTAGAGCCGTGCACACGGGCTCGACTCTAAACTGTCGACAGCAGTCTTTAATGTTTATGTTTCTTAACTTAGAATAAATACTTAAGAAGTCCATGTTTATGAATTAACTTCGCAAGAAGGTGAAATATACTTGAGCCTTCTTCATGATGATTTATGGTAAACAGAATATTAATATGTGCACTCATTTTATTGTATTTCCTGTGACAGAAACGCCTCAAAGTAGCAGATACTGAAACCATTTTTCATGCCTATGTTACTTTATCCGGAGTGGCTTAAATATTACTGAAAGGCGGCAGCATTTAGATTTTAATAAGAAAGTTTAGAAACTGCGGTGCACTTTCAAATTACTTATTTACAAAGAATCCCAAAGTTACATGAGTGGAGCCATTTGATTTTAGTGCGTAAAATTCAATGTTTATTTCACGGTGATTACATTAAAGAATGAATGTATGAGATGCTTATAATGTGAAATATTAAAAAACACAACCATAAGAAACCTTTCTTTTTATCCTGTGTAGTTTGTTGCAGGTGATGCCTTGAGCACAGTGCCCTAGTTTTATTTTATAGGGTTTTCTCATTTGTTAAAACTCCATGTGCACACAAAGTTATAAATGGTGACGCAAGACGATGCACAAGGAAAAGTCTGTGTCTGTTTACCTGAACAAACAGATGATGATGGTGCTGGTGAGCAGCGTGATGAGCGACAGACTGTGGCCCAGAGCCGACAGAATGTGCACAGCCCTGTAGAAGACCAGCTGGACACAAAACCACAGAAGTCAGGAGGAAGAAGGGCATCCGTCAAAGATGATGAGCTCTGTCGGGTTGCCTTCTTTTTAAAGCATTTCATTTACATCGTTTCGATTCATCTTCAGTGAAAGTTGAATGTATAAAGATAATTATCACCACTAGAGGGTGCTGCTCCTTGCTTCTTTACTTCTGGTCAAATAAATAATTGGCTCTTGGAATATTTATTGTTAAATCCTCCAATAAGCAAACAAAGCCATAGCCTGGAGACACTGAAGACCCTGTGTGGTAATTTAGAAAGCTGGTGATGACTCCTGCTCAGAGCTGTGTGGTTTTCTAAGAATAATAAACAAACCGCAGAAAATTAAAAAAAACAGGCATTCACAGACGGCAAATTAATCATTTCATCGACACATTTATGAAAACGTTAATAATGAGTTACAGTCTTAAAGAAAAAAAGCGTTCCCAGCTCCCGTGATTAATTAAAACTGACAAAAGTCTTATGAAGGCTGTTACTGGCGTCACCTTGTGTAGCTTATGTCTCAGCCAAAAGGCAAAACTTGAACACATAGCAAAGACTATAGGCAATGATCAGTAGGCACATACACTGATCAGCCACAACATTAAAACCACTGACAGGAGAAGTAAATAACATCGACTATCTTGTAACAATACAATGTTCTGCTGGGAAACTTTTGGACCTGGCATTCGTGTGGATGTTACTTAGACATGTAGCACCCACCTAGACCAGACCAGGCACCCCCACCCCATAGCAATGACACTCCTTGATGGCAGCAGCCATCCCCAGCAGGATGCAGCCTGACACAGGCACACACACAAAAACGGTTTAGGAACAACTCAAAAAAACATGAAGAAAACCACAAGGCCTCCAAATTCACTAGATCCCAAACTGATCGAGTATCTGATCCACAGAGGCCCCTCCCCTCAACCCATAGGACCCAAAGTCCCCCACTAACAACATTGTGTTGCCAGACACCACAGGACACCCTCAGAAGGCCCATGTCCATTCCTTGATGAGTCACAACTGTTTTGGAGACAAAAGGGAGACCTATACAATATTTAGGAAGGTGGTCATAATGTTAATGCAACTAGAAGGCTATGAAGAGCAACAAGCTGTCGTACAGAACTGGCCTGAACTCCTGAATCAGGCAGATTACTTGGTCTACAGCTCATTCATCCAGATGCTCAAGTTGCTGGAAAATATGTGTGTATTTGAATATTTAGGTGTGATGAACACAATCTTTGTTGGTGTGCATCTTTCTGTTGCGAGCTGATCACGCTCCAGAAAAGATCTGCCGTGCAAATCCGGGTCGCTTGGTCGGTGTTCGTGTGGTGATGGACAGAAGAACAACAGCAACGCAGTTACACGCGTCATCTGGGCGCCATGGAGTTGAATTTGTTTACAACAAAATGGCTCTGATTGGTTGCAGGACTATCCAGGCACGTGCAGAGGTATTTCTTTTCTCTGTATTGGTTGAAACAGGCCTCGTAATAAAATCCAAATGACGTGTTACCAGAGTCGTATTCTGATAAAAATTGAGTCTGATTAAGCCAAGAGGAGTTCATTAGATGATCAAACTTATTTATTTTCTAAAAATGAAATCTGATCACAGATAAAAAATACGAGAGATTTTTCCCACACCACTCAGCAGTGAAACATGGACATAATGTAATCAAACATACTCGTGCTTCTCCTGGTTCTTTCTGCAGAGCCTAGAGGCTCGTCAACAATGAGAACAGGGTCAGGGTCAGAATGAGGATCTGGTCCATCTCAAAGCCGTGGTTCCTCTCCTTCGACTCTTTAGGCACAGCGAAAGATATGGACCGTGGAGCTGAGGTAGTGCTGCCCGCTCTGTGTGTGTGTGTGTCGGTGCCTGGCGTTCATCGCTCTCTCATCATCTATAAACAACATTCCCCAAGACTGACACAACATCTGGCAATTAACCAGCCACACACAGAAACACACACAGCCATCTCTAGCATAACCATATTTACCCGCCACTACATAAACTCAGCACTTACGCTAAACCTACAATAGGGCTTAAAGTGAAGCCGGCCGCTCTTTAACGAGACCTTTAAAGACGCGTCGACCACCCAATATCTCACGCTTTTCAATTCCCAACATGCTCTCACAAACAGATTTACAGGCGCACCCTTGCACGTGCATGTTCTTTGATTTTTTAATTAAATATTTCTGGACATTTCCACATTTTCCACATGCATTTCTGCAAATCTTTCTTTTTCCAGTCTTGAAAAAGTCCCTCTGTCCATTTGCCCAAACTTCTTCTCACCCTTCAGATTGCTTTAATAAATAATTGCTTTGATTTTTTTCCTCCAAGCATTTACCCCTTTGTCTTCCTTTCTTTATATTCTTGGCTTTCTTTATATTTTTTCTTCCTTCATTGTGTCCTTTAACCTTTGGCCTACTACGAAATATGCCAAATAAATGACTAAAGTAGTCCAGTCTTAACAATTATTAGCTGCACATTAATTCACTGAAAGTCACATATAAATAGATTATTTCGTCTGCATTCAATATTTGGTCAAACCATCGCCACTATGTGTTTTTTGTTTTTTGATCAGATTTAATGGAAAGTGTCCCAAAGACATCACCAATCACGCAGTTTTTATCACATTTCAGTGCAAATATTGACAAAGAATAATTGGTTTATAAATATAAAACACTGTGCAAACATGTTTGTGGCGCTGATGATTAAATGTTTGCTGCAGAATGAACTTGGGCTTCCCTGACAGTACTACGTAAAGGTAACGAATCAAGAGCATCCTGCAGACTATGAGCTGTGGCAAAAAGGAGCATCCTTAAGGAAAACTACTAATGCACAAGTATTTTTTCCCTTGTGGCATTTCTACTTTCACTGCCATAAAGTATTTCAGTCCACCGCCAGTCTCCGTCCGTCCACTGTAAATATTCGCACACATAGACACATATCTGAGCATACACAGACCGTCACAGCCTGGCATCAGCGTCTCATTCCTGAGTTTGACTCTCAGGCCTTCTGGCTGGGAGCTGATGACCTGCTGGCTCTGGCCTGCTGCAGCCACACTGCCTTCTATGTCCAAATGCATCTCCATCCATAAACTCTGGCCAGCTCTGCCTTTCTGTCTTCCTCCCCGACACCAGAGAATTGAAGCGATGTTGAACTTCAGGCTTAGCAGCTTCCTGGATCTATCTTTATTCTCCGCTCCAGCAGTGACAGAAAGCTGGGAGTTGATCTTTAAATGTAGTAATCCTGTTTATACTCTGTCAGGTAATTTGGGTCTTTGAACGCGGTGTGAGGACTGATTTGTTGATTGTGCACGAAGGTATTATAAATAAAGACAATTTGCTGTTACTCTTTTCTCCATCATCACACGATTTGATTGGCCTGGCAGATCCTTGCCAGAGCATAATCAGTTCCCAACACAGAGACTCCAGACCAACTTTCCACCACATTAAATTTGTAGGTTTTAAGCACTTTCACTTTGGATTTTTTTAGTAGATGTTGCTGCTCATATACGTTTGCTTCAGCAGGCCTCTTACTTGTAGTGAAAATATTTTGGAAACTGTTTTTTTGGCACCTCTTCCGTCTCGTGGGTGCGTCCCTTCCGAGAGACGATGAGGACGATCAGCTGTGTCTGCCGCATGTGACGAGGGTGGGCAAAGAACCAGCGGTGACGTCTGGTCTTGGCTCAACGTTTTCCAGACGGAAAACCTTCGACAGGAAACGAACAGGAGCCCCGTTGAGAGTCAGAGAGCGGGAATCCCACACCTGAGGCCTCTGGACAGGATCACTGGCCAGCTGTGTGTAAACGCGTTCTTATCTGCGCAAGGACGAATATGATGTTTAGGACTTGAGAATGGGAACGTTTTGTAAAGCCCTCGGTTTGGGAAACATCTTCGAACGTCTGCTATGTTTCATCGAGTGTGTGTGCAGCTCAGTATTTATTACCTTCTGTTGATACAGGGATAGTAAGTCATCTCTCTTAGACAAATGTGTGCTTCTACTGCTTATTCCTGCTTGTATCAGTCCACAATACATCTAAGAATGAGCAACTAAATGAAAACAAGCCAAATCATATCCAGGTTAGACAATCTAAGACTGATTTGACCCTGCTCTACTCTTGCCCAATGACCTATTTGCTTGCATTCTCCGAGCTACTCAGTCTCCTGTCCTTTGAATTCACTGTAAACCTCTCAGCTTCCTCCTCCTCCACATCTCCACTTCCTCCTGGTCACCTTCTTCAAAGATGTGCAGCTCCACCGTCCACCCATGTCTAGATCATCTCATTCCTGCATCCTCCTCCTCCTCCTCCTCCTCCTCCTCATCTGAGACTCAGTTCCATGTTGATCCTACTTCATCTCACTAAATGAATTTAGTGTAAATGTTGTCTAAGAGCAACTGGACTTGTAGAGTTTCTTGAAGATGTTTTCTCAAGTGGCTTCTTCAGTTCTAACAGACTGGAGAGTAATGTTTTAACTAGGCACATCCGTGGATGTTAACTGATCCTATCTTTTTTCTCTGTTGTTAGAGTACCATTCAAGAAATGTCTTCCGGTTGCCCTTGTTTTCAACTTCTTGGGATATTGTCTATGTATGCTCTGTCTGCAGGCTGTCTGCAGACCCAAATTGCCCAAATTGTTCACACATTACTGTCGTTTCTTGTTGATTTGACCTGTTATTAATTAATCATGTCTGCACAAACAAGGTCACAACAACATTATTTCTATATGTAAACATAATGTATATGAGCCAAAACTCATGTCATGAGCCACTCCAAAAAAAGCAAACATCTTACCAACCAAAACCTTAGAGACTAAACACGTCTTTTTTTATCCATATTGTAAACAGAGATTAAGGATGTAACAGATGGTAGAAAGTGAGACGGCTCTTGAAAGGAAAAATATACACAGAGACATGTTCGAGACGCTTGCTCAAAATATCGTTTGTTCTCAATTAAGATGACGGACCAGAGGACAGAGAGTCTGAAACACTTCATCGTTCATCTCCTTCTTATGTGCAGAAAATGGTAAAGAGTGGGGCTGTCGAGGTTAAAGCATTAATAATGTGCTCATTCCTGTTAATGCCGCTATTTAAACCAGGAAGTAACCGGTGCAGCAGCAACAATGTGGAAAGCAAGCAGAATCTGAAGTGCAAGAAGAAGAAGAAGAAGAAGAAGAAGAAATCAAGAAGAAACAAATGAGCTTCAAAGTCCTGCCAGATGTTTCTCTCAATAAGAACAATCGGCACTGGACGTTTGTCTGACTTCCAGGCTATTAAAACAGGCTATCTAAAGCAAATGAAATAAAAAGATGAGGCGTGTGTGTGTGTGTGTGTGGCATTAATTTCAGGCTATTGATTCCGGATATTCTCTTAAACCGGGCTGTTAGACGCTCGTTTAAAGTTCAGTAGAAAACAAAGGGTCGTGGAATGCAGCCCGAGATCAAGAGCAATAACTAGGAAGTTCAGAAAATAAGCTCCATGGCATCACACAGGACGCCCTGGGGCAAAGGGAAGGTTAAATTACACAGACACAAACACATACATGTCTATACGCACACGCTCACATACAGCAGTATGTACAGTATGGAGGGCAGACGGAGAAAAGTCTGCTGTGAGTTTTTTCTTCAACCACCTGCAACATTCACAGGGTCAAATTTCCAGCTATGTCATTCAGCTTCGTAATCCTCTACAGGGTCGGCTGAAGGCAAGGGAAAATTTTGAAGAAGTTTTACCGTCATCTTGTAAAGAAGCAGATATGGGAACAGACGAAGGCGGATTAGAGATCAGAGTGTGCCAGGACCGCCAACTGAACTCCTCAACTCTGCTGGAGGAGTTTAAGCCAGTGTCTCGCCACACAACAAATGCTCACATATACACTGAAAATCTCCTCTCAGTGCGGAAAGACTCCTCAAAACTTTTCTTTAGTTATGTGGAAAACAGAAAAGGCATGCGGTGAAAAGGCGACAAGGTAGAAAAGATTTCCTCTGTTTTCCTCACAGGAGGAACCGGAACAGCAGTCAATTAACAACTTGCTTCAAGTCAACAATTTGCTGGTGAATTTCATTGTCTAAAGTTATTAGACCTTTAGTCGCAGTACAAGGAGACGGCTTCAGAGAAATAATGTATTTATTTGAACCCGGCTACACTATCCCATCTTAAAAAACGCTGTGGAGTACTATTAAATGATATTGATGGTGCTGAGTTGCAGCCTGTTTTTATACAGGCTATACATATCTGCAAAGTACAGCATGTAGCGCATGAGCTGTCTGTTATCAGCATATGTATTTAGACCAAGAGTATAGATTTCACTGATCATTACTTTCCACTGCGTTTTTTTTTAGTGATGTCATCAGCGACTAGTCGGTGTTGACGTGACTTTCATCACGCAACGTTTGACAAGATCAGAGGCAGATACGAATGTGCAGCAAAAGAGAATCTGAATTCAAAAGAGTACAAATAATTAACAGACCTTGCATTGACTTTAGTCCTGGACAATCCGAACGCAAGTGGCCAGCTTTGAGTACAGATGTGAACATACCCAAGATGCATTGTGCAATGTGATTCAATCTCTGACCACATGTGCATCATCTCCCCAAGTCATGATGCACACACAACAAACTGCTCTTCATGGTTCTGATTCAGCATCAGGTAGAGATACATTAAAGCTGTTAGAGCAGGGGTCTTCAACGTTTTCCAGGCCAAGGACCCACAAACTGATGGAGAGATGGAGCGTAGACCCCCTACTTATGTATATGTGTATTTAAAGACATTTAAACGTATGGAAAAAAAAAAAATGCGGCCCCCTGTTGAAGACCTTGCTCTCCACACACATCCAGGACCTCCGACCTTGTAGAAGAGGAGAAAACAACAGCACTGGAAGAACATTCATTCATTCATCCCCTTGTTTGGTGACACCAGTCTTTGTTTTTATTATGAGGTACACCCAGAACTCCAAGAGCCTTCCCCCAGAACTGAACACATTATTGACTGCTACATCCCTCTACTTCCCCACTGGTCTTGCATTGACGCTGCAAGTGTCTTTGGGTGGTTCATGGACTCAGCTGCCCTCATTGTAAAAGGACGAGGTTTATAGATATGAGCACATTGCGTCAAGTGTCTGATGTAGCAAACTGAAATTAATTGCCTCAACTGTCAGATTTGCGCACTTTAGAAGTGATTTACAGTCCGCTCAGCTCAACATCTGAAATGCCTTGCATTGTCTGTTTAATCTCTGTCTAATTAAACTCATGCAGTGAGCTGGAGGCAGATAATATATATATATATGCATGCACTGATTAATGAGAGCGGCTGTTTCAGATTTCCTTGTCAAAAGCTGCAACACCTTCTCACGCATCCTGGTCCTTACAAGAACAGAAACGCACACAAACACACTCAGGCAACGATGAAGGAAAAGGCCAATTTCATGGTGGTCTGAGAGAAAGAAGAGGAGAGTCGAGTGATCAGATCTGTCAGCCAACAAACTCTCTTTCCTTCCTCTTTGTTTATCGCTGTCTTCCATGACTAGATAAACACGCACTCATACACAGAAGCAGATATGAAATCAGCCCGTTTCTTCGCAGCGGTGTGTCAGAGTTTATCGTTTTAAAAAGATCAGATTAGATTATAAACTTTGGATATAGATTTTTTTTTTTTTACATTAAACCCCATTCATATCAAATTTTATGCAGAAAATGAGGCTCCATCTTCTACTACTAAATGAATTCAGTGTTCATTGAAGTCTTGACCTTTCTACAACTTCTTTTCCTCCTCCATGCACCTCTGTGGCAGATAAAGTCACATCCAAAATACAATGTTTTCTATGTGCAGCCTTAAGCCCAAAGCACAGCATTTAGTCACCTATGTCTACATAAGGGCTGTCAAAGTCATTTTAGTTCGGGGGCTGCATACAGCCCAATTTGATCTCAAGCGCGCCGGATCAGTAGGATAATAGCACAATAACCTATAAGTAACAACAACTCCAGATTTGTTCCTTTTCTTTTAGTGCAAAAAAGTACAAGTAAATTAGGAGATTGTTTAAGAACAATTTTAGCACATTGTTGTCTGCTCTTTAGTCCTGTGTCTCAATGTTGTGTTCTGTCCACTTCTGTTACTAAAACAGTTGACAAATTAGGGACGCAGTCTTTTATGTAATTTTCACACTTTGCAAATTCATGCTGCCGGCCAGATTTGACCCTCTGACGGGCCGCTTTTGACCCGCGGGCCGTATGTTTGACACCTGTGGTCTACATCAGTATTCATAGCCTATAGCAATATCAGAAATATTTATCGCAGAGGAATTTGCTCCCCTTTGTCCAATACTGAGTTCTGTATGTAAATAAACACCAACATCATTTGCTCAGGAGTATATTATAACAACTACTGTCTCTAATGGATCAGAACCTCGAAGAGCTGTTTGTTGTGTGTGTGCATCATGACTCAGGGAGATGATGCATATTTTGAAACAAGCTGTAAAGCCTCTCTCACTCACTGAAAGCACACACCTTAAAGGGGACTTACTGTTTTTTTACAACCTGGACCTTATTTCTGGTCCCCTCAATGGGGAATCGCACTAGCGTATCATAACAAAATATTAGTGAAATGAACAAGTTTCGCGGCAGATAATGAGTTATTTAGAGGCTGCGTTTCGGTGCCCCAGTCACTCCCACTATATGGATATATGCGGCACTCCACTGGATCTAAAAATTGTCCGAATGACACCAAAATTATATGGGTGAGTAAACGGAACAGAAATAAGGCCAGGTTGTAAAAAACGGTAATTCCCCTTTAAGTTAAGGTGCTTGGATTAGGCTTGTCAGCCCCCGCTGACAACCTCTGTTCACAAACATCCGCGCTGAAAATTGTCCGTGTTCAGCCTTTTAGTATCTGATCAGATAAAAATCGGCTGTTTCAAAACTGGGTCTGCGGCTTTTTGCCACCAGTTACAGAGCACAATCGTTTAAAGTGGGTCAAACCAGAGATCTGATCTTCGCCTACACCACAGTTTGAACATTTAGTTTGTGCTTTGTACCATCAGGCACTTTCTCCTGTGATGTGAGGGTTCACACATAGGCTTCTTGGTTGTAGTATTAAAAGCCTGGCGCTTTTATATTGTCAGTCCAGCTCAGTCCTTGAAGAAAGATGGCTAAGATCATAATAACCAAAATAAAAGCGTTTAACTCCTGAACTAAGCTGGTATAATATTGAAGAATAAGAACTAAAATCAGCGGATCATGTTAGCACAGACTGTCAGAACTGATGAATGTATTTTCTTAGGGAGGTTTCCTTTCAGGGGAAAATAAAAGGTTTTAAATTAAAGAAACTGATAGTTTCACTCTGGTTGGAATGAACCCATTTTCTCTGAGCATGTTTGCTCCATGTTGAGTATACGCTGAAAAGAAGAACAAGAATCAATGCAAGGCCAATTCATGTCAAATGAGGATAAAGCTTTCAGTATTGAACTACATCGAAATGGATTTTAGTTCCAAAAACTGTTATATAATGTTGTGACTCACATTTTTTTCCACACAAAACCTCCCACTTTAGGTAATGATTTAGAAATAAGGCTTTGCTAGACATTTGTCTCTCCTTTGAATCACCAATCAGCCACAACATTAAAACCACTGACAGGAGAAATAAGTAATATTGACCATCTCGTGACAATACAATGTTCTGCTGGGAAACTTTTGGACCTGGCATTTGTGTGGATGTTACATGTACCACGAACCTGGACCAGACCAGGCACACCCACCCCATAGCAATGACACTCCTTGATAGCAGCAGCCATCCCCAGCAGGATGCAGCCTGACACAGGAACAACTCAAAAAACATGAAGAACAACACAAGGTGTTGACCTGGCCTCCAAATTCACTAGATCCCAAACTGATCAAGTATCTGTGGGATGATCTATAGAGGCCCCTCCCCTCAACCCATAGGGCCCAAAGGCCCCCACTAACAACATTATGTTCCCAGACACCACAGGACACCCTCAGAAGGCCTATGTCCATTCTCTGATGAGTCACAACTGTTTTGGAGGCACAAGGTAGACCTACACAACATTAGGACATAATGTTATGCTTGATCGGCGTATATGACAAAGAAAACTAGCTATGAGAGGAAAACACAGGGACATTTTTCCTTTTCTTTAACATTAACTATGTTGTAACCTCCCAGATAAACCTTGCGACTTATTAGCGAGGTCATAAGGTCATAAATTGGGAAGGGCCGAGATAAACCACGACTGATTTTGCCGTGATATGAACTGGTGCACTCTGGGGGCTTTATCGCTTGCAGAGGGATGTGCTACATTCATCTGCGATAAAAGTTTCTATGACCTACTCTATGAAGTTCCTCGTCGGAGCTGAGGAGGATGTGAAACTGAACACACACAGCTCTGGTCTGATTTTTAGAACGCACAACAAAAAACTCTTTTCAGTTCACGAAGACAAAGCAAAACCTCAACGCTTCAGCTCATCGGCAGCCGGTAACCCTGCCAAAGCGCACACACACACACAGTGTAAATACAACTTCACAAAGACATTAATGATTTCAGTCGCTCCACTCACGTCGTTGGGTCCATCTGTGTTGTTTGATGAGCAGGCGACGGTGATGACAGGGTAAACAGAGGACCAGCCGTTCTCTGTACAGTTCCTGTTGAGGTTACCTGAAACAGACGGACATCGTTTGAAACAATTAACACAACAACTGTCCTCCAGAAAACATAATTTAAAAGAGAATGAAAAGGACTGAACAAAAAGCTAAATAATGCCAGTTATTTACAGCTTTAGTTTAATTTTTAGGGGAAGAATTATGAAATTGAACTGGGTCCAGCATGTGAAATGGAAACGCTATAAAGTGTGATATGTTTCGTAGCTAACGTAGCTAAAGACGTTGCAGCATATGCACTCACAAAGAAGTCAACACCACCTGTTCCTTAAATTATTTTAAATGAGAAGTAGACTGTGGAGTTATTGCATCATTGTTAACAAAGCTTTATAGTTTGTTTTCACGTTATTCTGCTGCCAGCCTGTTTGCATTTCAGCTGAATTCATGTGTGACAGCTTACAGAGTTGAACTTATGAAATATAAGCCTCAGTGTAAATAAAGTAGAAGTCTAGCAGGTCAGTCATGTCGGAGGTCCTCAGCTCTTGGCAGCCGTCGGAGCAGACTGTGATTCTAAACCGTTGCGTTGTAAATAAACTTTATTTGCTCTCTACAGCAGCGTGTTTGTTCAGTCGGAGGACATACGGAGGCTAAAAGAGGCCAAAACGCTGAAATAATCCATGTCTACACATTATCATTGTTACTGTTGTTATTGCAACGGTTGATTCTTTCTCTTTCAAATCAAAAGAAAAAGTACTAATCGTTCAACTTTTTTTTTTTTTTTTTTGGCTGGGTTTTTATGTCCTCCCTGTGAGTGTGACTGTTAGGTTCAGTGGTGTTTCTAAATTGACTGGGTTTGAATGTGTTTGTCTTTCTGTGTCAGTCATGAGATAGACAAATGTTAGCCAATGTGAGAGAGGCCTTTTGTTGCTTAGAAGTTATCCTGGGTTCCTTTGTGACTTCTCAGACTATCACGCGTCTCATTTTTGGAGGGATCTTTGCAGATACTCCACTCCCGTGGAGGATAACAGTCGTTGTAAATCTCCTCCGTTTGCTCGCTGAGATGGTTTTCTAACCTTTTTCAACCTGATGATCAACAACAACACTTTTTCTGACGTTGCCTGTGCCATCATACACTTCCGTAAACTTGTGAAGATTTTTTAAAACAAAATATGGCACTGAACAACACCCGAGTCTCATAACACTGAAAGGAAACACTTCTGAACTAATTTGGCCTTGAAATTAACTTGTAATCCTAGAAGTGCACTTACTTTAGCACCTCGCATGTATGTAATATTGGGTCATTTTCCAGATTAAACACATACACTATCTACAGTCACAAGGTTACAGACAATCACTAACATAGTTTGACTATTTGGCTTCCCGAGTCAAACTTAAATAAAGTTTTTGTGTTAGTAATCTTGTGGTATTTGCGTTTCTCTGAACTTTAGATTAAAGAAAATAAATTGGGCTTTAAACTTTGAGCACAGTGACTGAAGATATCTTTAAAAAAAAAAAGTATATATCTAGAATGATCATCAGCAACTGAATGCGATTTAGAAAACAATAATTTCAACCAATCACACTACAAGTGATAACATATATGAACAATCTTATATTTTAAAATTTCACATAAGCCCAAAATATAGAAAAAAGAAGTTGTAAACACTGAGAGAAAGCAAAACATCACATAAAAAGTTAGTCAGGAACCGTTGTAGTCTGATTAAAGTTTGGATTGTTCAGTCTATAATAAGTTTTTCTCTTAAGGCTTCAGACGGCTCATTTCTGTCTCATCCAGATGTTCTGATGTGTCGACAGACATGGTCTCAGTGACTTTTCATATCGAGCAGCTGTTGTTTGGGCGATTACACGCCTCATCCTTTAACAGGCCGACCAAATGCTTTCTGTCTCTGCAGGGAAGTGGATGAACCAGCTGCTGATAGATGCTGCTTAGGTCAGCTGGCCCGCAAATAATAGGACTCATTAACGGAGAGAGCCAGGATGGAGGAGGAGAGGAAAACACAGCCATGAAGAGATGGAGAGGGTGGTGAAGGAGGAGAGAAGAAAAATCGAGAGAAACTCCGGAGGATGAAGTACTATAAAAGGAAATTTAGTGAAACCACTGTAATAGACGGATGATATCTGTGTTTACTCTTCCAAAAATAAACGTTAATAATTTTGTGCCTTCTCTGAATCTCTACAACAGAGGAAGAGGATGCTTGACCCATAGAGACACAATTAATGGAGAAACTACAGCAAGCTGAAATAAACCAGAAGCATCCTCAACGTATTAAAGTAATTAAAGAAAATATGAATGAAAGCGAGATGCAGAAAGACTGATGGATGGCGGAGGAAAGTCAAGACTTCAGGGTCAGAGGAGGGGCTGATGGGAGAGGAAAAGGAAGCAGAGATGAGGAGGATGAGGTGGAGGGAGGAGGTGGAAAGATGAAAGACCTGCCGCTCTGTAACCTGGACAGACGACCGAGGACGGAGAGGATCAAAGACAGAGGGGACAGGAGGTAATCAACATGATGGATGAAACAGACTGAATCGACTGAAAGACGAGAGTTTGGGAAATTAGCTGCGAAACAAACAACTGACAGGAAGGAAATGGCAGACTGAGGTCAACAACCAGCTCAGCTCAGCCGCTCCGGTCCAGGATAGAAGGGATTCAATCAGCTGATCAGAGTTATTGAATCTGAATGAAACTCTACGGCTAGGTCTGAGTCTGAAGTCACATCAGTTTATAGTTAAACCTGACAAAAAAAGGTGCAAGCAAACTTCTAAAAATTAAAATTAAGATGTAAATAAATCATTTTCCAGTTATAGAGAGGTGTCAACTGGCTGGATTTCTAATAGGTGCCACATGCAGAGATAGCAGGACTTTGTCAGGATGGATGGTAGGTATACAAACTCCATGACTGTCACATCAGAGTCCCAGGGGTTGGACCTTGTTTTTTGTTGCTAGCAAGTAGAGATAAAAAAGTTAGGTAAGAGGCAACCTCTGAGGCTGAAACATGAAACCAACACTGAAGTACCAAAAACTGCAGTTCCTCTAATCACCACTAGAGGTCTGCGGCAAAAGTGAGTCAATCCCCATAAACCTCCCTTAGAAATAAACATGCTTACAGCCTGGTACAAAAAGCTGGGAGTTAAGCGAAGTCAGGCTCTGCCCAGATGGCGGTGGCCAGAAACACCACACTGAATTTCAAAATTGTTCCTCAGAAAAACTATGGATAACGTAAGGGAGCGTTTAGGAAACAGAAATTTGGCTTGGTTAAGTTTAAGCAAAGATTGTGGTTAGAATTAAGTTAACACCCTGTGTTTGAAGAGGACTCTTTTGTATTACGTAAAGAGCACAATTGACCTTTGGCTAAGCCCCGCCCTAGAATGTAGATTGACCAATCACAGCCAAGAGAGCTCCCACAGGGGTCCGACACTTTTTCCACAGCGCTCCATTGACTTTAACGCAGGCGTCTCATATTTTCGGTCTCGGCAGGCTATACTGTCTGTCGGTATATATCCAGCATCCAGGGTATGGATAAGCCCAATGATGTGCGCGCAAAACCCTGTGGAGCTAACCAAAACATCACCGTTACAGCTTAAGTTGCGTAGTTGTTGATACGCTAGCACACGCTGAAGAAATACAACGTTATACGTGCGTAACGTTAGTCCGTTTGCTTCGTAATAACGATTATAGAAGTGAATAGAGACGTACCCAGCTTTGCATGAACAGTGTTGCTCCTTGATATTGATCCCAGAGCCTTATAGATAACCAGAAAACCACAGCCCAGAAGAGAATGTCGGACGTAGCAACAGTAACTAAGGGGGGCGGGGCTTAGCCAAAGGTCAATTCCTGATTTATGCTCCAGCAACTAAGCTGAAAAATTAAGGATGAAAAACTGCAGTTCCTCAAATGTCCACTAGAGTGAGTCAATCCCCATAGACCTCCACGGTAAAATGTTCAACTTTACAGCAGAAATAAACATGTTTACGGCCTGGTACATATATATATGTTTTTGCCTTCATAGCTAATTTCTGCAATGGGAATTCAGAAGTTTCCTCTATCTGAATTCTCAAATCCACCAAATTTGTCCTCATCTGTGTGTGTGTGTGAAGGAAGATGAACGAAGGGCAGGAGGAAGTGTGTGTTTGAGATGAAACTCACCGTTCTTGCCAAACAAGAGCAGCAAGGAGGAGGGGCAGGGAAGGGTCACCACCTCGCCGACCGCCGCGCTATGCCAACACGAGATGTTGTCCCACTCACCGTTACATCCTGAACACACAGAGACACACACACACATTAGGAGTATAAATAAGCCTGAACAGAACTTCCTGTTTGGCTGAGCTACTTGTTTCACACTTCTGAAACGGGCTATAAGGGCTATAAATCAAGTCAACACAAAAGCTCCATGTGAGGTTTTGACATTTAGATTGACTGTACAGCTAGAAAAGAATAAAAATCCTTTCATTTTACAACTTACATGGTCTTTTTACTGAATGATAGTTAAGCTTCTTCATTAAAAAATACTTAATTTGAAGTCTCTTTTTAAGCAGCATCAACTTTGAAGGAAAATCTGAGACATGTTTGATTTCTAGTTTCAACTAATGATCATTTCCTGTATTAGATTATCTGATTAAATCTGAATATTTGAGCTTGGTGAAATTACTAAAACGACTGATTTTGAGGCACAGAAGAAAACGAAAAGTGAGTTATTGGATTTAGAGACGATACATGTTTTTGGAACAAATTCAAATTGTCAAAATATAGAAAATTGTCTTAAAAGTTGTTGAAATGTTTGACTTATAACACTGGAAATAATGATAGATAGAAAGATAAAATACTTTTTTGGACAGAGATACTGAACTTGAAGACTGCTCTTTAGAAATCCTATAGGAGATGTGAGTCAGGGTTCATCCATCTCTATATCCAGTCAATGACGCCACATCTGCTGCTCTATTAACACTTCCATAGACACGACCCATGAACAGTGGCAGGTTTCCAAACTATTTTTTACACCGCAATCTAGCAGACTGTGGCAACATTGACAGCTTTTGTTGACTTTAGTTTTAAACTTGTATAATCTATGTTTGTGCAATAGTATTGTAAAACTATTTGGAAAGACCAATGTGTGTGTGTGAGCTTCCTGTCTTCCTTCTCACTGTGGAGTGTCTGGCCTAAGAGGTAAATAAATGATTGATAGCATGAGTGTTGCAACACAGGGTGAAACGGCGTTCAGACACTCCCTCCTCCTCACGTTACTGACCTCACTCAATACACACACACACACACACACACACACACGATCATGCCTCCACCCCTGTACGTTACGGGGGCTTCATATGTGATCAGCCATAACATTGAAACCACCAACCTGTGAACTGAACTCTATGTCTCTATGGTCCAGTTCTGATGTTCACATGTCCGTTGTAGGAGCTTTCATCAGTAGGCAAGGGTCAGCACTGACACCCTGACTGGTCTGCAGCTACATACCCCAACAACAAAATGCTTTTAATAGCTACAGACCACTGCAAACCAGGAACGCCCCACAGAAGCTGCAGTTCTGGAGATGCTCTGTCCCAGTTGTCTAGCCATCACAGTTTGGTCCTCACAAAAAGTCTCTCAAACCCTTCCACTTTTCCCATTTTGCTGCTTGGTCATAATGATATGGCTGATCCGTGTATGGCTCCACAGCATGAGTAAAGGATGTGCAGACCCCAAATAGCATTGTTGTGACTGCTTATGCCAACGGGGCTATCGTAAGATTAATTATAAGGGTTTCTAAACTATTCATTGTGTGTATGTTGTAGTGTGTGTGCTTCAGTGCGTGTTTCTGTGTGTATGTTTCATTGCGTGTGTTTCATTGCGTGTGTTTGTGTGTGTGTCTGTGCTTCAGCGTGTATGTGTCTTAGGCCTCGTCCACACGTACGAAAACGATCTTTTCCCTCTCCGTTTTCGATCATCGTTTCAAGAAATATCCGCGTCCACACGGATCCGTTTCAGCACGACCGAAAACGCTACTTCATATTCCAGGCCTATAGGTGGCGCTGTTTCAGTTTCAGAAATTCACCAAAAACGGAGAGGAAGAGGCGGAGCATGCGCACAAATCTTGAGCGCTGTTTACAAATCGCCTTTTTTGCTCAGCGTGGTGGCACAGGAGCGTGATATTTTGCCCTAGTAACCCTAATAGGCTCAATGTCTTCTCCAGCAGGAAAACTAGCATGTAGTCCGCCATTGTTGTTGATGTTGTTACGAGACGTCTCGCGGGATGTGGAAGGCTGCTCGGGAGTGTGGCGATGACGTCATCGTTTTCCCCGTTTTCGCCGTCCACATGAAAACGCAAGAGCTGCGTTTGCGAATTTCTCCACCCTGGGACCCGTTTTCAGAAAAGTGCGTTTTAGGGCTATGCGTTTACAGGATACGTGTGGACGAAAGGCCAAAACGATGAAAAACTTCTGCGTTTAGGCGTTTTTGCGTTTCCGTGTGGACGGGCCCTTAGTGTGTGTGTTTCAGCGTGTGTTTCTGTGCGTGTGTGTGTGTGCTTCAGTATGTGTCTTAGTGTGTGTGTTTCATTGTGTGTGTTTGTGTGTGTCTGTGCTTTAGTGGGGCAGCACGGTGGTACAGTGGGTAGCGTTGGTGCCTGGTTCGAATCCCTGGGGCGACTGGGGCCTTTCTGTGTGGAGTTTGCACGTTCTCCCCGTGTCTGCGTGGGTTTTCTCCGGGCACTCCGGTTTCCTCCCATCATCAAAACATGCTAGGTGTTAGGCACCGGTCAGGTTGGCCCACAGTGGCGGCGCGCGCGAGTGCAGCGGCTCAGGACCAACCCTCCATGTCTGACCATGCAATCTCGTTATATGATACTTACACAATACTTATATGTATTATGTATTATATAATATAATGACAAATAAAGGCTCTTTAGTGTGTCTTAGTGTGTGTGTTTTAGTGTGTATGTTTCATTGCTTGTGTTTCTGTGTGTGTGCTTCAGTGTGTGTGTGTCTTAGTATGTGTCCTAGTGTCTGTCGTTGTGTGTTTTAGTGTGTGTGTTTCATTGTGTGTTTTAGTGTGTTTCACTGTGTGTCCTAGTGTCTGTGTTTCATTGTGTGTTTTAGTGTGTGTGTTTCAGTGAGTGTTTCAGTGTTTCACTGTGTGTTTCACTGTGTGCTTCAGTGTGTGTTTTAGTGTGTGTCTTACAGTGAGTGTTTCACTTTGTGTTTTAGTGTGTGTGTTACAGTGTGTGTTTTAGCATGTGTGCTTCAGTGAGTGTTTCATTGTGTGTTTTAGTGTGTGTGCTTCAGTGAGTGTTTCATTGTGTGCGTACCTGCGGTAGCTGGCGTCTGTTGCTTCAGTTGTGTCTGACACTCTCTGCTGGCTCTCTGAATCTCCCACTGGAGCTGACAGTGAGAAAACTTTCCATTAACCTGTCCGGACGAGGGAAATAAATATTATGAATATTATCTCCAACATGAACAAAACTCCTGTGTCAGGCAAAAGTTCAGGCTCCCCCCCCCCCCCCCTCGTGTTTTGGGTAATACTGTACAGTACATGTTTGATAAACGTGCTTCAGCTCTCTGGACTAAAGTTCATGTTCCAGGATGTTTTAAAGGAGTATATCTCAGATAAATTCTTTCTTTCGCAAATTTGAAGTGCATTCTCCGGTGCACGCCGCAGTGTATGCACATCCAGATATTAACAGTATGTACATTAGGCAACTACTGGATTCGTAACAATTTAAAGAATGCCGAACTAGCTATCAGCAGTTCCCGTTTGCAGGAAACTCACTCACATACAAACAACAATCACTGGATTACTCTGATGCTGAAGTAAAACTAAAAGTGTGATAATTTCCACTGAAGTTCTGTGATCAAAAGGAGTGTTTTTATGTCTTGATTCTGAGTGGATTTGCGGAAATCCGTGTGTTATGATGACTGTCAGAGCTGGTGATCTAACTGGAAAGAGTAACTCCCACTGAATCTAAAAACATAAATATAACTGAGGAGGAGTGAATGTAAGAGCACGGAGAAAAAGGCAACGATTCGTCAACATCAACACCGATCCGGATTATCCAATCAGAGCTGACGCTTTGTTTTCCAGAGGTCAGTTTCACATTTTCACACTTGATAAAGAAAAATCACAGCTCAAGGTGCATTGACGGCAAACCACAAGTTATCAGTAATGATAATATTGAACTAGGTCTTACACAGGGCTTGGCTACAGCTAAATATTGACACTTATGACTACCCGATACAAAAGCTGTCAAATAAACCCTAATGAATGAATTCACTATACTGTTAACTAATTAATTAACTTCACAGACAAAATTTGTCTGGTTTGTGTTAAATAATTAAGTTAATACACAAACAGTATGTGGACACAACTAAGGTGAATTGGTCCTGACTCTTGACTGATGGGTAATGTAGTGATTCTCCACAGAAAATTAATACCAATGAAAAAGAAGAGGTCAAAGTCACCCAGTTCATCAGTTTAGAAGAAAAAGAAAATAGAAGGAAAAACGTCCAAGAGATAAAGGCAAGCTGTCGTCATCTATTTATGAGGATGATGATAATGTTGATATTATGCATTTTTATATGACACCGCCATGAATATTTTTCCTGCTCATGTCCTGAGTTCATTAAGCTGACTTGGAACATGTATACATTACACACATATTTTGTGTCTTTTGCGACATATTGAGCATTTTTCTGATGTCCAGTGGCTCGCATAAGCCATTAGCCCTCAAGGTTGTATTGTTCCTGTTCTATATTTATACACTGTTCCTGTATCCAGACCAAGACGAACTCCACCTTTTGGCACAGACGACCTCTGCAATTACCACACCTTACCATAGGTCCCCAGGTAAAACTATTGCCATGTGAATAGGGGTTAAGTATACAGGTTTTCAACATTTCTTGTTTTATTGCTATAGTTTGTCTAACCTAACAACATCAATGTAGGAAGTCAGGACTTGCCAAAGGGTAGGACCCCTCTGATTGGTGGTCAGGAGACCAATCAGAAGGCCAAACAAAGGGTCGATTTACTTCTGGAAGTCACAGAGTGAAAAGAAAATAAGATGATAAGATGTCGATTAACATCTGACCTACGAAAGATAATATTTAAATCCCATTTCATTCAGAACACCCCAGCTGGTTATGTTTAAAGAACCGCACCTCGTTCAGTGGCAGCAGCTGTACCGACTGTACTGAAGCCAAACTTTCAGGCGGATGATAAACGTGTGTGTGTGTGTCCCAGTGGAGCTAATGGTAACCAAGGATACACACACTCAAACAGAGTGTATACAAAGGGCAGCATGAACAGTCTACACAAAGAGAGACACATGAAAACGAAATGAGTGCATGTGTCAGCTAGACTTCACTGATGTACAGAGTGTGTGAGTGTGTGTGTGCTGGGAGGTCTGTTTACACCGAGATATATTGCCGTTCTTAGCAGCGTTTCAGACCTGTCAGTGTGTTTATATCATACACACACACATACACACACACACAAATATAAGTTATTACTCTTTGATGGGACTTTAACCAACTTGTCACCTCATCACGTTCTCCAGCCAAACATCACTTCTGTCTTCGACTGACCAATCGTACGAGGGGAAGGAATTCAAAACAACACCGTCACACCTGTAGATTGAGAAAGCTGCATCTATATTTAGTTTCATCCTTTAAATACATAAAATAAACCTAAACCTAAAAAGCATCTGCAGTATTTCTGTCGGCTTTAGTTGCCAACTGCAGAAAACCTATTAAACTTTTCATCCTTCATCCCTGATTTCTTTTACTCAACTTTAATTAAGGTGAAATGTAAAGCTTTAAAAAACGTATTATTTTCCGCTTCTTATTCCTCCAGGTTTCACTTAAACGCATACTACATAAAAGTGAGATGTTGCTCGTGTCCCAATCGGCAGTTTGCTCAAAAAATCCTACCTCCTGATTTGACTTCACACATTTCCTGTCTCCACATCCTGCTTCTCAAACCATAAAGCGGAAAAGGGCAGAGGACAAAATTGCGTGACCTTATTTAATCCCCCCGCTGCCTAACAAACAACGTGTAACATGTCCTAATTCACAAACAAACACACCGATCCATTACGAGGTAGAGGATTAAATGTTTGGGATTTATCTAAACAAAAGAATTAATTTTTTTTTTTCCCCAGTCCGTAATCCTGAACCTCGTCTGACCTCGACTCCACCGGTCGACTCGCTGGCAGCAACGAGAGCAGCTGAGCTTGTTGTGGAGCACAGTACTTAGAGGCACTAAAAGTTAGAAGCACTAAAAGTAAACTCAAGATGTTTCCTCGGGAGTGTAATTTCATTTTTTCACGGTCAGGTCTCTGCGGGTTCAGGTCATCTGCTGGAGGACTCTTTGCTCCTTCTGTGGATGAATATAAGGCTTTATGATTTTGTCGTTGTCATTTCCGCAGCCTGAATCTAGGACCAATCAAACGTCTTTCAAATTACTGCGTAATGGATAAAACTCATCTAAAGTGACTAAAATTGTTACACGGAAGGATTCGGCCTTTATCTCCCCTCAAACTTTGACTATGTGCCGCACTACATGTTAGTAGTAATCAGAGGAAATAATACAAATCTCTTCCAAACTATTTTTAATTTACAGTATCTGCTTGGAAAGATTCATTTTCTTAAAAAATAACAGATTAAAAAAACGATCTATTATTTTCTAGCTGTCTATTTATTCTGAATTTTTTTTTGTCTGTTCAGAAATGTTGTATTTAACATCAGGTGCTAGTTGTGACGCAAGAGGTGTAAAGAGAGAGTTGCAGCTGCGTCTCTCGAGTGAGAAGCTCTCGGTCAGGAAGAGGCAGCAAACGCACACAATCAGCATTGATTTTTGTGGTTTCCAGGTCAGATGACGTCTAGATGTCTAGGTTAAAACCAGGTTAAACATTACGGTGACTGTACTGCAAAGGAAACGTTACTGTTTAGTTCAAATGCTCGCAGACAACCAGTAGGTAGTGGGTGTGAGTAAAGCATGCAACAGCAGTTAGCGCTCAGTAGAAGAACGTTTCTGAGGTTTTGCTCAGTAAAGTTTGAAAAAAGGGCTGTAAAGCAAAAATAAACTTTCATTCATCTTCTGTACCCGCTTATTCCTGTTAAGGGTCGCAGGGTCTGCTGGAGACTATCCCAGCTGTCATCGGGCGAGAGGCGGGGTACACCTTGGACAGGTCACCAGTCCATCGCAGGGCTAACACAGAGAGACAGACAACCATTCACACTCACACGCACAGCTACGGCCAATTTAGAATCACCAATGAACCTAACGAGCATGTCTTTGGATGGTGGGAGGAAGCCGGAGTACCAGGAGAGAACCCACGCAGACACAGGGAGAACATGCAAACGCCACACAGAAAGTCCCAGTCGGCCCATCTATTCGAACCCGGGACCTTCTCGCTGTGAGGCATCAGTGCTAACCACCTCGCCACTGTGCTGCCCAAAAATAAACTTAAATTTATTTTTTTATTTATTAAACTGAAAATTTTAAATTAAAGTTTGACTTTAAGCTTCAAATTAGCAGGTTTTAAAATAAAAGAGCACAAAAGTTCTGACATGCTTTGTCTTTGTGAGAATTTTTTTCTACATCTCAAAAGCCTGCAGATTTTTTACAGGGAGGATTTTATACCCACTGTAGTTTAAAATGTAGATGATGTTGAAACGGCAGTAAAAAAAAAAAAAAAAAAAATCACTTTTTAGGCCCCGAGATACTAAACACTAACGCACAGTAGACCTTTCTTTTTAAGATTACAGTTTACTTCCCCTCACCAGTCTGGCTGTCGATGGGAACGCAGCCATAAACTGGTTTAACGACTGACAAGAATCATGAAAACGTCGCCGTCGGGTTCAGAATGAAGGTTACAACCGGCCAAACACTACATAGTTATAGAAACACTTATCTAGAGACTCTGTTAACACTGATGAGCCATTAAAACCATCAACTGCCGAACTGAATATGTAATTCTCTTCTGGGAAACCTGGGTCCTGCCAAATAGCCATGACATTATGAGCCAGGTTCCCCCTGTTGCTGCCAAAACAGCCCGGACCCGTTGAGGCACGGACCTCTGTAGACCTCTGAAGGCGTGCTCTGGTATCTGGCATCCTTTGAGTCCTGCGAGATGTTGCAGGACTCAAACATCTGGCAACATATCCCACAGGTGCTGGATTACACTGAGATCTGGGGAATTTGGAGGCCGAGTCAACAACTTGAACTTGTTGTTGTGCTCCTCAAACTATTCCCGAACCATTTATCTGGATCACATGCACCAGCCTTTTCTCCCCATGTGCATCACTCATCCTTGACCCGTCATTACTCATGACTGCTTCTTTTCCTTGCTTGGACACTGCAGACCATTAACACCCAACAAGTGTTGCAATTCTGGAGTTGTCTAGCCATCAAGATGTGCACTTGCTGTCCAATATATTCCACCCACAGACAGGTGCCATGATAAGCAGATTGTCACTGATAGTAACTTCAATTGTCAGTGGCCATAATGATAAGACTGTGTATCGTCCGAACATAATTTAATGTTTGTCTTTTATTGCTCACTAATATTATGAGTGACTGGAGTTCTGGGAAGTTATTTGACTTGGAAATAAATTCTTACTGGGCATCGAAAAAGTAGATTGTAAAAAAGTAATTGGCCTCACAAAGAGAGACAGCTCCGTGGAATGTATCCCAGCATGCACTGGGCAGAAGGTGGCACACAGGCTCTTCTAAGAAGCACTGAGAGAATAAACAGAGCGGAAGCTGGCTGAAAAGTATGTTTCGGGAACATTTCACTACATCACTGAGGGGAACATTAAGCCTCCACATGTTGACAGTACATTCAAACCTCTGGTGGAAAAACCGTTTATGCATAAAGCACAATTTTGGCACAGATTTCGCACAATTTTACGTGAGTGTGTAGGTTTTTCCGGCCTCCCTTGCATCACTGATGATGAACCTTCTTTTTCAACTCGAGCTGACATCACTCTTCAGTTTTCACAGTGAACCGGGAGGGGATTACATCCATTTATCTCATCTTAATTTTAATCCTGAATTAGTTTGTGCAGTAATTTAAACTTTCAGCTCATGTTTCTGCAGCCTCATGATATCAGAGCACACAGTGGCAGCACTCTGCTCTCCACAGATCAATAGAGGAAACAGAAGTCATTAACCTTTAGTGTAAACCGTGTACATAAACAGTCTCCAGTTCGACCTTTACTGTAACACACACTGCTGACATATTTCATCTGTAACTGAGAAAGGCTGAAACTGTCCAGCAGAATCAAACTGCAGGATATTCACAATGAAAAGTTGCGTTAAAATTTGTTGCACGTTGAAAGAAGACAAAGCGCCACTGCTGTACAAATCGCTGTTCGGTTTCTCTTCCATCTTCACAGGAAAGTTTTAAGACACCAGCGCTCTTTGTGTCTCCTGTTTCAGGGAGTTTTGGCAGGAAACATCGTGAACTGGATATGTTTACAATATTTCCTCAGCCTGATCAGTCATTCTGATGCGAGAGTCCAACTCTAGTGTTTACATGGACACTGAATAAAATTATTTGATTCATGTGTTTACATGCCCCAAAACATCAGTCACAACAATACTTTTTTGACAAAGTGGATCTACTGCGGCAGAGCATCAAATATATCAGATGAAGAAGAAGTTTTTCTCAACTTTACTGACAACTCTGAGTTGATTCAATAGAAGAAGAAGACCAAGATGGTCATCCAGGTCATGGTATATCCCGACAAAACACCTGAAACAAGGATAATTGAACTGGTAGAGCTTGTTGAAGACGTTTCAAGTTTCAAGTAGCGTTCAAAAAGTTTCACCCTCATTCACACCTTGAGACTGCAGTCTCTGGGTCATCAGAGTAGACCGTACTAAAGGATAATTGAATGGAAATTGTTGAAATCCTTTTTTCCTTCAAAACGAACAGTTAACAGACTCTAGTCATATGAGTTTCAAATGGGTAACACCCACACATGTAGCTACTTAAAGCGCAACTTTTAGTATTTTAGATCTGAAGAAGCTACTTGGATGAAATGTCTTCAAGAAACCTAACAAGTCCACTTGCCCTTGTTTCCAACCTTGATGTCCACACCGATTCCGGCTTCGTTCATCTTTTCAAACACTTTCTTGAACAACTGTTTTTTTTTTTCTTTTTTTTTTTTGCAACCTCCAGATTTCTGTCCTTCCTGGAAACTCATCATCTGATGTTTAGCAATTATGCTCAGAAAGAATGGATTTATTCCATCCAGAGATAAACCATCAGATCAAGCTTTTACATGGTCATTATGGGCTAATATTTTCCTATTGAACAGATTATCCCAGATTATCCCAGTTGTCATTCTGCTCAGACTAGTCCGTTCCGATTGAGGTGGTTACATGAGGCATTTATTTCGGTTATTGCTATAACGCTGATGTCCATGTAAACCTAGCAAAACTAAAAAAAAAAAAAAGACAAAACAAACAAGTAAACACTTTTTTTAAAATCTTTTTTTAGTTGTTTTTTGTTTGCAACAGTTACATTTGCAGTAAGTCAAGCCTAAAATTAAACTGATCATTTAAAAACTCACAAAATGCTGGGTTTCCAACAGTTAAACTCTTCACCTGAGTATATAAATGATCACATAATACAGACTAACATTTGGCAAGCAGAAATGTTGGTCTGTTTCATATCAGGATCAGGAGTAAAATCTTAAATGACTCACTTAAGTGGATGTTTGAGGCACTGACATCACCCCGACTACATCTACTAAAGAAAACTTGGAGTAAGTCCTCCACTTGAGTTGCCCGGAGAATCCAAATCCATAAAGGATGAGTTTTTAGCTTTTCCACCACCAGTGCTATTAATAAAATTATCCTGACTGTATAGTCTATATATAGAGCGCTAGTGTGAACCAGGCCTAGAAGTTAAAAATTAACCAGCAGGAGCCAGAAAGTGAATCTATAATTAATGTTTTCGTTCTGTTAAACAAGAAGAAGCTGCAGGCGAAAACGCAGCAACATCGTTTCATCGCCTTCTGTTTAGGATGCTTGAAAAGTCAAACGTGTGAGGATATGAAAAAAATTAAAAAAAATAAAGTCACTGTAAGACTATCGCAGAATAAATCAGCCAGATAATTCTATAAAAATACACAGAATGTGAAAGAGTTCAGAGAACTGTAGAAAAATTAAAATACATATTTAAAAATTGCATTAAGTCATGTTTGAGATCTAGCTTTATAAATGTAATGTATTAAAGCGTATTTAAAAGCATATTTTATGTATAATATTGCCATTTTATTAAAATGCAGTGTCATAATATTAATAATAAGTGAAGGACTGACCTTGCGAATTAAGGTGAAGCCGAGCAGAAGCAGAGCGAGCTGGTGCGTAAAGGACATGGTTGCATCTCATCCAGCAGCGCAGGGTTAAACCCCACCTGAACAGCAGCTCATCTGACTGTCATCCTCTGCACGAAACACGTGTGTATAAATTAAGCGCACCGTTTAGTTTGTGATTTGAATGCGCAAAAAAATGAAAAACAAATCAACGTTTGTTGCGTAGGTCGCCACTTTTACGCACGGTTTAATTGACCGTAGCGCGTCACAGACTCAAACCTCACGCTGGCTCACAACAGAAGAATTATGAGTCAATGAAAAAGTGCTGTTTTCAGTGAAACACTGATCCATGTAAAGGAGAAAAATCAATCCTGGATGCGCGCTGCGATGTTGTAGTTCCAATGAGCGGAGCTGCAGTGAGAGAGTTGTCCGTGTTCACCCACTTTTCACTATCAAGTCAATGCGCGTCCTCGTCACACGTGTCCCACTCTGGACATCCACGACCCGATGCGCGCTCCTGGAGCCAAAACCTGAAGGAGCTTCTAGGCATCTGAGTTTGTGTGTTGACGTTAGAAAACCAACAGCGACCTCATGTGGCCTGAAAAAAAAATAGGCCGTGGAGAAGTTTGGTTCCCAAACGTTGGTCCACGGGCTTTTAAAGGGATCGTGTCTTTTGGACTCCAAGACAAAATTAAATGTGGAACAGAGAGTGTGCACACTTTCTTTAGATTTAAAATCAATAAACCACATTTTTCTGATATGAAATTTTAACATAATTCTACACACTTTCAGTACAGCATCTTGGCTCATTCCTTAGATGTTCTGTTTAATTAAGCACAATAATTGCAATAATAAAGACAATACTTGCATGTAAAATTATCCAAAAGTGACGTAACTGCTCACATGGCTGAGAGGTAGTGATTAGCCAACAAGCAGACAGCTAAAGGCTAGTGACCTTTGACAGCGCCTGTCTGTCAACTGTCACTCAAAGCCTTTAATTTAGTAAAATTTGAAGCCTTGAAATAATTTAAACTGTGAATAGCCTCACAGCTAATAGTAGATCTTCTTGTTTTCCCTTGGCTTGGAAGTTGGTCTGGCTTCCAGTCTAACTCAACCCCGCAGATTGCTGCCTGCTTTCTTTTGAAGGCCCCTGGTGGCCTGTCCACTTGGGAAAAAAACAAAACATAATTGCATGTGCTGACATTCTGTGAGTGAAAAATAACTCCAGCATTTTTAATGGAACAAAAAGTGCTTCTGATCTGCTCCTTATTTGACTTTGAATCCTTTTAGATCAGATTTTTATTTTTCCTTTTGAATGATAACTTAATGTCTGCCAGATATTTATGTTGCCTTACAGTCCTTGTGTCTCAGGGCAGGCTAGTTTTCCAGTTAACCCTGTTTGTTCTGTTGGCTGTTTCGGTGTGGTCCAGTCCAGCAGATCCTTCAGTAAACAAAGTTGTACAAAGCTACGGTCAGCTCTCTGAATGTTTGTCTAGTAACTCCTCGTACTGAATGAAGTTTGACTTGTTTCTCTGAGCAGGATTCCAGCCTTCTCTATTAAGACAGCCACGCTCCACTGCAAATATTCAAAAACAAATACAGGGTTTCACTTTACAACCCTGAGCAAATTTGTCAACCTTGTTTCCAGAGCGAGATTTTCAAATTGTGCTAACTTAATTAGGCACTAAATGGAGCAGAGCGTTTATTGGCTAAATTTTGATGGAGACCAAAATTTGTCAGGTGGCTAAAAACAACTTTGAGAAATTCCAGTGTAGCCCCTGTTCTTATGTGGATATGAATTATCAGCTGTTTGATAGCATGTTATCATATATTCTTGTCAAATTCTGCGCTACTGTGACAAGGAAATTTCCCATATGTGGGATGTCTTATGTCTCTTATGTTAGCTCTGTTGAAAGGTGTCAGTGCTGTCTTTATAACTTCAGTGGTAGCTATAATTTGTAAAAAAACAAAAAAACAAAAAAACAAAAAATTGACTCCTCTCATTAATCACATTTAAGCAGCCAAACATGACTCCAGATCTTATCGCTGGTCCCTGTCTGCTGGTGTTTTAAGTTAGCCAGTGTCTGAGTAAGTTGGTTTACTGCTTTTATTTTGTGTTTTTGTTGTTGTACCTATCGTTCAACTTTTACCGTTGCTAAATAATACACCTGTCGCTAGGCAACGCTCTTGAATGGCCATTAGTAATAACCACAGACTACAAAAATGGACGCCATGACGCCTCCTCAAAAGTGATGCAAAAAGCAAATAGCGCGCCCCCTGGTGGCTGGCTGCAGTATAAACTCCACCTCCGTCATGTTAGTGGATGGGACTAAAATACACGTCAAATATTTATTATTATTTTATTTTTTTTGTCAAGGATGGTTTCTGTCATCTTAGGTAGTTAATATAATGCTGGTGCATATTCAAGTCTCCAATTTTATGAGAAGTTTCATTTTAGTTCAGAAACAGGATGTGACATCATGATCATTGGCAGTTGCCTTTGACAACCGTGAGGAATAAATAAATAAATAAATAAATAAGTGCAATGTATAGTCCAACATTTCTTTGTAACTGGCGGAGGTAGAGTCATAGACTGTATATAAATCTGTATGTATCAAACGCCAGTGAATATAGCGGAAGTGTGGGCGTGTTATCGAAAACGCGTCTCCACTCTCGGACACTACTGCGCAGACTCTGTTTTCAAACTGCAAAGATGGCGCCGTCCGGATGGCGGCAAGGATTTCAGACGAAACACCTGTTGGCGGATGAAAAGTACAGTTTGATACTTTCCCTTTCTTTTGAATTGAGCTGAAATCTCTTTAATTGAAAAACTCCGGAGACAGAGTACAAAAGGAGCACGACTATGCTACGCCAATGGAGGTAGCTAGCGACAAAAAAACAACAACAGACAAACAAACTGCAACGTCAGTGAATACCCACAAGAAAGTAAAAGGTACTAGCAGATGCATCTACACAAACACTCTTGGGATCGCGTCGACGACCGCGTTGAAAATATTAGCAGTCAGATGCAAAAGAAAATGCTAACATCAGTAGCCAAAACAATGCAGATGAACTCTGAGGAGCTGAGTGAGTGTAAGATTGAAGTCTCAAACCTATAAAAACAAATGGAACTGCTCCTCAAAGAGACTTAAACAAGGAGGGTAAGAAGGCAGATTACAGGGGTCCATATGATTAAATCGATGGTAGGAGAATCCAGGAGAAATCCAGTGATGGCTGAACTAACATTTTAACCAGCATATTAAGTGGATGAGTTCTCTTCTCTACCTCCTACAGTTCCTGAAAAATTACCAAAACAAAAGCTCAGTATTTCAGTTGAAAACAGATATTTCTTTTAATGCAAAATTGTGTCCTTGGTTTGTGAAGAGCAACTGTATTTTTCTTCAAGAGACCTATCTGATAAATCAGATATTTAAGTTTTGGGCTCAACGGTGGGGTAATGAGATCCTTTTCAGTCATGGGACCAATCGTTCAGTTGGTTTAGTTATATTCTTTCACAAATGTACTGGTAAGACCATAAATTAATAAGTTAAGACAGAAAATGATGGAAAAAAATTGGGTAGTATATGGACATTGAAATTGACAATGTTATTATTAACCTGGCAAATGTGTATGGACGCAGTAGTTAAGGCAAACATATACAGCTGTTACATCAGTGTCAACAGTTATTACTGAACTAAATACAACCTTTCCCACTGATTTAACACTGGTTGGAAGTGATTTTAATTTAACTCTTGATGAATGGATGGAAATGACAAATACAGTTCTCAACTATATATTCATAGTGAGCATTTTCATATACTGCAGTGTAGTATTTATTCTCTTTGTTTTTTAGTGTTTAAGTGTTTTTTTTAATCCTTGTTCATTAGCGCAGTGAGCTTTCAGTCGTATCTCTCACTCTTTCATGGTATAGGTGTCTGTGCAATGACAATAAAGGCTATCTTATCTAACAACAAATGACTCTAGCCATCTGCTATATATGTGTGAACATAAAAATATGCAGAAGATAAATCTATTCCAGTGGCGTTTTGTGTTGTAGTTTTGAGTTCGACAGTGTTACTGAGACTAGGACAAAAAAAAATTAGTTTCTTCTACAGAAACAAAGCCAACCTCCCTATGGAATGTAGGAAACAAGTTGTTGAAGCAGTTTTTATGTCAGTTCTAGACTATGGTGATGTAATTTATAGAAATGCTACTGCTTGCTCACTTAAAGCCCTGGACTCAGTCTACCACTCTGCTCTGAGATTCATTACTGGTGATGGCTATAGCACTCATCATTGTGTCCTCTATTGTAAAGTGGGTTGGTCATCTTTGTCTGAGAGGAGACTTAATCACTGGTACCTGTTTATTTACAAAGGTATTATTGGAAAATTACCAGGTTATATTTCAAACATGCTTGTTTGGAATTCTGGTCCCTATCAGACCAGATCAAATGACTGTTTGATGCTCAAGGTTCCTCGTATCCACACTGAGTTGGGAAAGTCGGCCTTTTGTTATGGTGCCCCTACTTCCTGGAATAATCTCCAATGTAACATAAAAATGAACTCTCTACTTTCCTATAATCAATTCAGATCTGTAATCACAAACCTTCCTATGTCCAATTGTACCTGTTTTATGTAAATGTTATTTCATTATTATTATTATTATTATTATTATTTTACTATTAATATTTTCTGTATCTTTATTTTTCCCTTCCTTCCTCCTTTATAATGTTATGTAGGTTATCTTATTATTTGTTTTATTTTGTTTTATTTTCCACAATTATTATACTATATCTATTGTTATCCCATTGTTACTGTGTAATCTCGGCTTCACTGAAAATGAGGACTACCCTCAATGAACCTCCGAGAATAAATAAAGATTGAATGAATGAATGAATGAATGAATGAATGAAAGGTAAGTGGTGGGTCGGTGTAGGAGCACATTGTCATGCCTCCATTGGCCACAAGGGGGAAGAAAAGCTAACAAATGCTTGGATCACCTTTTAAAGGTTTCTTCAAATGCAGCTTTCATTTTCAGAATTGGGAGTGAACTTTGAATCACACAGTGTCCCACAGTCTGTCTCATAAAGAATGAGTATTTATCGGGTATGTGTGTCATGACATTAACATGAACACAACAGGTTATACTAACAGTATGTATATTTATTACGAGAAATTAATGAACTGTTAAACAGCATGCATAAATAGATAGGTTGAAATTTTGGCATTGATATGTTTCAACTTTGTAAACTGTTAACCTTTACTTGACCTTTATAATTTTGGGAAAGAGGTTCAGTTAAGTCTTTACATTCTTTGGCTGCATGACTGGGATTATCCAGCACCTGCACTGGGACCCTCAACTGTATATACAGATGGACAGTACTACGTGAGTCACCTTTAGGTTTCCTGAAGAGTGGTTTTAAAGCTCAAGTAACACCGGCCTTTGCCATCTTGGCACCACCTGACTCTGCCTCTGCTATTTCAAAATAGGGCAAATAACAAGCAGGTGACTCCTAGGCTGACAGCTAGCAGCTTTTGAGGGCACCCACCTGAAGGTCCACACCCTAAATCGTGCATAACTTTAAGTTTTAAGACTTGAAGACTTGATATGGTTTGGAATAGAATGGGTGTACAGTATTATACAAAAATCCACAAGGTGCAGTTGTAATGAAGAGGAACATTACAATACTGTAATACAGATGTTTGTTTTTTTTACCAAGCTGTAAAGATTTTTATTTCTGCTGTAAAATTGGGTAGTTTAACATCGAGGTCTATGAGGATTGACTCCCTTTTGAAGCCAGCTATTTGAGGAAATACAGTTTCTGGCTCCTCATTGGCTTCATTTTTCAGCACTGCAGGTAGCTGCTTGGGTGCGACACACACAGTAAGTTTATTTTATGTGTTGTCATGGCTATGACTCATTTAACTGTTCCTCCCCTGACAGTTTTTTGGTTTGCTTTCCTTCCAGGAAAAAAACAGCCGTATTGAAAATGTTGGCGGACAAGGCCAGGCTGACGTAGCAGATCTTGAACACAGTATCTGTTAACAGATGTAACCCAGTCAAAAGAGCCACTCTGCCTCCGAAGGCCATCGACAAAGCCAAGGTCTGCTCCACACACACCCTGCATCTTCTCTTTTACTCATCTGTGCAGACCATCATGCGTTCAAATGTGTGTTGGTGGCAGGAACTTTGAGCTCCCCGAGGAGGAACAGTCCAACAATAAGGATCTGTGCTGTGGACTCGTGTAGCTAGCCTCATACACTCAGACATGTTGCTTACAGGGCACAGAAGGTGTGTATGTTGTTGTTCAAGTGCTTACTTCCCTTTTGCTAATATTTTCCTTTAATAAACTTCCACCCACAGGTCCTAGCGTTCCTTCTGACTCATTTTTACCAAGAGGCTGCACAATATGTTGGATGTCGGGTATCCATGCAGGTACACGGGCAGATTCCAGTTACACAATCGCAAGCAAAGATCTGCTCCACTGAGTCTTTGTGGCCATTTTCTATCTTAACTACTCAAATAGGTTCGATTAATAGTCTTAGTTTCTCATGTAAGAAACAAATGACATTAAATCACACAGGTTTAGTTTAAATTAAGAATGAGTAAGATAGTTGGTACTGATGGATCATGATTGTTTCAACATTTTACATTTACACAAAGACTGACTTTTCTTCTGGACTGAGAGTATGTTGAATTCATTTCTAATGGGTTTTTAGTACACTTAAGTAATTGTAATGGTGCAATTTGTAAATGAAATCTTTTTTTTTCTTCTAATATTTAAATCTGTGGAAAATGTCCACAGTATATCATAACGATCAGAGTCCTATTTTTCTGTCAGTATTTCTATTTTTCTCCACTCAGAACGAAATCACATTATTTATTCCATCTGATACTGAGAGTATAGTACTTGTACCATTTTAAAGATCAATATAATTATGAGAAGAAACCGTGTGAGGGCAGAATATTTTTATGTTAACAGAATTAGAAAGAGAAGACATTTAGTTTTATTGTCAAACCAACTGAACTTGTCATATGATTGTGTATCAGAGGTTGGTGACTTCAGTACTGTAGGTTTGCAATGCTTGCACAAAGTTCCACTTGGAATTTTGGTGAGCAGCGGGATTAAATGATCTGACATGGACTTCATGTATTGTTAGTGCACTCTAATTTCTGTATTGCATTTTAGGTTTGTTAGTGATTTATTTTATTTTATTTATTTTTTACTGATCTCTGTTTAGAAACACAAAACATAAAAAAAAACACAAAAGATTTTTTTTAAATTCTCAAATTTAATATCTCCGGATGTTATGGCTGATTGGGCAGGTCTGTAGTTATTATTTAAAAGAAGGGGATCTGATTTTTGTAATGAATGGCTGGATTTAAACCTTCATGTTTCCAAAAGTAAAAATTGATTCATGTTAGACGCCAGCTCAGGGTCAGATAATGGAGTCATCATTGGAGGACAAGATTGACCTGGACTTAAATCAGACACTCTCTCACTTACAGCACTTCTTGAATGTCACAGTCTGTTCTGATCCATCCGCCTGGGCAGCACCTGATACGCACAGTAAACAGTCCTTTACACGTTGGTTACGTATGTCTGTATGAACCCCAGCCTCAGGTCATTACATCATAAGTTTTGTAAATCTATTTAAGTAGTACGCTTATTTAAGTAGTGTGCTTTCAGGTGCATCTGAACTACCCTCATTCACACAGAAACAAGCACACAACATTGTTGTGTATGTTTTATATGGCCTTGGCAACAGTTGTGTGTTAAAAATGGACCCTGCTTATTTTCAGACACGTTTTGACCGTGAGCTACAAAGACTGATCCTGTAGGTCTCCCTGATTGTAAAAAGCTTTACCATCTTCCGAATAAGGTAAAGGGAACAGTTTGTGTTTTACTGATGCTGCCAAAATGCGCATTACATGACACACGAAAGTCACCAGGGCGTCACATGCTTGTACGTGAACCGTTTTAGTTTGGGATATCGAATGTCTTTCCCAAGCCCTTTCCAAGACATCTGCCGCACTCCCTCTCTCTCTTACACACACACACACACACACACACACACACACACACACACACCTTCTCTGCCTTTCTTTCTCTTACTCAAACAGAAAACTGTTTGCATGTCCATGCATACTTGAACATCCTGCTTAGGACACCAACTTGTTTCTCTGCATTCTAAAGTAAATTTAGGTAATGAAGACATGATGGCCACCAGCCCTTTAACAAGCTGGAGACTGCATCTGATATAGACTTACTTCTGATCTCTCAATACACACATTTTCATGCCACAGCTGATTCCCTGTCTTGTTTTTGAAGTCTCTTTGGTCTTACTATTAATCTTTGCTCCTTAAAGTCTTTCAAAGATATATATTTCAGAGCTCATAATACGGGGAGTTTTGTCTTTGGATGCCCCTCCACACTTATGTTAATAATTTCTCCTTTTACTTAGTTTCTTCCTCCCCAGTAGGTATATTCATGAACTGTATGTGTACTTTAAAATGTATGTACATGTAAGGATACATGTATATTTAAATGTATGCGTATGTGGATGCATGTGTTCTTTCTTTGCTTCTTTCAGTAGACACAGACGCTAAATATAACCAACGCCTTCTTTCTGACAATCTCCAGAAAAATAAGATAAGACGTAAACAGTGCTGACAAGTAATTGGGTGTTAACCATAGACTGTATGGCGTCAACATGTTAAGACGATATTTTCTGCGTGTTTGGACGTCATTACGTCTTAACGCGACATCGCTATTGGTCAATACCTGTTGACACGTCATGACGTCCCCCGTAGTTTCTGTGTAGTATTTTATAGGAAGAGGTCTTTTTCACAAAGGAGAAAACGTGTAGCTTTAAAATAACAAATTAAATCCGTTTACCCACTTGAGTGAAAGAGTCATGGCTCACCTGACAATAACAAAACCATTTCAAACAGTGCTAACTTAATTAGAGACAAAAAGGTGAACTAGTGTAGCATTTATATGCTAAATACTGATGGAGATCAAAATGGAGCGAAAGAGTAAGTAAATATTTGTATTTATATTTGCCATGTGGTTTAAAACGACTTTGGTAAATACCAGTGTATAAATAAATCCCAGTCCTTGTGTGGATATGAATCATCAACCGTTTGTTAGCATGTTAGCCGTAGCTAGTAGCTCCGTTGAAAGGTGGTTTTAATAGCTAGCTTCAATGCTAGCTACTTTTGTCATTAATCACGTTTAGGCGACCGAGCGTGACTCCAAATGCAAATGTTGCTGGTGTTTTAAGTTACGCTAAGAAGTTTGTTTACTGATTTTATTTTTATTTATTTTTTTATTATTATTATTATTCAACTCACACCGTTGCTAAAGAATACCAGAATGCCTCTGTCGCCTATGGCAACACGTTTAAACGATAATAAATAACCTTAAAATCAGATTTTTTCGACAAATCTGATTTGGCAATTGAATCATCTTAGTATATCTAAAATGTCTTAAGCTTAAAAAACATGTTTTGTTTTGTTTTGGGGTTTTTTTTGTACTGCAGCACATGAAAGTCTCCCGAAGTAGTTATGTTTTCCGACAGCCCGTAAAGGCGTCCTTTGACACGCTAAAGCCAGGAGCAAAGTTGCTGAAGGAATCCAGCCAACCGTGAGCAGAAGCGAGCGAAGGCGTGTCTGTGGCCTGAATATGAACACCGAGTGGCTCTCATCTGTCAATAGGAGCTCAGAGGGACTGCAGGGAGAGCAAACACACCAGCCGGGCTGACTTGAACTCCACTTTCCCTGCTGAACAACTGGTAACCGCCGATAGCCCTTATCTGCTCAGCCACCAACTTTCTAATCATTCTTTGTGTTTCTCATAATGTGTTTGTTTTACGTTTCAGATACTCCACTTCAGTGGCGGAAAACGGCGAACAAAAATGTCCCAGCAAGCAGTGAACGGGGTCCCAAGCCGGGGCAAGGTGCTGACTTTGGACAACATGAACCCCTATGTGAAGCGGGTCGAGTACGCGGTGCGTGGTCCCATCGTCCAGCGGGCGATGCAGATCGAGAAGGATCTGAAAGAGGTACAGTGAAGTGCGGGGCTGCAACGCAAAACAACAACAACAAAAAAAAACATTTAAAATAATGTTTTTGTAAACTTTACGCTGATGTGGCACTCGGGAGGAGTAGAGACAAGTTGTTTTCTTGAGACAGCCTCACTTTTCGGATCACATCTAGGTTTTTTTTTTTGACATAAAAACTAAAGCTGAGCAAACAGTTCATGTATATGTGTGAGGGAGTTGAAGGCAGTTGAAGGCATGGTGAATGGATTATTAGCCGTACAGCTGTTGCACAATTCAGCAGCTGGAATGTCACTTTACCCAACAGCAGTTTACTGGGAAATATTTTTACCACAGCTGTATTTTGACTCCTCTGAACACCTGGAAATGCCCCTTCTGTTCAAACGCTGCTAAAAAACGTTCAAACGGGCTTCTTAGTGGATTTTGGCACGGTGGAATCGTTCTGTTTCCTTGAGATACGGTGTTTTGTAACCCAGACGTATAAGGTGACAGAGAGTAGACCAGCTTTTAAAGCCCTTGCGTGGCAACCATGATCGGCGTGTTACGTTCTGCTTCCAGCAACTCGCATGGTATTTGACAGGAGTAATATTGATCTACCTTGCTTCCAGTGGGAGCGCATGCAGGCTTGTCTTTTAAAAGCTGTAACGCAAACCCCCTCAGCAGATATGTGCTCTGAAGGGACACGTGAGTAGCTGGAGGGAACATTTCAATCTTTGAGTACATTTCGGTCTCTTCTAGCCTGAGGTGGCTGCAGGATATTCAGAGGATGGGTATATTGTGGAGGGTTGTTACGTAAGATGAGAGGGTGCATTCTCTGTCCTCTTTTGTCTCTCTGGGTTGGCCCAGCTCCCTCCTCAACGCTGGGGAGAGAGTTCATTGGACTAAGCTGCAGCTGTGAGGCCCGGCAGCCTCAGAGGCATTTCTCTGCACAGAGGTTCATTACAATCGGTTCTGAAGAATGTGCTGCAGTTCTTGGTAGTTTTTTATTATTATTATTAAATCTTATTGTAAAGGGAAAGCCAAAAGCAGACCAGATGAATGACTTGAATAATTTGCTCAAAAGCCATGCATTTTGATTTTATTGGAATTATAAGAGTTATGACAGAAGTGTCAGTTTTCCTGAGGAAAAAACAACAAACACTGTTTGAAAGGTTTTCTCTTTTACTGATCACCTGTTCAGCTTACTTGTAGAAGTGCTAACAATGTGAAGTCCATCCAGGGGCTAGGAGAGTTTGTACGGCTGCAGTAGACATCCTCGGGTGTGTTTCCTGTTAAATCTGTGACTGCAACACTTTTGCTGGCGGCTCAGCAGATTTTGTGCAAGTATCTGTTTGTGCATGCGTGCGCTGGTGTGTTGATGACCCTTATAAATCCTTTCCCAGACATTTGGCATGACTCTGGCTGCACTGCAGTAAGCTAATTCAGGCCTGGATCTCGGCTGCTGGCAGGTCTGCATTATCTCTGACAATAAAGAGGTGACAATAGAGCAGGAGAATGGGGGGGGAAAAGGATCCACCTTGTATACAGTTCTTTCATATTGCCCTTCTCTCTTTCTTCTGAGTGAAGGGTGTGACTGCATTTAATTGGAAATGGTTAGATAAATCACATGAGCAAATTAGCAGAGTATTTTTCTGTTAGCACCAGTTAGAGCTTGAATTAGTACAATTCCACTTACTTTAGCACAACTGAGCAGCAGAACTAGTAAGGAACTGTATCTTACATGAAATATGACTTCGGGATGTTTGTCAGGCAAAGCTCCGTTAAGCCTGCTGACCCACAGGATGTCTTGGCCTAGCTCGCTGGTCTGTGCAATCAGCGCCTGGCGCTGACTGAGCAGGAGAACACGGTGCCGTGCCGGGGAACTAACTGGCTCCCGTTTTACCCGGAGAACAGCAGCCTCTTTGTTGCTCGTGAATAAGGACGGGATCATGACTAAAGAGAGAACGTGCTGCATACAGTTACTTAGAATTCAAACAGGCTCTTATTTGATTTAATTCTAGCCCAAAGAACCTTGGAGAGCTCGCTCACGCCATCAGTCAAGGACACTCAAATGATAATATTGACTCAGTCAAGTAAAATTCTCCCTGTGCCCTTGGAGGCGCAGTATTTTATCATGTCAATACACAGATTCATGACGACAGTCTTTCTGCATGAAGAAACTGAGTGGGACAGACAGAGAGCTGAAAAGGCTGGGTTAGGCAAGATCCGCGATAACTGGTTGGCCTGGATAGTAGCATGTAATGTAATGCCACCCCATTGTCCTCTTTCATTCAGTGTGGGAAATTTTATGTAGTAGTTTTAGCCTTAGTTGTATGTTTGGGTTACTAAACGTCAGCTGTAGCTTTCTGTTAGTTTTACTCAGAAATCAGCCCTTCAATTGAGATCTGCCTCTACATGTTTGCATTTATGACTCTGAACGCACCTGAGGCAGATTTCAACCAAAGGAGCAGCAGCTTTTGCGCCACAACACAAAACAAAACAAGTTCCTGAGATTCTTTTAGGTAAGGATTTGTGAAAGCCAAGTGAACAGTTATGGTTATTTAAATGTTATAAGCAGCAACAGGTGCAGCATGTTGCAACAAACAGACGTCCAGGCGCCAGAGCAGAGTTGGCATGATTCACTTAGGTCAAAGACATGAAGAGGGCTTTGAAGATTAAATGGAGATGAACAGTGGGTGGACGGAAAGGATTTGGATGACCGGGAAAAAAAAAATGCAAAAAAATCAAGCTTCTCCTGTGATTCCAGAAATTCTTCATTAATACCCAGCCAGCCACAAACAGTGAGGGGTTTGCATCTCTGTGGGTCCCAGCAGCGTCATCTTTTCCCTGGCCTGCTCTTCTGCACCACAGGCCAAACCAGTCTCCGTGCCAGGGTCTTTGTAAAACAAAAGTGTGCTAATGAGCGAGGATACGTGTGTGGGTGCTGACGGGACCAAAGGGTCACTGTGATCTGATTTTACATTCTGAACCTATCAGATTGCAACAACACAGACGCGTCCTTTTCACATGTGCAGACACAGCTTGTCTGCTTAACAGCTGCCACTAAAAGTCATGACGTTCTTCCTTGTTCCCCACTGCCTTTGTATTTTCTGATCAGAATTAAACTCCTTTATCCTTTATCCTTTCAGGGTGCAAAGAAACCTTTTACAGAAGTCATCAGGGCTAACATCGGTGACGCCCATGCCATGGGCCAGAAACCAATCACATTTCTCAGACAGGTTAGACCATCTCTGTTCAGTCTTGCCTTAAGTCTTTTGAGGGTTTGTTTAGCATATATAATTACTGTTGGATATACACTTGTGCTTTCTGCATTGACAACCATAAGTATTTGGATAGCACATTCAAGGCTACCACTTAATTCAGTCTAAATGGTTGCCGATAAATCTCAGTCACCACTCAGACACTGAACATGAGCCCTTTTGTACAAAGCTGAAACAAGACCCTGCAACTTTTCTTCTCCAACTCCATGTGGACACTTGCAATTAGTGTCAACAGGCCTGTGCTACACACACTATTCTTTTGAAAACAACTAATGTCCAAATACTTGGTCTACGGTCTTGACAGTATACTGAATGCGTCACGATTCCTCTTAATGTCGGATACAGGTCCTGGCTCTGTGCGCTTACCCTGAACTCCTACAAGACGACAAGTTTCCAGAGGATGCCAAAACACGAGCGCGCAATATTCTCGGGGCCTGCGGAGGCGGCAGTATAGGTCAGACAACTCCCCCTCTCTCCACTAATCAAGTTGAAAACCCCCTTCTTCCACTACACACACGTCACTAGCTTCAACCTCCATTTGTCTAGTCATTAATAATTAATTTGGACAGACTGGAACACTATTTGAAGAAAAACCACTGTCAGCCGCTATATGCAACGTTAAGTTTAAATCAAAGTTCACTGTTGTGTTTTTAAGGGGCTTACAGCGCCAGCCAGGGGATTGAGTACGTACGCAAGAATGTGGCGAACTACATAAAGAATAGAGACGGTGGCATCCACTCTGACCCCGACAACATCTACCTCTCCACTGGGGCCAGTGATGCCATTGTGGTGTGTATTGCTCTCTTTATTATCTTCCCCGAGTTGTTTTATGAGTTGATCCTGTCCTTCATGTCAACGCCAGAGACACACTTTCGTTAGAACATTTTGAGTATGTTCTCAATTTGACTTTTGTTAATCATAGACTTGGCTGCACTTTGCACATTTATGACTTCACTCCACCCATAGACCTTTGTCACTGTCACTTTTACGTAACCAGATCAGGCTCCTGAACAGCTTTCAGATAAACTCAACTACTGCACTGCAAGTTCCTGTTACTTATGTGTACACAGTGTGTACACATAAGTTTTTACATTTTTATTCCTCAGTCTTCCATAATATCACTGTCTGCTAAATGACCAGGCCTATTGGTTATGTACCTGTTCCTTTTCTTAATGTACACTGCACAAAAATTCTGACAATCAGCATAAATATATTTTCCAAAATCTCCTCTCCACACTTTTCAATCCCAGACGATGCTGGTGTGCGGTGAGGGTCGCGACCGCACAGGAGTGATGATTTCCATCCCCCAGTACCCTCTGTACTCGGCCGCTCTTTCAGAACTTGGTGCTGTGCAGATCCATTACTACCTGGACGAGGACAAGTGCTGGAGTCTGGACGTCTCTGAGCTCAAAAGGGCACTGACCGAAGCAAGGCAGCACTGCAATCCTCGTGTCCTCTGCATCATCAACCCCGGAAACCCCACTGGTATGCCTGGTGTATTTTTACGAAATGAAAGTTTGAAATTTCGATGTTGCGCAAGCACCGACTTACATGTGACATGTCTGATATGATTTGGACAGAAAATCAGTGTCTTTAAAATGAAATGGACAGAAGCTCAAACATATTTTGAGCTTCTCCATTTGTCTTTACACATCTCTTCTAATCGTCCCACTCTTTGTCCTGTGTTACAGGTCAGGTCCAGAGCAGGCAGTGCATTGAAGATGTGATCCGATTTGCTAAAGAGGAGCATCTCTTCCTCATGGCTGATGAAGTAATTCACAAATGTCATTTCCTCTATTGAGAAGTGTTTCACTCTCAGTTCTGTGTTGTAATAAAAGAAATTACTAATCATTGACAATAAGGTGAACATAAAAAAATTCTTATCTCTGACTTATAATAGACTTAGAACATTTAGGCCACACATAAAGCAGAACAGACCCAAGTCGTGCAGTTTCACCCACAGATGTTTCTAATAAAAACCTAAAATCTCTACCGGTCAAAACTGAAGAAGCTACTTGGAAGATGGAAGATCTTCTAGAAATCCTACGTGTTCAGGTGTCTCTTTATGTTAAATGTTCCTGATTTAAGATAAGATGATCCTTTAATTTATCCCACCTTGGGAGTGTTTGCCATGCTACAGCAGCGTATTGTTAATGTTACGGTGCACAAGACAAGGAAAAGTAAATCAGGTACATCAAACAAATACAAAAATAACAAATTAAACTCACTCATTATATAAGAATACATCTAAAACAATACATCATATGCACAAACCCAAACCCTACACTTAATTGTATGCTGCACATTTCAGTTAATTCTTATGTGTACAGTGTTTTTATGCATAAAATGACGTGTTTTGATAGGGTCCTCTGCTCAAGTTGTCTTTCTATTGTAGGTCTACCAGGACAATGTCTATGCAGAAGGCTGCAAGTTCCACTCCTTTAAGAAAGTGCTGTTTGAGATGGGACCAGAGTATTCCAGTACAGTGGAAATGGCCTCGTTCCACTCCACCTCCAAATGCTACATGGGAGAGTGAGTAGCGTGCTAGTGTGCGTGAAAGACACAGTCATTCATTTATACGTTTCCGCTTAAAGGTTGCAGAGTTTTTAAGTTAGTCCAGTGCCAAGACGCTGTTTATATACGAGTCTGTCACACTGACACACATGCATGCGTTGTGCCCATGGTTAAACATTATTTTCACTGAGTTTGCTGTTCTTTTTATTCACGCTGGTGTTGAAGGTGTCATTAGATGGTCAAGAAAAGTAGCAAATGCACCGACTAAAGCCAGGGAAGTAAAACCCTCTTACGGCCCCCAAGATGTTTGTTTCACATCATCCGAAACAAGAAAACTCCTTAAGTATACTTTGGAATTACTACCGGGTACTGACGTGTACATCACCTTCAGTAGTAGTAAACTTTGTTTTTTTGTCTTTCCTCTGTTTGCTTTGCCAGGTGTGGATTCCGTGGAGGCTACATGGAGGTGATCAACATGGACCCTGAGGTGAAGGCCCAACTCACCAAACTGGTGTCGGTGCGTCTGTGCCCCCCTGTGCCCGGACAGGCTCTCCTGGACCTTGTGGTGAACCCCCCAAACGAAAAAGAGCCCTCGTACACCACGTTTATGAAGGTATGAAAAGCGCACACACCTCACCAGTTCAAACACACACACACACACACCCTGGAAATCTTCTGGGTGTAAGCAAATAGAATTCGCTTATGTCAACACTCAAATGTACCACATCATATAATCTGTGCACACAAAGCCTGTATTGAGTGCTGTACAGTCCTCACACAGCACCCAGCCAGTTATAAATAATCAGCTTGTGAATCCTGTAATCTTCTAAAAAATGCTGCTGCACGGTGCTTTCTGATAGATCCCAACGTATAATTTAGAGCTGGAAAAGGAGTTTGAGCTTTGTGAAGAGTATCATATATAATGCATGCTGCTGTAATGTGGGCAGTCTGTGTCCACTGGACCCACAGATAGGTGGAAGCTTTGTGTGGTAGAGAGAGGAAGCCATTATGTTGATGGTCATTTGTCTGTTCTTAGGTAATATGAGTCCTTGGTTGTAGAGAGATTTGTCGCCATCCAACTGCATGTTTCAGCAGTTCGGACAAATATAATCCTCATTTAATGTTGAGCATTTTCATCATGTTTAAATGTTTTATATTCTTGTGTTTTTAGTCGCCTTCCCTTGTACCTGTATTAATTTAGTCGTATAGGTGACTTTACAATGACAATAAAGACTATCTTATCTTATAAAAGGAGAATAATAGTACAGCCTATAGTTACAACAACACATTGACTCTAATCATCTGCTATATATGTGTGTGAACATAAAAAGGAGAAGAAGGTAGATCTATTCCAGTGGCATCTTGTGTTGTGTTTTCTGCAAAGTTCAAATAATGGGTCAGTGTGGGAGCACATTGTCATGCCTCGATTGGCCACAAGGGGGAAGAAAAACTAACAAATGCTCAGATGATCACTTCAGAGTCTGGATCATATTAAAGCCAACAGCTTACAACATTTGAGGGCTGCCACCTGCCACCTGTGACATTAAAGACCACACCTTAACACGTGTATAACTTTAAGACTTCATATAATTTAAAATATAATGGGCGTGTTACACAAAAATCCACACGGTACAGTTGTCAGGAAGAGGAACATTTCCAATAATTTTTTGTACAAAGCTGTGAAGATTTTTATTTGAAGGGAGTCAGTCATTTACTCCCTTTTGGAGAGTCATTTGAGGAACTACACTTCCTCAGCCCTGCAGGTTGCTGTTTGAGTGTGACACGCAAAGAGAGTATTTCATGGCGGATTCATGCAACTGCCCCCCTGACAGTTTTCTTGTTTGCTTTCCTTCCAGGAAAAAACAGCCGTGTTGAAAGCTTTGGCAGACAAGGCCAAGCTGACGGAGAAGATGTTCAACACAGTACCTGGTATCAAATGTAACCCAGTCCAAGGAGCCATGTACACCTTCCCCCGCATCACTCTACCTCAGAAGGCCATCGTCAAAGCCAAGGTCTGCTCCACACACTCACCCTGCGTCCTCTTATTTACTCATCTATGCAGACCATCATGTGCTAAAGTATTTGTTTCTGCAGGAGGAAGGCCAGGTCCCAGATATGTACTACTGCATGAGGCTGTTGGAAGAGGAGGGAATCTGTCTGGTGCCAGGAAGTGGCTTCGGCCAGAGAGAAGGAACCTTCCACTTCAGGTTAGTGCAGTTAAACTGGCAGACTTGGATTCCTAAATTTAGCGTTATGGTACAATAAACATGCAGCCATTTTAATCCAAACTATTTGTGTTAGTCGGTTTCTTAACATGTAATAGGCAAAATTGTAGTTGAAGCAAAGTCACTGTCTTAACACACGCCCATCCTCCTCCGTCCAGGATGACCATCCTGCCTCCGGCTGAAAAGCTCGAGGTGGTGCTGCAGAAGATCAGCGAGTTCCACACACGGTTCACACGAGAGTTCTCCTAACGATCCTCCCACCTTCTGATTATATCTCAACAAACAACTTGTTCAGTGCCAGTATCTTTCAGTGCCTTCGTGTGAACGAGGCAGCAGCCGTTTGCAGTACCAATCTCTCACCTCAAGGACTGTATTAAACATTAGATCAGGTTTTATTTTTCATCAGAATTCTTGAAAATTTTATTTCTTAAGACAGACTTCCTGTTCCTAGGGACGTACAGCATGTGAAGATGTAAGGAATGTCACTACATGACGCACTTTCTTAGGTTTGTTTAAAAATATGTCTTAATGCTGATCTTTATCAATAGTGTTTCAGATCTTTCATCCGTACTCTTACTACAGATGCTACAGGTGTTAAGGTGAACGCAGCCAAATAGTCATTGACATGTTAGATGTTTACTTGATAAACCTTTGCACCATATTGACAGATATTGTCTGGGGGTGTCTCAGAATGGAGCCATTTGTATAATTTTTAAATTGTTCTTAAATGTGATTAAACTAACGCTTATTTTATGAACTATATTCAGTACTGATTCTTGCCATTTCCCAGCCTGACTTGAATTAATTTACCAAAACAAGGAGTCGTTTCTGAGTGCTGGCCCACAAAGCTGCCATCATTTTCAGTTTTATTTAAAAATTCTTCAACAGTGCTTACATGCTTTTAGAAACAGAAGAAAGCTGAATCTCTTGGAATGAACAGAAACTAAAATGATGATCGAATCTCGTAACCATCACCGCAACTCAGTAACACCATTTATAATCCTCTGCGTTCCCTTCACCTTCCCAGAGGCCTCTCCCTCAGCGTCCTCTAAGGCTACGCCCTCACATGGTAAGAGTTCTTGTCGAGAGAGACGGTTTCAAAGTTCGTCTTTCTGTGACAGCTTTGTGGCGTGCTTTTCCACGAACTTGCTGAGCCCTTCTACTGTTCTCTCTCCTCCTTCCAATTTGACAGGGCTCTGCTTGCTGTTGCTTGGGGAAAAGTATATTGTGGGGAAGCCTTCCACTTTGTAGCTCTCGTTTGGCACGTCGTTGGCTGTAGCGTCCATCTTGGCGATCACCAGGTTCTTCTCGCCCTTGTACTTTTTGGCCAGAGCCAAATAATCAGGCTCCAGTTTCTTACAGTGGCCGCACCAGGGAGCGTAAAACTCGATCAGGACGTCCTTCTGGGTGTCCATGACGATCTCGTCAAAGGTCTTTCCCACCACAACCTTAACTGGTCCTTTATTGTTTTTTGGCACCGGCTGAGATTTGATGATGGGTTTGAGCTTTCCTGTGAACAGGAGTCATGAAATAAATTCAGAATAAAGATCTAAAGTCACATCATGCACTAAACAAACACAAAAACACACTTACCTTTCTTAAAAGCCATAACAAAATCTCTCAGCACCTCCGAGTCAAACTCCTCAGGCTCCATGGCAAACTTTTTGTTTCCGTCTGCCATAATCCCCACATTCACTTCCTCTCCGCTCTCACTCAGGCCCAGACTCTTCAGCTCCTCTGCGTAATCCTCCTCGTCAGCAATGGCAAACGTGTACTCTGGGAAGTCCTTGGCCACCTCGAGCACCTTGGACCTCCAGAACTGAGTAGCTAAAACGACAAGAAGTTTGTTACACCAAAGGGCCAGAAATAAAAAATTAATGTGCAAAAGCCGATCCAAATTTATCACGTCAGCAAAAGACAGTAGACCACTAGGTTTAATGGATTAACTCACCTTTCCTGTAGTCAAAGCTGAAGTCAACACCATAATACACAACCACCAGGGGTCGTTTGGCGTAGCGTTTAGCATCGTTGCTTGGTTTCCTGTGTCCCACCAGAGGAATCACGTGTTTTTTGAAGAACTCCTGCACTTCGGACACCGGCGTAGAATCCTGTTTGATCAATTAACACACACACAGCACATAAAACTGAAAATGGCTGTTGCCAAGTGGAGCATGTATATTGCAAATATATTTTTTAAACCGATACTTCAACAGAAAGAAAGCACAGCCGTTTGAGATTCTGCCGAGTTTCATACCCGGTGAAACTAATTCAAATTCAACTGAAACTTGCTTTAAAAAAAAAAAAAAAAAAAAAAAAAAAAAAAGCGCACCTTGACTGCGAGTGTGTGAGATGACGGCTCGTACTTGGAGCGGAACTTTTCGGGATGAACAATGACGATCTGGCCGGTCGAAGCTTTGAGCAGCTTGGCCACTTCAGCGCTGAAGGAGTGACGGAAGGTGAAGTCTTCCCTCAGTGCATTACCTGTCAGACAAACAGCAGTGAGAATAATACCCATGTGATGACAGGCATTTGAAGAACCATAGTATGTGCGTTATGTTATGTTTTGGAAAATAATCTTAGGAGTGAAGTCACTGCATGTCTGTCAAAGTATGCAGCAACCACAATGCAGAATTACTTACAGGCCTCGATGTAAATCTCATAGGCTGCGTCCTGTTCCCCAGTAAACACACCGACAATAACGGCATCGTCACCATCCTTGACGAGTTCCTGCACCTGTTTTGCTGCCTGGACCTGTTTGGAAGGAGGTCCTGCCTGCTCACTCATGTGCTCAACAATACCTAAAAATAGAGATAGATATCAGCCGTGATAGAGAACAGGAAATGTGTACACAGACCCAAGCAAGCATGAAAATCAGTGTCAAAACTTACCATATTTTTCTCTGGGCCCGTTGTAGTCAAACACCTTGCCCTTCCTGAAGATCTTGAGGGTGGGATAGCCGGTAACATCGAAGCGCGAGGCGATCTCGCTCTCCACTGTGGCGTCCACCTTGGCCAGAGGAATGGGAGGAGAGCGCTGGCTCAGCTCCTTGGCTGCCTTCTCGTACTCTGGAGCCAAACGCTTACAGTGTCCGCACCTGGAGGTTGATTATAAAACAAAAAAAACAACAATGAGGAATCTTTTATTGGTGCTCAGAGCTGCTTTTTAAAAAGGCCTCACAGTCACTGTGACAATAACTCACCACGGAGCGTAGAACTCCACCAGGATGATGTCTGCGTTATTGACCGTGTCGTCAAAGTTGTCCTTGGTCAGCACCAGCGTCGCCTCAGGAGGGGGCTTCCAGTCCGGCTGAGCCACCTCTTTCACACGTTCCACAATGGCTGCAACGCACGTACGTTCACCACATTAATGCTTACATGTTTAAAAAAGAAAAAAAAAAAAAAGGAACATTACTTAAACTGAATGAACCGTTCCTACCCTTCTCTGTTCTGTCTCCGTCATATTCCACAGGTTCCCCGTTTTTCAGGATCTTGATGGTGGGATATCCCGACACTTCGAACCTGCTCGCCACCTCGCTGGCGACCGTCGCGTCCACTTTGGCCACAGGTATCGGGGGGTCATTCTCCTTGAGAGTCTGGGCGATTTTTTCATACTCGGGGGCAAACTCTTTGCAGTGGCCACACCTAAAAATAATAATATAAAACAGAACATGGATATACTGAAAAAAATCTGACAGGATGTGGAAGTTTGGGAAAAAACTCCTCTACATTTACCGCCTTTAGTTTTGATTTTAGATTCTTAAAATGAACACATATGGAAAATGAAACTAAAACTCACCATGGAGCATAAAACTCAACCAGAACCGTGTCTTTCCCCTCCATGAATGTTTCAAAGTTGTTGTCATTGAGAACCAGCACCCCGTTCTCCTCTTTCACCTCTGTGTCATCATCATCTTCCTCCTCATCGTCACTATCCTCCTCCTCATCGTCACTATCCTCCTTGTTTTCTTCAACATCTTACACCAGATAAAGAAAGGGAAGGGGGGTACACACTCATTTTTAGTAGGAATAAACAAAGACAATGTGTAGCTGCCACCAGGAAGTTGCTTGTTTAGATTGGACAGGCAGCAACAAGGCTACTCACTGGTGGTGTATAACTGAAATGACAACTTTAATTAATGTTTTTGATGTCCATAATGTAGTTGTTGACACTCAGGGTGAAGCTTAAAGCAGATCTGAGTGTGTGCTGCAGCTCTGTTGATGTTACCGTCAGCTAGCATGCTAACACAACAGTCAGGGCAGCGACTGTGACTTAGCTAGCTACTTTGCATAATAACAACAACTGTCAGCGAGCACACGCCAGCCGCGACACCGTTTGGCTCAAAAAACGACTTACCATCTTCGCATCTGCTCACGGTGGCGAAGTGTGCAACGCCGAGCAGCACAATCAGCAGCAAAGCAACCTTCCTCATTGTCCACAAACGGTGCGGGCCCCGCGTCAAAGACGTACTGCTCCTCCGAAAAGTGTATGCGGCTAATTAACTTAGCTAATGACGCTGATGAATATCATCAAAACGCGCGCTCGGACCCGCAGCTCGGATCAATACTGACAACTAAGTGGCCGTGCAACACCTGCGGTTCGAGGTTTCATACAAACTAGCACTTCTGAAATCAGCCACGCCGCCTCCTCCTCCTCCTCCTGCAACTTGTCTGACTTGCCACGCGGTGATTGGCTCCCATGGTGGGGCTCTCCTCCAATCACAAGCCGCCACTCAACTCCGAGTCTGTAACGTTGAAGGATGCTATTGGACACTTCTGTTGATTGTTTTCCCCTCTTGGACTGGATCATCTCCAGGATATGGGGCAGTAGAGGACAGAGATTGTACTTGACTCACAAACTTTATTTACTTAAAGTTTACATAGTTTTTTTTTTTTTCCATTTTCCAACTCCAGGCATTCATTACACTAAATATTCAACTAATACAAAAAGCAACAACTTTAAGACATGTTGTCAGACTGCACAGTGTCTATAACAGCCAGCATAATATTCCTACAATAGATAAACAACACGCTGCAGTTAAGAACAACTAACATAATAACAATACTTTGCAAAAGAAATATATGCCACTTACAACAACAGAAGATATCTGTGAAGGTTCTCAGTCATCCAGGCCATGTTTAGCGTTTTTGCATAACTAGAATGTTTTATTTCCTCTTTCAACTGAAAAATGTAAGATTTTTAACCAACAACTTGGCCAACAAACAAATACCAATACGTTCCTGGGTACATACATCTTTACAGAGCAGAAAATCTTACAGTTCAGATTTTGTTTTAGGTGTCTCCCAGTCATAACGTCATCCCTGACACTAGTGCACATTTAATTCTACTCTCCCGGGCTCCTCATGGACCTGAACCTCCACCATCACCTCCGCACGAGCGGCCCGAGTTTTACTCAACCAGCAGCTTTCGTTTGTTTCAGTCCATTTGTCGCCTTGCTTCTCTTGAACACCTTCAGCCCAAAGCCTTTTGAGTGACACCGACTCTGGGCAGGACAGCAAGTTCGTACCCTTTAATATAAAATCGGATGCCGCAGCAGCGTCTAAGTGTTTCATTTGGCCTCTCTGCTGTAGGACCTGCAGGATCTCCAGGTCAACCTGAGACCTGGTAGGAACAGAAATGAAGAGTCATGATTATTTATTTTATTTCTTTTTGCATCTTAGTAATGAGTCGAATTCTGTTACCTGAGCAGGTGAAGTGAGGGTAAGGTTTCTCCACGATCACCAACATTCGTGGGGTCATTCACCATCATTTGTGATTTTTCAGAGTCCTACGAGAAACAGCTAGTTTAAAACAGAGCCTTGTGAATGGTAGCAGGTATGGATATGGATATGTCGGGATCACCTGGCTGTTCGTGCTGGAGTGCAGTGGTGTGGGTGAGACGACAGGACTGTCTCCCTCTCTGTAGAGATGAGCTTTAGGAGGCAGAGTGTGGTGCAGGCTGTTGGAGAGGGCGTTGAGTCGGAACAAGAGTTCATCCACTAAGGTTTCAAACTCCTCAAGATAATAGGTCTGAAAAACGGGAAAGTCATTTACTTCTAATTAAGTCTGTGTTTGGCTCCTTTTCAGGGACTAAGCAGCTTTTTGTCTCACCCTCCTCTGCACGTTGTTATCAATCCACGCTGGTCTACGCTTCCCGGTGAACTCAGAGACCCTCTGTCTGACGTAACCAGCCAATTCCGCTATGGTGAAGACATTCCTCCTGCTCTGAGATCTTTTGACTCCTCTAATCAGTGAGGACACCACAGCAACCACCTATAAGATAGACACACGGCTGTTAATGATGTGAACTCACATGGCAGGTTGGTTCCTTCCAATTAACATATGCACAAATTTATGTACCACCGCTGTCCACGCCACAGTGGAGGATAGATAAAGAACTCCACGGTAAAAGAAATCACGTCCGGAGGGGAGGTGAAGGCCACTGGTGGCTGCAAATCCCCGGCGGTGACAGAGTAACGTCTGAAGGGAGCGGGGAATAGAGCTGAAGGCCCAGGAGCTTTGTGCGTAGAGCAGATTCCCTACGCAGGACAACGCCAGCACGAGCATCAAACCTGAAATCTAGCAGAGGAGAAGGTGCAGATTTTCTGTGAGTGAAGAGAATTTGTTTCTAACAAAATCTTCACAGTTGAGATGTAACTCTTTGAATTTAAAGGCTATTTGCAGTCATGCTGCTCAGACCTCTGACCTTTCCCCAGCTAGTGCTATTAGGGTATAATGTGTTTACCGCTGGCCATAAGAGGGCGGAGAGTGAGTGAGCTATGAGTGTAGCGGAGGTAGCTAAGGTCCTGTTCACCCTCAGCACAGTCACACACTTCATGGTCAGAAGAAAGAGAATAATGCCACGCAGAGTCCGAACGATCTGTAGAGAAAAAAAGACAACTCTGGTTTTTGAATGTATTTGAACTATAGTATAAAGTTAAATGTACAGTTTAATAAAGTTATGCCAGTGAACTAATCACGACTAAACAGAACAGGCGATATCTCCACATTATCTGTTGGTCTCTTCCTCTCACTTGTTCACAGCTAGCCAGGAGGCTAACATCAACGTGTCCTGTGCACTTGTGTCTCTGCAGCAGCCCCACAATCTCTGTGGTTATAACCGAGTGGTAGACGTGATAGACATAATACACCAGCGTCACTGTCAGCAGACTGACCTGCAAAGTAGAGACGTGGTGACAGTGTGAAGTATGCTTTTACGCCTACATTCATGAACATTTCAGACTGCAGTCAGAACCCTGCCGTGTGCTTTGACCTTCAGATGTTTACTCCTTTTGTGCTTTACTCGACAGGTATGTTAGTTTAATAGCTCTGGGTTACTTTAACCTTTCATCGAGGTCATTGTGGTCTTGTTTGCATTGGTATGAGGCCGAATGTGAGCAGGTGGGTATGTGACCATGTATTTACTGTACGTTCAAGCAGTAGGCATGGAAAGTGTTTCAGTGTCGTGGGAATTATTAAGTTCGAATCCCAGTTTTTACTTCTAGTATACTTACTTCCATCCAGTTTAAGGGTGTCCTCCAGTATCCCATCAGCCCTTGCTCTGCTACACTGGACACTTGATGACGAAGTTGTAGTAGAGACAAGAAGAGGAAGAGGAGCTGGTGGTGGGGAAGAGAAGAACTAACTTGAATTATCAACCTTAAAAGTTAATATTTAAACTTAGTCTCATGTTGGGTCAGCTTTGTTTTGGCACTGGAAACTAGTAATTGTGCGAGCTAAAATCTACTGAAGCATTTTACCTGGCAGACCATAACCATGTAGTCCCAGAGGGCAGGAGTATGATACACCCTAACTGACTGGACTTTAGCAGACGGCAGCAAGACGCCGGTAGGGCTCTGCTCAGTCAGCAGGGTCACGCTGGTGAACAAGTTGGGTGTGGGGCTGTAGAAGTTGAACTGGACCTTCAGGGCTGTCGTGTGTCCACCCAGCCAACCACTTGAATGCAGGAGCTTCAGCTTTGACGCAGCGTCAGTCCTGTAGAAGAGCAGATGATTTTATAGCGGAGGTCGTCATGTGGAAAAAGAAATTGTTCCCCACGTATGCTTGCCAGTGCATTGCTCACCTTTTACGGCCTAAGGAAATTGAAGCACTTTGTCCCGAGTAGCGACCCAGGTGACCACTTGTCCTTAGAAGAGTTTCCATGGGAACCTGGGAAGAGTGAGATTTGAGTATATGTTAATTGGGCTCTCTGCAAAGACATTCTGACATAAGAGTCACATTTCAGGACAGAGCACACATTCACACAGACAGTCAGAGCAACACATTAAACGAAATATAGATGAAAAGCACTGAGCTGGGCTGAACTGATTCGATTGATGGCAGGTGTTTGTTATTTTGTCTAAATCATTCATATCAATGAACATCCAGTACAGTGATTGTACAGTTGAACCAGCACCTTTTGAACACAGTTTCAATGAAAACAGAACATTATAACCTTTATAAGTGAAGCTCTTGTGGGTGCATTTAGTTTTAACAAGGCGTACCTAACAGCCTGGTATGTTTCCCAGTGTGGAATTAATAAAGCATCTATCTATCTATCCAATCTATCCAATCTATCCATCCATCTATCCATCTATCCATCTGTCTTTTGTGAAACAGCACCCTCTACAGGAGAGTTTAGTGGAGCAAAAACTCAGTATTTTTAATGACATTAATGGAGTCATGTGACCCCTTATTTGCCAGAAATTAAAATATCAATCAGCACAAACCATTCAAGAAAAAATGTCTTTAAGAGACTACTGTTATTTGATCTGTGTTCAGTAATTCGATTTGTATATATAAAAAAAATTAAATAAAATTATGATGAAATTCCCGTTATTGTTATTATAAATGTAATCTGAATGTTTGTATTAAAGTCAGTTTAACAGAGTATTGGAGCACCTGCAACTAAATGGTTATTTTTATTAATTACCTCTGTCACCTCCGTCTTCTGCAGGATAGGATCTCCAACCAAAATGCGTGCCTGCTGAATGACATGAGTGGTAAGTAAATGGCTTTATGCTCATACGTATATGCAACAGGTTCCTTCCACAAAAAGCTAGTTTTCAGTGGATCGACTTGTGTACCTGGTAAATTAATTTCCTAATCTTTGTGTGTTAAAAGTATCTTTAATCAATTTGCTCAAGTAACGTGGAAAGTGTTTCTTTCAGCTCACCTCAGTTTTGTGTGATGCATTCTTGTACAGTAAATGAAGCAGACTTGTTTGGGTCCACTTCCACCAGTCCTCATGAGTTCGTATGGACATAAAAGCATTATCACGGCTCCTGATGAGAGATGACATTTAATTTTTCCGTATGTTGGAGGTGATCTGATTCAAAGAGACGGTGTTACCTTATGAACTGGTTTGTAACAGCTTTTTGGAGGTGGTAATGGTCTCCGAATGAGCTGCCACAGGTTATACAGGTCATCAGGAAAACCATGGAGGCACAGAGAGACATCTCCCTGCACAACAAAGGCAGTAGAGTGAATCCTTTATGCAGCTTCAAAACAAACACAAACAAGCGCACACATACACAAAGACACACCTCAGTGTTTTATGGATGAGTGCCTCTCTTCTTTTATCTGCACGAGTTTTCCTCAGCTCCGCTGGAGCAGGGGGCCGAACGAGACGCAGGTACCGAGCTCTCTGACGATCCTCAAGCCGCTGTCAGTCGGAAATAATTGATTTTACCTTTTAGTAAACATGCAAAGATCAGAGCAAACTGCGGCAGAGTAGGGTCATCACCTTTTCAAGGTACGAGCAGCTTTTCTGAGGGACAGCAGATGGTCTGAACCGGTCCCCTGGTCGATTGGAAGAATCGGGGCTCCACAGTTTTGACGTTTCTATATCAAACTTCCTCGTGTTGAAGAAACTGTGAAAGTCTGGTGTGTTCTTGTACCAGCAGGAGGCCACCACAGCCACGGTAAGAATCTGAAAAGCCAGCATTTTTTATGGAGGATAGGTAATTACACCATCGCTTAGCTGAAATGTGCAGAGGTAATAAGTTACCACAGCTGGCTGGATGAGGAAGATGCAAAACATCAGAGAGAAGAAAAGAGACTGTATCCAGAGCAGGACCTCGCTGCTGCTGAATCTGACGCATGTAAACACACAGAGACACACTTAGATTATGATGCATGAAAAACGTGTCATCATTTATTAACGCAATAGCACATTTACCACACTAATCCATTTAATTCACCTCATTCCCAGCACTGCACAGAGCACCAGGCAGGAGAGGGACGAGGACAGACACAACGCCCAGGCCAAGCAGTGATACCACTGAGATGTTGGTCTGAGTCTTTGTTCTGTCAGTTTGTGCAGAGCAGCCCGCTGATGGCCGCCTTCCTCAAAGCCACGGTCTGGCGAACATTTTCCTTGAAGAACTCTCTCCTTTTGAACAGCTTGACCTTCATCCCTCGTAGCCGACAGCCAGGCTCTCAGGTCAGACTCGTTTCCCTCAGGTGCTTGATCAGCATTGCTCTCTTTAGAAATCGGGAACATTTTTTGAAGCTCTGGCTCCAAACTTATCTCAAATGCCAGAGTATCCTCCTTTCTGATGACCCCACCTGGTTGGATTACAGGTGCTTTATCTGCATCTTTATTTTCTAGAAACGTATTGGAAACTGACAGGAGGTCTGTGTCCTGGAACACAAAATAGGTGTAAAATACTCTAAAAACAGACACAAAAAAATGGAAATAGAAAATATTTGAAGGTGTAACCTGCTGTTTCTTCCTCCAGGCTTCCTGTGCCCACTGCTGAAGGCCGCTCCAGGAGAGATGGGACTCAGATACACTGGTATTAACTGAAAGAGCATCTTTGAGAAAAAGGTAAAGAAAACAAATGAAAAAAAACAAATAAAAATCATGTTTTAGGTGATGGATTTAATTTCAAACCAAACCCACCTTCAGAACAGTAATTTTCAGGCATTCTTCCCTTTGTACGTTGGGTTCTTGGTCCCATCAGCTTGACCTCACGCAGTCGAAACAGGAAAGATATCACTGCTGCTGCAGGCAACACAGCCAGCACACTTAAAAGTCCTGCTCTTACAGAAACAGCTGACATATCGACAAGGCTCAACTCCAACGGCAACTGTGAGCAAAGGATTAGAAAACACAGCGTCGCAGGTTTACGCGTTTTATAACTCTTGTGCACCAAATCTTAAACTTTTAAGGTGGTATCCACCTACCTGATGGTCCGTTTGTGATATGATCACTGCGTCGACACATGCATACCCCAACAGCAGCAGCAGACACACGCCAAGCCTTTGAGTTTGTGTGAATGAATGAGGACGTGGGCAGCTGTGCACCGATGTCCAGATGTGGAAATCTGACCAGTAGTCAGACAGCTTGAGACACAACACCTGCAAGGATACGAGGTGGAGACCTAGAGTCACGTGGGAGTAGAGGTTAAATGAGTGTTTATATACGTATGTGAACGCTGTACCTTAGCAAAGCCCATCCTTTGAGTGCAAACGCGCAGCATCCTCTCTACTCGGCCGTCGCCTCTGTTCGCGGCTAACCAGCACCGAGCGACAAACAGCCGAGTGCATCCCCCCATCACGTGTGCTCTGTTCACCTGAAATAAAAGAAGATAAACAAACCAGAATCAGAATCAGCTTTAATGACCAAGTATGTGCACATACAGGGTATTTGACCAGTTTCATGATCAAAAAGAAAGTCCAAGCACTGACAAAAAACAAGCACTAAACTGGAGTTGCTTTACCTCAGATACCTCTACTTGTTTGAGGTACCAGTCAGGGGAGGGTCCGGAGTTGTCATGCCAGATGTGGACCCCCCACACAGGGCCCAGGCTGTCTGCTGTGCTGTGGAGAGAAGAGACATGATGTAGTATAATAATGTTGCATACTACTATACACTGATTAACTGTATAATCTAGCTGCAGGTATGTGTATATATTTGGAAGCTCTTACCTCAGTAGGAAGGTGTCTTGGGAGTTCCTCCTGAACAGAGAGCATCCTGGGACTTGTAGTTCTCTTGTCTGCGAGAGCCTGTCTTCACCATGCAGCACTATGTAAACCTGGTAAACAATAGTACCAATTTTTATAACTGAATTTAATAAAGTTTGGGAGACGAACCAACACAAACTGAAATTAAATATTGCTCCTGTTTAGTAAAGTATACATGCTTAGTTTCTAAAGAACTTGTTGAATTTGTTATTAGAGACACCAGTTTAATTCTCATACAGCTGTTCGGTGTGTGCCAGGCTATATCTAGGTGTCAAAACCTGTGATATTTCAGAACGAGGACAGCTGCGGTTTCTCTTTTCTGGACATGGACTCAACATGAGAGTGGAAGGGTGACAGGGAACAGCGTTATTCTTACAGCACGTGGGCCGCGAGGGAAAACAGGAAGAAAGAGTCAGAACTGCTCAGGATCAGAGCGGCAACCAGACCAGCATCAGCCCTGGTGTATGGGCTGGGCTGGGCTGAGGCAGCTGAAAGAAAAGATGTGAATGTGTCTGACTGCCTGGTCACTGGGCTGGCAGCCGGTCCAAAATATACTTGCCTTCTTATCCTACATACCACCAGGAAGCTTTTCACTGACGCAGAAATGCAGAGCAGAGGAATAAATAGGAATGAACCAAGAACACTGAAACGTTGTGGTCATGATGAACCATTACAGTAAAAATTGTTTATTTTGGAGAATAACAATGTGCAGGTAAATTACAATTTGACTCTAGGAAGGAACAAAAAGCTGCCTTACCTTTGCACTCATAGAGGCCACAGAGCAGAGGCCGGTGTGGATGGTGACAGCGTAGAGATACGGGTCAGATGGAGAGTTGTCAGGAACGTAGTGGACTCTTTGATTCTCCTCAGAGGCGACGTCGGCTCTCTTACACACCACCAACAACGGGATGTACAAGCACACGCACACCATCAGCACACCCAGCACTGTCAGGTCACTGGACACACTGAGGATTCAGAGAGGATAAAATCTAATGAAAGCAACAATTTTCTGAGTTCACTGATACATTTTCTTGCATTTGCATCATGAACCAGGTCTCAGAGGGATGCAGTCACCTTAGGAACGGGTCCAGACTCTCTGTGTCATGGCTGCTCTCGATCTGCTGCCTCAGCACAGTCAGCGGACTTAACTGGTGGCAACTGGATTCAACCAGGAAATGCAAGATGTGACTGATTGATTAAAGTAAATTACTATATTGCTATGTGTTTATCTTATCTTATCTTGTTCTCACGTCCACATGCATTTGAATGATGCCTTACCTGCAGTTGACTGAAGGGGCCGCGTCTGCTTGCCGTGTCCTGCAGCCGTGGTGTGTCCAGGCCCCCTGCTGGCCGTCCCAGGACAAACAGAGGCTGCTGTCAACTGTTAGACTGTAGCTTATCTGTTCACTCAGACGTTTGCTTCTGGGTGCTTTCCCAAACTCAGCGTTGAACAGGGCCAAGTGACCAACCCCTGCAGCTGGAAATGTAGAGTCATATTAATTATTACACTTCGTAAAATGACCAGGAAGGAGGAAGAAGGGCCAAGCTGAAAATATAAAGATTGAACGTCAACATTTCTTACCATTGAGGTAGAATGGGAGCAAAGTGATACGTGCGGTGTTTCCCTTCCAGTGGTAAATCTTGCGCAGGTGGTGCACGCTGGGAGTCGGCCTCTCAAACATCCTGATAAAAAAAGAGACAAATGATCTGTCATTTCTTCTTGCCATTATCCCAAACTTTATTAAACATAATTACATTTCTCGTAGCTCCAGCTTTCAGCTAGTCTACCTGAAGAGCAGCATGACAGGAAACGGCTTGTCAGGCGGCGGAGTGAACACCACGGTCAGCTGGACGGCTTGCTGCAAGTGCTCCTTGCTGATGTTGAAGCTGTGATAGTTGACCTGGTCGCGCAGGAGGACGTGCTCATTCACAGAACTCTTCTATAGCAAATATGTGATTGAATGTTGTTAGTCGCTGTGTCGGTGTACTGAAAAATTAGCTTTTCAAATGTAATGTGAGGAAGAAAATGCATTCAATACATCCGCTAGAGCTCAGAGATGCATGCAATACATAAAACACTCCACAGGGAACCTTTCATTTTCCAAAAAGAACAAGTAGCTACATACGTTTCTTTGAGGATGTTGCAGCACAGCGTTGATCGGCTGAACAAGGGAGCGGACAGGAATCTTTCTCCTGTTGCTGCACTTGAAGAGACTGAGGTCAAACACCAGTCCACTCAGCTGGAAATCAGCAGAGGAGGTAAGAGAATAGCTGGCCCAGGTGTACGGGCTGTGAGTGATCTCAGTCAGCACCCTGAGGACACACGGTCGATCCCCCTCACTGTCTCTACTCCGATGAACAAACAGAATCTGCATCAGAGCAGCAGGCAGGTAGAAAGTGGCTGAGCCACTGCTGATGACTGTGGAGGTTTGGTTTTGGGATGCTGCATGCAAGGTGATGAGACCGGTGCTAACTCTGTGCTCCTGGATTTCATGAAACAAAATGTACTTCTGGAAAAAAGAAAAGGAGTATCAGTCAGTAAAGCGTGCATAATAACTGAATGAGGATTCTACAAACATAAAAATGTATGTTTTCTCTCACCAGCATCAAGTCTGAAGCAGTCTGGAGGATATCGGCTACAAGCTGCACTATTTGCTTTGTTGGAACTGCTCCTACTTGTTTGATGTGAAGACGAGTAGATGAGTTCAGTATAGAGGCATCAGGAATGACTTCTGCATGTGCTCCAGGTGTGAAGTTATGACTAGTGGCCACCTGAAGGTTGTATGAAAGCAGGCCTACCAGAGAGCTGACTATCCTCTGGTTGGCATAGTATTGGTCACCAACTCTGGGCTCTGAGATAGCCTGAACGTGAGCCGTTACTCGCTTGGCACTCGCTAATGTCACCTAAAAGAGATTAAACAAGTATGAGAAAGTGTTTATCTTTCAGCAGACGCCGATCAGTGTCTCTTCATCCAGAAAACAGAAAAACAAAAAACCCACCTGTGTTGTAGCTTGTAGAAGGTCTTCGAGAATGCCGATGGTGTCTGCTGTTGGTGCCTAGAATTGAAAACACGCCAGAATAACGCAGGAAAAGATGCTTATAGTGCTCTTGCAGGTTTGTGTGCAATTAAGTACCTGCTCGCTGCTTTCGAGCTCGCACACTGTGCAAATTAGCACGTTGCGCATGTGTGTCTGTGCCTGTGTGTTGGCCCGAGTGTCCAAGCTGAGCCTGTTCAGGATGCCGGAGAGGAGACTGACGTAGTTACGAATCTCAGCACTGTTTCCAAGCTGCACCAGAACAGACAGGTTCTTCAGACCTGCCTCTGAACTGGAGACGACAAACAACGACAACATATCACACAGTATGCATATTGGGAAGGCTTGCACAAGGTAAGAAATTGATGAATATGATTTATCGATTAACAACTATCCATTTATAAGAGTAACTTTTGGGCTGTCAGATTGAATTAACTCCCTAAATATTGCTTAGCATAACATGCTTTGTCTTTACTTATCTCTTTAACTCACAACACAAACTTGTCATTTTGCTAATTACAACTAAACCCTTTATAAAGAATACATCGTTTAAAAGTGATAGTGGTACGTGTATACACTAATATTTATGAGATCCTAAACTTAAAGTGTTTATTTTGCCCAATGTGCTTGGAAACACTGTGTTACCTCAACTTATTGTGGACCTCACCAGAGTACAACATGAACATGATCATATGTTCGTGTACATGTTGATGTAATGTTTATTCTTACAGCTCCAGACCAGGATCATGATGGGAAGAAGATGATGAGGCGTCTCTGAGGAAGCTCGGTTGGACTTGGACGATGACGGGACAGGGTTTGGTGGACGACCCATATGCGCTATTGGTGATCTCTGTATAAATGGTTACTATAGAAACAACAACAATAAATTACTTCACTCAAGTGTGTTTGAACACTAATAAATCAGCGCCTAATGTGCATATTGTTTGGTTTGTGTTTACCTTTATAGTCATCACTGGAGTCACCTGAGGGAAGGCTGAAGTAGTACTGGAAGTCTCTGCCCTGGTACAGTGTCCTGGGGGCCTTGTCTCCTACGCTGAAGCTGTACTTATACAGTAAGTCCTTCAGTACACACACAACATTTATCATAATTTAACAGCGTGAAAAGATGGAGAGAAAAGGTTAATAGACAGGTAGTATTTTTGAGTTTCTTGTTGCTGTGTATGCCAACGATAAATATGAGAAAATAAATACTGAATGCAGGTAGTAATTTTTTTTTTCCAAAGAGTATAATAGATAATTAGAAATCATCCTATATTAAAGAGCGAGGAAAGAAGATCATCAAAAGGAGGCATAATTCAAACTTTCAGAGGTAGCCAAGAATGACTGAACTCAAATATAAAGGAAGCATTCACTGCAGTGAGCTGAGTGACAACGTGATTATTTTAATATATAAAAAACATTACTTGGAAATGTTTCACCTAGACGTGCAGACTCAAGTGAGCAATAACCTAAATGTGTCAGCTGCATTCACCTCCTTCCCCGAGGTGCAGAAGATGCTGAAGTGTGTGTGTAACTCCACTCCTTTGTCTGGCTGCACCTGGCACGTCATGCCCGCCGGAACTGGGTTGGTTTTGAAGAACAGCTGAGTTCGACCCAGAAAACTGTTTTGAGACTCTGAATTTGCCAGAGGAAAAACGGAGGGCATCGTTATCACACGGATTCAGACTCAGAGCAAAGATTATTTTTGTTATATTGAGGTTACAGACAGTAGTTTGGTAAATGTAAGCTCGCACTATGTCCTATGCTGCAGTTAATACTCATCTTTAATTTCATTTAGACATACCTTGTTTGGAAATATCTTAATTTTTTCAGAGAGTCAGAGCTGATTACACTTGTATATGTATTACATGTCAGTTATTGTGATCAAACCTACTGGCAGTGACCTCCAACATGTAAGCGCTCCTCGGTCTTAGACTGAAGGCTCTGAAGCTGAGGGAAGAGGAGGAGACTCCTAAAAAAAAAAAAAAAAGCAAGAAGAAAAAGAGCAATGACTAAATGCCTGAGTCTGAGACACAGAAACAGGAAATGTTTGTTGCCCAGATTGCTGAATAATGTACCTGTGTAAGTGTAGGACTCAAAGAGGCCTCTGTCTACAAGCATTCGGGGTAAGTCGAGCAAAGTTGGCTCCTGGTTCAGCGCGGACGGCTTGGAATCCACCAGATTACTCCCCTCATCTTCGTGTAAAGCTGGATCAAACGCCGAGTCATCTCCCGCACTGACGTCTTCACCATCTACACCTGGGAGTACACCCACGCAGTAAATAAATAACAATCTCTGTATACTGTGTTAGCAGTAAAGAAATAAGAAAAGCAGACGTGTACTGTACCTCTGGGTCTTCCCGCCGACATCCCCGGGTCCCCTTCCTCTGCACTTGGAAAGGGAAGATCATAATCAGAATCTGTGACAGAATAAACAGAAAAGAAAGCTCAAAAATAATTATAACAACAACTGCTGCACTATTTGAAGAGCATGACGTCTCACAACACAGAGCTACCTAAGATAATGGACACTCTGACAAACATATTTAAAGTTAGAGAGTATTTATGTGCTCTTTGATGGATATCAATCCATTTGTGATACACGTGAAACTGTGAAGGAAACAGAATGAGGCAAAAAAATTCAGTGTACGTACATCAAAAAGGGTTTTAGGATTTTGTCTCCCTCAACTAAATAATTTTAAAACTGACATATGGACAAAAGTCTTATTCCCACATGTAGAGGCATTAAAAAGATTGTAATTATTTAGCAACCCTGCAGCAGATTGCTGTCTGCACGGGTAAAAACAAGTAGCTAAATAAGAATAAGATAATAAGAATAGGAAAACCTTAATTAGTCCCGCAATGGGAAAATTGCAATAGTGGGGGGAGGAAAAGGGGAAGAAAAACAAGAGGAGAGGGGAGGAGAAAAAAAGCAGCTCCCAGACTACACTCCTGCAGAAGTAAAACAAAAAAAACCCCAGATACATACAGTGAGGGAAGAAAATACATACACAAAAAGACAACCATGTTTAATTTTGTTTGTATATACTGTAGCAGTAGGTTTTCAAAGGGGATTTAAAAGTAAACACAGCCAGCTAGCTTATTTAGTTTTAAGGTTTCCTATTTGTACGTGTTAAATTAGCTTAGTTTTACCACCCTTAACGTTACCATTCAGATTTTATCTCACTGCCCTAATTAGAATTGTGTAATTGGTATTTGTGCAAAACAGTGCAAAACAACAAAGTCAGCTTGCGAATTTAGCGTAGCATTTAGTAGCTAACGAGCCACATATCTTTGAACTCAGGAACTGGTGGAGACCAAAACTTAGCAAAAAACAGGGTGACTATTATATGTGAACATGCTGCTACCGAGCTGATTAAAGTTTAATCTGGAATATGATTCCAACTTGGACCATTAACGCAAAACTAAACTTTTAGTTAAAAACAAAAAAATTATAATTCTTCAGACATGGCTGCTTGATTTTAAAGGTGTGTGGTTGAGTTCTTTTCCTTACAAAATACATAAATCATTTTTATTATTTTTATTTAAAATGGGGGTTTTCTCACCTGGTCGACCACTAAAATCACCACTCTCCAGCAGAGAGAAAGAAAGCTCCCAGTCAGCAGAGGAGTCGGTGTCCATTAGGGATTCACTGATACTGTTGCTCTGGCCAGTGTAATCTGAATATAGCTCACCACCATTGTCAGAGGGCTCAGGCTCTGACACCCCTGTGTTGGAAGGAAAGAGGGGAAGTCAGAGGTGAAGTCACAGCCGTAGTTTTAATCTCAAATCGCCACACTACTCACCAGTTTTGTTGGTTGTGTTTCTGCTTTTGCTCGATTGCACGACACTGTCAGCCAGGTCCAGATTTTCCTTTTTGGCCTCAGTTTCAGAGGCATTCTCAGTAAGGTAGGAAGGAGCCGAGGAGTGGACAGCATGGGTGTACTGTGAAGCTTTTGCGACAGGATTCTGAGCAGATGTGGCAGGATCCTCCATGATGGCAGACAGAGCTCTGAGATCCACTGTGTAACAAAACGGGACTGGAACAGAACAGATGTTTAATGTCATAAAAAAATAAATAAATAAATACAGGACGACGGCTGTACAGGGCCAGTCCTAAAAAAAAGAAGTAGCTGGATGAATTTGTCTTTGTACTACCGTCTGTGACAGGCTTAGATGAAGCATTGACCAGGTAGAGACTCCAGGAGTACTGGATGTGTTTTGCAGGTATGTCGCAGTCTTCACACGTGGCACCGACAGAGAAAGACTGATCCCAGTTCACATGGTCTCCCTGACACTGAGGGCAGTTTACAGCCACCTTCCTGGAGTGGATGTATTTAGATGCATGTTAAAAGCTGCAGAATGGATCATGGTGCTATTTTAAATAGCAGGTAATCGTAAAGGCTAAGCTAATGAGTTACTACTTCTTTTTAATAAAAAAAATAATAATTAGGTGAGTATTTTATTAACTCATACCTGATTGGGTTTGATGTGACCGTGAGGAAGGTCTCTGACGAGGCTGAACGCTCCCCGCTGTGGACGGTGAGCGTGAACTGGAACTGGTCAAAGCTGTGTTTCAAGAAACTGACGGGAAATTCGAGCAGAGGGGCTGAAGTGGGAACGTGCTGGTCGAAACAGGAGGCAGGGATGGAGCTGACTGGCTTACATGTCCAACTGTAGCTGTAGCAGAGATAAATAGAAGAGGTAACATCATTTCAGAATGACATTAACAAACACAAGAGGCACAATTTGACTTCAAACCTCAAAGATTAGAAAAAACAAGACTTGAAACAACTAAAGAAAGAAGCAAAATGACAAATTAAGAAATGTTAAAGTTGTTAATTTGTCATTTGCCATTTTGGAGCCATTAATGAAAATAACCTTAATGAAGCCAAGCAGAAACAAATGGGATCCTGGAGTTCTAGGACTGAAATTAGGTCCTTATGTTATATACTGTGTGTTAACAGATGACACTTGTTTTGAGTGGTTGAATTGACCAGAAGGAGCCGAGGAAATACCAAGCAACGTGTGAGGTTCTTAGGATGAAGACTTGCATCAAGCTTGTCGATCAACTCGCGGTCTGTAAAGACGAGACATTAAGTCTACTCTGCACCAGGCTTCAGGCAAAAACTGCACAGAACTAAAGGGCAACAGAGGGAGAGGACCGAGAGACCGCAGTTGAGGGATCAACTCAGCAAGGAACTGACATCCATAATGAACAGCTCAAGGCAGAGTTCAGAAGGAACTGAACTCGACCAAGTTTGAGCTCGTCACCAAGCTCAACGCCGAGGAAGAGGATTACCAGAAAGAAACTGCCAGGCTCAGCAAAAGAGCCAAAGGAGCAGGAAAAGGAGGAGGAGGAGTCCCTCGTTGTTGCACAGGATATCAAACTGGTGCCAGAGCCTGAAGCCTCTGAGGAGAAGTTCACAGAGAGGAAAAAAAGAAATAGACGCTCTGTCTGGATACAAATCCACAGCTTCCTCGGTTTAAAGGAAAAGAACAAGAAGGGACGAGAGAAGGCGTCCAGAGGCAGCTAAGACTCCTGCAACTCTTCAATAAATAAATGAAACAGATAATTTTAAAGGACAGCAAAGAGAAAACAAAACAAAGAATCTCTCAGTGTCTCAAGTGTCAGTATAATATGGCACAGCTGAAGTTTCTGTTTTTTATTTCAGGTTATAAAAACATCAGATTGTGCTTTAGTGACTGAATCGATCCCTCAAAAATAATTTTAACATTGAGTTAGTTTTAACATCTAAAAAAGCGATCAGCAAAAATTATTCAGCAGCTATTTTGACTGTGGCATAAAAGTTAAATTTTCAATGTGAAAATTAAAAATGATGTAGATCATTATATTTAATTAGAGTAAGGTGAACAACTTGCATATGTTGAACAATACTTATATAATGATAATATATCAAATAATATCTGATGGCATTAGCCTTCTATAAAGTGATCACTATTATTTTAACATATTTGCAGTTTTTTTGTTTGTGTAAAATGATTAATGAAGAGAAAAAAATGGGTTTAACCAGCTTATTCTATAGCAGACAACAGATAATCTGAATGCACCGAATCAGTTTGTTCACTTTGCACACAAATAGAGGGAGAGTGGTCACCTCCCATTTTACACAGCAATAGTAAAAGCTAGTGTTACATGTGGGGGTGATAAAACTCTTGGGAGAGAAAAAATCTACTTCTACTACAAATGCATTAATTTTGAAAAACAAATGAAACTAAACTCCTCCATTAAATCAACTCATTCGTAACAACGTAGGCTCAGTAAGTAAGCTACAGTAAGAAAACAGAATAATTTCTGCTGATGTGCATTTAATTATTTGGAAAAATCAAAAATTCCTGTTGAAATAGTAAGAAAAGTGTGAAAATATTCTTTTCACTTTAAAATATTTACAGTTTATTAGTGCGGTACCTAAAAGTCCATATATCCATGTAAAGGGTTGTTGGTGCGTACAGTATAAACAGAAGTAGCGAGAAGCTTAGAGATATAAACGTGTGTGCATTATTTATGTAGTGTGGTGGTTTTTTCTTTTACTGTTATGAATTATATTATTTTAATGTGCGGTGTAAATAGTGAAAGTAAATGTTACACTTCTCAGTAGATATGGTGTAGATCTAACACTTCCTTTGCTCTTAAAGCTGCCTCCATCAGTGTCCAAAATATTCTAAATAGAAACTGATTCATAAAATGTTTTTCTTTTTTTTCCCAAGGATTTTTTTGCTGAACTGTCTGGGCTACTGGTCAGAAGGTTTACTTAGTGATGGTAATGAAACACATAGAAACGCTTGAAAATTTAAATGTATACCATTCATCTAAGTCAGTGAAGCTGCTTCAGATAAGAATACAATTTTTAAGGCAATAACATTTCCTTAAATAAACTAAGTAGCCTCAGTTTTCACCGTTACCTCAGACTTGTACTTGTAGCACTTGTGTAAATGCACCAATTAAAATATCGCAGTTTCTACCTGAGCAGGTTCCCGGGGCAGTCGGGGTCGTGAGATGACCGTCCATCCAGCGTTACTGTTGCACCGCTCCTCTTGTTAATGAAGACGTTGGTGCCACCCTGGATGACAGCCACGAGGGGACTCGGTATCACCTGAACTCTCACACTGTAGTTACTGTACACCACACTGCCAATGACCTGAACCTGCAAATGACCACAGACATCTCTGTTTTTAAGTAAAAAAATAACTCTTGGCCTGGCCTTTCACAAATTACTGTAAAGACTCCCTCCTATTTAAAGATCAGCGCTCCACAGTTCTTGTCATTACTCACCCTGGCCGTGGCAGTGTAGGTGTCATATTGCAGGAGATGGCCTTTCAGTATGAGGCTCTGTCTGTATGTGTCTGTGCGAGGCAAAGGGAAGGTCCGGCCTGCAGAGTCCAACAACGTCCAGGAGTAACGGAGTCCTCCTGATATGTCACAGTCAACTTCTGTCTCGTAGGTCACCCCAAGGTGAACAACCTCATATCTCCGTACCTGGATGCAGAGAGGAGAAGAATCATGCAAGTCTTTATCTTACTTGCATGTTAAGGACTAGGTGAAGGTCCAAGAGGTACCTGTAATTTCAAAGGCCCCATGTTTTTGACTGGCGGAGGCTGACAAGGACGGTCCACGACAAAGATGTAGCTGCTCAGAGAAGCCGAACTGACCAGATTAGACGCAGTCACCTCCACTCTGAACGCACCTGTCCTGCACACAGGAACACATCCACTTAATACAGCAGCAAGACATGACTGATTTGAAAGTAAGCACAAATGAGTAAATTCTGTGTTGTCACATACAAATATCAAAAGTAATCCTTTATTTCTGAAATTTAGAAAGAAGCTATGAGTACATGACTGATACTGGGCTCATGTAGTCATGCTTGTACTCACATCCACTTTATGACAACTTACCTTTACTCACAGAACCGAGGGCAGCAATATGTAACCAACAACAATAGTACTCAAAACCCTGGAGTGTTATTTCAGTTTTAATTTACCTGAGGAACCGCAAAACTAAGCAAAACCCTTTGATTTACCTGTGGAAGACGTGTTGTTCCGTGCTCTGTCCGGGCCTCGTTGTTCCGTGACCGAAGCTCCACAAGAAACTAATGTTGGTCCCAACATTCACACGGCAGCTTACCGTCACCGTCTGATTCTGCAGGACCGAGGCCCGGTGGACCAGCCTGTTGAGCTTCACCGCTCTCTGGATTACCAGCGGGAAGACATCAGAGGTGACGGACGTCTGTCCACGAGACGCGACTACGAACACATCATAACTATGTGGAGAAAGGTGATATTTCAATGGGTGAGTCTCATGCAAGTTACTATTTCCTGCACTGGCCAATATTCAAGATAAGATTTCTGCATGTACGTTTTATTCATTTTAGTCAGTTTTGAATATTTTGCATGTGTCTTATTCTTTACCTGCCAGGGTGGTGGTATCTTCTGGTGATGGCCCTTGAGGTGGTTCTTGCTGATCTGGAGTCTCCAAAGTGCCAGAGGAACTCCACAGGATCAGGTACATCAGCCACAGCCAACAAGGTTATATCTGTATTCGTGGGATATGCTCGCTTTGCTGCATAAATGCTCACAGCTAGGGGACCAAAGAGACACATGGTCATTTTATACTCCACATATTATAAATGCTTCATAGTAGAGATGCTGATAATCTTCAACAATTCAAGGGTACATCTATCTACAAGTAAAGAAAGCCACACTTCTTATGTTTTGCAAAGCTTAATTAACGTTTAAATGTTTCCTTTACCTTTGTCACTAGTGTCCTGAATAGGGCTTTGACTGGTGGGGGGTTGCTGTGGTGGATTAATTTTAGCTTGTGGTGACGGCTTCCGCTTCCTCTCAACACGCACCTTTGCGTTTCCCTTCTGAGAAGACGCTTGATTCTGAGCTCGAAGCTCGATCATGACAGTCCCAGTGTGACTGCAAACCGAAGCTGCCTCTACTCCTGTAGTGTTGCTGTTTCTGTACATTAATGTTTCATTCACAGGCAGACAGACAGTCACGTCTGACCCCGCTGTGATGCTAAATGAAACCAAGTGTTTTTGATTTGTTGCGACCCTGCTGGGGAGGTGTAAGAGCAGCTCTCCAACTGGTTCTTGAACTGAGATTTGTGTTTGAAATGAGGCCCAGCTGTTTAGATTATAGGTGTGAACCATCATAGTGTAACGCCCGGCTTTTGGAAGAGACACATTAATGTTACAGTCCTCGGTCGTCCTGTTTATCACAACGCCATCTTCAGAACTAATGGTCCAAACCACTCTTGACCACGTGCAGTTGGTGCAGCTGACAACCTCCAGGCTGAATTCTTCATGTGCTGAAACTACTGATGACCAATTTCCAGAAGCTCTCACTACACAGACACAATCATACATAGAGGTTAGAGGCGGGACAGGTGAGGGATCAGCGGCGGAGAAGACAGGGGAGCGGAAATGAAGACAGACGTGCAGACAGGAGCTGGACTGACTGGAGCTGTGGGGGTGATGGGTATCAGTGCACGGATGTGAATGGATAGCAACATGCCAACGGATGTTACCGTGGCTTTGACTGCGACTGCGATCATCGTGTGTGACGTTGCCATGGTTACAGCCCTGCTCTTTGCCGCTGAGATCTCCGTGACTGCCATAGCTTTGTGTGAGGCCGAGGACGAGAAGGTGCCTCGTGGCGTGCACAGAAACAGACAGCTGAACCCCAGAGACGCCCTCTCCAAGGTCAGGGACGATGAGACGCACAACCGCCTGCAAGAGGACACAGTATGCACTCAATGACACACACATATGAGACATCAAAACACACGGTCATGGTAATCACAAATATTGTTTGTCAGAGTCTGATATGCTGTATAATCTCTCACCATATTTATCTATGCCTCACTCTGTGCCACACTGTTAGATTCCTTAAGAGAAAGAAATACTTACTAAAGCCCCAAATATGTGCTAACCTGCTTGAAGCAGTCCCCCAAATTTACTCTTCTTTTTCTAAAACTTTTTTTTTGTTGAGCCTTCCTTTATAGATGAAGATACAGATTGTATTCTTAATTAATTGATTCATATTTGCATCATTCATGCCACACACACTGAAAGCTGAATACTTTTAACATGCATCGTCTCCTGTATCAATGCAGAAGAACTGGAGGCGTTCACTGACACTTTGTGGACTCCTTCTGCTTCAAAGGTCTTAGGACGTGTAAAATTATTATATTTTTTTTCAGCTGGATAAAGATATGACAGCACACGGATGAGTAGTAGTTTTAAATTGAACATTGTTTTCCGTTGAGTCAATATTAATCCTTTTTCCAGTTTCCTAGCAGAATACAGTGCCTCTGATCCACATGAATAAAAATGAGCAATCAGGAGCAACAACTAAGTTTGCTTTTTTACCCAGCATTAATAGTTTTCCTCCTAATTAACCAGATAGTTTCTTATGTTGTTGATTCATTTTATGCTTTTGTGCACTTTTCCCATTCTACGTATAGACAAAATCAGAAAGAAAACAGGGTAAATTGTGATTAAAAGTAAATTGCAATTGTCTATTTTCACCAGTTATTTTCTGATTTAGATGGAACATAAAAAAACACTTGCTGTCAGTTTTAGTAAAACTTAATCAGATTTAAAGTTCACTTTATATGTTCACATTATATATATTGAAGAGAATTTGATAGAAGTTAGAATATTTTTGAAATTCTTTCATGATAAAAAAATTATTAAAACAACTATATCTAATGTGGGGTATTTAATCTAGTGTACATTATAAGGTTTTGTTTAATTATTTAAAAAAAGAAAAGATAATCATTCTGTGCACTGGTTAATTATCAAACACAGGCTGAGCAAATGAAAAGACATTCGGCCTTTAAAGTTTAGCATCACACAGTAATGAAAACTGTTTCTAACTTACCGCTGAGCTGTTCAGACAAAGTGAACAGCTCTCTTCTTCCTCGTGTTTCAACCAGCAGCAGAACTCTGTTGCCAGTCGCTCCTCCTTCAGATTGGCCCGTAGTGTGACGGGGTCGCCCTGGTACGCTGCCTCCACGGTCACACCGTAAGAGTCTAAATGTACGAAGGGGATGCAGGTGGGGACGCCCAGGGGACTGTGACGCAAGGAGGACGCTGAGCTCCCTGGGGAGGGATCCAAGATGGACAAGTGAAGGGTAGTGGACAGTGTGGAAAGAGGGTTGGAGACAAGGACAGCTAAAAAAAAAAAAAAACCATTAAAAGAATAACAGAAATAAGAGAGACCTGATATTATTAAATACACGTTTTCATTCAAGTCAACAAAATAAGTTTGTGAACTCACTGAATTTATAATTGCCTGGAGTGTTCAAAATCCAGTGGCATGACACAGCAAACGAACCGTCGTCCAACACGCTGACATGAAGTGAACTTTGACCTTTAGAGGTCGTGCCCAGAAACTCCACAGTGACGTGAGAGAGGTCCTGCCCTCCAAGACCCACGATCCCTGGAAACCACACAATATAGTCAAGCACAGAAAAGGGCTTTGAGATATAAATACATATATTTTTTTATAAAATATGTGAATTTCCGAATTAAATTATATAGCTTTGTGTTCAAACATATCCTTTCACAATAAAAGTCTAATATTGTTCAGTGCAACATAGAGGAACAGTTCCATCTATTACATTTATTTTTTTTTTTATTTTTTTTTTAGGAATAATCAAGGCATACTAATAATTTTATAGTTGTATTATATTTAAAAATCCAATTTACACAAATAATTTGTAATGCTTTTAATGACAATCCACCCCACATCTGAATTTTTAGTTTTCTTTTAGAATAAACAACTCGATGCGGCTTGTTTCAACTTTATACCAAAAAGAAATATATATTTTTAATTAATATAACAACATAAATACTTTAGTTTTTTTCAAAGTAAGTCGTCATTTGGGGTGGAAAAATCTAATAAAAATAAATCGAACACATAAAATTAAAAATGTTTTGTTGTAAAATTCAGTTTACAGTTTTAGCAGCACCGTGCATGGATTCACTCTGCATCTGTGATAATTCCAGTGAATACAATACAATGCAATTTATTTAAATTAAAGCTAAAAGAAAACTATATCTTCATTATTTATTGTTATATGACAGTAGCCTTCAAATAAATTAAAGTAAAACAATTACAAATAGAAGTAGGTATCCTATCAAGTAATGCTGCCTTTTCTCAAAACAAATCTCTTCAGGTATGTGTTTCACAGGAGTCCGTGCAAACTGAGGAGTGTTTTTTTTCCAAGAGCTACTTCATAAAATAGTGTAGCTGGTGACCTGTGGACTGATTGAGGCATCCAGCCAGGTTTCCAGAAACCTTCACAACAAAAGTCTCCCCAGCCTGCAGTGGGTCTGGAGAGGTAGACGTGCTGATGTTGTGCAGAAAGGGTCCTTCAGTTCTATAGAGGGCCATGTTTCCTTCCTGTTGGTTTCCAAGGGGCAGGTACAGGGCACTGGAAAAGAAAAGAAAAGAAAAGAAAAGAAAAGAAAAGAAAAGCAAAGAAAAGAAAAAATCCAGAACAATATCAGACACTAAAAGCTTTCACAGACTGGTCCTTAATACTCTCATTACTTTATCTGACTTTGGTGGATCAGAAGATGACCCAGATTCAGAGCAGTCAGTTGCACATCAAAAGGCAGCCGTCTGTCTCACCTTTGTCTTTCACTTCCTCCTTTCACATCTTTTGTCCCTTCATTTGGAGATGTGTCGAAACACTCGCTGACCACCAAACCATGAAGCTGGTTGCCACAGTAACAAGCCTGTGAAGACAATGCTGCAACCTGGTACCTTCGACAACAAGTAGAGGAGGTTAACGCTGATGTATGCAAGTTGACACTCACAAAACAAGTTTTAGTTTTCATGTCCTGTTGGTAGCCTTGGTGTTGGATGTTTGTGGCTTTAAAATTATTGGTGTAGCTACAAATAAATAAAACTATTATTTATCTGCAAAAGGCATAGAAACCAAAGTACACATTTTATATGAATGGTTTTAGACTAAGGTTGAGTTAAAGCACTGGGTTCACGTTCAGATTAAATTTTTAAAAAATAGGCAAAATTAGCATCTCATATATTTATTATTAAATAAATCCAGGCTTTGGAATTAAATTAAAATATTTCAGAGTAGGAGCAACGATTTATTTGAAAAAATAAAATACGTCCTTATGCATCAAATATTTTTTAGCCTTGTGTTAGTGTCACAGTTGACATGCAAATCTTTTTTAATCATTCATCTGTAATTTTTTAAATTTTTGCTTTGGTTCAAACGCAGCTGACTCGTCATGCTCTTCCACAGCTCCCCTCCAACTCACCCCTCATCCAGGCAGCGCACAGAGCAAGTTACCGGGTCAAGGTCACGGGCACCCTTGGGTGCGTAAAGACTGAGGGAAGAGGAGCTGGCGTTGACGCACCCGATGAACCACGGTGAACTCTCCTGACCCGGTGAGTAGGCCGCAGCCGACGAGCGGTAAAAATACAGGTGCAATGCAACGAACACGCAGACCAGAACACTGAGCATGTCTGCTCGGGCAAGTTTCCGGACACAGGCCGCAGACAGAGCAAAGCTCAGCATGGACTGCGTTTGACAAGGGGCGAGGGAGAGGAAGGAGAGGTAAAGAGTGGAAAAATAAAAGCAGGTGCACCGATACCACAAGCCCCACGCATACAAGTTGTGTGTGGGAGGTGAGAACATACAGGGTAACTGTATGCAAACGATGGAGGCAGGAGAGGGAGGAGGAAGCGCATTTCACTGATCGAGGGTCAAACGGAAAAAAAAATACAGGCCTGTTGATGTGGCACTGTGCAGAAAATAGCCCGGATAACACTAAAATAGGATGCATGCGTGATCCTAACAGTCGAGTCCAAAAGAAAACGCATGAAAGGATTTTGATTCAAGGCCACAGTTTAGTGCTGTGTCGCGTTATAACTGCATTTCATGCAACGCTTCTGAGGGCGAAGATTTTGTGCAGGAGGTGGTGAATTTTGAGAACTGAAATAAATGCGCAGCTGCCCGACAATTATGAAGTGAAATCGCCCCTTCAGGGACTTGTATCCGTCTTTCCACTACGTCTAAATTTCAATTACGATGTTCACCTGTGCGTAACAGACCATCATCGCAGTTTGGGCTTCAGTGTGAAATAAAACAGAGGCCATAGCTGCGCTCACTGCTGGCTCTATAGTTACAAATTTAAAATAAAATAATAATGTAATCTACAGTGTAAAAAAAGAAGAAAAAAAAGAAGGTGCTTCTCTTATTCTGTCTTTGAATCTAATGAGGTGTAAAATGAGTCTGTTTCACACAGACTCACAGTGTGCCACACAGTTAAACTGAACTGAAGCTTTTGTGCTTCAGGCAGGTTCATAAACTACTGTACCGAAAGTAGAATATGACTTGTTTATTTCATGACATAACTTTCTACCTACGTAAAGCCGCGAAGCCAGTGGTCGTGTTATTGATTTGGTTATGCAGGAGCCACTCAGACGTCGCTTTGCCTTCTATGTTTTAGGAAATCTGCAGCCATATTCTACTTTAAATGAGCAGCACTGGACCTTGTTGCAGACGACCTGAACTTAACACTGTGTCCGTGCTGTTCAATACAAAGTAGGGACATTAAAACATATGTGAATCTAGTTTTAAAATTCTATTAAACAGATTTTCACGGAGAGCCAAAATGGCAACGTGGTGACACATTCTGCAACCGAGAGTAAGCTGTATTGTCTTAATCTGTCCCTCTGCTTCGATCCGAGCCGTCACTCAGTTGCTTAACTCAAGGAAATTATTACGCTGCGCCGTTCATTTTATACTAAGAATGTAGAGGAAATAAATCCGCCGCAGTGTCATTTTTTTTTTTTTTTTTTTTTTTTTGCGTTTGGTTTAACAATGCTACGACTGATAACCCCAGCATGGCACTAGATTTCCCCCAAATGCGTCTACAGCCTGTTCGCAGATTAAGCCATTAAGTGTCAGGTGGAAAAGGGCAAAAAAAAACGGATGCGGTGCCACTCTTCCCCTCTGAAGAGCCCAACTTGCCCTGTGAGTCCTTTGCTGGGTAACAAAATACACATCCCCGTCGTGCAGCTAACTCCGCCGGTCCACCTTAAAAACCTCTTCCGGTTTTCTGACATCCCCTTTAAGAGAGGTTTCTACGCCTCCGTGTGAGCAGCAGGGGGCGCCGTCAGACCGCACCATCTCATCCTGTTGCCTGCAGCAGAGAGAGGCACAGCGGGGGAATCAAACACAGTTTCTGAGCGCATTTTTTATACGGAATACGCGCATATTTTGTCGATTTCGTTTCGACTCTCCACTCGGGAATCCTCGAACGTTTTTGGCGCCATAAAAATACAAAGTTGAGACCTATGGAACCGCAGAAACACTAATTTACTGCATCTAAAACCTCTAAATAATGTCATTTCTATGTCTTGATTTAAAATTGACTCAACTACACATGGCAGTAAAACAGCTGTGGGGGAGAGGCGTGCATTTCCAGCCTACATATTAAATTGAGTTCACTCCATGTGAATTAATTTATATTGAAAACACAATATAAACACGCTGTGGGACCCCTAGGAGCCCCCTCCGAGGACCCCTGGCGTTTCCCGGAACCCAGTTTGAAAACCTTTCTCAAACCAAAAACGCTAAACATCGATGTGAAGCGCCGCTGTCGCGTCGGTGCGTAAAACCCACCTCAGGCCTAAACGCTCGGCCAGAGCCTGTAAAATTCGTTAAGCGCGCGCTTTGTTTTCAGCGTGTGCACGCGGGGATGCGGCGAACAAGTGATCAAATCAACGAAATCTTTGCAAAGAAGCTGCCAGATCAGCGTTGCGCCGCTGCGTAACGGAGAGTCCCAATAAACGGGGCGAAGCGTTATGTAAGCGCCTGCAGTCTGCGCCCCTACCGAGGAGCACGCTGGAGAAAATAACACCGCTGACTCGGTGAGGCTGTGAAGTGGACTGAGATGGAGCGATCTTCAGATTACATATGAATGATTTTGATGCTAGGGATGCGGAGGTGTTAAACCACCCACTAAATCCAGTCCACCCGCGTTCTTTACTTGCATAATTTAAGAGTTAATCAGTTGTCAATAAACTAGAGAACCATTCTAAATTATAGAAGACCTCATCCTGTTATGCCACAGAAACAGATTTCTACTGAGGAGGAGATGTATAAATGAAATGATGCTGACAGAGTGGAGGATGAGCCTCCTCTTCCAGTCACTTTTCTCCATCTTAAATTATAAATACATAAAAACTCTCTTCGATACTTCTCCAAATGTTTTGACCTGCCACTGTACTCTTGGCTGTTCATTGTAACCAAATTATCTTTGGTTTCCTGGAGGAATATTAACCCCGAACAATGGTCCTTTTGGCTTCATCTTGAATTACGCGTTTGAGCACATTAATCTTCACGATCATAATTCCTGATATCATCTCCATCAACAATATTAATAAATGATCCGATGTGCAGCAGCCTCAGCTTTTTTTTTTTCTTCCTTTAAACCCTTGTGGACTTTCCGCTATATCTTCATGGAACCGTTTCCGAGAGCCAAGACAACACAGATGAACCCATACACTCGAAAGCAAAGCAGTTTTATTAAAGCAAATATCTTGTAAATCCTGCCTGCTTGGAAAACAAAACAAAACTAAAAAAGATTCAGGATCACAGAGTCCTCTAATGCTCCGTTTATTGAACCAACACTTTGAGTGGAAGTCCCCAAATATCAGCCACAGTCCACATCACAATGTTACAAGCAGTTTAACTAGATTTATTTACAAGCACTCTGACATTTAAAGAGGATGGTGCAAAAATAAAGATAATAGAAAAAAAGAATATAAAAAAAGGAAGAAGACATCAGGCCCAGGGACCAAAAACGCAGCCATGTCATGTTGCCAAAACAGAAATGAAAGCAGATTAGGAGATTATAGGTAGTGATGGCAGCGAGTCTACACAACAGAAAAACAGACTCGGTCATAATGAATAAATACTGTAAATGAAAAGAGTTTGGTTAGAAAGAGAGAAAAAAATGGGAACTTTAGTCTGAAAAAAAAAGATTCAGTCTATTCTATTTCTTTTCTATTCGCACACCTTTTTCCGGTTTGATAACACATGCATTAAAGTCTCTACTTTGTATTTTAAGCTGTTGTTTCTCATGGACACATTTTATCTCATCTAAAACACTCAGTAGTAAAGTATATGATATAAAACACAAGATTATATGTGACATATATAACTTCAGATTTGTTTAATCCTAGCTATGTTACTATTTAAACCTCGACTTTAGATATATGAGCTCTCACTGAGTCCAGTCTCTTCATATCAGTAAATTGGGATACACCCTAACCCTGTTTGTTAATTAACGGAGGTCGTGCATATATTAATTAACGTGTCGTGCAATCTGCTGCATTTTTTTTGAACAAAGCTCCTCAGGTCCGATCCCTCCATCGAAAAGCAGAAGAGAACCCGAGTCCTCTCTTTGTGTTCACAGCTTATTAACGGGACTTTACTGGATTGTTGTGTGTCCCCCCTCCAAAAAAAAAAAACAACAAAAAACCTCTGCATCTGGTCCTCTGGTTCACGCATTCATCAATTAATTTACACGCTCCTCAACCTCGAGTACATAAAGGCTTAGGGCCTGGGAGCGCAAGGGGAAGTTTGGAACCATGTCAGTGAACCATAGGATACTGTATATCTGCAGGAAAGCAATAAAAGCAGCAAATATGGAGACATGTAGGCCAAATGGCGCACGATTTAAGAACGACACACAGCCCATTAACTAATGGGTATTTAAGCAAAGAGACTGGTTAAGCAATCACACGGAACAACACTGAATTGATGGTTTAATAGGTCTGCTGGGACGCACGAGTGTGAGATAAAACCCTGAGCCGTGCGCTCTTATAAAACGTGTCCTGTAACGTTGCCTCGCTCCAGTCACCGCTGTGACTTGAACATATAACTTAAACATCCTTATTAAAACGCTACTTAACGGCCCTTTGTGCTCTCTTTTCCCCCCGCGGGGGAAGAAGGAGGATCTCTTGCCGGCTCAGATTACTCTGCAAACAAGCCCGAATCAGGCCAAATTATTAACGAGGATCCAGTGTAACATGCAGATCGTATCGGAGCTGGATCACCGGGGACAGCTCCGCGAGTTCGACCGCGGAGCACCTGTAGGAAAAACAACACTCAGAAAATTGGATTTGTCGAGAATATCTAACAACAGCGGCCGAGAGAAAAGAAACACGGACTAAAGAGGCTTCAGAAAGTGCACGGATGGCACTATTTTATATTAAATCAATAATCTGTTGATGTTATCACAATTAAAATCACAATTAGGCAAAGTACAGTGAGAAAAAAAGGAACGAACTCTTCCTAGCTCTAATATAATTATTATAATCAAAACTGAGACCATACCAGCCTTGTTCAAGACTATCCAGATGAAAATGATCCTGAATTAAGTTATTAGCAAATTCATTACTGAGTAGTGCTCATAGACTTGTAAACACAAGTTCTGGCAATTTTTCATTTTGACTCATGGTCCAACTGTCCGGTGAAATCAGACCATTTACTTTGACACACTCTCAATCCTCAACATAAAGGTGTGGTTGAAAAATGCAGACTGAAACTTAAGTCCCAGACAGGAACCCTTTCCCCTCCCCACCCCCAAAATAAAAAAGTATCCTGTTATATTTCTCACTTGCCCAATGGCCCAGTGTAAGAAACTTAACTTGAAGAGGGGAAGAACTCATCCACTCAAATCTGCTTGTGACGCATCGTGTCTCTGTGCCCTGCAGCGAGGCGAACGGCTGTGCTCTTCATCTGTCTGCCTCATGACAAATAAATGAGAATATCTGTCGACTTAGGCAAGGGGGCAGCGGCGCTGACATACTAATCAACAAGCAACAAGCTGTGGCCTGAACGCCGCTGTTAGAAATTCAGCTAATTTTGTGGCAGTGCTTGTGTGTGTGTGTGTGTGTGTGTGTGTGTGTGTGTGTGTGTGTGTGTGTGTGTTTGTGAGTGTATGTGTGTGTGTGTGCATTGGTGGCTTTTATCCAGCCAGTTGAGCCTTGTCCTAACTCCCTGGTATGAGGGGTCAAAGGTCACTGCTGCTTGTGGCCATGTTCAAATCCCTCTATAGTGTGCAATGTTCTCGACTGACCTGTCATTTCAGAAAGAGAGGGAGTGTCCTCATTTTGGTTTTTATTTTATTCTTTTAGACCAAGGAACGTTTTAATCAGCTCATCTGGGGCTTTGAATTCTTTCCAACCTAACTCTCTCCAGGACGTCATACATGTTACTGTGGGTGTTCACCTCAGACTTATCCAAACTATTTTATTTATTACCATATATACATTTACATATTTAACTGATGTAGTTGAATTTTTTTGGTAAAATAACTTTATAAAGTTGGTGAGTTTAGCCTTTTTGGGGTAAGTGTGACAATTATTTGCTAAGTTGTAAAGTTTCTACATTATTCAACCACTGTTATAATAACAATATTAATAATAATTATATTAATATTAAACATAATAATTATCTTTAGGCTGATCCCTGAATTTTGACAGTGAACAACCGGAATTTAACTTTTTTTTTTTTTTTTTTTTTTTTTTTTTACACCTATATATAGGTCACTAAAAGAATTAAAAAAAACTTTTAATAGTTATTTCATGTTTATATAACTAACAGAGTTTTAGTTTTATTCCGCTTGTCTTTTTTTTCAACTTCAGACATTTTTTATGTCACCGTCTTGATTTTTAAAACTTTTTTTTTTTTTTTTTAGGAATTATAATTTTGATCCAAATGCATTTCTGATAAACTGAATATTTTATTAAATTAAGCTGCATTTTTTTCAACAAACAAAAAAAAGTTGTGCTACTTTAAAACACTTAAGGAATGCAAAAAATATGTTTAGCCTCTATGAATGATTCCCCTGATCAAGTTGATGAATTATTCTTAATTAAATGTGCCACAGGCTGTAAGGAAAGTGCAGGATATATATTTATTTGTGTTTGACTAATGAGGAATAGCCCCCGTTTAAACGTGCAGCTTGATAACAGCATGAATGCCTGTTAAAATGTCTTCCTGTGGGTCAGCTCCTCTCCCCGCTTGGCTTCCCCAGTTGCGCTCGAAGCAAACATCTCTGACCGGGTCTTGTTGATGGCTGATTGAATTGTACGTTAAAAGTTGCTCCAGTATCCGGGCCTCATTCAACGTTAGGCTACATCTGGCTCTCCGCTGTCCCCCAGAAAAGCCTTTACAAATGGAGTTGAGCTCCATGACGGAGCAGAAGCCCTCTGGCGCTGGTTTTCCCCTGCCTCCCCCCACTCTCAAGTCCCTCTGGCCAGGGAAACCCACCAGGCTCCAGCTCTTTGGGCTCCCTGTGTCGTTTCTGAAACGCGTGTTCAGTGCTTTGGGCTCCGTTATTAACTCGAGAGCATTTAAATTTAATTGACACACGCAGGCTAAAAATACGCACAGAACAATCAGGGTGTCTGAAGAATCTCTCCAGACAAGACGACCATTTTACATAATAATAATAATAATAATAATAATAATAATAATAATAATTGTGTATTGTTTTATCTAAATATAAATATATCAAGTATATAGCACATTTACGCACAGGGGACTACGTGCTAAAAATATTTTTAATTGTTTAAATTCTTTTATAAAAATGTCCAATATATTATTCGCTATACTTTGAAATACACTATTTGGCGTTTGGATGATATTTAAAAAAGGAAAAGTTGCAGCAGCAGCACCGGTGCACTTCCCAGCTGCAGCTGCTCTCCACACAGGCCGCCATCCCTCCCTCTGACCCCGGCTCCGTGCAGCAGGATGCCGGGTAAACTCCGGCAGAGGCAGCGCTGTTTCCCCGGCTCGTCGCTCTTTCGTGTTAAAGCGGCGATCGCGGTGATGGGGGCTACAGTGAAGCGAGTGAACAGTGGCTGCGTTAGTGAAGGGGAATATCGGTTATAGTTGGGCACGGTGGCTCCAACTCCAAACGGGAAGCTGGTGGAGAAGAAGCAGATTGAAACTTATGTTGTTAAATAATTCCTGTTACAAATAGATGTTGCTTGAAAAGTGTAAGGATAGAGCTTTGCTCTGCGCGTTTCTAGTTCATGGTGGTTTTCAATACACGGTGGATAATTACCAGTCACTAAAGCTTTTGAAAATTAAAATGAACATGCTCAGAAGCTGCGGATGAAGACGGTGGATATTTAGTATAATTTGGTCTAAATTATATTTGTAAATGCAAATGGGACTTGTGACTTTCACACATTAAACGATGATTCTTCGGAAGTGTGAGGTTGCATAATTTTAATACAAAAAAAAGGAAATATATCTAAGTGTGAACAGAATTTAATGTTTGATTTTGTCCACACTCGTCATATCTGACTTGTGTAAATTAAGGACCAGTGGACTCACAGAAGAGGCTTCTCGTTTCAGGAGCCATTAGGCTGAACAACTTTATTTATTTATTTATTTATCCTTGGGGAGAAACTTTGTCTTACACCAAAAGCAGAGGCTCTGGGAAGTCAGACTCGAGTTGAGCATTTAAAAGTTTCACTGCAATTAAAGGAGCAAGCCACAGTAGCATAGCATGACATGTAAACTTTCGGTCTAAACTTTTGTTGTTGCAAACTGTTTGGGTGTTACGAGAAGCTCAAACCACCATCTCATGGATGACGCTCATAGCTATCTGTCCCCATGTGACAGTGTGAATTAAAACAAAGTCTTAAAGTAATATCTCTCTTTGCAGAAATTAAAATTTTATTCCGTTGATTAAATTCCGGACTGTTGCAGGCGTTCTGAGACATTTTAACTTTAGGTTTACGACACTAGCTGTTGTTTTATCTTTGGATTTACTGCAAGTCATCGTCCTGCAGGAGAGCAGCAGCTCTCCCGTGCGCCCTGCATGTCAGGGGAGCAAAACGTACGTGTGCTCGCAGTCTGAAGGTTTCACCACAGTTTGAAACTCGGGCAGTGCTGCTTTATCGCGCAGAGCCCTTTCGGGGGGCTCTTCTGCTCCCTGAGAGTCTTTTTTACAGAGCCACAGGTCACAAATTCACTCACACAGAGAAAGACAGAAGGCGAGTAAGAGAGAGAGCGAGAGAGAAAGCACCAAATGAAAATGGTCCACTGGAAATAAATTAATAACGCACAAAAGTCCCTCTCTATCCCACGCATCATTCTTCCAGTTTTCCCTCCAACTTTCTACCAACCAAACGATCTGTTTTGTTTATTCATATTTCACACCCAAATATTATGAGCCCGTGAGTGACCTTGCGTAAAGGGACGAGTGACAGGCAGATTCTTTACAGTTGAGAGATTCCACATAAAAACGTCCTGACAGCTTTTATCGGCCTCCATGTATTTAATTGTCTCAAAGATCAATGCAAAGTGCTGACCCTAACGCGCATGTGTCTGTCAGCATTACCCATAACTTCGTTTCCCAAACACGCAGCCGGTGACAAATATAATTTGGAAAGCGCTGCTCTTTGGAAAACGCTTTTTCTTTCTTTTGTTTTTTTTTATTAAAATCTCATTGTGTCGGGGGGTTGTTTTGTTCTTTTTTTACGTATCCTTTCTATTGTTATTCTATAGAAGTTACAGTCTACTGGTTCCCAATCCGCACTGGAATTTAACCCTGAAACGCCAGCAGCAACATAATGGCTTGTGTCTGCTCCTAGTATGGCCCCTCTAGGCTCCAGAGGCAGCAGCAGCCTAGCCGGGGCCAGACAACCTGCCTGCCCCGGTTCCCCTTATCAACCTCGAGGCTTTAGCCTGGACCTTATACCGCAGAGTCTCATTAATCAGGGAAACATCGCGTCCAACATGGCAGACTGAGCGAAGGGCAAGTCTAGTCAAAGATTCTCAGAGAAGCTGCATGGCACACATTATTCTGAAAGTCGAATAGCCTTTGGGGTTGTTGTGCTCTCCTTCCCGTTTGGACCTGTGTGGTTACTGCACTGCAAACCACATGGCATCACTCTTTGGTTTGGACGTGCCCTTTCCACCATATTCTATATTGTTCTCCTGCAGGACTAATAGTATTTGTGTTCTTTACGCACACTGGTCACCTCTGCTCAAACGTTTTATGCAAATGCGTTCAAGCTGTTTGCTTTTTTTTTTTTTTGAGTCGCAGAGAGCTCCAGCTTCCCTGCAGGAGTTTTGTTGAGCCCAATTTATTGAGATTTCTCTCTTGCTCCGTGAATAAAACCTAGTGGGCTTGCAGCACCTCGTGCGCAGTGGTTGGAAATGCTGCATGCGTAAATGTCTGCGGTTAGCCTCTTGTTATTATTGCAGGCTCCGGAGACCGAAAACGTCTTCCGTCCCACACCCCTCAAATGTACACCAAGGGAAGGGAATCCCTCACTACTGCAGGAGTTTAACCAAAGTGAAGACACAACATTGAGCCTTGTTTGAAAGGTATTTGCCCTTAGTCATCATTAGTTCTGTTTGTGACCTGCCTACGATGTGGATAAGCACTAGTGTAGATCTATTTGAGGTCTACTTCCTTTCAAGTCAGATCTCTCTTTGCCTCGGGACAAACCACTTATCTGCTATTTAATTGATTGCCTTTACACATATCTGAAATTATTAGAGTAAATTAGAGGGCTGGGAACATTTTATGACAAAGTAGTGCAAGATATATCAAAGATGAAAAGCAGCAGCGTTCCCAAAATAAAGTGTACTAAAAGAAAAGGGAACAGCTCGGTTTTCATAGCCCTCTGTTCGCAAAACAAACAAATAAATAAATAACCTCCAGCAAAATGTGAAATATTTCTATTCCTAAACATCGACTGATTGTTCAAAAGAAAGAGAAACAGTCTGACAATTACACTCAGTCCCGTTTAATGAAGGCTTCATAATTCAAAAAAAAAGGAAAGAAAAGAAAGGGAAAGTGCTTCAGAAATCCACCGTTCAAGTTTCCATTTCGAGTGCAGTTCTCCTATATTCACAAAAGAAAAAAAAATCAATGTACATGAAACCCCATAAAATTCACAAAAATAAATATTCATATAAACAACCAGTGACTTCAAATCTCGCGTCAAAAACCTGACCTCAAGTATTGTATCAAAAAATAAAATAAAATAAAATAAGAAAATTGAGTGAATGAGGAGGGCAGTGAAATGAGGAAGGAGGAGGAGGTGGGGGGGAGTGCATGAAGCCTCTAGCTGCTGCACGATGCAATTGTTTACATTGATAGCGTCACTGTCAGAGAGCTATTTGTCTTAACGGTGGAAAAGGCCCTCCCAACAGGCCATTACCACCATCTCCTTCCCTCGGCCGCGCATTGTGAACGCTGCGTGAGAATAGGCTGGTGCGTCAGGGGGGCACAGCTCTGGGCGCAGGCTATTCCTCTTCTTCCTGTGCCGCGCAGCCTATGCTTTTGACATGCGGATTAAAGGTTGAAAGCTTCGCTCTTGCAACACAGCTACTACCCCCCTCTCAACCCCGTGAAACCCCCTCCGCTTTGCTGCCATCCTGCTCATATACCAGCTTGTATCATAGCTTCAGAATGAGCCAGTTTTCAGGCTGAGGAGTCTGAATTGTCGCTCCAGCCTCAGGAATAAGGCCCATGGTGAGGTTTTTTTGGAGGGGGGGATTCAGAGTGGTGCTTTAATCACATGGCTAAACATCTACCATATGTATCCACACCCATGTATAGGCAAACGCACTTTTTATACTTTTTTTTTTTTTTTTTTTTAAACATTCACCCATTACATCTACAATCCTCTGAATGAATGCACCCTTTGCTGTGCTTGTGAGGAGGCTGACATCATTCACGGGCTTTGGGTTTGTTGTGATCTGGCTCGCCATAAGCTGGGCCTCTCTTTGTCACACACAGAAAAGCATGCCAATTAGCAGAGCGCGTCCTGCACTGCCACTAAAAAAAAAAAGAAAAGAAAAAAAAGCATCTACACATTCATTTAAAATCCCCACATGTAGGTGCAACTTCCACCACTTGATTTAAAGGTGTGTGCGCACTGGAAACGCACAGGAAACAAGGTCTTGGGGGGGATACTACACTGAGTGGCCATATTCGAAAAGGCTACATTCAGACTGTGATGCATTTAAAGAAAGTCTGAAAACCTGATTGGGTGTCTCAGAGCTGTAACTATTTTTTTTTTTTTTTTTTTTACATAATAAAAAATGCACAAAAGTGGAAATGGACATATTATTCAACCAAATGGAATCGTTTGATGGTTACACGAAATATGGGTAAATCCTAAATACTCAAATAACAAATGCTTTATCTTTGTTTCTATACATTCAGATTAATCAGTCCCATATTTTTTTTTTTTTTTTCTATCACCACCGTCTCACACAGGTAGAAAATCCTAAAGCTGAAACAAGAGCCCAAACAGTATCAAAGTGCAATGCATTTAAGCCTGCCTCTTGTGCTTTGTCGCATTGTTTCTGGGTGGCTAGAAGGTGTTTTGCGCAGTCTTGGTGCTGTTGTTTCCTCGCTATCACAGACTCGCACCCCACCTATCTTGTCGTTATGCATCAGTGTTTTACATTTCCTTGACTTATTTGCGCGCTCTGAACGCACACACGCTGCCATAAACGCGGTGCACAGAGCAAATTCGGTGGCCATGTGGACCTGGAGGGACACGAGTCGAGCACTAGGACGAATGAGCCTTATTCTTCCTGATTGTCTGTACATAAGGCCTGTGTTGTGTCTGGGCCTGCATTTGTGCAGTCACACACTTGCAAACCAGGAAATACTCCGCAGAAATAAAAACAAGACTGAAAACCAGCACCCTAAAAAAACAACAACCCACAACCACCAAGAATAAATTCCTGTCAAATCTAATAAAGGCTTAACTGTGAGGAGACAGTAATAAAAACATTACTTTTTTTTTTTTTAATAATAATTCTCTGAGTCTCAACATTTTGGGCACACGGACCACTGTGGCCACGCGTGGTCAGTGTGACAGTCTTGAAAGAAAACACAGCGCTGATATATATAAAATATACCAAGTGGCACAGAATGGGAAACCCTGATTATTTTGTTTTTTTATTATTTATCAAGTCAAAGTTTCTCTCAGTCCCAGCCAGATTAAAAGCAGCCTCAAAACGAGGAATGCTGTGATTTTTAACCCCCTTTGCTCTTCTGTTTTTTTAGACAAAGCACAAACCACTGAAACCCTGGCACCATACAATCCAACAGGTCGAGCGCGATAGAAAAGCGTATAAGAAACGATCGAGTACAGAAAAATAGTCAAGTGAACACAACGTAGAGAGCAATATTGCTTAGGATCGGTAGCTTATTTTAAAACACAAGTTTTTTTAAGCGTAAATCCAGCAGCGGGGTCTCACAGTCCTGTGGGCGTTCTCGGAGCCTCCGAAGGGGATCTTGTGGGGGTTTCCTCGATCAAACTTCAAAACAAAGCGGAATGTAAATCCATTCTCAGAGAAAAAAAGAAGAGGAGAAATAATAAACACCACCGATAAAGTTGCGAGCCATGTGGTGCGCTCACGTTAAGACACAGGCTACGGTTAGGTTGGAGATAGACTCGGAGGGGGCTTTTGTTTTGTTTTCTTTCTTCTTCTTCTTTTTTTTTTTTTTTTTTTTTTTTTGCTCTAAAAACCGGCTCAGTATTTCCTAGTTCTCTGAGCGTGTGGGGGAGGGAGAATCTGGCCGCCTGGCTGCCACCTCCACACGGGGTGGGACGGAGGGGGAGGCCCGGGGCCTCTCAGCGAGTTCAGGGAGTAAGCGGGGCACAAATCCCCGTCGCTGCCAACAATCAGCGACGGCGGGGATGGGAAATTTGCCATCAGGCTGAAAGGCGTTTTCGCAGGCGATGCTACAGTGTTCGGGTTGGTGCGTCTGCGTCTGCTCGGTAAATCCTCAATGGATGCCTCCTCGCAGCCCAAGGGACGCGAGGAAGAAGTAGAAGAAGAAGAACAAGAAGAAGAAGAGGATGAGAAGGAGGAGGAGGAGGAGGAGGAAGAGGATGAAGAGGCAGCCTGGTTGACCCTGGGCACGTTTTGTTTTGTCCTGGAAACTCGGGGTTTCTTATTCCCAAGCACCGGAGCCCTGTAGTTTTTGTTCCTGGGTTCCCCCTCCTCGATGCACGGGCTGTCCTGGCTATTCCTGCATTCCTGAGGACCACATGGGGACCTGGGGGCCACATCAGGGCTCTTCTCTGTGGCTTTAATCCCGCTGCTGAAAAAGTCTCCTTGTTTGATGGCACCGCTGGGATATTGGCCAATGCTGCTCTCTGTCTTATCACCTTTACATCTGACTACAGTGGCCTGGCTCTGGTATTCATATTCATCACAGCTATCCTCCACTTTAACTTTCACATTGTAGAGGTTGAAGGGTGGTGTCCTGGCTGTCCTGCCACTGTCTGAGTAGGGGGCAGCGGTCACGGAGTGCTCCTCCGATTCTGTCTTTATTTTTTTTAGTGGAGTGGGCAGTTTCAGGCCGGTGGCTTTTGCCTCTCGTTTGTCGACACATTTCTGGAGCTTGGCCTCTTTGTTGTGGTCACTCTGCGCGCTCACTCCCAGGTGGCATTTGGTGGGATGTCCCGGTGTCCTGCGCGAGGGGTGAAAGGCCTTACTCCGGTTTTGTCCCGTTGAATAAGGGGCCAGCTCGTCCACAGAGTCAGTCTCACACACATTTTCCCTTTTAGAGTCAATAAAAAAGCTCTCCCCGACAGAGGAGTTAAATTTTGGTGGCTGTAAGGGTCCCAAGTCCTTTCTAGTTTCACTGCATATTAATTCACATTTTTGACGTTTGTCCTGTCTGATGTCTCCTGTGTGTGGAGTAGCAGCATGGCCCAGTGTCCTGTGCTGTTTGTCTTGCTGCTGCTGGTTGTTGTAGTGAAACGTGGGCTGCAGGAGCAAAGGTGCTTTGAGACTTTTGGCGAGAGAACCGACTCTGGCGCGTCTGAAGCGGATACTCTGGACCGAGACACGGCTTGAAACTGAGCTCGAGTCGGACTGAGAGGAGCTGTCCTCCTCCTCTGAGCTGACCTCTGAACTCTCCGACTGGGTGTCATCTTCATCCTCCCCCTCCTCTTCCTCCTCGGAGCTCCCGGAGTTGCTGGTGGTGGAGAACCCGGAGCCGAAGTCCGAGTCCGGGTACGCACGGTCCGAGTAGGTGCTGGACTCTGTGTCGCTGCTGTAGCTCTCCGGGAAACTCGGCTCGTGGTGGTGATGATGGTGATGGTGATGCTGGTGGTGGTGATGGTGGTGAGGTCGGGGGTCAAGATAGAAATCCGGACCGAGGTGGAAAGCACCAAAAGAGGTCCCGTGGCTGCCGGACGATTTAGGCTGAACAAGCAGCACCGGCGGTACGTGGTGGTGCGCGTGTCTGCTTCTGCTCCACGAGTGCCTCGCGCTGTCCCTGCCGCCGCCCCCCTCGCGCCTCCTCTTCCTTTTGTGAAGTAGGTCGCCGGCTGAGCGCGAGAGCCTGGACTGAACAGCTATGGCGGACTGAAGCACCACCGGCTGCCGGCTCACCGCGCTCCGGAAAATCGAGTGCCTTTGGCTCAAAGTAACGCGGTTCCCTGTTATTTTAGCTGTTTCATAGTTTTTAAAGTGTTTGTGACTGGACTTAGTCGCCGAACGGAAATCCCGTCCGTGGGTTTTGTGATAAAATTGAGGTAGTTTGGAGTCGGTAAGGCAAGGAGTCAGCTCTTTCTTCTTGCCCGTTTTGTTGTGAAGCGTGACACTCTCCGGGACACCGTGCAAACTAAACCAAACTTTTTCCTTCCACAGTTCGGCGTCCGCACGGAGGAGCCCCGAGGACGCGTCCCCGTCCCCGGGGGAACACGCCGCTTTCGCTTTCCTTTTGTTGGACTTCAACACCCGCTCCGTCTTGCAGGAGAAATACAGAGCCTCCACATCCTCGCGCGATATGAGAGTGCATTTAGCTGCGTGGAAAGCTATAGAGTTTATTGCTTTGAGCTTTCTGAGCTCCTCCAGGTCGCAGTGGTGCTTCTTCACCTTCAGGTGGTCCATGCGCTTGTGCACCGTGGTCCGAGGGATGTTCTTCAGCAGGTCGGTGAAGACCTGGGACAAAGCAAACATTTGCTTGCCTTTGATGAGCAGGTATCCCAGTCTCACTCCTTGCATTTCCTCAAAGCCACACTCCAGGTCTCCCATGTTTTGTGTATCCGCTACAGTGTATTAATCCATGTAGTCAGTCTGAGTATACTATGGATTTACCAGCAAATGGCACAGGGAGCGAGCTCAAGGCATCCTGCTCATACCTTTAATCCATCCACACTGCTGCTGCTGCTGCTGCTGCGTCATGAAAATGCAAACTTTGACATGCGGAGTTAAATGGAGCTGCCCCTGCCTAATGGTTTGAATGAGCCGACAGCATCCACTCCTCGCCTCTTGCCCCGGTCCGGCATGGTGGAGGAATGCGACGGATGCGTCCACCAAGCCGGGGCTGCTGCTACCTGCCTCTGCCGACTCCACTCCCCTCTGGTCGGCAGCAGGGCGAGGGGTAGGTGTACACCACTGCCTCAGCCACAGGGATAAAATAGCGAGAAGAGAGAGAGAGAGAGAGTGAGTGAGAGAGAGAGAGAGAGCAAGAGAGAGAGAGGGTGTTGTGAGGGTGGAGGGGAGGGAGAAAGAGAGAGAGAGAGAGAGAGAGAGAGAGAGAGAGAGAATCAGGAGACAGAGGGAAACAGAATAAGAGCTAAAATGCAGCTGCTATTCTGGCTGCTGGTTGAGCCGCAAATAAAATGACAGAGAGGGGAGGTGGGCCGGTCTGGAGACACCTTCATCAATTAATGCCCTCGGAGTCGACGCCCATTGGACGCTGCTGACAGGTGATGCAATAAAAATGGATATTCCTTCCCCACCCCCTCACACACCCTGCCATCACAATAGTTTACAATTGTGCCCACGGTCTCTGCCGTTTGAGGAAATAATGCAGTTCTGACAAGTTCATATTTCAATATATGATTAAAAGAGCTGCGGATGAATTCATCTTGTAGCACATAGGCTTTTTTTTGTTTGTTTTGTTTTTTGTTTTTTTGCACTAATTGCACGAACCTGCAAACGATCACGGGAAAGGCTGGAATGAATTGTGTGCTATTCCCTTTCGGTCCACATCAAAATGCATGCGACAGTGATACTACAGTGGGCGATCGATTGTTGGTAAAATGACTCCACACTCGGGCTATTTTAGTCGGGTGTTAACGCAACGCTGCTTAAACAAAGACGCTTGATTTTTTTTTTACACTTGAAAAGCTGCTTTTAGGCTGCTGCCCCGACCAGAGATCAAACTCGTCTGCTTTTGTTGGCTGTGGCTGTTTTTCCCCTATGTAGTTTCCTCGGTAGAATATGGACTGACCTACTTATTTGTCGAAACCACAGGCCTGTGTTCATTTGTCTTTCTGCACGGTAATAAATTAATCTTCATACGTAGAGTCTTCTATACTATTACACTACGCGCGTGTGTGCGTGTGTGTGTGTGCGTGTGTGTGTGTGTGTGGGAGCGAAAATACCAATAAACTCTAGAAATAACGTTAATGTGAATTTAGCGGAGTCACGCTGAAAAGCAGCAAATCCCCGTTAAATTGATGCGTATTTTCCACGCTGGTAAAGCAACGCGAACAGCCACTGGACGTGTTGAAAGTGCAAAGTCAGTGTTGCTTTTCCCATGTGATTTTTTTATTTTTTTTTTCCTTGACAAAAATCCAATCAAGACCTCCCTCTGGAAGCCATTTTCAATCTAGAAACGATTATTAAGATCATACGCTGCTTCGATAAATTGCACACATATTATGTCAATAAACTATTGCCTCCATAACATGTATAAATACGCTCCTATCAACAAGTAGCTCTTCACAAGAGGAGGGACAGGAGCACGGATTATTGTGGGATTACTGATAACACCCTGAAGGCGACTGTTTTGTGTGGCTGGTGTCATTTTTTTGCGCATTTTCACGATTTGTTTATCTTTGCGCGTGTGTTTATTGCATGTAAACGCTAAAAACATATAGTCGTGCCCACGTTTCTTCGTGCACATGCACGTTGACCTATCGCGCGCGCACACACACACACACACAAAGAAAGGCTCTCGTGATCTGAAACGCGTGCACCGTATCCACACACACACACACGCGCGCACTCCGACAGACGCGCAGAGGAAATGTAGCAGAAGCCACCACCCACAAGGGCTGTGCAAATAATGCGACTGTGTGTATGCTGGTGTATAGGCTAATTGTTTGAAATAGCAAAAGGCCTACAGTAGGCTGGTTGGGTTGACTATTGTGCTTCACCCCTGAGCCATGTTTTTCTTTCTGTACTCCCCGCGTTATGTTCCGTCTTTGTTATGTCTAAAACACGTGAATCCCTTGTGGCCCGTCCCTCACGGGCAGCGCTTGGTCAGACTCAAGACTGGGCATGCTCCTCTCCACAACCAGTTTGCTTATTTAGAGACTTGTCACTGTATAATGAAGAGCAGCGATGTTACCTCACACCAAACAGCGTGTCACATATGCAGGCGTTGTTATTATAGCTCCTTGTTGAACCCCTGAATGGTTTCAACATCATGTCCAAAATCTCCACGCTGGATTGGACTCCAGTGCTTAATCACCAACGCTGCGCTAATGTGATTACAAATGATCGCGCATATGTACACACACACGTGCCTAAGGGTCATACAGTACCTGGAAATATCATCTTATGAATGTGAACTCTAAAAATATGTTTATGGCTGAGCTGCTTCTAATTTAATAGCTTATATTACAGTGATTATGCGTAATGTGGCTCAAAGCCGTGGAGATAATCAAATGTTATAATTATAGAAGCATTTAGTGTGAAAGATCACCTTCCACTTATGAAATAGGTTATATTTTACTGGGCGAGGTACAAAAAAAAAGGCTGCAATGTGCACAAGTCGCATGTGGATATGAGGGAGAAGGCTCAGAGTCAAGCTACCAGAGGTCACCGCGTGTGTGCTGCACTATCTGTGAATATGTGTCCACCTTTTTAGCACAGTTTACGCCACTCCAGCTCACATCGAGGTCATCTGACCTGCACTCTCTCCTCTTTAAATACAACTTATAGAACGGGGTCTTCTCGCTCTGCTTGCAGGAAGAAGAAAAAAAACACGTGCTGATTCTGTATGACAGTATTAATACACGGGGGGAGGGGGGGGAGGGAGGGGGGGAGGGGGGTTGAAGTGAGAGGAGGGGCAGCCCGTTGAGGTCCCAATCCTCCGGGGAATAGCTCCGATCCCAGCGCCACCCTGCACCGTGTCCGGCCTGGCAGATGCAGGGAGTTAAAGGCAAACCACGCTCGTTTCAACCCACGTTCTGACCACAGCATGTCCTGCCCTTTGGGTAACCTGGGTTCCTTTTTGTTTGACACAATGCACGTTTGTTGTGTTTTTCTCTGCTGAATGCACGCGAGACAAATCGGTGTAAACTCCAGAGGACTGCCCCTGAGGCGACCATCGCCGTGCACGTTATAACCGGCCTGCATCATAAACATATCAGGCACCCACTCAAACATAGAGTACACACGGCGGTCAGAAGTCAGTTTTACACATTTATTTATTTGGTTTGGAGGTGTCACACGGGCCTTTTAACCGCTGTTATTGACAGAGCCACTGAGCTATGATTTAATGAGCCACACACACACGGTTAATTTAACGATAAGCTGTAGTCTATATATTATTATTATTATTATTATTATTATTATTATTAGCCTATAGTATATCCTGACAAAATTCAAAAAATAATAAATGAAAAACCTGCATTAATAATTAATGAATACTGTGTGTACTTTCTTCATAACTGTAACGTGTCAGGTTTAATTCTCACAACAGTGAAGTTTCTCTTCCTCAAGAAGTATAGAGGCGATAATTGCCCACTGCTCACTCCGCGGTCTCAACTGAGGGCCATCTAAAACAATAACATAAACTCTAATAATTAATGAACAGAAATTACCATGTGTGTGTATATATGCATATGGGAGTATTTCCAATTAAGACTGGGGATTCTTTGTTATGCACCAGATGCCACGGGGCACTTATTCCCTCCTCCCCACACTCTCCTGCGCCTGGATGTCGGCAGGGACCAGTGGGAGGAAACTAGATCGAGTGGCCGAGCAAGAGACCTCATGCGCGGTGGAGGTTTCTCACAACGCTCCGCTGTGTTCTTCTGGTGATGCAGGGGGGGAAAATGCTCCGCACGACCAAATCTTGCACTTGAGGTTTCTCTCCTAGTGTTGGGCATTTGGCTGCTCTCGCATGAGCTCTGTGTGTTTGTGCCATAGCTGGAGTTACACTGAAGGGGAAACACCAAAACTCCCCACGGTCTGTAGGATATGTATGTGCACGGAGTTAAGCCTACTTCTTCGAGTTCATTATATTATAAATTCCTGACAATCTGCATGGTAGGCTAAAAAAAATAATAAAAGGGGGAAACATTTACGAATTAAATGGAATTTTTAATTATTTTTTTTAACTTTATTTTTTTTAATTGTGCAAGTCTAAATCTATGGACCTGCACACACACACGCACATGACCAATGCGCACATAAGACTAGTGCTGCATTCAAGTGCTTTATCATACGAGTGGTTTGTGTGCAACTTCCTTTGACAAAGCGTAAATTTCTCGATTTTAGCAATTTCTAAACATTAATTAACATGCTTAGAATTTTTAATTTAATTTTTAAAAATATATATTTGTGCAACTTATTCATCTGCTAAATTTTGTATTTATTTTTTTTATTTTTTTTCATATATCGGCCATGAAATAAATAAATAAAAAATCGCACAAGCTTTTAACACTCATCAAACCAAATGCTCCTGCAGCTCACGTCATTTGCTTTGCATTGAGTTTTATGGAGACACTTGGTCAAGGAGGCGCAGGCACTTGTAAGAGCATAGACTTTTTTTATGACACAAACCCACTGCCCCATGCCAAAACAATGAATTCCTCTCCACCACCTCCCCACCACCACCACCACCCCGGGAGAATGTGATTTTACATGCAATCCGAGCCTGAAGTATGTGCGGACAGTGGTGGGGGGAGGGCTCTCTTCACCTTTCACCCCGCCGTGTTGGGACTGTTTGTATTTTTTTTTCCTATAGGCCCCTGTGCTACTCCAGAGAGGAGACCATCACGGGTCTACACCGATGGGTCTCAATTCGGCGTAAGGAACGTGGCTGGGAAGCGTTGGACTCTTTTGTCTGTTGAAGACATTTCAGTGTTTGCAGCCTTTTTATATTTTACACTTTTCCACATAGGGTATCTCACTCAGCAGCAGCATCTATAGTCTTTTACAAAAAAAATAAAAATCTTTAATACATATGGCAACAATTAGAGCCATTAAAATACATTAACAGCCATAAATCCTGAGAAAGACTTGCTTAATGTCACAGGAAAACATAAAAATAACATTTGAGATATCTATAAAAATACTCGTATGGACCATAATTATTTCCTAAATGGATATCAGGCTCAGTTAAATTTAATGATGCATTTATTGGGTCACTACAGGTGAACAGCAGTGACTAAAACTAACTGCAGTAATTCAACAGGGTGAGATGAAGTGTTAGCTGATTATGCAAAGCTATAATTTATGAATTCAGGGATGCTTGAATTAAACACACGTGTGATGGGATGAGGAGCGCACGCAGCACCCGCATTTGTGCAGCTAAGTCACCGCTTTTTGTCCTGGAAGCGCTCTTTGTTTCCGTTTAGCTGCCTAAGGAATAACACCCGGGCTAAATTTATACTTCACATGACAAAATTTTCTTAACCTAAACAATGTCAAGTTGTTTATTTTGCTTGGCCATGTCTTCCAGCCACAGCTAGTGAAGAATACTTGCGATAAATTGACTCAAATGCAAACATGTGGCATCTGTTTTAGAACACAACTGTTTCAAAATAAAAGTCCTATCAGGAGTCATTTGTTGAGGCTTATGAGCTCAGTCTGTGAAAACATTCCTCCCAGAGTGCTTAGGTTCTCTGCAGCGTTCCCCCTGAATTTTACACAGACACACACACACACACATTTATTTGGAATGCAATATTTAAGGACATATTTAAATTTCATCAAGGGCGAGCTACTTCTCTGCTCGTGGACTCTAAGGAGATGCAGTTATAGGCAGGCAATCTACAGGATAACAGTAACCAATCTGTGTATTCACTGCATTAACACAATGCTTTTGCAGATCCAGCCTAGGTCCGTGGGTGTGGAAGGCTGCTTCTCTTATATGCTTTTCCCTGTTGTCATTCCCGCTCTCTGCATGTCTTACACGTTCCTCATTCTGCACAGACAGACCGCAACCTCCACGCAGCCAACGCAAACATGAACAGAAGCCAGTCGTCGAAGAAGACAAAACAATATGGATGGGAACGCTCACGGATGTGTGACGAATAATTACACGATGAAACTTTACTTCAAGTTCCATAAAGTTTGTCTAAATTGTGCACCGAAAAAACGACACAAGCTGTTGCTGAGATGTTTTAGGGCTTTTTCTTTTTGTCTCTCGTCCAAATTTGCTACTGTACGTCGGTGCAGATGATATCAACAAGCTACTTACTGTGAAGAGTACACTTGCAACATTTTCTAAATCCTGACCGTCAGGAGCTCATCATGTAAACTCTTCTCCTTGGGCTTAATTTGCATTGTGGAAGAAAAAAAGTTAACTCTCTGCTATTTCTCTACCATTATCTTTTATGTGGCAAAGGAATATGGCTAAGACAAGATCGCTTATTTCTTCTATTATCCTGCAGTGGATTTAGGGATGCTATTGTCAGCTTGGTAGTCGTACAGTAGATAAAGCCCTAACATATAGTAGCATCTGAGAGGACAGCGTGGTTGTGATAATATAAAAGCTCTGAGTGCTGTATGTACTTTGAGGTCACCAAGAGTCACGGAGAGCAGACAGTGTCGCTGCAATTTTGTGTCCCAGAGAAAGCTCATCTCTGACAACCTGAGGAACATTATACATGATTTGTGCAGACTTTGAATTAATCAAGTGCAAGTTGTAAAAATCATTTGCCATTTTCAGTTTTTCAGTAGCTATACGGGCCCCTCCGCAACCGCTGCCCCCTCCTTTGCCTCCCTTTGTTCTCCCCAGCTCTAATAGGTTTTCCCCTGCCACACACAATTCACTTTTTTTTTTCCCCCTTTTCCCCAGCCCCTCACCCCCTTTTAGTGCAGTGCCCAGTGTCGACTGGAGCATTTGAGCAATTTGAAATTAAAGCAAACAATGGGCAGGCACTCCCAGGGACCTCTCGCTCACCATATTACACGGAGGACGCTCGTGTGCTCTTGCGCATTATTGGCAAGTCATTACGTTTCTCTGGAAACGGAGAGCGGGAGCTCGCTCAGAGGAATCGGTGATGCAAGCAGCAGCTGAGTGCTTGGAATAGCATGTGTACGTGTGTGTGTGTGTGTGTGTGTGTGTGTTCTGGAGCATCCTTGGCAACAGCATGGGGAGCTGTCAAAACAAAACTGTATATTGACAGGCTGATATGCAGCTTGATATAGGCTTCTCAAAACCCAGTTAATATTTCCTTCAACAAAAAGCTAAAAAGTCTAAATGCTCCAAAATCATATTATACCTTTTCCATCTTTCGTAATCATAATGAAAGTAAATAGATAAATGTAAAATGTGAAAAGTGAAAGCTCAGTCCCATGCTGTTGATCGTCTAATGGGGAAGGCGTACACGTCATGATTTAAATTTAATTCAAACAGTGGACATTTGTTTGAAGAGCTTTGATAGTCACATATCTGTAAAAAGTGTTTTGAGTGATTTTAGTAATCTGCAATAAAACATCTACATGTGCCAGACTTTTAATACACTTGTATGGATGTGTATAAATAAGAGTCCACCTGAAAAACATTATGTATTAAAAAAAAAATAAAAAATTCAGACTATAGCATAATGTGCGCAAAGCTCCTATAGAGTGATAAACAGATGTAATTTTGCAGGACGAAATTGTTAAAAATCAGAAACTGTCCAAAATTTACTATATATATATATAGTGAGTGTGTGTTTGAACTACCTGAACCCAAAAAGGTTTTCTATAGGAGTAAACTAAACACACGCCATTTATCCAGGGCTCCACCAACTTGACAGTGTGAGGACTGACAGGTTATAATTACAGAACACCTTAAACGATATAAAAGCTCTGAGTGCTATATGTACTGGGAGGTCAACAGTGGTCATCGGGAGCACACGTGTCGCTGCAATTTTCTCAGTGAAAGCTCGTCTCTGACAACCTGACGGCTGAAACAAAAATGATTATCTCCATTATTGCCTATCCTACCGGTATGTTTCTTGGTTAGTAAATAAATCGTTAAGTCTGTAAAATCCATTTGATGCAGTGAGTGATCGTCATTAACCTAGCCTTATAAATAACCTGCTAACATAACTGACTATATGTTTTTTGAAAATGTGAAAAATACATTTTCCCAGAACCCAAACAGACAAGTCATTTTGACAAGCCTCCCCCAAAAACATTCACTTAAAATATAAAATAGAGAAAAGAGGAAAAAACCTCACATTTGAACCATGCCGCCCAGAAAGTGACTTGGTGCCAATTAATAACAGAATTTGTGTGTTGTGGTTGTGACGGACACAGCCGTCCCTTTGTTAGATAAGTTTGTTTGGTTTACATGTTATTTAGTCAAACTGAGTATAATCATATGTTGTTGACCTCTTTTTTTTTTTATAGGCCTATTAGTTTGCAATTGTTGGTTGTTTTTCGTGTGTACCTGATGCATCTTCTTAAATCAAAAACACCCGTGTCCCCTACAGTGGTATAATCATAACTGATTAATGGACTTATATAGATTAATCAACTAATCAGTTAAGCTCTAAACAGTTTTCTTATGTAAAACAATAAAAAATGTTAACTGTGAAAACTAAACATCTGATGTTTTTTTTTGTTTTTTTTTTTAAATCAGGACACACTCAAGATTTATTTTCATTGCAGCTCCTACTTGAACCCATCTTTTGTCACTCTGCAGATGAAAAATTACAAGCCTGGCTGTAAACAAACACTAAACTCAGAGTCGGCGCTCACATCTGTTCTGTAAACATCCTGCTTTTAGCAGCGGCTTTACTTTGGTCGGTCTCCGAGAAAAGACGCCTGATCTTCTCCCACAGTGTTGACAATGAATCTAACAGAGTGAAATCTCTTTACTACAAAGTTTCAAGCCATGTGGAACCAAAATGGAACGCCGCTGCGGGGAGATCCAATCACATTCGTTACTCACTTCCTGTTAGAATGGACGGCACGCACACACACGCACACACACATACGCACCCCCCGCGTCACTTCCTGTTCACTACGAAGTTCCCCCTCTCCTCACCATCGCGCCGTGACGGGGATGTTTTGGTGAAAAAAAAAAAATACGGCGTCGAAAAGGGACGTAAACACGTTTAAAACATGACATTTCGACCGAGCGGGACTTAAAGTGGCGTGGCAGGGGAACGAGGGGCGTCTTCGACCAAGGTTTCTGGCTATCTTTATGTTATTCCTCCGCATGTCCGCGTTCTTCATAGATGGTCTCCGGCGAGCGTTGTCTGGCGGCGGACGACGGGTTCTTGACGAATAACATGAAGGAGATGATTGGCGGTTGCTGTGTTTGCTCAGACGAACGCGGCTGGGCGGAAAACCCGCTGGTGTACTGCGACGGACACGGCTGCAACGTCGCCGTGCATCAAGGTAAAAAAAAAAAACAAAAAAAAAAAGCTGCTGCTGGCGGCTCGAGTTAGCAGTTAGCTCGCTGGCTAGTTAGCGTTGTCTTGTTGCAAGGTTATGGAGCCTCCTCCTCCGCCGCCTGGCCCTCACCAAGGCCAAGCTGAGGTCAGGCTCGACGCATGCAGCTGGACCCTGCACTGCTTTGTCGCTGGCATTGCTTTTTTCTCATTGCCCGCATTCTTCTGTGTACATTGTAGCTGACAGCGGCTGAGCTAACGCATTTCTAGCTGCTAGTGAAGCTATTTTTCCTTGGCAGAAGCTGTCACGTGGGATAGAGAGAAGGAGGGATGCTCTCCTCTTGTCAAAACATGTTAAAGCCGACGTAAAACCGTAGAATACAGACCAGTGATTATCAATTTAACAGCCCAAGCTGTGTTAAAAATAGAAGGTGAACATCTGTCCGTGTGTTGTTTGTTTCTGTGACAGTTCAAGCTGCAGAGCAAGGATTTCCACATGCCATAGCTCCTCACCCGAGATGACTCACATGGTGACGTCCAGTGTTTACATTTTTTAAGAGCTGGCCATGTGTCCATTTGGCAAACTCAGAGGGAACCTAAAAACTATTTGAAATGTCAGCAACTCAGAGCTCACGCTGATGCACACCAGCGTACAATTAGTAACAGGCCTGTCTGACAGGAGCATGCTTGTAAACAAACCTCGTTAGCAGCCAAATGTTAAAACCTTCTTGGGTTTCTTGGTTTCAGTTTAGCCCGAGAGCAGTTTACTAATAGTGTGACTTATCATTTTAGTTTATATTGTCAAGTGTCACGCATCTGTGCAAAAAGAAAACAACTTTGCCTTAGACTATTTTGAAACTGTTTAAAAACTTAGATGAGAGGAAAGCCATTAGGATTAATCGCAGACGTTCAAAGTATTTTACACCATATTCAAATGTCACAAGGTCTGTGCGGAAGAAAAACTAAAGTTTGAGGCTTTGAAAAACTACTTCTTCCTCTTCTGGTGAATGATTCCCAGCAGTAAATCTGTACCAGATTCATTTATAAAGACATGGCTTTGATTTAGTCAGTCATTTCCTGTGTTACCCCGGCCAAATGATTTAACTTCTCGGCATTCAACAATGTTTTTTTTTATTTATTTAAAAGCCACCAGTCTTAAGTGAGAAAATAAACAGGTAGAAGAATACGACATGTTAAACATTAGGCTTTATTTATTCAACTTAATAATGCTTGCACACATTTATGTAATGCATAGATGATCTCAAAAAGACTTTACTAATAATTTGAAGTCAAATAATATTTAAAATGCTGTTCATCCTTAACAGGATGTAGTGCAATACCAGCACAATGCACAAGTGTTTAAATATTTAGATCAGTAAATAAATACATTGGTGATGTTTGAGCGCTCCTCTGAGTTTTATTGCTTGCGATGCTCGTTAGCCCGGTGACGAATAAAAACACCAGGCCTTTGAGTGATTGGATCAACCACTCATAGTAATTAAAAGTGAATCAGGTACGCACTGTGTGTGTGGAGGGCCTTGACGTGACGTGCTGTTGGTAAATCTGGTCACTGGTGTCTTCGTTTGAACTCGGCAACCTCTGGGTGATTTGTTCCCAGAAATCTGGATTATAGCTGTTTATTACAGTGGATTATTGGCTCTTGTCAGATCAGAGATAATCTGGAAATGTGTGGAGGTAGGCTATTTACAGTAGTGCTGCTGCATTTAGGTTATCGCCGCCGGTACTTGTACGCGTAGGACTGTTCTTGGGGCAACTTTTTGCCTGTTTTGTGTCACAATATAGAGACTTTAAATAAGTTTAAAATACACCCGTAGCAAACGATCCCTTCTGGCGCCTTGTGATCCTGTTGATGCAGCAAATTGTAAAATAAAAATAGACCGTTTTTCTGCAGCTGTTTCTGCAGCTGACAACACATAAAGTCTTTTTTTATAGAATTGTGCATCAGGAAGCTAAAGGAACGATGGTGATGGTTTTAATGTGGCCCCCAAATGCTTAGTGTAATAAGCCTGACACCATTAACAAAATGCTAACAATAGTTATTGATGCCAACAACAATTCTTTGCCAGTGATTTTGCTATAGTCACAAATATTTTATAGCGCAGACTAACTGTATCAGTGTCAGTGAAGCAGTGTGTTCAGCAGTCTGTCAGATCAAAACACTGCTCTGTATTCAACTCATGTTTAGTCACACGTTTGTTTTCTGGCATGTGTAAAAAGTAACTGGCAGTGGAAATAATGTGATACTTGTAAAGACGTCATCAAGAGGTTTGGTTTGTAGCTGCATGTGTCGCTATTTTTTTATTATCATTATGTGAATGTTATCTGTGGTTTAAAATGTAGATCATCTTGTGGCCTTGATGACTGACACCGTTTCTCTCTTCCCCTACTTCCACCGGCTTCTCCTTCAGCCTGCTACGGCATTGTGCAGGTGCCCACCGGTCCCTGGTTCTGCAGAAAGTGTGAATCTCAGGAGAGAGCAGCCCGTGTGGTGAGTCACTCAATCCATCCACCCATTCATCATTTATGGGTCAGCTCCTGGAATAAGACGACTCTCTGGCAAAGATGATGGACCACGTGATCTTGAACCGTGCTTTTTGTTTATACACGCAGCAAGAAAATGGCACAAGATTGGGTCTTGCATCATCGCTGCATCTTTTATAAGGCCTTACTTTAACCTGTTAAAATAACAGCACGCGTGCAGCATAGTTGAAGTCCCACAGTACTTTTATCCCACACATAACAATTCTCCATTTGTTTCCTGAATAATATTTGAGCAATAATTTGCATTGATTTGCATTTCATTTTAATTTTACCTATGAAAAAGGACAACTGTGGTTATGCACACTGACTTGCCACTTCATTAGGTACATTAATACAAATGAATGCATTCTAATATAACAGTCCTGCACTAAATCCACCTGCATGACTGTTGCAATCATTTTGTTTTTAAATAGCGTCAGAAAGGTGGAAATATAACTGTATGATCATTTTGGAGAATGTAGTTTGTGGTGCTCCTAAAAAGTATTTAGCTGTTATTCAGCCATAGAAACATGCGGCGGTGCAACACAATACAGTACAATAATACTACAGAGCACAGTCCCCAAAATGAAAGTTTAGTTAAATAGTTTGAAACTAATACTGAAAACCAAACCTTCATGAAGCTAAGTTTCACTGCAGCACTGTTATATTAGAGCGCATTCGTTTTCAGTAGAGTATCTCATGAACCAGCAAGTGAACGTGTGTCTGTCAGCATTTTGAGTGCAGAGATTTCAATCAATCTAGTGCCGTTTAATCTGGGGTCTGTTGTGTTTGTATCATCTCTGTCTCTTTGTTAGTTAATTAAAAGACAGAGCAATTCTACCACAATTATCCCAGAATATCTCCGGGATCATTTCTTTGTCCCGTCCCTACCTGCGCTCATTATTAAGAACATGTGACAGATTTGCATACACTATGAGAAGTGTTAAATTGTAGACGAAACCTGCTGTCAGTCACCAAAACTGGGTCCGGAAGATATGCTGATGATAGAGATAGTCTGTATGAACTGGAAACTGGACTAAAATGCAACGATATATCCTGTTTTCGGATCAAATGAACCAAACTACAGGTTTTAAAACAGTATTTTTCTCTAAATGTCTAAATTCAGATGAACTTGCAGACATCCAGGGAACGTTTTCTACACTTAAGCCGTTGCAGATTTGTTAACTACTATTTAAGGTATTAAATAGAAGACACAATTGGCTTTTTGAGTATATGTGATATGTAATAGACTTTGACTTGATTAAACAAAAGAACTTAACTGAATTACACCATTTATCACAGAGCAATAGTATCATTGTTTCATTCATTAGTGAGGCTTTAAGGCTTGCCTGTGTTAGATAGTCAACCTTCTTAAATCTCTTTACAGCTCAGCAGAAGCCGTACTATCAAAGGCATTGCAACAAAAAAAAATCAATTAGAGGTTTGCACAGACATTCCCGCAAATTCTACTTTATCCAGCGCAACTGCTTGCACCGGCAGGAATTTCTGTGTCATGTGCCATCTCCCACTGTCCTCAAGCTTTTCAGACCGCAATCTGTACCAGTTACCATCGCGTTTCACCAAATTATTTCTTAATCCTGACTGAATGCTCTATAAAAGCTTAGCATTAAGGTTGTTTCAGTGTGGCTGGTCTGCCAGCTGTGCCAGATACCATTTGTTGTGTGTGTGGCATGCTGTGGCGCAAAAAAACATGGAAGCTATTCAGTCATCATAACAGCCTATGAAAATCTTACTGTCGGGGCAAGAATGCAGCATTGGAAAGGCCTCGGGCTGACCTCTTCTCCACAGACCATTGAATCATGACACTCAAGACTTTATGAAACTTGGTGCAGCACACAAGCTGGTATGACTTGCAGAGTCTCAACTTAACATGACCTCGGCAAACTTCTAAGGACCTGTCCAGATTTTGTTAGGGGAAGATTTACTTTATGAAGCTGTTGATACAGGTGCTAGAAGGAGCTGCCTATGCCTCCGTATGCATGCACAGAGCAAATGTTACCCAGCAGAGAAAAACGTAGTTAGTTCTCCTTTTAAATATCTAATTGTTGAACCAGATGAACGTCTGCGAGGCTTTTCTTTTACGCAACATCAAAAAAACTGGGTTATGGCAGTAATTGCACAAACACTGTTGACACAGGTGTTTGACACGCCTGTCTCTATTCTTTTCTTTTAGTGCTCTGAAACTAGTAAAAAGCCACACCATCATAATGCGTGTTTGTCTTTGTCGTCAGTTGCTGATTGTAATCTTATCTCTGTATGACTAGTTTCTTTACTTTTCTCTCAAACCTCAGAAAGTTATGTACGCTTTTAATCACTACCAGCGAGTCCTGCGAACGACGCATCACGCAGAGGGATCCACCTGGTGCTGATTTTCATATTCATTACTTTGTGTATGCATTTGCTTGAATGTAAAAGATGTTGCGCAACAGCTTTAAGTTCATGTCAGGCCCGGAAAAGCGAAACCGACAGCTGGTTGCAACGAAAGAGGCAACAATCCATCGGCCAAAAAGGCACAGACGTGGTGCAAGCATTGCCACAAATGATCAGGAGTGTCTACATTTTGCCAGAGAAGTGCAAATAAAGCGTCTTTTGCTTTACCTGAGGACAGTGACTGGAGTTAAAAGGACTTGTGAAGCTTGTCTCTAATGCAGTTTTTCTATTGGAGCCATTTAAAGCCAAGATGAAAGTTCAGTGTTTTTATACAGCCCAAAACTACCGATGCTGAGCAGATTGCACAGTAAATAAATAGATTATATAATTAGAATTATGATAAAAATGATATTGAAGATAGGCATGTAAAATATAAGCACATTAACTATCTTGTTGTGGTTAAAGACCACACCACACGCACACAGGGGTTAGGGTTATCAGAAGTTGAGCTGCAGAAGTAATTGCCTGAATTTACTGACACACACACACACACACACACACACTTGGAGAAAGAACCAACCTTAGGTGGTAGATAGTCAGGGTGTTTTCCCAGAGAGTTTCTGGCCGCGTGCCCAAGTCCGGGCGACCGGCCAGTTCGTCTCACACACTGTAATATTTGTCATACCCCCGTGTTTGCCTCACTCTAAGAAGATGAGGTTGACCTGTTGTTCCTGAACTGATGTTTCCTCCTTACCCACAGAGATGTGAGCTCTGTCCCCACAAAGATGGAGCACTCAAGAGAACAGACAACGGAGGTAAGCCCTTCTTCAGCTGCTCACACACACTCACACACACACACACACACACTCACAGTCACCCACATCTGTGGTTAGCCTCTTGTGTATTTTGTCATTAATTGCATGTCACCAGCAAGTTTAAGGGGTGTGAGCGTGCTGGGAGAGTTATGTTGCTGTTTGTTGTGTGTGCTGCCTCTCTGTACCGTCCTTGCCAGTCCATGTTTTATGAGAGTGTGTGAGTGTGTGTGTATGTTTATGAGGGGGCGGGCCAGGATGGGTATAGTGCATGGCCTGTGAGGAGTCTCCTCTCCGGGTTCACTGGGAGGTCAGCTTGGTGGAGACTGTAAATATTCTGTGTGCATGTGAGTGTGTGTTTGAGTCAGTCAGAGAGAGGCACAGCTGTGGGATTGTGTCCAGGCCTGCAGGGAGGCATCAGGACAACACTAACACACACCGTTTTACTACTTTCTCTTTTATTTTACCCTTCCCATGACCCCTCTCTCCCTCTCTCCCTCTCTCTCTGATTCTCTCACTTCTCTTTTTCCTCCCGTTCTTCTTTCACCATCTTGTTCTCCTTCTCTCTGTTTCAGTTCCTCTTCACTTGTTGATCTGTGTGCTAGTTGCTGTTATTTCAGGTGGGACAGTAATAAACCAGAGCTGAGGGATTTGTCTGAAATGGGTGTTTGATCCAGAATCTTAACGTATAGCAGGCTCGGGAAGAAGACGTACAGAAAAATGAGCTCTCCTGCTGCCTGCTTTGGTCTTATTTGCATCTAGTCACGCTTAAAGCTTTGAGACGACATAAGAATTTGCATGCTGAAAGTTTTCAGTGAGAGTGGCGGCAGCTTGAAGAAGTTAGACTTCAGTGTCGTGTTCATTACCTGACAGTACGCACCACATTGTAATAAGCTGGTCTCGTTTTGTACCTGGTGTCGGTGTCATGTTTTTATTGTGGTTTACCAAATAAGCTCATAAACAACTGACTCAGTTGCTATTAAGCAAGTTTAAGCTGTTTGTCTCCACACATTTGACTGTGAGGACTTCTTGAAGTAAGGGATGTTAGTAAAACAAGGCTTTGTTGGGTTTTGGGGGCATAAAAGTGTGGGTGCTTTGCTTCAGGAGGAAGGCTGCGCCACTTTTATAGTCCTGTTTTATAGGCCTCTTCCAGATTCTTGGAGGGACTTCAAAACAACAACATGCCCCCATTTCACACCGGCTCCCTCCCCTCCGTCCCGCCCTCTGCCCTCCTCCCCCTGTCCCGCACACCAGGTCAAAGGCAGGTCAGGGGTTCAACTGTAAGTTTAAGCCTGTTTTTGTTTCCGCTATGGGGGGAAAAACAGACACCTCCAGTGTGGCAGGAGACTCCCACCTCCATTTGACCTCCTGTTCACCTCCTCAAACTCCTCCTCACCTCGTCGTCAATTCTTCTGCCACTCCACCGTGCCCCGCTGTCATTCTGCTGCCCCTAGTTTGTCTTCACTGACCTGCAGCTGACCAGCAGTGTGTGTTAGGGCCTACTAAACGTCTGCTTTGTATTTGTGGTTGAACATTTTAAAATTTAACTTCAATTTTTACCCGCTACTTTAAACTGGACATTTAAATGAGTTTCAAAGCAAATGTTTTATTTTCATGTACGTTCTCAAAAAGCTCTGATTGAAATATTTGCATTTAATCTGTTTGCATCAGATTGTGTAATTTATTTTGTCCACAAATAAAACTAAAATTACGTCTGTCCTCGATTTAACTAAGTCCCTCTCGACTTAAACTTCCTGCACAACCTTGCAGTAAACAAATGAAGTGAATGGATGGCGGTCTTAAATTCTGCACACTATTTTAGTACTTGTCAAGACCATAGTAGGTGCTTAACATTTCTATATGTAGACTGTGGAATGCTATCACAAACTACCTCGGTACATATAGCAGGTATATGTACACAGACTGATGGTTCATCTCTGTGTGTCTTTACAGGCTGGGCCCATGTGGTTTGTGCCCTTTACATACCTGAGGTGGAGTTTGCTAACGTCTCAACTATGGAGCCTATAGTACTCCAGTCTGTTCCACATGATCGCTACAATAAGGTAAAAGATCCTGTCTATTAATTTAGACATCGCAAAAGCACAAACAGTGGAATTAAATTAGTTTTTTTTTAACTGAAATGTGTTCTCTTTGCTCTTTGTATGTGCGTAGACATGTTATATCTGTGAGGACCAGGGCAGAGAGAGTAAAGCAGCCACTGGAGCCTGTATGACCTGCAACAAACATGGCTGCAGACAGGCCTTCCATGTCACATGGTGAGACACGTTCACATCACATTAACCACTCCTGACAAAGACGGGCATTGTCTCTTCATTTACTCACTCAAACCCAAGACATGATATACTGTTTAGCAAAGGAAACACCAGGGATATTGAGAAAGTCGTGTATTCCAGCAGTTTACCAGCTAAAAGTCTAAAATCTAATTTATGAACTGTAACTTTCTGCACATGTTAACACCGCCAAAACTTCTAAATTGGTTTCCTGCTTCTGCTAATCATGCTGTAATTTCAAGGAGTTTGCACAAAAGGCCCAAGTCTATCAACCCTAATTTACACATAAATACAAACCAATTCATGCACTGACTCTGAAACTTAAAATATTTTGGTACAGATTTATTTTTCTGCAGCTTTTTTTTTTTTTCATCAAAAGTCCTTTTAAGCACTCATGGCCACTGCACGATCAAATTTTGACATCCAGAATAGCTTCTGATAAACTCAGTGTCCTTATCTTTAACATCCTGCCAGCTGTTTAAGGTGGGCTTGAATGCAGGAATTGGTGGTTTTCCTTTCACTGCAAGTAATGAATCGGTGAAGTGGAAATAGTAAAAATAATTCTGCCGCTCTCCCGTCTGTAGTCGTACCTGTCCTTGACATCTTCCCATGATTGGTTGAACCCAATATTTTCTTTCTTTCTTTGCTACTTTTTGAGAAGTGAGATCATTGTCGACAACTCCTTAGAATAAGAAAATACGCCAGCCTCAGTGAGCGCAGTCTCTGTGTGACGCACAACGGGATAAAAAATAAAAATATAAAGCAACAGATGCTGACTTTATGTGCAAAACAAGATTATCATTATTATCAATTCCTCTTCTTCTTCATGTACAAATCATATCGTTTCATACTCATCACTTGCTGTCACTTTCATTTACTGATTTTTCACACCCCCTGTTTTTTTTTCTTTCCGCTGCTCCTCACTGCAGTGCCCAGTTTGCCGGGTTGTTATGTGAGGAACAAGGATCAGACGCAGACAATGTCAAATACTGCGGGTATTGTAAATACCATCACAGCAAATTGGTAAGTGTCGTCTCAACTCTTTCATTTATTTTCCTTATTCTAAAGATGGCATGCCATTATAATACCCTAACCCACAACTTCACGCACTTATGCATTTGTGAGGACAAATTGGACTATTTTTATTTTTTGTATTTTAATTTGGTATTAAGTTTAAAATCTTTTATTTACTTGATGTATGAAACCACTCTGACTGGAGCGTGCTGCAGCCACAGTGTTTGTTTACACGTATGAATGTGTGTCTTAAATGTTTTTTTGTGTCTATTAACAGTTTGGATGAGAATATAAAGTGTTTTCTTTCCTGCTAACTATAAGCAAGGATCGCCTGTGTAGACATAACACACAACGGCGAGAAATACCATTCATCTTCCGATCGTCTCCGCTCTCTCGGAGATGACCTTCCATCGCTTCTTCACCGTTATTTTTCTTCTGTCTCCATCCTCCTTATCCTCTCTCCCGTCTCTTTCGCTCCCTGTAACGCTACTCGTCTCTTCTCTCCGCATCCTATTCCAACCTTTTCTTCCATATCAGTTTTCTTCCCTCCTTCGGTCAGCGTCCAAGCCCTGCCGGCATTCGCTCTCTCTTCCCTCTATCTTCCTCTTTTGATAGACAATGAATCCATCCAACCTTTACTTGCCGTTCTTCCACCCACATTTTTCTTTCCTCTCCACATATCGCTTTCCATCTACATTAGCCCTCCCTAGATACTGATCACTCTCACCTCTTCAAGAACGTACCCTCCACATCTCAATCTGTTTGTCCAAAATCGGGTCTGATCACAGTCGGCTCAGTTTCCAAGTAGTGGATGGGATCCTTTGGGGAAAAATACTCCCTAATTTAAAGTTACTATTTCAAATCCTTTGGAAAATCACATTTCAATGATTTGTTTATGTGGTCTGTCAGCTGTTCTTTCTTTCTTTCTTTATTATTAATTATTAGAGTGAACGTGTAGCTTTTGGAATAATTTGCTTAAATGGAGCACATGTTTTAAATAGCTTTTTAATTAGTGGTTATCATTCACTCCTGAATGACAGGTTACTCGTTTCTTGTTGAGTTTTATACAACCTGTTCTGACTCCACCAAGGATAAACTTCAAGGTGAATGTGCAGCAATGTCGAGCAGAATTTAGCGACACAAAAAAAAAAGAAGGATAAAAAGGCATATCGACACAAAATGGAATAACTGGACATGCAGAAGAGATGTGTTTTTTTTAGTGCACACATTCACTGAAGAGATTGCCTGTTGTTTTCCCACCTTGTCACACGTCTGCATCAGTTGGGGGAGGAAGGAAAATAGGAGTAACACAAAGGTTGTTATGATTTGTGGAAAGACAACAGAGGCTTTATGGTATTGACGCACGCACACGCATACACACACCACGGTTTGCAATGTTAACAAATGCTGATGGGAAAAAAAAAAATCATGCTGTTACATTGATAAAATTGATCGCGTATGAATTGCTTTGGATGCAGGGGCATAATGTCATTAAGCTGGGGCTGTATGGATGACAGGAATGTACAAGAGGTAATCAATGTGAAAGAGGGCGATGCTGTTAGCTGAATGGGTTTCACGAAATACCACTTGATGGATGTTTATGCCATGTTAGCAACATGTGATATCTGACTGGACTTACTGGAGTAGCCAAATCTAATTTCAAACTTAGATTATCCTCCACTACAGTGACGGTTGAGTGGAGGTTTCACCGAGAGCAAGTATGAATGATTTTAGTTATCTAGTTGGCTGGACTGGGTCTTTCTGGCATCTCTTGTGACCCATGGTGTGCAAGCTTTGTTGCATAAATCTCGGCTGCTAGCTGTGCAAGCTTAGTCTGCTAGTTGTTTTAGCAGGTTAACACAAAATTTGTTTTAGAAGAAATAACAGGAGCAGGACGATTGTGTGAAAATATAGATAAGACTATTAAAGGGGAACTGATGGTGTCCCGGGTTGGGGATGTATCCCGTGGTGCATCAGGTTGACTCTGAGCCCCAGCCAAAGTAAAACACAGCTTTTGTCAAAGATCATTACTTTTGAATGCATGTTGGGTGAATGCAAGGGTTGATCAATGCCCGCAGAGATAGGTTTGTAATTTGAGGCTGTGGTTGTTTATCACCATGGCAACGTATAATATATATGAGCTAAGGGAAAGCTGGCTTGGGCTGAGATCAATTGCCAAGATTGCTCACGAATGTCCCAGGAAACCTTTAGATCTTAGTTTTGGGATCTGAGAAGATTTAAAGCAACAATAAAACACAACTTGTGCTCCAGATCCCAGTTGTGTAATATGAAGTATTTAACCTCTACACAATTTATTTATTTTAATCCAACAGTGACCAGTAAGCACATACTCCTTTAATCATCACTTTTGTGAATGGTGCTCTTGACTATGTTTTTTAACTGATTTTCTTTTTCTTTTTTAGTTATCCCTGAGTTGAGTCAGTTTATTTTTATTTTTAATATTTTTTTACATTTGTTTTATTTTTTAATATAGAGTTATTTTTTTGGACTTAATCCAGTAACTTGGAGTTCCTCTCTACCTTTTAGCGAAGGAGCAGGGGCCGTGGTAGTAGGTCTCAAAGCTTAAGTGACTCTTCCTCTCAGTGTATGGATAGACCCCCAGACAAGGACATGAAGGTAAGACAGCCCTCAGATCTTATCTATGCCTCCCACCCACGACTGTGACTCCACCAGAATCATACGCCCTCACAGTTAAATGCTCACACTGTGGAGGGACAGGCTAAAGAGGCAGGAAAACTACTGGTCGGTAGTAATTCTCAGGGACTTTGATTCATATGTAGGACATTGTTTGAAATAAGTCAACCTTTAGAAGACATATTTTCTTTATAATTATTAAGGCAAGTGGTAAACAGGGCATGGATTTTTTAGATTTTTAATAAATATCAGACTAGAGAGTGCATTCACAGCTTGTGTATCTCACATGTCGGTAATTAAAGAAAACCCCAGGCCTTGAACATCACTTTTATGATTTGAGAACAATAATATTCAAGATGAAATGCTTTGAAATGGATGGAAGGCCTTGGGAGTAATGCGTTTAGTATCTTTATTTCAAGGTTTTCCTGAAGAAAACCCTCTACTATAGATATCTCTGTTTTTATAGCATATTAACCTGGCGGCAGCGAATACAAGAGTATCTTCAATCTTGAAACACATCAATGTGTTCTAACATTTCTTTAGACTAGGCCTTTAAAAAAATCATAGATGTCCTTGATGTCAAAGAGAGCTCTGAAATAGTTTTTTTTTAATAGCTGGTTTTTGAATTGACTTGAGCTGCTAGTATGAGTCCTGCAGCCCACCAGAGATCGCAGCCTTTAATGAATTCTACATTAGTGTGACTTAATAAGTCATGCCTGTTAGCTGAACATGTAATCACAAGCTGTGTGAAATCTGAATTTACAGGAGGTGTCAAGTCATCTGTTCCACTTTTAGTGTGTGTTTTTTATTTTTTTTGTCGTGTGCACACCAAGCAGAAACCCAAGTTAATTTGTGCAGTCGAAATAAGCTCATGAATCGTATCGAAATGTCTGCAGGCGCAAGAGTTTAATAGGCAGGTAGAGGTGTCTGGATACAGTATAGCCCAACGTAATGTGCTATAACAAAATATGACTGTCCCTTTACAGTTGAGCTGTTTAGAGAGAGAGAGCGTAGAATTTTCTATTCACTGTCATTGATTTTTTATTTTTCTTCTCCAGCAAACTCTCCCTACATGGACAGCATTTTGAAAATGCATCCATCTTCGCTCCTTGGGTAATAATCACTGGGAAGAACTTAAATAATGTCGCTGACTGTGTATGATAATGCTGCCTGCTGCCGTGTTGTAGTTGGTGTTGGCTTTGTTACAAAGAAAGACATCCTTTTTTTGCGCTCGACTATATAAAGATCTGCCTCGCTCCAGTCCAGTGGGTAGCGGTAATGCAGAAGAGTATACAACAACAATAACGCCACGTAAGGCGGCGACACTGCAACAGCAGGTAAGCAAGGAGGAAGTTGAAACCGAGCTGCTGTAGATCGATTCGTTGTGTTGAATACTCTTAACAGTAAGAGGTGTTCAGTGCCGCAAGTCCCACCCCTGAGGTACTAAATACTACCCCCTAAGCAGGGACTGTTTAGGGGGGTAAAATACTTTCTTAACTTGATTTAGATCTTGGTCCCTGCAGTGGGAAATCCAAATGTTCTTGGGGAACATTTTTTTGTGGTGGAAATGCAGCTTATATGGGCCATCTTGGTACAGAACGGCTTCTCTTGTATTAAACAAATCTGAATCAGCCGTAGATTGACGAGTATATTTTTCATGTGATGTCCCATAGTTTTGATCGGGGTCATCTAAAATGCTTATAAGTCCGCACTTGCAGTGAAAGGCATTTACACTCAGTTCTGTTTAAATAAGATAGAATTTTATTATGTCCTCCTTCTTGGGAGACGCGTGAAGCATTTCATTGCCGTTGACGGTTACTACCACACCAGATACAGACTCGGAGCCTTGAACTTTAACATAAATGAAGATGCATCTAAATGAAGCAGTTGAATAAGAATCGTTTTCTGTGCCTTCACTAAAACATTCTTCAGTTTAGTGTTTTCTTTTAATATGTCTTGAGGATGCATAATGGAGAATGGATGGATGCATGTTGAAGGTGTCTCTTTGTCCTGCTGTTAGTGCCACCCTTCTAAAATCAGAGGATGTCGGCTCTGACATCAAACCTCCTTTTGTTACCTGAGCAGCATAACCAGTAATTGCACCTCTTCCACTGAATGAAATGCTCTTGTTTATGTAGATATCTTAGAAGAGATTTTGTCGCTGCTGAATGATCCTTCTTGATGCTTTGAGTTCCCATTTTCCTCTGCTATTTACAGTTGTAATTCATTGTTTTTGATAGAGGAAAAAAAATGAAATAAGACTGTTTCAAGACGAGTGTGTGTATGTGTGGATTTGTCCATGTACCAGTCAGTCTTGTAGCCCTGGCTTTTGTTAATACAGCCTGATTAGCATTAGAGTATCCCCCTCCTCTCTCTCTCTCTGTTACACACACACATGCGCACATATATACACACTCCATCCCCTTTCCCGGGTCAGAGATCTGCTCAGATGTGTGTCCGCACATGCATTTGTTATGTGGTTTGGAGGCTCAGATGTATACCCACCTCGGAGTTAGACCCTGCAGTCAACCTACAGCAGGGGCTTAAAGATCCCCCGCACTGGCCGCTTAGAAAACGGCCTGCAGGAAACACACACATCCATACATACGCACAACAATGGCTGGTCAGAAATCCTGCAGGAAACTACACAGGGGAATTCCTGCCCGGCCAGGGCGGATTATTTTCCCCTTTACTTCCTGTTCCTCCCTTTCTACCCGTCTTCCCTCGCTTGCCTGTTACTCACCCCCTCTCCCCCTCTTGTCTGCACCCCCGTTGTCCTCTCGAGGCCATTGTGTTGAATTGTTAAAATATGTGCTATATCACATCATAAGCAGACAGTACGTTGTCTTTCCATCATTGGTATAAGGCATTTTTTATTGTTAATATATTGTTAAGTTAAACTTTATTAAAAAAATTGAATCAGCAAGACCCCATAACCTTATCTGGTCCCAGTCTTTTTCCTTTTTACTCATTTAATGTAGAGATGTTTTACATTACCATTGATTGGACAAGAGCACAGGTCACTGCAATATATTTTATATGTTTTATAGACAAAATAATCAATACAGACATAAAAAAATATAGTTAAAACCCTGATTTAATGTATATAGTATGAGTGAACAAATGGCCACGTGGACCCAAGAGAATAAAGACATTTACAGGCACATATTTTGAGGGCTGTAAAGAGACGGTTATGAGGAAAAGTGAGTTTCCCTCCTCTGGGGCCCACAATCAGCACTTGACATAGACAGAGAGGATTTCAGCCCGCTGTTGAATTGCTCATTGTTCGGGAGTTTGTTGATAAATAGACGCCGTCTTCATTGTCCGCCGCCACTCATATTTACCCCACACAGTCTCAAAGACCACTCGGACATGTCAAATGATCAGGCCGCTAATGGTCAGCAGCACAGAAAGAAAGAGGGAGAGAGAGAGAGAGAGGGCGCGCTGAAAGGCTTTGTCTCTGCCTGTATAATCAATTGACCTGATTGATAAGAATGTGTCAGGGTTACATTGTGTGTGTGTTATGTTTCCCACGCCCAGTGCTGCGGTTCCTCTGAGCGAGCGAGTGAGTGTGTGTTACCCGACCCTCTCTGCTCAGCTTCTGTCCATCAACACCTACCACTGGAATGTTAATGAAAAACAACAAGGGAATCCCAAAGAATTCACCTCTCCGCCACTCTCCCTTTATCATTACTAATTTTTTGTTGCAGTGCAGGCTGTTAGGTTCATTTTTTGGCTTTGAAAAGTGTTTTATCTGCTTTCTGTATCCAGCTTTGAGGGTAGACACAATTATTTCAAGTAGTTCTTGACAGTCTGGGCTTAACAGCTGGGTTAATAGGTGTGTAACTTATTTATTGAGCATAAAGGAAAATTTTAACTGGTTTCCTTTTTTTCTTTTAAAAAATATCTGAATTTGCTGCTGTTCCTTGTTTGATATTATCATGAATTGATAAATTTTCTGAGTTTTACAACTGTTGGTCACTTGTGGCAAAAATCTTTTCAGTCTTTTTTGACAAGTGACAGAATAAATTATAATTATTATGTATTGTAGCCCTGCAATAGACTTGACGAGCTGTCCAAGGAGTACCCTGCCTCTCGTCCAATGACAGCTAGATAAAATAATATATTTTATTCCTCGTTATGGTTAAAGCAACTTAACAAACATTGTTTTATGTAATGTCCAAAGCTTCAGTAAAGCACTGGAACATGAGTTGCTGTCCTTGATCTACTTAAGGAGAAGTAAAGTAGAAAACTTTATGTCAAATATGTAAATATCCACTCTGGAGCCCATTTTAAAGTTGAACACATCCTCTGAAACACGCACCCAGACAGAACTCCTAACTCCCGAGCGTTAGCATTAGCGGAAGCCAGCGTGCGGCAGAGCTGCTACCTCCAGATTTGGCTGGTGGTGTCTGTTAACTGCCACTCATGGAGGAAGTCTGGCTAAACTGTCACAATCCCCCAATGCAATCAGTCCTCAACGAAAACCCCGAGGGGAACGGTTGGAGGAGGGGTGGTTTCTGGTGTTTCAGAGTTGTCATGACACTGAGCATCACAAGCATGTTGAGTCCCATGTCGTCTCTCAGGATCGCTGCATATTTTCACCACCTACCTCCAAGAGCATGTGTGTGACTGCGTGCGTGCACCTGTGTGCTCGTGCGCACGCGAAGGAAGGTGTCGGGGTGCAGGGCTTGCATGTGAGGTGTAAATGCGCTGGCACCCAGTCACCACCTCAGGGGTGCGAGAGGAGGGTGGCAGCGCGTGTGTGTGTGTGTGTTAGCGAGGGTGTAAATTGAGCTGTGATGGTCCAAGAAGAAGGATATGATTGGATGAAATGACGAGACCTTGCGCGCTGCAGCACCAGGCACTTAGAAGCACTCTGCTCTGTACGGCAGCATGCTAAATTCCTGTTGCCTCCTGCCCCTTTTCATCTCTCCTCCATCTCTCTTCCATCACTCTTTGTTTTTGTGGATCTCCAGGCTTTCATCTTAGATTGAGCCTTTGAAATGCAACGCTCCTTCTTTCTCTTTCTTTGAACCAGACACACACTCCTGTCCTCTTTTGTGCTATCCTAATAACTCATGCCTCAGTTTCTTTTCTTTTTGACGCCTCCTTGGCGGTTACCTACCTCAAAACACTTGAGTAAATGGGCGAAAATGTCTCGATAATCAGTTTCTTCTCTTGTCATGTTCAATATTTTCCCATTTCCCTTTGTCTGTCTTTATTTCTCTCCTCCCACACTCATGTGTTGAACAGATTCACTCATCTGTTTTTCTTTTGTTTCTCTCTTCATGTTCAGAAACACAAGGAGCGGGACAGGCACAAACCAAAACACAAGAAAGCCCCCATGGACATGTCGCCGTCTCTTGTGCTTTCAAATATCATGGTCCCAGAAAAGGTGAGACCAGGTTTCACTCCTTTGTTTTGGTGAATTGTACCTGAGCTAGTTAAATATTGGAGTAAGGGTGGCTGGTTGAGTATTTTTACCTTGATTTTGTTGATGCCTCACATATCCTGTCTTCTTGCTGACCTTTCCCATATTTTCGGTCCTAACTCTTTCATCTGGCATTGTTTTGATAATGCTTATCAGGTGCTTCTTGTGGTTCCTATCCTCCCTTTCCGTTCATCTTTCTTATTATTCTCCCTCCCTTTTCGTTTCCCCTCCTCCAGGCCTACAGCACCGGCAACGCAGGGGGAGGCGTCACCTCTCTGCCGTCATCCGCGCAGAAGCGATTGGATGACAGCGCCGCACGTTTCACCAACGCCAACTTTCAGGAAGTGTCGTCCGCTCACTCCGGCAACAGTTCCAAGGACGGGTTAGCCGCCGACACCGGGAAGCCGACGTCTGAGGCGAAGAACAAGAAGAACAGCGGCGGAGGTCATGTGGTGGGACAGAGGGGCGGCCGCAAGTCTCTCACCTCCTCAGGGAAACCCCTCCCATCCGCCGTGGTCACCATGGCAACATCATCTACATCTGCCTCCGCTTCCACCGGGCCTTTCCATCAAGGTGAATTGATGGCTTGCAAATGGTTCTGTATGTTAATTCTCCCACAACTGGGAATTAACCCTGCGGTTAGAAAAATGGAAAAGCAATGACAAATCATTTGGTGTTGCTACGTTGCAGTTATTAAAACCCTGATTCACGCGTTTATATTGGTGTTTGTATTCGTCCTGTGTCTGTGACTGGATTTTGTGCCCGACACCAGACTTTTACGTGTGGCCCCGATAACACAGTTTCGTCTCGACTGGCCTCTGGCTCCTGTAATCTGGGGGCCCTGTCTGGGAATACATGCAAACACAGGCAGAAAGAACATGTGGGGAGGTCACGACCTGAAAGGAGTCACTGTTCACATTGAGCTTCTGTGTTTTGTACGGAATCTCAAAGTCCTTGTCGGCTGTGTGTTTGTTTGCGTGCGTCTCGCAGACAAATTGTGTGTATGTTTGTGTGCTTTCAAGACATTTCCTGCGATATGAGGACTACATGATGAGGGAGGGCTGACTGGAGAGCAGATAGAGAGCACAAGAGCAGATAAAACGCTTCTTGGTTATCTCACTTCTGCTGCTCCCATGATGGTTGAGTACTATGGAAACTTTTACAGCTGTGATGTCTGAGTAAATTCTCTCTTCCTCTCTTTCATTCTCTGCTTCCTTATCTCTCTCTTCATCCCTATCTCCTGTCTTTCCTTTCCCTCCCATGTCTCCATTTTCCACCTGTCCTATCTTTACCCCAGGCCTCCTGTTGACCAGCGCCAGCAAGGCTCCCTCGGCTCCTTCCTCCTCAGACTTCCTAAGTTTCTCAGATTCAGCGTTGCGTCCCGGAGGTGGAACTACCTTCTCCTCCCCACCATCTTTCAGCAGCTGCCTTGTGAAGCCAAGCTCAGAGAGTGGAGCCTCAGAGGGAACAACAACTCTCTTTGGTTCTCTTATATCCGCTACCTCGGCTTCCGCAGGTGCCCCACTTTGTCAGTAATTATAAATCAACTCTGATGTGTTTTTTTTTTTTAACTGAATTAAAAAACAAAACACAAAGAAACTACAGACTTTATATTTGAATATTAAGTTATGCTCTTCTTCTTTGTTGCAGTGGGTGGAAAGCTGTATGAGAATTCCCACAGCCACACAGCAAGTGAGACGACAAGCCTTGTCGGGTCCACTGGCTACAAACGGCCTCAGCCCTCCAGCTCAGGACTGGGGATTGTCGCAGCAGTCGCGGCAGGGGGGGAGGATGGGGTGAAGAAGAAAAAGAAAGGCAACTGGCGAAACAGATTTGGACCTTGCTTTACCACAGATGTGAAGCCTTCTGAGTCGGCTCCCTCCTTAACTCTCCCCACCTCCTCCACGGCCAACACCACCTCCTCCTCCTCCGCCACAGCCTCCCCTTCCTCCTCCTCTTCATCCTCGGCGCTCACAGGCCGGCCGGGCTTAGTTTCCAGCAGTGGATTAGGGGTTGGAGTGGGAGGGGGAGGCGAGAGGGGGCTGGGGGTCATGGGCGTCAGTGGTGGGATTCAAAAGTCCCCGTCACTCCTCAGGAATGGGAGTCTGCAAAGCAACAGCAGCTCCACCACCACTGGGTCAGGTAAGGAGGACACAGAAACGTAACGCACCAAAACGCAGCAATGTCTATAAAACATACTCTCTCAGGTATCAGGCATTATCAGCTGTGTTTAGCAAATTGTCTGAATTTTTTGGCAGCTGAATTAAGGAGCTAGCCGCGTTTCATTCAAGAATTATCAGCCAATTATGACCTGTTAGCCTCCACTGTACTCACCGTGGTTTCATCCCAGTGATCAAAAGGAAAGTAGCTCATGTGTGGCCGGCAGTTTTTGTTCTTCACATCCAGCTCCTGACATCACGCGCCATGTCACCGATGAATTAAACAGAAAATATTGGTGAATGGCCTCCGTTCAGCGTGGCATTAACGTTACCAATCACAAATAGCAACGATTTGACACACCTTTGTAATTGCCTCCTTGTGTGCATGTGTGTGCGTGTCTTGTGTGTTATTTGCTCACACACGTGGAAGTGGTCTGTATGTGTTTTTGGTCGTGTTCAGTTGCTTGGCAACTGTCTTTATGCTTTGGAGTTCCCCTCTGCTGATGGAAATGGCTCAGTACAGCCCACACATCCCACATCTCCCCTTTCTTCCAGAATCATCACCCTTTTGTTTCCTCCCTCCTGCTCTCAGCTGCTTTCACTTACCTGCGCCCTGATCATTCCTCAAAGCCGCGCTCTCACCTGTTGATGCTTTATGCGGCCGTTTGTCTGCCCGCGTTTGCATCGTTAGCCTCGCGTAACGTGCACGTGATTATTTTAAATAAGAGAATATTACATGCACTCTTCAGAATTATATTTATCCTTACCTTTATTGCTCTTTGTCAACTACTCAAGCTGTTGATGACGACTGATATTCAATGACAATTAATCCTAAGAAATTAATACAGTATTTTTAATAGTACTATATTACATCTTGTTAAAATACATGTTTTTTAAGCATCAGAAGCTGCAGTAAATATTGAACAGTGCCTCTCGGCATCAAATGAATTGGAAAGGAACAATACACAGAATACAAAGAATAGTTGTTTTTCCTCATGGGAGTGGATTTCATCTTTTTGAAATTGCTAAGTAATGTTGAAAAAGTTCAACAGGCTTTAGGCGTTGTGTGGCATTACTCCTCATTTTTTTTTTTTTTTTTAAGGGTGTGTAGCGTTCCCTTTGCACGTGCATGCAGGTCCAAAGACACCTTTCCAAGTCTATATATCTAGACAGAAAGTTATTTTTATTAATTTCATATCACCAATGAGACAAGTCATGCTTCATCCTCCTAATACAACATGTAATGCAGCAATAACACATTTGTCCGTCTTTCAAATCAAAATCATTCTCATCCACTGAAATGCTCAAATCTATTGCTAAGTGTGTTAACGCTACAAGCACGGGGCGTCTCTGTTTGTACATATTGATTTTCTGTTGCACATTCAAAGGTCTCTTCAGAGGATACCTTGTATGTCGGTGGTTTTGATTATGAGTCGATGAGTCAGACACGAGGACTGGTTCTGTTTAGGTTCGGTGTATACTTTTTTTTTTCTTGCAGCGGCAGCATAATTTTGTTTGGGATTTTACGTCCACCTCACTTTCTGGTGCCTGTGCTTTTCCCTAAAGCAGTGGTGGCATTTCTGACTACAGCTGCTGAAAGAAGATAGGGCAAGCCATGTGTGTTATGTATGGCAGTGTATTATATGTGTGAGAGAGAGAAAGAGGGAGAAAGAGAATCATGTGTTCTTCTCCCAACTGTAAATATTTAGCTAAGGGTTAATGCAGGGCAGTAATGGGGAGGATCTAGACGTTTATCCTTCCCCCCCACCCCCTACTCTATCCTGTCTGCTGACTCCACCATGCTGATGGATAGATAGTTAGCCTGATAGATATGTGTTGGTGGGTGGGGAGAAGCAGGGGGTTAGGTTTTGGCTAGGTTAATGTTTGATGGCAGTGGGGTCACTGATGGGACGGTCGAGGTAGTTGCAGTAGGTTTGTTGAGTGGGGGGAGGAAGTGTGTTGGGTGGAGATGAATTTATTGAGACCAGAAGGAGTGTGTGTGTGTGTATAGAAAGAAAGAAGACAAAAATAAAATTGTACTATATTTGTTCGCTAATTTATGTAATTACATCTGTGAGACTTTTCATCCAAGTGAATTTCTTCGTAATTATCAGCAACTTAGTCACACTTCTACAAAACACGTGTGAAGGTTGTTAAAACCAGTGAAATATTCTGTGAATGCACTTAATTTAAATACCAAATTAAGCTAACTATTAAAAACTAAACTCGCGCTTCCCCTTTATATTAAGTTTGTGGATATTTATTTTGCGATAGTAAAATATTGTTTCGCATCAGAAGAAATTATTTGTAGTTTTGCAAATAAAAAATATTTTATGGGCCTAATAAAATTTTCGGTTTATACAATTTATTTATTTATTTTTTTTGTGCAGTATGAGCACTTTGGTGGATAAAGCTTTAAAATAATTTTGGGAAAGCGGAAAAACCAGTCACATGCATGAACACACACACTCTAAAATACTGGCCCATGTAAATTGAGTTGACTTAATATGTACACACAGAGTATGCTACAAAAAAAAACCTTATAACACATTTAAACAACAACTTTTATATGTACATTAGAAAATACGTGATTGTTTTCTTATCACAAATTTGCACAACAAGATATTGCATGAAATAATTAGCATAATAATTTGAATTTGCAGTCATTTAGGCGCCGAACCATTTGCTGAAAGATATTTTTATTCCTATCTGCTCATTGTTGCTAAAAACACTTAAATTTGCTGCGTTGCCTAAACTGTTGTTGACTCTGTAACTGACTTTATCAGTCTGATATACGCGCACACACACACTTACATGGACTGACCTGAGTTTGGCTCTGAATGCATTTCTGTTAATCTTCGGTGGTGGAAAATTCTCAGAATGAGAAGCGTCTTTCTGTTGTTTGTTTCTACGCTCCATTTTTTAACCACGATTAAATGACCGTCTTTAGTTATTCTGCATCAGCCTCCTGTTAGATTAAAATTACACTCAAACTCCTGCAGTCTAATAACAAAATGTGTATATATATATTTTTAATAAGATTGGACTAAACGGACAATATAGATTTCCTCTTGATGTAAAACCAGTCTGAACTAATCAAGGTGGATATTTTTTAAGCTTAAAGGCGTGCAGCGCTGGAAGGGTGGGGAAAAAAAAACAGGAAAGTTGGTTAAAGGAGCCAGTAGTGCTTCAGGGGCTTAACAATATTGATCACGCAAATAGGTTATAGGTTTTACAAGCTCAGCCTTGTGTGTTAAGGGCATGTGTGTGCAGATGTTCTTTGTCTTCTTTTGTTATTCTAGAGGAGGTGTTTCATTGCCAACCAAAGCAGTAATAAAAATAAATAAAATAAAATAAACGGGACGTTTTGAATGTTGGGAAATGCCCCTGACAGATTTGTGTGCAGTTAATGAGAAATACAGTCTAATACACTGTGGCTTCTGCACACAATGAGAGAGCATTGTTATCAGTGGAACTAAAACACAATTCACAGGTTATTTAATATATTTATCATTATTGTAGTGGAGCATCATGGAGAGGAGCATCTAATCATGCTTTTCACTTAAACCCTATTATGTGTAAGAATAAATGAAGGCTATAAATACAATACATGCAAACTTTATAGCTTTACAAGTACAGCCAACGTGCATATAACGTTACAAATGGCGTTTGTAATTTAACTTCTGCTTTAAGATTCGTTGTCCAAAAACAAGTCGTTAAATACCTTGTGACTTAGTTTGGTCACCTAGTTGATTATTCTATGAAATAGTATTTATTGCTTCAATAAAATGCTAACTACACAGATTAAATCATAGAAGGTGTTACATTTTGGGACATTTTAATTCCCGTCTATCTTTAATTTAATTTAAATAAAATTAATTTGGATTTGTTCCTCGTGTTTCTATCACTTCTTTTCTCTTCTTTTTCTTTTTTTTTTTTATTTTAAACTGTCCCTTTGTGTTTTACCCATTTCATCAGTGGCATTAGCTAAACTCTGATAAATTGTTGGTTTGGCCTCTAATCCAGCTGCTAAAAATCTTGCTGGAGCACATGCCCCCTGAGCCTCGGCAGCCCTGCTTTGGGTATCAATTTTTCTGGTGCATATTACAAAGCGTTATAAATAGTATGTAGGCCCATGTAGAGTTCGTATCTCTCTCCCTCTCTCTCTCTCACCCTCTCCCTCCCTCCACCCCTCCCCTCCTGGCACAAAGATCTCTTGTTCCCCCAGTGAATGCGTGCTGCCCTGAGCCATTCAGGCTTTTGTGGGGCTGAGGGGCCCTCCCCCCCCCCCCCCCCCACCTACACCCACCTCCTCTGCTGGGGTCAAAGGGGGGCAGGGGCAGGGCTTATCCCTAGTTAGTGGGCGAGCACATGGGTGTGTGAGGAGAGGAAGGAGATATAGAAAAAGAGAGAGAGAGCGTGTAGAGATAAGAAAATGATGCATGTGTATGGGTGTGTTAAAATAGACCTGCGTGTCGATGATTTATAACTTATATTTTGTAATATGCAGAATAAAAAGGTGTTGTTTTTTATAAGTAAGTGCAAGACAAAGAGCTCAGTGAATACATGAGTGGGTTTCCTCTCCTCTCCCTGAAAATTTTATATGAATAATTAGATGAGAAGAGTTTTTTTTTTTGTCCATTTTAAACTTATTCACTAATACTGACTTTTTAAAATTGTGAAGAAACAAAATTATCTGACTACATACTCACGCTTGCCTGCTTGCTTAACCGTTAATAGATGTTAGTATCAATAGTATAGGTGTTCCTAATGTTATGGTTCATTGCTATAGAAGTCTCCCACTAAGCTATGACAGTGAGTCAGTATTCACAAATGAATGGAATTAATTCAGAACTAATTTAATTATGTACATATTGCTTCTCTTTTTTCAGAAATAATTGTTTTATCATATTTAATATAAGACACAGGTCGCTCTGTTAACCCCCGTTATCCTTCCACAGGTGTTTTCTCTGGTGCTGATGGGTCGTCGTCGGGGACGGGAGCTGTCGCCATGGGCGGAGCCAGCTCTGAGTTGTCACAGCAACAGCAGCCCACACCCTCTCTAGCCCCTCCTTCTCCATTCACAGCCACTGCGCCGCTAAACAGCACAGCGTCCACGCACGTGAGTTTAAAAAAACAAAAAAAACTCTTCGAAACTCCCGACGCCCTCCCTGCTCTCACGTACCTGAAAATGGTCATTGAACTCGCCATGACACACACACACTCCATCTATCTTTTCTTTCACAAACACAGAAACACACACACACACACTCTCTCTCTCTTCATTTCTACATCCTCCGTCTATTCACGGACATCTCTGACGTATTTGAGCAGATAAACTGTGGGAACGCAAATAAACCAAAGCACACTAATTAAACGTTTTCAAATCTCTTAGCGCTATTATTAATCCGCCGCGTGTTAATTACGTGTGAAATGTGTGTGCCTTGACCTTGTGTGGATTGGGTTTTCTCAGGAAGTGTGCTCTATAACTGATGGTTGGACGCACCTGTGGAAAGTTGCTGTGGTTTATTCAAAGCACAGAATTAACTCTTTTTATTTTTGTTCTATAAACATTTAATCTAAACCACTAACCATAGTGGGCAAAGGTCTGTGTGATAATATTAAGAGGTTAATTTTTATAAAAGAAATTGCACAGGAGTCTTTAGGGATGTACACAGAAATAAGACATGAAAAAATATTATTATTATTTTAGATAAAAATAGATAGTGGAAGATCCGCCATGGCTTTGTATTACTGTAATCCGCATGTGACATTATGACTTCCATCATGTCAACGTGAAAAACACATGTAGGTCACGCTGGGAAAGAACTCATTCACTTATACATTATGTAAAAAGTGGATCCAGAATCAGGGCTGCTATTTAAGAAAATCCTCTTCTATTTTTTTATAAATATAAAAGAGTAAAATTGAAATCAAATGTTAGAGTTTAAACAAATCCCCTGTTTAAACTTAAGTAGAAGCAGCAGCAGCTACAATTTATGAATGAATTCTCCAAAACCTACTCTTTTCTAATAATAGTAATTACTTTTGGGGTGTAATAATCATGTCTCTAGTACATCCAACATTTAAAACAGTTGAGTCTTTACGTGATCAGCTCACCCCCCTTTCAGTTATCAAGGCGCCCAAAGAAAAACAAAACCCGTCTTCTATCACTGACCCCAGTGTCCGTCCTTTCAAAACCTCCCCAAAGACTGCGTTCTGTCTCTGTCCACCCAGCTCCATTTTTCTCCCGTGTCCACTTACCACCTCTCTCTTGCTTTCTTTCTCACACACACTTTCTCTCACCCTCGACCTTCCTTCTCTCGGTCCCCATCTAACCCCCCAGTCCTCCGTTGTCCTGTGATGTAATGACATCTGACAAGCACCACAGTAGGGATGGAGAGATAGATGGTGGGAGGGAGGGGTCGCCGTCACTGTGTGTGTTTGTGTGTGTCTGTGTAGAGGGGGTTTTTGCGCTCATGCCTTGAATTCGCCGGCCTGGCCTTCATCTCGTCCTGCTCCTCTATGTTCGGCGTGTATTATAGAGAACGGGAGGCCCAGGCAAGCACAGGATATCACGCCTGTTTTCAGCATGTATAGAGGAGTTTAGGCTGAGTGAGTGTGTGTGTGTGTAGAGAGAGAGAGCTGCAGAAATCCTTTCCAGATTGTTTAAACTGTGTGTGTTAGTTTGTAAAGTGTGATGCACGCCTCTGGGCATCAAGGACACACTCTTTGAATCACCTCTGCAGAAATTACAAAACTATAGAAGGATGCCAACCAAGGCTTTCCTCTATATATATATGTGTGTGTGTGTCTGAATGACAGAGACCATTTGCTATTTTCAGTCCGCTAGCAGACTCTTGGCCTACTGTTATTGGCTATCAGCCCAGGACAGAGAAAGGGAGTGTGTGAGAGAGAGACTTTAATGAAAAATGAATGTAAATGAAAAATGAATGTTGATGGGAAAGGGGGCAGGATTATGGCAATGAGGGGGAGGAGGGGAAGGAGGGGACGGAGTGGGGTGTAGAAAGAAATCTTCAAGAAGTCGTTTTAAAAAAGGGGAGAAAATGGACACAGGGAACAGATTTCTGCTTAAAATTGAACATTTATCAGTGACCAGAATTAGCATGCTGACATATTTTAGACACACAATGACCATGAATTGGTAATAAGTGATGGTGGCTTTCTAGTTTTTTTTGGTTTCCCCCTCAGAGTACACACTCCGTTTAAAGAAATGTATAGTAATCAATCCTGCAGTCTCCTGGTTTTATATAAATATATTTAAACACCTGTTAAAGGCATTATTTTAAAATATTTTTGACTTATGTTATTGATCTTTACTTGATTTTTCATTGTTTGTGCTCATCATCAAACATTTGTGAGTGTTTCTCTTCAAATTGTTCAAAATTTGTTCATTTAAAGGATTTTTTTTAATCACAAGTAATCCATAATAATCTGCAGTGCCACTTTTTTTTTTTTTTTTTTGGGTAGCGTTTTCTTTTGCTCTTCAGCAATCAAAACAGTCAGCCATTTTGTTCTTTGAGATAGATTCCCCTCCCGATGCTCCACCCTCGCTGTCCTCCCTCTCACTCCACCCCACCCCACCCTTCACTTCACGGCCCTTATTTGGGAAATGCCTTAATTGGATTAAACTCTATGCATCAGAAACACTTTGTCAGCATGTCAGCGTAGTGTCGGCGTGCCGAGGCACCCTCAGCCCCATGTGTATGTGTGTGTGTAACAGAATAATGAGCTGCGGATTCATAAATGCACCGTTGTGTTTATGTACACAAAACGGTGGTGAAACGTTGTCAGACGTTATTTTCTTTTTCTTTTTCCCTGTTGAGGTTCTCTGGCATACACATGAGATCATACAAAGATGTTTTGTGAGTACAGAGAATCAGTGGCAGAGACCAAATTTAAAATCTGATACCTGATTGATTCTCCGGTTTAAACTTTGACTCATTAAATGTGTAAAAAAACAGGAACAAACAAAATCCAATTACTGGCTGTTTTTTAAAGAAATGTAGTGCGCTAACAACCTAACATAAATCGACTAAAAATTAATCGGCTACAATTCTGTTAAACTTTTAAGATGTTAATTCAATATAAATAAGAAAAATCTGCAGGTTTTGAAATTTGACTGAACTCGTCATTGTAAATTAATTTAACTTTTGTTTTTTCCCCAAATAAATCAAAATTAAAATTGTGTGACATTTTATACATTAAAATTTTTTGATAAATTCAGAAAGTCCCTGTCAAATAAATTCATGATGTGGGTGAATTGATGGCCAAAAAAATTTGATTAATTATTTATTTACACTGTTTTATTTGTGAAGGACACATAATGTGGCTTTTAAATTAGCCAGGCTTTATGACCATTACATTTCTCTCTTGCTACAAGTTACAAGTTACATGATTATAACACAGATCCAAATTGCGCTGAGACCTTTTGATCTAACACGTCTCTCTTTGTGTCCCTCTGTCCTCAGGTAAGCGGCCTGCCAGGGTCGGTCTTCAACCTGGCCCCGCCCCACATGTTTGGCAACAGGCTGAACCCTAACTCGACCATGGCAGCGCTCATCGCTCAGTCCGAAGCCTCCCCGGCAGGTAACGACAAAAGTATGCATGTATGTGTGAGAGAGTGAGAAAGAGAGGGAGATAATGGATGGGCCACGCCCCTTTGATCCCTCAGAGAGGTCAAGGGTCAGTGATATTGTCAAGCCCCTCCCATGAAGCCTCCAGTTACACAGCTCAGCCGCACTTTCTGACTTATTTTTTCACATATACACACAGTACAAAGACTTGCATAAACTTTACATGTGAAACACACACCTTTGTGCTAAGCTATGACTTCTGTGAGGCAGTGGTATCTTGTTGAGGTAGTGAAAGAGCAAAGGATGGTGCAAGGATCCTTCAGGAGCTCCTACCGTAGGGAAAAAAGGGAACAAAATGTCAGCTTGTTGCCGCCTGTCCAGTGCAGGCGAGCTGATGAGGGAGTAAGAAGTAGCTTTAGTAATCAAGAGTAGGTACTTCCTGATGCGAGACATCTGGTTGGCCGGAGAGCAGAGAAGAGAGAGGAAGAGAATAAAGAGCGAAAAGAAGGAAGCGGTTCCTGCTGCCGGTCAGCAGTCATCAGAGCCAGATCCACCCTGACCTACAGGTCAGCAAGCTAATCAGGCTGAATGACAGGAGACCACAGGGCTGTGTGTGTGTGTGTGTGCGTGTGCAGCAGACAGAGAATAGGCAGGTTCAGTGTGTCGAAACAAGTGAGCTTTGTGCAATCTGAAAACGGGTAGTTGGATTGCGTTAGAAACAAACTGTCACACGACTGACTTTGTTAAAAATATATATATATATATATATATATATATTTTACTATATTTCATTCACGAGCTATAATTTTATAAGCACTAATATATTAACAATTAGTGTTAAGTGTTAAGTTATTTAAAATTGATTTCATACATGGCACATTTGCTGTTTTTAGCTTCTCAAATGTGACAGTTGTGTTTTTTATAGTATATTCTCAAATATAGTCTCATTGAGTTATCAATTATTATTTGTTTTGATTTATTATTTGCTGTAAAATCTACAAAACTTCAGGAGTGCACTCAATATGATTTATCTGTATCCATGTATTGAGTTTATAGTCGCTGTAAAACAGGAATATGTAGCAGCTCCTCAGAGTAGCTGAAGATATATATATATTTTTTTTGCACATTGGCTCAGAAAACTGACAGAAACAATTAATTGACTGTTTGAATATTCGCAGGTTTATTTTCAGTTGACCCATCAATTACTCCTCTAATGATTTCAGCTCCGATCAGTAATGAAAATAGTTATTCAGCGGCTCTAATGAACATGGATATTTGCACCGTAGAGCACGTGTGCGCGGCTACGCAAGCGTGAAGTTTGGTTTGTCAGCTAGTAAAGGTCATGTGAGCGCAAACGTGCAAGGTAGGTGTGTGTGTGTGTGTGTGTGTGTGTGTTTGTATGCATGTAGCCTGTTTACTTTGGCAGCCTTTTCTCTTTGCTTTTGAGTGTCTGGAGGGAGGTGCCAGGACGGAAAGGGTTACGACAGAAAAAGGGCTTGAAAAAGAAGGAAGCGAGGGACTAGAGTGGTGACCCGGTGGGGGTAAAAGCTGGGATTGACTGTCTTAAGTAGAGGGGAGTTTGTGCGAGTGTGTAAATGCAAAAGTGTGTGTGCATGTGTGATTCATTACTCTCACTGAGGAAAATGAAAAGAAGCGTCTGGCCGGGGGCCCAGAGGGAGGAGAGATAGAGACTCTCACAGAAGGAAGAGAGGGTGAGAGGGAAGCACATGCAGTTTGAATGAAGGCTCGTGTGTGAAAGAGATACAAAGAAAGAGAGAGGCAGAGTTTTTTGGGTTTTGGAGCCATAACATGCATCTAACCTAGGCCGAAGAGAAAACTTGGTTTTATCACTCAGAACTCTTGATCACCGGTCTCCAGAGTGGATCTGGAGAATCGGCAAAGGATCAGCTTTTGAAGAATTATACTTCGAGTGTTTCAAAGTCAGCAAAAATCCATTCAAATGTTGCATGAACAAACATATATTCCCAATAAAGGGAATCTACGGGTAAAAAAATAAATAAATAAACAGATTTGAGAGTGATCGCTCCGTTTAAGTCAACTACTCTCTAATCTATTCTATCAAACCGTGTTTTACAGCAGGGGTCGAAACAAATTAGTCATCTTCTGTAGCAGAATTCTGAAACATGTCGTCCGCTGAAAAATGTGTTTATAGGAAGTTGTCATAACATATCAAATGTCAAAAAAAAAAAAAAAGTATTAGAGAGATAAAGGAATGTTGTGTGTGATGTTTCAGCCGCCCCACAGTCCTCGGTACGCCAAGCGGAGCGCGAGGGTTAAGAAGACGTCTTTATGTCACTAGTAACTCCTCCATAGGTGTCATTAAGCTGTGTGTTTATTTTAGTGCTTTACTGCAGCAGCAGCAGCAGCAGAAAAGGCTTATTTTATTCTCATATTAAATTTTAATGAAATGTGACGATTGATTTATTAAAACAAACAGCGCATGGAGTTCTGTTTGTATTTACGATTAAATGTCTCAGTTGTTCTGTCAAACAGAAATGTGTGAATGAGAAATTTAGATGTTTTCTTTTTTTATTTTTCGGCTGTATTTAAATTGATTATAAAGAGCAGAAGGTCATGAAGCAGATGTCTAACCACTTTAAATTGAGCGGACTAATCAGACTCTGCTGAATGTCTGACACTTTTTTGTTTCTCTACCAAAATAAAATGAAGAATAAAAATAATTGAGTCCTATTTTCGGTGTGGATGCACCTCATTTTCCACACTCCTCCAGCTTGAGCCAGCTCAGCGTGGACATCTTCTCGGATGCCCAATTGATTTTCTGTGTGTGTTTGTGTGTGTGTGTGTGCAGATCAGGAGGTTGGAGACAGCAGCAGTGGCGGCGGTGGCGTCGGAGCTCAGGGCTTTTCCATAAGAGCTTCTCCAAAGACCACCCCGCGGTGAGTACACTCACACACACACACACCCACACACACAGATGCCCCAACACACACCCCACCACCCACCACCCACCACCCTCTCCTCCTCACCATTTACATTCCTCACTGGCCCCTCTCCTTCACCCATCCCCCTTTCTGCTTTTCCCTCCGCTGGCCCCTCGTCTCCCCTCTCTTCCTCTCGCTCCTCACACACACACATGCACACTCTGTCTTTCGCTCTTACCCCTACAGGCAATTCTTGCTCTCTCAGCCAACGATAACTTGTGTTTTTGAAGGTGGTAACCATCCTTCAAGTCCAGTTAGATTTTTTTTTTTTCCTCTCAGTTTGATCTCAGATGGAAGGACAGTCTGATGATCTACTGTATCTCCTCCGCTTGGGAATATATGCTCGGATCTTTCATGATGGGAATATTGATCATACAGATGCATTTTTGTTTGTTTCTCGTACTTTGTGCAATGGATGATTTCACTTAATAAGGTTGGTTATATTTTTATTATTAATGCTGCAGCATGATCTAAATTAAGATAAATAATTCATGTCAGAGTGGCTGACATTTAATTTAAATATTGCTGAAAATATGATGACATTTAAAATTTTATTTAATATAATATTTGAAATGGCACATTTTTTGTAATTTTTTCATTTTTTTGGAAAAGTGCCGTGACACTTGACTCTCAAGATCAAAGTGTTTTCACGTTTACCAGGTGATTTAAAAGTGGAAATATCCCGTCTCCGTCCGTCCTCTCTCTCCTGCTGCCCCTCATTTCCCTTCTTCCACACTCAACAGGCGCACACACCGAGATTTATCGCATCGAGACAGTGCACTTCCCTCTTTCTGTCTGTCTCTCTCTGTTGCTTGTCTTCTTTCTTCCTCTCTCTCTCCCCGTCTTTTGCTCGCTCTCACGCGCAGACAGAAAGCCTGGCCCCTTTTCATTAGAGGCCACTGTAACAACAAATTGATGTAGTTTTATAGCCAGCAGCGTCTATGTTTGTCTGACGTTTATGTTGGGTCGTTAATCTCCCTATTGACCTCTCTATCTCTCCTTTTCTATCCATGCTCCCTCTCTCTCTCTCTCTCTCTCTCTCTCTTTCACTCTCTTTTTCCATCCATTCAGCTCTCCCATTGGTGGCCTGCAGATCCGCTATGACTCTTCGGGGTCGTTGCCGGGGCCGGGGCTGGGGTTGCTAGGGGCGGGGGGAGGCGGCGGCGGCGGCGGTGGAGGCGAGACGATGCCCCCGGTGGCCACCAGCATTGAGCAGCTCCTGGAGAGGCAGTGGAACGAAGGGCAGAGCTTCCTGCTGCAGCAGGGAGCGCAGGGAGACGGTAAGAGGACGCACATGCTGTTCTGTCCCAGCAGCAGTAATATGTCAATTGCATTTCGCAAAAGAAGACACATTTTAAAGGAAAACACTAAAAAATGGATTAATTGTTGTATTAGTTGTGTGTTATATGAGTTAGGTGTATTGTTTAATATGCAACTGTCAAGTTATTGTCCAACTTTTCATTATAATAAACTTTTGTGGGCTGTGAAGTCACCTGGGTTGAAATAAGACTTTATAGTTTTATCTTTTTTGCACCATTTCCTATCAATTTATTTATCTGCTTTTCCCCTTCCAGCTGTTGCATAGTCCTTGCAGTCACTTTTCTCCCTTCAGGGATCAATAAGGTGAAAATGGAAAAAAGGGGATGGCAGCCTAGTTGTTAGAAACGTCATGTTTAAGTTCCTGCGTCTGCGGACCCTCCTCCTGAGCTTGCCGAGTTGAGCACCGGGTCACTGTGGCCGATCTTGACCTCTGACCTCTGTGTTGGAGTGTATCTGTGTAGTCGGCCACTGGGCAGTTGTGTGTGTGTGTGTGTGGAGGCGGAGCAGTTAGATGGTTTTGCCTGAAGTAAGGAGTGGTCTTTTTTAGAAAGTCAGGACATCTGTGTTCTCGCTTGTGAAATGATCACTCGCACACTGCTCTGTCTCAACACATTACATCTGCACTGCAGGTAAATCACTTTGATTCAGATGAGCTTGTGTTGACCCGTGGCTGATTTTTATTTCCATTTGTTTTCATTTGTAGTTTTTTTTTTCCTCTCTCTCTCTCGTGCGCGGGACTGGAAGGCATTAAATTGAAAATTCAGAGCAGATTGATTGCAGAATGTTTTGAGCAGGAAACAAATTGTTGCTACTCTGATCAGTCAATCAGTTAGTCTTATCTCGCTTTGTCTCTCTCTCTTTTCTCTCTTTTAGTGGTGGGGATGTTGAAGTCTCTCCACCAGCTGCAGGAGGAGAACAGGAGGCTGGAGGAGCAAATTAAAACTCTGACCATGAAGAAAGAGAGACTGCAGCTACTCAGCGCTCAGCTATCAGTGCCTTTCACCCCCACCACAGCCTCCTCTGGTACATAACACACACATACTCACTTAAAACTCAAGGTAAATGATAGTGAGAAATGTGTTGCACTGCGTCGTGTTGTTTTGGCAAAAGCAGAATGGCAGTGAATACATGGAAACATTCAGATTAATGTTCAAAAGGCTCTGCTTCTCTGTGAATTTGAACTGAAAGCCTCAGACGTATCTAAACCTGTGTGTGTCTGCATTGCAGATGTGAAGGGAGCCCAGCTGGGAGGTGCTGACTCATCTTTACCTGTGGCAGCTCAGGTGAGGACAACCACTCAACACATGGTAGTCTCAGGCTGAGCTCCTCCTAATCATGTACCACAGTACCAGACAGTGCGGTAACATATTATTAATGTAATAAGCGAATTAGCTACGCTTCCTTGAAACAAGCGTCAGTCCTCATTTTATATTACATGGTAAATTAGGCAAACTACAATGATCACTTTGCATTTGTAATGAAAAGAATTTGGGAAATGGATTGTGAGTGCAAGAGTTGCCATTAATGTCCTTTATCTGCCGCCGTCTGTCCCTCAGGATAGCACGTCGTGCGGCGGCCACAGCAGCAGTGGCTCCACCTCCTCTCTCTCCACCCCTCCCTCCGTCTCCCAGAGCCCGCCTCAGCCGCAGATCAACGGGGTCGCCACCGTGGGGGTGGCGGGGCTGATGGGCGCTCTGGGCGCAGGAAGTGCGCTGGGCATGGGGGGAATTGTCGGGGCACTGAACGGTGTGATCCAGACGCCAGCGGGCACCAACAGCCCCCACACACACACTACAGGAGCAGCCACAGGCGTCACGCTGCCCGTCAATAACAGGTAACAGCCGCTTTCATCGACCACGTGACGCTGAATGGCGTTTAATACCCACGATGATGATAAAATCAATGCATGTGGTGTCATCGCCGTCCCAAACAAATCACTTGGCTGTGATTGGATTAAAGGCCTCCACATGTGTTTTGTCATCTCCTCGTTCTCTTAACCACATCTTAACGTAGCGAGAATGATTCATGATGTCAGGGAAGATACTCATCTGGCTTCTTTTGGTTTCACAAGATGTCTGAATGTGAACTTGGTCCTCTCCCTTTTTCTTTCCTTCTGCTGCTTTGTTGGACACTAGCAGCTCAGCCACAAATAAGAACAGGTGAGAGGAAAGTCAGCACAGCAGCATGTAGCTGTGTTTTCTCTGTGTGAGAGAGAGATTTGGGGAAAATGTTGTAGTAATACCTGTCTTCTTTGTGTGTACGGTTATGTGATACATACAGCGCTTTTTTGAAGTGAAATTAAGACGTTTCAGACTAATAAACCTGTGATGTTTTGTGCATGAAACTCTCCGTTGAGCTTTTATGGTGTGTGTTTCTTCTCCTCAGCGCTGCGCGACTCGGCCTACTGTCTGAGCAGCACAGATTGCTCCTGCATCAGCACCATCTCCAGCAGCTGCTGTCCTCTCAGCCTTCACCGGTACGACACACACACACACACACACACACACACACACACACACACACACATAGTAGCAGACATGTGATTACTCATCACTATCACACACAGTTAAACACACACAAAGATACTGAGCTACAATTTTCCTGGGGACAATGGTCTAAATCACCAAGCTTATTAACTCTCTTTTCTTACTTCTTCCCCTCCTTGCGACACTTTTCTCTCCCTTTTTTTTTGTCTTCCATCCCATCACCTTTCCCTTGACTCCATCCCTTCTTTACCCCCTCCCTTTCTTGTCTGAAACCTCCACTTAATCCTCATTTTTCTCTTCTCCTGTAATTTCCCCATGCTCCCTCCTCTTCCTCCTCATTTTCTCCTCCCCTTGCCTCTTCCCTCTCTCTCTCTCTCTCTCTCTCCCCCAGGAGCAGCAGCAGGTGTTGCTCTATCAACTGATGCAGCAGCAGCAGGACCTCCAGCAGCTGCAGTCCCTCTCCTCCTCCGCCCAGATTCCCTCCATCCCACTCTCCTCCGCTCAGCTGCCCATCAACAACCTGCTGCCCGGCGCCCAGAGCCAGGGCCAAGGCACCATCACCGCCAACCCCTTCCTGGCGCTGCAGCACGCACACGCCGACACGCACGGCTCCGGGGCGCAGAAGCCTCGGCTAGCTGAGAAAGCCGTGGGCGTCGCGGGGCAGGAAAAGACATGACGGCATATGCTCTTTTCTTTTTGATTATGATTTTTTTTTCTTTTTGAATAAATATGCAGAGTTTTTGGGATCAGCCTGTTGGTCAGCTTTGTTGTTTAGTGAGAGAAATCTTGTTTTCCTGGTAGATTATGGTTTCAAGTGATGTGTGTAAAATACATTAGCACACACTGTGGCGAGTTAAAGCAGAAGGCATAAAGAAATCATTTAAAAGTCGCTTACTCTAGTTGACTAAGCCTGGTTTGTCTTTAACGCCACATTTTGTATACATTTATACTATTTATTTCATCTCAACTTAAGGTTTTTTTTTTATTTCTAGCTTTAGCACTGGTTCAGGTTCTGTTTTTTTTGTTTCTTGTTTTTCGTTTAATATTGCTGGGGTGTTTATCAGTGTCGGTATGTAGCACCTGAGAACATGGTGTATTTGTTCTATTCTCTAAACCGGTAAATTGACTAACGGGTTGTCCTCACAGAAACTTTTTCTTTACAAAAATTCTCACTTCTCTCACTTAATGTCATGGTCTGGTCTCTCTGCTGTTTCACTCTCTCAGGGGCCCTCAGCTAACCAGAGTTGTGCGCTCAGCACCCAAAGCTGTCACACACAGAACTACAAAGATAAAAAGAAAAATGGCAGCAATACATGAATATATATATATAAAAAAATACTATTCCCTACCACAGGACTTAACAGTAGCAGATGTATGTTTGACATCTGTCTCGCACCAGTCCCGGAGGGAATATTTGGTGAGTCTTGTGAAAATATCCCACATGTTCTCACTGCTGCCTCTCTCCCTGTGTCTCTTTCACGCCGTTTGTGTAGATCCATTAATGTCAGTGAGCCAAGCCTCGTACGGACACCACAGAAGCCTTGCTTTTGAACTGTCTCTTCTCTGGGCCAGATACAGGGGGCTCACTCAGGGAAGTAAAATGTTACAACAACAAAAAAAAAAAAAAAAAAAAAAGGAGACGATAAAACAGCTAGTTGAATGTTCAGACGGATGCATTTACCCACATGGCACACACTCACAAAGAGAAACCATGCAGTTGGTTGTCAGCAAATGGAAGTGATTACATTTCATCTTCCTGATTGAGCCCCCTGCTGCACCTACCTCTCGAGCAGGACCAGCCTATCAGGACCTAAAAGGCCGACAGCAGCGGCCACTTAAAAAAACCCACAACAGTCAGGACTGGCCAATCAGGGTCCAAACCCAAGTGCCTGAGGCCAAGAGGGGGGAAGGCGGGATTTTGTTTTCCTTTTTATGTCTCTGTCACTCAATTTTTCACAATGCTACTGGTAATTAAGCTGTGTTGCTACGGCAACAGATTACAGAAACACTTGGTCCTTCAGGCTGGATGTGCAGTCTCTAATAAAACTAGGAAATTTTATTCTGCTGCATTCTTTAATATCAAAGCCAACTTTGTGTTGGGCTTTTTATTTATCTGGAGTTTTTGTGTAATGGGCGTAAGATGATATATTTTAAAAGCCCGCTGGTTTTGCAATTTAACATCATTTTGTACTACTGTGTAAAGTTCCTTTTTGTTTGTTTGATTTTCCTCCATACAGTCTAATCTTGCTGTAAACCCTTTTAATGACTTCTGCTCTGTGTCATGTGTTTGAACGCTAGAAGCTACTCAGTAGTTGGCTGATTGGGGAGGGGGTGTGGCTGTATATAGCTGTTTGTAGGGGGGTGGGGGGGGGGGTGGAAGTGTGTCAGGGGGCATTCAGTGGCACAGTTTTTACCTCGTTAAGTGTACATAGACCGTTTTCATTGGCCGTTGGTGTACATAAGTGGTTGTGATTGGCCGTGCTGGCGTGAAGGAAAGCCAATGAAGCCTCAGTTTGTGTGGGCGCGCGCGTGTGAAATCTTTAGGACCAGACAGATAAGGTGGACGGTGACTGGACACACAAAAGTATTAATTTATTTTTATATGTGCAGGGACATTGTGTTTCTTTTTTTTTTTTTTTTTTTCTTTTTTAAGTTTTGCACCGTTTTCTTGATGAGAAGTCATTTTATACTCTGGGCACCATGTTTTCATCTGTGCACACTTTTGTTTGGATCAGTTTTGTACAAGTGGAAAATAATAATAAAGGGGAGGGGGAGAAAAAATTCTGACATTGTATTTGAAAACACAAAAATAAAGAAACACTCTGGATAAAGTGACGGAAACTCTGTGTTTGTATTGATGAGTCAGTTAAAATACGCATCAGGGAGCAACTTATAGAGATTCTTGTACAGCGTTACAGGACTTAAGGAGTTTTCTTATTTTTAATCACAATAATGGTTTTACTAGAACAACATATACAGATTCTTTCAAAATTATATTGCTGACAAAGTGTGTAAATTTGATTAACCTACATCTGAAATAGACCAAGACAAGCATAAAGATCTATTCACATGTTATATGAGTTTACTGGAAAAGCATCATGGACATTAGTCAGGAGAAGAGTACAGTGAACGTGCCTTGTTTGCAGATTTTCAAAATTTTGCTTTATGCAAATAAAATGACCTATCTCTAAAAACTCTTACACATGGTGCTTCTATCTTTGTCCTTTTTTTTATAAGAATAAACCGCTCACACGTGTTTCTTCTGATGTCACATGACTTATGAGTTATGACTGTAAATAACGTTAGACGATCAACTTTTATTGGTGGAAATTCAACTTGACACAGAAAGTTAACACCAAGAAATAATTTCCCATAACTATATAAAATAAAATAAATTGGGATAATAGGGTAAAAAAAAAAAAAAAAAATCTTAAATGTGCTTAGAATACACTCGTGTGTATATATGTGTGATAACAAATAAATATAGTAAACATTATTTTTATCAGTTATATTTACTCATGAAACCTAACTCTATTTTAATATACTGTATGGTGAAGACTAAAATTACCAGTCTGGTGTTTAATATATATATATATATATGTATATATATGGTATTATATATGGTCATTAATTACACTGAGTTATGGAGGAGGTGGCAGCAGTGGGATGTGATTCATTCAGGAACACGTGGAAGAAGAAGAATGATCATCAAGCTGAAAGATAAAATAGAAACTGAACATCTTTAAATTTAAACAATGTGCTCCGAGGCTCCTGTCCGAACAAATATGCACACACACACACATACACACACCCCAAAGCTGATGACTTCCAGCTGCCAAGAAACACCAGTGTGTGTTTGCGTGTGTGTGTGTATGTGTGTGTAGAGGTGGGGGCACCATTCTGCTACATCTGCTTCTGCCCTGGTAATTAAAAGCTCACTTTCCTCCTGCACCCCTGCTCCTTCAAAAAATACACCCTCCCCACCCCCCTTCGGGAGTTTTTGCACACACACACACACACACACACACACAATCTAACCTGCATTCAACAACACAACCCCCCCCATTCTCTTCTTATACGCAAGCACTTGCTCACTCACCCCTCCCGCTACTAAATATCCCTCACCATGCCCACCCGCCCACCCACCCCTTCACTCACTATCAGCCCTGTCAATCAAAGCCAGGCTGTTTAAACAGCATACCCCCTCTCACCCACATCCCACCCTCCTCCTCCCCCGACATCATCCCCACCACCACCTACACCACCCAAGACCTTCTCTTTTATAAGCCTCCACCATCAGAGCTGCCTCCCCTCTACTCCCCGTAATAGCAGCACCACCACCACCACCCTGCCTCTCACACACACACACACAGGGCAGAGCTGTTGTGTCCATCATCGATCACACTCCCCCCCACCCAGAAACCCTCTCTCCAGGGGTGGGAGGTCTCAACAGCTGATTGAGGACCCCTGTGTGCTGCCCGACCAGGTGCCTGATCACAAAGTCAAAACATTACTAAGCCCTGGTGTTAGGAAACAGGAGATCTCTCTCTCTCTCTTGCTCTCTCTCTCTTTCTGACACACACACACCGAGTAGATAGCAGGCCAGCAGGAGGGTTAAGCCCTGGATGATTAGACAAATGTAGGGCAGATATCTGCGGCTTCAGACGCAGGCTGAGCTGCTGTCACCGAGGAATGCTGTGCAGCGGTACAAGATACCTACCTGTCTGACTGAGCAGACCCACTTTAGGTTTCCACTTAAATGTATTTATACCCTCCTTAATGAGGAGTATTGACTGTCCAGGCGGCTTAAGATAATATAATACACTGTCAGGAAAGCTTGAAGCAGAGTGAAACGCAAGAAAAAAAAGCAAAGAAAGCTTATTTATTTTTATTGTTCTGAAAAGAATGACACAATAAAATACACAGAGGTTTTATCACATGCACAAATTAGGTCATAAGGAGTAAATTGTCTCAGTAGTTTGTTATAAATAATGTTGGTTTTAGCCTTTACACGTGTAATTATGTTTGATTTTACATAAAGAATCCTCTTAAATATAAAACAATTTGCAAAAATAAATAAAAAACTTGCAAAAATAATTTTTTTTATTATAAAACTTGCAGCCGCTCCCTCCACATGCGATGCACAATTAAAGCCACATCTTTGCAAGCCTCTAATATACTAGGGTCCACACATCTACTGTCAACTTGCCTCAAACTAATCACTGTCCCAGTGAAAATTTATTTTCAGATCAACTGAATGGCTCCTTTACCTGACTGAAAAAAAAGTCTCATACTTCTTGAAGTTAAATCAAATTTACGTTGTCTCAAAGCCGAGGCAGTTTTTCTGTCAGCTGGGAGATGCATTGTTTTCACAGGACATTAATTTCCACATACTCACAGTATTTCTTCATTCCCGTCCTGTCACACTCCAGCCAAGAAGAAACGAAAGCAAAACCATAAAACAAGTTCACCAAGTGCCCACGAGGTAATTCCTACACAGGTTTGGCATATGTTTGGTAATTCAGTTAAATTATTTAATTAGACCTCGGCCTCAAAGAGGGAGAGCGTAAGAGCAATAAAGCTGAGAGAGGCTCCGGTGTAATAAACCATTAGCAGGAGGAGGCAGCCGCTGGTGTGTACAGTAATGCAGTGTAAATCATCACAGAGTGGCTGCCATTAGGAGGCTTAATCCTGGCCAGAAACCTGCAGTCAGCTGCCAGGGGCCCTGATCCGGTGCCGAGTGGAACCAGATCCGGCTAACAGAGGTGTTTAGGGCCGTCAGGGCAGGAGGAGGAAGAAGAGGAGGAGGTGGAGGAGGAGGAGGAAAAAGGAAGGGCACAAGAGAGTGCAGGGGGAACAGCTGAGGAGATTCCCAGAGTAGTGTGCATGTGTGCGTTTGTGTGTCCGCCCCCCCACAGGTCTCTCTCCTGTAGGATAATGGTGGCTGAGGAGAAGCAGCAGGATTCGGCCTCATCCCTCTTCATTCTCAGACAGCTCGTATTCTTCTGCTAAGTGACACTCCTCTGTCACCCCTCTGGCACACACACATGCATATATACTCCCTGCTCAGGATCCTCTCTCTCTCTCTCTCTCTCTCTCTCTCTCTCTCTCTTTTCTCTCTGCCTCCCAGCTGAATAACACCTCACAGAGATACCCTGAAGCTTACTGATGCCACGCCGCATGCAGGGACTGAGGGGTAATCATAGGACTGGACAAATGTTTAAAAAAAGAAAATAAAAGTCATGCTTTTCTTTATAGAGCACAAACACCACCAGGCTCCAGCCTTCAACTACCATTTGATATGGACGTAATAAACTCCTCACTCTGACTTTATTTGAGTCATAATACACAGCATGTTTTATATCCACCATTTACAACAAGACGTTGGTCTCCACATAGTGAACTGTATAAACACAGAAAGAGACTAAAACTGCAGGAAGTTCATAAATGGTAGTCTACAAATTCAAATCTACAAATATATATTTTACATCAGTTCATTTGAAACTAAATTATACAAGTTAACTAGTGAATATTGGTAGAATTAGAAAAACACACTTGATACAAAAGGTCAGCAACTGAGTCCCCTTTTTGTATCTCCTCTTTAGTGTGTGTGTGTGTGATCTATCTATCTATCTATCTATCTATCTATCTATCTGTCTGTCTATCTATCTATCTATCTATCTATCTATCTATCTGTCTGTCTATCTATCTATCTATCAAAAAGCCAAACTGCAAAAAAATTTAAAATTAAAAAAAATTTAAAAAAATATACCTAACGCATATTATTTTCTATTATCTATATGTAGATTATATTTATATTTTTTATTGTATCTTAAAAATATATTATTAATTTTGTATAGGCTTATAAGATGTGATCTCACTGTCTAGTAGCTACACGATAACTAAAAAATAGGCAGTTTAATAATAGCTATTTTATAAAAAATAAAAATAATAATTATACAGTCTTCTTGGGATATATTAGCTAATATTTTAAATATTTTAAAAAATAAATTCAGTTGATGTGAAATTAACTGGTTGCTTTTTGTGCACACACTAGTTTGTGGTGAAGGGCGGCTCGAGAGTTCCTCCATGTTGCAGCGTGTCCCCGGGACTCAGCGGCTCCTGCTCTTCTCGCCTGCCGCGAGGAGCGCAGCGCTGCGCGGCCACAGAGCCGTTCTTACACCGCTGCCCGCGGCTCCCACTACCGGCGAGAAGAGAGGAGCTAGGAAAACCGCAGACAAGCGGGGAGGGTAACTTCGGCGTGCGCTGACGATCGCGTTAATTCGCGGGTAAAAGGAGGGGGACATTTGGAGAAGTGATTTTCAGTTGTCTGCTTTTCCCCTCTGAAAGGGGAAATGCAGCTCGCGCGGCGGAGCTCGTCTGAACGGAGCGTGTGACCGGAGCTGCAGCAGCGCCGCGTGTCTACATGTCACTGCGAAGCTGCGCGTTATGTCCACGCAAAAACAACCGAATTCACTCCTGATCCTCGGCTAAAACACAAAACAATTCTCAACAAATATTGCGAAATTTGTTAGTTAGCAAAAATTATTATGATCACGACGAAAAATTTAAAACTTCCGGGAAGATTTAGTAAAATGTCTCCAACTATGATACAGGCTATATTTAAAACGCACAGGTCAGCTTATGATTCTGTTTACATGACCTCCCAACATAATTAATATAATGCAATAACATAAAACAACATTCATAAATTAATAGTTTAGTGATCTTTTAGAAACCTCGTCCCACTTTACTCAGTGACCCCTCCACCGTCTCTACAGCGGTGCAATATTCCTGCAGGAGTTAAACGCTTGTTTTCTGTCATGTTTGTCTCTTTGTAGCCTCGTGTCTGATATGGCGACCTCCAGTCTGCAGTTTGGAAGACCATCGACCACAGCAGCTAACTGCAGGGAAGCCACATGACCCACACACAAATGCACTAAATTATGTATACATTCAATTACACTCTTTTAGAAAAAACTGTAGTTGTAATTGGCATTTTGCATTGATTTCTATTTTGTTGTAAAAGCGCAGTCTGACTTTTTAACTGGGCTAGAAATGTGAAAATTTTGTCATATGATTATTTAGAAGGAACCATGAACTAAACAATCAGACCACCAGGTCCAGCCTAAACACAACACACACACACAAATACATTCATAACAATGCAGTTTCCTTCAGAATACATACATCCTGCAGGTATATCTATATATATATATATATAAAAGCTTACAGTGTATTTCCTGTATTTACCATCAGTGTGAATGGGCTCCGGGTGAAGAATGAAACACCATTACAAGGACAGGTGCTGCTGGCAGAGATGAATGTAATCTGGTGGGGTTATAATGAATGTCACGGGATATAGATCTGAGATGAGATCTGGTTTGATCATCAGGTAAAAATAGATCAGTCACCGGCAGATCATTACTGATAATTACTTTCAAAATGGTTGGCTGTGTGAGGGCGGGTCTGTGTTATTATTAAATAATTCCAGCCCTGGTCCGAGATGGCAGGTTGAGGGAACTTCATGTGAGAGTGTCCATGTATGATAATTAGGCTACATTAAAAAAAAAAAAAAAAAAAAAACTATAGAAGAGAGGTGGATCTTTAATTATTCCTCTATTGTACTTGTTGTCAGGTGAAAAATTAGATTTTAGTATTCACCTAGCACAAAAAAATCGTCCACGTGCATAACAAACTGTGAAACCAAATCCTCTGATATTCATCCCTCTGCTCTAGTATGTGTGTATGTTTTTATGATTAGCTAATAATATTGGGGGAATGCTGCAGACCCCCACACACAAACACCTGAGGGCTGCCTTGAACGTGGGATGAGTGCCTTGCTCAAGGACACTGCGGCTGACGGTCAAAGAAAGAGATCCCTGTGGAGACTTGAAGCTAATTTCTAGTATTGAAATGGGAACATCTGAGATTGGAGGCCGCTGCAGCCACGATAAATGAGCGGACAACAGGCATGTAAAGAGACCTGGGATTTCTCCAGCGGCAACAGCTGTTAAGTGGAATACACCCAAGCTGCGTAATGGCACAGGCCAGATATGTGTGTGTGTGTTTGTCTGTATGCGTGTTTGTGTGTTTGTGTGTGTGGGAGAGAGGGACCCACCTCCCTCCCTTGTCCTTCCACCTATCAGCAAGCTTAATTTATTATGCAGACTGGAGACCCTTGGGCTGGACGGAAGCTTGTGTGTGTGTGTTTTAAAATGGGGAGGAGGGTATGCATGTGATGCCCACACACACACAGCTGATCCTTCTCCCAGATACAAGCTGCCAAAAGAGGTATGATGACTGCAGACGGGGAGAAAGAAAGAGGTGAGAGCGTTTGCACAAACTGCTGCTTATGTGCGCTGAACCTGTTGCATCAGCTGTGATAAAGATGATGTGTGTCAGGGTTTGTAACCGGCTAGTGAGCACGTGTAACCTGTGAACCTGTGTCGTAGCGCAGACCTTGAAAAACACATTCAAAGAGGCAGCCCTGAGTCTCTCTGCTAACTTCAGCTGCTGCCCTATAGAAAGAAACGGAGAGGGAGAGAGAGAGAGAGGGAGGGAGGAAACATTCTGGTTGAAGTGTTGAATGCATCTCAGCCAGACTAAAACATCTGTGGACACAGGTCGCCTTACAACATGATTTTTTTTACAGCTTTGTCACAAAAATTACACGTAAAGCAGCTGTGGAATGTGGCGGAAGAAATGAAAACCAGAGCCGTTGCTGGTGAGGTTTATTCGACTTGACAAATAAACATTTTTACTGCTGCAGATGTCGGAATTATGACGCATTAAAACAACGCATTAATCATCTCAACTGTTCGTCTTATGGGAGGTTTGGGCCTCAGCGCTAACAGAAGCTAGCCCCCAAAATCCTAGAGTTACGAGTAGGACGCCATCATCCTCCAGTGAGTGAAAGCAACTCATTTCCAGGGCAGTGTTGTAACTTTTGGCTTCCAAATGTCACTTTAACACGAGCAAACTCATCATTAACATATAGAATACCGTGAGAGGTTTGGTCTGTGACATCTCAGAAGTGCTTCACTTCACCAAACAGACATTTCTACTTTTTTTTTTTTTTTTTTCGTGCACAAAGTTTAGAAAAAAATGGAAGTGAACTTTTTTTTTCACTTCTTTTCCTCACCCATTAATCATCTCACGACCCCTCAGATTTATCTGGTGACCTACCGGAGGGGGCTCGGCCCTCGGGTTGGCTAACACCAGACGAATAACAACAGTAAAGCACTGATTATACTTTGATGCATGAGGATTAGCAATCTGACTTCAGAGGAACATTTTGCTGTTGATAATGTTGTTGAAGTTGACTTAAATTGCATTTTAGTATTTTAAATCATTGTTTTTACTTAAGATCTGGACACTATGCTCTTCTACCACTTAAAATGAGCCAAAATCTAACCAGAAAAAAGTAAGTTTGAACACTGAATATAATCAACAGTTTCTTTTCCATTAAGCCTGAACCCAGACGCGTCTTGTTTGTCACCGGCTGGACAGAAACCCATTAGATCTGCGTTACATAGGGACAGGGCTCAATAATCTGCTGACACACTATACATGATTATATAAGAGCCTAAATCACCTAGAAGGTGTATTCCCAAAGCAAGGAAGTATTTTTTTTTATATTAAAGAGTAGTATTCTCCATTAGCCTCCCCCAGTCCGAACTGTTAACACGCATTAGAGGCACGATTATAAAAGCTGTGGTCTAATCTCTTAAAAGTCCCAGGGTAATGTTGGAAATGGCCAGAGGAGAAGAGGAGAGGGGGATGGAAAAGGGATAAAGCGAGGAAGGGGAGGAGAGAAACTCAATCTAAAGCACCAGGTGCACCTTTTGTCGACATAATCTCCCAGCCCTTGAGACCGCGCGCACACTGGCCAACATATACAGCCTTTCATACGTACACATGCTGCTTTTTCGACTTGGGGGGATTTGAATCCCGGGTCTGCTCTGGTCATATGTAAAAGGGACTTTTAGGTCACATGCGCAGCCGCAACAGTGCACTGTGATGAAACTGCACCCAGGTCATGATGAATAAGACAAAACCTTTTGCTTTAGGTGTGCAGTTTGGATCGTCGTCGCAGGAGACGCTGATTTGAGGACATGTTGGATTCTTCACATCAAACCCTGACGTCACACGCACCAGTCTTGCACTGAAGATACCGGACAAACCAGCTATGTTGGAAAAGTTCTTTCTTAATAATTAGAAAAATAACTCAACACATGATACATTTCTGAATACCTCTCAGTGTCTACTCTCGTTACGTGTAAAATTAAGAGTGTGTGATATTTTTTTACAAAGCATGGCTCACCATTTTGTTGCAGCTGACCCCAAACTATTTTAAACCAACATTTTCCGTCGTTAGGGACACATTGCACACAAGTCTGAGATTACTTGATATTATAAATTAACCTGTTATGAGTCAGTTAGTCAGTTTCTTTCTTTATTTCCCACTCTCCTTGGCACTCCTTCCTGGCTGCCATTCTGCACGAGTTCATTATGAAAATGGGTTAGACCATGCATTAAACAATGTGATCGTCGGCTACACCTGCTTCAACAGGTGCCAGCACGGCAGTTTGAGAACTTACGTGTAAAACCAGTATAGTAACTGAATTAAGTGATATTAAACTTTATTGTTGTTAAAGGGAAAGGCCTGGAACAGGTTATTTTGGCCCGTTGTCTGCACAGTTTTACCGGTGCATGAAGTCTCCTGAAAAGGTTGATTGTAGGCTACACCTCTGTGGCGCTAGTGTTTTGAATTAAATAGCCTGAATAGCTATGATTTTAGCATAGTTTTAAAATAGTGTTCACAATGTTCACGTTGTAAATGTTTGTGTATAATTTTGTCCACAAAAATTACACAGTCATTTCAATTTTACTGTAAGAGAAATAAATAAATTAGATTTATTTCTCATGCTTTTTTAGGGGGTACACTTCCTCCTCTATCCTGACACCACAACACCCGAGCGATCCCCAGGAATGATCTCATGTGGATTTTGGTCACGTACTTCCACAGCAAGGTCTCAGCACCAGAGGCTTTGACTTATGCTTTGTACTACAGCGCTGTTTTCTTGCGCTGCTGTCCAAATATACACAATTAATAACTGGTTCACTGCACACAACAACAGGACGTGAAGCAGCTGTAACACTCAGCTGTTCTAGCGTGGACGTTAAGTGTTTATTGATACACTTGTCAGCGGCCGACTGGATAATGACGATTTCTGAAGCGTTGTTTAAAGTCTATTTGGAGTGTGCTGATTATATTTAGCTTAAGCTGCCGTTAGCCGGTGGTCAACAAGTAAGAGTGAGCGAGTTTGAATTAATGAGACTTGAAAACATGTATAAATAGCTCTAAACTGTTTTAAACCCGTCTGTGGCGATGTGTGGACAGATAATTAATGCTAATGAATCCCTGCGTGTAATAATTTATAAATACACGTCTTTGCAGTGATGTTGTCCAGCATTTATATAGTTGCATTTGAAATATTTTAAGTTAGGCTATGCACATGTTTTCCTCTCTCTCTCTTCCACTTGCTAATGGTGGCTAATGTTAGCTATAATCAGCCGACATCAAACTGTTTTTCAAACTAGCTTTTAGCATCCACTTGCTGCTGCTTTTAACCTCGCACCGCATTGCTCAAACCATTAGCGTTTGAATATTGCTTATAAATTCTTAAATGTTTGCATTTTCCGTTGGGGGGCTGTTTGCGGACGGAGAATGGATGAAAAGAAATTCCTAAACAGAGGGATAAACAGAGCAGCATCGGATGAATGAGCCCTCAGTGTGTGTTCGAGGGAAACAGACCTGAGCATGCGGCCATTGTGAAACCACAGACCTGTATTGATGCCTGTCAGTCAGTCTGCAACACTGCGAGGGGAGGACGAGGAAAACAAAGGACTGTCTTTGGAACGGAGGCAGCGGTTGTTGTGCATCTAGGAGCTTGAAATGCTGGAAAACCTTGGACTGTGCAAAAACACACCCTTGAATAACATTACAGGCCGTGTTAATCAATGGCTCTTACCACAGTGGATTTAAGCGGGGCCGGGCGCCCCTTGTCCACAATCCCTCACCCGTCATTCTTTAAGCTCGACCCCTAAACTCCTGTAAAGCCTCAAGTGGGGACGAAGCCAAGGACGGAGCCGGCTGCTCATTGTGATTTAATCTCTCTCTGCTTCTCTCTCTGCTGCGTGAACAAACATCAAATATGGCCTCCTTATCAGGCCTGCCCCTGCTCTATCTATCTATCGCCAATCAATATCTCCAACTCTGTGTGTGTGTGTGCAGGCTTGTCTGCATGTGTGGGTGTGGAACAAGTCTCAGGGGCTGCGCTAACTAAGGTCAAAGATCAGGTATAACCCTCCAGTGTGGAATGACAGATGTGGCCTGAGGAAAACAAGATAAAAGACAGAGAGAGAGAGAGAGAGAGAGAGAGAGAGAGAGAAATGCAAGAAGGGAGAGATTTATACCAGTTGCATGTGTCCTAAACAACAGATCAGAAAAAACAGGAATTGTTGTGATTGCTTCTGTTGTTTCTGCTGCAGCTATAACTCGGCCTCAGGCGCTTTAGACGGCCAGACACCAGATCAGCTTACCTGAACAATGGGCTGCAAGCTTTGCCAGCCGCCGACTACCTATTTTGGAAATACCACCGGCTAAATGAGCAACTCAGCGTGGTGAATGTAGCTCTCTATTAAATGCTTCCCTCAGTCGCAGCAAATAGGAATGGATATGTAAAAAAAAAAAAAAAAGAAAAAAAAGAAGTGCTTCCTGTTTGAAAGAGGAGAACTAAATTGTTTGGTGCAGATACCGAAGACCATGTGATTCAACACACGCGCAGGAGGAGGTGTAGCGGAAACGCGTGGAAATCATTTCACTTCTGAATGAATTTCGGTCAGTGTATGCATATGCATTAAAGGGTGGTGGTGGGGAAGGAGCGGGGGGTCCTGAGGTGATATAACACTCTGTCTGTGCTTCTATTCACCATGAAACAGCTCCATAAAGCTGCAAAATGCGGCCAGAGCTGCAGCAGGCTGCAATGGCTGTTAGAGATAGATGGAAGAAGAGAGTGAGAGAGAGAGAGAGAGAAGGGGGGCAATCCTTTGTTCTGTCAAGGACTTAACACAATCAGAGTGTACAGTGTGTCAGGAGCGCACAGGCATATATCAACTTCAATCTCTTTTTAATGAAAAATCCTGCCCTCTCTAATATGTGCAAATTAACCTCTTCTCCTCCCTCCCTCCCTCCCTCCCTCCCTCCTCCCTTCCTGCCGTTCCCCCTCCCCTCTCTCTCCCTCTCTCCCTCTCCCTTACGGAGGCCCCTCGACTACCCCTCTTGCTCTCCGCTCTCCTTTCTGTCCCTCTTCTTCCACCCTTTCCACTCTTTTTGCTTCACTTTCGCCAGTTTTTCCATCTCTGCCTCGTTCGGAGGTGGAAGGCGAGACGCAAGCGAAGAGGAGGGAGAGATATGGATAGAGGCAGGGACTCCTGCTTTCCATTAGCTTGTTGCTTTACTCACCCAGCCCCCTGCAGCAATTATCTAGATCAGTTAGTTGTAAAAATCATTAAAAAAAAAAACGCACAAGCAGAAAAAACAACTGAAACTCAGAGTCCAGCAGCAGCAGCATTGAAATTCAGCCTCCATCCTCCTCTGCTCTCTTTGGTTTTCATCTCTGCTCCAACACACACTCGCGCCAGATCATGCTATTACCCTGATTATCCTGATGAGCTGGTCAGATCCTCGCCTTCTCATTCTGCCCATGCTGATTGTAATTTAGAAATTACACCTAATGAGGAATTTTTAAAAACACACGGCGACCACTCCGTGCTGCCAGCTCCACGCCGTTCCCTGCCCTAATGGATTTCCTGGTATGGAATCCATTTTTCCCCCCTTTCTGCCCTGCAGGGGGGACCGGCTATAGCCAGGCCCTCCCTGCCTCCCTCCTCAACTCTCACCCCTCTCCCGCGCCCCCGCACCCCCTCCGCTCCACTAATTGGGGGCGACTGGTTTTGGTGAAAAGAAGTCATAATCATTGTTTCTGCCGCTAAATTAAGTGGTTAAGTGTACGGGATCAGCTCGCAGAACGAGGAAATAAGTATGATTAAATTTACATTTTTTGATCTTAACGGCTAAACTGCCAATTTCCTTTTTATGGTTTTGTTGGAAGTTAAACACCATATGGCGGAGCGCACGAGATAAATACATAAATGCATGCATATGTTGGCATTTTTGGAGAATATTTGGTTGATTCGCACAGATCACGCTGTGACCTTTTGCTGTGAATAAAGACGAGCAATCCTTTAGTAATTATCAGAATCATAAAAGCTATTTATTTCTTGCAGGAATGCCTCCTTGCAGACGTCAGTGGATTATAGTTTGAACCTGTCCTAGTCAAACACCTGTATGATGTATGTGTGTGTTTTAAGGGGTATTTTTTTCACAGAAATCAGGAGGGAGGGGGGGCAAACACACTTTCACATACACACACAGGCACGCATGCAAATCAAAGCCATCAACAGCTTGTGATGAAGTGAGACGTCGTGGCATAAACAGAGTGTGTCGTTACCATGGAAGCCACTTTCACCTCACAGGCCGAGAGACAGGAAAACACAAAGAGCCAACGAGACAGGGAGGGAGTGACAGAAAAACAGTAACAGACAGACAGACAGACAGACAGACAGTGTCTTACGAGCTCTCCTTCAGCAACATTTAATAGCTTTTCAAACCCTTTTGGGGTTTTTTTTCTTTCTCTCTTGTCCCCCGGGAGGAAACACTGTATTTGTACAGTAAGCGTTCCAAAGAAAAAAAGGGAAAGTTCATTGAAGCGTTGTTTAATAGCTTGATTGAACGCTCACAAATTTTAACAAGCGCATCACAAAGCTGCACAAGCTGACGTACAGTGGCCGTTGGAGGGTGTTTGGGAATTTGGGGCCACATCTGTCCCCGTTTTGGGACCCCTTTGTCCCCTTTTTTGGTTCGACTTCAGGTCACAGCCTTTAGACTTGAACTTCACGTGGCTTGTTAGATTAAAACTACAGCAGACTTGCAATACTTTCTCAAGCCCTGACTAATCAAGCCTCCAAACAGATCACAAATGCGCATTGTTCCTTTTTCTGGTGATTAATTTGATGCTACACAAGCAAACTGTCAACTTGTCTTTTCGTAACATGCACAATTTACGAGCAGAACCACAAACAATGCACTTAGCTACAACTGGAACAAACATTTCCTGCCATTCCTGCCGAGCACTGAACGTCCACTTCACCAACCAGTTCATAATAATCAAGACTGTTGCAGGAAATTGAACATGGCAACCTGGTCGCAGGCCGTATCTGAGCGGAGACTCACCAGCAAAAGAGGGGTACTCTAGATATCCCCCTTCATTTGGTAGAGACACTAATGACAAATTTCCTTCTTTTATACTTTATAAATGATTCATCTTAGCCAAATGGAACCCTTTATCCATTTAATCCAGCTCATTCATTTTTTCTCTCAAGAGACACAACAGCAGGTTGCATAACCTCTATAAAGGGCAGCATGGAAATTGAAAATTGAGAAATTAGCTTAGATGTGCCTGTAAAATGTTCCACCACTGTGGAAAGGAAAAAAATAAAAAATAAATAAAAAAGTCCATGTCTGCTCATGATTTTTCTTTTTAAGTCCAGATTCTTTCAGGTCACTCTGTTTGCTTGCCATTTCCTCCCCGTGCTGCCTCGTCCACGCCGAAGCCTGATTGCCGCCCAGGAAAGGAAAGCAACTCTGTATCTTCTGTATGAAAAGGTTGGACGAGCAAGGCCGCTGTAGCAGTGCTAGCTTTGAAGGTTTGCCAGGGAGGCTACAGGAGGTAATCAGAGGAAAATATGTCCTCTCCTCCTCCTCTTCTTTTAGACCTCCATTAGACCAGCCTGCCTCTGTCTGGGAAAATTGATTTTCTCCCTCCCCTCCTCCTCTCCTCTCCTGTTTCTCCTCGTTTTTTTTTTTTTTGTCTTCTCAGGTTCCATTTGAGGCTTGTTCATCCACTCTCAAGAGCAGTTCTGCGAGACAGCGAGAGAAAAGAGAATAGTAGGCCCCGACAGGTTGTTCACACATATAGTCAGCCACCCCCTCACCCCCAGCAGCAGCAGCAGCGGCAGCCACTGGGGCTTGAGTCTCATCTCTGTCGTGTGCAGAGGCCTACAGTGCTTTGGACCTCTTCCCTTCAAATGATTCCTCTTTATTCACCCTCATCTGCTTAATCCTTTCCCTCCTCTGCTGCTCATTCTCCATGTCTTCCTCTTTTCTGTTCCTCCTCCACCGGTCTTCACACTTGCCCTCCCCTCTCAGAGCCAAGTCTTGGATCAATGCACCATTGATTTTCCTATCAATGAACATTAGTATGGATCAGACTGCTGCTTGCTCTGCCCTGCCCTGAAAAACTACACACATGCATACATGCATGCATGCATGCTCATAAGCCACTTTCTTTTCTGCAATTTCTCAGCTAAAAGCACACGCACACATTGAAAAAAAAAACAGAGGGACGAGCTGGATGATGCACGGACAAAGCAGCGAGGTGGCGTTGGAAATAAAGGAGGGTGGGATTGATAAAAGAGAAGTTGAAAGCACAGGAGCCGATCAATGAACGCAGTGACAGAAAAGGTAGGAAATGAAATCAGACCGAGCGGAGTTAGTGTCCTGCGCAAAGGAAACAGCCATTGGTCAACTGCCTGCTAGTCGATTCACTGCAGAATAATTCAGTGTGACTGGCAGCCAGTTCAGGCTGTTGATAATAGCTGCTAATCATGACAGTGAATGGATGCGTGCGCTTTATACACCTTTGGGTGTCTTTTCTCTTTACCTCATTCACACACACACACACACACGGTCACACACTAGGCCGGCACACATCTCCGTCTCCTCTCTCACCCTATAATGGGCTCCGAGTCAGGTGGAGATTGACACTTTTCTTTCTGCTGCGCTCCCTTTGTGCCCAACATTGCATTCATTCCACACAAACCAGCGGTGGCCTCTCAGCATTTCTGCGCGCATCAGCGACATTTTGCATCAACCAAACAATGAATGAATGATTACCATCTTCAATTAACCGTGCATTTGTGGCAAAGTGGGGAAGAGGATAAACAAAACGGTAAATATTTCCTCTTTGCTGAGCGGCACTGTGGACCTCTGCGCCGGCACTCAGCCTCAAATAAAGGGAGTGATGTTTTAAATCAACTGTCGTCTATCGTGTGTGTGACTGTGCAGCGTGTGACCAGCAATAAAATTTATAAAAGTTCTTTCATAATTCATAATATCTTCAAATCTTTCACATGAGAGAAAGAGAGAGACACAGAAAGGGAGAAGCTGTGCAGGCTGGTCTTGATAGAACAAAGAAACATCTTTGGGAGTGCTTGCATGAAAGTTGATCCTCAGATAAGACCCCCTGTATGAGGAAACTGAAAAGCCTGGGGCCGTCCTTCGCCCTGCCTGATTGTAAAGCGTTTTAATTTGGGCTCCAGTGGATGACCCGCCTGCCTCTGTTAGTCTGCTCAGGCACCATGTTAACTACCAGAGTGCAAGTTGCATTGAAAAAAAAATATATATATATATTTTAAGTTTACTGTTTTGATATGTGCAAAGCATTTTTATAACCGCTTAAGTATTTTAGTTTATATTACCAGACAACTTGCAAACAGTAATTTTAAGTGAAATGTGGCATACAAAACACTGTATTAGTTTGTTTCAGAAAACTATATATGCATATAAAATAATAAATACAAAAAAAGTCCATGCAAGCCTTAAGAAAATACATTTCTTACACCCTGTTTCAAAGCGTCACTAAAAATCCACTGCAGATTATTGATGCATTTAGATTCAGATTTAAATATGCCTCATTCCTGTTGCACTGTGAGAAACTGTGCTCGTGTAACCACTCTGGGCTTCAACTCCTGCCCTCTTTTATGTCTGCTGGAACCAGCCACAAGATGAAGTATGTTTTACTTACTACACAACGCAGAATAAAGGAGGAGCATTCGCGATTTTAGATCTAGTGATATGAACGTTTACAGAAGTGTCCCCTGCACCAACATTTACCAAGACTCATCGCTCAACTCTGCAAACTCCTGGACCCACACACACACACACACACACATACACAAACACTCAGGCTTGTGGGAGCTGAAGAGAAAGGGGGGAGCCCGCAGAACTTTTCTGGCAACATGTCAACTGAGACTGTAAGTTCAATTACTCACTTAACTCACTTTGATCACACCCCTCTGCCTCTGATTGGGGCTTTATCATGTGGACTGGCTAAAATGAGCCTCAAGCGAGACCAGCCTTGAACAAAGTGACACACAGTTTGAAGCAGTGGATAGTCCTTGTCTGATGGGCGTTATCACGTGGGGGTTGGGTGGGGGGCTTCAAAACCACCAGCAGCAGCAACGGTGTTAAAAACAGGGCAGTGATGAACTTTAGTTTTTAACAGTGTTGCAAGAACAGATGTGAGTCGGGATCGGCTTATTTTTATTTTAATTAAGTCATGGTGCGTTTATGTACTGCGTAACACACACACACTCACAAAATAGCTTTATATCAACCCAAATGAAAAATATCCATGGAGTCTGTCGCTCTTATAAAGTTAGTGTTGGGGTACACATGGCGGGTACACCGTGAGAAAATTTGTGTTTCATTCATTCATTCATTCATTTACCGTAAAGTCACTCTGAGCCCCAAAATAAATAAAAAATAAAATAAAATAAAATGAAACTACTTCATCGGTTTGTGCGACTCGCCTGTCGCCGTCGCGGTCGCGCTCGCAGCCGCCGTGCCGGGGCGGAGTGTGACCGGAAACCGAGCTCCTCGCGGCGGCAGCGGCAGCAGCAGCAGCCCGGCAGGAAGCTGCTTTTCACCGGCAGGAGAGAGGAGGAACAGCTGCCCCTACAGGCTCGAGGCTCGGCTGCGTTCACATGCAGCCCGGCAAAATCATTTTAAAAAATATCTTAAAAATCACATTTTTATTTTAGTATGTGACAGTGGGCGTGGTTTTGTTTTGTAGAACAATTATAATAAAAAAAATAAAAAAAAAATAAACAAAGGTCAGCGACGCCACGTGATTTTCACACACTAAAAAGCAGTTGAATAGAAACGTTTGGCTGAGTATTTTCAATAATATAAATATAATAATATTTTTATAGGCTATATTCATGTAGCTACTGTAACCTGTGTTGTATGTGTTATAATTTATCTGCTTATTACCCTATTGTTATAAAATTATTAGACTGTATACTTTCATATATTTTTTAATATACCTGCATGTAACACCTGCACCGTGTGAAGTGTGAACCCCCGGTTAAAGGCTTTAAGCCCTGTTATTGAATTTTACGTCAGATGACATTTGCATTTAATATCCCAGCAGCAGCAGCAGCAGCAGTGCGGTCTGCCATGTTGTTACTGTGACAGGCAGGTTTAAAGAACTGCAACAGCTACCACAGGAGCCCCGGAAGCTTTTATTGTCACACACGGGGAGCTCTGGAAAAGGTAACCAAGCTTATTTTAGCCTCGTGTATCGTGGCATACTGGTCAGGGTCTTCTTCTTCTTCTTCGTCACACCACCAGGCCTGCGCTGGTCACACTGGTGGGTGATGGTGGTGACGGTGCTGGCTGTGGAGGTGGTGAATGGGAGCAGCGTGCGCGCTCTACTATCGAGGTGAATGCGAGCCCATTCAAATTTCCATATATGTCCCGTCACAAGGGACACACACACACACAACCACCCCTCACCAGCACTCATAGGGGCACACGGCCTCCCCCCTCTCTCTCTCTCTCCCTCCTTTTCTTTGTTCCTCTCCGATGATTCCCTCTATAAGCTCCCCACAGGACAGAGAGAGAGAGAGAGAGAGAGAGAGAGAGAGAGAGAGAGAGAGAGAAACCACACCACTGCCACCCAGCGGCCACGGATGCGCGCGCGACCCTGTGCGCGCACTCTTTGTTGGCTCAGACCTCTCCAAATTTCCATCAGCGCGTATTTCATTTTATTGTTTTAAGACCCATGCTAGCCTTCAGAACTCCGCTGCGTTTTACTGGCACAATTAAAGCCGCCACATCACAACGCTTTGCATTCAGGCCCTGATCCCCTGCTGAAGTGTCCTTGAGCAAGACACTGACCCCGCGCTGACCTCCGGGAACGAGGTGGGCTGTGGATTATTATTATATTATCATCCGAAGCATTCATCCGCGGCTCTTTCTTATTTCTTTTCCCCGCCATATCTGACGGATTACACATGAAGCTGATCCAATAAAGAGGAGGGTATATGCTCTGCAGGACAATAATTGAATTAGCTCTATATATAACCCGGTTAATGAGGTACTTAACAGGGAGACGTTAATTACAGATTCTATATGGCCCTGTTTATTTCTGCAGGGCATCCTTTCCTCTCAGCTCCTGTAAGGTGGATTAATCAATCATATTCCTGCACACTTAATTCAGCTGCTCCAAATCCAAACAACGTGTGCGTGTTCACTTGATTGTTAATCCTCCAATTTGTGCTAATAACTTGCGCGTTTAAAAATCTGGAAAGAAGGAAGGGATAGTTTCTCTTTCCAACAGGGGGCAGAGTCACTCTGCACAAAATCTCTCCACTCGCCCTCTCCTTTCTCCCTCCCTGTCACGTACGCGCGCAACGCACGCTGCAGGCAGTGCTTCGGCAACTGTTGTTTTTCCCTGCAAGCAATTTTCACCTCATACCCAGCTGCCTTAAAAATTACCTTTAAACAGCCTGCTGCCAACCATAGCACGGCTTGTGCGCTGCTTGTTTGTGTAAGAAAACCCACTTTTGAACCAGATCAGAGACGTGTGGATTGGTTCCAGGGGTTTATGATCTCTGCTGGGTAAATGAAGCTGAAACGCTGCTGAAATGGTTAACCAGACACGATGTTTGAAAAAGAGCAAACGTTTTCTCTCCTCGTGGAGGTTCTAATTAAAACCTTCAGTGGTAATATTTGGGATGAGTTGAAAGTTTTATAATAATAATAAAAATATCCAGATAGGAAACTGGATATAGAGTGAGTTTAGATGTTATTTTCTCGTAAAAGGGGCCTCATTGTTGCACCGAGGTCCCCTGACCCCAGAGCTGGTTACGTGGGAGATGTGGTTTCATAGTTTTCCATGCTTAATTAACATTAAATTAAAGTGCAATCTGACTGTTTGGAACTTGTAAATAATAGAATAAATCACGACAGGCTGAGAAAACACAGGCTAAAGAATATTCTTTCTTTATTCCATTCATTCCTCAAGTGCCTTTACACTGTGCAAATATTGTTAACATGTACAAGACGTTATTTTATTTTAAATTTTGTTCTACATTTTGATAGGTCGACTGAAAAAATGTCCAACAGTGAACACGTACCTTTTCTAGCATACGTTTAAAACTTTAAATTAGGGCTGAAAAAAAGAAGAGAGAAAGAAAAAATATTCGTGCTCAGACGCTCATCCACAAATTAGTTTCAAATACAAAAACTCTTTGAACTTGAAATGTGATCCAAATTATGCTAAGAAGAAGAAAGTGGATTTTTCTGGAGGATGTTTTTTTCCTTTAAGTGTAATGAGGGGAATTAATCAGGCAAAGTTTCCCCGTGAGAATTACTTCAAAAACAACTTGGATTTGGTTTCATATCAGCATATGAGACTGAACTTTCTTCTGCATCTTCTCTGACATCTGCAGTTTAAACCCAACTAAAGTCTGGCTTTTAGTTTAATGTTATTTATCTTTTTTTTACCATGGCAAATAAAACGTTTTTAATGTTGTGTTAAAACTGAAACAGGATTTTTTTTTTCCAGTGAAGTTAGTAGTGAGTGACCCTTGTCTCATAGTTTAAACCCTTTACAGAATCCTTTACAGAAGGTTTCAAGGGCAGAGTTAATGCAAAGTGGAATGAAGATAATTCCCTCGCTACAAAGCTCATCACCCCCACTAACCCTTCACTATCGCTTCTAACAGCAGTCAGATAAAACTTTTTAACATTTACAAGTGACGGCAGGAGAACGAATTAAAGGGCACAAGCGAAAGAGAAATCGCACTGAGCTGGAGTTTTTAAAACCTTTGACCTTTCTCTCGTCAAAGATGAATTTGGAGCTGATTTAACGTGTTTTATTGTGGCTTCGATGATGGTGCACACATGCCTGAACCTAGAGCTGGACTCTTTGCAGTGGTGCTTATAACTCACTGTATCCTCTTTGTACACTGTGGATGGTGCGCAATGTTCCTGGCAGTAAGGAGGACCACTAAAGAGGCCCTCGCCTATTCTGGTTACGCCTTCTCATGGAGAAGCACTGCTAACTGAAAAGGCTGCAACAATTCACACATACAATAGTGGTTATTCAATATTTGGTGTATAGAAAAAAAAGAAGAAATAAAAAGAATGACGACATGGCCTGCAGGTGCTGAGATTTGAGGACCGTACTTTTTTACGCATGAATCCATCCACACACTCAAATTAGGCTTTAGATTTACAAAGGTTGATTTTGTGTTTATATGCAACTGTGAATAAAGAGCAAAGTCAAGGCGCCAACCCAGACCGGAATCTAGTTATTGGCGTAACTGAAACTAAATTTAGGAGTCACCAGAATCGATTAAAAATCCCGTGACAGAGTCTTAGCAGTCACGCGAAAGCAGCCCGTTGAAACCAATATGAAAAACCACCCTATCTTCCTCTTTGTTATTTTTTTTTTTAAACCCTGATTTTGAAAACGTGTTCCTTTGTTGCTGACAGACATTCTCCAAGGTCATGTTACAGCAGCGTTTTCTTAAAGGGGATGTATTCGGATTGTCAGCGCGTATCAATATTACAGTCAGTGATGGAGATTTATTATATCAACAAAGTGATCGTTGGACCGTGTTGGCACTCAGTCAGCCTGAGACCGACAAGAAAAAAAGAAAAGCGGAACAAGAATTTGAATGCAGATACAGATCAGCGTCCCTTTATAGGCTGTCAGCAGTAAAGAGGAAACGGTCTATAGGGGTTTATTCTATAAGACCTGTGAAGATGAGAGCTGCGCTTTTATTCCTCACAGCTCTTCTGATGTTCGGTCTTTAAGTTTGAAGGATCAGACGTTGTCCAAGTATTTAGCTCTACTGTTGCTTCAGTGTGGAAACTTATTATTTTTTTTTATTTTTTTTTTGATAGTTTCCAAGTCATGCATATGTGTCTTTCATGGATTTAGATTTTTGTTTTTCCTTAAAGAAGCTAAAAAACGAACTGATTGTAGGTTAACCAACAGCGTCAAGGGTGGTGCAAGATCAGCAGAACTTTTTAATTTCTGACAAGAATAAAAAAAAAACTTTTTATTGCCTCGCTTCACTCGTTAAATATGGCTATGATGAGCCATTCACATATATCCCAGACAGATTAGACGAAGGGTGAAGTTGAAAAGAACGGTTATTGTGACTAAACAGAAAATGATTGGCAAGCGTTAAATGATGTGAATGACTTTTAATTACTGGACGATGCTTTTATTTTGAAAGAACTAAATAATCATATTAAGAAACTGCATGTGTGCATTTTTAAAGTGAAGTAATGTGTTACACGCATATGTCCAAGATTATCGAGGGTCAGCTATCTCGTGACGCAGAATTACGCACGCGAATATGATGTATAGGAGAAAGGGGGGTGCGCTGTACGCCGCGACGGGCAGAGACGTGTCTTGGAGGAAGGAAAAAAAAAAACAGCATGGAGAGAGTGAAGGCTAATCTATTTCACAACCTGAGCCGGAGCCAAAATGGACTTTGGACAAAGCGCCGGAGTCAGAGGTCACTCCGATAGCTGCAGCGTGTGTGGCCGCGCAATAGAACCGCAGTCCTCCTCACTCCAAGATAATGAGCGACAAGCAGACGAGGGTCTCACTTTGGGGGAAATGATGCAGCCTAAAATTAGTGTTGAGATATGTAAAAGCAGGGACAGGCAACACTGGAAAGCAATAACTAGACCCCCTCCCCCCTTTCTTGGAGTTTAACCCATTAATTACCTCATGGAGATTGTGCAGAAACTTAAACAGACAGAGATGCTTCATGCTGGCGTTATATTGCAAGTAAATAAAAATAAATACAAGTCCATAAATCAGCAAGGACTGCGTCTCGGGTGCACATTTCCACATATTTTTTTCAGGAAAAAAAAAAAAATGCCTACGCCACATCACAACCATCCTATCCGAAGGACGCGTGCTCTTCTGCCTGTTTAGCCGTTTGCACCACGAAACCACATCAGCACGAATCTATAAATCACACAACAGCCTTCTGCAGTTATGGTTTTCAATGCACAAGAGAATTTCCTTTCGCTGCACAGCGACTCATCGTGGGGATCCCCTCGTCTGGGCTGCCTTGCGCACAGATTTCGCATATTTGAGTCTGCTTGACGGAAACTTAAGTGACCCATTTAGTGCTCACCTCATGACTGCCTCAAGACTCGGACAGGGGAGTTCCACATAATCATATGTAATAAATAATACGGTAATTATTATTCTTATTCTTATTATTAAGTTCTCCACGTGATTGCTACTGAAAATCCAGTAGAAGTATTGGAGGTTACACATTAAAGGACCAATGCTGCGTTTAATATCTTCAAGGCAAATGTGCAAACGAGATTTTAAAATGCCAATCATTTGACTTAATTTCAAATGCATTGAAAGTCCTGATTTCATCTGTTCATCTTGATCTGCACCAAATGATACGACAGGAACATTCAGGGAAATCTGTTTTTTGCTTGTATCAACTCTAAATGTGAAAATAGAAACCTGAAAATAATGTCAACACGACGACTTGGTTAAATCCTAACTGATTCCAATACTGGTATCCGTGGTGTAACCACAATTAGTCAGCAAAACAGCACACATGAGGCATTATAAATTCATATATAAGAACTAACTAAGACACTTTGATGAGTACTGAAACATCTCCAAGAAAACTCCAGTTGCTTTTGCTTAGATCAACCATGACCTGGATGACTGAGATTCTTCACAGACACTTTATAAATGGCACTGTAGAGATGGGACGCTGCTGCAGTCACTTTAAAAAAAAAAGCAAAAAATGCTGCATATCTTTTCACACAAAGTTTTTTTTTTTTTAAACATCTATTATTATTCTAAATCTCGATCTGTAATGAGGGATGAAAATTACAATCCAGGTTCATGCTGGATTTAAATTAAAGGAAAGAAATCACTGAGATGTAATGAAAATCTAGTCTGGATCACAGATCTTTGTAACTGTAAAATAAGTACTGCAACTTTTAAAATGTCGTGCACACCTTTACACAATCCACAGCTTTCTCAGTTAAAAAAATATCTTCTCTCGTCTCCTACATGTGATCTGTGGGTTTCATTCTTACAGGGACTTGAGGTTTTTACCCGATTTTAACTAATAAGTGAACTGAATGAAAGGTTGGATCCTTGCCTTGGCTACAGACTTAATTAATACCGACGTCCCGTAAATCTAACATTATTATAATCTCTGGCATACTGTAGAGAAAACTGGTTATTGAGACGTGTGAATGCTTGATATGAATCTAAATTCTAACGGCAAACTGCACACATTTTATTCCATCAGTTCATTTGCATTCACGTGTTTTATTAAAGGCGGTCCAGGTAGAATCATTTCTGTGACCTCTTTCTGGCCCCCGAACCCATTTTGGAGACCGTTTGTTTTGATCTTAGAGCGTGAGTTCGTCTCCAGCCTGGTGCGCATTAAGGGTAAAACAACAGCAGTGATCGATCAAATAACAGCGAAGCACCCATCTCCACCAGAACTGTGCTCCCCGTGTGGTTTGTGCACATTTACCAGCCCCGGTCTCTCTCTCTCTCTCTCTCTCTCTCTCTCTCTCTCTCAGCCCTCTCCCTCTCTACACTCTGCGTCAGCTGATCCATCACGTGGTCTGGTGTCGTGGGTCACCCTTTTTGCAAAATGGAGTTGTCTGAGTCTGTGCAGAGAGGGCTGCAGTCTCTCGCCGACACGTCCACCTTCGACCAGAGCGGCTTCCAGGCGCTGGTAGACGTGTCTTTCCGGAGTCTGCTCTCCTCGCACGGCGACCCAGCTATCCTCGGTGAGCTGCTCCTTCTCTCCCCGCCGCCGCCGCCGCCGCCGCCGCTTTTGTCTCCGCGGCTGCTTCCGGTTTCTCTGCGTGTGGATGTGTAGCGGAGCTGCCTCGACGTTTTGCGGATTTTCTCCCCGCTGCTCTTACCCCGATCCCTCGTGTCTATGCTGAGATATCAATGAGGCGATGGGCAGAGCGCCGCGCATCAGTTTGTGTTAAAGCGATCTCAGCCTTTCTCGCTGCCTGCTTTGCATTCAGCAGCGGTCACACAATCACTCGTGACGCCTTTTGTCATTTAAACTGGCATCAAGTCTCCTCAGCACACCACAAAGACTATGTTAGGCTGTTTTAATCGCTGTTAGTCAGATCTGATCATGGATACACATCCGATTGTTCGCTTTAATGGTTCATAGCAGACCCGTGAAGTCAGCAGCACGATCTGCGTGTTGCTGCTGATCGGTTTGTAAATAAATGATGCCAAATAACTCCAGATTTGGCTACTTCACGCACTGCATAACTGCTGCTCTGTCGTGGCTGCTCCCACAGACCATGTGTTGTCTAACTCCTGCAGCATTCCAGCTCATTTTAATGGCAGAATTATTGAGAAAGTGAAGTGTCCACCAGACAAACAAACAAAGGAACCCCGGCTGACGCAGCCGAGGAGCCCATTCACATGCAAATCATCATTGATTTCCATTCTGCGCGTCAGTCTGGAGAAGTATGGATTGCAAAACCTATAGATGGATGATTTATTTCCACCAGCCAAACACGTCTGTTCTGTCAGGGAAGAATGCTATACAGTGTCTCCCTCCAACTCGTAAAGCTGAAGCATGTGTTTTGCGTTTTTTTTTCTTCTTTTCTCTCAGATCAACCCGGACTGAAGCAGATCGACAAAATCCTCCTGAAGCAGGTTCACACCGCAGCGATCACCTTCATACTGGAGGCGGTCAAACACAACGCAGACAAGTCAACAATAAGGTAGCCTGTGCGACATCACACAGACGCAGATTTCCTGTTGGCTAAAGCGCGTTTGCTGCTGCCGCTGCTACTGCTGCTGCTGCTGCTGCGACCACAAAGATACAACGAATCTCTAAAAATAATCTCATTTGTGGCTGTAGAGAAATTATACTCAAAATCGCACAGGTGACAGGAAGTGTGTTGCTCAGTGCGAGGACACTATAAACCGTGGCTCACTGAGTGCAGAGCCTCAGGAGACGGCGAAGCTGTCCAAGATTAGAAATGTTGTGCCTTCGCTTTCAAATACTGCAAACCAGACTCACAGGAGGTGTTTTGTTTATGTTCTGCTGCATGCCTGCTTTGACCTCTGTACGTGTTGTGTGGGAAAGTTCTGATTGTGTCCTAGATATTGTTTGAGTGGAGTAAAATTGTCAAGCAGGAGCATTTGGATTACATTTAACATGCACCAGTAGTAGCTTGTTTTAACGTATCGCTTCTACATATATATTTTTTTTCGGACTGTTTTGGGTTTGAGTAATTAGGGGAAGGAAGGTGTTCCTTTCACCATATCATGGTCAGAGTTGGTTGTTCAAGATGTACTTCAAGTTTGAGTGAATAAGATAAAGAAATCTTTTAGTGTTCCTTTTTTCCTTTGCTTTGCTTTTCCCTCTCCTTTTAAATCCCCTCTCCAAATTCCGAAACTGCACTTGAAGCATTGCTAACCCTTCATATGTCCCATGTGCAAAAAGTAAGCCTCCAGTCTGGGAGCAAAAATAGGACTGAAGCATTCGTCCCTTGCTCATCTCTTTCTGGATAAAAGCAAAATGCCAAATGTGTCCAAATGTGAAGCAGTTTGAGTATGTGCTCATGTAAAGTGTGTTTTTTTTTTCTCCTCTTGTAGCTCCAGCCTAGAAGAGCTCACACTCAGCGCAGAGAGAATAGAGACATTTTATAGCACATATGAGGTACATTTCAAGCCCTTTTAATGCATTTCTTTCAGCCTTCGTGGCCTGTTTTTGCAACTGACACTTCTTTTATTTTCCAGAAACATAAAAAAGACCTGAGACGTGTTTTAGGGAGGTATGTAAAGCTGGGATGGGCGTGGAAGTGACACAACTGGTAGATCAGGAAGATGTGATGTTTAGATATTAGAACAATTGTTCATTTATTTTCTCACTGATGATCAGAAATTGGAGAGCAGCTTTTTGTTTGGTGCACAGATTTTATTGGATTACTTCAGTAATCAGACACCAGATGAGGGCGAAGCACTTGGCTCCATATAAGTAAATATTCTAAATTAGGTGTTAAAGACCGAATCTCTTAACGTGGGAAGGAGAAGAGGAGGCTAGCCTTAGCGCGTTAATGAGCAGGGAGGGTCTCTGGAGCGTGATTAATTGCAGCGCACTATTAACAAATGCGCTCTTTGTGACAGAGCCATGACAAACTCAGCCAGGGATCAGTCTGATCACAGTTTTGTCACACGCCAAACCCCTGATCACTTATTTGTTTAGTGCACACCTTCTGCACAGTCTGATTAATCCAGAATCGGAGGCAACAATTTCTTTCCCCCTCTTTCTCTTCTTCAGCATTGGGAGTCGTCCACCACACATTACCGACGTTTCCTGGCGTCTTCAGTACAACACGAAGGTAGATGCGGTGTGGTGCAAAACAAAAAGAAAAAAGAAGTTGTATGAATCTAAAATGTTGTTTTACCACAAACAGAACGCGCACCTCGATAAGGTCAACGAGCCTTCCTACTTGATATCGCTGAGCACTGAGGTAACTGCTGCAGTTTTACTTCTCCTGAATTGTCCTCCATGTCTGCTATACGTTCCAGTGCGTAAAAGAATGTTTGTTCTCTTCTTTTGTTAGAAGGGAGGGTCGTCGGAGAACATCGACTTTACCTGCACGGTGGAGCAGCTGCAGGTACAAAAAAAAAAAAAAAAAAAAAAAAAGACTTTGGATGCTGTTTGTTTGTCGATATAAAAACAAGTCTTGAGCCACATTAGAGCCATTGCGCACCACGTTCAGCCTCTTTATCAGAAAACCAAAAAAAAAAAAAAAGGAAAAATGCAGTATTCCTCTATTTGTCAGTTTCCAGGGAAAATGGGTTTAGTTGAATGTGATTTCTCACTGCTGCTGCAAACTTCGACTATAAAAATATTCGGATCCCTGCAGGAACATTTAAGGCTGCTGGTGGTGAATCATAAAAGCTGATCTAATATTGCAAACGCATCCCGCAAAATTCTCTGCTGTCTTGATAATTTGACAAACCTGTCAGCGTTTTCCTCTAAGCAGTGATGATGTTTGACTTGTATGTAAAAATGTGGACTGCAATCAGACTGACAAAATGTTTCCATTCCTGTCTACTCGGACTAAAAAAAATAAAAAAAAATAAAATAAAATAAATCTCAGATTTGTTGTGCGCTCGTTGTGTTGATTGTACATTTTGCTGCGCCCTGAAAGTCACCAGTGTGTTTGCTTGTTTCCAGGATTTGGTGGGAAAGTTGAAAGACGCTGCCAAGAGTGTGGAGAAAGCCAGTCAGATGTGATGCTGGCGTCCAGTTTTTCCCTCTCCACAAAGAGCTGAACTTCGCCCGTTCCCAGCGGCTTCGTTCATCTCTTCATGACTTCTTTTGTACCTGATGATTGACGTGTATCTGAGAAATAAGTTTGAGCAGAAAAATAAAATCTCAGCTCTTCTTTGTATAATTCTCCCAGCTTGTTAGGTTCACACACACAAAAAAAATATGTGTCACCCAGCTCTGTGAGAGATGTCCTTTTGCTGCTGTTTGAATAAACATACCTGTCACTTACTTACTTGTCATTCAGAAAATTTGAGTGAGAGGGATGGGACACTTTTTGTTTGGATAAGGGGCTTGTAGAGGAACTGGTAGACACGTGTTTTGTAAACACACAACCAGGCTTGAATAGGATTTTTGCCATAGTTGCACGACAGCAGCGTATTTTGTTTCTTGCAGGATTTCTTGCAACCGGACCCTCAGATTTTTCCGAATGACTCTTATTTATTTATTTATTTATTTTTTAACAAAAGAGAAATCCATGACTGAACTGCCGTGCAACAATCTCGTGAATCTTTCCGAATCTGCATCACCCCACCTCAGCTGAAAGTTCAAAGCCCCTCATGCTGAAGCTGAAGCAGCGCGGCGGCTCGGATTCCATAAACATCCGAGATGCCTTCATTTTCAGCGGCGCTGCGGGATAAAGGCTGCGATTCATCAAGTAGAAGTTGTGGCGCTTTTTTCTTTTTCTTTTTTTTTTTCTCTTGCAGATGTCAGGACAGACCGTGACAAAGGTTCGACACCAGAGCCATTTGTCACACGGACGTATTTCGACGCGTGTGCGTGGGTCTTAAACGCGACGATGAGCAGAGATTAATAAAGCAGCTGCCCGGTGCCTCTGCAGACTTCGCGTTATAGGGAGGGAATTGAGACATTTTCAGCGACACCGATGTGTGTGAGAGGGCTTGTGCTGCTGTTATTTTTAACATCAGAGAGGCGAGGGCGCACCATTAGTAGCCTACTTTCTACAGCTCACACCCCTAACCATAGTGCCTCCTGATTAAACGTGTGATAGAGCTATTAGGACGCCCTTGCTGTGGTGAAAAGTGAATCAAACTGAATGCATGTGTTTTATTTTAAATCATGCGTCATACATTGCAAATACACCGACAGTAATTTTGAAGCGCCCTTAAGCAGCTGCCTGGTGTCATTTCGGCTCCAGTGAAGCACAAACCGCCGAGATCTTTATGAGATTTACTTGTTAAGAAACATCTTCACGCGAACATGTGTGTATTTTCTGTTATTTTGTATGATGTGAGGCAGATTAGGAGAAACAGCGTACACCGACAGTAATTCCTAGGCACCCTTAAGCAACGGGACCACGTGACCAAAGCGGGGCGGTCGAACTACAAGCCATTTTGGGGACGGTGTCAGTTTCCACTGAGCACACACACACTGCTGCATTTTACTGAGGGCGAAGCGGATATTTTGGAGGCAAAGTTATCGGTGCCGAAGTGGGAGACCTCCCGAGCCGAAGCCCGAGGACCCGGATCTGTTGACGCCGAGGATCGGATACGCACCGAGCGCGCAGGCGGCGAGGAAACGAGGAGTTTTATTCGCACATCTGAAATGCGCTCCGGTCCGCCGTGCGCTCTCCGCCACTGACAGCGTCTGCAGCCTGCTTCAAGATGGCGGCTCGGCTCCTATTCATTTACTGCTGATCGCCTCCCAACTTTCATTGTCTATTCGCGTCAAGACCCACCGATTCCCAGCCGAGCCTCCAGGTACGTCTCATTCGATATCGTCTCTAACTAACGGGGGCAGAGGGCGAGGTTTGGGGTCGGCGCTTTTGTGTTTTTCTACGTACCGATCCAGCGGTGGATGTGGAGCTTTCAACGGTGGCTGCAGCGATCACCGACGTGGAGCTCCGTGTGTGTCTGCGCACCACTTTTTCCGCAAAAGAGGTTCCCCTCTCGGCTATAAACGCCAATTAAGACCCACAAACCCGCACCGCAGCTTCGTCTAGCGTTCGGTAATCTGTCCGTATAAGTTGATCACGGTCTGCTTTGGCAATGCGTCGTTTGGATTTATGTAAAGTGGGAGATCTGTGGCGAACCAGGCTGTGTTGACTGAGATGTTAACAGCAGCAAGTGCTCCAAACGGTCCTCCTGCGCCCATATTTCCACACAGCGCGTTCATTTTATAGAGTTGGGATGTTTTGGGTGTTGCGAACCGAGTGCAGTGTTGGATTTTGGCGAATATGACCGAACGTTGGATTTATTAACTTAACTTGGATTGCACCCATGGACGTGACGAGGAGGCAAACCGACTCATTTGTGCATAAATGTTTCATGACGGCTGCTGGGTAAACACTGGGTCACGGTTGAACATGCAGCGTGGTTGTTTATGGTTTGGTGTTTGATTATATTGATTAAGAAGGACAGTTGGGTTTTATTGTGAAATTTTAAAAATATGTATATATTGGCGACAGGTCGGCCAGGACACAAAAGGGACGATTGTGTCTCACCAAGCAGCCAAAGCGTCGACAATTTGACGTAAATTCACACGAGCTAATACCAGCATGGTCTGCTTGTTTGGTGACATTTATGCTCATGGTGGATTTCAATATTTCCCCCTTTACGTGGCTGAACGCTGGCACACGGCGTGGCTGTAGATCTGGTGACGCAGTGAGGGTTTCCTCTCTTGACGGGTGAAATTGTCATTTTACTCCTGTAGGCTGGTGTGACCCTGTGTGTGGTTAATGGGCTAAAATTAATACGCCTTCCCCCTGCTTGGGTTTTGCAGTTTGTCAGCCTCGCAGATCTGTGAAGAGAAGTGATAACACAGTGGATTGGTCACAGCGAGAAACCACTCAGTAAACTGAATATGAGTCATTCCTTTGCATTGTCTTAAATAAGCCTCATTCATGTGTTCAGTTGGGAACCTGCAGATATTTCAAACACTATTTTTCTAAGCTGAGTGACAGTGGTTATCTTCTCTCCTTGTTTTTTCACCCATGGCCGATTTTAACTGGGTTATTTCCAGCTGCTGTTGATCTGAGTGTTAAGGGCAATCTTTACAAGAGGAACTGGTCTCGTTTGGGAGTAAATGAGGAGGGCAGGACTCCTGGTCTCTTCAAGAATCGAGGGAAATGTTTTCATTTAATGTTGGGAACTAAAGCTTCAGTAGATGTTCACAATTAACCAGAGCCTTCTCCAAATTTATCCAGTTTTCATCTTAACAAAAGAGGACGAGATTGCGCGTCGCATCTCGTCTGCACAGCTGAATTTGTGGCAGGAATCTCGAGCTGGTTGCTTCCACTTAACGATATTCGTTCCCGCTGTAAATGACTTGGATTTTTTTATTTTATTTTATTTTTTGAAGCGATCGAGTCCGTGGCTTATAAAGTGGGAACGCAGCTCCCACAGGACACAGGGGCCAGCAGTTGTCCAAACACCAGTCAATCGATTAATGGCGCAACAAGCTCCCTGCATACATGTAGACATTATCCATCACTGCCCGTGTGTGAGGCATCCTTTGAACAGAGTCGCTGTCCAAACTTGCCAGCAGTGGTCTTGTTCAGAGGCGGCCAGGAGAGGTCGGTTGGGGCATTGAAACCATGCCGGGACTCGGGCACGGTGCCGACTGTGGCTCCGAAAAGTAACAGTGTGGGTTCAGAGCTGGACGGGCTGGCTGTCATCCAGCGCTTCAAGAGGGTCACCTCCTCAAGTCCAAGCTATGCAGACTTTTTAGAACTGGATTTTTTTTTTTTTTATTCCTACAAGTGACTGCAATGGCTGCCTCAATAGTTATTATAACACAACTTCTAATAAGCTGCCGATCTGCAACATTATTTTTCCTGTGTTAAATGATAAATTTGCGTCATGGCACATAAATATTGAATAGCGTGTAAAACCAGGAGACTTTGGCATCGGAGTTCTTGAGCTTGAGCTCTTCTGGTTCATCTCAGTAAAGTTAAATGGCCGTAGACGCCAAGTATATTCCGTGCTGGTGTTAAATAAAAGCACTGTTTGCTACTTTCGTTGAAAATGGCGCAGAATAAAATAGTATGATCCAGTGTGCGCTTCAACTTCGGCGCAGTCGCTGCTGTCTGGCCATGTTGGTGCTGCACGGTGCTGATTATCGCGCATGAGAAAAAAAAAAACACACACACACACACGGCGCAAAGCGAAACAGAACAAAGCTGAGATCGTTCTGCGAGTTGGACACATCGCACCCCTCTCCGTGGTCCACGAAGATCTGCGAGGCTCGTGTAAACGTGTACGACAGGCGCTTTATTTGCCCCCCTTTTCGAAGGAAACCCCCACAGCCCGTTGAACCGATACGGGCTTTTTTTTTCCTCTACAAAATGGCAGCCGTGCTGTCGGCAGCCTGGCAGTCCAGCGGCTGTCTGTGTGTGCGCGGAGGGACGGAGGGAGAGAGAGGGAGACTCGGTCCCTCCTCGTTCCCGCTCTGCACACCGACAGCTCGCCTTGCTGTTGTTTTGGTTCAGACATCCTGCCTTGGTTCTGGTCACTGGCCACCAGCCATGTGGGAGAAAAAGCAAAAGGAGTTGCCATAGAAACGCTCAGGTTTCCCCACAGCCTGTGTGGCACACCTGACGCAATGAGTGGGTTCCTCGTATCATCCCCCTTTCACCTACACTCACCCCTTCATGTCACAGACCCGCGGTTAATATTCGAGCCACCGAAGTGTCTCAGATTGGGCAGAATGATTAAACAACTAAATCAGTTTTAATGCGAGACGCAAATACTTTCACTGTATTAAATGTTTAGATTCTGGGTTGATCGGATTTATTTTAATTTCAGCATGTTTCTCATAGTTTTCTGTCATTTTCTGTCTAATCTAAATCTAAAGTGGACTCAGTTATGAACGCTTAGTTGCACCAACCTGTCCGATTTTTTAAAGTTAGAGTTATGGAATCAGAATTTCTCTGTGCAGTTGCTGGTTTTTATTTATTTTTATTTTTTATTTTTTGCAACCTTTTGATCAGAGCTCGCCTCTGATCGTTAGACCTGAGCCGTTCCTCTGATGCCGCCATGTGTTGAACGCTGTTGATTCAGGATGGAGCGAGGAGCTCCATCGATCTCAGTGGAAGTGATTGATTTATGATTATTCACTGCGCCCCGGTCAGGTGACTGCGGCGCTGCCGCCTATCAATCTGCCACCGAGAAGCCGTTCCCCTTTGGTTAGTTTTGGATTAGCATAAAAGATGGTGTTGCTTTAACGCAGTCAAACAAACAGCAGCTTTTTTTCCAAATGGTCCGACATGCGCTTTGTCACAAAAACCTGCGGCTCTCTGATGCCTCTCTCTGATCGCCTGGTTTGCATGCACTGTTCTGTTTTTTGACTCGTGTTTCCTTTTTTTTCCCCACGCAGGATTGTGGTTCCTGTCTCCCAACATGCATCGAACGACCAGGATAAAGATCACTGAGCTCAACCCTCACCTCATGTGCGTCCTGTGCGGAGGATACTTCATAGACGCGACCACCATCATCGAATGTCTTCACTCATGTGAGCAAACTTTGGATTTCTGCACACTTTAACACACAGCGAGTGTTCCCCTGCACAGGCACTAGGGGTTTAAAACCATCCGCAGCTACAATCCTAATGTTTCTTAATGCTAAAGAGATTCTTCCTCGACAGAGAGTCTTTGAACTAAACCGGAGGTTTGCCTATTATTCAGGATATCCTCTCAGATGACATCTGATAATGACACGTTTTTTTTTCCCTCTGTCTCTGGGTTTGCAGTTTGCAAGATGTGTATCGTGCGCTACTTGGAAACCAGCAAATTTTGTCCCATCTGTGATGTACAAGTGCACAAAACCAAGCCACTGCTCAACATTAGGTGAGATTTTGTGTCTTATAATGTTTCTTGCCATTTTGTATATTTCTGTATATTTCTGTGTTGCTCTGTTTCCTTTGTTATAAATACAGATTTTATTTGGGGGCACGCACGTTTGTTTTGTTTTTTTCTTTGGTGTAAGCAATCTGTCAGTGTCTTGAATCGCATTTACGTTCTCTGTAAAGAATATATTTTGATGCATTTGTAATGTCAAGAAGCTAAGTCAATAGTTTGAATGTTCTTTGTTTCCTGTTTCTTGCCCCTTGTGGATTTCCCCATTGAATAGCTGATTCATTTATAAAAAAAAAAAAAGCAAACATCATCGCCTATAGACTGTTCACATAATATATTTGTGAGCAGAATTGTGAAGAATTATAATTTCAGAACACATCTTGAAGTACACTTTCAGGCACAAGCTCTCTTTTTATTTTCTCTTCCAGCCCGAACCAGCTGTATCTATTTTCAGTTACTGAGCTGTGTCTCACTGTCTGACCAAAGTTTCTCATCTCCGCTCTCTCTCTCTCTCTCTAGATCTGACAAAACCCTACAGGACATTGTGTATAAACTGGTCCCGGGCCTCTTCAAAAGTAAGATTCACAAGCTCTCTATCGGTTTGAGTCAACCCGTGAGCGGACGTTCTCCTCCAGCTTTCTGTTCCTTTAGTCGTTTCGTCCACAGCCACTCAAAACTGAACCTGCCCGGCGCTTCTGCAAAGACGCTGAGTCAGAATGAGAACAAATACACTCAATTTAATCTCAAGGACACGTTGAAACGTGTACGTTTATAGCTCTGGGTTTTAAAGGTGTCATTTGATAAAGTCAAATTAAAAATGCAGTGCTGTGGTGAACTGAGACGACCTCTGCTGTTGTTATTCTCACATCTGGTTGTTTCTGTTTTTGTGTCATGATACAGTGCAAGTTGATTAAACAAAAACACAAAATAGGACATTATTGTCAAATCTCATACATTACTTTCTTATGTGGTAGAAAAAATGATTCGCCTTTTTTTTTTTTTTTACTCTATTGTAGTAATCAATATATGTAACATTATCACATATGTCAAATCACATCTTTACCACTAGTCTGACAGAATTGATAAATAAATCCACTTCATTCAGGCCTAAAATTATGTATTTGTGAGAAACGAAACGAAGCGCAGAAGTGTAATGTCTTGTCTTTCTCAATGTCTCAGATGAAATGAAGAGGAGGAGAGACTTCTATGCGGAACACCCTGTGGATGGTGAGTCAGAGAGCGCATGCTGATATCATCCGTATCTATATTGAAATCCCTGTCCACGTGAAACAACGGATTCATTTAACGCAGCACAGTTTCTACCACAAATCATATTCACTGTAGCTCGTGGGTGTGCGTGTGTGGTTTCTGCCCCCACAGCTTCAAACGGATCAAATGAGGACCGTGGGGAGGTTGCAGACGAAGACAAGAGAATAATCACAGACGACGAGATCATCAGTCTCTCCATTGAGTTCTTTGATCAGAGCAGGTGGGTTTGTTTTCCAAAGTGGGTTCGAGTCGACCCATTTGGGGGAAATTGCTCTCGACAGACAGGAAAACTTAAATGGAATTCCAATTACGGGGTTTGTTTTAAGAAATGTTGTCTTCATTAGTACCTTTAAAAATATTAGCTACACTACAGTTGTCATGTTTTGATTTTAAAGATTTACTGTCTCGGGTAAGGCACATGGCATTTAAAATGGTCAAATCCAGTAGAAATTAGGAAGTTATCTAATGTTTTAGTTTGACTGTATCACCATAAATCAGCTTAGCACAGTCTACAATATGATATAATACACAGACATATTTGCATTCATGGCCGGAGTTTTGTCAGGGTAAAAATTTGATTTTATCACATATATAATTTTGGAATATTATCTGTGTTTCACCTTTATGAAACTGTGCCAACAACATTTTAGTTTATTTTAATATTTGCTGTGACGCTGACACACTTCCTGATTTCCATTCAGCACTACACAGACATGAATCTTAACCACTGTATTTGCATTTTGTCCTTTCAGTAAGTCTTTTAAGATAAAAATAAATGAAGCAGCTGATTTTCCATGCGTTTTATTAATTTCTTATTTTAGGTTTTGTGCAGGGTAAACCTACAGACAGACTTGGAGCGTTGCTAATATTTTTCTCATGTTTATTCTGCGCAGACTGGGAGTCGCAGCCGAGGAGAAGCCGTCTAAAGATCAGGTGATTGCACCACCTTCCCTTGTGTCATTATTTATTAGGAAACATTTAGCCGGCTTGTATAAAGGAGCAGCGAAGGAACACTGTGAAATATTATTTTCTGCTGTAGCTTCCTATTAGTCATTGCATGTGGATGTTCTTTTTATGCAAATGTGTGATTTTGTAATACTTTATTTAATCTGCAGGTGGCTAACAAGAGGTACCTGCAGTGTCCGGCAGCCATGACAGTCATGCATTTGAGGAAATTTCTACGCAGCAAAATGGACATCCCAAACCTCTACCAGGTTTGTTTAATTATTTATTTCACTGATGCATGGATATGAATTTGCAGTGCCTTGATATTTACCTTCAAATTTGAATTAAATGTAAAGATAGTAGAAAACCCGTCTAAAGTTAGCTCTGTATGAACTGAGGACTTGTTTTTCTCTCTAGGTTGAAGTCATGTATGAAGATGAACCTCTGAAAGATTACTACACGTTAATGGATATAGCATATATCTACACCTGGAGAAGGGTAAGAGATCACTTTTAGACAAATTACGGTTGTTGAGCCGCTTGTGCCGAATTCTAAATGTCCATATGTTTAAGCGTATTAGCCGTAACTTGCAATGCGTGAAAGGACTCCTACCTTAAATATTCAGGCTTGTCTGCATAACCAGGAGTTGAAATTTAACACAATGCAATAAATGGTTTGTAAATTGTTGCACGGTGTAATATTTTAAAGTTTAAAATGAATGTAGTGGGAACAAAAATACCAAAATCTAGGACTGGAGAGGCTTCACGCTTCAGTGATGATATTTAAACTATTGCATTTTAAATTTACTTTTGTTTGCTACGTCTGTAATTAAACACCTAGAAAATGCTGCATGTTGTTTATCTGCAATGGTTTAACAATCCAAAGAGAATGCACGTGTCTGTGAGTTAGTTGGTGTATTTAATTTTCAATTCTTCACAATTCTTGCTCAGTTTGGAATGAGTTCCATAATTTTGGAAAATTTGGCTCTTAAATTGGGATTATTTTGTGAGGAATGAAAAAATAAAACTGACCTGGTTATTTTATTTCCAAATAAATAAATAAACAAGGGATACTTGCTGCATCTGTCCTGCAGACTATTACTTGCCAGTTCATTAAGTACACTAGTATAATATAACAGTCCTGCCCTATAACCACGCTTCATAGCTTTATGGTGTTCAGCATTAGTTTAAAATAACTGAGAAAGCTGTTGACTCAACTGTGTTTTCATTCTGGAGGCTGCCGTTTAAAATGTGCTTGTCAAAATAACACGATACAATTCAACATTTTAGTCTAGTGGGCTAGGCTAGATAATAGAAACACTGTTTAATTAAGTGTTTAATTCATTCCAGTTTAACAGCACCACAAACTACATCCTCCAGAATGACCACACTGTTCAATCACCACCTTTTCTGACACGGTTTCAGCATAAACTGAACATTATAACGTTCATAAAGTGGGATTTATTGCAGGGGTGTTACATTAGAATGAATTTATTTTAACTAGAGTGTTAAATTAGTATATTTAGGACGTTTAAAAGTTTTTTCTCATGAGAGAGTTGTTCTGTGTCTGTTAAGGCTGGAGGAATACATGGCATTCTTGTTTTATAATAGTAATAATTTCTTTTTATTCCACCCTCCTCCGTAGAACGGCCCGTTGCCGCTGAAGTACCGGGTAAGACCCAACTGTAAGAAGATGAAGGTGACCCACGCGCAGCAGGAAGGGCAGAACAGCGCGAGCAGATCCGGTCCAGAGAGCGACTCTGCCAGCGACAAAGCCGGAAGTCCCGCCGGGGCTCCGTCCACGTCCTCGTCGCTGCCGAGCCCCGGCACGCCTGCGCAGTCCCCTCACCCTCAGCTCCCACAAGGCCCCAACAGCGTCAACGGAACCCCCGCCGCCGCCGCCGCCACCGCCACCGCCGCCACGACCCCGACCCCTACTCCTGCCTCTACCCCTACTCCTGCCTCTACCCGACCTTTTACTCAGTTCAGCAGCAGCAGCAGCAACAGTGGCGGCAGCAGCGGCAAACCCCGGAAGGTTGCTCTGAACGGCTCGGCGACCTCCTCCGGATGACGCGGGGCCCCGGAGCCTTATTACCGGACCCAGCCAACGCCAGACTCCCGCTCAGCTAATAACGTTTTCATGCCAACGTAGTTCCACTGTGTAGTTTCTCTCTCTTTCTCTCTCTCTCTCCATATGTTGTTATAAATACTATGGCATCATTTGTAAGTTTAAACGTAGTGGAAGCGGAGACATTTCAAAATAAAATGAATGAGGAAGGAAGTAGGGTGGCGTGGGACTTTGAAAGCAGACTTTGAGGGAGAAGTAATAATAATAAAAAAAGTTGGAAAGGATTTATATCCCCATTTAAAGCTACATCTTTATTTTATTTTCCAGAAGTGACTGAAGGTGTTTTGTTTTACGTCTTTCACCATGATTATTTCAAATGTGTTGGGATATTTTGAAGCTCCGTTCAAGCATGCTCATGATATTTTTTTTTTTAATTTTCTGAAAGAGAGTTGTTTGTCCCACAAAAGTCTCATTTGGATATTTTTTTAATGTTCCACTGAAAGGTAAAAAAAAAAAAAAAAAGCTTGTATTGCGCTGTCCTCATACAAAAAAAAAAAAAAAAAAACAGAAAAGAAAACCCCCCAGGGGAAATAAATCTACTTTACTTTGCCTTTTTACTGGAAAATAAAACCTTTCTTGTAGCTGCAGTGGAATCGGATCCACCACGTCTTTATGCGCCATTTTAGAGAATCCGCTTGTACATAGAAACAAAAATGCATATTTAATCAGCGATGATGGTTGTTTTCTGAATCCGAGGGAACGACCCTGGCTCCTGTTCAGCTTCATTTCATGCTCAATGACAGATGTTTTTGATGTCTCTGTTTTCCGTATTTGTATCGCTCGATTGTATGGACAACTTATTGTATTGTTACTGTTGCACAGTATAAAACATCTAAATAAAAACATTTTACACTTATACGGATGAAGTCTGATTGTTTTTCGGAGGATCATCTGTTTGTCGCACTTTTTTTTTGTCTTCATTAACAAAACCAAATAAAGGAATAATTCAAATGAGCAGACGGTGCAAAGCGCCAGATGTCTGTCTGAATCCGCAGATAACTCGGTTAAGGAGGAGGAGGAGGAGATCTGGCCCGTAATCAAATCAAGTTTCTGAACGCATTCACTTAAGATAGAAGCCGTATTTATTAATTCGTTTATTTTTTTTTGCTATTGATTTGCCACACAAGTAGGTGGATCTTACTACACCGAAAATGCAGCGCATTTAATAGAAAATTAATTTCATTTATTTTGTTATTTTTTTTTCCTGCGACGCAACCACTGATTTTTTTTTTTTTTTTTTTTTTTAAATTGCTATATATATTTTTTTTTCTCAACGTTTTAGGCTTGTCGCTTTTTCGTTTTTTTCCCCCCCAAAATAATTCTAAAATCAGGCTATTGAAGCAAAAACAAAATCTAATAATCAAATATATTTATTATTTTTGCGAATATTAGATTTTTTTTTTAATTATTATTCCGTTAATTGGAATTTTTTTTAAAAATCCCAAAGATTTCTTCATCAAATCTATAAACTGATTTGACCTCGATTATTAATTAGACTGGCACCAGGATTAACGCCTATATCATTCTGTGGTGAACAGATGGAAGAATAAACCATATTATACTCCTATATAAGGGTTGGCATTTTATTTTGAAACACAGCACAGCTACGTCACCGCATAACATAAAGAAATAAAACGAAAATTGTACTAATTTCCATTTAATACAACATAATTACGCCTTATTTAAGGAATAACCGAGTGATAATTTAACTTAATGTGGTCAATTATCTGCTGTAACACCGAACGAAACTTCCATTTACTGTTAGTGGGAAAATAAATTAAAAATAGACATAGAAAATGATGATCAGAATTTACAAGAAACGTGTTTCCATTAAAGGCATACATTTAAAAAATATATATTTTTGATGTTACTTGATGCAGAAATAATTTGTGAACTTAGCAATAAGCTTTAAAAAAATGGCAGTCTCTTTCTTTTATCCACTCGGTCTAAAATATATTTCACTCCGTCTTTTAATTGGGTAAATTATAAAGCGTTGTTTTTGTATTTCTAAATACACTTTTTTAATTTATTTTTTATTCAATTGAGCATTTTATCTTAGCTGGTTGGTCAGATTTCAGGAGTATTTTCTAACGACAACAGTAAAATGTAGGCTACTGAGTCCTCATGTCTCTTTTTTTAAACGAAGTTTACAAAGAGCGTCATAAAATAACAGGAGCTGGTGCAGGCAGGTCAGCTGAGGACACAGGGGGAAAAAAATAAAAACGTAGTTTATTTCGAGAGGTTCAACTTCCACATCAGCTCGTGTCCGCGTCAACCCGCGTCTTCTCTTTTTTCAGCCACTTAGATTTCTCTCTTCTGTTTTCCTTTGAATCTTGATCAGTGGAGAAAGTGTGCGCCGTTTCAGCGGTTGCCTTTTAGCGGGAACAGAGAGCAGAGATGTGAAAACCCGCAGGAGCTCTCACTCTGTGAATATTTCCTTGAGAGGTGCCAGCGGATCAGAGAATACCCGAGTGGCCCGTCGTGTTAATAGACGATCTTCAGGAGCCATTCTGCTTCCTGCCTGTTGCCGCGGCAACACTTTAACAACAACACTACCTGGCAAACCCAGACGAGCGCTGCATTGAATCCGGCGATAAAACCAACACTTTCTTTAGCTGACTCAAGTGATTCAGAGTTTTTAAGCAATCTTAGAGAAGATTAGAGCCACAATGAGTCAACGGCAGATCATTCAAGGTGAGATTCTTGAGCTGTTCTGATGCATAAGGAAGAAAGCTATAGTGAAAAGTTGTTTTACTGTCTGTCTGTGCTCTCTGTGCAGTTTTTGAGCAGTACCAGAAATCCCGGATGCAGTTTGTGCAAACTGTTGCAGATCTGGCAGCCCGACCTCAAAATATAGAAATCCTTCAAAATACAGGTGAGAAACTAGAAGGCAGCCTGCTTCAAATGCCATTTCCCACTGTTGACAAACTCCATCACTCACCTTTTCTCTCCTCGTCTATGCTGCAGGCGTGATGTCCCTGCTGCGTCCCCTGATGCTGGACTCGGTCCCCAGCATCCAGCAGACAGCAGCTCTGGCTCTGGGCCGCCTGGCAGACCACAGCGACGACCTGGCTGAGGCCGTGGTGAAGGAGGACATCCTGCCCCAGCTGGTCCATTCTCTGGCCTCGCACAACGTAAGCATCCTCTGGACATATTCTTCGCAGCGGTTTTCCAGTTGCAATGTCGCCCTCCACCCTCTGGAGGCTGGCGTGTGAGAAAGAGAGGAAAGAGACAGTCAGAGGCTGCCACCCTGGAGGACCTCCGGGTCAGCCCCCTGAATAAGAGAATGTGTGCTGGGCTAACTTGGCAGCTCGCCCGGGGGCTACTTCAAAACCTAAGAGCCCTTTACCATGAGAGCAACCAGGCCTTTGTTTTCCCTTCTTTCTCTCTCGGCCCACTAAGGAGCTCAGAGTGGAAGGTCCTAGTTATTAAAGGGGAATAACTCAATCTGAAAATTGGGATCTCTACTGAAACCTTCAGAAAGAGAAGAAGAAAAAATAAATCACAATGTTTGAAGTGGCTTTGCCTTTCTTGCCAGCACGCACACACCATCTGTTTGGGATCCTGAAGACCTTTTTAATATTTAAAAAATAAAGGCATGTTCATCAGCACGAGACTTCATGATATAAGTTTATGTGAACTTTGTAAGATCTTGATTTTAATAGTGAAACTAGATGTTACATCTAATACCATATTCTGGCAAAGAGGAACAGACAAAAATCTTAACATCTATACAACTATATTTTAAGATCATTTACAGGGAAACTCTAAACTATATGGGATGCTGAATACTTCATTAGATCAATAACTTATTTACCTGAAATCAGTGAGTTTAATAGGACGTAGAAAACTAATGTGTCTGTGTGTGTGTGTGTGCAGAGGTTCTATAAGAAGGCGGCGGCGTTTGTGCTGCGTGCAGTAGCCAAACACTCGCCTGAGCTGTCCCAGGCTGTGGTGTCCTGCGGCGGGGTGGACGCTCTGGTTCTCTGCCTCGAGGAGTTTGACCCTGGGGTGAAGGAGGCTGCTGCCTGGGCTCTGGGCTACATCGCACGACACAACGCATGTAAGGAGGACATGCTCTGATTTCCATTAACCTATTTCTTTATTTTCTTTGGAGAAACTTATTTTTTTATCAGTTTATTCTTTGCATTTGGAAACAGCATAATGAATGAAACATTTAAAAGTGGACACACCAGGATTTGCGCACACCCCTCCTTCACCTTAGTGCGTTTGTCTTTCCCACCTCTGCCTCTTTCAGCTCTGTCTCAGTCGGTGGTGGACGCTGGTGCCGTCCCCCTGCTGGTGCTGAGTCTCCAGGAGCCTGAGATGGCCCTCAAACGCATCGCTGCCTCCACCCTCAGTGACATCTCCAAACACATGCCTGAGCTGGCCCAGACCGTGGTGAACACCGGCGCCATCGCACACCTGGCACAGATGATCCTCAGCCCAGACGCCAAGCTCAAGGTGAGGCCTGATTCAGGATAACTGTTGCTTTAACCAAAGGCTGTGATGCACAACAGCAGCATGAATCAGAGAAAGATCAGCCTCTTTACATATTCTGTTACATTACAGAAATAATTTATTATTTTCAGATTTATTTTTTTTTGTTTATTTAGTTTTTTTATAACAGGGACCATGTACAAAATGCACTAATCACTAAAAAAGGGAGAAGATACACTGTACCAGATTTGGCAAATAACTAATTTCCATCTGCAGTCCCTGGGTAGGTAGGATACTGGAATATACTGTAATAATAATAAAAAAACAATACACAGCATTATCACAGAAGTATAGACACACAAGTATTAAAGCAACACTAAAGAGTTTTTAGTACCTTAAAATAATGTTTCAAAAATAGTTTCAGTGATTTATCACCTCAAAACCGGGTGAAAGCCAATTCTGTATTCGCTTTGCGGCCCTCTATTGGCTGTAACCGCACTATGTAACTTTGCTTCGTCGGGTAGCGTTTTTGTAGTTCTAAAAAGACTACAAATTTGACCTGCTTTACGGCAACGCGGCTACAAAAGCCGGTAGGTTGAGGCTCAAATCAGTGAGAGAGTGAATCAGATCAGTGAGAGAACACTCAGCAGGTGTGTGGAAGATACCAGCTTCATGACAGAGCCTGCAAAGAAAAGGAGGAGTGTAGTGTCCGATGAGGCGAAGAAAAGAAAACGAGAGCATGATAAAGAAAGAGCTAAAACGAGAGTGAATATCGGACCGGCTCATACTCGTTGGCGAGAGCTGAAGGAGCTGAAGGAGGCAACAAAATGCAAGACGGATGGCGACTTGGCTTTGCTGCTGCTGCTGGACTTGTAATACCGGTAATCTTTTTTTCAAACAGTGTGCATCGGTGTTCAATACATTGTCAATTATTTTATCGGCTCATCTTAGCTAAGGCGTTAGCTATTGTGCTAATATATATGTAACTATCGCTATGGCTCATGTTAGCTAAGGTGTTCGCTATTGTACGTAACTATCGCTAAGCTAAATATCGCTGTAACTATCACTGCAAGCTAAGACAATAACTGCAAAAATAACCCCAAATGTTTGATCGTTCCCAAAGTTGTTGATTCTTAGTTCACAACGGTCTCTGAAACTTTTTTCAACAACATTCACAAGATTTTCACAGACAATGCAAATGGCTATTACATGCTAAACTGTTGGGCAATACGTTTCTTTATTTTTCATCCTTATGTAAACCTATCTGGCTATTGCTAATCTGCCGTTTCAAATTTACAGTTTCACACAGAAATAAAAATAGCAAGCAATGTCATTATTTTGTTTTACTTCATTCTAATGTTGCAATACATCATACTTTCGTAAAATCATGCAACATACTCTACCTTGTCACTGGACATCCTTCGATATCGTTGATTGTTTCCAAAGCCGGTTCTGCATAAACGAATAACGTGCCTGCGACAGTAGGATGCAGTAGGCTAACTTATTTACAACGGAAGTAATGGACAATTACACTTCCAACCAGTAGGGGGACCGAAGAGGAAAACTTCTTTAGTGCTGCTTTAACTCGAGTGGTTTTTTGTCTAAGATTTTAATAGCTTGTTTGTGAATCGATGTAATTGGTTTCAGAGCAGTCTTATTTTCCTGTTATCATACTGGCATACAGTAGTGGAGATATGAAAAAAACAGTGCATTAAGGTATATCTTAGATGCATCTGTTAAGGTGTTTCTAATAAATCTAAAATTAGCTAGGCTGTATTTCAATGTGTGACATAGCTTTAAAAAAACATATTAAAAAGCCAAGTGTTGGGTCAATTTTATAATTCCTTTCCATTCACATAAACGTGCGGAAAAGTGCTTTGTCTGCGTTTTTTATAAAAAACAAAACAAAAACATAGTAACAGTTTTCTCATTGTTAAGTGTAAGGCACGACTTCGTAAGCCACTCTGAGACTCTGTGCACGGTGGCTGTCAGTTTAGCAGCAACTTTTTTTGGGGTCTATGTATCATGTACGTAAAGGACCGTGTCGTCAGCATACATCAAGATTTCCGCACCATCGCAGATAGATGGAAGATCATTGATGTAGGTACTGAACAATACCGGCCCCAAGACGGAGCCTTGTGGTACCCCCATAGCACAGGCTCTTAGTGGCGATATTCTGTCTTTTATCCGAACACACTGAGAGCGGTCAGATAAATAAGACTCAAACCAGTTTAACACATTTGTGGACAGATTGAATTGCATGAGCTTAGAGAGAAGCACAGAGTGGTTAAAGTGTCAAATGTCTTACGCAGATCTAAAAATACAGTGCCCAACAACCCTCCCTTGTCAAGACTGGACTTAATGACTTCAGTAAAGTAACAACATGCTGTTTCAGTTGAATGATTTGTTCTAAAACCAAACTGCATAGGATGTAATAGGTTTTCAGAATTTAGGTGGGCTAGCAATTGCTCAGCAACCACCTTTTCAATCACTTTTGAGTCAGCAGGAAGTATACTGATGGGTCTATAATTACTGACTTCCTGTTTGTCACCCGATTCGGAGATGGGAGTTACAATAGCTGTTTTTAGTACACTAGAGGACTACACTAGTCCTCCAGTGGGTGGTTTATAATGTTGGTGGTGGTGTTGTGTAATTAAAGGTCAGCGTTTTATTGGTTAAAAGAATAGGAAGCTGGATTTCTGTAGGATTACTACCCAGCTCTATGACACAATTTATAAAATAATCATTAAACCTGTTAGCAATCATTCAGGAGTCATCCTGAATGATGTCATCAACTCTAAGTTGTAAAGGTGCACTCATAGAGTTGACTTTTCCTGAGAGTTGATCTATAATTTTCCAAAGCAATTTGGTGTTAACTTTAGCTTGTACTATATTATCAAGGAAAAAGTTTGCTTTAGCTTTCCTAAGTTGCCCTATTACTTTATTCCTAAGGCCTTTAAATATGGAGTGATCAGATTCAAGACCTGACTTTAATGATTTTTTTAACTGACGTAATGTTGGTTATTAAAACATGGCAAATTTCGTTTTCCGTTGTTTTTATGTGTGATCTTTTCTTTTCTTTTTTTTAATGTGTAAAATTCATTTCAAAACCTTGTTCAAATAAAGAACAATAATTAATAGATTATGTCAATAATACTGAAAAAAAAATGAATCAGTGTAGAGGTTCATTCATATGATATTCTTTCTTCAGCTATTTAACTGTAAATTGTAAATTTTGTTTAGTTTTTTTCTCTGAAAGTATTATTTTCTCTTCCAGATAAAGAAGATTTCTTTATCTTGAATATCAAACCTTCTTTAAAACAAAATATTCTGTTGTATTTAGAGAAATTTCTTTTTTGGGAGGCAAACCTTATGTATGAACAATGTAAAACCTGTTGGTGATATTTTACAGACCCTGAATGCCACACTGGATGTTTGTGGAAGAATTTGTGCAAAAAGTGTAACGACTCCTTGATAAATTAAATTACTAATTTAAAGGCATTTTTTAACAACCATTTGTTTTGTTAAATCACCGTTGGTATAAATGTGTAACTTCAGAAACAGAGGAGCTATGATGTTTTAGCATCTGTGCTTCATTTTGAAGCAATAATTTTTTATTAAATTGAATTATCTATTTTTATTAAATTGAATTATCTCTGGATATATCCATGCTTCTGCTTGTCCCCACCCAGAGGCAGGTCTTCTCGGCCCTCAGCCAGATCAGCAAGCACTCCGTCAGCCTGGCAGAGATGGTGGTCGAGGCGGAGATCTTCCCTGCGGCAATGGCCTGCCTCAGAGATCCCGACGAGTACGTCAGGAAGAATGTCACCACCCTGATGAGGGAGGTGGTAAAACACACACCAGAGGTACAGCCTGCACACTCATACATGTAGGCACACACACACATATAAATGCATATAGATGTATAGGGAGTAATGTGTGTTTTCTCCAGCTGTCCCAGCTGATTGTGAACTGCGGCGGCCTGGCAGCAGTCATCGACTACCTGAGCGATTGCAATGGAAACCTGAGGCTCCCGGGGATCATGATGCTGGGATACGTGGCCGCTCACAATGAAAACCTTGCCATGGCCGTCATTCTCTCTAAGGTGTTGACATCTCTTCATGTGGCAGCTTAAACCAGGGACATTCCTTGACATCTGGTATGTAGGTCACATTAACTGCATCAGTCCTGCTTCTGCTGTGTGCCCTCCTGTCCTGCAGGGGGTGCCCCAGCTGGCCCTGTGTCTGTCTGAGGAGTCTGAGCAACACATCAAGGCGGCTGCAGTCTGGTCCATCGGCCAGATAGGACACCACACCCCCGAGCACGCCAAGGCGGTGGCCACGGCCAACCTGCTGCCCAAACTGCTGCAGCTCTACATGGACGCCAGCAGCTCAGAGGACATGCAGGCCAAAGTAAGAGCTGCAGCTCAGTTCACACAGAGACCGAAAAACTTTTTCACTTTATTTTTGCTCTAGAGATTTTTTTACTATAATTAAATCACATATAACTCAGTAATGAAAATTAATTTTAGTAGGCTCCTGCAGGGCAGTAGAAGATGGTATCACACAGAAACAGTTTTAAGCCATATACCTGAATGATCTTAGATGTGATCAAAGGTCAAGTTAAAGCAAAAAGCAGAGTCAAGTGGAAACAGCGTGACATTTATTCTTTTTTATGCTTTAATGACATATTCAATTCCTTTGTGCCCTCTTCTTTCCAGAGTAAGAAGGCTCTGAAGAGCGTCCTGCTGAAGTGCACCCACCTGCCAGCCCTGGAGCCCCTCCTCTACGAAGCTCCCAGCAACATCCTCAAACACGTGGTCTGCCAGTTCAGCAAGGTGAGTCGACCAGCAGGTGGGGATCACAGTCTCAATAAATGTCAGTTTTGCATCTGCATCACGCCCTGTCCTACCCTCCCCTCAAAAGGTGCTGCCTCACGACAGCAAGGCTCGCCGTCTGTTCGTGACCAGCGGGGGGCTGAAGAAAGTGCAGGAGATCGAGGCCGAGCCGGGGTCTCCGCTGCAGGAGCACATCAACGCCATCAACAGCTGCTTCCCCGAGGAGATAGTCAGGTGCGGCCCTTTGTCCTTCACACACTTGCTGCGGCATACGATGACATCTAAACCTTGTGACTCGGATCACATGAGCATTTACTACCTGGAATCAGATGCTGCCGACTCTGTTGGAATCATTTCCTTCCCATCTCATCCTTCTAGCTGCTGGCCTACAGCTTTTGTGATACTGTGCAGCCCATTTTCATAGTTTCATAGTAATCTAAGGCTTTTAATAAGTGGATAAGAAATGTGAATTTAAGAAGAAAAACTAAATGATAATCGAGACAAAAACATTCTCCATGATAAAATATTGTCAGCGTGTTTACGTGTGTGTTTCTTGGTTTAGGTACTACTCACCTGGATACTCGGAGGTCTTGTTGCAGCGGTTAGAGAACTACCAGCCGGCCTGACATCACACCCTGCTCCAACATTAAAATGTAAAATGTGCCTTATACATGCTATTTTATCAAAACTACTTTTACTTTTTTTTTTCTTTTGCACATTTAAACACACATTTGTAGTAGCCGTAAGAGCATCCTGTAGGCGGCCAGAGATCGCGCATATAATAAAGGTCAGCATCTGAAATAAGAGTCACCTTTAAATATTCTTCTCTTACTCTTGAGGGATGGGATAACTTTATTATCGAAACAACAGCTCTCTGACAGCAAACTCACAACCAGTTTGGGATTTCTCGGTGCTGGAAAGTTTTTTTTTTTTTTTTCCCTTTTTCTTGAGCTCACCATGGGGAGGTCAGAGGTCAGGTTCAGTGACAGAGCAGCAGGTGGTGGGGAATTAGACCTGTCATGAGACTGGATGCTTGCTGACACATGGATTTAAATCCGAGACCTCTTGTTTAAGACCGGGCTCCGGCACAGACACATCAATCTTTTCATTCCACCGGTTTCATGTCAGGAAACAGACAAATCTCCAGTAAAAGGTGGGGTTAATTTCGCTGTTCGTTTTTTTTTTTTAAAAAGTTGTGTAATACAGAATAGAGAAGGAGAAAAAAATAACAGTAATAGTGAACGCACCTGGAGTAATGCGCATCCGTCTGTGCTGCCCCCTGGCGGCTGTGGCTGCTCAGTGCCGCTCAGCTGTGTGCGTGCGCGTGCAGCAGCTGCGGCGCACATGGCGATCCGCTCTTTGTTTATTGTCTGCCGGGTTGTCTCTGCTTGTTCTCCGCATTGTACTGACGAGGAAAGCCTCGGCCCCTCAGAGCAGCGGAGATCTGAGCATGTCACGGCTGCAGCTGCCGCCGCCACCCCTCCTCTCCAAGAACCTGATGCTGCTCGGCTATAGGAGCCATTTTATAGTCTGATGCATTATGCAGATTGTCTGCAGCGGACGGTCTGCCGCTGTTTTCCCTCATAGAGCTTTGGGAGTATCTCAAAAAAGCAGGACGGGACGTTTGATTTCGCTGCTGCGTGCTCCGAATGAACCCGAAATTTGGCAACCGTGCGCGCACTCGTAGAAACAAATGTCGCTTTTGTGGAAATGATCGAAAACATAATGCGCGTTATGTTCCTGATTGGACAAGGCACAAACATTTTATTAAAGAACGGGTCACTTCTATCAGAGAAACGTCTGTTTAGTTAATTTTTTGGTGTTTAATGGGCTCTTGTAAACATTTCAGCGTGAAATAAAAAATAAAGACAACACTGTAAAAAGACAGAAGTGGGATTCATCCTAAAATGTGCGAGCAAGTGGTCGGTATAACGATGTTAAATTTAATAAGTTCATAAGTGCGTCAGAATTCAATAATATAAAAGTTGTTGAAGGACCTAAAGAGCGGAAAATGAAAATAAAAAATGAAATTAAAAACGCTCCTGCTAAATTGCTGCGCGTAAATTACAAACTCATTGAAGAATCCAGGAACGACAATGCCTTTTATTCGCACGTTGATGGAAAAATCCTTTTGTTCAAAAATGAGAAAAGCGCGGAAAATATTTCTAAAGGATTAAAACACTCACTTCGTTTGGAGCATGTGTTGTATTTTGCTGGAATTCGGCGCATTTGATTTTCAGCCTCTCCAAGGACAAAAAAAAAAAAAAAAACTAAACAAAAACGCACAACGGAATTTAAATGTTTGTCATTTTTAATGCTATTATATCAACAGACCGACCTTCGTATATTTAAACTGAGCCGCGGGTTAAAAGAGGGAAACGCAATTTTTAAATTTCTATGCTGAAATTAACACAACCGCTAAGGAGGACAGGCTGCAGAGATTTTACACGAGTCCCACCTTATTTTTGCGTGTGCGTGTCCAAATAAGAATGACTGATCATTCAGGTAATAAGAGCGACATTTTTATTTTTATATGTTTGCGTGATTTTCTTTGGATTATCCAAAAAACAACAACAACAAACAAACAAACAAAAAAAACGCTTTAAAAACGTTCCTATTTGCGATCATTTATTCAGCTATAAATGCATATTGATTATGCAGGTAATTTAACCGTTGATGAGACTAAAATATATATATTTTTAACTGCTCGCTGGAAGCATTAAAATAAAATAAAAAAATATATACAATGAAGGCGTGAACATGGGACATTCATTTGGGGACAACAAGGAATAAACAATCCAAGGAAGACTTTGAGTTAAGCTGAACAAGTGCTTTAATTGGTTTGAGTGAACGCGTATGGGATGGAGTGTATTATTATTATTATCATCATCATTAAATGTGAAGAACAATAAACATACATCATCGTTTTGGCCTCTCTGCCATTGAAGGGAAAACTCTCACCAGCCATTGTCAGACAGCAATAAACAAACACACACTCACACATATGCGCACTGTAATGCTTTAACCTTTAAGTTGCATTTTGGGGCTGTTGAGGGACAAACTCTGCAGGGGCGAGGGGCAGGGGGCAGGGGGAGGTTGTTTTCTGGCCTGCTGTGTGTTGACTTCTGCATGCAAATTCAGCTTTTTTTTTTTTAACAGGTTGGAGAACTGTCTGCAAAGCTTTGCAGATTGCAAAATGTTAAACGTGGCCTCCCTGTTACCTCTGCAGATTCTGTCCTGGCCCCCATTTTGCATTTGTTATCCAATTTTCCTTTAAACACCTGATACATTAACACAGGGCTGCTTCCCGTAACTTTGGACACATACGAGCACTGCACACCTCACTCCATCTACCACAAAGGAAAACAAAATATATTAGTTTAAAACAAAACAGACACGATAACACAATGTTCCTCAAGCTCATGTGGGGAAGTTGTGACTGCTGAGAGTTGCTTTTGGCAAGTTAACAGTGGCAGCATGTTGACGGGAAGGGAAGGAGTTCATTCATGAGTCACGAGAGCAAGGACTTGTTCATATCACAGCAGCAGCAGAGCGCGGGTGTTATTATCGTCTTTAATTTGCATCTGTTAAAAGTCTGGCTTCACCACTTCCTCCCTGGGTTAAATATTCCCAAACCAAAACAAAAACAGAAAAGTCACCCAGCATGCACTGCTCTGGTTTCTACACTTGCACAAGGAAGTCTTTGGGGCCAAACAGAGCAAAGCAGACTAGAAGATGATTGTGTTCCCTCATGTTCTCCGTTTTTTCTTTAGAACACAACCTATGTACATTATGAGCTATGGGACGACGGAAAGAAAAACAGCCCATTTACAGTGAAAGAACACAGAGATATCAACTAACCACTGACTGGGGATCAACTACTAACCGGTTTAAAAAATAAAATAAAATAAAAAAATAAACATGGAGGGAAAAGGAAGGAAGAAGAGAACCGGATAAACATTTAACAACAAAAACACAAATCTGACTGCATCTGTGGGGAAACTCCTGACGGACTCCTGAGGTGTGGGCAGCCGTCAGTTAAGATGACAAAAACACAGACACGACACATACACTCCACAAATGCACTTCCACACACACAGACGCACACATACACACACACATACACGTTCTTTATAAAGGCAGGACCAGCGCAAACCAACAAAGGGTTAATATAAGCAGACACCACCTCCATTTAGGGGAGAAGGAAAAAGATGCCTGCGCACACCGACTAATAATCAGGACGACGCACTTAAATTTACAGAACCCAAACCGATCCACCGTCCTCGGACGCGAGACAGGCGTTGGGGTTAGAACACAATCACTGGAATGGTTTGAGAACAGAACACGGGGAAGGTTGAAGATGCGGGGGTCAAAAAAGAGAGTTGAAAATAATACGTAAACACCCTATTATTAAAATAACCTTTTACCTTTGTTTTAAAAAAAGATTACAAAATATAAAATTAAATAATTTGGAGTATAAAGGCACACATCTTGCACAGTGTATACAATGAAAAACAGTTATTTAAAGCATGGTAGGGACTATTTTACGGCGAAACAGCTCACAAATCTGGTTAAAGTGGAGAGGGGAGGGGGCACAAAGAGAACCTGAACAACACAGACTAGAGAGGGGAAAGGAAACTCAGTCCTGTGACATGCATTTTTTTTTTTTTTGTTTTTAACATTTTTAAAGTACATCTATAAATTGTAAAAATTCAAGCAGTATCATTCTTCATTTACCACAGCACCATCATTCATTCCAAAGGGTGGCTCCATTTTTATCTTTTTTTTTTTAAATACACCTATATTGCATGACTAAAATCCAATGTAAAAATATAAATGTGAATATAATCTATGATATCTAAACAAACGCATGGTGATGGAAGCTTTTTGCATGGGTCAGACTGTTCAAGGAGGACGACTTTTAAACTTGTTTTAGTTGGTTATCCAGAAGCGATACACAACGTCACACGCAAAACAACTTTTTCTCACTCACATACACGTAATATTGCATTTCCCTTGTTAAGACCGTATCAGCTAATTGGGATCGTATTCGTAACATTTGGTTCCTTTCCTCTTGTGCAAAATATACATAAAAAAAGAAAAAAAAGAAAAACGAGATCAATGCATAAAAACTGCCAAATTCAAACACAGAAAATCCACCTTTTTAAAAAAAAAAAAAACAATCAACAACAACGACACGAACGAATGAGACTCACAGCCGAGGTTAGAGAACGACACGTATCTTTACATCTGTAGCTACTCCCAGCGACCTCCCCTTTCTTCTCGCCGTTTCATAATTTTTTAAACACTGACACACGCACCGCATTCACCGGGTGCGTGCTGGTACGATGCTGAAGGTAAACCGTCTCCTGTTTGCCCTGAACGCATGAGCACTGTCCTCCAGACCTCGAAGCCTTTCCACTACCGCTACACCTCAGAGCGCTTCTTAACAGGATCAGAGGGGTTAGTTTACGAGAGCCCTGTAAACAGAACTAGTCCACTTTCCCTATCTAATATTGCAGTAAATTCTTCCCAACCGAACCTATTAAGAAGAAACCCACAGATGAGAGGCGGTGAGGAGAATTCGAGATCCGGCTTCTAAGCTTCACTCCAAGTTCCTTTCCTCTTTGTTGCTGCGCATGTAACAGAAAAATAGCTCCAAACCTCTAACAACAAATAAAAGTGCAACATTTTGTGATTTTACTCATAAGGTGCTGATGGCAACAGAAAGTTAAGGGCTGCTGATGTTTCAATCCGACACCCTATTTTGAAGATATTGTAACGAGGAGTGACTCACTCTCGAGCAGCCACATGTGACTTCTGGGCCATTCTCTGCCACGGGAACAGAAACCAAGACTTCCTCACAAAGCCAAACATAGTCAGAATGACTGTTAAGAGAAGTACTCGATTCCCTACTTCTCATTTTAAGATAAATATCATCACCATAATCATCCGCTGACAAACACTGAGGTGGAAGTCGTGCCGGGGACGAGCGTTAGAATTTAAAGTTTGAGCGTGTGGCGAGAGAATAACCCAGAAGTTCACTTTACTAACTGTACACAACGGAAGGGGAGGCGTCTAAAAGGTGAGTGATGGAGGAGGAACCCAAATGAGAAGATCTGTTTGGCTGAGTACTTGTATAGCATATGGGTGTGGGTCCGGCTGTTGGCCTATTGGAAGACTGCTTCCTACTTCCTGTAACGAAGCAATTGCATTAGGCGAGGCTCAACATAAACGTCCTCTTTGCATCCCGCTCCAGCCTTCTCTTTGCAAGAGGGACCCCACTCTGTGCCGTAATCCGACCTCTGCACTCCGCTTCTCCTCGACGGTACACATCACACCCTCCCCAACCTCCCCCTACACATCAGGAAAAGACAAACGCACGCACATGAACATAAAAAAATAAAAATAAAAAAAAAATAAAAAAATGCAGGGTGCTGGATGTTATGTTAGAGGCAATAAAAAAAAAAGCCATGTTCCCACATAGACTATCATCAACAAATTGTATGAAAAACGTAATGACTTGAACACTTGCTTTCAACACCCTTTTCATCCGAAGTAACACATGAGAACAGAACTCAACAGAGGAGAGGTTAAATGTAAACGAACAATGTTTTTCTTTTTAGCTGCAGAGTGTGGCACATCTCTGAAACAGAGAGAGACAAACGGGGAGGGATGAGGAGAATGGATGAGGGAGAGCGGTACAAGGCCATCACAGCACCTTATTAATACAGCCTATCGATGGATTTTCCTCTCCGTCACGTCTCTTCTCCGACCCTACTCCCCACTTGCCCTCCCTTTCCCCATGTGCCTCTGTGCCCCTGTCGCTCCTGGAGGCTATGACAGGATAGTGGTGATGAAATCGTAAAACCTCTTGGAGTACTGCTCCGGGTTCACCGTGGAGATCTCTGCTCCGGCCTGCAGAGGAACACACAGATACAGCCAACATATATATATTACCTTTATAAAAACTTTCATTATTATTGTATTAGGACTAATTTAATACAGTAGGTATGCAACTACATACCCCATGTTTGACGGTCTTGGCGGCGTGGGCAGCTTTCTTCTTGGCATCGTAATGCTGCAGGATGTCGATGACAGCCATGAAGTAAACCTCCTTCCTGGGAGCACCTAGAGATCAAATCAAACACACCCTAAATTAGAGTCGACATACGTGAAAAGCTGCATCAGCTGATTAAATATTCACTTTTTATTATTGTGAATAAAAAAATAAATAAAATAAAAATCTTGAAGATGTTTCACGACAGCACATTGGATAACTTGCCACAGCCCCAGTAGGGGGAGCTCTGTGAGCTTCAAAAACCAAATGCCTCTCACCATCATTGCTTTTGATGGCGTACACATCAATGGTGGGATCAAACTCTCCAGGTGACAGAGGCTTGGTGCTGTCCAAGGTGTTGCTGGGACTGTCGGGGGGCGTCCCAATGCCCCCTCCGTCGCTCTCGCCCTCCTCCTCGGCTTCGTTGTCCTCGCTCTCCACCTCCTCCTGCTCGGCTCGCTCGACGTCGTGGATCCCCACGAGCAGACTGTAGTCCATGAGTTTCAGTTGGGCCAGGAACTGAGGATGATGGAAGAAGAAGGCAATGATAAAGCGGAAAAGGCGAAGACGTGTAGTTGAAAGCCAAATAGAGGGGAGATTTCCTACCTCAAAAATTTAGCAACGTACAGGATTTAAGGCATCAGAAGCTACTGACAGGACCATGAGCGCACTAAGATGTGAGGAAACCCACAAGTCTACACGCTCTAAACACGTACCTCCACGTCTTTCCTAAGCTTCTCCAGGAACATTTTCTTGTTCTCCCCGTCGATGTGGATCTTCTGCCCGTCGTTGATGAAGTCATTGTCCTTGTAGGTGGGCAGCTCCTTAGCCTGCCCATTAGTATTGGAGATTAGCCACCAGATTAAAACAGTCAAATTCACAACACAACCCAGAGAGGTCGCAGTACTGTGTATGCAGCAGACCTGGGCAAAAATGTGACAGATTCCTGGTGCTTCAATCTATTTTACTTTCAAAAGTTAAGAAAGTGCTGATAGATATCAGTTCATCCAATTGATTTAATGCATCTGAATATCTTTTTTGACACAAAGCAATAACACCAGGATGTGTGTTCTTCACCTTTTTTTCCCCAGAGTACTTACAGGCAACATAAACACTACCGTTTATGTCATTACACAGGACTAAGAGGTAGCTTATAGTCGTCTTGCTCAACGTATAGAATTAGGGGGTATTTCAAAAGGCATGATTTAAAAAAAAGATTAATTTTAATGTGACTAATGAGTCAACAGTGTGTGTTAATCCATCTGCATGTTGAAATACCCCGCTCACGCATATGAGGCTTAGAGCCTGTGGTTTGTTAAATACGACTGTCTGATTGTGCCAAATACAACTATTACCGGTATGATGAGTTAGCTAACAAGGTGTGAGCAGTCTGTCCAAACCAAAGGCTTATTACTATCAATTAAATGATTTGACAGTGTAAAACAGTGCATGCAGCATGCTCACAGCAGGGTACAGATCCATCCGATGCAGACATTTGCGTATATTCCATAACAATCACAGCAGTGTGTGCTCACTTTTCAGTACCATAAAACATAGGGAGCAACATTTGTCCGGCTCAGTGTTTTACGTGCACCTGGTAGATCCATACACTTTGTGTCAAAGACGCTTTTTGGAAACCAGGTTGTAGTTTGCAGCTAATCTAAACAGGGTTTTATGATTCTACAAAGCCAGTGTATTACTCCCACTATTCAGCCTACATGCAATATCAAGGAGTTTCCTATTTAAGTGTCCATCTACTGTGATTAATCATCTTCTTAATCGGGCTGCTGCAAAACTATCAGCAGCCTATAGGGGGAGGAGGTGTTTTGTGTGGGGAGGGACGGGGCCTTGTTCTGAGTCACTGAAGAAAAAAAAGAGAGCAGGAAATGAGGTAACAGGGCGGCAGCAGCAGCGGTTTAGCTACTACATTGTTTCTATGGCAGCAGGAGAAGAGAAGCAACACATAACAACACTTTGTAGGTCTAAAATGAGCTCAGACAGCACACACACACACACACACGCATATATATATATATATATATATACACACACACAGATTACATTTAAATGGACACAAGAATACATCTCACGAAGTCGTACACTTGAGCACATATATATACAGACATAGACCTCCAGTTTGCAGTAAATATGGGATGTGCAACTCGACTGACTGAATATAGATGCGACATTAAAAGTAAATGAGGACGCAAAGTGAGGCTGGCTGCGAAGAGTGAACATAACCTGAAAATATTTTACAGGCCTATCACCTGCCTACCTACCTACCTACCAGACACCTCAACGCTTACATCCACCTATACATTCCTATCAGCTCTCTTTCCAACCAGTTCATTGGGTATTATGCTCCTCCAGGTCATCATCCAACAAGGGTTGGGCCGTCACTGACTTTCTCTGTCACAGTGACATATAATAGAAATGTGACTGACGCTTGAACGGTGCAGTCCACTGAGAGAGTAAGAAGAAAAACAGAAAAGATATATCAGAGGCAGAAAGAAAGGGTGGTTTGTCCACGAACCCTGCAGAGCCGTGTGACAAATGAATTCTCCACAACCTTAAGAAAAGAATCACGTTTCTTTTCAGTCCCCCCCCCCCCCAAAAACCCCGTCAGCTGGTTGGAAAACAGATCTCGATGTCTTTCCGACACAGCTACGCCCTTCTGGAGGATTTATGGAATGCTGACGCTGGGATTTTCCTGGACCTTTGTAACTTGTTATGTTGCTAATGCTGCTGTCAGCTGTAGGTTAACATCCGCTGTCAGCTTTTGCACCAGCGATACTCAATTAGTAAATTATGAGCTCTAACAGGTAGTTCTGAACCTGTTATCATAAAACAGTCAACGTCAAAAGCTTGTGAGGAACTGTTTTTTTTTTTTTTTTTAGTGCTTTGGATATTTTACAAGCACTCAGACATGCACGGCAACATTAACTAACAACTTCATTGGTTTATCTGACACTTTGCTGTTTGAGTCTGGATGATAACAAAAGTGCTTTGAGAGTGTGTAAGCTGGCCACCAAATTGTATTGTCAAGCGTTTCCCTTTATTGTCAAACTCTTGCTAGTTTAATACTAGGAGCAAAACCATCATGGCTGCCATATATTGAAGACAAACTGAGATCTGAGACACAGGTATCTGCCATAGCAAGGATGCCAACAACACTATAGGATGATAAATGTTTTCTAGATATCAAACATCACCCCTGGCACATATCCAAAAAAACACTCCTTTGACAAACCTGACTTATACTAGCTTTTGGCTCTGTGTTTGCTTTATTGTTTTTATGTGACAGGTTCTCTAAATGACAGACTATGTTACATCCTGATTTTTCAGTAGCTGCGGTACTCCACTGTCTTAGAAGACACTTCAAAGTTTTTTTTTATTATTGCTAGGCACTATTACATAGGTTGGTTATTGGATTCGTCCTTTAGATTCTGGGAAACTCGCAAGTTATTTAAAAAAACAAAACAAAAACAAGGATGTTTTCCCTCCGAAATGAATCACTCTCCACTTTTTGCTCTCCAGTGTTTCAGATGCATGTAGGTGCCATTCGGTGAATGGTGGGAACAAAAACGAACTCTCTGGCAAAACTGAAACCGAACTGACTGACAAGTTGAGCAAAAGGTGACTGTAAATGGATGAAATGTGTGCAAAAAATGGCCTTCAAGTAACAGTGTCAGGCTGGAGAACACGAGGAAACGGAAATGTTCGGCCGTAAAAAACAAACAAGACCAAAACAATAAAATAAGGTTTGTTTAATAGATCATGCCTGGTATATGAGCCCTGGTTCTCTTACATCTCTTACGTGTTTCATGGCGCAGTAAAAGCGCGTGGCAATCCGCAGTGTTTGCAGCCTTTGCTGAACGTTACCAGATTTGGGCCGCGGGGGCACATCCTCTGGTGGGGGTGGCTGCTAGAAAAGGGGGAGCGAGGGAGGGACGGTAGGGGTGGAGGAGAGGAGAGAAGAAAGGAGAGAGGAAGGAAGTTGGAAGTAAAGGCAAAGTGTTTAAAATGTAACAGAACACAATTGTTTTTTTTCAAAGTGGTAGAAGGTTGGAAAGGGCATCAACGCGAAAGATCTGTATGACCAGGTTTGTAATTCTTAGCCGTCTTTACAATGGCTGGGTCAACAAAGTATTTATCAGTGTCCAACAGGCTCATCCAAGGATTGTTACACCTGTACTATATTGTAGTTATAAATTTCACCTCTCAACCTCTAAAATGATTCCTAAGTGTCCAAATTGAAGAGTGCTACGGTGACCTGGCAGAAACGCCTGGTAGAGAAAGAAAACGGCCTGGCGACTCTACTCTAAGGAGCAAAGAGCTGGAACTATGCAGAGCAACGAAACAACTACTTTGCATTCTATGAACCTGTATTCTGTCAAACGTCTGGTCAGGTGTGGCACTATTTTTAAGGCGGGATCTAGGGCAGCAAATAAAATATCCACCCAATACACAATCATTCATATCGCCACATTAAAGCCATGTGCCCCCACAGGAGATGCTAGCCGGTGCTGCTGCATTGAGGAGAGAGTGGACAGTATATACAAAAAAAAAAACTAAACAACAACTGGCGTACAGGGCGTCTGAGCAGAGACCGAATGCAGATACAGATTCTAATCCACAAACCAAGGACCAGCTCATACTTTATGACGTACAAACACAACCTCTACATTGACCATGTCAGAAAATAAATACTGTAATGCACAAATCATGAATTGGTATTTGATAAATTGTAAGATAGCATCCTAAATATGCTATAGACAGGCTCTCTGCGGTTTACCACTAATAAAATAATGTAACATAAATTGACCGGTATGATTTGATGGGCCTACTTAAGACCAGTAAGTCCTAGTTGGTTCTCTCGTTAACATAATTCAAAAACAATCAAGGTGTCAATCCGCTGACGGGTAACCGCTGCCCTTAAAATGTGTCAGGAAAGCCAGCTGCTGCTGTTTGGCAACCAAAACCCAGAAACAGCAGCTACAAGAACCACAAAACTTATTTCATAAAAAAGAAAAGGTACATGTCATATTTGGGCAGAACAGAAAATGTCCACAATGTGCAAAAGAATGAGGCTGGTGTTCATACACATCGGAATGTGTTAGAAATAATGTAACTTCATAAAGGATGCAGAAAAAAATAAATAAAACATTATATACCATGCAGATGCATGCATGAAAGGGAGAGGGCCATGCAGTCAGGAGAGGACCCTGCCGTGCTTGTTGTTTGTGTGAATGTGTGTAGCGTTTCCTTTACAGACACACACCGTAACCCTCTGAGCAAAACACATGTTTTTCTTCTTTCATTTGACACGATGCACCTTCTTCATCTTTCTGACCAAACACTACTGTGAACTGGCGTTAGTGTAATGTTTTTACATTCTGGACCAGAAACATTTGTTCATAGCCATGGAGCGAACGTACTTCAGATTGTAACTTCAGATTAATTTACGCCTGTCCAAATATGTGTACACATTTATAAAGATGCTTCTCAAAGAGGAACCAGATCCTTATCTTTGATGCTGTATGTGTTTGATCTGCTAGAAATGTGTGAACTTTGTATGCAGATACTGCATCGTGTATATGAAAATAATACATGTGTAACACTAAGACATTTCACTTACAGTCACGGTAAATTACAGATTTTTAGCTACATTTTACTTTAAGCTAATCAACCAAGGAAATCAATCCAGACCAAGTGCAACAAAACATAACTGTTAATGAGTTAAGAGTCAGTGGAAGAAAACTACATCTCCATTAAAGTTAGCTTAACAAATGTATCCTATGCGTTCTTAATCTCTATTGCTAGAGCGTAGATGTTTCACACACAGCTGTGCTTCAGACAAAAAGAGGTCACACAGTAGACTCACATGTGTGTTAAATCCTCAGCTGCTTTGTTTTTCCACTCATCTGCTTTAACCCCAATAATGTTTTATTTCTTCCTCCATTTACAGAAGGCTATATTTAGTCCGAGGATTCCCTGAAGTCTTCCACGCTTTAATGCATGGTGTCCCACAATTAAGCCCCAGTAAAACCCAGTGGAAAGTTCAAACCGTCTGGGTCAGACCTGTGGCAGGCCCTCATTGGAAAAAAAGAAAAAGTCACAGTCAGAAAAACCTTTGCAGAGCAAAAGCTGGGGAAATACAACGAAAAAAAAAAAAAGTCACAACCATTCCCTTCCAATACCGCTGAGCTAACAAGCAAACTGAACTCCAAAGTGACAGTATTCAAGAATGATGTCTGCAGCTTTCGTCGCTCAAGGTGAAAGATTATTATCTTAAAATAAATAAATCAATCTAATTGCTGGGTAATACAAGTTTTACCAGATGCACAGTGAACCACAATTCATATCTGGCAGGTCTGTTCAAGCAGCCAAAAGCCAACATCTCAGACATGGCAATATTTCCTTCACCACCAACCACGCAGAGAACACATCACACAAAGGACTACTTAATCATGAGACAACATCTGACCGAATAAAACTCTAAACGCAACGCACATCCAGACACACACGCTCACACACACATGTGCATACAACTTCGAATCTCTCACACACAGACAGCAAGCAGGGGAACTGATGGAACAGCAGAAGCGAGGTTAGAGGGGATGAAGCAAATTAAACACGAAGAGCGTGCAGTGGCTAGAAAGGAAATGGGGTGATGAAGTAGGTGCTAACTGAAGGAGATGGATATTGGCTACTGTCATCCTCAAAGGGGAAACGAAAGCTGACGCAAGGCTGCGTTCATTAGGCCCTTTGGGTGATGACAGTGAACCTGGAACAGTTGGATGCTTGTGTCGGTTATTGAAACCACTGGAAACACAGGTTGTTTTCTCTCTCATTCTCTAGTTCAATCAGAGCAACTATTTTTGGCAAATATCAGAATTAAATGTATTTGAAAGATTTAGTGTATCTGCTAAATATCTCTATAAGAGATTCATGAACACCAAAATGACTTATCTAGTTGAAGTCCAGTATCCTTTTATGTTTTTGCAAATGTATGCGAATCTGTTGTCTTTGTTTATTTTGCTTTTAAACAGTGAACGTCTGAGTTGATTTGAATATAATTATTATTGTAAGATTTGGTTTAAAGTGCGTGAGTACGTATAACAGTGGTACTGGCTCTCGACAGGTGACTGTACCTTCTCCTTGTCGCTGGCCTCTCTTGCCACAGTGGAACCCTAAAAGCAAACAAACACAAGGGAATACTTGTTAGAAACTTGTTTTGGACAATTATTACCCAGTGGATAATGCCGTTAAATGTGTACAGATGATTAGAGGCTTAACTTGTATACAAGATTTTAAAAATATATTAATAAAAAAAATCATGTAATTGCCATTATTAATTCTTGCAGGATGTTAGGGCAACTAGAACATATTTTCTTTTCATATTTAAGCCCTATTCGATTAGCTTCTTTTAATTGCTTCCCTTTGTCTTGACGGTTCCCCTCCCTCCTCCCCTGTTACCTTGAGATCATATTTTTTGTAGACGGAGAGGCGGTGGGAGAAGACATTGCGTGTGACAATCATGTAGGTCTCATCTCCGTCCACCGTGAGACGGTACATCCCCAGAAACTGAGGCAGCAGCGTGTTGCCGTGGCACTCCACAATGAACTACAAAAGAGAGTGAGGGATACAAATTTATGACCCTTTTATAGAAACAATGGACGCTTACTCCCTTCACTAAAGGAGGGACTGGAAGAAACAAAGAGAAAGGTTAATAAAACACAGCATGACCCTTTTATGACGCAGCGCTTATTCAGTGATCAAGAGTCAAGTGATAAACAGACAGTGGGGGGCTAACAGCTCTTACATGAACAGCTATACTATGAGATCAGATGCATTTACTGACCAATCTAATAATAGAAGTGCTTGACTTGCGTACAAGTTTGGCAATGAGAAACTCAAATCTTACAGAAGAATTAAGGCCTGAATTTAAATACCGCACGTAATTATAAGATACGTGGTTTCATGCCTGATGGTATTTCTTCAGAATGTTATGCATCTCAGCCACATCTTCGCTGCTGATGGTCTTGATGACGTAGCGCTTGTCGTAAGAGGTATGGAAGCGGGCCCCACTGCGACCCTGGGCCTCACTGTTCAAGGGAGCGCTGCGCGTCAGAGAGTTCTGCAAGCACACAGAGCAAAGACCACCATTATCAGGATGTACACAATGAAATAGTAGCTGGTTTTCGACAACATCTTTGCATGCATCATTCACACAGAGAACTGTACTTATGACTTGTATTTTTTTTTTTTTTGTTGTGGCTTATCTCTATAAATACAGAAGGAAGTTATGAAAAGATTTAAACGGCGAGCGGTGAGATTACATTACTCAGCTTTAACCGTTAAAAGAGCCACTCATGTGTGTTTGGAAGCTCAGAATTCAGCGTGACCTAAATCTACCTTCTTATTGTCTCACCACCTCCCACACTGCAGTCTAAACACATGAGGTTCTGACCCCTACGCCTGCTGCCTGTCCAAAGAAACACACAGACACAAACAGCTGCTGCCCAGACTTTGGAGCTCAAAAGTAACATGATCCAACACCCCCTGGCTCAATGCCTCATTCTCAAGGAATTCCTCAGCTCTCAACGCCATCCCTTCTCTTAAACCCCCTAGCATCTAATTTTTGTGTTGCAAAGTGAGAACCAACTTTTGAGGAACACGATCAGGTACCAGCTAAGTAGCGTTCTGTTCAGTATCACATTTGGTTGAAGACTCCATACTCCAAGTCCCGTGAAAGTCGTTTCAAAAGCTGAAAATGTTTAAGAGGCCCTTTCCCAGGGAGTGTCATAGATGAAGAGTGATCAAAGTAATATTCTAATGTTTTTGTTGCAGTTAGTCATTTACCCCACCTTGCATTTATCATAATCTGGGGGGAAAGGTTAATCTGTCTGCACTTTAGCTACCCTCCCAAAACTTAATTTATAACTGCTAGCTTTTCTCATTAAAACTAATGACTACTTCTGCATGTCGTCAAAAAACAAAACAAAAAAAAACAGGATGTAACCAACGTAATTAGCAATAATGTCAGCGGGACAGGAGGGAAAAAAAGAAAAAGAAACATGGCTGAAGGAATAGGCCTTGACAATACGACAACTTCATAAAGGAAGGTGGTTTAATGTTGAAAATGTCACATTCCTTTGCGCTGGTCAATTTCTTAACAACCCCAACTGCCCGCTCACTGCAGCCAGCTGAACCCTAATGTAAACATGTAAGAAGGACAGCTGCACTGAGCTGGGACACAATGACCTCCAACTACTGCCAACTCACTGACTGCACTGGGAAATGGGGATTTACTAGGAAAGAGTGGAAAATAAAGGAAGAGAAGGAGTGGGCTCAAACAAAAGAGGGAAAGGAAAAAGCACAGAGTCAGAGTTCATGAGTCAAGATTGATCATACTGTTTTGGAAATACGTGCGTTTAAGTAAGCATCAAACAGTTAAGGCCATTAGATGCATCAGATTTAGACACGTTAGAGTATTTAGACACGTTCATGGCACACTGATATAATACTACATGGGTGACAGAGAAGGAATCTCACACAAAAGTCACAGTAACACCTGTCTGACATTTGGGAAATGCACAGTATGTCTTCATACCGAGAAGTCCTGATCATCGATGCCAAACCTCTCCCTGAGGTTTCGAAACACAAGAGGGCAGTACTCCTTGAACTTGAAATGGCTGGGCATGTTCTCCCTGTGTGCAAACAACACAAGACATCATTTTTATTATTTCCTCATGATTTCGAAAAAAGTATCATAAATAATCATAGATTTTTGTTTTCATGTAAAATATTTGAAAAAGACCTTACTTGTTGAAGAGGTGGTTGTCTACTTTAATTTTCGAATAGGCCTTGAAGTCATCTGGCATGAGCATGATGGGAATCTGAACATGGCTTAACTCGTTTATCTGTGCAGGAAGAAAACCACAACAACAAAAAAAACAGGATACATTAGTCGTCTGTCTAGGAACACAATGCGATTGAAAACATGGAACTAAACTGAATGAAACATCAAAACTGGTAGAAATCCTCTTAAAAGAATCATTATGTATTCTGCAGCTGGAATGGGTTGGTAATAAAAAAATAAATAAAAAGAAAAAATCCTGATTAACCCAAATGTTTTGTATGATACAAAAAAAAAAAATCCCTAAATTGAGAAACTGAGATATGAGCTTCTGTCATTGCCAGTGAGATGCAGACGCATAACAATAAGATATTCTAACGCTGTTTCCTTGGATACGCTTGTATGGCGGCAGGTCTCTGCCAGTAAAACACGCTTGAACAACATCAAGCGATCAGGCTGATTAAAAAGGAAAATACCAAGGAGAGGTAGTCATATTACTACAGTGATTGTGAACTGTGGGACGAATTTAAGTTATAAAGGATGACTGATAAGAAGAGCTCCTTTCCAACATCTGTATTGAAGAGAAAGACACTTTTATAATCGTCTTTTAGTGTCTCTATCATGCCTTTAAACCAAGAAGAAGACAGTACTTCACGCTTTGTAAAAGTCCAAAAATAATTAAGTAACTTATTACTACTTTTATTTTTATTTTCACTTTATTTACAACTTCTAAAAGAATCACAGCAGTAACAACACTGCTTTGACAAAATTACATCACTTTGCGACTTGCAGGTGATGAATTGTCACGTATATGTCAGAACATAGAGAGCGCGAGTGAAAGCTCGGCTATGTGCCCCAATGCAGGAAGGATAATCTTATATAACGCAGTCCCAGATGCACTGCTATTTTATAATCCTCTTGTCCGAATGTGTTCATGATTCAAGAGCAATTAATCAATGATGTTTGTCTTTCCTTGTGTGAAGACATGTGTGAAGACATTGTGCAATTGTAACAGTATTAGTAATCATCTTTTTTAATACTCAGACCTTTCTCTAACTAACAATGTGTGTGACAAACAAATGAGGACAATTCGGGGAGTGTCAGGAAACACGACTGGAAGAACCAGTGAGGATTAATTTAAGTTTGAAGATTGAGAGAGGTACGCTTTCAAAATAGTATGCAAGTCTTGCATGTGACCACAATGCTGACCCCAAACCTTTGACGTCATGGACTATTGGTGCGACATAAAACTGCGACTGACCGCACATAAATGACCATAACAGCCATCCAACAATATTAAAAACTACAGGACGCTTCAATAAAACATGCGCCCTGAAGAAAAGAGCAGCGCTTCAAAAAACGAAAACCTTCAAAAATATCATGCTGCAGGAATTTCCATTGAGACCTGGCCATGCTTCACATCTCTGGATTACACAGACCTGACATTTGTTATGACTCAGACACAGCATGAGACACATATGATGTGTGTGTCTGTGCTTGTGTATTTGTTGTTGGCTGCAGGCAGGCAGGCAGGCGTGCTGGCAGGTTGCTTGAATCTATTAATAACTTATCATTCCACCCGGCACACTCATAGGTGCATTGAAGAAGCTCTAATGCTCAAAACTTTGATGGAATACAACAAGATAACAAAACAAACACGGGCGTTCCTCTACACAGCACTGGTCTAAATGTAATGCACTGCTCAAAGCGTTACATGTTGTGCGTCATAAAAAGAAGTAAATCATATTTTTACCACTGGGGATCGACTGTGTCCCTGTGACGCTGTGCTGCATCAAAATTAATATAATTCCTGCGCTGTGTTGCTTGGCAGCTTTTGATGAACAAGCTCACTTTTAAAAAGCACAGACGAATAAACACAGTGAATAGCCAAGACACCAGAAAAATACACCAGAACAACCCACTGTCAAACATACACTCATTTGCCAAAAAAAATTAGGTACACAATCGAAGACAAATGTCTTTCAAAACTAGTCCTGCACTAAATCCCCCTCCACGACTGCCACAACGCTCAGCTGATGTTGAAACACCGTTAAGAGCTGTGAAGTTCAAATGCACGATTATTTTGGAGGATGTAGTTTGTGGTGCTGTTAAAAAACTGTGTTGAATTATTGTTCTGTTTTTTTCCCCTATTATTTAGCCAAGAACACTCACTTAAACGGCGCCTGTCAAAATGCTAGTGCAACAGAACAGAGCGCAATTCAAAATGAAAACACGGTTGAATCAGCAGCTCTCACAGTTATTTCAAACAAATGCTGAATAGCATAAACTTCATGAAACTGGGATTTAGTGCAACGGAGAAAGAGGAAGAAAGAAGCATGCCAATACAGAACAGAGTAAACAGAAGATGAAAAGCACAAGATGATTTTTTAGGAAGGAAATCTCTGAGGCACAGGCAGAGGGGGAAATATTCAGAAGAAAAAAAAAAAGAATAAGCATATGTGAAATGAAAGCAAGGGGAAAAACAAATGGAAATGAAGGCATTAGAGAGACAGAGCAAGCAGGGGATCCTCGTCAACAGATGCCATATCCGAGTATGTATCAGCACCCTAGTGTGACAGGCACAGACGTCACAGTGATGTTACAGAGCAGATGCATCCTGGGTACTCGGTAGGGAGATGTCACCTAATCAACAAAGCTGCGTTTCACACAAGAGCGGAGACAATGCTGTCGCTAATCGTATCACGCTTTGTAAAATCTGTTAACTGCACTCCCGTGCCCATTTTTTGGGATCGTTAATGGTTTAGTGTCAAATATCCTTTGTTCCTGCCATGAAAATTTGCCACCCAAAAAAAACTGCGAAGGAAAGCCTGAGTGAGTGGAAGACAATATTAGACGGTCGTTATAATATTCCAGTTTTCGGTTTTGGACAGTAAGATGCTTTTTAGCGCAGTGCCAGTGCCTTGCCGCTTTGAAGACGCCTCTATGAAGGCGTGGCTAATCCAGCATATAAAACTAATGGTCTTAATTCATCGTTTCACTGTGTGTGTGTGTGTGCTGTGCTGCTCCTGTTTTATCTACTAAGCTCAGCAGAGTGGTAGTGGTTACATTTTGTTTAATCGGTTTCCATTTTATCTCCTTATCTTCCTGCAGCTATCAAACCTGCAGACAAATTTCACACCACCACTTCCTTTTTGTCTCCATGGTGATGCGCATTGGTTTTCCGGCACAGAGTGAAGCAAGTGTGCGCTGTTGCTCCATTGGACAGGAAGTTCGTAAAGAGAGCGTGCGCTGTCAGCAGCGTGTCATAGCCTCGTCTCTCTGTGAACAATGACAAATGACTGGCTCTTAGCAAAGCGACACTATAGAAGGGTAATAAGTATAGTTATAAATGAGTTATAAACGGCAGGGGCAAGACTAATTAGGTAACGCACCAGAATGTGGAGCCTGGAGGGAGAAATTTCCCTATGAATGTGAAAGCTGTGATCACAATCTTAACTACTTCATATCTATATCTGACTTTGGTAACTATAAATAAAGTGTCTCTTCAAATGAAGTCCATTTGGTAATGGGACAATTGTGAACTGTACCTTCAAAAATAAACATTTTGTACCGCATTTGACAGGCTTGAGTCACGTCTCATGATATTTTACTACCTACGCAGACTTGCCAAACACAACTGTAACGACGCCAGATTGTAATAAATATCAGTGATTTGAGAGAAGACACAAAAAAAAAAAAATCATAAGCCTAAAAAAACAAGAGAGTTGGGAAAGATGTAAAAGGCAACAGCCAGAGAGACAAAACAGAATCATTATGTCGTGTCTTCTACACCATGTTATCTTACAGTCCACTCTTCTAGTGTCACGCTGTCACTTATTTTGAGGGAAACCGGATGTGTGCTCCAAAAATTAGACCGTGTGGCGAGTTAGCATGCACTTCCTTTATGCCATTTTGCACTTTTTTTTTTTTTTTTACAGCGTACTTGGCTCTAACTAAAGCGTAATCAAGACTGTCCCGGTCATGATCCATTTGACATTTTGAACATTTGGCAGAGAATACACGTACTAGGAGAAAATGTGGTTTTGTAATTTGACCAAAAGCCGTAAGCTGCAGTCAATGAACTGTAGCAGTATTTTCATAAAGTGACATCTTCCAAATTTGTTTCCCCAAGACTATGAATACGCAACAACATACATGCAGATCTCACCACCAATGGTCACAAAGGGTTGTAGATTTTATCGTCCTTTCACTGACTAGCAAATAAGGAATTAGTAGTAGGGCTGAAATACACACTTCAAACGTTTTCCTCAAAGAAACAGTTATGCCAAAGATGCTTGGCACGCTTCATGAAGCACGTATTAATAGCATCAGAGAATATCAAAAATGATTAAATATCCATGCACGCGCTGGAATAACAGCAAACCCTGCTGACTTTGGAACAACTCAACTTACATGCTTCAAATAATGAAGAGCATTCAGATCTACAACCTTGTACTTGATTTATGGATAAACTGAACATAATGTTGAAATTATTCAAACTACAGAAACACTTTAAATGTTCTTTTATCTCATAAACACCGTCGCGTGAACATCAACACTACCTCCCCTGCCTAAGCAAAATGTTCTGCAGTCTGTTCATCAAAGAACGAACACAACTGAACACCTGGTCCCAATGAAAAAGGTCATATTGACTTATAATGACGACGCACTGATGATAAAAGCGGGAGCGTTTCAAGTTCAAGGACTGATGCATCTGTGTGTGTGTGTTTAAGTGCGAGAGTGAGTGGGATGCAGGGAGAGACAAAAGGGTTCTGGGTGAGTGCAACCACCTACCTGAGTAAGACGTCTGCAGCGCTGCTGTTAATCTTATTTTACTCATCACTCGAAGTGTAAGATGTCTGCAGTCACATCAGACACAAGGAGCTAATTCCAGTCTATTCTAGTCAGCCAGTGTCAGACACTCAATCACACACACTTAACATGCTGCAGAAAGAAAATGCGTTTCCAAGACTTGGATTACACTGGAGCTTTGCCAGGTATACCGAATATCAACAGTAGGGATGTCACAAAACCACACACTGACACAGAATGCCATATTTTATGCACCAAATTTTGCTAACACACACACACACACATAATATATGACAGCAGTAGTAATGACAGTAGTCTACTAATATTAACAGTAGCACAAAGGCAAAGGTAAAGTTTTGGGACATGAACATTTAAATACCTTGAACCCTTTGTACACATCAAGGTCTTTTAGATAATTCGATAATTGCGAGGTGGTTCCTCCTTTCATTCCAAATGCTCTTTTGATCATCCCTGATCATCTGACTCAAACACAAATTACCTCTTTACACAACTCCGGGTGTGTGTGTGTGTGTGTGTGTGTGTGTAACATATAGTTCCTATGGCACAATAGAAAAACAAGTACCGTGACAGTTTCTGTGTTTTGACACTGACTGGAACCAAAGTATCGGTTCTCGTCACATGCCTAACGCTCTGCATACGTGACGCAGTTATTGCTCAATCTCCCGAGGAGCAGGTCAGTTTTCTTACGACAGACATGCTCCAATACGCGCCGAAACACTGAATGGCAACTGACTAAAGCAGACAGATTACGGTAAAATAGTACGTACTAATGAGTAAGTGCACAAAGGAAGCATACACACAATGACAGGTGTGAACAGGAGTGCTTCTTTAAAGGTTTATTGCCAAACGCACACTGAAGCAAAACCACAAGATGCTTCCACAAGTTCCTCCTCTCTCTCAGCCATATCCTCAGGCTGCCATAATGTGAGGTTTCATTTTTTTTCAGCTTCCTCACCCATAATCATCACACATATTAGGTGTAGGTCACTCCTGCAGATATTTATAGAAGCTCCCTCTTATGCAAGGAGCAGACACAGCTTCTCTGAGTCAGACAGCAAAGGCAGGGCACGGAGAAGAAAAGGAGGATAGCGGGGGGGACAGGGAATGGACGTGAGCCAGATGAGACAGGGTGACACAAAAAAAAAATGGGCTCTGGCGTAAACTCGTAGGACGGGCGTGATTAATGACGGTGGCTTTTTTTATTAACAGGTACACAAAACAAAATCAACTCAACAAAACTTTCTTCTTTACCTAAAAAAGGACCGGCACAGGTGGTTACGAGTCAAAGCTATTATTATTATTATTATTACGCAGTGGCTGTCTTAAGCTGTGACGACGCAACTTTTTCGGCCGATGACAAAAACTATTTAAAAACCAAACGCACAACGAATTCAACGTGTTTTTATTCCAACGGTGAAATAAAATTACTGACAGATTAAGCCGCAACTATTAATACTTTTTTTACAGAATTGACAGTTATATGAAAGGGAGGCTACAATCTAGATTAAAATCCACTCTCAACGGCAGAAACAAACTCATGACACAAGGTGTTTTGCACAATGGAGGACTTTCAGAGGAAACTGGTTTATGAATCTAGGAAACGGGGATTTTCAGCTAAGTAGTTAGGGCCTACATCCATGCCAATAAATCTAAAGCCACAGTCTGAGTTGTTCATAAGTGTCTGACTCGCCACGTTAATGCTACGGACTTTATATACTAACACGACAGAGTGTTTCTGGATTGGATGATTTGGCAACATTCACATGTGTGCGATTGTTTTACGAAAGGGGGTCTGGCCGTTAATTCAGTCCCGGGATGATTTGTCTTTTTCTGGGATATTTTACTATCAGGCAACTACATGATAAGAGTTCAAATATAAGACAAAGGCACTCATTCTTTATTGTCTTTCTGAAGAATGTGGACAACAATTGATACCAAACTTGTCAACTCATCATATCCTTTGGGTTATGCTTACACTAAGTCTTTATTCTGTTCAACTCAGCATATATTCAGCAATGAACAGCAACTGATTGTGTCCTGGTTTAAGCACAAGCTGTGTTCATCAGAAAACTTTTAATACACCCAAATCTGCAGCAAACAGTGTATTACTTGTTTGTTAATTAATATGTGTATAAGTGCTTTCTCACAGAAGAATCAATCAAAAGCTGTGATCTCAAGCCAACGTCCTAAGTGAGGTCGATGGCCAGATTCACAAACTATTAAAAAGGGGGCGGAAGACAATCGTTTACTACTTTTAGATTGCTATTTTTTATACCTAGACAAGGTCTTCATATTAATCTGTAATATCACATGGATATAGAACACAGAGACGCTTTTGACCATGCGACTTTGAGACCGATCTTGTAGACTAAAGTTTGTTTGAGCATTTACTCCAACAAAGCCTTAGTGTTTAACAGAAAAAGAAATATGTATCTTTGGCCTCGGCGCATTTCTGTAAAGCCGTGACCTGTTAAACCTATTTTGTTCTTGACAGCTGCGAGCAAGAGAAAAATACCTAAAGGAAAACTGGGTTACCTGTCAGAGATAGTAATTTTCAGCAAGCAGCTACACACCTTTTGCCACACCACACATCATCCTTGCCTCTGCTCTTACACAAGATTGATTCTGATGACACAGAAGCCTCCTGGGACAATCAATCACCAATCCTTTTACTTATTCGCGTATGTTATTTTATTTATTGGATCAAAACAAAAAGTAGTGTTGGTTGATTTAATGTACGAAAGAAAAAAAAAGAAGAAACTAACCACTTATTCTAATAATTCAGTCTTTTTTTAAGAAGAGCGAGTGTGAATAGGTTTGGCTGGCAGACCACAGTAGTTAAGAAGAGGTGAGGGTTACATTTGCAGAACCTGTGTGTGTGTGTGTGTGTGTGTGTGTGTGTGTGTGCATGTGGTTGCACGTTGCCTCTGCAGTCAGGTTGCATTCTCAGGCCTCACCCTTTACTCACTCCCTGGCAGTGTCTCGTTATTTACATGTTATTAAGGTTACCTTTGCGATCTCCTTGCTGTTGTGAGTAACCTTACATTAAGACTTCCAAACTGCAGCTTTTAACACTTTCTGACAGTAACTCAGTGGTTCAATTTGGAGACCTGCCATGGAATGTCTTTTTTATATAGCCAATGGTATGACAAATAGGAGTACCTTATCAGCTGATGAGAAAAAACAGCAGGAGAGGTAGCCTAAGGCATAAAAAGGTTATGTGCTAGTGACACCTCTGCTCTTATGCAATGCAAGAGAACAGTCTCAACATGTAGATTCTCCAGACTTGTGTAGGTTTTTACGGTTAAGAGCTTCTCATCCTTTGGCAGGCAAGACAGTTCTGAGACACTTGAACCAAACAGAAGAAGCTTTTAAATTAATTCCCATACGAAGATTTTCAGAGTAACCTTGAAAGCTAAATTAAGTAATCGCGTCATTTTTGGAGGGATCCCACATAAGGAAATCTTTTTTCAGAGATTTTAAGTGGCAATCAAAGAGTATATTTTTTGAGTACTGCACAGCTGCATGTGTGTAAACCTCTTGTGTAACTTACAGGCGGTTTAGACTTCTGCGTTAAGTTGACGCAGAAGATACACCGATGAGGTGACGCAGACAGCAAGAGCTGCGATTGTCCCGCTTGGTAGTAGCGTTTTTCCTGCGGTAGTATTTTCGGCTGCTTCGCCATCTCCGCAAATTTTCGAATTGATTGTTTTGGATCGACACAGATGGAACACATCGAGGGAAAGGTTAACTGAGGAGGTTCAGACATAAAAACATTTGTATAACCCGAGGTTGAAAGTTTCATTCGCCGGAAGCAGGAAGTAGAAAGAAAAAAATTAACCCGACTGACAAAAAAAAGACACAGCACCGACTAGCGTTTGGTTGGCGCCGTGACCGACGAGCACCGGTGCAGGCTGAGGGCGTAAGTAACGGCGTCTCGGTCCCACAGCCAGGTGACTGTAATCCATCTACAGACAGCTTAGATAAAGAATACAGCTTTAGACCTTTAACTGTCTTGGCCTCCCATACGTCGGGCTATTTTGAGTGTGTTTAATCCAAACTTACCTGTCAGCCTTAACACTAGGCCAAAAATCAAAGGCTACCAAGTCTACAACGGCAAACGTTCTTAGTAATGAGGCCATCATCAATGCTCCTTCTGTACTGCGGGTCTGTTATACACCAAATAATGCAGTAAACGGCAACCCAACACAAGTCTAAAGGCTAGTGATAACACACTTAAGAATACTAAAAGAGTGCGGCAGTGAATCCACCAGAATACATTTTAAAAGCAACTCAAAACAACAAACACAGCTCAAAGGTCAAAAGTCAAATCATCAGGGAACAACTGGCTAATGCATTTTTTTTTTTGGTATATGGGAAAGGGAACAGTAATGTTGTACGACGTCATCGCAAAACCGCATGAACAATTAAAAAACAATGGTGACAAAAAGTACCAAAAAGAATATCGTCAGTATCGAGGAAGTCGAAAATAATAACGCAAACGTCCCATGACATGTGCTGTGTGTCAGCTGGTTTATAGCTGACCCATTAACTTAATATCAAAGCAATATTAATGTACAACTGATATATGTCACTGAAATAGTACCAGTGTATATATTTCTACAAAGATCAGGGATTCTGAATTAATTTGCTGAAGCAAGCACTGTTAGCTACACGCTTCATACCACCTGGTAGGCATTGTCACGCACGGATCAATCACTGGAAGAAAATTAAATCTGTCACGTGGGAAATGTTCTCACCAAAATAGAAATAGAAATTCATATACTGCATAAAGAAATGAATGCTCACTTACTGCTGGGGACTTTTGGTTACATGCTGAATCTAAAACACCAGATAAAAAGGGCTCAGTCTGGCAACAGATTGCCATTACGTTATGATTATGAGAAACAGGCTATTAAGAAGAAAACCACATATTAAAAACGAAACTGTAAGAACAAAGCAACTGGAAAACCTACAAATTACAGGCCTCAGCTGACCAACCACCATCGCTTTGTGTGGTATAGAAAAAAAACACCGGTTAAAAGGTTCAATACTCGGTGCCAGACGTATTTGCATGTCCTCTGCCTGCCAAGTTCGCGCTCTCTTCAGCACATGAGTACTGGCTCAGAGCAAATATTCAGCAAAGGAAGAGAAAGCGAGCAGAGATAAGCTGTCTTGCATGGGAAGATCTGCTCTCTCATGACACGGAGCCCTAGGAGCTTATCCTACATGTGCATAACAGGAAGCCAAAGAACGGGTTCACTGCTCAGACAGCCACATACACACACACTCTTACAGTTATACATCAAAATCATGGAATAAGAACATGCACAGTATTACTAAAAGAGCCAAACAAAGCTTACTAAGGGAACCTGTACTGATGATTTGCTGTGTAAAGACAGCAAACCTCCAGCCAGCCACACATTTGCACTGACAGTGTAACCAACCGCTGGACAGCTGTCAACTCGTATTTGTCAATCAGCTGCAATAGTACACGGGCTGATAGCTGACAGCACGTTAAGGCTTAATGCAGGACATCAAAAAGGTCGCAGGAGACATAACTGTGGATTATCAAAGGGACATAAGATGCCCTGACTCACCGAGTGGTTGACTCCCCACATAAGCACACTGAGCAGAGGGTCGCTGGCACGGAAGAGCTTCACTTTCTGAGCAACAAAGTGCTTTTTCTTGGTCTTCGTTTTGCTCGCAATAGATGCGGCAATGCTGCTCGCCGAAGCCATCTTCTAGCAAACTGGCTGTTTTCTTCTGCAGTCCGCGCGCTTTGATCCTGACAGTGTCTTCCCCCTGAAGCTTGGCACAGCGGCCACCAGCTCACGATTCAGTATTACAAATACTATTCATTTAGTCTGCTCGCAAATCAAAGTGCCCCAGTTCTTTTCTTCATCCAACGTCCCAAACGGCTCGGCTAACGCTACGGCCCTAACTCGACAGGGAATTATGTGAGAGAGAAAAACCAAAAAACGACGTGTTCAAGCTAATACTGTTGCTCTCCTTCACCTAACAATCCTACGCTTCCCCCAGCCCACATCATAAGTCTACACTCTTCCTTCCTTGACTCGTCTGGAGCTCTCCGCACCCCTGCGATGTGAAGTCCTCACTGAGCTGGCGTTAGCATAGCCGAGTAGCCTGCTAGCTAGCATACGCCAACGGTAAATTTCGCAAAATTCTAAAACGTTGCACACATTAAAAACGAGGAGCCTCGAGACGAATTAGAAACGATTTATGATGCGGCATTAAAACCGGCTGTTAAAATTACACGTTAATGATGCAGAATGGCTAACCAACCCCCCCCCTTGACTACCAGCCAACGTTAGTCCCTCCGACCTTCGTTAGCGAGCCAGCAGTGTAGTTAACGTTAGCCAAGCGACGGCACAAAGCAGAAGAGGACTCCGTTCACCAGCTAGCTAGCATTAGCCCGCGAGCTAACCACTGCCATAAGCTAGCCCGCTCACAACTAGCAAGCAGCTCAGCCCTCCTCCCACGCGTTTGTGGCTAGTCCGTAGAGATGACAGGGGTGTATCCTGTCATGTCCTTGCCCTCGTTTTTTATCTAAAACGCCGAGGAGCAGATATTTCGACGTAAAATCTACGGGGCGGTCAACTCCGCTTGCAGCACTGATGTTCATGTGTGCCGCTGTCAACTGACAGCTCCGGTCTCGACGGATGGGAGGTGACAGCTTTGCAGTGTCTGCTGCGCTGATTCGCTGCGTCTCCCTCCCTCCACCGGGCCTGTGCTGCCTTTTCTCCTTAATGCAACACATCCTTTTTTTTTTTTTTTTTTTTAAATGTTTTATTCCCGTCTAACTTTTATTTCAATTTCATATCGATAAGCAAAACATTATGAATGAATCAAAACTCCCAATTGAGTAGCGCATTCACTGGATGAAGCGGTCCGACAAATGCGCACGTAGGCTACTCATTATTTGCAGCTCTTGAAACAGTTATGCACTTGCACAGACCTGTGCACCGTCCCGGCCATCCGCCATTCTCGGCTTGCTTTAGGGTGAGATTAATCTGAGACTCATTTCGACAAGCATATAGCGGTGATGTCCACTAGAGGTAATGTCTTTGGAGGTCATTGTGGACTTATGGTGCATGCTGTGCTGTTTCCACTTGGCACACTGCTGTGTCAGTGCCTTTCTAAAGCGGGAGGCCTCAATGTGCTGATGCTGTATCGAGCTAATTTGTTTTATGACTCATTCTTACCAGCAGCACATTTGTATCTGAAAACAGTTTCTGTTACCTGCACAGGACATATCACATTCAGCGCACGGGCGCAACACGGAACCCAATGCACAATGTGAGGGTTATTTTATTTTATTTATTTATTTTTTGTGGGTTTGCTATCTATATTCCATATTTTATTTTGTCTTGTATCCCAACATTTGTGCACATGCAGTGTGCACAATACGAATACAAAAAAGAACAAAAAACACCAAATACATTTTATTGCCCTATTAGTTTAACACTTAACCACATTAAAAAGATATTAACCACAACTATAGCCAACAGGTTCAAACAAATGCAAACCATTATTTAGCCCAACGTGGCACCCGTTGCCTAGCAACGCGCTGTCAACCTCCTTTTCCAAAACATTGAGCTTACGGTCTGTTTCCTGTGTGTGGTTACCGAGCCGTTTATAAATATTAAACGCGTCCCTTTGTTTGTAAAAGAAAGGTAAGCCACTACGAAAATTTGAGATAATTATCTGCAATTTGTTTGCTTGTGTTTTTTTTTTTTTTTAAACGAGAAAACTGCTGCTGAGTAGGCTATAGCCTGCTAAGCTGTCAGGTAGTTTAGCTAGCTAGCTTTATGACCCCAGTGCATATAAAGCTGAGAGCATTGCTATTGAGGGGTTATTTGTGATCAATAAACGCTGTCCTGGCACATAGTTTCTCTCGTACGCAGAATGGGAAAGAAGACTAAGAAGGAAAGCGACACTCCGTGCAGGGAAGCGGTGAGAGATAATGAAAAGCCATCATCTTTACCCTTTGATAAAAGCCCTATAAGCCTAGTGTTTCTGAAAAAAAAACACAAAACAAAAAAAAACCAGAAGGTTTATTTCTTGTCCCTTTGAAACCCACAGCTTGAACATCTCATTACTCATAATTAATTTACTCTCTCTTTATCCTGGCACAGTTTGAGCCACTACCTGTTGAGAGTAAAACCCCAGCAACAGTAGTGCTGCTGCTGAACTCCCCAGAGGAGGACATTGTGGCAAAAGCCTGTGAAGCAATCCACACATTTGCAGAGAAAGGTAGAATACACCACCCACTGCTAACCCTTACACATATTAGTTCTCATTCTTATAATGTTTCTGCAGCATTCTTTATATCTTCCTCTGTAATGAAACTGCAGTGTTTGTCTTCACTTCTTTAATTATAATTCAAGCCCGTCTGAGACCATGCTGGCTTTTCTTGTTCACTGTCTCCCCCTGTTGTTAGGAGATGAAAACAAGGTTTCTCTGCTGGGACTCGGGGCATTGGAGCCTCTGTGCCGGCTCATTTCTCACAACAATAAGCTGGTCAGATGCAACGCCTTCATGGCCCTGGGCATCATGTCAACCAACGGTGTGTCAGCCGTCTTACGTTGTCAAATCAAACTCAGCTGCATTGGACTTTGACTTATAATACAACTTAGGAATCTACCACTATCTATCTGCATGTTAGGCTATTGACTCTTGTTGCTGATGGGACACCTTACTGAATAACTGAGTGGCGTCTCTTGTTTTAAATGACAGGAGATGTAAAAAATGCTCTGAAAAAATTAGATGCCATCCCGTCGATTATAGAAAAACTGTCCCTCAAAGGTGAGTATTTCAATTGCATGATGACTGAATTATTTTTTTTCTTTTATATTTGCTTCATAAGGCAAAGGGAGTAAAAGAACGTTTTCACAGGCTCTTTAAAACATTTGGTCTACCATTGTTATGCCATTACATTTCTGTACGTTTAATCCTCTATAAATTCAGATTTCTTTAACGCATTAATTTCTCCCTTCAGTTCCAGAAGATGCAGTTGTCCATGAGTATGCGACACTGTGTTTGGCCTCTCTGTCAGTAGACTTTGCCTGTAAGGTCAAGATCTTTGACAACCAGGGTCTGCCACCTCTAATCAACCTCCTATCCAGCCCAGACCCAGATGTAAAGAAGAACTCGCTAGAAATCATCTTCAACCTTGTTCAGGTGATTCAGAGTTCTGAGTTTATTTATCAGTGTCTCTAAAACCAATAAAAGCACCACGCTGACTCTGAAATTCTCTCAATCCCCTGTTGTTCTGTCCCTATAAAGGACTACCAAAGCCGCCTGGCGGTACACGAGTTAGGTGGCATCCCTCCACTTCTGGAGCTGCTGATGTCAGACTTCCCTGTCATTCAGCATCTCGCTTTAAAGACGCTGCAGAATGTCACTAGTGATAAAGATACACGCGACACCTTCAGAGAAGTGCAGGGATTTGAGAAGCTCATGGATATTCTCAGTAACAGGGTAGGTATGTGTGAGAGAGTGCACAGAGTTTTGGAAACATGCTCATGTACGTCTTCATCCAGCCTCACATTGTTAATAGAGAAGGAGAAGCTTATATAAGCATTTTATCATTACACAATTAGCTGGGAACGGTTCTCCTTGAATTAGCGCTTATTCTCAGCCTTTAATGTGTCCAGCTCTGTGTCTTCTAATCCTCTGCTCCTGTCTGTCTTTTTATTTCTCACAGGAATTCAGTGACCTACATGCTGAGGCCTTAGAAGTAGTGGCTAACTGTTTGTGTGACAGTGAGGGTGTCCACCTCATCCACAAGGATGGAGGACTAACCAGACTAATGGAATTTGTCCTCACCCCCAGCATGCCTGAAATCCAGTCTAACACTGTTAAATGCATCGCCAGGGTGGCCCAGAACTGTAAGCACAGAAAAAAAAAATCAACATATTTAACGTTCCAATAATAGGTCAAAGGGGGGATGTTTTCTTTTTCTATACTGAAATGTTCATGGGTGTGTGCTTGTGTGTGTGTGTGTGTAGCTGAGAGTCGCAAACTCCTCCACGAGCAGGATGTGGAGAAGGTTCTGGTAGAGCTTCTGTCTGTGGCGGATGTCAGCGTGAGAACATCTACCTGCCAGGCTGTGGCCGCGATGAGCTTTCACCTAGTCAGCAAAGATAGCTTCAGAGACTTGGGTACATATGCATTCACAGGAAGACAACTACCTTAACACACTAACCACAGCCGGGTGTGAATGAGCTGTATGTTTGTGTGTTTCAGGCGGTATCCATGCAGTGGTACAATTACTGAGCAGTGACAGTCCACTGCTGACAGAGGCTGCGACCGAGGCCCTTTCTAACCTCACACATAAAAACCAGTTCAATGCCATGTGAGTGACGCACACCCTTACAGTCTACCTTATTTCTATTCACATCATCCTATTCTTGGTATCAGTCAACTCTTTGATCCTGTAAATTTTATTTCAGTAGTAAGCTACACACAATAATTTCAAAGTTTTAAAAGTATGTGCTGCAAAGATTTAATAATATAACAGTATATTCCACATGAATAAAACATAAAGTATACAATCCTTAAAACCGAGACTTGGAGGTAGGTTCTATTTTAAAGTTGAATGCCTTCCTCTCCACTTTTTCATAAATGATTTAATGCATTATGTGTCTCAGCGGTTCTGTCTCACTGAATCTTTTCTCTCCCTCTCTCCACTCAATCTTCCAGTTTTATTCTCCTGACAAATCTTCCCTGCATCCATCATCTCTCAGTGTCCGACTTCATATTTCAGTATTACTGTTTACTTCAGTTCTCCTCTGCTCTCCCCTACCTTCCATCCCTACTACGTAAAAATCAGATAAATTAGACACTTTCCACATACACATTACAGACATACTGTGGTTCACAGATATGTGAACAGCCACATTCATTGTCATTTTTTTTTAAGTTTGCAGTAACTCTCTCATCCATGGTATCTCCCAGTGCAGTGTATGAGGCGGGAGGCCATGAGATCCTCGTCCAGCAGCTTAATGGGAGCTGTCCAAGGACGGTGGCCAGTTCCGCTGCGACACTTTGCAACATGGCAGGACAGGAGATCATCCGCTGCAGCATCTTGTCTCATGGAGCCGTGGAAGCTCTCGTGGAGCCCTTGAAGTCCACAGATACACAGGTGCTGGTCAACGCCACGATGTGCCTGGCAGTGCTGGCCTGTGATACAGAAGCTAGGGCGAAGGTTGGTGAAAACTTTTTTGTGTTATTAAAAATATAACTATAGTTGTAGTTGTATAACTGTCCTTGAGTACCTAAAATTAACATCATGTCCTACATAGCTACAAAGAGCCGGTGGCCTTCAGCCACTGGTCAGTTTGCTGCATTCCTATCATAAGGAGGTGCTGCATAATGCCTGCTTGGCAGTGAAGGTCTGTGCCAGTGATGAGTCAACAGCTGTGGAGATGTGCAAATTTGGGTAAGACAGAAAGATGACTGAAAAAAAAAATCACAGTAAAAATGTGGATAACTCCGTGTAATCTCTTAAAAAGCCTGCAGATGGCAGTATAGGACAGTATTATATGTGACAAGACTAGAAGGAGAGGGTCATTTTCTTCCTATGTGTGTATGGTTCTCATTTTCATATTTCCCATTAACTGCATGCATGTTGTGTTTATCTGTATCTCAGAGCTCTGGAAATCCTCCAGGAAATCAGCCAGTCAGTGAACCGTAGAAGCGGTTTCAGCGAGTTGGCCATGATCAGCCTGCTTAACTCCAACTTGTCCGTTAAATATAGTCTGACAGGTCATCTGGCCTCTACCGACGCTATTACTGCTGGTTTCTACGATGCTGGGAAGGTGTGTTATCCATGTGTCCAAACAAGTCACTTCAAGGAACGTAGATGCAATTTGACAAAACAGCTGTCAGACCTTCATGTGTTTCATATAATCTGTTTTGTTTTGGTCTTTTCCTCTGTCTGACACAATGAAAATTACAGCTGAATACATTTTATGTTTTACACATTTAAGTGATTATTTTGGTAAAGGCCTCTCTCTTTTTCTCTCAGGCTCGTTCAGGTCAGAGGATTCTGACTTTAGAGGAACTCTCCAAGCAGCCAGTCAACCAGCACCGACCTGTTTTTCTCATCAACACAGCAACAGAGTACGACTGCACATTCGTGTGTTCATGGATTAAAAAGGAGAATCTGTCTAATATTACATACATCTTACTCACTCTCCACAATGTTTGTCATCGCATTCCAGCCTTGTAAAAAAGAAAGGTTTGGTAAAAGTTTACCCTTACCCTAAAAGTAGAGTAGGAAATGAACTAGAACAATCTCACACATTGACATAGACTATTAAGTTCCTACACTACCAGCCACACCATGTTGTTTGTTGGAGTTGCAGTTTATTGTGGCGGTTAGATTACTATCACCCTCCCCTTGCCTGCTCCAATCCAGTGCTCTACTTTTTCTCTTTTCTCCTCTGTTTCCCCCCTCTCCCCTGTTGCCTTCAGTGTGCCCCCATTAGCGTGGCCTCAAGGGGTAAACAATCCCTTTTTTAAGATGCCAAGACACTCAGAGCCTTTGTGTCCAGACCAATGGACTTCTGGACTTCCATCCACAACCACAAATGTGCACAGGCATGCGCGCTCACGAAGGTGCACCTCAGGATGCCTGCACTTTCAACATACAAAAATAACAATGTATAAAAGGATGTACATTCACAAACTTACTTATACGTTCTGCATTTGGACGAATTAACATTGCAAAAGAGAGCAGCTCCCCCCCAGTGTACCTCAGGCCCACCCCATTTCCACCATGCCCCTTCTTTAGTAAACATGTACATAAAACTTTTCAGGCATTCTTAAGCACTGTTATGTAATCCATTTGTGGTCTCACCCATGGCTCTGCCTAACCCAAGTTCATCTTTTCAGAACAAAACAAATTAATATAAGGTGGGTGCAAATACACTGCCTGATTTCTCCCAAAAAGTTTTGCAATCTAAAATGTTTTTGGCCCAAATCCTGGCCATATGGACGTATTTATTCTTATTATGGTATACGTATGCTCATATGTGTTTATATACCCCATGTACGGATGCTGAAAAATACATCTTAAAGACAAGAACATTTGGATCTCTGTCACACACTAATATAACATGGTGCTAAAGACTATACTGTGGAATATGTACTGGGATTACTTATCATGCTATCATGACTGTTACATTTTGAGGTATGCTATTACTTGTCCAGTATGCTTTTTCCTTTTTAATTCATTACGATGAAATACTGCATTCTGCACACTAACAACTGAAAAAAATGCAAAAAGCTGAATAACAGTTATATAAACCATCTTATTTTTGTGTTTCTGTGGCAGAGAGACAGTAGACGTGCCAGAAGAGAGACAAAGCAACCCATCAGAATCAGACGCCGGCAGCAGGAGAGACCGTAGGACACCAAGGTGAGTGTGTCTGTGTATGTGGAAAAGGAGGATACTTACATTTAAATCTTCAAGAGTTTAATCACATACAGCACTGCCTACAGAATTTGAAACAGAGCAGTGATGTTCTTCTGAGATATCAGATTAGTTTGAATTGACCGTTTCTCATACAGGAAGAAGAAAGAGGAGGACAAACAGAAAGATGAGCCCCAGTCTGATTCTCCCATAGAGAAACCATGGACCATGATGGCAGATGTTTCTTTGCAGATTCTAGTTAATGAGGCCAAAGCATCTATCCTCCCGCTGAATGATGAGAAAGAGCAGTATGCCGCCTTGGCCAGGTGACTAATTAATGCACACAGCCAAGATGGCATCACAAACAGAAACAGAAAACATCTGGAGTCAAGGAAACACCTAAGCAGATGCAGACACACAGCTAACACACAATGGGAATAAAATACTGTGGAAATATTTTGAAGGTTTCTACGTTCTGATTGGATTTTGTGCATCAGGCTGGTGAGCAAGGCCATGGGTGGAGCAGTGGAGATGGAAAAGATGCACGAATTCCCGTGGATCCTGCATCTCAGTGAGCTCAAGTTTCAGCTTCAGTCTAATGTTATTCCCATCGGTTTGATCAAGAAGGGAATCTACTGCCATAGGGCTCTTCTGTTTAAGGTGAACTTGCCACCACACAGTTTGTTTTTCATTGTTCCAATCACTTGCCCCTTCATTTTGTTCATTTTTTCCTTCATTTGCATTCACCCAAATCTTTTTACTACCTACTCTATGAATTCATATAACCTTCTTCATTCAATCCATCACTTCTTTCCAAATAATCTTACCGTTCTGTCTACTTCTTAACCCTTCAGTGCCTGGCTGATTGCATCGGAGTGAGCTGCACACTTGTTCGGGGTGAGTACAACCGAGCTTGGAACGAGGTGCTCCTCTTCACTGGGACCAACGATCGCCACTCTTCACAGCCCTGCCGCTACATAGTAGACCTTATGCATCAACCTGGAAGCCTGTTGGGAGTCAATACCCATGCTGCTGTGCAGTACCAGTCAATATAACACTTTAAATGCAGCAGAATGCTTTTAACAGACATTGGTGTGTTGTAGCCTACATAGATTGCACACAATGTATGGCAGACCTTAAAGTCATATCATTCACATCATCAGCTGACTATTTTTGTGCATATGCAAAGCTAAAATTGGAAATGCCGGTTGTCTGATAGGGCTTCTGTAATAAATATAATGATTTAATGTTTGTTCTTCACTACAGAGTAGTCACAGTTTTACAGAAAGAGGTCAGGTGGGGTCAAGCTATCAGTGGCTCAGCCAGGTGGAACTCTTCAAGAAGGTTGTTTGCCTCATTTAAAGCCAGAGAATTGAAAACATCTATCCGTCTAATTAACAGAAGACATATTACAATCTCTTAACCCAATAAAAGAAAAAAAGAATCCTCATATCTCGTTGTTCATATTTCTCCTTCACTGCTCAACGGATTTATATCTGCTGAAAAACCTATGTGTCATAAAGCAGCCAAATATTTACGACTGAATGCTCTTTGCACATTGCAGGCAATAAAAAGCGCCAGTGAACCTACTCCACTTTGACCTATATAGCCTATCTGGACGTGTGATTTTTGACCGGCTCACCCCGCTAACACGACCGGTGCAAACTCGCCGCGGCGTGAACAATCCCGATGCAGCGGGTGCGCTCGGCTCCACAGAAACCCGCACTTGACTTTAGACGCACTTGACACCGCAGGAGAGAACATGTCTCGTCTCGTCAGCCGCCTCTTCGTAGTTGTTTCTCAACGCACGGCGGCCAGATCCGCGCCGTTACCCAGGAGGATCCCGGTGTTTATCCGTCCCGTCTGCACGTCTCAAGGTACTGGGCGAGATTTGCATTTTTTTTTTTAAATTATTATTATTTCTCTGCTGTCCGTACGCAATTTGGATAGAATGCATCTCGGCCTGCAAATCCTTGCAGCTGCAGCATGGCTCGGGTGTCTCACGGATGTTGAATATTCAGGCTTCTGAATAAGTTTGAAGGCGCCATTAGGAACTTGTGCAAACAGTACTGTGGTCAACAACAAGAGAGGGGGGTCGGTGGGTATGCAGGGGCTGCTTGGAATAGCTGAGTTTAACGGAGTCAAGATAAAGCAAAAGCAAAATGCGAAACATTTTCTCCATTTTTCCTCCAAAAAGTTCTCAAACTGTGATTAATTGTTGTGTGTACTCATTGAGAATTGTTTAGGAAACCCTGTCATAAACATGTGGTTTTACTGATTTACCCAAACAATATGATTTTAGATGCACGTGTTATGTAATTGTTTGGTAGACCAGTTTCAAACTGTACCCATGTTATGTTGAATGTGCAGCATCTGTAACCTCTGCTCTTTGTGCAGGCCTGCAGTCTCTGACGCGTTACAATGAGACTAAAGACTGGCAGAAGAAACTGACCCCTGAGCAGTTCGTGGTCACCAGAGAGAAAGGAACTGAGGAGGTGAGCTAAGACCAAGAGTGTCCTGAATCAGTAAGGGGAGATTGAAACACGGCCACCACCGACACCCATCTCAGAGTGACAGACACAATGCCTCATAAATAGTTTCTGGTGGACTTTGATCGACTCTGACCTGTGTCAAGTTCAATTAGCTCAGATACAGACCTGAAGGGTAAAGTTATGAATTAAACACAGCCTGAAAAACATCAGCAAGACATTTCTGCTTGTAATATTAGGGGTTCAGTTACTGTATCACACTCAAAACCATAGAAGCTCCAGTACGATAACATGATTAAATTATCTTGATGTACAAATATAAGGACTGCATTACTGCTCTTGACATTGCGTTTCTGTGGGTGTTCTCAGCCCTTCAGTGGGATCTACTTGAACCATTTTGAAGTGGGGATGTACCACTGCGTCTGCTGTGAGGCTCCATTATTCAGGTAACATTTTGCAGAAGTGCATTTCATACACACATCCACAAATTGTCAGATCTGGACTGAGATCTTTTCATAGAAAGAATACAGTAGCCAGTTCTGCTGTTAGGATTTTGAAAAAAAGTTTTTCGTTGATGAGATGTCCTGTCCTCTCGACGCAGTTCAGAGGCTAAGTATGACTCTGGGACAGGCTGGCCGGCATTCAAAGAGGCTCATGGGACATGGGAGCGCGATGAAAGCCTCGCCTCTGTCATTCGTCGCCCTGACAACAGCCTGGGTAGCACCGGGACAGAGGTCCTTTGTAAAAACGTGAGTCCTGTCCTGAGCTATGCAGCCAGTTTGTTTACTATACTGTTTAACATATCTTTGTGTTTATTTATTTATACAGCAGTAGAGGTTTTAATATCTCATTTTCAATTGTGTGTGTATGTGTACGTCATGCAGTGTGATGCCCACCTCGGCCACGTGTTCGAAGACGGACCAGACCCGACAGGTCAGCGGTTCTGCATCAACAGTGTCGCCCTCACGTTTAAACCTAGAGAGAGCAACAAAGTCGACACAGACGAGCAGAACTGATGGACTTGTTCAAACCACAGAAAACACCATTTTTCTGGTTTCATGGCAAATTAGGACCACCTAAATGTCTGAACATTTGCTCCACGGCTTTGACCTAAGTAAGATTGGAAGTCAGAAGCTTTGTAGTGTTCTACTAATTGAAAGCGAACACAAGGAGACCTCCTATTTTTTAAACTGTAAGCGAATTTAAGATCAGTTTCATGTTGAGAACACTGGATACAGAGAGATGCACCGGGGTGAAGTCTACATACAGTAGGGAGTTCTTCAGCTGCTGTAATGTCTTATTAAAAACAGTCTTTAAATTTCTTTTTTTTTTTTACAGTCTACTAACGTTTGTTGAGTACATATTTTTTGTCTAAATTAGAATTTCATCTGCAACTTTACACTTTGTCCTGAGTAATCCATTAAAGTCAATGGCTTCTAATATACTTTTATTTTGTCTAGGATCTGATGAGATGTTTTTTTTATTTTAACTTTGCAAAACACGTGATGTTCTGTCGTGAAATTTCTGTTTCTAATGTTTTGCTATTCTGGAGCCACGCAAACATGTCTCATAACCTGTCAATAAATGCACATTTTGTTTGCTCCCTGAATCCCTGAATTTCTGCTGAGCCAAATGAGAACTGATTGCTGCCCCCTGTAGTTCAGAAACAAGCACCGCAGCACATCAGCACGGCCTCTGCCGAGAAACCAAGTTAATGCTTAACTTCACAGGCCATCCTCTGTTTCACACTGTCTGTTTATACGCTGAGTTGAGTGAGGTAGATAGAGGAGCAGCAGAAAGAGGTGGACAGAAAACACTAAGAGAAAAAATAGGGAATAAGAATAGGTGAAGTAAAGATGGCTAAGATGGCTGGAGTGTGGCGCTGCGTGCTGGCGGCGTCTGTGCTGATGTGCCTCTGGGATTTCACTGAGGCCGTAGGGGGGGCGGTGAGCCGACCACGACCTGTAAGACGACCCAAAAAGCCTAAGGTCAACCCTATCGACCTGACCCCGCCTGCACGGAACATAGACATAGAACGGGTAAGAGAATAAACTTCTGTATGCGTGTTTGACCTAGGGCTGCATTTGACTCGGCGCAATGCTGCCACTTTTAAAAACTCCTTCTACTAAACATTATTCATACCAATAATTGTGGGAAATTGTTTTGCAAAGGCTGCATTGTGGAATGAGATGGGTTCATATCGACAAACTCGAAGAAGGAGTGTTTTTCCCGGTAGCGGATCGCAGCTGCACCACAGCAAACAGTCCAGTGTGCCGTTACTTGACCTTTGCACTCTGATAGTTTGATTCAGCTCCTCATCTGTTTGTAGCACAGTGTCACAATAGCACACACAAACAGGCTTGCGGAAAGAACCAGCGGAAGCCACAACCCACTGGGGTGAAGTGACTCAATAAAGACACGACAGAAGTTAATGAAATAGTGCTGCAAGTTCTCGTTCTTATTTTAAATGTGTGCTCGCTGAAATCAGCCGGAAAATGTGAGAGCTCCGAACATGCAAGCATACCGTGATTTGTTATGGATTAGTGCGGAGGCTGGCAATGTAGACACACGCTTGTGTAATTCTGTCAATATTGTGTTTGAGGCAATGAGGGGATTTTTTCAGTGAAACAGAAATTAAACAGATTATAAGATTATGGAACAGGACATAGGAAACAGATGAGTACTTGAAAGACATCAGATGTTGGATGGGATAAAGTAATTTAGTTTGAAAGGGTTATATTTCACCACTCAAAAAAGACTAGCCGTGTGATATGTGAAATCTTGTTTTCCTCTATGCTCAATCCTGCTCCTGTGTGTCGCAGATGATGGGGACATGGTATCTCATTCTCGCTGCCTCCAAATGCTCCTACCTGATGACGCAAGGAACCAAAGTGGAGCCAACGGTCATGACCCTCACGCGTCCCTCTGCCTCTGCCCCAACACTGTCTGTGAGCACCAAAACCCGACAGTAAGTAGCGCCGCTCACCGTGGCTCCTCAGCATGTCGTCACCAGAGGGAGCAAGTCTCCGCTCTCTTGATTTCATGCTTCAAAAACATGCTGGTTTTATTTGTGTCGCCTCGAAAACAGGAAGAAGGTGGAAGGACGGTTAAATCCGTCAGCTTTCCCGTCACCGTGTGTGTTTTTTTAAAGGACTAAAGTCAGAGTGACCTGGCTACTGCAGAAAAACAAATAGGAAAAATATGTGTTTTGGTTTTATAGGACATTTTGTGAAAACTTTGTTATTTGAAAGCTATAAAATCAGTTTTGGCCCGAGCAAAGGAAAACAGTTTTTATTAGATGTGACTTATGAGAAGTCTGAAACTTCATAGAAAACTCTTCTCTTCTCAGTAGTCACCAGTGTTGGGAGGTACGACAGGTCTACACTCTAACGCCAACCCCAGGACGACTAACACTTAAAGGTCAGCCTTTCTCACTTAGCGTAACACAACCTGTAACACATTACAGTGTAACTGAGCATCCTTTTAAACACAGTGGTCCCTGTTGTTTCCTCCAGGAGCTCGCCCTGAACAGAACACTGAGATAGTGATTGGGGAGACCGATTACACCTCTTATGCAATCATGTACTACCAGAAAAGGGGCAAGATCACAATAAAGCTCTATGGTAAGCTCCTCGGCCGTGCGCTCCTTACCATTACTCTCTGTTTTATACTTTACATGGCTTCACTCACTGTGTCTTGTTTTGTGCTGTGTGTGCAGGCAGGTCTCTGGACAATCTTTCAGAGCCGATGTTAACCAAGTTTGAACAGCTCGCCGACAAACAAGGAATGGGACTGGCCTACCTCTTCCCCTTCCCCACCTACAGTACGTCTGCATCCATCTGAAAAAAAATAAATAAAATACAGAAAGTTAATAGCGGCAGAAATGTGAATATTAAGAATCTGTAGGCAACGGACTGGAGTTTCTGGAATGGAAGTGTTCTGGTTTCTGGACATTGCCCAGTCATGATTGAACAGGCTTTTGTTGCATGCAGATAAACAGTCCTTGTGGAGACGTGGAGCATGAAGTCATACCCTGTCAGCAAGCAAGCTAACATACACCGATCAGCCACAACATTAAAACCACCGACAGGAGAAGTCAATAACATTGACCATCTTGTGACAATACAATGTTCTGCTGGGAAACGTTTGCACCTGGCATTCATGTGGATGTTACTTAGACATGTACCACCCACCTAGACCAGACCAGGCACCCCCACCCCATAGCAATGACACTCCTTGATGGCAGCAGTCATCCCCAGCAGGATGCAGCCTGACACATGCACACACACAAAAATGCTTTAGGAACAACTCAAAAAAACATGAACAAGGTGTTGACCTGGCCTCCAAATTCACTAGATCCCAAACAAGATCAAGTATCTGTGGGATGATCCACAGAGGCCCCTCCCCTCAAACCATAGGACCCAAAGGCCCCCCACTAACAACATTCTGTTGCCAGACACCACAGGACACCCTCAGAAGGCCCATGTGTGTATAGTGCAGTCGTAGACATCATCTTCAACTGCACACTTGCATCCAAACACCCAGACACACCAAACAGACATCAAAGAACAAGCAGCAACAAAGGACGACTGTGGTGTTGCCTCACACACCCATTGTGAGGGGCTACAACTAACACATACTTCCTGCACCTTTGTGAAAGGAGACAACTCTCCAAACCAGCAGGTGGTCTGTCATTCAAACAGGTTCTCCTAAATTGCTGAGACTATAGACAATCACATGCACACAAGTCCTGGCCTGGACATTTGGTATCTGTTATTCAGATGTCTGCTGGCTGCAATGAAATAAACAAAATGTTGGCAACTTCACCAAAAGTAACCAAACTTCAGAAAAATGTGTAAAAACTCTGAAAATATTGCACAACAATGCGGCGCTACCACAGCTATGACATTATGAAACCTCCTCCTTTACATAACTGTGTGTTAACTGTTTTGTTTTTTTCTTTCCAGGTCATTGTGATCAAGTGGACGAGGATCATATAATCAGTAAGATAAATGTGATATTTAATAAAGGAGCACTGAATCATTTTCTGTACTTTAGCCGTCAGTGTAGTTTGCAGGCTCAGTGTGTAGTAGTGCACTGAGTATTTTCTAGAGGCCAGCGCACTCTGCAGTTCATTGAGAATCCTCTGCTGGCTCCGAACTGCTCCCGACTTATTTCACCCTGAACAGATTGTGAGAAGCTTCGCCGGCTCAGTGCTTCACCCTTCCAGCATTGCTCTCTTTGCATTACATTATCAGTGTCATTTAGATATTCTGTGCAGTATCAAAGCCATGGACATGTTTCATGAGCATTCAACGAGAGAAGATAAGAATTTCTGTGGATTATGGGAACTGGTAAGATATAATTCGTCGTTGTTCCCCTATTATTTATTTGATAAAAACAATTTGGCATGAGTTTTAATGTAATAAATGAATGTAAATAGTGGCTACAAATATTTTGTCGTTAAGCTAAAGATGTGTAATAAAATTTAAATACTAATAAATTTTGTTAAAGTCAAAGCTGCAGCCCGATAACACAAGCACTTGAACAAATTGCGAAGATATGCCGTTGTGGGTACGAGCTGTTATGTAATAAAAATGTGAATCCATCATAGAGAAAGACTGAAGGAGAGAGAGGGGGAGAGAGAGAGAGAGAGAGAGAGAGAGAGAGAGAGAGAGAGAGAGAGAGACCTTGCCAAATGCATACTCCCGCAGGCTGTGCACTTCTTCGAATCTGCTTGTTGAAACACTTTTTGAAACTTTGTCAACATGTTATCCAACTTCCACTGCCTTCCTGCAAACTGAAAACATCAGCACAGCTAGTATGTAATTTAACCTGTCAGTCCTTGTTTTACAGACTGTGTCCCCACATGTTGAAGAAGAAGCAGAGCTGCTCAGACCGGGTAGCGGGGAGAGAGAGAGAAGGAGAGAGAAAGTTGTTGAAACCATGAAGAAGGAACCCTTAAAACTGTAAAAACTCCCTTTAAATGTCACCACTTAACATGAATAAAACAGCACGGAGGGATATCAAGTGAGCGTCGAATGTTTTCTGCTTTTCAAACAAAAAAAAATCCACAATGTGCCATCAGCGGAGTCTGTGGTGAGATGGGATTGTCACACAAGGCCCATTATCATGTTAACTACATCCTATCTTTGTATTCTGAGATTTAACATTCAGAGTGTGTGTCTGTATGCGTGCTTCCAGTGTGTGTGTGTGTGTGAGGGAGAATACAAAAAAAAGGGGGTGAGTGGTGGGGGCTGGAGGTAATAAGGCCCAGATGTGCAGCACAAAAGGGGTTGAGAGAGTTTGGTTACAAAACAGGGTTACCAAATGTGGCTCTTACTGCCACTCACTACACCCAGCACCTCTCTCTCTCTCTCTCTCTCTGTGTTACATAAGCGGCTGATTGCAAGTCAGCGCCTGTCTAGTCATCTGACAAAGGGAGCTCCGATCAGTCAACAGCAAACGAAGAATTTACTGCTAATCAGCACTTTATGCATGATGCAAATTCTCACATGCACGGCGACGGGTTTAAGGAGGATGATGTTCAGATAACGCAGAGATTAATGCAGCTTTATTTAAACGCCGGACAGCGAGAACTCTACCCGCTTGGTCAACCGCTACAAAACCCCTTAAAGTCTTCATGCTTCAGAGGTTTTATGAAACTTTTTACAGTCAAAATGATCAAGCGACACTTGCAGAACGACACTTTATTAGAGCGACACTTTATTAGAGGGAGGAAACTGGGCCTTCTCTGCAGAGTTCTTAAACATTACTGCCCCAGAGTGCCCGGCCATGCAATAAATACTGACTACAATAAGCTCATTATATGCAGCAAACTGTAAAACCGGATTGTTATTTTATCCAGTTTATTGCCTTCATTGGCGGAGACGTCTTTTCTTAAGGGCACTAAAACAACTCTCTGAACTCTTGCTTCTGGTTTTTGGAGCTTTCATGTGCCATATGGCGGAGGCATTTGCCCTCTTACCAAACAGCTGTTTTGATTGACCGGCCGTGCCTGGACATTTGTGGCGGAGGAGGGGTTGGCGGGGGTGAGTTAAAAGGCCTCTATTATGTATCAGCTTCCCCTTTTCCCTCTCCTCCCGCTCTCTCCTCTCTCCATCCACACGTGCCGGTTGTGTAACAGCCGTGATTTGCATGCCGCTGGGTGGAGGCCAGAGAGTTTTTGTAACGCTGAGGGCAGCAGCAGGAGGGAGGAGACGGAAGGGGGAGGAAGGCCGCTGCAGCGTATAAGAAGCCTCTCCCCGGCCTTACCCAGTTACATCGTCCTGCAGACTCCTGATCGCTCCTTGCCGCGGAAGAATCTCAGAACATTCAACAGCCATGAGGAACACACTGCTGAGGATGGTGGCCGCCCTGATGTGCGTGCTGGCTGCCTGCGCTGATGTCATGCCCGTGAAAGACTTCAGCCTGGAAAAGGTATCTAGAAGTGATGCATGTGCAGTTTAATCAACCTCTATTTATTGCATTGTGCCTTGATTGAATTCCTTTCATTCTTTCCTTAAGATTGCAGGCAAATGGTACATGGTTGGCTTTGCCACCAACGCTCAGTGGTTTGTGAATCACAAGGCTGGGATGAAGATGGGCACTGCTATGTTGAAGCCAACCGAGGGAGGAGACCTGGACCTCTCCTATTCCAACCTGAAGTGAGTTATAAACATGCATGCTACCTCTCAAATCAGAATAGCGACGAGTAAACTGACCCCGGTCTCCTGTTCTTTCTCTCTCTTGTTTCAGTGCTGACGGAACATGCTGGAGAATGACTCACCTTGCGAGGAAAACCGACACTCCTGGACGCTTCACCTTCCACAGCCAGGGTGAGTAGAGACCACGGGAACATTAGTGCATGCAGGGGAGACACAAACAAGGGGATTTAACAGCATGACTTTGCTTTTTTCTGCATTCCTCAGTTTGGAACAATGACAACGACATGCGCATTGTCGACGTTCAGTACGATGACTATGCTCTGGTCCACACCATCAAGACAAAGGACGGAGTGTCTGAGGTCCTCAACAAGCTTTACAGTAAGTTTGACTCTTTAACATTGCAGCAGCCTTGTTAACATTGCAGAATTTAAGATGTGGAAGGTTAACGAGACCTACGCTGTGTTTGTAGGTCGTGCTCCTCAGACCAGCGCAGTCCTGCAGGAGAAGTTCACACAGCTCTCTCTGGACACTGGAATCCTCGCTGATAACATCGCTATCCTGCCAAAGAATGGTACGTTGTCATCAGAGAAAAATCAAACTTTAATGTAATGTGATTGATTCTGTGCGTGGTTCAAACCTTTGCTCACTGGCCTCCTCACATGTGTTGTTACAGATGAGTGCCCCGAGGTCTGAGGAGTCCCCTACACCCGCCCGTTCTTCCCCTCTCGGTCTCCCCAGGCTTTTGCCTCAGGGGAATCTTGTCCCCCCTCAGTGGGATGCCTGCAGCATCACAAAGCTACACCTGGGACAATGAAACTCAAAAGCATTCTCCTCTAATCCTTGCTGCATACCAAAGACCAACCCACCCGATCCTAGTCCAGACCTCATTCTCTCCGACTTGCGCATTAACTGTGGCATTAGAGTGGAACAATAAAGGGCTGATTGTGAGACAAAAGGGGAGAGGGATACGTGAGACTGTCAAAGCTGCCAGTGCCTTTTCTAACTGCTGATTTCTTTTGTAGTGTGTTGTCTTTTGTTAAAATGAAGTCAAAGCCAATAAAGTTATTAAATCAATGATTGTGAGTCCAGAATATTGATATATATACCTGTATTATTTGGTCAGTTCTTTCAAGTCTATGAACTTCAGGTAATCACATCAATACTGCCACCTATTGGTTGAATAACAGACATTAAATGACATGATACATACCACATTTGTACTATTTGTCAGAAGGTTTTACAATGAGCTGCAACATGAACACACGTGTTTGCAGTAGATACTGGTTGAATAAAAAAATAAGGGGTGAACACAATGAAATGTAGCTTGGAAATGGCCTCATAGGGTGGCTATTATACCTCGTCATGAAGTTTGACTGTAGGCCCTCTAACAATAAGAATAATGACCAGGGTTTAAAAGGGTCTTGGTTCAATATAGCAGTCTGATTTGTCCAAATAGTGCGTTGGCTCGATGACAGCAAAAGGAGAAACGTTGCTTACTGCCGAGTTGCTGGTGTCAACTCAGGTGAAGGTTTAAAAACATGACGGCAGTTTGAAAGCTCATTATTGCTTTATAGCAGGACTGAACCGCCTCGAAGAGAAGCTGTTACTCTGAGAATCCTTTATTTATTCTTTCGCATTTATACGGTCCACATATTTAGGTTTTATTTATCCATTAGTGCATTGAACTAATTTCTCATTGCCACAGATATCCTATTTCCTAACAGCAATATATAAAGTCTCGATTCAAATAATAATACTGTTTTTTTCCCCCCAACCGTCTAAAAGTAGTTGCACCATCTGGCCACAAGAGGGCAGCCTATCACAGCCTGTCACAGATGCGCTTCCAGTTGCATGGCATGAAAACGCCATGAAGAAAAACAGAATTACAGACAGAGAGCTAGGTCCTCAGTCCCACTCTCAGTGCTTGTAACATCATGAGTATTTGGTTAAAGCTGAGGACACACTACACAACTTCCACAGTCTTTACAGATTTTGAAAAGACTAGGGGTACACCCAAAAAAGGTTCAAAAAAAGCAACTGGACTTGTAGAAGTCCAGTTGCCTTTTTTGAACCAACTGAAGCGTCAAAGTCCTGCAAGAGCGACAGTTGTGGTATGCAACATTGCATAGGGACTCTGCCACAACTCGATTAATCTCTCCTCCATTTTTGTGGTCCAGCTTTGCTTTGTCGCCACTCTCCTGCTCTCGCTGTTCTGTCGTCTTCTGTTGCCATTTCCTGTGTCCAACTCTCTCTTCTTCACTGGCTGTTGGCAACATGCTACCCGACTGCGTCCGGATAGGGCTTAAAAAATTCAAACAAGTTTGATTGACTGCGACTGAGTTCGGGTCAGTCTGTTCCCCTCGCACACTTGCAGATTCGCGTCTTCACCCCTCACACACAGATTTTTGTGTCTCCAACTAGCACAGAGTGGTGCAGACTTTGCCCAGCTGGGAATTGTAGGTAAAATCTGTATCCTCAACTTAAGTTGCTTGCTGTTCCATCTAGACCTTTCACCCCTTGACATGCATCATGAAGCTGTGCACCTGAAAGTGTCTACGTACCAAATTGACACAAAAACACTGACTTTAAAGATCAAACACTCTTTATTAAACTCAACAGAACCAAAAGCAAAACATACGGGTTATGTGTGTCGGAGCTGAAAATCCCTTATCTATACGTTCAAACCACATAACAAGGGTGTGTGTGCATGTTTCTGTATACTCTGAGGAATATAATAATTAAAAAAAAAGAGAAAAAGGAAAGCTGAGTCACTCATTTGCATGAACGTACGCAAAAACAGAGAAAATAGTGTTCTTTGAGGCCTCAGTAGAAGGCAGGCTGAGCTCACCAGCAGCCCTGATGTCTCTCCTATAGTGATCTACAGCTAGCACTCGACCACGAGGTGGTGAAGACAACGGTGATGTATGAAATCATTCACGTAAGAGTGACATGGGAGCAGTTTGACCAAACGGACATCCTAAACATTCCCAACTAAATTTGGCAGCTGGCTTTAACTGTAATACAAGGTACTGTAAATGCTGTGGGAACTAGTAAACATGACCAACAGGGAAAAACATGGAGTGAAAACAGAACATCTTTTGAATGCATGTTGGACGACAGTGGCACTGCAGAGTGAAGCTCGATTCACAAAGCAGCTGCATCTTCACTCTAAACGTGTTGCTCTTGTAATCGAACAACCTTGACTCATCGAACATGCATGTTTGAGGGCAGGCGTATGCTTCTTTTGTTTTGAAGCTCCTGTTCATTCAACAAAGCTGAATTTAAGATTCAAGAGAACTTTGTTTTTTTTCACCCAAGCGTTCTAAATTAAAAAACTCAAGTCTTAAGTGAGATTTGTGTGGAATTGAACACAGCACCATTCAAATCAGGACACATACACAAAAAAAAAACAGAGTTCATGCAGCAGCAGTTTGTATTAAGTTTGTGTTAAGTAGTGCGGGGCAAGGCGAAATGGTTCAACACCTTGAAGGCACAATGGATTGGTAAGCCAATTATCATCTGAACCTCGTCCCAGGGATTGTTTGGATATTATTTTTTAGTTTCATGCTGCTTCAGCCAGTTAATGCGTTTAGTGCAACAATACGAGTCATTCAAATAGTTTGTTCTAACTTGTGCGACCGTCTCTTCTGGCATTTGTTTTGTCCAACATTACACCCACACATATACGCATAGATGCGTACATAAACCTAAAGCCTAAAATGTAAAGATGAAATAAATAGAAATTAAACATTGAATCCAAAAATCTGACAAAAGACTCAAGTGTTTGGCAAAAGAAACAAACCGACCGTTCAAGTCTGAAAGGCTCCTGGTTTCACCCGTTCTTAATTTCAAAGAAAGCTGCCGAGATGAGCTAAAACAACCATGGAGCGTCATGATTTCCCATCATGCTCTAAGAAACGTCCCTTACAATCGAATGTCATGAGATTTAAACATAAAACTCTGCATATATAATGTAACAGACTGACGTAAGATGTAACTGTTAACATAGATAAGAAATTTCTCCTTAGTGTTTATGTATTAGACTCTGACCTTAAACCTTTTGACAACAAAGAAATAAAATATTGTATTTACAAAATGACTTTTGGCATCCGTACTCAGCTCTGTGTTGCCACGGTATAAGTGGAACGTCATTCAGTATGAGTGCTGACAAACCAATGGTGCATCCACAGCTTGGAAAGAAATAAAATAAAAAAGGGTTTGGCATGTTGATTTGATCATTTGATATAAGATTTGTGTTAAAATATAAAATCAAAAAGCAACAGGGACTGGCAATAAATCTTTGCTATCACACGACCCAGTAAGTATAATTATTTGTCATATACAGTATTCAAAGGACTCCTGAAAACTCCCAAGCACAATACAAAGAAGGACAAGCCGGTTAGTATATACATGTACAGTCTCTTATAGCGGTATAGCACCGCTGAATAAGTGTCCCTCTTTTCTCTTTCTAATACTCTGGATATATAAAAAAAACAAAAACCAACAAAAAAGATTTCTGTACATGTCTTTTTAATACCCCCACCTCCTCTAGGAGATTATTGTCCTATTGGATAGCCAATCCTCCATCTCTCCCGGGATTGGTCATTTTAATTAACCCACCCTCCATCTCTGTGGCAACTGATGGTCTGACAAATTTCTTCCTCTCTCAGAGTCTTATCAACGGCTGTTAGATGAACCACTCCTTCTTTGATTCGTCGATGGTTTCGGGGTTGTCAGTGCCGATGATGGCCGTGTCGGCCGATTCGCCAGCGGACTCCTCCCTGCCCTTGGCCTCGTTGGTGTGGTAGGTGCCTTTGTGGCGGAACATGTAGCGAATCAGGAACACCAGAGTACATAAGATGGTGAAGATGACCACTGCAATAATACCTGCAGCAAAGACAGATACCATGAGCATGTTATTGGTGGGTGACCTTGTTGTAAACTCCAGTTATTGTGTTGCAACCCCTGGGGCTGAATCATAGAAGGTATAAAGATGGACGGCTGAATAGCTCCTACACAGTGAAACCAAAGCAAGTAGAGCTCCCCCTGGTGTCTGGCTGCAGTATAGGTAATAAGCTCCACCCCCTTCATGTTAGTGGATGGGACTTGGGACAAACTAAAACACTAAAATACACATCAAATATATATATATATTTTCTGATAAGTTTTAGTTATTTGACGCTATAGAAAGAGGATGTGACATCATGATCACTACCAGTTGCCATGCCAACCGCTCCATAAAGTTGTCCCGTAGGACTGTGAGAGTTGGAAAAATAAATAAATGAATAAGTACAGTGTATAAACCAACATTTCCTTGTAACTGGAGGAGGTAGAGCAGAGGGCAGTATTAATCAAACGAAAACACGAGTGAGTCTGACAGAACTGTGGGCGGGTCATCGATATTGAGGCTCCACACAGACTCTGGCTCCAAACTCGCAAGTCTATATCCCTGGGAAAGTAGTGTTAGTTTGGCCTGTGCAAGGAAGTGGGGACGCTTTGTCCATATTTATATACAGTCTATGGGCAGAATAATGAAGCAGATATGGAGGGGCCAAAAACTGCAGTTCCTTGAATGGCCCCTTGAAGCTGGCTCCAAATGTGAATCCATCCCCGTAGACTTCCAGGTTGAAGTGCCCAACTGTACCCCCCCCCCCCAAATTTGTATGTAACTTAACAATTTAAACATATCAAGGCTTAAAGTTATGCATAATTAAAGAGGAATCACCTTTAACTGACACCTGTTAATCAAAGGATATTCAGTCTCAGATTTCTAGCTGTCTGCAGTCTTGGTACAAATCTCTTTGTAGTGTGCAGTATACTGTAGTTTTAAATTTGTTCCCTGGCAAAGATTAACCATTAGCCCTGTTGTGGCTTTTCACGTTGGAATGCTAAAAGAAGAGAAGCGAACAACTGTAGACTGTAGGTGTATATACGCATGTGTTGTTGTTTCTGTTTCCTCTTTTAATTACTAGTTTAATGTCAACTTATATACATGTTTTTATATTATATGAAAATACAGAGAGGCAAGAAATATGGGCAGAGGGAAGGGAGAGGACACCCAAAAAAGGCTCCTGGTCAGAATCAAACTGTAAGCATCGTGACCAGCTGTTTATGCAGATGTCTCACACCTTGTCCAAACATATCTAATGATTTTTAGCTGCTTAGGACAATTTAATTATCTTATTTACAGCGCTAATGTGATGAAGACATTTTGTACCTCCAATGATGGCCGAGTCCCTGTTGACTCCATCAGGAATCACTCTCTCCTCATTGAAGGGGAACTCTGCATCTGAAAACAGAGACATGGCAAAACTCATTGATATCACAAGAATAGCTACTCTAGACCAATTTGTGCAAAATACCAAACAGATGGGCTTAGACGTGCATGATAAGGTCAGCAAAATACCAACGTGTCACAATCCTGCTTACAGTAATGCAGAAAACTGAGCGACTGCTCTTTTTTTTCAGCTGTAAAAGTCACATTACTTTTTGCTTTTCAGCACTGAAGCGTAAAGAGAACGCAGGTAGCGCTTGCTTTCTTTCATACATGCAACAGCTGCTCTGCATACATACATGAGAAGGTCACCTAGATGCATACACATCTGCTAATCATCCTCAGGGGATAACTATTTACAATGCATCGCTACATTGAGAGGTTAAGAGGTTAATAACACCTGCTGCATCTGCCTGTCCACTATAATACTCTGTCAGCACTCGGCATCTAATTGCTTTAATTGATTCTCCCACAGAATGTACAGAGGATAAATGAGTGGAAGGAGAAATGAGGGGTTGAGACGAGCAGGGGAGTCTGTGGGCGGTAAAGTATTGCTCGAATATCTAATTATATTGACTGTACTCTCTGCCATAATTTTCTTTTCAGAAGCATACATGTAGATGGAGATGCAGACTGTCCAACAATTGTGTGCACACATAACAAGAATATATATATATATATATATATACATACTGTATACGCCGTCAAAAGAAAGCATCACCCTGAGATGAGGCTATTTCTGCTGCTGGCTGTATTACTCATAGTTCTCCTGGGAACTCAAGAGCACGAGTAAGAATGAAAAGAGAACGCCGAATGGAGAAAAGGAGTGAAAATGGCAAGTCATACTGGACATTAGAGCAGTTAGACTCATTATGGTCTGTTAGCTGCCTGCATGTTATTGGACACAGTGTCCAAAACCAATACATCTGAGCTGGAGAAGTCTGGAAAAAAACTAATAAAGAACAAAACTGAAATGGAATTACGGGAAAAAAAAAAACATCTATTGATTTACAATCATCCTTATAAATGAGAGACGGAGAGATATGTGGATGAATTATAGATTAGATCTATCTATAGAGAATGTAAAGGCAAATAAATACTAATCCCTTCTGTGGGCAGATGACAGGGAGCTGACTGTGAGTTTGGACCTGAGGTCCAGATCGATGGACTGGATCAATCTCAGAGAGCTGAGAGTTCCCAAAGGCACAGTTGGCACTGGGCCCAAAGGGAAACGGATGCTTCCAGATGAATGACAATCAAAATACTAAACACTGCTGTTAAATGCAACATTAGACACAAGAGAACTGAAGTCTCTGTGTGTGTATATGTGTGTGCATATGTAAGCAAACAGGCCTGAAACAGAGGTAGAGTGTGCAAGCATATGAAGCATCCCTTACTGAGTGTGTTGTGTTGCATGTGTGTGTGCACATGACACATAACAATGTTGACCTGTATATATCTAAATTAAGCTTAAGTGGAACAACAAGACAGAAACTCTACAACCATACTAGTGGTTTTGTGGTGCTAACACAGCAATGACAGGCTAACAACAGCATGCTTAAATGTTCACAGTAACGATGCTAAATTCATACTTACTTTATGTTTAGCCGGTATATATATAAAGCTGCCATAGCATGCTAGCATGTGAACATTTGATAAACACTTGAAGCTGGAGAGGATGCCATTGTTGTGCATTCACCAAACTACTGAACACATGCTGTGAATATGTATTGACACGGCACCAAATCTCATGGTAATCCATCTACTAATTCAGAAATGAAGAGGCAGCTCGGATGAGTGGTGGGACGTCTTCAGGAAACCCAAACCCAAGTTCAGCTACCCTTGGTTTAGCTTTGTTTTTGGATGATTTGGAGACATTTCACAAATGTGAACCTCATGGTGGAGAGTAAGGACAGCCTTGCTCCACAAAAACCCATAACACATCATGTAGTAGTTGTTGAAAGATTTCATGCAGAATCAAAGAGGTGAACCAACCCCTTAATGGCCATTAATAGTGTTCCTGTATAAAAGGTGTGGAAGGAGTACGAATGAACTGCAACATATTGAGGATATTTGGGGTAATAACCCACCTGTTTTGTCCAGATGCCAGGGATCGGTTGCAGCAGACATTGGTGGGATAGTGAGAGGTGACGCCCCACAGTTGGACTCCACCAGTTTGCCCTGGTACGACACAGGTGAGGCGGCTGCAGGTTGTTTGTCTGGTTGACCAGCTGTTGGCGTGACCTGAGCCTGTGCGACCGTTCTCAGCGCAGACTTGAGGGGGGCGACTCCGTTGAACTCTACCCGTGACAGACACCCAACGAAACCTGGGGTGTTGTAGCGCTCGATGAGGACTGGGTCTACGTGTCCGGTTTCTGAAAGAGGAGTTGCAGAGTAGCTAGGATTATTGGATTGTTTTTAATGGAGTCATCTTGGTATTGTTAAATGAGACTGTCAAACCACTAATGTGATGTTAACTTATGTGGAACCGTGCCCATAAATTGAATTGATAATGAGAGAAGGCGGGGGGAGGGGGGGGCAGACAGACAACAAGGAGAAACCATGGAGGTCTTAACACAGCAGTTTCTAAAGAACGCTTACAAACCAAGCTTAAACTCAAACATCGATAGGCACAAATTCTGCTGATGTAGACCCACAGTAAACAGACACTCTGCAAGTTTAAAACCCCCAGCGAGAATCTAGACAAATTTGGAGGCAAGAGAGCGAAGTCGAGTAGGAGGTAGAAAGCAGAGGAGGAAGATATACTGACACTGATGTCTAATGTCATATTACAGGATGAATATTAAATTAACACTCCCACCTCTCTCAGTCTTTCTGGCTCTTCCTTGCTTTTATCCGCATATCCATGGGAGGATTAGATATGTGTCGTCCCTACAGAAATCATTAGTGAGAGCTGAAGCCTCTGTGGCTCCCTCCGTTCTGTGTCACTAACTAAAAGTCTTGCTTGAAAGACATACCTTTTACTTGTGACAACTGCTCTTATTAGGAAAGTCAAAGGTCCACTCATCGCCATGGCAACCCAGACAAAATCAGACGTGTCTGTTCAAACGTAACAGTTTCACTTCTATCTCCGTCTCACAGTCCACCTCTCTCATTTGATTTCTATCTCTCTTTGTCTTTCAAAGAAAATTACTTCCGCGGGAGGCCTGATGAGTTCACTCCAGCCAATCCTATATCCCTGTTCAATCTGTGGATCGTATGGGACTTCTGCAGGTTGCAGAGCATGTCTTCCAGTGTTGACAAATATTGATTTTTGCAAACAGTCATTTGGGAGCTGAGAAGAGGGGACTGGGCATTTGGCAGTTCTCTCAGAGCTGATATGGCCGTGAGACCTTCATTTAAAAACAATCAGAAAGCCTTAAATCCACTCAGAACCACTGACTGCATCACATAATTTAGTTTGATGCTCTTGAACAATCAAACCCTTTCTCACAGCCTAAATAGATTCTGTTTGTATGGCTATCTTTGTGAGGACTTTCACTGACATAATGTATTCCCTAGCCTCGTACCCTAACCATCTCAACAAAGTGCCTAACCCTAACCTTTACCCTAATCCTAACCATCACCTAAATGTAACCTTTACCCTAAAACCAAGACTTAACCCTCAAACAGCCTTGTAAAGAAGTGAGGACCGGCCAAAATGTCCTCACTTTGCACAAATGTCCTCACAATGGTTAAAACTGACACTGGTCCTCAGAATGATAGCTGTACAAGAATACCACACACACAAACTTATGTTTCTATCTTCAAAAGGACTTTCCATTGACATAATGCATTACATAGTCCCTTACCACAGCAATCCCAACTAAGCGCCTAACCCTTTCCTTTACTTTACCCAAAAGAGTATGGACACCACAACGTCATAAAAACAAGAACACACACGTGCACACACACATTTTAAATAGGCTAAATGCACCAATTGAGCTGCTTCTGTTTCCTTCTTACAAAAGTCAAATCTCTACAGTGTCCCTGTATAAATATATGTCCTCAGAAGTATGTACGCACTCACACACACAGATTCAGAGAGAATATGAAAGAGATGAGAAGCTGCAGGGAGCAAACAAACAACAAACGTCCTCAGACACGCTACACTCCGGCACGAACCTGCACCAAATCCAAGAAAACTGTCTTCAGCGCTTTCCCAGAGCTGCAAAATATTCATTCACATGTACCCCATGTAGGCAGAGTCAGGTTTTAAATTTTTACACAGATGCCTGTTCTGCTGCTGCACGACTGCACCACACCCAGAAGGAAGAGTTTCGACAATCCAAGAAAACAATACAAACAAGGGAACACTAAAAAGACTGCTGTGTGTGTATATGTGTGAGTGCATGTGTGTGCTTATTTAATGAATCCTGTTATGTCAGATGATGGGGGTCTGAGCATCTGGACATGGCTTATAATGCAATTCTCTCTCTTTATTCCATTTTGATTTGCCCAATACAAGTGTGTGTGTGTTTGTAGGCTATTGATTGTGCTGCCAGGAACAGAGCTCAGCACTATCTTCTTCATATGCATCATCTGACCAGACCTCCTACAGACACTTATATGTCTGCAGTAATCCATGTTTGCTGAACGCGACACTTGATACAGGATCTGCAGCTCTGTTTTCATACATCATTACATTCAGAGTGAGGCCCTCTGTACGTGTGCATAGGTGCACTTCACACCTTGAAAACGGTGCCTCTGGTGTGCATGCGCAACCGCGTATGAATATTTATATGCGCGGGGGCGTACAAGATAGGTGTAGAGACATACACAGACACAGGAGGGGGAAACAAGTGCTTCACAGCGTTAGCGTAAGTGAGTGGATTACCGAGAACACAAGTCTTACGAACACAAGTCCTCTCTCTCATGTATGCCTGGACATGTGTTGATCGCTGCAGAGGCCTGCGTGTGAATACTAATAGGCTCTCTGTTGGGAGTATAACGGGCTGCTTTGCATATAATGGCACATGCGATTCACACAGAAAACAGCAGGCAAGTCTCCCTGGGAAAGCGTTTGTAGTGAACGTGCACATTACTCGGAAACACCGCACGTTTCACAGGAACAGTGTGTCATTACTGATAAGAGGATTTTAAAGGAACAAGAAGTGGACGCAATTACACAGACGCCAGTTTTCAAAGCCTATCTGCAATCACACCTGAAAAGCTTAAATTATAACGCAATCAAAAACAACCGCACCAAAAAAAAGCAATGCAATTACCATTATAAGAATCAAGGTTAGTTGGGGTAGTTTGTTGATCCTCAGTACAACACACTAATATATGAACATTAACAAGCTATTTTAACTTGTAAGAGCCAGTCACCACAGACTGATGTTATGGCTTGTAATCCCTGCTTTAGCTTTCCCTGGTGGTGTCTTAAGAGGCTTTCCAGACTAATCAATAAAACATGTGCAAACACAACGGCTCTCCACACACTCATCATAATTAGAAAAGAGAGGAGGCTAATCCATTTGGCTTGAGATTGCCCTAATGAAATGTGCCATCATATATAACACAGTGTACTGTACACGTGTTGAGCACCATATTGTGGACTCTCACGAATCCGACTGGACAAAACACACATCCACAACAGCAACAAGGTCAGCACGTTGATCCGGAGATTGCACCTTCTGGGTGGTGTGTGTGTCACCAAGGTGACCGGTGGCATCACATGCATGAATAATTCAAAAGGCACATAGAGCTCGTCTGGTGTGAAGAGGTAGGTAGGGGGTGGGAGAACTGCATGAAAGGGAGAAAAAGAAAAAAAGAGAAGTTGTTGGATGAAAAGAGAAGGTGGGATGGAGAGAGCTGCAGGACTAGCAGAGGTGGTGGGTGTGGTAGGCTCTCTGAGAAAGAACGGCGGGTGAGTGGAAAGGTGAGAGACATGAAAGAGAGAGAGGGGGGGAGACAAAAAAAGAAGTGTGTCTGTCTGATGTGAGTGGGTGAATTCAGAGAGAGAAAAAAGAAAAGAGTGGGAAAGAAATGGGGGTGACTCAAACGGAGGGGTGGGGTAGGGGGAGATCAAACGCAGTTGCCATGGCAACAAATGGAAGCTGATATAGGGGTTGAGAGAGGGAGGGGGGGAAAAAAAGGGGGGGGAGACAGGCTATGAAAGTATGATGCGTTTGAGGCGCATCCAAAGAATATTAATGTGAATCCACCCACCACACCCTGTGTTACACAAAAACAACAACTATTATTTAACATACATGTATGTAGCTGATATACTAGAGATGGAGAGCAAGAGGAGGAGAGGCCTCTGTTCAAACAGACATGTTTAAATGCATTTACATTGTTGTTAAATTTGTAATGCTGGCATTCATATATCCATTTCTTGCTGTGAATATCTTTCACTTGCTCCAGTGCAAAGTTTGAGCACAGGTTGATGACAGCTCCTCTTAAAATCTTTAATTCGTCGAAGTGAATGTAAAGAGAAGAGCTGTGGGCTAAAAAAAAGAGAGAGTCAAGTCAAGGAGAGCTGAAGATGATGAGACACTGTTGAGCTTTAGCCAACACACCTGCCGCTGCAACGCCCTCCCACACCAAACAGGTGTGTTCCCCAGTGCAAACTCTATCTTCCTGCTCGATCAGGATGTCAGGATGTCAGGATGTCAGGCTGCACAGGCGCCAAGCCAAGAAACAACAGACACAACAGAGACGCGCCGACCGAGAAAATAAGGAATATCACACTCTCTGTGATGGCTCATTTTCTTTCCCTTCTGATTCAGCCATGCCTCTGTGTAATTCCCACCCCCTCCGCAATCCAATTAATCCAGCAGGGGTGGATTTAAAAATTCAATAGGCACCAAAAAGCGTGGCTTAAAGCAGGAAAAGAAAAAACAGAAAGCATCCACCTCTGCACCCCTGCTGCAAATTCAATTTACACAGCAATGAGTCAGAACCGCGGAAACCTTGGCACGCTCACAATGAATAGTACACGCACATGCATAAAGCTTGTATTACCTATGTGGAGTTCTGCAGCAGTGTCTGTAAAGAGTTTGAGAGACAAACCTTCTTCCTCGTACACGCGTTCTTCCTCTCTCTAGGTTTTAACACTGTACTAAATTGGCAAGCATCTCCCTCTCCCTCCCTCCCTCTCTCTCTGTCTCTGCAGTGCAGTCCCACCCCCACTCTGACACAGCAGCTGGAGAAAACCTGGATCGTGGACGCACACTACCACGGATCAGGACTCACCAGCCTAAAGTACAACTAGTGGCAAAAGCCAGGGAGGACGGCATGATGTCATCCCCTCACACAGTAACACAGAAACACAAAGCAGTGACCGATTCTGGATTTAAAAGGCACATCTAGATGACAGAGATTACAGAAGTACCAATCAAGGAAACAATGCTTGGAGAGAGATAAAGGGGGAAAAAAGGGAGTCTGCGCTATCAGCCTCATCGCACATCAGGGTTCATCAGTGCTTTAATCAGAGTCGGGATGTCTTGTGACTCTGACTGCGGAAGGTCACGACACAAAAGAGAGAGGGAACGGATCGAACGTCACTGTGACATGCTTTAGAAAACGGTCAACGGTATCCTCGATTTGTCCTTAATTAGTTTTAAAGAATCAGCCCGCTCAGCCCGTCAATGGCTCACTGCTGAATCCCCAAAAGAACCTCAAAAAAATCATCATCAGCAGGACTGCGATGAGATGATTTATTAATAAGCCAGTGTTTCAAGCCTTCATCAGCAAAAAAAGCCGCAAGATGTTAATGTAGAAGGCTAATTGGGCTGCTGTCCTGCTCATATATATGTATATTTTTGTTTTTATATTTAGTTAAAACAGGCTGATCCCAAACTATGCTGACTATCCAATATGTCCTCATGCAAGGGTTATACTCATAAGCTGATAATTAAATTATCCATTTTTGAATCAGGCAGGAGTTAGATAGAGACAGGCCCTGCCAAGATGGCGACGGGCAGAGCCACCAAACTGAGCTTCACATTCACTGTTTGTGAATCCTGTGGGTGATGTCACAGAAGACTGTATCGATCAGCCACAACATTAAAACCAGCTGACAGGAAAAGTAGATAACATTTACTATCTCGTGACAATATGTTCTGCTTGGAAACTTTTGACCTGGCATTCGTATGGATGTTACTTAGACATGTACCACCCACCTAGACCAGACCAGGCACCCCCACCCCATAGCAATGACACTCCTTGATGGCAGCAGCCATCCTCAGCAGGATGCAGCCTGACACAGACGCAAAAACGGATTAGGAACAACTCAAGAAAAGATGAAAAACAGCACAAGGTGTTGACCTGGCCTCCAAATTCACTAGATCCCAAATTGGAACAAGCCTGATCCACAGATTCTAGTCCCCTCAACCCATAGGACCCAAAGGCCCCCACTAACAACATTGTGTTGCCAGACACCACAGGACACCCTCAGAAGGCCCATGTCCATTCTCTGATGAGTCACAACTGTTTTGGAGACACATGGAAGATCTAGGCAATATTAGGAAGGTGGTCATAATGTTGTGCCTGATCGGTGCAGAAAGCAGTTTTTTTTAAAGTTTAAAGAGTACACTATTAAAAAAAATCAGCCGTTTCACAGTGTCCTGCTGAAAATACCTCCCTGACATATCCTGAGGAGTGAAAGAAAAAGAACAGGCCCAATTTAAAATGAAAGTATTTCAAAAAGCCTGACCTGAATAAAATCATTTACAACACCTGCAGGGAATGACACATTAAATGTCAGTGGATAGAGTTAACAGAAGAAGAGAGGTGGGCGATTAAAAAAAATAAATAAAAAGAAGAAGAAGACAGAAAACAGAATATCTCTGTGGTACTGATGTCCATGTCCTTTACGACCAAGCCTCAGGGCGACAATAGTCTGTCTCTAATAGTACTTTCACAGTGTCACTGTTTCTGTGGTCCTCGCTCTGCCTTTCAGCTCTGGACCTATTCCCTCAGACAGACACACTCACATACGGTCCACACGCTCGCACACACAAGCTTGACAGATTTGTGGCACAGAGGACGGGGGTTAGGAGCGTGTCTGCTGCTCTGGCTGATGTATGACTCATCTCCCCCTCATCTGTTCCTCTGGGATGCAGAGATCTGGACCCATCCGCAATACATCAACCCACCCACCCACCTACCACACTACTCACGCACACAGTTGTGTCTCCATCGCTTTAGAGGACATAACGTTGACTTTCATGCCCCCACCAACATGAGCAGTCCAAGAACACACAGATTACATGCACATTTACATCCTTTACCCTAAAGGCATGTTGTTCAGCACTGATGTAAGGATACAGTGACTCTCTCTCACACACACAGCATACTGTTACAGTAAGCATGAGGCTGCAGCAGCAATAGAAGCATAGAGCACGTGCTGAATCATCCCTGTATGTGCTTCATGATCAATACTACTTTAGCACAATTACCCTTGGCAGCAAACACAGCGAACCTCAGGACTTTGAACTCGAATTATCCACACTGATAGCAACAAGCCGAACGATCTGATTGATTATAGATACGTTTACTTTGCAAATAGTAACAGACGGACATCGTACAGTCAGTCACTTTTAAAACAGTCTTGATTGACTGTGTCCTGAATATGCTAAATCCAAGATCAGATTTTTTTGTTTTGTTCCATAGCTCTCATCCCAAAGACAGAGCTCTTAAAATAGTCATGTAATGAGAGAAACAGCATATGAGTGCGTCTTGGAGCATAACAATAGCACAGCAAGAGAAATGATGAAGAAAGTAAAAACCAGCACCAAAATATAAAATAGAAACATTTTCAATAAGAAAACAATATTTACACTATATAAAAATATTAAGATATCAGATTTTTACAGAAAATATCAACCAATCGAATGTGCAGTGGGCAGAACAGGTGTGTGGTGGTTAGCACTGATGCCTCACTGCAAGAAGGTCCCGGGTTCGAATCCATGGGCCAACTGGGCCTTTCTGTGTGGAGTTTGCATGTTCTCCCTGTGTCTCCGGGTGCTCTGGCTTCCTCCCACCATCCAAAGACATGCTCATTAGGTTAACTGGTAATTCTAAATTGGCCGTAGGTGTGCATGTGAGTGTGAATGGTTGTCTGTCTCTCTGTGTTAGCCCTGTGATAGACTGGCGACCTGTCCAGGGTGTACCCCGCCTCTCGCCCGATGACAGCTGAGATAGGCTCCAGCAGACCCCCGCGACCCTTAACAGGAATAAGCGGGTACAGAAGATGAATGAATGAATGAATGAATGAATTTTGCACCAGTGTTTTCTTGACATGGATGTGAAGGGCTTGGGTCAACTACACTAACCCTTTATAGGGCACTCATTGAAATACTTGGAAATTCAAAATTTCATCCCTAGAGTGTGTAGGGCATAAGAAAACTTTTAAAATGTAAATTTTTTTTTAAGATTAAGATTTTTTAAGATTAATGAATTTACCATATATGGTTCCTTACCCTTAAGTTTACAAATGTAAACATGTATTTAGACATTTAGAACATAAGCGCTGATTCGGGCACTGGTCAACACACACATTATTACTTTGGACAACAGTAGGACACTTCTCTGTGGTACCTAATAAAGCAGTTATGCTCAGTGTTTATGCAGAGATGAACCTAGCAGACCACTTTTGCCCTGAGAATATTGCCTTGATCTTTTGCTGATTGGCTGGGTGAAAGCCACATGCTTCAAAACTTCACTAAGAGGCACAGGGGACTCAATTTAAAATGTGTGTGGAGGTTACCGCATATGGCTCATTGCCCCATAAAGGGTTAAAAGAGTCATATACACTAGAAATGATGCATGTGGACCAGGCTTTAAATGATAGAATCACAGCGAGCCCACAGGGAACTATGGGAAAGGTAGTTTGGACACAGTGTCTAATGTGAAACAAAGAAGATGCATGAAGCAGGTAGGACAAATTAGAAAAATCTATCTGCAAACAACAACACTTTTAGACAGACTGTGGTGTTTCTACGTTTAGCAGCCCATATACACAACGTCCAATCACTTAAAGGCTGGATGGATAAATAGTTATCTGGTTAAAGTACTGTGCCAATGTTTTGAAACCCACATTTAAATATCTATTCTTTATTAGCTCCTTATATTATTGCTTCCATTGTTATCCGATCCAGCTAATCCCATCCCACAATCAGCAGACTGTGAGGTGACAGAGGAGACGTCGCCGTGATCAGTGTGCGTTTGTGTGTACTGTATCAAACACAGGGTCTCTTTCTCCTAGAAATAGAGAATCTGATAGCCCAGTTGTCTGACAGCGTCTCTTGTCTCCGCGGTCCAAACACAGAAATGGGACAGATCTGATGAGACGAGCAGCTGCCTGCGTTTGTTCTCCCTTCTTTCTTCCTCCATCTTTTTGATCTCGATATTTCTGTCATCTGTCTTTTTTATTATCTCCTCACTGTATGTATGGTTTATTGTTGTGATGGTTCCAACAGTATAGAGACTAAATATATCAGTGCTCAAAGTCTGTTATGTGTGAAGCTGCATGTAATGAAATGTGTATGAGTTGAGGTGACTTTGGTCTGTTTGTCCTCAAAGCATCTGTGGCGTGTTAGTTGGCTGAAGATGGATGGCTGTGTTTTCTGTGTGTGTGTGTGCGTGTGCACGCCGCTGCATCCCCTGGGGTTCTCGGGGCGGTGCATGCAGCAGTCGATACTTCTGGCTGGTAAGTGAAGGCAGCCATTACTTCAACCTCACTGACTTTCTCGGCACTCGTGTTAGAGGGCAAAAGAGATAAGAGAAGAATAAGGGGATGAGAATAATGAGATACAATCTCCAGTTAAATGTATATTACGAGTCATTACGGCAGCAAATGAAACCTCTAATATATAGCTTCATTTACCACTTAAAAGAATCTAGATAGGTTAATGTAAGTGGTTATAGATAAGTGGGATAATTAGGGTAATCAGCGCCTTGGACAGATGATTTAGGGATTTGGTAAGAGTAAGTAAGTCCAAGGGGAAAACACACACTGATGCAGAAGATGGTGACTCAGCTGAGTCATCATCTGTTTTCTTCAGGTGATGTGTCGAAAAATAGTGGTTGGCCAAACTAAACAGACAAATCAAAAGGGAAATTTCCAATTTTTATCCTTTTTAAGTTGAAAAAAAAAGTCTTTATGCTTACGGTTAAACTTTCCAAGATATCAGGTATCAAGGTAAATCCAATTAAAATCAACCCTGATATAATAACATAACAAAATAACTTACCTACATATTTCTGCAGGCGTCATGTGCACGTGAACCCAAACAGATGGCGATGAATGCAGATGAACTCATACACTGCACCAAAGTCCCTCTGTAGGGCTTTAGCGCCCTCTAGTGGATAAAATCTATAAGTGCAGTTCCCTTGTTTGTGAGTCTGTATTCTTTATATACTTTCTTTGTTAACTAAGTTCAGTTATATGCCTAGACAGGATGAATACCATAAGGGTATATCTTTGCTCTATATTACAGAAATAGACCAGAATGGATTCCAACAGCAAAGATCAATATACAGTAACACACACTTTGCCTTTTTATTTCAAAACTTGCTGAAGGCCAAATACGTATTAGACGATTATTGAGCTCATAGCTTTTTAAAAAGTGTAGTTCGAACCAAGAAAGGTAGAGGGCTGGCTGGTGAAGATATCTATGATGGATAAATACAGCCACGACATTAAAACCACTGACAGGTGAGGTGAATAACATTGACTATCTTGTGACAACACAATGTTCTGCTGGGAAGCTTTGGGACCTGGCATTCGTATGGATGTTACTTAGACATGTGCCACCCACCTAGACCCCCACCCCATAGCAATGACACTCCTTGGTGGTATCAGCCATCCCCAGCAGGATGCAGCCTGACACAGGCACACACACAAAAACAGCACAAGGTGTTGACCTGGCCTCCAAATTCACTAGATGCCAAACTGATCAAGTATCCGTCCGTGGGATGATCCACAGAGGCCCCTCCCCTCAACCCATAGGACCCAAAGGCCCCCACTATCAACATTATGTTGCCAGACACCACAGGACACCCTCAGAAGGCCCATGTCCATTCTCTGATGAGTCACAACTGTTTTGGAGGCACAAGGGAGACCTACACAATATTAGGAAGGTGGTCATAATGTTATGCCTGATTGGCGCATATATGTATATGTAATGTAGGTGAAATGTGATTGCAGTGATAATTCAAAAAGTAAAGCATCGGGAGCGGAAAAACATTCAGAGAAGAAGAACTCACCGAAGACTTTGCCCAAGAAGAGAGTCTTGACCAGGTTGAGCTGAGTGTCTGAGGCGTCTGGGAGGTTGTAGCTGACTGGAGGATAATGATCCAACTGGGACGAGAGAGATACAGAGAGGGAGATAGAGAGACAGAGATAGAAAATAAATTAGAATCTGCATTTTAAACAGAATCTAAAACTACTGACTACAGCATTTAAAAAAAAATCCCAAGCTAAGACCTTCATCAGCACATTAAACAGAGCACACAACATAATGATGTTAAGATGGTAATTTGTTGCTGGTAAAGCCCCAGCACACCTCAACGGCTCCCTCTTGTGGATCTCCAATGTAAGGGAAGCTCCAAATCAGTCAGAAAAGGAGGAACCTCACGTCTTCTCAGGCCTCCCATGGATTGATTATGGTCTTGATCGTCAATATCCATTAATTACAATCAGTTCAATAAAAGATAATTAACAAGAAAATGCACTAAATCCAGCAACAAGTTGATCTGAATAGAATATAAATCCCAGAAACGTCTGCTCTTTCTTTTACTTCAAGACATACAGTGTGTCTATACACTATTTAACTATATCTCACCGTAGCCATGCATGCCATGTATTTTCACTCTTTCAAGAAATGCAGTCATTTAGCATGCGAGTAAAACAAGAAGTCATCCTCTACAGATGAACTCTATCTTCATCTATCTTCCAAAAACACTTGAAACTATCATGGACACACTACAAAATCATTAAAACAAAACCCTCTTATCTGGGAAGGCCTTGAGTTCGTTCTTATTTTGTGTCCAACCGAGCGAGTCACGACTAAAAGCAAACCGAAAAGTGATTCTACCACAGTGAATCCCGCGAACAAAAACCTCTTCACCGGCACTAGAGATAAATGATCGCGCATTAATTAACAATAACGTCTGTGCCGGGCTCAAAGCCGTTCCTGAGAACCTAAACCAGGAGGAGAACAAGCGGCGTGTTTACAAAAGAGGAGCATCGGCGGAGTTGTGAGAGCGCAGAGAGGGTGAAGGAGGGAGGGGAATACACGACTTTAATATCCCTGCAACGTAATTAACTTGTTATTGCTGTTTCAATGAAGTTTCTAATTAGCTTGAAGGCTGCAGCCGGTGCTACTGACGAGAATAATTTCAACGCCACAAATTGGTTTCTGTGTGCTCCAGGAATAAAAGATCGTCCTTCTTTCCTTCTCTCCGGCCACGAGAGAGCCGTATCTCAGCGCACACCGGTCTGCAGGAAGCACGCCGGCGGGCCGAGGCAGAAGAGTGGAGGGCCGGGTGAAAACAATGACTTTTGTTAGCGTGCGTTTTACTGGAAATTTGCTCCCATTGATGTGCTGAACAGCTGTCAGGGCCTGTTAGCTGGGAGCTGAGCTGCATTGTCACTGAAGGCCTGTGTAGTGGCTCTTGTTTACAGGTTTGAATCAACTGAGTCCTCCCATACAGAAAATAGACTCTACCACTCCACCACTCACTGCACACCGTTTTCTCCCTCTTTCTCTGTCTCCACGCACACACAGCATATCCTAATTTGATTCTTTCCAAACGGCGGGTCTCAGAGGAGCACTGTGTGGGTTTTGTTTTCCACTGTGACTGGAGGGTGGGATAATGGGGCACAATTAAATTGCGCTCAGCTTATTTACTTTCATCTGAGAAAACAAATTGACTGCGCAAAGCGGGGAGGGCGGGTTGAGTCTTGAAACCGCACAAAAAGGTCCTCAGAGGAAGACAACCAGGAGAAGAAAAAAAAAAAAAACAAATTTCACCAAACTTTGTCAATTACGACTGCAGTTATTGGGGATGCATTATGTTTACAACTGCACCGTTTACACAACGTACGTCCCTCCTTTAAAGCTGCCGGTGTCTCTTAGGTTACATCAAGCTTACATAAGCAAAGTAATCACGGGTTAGGCAAAGAGAAAATTAACAACGGGTGAAATCTATTTCTTCAACTATGTGCTCAAAAAGAATCTAATTTAGCCAATGTGCAGTATATATTCAAACTTATTCACACTGAGTGCTTTCTACTATCACGGCACTTCTGTTTCCTTAATGATGTCTGAGGGATAAAAATACTCCCATCACAGATTTACCCACTGAAGTAACCACAACAGCAACTTGTGGTAGAGGAGAGGAGAGAGGAGGAAACAGAGACTGGATGACTGATGCCTGTAGGGACTCCTCACTTTCATCTCTAAACTCTCACAGTGTGAGAGAAAGGGAAAGTCAGAGATGGGAACTTATTTTAATCTCGCCAGGGTGCGCCTTTGATAGCGAGCTAACCTAACGAGACCACAGAGACTGCTTAAAAAACCAAACACTTGATTCGTTCGCTGCACTCTGCACGCCTGTGCAGCAGGTATTTGTGTTGGCATGCAAATCCTCGCCTTGAAGTAAGCCTCCGGATTATAAAAGGGTTTGATAACCTAAATGCATCAAAGTGATATTTGTTGCCATATTTTATGGGTTTACTTTTTTTTTTTTTTATCTAAAGACATTATCTTTTTCTTTCAACCCCCTTCTCTATCTCACTCTCTGTTCTGTCTTTTTCTTCTTAAGCATTTTTCTCTCCATCTCCTTTCTCTCCGAATCAAATTATCACACGCCTCCTTGTCTTCCCACTTGTTTTCCACCGTGTCTTTAAACTAAACAGCCGCTTGTCTAAATGCCTTTAAGATTTGCAGCCCTGATAGCAGAGAAGTGAGACCTCTGTAGCCTGAGGTAAACAGTCCACAGTTTCTTTTATTCTGGAAATTGAATTTGATCCACCAGCAGGCCCACCAGCATAACTGACTTTTATTGCATCTGACTCATACCCCTGCCTCTCACTTATTTTGCTAGCTCAGACGGAAGCAGCTGCAACAAGGGCTGAGATGAGCACGTAAGCAAAATAATTAATAACAAGTTGCATTTTAAATGCTGACAGCATGATACAACGAAATAAGCATTTTAGGCTTTAATGCGGTACCGCGGTATTTTGTGATTGAATGTCATGGAGGGGAATTAGCAAGCATTCATTTCAACTAATTACAATTCAGTTTCTTTCAAAGCAGTTATTAATCATTTCAGAATTTGTGTTAATTTCTGTACGGATGTCAAAGAACTCATAGCTGATTACTCGTCATAAACCAAGATCTAAAAGTGATGTGGTCTTGTTTTTAATTTTTAATTTTGGCTGTTTGAATGTTTTTCATCTGAGGCTGTGGCTCATGTGGTTGGGCAGATTTTTTGATAAATCACAGAGTAAAACTAGATTCATGCTTCTGCGTTGAAAGCATACGGTGTAGAAATTCATCCCTCCTTCTGCCTCCTACACACCACACACTCACAACACAGTTGACGAGCTGCCGACTAGCGTTTTAGCCTCCAAATTCACTGGATCCCAAACTGATCAAGTATCTGTGGGATGAGGCCCCTCCCCTCAACTCACAGGACCCAAAGGCCCCCCACTAACAACATCCTGTTTCCAGACACCACAGGACACCCTCAGAAAGCCGATGTCCATTCTCTGATGAGTCACAACTGTTTTGGAGGCTCAATATTAGAAGGAGGTCATAAAACAGCGTGGGCTAAAACGTGGGTACTGCATAGATCTGTTGTGTAAACCAGGTTGAGTTTATACTGCTTTTATGCAGAGCCTACACTGCAGGGGTTTGTGCTGGTGTGTTTGCATCGTTAGTAAGCAAGCTTAGTTTTTCTTCAAACAATATGTACAGGAATCATGTTGGAGCTGGAGATAATAAATGTTCTTTACAGTTACTTTTGCTAATATCTTGCAACAGAGGCGAGACATGTGAGTAGACAGTGTGTAGGAGGTCAAACTAGGGAGAATTTTCTGTGCTCGTCCAGGCCGCTGAGAGACGTGGCCGAGTAAATGCATTCTGGGTCCATCGCGATGTGTGCCGTGCGACTTCTGGGGAGGTTCACGCCAGGCAACGGCTTATCGTTAAGGCTGTGTAGTCAGAAGTGACGTATGATCATAAATCTGGCTTTAGCAGACTGCCCCGGGCAAGACACTGAAGCCTAAGTTGCTTCAGGTGTCGAAGAACCCGGAGAGTTGTGAATTCAGAGTTTATAGCAGCAAACTGAAGAATGGTTTAAACCACACACATGGTTATAGTCTCGATTGACGTAGCAGAACTCTTCCAGTGCTTTCTGTACCAGCAAGCATCATATACTGCAGGTACCAGCATTTGCTATTCGTGTTCTTTGTGTTATTTCATCCATCATATACTAGGTTACATTAGCATTAATTAGGTTGTGTCCATCTGACTGGCCTGCTGTCACAGAACAAACCTGTAACCTTTAGCTGACCGCTTTTAGAGCACCACTGTCAGATAGCCCTGATGCTCGGCGCTGCACCTAATGATCACGTACAGTCTATTTAATAACAAGCTGCCGACCTCAGAAGCCGGTGTTTGTACGGGCTGCTTTTGTACTGAGCAGGACAGTTTGGATCAGCAGCAGACTGAATGTAATGCTAAATGCATTCACTGTGAATCTGAACTGATGTGACCTCTTAGCTTGGAGGGAGGAAAGTGAACAAAGCGAGTATCAGGGCCTTAGTATTCAGTGTCATGTGTCCTTCCTGGTGCGTCGGGGTCGTGCCAAGCTCACTTTTACATTTTCATGGCCAAGCGCATCACTTGGAAACACGGTGGGATCAGAAAGAATACATTATCATACGGTCACTTTCACTACTTTCATCCCCTTCAAAGACGGGGTTCTCCTCATCATGACACATGGAAATCCAGAAGAAAGAAATCTTGTTTTCCGACACGTGCAGGGATTTAAAATGTGAATAGAGCAGATTAAACATACTGTGAAGATCAGATTACGTCCAACAACCAAGGAAATGCTGTTCACTGATTTAAAGATAGAGCCCTGGCTCTTTGAACTGGACCGACTGACGTGAATCAATACAGTGATTTCCTCCTCTAGCTGCAAAAGATGCACGTTGTGAACCTTTCACATCTACTGCTCCTGATGTTTCCATATATATTACATCCACTTAATATCTTATATTATTTTGCAGACTGCTCTGTATTTTCTGCTGCTTTCAGCAGAATCAGCCTGCAGGTCAGTTTGACTTTGGCGTGCAGAGGCAAAGCGTTCTGAGATGCACAACCTTGGAAAAGAACATTTGCTCCACCAGACAAACAGCCGAAAAGCTGAAAACAACTCCTAAGCCACCTGTCTTTCTCTGCTGGGAGGAGTATGAGAAACTGAATCTATAACTATCGAGTGCGACTCGTTTTTCTGTGTCTTTCTTTCTCTGAAAAGCCTGTACGCATACATAAGGAAACTTCACAGCAATGCATCTCCTCCAGAATTTGGACCTAGCGCCAAATCAATAACTATCTTTTTTTTAAATTTTTTAATTTTTTTATTAACAAGGTTCATCTACCAGCATTATATTACTTAATCGGCATCAAGATAAAATGCTGTTTGATTATCGACTTCTCTTCTGCTGTATTTGAGATATATTAGGAAGGCTGACAGGCCCCGATGGTGCTGCCTTCTTGCTCTCTGGTCATGCTTCCCTTGTTGTTGCAGTCCTCCTGAGTTACAGTCATGGTTGCTATCTTAAAGTAAATAAACTACCACTGACAGCCCTCAGGGTTATTTGAGGAATTAGGCGATGGGAGGTGTGAAGAGATAGAAGGAGAGTGTTTGAGTGGACTGATGAATTAGACTGAATAATGCTGATTTTATAGTGCAGCAGTGTGAAGCCTTTGTAGCGAGTCGACCTGACGGGATCTCTGCCGGTTTGGTATGCGCGTCCACATCTGTTTACGCGTGGATATTAAAGGCATGTTTGTACCTTGAAAAGAGCCCTGAGGCAGCAAGGCAACACGAGAAAATAAAGTTTTTACTCATCAAAGTTATCTTCGTTAGCAAACCTTCTGGCTCTGCTTTTCGTTCCCTATCTGTAAATCTAGTTTCTGTCTCCATCTCTCCCACACAGTTCCCAAGTTGTCTTTTTTTAAAAAAAATCCAAATTACCACATCGTGCCCACCAGTGTTCCTCTTAATTCTTAACACGTTTTAAGTGTTGAACCTATCATTAAGGGACAAAAAATATCAAAACATTGTAATTAAGGCAACAACCTGAACGACTCAGAAGCGATACGCAGGGAATGTGCAGTTGGTGATTAATGGTTCAGTCAAACATCAAACACTGGGGCCTGTGCATCAATATTACCAACTATCAACCTATCAACCAGTGAAACACACACATACAGATTGTGCATGTGTGTGTCACTGGCTGTGTGTGATCCACAAGGAATCTTACAGTTGCTCCAATCACTTTCTATGCCGGTGGAAAGGGATGCGTTACGTTAAAGCACTCCCAGCGGAGCGATCAGCAGCTGCAGGATGTGATTTGCTCCCGAAATGAGGACGATTTCCAGTTTAATATTCTGGCTGTGCGAATTCCTCACTGTACGGGGGGCGATGAGTTTCCAGGACGGATGGAATCATCGCTCTAATGTACATGCAGCGGGACGCACAGAGATCTGAGGACGTATGCAGAAGAGGCGATGCAATGATTGCAGGTTTTGCAATAGTGCTGCGGTTCATCCCGGCCCACGTTATGCTGTACCGCACCCGGTGAAAGCATCGAATGAAAGGACTTCTCATGGATCACAAGAGAGGTGGAAATCTGACCACTGAAGCTGGAATTAGAGTTAACAAATTTAATATTACTTCTTTATTCGATCTTACTTCTATCTTCTTATCTCAAAGCCCATCCTTTGACAGTCAAGAGTGCATATTTATATTAAATTAATTTCCTGTATGCCAATATGTCCTGCAAAGAGGTTGTGATTCATATACATAACTTCTTTTCATTACATTTATTCTTAATTTGGTGTAATGTCGAAACAGAATATTCAATTGCGTCTTTACCATGTCTCAGTATATGCTCTATATTTGCATATTTATTCATTTTCCAATCATATGCCAGAATATAAGAGTTCATTTCACAGGTGGAAAGTAAACCATGAGAGAGCCAGTAATACAATAATGGTGTAAACATGACGAAGTTTCACTGATGATCAGTCATCACTACTGTCATCTCTCCTTCTGGCCACAAGAGGGTGAGTGTACATGTGAGTGAGTTACAGGGTTTGCAGCTAAGAAATGTAAACATGCACAACGATATGATGCTTAAAAAGGCAAATGTGTAGGTGCACCGCTTACAAGATGTGCAAGTACTTAAATTACAAATTCTCCTGGAGGCCATCCATACAGTAACAGTTGTTCTGTTCAAGAATCAGTGGGTTTTTTTTGGCTCTTGTTTTAGGAGGCTGTTAATTTCTTGGCAAACCATAAACTGCCCCAGCAAACACAAAATTAATTCCGATCTGGATGCAATCAATCACTATCTTTTACAATTGCCTCCTTGCAGAAGAAGCCTGCAGCCATACTTGAGCGTCTTAGCTCACAACGAAGTCTGCAATGCTTCAGCTGAATTCTCGCTCCGTCGTTGACAGCTACTGACGAAGGCTCGGCTGTATTGATCGGCACTAAGCTGTTCAGCTGCACAAAACTCACAAACAAACACACAAACACAGCCACAACAGAAGCGTGCAAATACACACGCACAGGCACGTCATCCACATGGACAAATATGTAGCCTCGCTTGAACTGACTCCCACAAACGCACAACTTTAAACATTTGCATAAAAGCTCAAACACATACAGGCACACAACACAGTGCACACACATGCAAACACACAAGGATCGATGCATTCTTTTTTTGCCATACTTAGGCTGTCTACTGGAAGTAGATTAACAGTGGCAAAGGACAAGCAGTTTCATCACAGAAGAGGACACTGCACTCCCCTCGAACTTATTGCAAACCATCAGGCGAACACTGGCTGGGCTTGTGTGATTGTGTACTTGTGTGTGTGTGTGGCATTTTTATGTGTATGCAGCAGGATGCCAGCCTTGTTATACTCTCCATGGTTGCCCTGTAAGGATCTGGAGTAGAAGTTTAAAGCCATAGCGCAGGACTTTTATATATAAACAATCACCAGTTGCATTCTAGTCCATGCCAAATAATTTCAGACAATGCTGACTGAAGCTACAGGTAAATCAACACTTTGTATTTTACGGCATACTGAAGTTTTGAATCTGTTGTCCGTGGTGACATTCCCGTGTTGTTGTACAGGTAACAGGACAACCATGATTGCTTGCCAGAGCTCAAGGTGCGAACAACAATAGAAGCGCAGATGTAGTAGCCTACTAGGAGGAACGAGGAGCATGGCAAATAAAACAAGAGTTTTGAATGTAACCAGGGACCGTCTGACCGTCTGAGAATTCAAAGAACCCTAGTTACACAACCTGGAAGAATGAAGAACAACCTTGGAAGTGTCCAAAAAAAGTTTAAAAATAAAAGAGGAACGATTTCAGTCTAAGATAAAAATACTATGAACACAAAAAATACAGTTGGTGCAACGTTTCCGTGTTGAAGAATGCTGAAAGAAGAAAAGGTACATACAGTACGTCACATGCATTTATTTTTGCAATTAGTCTCACTGCCACAAGGGGGAGACAAAGGCCTCTAAGTGTAGCTTTAAATTTTGTTCAGAGCATGAACTAAAAGCAAAAATACGTGCAGGCGAGAGCTTGTATGAGTGTGCGTTGTGTCTATACCTGGATGGAGATGCTTCTGTTTAGACGGGACATGTTAAGGCTGTGCGGCTGTCCGTTGGCCAGGTTACGCTGGTCCACATCGATGACAAATGGCTCCTTCAGACCGCCCAGGTTATACCGCACCTGCAGTGAACCTGAAGACACACAGAGCAGTAGTTTGAAACTTTAAATCTCTGGAGTCTCAGAGGAATTTATGACACCAGCCCGGGGCAATTTAAGTATTTTTTTAGTGTTGTTTTTTTCTGTCGTGTTTTATTTTGCACATCAATTGCAGTGAAGCTAGATGGCACTGTCTTATTTTTTATTTCTTCTATTTCATCAAAGCACTTTGCATCCGTCAGCTGCTCAGTGGGAGACTGTTGGCTGTGGAGGATGTTTGGATAGAACTTTCCAAAGCGCTCAGCAAGGACAGCCTTGAAATGTACTGCAGACGTCAGTGGTGTGTGTGTGTGTGTGTGTGTGTGTGTGTGTTTGCATGGCTCTCACCATTCTGCCTCAGCACCACAGCCAGGTAGTCGTGCGTCTTGGAGCTCACATACATGAGAACAGCCGGCGCGCTGGATGTGCTGAAACTAAACCCCACCTCCTCCTTTGTGAGGTTCACTTCATGTGGCGTCAGCTGATGCATCAGGACTTTTGTGTCCCTGCTGGCCCCGGCAATCGCTTCGGGCATGAAGTTGTACTTCACCAGTGTCCCTGCCTCAAAGAAACCTCCAACATCTGCATGACATGACAGAAGAAATGAAAAGGTGTGACACCTTCCATCATAAACAAGCCTCAGGACGCCACTTCCAAACTCATATATGCAAATACACAATAGGGAATACATACAGTATTATACAGCCAGAGGGGAGTAAACGCACACGTTAATATGTCTGTGTTCAGAAGGTGTAGTAAAGTGGGTGTTAAATTGCTCTTCTGCAGGATCTGAAACCAAACAATACACATTAACAAACATAATGGCATATTTCAGCCATTCCAGGAGGCTTATTGATTCTTGCAATCAGATGTTGAGAGGAATCCGCTTTATTTTTCTATAGCCTCCTTCTGCTATGCTCCTTGTTTCGTGTCTATGTGTAGGCATGCTCGATGTCTGTGCGTCTGTTAAAGAGGAGATAAAGGCATAACGCGCGTGAAATTAAAGAGAATGGTTACAGGGAAAGCAGAGAGAATTGTTTTTGAATTGTAAGACGTTGTGTGTGTGTGTGTATGTGTGTGTGTGTGTTAAAACGCCACAGAGTATGCTTTGACAGGTTGGCCTTCCCTCTGTGGCAGCAGTGAAATGTGTAACTACACCTCTTACGAGTACAGAATTCCAAGTGAACACATTTATGCATCTGTTTTTTAAAAGCTTCACTTCACCCTTCGCCTCCCACCGGACACTCTGCAATAAATACTTCAAGCTACATTACTTAAATTTAATAGAAGGCTTATTACGAGAAAACGGGCTGGTTCTCCGATTGTTATTGTCGGAAATGGCAAAACCATGCCTCCATTCAGGTGCGCCACAATTTTATCCTTTCTACTGCTGTGCGCTGGTATGGTTTCAAGCCACAGAAGACTGGGGAGAGTCATTTCATCAACTGCTTTGTGTTAAACAGACAGGGAGCTTTTAGACCGCCTGCTTCTCACTTTGTTATTTGTAGACAAAATGTCTTGAGAACAACGCTGTTAAGCATATGTCAGCAACTAGGAGCCACGGAGGATAAATGAAAAACAGGAAATTTAAAGCTATAATAAAAGGTTTGTTGGGAACATTTAGATTCTTAGATAGAAGAATTTATATATTAACCCATCGCAATGTCTGGAAATTTCCAGTTACGAAGCTGAGAGTGAGCCGTTTGTGTGGACGCTTGTGCAGCATTTCTGTCACAGTAGCACTGTAGCATGTTTGGCTGAGTTCCTTAAATCAGCTAGACCTACAAAACAACACATAAATAAAAAAAAATAAAAACACACATCAACTTCAATACAGCTTATCATGGATGACAGAATGCAGAAAATATAGTTTGGACATCCCTTACTTTATTCTTATATGAACACTAGCTTAAGGAACTTTTTTTCAGGACGCTAACTAACAAAAAATAAAACAATAACATAGGCTTAATTGTCAACCCTTTGTAAAGGTAGATCTTAATTTCATTTCATTTAAAAATGCGCATGGAAAGATCTGTGTTTCATTAGTTAACCAGTAAGAAATACCAGATTACGCTAACATAGCTAATTTTACTACTAAGCCATAATTGCTGCATAATCCAGACAGTTTCCACTTCACGTCGTAAAAAGCATATTGTCATTTCACCAATGTCACGTCGGCCATATTTAAGGTTGCCATGTCCCAGTGAGTTGTCCATGAACGTCCCCCTTTTCAGGTTTTGAAAACTTTCACAAGTTGCAAAATGCTTTCTAACATTTTCAGGTATGGTCATTTAATACAGCCAATAAGACACTACAGTTTTGCTTATGATGTTATAACATATGAGGAAAATGTTGCCCCAAAATCAGCCCCAACCTTTCATTAAGCCTCTCCTACTTTAAGCCATGTAGTCGTTAGCTTGCTAAACAATGGCAGCAGTTGCCTAGCAGCGGTGTTCTCATAGCTGACCACCGATGTTACAGGTTGAATGGCAGTCATTTTTTATTTTTTTTATTTTTTTACACAACTCCCACTGCTATAATCACAAGCTCACAAGTTCCATATAAATGTAAATTTTGTTTACAAGCTAACAATTAGCTACTTAGCAACACCACCAGCTGTCAGTGGATGTAAACAAGATCTACTTTATCTGGTGACGCTGGTTATCTCCACTTAGTAAATGTAGTAAAAGTTAAGTTTGCAAGTTCCAGTGTATTGCTTTTGCAAGCACTCCAACTCTTTCTATTATCCTAAGTTAAAAAAGCAGCACATCTTTAAATTTTGTCTTTCATTTTTACAGACTGTGCAGATTATATGGGATCACATTTGTGGCCTGTCTTACTTTTCTATGTCCTGTTGTGAAAAAAGAGACTCCAGCAAGGCCCCTAGCAGCAACTCACACACAATCGTATGAAAGCACGAGAGGGGATGAGAAAAGCTGCAGAGCAGTAGCTCTTCTTCTGTGTGTGCATACTTTATGTCGCTGCGTGAAGAAGAAATTTTAGAAATGGGATTTGCGCAAGCGTGCAAACCTCTACAGGTAATACGTGTGTGTTTGTGTGCTCATTTATGTACATGTGCACACTGGCTCCATGTGACCCTCCAGGGCAGAAAAGCAAAAGAATGAGAGTGTGTAGTAATAATACTGCAGGGTCCCCTGAGCAGTGTGTAAATATGGATACAATGGAAATGCACCAAGCAATTATGGCTGACTTCATGCATTTTTCACTCGCTGAGAGTAGTAAGGGGAGAGAGTGGTAGATTAAAGAGAGAGGAAGGGGGAGAAATTTGGAGGAGGATAGAGCCAACAGGAGAGGGGAGATAGAAAATGAGAGGGCGAAAGAAAAGATGAGGAATAGGTGAAACGAGCATTTAGAGGGGAAAGAGTGACAAATTATAAAAGTGAGGCAGAGCAGGGGAGGGAGGAAGGAGGAGGGAAAGCGGCGCACAGAGAGGCACAGGGGAGGAGAAAGAAAAAAACACAAGAAGTAGAGAGCAGGGAGGGGAGAAAGAAACATGAAGGAGGAAACAAATGATGAAGGGGAAAGGCCATATGTCATGCACAAAAACAAACAGACACAAGGGTGTGCTCTCTCCCTTTCTTTGTCACTCTCTTTCACTGATCCGCACACAAACGCCCACCCCCTACCCCACCCCCCAACCCCACGCACAAGCTTTCTCACGCAGACAGTAATCTTTATTCTCTAAACCCTGAGACTGATTGGTTATGACAGAATTCAGAGGAGGTCTTTTTATGTCTTACACTAGCATATCACCACACACTGTGTCACTCCCTTCCACGCCACACACACACATTCACATACGCGTGCACGCCAGGACACACACTCTGCTTTTCTGTCATCTTGTCACCCCCCTGCCAAGAGCGCGGGGGAAAAACACCATTCGACTTTAGGAAACAAATTAATTCACGTGTCGGGGATCAACTCTCTGACTGGGAGCTAGCAGAAAGCCTCTGACAGCCCCGCTGCTCCTCTCCCCGGAGTATTTTATGAAAACTTGTTTTGGGAAGAAGAACTTTAATAGTGTGTCTAATGAATCCCTGTGAAACAAACATGATGTTTTAGCAACAGTGCAGAAGTTAGAGGGTGACACTTCTTGTCTGTGATCTTCAAAAACCTCGAACCACCCGCTTCACACTGAAGTCACTTGTGTTTTTGTTTTTAGGCTTGATCTCTCAGCTCTCTGCATTTGCACAGCATCAGCATTCAGTGAGTGCACACTAGAGTCAGGGAGAATTGGTAGGTAAGCACAATATCACTCTCAATCGATGCCTTTTATCATAAGCCCAAACAATTTCAACACGGACAGCTCTGAACTGAATAGGAAGTGAGGACGATCACAAAGCGCGTCAAAAAAACCACAGTGGGTTGTCAGGCAGTGGCGCTCTTTGAAACATAACTACTCCGGCAGTAATCCCGGTGCTATTTAACTTAGGCTTTGTAGAGACACGTTTTCACCAGTATGTCCGTAAATGGTTGGAAAATGTGAGTGAGATTAAGATTCTTTGTGTTATCACTGCTAGGATTCTAAGGAGAAATATGATTCGAGGATAAAATAGGTAGTTTTAGATACCTGAGGAGGAGATGTTTTAAAGACTTGCAAAAGTAAAGCAAAACCTCACATAATGCTCCTTATCAATTGATTTGTTTTGCAAAAAGTTTTGAAGTTGAACAGCAGCGGGATGGACGTCAGTTAAAGACTGAAATCGGCTTTCCTAAAGGTATGATTGAAGACGCCCGAAAGAACAACAACCAACACCCAGCTAGCATGTACACCGATCAGCCACAACATTATGACCACTGACAGGAGAAATAAATAACACTGACCATCTGGTGACAATTCTACGTTCTACTGAGAAAAACTTTTGGACCTGGCATTCATGTGGATGTTACTTAGACATGTAGCACCCACCTAGACCAGACCAGGCACCCCCACCCCATAGCAATGACACTCCTTGATGGCAGCAGCAAGATGCAGCCTGACACAGACACACACACAAAAATGGTTTAGGAACAACTCAAAAAACACATGAAGAACAGCACAAGGTGTTGAGCTGGCTTCCAAATTCACTAGAGCCCAAACTTCTCTGATGACTCACAACTGTTTTGGAGGCACAAGGGAGACCTAAACAATATTAGGACATAGGTCATAATGTTATGCCTGATCGATGTACGTGTAAAACAAAATAACTCTCCATACCAGACGGTGGCAGTAGTTCGTATTTGGGATTTGAAACTGGCAACTAAGAAAGCTACTATTAGCTGGAAACCTTGGGAGCTACGATCAGCTACAAACTGTCGTACAGAGCTTTCCTCTCATGGATCGTGCTGATTAGTTGGTCAGTAGTTTACCTCTTGTGCAGGACGGGCCGTCGTAGGCAGTGGTGGTGCAGTCGCACAGATAGCCGTTGTACTTCTCCACACACTTCCCACCGTTCCGGCAGTACATCCCAAAACTGGTACAGTGGCCTTGGCAACCAGGCTTGACCCCAGGTGTGACTTTGGCCCTCTCTTCCAAGTCAAGGGTGATGCCATTCATTCGCAAGGCTCTGATGCATCCCAGGAACCCCCTCTGCCCCCCTGCAGCACCTGAGGAGCGGGAGGGAATACACAGTAGAGGAGGTTTCAGTTTAACAATGATGTGTAGCACTGAGAGAAGAAGAAGAAGAGAAAGTGAAGGAAGGGAGGACAAATGGAAGTCAGGGTCAGAGAAGTCATTCTGAATGCAAGAGGCTCTGTTTTAGAAAAGTTAATATCCTAATGCCTGGAGGAAGCTGCGCAGGCCACGTTGATCGGCCCGACTGTGACGGCGCTCTTGAAACAACCTTCAACTCGTTTGATTTCGTCACTAATTAGAACAGCTTAATGAACACGGTCTTAATGAAGATCTCGCAAGCATGCAAATGGATGCATGAAGGCACGCAAACTACATGCTAGGGATGAACACGCATCTAAAACACGCCACACACAGCGTACTGGTTTTGAATGAGTCAATATGAGCATTAATGCTTAGCCTTGGGGTGTCGATAGCCTGTTCCTCTAAAGTGCTTCCATCGTCATTCTGGCCTTGCACCATTACAGTCTAACTACCCATTAACTTGGACGATGTAGGGGTGTTAAATAGATTAATGTGCACCTAAATGACTATAGCAATAAACACGCCCATAAACATACACCCACAGGTATAGATTAAAACATAGGCACAGGGATGGTTACACTGTATGAATAAACACTCAAGTATGCACGCACACTCATGCCCACTATCATTAACAAGAGCTAAGGGGCATTTTAGTTTTTAAAACCTCTCAATGGCATCCTTTGGTTTACAGAAAAGTGTCAATTCAACAAGACACGTAAAGGAGACTTGAACACACACTCTCAAACACATTTTCCTCCCTCGGCAGCTGCGTTGCACTCGCACCTTAGCTAACGCGTACAACACAGATATAATAAGATTCCTAATAAATGCACCTTGATCCTCGCCAGTCAATGCATTACTCACATATCAGGGTGCACCTGGGGTTTCAAATGCTTTCTCCATTTTCCAGGGGCCTGCAAAGAATTTGACTTTTTGTAGACCTCTTAATTAATCTATTTTGTACCGCTGATTGGCTGGAGGTTTCTGCCACCTGTTTACCCAGGTCCAAATCAGTCTCTGATTAAACGGACAGCAGGCTCTGAGGCCTGGGGAGACCCGAGCAGACACGTACGCACATACACATACTCACGCACAGGTGCATACAGCTTCTGTATGACTCACAAATGCTGCGTAATGGAGCCTGACTGATAGTGACTGAAGCCAATATTGGCTTATCACAGATAAGCTGTTGGCTTTTTTTTGGTGACATTTCTGGACAGCCAAACATTGGATCCTCTTTGAAACAGCGGCTATTAATAAAAGTGATATACTGAATCAGATGACACATATAGGCTTTTTTTTTTTCAGATCATACACATGGGAAAAAGTAAGTACATGTCTATACTACAAGACCTTGAAGTCCATAAAATTTGGATCTCAGATGCATGCCAATGCGTAGGACCTCCTGAGGGAGTAACATTTTAAATAAGACAGGAATCTATCTTATTAAAACCTCTGACATTAAGGGTCTGGTGTTCTCTTTGCTGAATGCAAGACCTGAAGAGCTTTTTTTAATTATTATGCTTGTTAGTTTGGCATGAAAGTTATATTTCAAAAGCAAACACATCTACAAGTTGCACATATTTAAAAAAACTGCAAATTTGTTGGCCGCTGCAGACTGTTAGACGGCAAAAGTTTCCAAGAAACCAGAATTTCTGCGACAGGATCAGCAGGTAACTCTTGCAACTGTTGGAAGTCAAAGTGCATGTATCTAAAATCAGAAAGAGACTGTACAAATTTAACCTGCCTGGGAGTCATGCCAGGAAAAAAAAGCCTTTGCTGTTTGCCAACGAACATGCTCAGCAGGTATAGACCAGGGCTTTTGAAGTATCTTGATCCAAAGAGATGAATCAAAGATTTGGCCACGGTAAGAGTGGACATGTTTGGTGCAGAACAGAGGCAGCTTTTCGGGAGATGAACCTCACACCCACTGCAACTTACAGTGGTGGAAGAGGTATGGTTTTTGTATCATAACATAGATTGCACACGATTAAATGCAAGGTCTTCCATGATGATCTGAAGTACACTAACAAATCCACCAATAGATGTCTCATGAAGATGTAATGGAGAGTTACGCCCAAACTTAAATCCAATTAAAATGGTAAGTGGGGTGATTTGAAATGGGAAGTACATGCAAGTCAACACGGAAAATTCAAGGACTTTTTGCATGGAGTAGTGATCAAAAATGTCAGCAGACTAACGAAGGAGGCCGGTGGAGAATTTTTTATTTTGCCAAGGGAGTAATCCCAGTGTCTGAAGGCTAGCGTGTACTTTCTAGAATATTACTTCTGTTGGTTTAGATTTTTTGTAGAATAAATGTTTGAAATATCAAATTTTCATGCGCCCACATACATCACCTTCATCTGTATGCAGGGTTTTAACGAGAATCAAATGTTTGCTTGTCCATTTAGATTCAAAAACCCAACAATTTCCAACTTACCTTACTTTTATATAGCTTTACATACACTTTGGAGAACATGGTGGATGACATGCAAACCAAAGAATGCCACAGAGTGAAATGTAGCAATAAAGCTTTGTGTCGTTACTTATAATTACTGTTAAAATGTACTATTTTTTATATACATGTTGTCATCTTTACATATTAGTAAATACTTGTTATCAATATCAAATTTTAGGAACCTTCGCCAAAAATGTATGCGACTTTTTGGATTTATTGAGTTTGTAATTTTCAGTGAGCCTCAGGAATACAGACACTGTATATATATATAGTGACACTCAATCACATCAATACATAACTGCACAGAAACACGTACATAAATACAGATATTATTGGCAGTAATAGAGATGAAACCAACACATAGCATGTACAGGCATTAATTTATGGGCGTAATGAGTGTGCCTCGGGGGATGTAACCTTGTAATGATGTACTAATGAGGAAACATTTTATATTCATTAAATATCTCTCTATATATATATATATATACATATAGTGAACACACATAGACACAATAGCTAATGTCCTAATTAAAATGGAAGTTACACGTGACATTTTGACCTTCACTGCGTGTGTTTGTTTTAATTCTCAATTACTGAGTAAAGATGTACAAATGAGTAAACATGCAGCATGCACTTAAATACTGCATACGGTTCAGGGAACTGACTTGCAATATGAATGACAGTTCATTCAGAGAAATTCACATTATTGCCAACAGGCTGTATGTCTGCTGCACCGCTGATTACACGATACTTGTTAACTAGAATAATTGTGTCTATTTCTTTCTGTAAGTCTGTTTTTACTGTTCAGCAAAGAGCAGATTTTCAGTAGAGTGTTTACTCTGTGTTTATTGGAGATGCTCTTTAAGATAAAATTAGTTTTTGATGACTTTATAGGTATTGGTTTGCAGCACTGTTCCTCTCCCCAGCATAGCTACAGCGCTAAGAAAAGCATGAGCAGATAGATTTCAGAAGATTAAAGCAAGCTAAACTTTAATCCCCATTTGTGTGCAGCTGCAGTGAAATCAGAAGCAACAAAACCCACTTTGTTTGAAGTGTAGATGAGGTGAAAACGGATGTCTGCGTGTGCGTCACTGAGACATTTCCTTGTACTCATTAAATGTTACCTACTGTCTTGGCAGGTGAGCGAGGCCGGCTTCCCTGTGACAGGTGTCGCACACATGCAGCGAGGAGCAACAAGCAAGATGTCGATCCACAAAGACAGAGGCGAGGAAAGGGGGGGGGGGGGGGGGGGGGGTAAAAAAACAAAACAAAAAGGCAACGCACAAAAGAAAGACATAACAATCCAACCATGAGAGAACTCAGCAAAAGCATGCAAAAACATCAAGATAAAGAGACACATAGAGCATTAATGAAGAGGAAAAAAAGAACAGATGGTGGCATTAAACAAATAAAAAGTGGCAAGATTTATCGTTACGTGCATGTATGAAGTTGATTGGAGAGCTAAAAGTTAACAGTGTGAAGTAAATGACAGCAGGCTGATGGTATAACATTTACTCTCAAGGCCATTAGAGCAAATGAGCCACTGTGCAGTAAACACTAAAGCAATCAAACGCTTGATGAGGAGCATATTGATTGAGAACGAGTGGAGGAGACGATACGGAGACAAATATGAAAACCAAGGTGAGCGAAACATACTGTATAATAGAGCTCCCCGTTGCACTTGGAAAAACGGCGCGTTTGTGCAAAATCACAAAAACGGGTCCTTCAGACAGATCTTTTTCTGAGCCCAGTCGGTTTTCTTTTTCAGCTTTTCAATCGGACATCGCAAAGAAAACGTGGCTGCAGCAGAAGTCAGGGTTTTATTTTTTCATTTAAGGTATTATTTTTCCTGGCTTTTTTCTAGCTCGCATTCTTCGAGCAGTAAATAATAATCAGAGGCAATGGTGGAGTGCCACGAAATGTCCCATTACAAGGAAGAATCACAGAATCGTGACGCCTTGCAGGGATCTAGCCACTCTCGCAAAATCTCTTGATCAAACACAAAGAGACCTCTGTATTTTCTGGATGTCACAGGCCAAATCTAAACCACTTCCCTCTTGTGGCTCGGTCACTTCCACTGTAACGTCTCACAGCAATCCTCCAATCAGGATTAAGCAGGGATTAGAGATCAGATATGAGAAGGTGCTGTCACCTTTTTTGGCTGTTGTTGCATACGATTCCTCATTCGATCTCTATCTCTCTTCCAATATTTGCGAGTCTCTGGATACGAGGGATACGCACACATGGCTGGGCTTTCTCCTCACAGGCTAGAATACACACACATCCACATGAGGTGGTGTCGGAGGCTCTAAGCCATTATGTTCAGCATTATAGCCAAAACCTTTCTCGACCTATTCCATTTCACTAAATTGAAGTACAAATACACCGAAAGGCAAATTTGGACGTGATAAGATGAGGACGTTTCAGCAGGGTTCAAAGCCAGCAAAAATGATGAGACGATGAAATCATATTTAAAAAAACGGAGATCAGGAGGGTTGAGGCTATCGCGTCGGGAGGCCTGATTGGAATTTTCAACAATCTCCTTTGGGCAGAACTTCTTCCATGAGATTGTAGGAAGTCCGTGATCCGCCTCAGCACTTTCACTTCAATCCGCAAATCCCTAAAACTGTTTTAGCCCCGGACTTGGGGCTATAGAGTATTGATAGCTCAGCACAAAAGGCAAAATGAGACGGAGAAGTGAAAGCATAAGGAGAAAAATTGGACAGATCCTCTGCCATTCGAACTCCGGATGAGCTTGAGAGGAGCTTGTGTGGAGACGAAAAAAACTTGACCTTTTTAACAATGTTCAGGCAAAACTGCTGACAATAATGAGAGCTGGCTCCGTGAAATAACTGATACATAATCAAGCGAGACAGAAAAAAACAAAAACAAAGAGTTGCTATTCTCTCTGTGCGACACTAGCGTCTTTATCCAGAGACATATAAAGAAAAGTGTCGTGCACTCACATCCAGTGCAGAGGTTTGATTAAAACTCTGATCAGTTTAATGGATGAGTTTCCAAGGATGTGTATGTGTTTGCATATCATTAAGTGTTAAATGTGTGTGCGGTGGATTAACTTAATTAGCGGAGGCTGCGGCTAAGCTGGACAGAAGCCTCTTAAGAGGCGACGCTGTGATTTCCAGTAAAGCTGGCACATCTTTAACTTATGAAACAATCTGACGCTCTCACAGCAGTTGCCTGCATCTGAGGGCAGCCTTGCTGAAAACACAGACAGTACAGAAAGTTTTTTAATTAACAGTTGAATCTAATTACATGGAGGATGTGTGCTTGGGCGTTTGCTTCCCACACACAGGAGTTCATAATCATGGCACGTTAGTCTGACTGTCCCCGCTACACAAAGCGGACATTAAACATTCAAATTGCAATCAATTGTGTGTAGATGAGACCGTCCTACACGTGAGGGTTGTTAATTGTTTGGATTGTGTGTGGGAGTGAGTGTCTCTTACCCACGTAGAGCTGGCTGAACAGCTCCAGCCGCGTGTGCCCCTGTGCAGGGGCCAGCCGAGACGTCCGGTAGGTTTGATCCAGCTGCAGGACGGCTTCTTTGACGTTCCGCTCGGCCATCACGCGGTGCCACTGGTCATCGTTAAGGGGCGCAGCTGAGTGCACCGTCAACTCCACTGGTCCATTACCAACATCGAAGGAAAAGGAGACGGTCGTCGGAGCTGCCAGAGGGAGGGGGGGAAAAGAAATATTAATGGCAGAAGTTATGAAACAAACATAAAGGCTTTTTAAAAGCCATGAAACGACTCCCCAGATCTGACACAGTCCACTCTGCAAGTAGATTCAATTTCTAATCTAATGGCTCATTTGTTTCCAGGCCATTCATTTGGCTTGTATAGATTTCAGCTTTGCAATACTGCTCACAGCTTTGGACGGGACTGATCTCACAGGCCGTCGATAGATGCCAAGAACTGTTGGCTTCGCATGACATAAAAAGTTGTGTTTCTTTAGTTGCTCTGAAAGAAGTTTCCTCCAGGAAAGGAGAAAAGGGGTGAAGGAAGGACAAATGAAAGAGCTGAAATAAGGTGACGGGAGAAGCATGTAAATTAAGGAGGAAAGAGCAGGTAAAAAATCCAAGAGGGTTTTACTTTTCTGCAAGATTAATTTTCATTTCATTTTCAGTCGAGTGTATGCTTGTGTGAGGTTATGTGTGTGTTATGGCGGATTAAAGCTGCGGGGTTGACATAAAGTTTAGTGCTACCCCGTATTTCAGTAGCCTCATATTTTAACAGACCACAAGGAGGCACTGTTTTACCTTTTATGACCACAACCGGGTAAAATGTTCGCTGATATTACTGAATAACTGTATGTTAGTGTGACTGACCCTGGCACCTGTCCATTTTAAATGTTCCACTGGTGCTTTGGGCAGTGACCTCACTACGGGAGCAGTGACGAATCTATAGATTTAACCTAAAAAGCATCCACAAACCAGACAGTATGAAGAACATATACTTGAGTATAGAAAGTTTTAAGTGAATACATTTTTTAGCTCAGTGGCATGTCTCTCATTTTTTCTAAGTACATCATGCTTCATTGACTGCTCGCTGCAACAAAATGTTAAACTACTCTTTAACTTGAAGGGAATGAACCAACAATGAGAAAATGATTTCTGCTGCTAGAAAGACCATTTAAGTTTGACAAATTAAAACCCAATTTGGCTTTTTTTTCTTTCTTTCTTTTCTCTTTAATGTTTCGTAATACAGTGAGACTGCCGTGTGAAAGTTATACATTCTGGGTGGCGCCATATGGCGGGTATTGGCTGTAGCAGTAGTGATGATGCATAGCTCCATACGTTACTGGTTCATTACGGCTTCATTAAGCTCAGTTTTAGATGGATAATTTTGCGAAGTAGCCCCTTGGGAAATGAACTTTCTTCTTTTGTTTTTGCCCAATCAATATGCTTGTTTTTTTTCTTCTTTTCATATTGTTTTCACCTAATTATCTTTTATTATTATGCTACTCTTCCATTTTTTGGCCTTAGTGAACTTAGTGCCTCCGTTTCTTTCTTACTTCTGCCATATTTCATTTTTCCCTTGCTTACACATCAATTTTGTTCTTCTTTACATCCTTGGGACTACCCTCCCGTCCTATATATTCCTTCCTTCATTCTTTATATGTTAGTCCATTTGTTTCTTGAATCCTTCACTGAATGTGCATTAACTTATAAAATAAATCTGAAAATATATTCTTACACATTTATATACACGACACGCAGCCGCACATAGACAAATATACAAACACACGCACACAGAAGACCGTCTGACAGCCTTTAGTACTCTGAATTAATGATGTCTGTATGTGTAGAGTAGGTCTGCAAGGCAGGGTGCAGAGACATCAGTTATTTTAAATGCTGAGAGAAAGCCAAACATATATCAAAATACCCCAACAGGAACAGAGCTATAGCAACACTGCCTAGTAACGATGAACGGCATGTGAGTGTGTGCCTGATAATTTGTGTGTTGTTTTAGCCGCGCTGCAAAGCAAGATGTATGCCCCGCAACGCTCTGTCTACAGGCAGGAATAAAAACTAAAGTGCCCTCAGAGCACAGAGCTTGTCTCATCTATTTGTATTGCCGTGATGGATGTCACAAGAGCAAATGTGTGCGTGAATGTAATTTTGTGTTTGAATGGGTGCAGATAACTTGTATGTTGGCCTGAATTTTTTTTATTTTACTTTGTTTTTGCTATTTGTTTTTCTATTAATCTTTTAATATGGAGGCTGAAAAAGCCAAGCTCTCAATTATGCGTCAGCGCAGCACAACCAAATGATGATAAATAGTGAAAGAGGCAGTGAATTTGTTTGTGTGAAAGATCACCGTTTGTGTGGGTGTGCATAAGTTCAATTTTGCCGTTCTTCGTTCATTTTTAGACGACTAACAGTGTATTATCTTTCTGATTTCTTTTCTGTTATACGGGCTAATTCTTAATTTGTCTTAATTGCTTTGTTTGCCTTTTGTCCTGTGTAGTTTTTTACTTGTGGTACTGCTGGAACAGACTAGACCCTTTTAAGGATGGAAAACCTATTTAAGTGCTGTGACAAAACTGCTGAAACTGTTGAAGCCGGAGTAAAATTCAAAGGAACTTCTCAAAAGCTAGCCATTTATTTGTGACAACTAGAATTACTGCCTCAAACTTGTGTGCCTTCACCCAGGAGACAAGCTGCAGTCTGTCCAGGCTCATATAGAAGAGTATGTAGTGAAGACATGTTATAATTAGAGAATGATTTGTTGGGTTATAACAAAAAAAAAAAAACTGAGCTGGAGATTTGACAAATAAAATATGATCATTTTATCACTGAGTATATGTTTGTCCCAAATTCCCTGAAGGTTTCTCTGAGATATCACTTTCACGAGTTGAGGTTAAGGTATTTGAATCTAAGTCAATGTTGCCAAATTTGAAGAAATTCTGAGATGAGGAAAGCCCCAAGGTCATGGTGACTTAAGAGTAAAAAACATGTTCAGAAGAACAAAAGGCAAGATCCCAATGTGGTGGTGAAGAGCAAATGGGTGTTTTCTGTCAAAAGAACAGAACTCAGCACGAATAAGTCAGTTCCGGACTATTTGTCTCAGTACTGGGCAAGAGAGTTAACTGCTTACATGACCCAAAATGGATATGTTAACACCTCTATCCAGAAGGGGGCATTGGGGATTTCTCCAGATGTTTGGAGCACACAGGAGCCCTTAGTCAGCTTATACAAGAAGCAAAAGAAAAGACAGGCAACCTCACAGTTGTCTCGCTCAAGATAACTGTGAGGTTTGTAAATGCATATAGAACCATCCCCCACAGCCTGATCAAAGTGGCTATGGACCACTACTTTATCCCAAACCACATCCAGGGACTCATCACCAGTTACTTTGAGGACATCAAACTAAGGTTTAAATCTTCCAGCTTCACAACGAGTTTTTAAAAAGTCAAGAAAGGAATAGTAATAGGATGCACCATCTCCCCCGTCTTGTTTGTCTTGGGGCATGAACCTGATGATTTCTGATGACAATAAAGAGTCAAGATGACCAACAACTGCGGACAGACATCGACATCCGGCAATAAGGGGTTTCATGGATGACCTTACTGTGACAACAATCACATATCAAGATGGGTCTTGGCGGAACTCGACAACATGGCAACTTGGGCAAAGATCATGTTCAGGTGGTTTGATGAATCCCTAACTGATAAAAACAATATCACCAACACAGAACATCAAGCTGAAAACTGGCTGAGAAACACTGATAAATCTGGCCTCCCAGGGAAATTTAATTGCTTCCCAGACTTATGTGGCACATCGTGGTCTAGGAAGTGACTTTAACAACTGCTGTAAAGCTGCATTGATGCAAGGGAGATACAGGTGGGGCCATGACAAGGTACTAGCAATGCTTGCAGACATCCTGGAGCAGCAAAGGGAGAAGGAGCAGCCAGACAAACTGAAACCACCACTCAGCACTATTACCTTCATAAAGGAGGGGCAATAGCCAATGGTCAAGAGCGAGACAATAAACCTTTTGAACACAGCCCAAGGGTGGGAAATGAAGGTAGACCTAGGGAAAAAAGCTCCAGTTCCCAGAGGTCATCCTGTCCACAGTGCTAAGACTGGATGTTGTTATGTGGTCCTACGAGGGTAAGAAAGTGATACTTGTTGAACTAACTATCCCGTGGGAGAAGAACTGTGAAGAAGCAGAAGAAAGGAAACAAGCAAAATACAAACAGCTGGTCCAGGATTGTTGGGATAAAGGATGGACAACTTGCTTATTCCCTGTGGAAGTAGTCTGTCTGAGATTCCCAGCCAAGACAGTCTGGGAGCTGCTGACCAAGTTGGGGGTGAGTGGTCAGATGAGAAACACAGCAGCTTGAAGGTTGTAGAGGCAGCAGAAAGAGCCTCCTGTTGGCTCTGGTATTAGGGAGGATTAGTTGGAAGCCTGTAGGAGAGGGCCAGTGACTTGGCCAACCCTGCCGACCAACCAGCTGGAGAGTGTTGTGGTTAAGGGTCGAAACACTTAATGATGGCTGGGTACCACCTGATGACCTTTCCTCCAGGCCAAGGCTACATCCATTAACAAAGGATGTAATATGGCATTTTATAATGTAATGTTTATCTAGGACTATTTAATTGCATGCATTTTTTTTTTTCTGTATCGGTTGAAACACGCCCCATAATGAAATCCAAATGTTACCAGACTCTGAGATTCTGAGAAGAACTGACTCTGGTCATAAAAAGGCTTTAACTAAGAGTCACTGACTATTCCACTGTAGAGATACGTTATGGTGGCTGTTTTCGTTTCTCCTAAGTAGACAATTAGAAACTACTTTAACAAGTTAGAGAGGCATTTGATGAAGCTGCAGAGCTTACAGCTAAACATCAGATGTTAACTTTATTTGTCTGGGCTTTACATAATCTCAGGAATAATACAGACGAGGCACAGGTGGACACATTGAAAATGTTTATTACTTTTGGGCATGACTGAAAATGCTGCTTCTTAAGGACTCAGAATGTCGCATATGGCAAGTACTTTCCCTTGAGCGACAGAGTATCCAAGAAGCCAAGCATTGTGTATTTAGGGATCTTTCTATCTGTCCTCAGTCCTCTTACGAGTCCACTTTGCACCGTTCTGAATATGTCCACAGTGCTCTTGAAAACGTCTATGCCTCGTTCTTGCTACTACGATTCAAAAGCGAACACAGTCCACATGATGACTTTGAGTCCGCTGAGGTCACAGTAATGTGTGCTTTGTACACGGTCTGTGTGTATCAGTGTGTGTTTATGTGCTTTGAGCTCCTGCGATGGCACAGCCATGCTATTCTAGCTTAATGCTGGTCATTTCATGCCCTGACTGGATTGCAGCAGATAGAGTTTTTTTTTGCACCAGCAGAGATTATGTGTGTGTTTATGTGTGAGAGTGTGCATGCGAGTCATTTCGCAATTGTGTGTCTAAAAGTGCGCTGTGGGGCAAAATGCAAGATGATAGCAAGGGAGAGGGGAGAGGAAATCGATGCAGGGGCATTTTGAAGGCATCGAGAGACACATGCACACAAACACACACAACACTGCAGCTGTTACAGGGCAGATACTTACTGTATCTTTGTGTGTGTGTGTTTGTGTGCAAGTTAGAAGATAAATACAAAAATCCATTTAGAAAATTTCTCACATGCACAGTATAGCGACAGCACATAGTTTTTGTAGGGATACAAATGTGTGTTGGCTTCTATGTGTATAAACTGGGATAAAAAAAATGGGAAGACATTGGAGATTTTAGACCACAAAACCACAAACTTATTTAATGTCATTCAGAGTTAAGGATTTAGGCAGCTCTTTGGCTCAAAATTCCTTGGTCAACTTTGAACAGAATTTTGACGTGGGTGAATGGTGGGCCCGGCGCACCAGCAGGAAATGGTCAGCGAGCGCGTTTGACACCAAATGTTCAAATCCCTTTAAATCCAAATGAAATGCAATTAGTCATAAATCAACAGCAATCCTGCGCCAGGAACCCCCGTCACAATGCAGCTCTGTGATTAAATTGAAGCCCGAGATTTTCAAACTCTTGATCAGAACGTCTCTACAGAGGCTGCAGGGAATTTAATTTGAGCTACTGGAACATGATCACACAAAGCTGCTGTGGGACACGTCAATCATAGGATTCTTGGCGAATGTGAAAAGAGGCTGGTGAACAACTCCGCTATTGTTTGGTGTTTCGTATTCATATTCCTTTTCTCTATCGCCATCTCATCCATTTTTTTAGTTCTTTATGTTTGACAATGTGCTATCTGATAGTCTTTATGTATGACATTGTATGATGAAGACACATATTGATGTTTGGGTTCCGATAGCAAGTTCCATTTTGGGAGACAGGTGATAAGATGGAAGAAAAACACATCTATTCTTAAATCTTTTGCCTGTCCTTTTCTTCTTTTTGTGAACACGGACCATCTGCAAACCATTCAAGTTTCAGGTTCATAAGCTTCTGCCGGAGCTGATTGTTCCTTTTGTTGACTGAAAAGACAAACAAGGACACTCTGAGGATGCCAAGTCATGCTGCATGTTACCAACATGCATTTTTAATATTTTGCTTAATGACATTCAGCCTCAATAGAGGACTGTCTACCCTTAACCTTGGCTCTAAATCTAACCCTGTGGTGTGTCATTTTGATGGTGTTTGCACAAAGCTTAAAATGTGTAGACATACAGTAACACGTGAAATGTACCTAAATTCAAGGGATACGCAGTTTCATTAAATCATTGTTCCTAGGTTTCCACAAAGGGAATCAGGGTCTAACATATTGTCTTATGTTCTGAGAAGAGTGTTTGGGAGATTTCAACCTAACAGCAAAATGTTGCTGACTGGTTAATATGTTTGTATCTTCCTAGCATAAAAGAAAAACTGCACCTGCAAACTTATTGTTTTGCTCATAGTTTGTGTTTGACCAAGATTAGAAGAGAGCAACATGAAACATGAAATCATAGTCCCACGTCACTGCCTACGCCGCAACCTATGGCATGACCTGACATGCACCTCGCCACATATGTAACTATGCATCGTGGCGACGCAGAAAAGTGCAAGAAGTTCTCCTTTGTTTAGCCTCCCCCACACCGTCTACTCAGACGTCTTCTCTGTATTCTGTGCTGCAGTGATTTCAGTGAAAGAAAATGTTGATCCACTTTTATTAACTCCAATGTGAGCGTCTTGCAGAGACTTAAATGTCCAAGGGCTTTGGTCCAGCTGAATAAGAAAAAAAAAACACAAATCACAATGTGTTGGATGAACTTTAACTGTGCAAAAGTTGGTTTTTGAAAAATGAAAGTTCCTGGAATTTTGACAGGAACAACTCATAATTATGAGCCCACTTTTAGTTTTGTGATAGTTCAGCCACAGCATGGGAGCAGTGAATTTAGCTGTGCAAAATTTCTGGTTCAAAGTATCTGTATTATGACCTATCTACAGTTGCTAAACTGCAGGACCTGTGAAACGATCATATCTTCCTTATCCTAACAAAATATATATATATATATATACTTTTGAATGGACTACATTAATATTTTTCTCTATATTTTCATGTCACTGAAAACATTCCTGAATCGGATCCTTGTGTGTTTGATTTTGTTTGCATGTGTGTTGTGGTAAAAAAGGTGGGATTTAAATGCTGCTATGGGAGGCAACAGAGAGGGAGAGAGAGAGAGGGAGACAGTGTGTGTGTGTGTGTGTGTGTGTGTGTGTGTGTGTGTGTGTGTGTGTGTGTGTGTGTGTGTAAGACAGAGTGAGAGAGAGAGAGAGGACTTGTGTTTTGTCATCCCTGAAAATGGGTGATTTGGTTAAACAGAGGTTCATAATGGACATAATTATTGCACACACCAATTACCTTAAATAAATGATTGGTCGCTCTTGCAATCACACACACAAAAAAAAGCATGCACTATAATCAGGAAGGCAGTGACTGTTGCTGACGTGAGTGCCTGCAGTAGCCTTTATGTCTATGTGATTCTGTGTGTGTGTGTGTGTGTGTGTGTGTGTGTGTGTGTGTGTGTGTGTGTCAGTTTGCAGCCGACACTACCAGACAAGACAGCTGGATTAAACCTCACACTGGGCGAGATAAAGAGTCAGATTAAGAGAGAGGAGACGAGAGAGACAAACGCGGAGATATGGCTCAAAGAGCATCACTCGAAAGCATCTTACATTTGAGCTCCAGGCGAATGAAGTCAGTGTTGCCCAGGTTTTCCAAAAAGACTCCATAGGGGGCGCTGGTCTTGAAATAAAAGGAGATGTCAGCGCTGGTTTCACCCTGGAAGGTGGCAAAGTGCAAGTAGGATGATGGGGTGGTGAATGATGCGGCGTTCCAGTAGTCATCTGTAAAAAGAAAGGGAAAAAAAAACAGAGTCATAAGTCTGAACCGACCCATCCTACATCCAAAGAATGGGGCTTCCTCTATTAGCATTGTGGCAGACATTATAACCCATTCTGATCTGATAAACTGCAGAATATATTCATTCATTTCAAATATCTATGGATCCATTTTCATTTCATTCAAGAGTCATCAATCCAACATAGCTATCACATGTCTATTGTTTGATGTGGCCCATTTACTATTTCGGTAAAAATGATTTCTTCACCCAGAATTCTATTTCTCATCGAGGTTGTAACGTAGCCCGTAATTTCCTGCAACCTCAATAACATTCAATAGAAAGTTGATCCTATCAAAACCACGAAATAAGGCCATTTCTCATTTAGAAAATGATGACCTGAAAGGGGAGACAAGGGTGCATGGACAAAATGTTGGGAGGATTTTTGATAAGTTTTGTAATGACTTCTGAACGGAGGCCAACCAGTGGAAGCTAATGAAGACAAAGTAGCGGCACTTTAAACAGCTGCTGATGAATTATCAGACTGTGGTTGATGAAGTGACTTCTCTGCTGTCCCCTCTCCCCTCAGCATGTCTCCGTCTTGCTCCTATCACTCGAGGAAGATGAAGAGTAGGGGCGGAAAACGAAGGAGGAGGAGGAGGAGGAGATAGGACAGATGAGGGGATAGGATATTAAAGATGGAATGGAAAAAAGGAGGGTAAAGTCATACGGAGGACAGATGATGGAAAGGCAGAGGAGTTGGGGGGATCGTATGGAGGACAGGAGGAGGAAGAGAAAAGTGAAGGCTAATGTGGCTTCAGCTGAGTGAGACCTCTTTGATGCCTCAGAGGATTGGCTTCAGACCCTCCACTACAATTCTGCAGGAACAGATGTGCACAGGGGAGACAGAGGGGGAGGGAGGGGGAGAGAGAGAGAGAGAGTGCTGTTGTACAGCTATCTTTCTGAGGACCAGTGGAGTGAGGACACAAGCGGAGTGAGGACATTTGTGCAAAGTGAGGACAATGAATGTCCTCACAAACACAGCCATGCAAACACATATGTGTGTGTGCGTGTTCTTGTTTACATTCGGTTGTGGGGGTCAAACCTATGTGGAATACTAACGTTGTGGGGCCCTGTCCTTGAAGGTTACGATGAGGTTAAGGTTAGGGGGAGGGAATGCATTATGTTCATGGAAAGTCATGTCAGATATAAAAACACATGCATGTGTGTGTGTGTGTGTTCATGCAGAAAATCGATGTATTTTTTAAATGAAAAATGTTTATCCATTGTTAAAAGTGTAGCTGATTAATTTTCTGTCAAGCAAACTTGCCTCCTTTCAAGCGTGAGCTGACACCCATTTCTCAGTGAAAACACATCTGCACGTGTCGCTTGTGTGTTTGTAAGTTTTAGACATGCAGCAGTGTCCGTGCATTTCTGTGTGTGTGCGTGTGTGTGTGTTTGTGCGCGTCTCCTGGTTCAGCGTGATAAGCGGCCCCCGAAGATAGGGGCCCAGCTCCTCCCCTCTCGTTCTTGCCACACATCCTGTCACCGGGGGCAAGGGTAGATAGCGCACAAATGCGCACACACACACTCACACACCCAGACAACAACCTACTGATGCTGCCTTTGTGATTAGTTTGTGTTTGAAGTTGGAATGCTCTTCATTTCTCCATGGGACTACACAGGAGGACGCCAGCAAAGGCCACAAAAACAACTATGAGTTTACTAGGATGTTCCATCACAGACGAAAGGAAACTAGAGCTGTGTAGTCTGTGACATTTATGTGTTCAATCACAATCTTTCCATATAATTCTCTAGCGAATTTGAAGCATTTTGAAATGCAAAAAGAAAGAAAAAAGAAAATGCAAATTTGGTGCGTTTCCATGATCTGGTTGAATAAACGTGTCTGCAAGTGTCATCAGAAGGTGGCGCTAAAGACTATATTGCACATGGCTGTAATGAACCGAGTCAAAGAAGAGGAAGTTGTTAATTGAAAAACTATGAACTACTATCATGGTCAGGGCTTGAGGACTTTTTCAAGGTGGGCAATTTGTAATTATTATGTCATGTCATCCAAGTGTTTCTAATGAAACACTTAAGAATGTGTATTAAAATATATTATTGAATCACGGCAAATACATGGCTTCAAGTTTGAATAATGGTGGGATTTTCTGGGATTCAAAAATGGAGCAGAGCTGTAGAGAATACTGACATATACACAGGGACTCTCCTCAGTTTTCTTTTGCGTATGTTATGTGTCACAGTACAAACATGAGAAATACATGTCGAATATTACAAATACATGAAAAAGTTTCATGTACTCTGACATTTATTTGTATGCATCTAAAGAAACCATAGGACCTTCAAGCAAGACAGTAAAAAGAAGGCTGACAAAGATACAGACGCAAGAAGGACACTGGGATATAGAAATACAGCTTGAGGCGAGTCTTATTTTTGAAAAGAGGGCAAGAAAACAAGAAGAAAAAAGAGAGAAGTGGGAGTACAGCAAAAAATAAAATAAAAACAGAAATGCTCAAAAGGGATTCATGCTGTAAGGAGAACAAAAAAATGGAGGTTGACGGTAACTGAGCGTTGGAGAAGCAACAGTGTTAGTGAAATAAACATGGAAGCCAAATTATAAACCTCTGATTGCCCTTGTGCCAGATTCACAGATGCAACTGGTTGGCTAGACTCTGTGGCCCATTTATCACTCGCATATTGAAATGTTTATCAATCGAATGTTGAATGAAAAAAGGATCCAGCACATAAATGTCTTTTCTGACTAAGGTACGATGAATATTAGATCATTAATCATGATGCCCTGACAACTTGATGTGTAAAGGCAAGGCAAATGGAGAAGGGCCACTGAGGCTCAGATGGTAGAGCAGATTGTCCACTAATTGCAGGGTTGGCGATTCAATCCTTGGACCCTCCACATGCCAAAGTGTCCTTGGGCAAGACACTGAACCCCAAGTTGCTCCCAATGGCATGCCAGCACTTTGCATGGCAGCTTCGCCACTATGTGAGTCTATGAACAGGCGATTTGCACCCGACCATGTTCTGTAAACTGAGTGTCAAATGAACTGCAATATCTACATCAAACAAGAAACCAGTCTCAGAAGACATTAAGGTGTTATTGTGAACACCGCAATTAAGTCATTTTCTCTTATGCATACATGTTTTTAGAAGACTTAGCAACAATAAACAAGACAGCCTTTTAGCAACTGTGTCTACTGTTGGTGAGTGACACCTCAGAGGTAGGCTATTTTTTTTTAAAAATAGAATCTGAAGTGGTTTTCTTAACAAGCAATTTTTCTGTGTTTAGCTGGTTATCAAGGTAACGCCAATACAGAATTTTTCACCCTGCTGTGGCTTCTTTTCCTGTTTGCCCTTGGACTCTTTGTATGTTGCACTGATGTGCACAATATGGACTTAGCCAAGAGTATCTTAGATGTACTTCTGTTTGTTAGTGGCTCCGGTTGCTGAGCGACTCAATTGTTAGAGGCTTCATCTACTGAAGGTAGAGGGTAGTGGAATAATTATTTTCTTTCTTTTTCATTTTTTATGCTCTCAAGGATCTTCTGCTGCTTGGTTGGTGACCTCTAATAATACATCCGGCCTCTGTGTACCGGGATTCAAAATATTTGGCCACCATGAATGCAAGAAGAAGTGAGAGCTGCAGACAAAGAAATCTTTGTGAAAAACAACAGTGTGCACAAGAACCAGTCCTGTCTGAATGAAAGACCAACCACCAGTTAGCAACATGAACAACATAACATCCAGCTGGTACTGATTATGGATATACACAACTCACACTTTGATATCTGGTTTCAAACTTTTTATGCATTGTGCTAGTTGTTCGGTGACTGTGATAATTTAGTTTCTTCTGTTCTGAAGGAGAAAATAATTAAAGACTATGTAATACAAAAACACTTTTAAGAGGTCAGTCATTTCATTTTCCATTGTTGTTTAGTTGAATTAGACCGTCATTTCAAACATGGGTAACTTGAGAAAAGTTGATGAAATCTCACCAAGTCTAAATCACATTTACACATTTTAGCATTTTATCAGAATACTATGTGTGTGCTTGTGTGAGCAAGTGGGTAGATGTGTCTGTGACTGTAAAGCGCTTTGAGTACCAATAGGTAGAAAAGCGCTATATAAAAACAACGCCATTTACCAAAGCCGCTTAAAAACTAGAATCACTGTCAACCAGTTAAGTTGCACATGTCTGACCATTAAAGGTGCAAAAATCAAAAAGCGCAAAAGCTCTGTACAGCTACCACATTTTCAAGGTAGGCATCCAGGATTACTGTCACCCAGTCAGCATCTGACCAAATGAAAAATGTGCTCATAATCTCCCGTTCTGTTGCTGAGTTACGGCCCCAAAGAGAGTTTTGCACAACATTATGAGATCACAGAGATGTTGACATTTGAACTTTTGGCTGCAAAATGTCATCACTTCATCATTTTATCCGATGAGACGCTGTGAAATGTGGTTATGTTTAGCATGTGAATGGCTGAGTTAAGGACGAAAACATGTTTTGTGAGGTCACTGTGACATTTGACCAACCCAATCTAACCAGTTCATCCTTGGATGATGGACAACCTGAAAACACAATGCCCGAGGCCACAGCTGTGCCGCCATAGAGGCATAAAAATCATGTTCATAACCAAGTGAAATTGAGGACAGTGTGCAGTCAGAGCAACCTCTTATTACACATTGTTTTTTAAACTAGATGAATAGGTGTGTGCGACAGATTTTACTGTGCCCCCCCCCCCCCCCCCCCGTGTCAAATATTTTGATCCATCAACTCATTTAACAGAAGCGCTGTGTCAAAGGGAACCAATGAAAACAGCTGTTGACCTCTGCCTTAGCCCACAAGGACGTGTGTAAAAAAAAAAAAAAAAGAAAAAGAAAAAAAGAAATCACGCTCACTGAACTGTAGAGGCTGACACGATGTGAAATACAGTCTGAGGTGAAGTTCGGGTCTGGAAGCCAACTAGGTGATTCATTTGTCTGTGCTTGACCAGAAGGGTTACATGCCAGTACCAACAGATGGTAAGGATGACTGACTGGACTGTCTCGGGTCATTAACACTGACATTTTCAGGCAAACACACAAACACGCATGTAAAATATGTGCATACACATTAGGAATACTAAATTAATGTACACTGCTGGCAGGTAGAGGCAACTACACCACCATTACAATGGCTTATAGCAATAACCTCAGACACGCTGCATGTATACACAGTGTATACTCAGTTCATTGGAGGAAACACATGCCATGCCATCTAATTTAAATTTTCCACTTCACTCTGCTACGTAATTGAGTTTCAAGTGTTTTTTTTTTTTTCATCAAAGGACTAAAAAAAGGTTAATCTAACAAGAGTGGCAGCAGCACCTTTCCTGGAAAGTCACACCTCTGACTTACAGCTCAGTTTACAGCTCAAAGCACTTGAACCTATATAGTTCTGCGACGTGTGAACCGTAGCACATTATGAATATTTCTTCTTCCCTCATTTTTTAATTTCCATTGAGACCTGTATTTCATCTCATTTGTGTAATTGAGCCATCTGCGGCGTGTAATTTTATGGTCTAGCTACCGTATATTCACGGCAAATGTAGCATTTGAATCTTCAGGTAATAACTTGGCGTCTGTCATTTGAGACCCGCTAAGCCTTTATCAATCTCACTGTGTAATTAAGGCGCTTGTCGTACATTTTTAGCAATAAACCATCAGAGCTTAGAGCTACGTAAGTAGAAAGATGACGGGAAGAAGAAATTGAAATAAGAATCATTTAATTGTTCATTTACTTTCTATAAATCATCATTAGAGGAAAGTAATGCTCAGAATTTTTTAATGCAATGCATGAACTGTAAAGTGCTTTGTGTGAAACCATTTCTAAGGTACTAGTGCTTAACTGAAGTACGTCTAACGTTATGCTTTTTACTTTGACTCAACTATATTTCAGTATGAAATGCACAGCTTTCTATAACACTTCTTTTGTCCAACAGCTGTAGGCATTAGTTATTTTACAGCAGACTTCATAAACCTATCATGATATAATGTACATCTAAAGCTCATTGCATAATCAGATCTTTTCGAGAAAATATCTAATTTTCAAAAGAAACCTTAAGATTATACAACTGCAAAACAAGTCAAAGGAGGCTATTCAACCATAATCAATATGAACAAGAAAAAGAATTGACTCAAAACAATATCACATAACAAAGCTTTAAAATTGTATGGAATAAATTAATCTAGTTTCCTTTAGTAACTAGTAGTTTAGTAAGATTGTTATGCCTTTAATGCCCTGCAGAACGTCTTGTCAAAAGTTGTATATGAATGTTGGATGACAGTTTGTTGTTAAGGCAGATTCCCTGGTGGTAAATTAAAAGACTGGAAGACTGAATGATGATGAGTTGGAGTCTGGATTGGGGAGGAGCCTGGTGCATATAAAGTGGTGTCATCTGCATAAAATGGAGATTGACATCCTGGCGTTATTTACAGTGGAATCAGCAAAGACTGACTTCCTAAAAACAGCTGCACTGCTTATCACAGTGCACATTTAGTTTTAAATAGCTAAAATTGTGATTTCATATCATAATTACATTTTATTTTTATTTTAACTGCAATCTCTTTGGTATGGCATCCAGAAATGCCCCACAAAAACACACAGTTACATTTCTCAGGCACACAGTGTTAAAATGACACTATACGACATATGAAAAGAGACAAAGCAATTCATTAGTTTTGAACTATCATAGATGGCCCTTATAAGCCTTCATTTGTGGTCATTCGTGCAACCAAGGCTGTCTCATAGCAGGCGCATGGCATCATATTAGAGGAATACATGCTTTGCTTCATTTGTCATCTTTTGTTTCCATTTCCATCTATTAAAATGTCCAAACCTTTTTAACATCAATAAATGAGACTAATTCCTCTCTGTCTGCCTGCGACTGTATAGGCTGACATTAAACTAGCCATGGAAATGGGCTTCATTAATGCTGGAGCACGAGCCCACAGAGACACACACACACACACACACAAAGAAAGTTGGACTCTTACTTGCTCTTGTGCCTACCAGAGAAATGGACAGAAACACACACAAAGACACATAAGCACCTCCTTACTAAAACTTTCCCCGTCTGCTCGAGACATTAGTCTTTTGCCTGTGAAAACCCATTATATGGCAGCCAATCCTCATTGCTCTTACAGAGACAGAGCTCCATACACAGTATGAGAAGCATCAATCATACATGGAGTACCTATTCACATGTGAAATTTTTAATATACATTTAATATGCCGTAATGGGCCAATGTATAATGTATGCTCCATGTTCCGGTGTCTTGGCCAGCATTATGGCAAACATACCTCATCTTAAAGTCATCTTAATTTTAAACATTGTTAATTTGGTCACTCAATATAAAAGAGGGTAATACTCTTGGTCTCTCGCACACAAGCAAAAGCACGTACAAAGAAAGCAAAGGGAGTAAGACAAAGAGAATATGGCTCCGTCCAAGTGACAGGAGGATCCATCTTTAAGTAATTGCGCTTGCCTCGTATCTACATGAGAGACCCCCACACACAAACAGATGTGATGTCAAGGGTCATTAAATCATGGTTTGTTTGTATGTTGGCGGCTTTGTGATGAAGGGACATTAGTGAGAGTGGAACCTGGTTGTTGATGAAGGGAACGTAATGACTGTGACACCAGGGGAGTAGGAAGGGCAGGTGTTCCGTCATGTTCTGCACCCGAGACAGAACCAGGTCACTTGCTGTCTGAAGGATGACTAAAAAGACGACCTGATGGAGATAAAAATGGAAAGTTGCAGGCTCTTCCCCTTTTGCATGAGATGCTTAGCCATATTTATAGTATATTTTGTAGTTTAAATCCAGCACAGTTCACATAGTGTTTGTATTTGCTTCAGTATAAAAAACGAGCAGTCAAACAAATTCTATATGAAGTGTTATTATTGTAATAGTCATGCTACCTTCCATTAAGGAGTAATTTCCTGTTTGCTTTTCCTCAACAAAGGATATTATATTCCACAAAACCTTTCCGGTAGCAGACACCAACGTTATTACCCGTCTACACTGTTTTAATCTGTTTTGCATTGGGAGACAGATGCAATAGAGAGAATGGGGAGGTGCAGAAGAAATCTTAAAGACATAAACTATTAATTGAGGACTGAATCCATTTTTCAATGGGTAAAACCTTTTCGAAACAACTTGAGGTTGCTTTAACATCTCTAGACTGGTCATGCTAAGGTCAAAATCAGAAGAAGTAAAACCCTCATAGCGGGCCTGAAGTATATTAAACACACAAATCAACTCCTCGGCTTGTGGCAGCCTTCAGGGCCACTTTGGTGAAATGCATGTCGGCTGAGAAGCACTGCATCATTCTTCAAGTGTCAATGGATGCCAATAGCATACCCTACAGACAGAAGAGATCCAGGGTGTTCTATTGTGAAGTAGGACAGTGCTTGTCAAGCATCAGCTCATGTCATCTTCAAGATGACTTGCTAACGTCGAGACACAAAAGGTACGCAGGCTCACATACTGTAGATGACAGCAGTCGCAGCCACTGAATACCCCATTACACTCTCCTTATCACTGTGTGGACTTAGACCATAAAGGCCCAGAGAAACATAAGTGACATTAAAGAACTACCAGCAACAAAGGCTGGCTGTGACTTCACTTCATGTCGCCTTTGTCTGGAACAAAAAGCTGCACTTGAATACACCATAAACATTAAAGGCATATAGACATGTTGCAGTGGTTTGTATTTGTCGCTCAACAAGGTAAACTAGAATCTATGAATGGCTACAATCCATTGTACAGAGCTGCCATCTTCTGAATCATGCTTCAATGTTCTGATGAGATAACAATGAAAAAGTAAGAGCCTTCTGTGAGTGACATTTGCTTACTTTTGTCACTTTCTGTTCCGCTTCCCAAGCACTGGTCCTCACTCCCTGCTGATTCAACATATTGACTCAGCCGGAAAATTGAGAAAGACGGTTTTGACCAGTGGGACACACTGAAATAACTAGGGTCACAGATGCTCACTGATGGCCTGGCATTGGCGGCTTGGCGTGTCACAGCCCTGAAGGTAACAGGCCCTTTAGACTTCTGCGTTAAGTTGATGCAGCGGCTGAGGCGATAATGCAGACACCTATGCAGACTTTACGCAGAGTCTAGCGCCGTAGCTTTAGTATTTTAGTCGCCATTGTTGAAAGTGAAGCAGAAAGTGGAAAGCAAAGCAGGAAGTAGAAACAAAAATTAACCCAACTGGCAAAAAAGACACAGCGGCAACTCGGGTTTAGGAGGCGTTGTTACAGAGCGAGCCAGACTGACGAGCACACACGTATAAATGACTCGCACAGGCGTTGGCTACAGGTGTAGGTCCTTTCGTTTAGGTCCTGCAGTACCATATACACGCCTTAAGATTCAGACTGAGGAAACGTTTCATTTAGGAAGCATTACGAGTCTTTCAGGAATGTGATGCAACAACTAATACATGCTGATCTGAAAGGAACTCACTGCAGGACTGACTCATTGCAGGTATGATCAGGACAATCTCCACAGGCTAGTGAGCTTCATGGAAAGAAAAGTGCTCAATATTGTACAGTATGGCTGCAAAATCTGTGTGTGTATGTGTGTCTTCCAGCTGACCCAAAGTCCCACAGAGAGCCGTGTGCCAACACTGATTAGAAGAATAGACAGGAAGAGAAACAGCAAGATTAAACTGCCTCTCAGTGTGTATGTGTATGTGTGTTCTTCAGTATCTGACATCTGATGTTTACCTGAGAAAAAGCTAAACTACAGGGACTTGACTGAACAGAATAAAAGGATGAGAGGATGAGTGCTTAGATAAAAAAAAAGTCTCTGAACAGAGTTCAGACATGTTTATCTGGCCACACACACACATGCACAACTCCATACGCCTACAGACACAAAAACACACACAGAAAATAAGAAATTCACACAGACACAGTAATACTCCACAGTAGAAAGACATTCAAAAACAAAGCACCAGTTTCTCTGAATGATTTGCACGATGCGAGTATGAGCAATGTGTTATTTTCACACTCAAGAGCAAACGCAGAATAACAATGTGCCCCTCTGTACTCTGCTATGCATGAAGTGTTGTCCCTTGTTCTCGCTTACGATAGTGTTTAATTAAGACCCCATTCAAACCATCAGCAGCAAACCGCCGAAAGCCGTTTGTCACTTTCCAGAAGAAGGCTAGTAGTGTCTGAACATATTATACAGTGTAAAACACACTGATAATGGTTAATTTCCACTGGGACTTAGGATGAAGAAACAGGCAACATTTTTCTCCACATGAAGAAAGTGAAGATAGTTAAGAATTAAGTACTTTTTTGCTCTCTTTTATGATTCCAGTGTTTGTGTAAGGGACTATTTCTTTGATTTGTCCTGGTAAAATAGACATGACATACACTGTGTGACTACACTACTTTGCTTTCTACTTGATAAAAACTCCTCATTAACCTCTAGTGACAGTCTATTTGGCTTGTGAATGCATAGATGTGTCTGATAAAGTCCACCATCGCCTTACTGCTTGCTCTGAGGTGTCCAGACTTCTTCTGCAAAGCATCTTGGGACGATTTGTATTCTTACTGACACTATAAATAAAATAAAAATGATCTGTAAAGCGCTTCTACAGAATGGTACAAGATACCACTGGATGATGCATGACTGACTGAATCAACATCGCTAGAGTACAGTAGGCCATGTGCACCATAAAAAGATAATAATGATCATTAACCACCCAATACTAGTGCTTGGGCGTTGAGTGAGTAGTTTTCAAACATGTACATAAACTAAAAGTCGTGACTCAGATCCTTTTACAGTTGGAGTGAATTGCGCATTATGCAGCTGCCACTTAAAATAGTCAATTCAGGTAGTATTTTAACTGTGAGTGTATAAATGTAGCCAGATATAATTCAAGCATTCCTTGCACTCAAACCTTTGAGGTTTCCTCAACTACATATCCCAGAATACATAAATAGCGATGGAGACTGCTAACTTGGTTTTGATAAGTAATTCTACAGAGAAGTGCACTGAGAAGGGTTGAGCTGAGAGCGTCCAACACTCTCAACACACAATTCATTGACTTTCAGAAAGAGGGATGTATCCGTTGGAACCCAGAATCTCTTAAGCACAGAAAAAGCAGTCAAAGGTTTTCCGTTACTCACAGTGTTCCCGACTGACAGGCATCTCTTTCGCTCTGTAAATTTTTCCACGTAATAAAATCACATTCTGTTTCAAACTAGTTTTAAAAGCCAGCTGGAATACTTTAGCTGTTTGTCCAGAAATGTCATACAACTTGAGATCACATAGAAAAAGAGGTTGTCCTTTGCTCCCCTCCGTTGAAAAGCACCGCACAACGTGGAAAGGGGAATTTTAATAAGAGCTGTACTAAAGAGACTGGAGGTGGTTCTCTTGATTCAACCTTTGATGAGGCCTTTCACAAAGGTGATGCAGTCATGCCTCTACAACCAGCTGGTAATTATTTTGTAAGGGAAACCACTCCTCTCCACAGCAGACTTGGAGAAGGTCATTAACGCACAGCTTTCCTCTCAATTAGGCCACTGTGACCGCATTCCTGCTGCCTCCCTCAAAGGTCCCTTTTACACCTGCAGCTAATCCGGAAGGCTCACACCAGTTTTCTTCATCCTGTGCAGGCTCCTCTAAGGTTTCAGGTTTGTAACTCTAAAGCACAGTGTGATATAGCTCCTGGTCACATCACTGATCTTTGAAGTTCTTCTGAATCCCCCTTGTGCGGAAACCTGCTGTCTGTTCAGCATATTGTGGATTGTCTTAGAAAGACTAAAATTTCCCGTAAGTGAATGCATGTTTTATTCAAGTTGCTGAAAATGAGTTCAGTAAATGCTGATCAAGATCAGCAGCAGGGAAATCTGCCTCTGTGTCAATTTGTGGATGTGTTTTGCACATAGACAGTAACAAGATGGATGGTGGATCTGTTCCTCAAAAGTGAAACCAAAGCCAGTAGAGCTCTCCCTGGTGACTGGCTGCAGTATAGGTCATAAGCTCCACCTCCTCCAAGTTAGCGGATGGGACTTGAGCCAAACTAAAACACAAGTGGCTCCACACCTCGGACTGTATTGTGCAGACTCTGGCTCCAAAGTTGCAAGATGCCGCCGCCCGTATCCCCAGGAAAATAGTGTCAATTTGGCCAATGCAAGGGAGCAGGGAGACGTTGTCCATATTTATAGAGTCTATGGTTTTGCATCAAGCAGCAATGATTATCTGCAAGCGCTGAAGAGCAACTGGAGGAGACGGGGTTGCTAACAACATCAACTAGGAGTGAAGCAGAGCCTATGGCGGGGAAAGGGGAGCTACAACTGTAAGGATTACAGTCTAATAAAGAAGGCGATCTATGGCGGAGACAAACAAGGATTACCATGAGTGTGGCTTTGCCTTCTTTGCTGAAAGAAGATAAGCGACCGGGGGACTGTAGATTGTAAGCATATTTGCATACGTCAACAGTGTTTGTGAAATTACTCTGAACGCCAGAAGAGGAGACGAAAGATACACACTGTAGCTCTAAATGTGTCGGATACGTTCAGCAGTTGTAAAAACTTGACGACTTATTATGCTAAAATTGGCAACAACCACCCAACGACACTTACTATCTCCTTGGCAACGGAGTGGTCCAACCGTCAGCTTAGCCTCGGAGCCCTGCCTGTTGGTGTCACCCACGGCAACCTGGCTCACGGGCAGGTGTTCTTTGTATATCAGGAGACCAGAGTCTTCTCTCCTGTAAGAAAACATGCACATTTAAGAAAAAAAGAATCCACATTACATGTTGTTGAGTCATTTTATCTTGCAGCATCCTTTGCTGTTAAGAACACTTCTTGATGTTTTTATATATATTTTTTTAGTTCAGTTATTTTCAGACTTTATTAAGAGCATAGCTCAAATAAATAAGAAAGAGAAATAATAATAATAAAAAAAATTCTCATTACTGGCCGACACTAGTCACTACTGTGCTAATACTGCTCTCCGTGAACAAGACCTTAGATTTGACGCTATTTGGATTCTGAAATGAGAAAAGGAAAACTGAAGCCGGAGATGGAAAATGTCATCTTATATGAGAGACATAAATAGTGTATAGCGTATGGCATAATATTTGAAGAAATACACACACACACACACACACACACACTTCAGACTTGGTGCTTCAGCACATCAATGTGGAGTAAAATAAAACTGAACTGAAGTGAAGGGTCTCAGCTTTGGTTTAAACAGGTTTAAATATAGTAACAGCTGAATGGCTTTTTAACATATACTGGTCAAAATCAAGGGGTTCAAAAGTAGATACACATGAAGTCATCAGATTATTGTGAACAACACACTAAGTGTTCAACATGTAAACATCAGCAGACACTTTGTATTTTCTCCGAGGGATGGTCTACCTCCAGACGCCTTCATATCTTTTTTGTTAAGGAGTCTCTGGTTTTCATCTAGTCTTCAGCAAGTGGAGATCAGATGATTGACAAATCAAAACACCTCTTATTTCAGCCTTATTTCTAGGGTTGCTGGACAGCTGAATGATGAAAAGTCCAGCACAATGAATTTTGAAGCATTCGGCTCATTCTGAGCACACAGAATGCTCCCGAGTACTTCTGCATTCGCCCCGTCGCTTCAGCCAGCAGGTAAGTGATCAGTTTCATCTGGGTTGATTTTTATTTCATCAGCTTGTAGACCTCTGCTATTTTTTGTTTTTTTTGCATGTTTTTGCAGAGTGTGTTTGAATGAGGAGTGTGCTCCTCTAAGGGTTCTGGTCAAGTCTTCTCTTGGTCACTGAACAGGAAATATGTATGCCTACAAGCTGAAGAGCAACAACTTTGTTTTTGTGGTGGATAGTTGGTCTGGAACCACTCCGTTGGGAACTGATTGTTGCTCTGCAAGCTTTTTGCAGCGAAGGACAGAAGTGTAACAACGACATAACCATGTACCAAATCTGAGTGGCATGGAGTTGAATTAGGTTACAACTAAATGTCTCTGTTCGGTTGAAGTACTATCCAACTGTTGTATCAGTATCAGCAGAAAGACGCCAGATATTGAATTTCAGTCCGTCTTAAAAGACTCATAATCTTATGCTAACTGTACTTATATTGTATAAATTACGTAAAATATATGTATAAGGAGAGGGTATATGTTTGTATGCTCATAGGATGTATGAAAAGTGAAAATATTCGTATGATTCTTGTAATAGAAGCAAAAGAGAGAAAAAACAGGTCAGTACATATGCTGCAAAAACTTCCATGTATCATCAGTGCAATGTGGAGGGGTACATGTCTGAAACAGCTGTTATAGGTGATGGATGAGTGTGTGATAATGAAAATTCATGCCATTTTCTTGCTATCGAACTGATTAAACACTTTTTTAAATCCTTCAAAGTGGCAATAAACTTCAGCAGGACATGTTCTTATTCATATTCTTCACATTACTTGATTGCAGTTGTTTGCTATTGAATGTCATCCTCCGCTGAGACTGCGCGAGATCTAATTTATGACTGTCAGTGTGCATGTGCGTGTCCGCATAAGCATGTGCGCACACACACACGCATGCATGCGCTGCCAAAAGTATGGGTAATGAGTGGAAACCGTTATACTGGTAATATTTCAGAAACTCACTCAGCCAAACAATGAGACATTAATGCATACAATATTAACAGAGGGAACGAGACAGCGTATGACTTATTTGTAATCTCATCAGTTTTAGAGATGAGAAGGGAGACATGAACGCAAATGAAATCTCTTCTTCTTGCTAACACTCGGTAATTACTCACAAACATAGGCTACAGTGCGCGCACACAACAACACTGACAGCAAAGCAATTGGTTTTAATGAGAATATCCATCAGCTGGTTAAAAGAGCTTTGAAACACAAACTGCTGGTTCCGGAGGCAAACATACCCCTAAAATAAACACATCAGTGATGGTGGCATTCATCATTCAGTCATTTCTTCCTTTGAAGTCTCATCAGACTGTCCCGAGCTAAGGCGGATTCTGTCCCGACAGATTACTGCAAACATTAGCGACGGATTTAGTTTCATGACAACTTCCAAATTTATTTCATTATATATATATATTTATTTCGGTCTTTCAGGCATAATGTTCTTTGTCGAGCTTATGCAGCGGACTCAGGAGGTGTTTTAAATGTGAAGGTCAACCTTAATGAAATTCTCTATTACAGAACATCTACTTATGAAACGAAACAGAGGCTTGAAAAGACACACTAACCTTTACGATTTCATTTTAAGCAGATTATTTTAGAAAATGCTGAATATCTGAAGTGCAATACTTTGGAAAATATTTATTACAGTGGAGGCAAAATAGAACTTCAACCTGTTGCTTTGAAGCAGCTAAGAAAATCTCTGCGTGGGTTTACTGAACGACAAGCACTCCTCTGTCCCTGAAGAACAGTTGAGGAAGTTATATAAACTCTAACTGTTCCTGTGAGGCGGCCTCGTTACTTATACTAAAAGACTCTTGGCAGTTTTTTTTTTTTTTTTTTTTTTTTTTTAAATATCAAGGTAGGTTAAAAATCTGCGCTCATTCTTCACTATAATTGGCTAGTCACTCAGCTATGACAGCCTTGGTTACAGTTAAATAATAAGCTGAGACAGTTTGTGTCCATGAAAGAGAGAAATTCACCGCTGGGTTCTTGATTTCAGAGGCAGTTTCAGATCGGCAACACTCACTAATTAAAACATTTGTTGTTTATTGGCTCTAGCTGGATGGTTAATTTAAATTAACTCCATGAGATGGTTGAAAAGTCTCTCTCCAGATAACTTAATGGCCACATAAAATGAACTATGAACACATACTACAAGCGAAAAGTCTGTTATCAGATAACCCCTCAAGATAGAAATAATGATGCTGTATTGTTTATGCAGTGGAAGGTAAAATAGTCAATGAACACTTAGCTTACTGTGTAAAAGCTGTGGAGTAGTGGTTAGAGGTGCAGCTTGGGACCGAGGGGCCCCAGGAACAAATGGATGGATTAAACACAGGAACTGCAATTTCCCCATTGTGGGACAATTAAATATTAAATTATTATTATATTATTATTATTATTATTATTATTATTATTAAAAATATACCAGGAAGTGTCAAACAGAAGCTATATTTCTTATTTATAACTATTGGCTGTGGCTCAGTAGGCAGAGCAGGAACGAGAACAAACCAGAGGGTTACATGTTCGATCCCCAGAATGCACCACATGCCGAAGTGTCCTTGAGCAAGACACTGAACCTCCAGTTGCTCCCAGTGCGTGGCACTGGTGTGTGAATGTGTGTGTGCTTGTGTGAGCGAATGGGTAGATGTGTCTGTGACTGTAAAGCGTTCTGAGTACCAAAAGGTAGAAAAGCACTATATAAAAGCAAGGCCATATAAAGATAGATGATGGCCCACGATGTCCAGGATTTTTTAAAGAGAGTTTCTGAAGTTTAACGTGGGTGGAACTGGCCGTCGCCATCTTGTTATTGGCTGACCCCACCAAGCGCATGGCTAATTCAAAACTGGCAAAAGCGAGTAACAATTAGCAACCTGAGGCAGCACTGTGCCGTCACTCAAAGCAGCCAAACCCTGAATATATAGACACCTTTAATCCTTGATATAATTTAAACAGACAGGTTACATAAAAATGTTCACCGTGTTTAGCTGTTTCTTTTTTTCAGACTGTAAAGTTTTACATTTTAATATGCATGCCATTAGAAGCACTGCAGTTTTCCATGTCAGCTTCATTTTCTGTCTGGGAGATTGCCGCTCAGCTTAAAACAAACTGCTGAACTTGTGGATGTGTGAACTAAACTAAAACTATCTCAGTTAAAGAGCTGCTGAGGACACAGGATTACAAAAAATGTAAGTATGTAGAAGATGTGATACAGATTGAGGTACACCCAACATTGTGTTGTGCACTGCAATTAGATTCATTCCTCTACATTATGCAAAAAATAAAAAAATAAATTTTTGTACTATAAGCTCCATTTTGATGTGTAATTTTTCTTACATCTACTATTCTGTGTTTCTGAACACTTGCTGATCTTTTATTTGAAAGCCTCACTTACCATTGCCTGAGGTCTGCATCACAGTTGCAGTCGTACTTGGGGTCAACGCAGTTTTTGTCGATGCCACAAGCACACTTTTGGACGCCAGGCGCTGAGCCGCCCCAGTAGAAGTGCTTCTCGCTGCCGCGGCCCACCCACCACGTGAAGGGGGTCCCATCTGCAGACCAAACACAGGCATACACATAAACTATACGTTTCTTTTCAACAATTGGCTGACTGTGACAATTGTTATTGAGCCCCTAACAAGAATGTGCAATCTCCAAAAGAAACAGAAACCTTTGTGAAGTCAATAAAGTTGTGTTGCTAAACTCATCTCCATTAAACTTTAGTCTTTTGTTTAATTAATGTGAATCACATTGACAAGAAACTGCATTGTGAAAATTAATTTGTCATTTATTTCATACCATATTTTACACAGCTGGGTACTAAATGCCTTGAAGACTAGCAGACACATTTCTTCACACATCACATGTGATTTCCATTAAAATAGCAACAACTTTTACATTACTATGTATAAACATGCCAGTGTATAATTGTCGGTGTGAATGTAGATATTTATGAGCGCATCTGTTGACGCACCAACACAGCAATGTGTGTTAGTGTGTTTTTTAATGAGTGGATAAAAGGTGAAGGATCACTGCTTTTCAATAAGAAATGTAATATCATATTCTTTGCCGTGGATAATGTATTCTGGCATGGGACAGTAACTAGGCAGACAGACGGGTGTAAATATTTCGCTCACTGGCAATATATCACAATAACAGCAAGAGAGAGTGAAACAATATTACATTTCCCTCTTTATTCCAAGAAAATAAGCTGCGTTGTCAATATCGCTTTGTCAAATTCCATCGGAGACAATGAAATCTCCCGAGACACACTTTTTACAGGAGGGGATTGAAGGAGACTTTCCATGCCGCGCAATTGGATTGAGAGGTGTGATATACTGTATTATTACACTTTTGATTTTCTGAACTGGGGCAAAACTCCAGGAGGAAGCTACAGATGTGTCTCTGTGTGCGCTTTTATACCATGTGTGTGAGGTTGGCCTCTGTGACCTATGGGTTTATTGCCCTCATAAAGAGAATTAGCCTCATCTCTCTTCAAGCCCCTGTTCAGACAAGCCATTGTCAATAGGATTAACAGTGCCTCCTCAAGAGACTTTACAATCCTCTGCCTTTATGTGTACACATGCTGCATGCGTGTGTGTGTGTGTTGCGCTGCTTTTGATACAAGTGAGAATTAAGTTTGAGCTGAAGTCAGTTAAAGGCGGTTTGGACTTCTGTGTCAATTTGATGGTGTAGCTACGGCGCCAGCCCAGTCCCTATGCAAACCCTAGCGCCGTAGCTGACGTGCACCTCCCAAGAAATTTACTATTCCGGCTGCTTCTCCATCTCCGCAATTTTCGAATTGATTGTTTTGGATCAAGAAAGACGAAACACATCAAGGAAAGGTTAACTGAGGAGGTTCAGAGATACAAACATTTGTATGACCTGTGAAAGTTTCAATTGTCATTGTTGAAAGTGAAGCAGGAAGTAGAAAGTGAAGCAGGAAGTAGAAACAAAAATTAACGCCGACTAGCACTTGTCTGGTGTTTTTACAGAGTGAGCAAGACTGACAAGCGCAAAAGCATAAACGGTTCACACCGGTGCAGGCTGCATGCGTTGTTACGGCATCTACGTCCCTCTAAAAGAGCTTTAACAACGTATGCATTGCAGCGACACAGACCGCCAGAGCTCTGATTGGTCCGCTTGGTACTAGTGTTTCCGCTTCAGTATTTCCGGCTGCTTGTCCATCTCTGCCATTATCAAATTGATTGTTTTGGATCAAGAAAGCTGAACACATGGAGGAAAGGTTAACTGAGGAGGTTCGGACATACAAACATTTGTATAAGTTGCAAACGTTTCAGTCGTCATTGTTGAAAGTGGCGCAGGAAGTAGATACAAAAACTAACCCAACTGGCAAAAAAAGACACAGTGCAGTGTTTGGGTGGTGTTTTTACAAAGCGAGCCAGACTGACGAGTGTACAAGTATAAATGGCTCGCACCGGTGCAGGCTGCGTGCGTAACTTACGGCCTCTATGCCCCACAATTTAGTTCTCACAGTCCCATACCACAGTCCACCTTGCTAAGTTTCCAGCCTCCAGAAACAAACACCAACCATCTTGAACCAAACCCAACCAGTAACTGTAAAGTCATTCTCCTTGAAGCTGATCTGTGCTCGAGTGGGAGTAGTTGTCCTCCTTCTAGCTGTAGCTTTACCTGCCAACATTCAGTCTTCAAAATACAGGAGTCTTTTCCATGGAGGGCGGATATTGATTATGAACTCCATCTTCAAGACATTTTCTCTCCCACCAATTTTCCACAGCACATCCAAATTTACACTGTACACTCTAGCTTTGGTTAAATTTATATGTGTATTTGCTCCCTGACATTTTAACAACAGATACTTTTACTGGGTTAACCAGTCCGCCTGCGCAAACAGCAGCTGCACACACATACACCGCTTGATTCGGGGAGTAGGTTGCTAAGTTGCAGTGACAGATGGATTTAATTCATATAAAGTATTTGTATTATGTGTGTAGATTGTGCCTCATATCAACTCAGGCAATTTATGGATCTGTGTATGCTGATTATCTGTTATAAAGTCTGAGGGCCTTGCAAATTAAGAGAGTGTCCCAGGGGAAATAATAAAATAAATAAAATGGGAGGGCATGAGGGGTGAGGAGAATTATGGAGAAACACGGAAAAACTGTTTTGCTCCTAGCTCTTGTTCGCCTATCAAGTAAAAATTGAAAGTGAAAATTAGGGAACAAAGCAACACCCCATGATCACCCCGTCAACACACAAGCGCCCCATCTCCGAACTCACAAGCCTCCTTCTGTAACAACCAAAGACACTAAAACAAAAGCAACATAAAGCTCTGGCATGAGCCTAAGCTTCAAAAAAACGCAGTAAATACATGCATTTATCTGACTGGCTGATTTATTCTTGTAAGAAACTGAATAATTATTGTTATTGTTTTGATGAAGCCAGTAATTATGTCTGATAATGGAGATCGTGCCTCTGGAGTGGCGGCAGCATTTAAAGCCTGGCTTAGAATAAAGATTTACGCACAAACTCCTTGCTCTCCACTGGCGGCCACAGAGGAGAGGATGAGATGGACTTGAGGTCATGTTTTACTCAAGTTGGTGACAAGAAGTGAAACTAATTTTGCCAGTAAGGGACCACAGCAGGAGTGTGTTTTCAACCTTACACAGATGCACAGAGCTTGTTATGCTAATGACGTAAATATGTGTCTTACTTAAATTTCTGTCAAGGGTTTTAGAAAACCCTAGAGAGTTATTCTCATGTATCTAGAGACAATTAAGTATGGATGCAAATCAGAAAACTAAACGTGTGTTTTCTTTGTCATATGTCTGCATTTGTAAGATTAATGGCCAGAATATATTGCTAATGATCTATGATTTATGGGCCAATATCAGTGCACCTTAATATATAGATAAAAAAATATACAAGTTTCAAATATGAATGCGTTTAAAATATGGACAACAGTCACCTTGTCTTGCATCTGAGGCAAAGGGACAAACACCCAAGTGATGAAAAACATGTGCAAGAGTGAACAAACACCCTTGATGAAAGGAGAGGAGAGGAGAGTAGAGTAGAGGACACGAGAGGAGGGGAGTGGTGCTTGAGTAACAGCGGGGCATCAGGTGGAATGGGAGCCACGTATTGTGCCAGTTTAAGTCTCCTGTGCGATCCAGTTCGCTCTGCCAAAACAAACAACTCAGGAGTGGAGGCAGGGAGGAAAGAGCGGGCGGAGGGGGAGATGAGAGCATGACAGCGCGGATGGATGAAGATGTGAGGGAGGAGAGATAGAATCACACTGGCAGACGGTTCACATGGAGAGCCGCGGTGAGAGGGTACTGCCAAGACGAGGCTCAGTGGCATGTTTCACAGGAGTGTGTGTGCGAGCGCATGTTTGTGTGTGTGAGAGGAGACCGAGAGAGGAGAGTGTGTTTGAATGTAGACAAGTCCTGGGTTTTAAAAAGCAGGTGCGCAGCAATTATCATTAGCCCCACTAGAGTATGACTCGTATTAAGAGCAGTAGCTGTTTGTGTAAATAATATTATATCAGATATTTTTGTGGCACTGCTCCATTAGATGTTCCCCTTAATTGTTTACCACATTAAATGATAATTCCTCGGTAATATGCTCATCCTCAAACCTTCCAAGGATGCATTCAAGTTAAAATGTCATGTTTGTGTCATGTTTATAACGCTACATCCATCCTTATCCCTTCATTTCTCTTCCATTGCCAGATCCCCCGCTACGAGTAAATGTTCACAGGAGAGGGGAAAACAGACGTGACAGATTGATAAGGCCTGGGGTTGTGTTTCTCTTCTGTCCTCGGGGACAGCCACATAGCACTACTTATTCTGATGGGTTTATCTGCGTGTTATTTCAACAACATGCACACACCCACACCCCGCAGACGCCCCCACCTATTTATCTCCACTCTTATCCAGAGAGGTTAATGCCTGCGTCTTCATCACGTCTGCTCCACTTTGCGGGGACTTTCACAGAGACAGATCGAAGCAGCAGAGGGGAAGACAAAGACACGGAGATGAGGGAAAGTAGCGGGACAGGCTGTGAGATAAGAGCGATGACAGCGAAAGAAAGACGGGCAATGAAAAAAGATGGAGCTGGGAAGTGTGAATGATAAGAGTTTCATCCTTTCCCTCACAACCATCAATGTTTTAGCAATCTGATCCAAAATGGTGCCCAGAATACTCATATTTATGTCAGAAAAATCACAGCTTTTCACTTTGAGGAGCAGCTTCTGAACCAAATGGCCTCCACTGTGTTGATATTAGGAATGAGCTGCCAGTCACGCATTAATTCTCAAGATCATGCCCAGGCATAAAAAAAAAAAGGTTAATTAAAAAGATGGAAAGTAAAATACATACTAGAATATTTGTGATAGTCCATTAAGATCTGCTCATTTGGAAAGTAATGAATATGTTCTGTATTACTTGATTTATAGTTCAGGACTATATAGAAATGATTGTCCACTCATGGCCTTGCCAAACATGTTCCCACAATGCTGATTAAGCTGATCAATCCCAGGTAAATCACTGTATTTCACATCATACCACAGTATTAAATATGGTGTTTGTGGCAACATTCCTGAATCTGTGCACCAGTAAATTACCTTTTATGTCAACCAGAAAACAACCAGCAATTATTTCCCCCAAAAAATAAATTAAAAAACATGTCAAATATACAAATCCAGGAAAAAATAATTATATTAAACTCGTTTATTTGGCTCACATCACCAAACAAGCCTTGGCACAAAGTCGAAACTGCGCTGATAATGTCCGACAGTGTTATGATTTTTTTTGGGACACACTTGCTTTTGGTCAAGCAGTTCCACAGAGGTTTTTAATGTTTAAGTGCAACCTCTTTTTGTGAAACAACCAGCAATTATAGTTTGCGAGACCTGAACAGAGCAGCAGCTGTAGCGAAAGAGGCGAAATAGGCTACAGCAGCTAAAGGTATGGTAGGGAAACAAAAGTTAAGATTGTAACTCCAGTTCTAGGAATTCGAGGTATTTGAATGATGAAACAGAGTTTAGCAAGCATCCAGAGAAAATATTAAAATGGCAAAGAATCAGCACTGAAAACAAACCCAATAGATTCTCCTTAATGGAGAGAGCTGCAATTACTCTCTCTGCCAGTAGGGGGAGATAAGAGTTCTGCATGGTAGCTTTAAGCTGCACTGTGGTTATGACTGTTGCTAAATCATTTGGGAGAGTTTTAGAGATTTTTCCAGTCTACCTCTTTATTATCAGGGATGATGGGATATAGCAACAGGTTAGACCTTGTCTTTATTGCAGGAGTTGGATCTGGGCTTTGTTAAGGTGGAAATTTATGGCCCATGTGTTGTGATCACAGATTGGTCTTCAGTTCCCAGACAGCACACGTGTCCCTAACACTCATATCATCCATAACAAGTGCTTGTACCTAACACAACAAGCACCCAGGCCACTCTTAGTTCTTATCAAGGGACCACACCCCCGCCATTCAGACTATGAACGGAAAGGTCACTGGACCCAAAATGGCACTTGACATGCTCAGCTGCTCATATCCCCAGTGTGGGAGATGATGGCTTTTACGAACGGCGAGCGGATGGAGCCGAAATGCCAGGACGGCATTCATAATCATAAAATTTGGCTTGCTCATAAACCTGTCTCAGACGTCACCTTTTAGTTTGCACCTTTCTGGAGGCTCTACACCTAAAACAGTTGTCATTATTGGATTCCTTCTCTGACTGACATGTGTCTGTCAGAGGGAGAGAAAGGTACAGTGTGTGCGCAGGCCAATGCATGCATGGATGACAGCATAAACTGTTATTCTGCTCCCTGAACTGATCTCTAAGGGGTGTGAAGGTGAATCAATACTCTCCTCTAACAAGAGCAGCTACTGTATTATTGAGATAAAAAAAGGAGTTGGATGTAAGTGTTATGCACCCTACCAAGCCCATGCCTTTGCTGAAAAACAACCATCAGGAGACACTAACGAAAATGTGCATGCCCATTCACTCCCAAACATGCCGCTGCTCTCGCTCACAATGGCTCAGGACAAAGACAACACTCGCACGCAGAGATACACACATACATTTTCAATCTTGGAGAGGTTTCACACAAAGTCATGGATCAATTCGTCTTTGTCAGGGCGACGGCGGTTTTTGTTCTTTGTTGTTCTCGTTTGTTTGCATTTCTGTTTGTTGAGGAGAGAGAGCCTCATGTCTCCTCTCTCCACCCGCTGGTCTCTGCTAGCCTCCTATCCTCTTAACATCTCTGTTTTTGTGGAGAGGCTGCAGGGAGGCATATTAGCTATGCCCTGGGATCTCTCCAGAGAACTACAGATAATGCAGCGTGAGTTTTTTTGTGTGTGGGTGTGTGAGACAAAGTGAGAGCATTTGTGTGCCTATTTCTTTGTCTCCATCCTTTTGTTTATCGGTGCCAGTGCATGTGTGGGTGTGGGTGTTCTCTTCTCTGCTCCTTTTAATCTGTCCGTGAGACTTGGTCTGGCTCCCGTGTCTCTTTCTATTGTATCAATCCTTCTCTTCTCCCTAACCACCTATCCATCACATAACTCTGAGAGCGTCCCCCATATCCCCCGGCCTCAACTTTCCCCATCGCTACGTCCCCCACATATTTAGGCCTCTCTCTCGTCCTACCTTTTCCTTGCTCTCTCACATCTCCTGGTCTCAGAGGCCTTCTTCTCTTTATCTCTCTTCCTATTGTGTCTTTCTGCCTTCTCTTTGGACTCCTGAATCTCTTGCTTTACCAGGCTACTCTTTCTCTCTCTCCCCCCGACTCATATCTGCCTGGCACACCTTTTCCTTGCATTTTCATATCAGTCGGTCTCAATGGCCTTTCTCTCTCTCTCTCTCTCTCTCTCTCTCTCTCTCTATGCTCCATATCTGTCCATCTCCACAACTCTTTCCTGGCATCTAATCCCTTTATGTTCTTATTAGGCGCGCTATAATCTGCCCTTTAATCCATGCTAATTGCAAGAACTCCCCTTGCTCTGATCGCGATCTGAAGCTGCATTTGAAACACAACCCATCCTCCCTCTCAGTCCCCTTTGGTTTGATCTGCAAAGGGCTACAATGCATACCAAAATATCAAAGGCCTGTGATCTGTAAGTCCTTGTAATTCTTAACCCTTGGTAGCGTAAATGTGGGTGAAATGGGGATCTGCATATTCTAAGGTATTAAAGCCACCCTCTCATTTTTAATCTCATCCGAACATCGCATGAACAAAGGCATGAATATTTTTCACAACGACAAGATCATCTAAAATGAATAAACCATAAGGTGGTTTGTAGCTCTTCCTAGCGTCCTAACCTCCTAGCTAACAGTACTTCTTCTCTTTTCGAATGATTACAGACTACTGCCACCTGCTGGTATGAAGAGTTAGTCCCTTTCATACAAGCACTGAACGTAAGTGCCAGCTGTAGTGTTTGTGGTGCATTTAAGTGCAAAGTTTTGGTCAAGACACAGTCGACATGAGGCGACGTCACAGACGATCTTTGTTGCCGGTAGTTCTTTGTGTCGGTTTGGTGTGCTCGTAGCTATACAGGACATCATCTTGCAAACTTCGCACAACTTTGAAAATAGTTTCACCTATTTCACCAACAGCTTGTACTCTGGAGGGTCACGGGTGGTCTGGAGCCTATCCCAGCTGTCACTGGATAAGAGACGCTGTACACCCTGGACAGGTCGCTAACATAGAGAGACAGACGACCACTCACACTCACACCTAGGGCCAATTTAGAATCCCCAATTAACCTAACGAGCACATCTTTGCACGGAGGGAGGAAGCCGGAGTACCCAGAGAGAACCCACGCAGACACAGGGAGAACACGCAAACTCCACACAGAAAGGCCCCATTCGGCCAACAGATTCGAACCCAGAACCTTCTTGCTGTGAAGCATCAGTGCTAACCACCACTCCATGCGCCGCCCTGCATGCAAAGCTTCTAGCACTGAAACAGAGATGAGCACAATGCATACTTTGGCCTTTGCACAATTAGACAAGCTAGTCATTATCTTCAGAAAATTGTAAAACATTGATTTTCAAAGAGCTTTTAGTTTTTTTTGCAAAAAAAACACTCCTTCTTAATCCTTCATTTTGGAGGAGGTTAAAGAGGAAAAGGGCAGAAATGAGTTTGCCGCTGCCTGCAGTGCAACCGATGTCAGGTGAGACACCTCTGTTGTCTACACCTGAACACAGAGCAGACAGGCTGGGGAAGTATAATGAGTTATTTCAACACTTTCTACCTGAGAGCACCCGTAACGGGATCCACCTCCCTGACAGCTCTGCGGGCGAGGCTCCTTCCCGCTCGACACCAAGTTATGCTCTAATAATTTCCCTCTGCATACCTCTGCCCCCATCTACTAACTCTTCACAGGTCATCACTGAGTGTATCCGTCCATTAAATGAAAAACACCTTGGAAAGAGTGGAGAGGGGGAGGAAGGGGAAATTAATATCAATGGTTGTGCCTCTAATTGGCTTGTCTGTGTGATAAAGAGCACAATAACCAGACTGTGGTGCACACACACTCTCCAAAATACGCACTAGAGCCATTGTGTCTGACAAAGTGCAGGCTGACGACTATAAACAACCGTGATCATCATTACCGCAGGGTAATCTCATTCAGTATGCGTGTGTCTGCGAGTCCGTGACTATAAGTCACATTTAGTGCCGTGTCCCCTCAGGTCAAGGCCGATGGACAGATGTGTCACGAGGAAAATGGCCCCTGCCAAGATACACTCGTTTTTCACCCTGCTTTTTTACTCTCGCCATCCATCTCCCTGCATATCTGCCAGGCCCGTCATATGGATGCTGATACAGCGAACAACACTCATAATTACAGAGGAGGATGATCGGGGCATAAACAACTCCGCAGAGGCGAGGGCAGAGTGAGGAAGAGAGATGGTAAATCAGAGAGAGAGAGAGAGAGTTTAGAAAACGGGCACAAAAATAGGCAGAAACCGTCAGAAACAGAAGACAGAGTCACATGATGAGAACATGACAAGCGAGAATGGAGGGGAAAGGGATTGGTGGTGACAGAGATGTTTCGTGGGATTATGGGTGAGAGAGAGAGAGGAAAGCACTGCCGCCTTTACACTCCCTCTGTGATATAGTGTTATATCTGAATATGACAAGGGAGCTGCGGGAGTTGCGGGAAAAAAAAAACCTCACAGCAAGGTGTGAAGACTCGGTCTATACTTCCAAGTTAAACTGTCAGCACCTAACTTTGACTGCGCTTCATTAATTAGTTATTGTTAAATCAAGATAGGAAAACAAACAGGGCAGAAACGACGTCTGCTGTCATGTTTCTTCGCCACCGAGACAAGAGTTTGTAGGGTGGAAAAAAAAGAATAAAATCTCCACCACGGCTCGGATAATTACGGAGCTTCATCAACAAAGGACGTTTTCTCATTTGCCCCTTCATGCATAAACAGTGCGTGTTTTCTATCGTCGACATGCATAGAAAATATAGACTAGAAAAAAGACAAAAAACGATAGAGTAGTAATCAATTTTCGATGCACATGAAGAGATGTTTTACATTCAGCTGTTCTTTTTGCAGCTTGGTAAACACAAACTCAAGGATTAGGATTATGTAAAGCACAAATGAATCGCCATTTATTTTTCTTTTTTATAACGTCGTCAGGAAAACTAAATCCTGATATGACTAACGGGTGACATATTGAGATTTTCCCCCTCAGTGTTTTGGCCACCACGTACCGCTAAACAAGTCTTAAATTCAGTCGGCGGGTTGAGAAAAATATCAAGAAATGAATTAATCCTCAGCAGCAGAGTGAATTACAAACACCTCACACATCATAGTTTATAGCACCGAGGTGGCTGCAAGTCGTAAAGTGAACTGCGTTCGCGTGCACCCACGCACTCGAACGTACAAACCGGCAGACCCACAGTATAATTCTAAACTTCTTTTATGTCGCTGTGACACAAAACAACTGAAAAAACCTCTCTAGTGTCTATCAATTGTCAAAGAAGCTCTTGCTGGATTTGGGTTTTGTATTACTCATGAAGGGGACGTGTATCCTGCTGACAACCAACTGTTTTCGCCATTGCAACACTTGGGTTTCAGGCTTTTATCCTTAAAGACTTTTTCTTTCTTTTTTTACCCTTTCATGGTCCAGCTGTGCTTCTACGCCAACAACCTCTTCTTTGTTTCCATTTCCATTCGTTTTCTCTTACTCTCAAGTGTTCAAACAATATACCCATCAAGTCACATGCAGGGTGAAAATGTATTTAAGCCAGTGAAGAAGATAGGAAGATGGAGACAGACATGTTGTCAGAAATCATCAAGGAAGTGATTCCTGAATGCGCTTTTCAGTCTCCCTTTTGCTCCAAACCTGTCGACACTTATTGAAACACCAAGGTACGGAGATTTAGCCTTGCTCGTGGTATGAGTAAAAATCAAAATAGCTTGGCCTTGAAAGCGTTAAGTTTACTGTACAGTTCTACCAGTTTTTGCTGAAGTGCATTGGAGGATTTGATCACGGCATCTGCCTTGAGAGTCTCCTGCAAGAATTTATTACGGCCTAAGACGCCGCGAGCCACAGCTTTGTGGAGAGAAGTCTGGGTGGCTTTTTTGACAGCGTAAGACATTTCAGAGGTGGTGTCTTTCAAAGGAGAACAAAGAGTAACCCCTGACACTCCTCTCTCATCCAGGCGGCTACATTCTTCTCCTCGGCTCCGTCCCTACCCCTGGTCTTTGTTTGCAGTCGATCCACAGGTGAAGAGGCTGACCTCGGTGGACCGGCCACTAACCCGCCAGGATTTTCCACGGGCTCACAAAGAGCAGCCGACCTTTTTTTATCTTATCCTGCCTCTCTTACACACTCCATCTCTGTTTTCGTCTTTGTCTGCCCTCTCAGCTGCTTTCCCCCTCCAGCCCCCTTCGGTAGTCCCATCTCTCCGTTCCCTCTTCCCTTCTTTCCCTCACTGTCCTGCTGTCTTAGCTTGAGGTATTGATTTTTGTAAAGGTTGACTGCAGCTGCCATTGAGTCTACCACTTTCTTTTCTTCTTTAGATTTCACGTTTCTTTTTTTTGCACTAAAACATTTTAGTTCTTGTAAAACACAGATGAGCCTGTAGTCCACCTCCAGCTCCAACAAGGCTCCACCACCAGTTAAGTTCTGAATAATGAACCAAATGACAAAGGGTCCTGCATCTTGTGAGTGTTTATGGTTGTTTTTATGACAATTTATCATTAATAATGCATGACTGAAACATAATAATAGATGTAAACAGCTTATTAAACCTCCATCTAGGCTACTCCAATCCAGTCCAGTCATACTTTACATCTAGAATATTCTTCCCAAGCACTTGAGCATGATTTATTGTGGCAGTGATTAATGACAGTGGTCCGTACGGGCCACGTGCATGACCTCGTATGCTGTAAATTTGCTTTTATCCATCACGTTTGTGTGCGCAGATAAATTCTGATAAACACGGACTGAGAGGCACTAAAGATGTTTCCCTATAGATCACGGGAGACCTTGCTGCATAAATCTGCATATTAATGAGGAAAAGAAACCGATACTGCTGAAACCGCTGCACCAGCTCCGGTATGCAGAGTTCATATTAATGCCACCCATGTGCAGATTCAACCTGCAGATTTAAGTTGACCATAAATATTTATAAATGCTTTAATGGGCACATGAATTGAATTAGGGAATTATGTTTAATGCATCACAGCAATTAGGTCAGGTCATTAGTCATGGATGGCGCCTCTTGTTTTCTGCATTCCATGCCCTCATATTATTATGCTAAGAGTAAATCCAGCTCTATTGTTTACAATTACCACTTAAAATGATGAACTATACTTTTAGCTGTAAGGTGTGATACATTTTGCAAACACTCAATGTAAGGACATCTGATTGGAGACTTGCACGTAAATAAACATGAAGCATTTTGTTTCCATTAAACATTAAGGCCATGCTGTTGAATATTTCAAATATATTGCATATACACATGCAAAAAGAATACATCGTTATATCTGACCTTTGTATAACTGTTAATTAACGACATTTTGCCACACATAGATAATTTATTTTAAAAAGTGCGGGATTATATTTAAGCAATGCACTAAGTGTTGCTCAGCTGCCCGTCATTCGCTAATAACCTGTCCATGTTACCCTGGGAAACACAATGACCATATTCGTAATGAGGACGTGGCTGACAGGTGAGGCTGCACCTGGCTTCGGGAAGCTCATTACAGCGTCTTAATGATGTGCTGTGTTCCATAATTAGGAAGCTTTTCGACTCGCCGTCCAATTTCCCTGTTTGGTTGCCGTGTTGTCTGGGGGGAGCGCGAGTGCTTTGGTTCGGTCTGACAGCTCAAATACAAAGAGTGTCTGAGAGATCTGTGGAGCACTCGCCGCGATGTGAGAGCAGAAGGTCCTGCAGGAGTTTCCTCGATGACACATCCAGGATGATTACGGGATTTGAGAAGCTGTGATTTAATGGTTTGAGTGTTGGTAAGTTTGGGGACTTGGAAGTACATACACGGATCAAGCACAACATTATGACCACCTTCCTAATATTCTGTAGGTCTCCCTTGTGCCTGCAAAACAGTTGTGACTCATCAGAGAATGGACATGGGCCTTCTGAGGGTGTCCTGTGGTGTCTGGCAACAGAATGTTGTTAGTGCGGGGCCTTTGGGTCCTATAGGTTAAGGGGAGGGACCTCTGTGGATCATCCCATAGATACTTGATCAGTTTGGGATCGAATGAATTTGGAGGCCAGGTCAACAGCTTGTGCTGGTTTGCATGTTTTTTTGAGTTGTTTCCTAAAGCGTTTTTGTGTGTGTGTCTGTGTCAGGCTGCATCCTGCTGGGGATGGCTGCTGCCATTAAGGAGTGTCATTGCTATGGGGTGGGGGTGCCTGGTCTGGTCTAGGTGGGTGCTACATGTCGAAGTAACATCCACACCAATGCCAGGTCCAAAAGGTTCCCAGCAGAACATTGTACTGTCACAAGATGGTCAGTGTTATTTACTTCCCCTGTCAGTGATCATAATGTTGTGGCTGCGTCTTTTCGCTTCTTTTGTTATTTTACTATAGGATAGTATTGTTTTTTTTTTCCCATTCACACTGCAATTATGACAACATACAGGTTGAAAAGTGAAAGGTCTTTGAATGCTCTCCTTCACCACAGTGTGCGGTTACGTGGCCGTGCAACAACAAGATGAACATTCTTCTGTAATACAACAAATCTTCTATAATACAGAAGAATAACAACAGCATCATTTACAGTCCTTGTGAACAAAATAAACAGTTAATTCAATGTCAGGCTGCATGGTTCTTCTGGTCAAGAGATCTGTTTTTGTTGAGTAAAAAAAGAAAAATAAATAAAAAATCATCTTCAGCTGCACTACAATCTTTTTCTTAAGTTTTGCTGCACAAACAGGGCACTGCACACAAAGGTTCATACTGGGAATAATGGTTTGCGACAGCCTGCATCACAACTTCATACCACCATGATCCTGATGTGGTCATTTAGGCATTATACTGTTGATCTGCAAGTGCGTGCAAGTACACCTATACGTACAGAAATATGTTTGTCAACCTTGGTATATTTGTACAATTAGTGTGGTTTCTGCAGTTAGAAAGCCTGTGGACATCTTTGCAAGTGTTTTTACATACACCCAAGCGAGAGTCAATCTGTGCCAGTGGCACTGGAATCCATTTATTCAGTGTTTATTGCTTCGGCTTCTTTTTTTTTTTTTAGGACCGATCATAAATCTGGCAGCTATAAACTAAACAACTGATTTATTAGAACCACAAAGTCTCTGTTTTTGAGGCTTTGTTTGCAATAAAAACTGATGCCACTCTATAAAAGTTTGGGTAGTTCAAAAACGCATCAGCCGTCGTATTATGGTTATCTCTGTCTGTGAGAGAAGACAATAATGCACCGCATTAACTGCTGAATCGTGATTGGTAGCTGAGGTATAAACAGAGTCTATATTTGCTTGTAGATGCAAATGTCACTGCAGTAATACTCATTTATATATATCATCTGTAAGTAGCTATGCAGGGCATTAAGTGTGAGTTAAGTGCTTGTGTGTATTTGTGTGTGAGGCACTGCCGGTAAACGAGGGCCGGAGTGATTGAGTCAAAGTTTGAAGGTCCTGCGTGGTTGCAGAGGAGAGCAAATGATGAATGAAACTTCAATCATTTAGAGACAGGCGTTCATCATTTGTTGGAGCTGTCAGGCAGTTATCCACGGCTGCACTGCAGGCAGCTGCAGAGAACGCCTCGTCCATAATTGAAAACTGAGTTTGGATATGTCACATGCATCCGTCCGTCTAAATTTCAAACCTGGAAGCCCCTATTGGCGCTCAGTATGTAGAGGTCTGACAGAGCCGACCAATCCATAGTTCAACGTTTTTGTCAATAGAGACAATCACCAGTGGGGGATTTGTTAATTTTTAACAAGGGGGCATGTTAGCCGGCTTCAGTACGAGCAATTTGCCTCGGGCACATCGCAGCACTTCACTAATATTTAGTTCAGTGAAAGAATTGTTTTTGCGTTTCTTTCTGTTCTTCCTGTGTAATCAATTTAAAAATTAGCAGACGAGACATTGGCATTATGTCGAGATGCGCCCGTTTGCCTTTGCTCACAGATTTCAAACCTGCTGCAGCGTGTCTCGATTATTCTTTGATAGCTACTTTTGAAAGCAGAAAACAAAGTCTTTAACCTTTAAATCGCCAGCTGAGTGCCCTTTATATTATTGGCCGCGGGACAAGGCTGCCAATTTCACAGAGACAGAGTGAGCTTTATCAGAAGCAAAACAGGACTAAATCAAAATGTGACTAGATCTAAAGTTAATCCTTTGGCTTTGCCATACACGCACGCCTTCTTTCCCAGAAATCCACTCTCTAGTATATGCACTCACCTTAAGAGTATCTACAACCAAGGTCCTCTGCAGTGGTTTCTCAGTGAGGAAAATAGAACGCTAATCTATTCTGGTGTAATCATGCTTTGACCTGGTTAATGGAGGCAGCATACCCCAGGGCAAGATGTAATCAGGAAGACAGTTAATAAAATGAACAAGACTGCTTTACTGATCTTACTAATGTCCCTGACCTTCCCTCGGGGACAATTCTCACACACATGCATGTGCCTTAACGCTGCAGATGCATCAAACGCAGCCTCAGGCATGACCATACGACTAGGCCGACTGCTGGGACAGATCATGCAACAAACATGAATGCAGCAACATCATTGTTATCTAATGATCCTTTAACCCTGCACCAGATCACACCTCATTGCTTGCATTGCAAAAAGAACACATGCCTCAAAGAAATAAAATTAAGTTCAGAGTTGAGGCAGAGTTTCAAGGCACCAACTGTCTCTGAGTTTATTTTACAGCTGGGGTCACACATGTCACAACTCCATGGAGCAGAGTCACGACTCCATAAACAGCTGTCAATCAAACACCGCAATGACTGACGGAGAAAACGCACGTGTCATTTAGTACCGGGTTATATTTACATGAATAACACAGCTAGCAGAGAGGTACCAGCGGAGATCTATAGGCAGAGATACGGGATATGCGAACGAGTGCAAGTTGCACAAATGCAGGAGCATAAACAACCCGTCACAGCTAAAATAAAACTACTAGGTTGGGAAGTGGAAGCTACGCTGAGTTACGACTGTCATTTATATGTTCTTTTTAGTGCAGCTCTTTTTGTTTCAGATATCTTGAGTCGCATTTTCTCGTTCTCACGCCCTCACCGTGTTTTGTTATCTTTACATAACACCTTGCGCTCCACACACAAGTGCGAAGGCTTATTTAGTTGCTATGTATTCTTTTTTAACAAGTGACGTTTTCCCTCTTTTGTCCCCGACGCCTTTGCAGATGCTACTGTGACAAATCTCTTCTTTTCCCGGAGATCCTCTGTTCAAGTGCCTCCAACTTTAGACACCAAATAACACAACAATAAAAAGCAGATATTGAGGGAGGGGAAATTCTGCTCATTTCAAAAGCAGAAGTAATTTTTATTTCCGGATGTTGCTTCATTTGGCGCTGAAATAAATATAAAACTGGCCTTTGCTGGTTACGCTGAATAAAGAAGAATTATTAGAAACAGTCTGGTAAACAAGAATGAGGCAATTCTGCTTGCTTCCTCAAAAATGCATCAACAGAACCGAGAATGCTCTGATGTTTTAAAAGCGTGATGCTTTCGTTTGCTACCTCTCAGATTTCTTCAGTTATTATGCAGCAGTTTGATTAAATATACCGTAATGCCGACACAATTGCAGAGTAAACACGGTGCACCGCTGAAAGGACCAGGCAGATGTGCTCATACGCTGAACCTCAGTGTAATGATAGACTACATTCACTCTCCAATCATGGCTCTATGATATTAACAGGTTAGGGAAAGCCTCAGTCCCATCCGTGTGTAGAATGTACTTCAGCCACTCGGTGTATTACATCAATGCATCAAGGTGCTTGCAGCAAAATGAAAATGTAATTCTCTGAGCGCTATAGGGAAATACAAGACAAGTGGTTGGGAATTATCTCCTGTTGGAACATGATCACTCGCCGCTAAATGGAAACTCCCTCCTGTCCCGAAGCTCTTACATTCCCAAATGGCAACGCCTCTGTCATACTTCCTGGAGGTCATTCCACGGATATCACTCCCACGTAGATTATGTCTGCTGAGCGATGGGGCGTGCTCAGCGAGCGGGAGGTCTCCTTGGGGTGTGGAAGCAATGTTGTCAACGCAATATCACAGTCTAACGTCTTTTAATCAACGCGTGCATGCATGGACGCGCGCGCAGACGCATGAAAATGAAAACAGACACGAGACTGACATGGGGGCGCGTAGCTGACGATGATGGAGTTAAACACAGCCGGCGTGGCAAATGGTTATTGATGTGGAATTATCGAGTGTCAGTGTTTGTAAAAGCTGACAATACAGAAGGGGTTAATCAAAAATAATTAGCTGGAAGGGTCGTCCGTGACTCAGCCATATACAACACGTTGCTGGTATCACTGGAGGAAAAAATAAAACATCAGTAACAATTCTGTGAATGACCTCTGGAAACTAATTCTTCTTCATCTTCCAAGATGAAATGATAATAGGACCACAGCATTTCCACTGTACCATCCATCTATTACGTGCAATTCATACGGAATTAAAATGATGCTGCATTTGATAGAGGAGTATTAAAGCTGCTAGCCAAGTTTGTGCGATAGCAAGCAATATGCTGATAGGAAACAACTTTTTTTTTAAATAAAGTTCCAGTAAACGATGGAGCCTATCCCAGCTGTCATCAGGTGAGAGGCGGGGTACCACCTGGACAGGTCACCAGCCTATTGCAGGGCTAACACAGAGAGACAGGCATCCATTCACACTCCCATGCACACCTACGGACAATTTAGAATCACCAATGAACCTAACGAGCATGTCTTTGGATGGTGGGAGGAAGCCGGAGTACCAGGAGAGAACCCACGCAGACACAGGGAGAACATGCAAACTCCACACAGAAAGGCCCCAGTCGGCCCATGGATTCGAACCCGGAACCTTCTTGCTGTGAGGCATCAGTGCTAACCACCACTCCACTGTGCCGCCCCTTTGTGTCATTGTTTTTCATATTGAATTTAAAAAAATTAAGAGAGACTTTAGACCTTTGTGTTATGTAAGTTTTCAAGTTTCCTATCTTAAGAGCTCAAATTAAACATGGAACGAAAAAACAAAAAGAAAAAGACAGACAAACTTTTCCGTTCACACCTCACAAGTTGTGAATGCATTTAAACAGTAAGACTGCAAAGTAATTAGACGCTGGATCCATTAAAAAAAAAAAAAAAAAGCTTTCACACTCCCACGCGCACATATTACTCCATTATAACACTCAGTATGTTGTGTTGGTTTGCAGATTTGCTGAGCGCTAAGTGCACGTTCCCAGTCGCGTGTGCACTGACAATATGGTTTTCTTTGGCTTTGAGAGTTCGGGAGAGCGTGGCTATCGCGAGGTGTGCTCCTCTTGTCAACAGTGAAATAGTCGTAACACACCAGCACACACACACACACACACACACACACACACACACACACACACACACACACACACACACACACACGGAGCCGCCACATCTAACGTGACGGAGTAAAAACAGAGACACGGTAATGGGAAATTCTATTACGGCTTGCAAGGAAACACAGCACTGGGATGCTACTGCAGGTTTATAGCCATGCTGGAGAGATGTTGCACACACACACATATATATACATACATATATGGTGCAGCAGATAGAAAGAATAACAATAAAGAGTGTTTTGTGAGAGACTGAAGAGTGGCAAAGCTAAGTTGATGGACAGTCATGACCCTCACGACTGTTGGCAGTAAACACTGAGCAGGAATCATATCAGCGACAGAGAGAGAGAGAGCGAGAGAAAGAAGGGGAAAGAGCGAGAGCATGCAGTAATTGGACTGGGGGTGCGATATAAGAAAAGAGAAACACTGATATTAAATCACACTTGAGGGGTGTGGGAGTTGAATACATCAGGTTTGTTGCTAACAAGGCGCAGCAACACCACAACTGATGCTCCTTCTTGGCATTTTCCTTCTTGGTGTTGCATTCTTATAGTATTTACACTCTAACGCAACTTCTTCTTACGTAATCTCCGCGAGGCATTCTGAATTCAGCCGCGTTGAGCTGAGAATATATGACAGTAAAGGGCCCGGGTAGCAGAGGAAAAGAATAATTTTAAAGCCTCCATGCCGGTCCCTGCTGTCTGTGTGCGTTCCTCTCCGTCTCCCTCTTGACCTCTTCCTTTTCTCTTATAGTTTCTCTGCACTCTGGTTACATAAGTCTAATTTAGCACAATGGGAATCACCAACCCAGCTACATTCCTCACCTTCCTCTCTTGTTCTGCCTCCAGTGTTTTTCCTCTCTTCTCTCTTTACCTCCCCATGTGATTATATTTCTGTCTTATTTGTTCTTTTCGTCACACGGTTCCATTTTCTCTCTTTTCTGCATGCCCCATCCCCTCCCACCACCCTCCTTCTCTGCAGTCCATCTGACAGTATGAAACATAACCTCTCACTTTGTCTGAAGTCCCTGAAACTGTTGTTTCTTTTTGTAACGTAACACACACATATACAAATGCCGGCATGGGGGCACGCACACACAACTGCGCTGGAGCTGGGGGAAGACAGGGGCTTATTGAGATGAAGCATGGGGCCTTGGGGGTGACAACGTGGGCATGACTGTCTGCTCTGCCGGCATCCTCTTCCTTAAAACTGTTCAGAAACTAAACCCCACTAGCCACCACGGCTAACCACCATGGGAGACAGAAAGACAGAGCAGTATTTCAATTCTCCGCCTTTTGCAATTCATCACAACCCTCTAACGGCAAACTGTGCACTTAAGTTATCGCTGCCTGGAAGAAAAGCAGAGATTCTTCAATCTCGTTTCTTCTGAAGAAGAAATGTGCTGGTCAACCCGACGCACAGTTTATCATTCCCGCAGAACGCCTTACAATCCATCTTGTGCCACGAGAACACGCTACAACTTCCGAGTGAGACGCTCTTAGAATTAATGATCATCGAAATCTGAGAAACCATTCAAATTCAGCACTGCCAAATCAAGTGAAAGATTATTTGTATTAAATGTTGAAAGCCATTCAGCTAGCTTTGACTGAAGCGCTAAGAGCATCGACAGGCGGCGGTAAATGTTTCTGCTGCCTTTTTAAACGCCATTGTTTAAGGTTTCCTGGAGTAACACAGAACAGAATTGAATTTGTCTCCTAACAAGCTGTCTGTAATCCATGATAGCTCTAATTCAGTCATGCGGGATGCTCACACATCCATATGACAGTGTATAGGTCTAAGTGCAACTAACACATCCTTGCTCTAAGTACTGTGATGATCAGTGGTTAACAACAATATGAGAGACAAAAAAACCAAAAAAAAACAACAAGAGGTTTACAGTTACAGCAGTGATTGTGTGGGCATTTGCACTAAATGCATAGTTTTTTCAGCAGCTACTGTGATCACTTAAATTGTAATTGTGCCTGAGCACAAAAGTGTTTCAGCTAGAGGTATTTTTTAACACAAGTCAGCGCCAAGGTGCATGCAACTTTGTTAAAAGTGCTCCTTTTACTGAAAGTTTTATTAGCGCCATTTTAGAACGTGATCCTTACAACTTACGAATATATATAGCATCTATCACAGTGTACTGATCAGGCATAACATTATGACCAGGCGAAGTAAATAACGTTGACCATCTTGTGACAATTCACTGTTCTGCTGGGAAAAATTTGGACCTGGCATTCATGTTACCTAGACATTTAGCACCCACCTAGACCAGACCAGGTGTTGACCTGGCCTCCAAATTCCCCAGGTTCCAAACTGATCAAGTATCTGTGGGATGATCCATAGAGGCCCCTCCCCTCAACCCATAGGACCCAAAGGCCCCCACTAACAACATCCTGTTGCCTGACACCACAGGACATCCTCAGAAGGCCATGTCCATTCTCTGATGAGACTGTTTTGGATGCACAAGGCAGACCTAAAAAATATTAGGAAGGTGGTCTTAAATTTTTTCATCAAAAAGACAGAGGTGGTGTAAATCCCTGCAGTAGGAAACTATCAGTGCCTAACAACCATGTAAGGGACTTGACCAAACGTGTGTCTCTCTGGGTGAAATAAATACTTTCTTTCTGTGCACATTTTCCCCACATGGGATAAAGATGACACGTTTCTGGGAGAGAAAAAAAAAAGTGTCTGAAAGGATGAACGAAACTGAAATCTGTGTGGGCAGCATTTTTTTCTATTGAATGTGTTGTATTGTAATGTAAAAAAAACAACTTCCTCTGTTAAAATTCTCATTTTATATTTAATTTATGTCCACGCATATACTGTCAATCTTATCATATCATTTTATTTTGTACCCCTGCAAACAGTTGTTCACACGTAGCGTGAAAAATGGGAACGTGTCATCCAAAATGAGAGAGCTATTCAGATGTCCCAGGGTCCATCTGATGTGTAGGTCAAACAGGTAATATATGTAAAGCATGATTTTCAAGAAAATCTGGCTTGAATGGCTTTCAGGCTTCAATCAGGCAATTTTACAAAGCGAGAAATAGAGAGTCAGATAGACAGAGAGTGAAAAAAGGGAGAAGAGGCAGACGAAGAACAAAGCTGTTGAACAACGCTCAGAAACAGAGACAGGCAGGTGGAAATCTGAGCATTTTGAGGAGCAGATTCAGGAAGGCTCAACAACAAAGTGAATTCCACTGTTGGTGTTCGCAATAGTCATGCTACGTTATGTGATCCTGTTAGCTTGCCTGAGTTATTGTACTGGAAACATTGTGGGGCGGCAAGCGCCGAGGAGGCAGTAGGCTTCTAGGAGCCATAGGGATAGAAGGCTAAATGACAGATGATACACAGATTTAAACACCACAGGATGGCCCAAGGCAAGCTGGGAGCCACAGACAAGTACCCTTTTTCGGTAACACAGACACTGCGAGTGCATACTCAAACAGATAAACGCTGAGGGACTCTTACATTAGGCGTGCACACATGCTGCAGTACAGACACACACTTTGGCACACTTTTCCTATCTCATTTCAGGGGTCGCTTCCTTTGAAATTTGAAAGAACAAATGAATCATAACAGGCTAAAAAAGCGACTTAATACGTATGTAATTTTTTTCCCAAAGTTAGACGCCAACAACTAGTGTATCTTTTCCGTGCCTCGCTTTCTCGTCTGGTTTCTGACTCAACAAGTGGATGGAGACAGCTTGAATGCACCATTAGTTCCGGTCTCTGCAAGAAACTTTTGTGATTCCTCATTTATCAAAGAGGTTCACCCTTTAGTCGGGGGTCGTCTCAATGCCACGGCTGTGATTCGTGCATGTCCTTCGAAGGAGTTGCCCCTGAAAACGGGGCCCTGCTAACACCTCCCATCTACATTTGCATGCACATAGGTGCCCGGATTTCATGCTGCGGATCTAATCTCAGTTTACAGGACACCACATGCCACGAGTCTCCCAGTGCACCCTGAAAATGAATTATGGTAATTCCCTAACTGCCTTGGAAAAAGCAGTCAGGAGGAGTTGTGCGGAAGCACCAATAGCCTCCCTGTTACTTCCAGCAGAGGAGCACAGCAGGAGACATCACTTGAGATATCCATTTCCGCATACTTCTGCCCAACCTTTTATGTTCCTCTTCGTCCCTATTACGTATTCGCCCTTCCTTCAATTGTATTCATCTTCTCCTTTATTTCCTTGTTTTGAACCTTCCCACTGCTTCTGTCTTTGAGTCTCGGCGCCTTTTGAAATGGGTGAAAGCTTAGTGACAACATCGAGCCCCGCGCCGGTGCCCGCTGTAAGCACGAAATGTTGCCGACAACAAGGACAATAAAAAAAAAAAAACGATGGCATCACATCGAGGCAGAACGGATGGAGAGCGACGTGGCATCTCGGAGTCTCCAGCTGTAATATTTTCTTTCAGCGTTGTGATGGTGTGCCATTTTCCACTCCACAAGTCACAAAAACCGCCATCTACCAGACAATACACTCTCTCAGTGAGGAGTTGAAGGTCCCTCCTCGAATTACAATAACACTGAAAGTAAAAGCATTGAAAGAAAATAACCTCAGCGCCATTTTCCCCTGCAGTTGTGAAAGGCTGCGTTCGTGCAAAGAAAGGGCTCCGGTAGCACGTCAATGACAGAGACAATGAGGCAATGAGACGCAAATGGAGAGGCAAGAATTTTAGTTTCTAAATGGAAACATGAACCGGAGAAATAAATGGGCACTACGGGGAACTGTTTTTATTGTCATTAAATGATATGTTTCCATCTCTCAGTATTCATGCCGTCCATGAGTACCTCGACTATACCTAACACCAAATATGCGAAATATTATCTTCCCCTATTCAGTGTACTGATGCTACAATAAACATGAAGAGGAAAGTTATTTTTTCACAGATCAAGATGCATTCCTTAATCAAAGTCATGTAGCCTCTCAAACATGAACTGTATATAACCCTAACACAGGATTTGTTCTTGACTGGTGTGCTTTACCCGATTACTCAGTAGCTGCAGAAAGTTCAGAATCATCAGACTGAATGTGGCTCGAAACTGTGCAAACCGCAGAAGACCTAGATGTGCTTTACATAAAAAGCTGGGGGCCACTGTGGGTGGCCTTTTAATTTGTGAGCATGAACAAATTTGCTTGGATTAAACCCCAATAAATTGCTCATTTTGTGTTCTCTTCCATTTGCTTGTTGAGCACACTTTTTTGTTATGAATTCAGCACCTTTGTGGTCTGACTTGGGTTAATCCTCCAAGGAAGTAATTTGGACAACAGGCACTAAGCACTCTGACTGGCTTCACATTTTATGAAATGAAACTGCCGGGCTTGGTTGACACGGACCGATATGAGCAAAGGAGTGCTCACAAACGACATAAAACTCTTTGCTTCTGTAATTAGATGGGATTAGTCTGGGCTGAGAAAAGCAGCCCTAAGCACGACTGAGCCACCGACACAATTTGCATAATTCAAAACCCTAGGGGTTTGTAACAAGTAAGTTTAAAACAAAAATAACAAAAGACCCTTCCCTTATTTAGTTTAGTTAGGTGAAGTCTGAGGAATCAAGAAGAAAGAGATGAACACCTGATGTTAAATCCAAAGATATCCGACCACGTTAATTACGATTCCAGTAAAAGAAACAGCATTTTGCATTTATATATGGGATGTTTTGGAGTAAGACGTGGTGGTCAGTATGACTCTCCAAAACAATAAAATAAAATCATGGCTAATACTTGCCAGGCAGACAAGCTTTCTTGCTCTTCTCCTTATTTTTTGCCTTTATAGCCGCAATTTGTCTTCCTCCACAGGCAAAACACCAATTTGCAGACCCAATTCAGTGGTTTACCAGACCTCTTTCTTAGTTTATTTTCTCACAACTGCTCAGACAGATTCATAGGTGCGATCCAATTAGGCCAGTTTATTTGATTTATCTAACTTTTTTTTTTAACAACAAGTGTGGGACGCTGACGGATTATTTTCCTTCTGGTTTCAGGAAAGTCATACAGTCCAGACCATAAATATTTGGAAAGTTACATATTTTTTGTGATTCAAGCTGAATTCCTTGACCAATCCATTTGCATCCTCCCTGGTGATTCTCTTCCAGGTCTTCACTGCAGACATGTTTATTTCCTGTTTGCTGTGGGGTTTCTTTACTCTCAGTCTGATCTTCAACAAGTGGAACGCTGCTCAGTCAGGTTGAGACGAGGTGACTGACTCAACCTGTCAAGGGATACTCAATCCACTCGACTCCAAAATCTCTATTGCTGGATTAAAGAGTTTAAGGCATCTATTTAAACGGATGGCTAAATCAGAGATCACAGAAGCCTCCTACAAATGCTGCTGATTCTACCAGCAGTGAAATCACCAATAGATTGCAGTGTACCGGCTCCATTGAGGCCACTTTCCATTTAATAAACCTCTATCACATCGTTAGAGCCTGTTTTTTTGGTTCATTAGCACATAAAACGTCATTCCACATCTCTGTTTCATTGTGTTATCCATCCGTGTTTTTGCAGATTTTATTTTGTCTGCAGCTTACCAAGAGTGTGCTTCTCTTTCTGTGTGGCTTTAGTTATGAAGTCTTCTCTTTGTCCATGACAAGGAAGGATGTACACCTACTCCTGGAGACCACTCTTGACTTGCTGTTAAGTCTCCATTACTTATTGGTTCAGTTAAGCTCATACTGCTAGTTTGTTTGCCATCTCCTTGCATTCCTGTTTGCTGTTTTCCTATATGTTGTACCTACGCTTTACAACTTATAAAGAGTGATGATCTACATGCACCCCAAAAAAAAACCCTCCACTGCCCAGAAACTTTACGATGCAATTCAATTACTTTTAAGCCTTTGCAATTTCAGCACAATCTGTGAAAAGGGCTATATCCCACTCACAGTTCCTCCAGTATCGATGTAATCCTGCTTGAATTAAAGCGGGGACTTGGCATCTTAATGTAGCATCCATTTAATTATTTCCGATTTAATCTGCTGAAGAACGGAGCCTATAGGAAAAAAAAAATATATTTATGTGTGTAAATGTCCACACATTTACAGTTTTAACTTACTCATGCATAAGCAGAGGTGAGCAACAAACGTCCAACTGCAACAGGTCTGTGAGGTCTTGGCACATATACTGATCTGGTAAAACAAGGTACAAAAACTGCAGAGGTAGATGTGATACTATCACAAAACCTTTACTTTCTAGAGCTTTGTAGAGAAAATAAAGCCCAACCTCCCTTAGCAACCTTGTTTTTTTGTATGAGTGTGTATGTAGTTTGTCTTTTGTACCTGCTTGGCTCTGACCTGAAAGGAGTTTATTCAGAGTGGGACAAGATGGGTATTGACATGAAGCTGTATAACCATCTGGATGCACAATTATTTTGAAGATAGCTGTCTGCCACCGCTGCCTGTCTGTATGCACCAAAAAAATCATTTTCAATACAGAAAGTTCAAAAAAAAAAAAAAAATCATAAAAAAAACCCATAAAAAAAACAACCCCTGTCAACCCCATTATCTGTGCTACCCTGAACTCCAAATATCAAAAATATGTTTGATGTCAGTTGCTGAAGGAACTACACTGAGCTTAAGTCAGTGAGTGTGTTAATCGTCCTTCACCTAAGCTCCGTTAATACGATTTTGTTGCGGGGGCCAAGTCAAGGTTGAGGGAAAAGTGTGCGAGGAGCGCCCACTGCAATGCATCACTCTGGGAGAAGCCGAATGAAAACCTAAATTGAAAATGGCTCCCACCTTGGTTGGGTCAATGATGTGTGTGTGTGTTGGAGAGAGAGAGACAGAAAGACAGAGCCGGGAGAAACTGCATGTGGAGCACTTTCTTGAGCAACGGAGTGCATCTGCATGAAAGGCAGGTTGAAATCTCAGAATCCTTTTAGTGGGTTAGACATATAAATTGCCTTTCACGGTGCTACATAAATCAGAGAGGACTACGCAAGTGTGGCCTTCCCCTCCCTGCGTTGTCTTCCTGTGTCCCCCCCCCCCACCTGTGCTGCTCCTCTTCCCTTGGCGCTGGTGCAACTGTGCATATCCCTGCATGGCACTTTCTGACAAAAGCTGCTCTTGACAAGCCAAGCCTGCCTCCTCTCAACACCCGTCTTATCCGCTAACATCGTGATCCATCATGCCGTGGTTCACTGGACAACACCCCTCAATGCTACGATCCCCCCCGCTCTCATCCTCACCTCCACCCTTCAAGCTTGCCATCTGACCTGACTCCATCCCTTCCTCCTCCTACTCGCCGCCCTCTCCTCATTTCCGCGCTCTGTGCACCCCCCCCCCCCCCCCCCCCCGCGCTCAATTTCCTCCTCCCTCTCCCGCCCTAAGATTCTCCCTCACTCACCCCTCTCTCCCTACGCCCTCCCTCTTCGAACGTTTATCTCGCTGCCTGGGCCGCAGTCATCCAAGCAGTCGGTGAAGAGAAGGAGAGCTCTCTCCCCTGGGACTTTGACCCTTGTCGGAGGGACATACTGCCCACCGCTGCTTGCCTACACAGCTGGAAAATTAAGAACTTGTGGGGGCGAGAAGGTTCACGGTGTCTGTGTGTGCATGTATATGCGCGATGGAGACTGAGAGCGGTGCTCGTAGATCAGTTTGTGTGGGAAAGTACAAAGTAGAGACACATCATGTGCAAGCGTGAGGTTGTTTGTGTGTCCGTGTGCGTCTGTGTGGGTTTAGCAGTCTTTTTCAGAGAGGAAACATGCTGCAGATGGTTGTGGGTGTCCAGCTGTTACTCCGTATAATGGGTTAATGAGTATCAATGCGCCCATTCAAATTAACCACCTCCCCCCTCTTTGCCTCCGTCTTCCACATTACCCTGGCACACGACCACATCACTATTTAATGAGACGAGTGAACAGCAACAGAAAGAAAACACCCAAAGCTCCGTTCCATTTGTGTTCCCATCCTCGGATTTTTTTTATTTTTTATTTTTTGCCAAACATCAACTGCTGTTTGTTTTCTATAAACTACAAAGCTAATGCCCCGGTTCTGTTGTGGCTGCATAACATTACTGCTCTTCTTTGATCCTAATCCAAATCGATTGCCCTGTGGGACAGTGGAAACACTAAAAAGAGGTGTGATACTTAGTTTTGCTGGATTTTATTTTTTTTCTCAGGGGGGCTTTGACAAAACACCTTCCCAGGTATGGATGAATTAAACTGCAGCATAAAAAATGTACTCTACAAGATCCTCAGCAAGTGTTTGTCTCAAAACTATCCCAAGGTGAGTGAACTGTGTTGTATCTAGCTCTCAGAAGATTTTCCACTACAGAACACTGAAAGAGTTTGTGTATGAATAATGTTCTTTCCTGAAAGAAAATGACACAAATAGAGCTCATTCAGCTTGGTTTATGGGAAAGATGTAGGAAACATCGTCCAAAAAAAAATAAATAAAAAGGTCTAAAGTTCAAATATTCAAGCAGATTCAATCGTGATCCTTTAAGTTTTACTTTTTCAAGTTCGTAACTGGCCCAGGCGGAGATGACTCAGAGCATCCAAAAGCCTCTGGCTCTGGAGGCGCACAGGTTGCAAGACTCCCAAACTGCATGTTCCAGCATCGCTTTAAAGAAAACTTTAATTCAGATGCTGAGTCTATGCAATAACCCGCTTGCACAAGTGTCTAGTCCAAAAGTATATTGACAATCAGATCGAAAAAGTGGTTGGCACGTAAAATGATATTTGCAAAAGGTACACTGCATAAATATGGGAGATAAAAAAATTCTAATAAACCAAGAAATCACAGAAATCTGTTTTCTGATTATGGCTTGAGCGAATATTATAGTAGGAAGCTATATAATGACCAAGAAATAACTAGTAAATGCTCAGATATCAATAAAAAACTGATGGATATACTTCATGAATATGTTAAATATAAAAGGCAGCTTTCTTTGAATACACTAGTAACCATGGTTAGCTGTGGATCGTGTGGTATACTTGTATCTTTGAATTAAGTCAAGTTGAATTCTCTTTGTTAATTCCCTTTTTCAAAGACTGATTTCTCAGCCCGTCTTTGTTGGTTCTGTTTTTAACCTTGCCCACAAAAACCAGGAGTGTGACCGTAATGGAAATTGGTGCTTCAGAGACTCTGTTGAAACTGTTCTGTCAAGTACAATGCCATGTTTTGTCAAAGTGAATGGACTTTTTTTATGAAATGGCTATGACTTCATAATGGTTGACCTACTATATACAAAATGATTACACACAAGTTCAAGTCTTTCATCTGGTTTGAATGTGCCTATTGACACATCCTAACATGAGAACACCATTGTCTGAAAACGAATTCTGAGCATTTTCATCCAGTCCAGGACTCCCATGTCTCGACTTATCTGGTGAAGGTTACCGTGTTTTCTTGATCCAATCCTTTTTCCTATTATCTTCAGCCAGAAATTCCACGGTATTTGCAACTCTCTGATGAGCATCTCTACCCTCACTGAACTGACTACTTTCTTAAAGCCAGAGTTCATTGCAGAGTATCATTTTATTAGTGGTTTCACAAATTATTCTTATCTGTTAAGATGACATTTTTTCAACAGTGTACCAGATGGTGGACTCTGCTATCAATCTCTGAATAGAAAACACTGAAAACATAGGCATAAAAATCATACTTTATCATTTTACTGAAAATACTTACCTCTACAAGGCCAAACATGTAATAGTAAAAGGATAAAATAAAGGAGATACTGTATATCATTTTTATTGTTAAAGCCCTAGTGTAGGTGCTTATCAGCACAAGGTAAATCTCTCAGTATTTTAATCTTGTGTCTGTGGTGACTTTTCTATGCTGGAGCAGTAGTAGCAATGCATTTTATTTGAACAGTAATTGTTTGCAAGAGCTGAATAAGTGAGCACCAGCAGTGAATATGATGGAGCCGGCTACAACAACTCGGACTATGGCGGAGCTTATGGTAGAGAAAAAGAGAGATACAAATGTAACCTGGGTTCTACGAGTTTGCTGTCTCTTGAAGTCAAAAAGACTGAACTAGACTCTAGGAAACATCCAAAAAAAATTCCGATGCTCCAGATAAAAAAACGGTAACAAACTTGAAAAGATTATGGTTTATAAAGAAAGCAATTGACAGAACGGAAGTCCATATTTGTCCTGCATAGATTTCAGTTGGTGTGATTGGTGCTATACTGTCGCAGCGGATTACGCTGCTAAAACACTCGTCAGCTATGTTGAGTTTGTCTGTGCACTTTAAACAATGGTCACTGGAACTAAGAGGTTCATGTTGGAATATAAATATATGTGTGTAAGATGTGTGTAAGAGAGATGGAGGAGTTAGAAGTTACTAATCTTGTTCAGCCACAAACAGACATGGAATGAGGAAACGCACTTGGACCAATCACAGTCATCTGCTTTGCTGTGAAATGTAGTTACATTTTTGGGGAGGAGCAAGCCAGGCTTCTTACAGAACCACAAATCTGGTTTAAGTCACACAGGTGTCAACACCGTTTGCATATTTAGGCTCACTGCAAGAAGCAGGATAAAAAAAAAAGGTTTTCAGACTGCAGCTCTAAGTAATGATGACAAATGTGAAAACCAACAATAAGTTTCTTCAAAATATCCTGTGGGTCTTAACCTTCAATAACAGGTCATAACTATAAAATAATAAAAACAAAACAAAATTTAGTACCGAAGTTCTCTAATACTGTCCATTGCAAACATCCAATACATTTTGCATATCTAGTAATCGATTTAAAGTCATGTTTGACATTATTGAAAGTGATAAACGTCTTTGCACACGCTCTAATATTACTCCTCATTCTTACACTTGTAGTATACAATTAATTAAAGGGTCAGCATCCATCAGTCGGGTGTTAGGGCTATGTCAAGCTCAACACAAAGCTGTCATTTGTTGATACTCGGGAGAAAAAAATAATCTCATATGCACAAACACTTGGGAAGCAAAGGCCGTCGTACAAGCATGCAGTTTGACAGATGAGGGATATGCACACAAAAGCTTCCACAAACAATCGGGAGCCGCGTAATTACAAGCATGGAACATCAACATTCGATAAGACAAACATCCTGAATATTCATGAGTTTGTTTACTCTTCCCGTGTGACAGACGAGACAAAAACCGCTCCACTGAGATGTGTCGTCGGTTAAAAAAAATCACACACTCTGACATCTGCTTACGTCGATATAAACACACAAGTTTAGGTACTTACACACACAGTTAACACTTTATCAAACAAAGGCACAAGGCATACATGTCAACAGACAGGTGTACACCAGGGGTTGTACAGACTATTGGACTAGTCGGTTTGTCGTCTTCACCGCGACTAATCACCGATCACGAGACAATAACAACATGGACGCCTCCAAGAAGACAAGTGAGGAGCCCAGTGGGTCGTCAGACTATCAGCTGTTTATCAAGTGTGTGGAAATACTTCACTAAAGATGGACGCCATTCTACCATGACATGCAGACTATGTAAGTAAGTCCTGAGATACAGCTAAAGTACTACTGCAATGAACACTCATCTGAAAAGGAATCCGCTAATGCTAGCAGAGGAACGGTGCAGTCAATTAACCACTTTACCAAACAGTGGTAACAGAGATAAGGATGCTGCAGTACATGGAGAAGTCTTCAAACATATAAACATTAAACTGGCTACGTTATCACATCTTACAACAAACTGTGGAGTACTATTAAATGGTAGTGATGGTGCTGACTTGCAGCCTGTTTATATACAGGCTATACATATCTGCAGTGTATAGTATGGACCACATGAGCAGTCTGTTCGGGTCAAGAATATAGATTTCATGGCTGCAAAGCATTACTTTCTACTATGTTTTTATTAGAGACGTCATCAGAGACTGGTCGGTGTCAACTTGACTTTCATCACAAAATAGTCAACCCCTAGTGGACCCACGATGGACCCATAAAGTACACTCGGTTAATTTCACACACACACGGCAACGTGGCAGCTGTAAAACTCTGCATCTTCTCCAACTTTCTCAGGGTTCATTTTAAAAACCCTCAAGGTCAAGTCGGATAATCAACGTTCCTCCCCGTGTTGCTTCATTAGCACCACTGAGTGATACTTCCTCTGTTTTTTCTCCTGTTGTTTTTCCAATTGGTCTAATCTCCCCGTGCCCCAATATCCCGCTGTAATCCGAGAGCTGTGTTAAAACTGCCTCCAGTGATCGCCGCGTACCCAGTCACAGACGCCAGTTAGCAGCGCACCTCCCTATGGAGACGCACTGTTGCATGCATAAACACTAATGACCCACGAAATACTTCACGCTATACGTGAATGTGTGTGTGTGAGGGAGAGGCAGGTGAAAAGGCAGCAAGACCATTAGTATGCATATGCAAATGCATGTTTTCATAATGGAGCGGGTTCCTCTTGCTTGTGTCATCCATCACTGAAGCCGGTATGTTTGATGATCAGTTTATGGTCGTGCGCCACAGCTCGCTGGGCATCCGTTGTCCCTGGCAACCTTGGGGAGGACAAATGGCGAGCCGAGGACTGCCGTACAAAGCTTCAAAATTGAGATTAACCCCTCAGCTCGTCACAAATGAGAAGACAATATTATAATTACTCCTCAAGCGAGCTGTGTCTATTTTTCCATTTGCCTTTTATCTTTCCACCAGGCAGTGGCCATATGGTGTGTTGTTTATGCGTATGTGATAGTTTGGATCTGCTGGTGTGTGTGTGTGTGTGTGTGTGTGTGTGTGTGTGTGTGTGTGTGCGCGCGCACATGACAGCGAGCAAGTGTAGCTCAGAAAATCCCATTAAGGGGGATATGTATTGGTTTGCTGTGTTATTCAAGGCTTTCTGGGACATTAGTACCGACATATCTTTCAATGTCAGTGCGAGCGGTAGAAAACAAACTAATCTGCTTCTCCTTCTACCCTCTTTCCCCTTCTCTTCCTCTTTTACTTGTTTTCTTCTCTCCGTGTCACTCTTCATCAATCCTGTCCCTCTGTCTTCTCTCCATTTCTTCCTTTCTCTCATGGCAGTGCTGATGGAAGGTGCAACATTTCCCTTCATCCTTCTTTCTGTCCGTCTATCTCTTCTCTTCACACCACAGAAGCCTGGATTGATAAGCTATCTGTGTACTTCGGGTGTTTTCTGGAGCTGAACAGAGGTTCCACTTGGGCTCGGTGTCATGCTGTCAATCTCAGAAGTTTGCAAAAACAGGAGGAAAAAATTATGTTTCAGGATCGACTTGCATTCACTGTCACAAGAGTGGCAACAATTCAATCACGTAAACAAGGAAAAAAGAATGCATGGGTGGTCCCTGGTGGAAATACACAACGGATTAAGCCCAATTCTGCTACGTCCCAACTAAAATCCAGGTGCTTGATTTGGTCTCAAGTGGTAAGTTGCAAGCAAACGACAAAAATATGTGCAAACACATAAGAAAGCTGAAAACTCTGCACAGGAGAACAAGGATCTGAGTGCACTGAGTCAGATAGACTAAGTAGTAAAAGTTTTTTATTCTAACCCAATTCCTGCACCACGGAGACACGACGTACAGTACAGAACAAATAGGATTGCAGAAGCTGGTATAACCTGTGAAATAGCTCTGACTGCAGGAGTAAGGGAGCTACGGAAGAAAAAGAGTGCTAGTGATAGTTCAAAAGTGTATGAATACACCGTGCAAAGCAGAATCTGTGACATTCCAGCTTGTCATAAACAAGTTGCTGTGTTAGAGGGATGACATGCAAGAAATGCACCAGTATGTCAGCTAATAAGTGCTGAAAATAGAAACAAATGTAGGTTGTGTGAGTCCAGCATATTATCTCATCTTCTTGATGAATTATATGTTATTATATGTTTAATGAACTGTTTTTTAAACATGTCACAAAACATGTGGAGATGTGAATCTACAAGTTGATGCCACGTCGTGGCTCGACTGATGTGGTGAAGCGTCAACCAATGATATGTGTGTTTTTTTTTTCCTGCAGTTAATTTTGAATCGACAATGAGCAACACTCGCATTAGCCACAAAGCTGCTGCTTTTCATTCTGCATTACAAAAGAATAAAAATAGCGCAAAATAAAAGCACTTCAAAAGAGGCTGCTTTTACCTCTGAGCGTGAACCACTCAACCTCAAGATAAACATGACCAAAAGGAGCGCACCATTTGATCTTTGGCTGTGAAACAGAGCACTTATTTTAGAAGCAGCAGGAACATTGAGAGGACAAATTCCTCTCAAGAGAAAAATATGTGAATGTGTACTCATAAGGAAAGCACCAGACCTCTCTTGAAGAATTTGACATTGTTTCTAGGTATGTACGGTTGCGACATGACTTCTGAACTAATCCAGCCAAGTTATCCCCTGCCCCTCGGCCCCCACCAGTCACACCTATTCTGCCTTCCAGCTCTGAAACAAATCCTCGAGATCGACCGGTGGTCACGGTGGATCGGGTCAGGAGAAACCTACATAGGCTCCGTCAGGGAAAGGTGTGAGGACTTGATGTCATCTGCAGTGGCGACTTAAGAACACCGTAGCTGGCCAGACTTGCAATTTTTGTAATGTTGTTGCTCACAGTGTCACAAACACAAATTGTCAGGCTTGTTCCAGTGCATCCCACAGATACTTGATCAGTTTGGGATCTAGTAAATTGGGAGGGAAGATCGTTTTTGTGTGTGTGCCTGTGTCAGGCTGCATCCTGCTGGGGACGGCTTCTGCCATCAAGTAGTGTCATTGCTATGGGGTGGGGGTGCCTGGTCTGGTCTGGTCTAGGTAGGTGGTACATGTCTAAGTAACATCCACATGAATGCCAGGTCCCAAAGTTTCCCAGCAGAACATCGACTTGTCACAAGATGGTCAATGTTATTCACTTCTCCCGTCAGTGGTCATAATGTTATGTTCGACTGGTGTATATATTTAGACACACACATGCACACTGTTTGTATTTTATACAGTTAATTGGTAACTGTACTGACAACCCGATATTCAAAAACTCAATGTATTCCTTTGAGCAACACAGCGAATCCCGAGAGCCATTAAAATGAGAATTTCCCAGGGGAGATCAATAGGTTATCAGGTCCATTTTATCATCACTCGGTTTGCTTATATCAGGAATCTCGCCCACTTGAATGCTAACCATGCAGAGCTTTCTCGCGCTCTCTCAGGAGCACTCGTTTTAATGGTGGTGTCTGACAACAATCTCCACCCAGTAACATCAGGAGCATGGACATCCACAGGGGACAAAGTCACGCTGATAATACACCATACACACACCCACACCCACACCATATTCGTTTCCATATGTGTCATCATTGACTGGAATGAATGCATTAAAATACTTAATATGTTTGGTACATCAGCCAGAGTGCTTAACGACACACACACACAGTCCCACGCACACGTTTAATTTATGCAGGGGTGGTAATTCTTCTTTAAAAGGCACAAAGCCAAGGCAATAATAGACGTTAGATTTGTCGGAAGCTCTCAGCGTCGTAATGTGTGCTTTATATTTGTGTGTGGTACCTTTGTATATGCGATGCCTTAGGCCCAGCCTTGAGCACTGAGCACTGAGCATTTCAGATAGGAGATGAGATAAAAAAAAAAAAGATAAATATATGGAAGCTGGAGAAGGAAGTAGATAACGCAAAGAAATGAAAAGAAGGACGCTGCAGAGAGAACACAGACAAAATAATAATAAAAAACATAAGATAAGGCAAGCTTTGTGTGGATGTTCATAATCAGACAACGCAACGTCACCGCCATGCAGCAGCACATTTGGTTTCAGTGCCTGTGTCCTTGCATTCCTGACCTGTCTTATGTGTGTGTCCTGTGTTTTCAGTATTGCTTGAGCATGTTTTTGAATTATAATAGGGTGTCTGTGAGTTGAGGGACGTCATGGGCAGGTGTAAAGAACCAGGAAGATTCTTATTTTCTGAGAAATCTTTCTCTTTTATAGCTGCAACTTTGTGCAGCTTACAGAGCACGCTCAGTCTAAAATAATGGGGGAAAAACAGATTGTCATCCGTCCTATAACTCACCTGAAAATGCCTTTACTTCAGTCCCAGAAGACTGTTAACAAGTTTAATGTCTCACGTGGAATGGTAATGCCCGCCATGGCAGTAACAAACCCATTAGCAAATTGTTCACAATACCATGTCCTGAGTGCCGCCTTTTGTGTATGGATAATGGGCTCCATTGTAGGCTCTCTGTATTGACTGATGACTAATTTTGGCTGAAAAGAACTAAGGCGGAAAACAATAGTCGGCATGCACCGTTTGAACCTGCACTGCAATATGCTCTAAAAAAAAAAAAAGAGAGACTGCAATTAGAGGAACAATGTGCAGGATTTTAGAACATCTGTGTAAATTTATTAAGACAACATATTGCTCTAAAAGTCATATATGACTCTTATATTTACAACAAAGAAGAATTTAGAAAATGATGGCTTTCATTTTGTTATTTGAGAGCAACTGTTGTGGTTCTGTGTGAGTGGAAGCCTTGAGTTGCTTCAATATATATATATATATATATATATATATATATATATATATATATATATATAACTTTAAGGACAATGACAAATAAACTACAAACATAAGTTTAGTCTATAAAGGGTAAGAGTATTAAATTTTAATTAAGCTATAATATTAATTATTTTCAGGGCTTTTTTTTCATTTGTTATGGATTTAAATGTTAATCTTAAGACTTGCATTACAAAGCATGTGAAGTAAGTTTTACGAGGAGACATTCCTCGTTTTCTTTAAACGGAAAAATGAATGCTATTAAGGTCATTTAGAAACCTAGCATATTTGCTGGAAGATTAAATTCCATACAGAAGTTATTCAGACACGCAGCAGAGGAACAACAAGCCAAAAAGCTGCGAGTCATGCAGCTGTTTTATAAACTATAAACTGTAACGGCAGTGAATTGACACTGGATGTATGTCTTAATATGTCGTAAGAATTCTCATGTTGGATGTTTAAACATTTGCAAAATGCTGCCGAGTTATTTTTTTTCTTTTGACATGAAATGTTGATTTATTGTATCCCTAAATCTATATACTGTCCACCTTTTCCCTGAAACTGCTCCGTTTTAATCGACAGCATTTTATTTCTAGCTTCAATTTGGACACCTGACAGCTGGGGGTAGTTGTGCAGGGGCAATCACGGAGCCTACACCCCGTGGAATGCATTAGCCACAACGCTGCTGAGAATAAAAGAATAGAAATAGCGCAAAATAAAAGCACTTCAAAAGAGGCTGCTTTTACCTCTGAGCGTGAACCACTCAACCTCTAGATAAACATGACCAAAAGGAGCGCACCATTTGATCTTTGGTTGTGAAACAGAGCACTTATTTTAGCAGCGGTAAGAAAATCAGACAGATTCCTCTCAAGGGAAAGAAATATGAGAATGTGTACTCACAAGGAAAGCACAAGACCTCTCTCGTAATCTTGGAAAATTTGACATTGTTTCTAGGTATGTACGGTTGCGGCGTGACTTGTGTACTAATCCAGCAAAGTTATCCCCTTCCCCCCAGACCCCATCAATCTTTCCAGCTCTGAAACAAATCCTCACGATAGACTGGTGGTCACGGTGGATCAGGTCAGGAGAAACCCTACATAGGGTCCATCAGGGAAAGGCGTCAGGACTTGATGTCATCAGCCCCAGAGTTTTGAAGGTATGCGTCAAAATCTCTGTGGCGTGTTGCAGCAGCTGTTTAACTTGAACCTGCCTCTGAATTCTCAGATTCTCCCTGCAGGGGTTTCAGTCCCTAAAAAAAACATTCCTACAGATGAGAGACCTTGATCTCTTACATCATGGCGAGGTCAGCTCTGGCATACCTCAGGCCCCTAGTGTGCTCCTCATTGGAAACCCTGATCTTGGCGTACCAGTAGGTGTGGATGAAGAAATTATCTACTTTCCACGCACTTACTTGCACCTGCACACGGTATGCCGCATGGTGAGAATCATTTTCTTCAGCGTCTCCAGGGACTTCATTATGTTCCCACCTGCTCTACTAAGAAGGAAGGGGGAGCTGCAGGTGTGTGTCTCTATGATATGGTGGATCTCAGACAACTGTGTTTTACAGATGATGTTTGATGCTTTGGATCCTGAGCCGTTACAAGCCTCTGGAGTTGTTTTTCCTTCCCTGTCAGGTTTATGATTGGTTTGTGTCTTATGGAGAGGGGATTCTCTGTTTGATTTCACTGATCTCAGACAAAGACAATGATATGCCTTGCTCATAAGGAGTGTTGTTCAGTTGGATAGACACTGTCAAGTGGGTTTTCTTCACCGTGGAAAGGATCCTGAGATCATGCACCAAAGTTTTCTTCTGTAGATGTCGTAGATGAACAAAACTGTAGATTTGTCCTCTCTTACGACTCTCTCTGTTGGATATGTTTAGTGCTTGCAGTCTAATGATGGCCCGTTTCACTTGCATTGAGAACTCTACAACTGCATATGTCACACCAGAACTTTTAACCACTAAATTGAAGAAGAAATAGTGAAGCGACATCCCACACCTGTTCAAACACTTTTGAGCCCCTGAAAACTAAAGCCAACAGTGTGCACTATGCAGCAATCAGGCATAACATTATGACCACCTTCCTAATATTGTGTAAGTTGTGCCTCCAAAACAGTTGTGACTTATCAGAGAATGGACATGGGCCTTCTGAGGGTGTCCAGTGGTGTCTGGCAACAGAATGTTGTTAGTGGGGGGCTTTGGGTCCTATGGGTTGAGGGTAGGGGCCTCTGTGGATCATCCCATAGATACTTGATCAGTTTGGGATCTAGTGAATTGGGAAGCAACACCTTGTGCTATTCTTTATGTTTTTTGAGTTGTTCCTAAAGTGTTTTTGTGTGTGTGTGCCTGTGTCAGGCTGCATCCTGCTGCCATCAAGGAGTGTCATTGCTATGGGGTGGGGGTGCCTGATCTGGTCTAGGTGGGTGCTACATGTCTAAGTAACAGCCACACGAATGCCAGGTCCAAACGTTTCCCAGCAGAACATTGTATTGTCACAAGATGGTCAATGCTATTTACTTCACCTGTCATCGATCGATCGGTGTAAGTTCATATTATTATACAACTCTACCATAGGACATAGGGGTCAGGAGGGTCTTTAAAGTCTGGTAAGAAATTACAAATCTGATATTAGCATGCAGAAGGAAGAGGTGCTAAAGTCTAATCACGCTTTATGCTTTTCATCTTAAGAGATTTCTTTTGCTTCAGCTTCCATTAAAATTGTCAATTCCTACAAATGTATGTGCACTTTAACAACCTAATGTTGCCTCTCTGCTTAAGTAAATTCCACAATGGCTGCTCACTTAGACTCTGCTTTTATTAAAACAGAAAACGTGGTTTCTGCCCAACAGTGGGCACGCTGAAAAGAGAGTATTTGACATGCTGGAGTAGCTGCCAGTGGGCAGGAGGTAGTGAAGCTCACTCTCTGGCAATGCCAGTGAGCACAGACACACACATACACACAGAGGCACCGAGTGGGAAAGAGGGAATAGAGACTTTACAGATACACAAGACACAAACATCAAAAGCTTCACTAGCAGCTGGTGTAGTCTTCACAGTTCACGTCAGATCCACCACGCACACCATTCATCCGCACAGACAGATTTACAGTTACACATTCTGGCTGTCGCTCAAACGGGAGCCCCCTTAAAAGTTTGAACGCCCACGGGACTATCATGAGTTGGTGAGACGGAGGGAGAGAAACCGACAAGCACAATGAAAGAGAGGGAAAAGAAATACAGAGGAAGTAAAAGTGTAACCAACAAAATAAAAGAGAAAAAAAGAGATCTAGCTCTTGCAAACACCTTATTACTCCAGCCTAATGTACTGTAAAGTGTTATACTATTTTCCTTCGACACGGGCAACCGTGTGGCTATAAGCTGTAAGTGTTGCACTCAGGTAGACAGTCATGGGGTGGGGTAAGACACATGGCTCTGTCAACACAACATATGACAGCATTATCCCGGGCAATGGCGCATTACCAAGGCAAAAGCAACCAGAGAGCGCGCGTTATGCGACGTAAATGATTTCAGCCGCACTGTGACGGATCACACTCGGTTGCTCTATTTCTTGTACAGCCTCTCCCGCTAAATACCACTTTGTCACAAAAAAGCTCCCTCACCTGCCCACCAACACACAAACACACACACACTCATGCCTGCTGCTTCCTATTAGCAAGCGTTCTACAACCGCCCCCACAGATGTCTTCAAGTGTCTCCTGTTCTAACCTATCCGAGAGGCCTGAGAAGGGTTTCAGGCTAATTGAAAGCCTTAATTTGCTGTCCTATATAAAGCCTAACTAACTAAACGTGCCTGCCTCCAGTGCCACTTATCAACTAAGTGAACACCCCCGGGTACCTTGCCCCTGCCCGTAATGGTTGGCGACCAAAGAGCCGCGTGCAACCTTTGAGGGAGGCAGATTGTCATCAGTGCAGTTAAAGCAGAGGAAGTTTGAAAGGATAATTTAAAGTTAATTAGCATCTTGTCTACTGGGGGTAAGAAAGGGAAGGGAGAAAAGAAACTGGGGAGAAGGGGAGAGCGAGAGAGAGATGCCTGAGGACCCTAGTGATGGTTCTCCTTTCTCTTGTCTTTCAGTATATTAGCTCTTGTTCTCTCTCGGCCCCCGACTTGCTTCTTGCCTCGAGTGCTTTCACAAATTAATGACACTGTAACCAGAACATTAGTCGGGTAATGAAAGATGAGGCACAATCGGGCAGGAATGGCCACAATCCACTAATAAAAAATGATAAGACATGAAATATAAAGAAATGTTAAAGATAATAGTGACATATTCCCAAACGGTTGCGATACAAAGCCCATTTTGAGCCTATAACAATCATCAGCAGTAAAACTGATGTACAAATTAATAAAAATAAATGAGAGGGAGTCGACATAAAGGCCACGCAGTGGAGGAGTCAGCAGCATCAGCATTCGTTGTAGATTTGCCAATGATTTCATATTTTTCAATAAAACATAATGAGTGAGAAACTTCTGTTGTTCAGCTGATTTCACAGCAGTGCATCATTACCGCTACCTGTTAGTTTTGCAGGAACAAGGGCTTAACACCAAGAGAGAGGCGGAAAAAAAGCCGCTGCTGCATTTGTAGAGGTTAATGGCGAACATCAGAAACCACAATGGAGGGGAAAAAATAAACAAGTGGTTAACCAGTGCCACACAATAAAGTCTTTTTGGCGTAAAGTGAGACCCGTGAGGATGCGTGTGAGTACATGTGTGGAATATTGCAGCGGCTGGTTTGTTGTTACTTGTGAGGCAATAATTGAGACCAGAAGTGCCCAAGGAATGGACTGTAACAACGCCACGCATACACACAGCCTCATTATGCTGAAACACACTCATCTCCCGCCACCACTGTTCCTTCTCCGTCTCCTCCTGTGTCCACGGCTCTCTCATTGTTTATCGCTCACACACCGTTTTCATACCCAAGACCAATTTGTACCATTATTTTTGTGTTTTTACAGGTTAGAATTCATGAGCTGCGCTAATGCAAGTCAAACTCTACAAAACATGCAGCTGAGACATGAGGTAGGCAGTGCATTATGCTTAATTCATCTGACACTGAATGAATATATATATATATATATATATATATATATATATATATATATATATATGGATGGTGTCACGATATTTTTATTCAGTCAATGGGGTGCACAGAGCAAGAGAAACAACTATCCCCTTTTTTCTTCTTATATTCTCCTCACTGTGTGACTGATTGTATATAGCTGCTTTATAATCTACTTTTTAGAGGCCTGTAACATTTCCCCAGCCAATAAAAATGCTAATAATACATTTTATAAAGGGATAAAATCCTGAAAGAACTCCTTTTTTATAATGAAACAGTTTCTGCTGCCTAAAGATTTAGCCAATGCTACAGTTTCTTTGCAAAGCAAGAATATAAGGGTGCACTCTCACTGCCTGTAAACTGTACACATATTAAGACACTTCTGTGTTGCTGAGCTACTGTCCACAGAACAGATACGCTCAGTTCCTTGATGGGAAAGTTATTCTTTTCATTAGCCTGGAGGTTATAAATGTTTTCCATCAACTGTTTCGGGCCAGTCTGAGAAATAAAGAGAGATGCAAAATGTGTTTTTCTTACAAATTAACAAGAGCAATCCGAGTTGTATCTGTGCATATTTGCGAATAAATTTAGGAGTGTGGGTGTGTGAACGAGAAAGATGGAGTGGAGTGTCAGTAGTTTTGTGTTTGAGAAAACAAACTACATATGTTTCAATGGTCCAAGAAGAAACCATGATTAAAATACTGCTATGCCTGAAAGACACCAAATTTTAACAGAAACACCAGCGTGTGTTGGACACTTCCGTCCTGGGAATCCGATCACAACTGACCAGCTTAAAGAACAGGTGTGAACACACCCAGGACACATTTGAGAGATCCAATCTCTGACCACATTTGGAGATCGCATCTGAAGAGCTGGCTAGAGACTAATTTTACTATCAGGTATTTAAAGCTGGTCACTTGCAATTGGATTTCCCAGGACGTAAGTTAATGTACGGTCTGACCAGTGCCATAAAATTACTATTATAAACGATCGCTAGAAAAGAAAAAGAACACCACAAGCAATGACAGCTTTTTAAAATAGTCTATCCTTGTCGCTGTTAATAAATAAATCTAAACAAGAATTAACAAATTAAATTATTGAATAAGAGCCCTGCGATAGACTTGTGACCTGGTGTTTAGGGTGCACCCCACCTCTTGCCCGATGACAGCTGGGACAGGCTCCGTTCCCCCCACCCCCCCGACCCCCGCGACCTTTCACTGGACAAGCGGTTACAGAGGACGAATGAATGAATTATTAAATAAAAGTAAACTGTGTGTGATTCAATCATTAAATAATGTATCGGCATGTGGTTTATTAATGATGCGATCATGCTGATGTAGAAGGCGCCGCGTGGGGTTAAGTCACATATTTCCTCAAACCTTCCTTTATTACCAGAGATTACAATGTGTCCAAGTCATGATGCACAACCATAAATCAGTGCTCATGTTCATGGCGGTAGAGATCCATTAGTGAAGCTGACACTAGCTGTTCAAATATTCTTCTGCGCCCCAAATGATTTTGGTGCTTATTTACATATGGAACCCAAAACTGAGATCAGATCTGGAGACGCTGGCCATACATAGCCTAAAAAAGCTCAGTGTGGGTGCCTCTGGCCAGTGACCTCTCTCTACTCAGCTCTCGGCTGGAGGTGGAGCTGCTGAGGCAGACAGGTGAGGCAAGAAACCTGAGACGCCACCTATCAATCACTCAAAGTGGCCACGCCCTTAATTATGCATAAATATGAGGCTTAATATAAGTTAAATTATTGAGTTTAAATGAAAACTTATTCAGTCCAGTCGTCAACTGAGAAATTTGCTATACAGACCAAAAACTGTATTTGTGCCAGGCTGTAAACATTTATTTGCACTGTAAAGATTTTAACATGGTTGTCTAAGGGCATTGACTCAAGTGTTTATTCAAGAAACTGCATGATGACCGCTTGATACCTGTGAGCTTTCCCTGATCCTAATCATACCATGCCATAGAAATGGTTGCCCTTGGAAGTATAATAAAACGAAGGAAAAAAAGGAAACCTTGGTGCTGGAAGAAAAGCAGACTTAACATATTCTTGTATTTACTGACTATAAACAAGCTGTGTATGAAGCAGATGTGATTCTGTGATCTGTTATGTGCCACCTCAAGGGGTTACTAGAATATCACCTACTTTTATGAAGGAGCAAAAGTGCCACAGGAACAGAACGAAGGAATAAAATTGCTTTGCATTTTTATATTGGACATTGTTGAACTTTTGGAGGCATCCGTCATCTTAGCATAAGCCTTATCAAAGCTCCTCTGCAGCTCGCGTGTAAGTCCCAGAGAATGACAAATGTGTGTTTTTACTTGGGTCTGCATCGGCTCAAGGGCTGGTTTGCGCGAGCCTCGTGCTACTGGTTGTTTACAGGTTGTGTACGGTGAAAGGAATGATGGTAAATTATTAGTGAAAGGTGCTAATTCTCCTCTAAAAGCTGTGATTCTAACACTAATGGAAATAGTGTTCGGCAGGGGGAGTGAGAAGACAGGAAGGAGGCAGAAGGACGGGTTGGAGGGGAAAGGAGATCTAAGTCGGGAGGAAGGAAATAATGTGAGGTAAAATTGGAGGTGAAGAATGGGAGAAAGGCAAAAATGTAGACCTGAGATAGTAAATTGGATGAGGAATAGAACAAAGAGAGAATGGGGGAGATAAGTGTGGAGCGCAGATGGATGGAAATTGATAAATGCGGATGTAGGATATTATAGGGAGCAGGGGAGAGAGGTAGAGATGAGATGGAAGAAGGAATGGGGAGAAAGGAAAGCAAAAGGAAATATTGCTTTGAGTGTTTGTCTTCGGGTGTTTTCCGCTGCATGCATCAGCATCAAGAGCTCCCATTATTTTATGCGAATGCTAGACAGAATGTGTTTGTGTCTTCCAGATGGGCCTGCGCTCGAGAGATGGGAAAAAAAACAAAACAACAAAAAATCGACAGAATAGGTGAAACGGACGAGAAAGGGGTCAGATAATTTGGACAATTACTGCCCACGTTCGTTCCAAATTAGGGGTGTCACTGGTGGCAGAATATAATTCCCATTTAACGGTTCGTTTAGCTCCAAAATGCCAGCTCTAGTCTAATAGATGAGATCCGGATGGGGAAGAAAGCGTGGGAGTGGGAGAGTAGCGAGTGTGTATAGCCATGCGCGCTCGTGGCTCACAGTGGAAATGCTGTTGACAGTGTAATTTGATGAAAGCTGACAGCTAATTTATGAAGCATATTTTGGGGTAAATGATTTTTCCTGGTCGTGCTTTCTCTGTCATTCTGGACTGGTAATTGGATTTCCCTAACTTGCAAGGTAGTGCAGTAGGAGTAAACTAGTTAATGAAGGACTGACTTACTGCGTATGTGCATGTATGTGTGTGGTTCAGGAGGAGTGTGTATGTGTTTTCTCAAAAGCATTTTAGGCTTAAGAGTAAAAAAAAACAGAGTTTTAACAGGGCGTGGGTATTTGTGTGTGCGTTTGCAGATGTTAGTCCCATCTCTTTGTGCAGCGGAAGTTAATTGCAAAGTTTTGGTCTGCTGCACTAATACTCAACTATTACAGACCACCTTTGGCTTTATTCCTTACCAGTCAATCAAATACCACAGACAAACACACACAGACACACACACACACACACATCTAAAACCAGCATCTTCTATTTCTCTGTCAGTCCTTTTTTTTTCTGTTTTATCTCACGTACTTCAATTGCTAGGAGTGTCTTGTCTTCATGAAGTCAGTCCCTGAGGTGGGTCATGGTGTACACACACGTGAACACCAAGGGTGTAAGTGTGTGTTGGCCAGAGGAAAATACATAACGGAAAGATGTTCTGACAATAAAAGAAGAGTAGTTGTTTTCACTGTGAGACACTCAGCTCTGAGAATAATGCTACACACACACAAAACTGCGTTTCTATATTTGAGATGATTTTCCATTGACATAATGAATTTCCTGACTCTTCAGCCCAAACCTTATCGTGGCCTAGAAGGTTTTAACTGTATAAAGATGGACGATGAACCGCTCCTCAAAAGTGAAGCCAAAGCAAGTAGAGCGCCCCCTGGTGGCTGGCTGCAGTATAGGTCATAAGCTCCACCTCCTCCATGTTAGTGGATAGGACTTGGGCCAAACTAAAACACTAAAATACACGTCAAATATATTTTTATTTTTCAAAGGATGATCATTTTAGGTAGTTAATATAATGCTGATGCATATTTAAGTGTCCATTTTCCTGAGAAGTTTTGTTTTAGTTATTTGACGCTATAGAAACAGGATGTGACGTAATTAATACTACACGCTGCCATGCCAACCGGCCATGAAGCTGTCTCATAGGACTGTGAGAGTTGGAATGAACAGTACAGTGTATAATCCAACATTTCCTTGTAACTGGTGGAGGTAGAGCAGAGAGCAATATTAAAGAAACGAAAACACAAGTGAGTCTGGAGGATGTGTGGGTGGGCCACTGCGCAGACTCTGGCTCCGTCGTAAAATGGCGTATGTTTCCCCGGGAAAATAACGTCAGTTTGGCAAATCCAAGGATGTTCGGGAGGCGTTGTCCCTATTTATACACAGTCTGTGGTTTTAACTCTTTAACAAATATGTGTGGGGCCCAGACAAATGGCCACACAGTGACAACATTTCCCTACAGTGTTACTATTCTGTAAGAGTCTGGCACTCCAACAACTTAATAACAACAAGAACACACACCAATATATACACACACACACACACACACAGGTGCATTCCTTAACAAGAAATTAGAATACCACCACAGTTTGAACGAAACAAAACTAAACCGCTGCTTTTGTCTCTTTTGTAACCACCAGTGGCAGCTGCCCAGCTGTGAGCACTCCTCTCCTCTGAATATAAACCATTTAAAAGCCTTGTTTAAACTTAACTAAACCAAGCCACGACACAAATCAAATGTATCTAATCCAGGGCAAACCTTTCACAACGTTACCATTTCACATGCCAGCCTGACTAATCCAAACCAAATGGACACAAAACCCTACCAGGCCCTGCTCAAGCACACTACAGCCAAACTGACTGAGTCCAGACAAATCTAATGCAAATGAATGTAATCCAAGTTAATCTACTCAGAACGAGCACAGCCAGGACAAAACTCGCTTCCAGTGGTCTGTTTCTGTTGTATCATGCGTTGCTGCAGTGATGGGTAAACCACAACAAGCCACCAGAACAGCTTTAAAGCTGCTGCTGCTTGGCATATATAAAGAGACTGGGACTCAGCTGGAGGGACAGAAGTCCATTTTTGGAAGACATTTGTTTTTGGATGCAGGGGCTCTCTGACATTTTGGTCGAAAATCTACAATAAGCATCCAAGTTCAGATCCGGTAAAGGCCATGTCATAAAATTCCCAAGATTTCAAATTTCACCAAGCCGTTCAGTGACCCCCAAATGCAAGCATATATTTTTCCATTCAGATTTACCCATAACTTGTTTCTTCAGACAGAAACAGATGGAAAAAAAGAGGCTGTTATGAATTTCACATCAGATCCCATGTGGCAAAAAGCAAACATTTTGTGTGTGTCAGTGGTGTCTACTTGTGTTTGAGTCAACGGTGAATAAAGATGCCATCCTCAGCCTTTACCTGGAGTGTTGAGCAGTCTGGACATGCGACAGCTGTAGGCGATTTGCTGCTCACAGTATTCTGCGCTGGTGGTGATGGCTGTCACCTGGAAACACAAGCACAGATACGTATTTTCATTTTTATCTTATTCAACCAGGCAGCTCCGTCTCATGCGAGATCGAATTATTAAGCTGCAAAAAATGAAAGACGGTTCACTGTAAAGTTGGAGTCATTTAGCTTCCTGTGACTTTGAGAAGCTGGAAATGGAACAACTGATCCATACAAATTACCGGGGAACATAATTACAGGAAGGATATGCTACTCAAACCATGTCATCTCATAGAACACAGTGGTCTGCAGGTAAAAAAAGAAAACACAATAAAACCCTCAGTGGGGTTTGAGAGTTCAGACGCAGCTTGCTTTTGACTAAGAGTGACGACTTCAATCTATAACCGCTCACAAGAAAGATTACGGTGTCAACTCCTGAGTATGAGAGAGTGAACAAGTGGTACAGGCACGAGGTTAAACGCTCGTTACGTAAGTTTATCATTATGCATTTGGGAGAATAGACACTGAATCAGCAGACTGCCATGGCAATGGGATGAATAATACTGCAATAAAAAGCTTTGTATATGATACTGTTGTCGGTTTGTCAAGACAGCAAATATTTCCTTTTCTGGCATACGTGTTACCATGGTTACAGACTTCATGTATTCCCTGTATGCAAGTTCATCACAACATCCAGTGAAACATGACTCATTTTGCTCATATTGATAAAAGCTCAATAAAAGAGTCGAAGCTAATTTCCACAGTCAAGAACAAACCTGTTTCTTCTCATGATTTTCATACTCTTGGTTTGTATATGACACAGAATAACACAACCTGTAGACATTACCGATTCCTGCTCAGTCTTGTTTACTAGAATAAGGAATGATGGGAGGCTGGGGAATTAAGGTTCACAGGATTCTCAAGAGCACTCCATTATCTCAGGGAAGCTTAACTTAAATATGCAAACAACTCAAGGCACAGCTCTGGTGGTTCAAACCGGCTGTTACGAATGTGTTCAAGCCATCCCCGAATGGCTAAAGCAAAGAGCTAATACTCAGTATCATGCCAGTGACATATATTCAGAAGTGATATCTGGAACTCTGGCCATGTCCATACCTGGTATAATGCATCTTGGGTGATATGATCACAAGTGGAAAGTCCAGGTGTGAACACACCCAAGAGACACTGAGGATGCCTTGAGATGTGATTACTCAGACCACATTTGGAGATGGTCTGCCAACCTACTTTTAATAACGCCAGTGCATCCTGGGCCATATTAAACGGTTGCCTACTTCACTGATGTTCAAGCTTTGCCTCATTTACTGTATTTTGCACTTTAATTTAACATTTTGTTTGGAAATATATTGTAGTATGGATCCATTGTTTTGAGATGGTAGCTGTTTGCAGAATAAAGACTTTATGATTGCATATACGCTGAAGCACGAAACTGTGAACTGTGATTCAAGCACACTTGACATCCACGTGGAGAACCACTCTGTCAGGTGTGAACAGATTTACTTACAGCTGTTTATTTTCAACCAGACGACCTAAGACACTAGTTAATGCCTGGTGTGCTCATACCAACTGTGTAGGTGTGAGTGTGTAAATTAACAACAGCCATTCTTGATGACAGTTTAAACGGCGCATTTTATATCAAAGAAGAAAAAAACTCAATCTAACGGAGTTCAGACATAGTTCAATTAAAAATATATATAACATATAGTGTGTATTGATGCAAATAATGTCAATAAATCCCATATGGATGCTACTTTTTGTCCTTTTTGGAGTTTACTACTGGGCAATTTTTCCAGTTAAAGTGAAAAAAGAAGCCATTTTGTCATCAAACAATCAAGAAGGCTGAATGACATATTAGAAAATATTGGAGCTGTGTAGTGTATCAGACAGAAATCTATGAAAAAAAAAACCCAAATTTAACTTGGCTGTCTTGTTGGTAACAGTACAATAAACTGTACCATACTCCACTAATTCGTAAAATTGTGTAAAATCTAAATCTATGCAAATGTATCACTGAGCACAAGACTGCGTGTGTGTGTTACCTGGTCCATAGAGGCGCTGTAGTTGACCTGTAGGACGGTGCGTTTCTCTCTACTCGAGCCAGTCACAACTGTTTTTGGCGGCAGGTTGTTCACAACTGTCGTCCATACTTTGTCCTCTACACAAAAAAAAAGTATTAGAAATGTTGTTTCAAAACCAAACAGAGACAAAACATTAAATTTATACAAATTGCACTTGCTTAGACAGACAATGGGATTCACCCACGTTTGATGCTCACACACAAAGAAAGAGGCAGTGTGGCTGTCACTGGCGGCTGAAGTTCTTTTTGTGTAATCTGAGTTACAGCTATGACACTCTGGGGTTTAATAGACACTTCTGTGCTGTTATAGCCTGGAACAGTCACTTAGACATCGCTCTGTTCATTCGTGCTGTCAGTCAGTTGGGGAATGTGTGTGTGTGTGTGTGTGTGTGTGTGTGTTTGAGGTCCCCGAGTTTCTCTGTGTATGTGGAGGGGAACTCTTAACATTTCCGAGGTGCATGTGAGGGTGCTATTCAGCGTGACTAAGGGGCTAGCTAGTGGAGTGCAGTGACATTTCATTAAAAGTCTCGCCTTTGCTCTGCCTGCATGCTCTGCTGTTCCAGACTATCTACTTATTCCGCTCGGTGTACAGGTGTGTGTGTGTGTGTGTGTGTCACTCAGAGAGTTGAAGCACTCTTAGGTTTGCATAACAGGTTTGTTTCACACGTTTGTGGAGGGTGTGTGTTGATGTGTGTGTGTGTGTGTGTGCATCTTAGTATCTGTGTTGGCTGCTCCTTCGGAGTTAAATGTCAGTAACTTTGAGTTTGTTGCCATGGAAACCCCACGTATGGCAGGTTAAGGCTGCTGCTGTCTGAGCTCAAGAATGAGAGGGGCTGCAGAGTTTTTTTGCTTCACAGGTCACAGGGGCTAGATGGAAGTGGGAACGCACACACAAGACCACAGTCACATCGGCAGCAGGAACTGCCACACAAACACACCTGTCATGTTGCAGTTGACTTTGAAGGGGCCGAGGGGTCCGCTGCCGTCAGGGTCAACCCAGTACGTGTCAGAAGACCTTCCCAGATGCTTATAAGCTTCACATGAAGGCTCGTAGATAGCTGGAGGTAGAGCAGGGTCAGCGAGAAATGAGGGGAAACATGAGCAGTTACAGGAGACTGAAAGACCATAACCACCAAGGTTGCAAAGCACAAATTAATTAATCTAGTTTATAATAACAGCCTTAGTTTGACATCTCCCAAGAGTCTCATGGTAGTGGAATGTCTCCACAAAACAGCAAATTTGTTACAACTTTGCCAATTATCAATCTAAATTATTAGTGGAGAGAAAATTTAGGGCTTTAGTGTTTTGGCATGTATTCAGAGAAATTCATGGCGGTTGTTCCTATTTGTCTCCCCTAAGAGTGATGATAGAGAAGTCATTACATTTAGCCAGTCAAAGACATATTGCAAAGTAAAATTATTATTTTTGTCAATGGAGTCTGGTGTGATATAGTGACTTCATTTCTCCGTCTGAAAAGGCTGTCTGACACCAAAGTGACTATATATATCATAAATATAGCATACACTTGAACACATATAACCTTTATTTTTTGTATGAGATTGACTTTATATGTTTAGTTCCTCATACAACTTAATTATAAGGAAAAACCTACTGGCTATATGTCAAGACGTTGTGTCTTTTCCTTTACACCCTAGCAAACGCTGTTCCTGTTATCCTGGCATAGCGTCCTGTGTGATTCCATCACAAGTGGGCAGGTAGGCAATGTGTTGATGTTGTGTTTGTGTTAATCCACACACAGAGAGATAGAAATGGGTGAGAGAAACATGCAATGTAACTTGTGATGCCGACTTCAACAAGAACAAACATTATCTCCCTTAGTTTGCTTTGTATCAGGCCTTCATTACCGTCTTGGTTATTCATTTACCCTATCTTTCTGCCTTAGCTTTTATCCTTCTTCTTTTTTTTTTCTTCAAATCCGACTACTTGATTCTTGGTGTTTTGCTCTTTGATATCTCTCAGTCCATCCAGGAGTTTAGCATTGCAGTTCCTTGCTGAGAGGACATTCATTTGAACAAAACCGATGTTGTTAGGAAGGGACCCCGCTGCGCTATCTCAACAAGGATCAACAGCATTGTGGAGGTTGAGGCTGTTGTTCTGGTTCAAAGACACTGGTCAAAGGCTGCAACAGAACAGTGCTGGAATAAGCAACATTTCTCCTAGGACTGCTTCACAGTTGTGCAGCAGAACAGAGAGATTTTAAGGGCAACAGCGAGGTCAAAGAAGTTGCTCTAGAAGGAATACGATTTAAATATTCAGTCAAGTCAGTAAATAAATAAAAATGTCTGTCTAGTTGATCCTTGGAGTGGAACACTAGGGTGCTTGAAGGGTGTTTGAAAAGGAGCTTGTTGCCATGAAATATCAAAATAAAAGTGAAGGACACCTGTGCTTCTCTGAATCCTATAAGAAGAAGAATAGAATACTGTTAAGGCCCAGAGCATTTCTGTGTATGTGTAAATTGCTTTAAGCTATCAGGCCAAGACAACTTCAGGATCAAGACAGGTTACTGACTTCCTGCTTCCACCCCTGATCCGCCCTCATCTCCAACCGTACATCCGGACACCAAGTGCCACCAAATCCGACTATTGTCCTCATCTGGAGTTCTGTCTAAACGCCTCGCTCTACTGTCATTTGAGGCACCTCAAAGGATGTCAGGAGACATTACACAACTGTTAATGGTTAGTAAACTGGTTTTCATGTTTAAAATGAGCCAGCCAACCTTTAAACATCACATTTATGAGTCACTGAGAACCAAATGTACCAAATGCACCAAAGCTTTTAAGAAAGGGAACAGGATAACTCCTCCCCTCCAGCCACATTTCACTGACTGGTCCTCGGATCTGATCCACGTGTTTCAAGCTCCAAACCAGACACCTTAATCTCCAGATTACTGCTGTGCCTCGAGCTCTCTCTTATTAGCGAATCAGTCATTCATAAATGTTCAGAGGCTGAAATCCGTCGGTTATTCTAACATTTACAACTCGAAATTAAATTTAGACTTCACTCGTATATTTATTAGCATTGCTTTTGCATAATTACATCATTAAAGATGCCATTTTTGTATCTATAAAACACGGAAAATTGCAGTTCAGGGAAATATGTAGTGATGTATTTACAAAATGGGGATAGTTAAATAAAATAAAGCAATATAAATGTAGCACACGGCACAGAGACCAGGGGGCAATTTCCAACACAGCAAGACACAAACAAACTACATCTTGGTAAGTGTACTTCTGTATTCATGGATCTATACATCATTTCCTTTCTGATATTATTGCAACTAATTTGTCATTCTCCAATGCTGTGTTTGGAAAAATCTCTTTTCACATGCTTTATTGCTCTATCAAACTCTTTTACTAAATTTAACCTGTAGTTTCAAGTTAAATATAAAAGAAAACACCAGAACTTTTCCCACTTGTCCCGTCTTAAAAGAGAAAATTGTTTCTGGCATACGGGAAGAGAGATGCCGCTCTCAAAAAAATTAAGCGTTTTTTTAAAAAAAATAAATAAATAAAATACTCCTTCTGTTTCTCTGTCTCTGTTCTTTTTCTCTGCTGCTGCTTTTCGGGTCGGATTCCTTTTTCTCTGACAAAACACAAAGTAGTCAGAAAAGCCCGGCCCCTGTAGACTTCAAAAGTTCATCTGTCCCTCTGCTGAGAATTGTGGCTTTGAACAGAGAAACAGCTTAATCACTCACAGGCGAACAGAGGAAGGCTGAATCAAATGCGTGCACACAAAGTGAAAAGAATATAGTGGTGTTAAACTGATAAGAAATAAAGAACACGAGATTGCACACACACACACACACACATACATATATGCACACAGACTCTGACATACTTACAAGTGTGGCAGGTGGCTCCAGCATATCCCGTTCCATCACAGGTACAGCTGAAGCTGTCCCCCGTCTGTTTACACCGGCCACCATGCTCACAGTGATTAGGCATACACCTGGAGAGAGGGGGAGGGAGAGGGGGAGAGAAGTACCATTAAGAGGAAGTAAGTACAAATATTATAATGTATAACTGCAGTATGTAAAAGTTAGAAACACGATGTATTTTTTTCATTTTATACTATCACCATGTTCTCTAAAATGTATTTAAGCCTGCTGTATTTAAAATATTTAGATATTTAAATACCTTACCGACATAAAAAACCAGCTCTACATCATCAGTCTTTCTTTGTGTCTTTTTTAATGTATTGAATGTTAAATACCCGACTGTCATGTCATCTGAAATTGGACGCTATATCGTCAACTTGTAATAAGATACAACTAAACAAGTACAGTGTAACCTTACGGATAATTTACGGTGACTATAATTGTGACTGTCGTCCTTTGCCTCTGTAAACTTCTCCTAGCATCACAAATAGCAAAATAAACTAAAGATATTTATTAATGGTTGAGACAAAGCATGTTTAAAAATGAACGCTTGCAGCTTTAACACAACCGTTACACTTAAACATGACATTTAAGGAAGCCCTCCAGTTGTTTCAGCTCATCGTTTTAATTGAAAAGCACTCCTTCTTTCTTTGTGGAGTCAACTACACGTAACTCAGTGTCCTGACACAAGCAAGGAATGATTGCAACTCCCGCAGAGCATGCTGATGCAGTATCATTACCTAAGACTTCTGTTATGTGACAATAAATACAATTTTAAGGTGTCACACTTTCTTAAAACAACACGTGTGCAATATGTTTATATATTTCGTGTGAAACTGTGGCAAAGTTGCAGCTTATATATACATATCTGTCCAGACTCATAATGTATGCAGTGCTGGAGGAATTTAATAGTAGTGTTTTTGCAGAAAATTATTTCACAGTGAAGTTGACCTTTGACTTTTTGGATATAAAATGTTATCACTATATAATTTCTCATCCCATTATACATCAGTGTGACCTGCCATGATCTCTGACCACCACATTGAGACGTTTTTGAAGACATATCCCAAAACACTAATGTCTCCGGTCACAACAATGGACATGAAGGCGTTAAAAGTGACCTTAAAGGGGGAATCTGGTCCCTGGTAATTAAGTCTGTTGTATCTGTTAAATGAACCTTGGCCACACATATTTTCTTTTATAGCCCCTTTAGTTTAGCTCAAGCAAAACCAAACCGACAAAGAGGCAACAATAATCCTCTAGGACTGAACAAAGGAATTTCTGTATCGTAAAAAAGTGTGATTTCATTCGCTGGGAGTATTTTTTTTATGATTTCACTGACCTTAGGTTCTTGAAAACTATCATACACATACATTAGCATGAAAAGAACACTACAATGTCAGGTGGTAACAAAGACCAGCAGTAGGAAACGAAAACATTTAATCATATCAGTGAGAGTGATAGTGATGATAACAATTTGGGTTAGGTAAAAACAGCAATCAGACAAGAAGCCATGAACTTGCTTACTCAAACTAAAAACACCTATTTTCTCTACGTTTTGGCTTTTTTTTTCCACAAATAAAATTGTTGCTGTTGGGCTTTTTAGAGGGAAATTGCTCTTGCTGAGTGAAGACAAAATAAAGGAGAAGAACTTATCCAAAATTGTGACACTTGCCTGCAAAAAGATTAAGTGCTCCTTTTGAAACTGACCGTAAGAGAGTCTGATTGTATTTGCCAGTGTAAAGAAAAGAAGAAAGCACTTGGTCACCTTGGTTAAACCGTAACAATTTCGATTAGAAGTTGGGATAAATCACAGTTATATACCAACTAGACTGTTTTCACCAGACAACAACAAAACACTGTGAAGGAAAACAAGGAAACAATGTGTATGCCTATAGTTAAAACATTCATTCATTCATTTTCTGTAACTGCTTGTCCTCTGGAGGGTTGCAGGGGGGGCTGAAGCCTCTACCAGCTGTCACTGGGTGAGAGGTGGGTACATCCTGGACTAGGACACCAGTGTATTGCAGGGTTAAAGGCTCTTTTATAGTGCCTAAACGCACGCAGCCAATGCCAGTGTGAGCCATGTATATTTGTGTGCTCGTCAGTCTGGCTCTATAACAACGCCACTCAACCACTAGTCAGCGCTGTGTCTTTTTTGTCAGTTGGGTTCATTTTTGTTTCTACTTCCTGCTTCACTTTCAACAAAGGCGACTGAAACGTTCGCCGAAATTTCGCTGAACATGAATCATACAAATGTTTCTATCGAACCTCCTCAGTTAACCTTTCCTTGATGTGTTCCATCTTTATTTGTCCAAGACAATTAATTGGAAAATTGTGGAGATGGAGAAGCAGCTGGAAATACTAAAGCGGAAACACGCAACAACCAATTGCTAGAATCACCAATTAACCTAATGAGCATGCCTTTGGACAGTAGGAGGAAGCCAGAGTACCCGGAGAGAACCCACACAGATACAGGGAGAACATGCAAACTCCACACAGAAAGGCCCCAGTCGGCCGCTGGAGTTGAATCCAGAGCCTTCTTGCTGCGAAGCACCAGTGATTTATCATATCTTAACTGAAAGCTGTACGCACATTTTCACAGATGGGAGTAAACCATGTGTGAACACTAAATTAAGCACACAGCAGTTAAGACATAACTCTTAAAATATGAATATCAACTCAAATCCAGAGAACATCAAAGTTCTGTGGTTTGATCTGCCTGCAGGCCTGGTGGGGACACATCCTGAGGCACTGTAGTCTTAAATTCTGGGCTTTCCAAACATACGCTTGCGCAAATGTACTCACATGCAAGTTGTGTGATTAGAATATCTAAGTCTGCTTACTTGAATGAATCAAAGGAAGGATGTTAACAGGAAAGCCAGCTGGAGGAAAAAACAAACACTGACTCATAAAAACTGCAGGGGTCCTTTAAAATACTGAATTTTTCTTCGAACCCTGTTGGGAGCCGTGCAGTTAAGCAGCACAGAGACGCTCCATCTCTGGAATTAAACAAGACAATCACTGTTGTAAAACCTACAGTAACAGTGAAGCTGACATACAATGTTGGCCTTGTTCATATAATATTCATCAATCAGGCATAACATTAAGACCACCCTTGTTCCTCCAAAACAGTTGTGATTCATCAGAGAATGGACATGGGCCTTCTGAGGGTGTCCTGTGGTGTCTGGCAACAGACTATTAGTTAGTGGGGGGATTTGGGTCCTGTGGGGTGAGGGGAGGAGCCCCTGTGGATCCGGCTTATTCCAATGCATCCCACAGATCAGTTTGGGATCTAGCAAATTTGGAGGCCAGGTCAACACCTTGTTTTTTTTTAGTTGTTTCTAAAGCGTGTGTGTGTGCCTGTGTCAGGCTGCATCCTGCTGGGGGATGCCTGCTGCCATCAAGGAGTGTCATTGCTATGGGGTGGGGGTGCCTGGTCTGGTCTAGGTTGGTAACATCCACACAAATGCCAGGTCCAAAAGTTTCCCAGCAGAACACTGAATTTTCACAAGATGGTTGATGTCATTTACTTCTCCTGTCAGTGGTTTTAATGTTGTGGCTGATCGGTGTATGATGAGTTCACTGACACCCGAGGGGTTCTAATTGTGACCATTTTCAGTTTCTCTGTTTATTTGTCAATAGAATTATGAGTTCTGGGTTAGGGTTGGGGTTAGGTGAGCGTCAATGCTTGTTTGGCTTTCTGTGTTACTCCTGTGATAGATCTGTCCAGGGTGTACCCCGTCTGTTGCCCAGTGATAGCTGGGACAGGTTCTAGCGCCCCGGTGACCCTCTAGAGGATAAGTGGCAACAGATAATGAATGTTTATTAGAACTACGCAGTAATATGGAGCTGAAAAATGAAGTTGTTGACATACACAGCAAAAATGCAGTTCCTCAAATGATGCTGGCCTGTGAATGGCTTTACAGCAGAAATAAACATGTTTACAGCCTGGTGCAAAAATGGTTTTGGTATTTTCTACTATATCTACTTTCCTAATTCTTGACAACTGAAGGGAGGTGACGTTTTCTCTGATTGGATTGTTTAAATTATATTAAGACTTAAATTAATACATAATAAACAGCTGAGGTGCTTAGAGTGAGAGGTGGGCTCCGTCTCAGGTTGCTAATCGCCAACCTCGCCATCACCAATCTGCCTCAGCTCACCCACCACCTCTCTGATCATTTTTGAAATAGCTGAGAAGCAGAAGGAGTCAGGTACTGGAAAACTGGCGAACTGAGCCACCAATGTTGAACTTCAAAACGCCTAGCATGACAGACTATTCGGCCTCTTATCACCTCCACACAGACTGTTCACCTGCAACCAAACCTATTCAAGACAATGGAACCGACAACGGAAACATCCATACCGTAATCTTATCCCTTGCCTTCAGATACTGCTTACTCATACAGTTATGTCCAGCATGCCTGAAAACAGGGGACTGTGTACAAAAATAGTTGTAACTCCTATACCTGTACTGCCTACAGTACAGCTGCGGTACACAATGCTACAGTAGGGCCAGCAAGTTCATAAAATGTCACTGTGCTTTCACAATTGCTTGAGAGTGACAAGCACCAGTATTCACAAAAGACATTCTGCTCAGCAAGCTTTGAGGACTAAGGAACACCAACTACATAGGCTCTAGGCTTTGTGTGAGAAAAACGGAAAATTTACGAAGCGATTAGAGCCCCGCTAGAGTGTGTGTGTGTGTGTGTGGTTTTATGTAACACTGTGTGCACTATTGTGGCACCCTCACAGAATAACAGTGACATTTTGGGAATTTGCACGGACACACACTGTGTCTGTGAGGCTGTGTGTCTTCTTGTTTCTTCCTCCATCTCAGCCTAAACTGAATCCCACAGTGGAACGGCATTGATCAAAACGAGGTCAGACGGGGCTATTGAAGGAGACCGTAACACGCCTTCAAAGACATTCAGATTAGTTAGATGGTAACACTGCACCCATTCATCTTCAATGGCAGGACAGCGACCACCTCCAGTGTTGCAGGGCTGATACACAACATATGAGGAAGGGCAATGCTGCGATCTGAAAGGATACGGTAAGAACCTGGACATCTTAGGAACCTCTGCACTTCACAAGAATTTCCTGCAAATATCTGATCAGAGGCATCCTTATGCTAGCAACTATCAGCGGTGCAATGTACTGCAATCTGCAGCAATACATTCACACAACATTACCTCATGCTAGGAATCCAAAGGAAAAAACAAATAACAACAGAAGGCCGCCAGCAAGCCCAAAAATTAAACACAGGCATAAAACGTGTCCAAAAGTGATGCTTCATCAAAATATAAGTTTCAGAAAAACTTTTCTGTCCAAAAACAGATCGTGGCGTCGCACATTTATACTTGTGAAAACAACACTTTCTTTTGGAAACCTGTACAGGACCGAAGTGTGAGACACCTAATCTCACACTGTAGACTATACAAGGATAAGACAATTTTAACTTATTGTTATACATGCATATTGTCAAAGGGATCGCCCAGAGTAATAAAAACACAAAGAATTATCACATATGCACCACCTTTCACCTCTTCACCCCTTTTTCACAGGGGGTTTTAACCCTTGGATTTGGTTATCCAGGCTACAATGTCACTATGGTTCAATTTCATTTATAACATTGTTTGCAGAGGCAGAGGCAAGAAGAGGAATAAGTAAAAGAGGAGGAAAAATAACGTCCCTTTCCCAAGATCAAAGGTCAAATAGGTTTTTTTATTGGTATTTCAACCATAGCAGGTGCAGTAGATGAGATGAGACAACTGTTTCTCCAGGAAACAGCACCAAGTACAATAAAGAGCATAAAGTATGCAGACAATACAGACAGTGCCAATAGTGCAGAGACGAGAGACAGTGCAGAGACAGACAGGACAATACAGATAACACTTGGGAGACGATGCCCTTATGAAGAGACACTACACAACAACAGAGAGCAGCAGCGACTAATAAACAGACCAATAGAGTATGGATTACCGTGATTGGAAACGTTTGATTAACTGCATAGTGTGCGTAAAGGGCTGAATATAGGTTATTATTTGATTGTGATTGCGAGTGAGTGCGTACATTGTGTATCTGTATGTTGATTGTGATTGTGACTGAGTACGTGTACTGTGCGTATTCAGGCTAGTTCCAGGCAGTTCAGACTTGAGGGGAGAAACTGTTAGACACTCTGGCTGTGTGGGTCCGAATGCTCTGGTACCTTTGCCCAGACGGAAGGAGGGTGAAGAGTGTATGCCAGATGTTAGTGGGTGTCGAAGGGGGCTTAAGGGACTAGCCAGTGCATGTGGTGGAAACAGGCTTTCTTTTTCTTCTGAGTTACTTTAAATCAAGAACATAAATATCAACGTAAAACAACATTCTCTATACCACCTCTCTATACAGATTCAACAATCTATCTGTTAAAATCTGTGAGCTAGTAATACACTTTATAGCCAAACTGTTTCATAATAATGCAGTCATAATCAGTCAATTGGCATTTCTAAACTGTGAATTTGTTCTCATAGAAGGACACAATATTTTAACTTTCAGGATTTTTTGTAGAAAGATACTGGTACTGTTTTAGTGTACAACTTAGGTTTCCCAGCAATCCAGACCACACTTGAAGAGTCTGAATTGATCTAAATCAAGCAGTGGCAGTTGGTGTCTACTTCTCTCTGCAAGGACATTGATCAAAGTTATCGACAAACCTGGAATGAAAACAAACCACTTCATTGGTAGCTGGCTACCACTAAACCCATATTTCACACCGCTCCAAGTTTTAATTGTCCACAAAGTTTTAATGTTTTGCACAGCCATACATTTCCGTGTAAACATGCGCTCGAATTCAGCTCAAGGCGTGGACGATTCCACGTGTGGCGAATCCATCCCAGAGTGTTTGTCTAGTCCGTGACAAGGAAATAAATTGAAATGTCAACAAGTTGTAATGAATGCTTCCAGTGAGCCAACACTGGGACGTGCCGTGCAGGATCTCCAGCTCTGTTAAACTTGGCGATAGAATAGAAAACTGAGTGACTAATTTTCGATGTTTGATTAAGATCATAAAGTGTTTTCCAGGGATGAAACCAACTCTCTTCTTTCAGTTTAAAATAAAAAAAAACAAACATCTAGTGTTCACACACATTCCCATACACTGTGAATGCACCCCATCAATTATATCCTTTTATCAGCACGACAACCGCATAAAAACTAGCCACATACAGCATAGTTGTGCAGTTACACAGACGACAAAGGGGGCCTTGAGTCGTAAGTCTGTGGATAAGAATTCATAACTCTTGTTTACTATATGACTTCCCTTTCCAAACCAATTGATTTATGACACTCATTGTTTTTTCATTCTCCATACGCCTGAATGTTAATTTATGAATCATTGTGGGGCTCTGTACGAATCCAGAAATGATCACTCTTACCTGTCTATGAGCGCGCACATGTCCAGGCTGACATTCTCAAAAGCTCCCACTCTGCCTGCCTCCACCGCATGCAGATCAGCTGGTTGGTCATCCACTAAGATCGCTTGCATGCAGCCCTGAAACGAACGCTGGGATGGCGGGAACAGCGTCTGCAGAAAATACCCTGGAAGAAAAACAAGGGACAAACAAAAGGAATCATGATTATTTTTTTGAGAAAGGAATGCACGACAGCTGAAAGACTTCAAGAAAACAACGTATTGTTTTCATGCACAGTTTAAAACCAGAAAGGAAGACCTTCTGTAGAAGCAGTCATCTAACACAGCGACGACATTATCCTTGCCGAGGAACAGCAGACCTGGCCAGTGTCTTGTTATTGTCACCTTTTTACAGCCATGAACCTTCATCAGCCATCTTGTTTTAGAGCTTATTCACAAGGCCCATTAGCCTTAATACCGGTGCTGAGACCGCCATAGACTAGAGGACACACAGATTTTACTGTACTGACTGTACCTTTATGAGATACAGGAGTCAATGGCCCGTCCCAGAGGTAGCACTGGGCCTTGACTGAAATGGGGACAAGGCTAGGGCAAAACTGTGTGCCCAACATCGAGTGTGTTTTTGTGTGTTTAGTTCATTGATATATGGTATGCCTATGTGTATTCTATATGTCCAAATCTGTCTTTGTGCACCTGTGTTGTGTGTATAAGTGTGTATAGTATGTGTGTACACATCTCCAGAGTGCAGGCGACGTGTTGAGGAGATGAGAACCTAAAATTCAATCTCTGCCACAAGCACACAGGTCACTCATAAAACACTACCGCCCAATGACATCTCCATCACTGTGATGTTATAAGCTGTCATACTCTCCAGCATGCCTATCAGCCCCAAGGCCAAAGCATCAGAGAGGCTTATTATGGAGGGCATATGCACTGTGAGCAAGTGTGTGCACCAGCATAATTGTGGTTTATGTGGCTGGTTGACACAAAGGAAATAAACCAGCGGAAAAGTCAAATGTGTGTGCGCCCGCATGTGTGTTTGCTGGATTCATTCCTTCCTTCACATCTTCTGATTTTCATTTCCTCCCCCAAAACTTTCTCCTGTCATCCTTGCCATCTGCCTCTTCCCCTGCCACACCTGCCTGCTGTCTTTCCAGAAGAGTGGGAGACAGGCAGCAAAAGAAATGGAGGGAGATGTGGAAAGGAGAGAGAGAGAGAGGGAGAGAAGAAGGGAAACGGAGCAGACTACAGCTGGCTGGCAGCACTTTGTGTCCTGTGGATAGCTTATGAATGCAAAGGAAACGTAGCCTTCCTGACAATTTGGCAGAACATGTGGAGCAATGCATGAAACAATGGGTGGATGTATGTACACTGCTAGACCTACAAAGCCAGCAGGGGGTCGGCTGCTCTGCTGAGCCACCAACTGGGTGTTTCCCTGTTTAACTACGCCGACACATCCATTTGTTTATCATCTGTCAAATTTTTTCTCAGACCTTATTTTTGCATTAGAGGCTTTTTAAGACATGCAATTAAAAGTGTCAGTTTGCTGAATCTCAATTTCTTCTGAAGTCAATGGCAGTCCTCCGTTCTGGTTGGCTCCCATCAAAGATGTACTTGTGCTAGGGTAACTGGAAGGGGGCTCTTATGCACAGTTCATGTTTCTGCGTCAATTTGACGTCGTAGCTACAGCAACAGGAAGAAGAAACAAAAATGAACCCGACTGGCAAAAAAGACACAGCGCCGACTAGAGTTTGAGTGGCGTGTTTACAGAGCGAGCCAGACCGATGAGCGCACAAATATAAATGGCACGCACCGGCGTTGGCTACATACGTAGGTTATGGCGCCTATGTCCTGGCGAGGTATAAACCGCGCTTTAGGGGGCAGTTGTTGAGCATTGCCGATGCGTGTTGGGCCTAAATAGGTTTAAATGGGCTTATGGATGTCATTGCAACATATGCCTGACAGTGCACCCTTGACTGAAACTACAGTAATTCACTTGAAAAATAAGGTTTACGTCACCAAACTGTGAAGTAAGACAAAGCTCAACATCTGCAGCACATAATCCCTCATGTGTGTCTTTGACTCACTGTTTGTAAGGGCCTTTAGAAGTCCATTTCAAAGTGATCATTTAATCTCCCGTGTCCCCACAGAGACACTAGCAGCTCTACTGGGCAATTCTCTCGTGTCACTTTGATTAATACTATAAATGTTCATCTGGGCATTCCGTTACACCAATTTGTGTATCAAATGAAAAGCAGTTAAGGAAAATGTACCTTGACATTAGTAAAGCTGTAAATTTGGTAACACGCAGTGTTCTTTCAGGTGTGGCTCAGTAGGTAGAGCAGTTTGTTCATACACCAGAGTGTTAGGGGTACCATCCCCTAGTACACGGACCACACGCCAAAGTGTCTTTGAGCAAAGCACTGAACCCTAACCACAGGTGTGGTAATGTGTGTGACCAAATGGGTAGCTGTGTCCTTGTGACCGTAGAGCGCTTTGACTTCCAATAAGTAGAAAAGAGCTGTATAAATACAAGACCATTTATTGTGGCTTCAAAGTTGTGCCCAGAAATGGCCAGTGCTGATGTATTGTTATTATTGTGGCTTGCAGTTTTCTGTCCTTTTGCCAATTTCTCTTTGATGATTCTCGAATATGTATCATTGGATCAGCGTAATGCAGCTGATCTGACACACAGCAGAAGCTAAAATAGACAAAAACTCTGCAAACAAAGCATGCAAGTGGTTGTATCCATAAATCAGGTCATGCACAGCTATAGCCATGGACATGGTGTAGTTTTAATGAGTAGAATACACACACCAGAACACAATCCCATACCCCTCAAAAACTGGAACAACAGCAATGAACCCCTGCTGGGTCTTGTTGGCACTCTGTCAAGCCCCCCCATTGTGCCCAAAGAGCTTCTCCTACAATACACATCGGAAGACCAGCACCCGCTCTCTTCCACCTGGCCTCGGCTGGCTCTCGGGCTATACTCCACACCACAAGACATTTAGAAGGATGTGTGCTTTCAGAAGAGGCAGTCTGGAAATCGGCCAAAATGCTCTGAGGTAAATTATTAAACCAACACTCAGAGGATGAAACTGTACGGCACATTCAGGAGAGACCAAAAAAAAAAAAAGAAGAACTGCTGCCAAAAACAATATGCAGATTCTCAGAAAATCCTAATTTACTCTAGGAACAAAAAAAAAAAAAAAAAAAGTGCTTATCTATTGACCACCTGCTGCAAATGTTCCACTAAGCTATTTCCCTGAACTGTAAAACTAATTTGCTGAATATTTTCTAAAAGCACCTCGTAAGACGTCAAGGACAATATGTACCCGAAACACCTCAGCACATCTGCACACAAACGGGACGGTATGCACTTACACAAAATGGCACAATGAGCACGGGCTGCTCTTAGTGTCAGAATCGTATGTCTAATTCATATGAAGCCTTAAAATGAAGAGGGCGACTTGAGAGTATATAGGAGCCTGACTGAAAATATAGTACACTTATTACTAATTAAATCTATAAAAAATCACACTACATGTGTCAGGAACATTTCTCTTTTCTTTTATAGCTGAGTGACACACTGAAAAACTGCGGATACTGAGTGACCTAATAAAACTGCCGAAGCACGAGAAGACTGTATTTCAAAAAGGTCAAAAAGGTATTGCAGCGGAGTATGCCGCAGAATTTAATAGAAAAGCACAGTTAGAGACAAATACTGCGGTAATATTAAGTCATTTATTCATACGTATAAAATGCGAGAGAAAACATGACATTTGCAAAACGGTAAAGCGAAGAAGCAATGAGCTAAGAAGTGGTGTGACAGTGGAACAACTCAGGGTTGTAAAACTGGTGGGAACTGTAAAACTAACACAGGAAACACAGCACACTTTCTTTTTTTTTTTCTTTTTTTTTTTTACAAGCGTTATCAAACAGCAGAAGGCTTCAGGGTGGAACATCCCATAATTGACTACTCTCTCATTAATGCATCCATTTGTCCGCCGTTCCCGTTCAGAAAAGTGTTTATGGCCTTGGGTACGTGCGGATTTGTGAATGTGTGGCTGTCCGTCTGCCTTGCCCCCTTGAGAATTTCAATTTGCGGATGTCTTGTGTCAGTCACTTTGTCATTTCTCAAAGCGCAGTGTCAGGAGTGAAAAACTACTCCCCGGAAAATAGCCTCCGGATTCAGGGGACGGTTTCTAAAAGCAGACGCTCGGAGGATACGGGAGCCAAGGCAACAGGACGAAAGAAGAGAAGCAAAAGAAGGGGTTAAAGAAGGTATGATGAGGGGCCAAAAAAGAAGAGTACCTGAAGTAGGAAATCAGAGGGAACGGAAGAAATGAGGTGCAGAGGACATGAAAACAGGGGAAGAGAATAGAATTAAGAAAGAGGGCAGAGTTGAGGGGAAGATTACAGAGGCTCAGAGATCTGTCTTTTCCTCCCACTGACATCTAAAGTAAAATATCTTGTAACCTTGTAACCTTGGGTTTAAGAAGCGCCTCATGAATTTTAATGCCGTGGAACCAGGAAAGGCAGCACAATTACATCTAATGCAACACTCTTGACTGGTCACTTTAGCACCACTGAAGATAAACATCGTCAATGAGCACATAATATTAAAGTATGCAAATGTTACACCTAACCTATCTGTCTGGTAGGCTTTGCCTTATTAATAAAGCTTTTACAGAGGAATTATTAAAAAATACATTATATTAACTGACATAGAAAAACTGCAAATACAAGACAATATTAAAAAAAAAATGGTTGGGAGAAATAATGAAGGAAAGTAAAATGTGCTATGTACAAATTTGCATAGCCTTTAAACTCTTTGGGAAAGGCACTCGATCTGCATAATGTCCCATCAAAGTCATCAAAATACATTAAACCCGAGCCACTTACGCAAATTAGGTAATTAGCAAATATTTTTTATGCCAGTACACTTGTCTTCGTATTATATTTCAGTGGAATTCATCTTAATATTAAAAGCTTCATTAAAAGGAATATTTATGCATTAAAATCATCAGCTGCTGTATGAAGGGAACCTGTACGGAAGTATTTCTATTTGCAAAAGAGTCTCACCTCAGACACGATCATCATCAGGAAAGACAAACGTAATTGCCTTTAATTTTCTTTTATTTTTGTGCAGTGATAGAACTGTTCTACCCTCTGGCTAACTGTTTTCCATGTTTCAAATTTAATTGAGACACGGTATTCGGCCCGGTGGACACTAAAATTAATCATGTCCCACTGGAGATATTCTGTCCACTTTAAAAGTCACTAAGTTCGCTGCAGCGTTTGCCCACATGCACGCTCACTCCCTTCGCTATTTGATGATTTTCTTTAAACGCATCTATAAGAAGATGACTTGTCACCCCGGCTCACTTCAAAGTGTTTCAGGCTTGTGTATCTCCCTGCACATACTTCATGTTGCAGTCAAGCCTCAACAGAAAACTAATTAGTCCTGATTTGGTTTTAATGTGGCAGTCGGCCATGCTTAATAAACGCTAGAGGGGCTGGAAAAAAAAACATAAAATGAAGAATATAGAAAGAGGCGGACAATGAAACGCTCTTTCCTCCGACTTCCAAGCAAAGCTTCTATAACGGCACTCTATCATGTCATAGAAAATAGAGTGGTTAAAGTGGCCTAAGAATTTAAATTCATTTAATATTTCGAGAGGGGGCTGGAGCCTATTCAAGCTGTCATTGGGCAAGAGGCGGGGTATAGTCTATCGCAGGGCTAACACAGAGAGGCAGACAACCAAACTCACACCTATGGCCGATTTCGCAACCAATTCGAACCCAGAACCTTGCTGCTGTGAGGCATCAGTGCTAAACACCACACCACTGTGCCGCCCTACATACGTATGACAAAGAATAAGAGCAAAACCTCACTCTTCAAGAGCTTCCGGGACGAGACAGGTGGCGACAACAATGAGTGCAGGCAGACGGCCGCCCCTACATAAATGACTCAAAGCAATTATCTCCTTTATGTAAAATAACACACATTGCTCATGATATTGAGAGGCCTTTGCTAATTGTGGTAGACTGAAAGAACCATCTCAGTCGCATAGAAAGTGCTGATGGAATACTGTTCAAGAGCTTTAGGACAGCTTAATGCGCTTGGCCTCTTTGACTCATCAAGCTGAGCGATCAGAGAGCATAATTGAGGGCAAGCCAAAGGCTAAACTATCTTTTGTACACTCACTATATTATTCTGTTACCACTATTCTGGGATGGAAATTAGCCTCTGAATAAGATGATGCAGAGAGTTTTGAATAAAATGTTATATATATTCTGTTATATATTCTGTCTGGAGGTGTTTCTATGTGTGTGTGCTTGGGGAATTTCATATATTTGGGTAAAAACACCCACACAGACACATATTTAAATAACTGGAGGCCTTCATTGTAAATCTATGTTAATGGAGAGGCAAGGCACCAAATGACAGAAAACAAAACTAGGTCATGAAATTTAAGGAGAGACCAGTATGCGCAATAGAAGCGTCTCAGTCAAATAAATCAAACCCGAACACGAGGAAGTTAAGACTGAAATTAAAAAAAGCAACCCGCAACAGCACACGTACCTTTTCCCTGAAAGAGTCTGGAATTGGTTTAACAGTTTCAAAAAAGTCTCTCCCTCGCCTGTGGCCTAAATATCGCTTTGTACTTCTCGCCATCGTTATAATCAACAGTTTTGTATCCCCCGCAGCCTGCAAACTTGTGTTTACCACCAGGCTCCCCGCTCCTCAGCATTTATTATGTCATGTAAAATTAACGAGTAAAACCCCAGTCACAGCTGCTGCCAATTCAACCCGCGCACTACTTCCATCAGTTCAGGGAAAAACCCACGGAAAAAAACAAAAAAACAGTTGTACTCCAAACTGTTGCATCATACACCGATCAGACATAACATTATGACCACCTTTCCTAATATTGTGTAGGTCTCTCCTTGTGCCTCCAAAACTCCAAGACTCATCACAGAATGGACATGGGCCTTCTGAGGGTGTCCTGTGTTAGCGGGGGGCCTTTGAGGGGAGGGGCCTCTGTGGATCATCCCACAGATACTTGATCAGTTTGGGATCTAGTGAATTTGGAGGCCAGGTCAACACCTTGTGCTGTTTTTCATGTTTTTTTGAGTTGTCCTTAAACCATTCTTGTGTGTGTGTGCCTGTGTCAGGCTGCATCCTGCTGGGGATGGCTGCTGCCATCAAGGAGTGTCATTGCTATGAGGTGGGGGTGCCTGGCTGCTCCATGTCTAAGTAACATCCACATGAATGAATGCCAGGTCCTGAAGTTTCCCAGCAGAACATTGCATTGTCACAAGATGGTCAATGTTATTCACTTCTCCTGTCATAATGTTATGGTTGATTGGTGTATCGTAATATATACAAATTCTATGCTTCAGTCTTTCACTGTTTCAACTGTAACCTGATAAGTTTTAGATTTCCATTCCAAAACCTTCTTCCTCTTCATCTTCCTCCTTGACTGTACTTGTTCTAATTCACCGTCTATATCTGTCTTCTCTTCTGTTTCACTCCTCCTTCGTCTCTCTGTCTCCTCTGCCCTCTTCGAGGAGTAAAGACATTACAGAGATCCTCTCCTCTCAGCCGCTATTGATTCGCAAGTCAGCCAACCCAAATCAATAAATCACCAATTGGATCAAAATGGAGACTAGAGGATGAGGAGAAAAACGAAAGGAGAGAGCAGAAAGGAAAGACCGAGAATATAAATATGGCCAAATTTGGAGCAAACTAGACAGAAGCAATGATAAAAAAAAAAAATAATAATATGCAGAAAGATTCCACAACACCCCCTCAGAATGGAACAGGCTCTATATGTATTAAGAATATCAACGCCTCACAAACTGGACTTGGAGCATTTACTCAACACCAGCGAGGGGTAAATTAAAATAGACAAGGGCGAAAAGAACCGGAGTGTGCGTGTGTGAGGGGCTCTGATCTTTACTGACTGGTCCGAGGAAATGGTTTCGCTTGATGGAGGAGATTGTGCCTGGATGGAGAGAGTGAGACAGAGGGCTGATGGAGCTAAAGGAGCCAGACTATCTCTCTCAGTTACTGTAATTTCATACAGGTGCACACACACACACACACACACCCACACACAAACACACTGAAGTTCCACACGCTTACTTAGACACGAACCTTCTTCCAACAGACGGACAGCGGTGTCTGGCATCATTAACCTGGCGTCTTCCTAATTCAGACAGATTGAGGCTGCTGCACGTGGGTTTTTTTTGTGTGTGTGTATCCTGTTGTGTCTGGACTCTTGCTAAGTGACTTCCCTAACTCCCATGATAAACGATTTGACATATTTAGCCTAAAAGATCTGCGTTTTTGCATGTATAATGCATGTTTCTGTGTGCTACAAAAAGTAATATTAAATGTTTAAAAAGACACAGGATTTCATAAGATTTATGGGGGAAAAAAATGGTAGTTCCAGCTGACTGAAATCCAACCTAGATTTTAAACTAATATAAATGACACCGTCTGCAAGCGCAGTGAACGTCTTGCGCTCTGATGCCTCCCTGGCGGCCACTGCAGAGAGATGACAATGGATGAGGGTGTATGCGACGGTGCTGGGGGTGACCCTTACCTCCCAAGTGGTAGGTTCCTCCCGTGGTGACGATGAGAGGTGAGGTGGAGCGCACAGCGGACGCTTCCTCACCATCTATCGTCAGCATGGCAAAGTTCTCCTTGGCGACCAAGCGTACTGCGTGCCACTGGCCGTCATTGAGGCCTGATCCTGGAGGGTGGGGGAAGTATCGGAGGGGAGAAAAGGAGAAAAGATATAAAGATGTAAAAACGCAAAAGTGGCTTCGTGTAAATGAAATTATAAACATCACTTTAAAGAAGCATATCTTTGTTAGAACAAAGCTGGGTTGGCTGACAATAGCTCCAAAGGACTGATTCCTGCAAAAAGAAACAATTCAGATACTGAATATTTTAAGAATTCAGTACCATTTTATTTTACTTAAAAAGAAAATGGGCCCATCACACATGATTAGAAATCAAGACTGGTTCCTTTTACCTCAGCAGTTAACTGTAATAAGAGAATATGAGAATGTTACGTTGCTAACTGGGATTTAACCAAAAGGAATACTGGGTGACTCACCATGGGTGAGAATTATGACGGTGGTTTAATAAGAAAATACAATTTCTTTTTGGGATGCGTGGCCATGTCTCTGCTCGTCTTCCACTTTGCAATGCAGCGACTTTTTTTCCTCTACAATCATAAATTTGCTGTGTGCCTGATGAGTGTGGCTCAAATAGAGTTAGTTTCTTCACCTCCCTGACTCTACTGCATATTTCCCTCACGTCGCAACACACAGTCACATTGAGTATGTATGCCGGTGCACCCCAATTCTTCTTCCTCTCTCACTCCTTCGTTCTCTGCCCCTCCCTTTTTCTGGCCGAGTGCAGCTTCCAGTCTCAAGGCTCCTGTGTCTCAACTCCATTAACTCTCAGAGAACCCTGTTTCTGTTTGAAGTGTGTGTGTGTGTGTGCGTGCGTTCTGCACGTTCCTCCAAGTCCGAGCACACTGCAAGCGTACAAGTCTGGATTGTGTTGTGCTGTCCGCATATGTCAGAGTCGTGTGTGTGTGTGTTTCGTGCATGCAACTTTTGTGCTCTCCCTCTTTCTCCCTTCCCTTGTAGCTGTGCTCCATTAAATATAAGTGATGTTTTGGAAAGGGACATTACTGCTGGAGCTGAGAGAGAAGCCGGCTCGCTCTCATCACCCTCTCCTCCATACATCACCTCTTACTGACACCAATCTCTATTCATCCTCCCCTCCCTGCCTCCTTCTCTGTCCCCGATTCTTCTGTGTCTCCGTCTTTATTTCCCTTCTTGTATCTCTGCGTTGAACTTTTTCCCTTTTTTTTTTTTCTTTTCTTTCTGTCTTCACATTCCTCCCTCTTTGTGGCCATCTGCTGCAGTGTCTTTCAATTGGGCTTAGCTCACCGCTTCGGTGAGTGTAATGCGTCGATAGTTAGGACAGTGTCACAAAGTTCAACCCGCGGTCAGGTGCAAATCAGTCTCAGCAGAGCGCATGTACCCATGGATCACCATGCAAGTCAATACGCATACACCTTAGCATGCTGTGTGTCAATACATTCGAACCATGTGGGTTGGTTCTAGTTTCCATCTTCACCGTCCACAAGACACACTTTCGCATTGTTTATGTCTTCCCAGAATGCACTTGGAGACCCCGGATTTCATATCAGCAGGGGGTCTACGCTAATTAATCTCCATCAGCAGGGTGACCATGTGTCTGTGTAAGTGTGTGCGTATTTGTTTGTGATCACAGCTGTGACCGAAGATATTAAGGGCCAAGATGGCCACCTGCTGAGGGGTGTGACTGCTGTGGCCATGTTCAGGGCAGTGCTGCTTAAATATGGACAAGTACACACATGTATCCACACAAAAACCACACTTTTCTTTTTTCTTTTTTACTTGTTTCGCTCTGTCAGACAGAAGAAAAAGCAACATCATAATACACAATGATTTTTTTTTTGTTGTCGTGAGATATAAAGCCAAAGGTAATGGCAGAAAATTAAAGGTTGGTGTCAGCTTCGCATGAATGACAACAAAAAAAAAGTTAGTTCCAGCAGAAATCGACCTTGATAACCTCCTTCGCTGACAATTACATTTCTGCCTGTATATTGGTTTGATGTAATCACTCTCAAGCTCTCTGCTCCATCGCACCTCTCTCCATAACCTCTTGAACGTAATGGAAAACAGATGCAGTACGAGCTCGCGTCCCCTCATCTGTTTTACATCACCTGCAATAGCTTTGAATGACGAGCTTATCAGCGATAGCAGTGTCACTGAACCTTCGCACTTACTGCAGCGCACACACGCAAACAGGCCCAAGTGGCTGCTGAAGCCCACGACGAATCCTCCCGGCTCGAATGTGTGAGAAATCTCCCCCATCTCTCTCTCTCTCTCTCTCTCTTTCTCGCTGTCACTCAAACCAAACACACAGGCTCAAATCATACACATGCCAGCTGTCCGTCATAGATAAAAAGAGCACTAGTGGTGAAGGAGAGTAGGAGGAGGGAGAGAATCATTCTGATTTAACAAGATAAGACTTTCCCATGGCTTGCTTTGGACTTGTCCTACATATGCAAGGGGCCAGATGGCCGAGGAAGTGACACATGCTGACCAGCCACTTTTGTTTGTATTCATTTTGAAAGAATTGAAGATACTGAACTGTGAGTTCATTCCAATTATCTCAAGCCTCACTTTGAATATTTATTCCAAAATATTTTTTTTTTACCGTCAGATGAAACGTTTTAGTTGTAAATTCCATCAACCAATCCATCTTTTTTTTTTTTTTAAATGTTCAAACTGCCTTCTGTATGGTTGTTTTTACAGTAATTAATTCAATACACATCTTTAAAGTGTGTGCACACTGTAGCCGCTGACCCTCTGCAAAAATAAAACACCATCTGTATCAACAAGACGGATTCATTTAGGTGTTTGTGAGATTCCTAAGTCGTTTCCTACTTTGTTAGCATGAGGGTCATTTTGCAAAAGTAAACTGGAACTTGTATGAACAGTTGTGGACACTGCGTCAGCCCACCTCTCTAAATATGTTCAGGGACAGCCTTCTTGTACCAACGCCGCATGAGACGAATACAAATGAGTCATGTTTGAGTTCACCTGAGATCACTGAGGAAGGTTTTTATAGAGAACTTGTATACTTGGTTCCATTTAATTCAGATATTTCTGGAGGGGTGAGGTTTTACAGTGAGGGACACTCTACCGCTGGTGTTTCCATTCTGTTTGTCTGGGACATTTACAGATGAGGGGCCAGGCTAGGAATGATATATGGGATGAGCCGAGAGCTTTAAGAGACATACAATAGAGCAGAGGGTGGAACTGAGGAATACCAAGAGTGAACTGAAAACCCAGAGAATTTGTGATGTTCAGGTTAACAGCCAAAGCAATCTGGGAACCCATCGGATATAATCTGAGATATTTTCCTCTTGGGGCAACAACCAATTTTTCAGATATCATATTCCATGCACTTGTCATTGTTTTCAGTCCAACTAGCAACTAGAGACACAAGAATGGAGCTGAAGGAGGATTTATTAAGAAAGAGCCAGTTTAAGCTTGAGACATACCGCGCAAGAATCAAGAAATTTGTTCTTGTTCTCAGGGTAAGCAAGAACAAAAACAAATTAGTTCTGGCCATGTAATTTATACTTCACGAGAAACTCAAGTGCCGAACTCCGAAGAAGTCCTCACAGGGCCCTCCCACTGCAGCATACGTCACACACGCTAAGCATTGTGGGAGATGCGGGAGATGGACGACAAGAGGCACTTTTCTTATTATTTTCAGATGTTTTGATGGCCGTGTCTGTCAGATCATGCCGTTCATTCAGCGTGCACCCACACACAGTATGTCGATCTCTACCCAGGTGAGATTAACAGTCACACTGCCAATATTAGCAATATTTGTGAGCTCACAGAGTGGCCAATAGCATTTCCAATTTTCCACATTAATCAAGCTCACTTCCAATTTCTGACCAGTCAAAGAGTAGTTGCCGGACACCACATGAGAAAAAAGTTCTGCCCGGCTACAAGAACTCCCAAATAAGGGTTGCAAGAACAAAATGACATAATCTTGTTCTCGCAGCCTAGGAACAAGAACAATTTTTTTACTTCTCGCAGAGTAAGCCTTTACACTTATTTTGCAGTTTTTGCTTGAGGTATTTGCAAATCAGGCACCACATGTTCCTTCCTTCTTTTGCTTTTCCCGGACTGTTTACGTGATACTACAAATGTAAACCAGGAACCTTCCGGGACCAAAATCCTGGAAGTTACCTAAAGATGCTGAAAATTCATGTGCATATATCTATAGAGATTAGGGACACAATGGTTAACTATGAAAATTATTGTCATTTTTTCATAATCATTTAAGTTGTCTAATGCAACTACTCAAATCCATATATCACATGTACTGCATATATTTTCTAATCCGCTCAACAAAAAACATAAAACCTACTGAAAACCACAAACATTTACATATGAATGTAAATGGATGAACGTAAATGAAAGTGGATTCTTGGTTTCTGCAGCAGATTAGACTAAAACCAGGTTATTCTAATAATTTTTTTGTGAAAATGTGTAATATTTTGAGAGCTGGCAACAAGCGAAACATGATGTCATACAACAGCAATGTGAATGTATCCTCAGCCTCTATGATATCTGTGTGATGAGCACCAGACTGACAGCCACTGAAAACAAAGTGACAGCAATTACAACAGAGCTTGAAGCGTCCAAGACTGATCAGCAGCTCCAGAAGGAAATAGGTGGCAGAGGCTGGGAGATTGATTTCTGGTATGTAATTACAAAATCACAGAGTTGGTATTTTTAGAAAATCTTGAAAGAGTAGTAGAAAAAAAAAAATGATTAGCTTTCATGCTTCTAGTCCAAGCAGCATAGCTGGCAGCCCTGGTTTGCAGACTGACAAGCAGTGTGGAGGTGGTGCAGGAGCAGAAGCAGGGGGTGACAGCTCTCAGGGAAGAGCTGGATAATTCTGAGACTGAACTCCAGCTCACCAATAACAAAGGGGATGAGATGCAGGAGACAACTGCAGATATTTTGATAAGAGACAAGAAATACATACATGCATTAACTGAAGATAACCAACTTTGAAATAATACAACTATAAAAATGGGCAGTTTTCATTGTGTTGCCGGGGAAATATAAAAGTAAAAATAATAACCCAAATTTGATTTCAAATTCCTGTTTTTTGGGACATGCTGAAGATCTCCTGATCTGACCCAAGAAGCGTTGGACCAGTCTATGCTGAAACTCCACAAAACTGCAGTAGGGACACATTGGGGATATATTATAAGTCTGTTATTGATACTACAGAAGCGTCTCACTTCATTTTGTTGGTGATTTTAGTGATATTATGGTGAACATGAGTCAAACTGTGTTGTAGCCACAGACTGTATAAAGATGGACGGCGGAACAGCTCCTCAAAAGTGAAACCAAAGCAAGTAGAGCTCCCCCTGGTGGCTGGCTGCAGTATAGGTCTTAAGCTCCGCCTCCTCCATGTTAGTGGATGGGACTTGGGCCAAACTAAAACAGTAAAATACATATCACATAATTTTCAAGGATGGTTTCTGTCATTTTAGGTAGTTAATATAATGTTGATGGATGTTCAAGTGTAAACTTTTTGAATAAGTTTAGTTTAAGTTGGTTGTTTGACACTTTAGAAACAGGATGTGACATACTGGCGACTACCAGTTGCCATGCCAGCCGCTCTGTAAAGCAGTGAGAGTTGTTAATTTTTTTATTTTAGTACAGTGTTTAAGCCAACATTTCCTTAACCAACTGGTGGAGGTACAGCAGAGTGCAGTATTAATGAAACGATAACGCTAGTGAGTCTGGCGGAAGGGTGGTTGGGTCACCAATATAGTGGCTCTGTGCGGCTCAACTTTTGGCACCAAACTCACAAGATGGCGGTGCCCGTAACACCGGGAAAATAGTGTGAGTTTGAAAAAAAGAACAAAAGGAAAAAGAACAAATTTTACAGCATTTTAGGAATATGTCTCGACAACCCTCCCCTTACGGAGCTAATGCTTCATTTTATGTGTCATTTGATTTATTTTTTCCGTACACAGTGACCTTAATCCAAGTAACCTAATTACTGATTGCATAAAATATTTATGAATTGCAACAAGCAACGTTGGCGTGTCACACACTAGTGTTATCAATTAGGAAAAAGCACATTTACTGTGTATGTCACATTTACAAAGATGGATGTCCACTGCATATTGTGCAACCATGACATACCGTAAATGACAATGCCTTCATTTTTCATTCAAGAGAAAAGTATCTTTTAAAAACCACAATAACTCAGCACAAACAAATACTGTCAGGATAGCTTTTCACTGTCAGCTGTGCAGCAGTCAATAATAAAAACAGCTAACATGGACTTCTCCCTGGTGTATTCAGGACATAATAGAATGATATTGAATTCATAATAAGTGAAATATACAGGTGCAAAACCTCCACCAATACACCTTTAAAGACTGATCTACTAGCTCTATGTTAAACTGCCTTTTAAAAGAATAATTACAATGCCTGAACGCAGGATATGCAGGCCTTTCAAAAAACATTTAATCTCAATAAAATATTTTTTTCTTTAGATATTTTCATCTATTCATCTAAAAGAACCAACAGGTAGAGTTATGATATATAGCTGCAGTAATATTTTTAGTGCCTTGAATTTAAAGTCATAGATTAAACCACGAACTGTTTATCCATACAGATTAATCACAAATTCTAACTAGTAAATATCTTAGTATGCTCACCATATAATGCATAAATATTAGAAAGACAACATCAGTGTTATATAACTGAGTGTGTGCCCCTTAAAATGTCTCGCATACATACAAAAACCCTCAGACATCACACATGCATATTGACACAGGGTGCATCTGTTACCATAGTGACAGCTAATATAGCCTTGAAGCTACATTATGGCGCTTTGACAGTAATTATCATTGCCAAATGAGTTCACACTATGCCGATTAAGCCACTTTAGCATCAGTATAGTGGGGTTTTAAATTTGGTGTCACTTCTGTTGTGACCTGTGGAAGGAAATGAGAGTTACAAATGTAACATGGGTTCTATGAATCACTTCTCTATTGCGTGCCATACAAAAACTCTTAAAAACTAAAGCAACTGATGGCGAGAATGGTTTACTGTTGGTGTGGCTTCTCAGTGCTGGAAGAAGAGGCAGAAGTGAGGGATTGTAAGTTGTAGGCAAACGTCTTATTCGTGTCAAGATTACTGACGGTGCCAGAAAGCACTTTAGCTTTAACACATGACATAAGTACTTCACACAGTGACGTCTATAGCGTACCAACATTCAAGTCTGAGAACAAACACGGTGAACTCTCTCAACTGCATCAGTGCCTGACCTTAAAGATGAGCTGAAAGGAAACCTGTATGACTGATAACACTAACAGAGCTCCAACAGTTGACAGTCGGGGTCTTTTAGAGACCTACCTGGCCATCAGAAGTGTTCGACTGCTGCTCTGACTACATTTGTGTCAGACTGAGACACGGGCTTAGGCGGTAAAAGTGTCAAAGAAAGTCATGTAACGCTGAAAGGGTCAAGCAATCGCACAAGTGGGCAGACCGACACCACCACACAGCGAGGATGAGTGCTGCACCCAGATTCAAAAAATGTCTCGCTCCCAGCTAACCATGACCAAGTGATATCCTGCAGGCTTGAAAGAGGAGTGTGTGCTTTTAGTGTTTGAAAATCTGTATGTGTGTAGGTACTATGTTTTTATCATGTGTCACTGAGACCACCAGACAGTTGCATGAGACTGGTCAATACACAAAGGCAGGGTACACACAATAGGGAATACTATAAAGCTGGGAAGATAAAACTGAGTTCTTGACTTAAACAGAGTGAGAATAATGATAATAATTTGTAGCCTACATAGATGCGCTTTGTAGAAATGAAAATATCAGAATAACGAGTTGTTAGTTTGTTGTTTAAATGCAGGTCTATTACTTGTGGGATAACGCCACTTGCGAATGGGCAAATTAATTGATATGATATCCTGTTAAATACCTAATCTGATCTAGATCCAGTGCGATGGAGACTTGGAAACACACCATGAAACTGTAACGTGATCTCAGGTAGGAGCTGATTACACAGATATCACCAAGTAATAAAACTTTCCATACGATCGCATTACACGTGGGGGAAGGAACATTATTTATGGCTGTCCCTGAATGTTTTGTTTCTCTTTATCTCATCTCCCTGGAGAACATGTTAGGGATATCAGGCCGTGCAACAAATCCTTGTAAGCCTGTAGAGTGTGGATATTATTTCCGTAACATTGCCATTCTGCTGTTTTTTTTCTGCTCACCTTCCTTTCTCCTCCCATCTTCTCTTTCATCCATACCGTTCGTCTTTCCTACTCTCCTCTCTGCTCCTTTTCCTCTCCTGTTTCCATTATATATTGATCCTATATGTACACTATAAATGAATTTTGTCTGCTATAAATTTATAAGGCCCTCTGGCATTCATGAATTTATTCTGCCCCATCTCCTCCACTCCTAAATATTCGGCCCTCCAAGGTAATTTGAAGAGCTTTGCACGTCTTCACATGTGGCAATATGCCGACCACCCAAAGCCAGAGACTACGACGTATTAAGCCTTGCCTATATACGCACTCATATATAAAAGCAAATACATACACACACAGCAGGAATGAAACAATATAACATTATAATCCGGGGTGGCTGTGGTGCGTCTTTCCCTCTCAAATCCGCGCCTCGGGCCTTTCCATTATTGTAATGCCGTATGCTTCCAGTTCGGACTGTGCGAGTAACCTCATGTGTGACTGATAGTAATTCGGCATCTCAAAGAAAACGGCGTTATTACTTCCAGCGGAGTTGGTGGGATTGAACACATTCATGCAGGGACTCGCATGCGCAGTTTTAACATGGCAAAAGATATTTCAGCTTGAGCTTGAATCAAACCCGTTTTACGCTGCCTGTGGCTTTGTCTTGTTTTGGATTGAGGCGCCCCTCTGACGGAGAGATTTTGAGGGATAACACATTTCCCTGGTGGCATCAGATTGGCTGATTTACAGAAACAGGAAGATAATAATGAACAACTAAATGAAAAAAAAATTATTCTTGCCTAGCATACAATTGCTTTATAAAAAAGAGGAAGGAATGCTGGACTTGTTGGTGTTATTTTGCTGCTAGACTAAACGATGAAAGACAGCAGCACAATATGTAAGAGTGACAAATAATCTATTTTGAAACAAGAACTTCTCAATTTGCCTCAGGTCAGACACCAGATGCTTTTATGATTATATCTAATTCTTTTTACTTGTCACTGTCACAAAGCATGAATGAGGTTAATGTAACTCGTGGTCATGTTTTCACCATTTCTTGAAGGTATAATTACATATTTAATCCATTAAGATTAATTACCACTATTTAGATGTGTGTCTCGCCTGACAACCAAAAAGCAGCGTGCAGACATATTTTCTTTACTTTGTTGCAGAAGAACCTCTCAGAAAACGAGATGTCTTGGCCTTCGCAAAAGCACCGGAGACAGTGAGCAGTGTTTCCATGGAAACAATCCTGGCGCCCGATAATTCGATAATTAATCAAGAGGGTGATCAGAGGAAAGCATCTTCAGCACATACTCAAAGAGAAAACTAACACCAACCCAAAGGAAAAAGGACAAAAGGAGCCATTTGTACAAAAAAATGTACCTGATTGGATCATTTCATGCTAGGCAATGTGGAAAATGGACGCTTGATTTATATTTTCGAACACATCAAAACAAGCTTTGGTCTGGCTGCATGGACGTTAAGGCAACATTTTCCAGCCTCACTCGAACAAAGCTGTTGTATAATCCTAACAAAAGAGGAATGAGAGAAGCAGAAATGTTAAAATACGAGACTTGGAGAGGAAGATAATGAAGAAATTAGGAGAGTATCTATTAATGCACAAACACACACCACTAAGAAGACGGCCACAGTCTAATCAAGAGTGTTCTTATGTTTCATGGTCCTTTTAGTTTTATGCTCCGTCTGCTTGAGAGGTAGCCGATGTAATGTCACGGGTTTTGTTTCCTCGGGTCACAAACTGCCACGGGGCAATTTGTTGAGACTGCATACACAAAAACTAAATCACACATCTGTGTGCATGGGTAAGGGGGGTGATCACTTTGTTGTGTGTGTTCCTAGAAGGCAAGATCTACTCTATCAGTAATATCCTGCGTCCAATCAGAGGGGAAAAAACTTTAATGACCACAGGAGTCACTGTGCTAAGAGTGAGGTTATGAAGAGATATGAAGTTTTTATTTATTCCCTCTCTCCCTTCTCCAGTCTTTTCTTGTCCAGCACCTGTAAATTGATGTGAGCTTTTGCAGAGTGAAGCCTTTAAATTACAAGCTGGTAGTTGGATTCTCTCCTGCTTTAATCACTTAAAAATAACACCATGCATTAAGCCGTATACTACTACTACTACTACTTCTTTGTGATTTTTATTTTTTTTCTCATGAGCCTGAACATGTTCTGCCAGATAATGTGTTGTAATTGTGAAAAACACCAGAGCAGGAAACGACCGTCACGGGGATCCTGTTGAAGTCTTATCACATCACCACCATTGAGATTCTAATGTTAATTTGCTTTTAAGCTTGACTTTGATCCACGAGGTCCGGAGGAAAAACAAATATCTAAATCTCATTGGACACTTCTGTCTAACTCAAGGCCTCCGTTGCTCCGTCTCTCTGCCATTTCTGCCACAGAAAAAGAGCAAATCAGACGTGAGCTGAAAGCAGCAAAGCAGGATGCTCAACACTGCGGTCTAAGCAACTCCTTCATTTTACAGTATGTTGTTTGATTCAAACTTAACTTATTGAAGCTTTAAAGAAATGTTACTGCTGCTGAAGGTAAAAATCAATCAAAATAAGCTAATGTAGTCCATGTTTAGACGGGTTACCATGGTTCAAAAGAAAATTGGAAAATTATAGCACTTGTCGATTATTTAACGCCTGTTTTGACATTAACAGTGTATTTTCTTTTTAAAAAAAAAGGTTTTATCTGAATTTATATAAGTCTACTCTTATGTTTGCATCTCTTTAACAGTACAAGAATCTGAAGTCCTCACCTATAGACCAGATTTACTGTGACATGTTCAATGCCAAAGTCATTGTCTTCCATAAACATCTTGTTTTTCATCTCTGGGTTTCCTTCCTTTAAAATCAGCTTTCTGTGATAAATCGCCTCCTGTGAATTTTCTGTATATGCGTCTCAGCTGTTTCGATTGAAAATATCCGGGTGCATCGTTTTACCTTCCAGCAAACCCACGATTATATGTCTGAATAAGCTGTCGCTAAACAGCTTCATAAACAAATTATCCCCAACGGGAAAAGGAAAAAAAGACTGTGCAGTCTCTGCGAGGGACCTCTCTTTTCTCTCGCTCTCGTCCTGCTCCTCAGTGTGTGGGAATACGAACGACTCTCCCCAGTATATTTGCCATTAGGAGGGACTAAGCATTTCATTACAAGTCCTCCAAGCTCCCACTGTGTCACTGAAGCCAGAAGGCAGAGTGACTTTCTTTCTTAGAGATACTAATAACAGAATCAAAGGAAGGGAGAGTGTGTTTGCGTGAGGGGGTGTGTGTTTGTGTGTCTGTGTATTCTAGTAATACTGATGTAATCGCAGGCTCAAGCCCAATTAGCCTAGAGGGTAACTCTGTAATAATCCCTACCCCTGGGCATAATGGCCTATTAAAGCAGCAGTGGACAGAATAAATGAGTGTGTCTAAAGAAGGAGAAAGAAAGAAGGGGAGGGAAGAAATAAGAGCAAGGGAGGAAGGGGAGGGTGGAAAGAAAAGGGATGAAAGGGGTCACTGAAAACAGTCTCATGGTGAGAATGGAGTTATTTGCATATCCAGCTTTCCACTTAGAAAATGTAAGTGCAGCAAAACAAACAAAACAAAACAAAACAATAATGTATTACTAAAATTCGGCTTTCTTTATCAAAATCATTTAGAGAACAGTCTGTTTGTTGTTGTTCGGTAAAGTCTGAAGAAGCAGAATAATTGCTGGAAACTATTCTCCATCGCATCCTAAATCGAGACCGAGCTGGGATGGAGGAACCAAGATGAAAATCTTAACTGATACTGTCAATCTTTTTGATGATGCGATCATTTCTGTGCCAGTGCTTTAAACATAGTTAAACTGAGATATTAATGGGAAGAGGTTATAATTAGGTGGACTAAGACTGTACCAGCAGCATACGTGACAAGCATCTAGACTTGATAATAATTACATTTTCAATATATAAACGGTGGAATTATTTTCATTGCAGCTAATTACTGACTTGTTGATTACATTGAAACAATTGACTGCATCTTAAAGTAATAAAATGTGTTGTTTCTCAACGTGTATCGGCAAAAAATTTATTTTTATCCAAGTTGTGTGATGTGTCTTAATGCGAGTGCATCTGAGGACAAACTCACCCGCTAACAGGTCTACCCGGTAGTTTCTGGCCGCCCTGGACACGTTGATATGGGCTTTAATCTTGGCGTCCTCGAGGGAGACCTCCAGCGTGCCGTCATCGAGATTGCTGAAGAGGAGGAGTCCGTTGGGGTTCCACGTGCGAAACTGGAAGCCCACCGATACGGCGTCGTGATTGGCTCGACCTGGCAGCTGAAGGAAGCTGGTGGTGTTGAAAAACACTGGGAAGGAGTGGGTCTCCACGCAGGAGAAGGACAGGTTACGCTGTTAGGAAATAGATTAAGAGATATTAGGAAAAACAACACTGATATCTTGAATATAGCGTTGCGTTTCTTGCTTTGAATCTAGTGTCTTTTTGTCTACCTTCATGTCTTCCTATCCTATCTGAAGTTGGACTAAATGGTGTGGATGCTCATACACATCACAAAAGGTTCTCTCTGTGGCTCACCCTGTCTTAAGTTTAACAGGCGATATTTGTGTGCTGGAGACAAACAAACACTATTGTGGAATTTAGGCACTAATTACCATTGAGCTCCTCCAACGTTGTGTTCTTAATCAAATCATTAGCAAACACACATTATTGAGCTGCCTTACCATCTATAGATGATTCCTGATTGCGTTTGTGCGCGTGAGTCTTTCTAAAATCTTCGAGCGGATCTGTTTTGATTAGAAATGAATGGCTGTGTGAGTCATCAGAGAGAATTAGAGGTGCAGCTTTAATGAACTTGATTAGTGCCTCCATTTGTTCAATCAGTTCACCAGAGATCGAACGAGACACACTTGCCGTCCGCGGTTGTGTGAGGGGCGGGGGCGAGAGATCTAAGTCTATCAACGACTGCTCAGTGACTCATTTAAAGGACGGGAAAACACTTAATGTGCTGAAGTTACAACCAGCAGTCATCCAGAGCGTGGTGCATTTGATGAGGAGAAACTAAGCATTTAATATGCTCCTTGTGCCATCATCGAAAAGAGACTGCTCCACAGCTACTGAGGTGAACTCCTGTCTTTGTGGGTTGCGGTAAAGTGGCAGCCATGATAACAACAGGGAGCACAAAGACAGGAGGCAAACACATGGAGAGGCCACTGACAGGTCAGTTGTATCTGATTAATTATGAATCTGTTAAACCCTTGTGGTGCAGTGAGTAATGCCCGCACATTCGGGTCAAATACAGAATCAGTGTGACAATAATGAGAATATTCAGTATACAACAGATTTTATCAGTGTTATTTCAGACTGCTTGGATTAGTGTGTTGCATCTGAGCTGTGTTTATGTACAGTACGTCCGTGCATGTGGATGGGAATCTTTCTTACAAAGCTCGAGGTGTCTAGCTTCTTTCGGCGGGCCAGGTCCGTTATGTTGTCTCCATTGTAGTTGATGCTCTCCATGCAGCCTTTAAAGTTCTTCCTTCCTCCTCCCACGGGCTTCCCACTGTACGGCATCCCCCCGAAACTTAACTAGAGACAGAGAAAGAGGGCACAGAGGTAAGGAGAGATCGAAAGTGGTAAAACGGCTTATTAATAATTAGTTTCAATGAAATCAGCTTCTCTTGCAACTGCTTTTAATTACTGCAACTAAGCTGGTAGAGAGCCTTACAGCTGGGGAGTAAAAGACAGAAAAGCTGTATTAAAATGTCTTTTCTGAAATCTCTAGATAGACACTGATGATAGGTGTAGAGAATATAAAGTCCAACATTCAAATATATATGTGTGTGTGTTCTTCAGGCTCGGTAAAATCAATGTGAAATAAAATTATGAATACCACATTAAAGTGTCAAGTGTCAGCCTTCATAGGAGTAGGCTCACATCAATATTGAAAGAACACGGCGCCTAAAAGTTCCTCGGGCAGCCGGTTGTCATTTCAATGTTCGCTCATGCACAGAGGAGCTCACACACGGCTCAGAGTTGACGGAGAGTTCAGAGTTCAGAGACTCAGGCTGAGGTGCAGCTCTTCTAACAGAAGTTAAAAGGTGGCGGCTAAAGTCAAGAGAATAATAATGACGCTCAAAAAAGTAAACTTTTATCAGAAGGATATTAAAGATAATTTGCAATGAATATCATTTCCAAAGCACTTTATTGTTGAACATCTAGTCAAGAATATTCCAGATGTGCTGTAGGTGTACCTGTTTCTTTGTCCACCAGAGGACTTACCATGCACCTTTTCTGGGACAAAGTTACACCGCCTAAACTTTCAAACAAGGTTGTGGTTCTGTTTTGGCTTATGCAAGTATTGCTGCCACTGGAACTTTTACTCTGTCATTAACTGACAATCAAAACTCAGTGGATGACCTACATGATACTTGTTGAAGGCTCTCAAAGTAAAGATGTGTCTGCAGTGAGAGTCTAGGAGTGATTCACCAGGGAAGATACAAAACGCCTGATAATGTCTATGGGTGGAAGCCTTCCAGTCATCATTGATCGTAAAATGTTTTCCGGAAAATACGAAATTAGTTGATTTTGTTTGACTTACAGATATGGAGATTACGTGTGAAAAAGGCTATACTGATAAACCCAATAAAATTAAAGTGTCCATGTTATTTTTTTGAAAGGGGACACAAGTTGAGTTAAAAATGCTCTGTGGTTGTGTTAAACAGGCCTCTATTCCCCAGGTCTAAAACAGACTTTTTAACAGGGAGCCGTTTTGCCCGGTCACCCTCCCTCCCGAGCTCCTGTAACCCCGCCCCTCTCCTCCGGGAAACACGCCCACAAAGGACCCCTGCGGACATCAGTCATAAGGGAGGTGGATTGTACCACGGATTACCTACTAAGGGAGATGTCGTCTCAAATGTATGCGCTAAAAGAGGTACCGCCATTTCCACAGCGTCCCGACTACAATGTCGCGGAGAAGCACATTGTTGCCGTAGTTTCGTGGAAACAGGACGAGTTATTTTCACTTGCCATTTCATTATGTTCACTTTCATTCGTTCGTTTATGTTAATGTAATTGTTGCGCTTGCAGCCTCTTCTGCCACAATGCACAGGGATATAACTGTATATTTCTGTTGTTTCTTTTTATTCTTTCTCTTCACAGCAGTGCTGGTAAAAACACATCAGTTGCTGTGGCATAAAACATTCCCGCTCACAGACAAATGTTACATGTCTGCCGGAAAACACAAAGCTATAAAGCTTGAAGCTTGCATTTAAAACATTAAATATGCGGGATAGAAACAACAACATCAGTTAAAAACAAACAATTGATAAAAGCTATGAGTCTCTAGCTTTTAGAGACTCATAGCTTTACCCATTCATCTAATGTGCCTTTGTCTAAGTCTCACTAAGTTCTGAAGGCGACGTACTTTTAGATGACATGTGTATCACAAGGCGACGAACTTAGTAGGCGACGTGTTGTAAGACAAGGTGCGTGGAGACGACGTGTTTATCACACAGTTTAGTGGCGACGTGCATAGTTCAGACGTACTTAGCACATGCAAATTTATGATAAATTTCGAACATAACGTCGCCGCCGGTAGACGTTCATGCACTCATCGCCACAGATCGCTTGTCTGTAGCACCAATCTGTCCCATTCAAAATTCCACACGGTCTAACGGCGACTCCAGGATACACTGCGTATTCTCCTTTTTCTGGTAATCCTCTGTGGCACAATCCACCCACCATATCAGTCCATCTACTTGTACCAGAGTTGAACCCAGAGTTAGTTAGTCTGACTGATTGATGAACGTGGAGCCGTAATGGGTCTAGCAGGGGTTGAAAGAGACCTCCGAAATCACTGGATGTTTACCACCATTTATTATTTGAAAATCTGCAAAATGTTATATCCAACCCCATACTTCTGGTCTGGATTGCACACGGGAAAAGGAATTTAATTTGCCTTATGGTGCAACTTAAGAAGAAATGGTGAATAAAATAACAAAACAGCTTGAGAGAGATCCAATCTACATATGTTAATTTTCTGAAATAGTGGCAGCATCATATTGTGTTGATGACAGATACTGCAGTGCCTCATTTACAGTGGAAGTGTGCACAGATGAACAATTTGATTCACAGTCACTCTTCTGATTTTATGTACAAGTGGTGAGCCTAAATTAAATTCCAAGGTATTTGTTGTGACAAATCTTGTAGAAGGCAGTTTTAACCAAATACAGAGGAATCCATGTAGTGTTGACATAGATATCATACATACAGCATTGATGTAATGTGACCACAGGCAGAGACTGTAGGAGAAAACATTAAAGGAACAGAGAAGACAGTGATTCATGTGAGGTTTAAGGTGAGGCGATGGAGGCTAACAATCAAGCATCTGGTGAGACGCGCCGAAGGACAGAGGACTGATGAAAATGTAAACTGCATTTCCTATTTTTCTACATTTTTACATGTGTTTTTCTCTTCTTTCAGACACAGCTCTGAGCCCTGAAGGAAGCCAAGATGATGGAGGGCGGTGTGCAATTACCATTCGATATGTCTGTCTGTCTGTGTGTGTTGTTTTCTGTGTTGATGTAAGTGTCTGCGGTGACGCTTCAGTGGTCTTAGTAATTACTGCCAAGGGTAGACACGAATGCACCCGGATATTTAGTCTACGGGCCTAAATGGGGGCTGAAGATGCACAGGCGTGCGCGAACGGAGACAGAAAGACGCACACGCAAGCAAGATGGAATATGTGGACTAAATGGAGTACAGTGGTACACTTTGACTAAAAGCTGGTCACAATTTCACAATCTGCCGGGAGACTTAGTCAGGCAATAACGCTGCCAGGATCCATTCAGGGTTCACCACTGACACATACCACACACACACACAGCCTCCTGAAACACCCTATTGTATAGATTTCCCTGAAGATCCCTTAATTCAACAGCTTCAGCTTAATTGGACTGTGGTTTGTCCTGCCCCATTTCACAGTACCCTACTTAACACTGGGATAGATCAGCCATATCAGCAATGCCTAGTAAAGGTCACCCACTCACACACACATCAATACAAACACAAACACATGCACTTATGGACTCACACACAAATATATACTCACAAATCCTTTTCACAACCATATGCATTCCACATTCAATTTCCTGCTTTAAGTATTATTAGCTGAGTCCTTTGCTTTCTATTACCGGCTGACATTAATTATGTGCGTTTTATGGATTAGCACTATACTGCACAGTGCAAAACCAATATCTAATTTCCTGTATGTTATCAATGCACTGTAGCACCAGTGATGAGTAGTTTAAATGCAGTTGCAAAAGTGTATCAGGCCAGGTAACATGCTTTAATAATCGGCAATAATCTGCAGAAACAGAAAATGAATAAGAAAAGCCCAGGCTTGAAATCGTCACACAACCTTGTTAAGATTTCCAGCCTTTTGGGAGGAATCAGATTGTATCTGAAGACTGCTCACATTATCAGTTACAGTTTTCAGTGCTGATCTTCAGTACAGCCGAAGGCTCCAAATCAAAATTCTCACTTTTTCGCCTCCATCATTAAGTTGCCAAATGCATCCACACAACAACTCAGACATTAATGAAGCACACGTCTGCTCAAGTCTGCTCTCCGCGGCATAAATTGAAAGCACGCTGTTTTATGGGAGGGTTTATGACATGTGTGAGGAAAACTCCCCAGATAAGCTTTGAATTAAACAAAGGAAAAATAATATAAAATATAAATGAGATAGAAATGTTCGCCTAAGGACACTGAACTTATTGGTGGCAGTCTATGTACTAACATTCATGTCTTTGTTATATATATTCTACCCTAATCCCATTGTTTAATATTTAAAGTAGCATTTTTATCCATAACAATCTTTTTAAAATAGGCAGCATAATTGAAGGGGGAAAACACAACACACCACAATTTAACCATTAACCCTTATACAGCACTGTGCCACCTACTGTATTCAGAATAAGTAACCCTCTCAAGAACTTGCCTGACTATACACAGATCAGTCACATTAAACCCCCCGACAGAAGAGTAAATAACATTGACCATCTTGTGACAATTTACTGTTCTGAATGTGGATGTTACTTAGACATGTAGCACCCACCTAGACCAGACCAGACTAGGCATCCCCACCCCATAACACCCCTGGATGGCTGCAACCATCCCCAGCAGGATGCAGCCTGACACAGGCACACACACACAAGGTTTAGGAACAGATGAGTCAGAACTGTTTTGGAGGCACAAGGGAGACCTACACGATATCAGGCAGGTGGTTTTAATGTTGAGGCTGATCGGTGTATAAGAACTCCGTTTGCATTTGCAGGAAAATAGGGCCTTGTATGCTACTTGAGGCTAAATAAACTTAAATGTTGGCTTCTGTAAAGTGAATTGAGAATTTGCCTAATCGAATGCACACTGTGATTATTTGCTAGAAGAGCAGGGTCCTCCACAGACGCTGCTCTGTTAACAATTAACAGCTACTGGGGTAGGGAAACCACCGCAAGTCTGTTTGTTCTTTATACAGTAGCCAGTCATCTGGATAACAGCCAGCTGCTCCTGTTTGACATGATGTCACATGTCTTAGTCAAAGCTGAGATAGCTGAATAAACCAACTGACATTTTAGATATTCACTCCTCCCATGGTCCACCAGCTCTGTTTTATATAATAACTCACCCATGACTGCCTACAGCTGTTGAATCATTTGGACACCGGAGCTGGATTTTATTAACACGATGTCAAGCTGATATATATTACAATGAGATGTAGTGTGTATTTAAGCATAAACATGGTTGGTACAGCTGTATACATGGCATTTTTCCCTGTCACCACCTCAGTCAGCATTTGTACTGTACGTTACAAGGTTCAAGGGTGGATTTCTTCATTCATTTATTCGGTAGTGGAGACTACACATACTCATTTCACTTAACTCCTCACCTCATAGTCCAGATCGAGGTGGTCGAACTCTCCGTTGGTCCGGAAGTGCTGGGTGTGTCTGTCCAAGGTGAAGTTAACGTTGCGACGGTAGCGTTCGATCACCACCGAGTGCCAGTGATTGTCGTCCAAGAGGCTGCCGGTGGTCACGGAGGTATGACCGAGGATGGAGCCATACTGGTTACTACCTGTAATAAACATGTGATAATAAAAGTTTAAAGGCACCGGACGCCATAAAGAAGCCCAACGTTAAATAATTAAGTTGCGTCTGGTAAAATATGTATGAATATAAATAAATATGTATGAAAGAGTTCAATACGAAGACGGTGAACATGGAATTTATATGAGCTATCGTTGGCAAAGACTTGCCAAAGCAGGTAACCTGACCATACCTGTACATGATATGTGGATATTCCTAAATATACAAATTTACAGGTTGATACAAATTCATAGCAAATGGTACAAACTGATAAACAACTATAACAAGTATCTCTGGGCTGTAGGTTACTAGGTGTGTAACTGGTGTGTAAAGAGTCAAAAGCTGATCATTTCTCCAAACCAGGTATGAGTTTTGATTAAAAAAGTTTAAGATTAAGCTTGTCATTGTTAGGGAGGAATTTGTGGTGATGCCGATGAAGAAGAAGAAGTACCAGAGTCCTGTATGTCTTATGCGGAAGGAGTTTATTTAGGCTCGATCGAGGAGAACAGAAGATTCGTCATCACAACATAAGTGCATGAGTCCACCTCAGTTCTAAGGGACAAACAGTAAGCTCAGATTCTTATACTAGAAAGGTGGGCCGAGGCAGCAAAGGGGAGATGTGTACATATCCAACTGGCCATTATACATAAACATGAAGATAAGGATTCACACCAACTGGGAAATACAAATTGTCTTCCAGGAACGGAGGACGTTATCATCTAACTCTACAGCTGTGCCTGTAGACAGCCAGACAGTGAGATTGAAGACGCCAAAGGGACAATGGCCTTGGTATGTTCCTCAGAAAGAAAATAGGGCAGATAACTGACCCCAGCAGTAGGGAAGAGAAATTATTATTATGATGGTATTGTTCATCTTACATATCAAGGTACGGCTTTGCAATACTGTAATCTACTGTACCATTAAGAGAATATTTATTTTTTAAAAAAAGCATTTACTTGTTATACAGGATTAATACAGTGGCGGCATTTGATTCAATGATTCATTCGTACATTCGGGTCCATTTTTGCTTTGACATCCTTTAATCCCTGTTGCATCTTGCTGCATATGGTATGCATGCAAATGTTTCACAATAAAAGCTAGAGGGCTCTTAATTTTAAGCAATTACTGTAAGTGTCCAGTTTCCGTAATGCAGTAACTTTAACAAGGCCAACAGAGCGGATCAAAACCAGGCTTGCACTAAAATATGCCCAATTACGCTCAAACAGAGGGAATTAGAAATAATGACATGTTTCAAATACAGGCTTCAACTAAAAGGAGAATATACTTTGTTTTTCTGGTGATAAAACTCTTTTGAGATCTACTATATCCCCTTAGCAGGGACTTTTTGGGGGTAAAATAATTTGTCCTGGAAATAATTTACACCTTGGTCCCTGTGGTTGAAACTAATTGAGATCACCCAAATGATTGAAACTGGGAACGTTTCTTCAGTGAAAACAGCTTATGTCAACAGTTAATTGATATCAAGACACATAGAGCACATCTGAAATGTTTGTAAAGGACAGTCCGCATCAGGAGAAACGTTCTTTTTCATTACTTTGTCAAAGTAAATGCTTTTGTTACCCACCCAGGTTTATCTGTAGCAGAAGTCTGGCCTTGCGTAGCTCCAGGGTGATGTAGTCTCCCTGCTGGCCCTCCCCGTGGAGAATCACACCTTCACTTTCTGATGTCTTAAACCTCAGTGCAATCACATCCTTGATGATTTTCATCTTCTTCACCTGCGCATATGTTAACAAACACCAAAATACACCAGAGGTTTACACCACAGGTTTACACCACAGGCGGCTCATTTTCAAAATCAACACCATAACCATTGTGTTAAAATGATAAATGTTTGTTGATTTATAAAATGTAACCATACTAGAACTAGAACGAGAACTCACTATGACACTTTTTAGAGGTTTAATCAAAATAAAGTACCTTAAAACGATATGAGATAACACCCTGTCCATCGAAGTTGATGACGTCCGACCCTACAAGATAGGAAGACAGGAAGAGACAGACAGAAGGCAAGATTGTAAGGAATTAGTGGGAATAAAATAAATTACAACTGCAGATTTGGTTTGATTACAAAGTCCTTCCAACAAACAAAGTGTGCACACACACACACGACAATCCAAACAACAGCAACAGCATTGCCAGAAAGTTGAGACAGGTGTACTAATAACAAATGAACATAAAGAGCCGGTTGAAATTTAATATCTAACTGCAAACATAATTACATGCTGTAATATCACCATCTGCATGTGGGGGAGGTTTGTGCATTAAAAATTGTCATCCAGTATACCCTTTTCACAGAAGAAATACAGCGACACGCCACAATATGAAAAAAACGCAGGTGTAAATAATGAAAGTGTTGTCGGCTGAATTTAATTTAGCTCGCCTCTTCTCTCTGTCTGTGCATGTTGACTCACGGGGGAACTGTCAAGGCTTACTGGGAGACTTGAATAGAGCAAGTTCATTGTTAATGTAATTAGCCACCTGCGGCTTTACTACTTTGATGAGTCAAAAAAATGTCAAACGAAAATATTTAATTTGACCATTTGCCATCTATTGTACAAACAGGCACTAGTGTTGAACAGTGTTAGTGGACAGTAACATCTGTACAGTGTAGTCGCTATAAATGCATCATTCAGTTGCATACGAACTGATTCAAACAAAAACACCTTCACAGCTTCCTACGTTTGTTTAAAATTTACATGTGACTGCCCCCCCCCCAAAAAAAGAAGGCAAGCAACAGAGTGAGGGAGATTTTAAGATCTCAAGCAGAGGAATAAAGTGTTTGAGAGCTTGAGGCGCCGATTCAATCTTACTATCATCACCCCAGCTGTTAAAGTGGTTAGTGGAGAGCATGTGTGATGTGATTAACTGGACAAAGTAGAGGGGAGTGTACATAGATAGAATAACTGAGCTAGGAAAGATCGGCTCATACCGTCTTCTGCTGCCCTCCCATTCTCTTTTGTTCTAAAACTATTCCCTCTTTCCACTTTTATCTTTCTCCATTACTCTCCTCTCTGCTCCACTTCTTGTTTCTTTTGTTTCCGTCTTTAGTTTCCACTCCCTGCCATCAGTTCATTTGGTTTCTTCTCCTGTCACTTTTATGGTGCAGGTAGTGGTGGTATTCGATATTTCCAATTGTTTGGTTTTTTTTCTCTTTTTTTTTTTTTTTTTTTAAGATAATGCAGAAAAGGCTTTTCAGCTTAGCCGACTGCCTGATGTCAGGAGGGAGAATTTGTAGAGGATGGGCAGCTTTTCTACCGCCTGCAGACCACTGGATGATGGAGAGAAAGAGACCCATTAGTCTCTTTTGTACACTCTGTTCAAGGCGGGAATGTTGAGTTGTTATTCTGCCTGTATGAAACACACAAAAACGCACCTCTGCCGCTGTTAAGCCAGCAGCAGAGGTAGTCACAGGGCTGAATCGACGTCTGCATAAGAGAAGCAACCAGCGAGACAGGGCTGTGATGTTTTGATAACATGTTATGTGTGCAGCCTGTCACCAAGGATTTGATGAAGACGACATTCAGGAGAGTCCAAAATCTGGAGCTTTATACAATCAACTAACGTCCACACACAGGTAAGCGATCAATTTAGGCAAGATACAGAACAACTAAATTAAAGAAACAGCAGGCTAACTCACTAGTATGTGTGGAATTAATCTGTCAACTGAATGGCAAACAGCAAGGAGCATGTCTGCCTGTTGAATGGAACTCATGAGCTCATGGTTACAACATGTCATGTACACAAAACGCTTTGGCATTCAGGCGGTCACATCAGCAATCAGTTGTAAGAACACCACTGCAAGGATTTTTGAAAGCAACACTGGTATCCCTGGGGCATTCATATACATCACACTATACACCATCGCTGTTATGTTACGTTTTATGCCTCTGATTCCACAATGCCGACCTGCTATCTAGATTTCAAATAGACTTCAAATAAAATGATGCAGAGTCTGAGGAATCTGGATTATTATCTTTTTTTCCCACTTTCTTATTATGTGATGGCTATTTGAGGCAAATGTGAATACACAGAGAAAATTACTTGAACTGTAAGGTTTGAATTCCGCAGCATATTATTTATATGCTGCCCTTTAGACTCATCATCTTAAATGGATTCTTTAGAACATCTCTGTGATTGTTCAACTACGGAGCAATGATATATTAAAAAAACTGAGTATTACAGGTCTGTTATAAACTAGCATCCTGCTTATTATATTCCAACTGATCAGCCGGTGTAACGGCATGCCACAGAGATGCCACCTGCATCACGCCGAGGTGAGTCAAAGGTGCAGTTAACGCACATGTAACATTCAAGGGGTTTAACAGTATCCATGGCAACAAATGCCATTTGCAAAACCAGCCAATTAGGCAACTTGTGCACGCCAAAGCAGGTCACCCTCAGTGTGACACACCTGCATCAAGCAAACCTGTTTGCCTTTCACATAATTGGAAACTAAACTCATTCTTGACGCGTCTTTTAGCTTTGTTTAACACTTTGTCCTTGGTTTTGTTTAAGTTGCTGGATAATTGAATGATTTACCTGTAATGAAAGCAGTTTCTAGTTGCAGCGCTGCACTTTTCCCCCACACTTATAGTACCCCTTGCCGTGGAAGCCTCAATGGTGCTCTTTTAGCTTTTTTTTTTATGTGCTTGGCCCCAGTCCTGCTCCAGGAATAGATGCTATCCATAAACATAATCTACATGAGTACACGGCAGATGATGATAGTGATACATCATCCTGACAACAGATTTTAGTCGGTTGGCATAAGTAGGCCACAGGTTGGAGTCAGCAGTGATGCGCTTGCAACCTTTTGAAATCCTGCCTGCTCTAAAGCGATCGCTTGGATTTTACATGGAAAATTTAATTTGTACTCTCTGTTTCTGTCTGACTCCCGTTCATACTGACTCTACTATTTCCTGACTCATCTCTGAAATAATTGATTTTCTGTTGATCCTATGTTAATCAAAATGGAAATGAGCATGTAAATTCCACAGCACGGTGGCTCATGGCTTCCTCTAGCTCTGGCACAGACGTGCACACACGTATACATCGCCTCTCAGTCCATGATGAGTCATAATATGGCATTGCATTTAATTATCATACATTTTGAAAACCCCAAATTATTGTGTACAACCAACAGATTTGGTGATTATGCCGGGAACATAACGTCTATATTTATCTGCCTCCTTCTCCTCCTCCTGCTAGTACTTCTCTTTTGTGCTTTCTTCTTTCATCTTCTTTTCTTTGTCATCGCCCGGCACCGTACTTCTCCCGTCTTTCATCTTCGGGCTGGGAAGCGGGAAAACATTTGCGAGACTCTGATTGTAACTGGAGAACTGGAGAACAAGCGACGGATTGGGCAGATGAACGGACAAATGCACGAGTTCTCATTTTCTGACTGAATGCTGAAGGAAGGAGCAGTGACAGCGTAATCATGAGAAAGCGCCGCAGGCTTCAAAACACAGCTGACAAAGAACTTGGAAAAGATGATGCACCTAACCAGGATGTAAAAATGAGGGCATGTATCTCTGTGTCCGTGTTATCGCTGATATCCGAGCTGGGTTTATGTGTTTTCTTTTGTATTTATTAGGTGTCTCATCTGACAGAGGTCAGCAGAAATAAACAGGTTTTCATCACAACTGCATGGGGAGGGTGACTTTTCATAAGTAATGCATAATTAAAGGCGTGGTCACTTCGACTAACATGTTGGTTGTCTTACAAGTAGATAGCGGTCTGCCTAAGCATCAACCGGCTACCTCACCTCCTCTTTTGCTCCAGCTCCTTTCCTAGTTTTGAATTAGCCGAGGGTTAGGTGGAGTCAGGCACTGCCAAGATGGCGCCGGCTGGTGCCACTTATATTGAGCTTCAAAACTCTCTTTAGAAAACCTATGGGTTCGACCATCATCTTTTTCCAATTTTTGATGGAGAGAAAAGTATAATGCAAAATTATGCATGCTTTTGAACATCCAGTTTTTCTTTTTTTCCTTTCTTGTCAAGTGTGTATAGAGTATTTTAAGTGACAAAACGTCAGAAAACAGAGAATCCGGGAGAATTTCAACAAACTTGCTCTAGAAACATTCAGAATAGGACTAACAGCCTAATGCCAGTGTCAAACAGTGAACTTGAAACCCAGCCCATTTCACCATCTTTTTCCTCTTGTCCAAAGTGAACTGGTAGCCACTTCTGAAAGCACTCTGCAGGTCTGGACTGTGTGTCAGGTATGTTACTCAGTCCTGCCAAATTGTGTTTACAACTCACAAAACCGCTGGTGCTTGACAGCCGGCTCCATATTGTGTAAGCTATTGATCGTTCCTACATTTCTTTTGCTAAAGCTGAGGGATATATTGTTATGTATCACATGAATACTGTGGTTTGTACCATATTTGAAAACTTAGGGCAAATTTTGCTCATAAATTATGCACAGATCTGTGCCGGTTGCTTCCTGCCTCAAGCTGTTAGAGATACAGTTTTCTGTATAAAAAAACAAAACAAAAAAAAACTACTTTGTGTTATATATTGTGTTATCACGGTAAACCGGCAAGATACTGCTTAAAGTGGCTTGGATCTAAGTAAATGTAATTAAATAATTAAACATTTAAGACAATTTTATATCAGATCGTAATGAAAATACGTCTGATTTTGATAATTAAGACCAGTTCTGTTAGAGAATATACGGTTTAAGCAACTGTAAAATGCTTCGACTGCAAAAAAAAAAAAAAATCTAGCTGACTTGATGGAAGCAAGAAGCTGTCGGTGTAGAAACAGTTTCCTGGTTAAAGTTAGTAAGTGCAGTTGTACACTTGTACTGTGAGGGTTGATGGGTATAAACTTAAATTGGGCTAGATGGCTGTGTTGTTGTTGTTGTTGTTGTTCTGTGTGACTGTGTGAACCCTTGGGCATCTGTGTGTGTGTGTGTGGGTGTGTGTGTGTGTGTAGCACATCTTGTCATCCTTATCCTTACTGACTTGCTTTTCTTTTGACATGGGAAGGAAATGAAACAAGGGAAATATAATCAAAGGGCTGAGGACTGACTGGAATACAACAAACGCCCTTGTGTTCACACGCGCTCACAATCATATCCGCGCACGGTGCAGCTCCATCTCCAGAATGAAAAGATGTACGTGTGTCACTTGTAACTGTAATTTATGCAGTGCCTTAATTGAAATTTGTTATCAAAATCAATTTGGCAGCCTTTAATAGGATGAGTGCAAAGAGCCTGCAAGAGAGTCAGTTCCCTGGATGATGCATTTGTTAGAAAGCGGGAGACAGCGCGTGAGTGTTTGTGTACCTGTCAGTCTGCAACTGTGCTTTGCATATTTCTGAATTTATTTATTTATTTTTTTTAGTGTTTGTGCGTGTATGTACGTATGTGGCCAGGCAGGTTACCATACTCGGTCTGCATTTCTTTCAAACATACCATTAGCTCATAATGAAGAAAAGCCTACTTTTAAAATTGATTGGAGCTGACAAACCATTATTAGGCTCTCTGCATGGATCCATAATTATAAATGTTAACGGTACTTGTTGAAAGCTGGAAAGAGTCAGTATGTGTGTGAGTGTGTCTTAAAGTTTCTGGATGTGCATAATGTACAGCCTTATACCTTCTGTATATGTGGGTGCTAATACCATTGGCTAAATTTACATTATCAGTATCAGTGGAGATTCCAACTCAATGCTAAATAAAATTATCAGAATACAACTTTTTTCAAAATGCACGAAGCGGTTCTACCTGTACATACACTATATAGACTCAAGCTTTATCTACTATTTTATCTCATTGTAGGTGTTTCACCTCATACACTTCCAGTGACTGACACCAAGCTAACTAGCTATTGCATTTTACAGAATTGAGTCATTACAAACTGCTAAATTAATTAAATAATCACACTGATGGTCTCGACCCGACAACACCATAGTGGTAGACTTTGTGTTAGGGATTCCTTAGTTGGTGTCAGGGCTGAGCAAGGAATTTTTTTAAAATGAGATGGGACTTAACACGTACCTAAGCCGGATCTTTTGTATTTCTGTTAAGTATGCTACAATCTTAAACCAAGGCCCTGAAGAACATGACTAAACGTCGACCTGGAAGTACCTGTGAGAATGTTCAGTCGAAGCTATACAAGACTTTTTATAACTGTTGTAAGTTTGTTTTTTTTTTCAGGGGAGGCGAGGGCCAACATACTTTGAGTGTTTATATACCGTTACATATTTTGCACAATGGAGGAGTCTCAGCTGTTATATCTAAAAATCAAATGAAAGTGTTTGTGGAATAGCTTGGAGGCAAGTTTTTGCTTCCAATACACTGCAGAGCCATTAACTGTGCAACATACAGAAGGCCTACATTGGATTTATTTGGAAGCTTATTGTAATAAAGCAGTTGCACAATGCTAAGTAAAAAATAAAAAAAAGGCCTTTAAAAATCTTTATCAGAACATTCGTACTTTGTGTAGACATGTATAACTACCACTTTTTGATGGTACAGTGTTCCAACTGCAGCAGCTCCCTGCAGGCATCAATGTCACAAGACAATAGGGCTGCTCGATTTTGGAAAAAATGAGAATCACGATTTTTTTGGTCAAGATTGAAATCACGATTCTTCAAACGATTCTTTTTGAGTTTGAAAATAAAATGCATTTATTCGGCATTTCGGCAAAAAAAACTCACTGTAACCCCCCCCCCCCCCGTTCAATTTGGGAGAGACCCAGAGGTGAACTGTCCCCCGCGCCCCCCTCCCCTTTCCCTTTCTCACGCACAGGGGGCGACAATTTGCCAGTTCCCCACACAGATATGACAGATAATAGAAAACCATGTAGCGGCGCAGATGTATTTGTTTGTTAATTTTTTTTCGAAGTGCTCGTGCCGCCCCCCTTGTGTCATGAAAAAATGCCGCCCCGAGCGACTGCCCGGTTCGCCCGTGCCTAAAACCGCTACTGGGCGCAGATATCACACTGTAGCACATTTTGCACATTATGTGGGCCTGTGCTTCGTCGGATTCTTCGAATCCGAAATGTTGCCATACAAGAGAACTTGTTTTACCCTTTTTATCGACCAAACGGGACCGTCATCCCTCTGCCATCTCGCTCGCGCTGTTTTCTGAATAAGTGTTGAGTGTTGCAGGTCACCACGCACACACACACAGAGCTCGTGGGGCCGCGTTGCATGCTCTGGGGGAGCGACTGAATTGCGCATGCGCGTCTCTTTCATTAAAACCTCACAGACAACGGAAAATGGCAAAAGAATCGTTCCAACTCGATTTTATTAATTTGGAGATCGTTTGAACCAAGAATCGAAATCATGATCAAAATTCGATTAATTGCACAGCCCTACAAGACAATTTGACAGTTATTTGGTGTCACCTCACCTTGTGCTACATAGCCAACATGGCGAACACTGAACATTAGTAGTGTCCAGCATCTCACGCTCCACTGTTTGACCACTGACACACATCCAGGTACTCATAGCACACTGCATTGTACCATACTTGCCACACGTATGCGCTCCAAAGCTAGCATAAGTACAGAAGAATGTGTGTCCACCTATTAATATGCAAATGAATAAACAAGTACCATGTTTTCTCATTGTTCTGTATGTTAATATTCAGGTGTAATAATGTCTGTGTGCATGTGTATAGTGTACAGTGTGTGAGTCTCCACTCACAGTATGAGCATCCATAGACCTCAATGCGTAGTCCGATCCTCCCCTCCTCGCTCCAGTCTAACGGGATGAGCCTGAGGAAGCGAGCCACGATTCCCTGCTGAAGCTCATGGCGAACGGCACTTTCTGAGTTGGAGTTCCCAGAGAAGGCCTGTGAACGAAAAAAACAGACACGCACACACACACACACACACACACACACACAATGAAATTAAATACAACAAAGCCTGCAGTTAAACAAGCAGCTTCAGGACTTTGAACAAGAGTATTTGTTCCATTCACCACATCCTGCCCTAAATGTGTATATTCACAGAACATGCAAAGTAATTATGAGTCTACACATCTAATATGCCTACCATAGGCTGTCCATTCATTCATTCATTCATTCATTCATTCATTCATTTACTGTAACCGCTTGTCCTGTGAAGGGTCGAGGGGGGATGGAGCCTATCTCAGCTGTCAACGGGCGAGAGGCGGGGTACACCCTGGACAGGTCGCCAGTCTATCACAGGGCTAACACAGAGAGACAGACGACCACCGTCCAAAGACATGCACGTTAGGTTAATTGGTGATTCTTAATTGGTCGTAGGTGTGCATGCCACTGTGAATGGTTGTCTGTCTCTCTGTGTTAGACCTGCGATAGACTGGCGACCTGTCCAGGGTGTACCCCGCTTCTCGCCCAATGACAGCTGGGATAGGCTCCAGCCCCCCTGCCACCCTCCACAGGACAAGCAGTTACAGAAAATGAATGGAGTTCCTCAAAGCAACTTTACACCCATATTCATTCTTTCTCTCATCTTGCCAACTACGACTGGTGAAGGCGCATGTAATGGACCCAAAATATTTGACTTCAAAGAACAAAGGTTCGCTTTCAAATCTGTCCTGTGAATGAGACAGGGAGTTGAGATACACCAGGGAGGAGAGAATGACCAATTTGCTGAGTTAAATGGCTAGAGAAATTGTCCGTGTCTGCTTTATTGCAATTTCTACAGAAAACTATTATTTTACATGAACTGAATCAAACACACAGTAATTTCTCCGTTCTTAATGACAGATCAGGACATGTGCAGTAGGTTTGTAATTATCATAGCGTGACAGCATGGGCTTCTTTCATGCACTGTTCTATGCATACAGTAATTACTGTGGTTGGATTTGATGTCAGTTCTCAATGACAGGTTACTGATTACACCTCCTGACTGTGAATTCACTCTAGTTGTTTTGATTTGAAAATGGCTTTGTGATGATTTTTGTGTTGTGGTTGTTAATAATGGAGGAAAATGTGTGAATGATGCCTTTCAGACCTATTTAGAAATGCTTATCTATGTAGTGGAAAAGAGAAGAGAGAGTATATATATATATATATATATATATATATATATATATATTTATTTAGTGGAGCAAAAAAAAAAAAACAGCAATAAAGTGGAAACAACAGAAAGACCTTGCTCTTGAACACCATCCACGCAGTATTCCAGGTGTGCCAGAGCAACAGCTTCATTCACTTTTTAATAAAGTGTGAGTGTCAACCAGTACACCATGGTCACGAAAACCTACGGCACACTTAAGTGATCTACTGGTGTCACTCTAGATCAGCCACAACATTAAAACCACTGACAGGAGACGTAAATAACATTCACCATCTTGTGACAATTCAATGTTCTGCTGGGAAACTTTTGGACCTGACGTGGATGTTACTTAGACACAGCACCCACCTAGACGAGACCAGGCACCCCCACCCCAGAGCAATGACACTCCTTGATGGCAGCAGGCACAGACAGAAGAACAGTTTAGGACTCAAAAAGCATGAAAAATAGCACAAGGTGTTGACCTGGCCTCCAAATTCACTAGATCCGAAACTGATCAAGCATCTGTGGGATGATCCACAGAGGAGAGAAGACTTGAGCGAATAGCAACGAAACCTTCAAGACGATCTAAATTCTCAGAAGACTCACAGTTAACCTGTCCTCCTCTTTCATCTCCTTGTTTTCTTTCCTCGTCTCCTCTGCTCCTCTCGCTCAGTGTCTCTTCCTTCACTTGACCTTGCACACGACGAGGAGGCTCTCTAACCGCCCACTAATCCACCTCACCACAGTCCCCGAACTATTTCCACTTCTGTGCTTTCCCCTCCACTCTGAAATAAACATACACACCACAACCCTGTTCCCCTCGCTTCTCCCCTGCACACATATGCACAGAGCAGTTGGCACAAACCACCGGGGAGAAGCTTCATTAATAGCCTAGCAGGTAACTAGACGAGAGGAGGACACTAGACAGCCATGTGTTATTCCAGATAAGACATGGAGTGGGCCGGACAGAGGACGAGTGTGAGGAGGGGAATATAAAAACTCAGACAGTGTCAGTGCGCTTTGAGCTGACTCCTCAGTGACCCGAGTGTGTACCCCTGAAGATATGCTATCTGCAAAGGAGGAGATGGTCAAGAGTTCACACCAAGCTCGATGCCACTGAACTTCAACACAAGGGAGTGAACACAAGGTGAACAGTGTTTCCATCTCCTCTGAGCCTCTCCCGTCACTTTCATTTTTAATCTTTATTTTTCCAGGAAAGGTTAACTGAAAACACAAACACTTTTTATTAGTTCCCTGCTTCAAATTCACAATGCTCCACATGACTCATCAGGGAGCCTTTCAGCACGCTTTAACAGCAGATCCTACGCTCTGCGGGTGCACAGGTCCCGAAGATCTGGGTTAAGTGATTTGCTCAAGGGCAGCTATGCTGTTTTTGAGAGGACGCAGCAGCATTCAGTCAGTTTTAAGGCTGTGAACAACCATAAAACCTACATGCATAGATTTCCAGAGGACGGGAAATCCCTATTTTCTGAATGGTTCCTTCATGACAGTTATGACATTTCTTATCTACAAATAGTCATAAATACTCATGGTTAGCTTCAGTTAACTGTGTGAGATCAAGAAGCAGCTCCACTTGAGTGTGGATAAAACATACTTGATAAACTTTCCAAAACTTTCATATTATCATTTAGCAATGAACACATTAAAATTACACGAAACATAAATTCGCAAACGTGGAAATTCACTTCCAGTTAATATCAAATAGCCTCTGAGGAACGGCTACAGGATGTATACTGCATATCACTACTTTTTACAACCAGGTACTATTTAATTCATGTGTCGCAAAAGCCATGAGCCGATGTGAATAACTTCACAGTCATACCATACCTTTCAACAACATGCCAAGACATCAGAAGAGCATCTGAAGGCAGACTCGCCAAATGATTTCCCCAAAACTGAGATATCCCGCCCCAGTCACCTGGCCCGGCACTACCCCGTGGTGTTGTTTATACATTTCTCAGCTCTTTCCTCCAAAATCCATCTCTCATCTTTTCTTCTCTCCCTCTCATCCTTAGCTCTCTATTGCATTGTTTGTCCCTCACTATTCTGTTTCCAAAGTGCTTATGGTCCATGCTCAGGGTTTTTGCAAGTTTATCAAATTCTATGCACAAATTCATGCATATATGCACACATACACACGCTGAACTGCATGCAGACTACCTTGCCATTTAAGGCAATGCACAATGTTAAAACCTGATATCACCCATCGGTTTATTTCATAGAATAACAACAGAAATAAAAATGATATCTTCTTAGTATTTGGCTGACTGCATGCATAAGACTTCTTTTCGTGGCCAGAAGATACCTTCCTCTCCGTGCCCTTGCAAAGGTATATAAGAAAGAAAAGAGAACAAAACCATTTTTGTCTCCACCCAAAACCTTCACCACCCCCCTATCCCAATTTTTTTATTTCTCTATTGTGTTCACCCAGCTATTCTGCACTTATCTGTGCTTGGCTGAATGAACAGCTCAATTCAAAAGCATTACTATGCAGAGCGGAGGGCAGGCGGCAGGATAGCAAAGGGAGGAGGCGGATGAAGATGAGGAAAAAGCCGTGGTTGCTGAACACCTTGCAAAAGACTGCCTAGTGAACCATTTAATTCCCTCTCCTCCAAAGTCAAATCATTAACCAGCAAACCGATGGGTAATTGGAAATGTTTGCATATAGTGTGTGTGTGTGTGTGTGTGTGTGTGTGTGTGTGTGTGTGCAACAGTGTATGTCGGGGTTTGTGTGTGTATGAGTGTTAGGCAACTTAAGAGCTAAGACACTTTGACGTTTCGTTTAATGAAGAATTCAGGTAATTTACAGCAACAAAGGCCACAAAGTGCCTGAGGTAAGTTTCAGATTTTACTCACTATTCGTGCATTTGTGTATGTGTGCGTCAGTCTCTACCTTTTAGCCTAAAATGCATTTATTTATGAATGCTACATGCTGTAGAGTTCGGCAAAACCACTTTTAAAGTCTAGCGTGCAGCTTGTGTGGTGCATTTGGGAACCCTTAGATAATTTACTCCCTGTAAGGAGGAATATTTAAAAAAAAAAAAAAAAACTGTTTTAAAAGTTACTGATGATCAAAAACGCAGCCGAGCTGTCACACTGTTTTAGCAAACCATGAGATCAGTGGAGGAAAACCAACGAAAGAAAACTTGGAAAACAAAAATAACGAGGAGGAAAGACGGAGCCTGGCAGTCTCCTCGTTGGCCGCTTGGAACACCGGAGCTGCTGTCACTCAGGGAAGAACAAGCCAATCACTTTACTACAGCTGGTCAACAAATATCCCCGCGGTCTGCTCTGACTCACACACACAAGAACACACCATGTAAACAAGAGGGATATGCATGTCGGTAGTTCTTGTGCCCGTGCACTTACCCTGGCAAACACACACACACACACATACACACACAAATACGCCCATTATCTAACTGCTCAGGCGCTCTCCCTCATCGCAATCCTGACACGCTTTCTTATTCTCCCTGGCTGCATGTTTTTCATTTCCTGAATGTCCTTTCTGTCTGTGTGTATCTTTACATTTGTGTGTCTCTGTTTTGACAGCCAGAGACAAGCCTTTCCAGAGAACAGATCTCCAGATACTGAGAAAACAACAAGTGAAAGCTATTTTCTGGCATTTGCTTGTTGCTGCTGGACCCTTTGTTAGACCGGCCCACAGTCGGGGCCATTGTACTGTATATATGTGTGTGCGTGGATTTGTGTGCTCTCCTTCCGTAGCAGGCAGGGGAAATCAGTCCGGCCTGGTCTGGTCTTTTGTTTTTATTGACAAGTGCACGGGACAAAACAGAAGGGCCATAGAGAATGTTTCTGTGAAGCCCCGCGGGCTGTGGGTTGCGGGTTGTGTTTATGTGGGTATGTGCCTTTCCAGTGCCATGAAAACTCTAGTAATGCTTAATTTAAATCATTAATTTTTAAATGGTTTTAAAAACAAGAGTGGCTGGGGTGAAGACTGTCTGCACCACAGCCGGAGAATGTGCCTTACAGAGCACACACACAAAAAATTTAGCCTCAGTGGGAGACATTCTTCTTCTCCTCTAACCACTACTTGACACTTGCTGACAGAATTAAAATTCTGGGCTACACAGTCAATCAAGCTTCCCGCCAGGGGTGGAGACCACAACCAAGTTCTGCTGCAGGCAGAAACTAAATGGATTTTTTGATCTGGGTCTACAACTCAAGACAGGCTGAATGAGCAGAATAAGGAAGTTGATGTGCGCTACATCCTGTGAGGTTTTGTTCTACCACCCTTTATTTCTTTGAATATCTGCTCTCTTTCGTCAGGAATGTCATCAGAATTTAGTTTTCTTTTGTTGTAACTGCAATTATACATGATGCAGTTCAATAAGTTAGTGCTCGTCTTTGTTCGTTTTGTGTATATAATATCTTTGGATATTGTGTTTTCTGTTTCCAGTGAGCTGACGTCTCATCCAAGTGACAACCTCTGGGACTGAGGGATTACACCAGCATCATTTATTTAACGATGTATCTAGATATCATGCTGTCACTTAGGAATCAGAGGCATGACGTAACAAATACGCAGAAAATTTAGCCAATGCAAAAAAAATGGCCATAACTGCAACACCTTGAGGCAGACTTCTGTCTATCTCTCTATGGCTAATTTCCCCATTCATGTACATCAGGGGTGTCAAACTCATCTTAGTTTAGGGGCCACATACAGCCCAATTTGATTTCAAGCGGGCCTGACCAGTAACATAATACATGATAACCTATTAAAATAAATTGATGAACTATCCTTTTACAAAACATTTTATAAATAACCTGACCTCTTCCTAAAACAGTGGACAAATTAGGAACAGCAGTTACTTTTAAATTAAAAAATTACAGATAATGTCTTCCATGTCATTTTTGCGCTTTGCAAATTCATACCACAGTCCAGATTTTTTTTTATATAGTTTTTGTATAGACGATTAGCATGGGTTAACTTAACACAGTTATATATTTATTTTCTATGTAAATGTTTAATTCCTCTGCACATTTTTTTAACTTTCAGAGTTTTAACTCCTCCACATATTTAATTTCTCTGTACATATTTAAATTCTATGCAAATGCTTAATTTTACTACATGTGTTTCATTTCTTTGATTTCTCTGTACACATTTAAATTTGCATTTATCTCAGGTCAATTTCAGCGTATGGTTACTGTGTTATAAGTTCACTCTAATGTATGTTCAGTGTATGTTACTGCTACTGGATGGTTGAATTTCCTTCGGCATCAATTAAGTATCTATCTATCTATCCATCTTATGTTTAGGGTTAGGGTTAGATACATTTTTTTTTTACTACATATTTTGCCTATTTAATTCCTATTAAGGTTTAAAGTTATACTAAATTCAAGGTGTGGCCTCTGACTGACATGTAGGTGCTAGTTGTTTGCCGAGGCATCACCCGCCCACCTCAGCAGCACTCAAGTTCCACCACTTTGCCCAGTTTTAAATGAGTTACTTGGAGTCAGGCACTGCCAATTTGGCGACAGGCGGTGCCACCCACGTTTACCTTCAGAACCGCTCCTCACGATGTTTTGTCCATCCTTATAAACATTGAGAAATCTTTTTTTTTTTTTATTTCCTGCCTTCAGTGTTCTACGAAGGACAGTGAGTTCGAGCTGCGCAGCATGTCTGCCCTTTTCATCCTAACCATTTATTCTATGTCAGTCTGTTGCTCTGTGCACCTTTGTTGATTTCTCTACATCAAAGGCTTTAATATGTGTTTTATTTGTGCAGGCGAGCTGCTTCCAACATTTTTTTTCCTGTCATTTCAAGGGAGCCGGTACATTATTATGTTCCTTTGTATCCGTTATATCTGTGCGTCAGAGCTTCGGTTCAGTCTCTCATTAACTGCCCTCACCTGCTAAAAAGAGGCTATTGAAGAGTCGGGCACAAAGGGAAATGGAATCATTTCTTTGCTTCACATACAATATTAGGGACAAAATGAGGAAGGCTTCTAGGACATTTCATGCTAACGCTTTTTTCATACACTGCATACACTGCCTTTTTGGCTCATTAATTACTGCAGAGCAATTGAAAGAAAGAGAAAAGTCAAGAAACACTTTAGCGTCACACCTTCATCAGTATTTCCCCCCCTTAAATTCACACGCACACACAGAGAAAGGGAAAAGAATAGAGTTTTAAGAGCCCATTACTCAGGCTGTGAACATTTGGCACCTTCTCTCCCCTCTGCTCACCAGGGACTAACACTGATGGAGTGAAGACTGCCTCCCTGCCTCTGCCATAAAACCCCACACACCACATGGAGCTGTGTTTGAGTGTGCACGCCTTTACCACTGCAAAATAGCTCATATCGCGTGTGTTTGGACATGATGCGAGCGGCGGCCAAAATGTTCCCACATCCGCGTCTGACTCCTCTTTATGCCGCACACGCCTCCTCCCTCAGAACCTTGACATTAGTTGTAAGACCCACGAGAGCCATTTGAGAAAGCGGACTCAAAGTGACTCAGATAGACGCCCCTCACCACTGACAGCCTCGTCGTGGACTAAATAAAAAGTTTCATTCTTGAGTGTTTATTAGGGCACCGTCTGTGCACCGCTGATATAAAACGGGCACCACAGAGCATTTGATAACGGCGCCAGGAAGCACTGAGACAGGCAGAAGGCAAAATTTCACTGACCTTTTCAGTGCCAGTGTTTTGTCCACCATCCAAGCACACATTCATGACAGAGCTATTAATATTTCATAGCAGCCACTTAAATCGCACCAAAGGAGACTTTCACGAGCCACGGGGAAGTGTACTATTTAGGGCCCGAGCACGAAGTGCAAGGACCCTATTGTTTTCGTACTGTTTATTATTATTATTAGGGCCCGAGCACGAAGTGCAAGGACCCTATTGTTTTCGTACTGTTTCTTTTTATTATTAGGGCCCGAGCACGAAGTGCAAGGACCCTATTGTTTTCGTACTGTTTATTATTATTATTATTATTATTATTATTATTATTATTATTATTTTCCAGGAACTTTGGAACATTCTACGCATGCCTAAACATGCACGAAAAGTCCTGGAAATTGGCAGAAAGATTCGTTTGCCCGAAAATTGTAATGTATCAGCGCCTCGAGCACGGGCGTGGCAAAATGGCTCTGTAGCGCCACCTACGGACCCTACGGACCTTCTACGGACCAGCCCCTGAAGCCCGTTGCGTCTAAAAATCTGGAAATATGTCACGTATATGTAACATCCCAGGACGCACAAAAAAGTCTCTTGGAGCCATATTCTAAACCCAACAGGAAGTCTGCCATTTTGATTAAACATGTGAAAATTGGAGAAAATTGGAATTAATCATCATTTTTTTTTCAGGCATTAAAGCTATCAGATTGACTTTAAAAACTATGGAATTAGGTAGTTGAACACTTGATGAACATAAGCATATTTTTTGTTGACTTTTCGTCGATGTGGCGTTTGTCTGCTGGCCCCTGAAAGTTTTTTTGACGCGCCATGAAACAGGAAGTTGCATTAAACGTGCTTTAAACGTGCTTTAATTCAGTCCAAAGTGCATGAAACTTTACAGTATTGTTACGGGTCCCTAACTGAACACATCCATATGTCAATATTCATGCAATTATTGTAGCGCCACCTATTGATGGCAGGAAATGTCTGATTTTAAATAGAGTCTGTTGTATGAGCTGCCATTCCTGTCGGGATGATTTTTATTGTTTTCAGATGTTATCACGACATACTTATGATCTTCATGATCACTCCCTGCGAAGATTGTGAGTTTTCGTTAAACTTTAGGGCCTTTTATGGTAGTGAAAGTGAAAAGTTGCTCTGTCTCCCTCATTTCATCATCAGTGCACACGTAGTTCGCTACTTTGTCCAGCAGATGGAGCCAAAGTATTTCTCTCTGCTGGCTGAATGTCAGAGTGTGTGTGTGTGTTGCTTAAACTTCTAATGATTGGTGAGGCTGTTTTAACATACTTTGATGGCACAGAGAGAATAATTATACAACTGTTTGTTGATGCCACGGAGAGAATACAGTCAAAAGAGTTTGGTGTTGCCGCCGATATGGCGATGCTAGTTCCGTTAGCCTGTCTATGGTGTTTCCCATTGTACATTAGCATTAAGCTAGCGGAGTTTATTCATCGTTGTTATAGATAGATAGATAGATAGAGAGATAGATAGAGAGATAGATAGATGTACAGGTAGATAGATAGATAGATGTACAGGTAGATAGGTAGATAGATAGATAGATAGATAGATGTATAGGTAGGTAGATAGATAGATAGATAGATGTATAGGTAGGTAGGTCGGTAGATAGGTAGATAGATAGATAGATAGATAGGTTGGTAGGTAGGTAGATAGATCGATAGATGTGTAGGTAGATAGATAGATAGATAGATAGATAGATAGATAGATAGATAGATAGATAGATAGATGGATAGATGGGTTTTATTTATATTAAACTTAAATTAGGAGTGACAGAATAAATCCTTGAAGCAAGAAGACTTTGCCTGTCATTGGAGAACTGTTAGCTATCGTGCCACGGTGCACTGTTACTCCACTGTATCCCCTGAGAAATGCAGTGACCCCGTCCTTGCCGGACGCCGACTGGCGTGGATTGCGAGGGCCCGTTCAACGCTGCTTGCAGCTTTAATTATTATTATTCTTTGTCAGGAACTTTGGAAAATCCTACGCCGCTTAAACATGCACGAAAAGTCCTGAAAATTGGCAGAAAGATTCGTTTGCCCGAAAATTGTAATGTATCAGGGCCTCGAGCACGGGCGTGGCAAAATGGCTCAGTAGCGCCACCTACAAAATTTCTACGGACCAGCCCCTGAAGCCCGTTGCGTCTAAAAATCTGGAAATATGTCACATATATGTAACATCCCGGGACGCACAAAAAAGTCTCTTGGAGCCATATTCTAAACCCAACAGGAAGTGTGCTATTTTGATTAAAAGTGTGAAAATTTGTGAAAATTGGACAAAAACAGCGTTTCTTAGAGATTGTAAATGAGGTATTAAATTTTATCAGATTGACTTCAAAACTATGGAATTAGGTAGTTGGAATCTCGATGAACAAAAACTAAAATAGGCGCATATACTTTTCGTCGAAGTGGCGTGGGTCTAATGGCCCCTGACAGTTTTTTTGACCCGCCATGAAACAGGAAGTTGCATTAAACGTGCTTTAAACGTGCTTTAATTCAGTCCAAAGTGCATGAAACTTTACAGCATTGTTACTGGTCCCTAACTGAACACATCCATATGTCAATATTCATGCAATTATTGTAGCGCCACCTATTGTGGGCAGGAAATGTCTGATTTAAATAGGGTCTGTTGTATGAGCTGCCATTCCTGTCGGGATGATTTTTATTGTCTTCAGATGTTATCACGACATACTTATGATCTTCATGATCACTCCCTGCGAAGATTGTGAGTTTTCGTTAAACCTTAGGGCCTTTTATGGTAGTGAAAGTGAAAAGTTGCTCTTTCTCCCTCATTTCATCATCAGTGCACACGTAGTTCGCTACTTTGTCCAGCAGATGGAGCCAAAGTATTTCTCTCTGCTGGCTGAATGTCAGAGTGTGTGTGTGTGTTGCTTAAACTTCTAATGATTGGTGAGGCTGTTTTAACATACTTTGATGGCACAGAGAGAATAATTATACAACTGTTTGTTGATGCCACAGAGAGAATACAGTCAAAAGAGTTTGATGTTGCCGCCGATATGGCGATGCTAGTTCCGTTAGCCTGTCTATGGTGTTTCCCATTGTACATTAGCATTAAGCTAGCGGAGTTTATTCATCGTTGTTATAGATAGATAGATAGATAGATAGATAGATAGATGTACAGGTAGATAGGTAGATAGGTATAGATAGATAGATATGTAGGTAGATAGATAGATAGATGTATAGATAGATAGATAGATGTATAGGTAGATAGATAGATAGATAGATATATAGGTAGGTAGGTAGATAGATAGATAGATAGATAGATAGATAGACAGACAGATAGATAGGTTTTATTTATCACATGCACAGTTATACATAGTACAATGCACATTGAAATGTATTGTTGTACCTGCTTCCAGTAGTAAAAAAAAAATATATAAGTACTACAGTAAACAGTAGTTTGCACACAAGGTAAGCAATATAAGTGTAATGTACACCGTTACAGAAATAAAATGAAATAAAAATAAAAATATAGAATAGTAAACTAAGGTGAGGTAGTTGTATATGTACATAAATTAACAGTATTTGTCAGTCTTTACTAGATGTAAAGAGAAGTAAGAGATACTTAGAGATACTTAAGATATATTCTTAATTTTATATTTAATCATCTTTTGTTGTATGTATTTCAGTTTTACGGTAAACTTCAATTGGGAGTGACAAAATCAATCCTTGAAGTAAGAAGACTTTGCCTGTCATTGGACAACTGTTAGCTATCGTGCCACGGTGCATTGTTACTCCACTGTATCCCCTGAGACCTGCGGTGACCCCGTCCTTGCCGGACGCCGACTGGCGTGGGGGGCGAGGGCCCGTTCAACGCTGCTTGCAGCTTTAATTATTATTATTATTATTATTATTATTATTTTCCAGGAACTTTGGAACATTCTACGCATGCCTAAACATGCACGAAAAGTCCTGGAAATTGGCAGAAAGATTCGTTTGCCCGAAAATTGTAATGTATCAGCGCCTCGAGCACGGGCGTGGCAAAATGGCTCTGTAGCGCCACCTACGGACCCTACGGACCTTCTACGGACCAGCCCCTGAAGCCCGTTGCGTCTAAAAATCTGGAAATATGTCACGTATATGTAACATCCCAGGACGCACAAAAAAGTCTCTTGGAGCCATATTCTAAACCCAACAGGAAGTCTGCTATTTTGATTAAACATGTGAAAATTGGAGAAAATTGGAATTAATCATCATTTTTTTTTCAGGCATTAAAGCTATCAGATTGACTTTAAAAACTATGGAATTAGGTAGTTGAACACTTGATGAACATAAGCATATTTTTTGTTGACTTTTCGTCGATGTGGCGTGGGTCTGCTGGCCCCTGAAAGTTTTTTTGACGCGCCATGAAACAGGAAGTTGCATTAAACGTGCTTTAAACGTGCTTTAATTCAGTCCAAAGTGCATGAAACTTTACAGTATTGTTACTGGTCCCTAACTGAACACATCCATATGTCAATATTCATGCAATTATTGTAGCGCCACCTATTGTGGGCAGGAAATGTCTGATTTTAAATAGAGTCTGTTGTATGAGCTGCCATTCCTGTCGGGATGATTTTTATTGTTTTCAGATGTTATCACGACATACTTATGATCTTCATGGTCACTCCCTGCGAAGATTGTGAGTTTTCGTTAAACTTTAGGGCCTTTTATGGTAGTGAAAGTGAAAAGTTGCTCTTTCTCCCTCATTTCATCATCAGTGCACACGTAGTTCGCTACTTTGTCCAGCAGATGGAGCCAAAGTATTTCTCTCTGCTGGCTGAATGTCAGAGTGTGTGTGTGTGTTGGTTAAACTTCTAATGATTGGTGAGGCTGTTTTAACATACTTTGATGACACAGAGAGAATAATTATACAACTGTTTGTTGATGCCACAGAGAGAATACAGTCAAAAGAGTTTGATGTTGCCGCCGATATGGCGATGCTAGTTCCGTTAGCCTGTCTATGGTGTTTCCCATTGTACGTTAGCATTAAGCTAGCGGAGTTTATTCGTCGTTGTTATAGATAGAGATAGATAGATAGATGGATGGATAGATGGATATGTAGGTAGGTAGATAGATAGATAGATAGATGTATAGGTAGGTAGGTAGGTAGATGGGTAGGTAGATAGATAGATAGATAGATAGGTAGGTAGATAGATAGATAGATAGATGTGTAGGTAGGTAGATAGATAGATAGATAGATGGATAGATGGATAGATGGGTTTTATTTATATTAAACTTAAATTAGGAGTGACAAAATAAATCCTTGAAGCAGGAAGACTTTGCCTGTCATTGGAGAACTGTTAGCTATCGTGCCACGGTGCACTGTTACTCCACTGTATCCCCTGAGAAATGCAGTGACCCCATCCTTGCCGGACGCCGACAAGCGTGGATTGCGAGGGCCCGTTCAACGCTGCTTGCAGCTTTAATTATCTGTTTGAATTCATCGCCCTTGTAATTCACACTCAGCAATTTTTAATTTCCAGACTCAACTCTTTATCTGGAATGAAGTGACATTAAAGAGGCTGATGTTCTGTGAAGTCACAGCAGAAAATCAAGATCCAGAGCGCAAACTTAGAAGATCCATTATATCAATGTAGATGGAAAGAAAAAAAGAGAAGCATAAGAAAACATTTTCTATTGCTGGAAGCAGTGTGTTCCTCTGTAATCTGATTAATTTAATTGAATTGGAACTTAATGCAAGATGTAAAAATTCATTTATAGTGGCCTGCAGCGGTTTGTCTGAAGTAGTGAGTGAATTTGTTTTTGTTTTTTGCACACTGTGCATGCTTGATGACCTCTTTAAGGATTTTATGGCTGGGTCAATAGGAGTCGCGATCAAAGCAAAAGGATAACACCTATAAATACAAACATCAAACTGAATGCTAAACCTCAATGAGGGAACTTCAGTTCCTCTGACGTAAATGGATCCTCTTTGATCACCCCCCCTCCCCCTAATTCATTTCATGAGCTGGCACCGGTTGCTGCTTGGGTGGTAACTATGGATCATCTCCATCTGTGACTTGACTCATTACCTTGAGTCATTCATCTTCAGATAACGTTTTGTAATGGACTTGCAGTGTCGCCAGAACAATTGGAAAAAGAAAAGAGATGATCTAATACATTCATTGCAAAACAACATCGGCATTTTCTCTGCGATCGCTTGTCATCTGAAGACAATATTTCCCTCTACACTGTAGCTATCCTCATGAACACAAGGAAGACGCACAAGCACCGCAGGCCTTTGGTAAAGCAGTCGTACTGCATTTGGATGCAAGGTGGATTCCACGGCTATAATTAGAACCAGTAAGTCACATGTTTCTGTTTATCTAACAGCTCCATGTCTGGTAGTCCTGATATCATCACAGAGACAAATACAAGCACGCTTTCTATTCAAAATGCAATTATAAGGGAATGAAAGTATTCCATGCTTTAGTAATGTCAGACTCGTCATAAGTGAAGTTTCAAAAGTTGATCGTGATGTGACATTTTCAAGCGTTAAGACAAATACATGTGAAAACGTAGTAAAATACAGAGTGAAATTATAGCAGCGCTCCTGCTGAGATGTGAAGCAACCCCCCGACCGATCACTCAATAACAAGTTGACATTTACCAGGCTGCAGATTTGCCAGTTAGATATAAATTTATGAGGACGGCACAATTCATTCGCATTATGCTCTTCGCATTATTCATTAAAAAACGGGTATGATGGAACTCAGTATCTTTTTAAGACAAAAAAAAAATGTTTTATTTGGTTAAAAGAACTGCATACAAAATATATCATGCATTCAAGCTAGGGACCTTTGCATGCTATACCCATTTCTCTGTCTTATTTGTGTCCTGTCTCTTATGCTATGTTCACACTCACAGTAAGAGAGCGACAAGCTACAACACATGTTCACACATGGAAGGTGGCGATATGAAGTTGACATCCGGAACTTGTCCATACATGTTGGATGCGTGACATGAAAGTTGAGCTGGCCTCAACCGTTTCTGTCTCTGCTCTGATGCAGTAATCAACAATCATGTCTGGTTGCTTCACCCGTTGCGGTGTTACACACACCAATTAGGCATAACATTATGACCACCTTCCTAATATTGTGTAGGTCTCCCTTGTGCCTCCAAAACAGTTGTGACTCATCAGAGAATGGACATGGGCCTTCTGAGGGTGTCCTGTGGTGTCTGGCAACACATTGATGTTAGTGGGGGCCTCTATGGATCATCCCAAAGACACTTGATCAGTTTGGGATCTAGTGAATTTAGAGGCTAGGTCAACATCTTGTGCTGTTCTTCATGTTTTTTTAGTTGTTCCTAAACCGTTTTTGTGTGTCTGTGTCAGGCTGCATCCTGCTGGGGATGGCTGCTGCCATCAAAGAGTGTCATTTCTACGGGGTGGGGGTGCCTGGTCTGGTCTAAGCGGGTGTTACATGTCTAAGTAACATCCACACAAATGCCAGGTCCAAAAGTTTCCCAGCAGAACACTGTATTGTCACAAGATGGTCAATGTTATTTACTTCTCCTGTCACTGGTTTTAATGGCTGATCTAGAGTGACAGTCCAACGATGACTCGGCGAGAATGTCGCTGGCATTGCTGACCGAGTTGTAGTTTTTGTCACTCGTAGTGTGAATGTACCATTCAGGGTATGACACACCACACCAAGCCGACAGTCGTCTACTGGCCAACGGCAGGGCAGTGAGAACTTGTGGCCCTAGTCTCTGCGATGTGTCCTACACTGTTGTCACTAGCTGAACTCTATCTGCATTTTGTCCACCAATGTTGCACGTGAAGTTAGTGGTTACCTGCAGATACATGGAGGGTACGTCCTCCCACGCAGGTGCAGAACGTACCTGCCATTGGATAGGTACATGCTGCACCCACCTATTGGCCCAGACATGGGTGATATGAGGTGATTCTGCCAAGAAATAGAACTGGTGAGCTTGTGGTTAAGATTAACACATTCACCTGCCTCGAGTTGTCTGATGTTGGTGAGGTGTGTCTTAGCCATTACATATCACTATAATGACAGAGACATAAACACTTTATGCTTCTTGTTTACAAGATATTCTAAGCACTCTTTCTTACATTTGAAACCGCCTTGTTTTAGTGCTGCACCTCAATTTATTGGAATCTTTCTGGTCTCCTGCACTAATGTACACCTACTTCTTCTTCTTAATGTAATCCCATCTCAATTAAAGTGTCAGACAAAAGCCTGAAATGTAAATGTATGAGGCGCTTGATGTCTGCATTTAACCAGATGCAAAAGCGTGGAGGACAATTTAAGCTTTACAGCAGAAAAAAAAAATAATAATAATAAAATTCAAAAAGTTAAATTTTTATTTTTTTTACTTCCTCTTGTTGCATTTCTTTCTCAGACGTGGCTGTGAAATATTGGACATAAATAAATCAAGTTGCGAGCTCTCAAAAGAAAAAATAGAGTTTAGTAGTAAATATGTTTACTCTAGACCAAGTTTAATTTCCATTTCTTACAAGCCATGGTGCTTTTATGGCTTAACTGTTTTTTTCTGTCTCTATTGTAAATTTGAACTGACAATGATTCATTTGCTTGAGCCACTGACTCATTTGACATGTTTTGGTACGCTAATGGGGCAGTTCTGCTGAAGCACGCAAATCAGCTGAATTGGAGTTGGTTCAGTCTCTCAAAGGAATTTGACACATATTTTTCACTTAAATATTCAAATGAAGTTAATGAATTAAGATTGCTTATTGTAATGCCACCTTCCATTTACTTTCTCCAATCTGAATTTAACTCATTAACAAGCCTTGTCTTGAAGACAACCGAGCTGGCTCCGAGGCGCTCGGCAGCACCCAGACAAAGAACGGTGAAATGAATATCAGACTGACATGCAGAGAAAGGTGGGAAGAGAGAGAAAGAAAGTGCAGTCCACCGGCACATAAATCCAGGTGCATGATTTATCAGTGCATGCTCTGAAGCGTCTGAAACCGAATTAGTCCTCACCGCTGAGACACAGTCACTTCACCATTCATTTACCTGACGAACCACAGTCTAGCAGCTCTGCCCTCTCGAGAACACGCACAGACGTTTGTGCACTTGCACAAAGGCAGGCGCATGAGCACAGCCGCCCACAAACACTAACACTTCCAAACAAACCTGCACATGCTCATTTCAGCATCATTAGTTTTAGTTTATATACAGCCTGTAGCGCACAGAGTGGAAGAAACCATGCCTGGGTACTTTTGGTGAGCGTCAGCATCACACCCCCAATGCCTTACGTGATCACACCTCCTATCCCCTTTTCAGCAAAGCTCCTGCACAATTGTTTCACACTGTAGCTGCTAAAATACCACTGAATAAAGTGCATATGTACAGCATAATGAAGTCATGTCACCATGGTTTACTCCAAATCACAGGGCGTATATAAATATGGATAACCTGTACATAACATTTACAGTACAGACATTTTTTTGGCGTTTCAGATGTCTTTCATTTCCATTTAGTGCCATCAGTGAGGCACTGGCTCTCACAAAGCTCTGAACTCAACATCATCAGGCCATTTCTCTGATATGTCAGCCACAATCAACTCTTGTAAACTGGAAAGTGCCCACACAAAAATATTCTAATACTAAAAGACCAGTTTACTATTTCATTTCCTATTCTGGAACAAAAACAAGCCCTCATCAGAGCCTTTCTTTCTCACATTGCCTCCTTTTTTCAGACCATGCTGGCACATTGTTTTGGTCTGCATCATAATTTCAGTGTCAGCCATATCAAATTGGCAAATGCGCCACTTGTCTGAAATTCAACCAATGGGTCAGGGGTGAGAGCAGCCAGAGGATCTCGTTAAGAGCGGCGCTTTGACAAAGTGCAGGATGCAGGGATTTTTGTCAAATTCATAATGAACACTACGTGAGCAGCGCTCCTTTGCAGCACACTAGTAAATCTGGAGGTACTCTTAAATGTGTATATCTCACAGGATGCAAAGAGTGGAACTACTACTGTGTGATACATGTTTCATTAGTTGATGCTTTTATGGCTTAACTGTTTTTTTAAGCCATAATCATTTCTTCAAACGTGAGCCAAACCAGTTGGGGAGAAAACAAGCCTAGTAATTGAGAGTTAATCACTGCAAATCTTTATTCTATGATTTCACTTGATGGTAAAATATTTATTTTAGGTTTTTCCACTGTATTATTTAGTTTGGTGCTGACAACTACCAATAAACATGTAAATAAACGTGTTAGCAGCATGTATCAAAGAATTACTGTAATCATTTTCTTTTACAGAACATCCAGACTGTTTATTAAAAAAATAAAAAATAAATTAAAAAAATAGGCATAGCCACAGCAAAGTCACGTAGTGGTTTGTGAAATTCCGTTTTGAAGCTTCAAGCTTGACATTTGGCTGTCGCCATCTTGTTTTTTTTTGAGCCAGATATGATCATACTTGGATGAGAGGAAGGAGCCAGGGTGGACATAACTGAGAACAGGAGAAATACTAGTCAGGCACTCTCTTAGGGCTAACATCTACTTAACTATGTATTTATTTTCAAAATGAAAACTAGCACACTCAAAAGACAGAGTCAGCTAATAGAATGCTATTGCCTTGTGAACATTTCATTATTGACTTGTAGCATTTAATGAGAGAGGTTGACTATTTTTGAATTAATTGGAGCCCACGGTTGCCATGTTACTTGAGCTTTACTATGCCCCCAAACGGACACTCCAAAAATTGGCATGGGAGACGTTAGCCTGGTTGTTGAAACATGGCCACCTAACTCCTAACTACTGCATTAGCTCAGGCTGCCGAGCTAGGCTACTAGCTATCCAAGGTGCTAGCAGCCGGATAACGTGGCGGCCTTGCTTGGGGTTTGATGCTACTTGTCCCACCTCACGTTACCTGGGGTAAGTTAACCTGAAGCTATACCAACTGTTAAAATTCAACTGTACTGAAACTAGATAATTTTTGGAGTAGCCCCCTGGAGGCCATCAGTGGTATTGCATTTTCAGCTCCATCCACATTGGCTTCACAGACCTGATGGCTATGTCTATCCTTAATAACAGTCTGTGATTTAATTCATAGTTACTGGTGTAGTTTGGTGGTTCACAGCATTTAGTTAAGCACTCACTATATTTGTTGGAATTTATGGAAGAATGTGATCTCTGACACCTGGATGCACAGATGCCGAATCTGAACTGAATGAAACTCTACTTTTATACGAAGCAGAGACACGTACAGATGGAACTTTTTTCTTGACAGTAATAGAAATCAGACATATGGTGTTGCATGAATTTATACCATGTTTTACAATTGTTCAGAAACTATTATTTCTGGACGAGTGCAGCGAGGAACCATTCATAACATGTCCCCTTTTGATGCTGTATCAGCTTAAGATTTGCGGCCGTGGCTGTGCAAGTTTATTGGATACATACATTACTGTCAACTGACCCGGCGTACTTTCAGCTTCAAGCTTCTCCTGCACATGAATAAACAATTTTGCCACGTGGGAGAGGGCCTGTTGGCACTACCTAAGTAAGAAGTATGGTAAACAAGTTTGGGCAGAGAAATAGAGACCGAGTTTTAATGTGCGGCCAAATAGAGAATTATTATTTTTATGTTCATTCATTAAACTAACTGTGGAATCAAACTCTTAAACACGTAAACTGACAGAAGACCTAAAAACTTAGACAGGCTTCCAGAACATTTCAATGACAAACTGATACCGGTCACTGAGTTAGTCTGATAAACTTACTCAGTGGAGTTATGAGTCTAAACAAACAGTTTTATATTCAGTGTTATGCACAAAATACTATTATACGTATTATTAAGGTAAGACCTCAATGAAATAATATCTATGCATAAATCCAGCCAACGAATGTTCCCATCTCAGTATGATTACCGTGTAAATGATTAATTCAAGTTTGCAAGTCGGCCTTTGAGGCATCGTCCTCCGCTATAGCAGTTGGTATTTTAATTATCACAGCCGTTCATCAGTGTCACTGCGACTTCTCAGTAGTACATTAGTGTGGAATTAAAAACATTATTTTTCACAAAACCAATACTGCAGCTGCCCGGTCTTTACCAATTATCCCACACGGTGAATTATACCGCCACGCTAGCATCGACAGTCTTGCCCTGACTAAAAAGTTGTCCTCTCGGGAAAGCGGGGAAAGAGTTAAGTCGTCGGCGTAGAGTAACGACGGGCGGTGATTGGTGGCGAAAGGTTTCTCAATACAACCTTCACACATACAAGTGCAGGACAGGTGGTTTTCTCTCTGGGGATCGCTGTGTGAACCTCATCCAGCGGTGACCGAGCCGAATGTGATTGAATGGGCTGAAACAGGGCCTGATGGTGGCAGCATGTGTGAGGGAGAAACATTAAGTTGGCTTAAGCACCTGTCCTTTTGATCAATAGCACTGATTGCTCCAATATTATCACCACTGACACACAAACAGACACACACACTTGTAAACTCATGCATTGCGTGTGCATGCATACATGTAGACTGCTGCTAAGCACTAGCGTCTTCTAAATGAGACAAGAGACAGGGAGAAACAAAGTGCTCTATTTTTGCTTGTTAATGCACGGGTTATTAATGGTATATGCCCAGCTTAAAATTATTGGTTCCATATTTGTTTACATAAGCAAATATTTTGAATAACGCTGGCAATAAATTAAAAAGCAATATATGTGTCATACATCTAGGCAAAAGTGGAAGGAAAAAACAGCAATAGCTAGAAAACACGAGAGAGATGAATGTGTTTTGGAGTATTTGCAGAAATATTAGAGGCTATAAATCAGGGTTAATGGCGGAGGGAAAACACTTCAGAATAAATAATAACTGGCAAACAATTACGATGCAGCACACAAAAACAACAGCTTAATTTACTTTCAACTCTCAAAGATCTATATGTGTCAGTGCAAACTGTTCTAAATGTCCTAAAAGACGTAAAAATGATTACGCCATGCTGAGTGGCCAAAAACGCACACAAAGAAAAAGACACTATGGATAAAAAAGTGTGTGTATGAAAACACACACTGACAAGACATTTTAAGCCTGCGACTGCTAGTCAAGATTAGTAAACTTGATCCATCAGATCTTCTCACGCTCAAAGTTTGATGAAGTCCATAAGTTTATATGGAGGCTTTTTGAGGACAGAACACGCCTAAGGCAAAATCCACTTTTTGCCAGCTTCTTTAAAAGGTTGTTCGTTATGTTCTTGCTCCGTCATAAGAGATAGATTTGTAGCAGCCCCATTTCAGGAGTGAATTTACAGAATAAGTCACAATGCACGCTGACCTAAATTCACCCTGTCAGGAAGAAACTTCTTAAAGCGTCACCTACGAAATGCGTTTTGTCAAAATACATCGTTTCACAGTAGGCTGGTGACTGGTGTTATAATTACATCCTAAGGTGTTTCAGTGCCTGTAAGCAATTTGTCTCAATCCTCATAGCACATGCACCAATGCCAGTAGATGCTTTTAGCTTTTAGTTGTTCTTTTTTATCAGTTTTTAACACAGTGAAGGTCTTAATTGGAGTGCAAATTCGAAAATCATGACTATTTTACAAGACTGACAAAGGGGTGTCTGAAAGAAAGGAAAGTACCAGACGGCTGCAGGTGGTGAATATTTGCTGCCAGTGTGAGAACTGAGTTAGTCTATATTTAACTTGGCAGGAAAAAAAGAAAAAAAATGCAGCATGAAAAATAATAATGTTTCACTGGAAAAGCAACTTTGAACAAAGTGCACTAAACCTCCATTTCTTACTAGGAGGAAAGCAATAAAACAAAAAATGCTCAAAATTAGTTTAAGATCAGCAAACCTTTCTCCTGAACCTGTCGGTGCAAAAAATGAGACCACAAAAAAAAAGAAAGAAAGATGCAATAACTGAGTAACAAAATCCAGAGCACATCTTCTGATGAGATCATTATGGGATCAGCCTTGGATTTCTAATTTTGGGCATAAAATTAAAATACAAAAGTCCCATAATAGATTCAGTAATTAGTAGCATTGCTATGTGTGCTGCACTATCAGAAACTGGCTTTTAGACCCATGTTTGCCTTTATAATCTTTTCATAATCAAAAAGAAAGAAACATAATTAATGCCTTTGAACCAGTTCAAAGCTGCTACATATAAATCTCATGCGATATATATTATTTATTGCAGTTACCACAGTAGTAACGTCCTTGACCAACATTTCTATCTTACAAAAACTGCTCTGAGAATCACATGTTTGGGAAACAATGCAAAAAGCAACACAAAGACATACCCTGTCCAACTCCACCATTAGAGATAAACATGCCAACAGCCCTCATCCGTTTGCTTCCAGGGTTTCGATTTCAGCTGCGTAGCTTGGTGCATCAGCGTTATTCATGACAGGGCCATTTTTGTTCTCTCATCTCCCATCTGTTATCACCTGTAGCTATCCTCTATACAGCGACAGTGAATAGTGTGGGCCATTAACCCATTAGCTAATGATCACGGATTGTCAGGCGCCCCACTCAAGTGCTCGCTAACACTGCGGTGATGGAGACGTGTTGGCTTGGAGTAAGGGACGTGGGAAATATAGCCAGAGAGAGATCACATCCATACAGTTCCAGGAAAATAAGCGCTAATGGCTCATTTTGAAATGTCGCTCGCACGCTGCACACAGGACTCATCAGTACTTGAATAAGATCTTTGGCTGTGATGCTACATTTGGTACAAACAGAGCTAATAAACGTATGACCATTTAGGTCAGGGTGAAAATAGGGCTTTAATAAAGATTAGAAGATAATATTATTTTTCATAATTTTTATTATTTATTATAATCTTAGTAAGGGCAGCACAGTGGTGTAGTGGTTAGCACTGATGCCTAACAGCAAGAAGGCTCTGGGTCGCCTGGGGCCTCTGTGTGCAGAGTTTGCATGTTCTTTTTGTGCCTTCGTGGGTTCTCTCCAAGTACTCAGCCTCCCACTGTCCAAAGACATGCTCATTAGATTAATTGGTGTATCTAAATTTGCCGTAGGTGTGCATGTGAGTGTGAATGGTTCTCTGTCTCTCTCTGTTAGCAATGCGATAGACTGGCGACCTGTCCAGGGTGTATCCCACCTCTGGCCCAACGACAGCTGGGATACCCTCCAGCCCCTCCGCGACCCTCCAGAGGACAAGCGGTTACAGGAAATGAATGAATGAATGAATAATCTTAGCAAAGTGTGATTTAAATTCATCTCATATTGCTGTAAAACATTCCCCTTCTGACTCGTTTTTTGAACGCATGAAAAATGCAATAACTACGAAACTGAGCTGAATCCAGAACCAGGTTTCTTTCTTTACCATAAAAATCTTACTCCAAAGATACTATGAAGGAAAAAGTCTGTGAGAATTCACCAGAACTGGAGAATTAGTTATACTCTGCAAGACATAAGCCAATGAGATGGATAGAGCTAAACCTAACTTATCAACTTTTTCATATTTCCAATGTATGTAGTATGTAGTACAATATAAATAATAAAAAAGGTGAATCGCAAATTATTCTCATTACCCATTAAGACTTAGAATAACTAGCTAAAAGCTAATTAGCTGTGCTCATCAGCCTCTGTCCTATAACAACTACATTTGATTATTAATAGAGCATTTCTTCCACTGAAATAGTTTTCAGAATTGCCGATTAATAATTAGCAAAAAAGGCTAAAAATTTCAACTACACTATTAATACAGCTGTCATGCATTTTGGCCAAAAGCTCTTTGTTCCATTTGCTCAATGTTACTCTTTCCGTAAGTTATCGCTGTCTATAATGACTATAATAATACCTTTATTTTTATGAAGTTTTCCAAAATCCGAAAATAAAGGCTAGCAGACAATACACAAAACCACGATATATATTCAAAGGCTACTAATGTGTTTTAAGAAGTAGGGTACAGCAGCTAGTAGAATGGTGGGGCAAAACAAAACGTAAAAATCCGAGTAAGCATCCATTTCCAGATAAGAAACAAACGAGGAAGGACTACAGTCTAAACAAGAATGCAATTTACAGCAAGAACAAGTTACAACGACAGATTTTTTTTCCCTCGTTGGCGAGCACTTAAAAAAAGATGAAGGAACTGAAGCCAGACATGGATGTAACCTGACTGCTCTTCAATAGGTTGGTATGTGTAAAACATTTGGCGTAAGTTTATTCTGTCAAAAGGGGGAGACAAAAAAGTTAAAATGTTTAAAGGCTATAACTAGGTAATTTTCATCTTATTAAGAAGTGCTTTGAGAGAAAACGTATCACAGGTTGGAGCCACTTTTGAGCTATGAACATACAGCACTGTACACATGAGACCTTAAACCTTGTAGGACAACGTGGAACCTTCATCTTACAGTCACGACAATATACAAGCTCAGACACTGGTAAAGATTTCCTGTTCGCTCACCCAAATGTTTCCATCTTGGTGATATGGTTTCCAGTTCCTTCCTGTGTCGCTGTAGAGGAGACGGTACTGCGTCGTCCAGTCGGAGCTGCTGTAGCGACCCTGTGTTGCTATGGCGCTCACCTGCTTTCTGGAGCCGAGGTCCACCTGTAGCCACTGGTAGTGATCACTGTCCAGAGGTGACCATCCACCAGCACCTGCACAGGGGGTAACATTTATCGTTTATAATGAGTGGGACATAAAAGGTTGTCTTTACCACAAATATCCATATGCTTTAACATACAGTACAATGGCTTTGCCCTGGGATGGGTGAATAAATAAATGGTGACAAATAGGAAATGTATTTTTTTAGTAGGCTATATCCTATTAGCGAAGGCTGCTGCTGTTCAGGGTAACCAGCTCTCCAGTCTTAGACAGGCAGACAAGCAGCATGATTCCTCCATAATGACATTTTACAAAGAGAATGCATAGTTACAAGGTTATAGTCCATCCCATTATTAATGGTCAGTGTCCAGCAGAGAGTAGCCCAGACAGGCACCGGCATGGGAGAGGTAATGTTTTATTAAGAGCTTTGCATACGGGGTTAGAGCCTGCTGACTATAAAGGTGTTACACAAGAAGGATGAGTGTGCTCTCCTCATTCTGATATAATTATTCACTCTCCAATGCAGCGGGCACCTCAACTGCTGGAGGAATGGCATTAGTATGTGTGACATTTCAGGATGGATTCCTCTTTAATGTCGATATGCAAGACATAATGTGACATTTTCTAAATGCTGGGCTGTCCACTGCCATCCCTATAACTAGAGATATGTCAGGTTTTCACCTCAGACACAAATCACAATTAGATTGTGAGCACACCAGATGGTGAACAAAATGACAACCTCTAGACAACTAGTCAGTGACGGTTCTCTGTTAGCCAGGTCAAGATATAGTGTGTCTAAAAATAAGGGCTGGAACTGGAGTCCAGTTGCCTTTGAAAGCTGCATATGGCTACCTCGCTTCAAATTCTCCATTCCAGCTATGCTCTGGTTTGATATGTGCAGCACTGAGAGCAGAAAAAAAAGTAATATTTCACTCTGGTGGAACATAAATAAGTATTTTAATGTTATTCTCAAACTGGACATTGAGCCCATGGGAATGATTTGTTTAAAAAATAAAGATGATTGCCCTCCCCTTTACCTTTCTCATACAGCTAAGAAGGTTGTCAAATATATTCAGAAAGTACCCGCATTGAAGGTTATGCTCTTTTAGGGTAGATGCACTAAAGTTGGAAAAGATTCTACCAAGGTGATATATTGCTTTGAAGAAAATGACTGTCTCTGAAAACATCAAAGGACAGTCTCAATGCCATTTTCACATGGCTGTCGCCTCGACTGTTGGAATAGATGGCTGTGTTTGTTTCCTAATCCACTCACTGGCAGAAGGAGTCCTTGTGATAGCCTGAGACCTCAGAGCTCTGCCTCCACTGCCAGACAAACACTCACGAATCCTCGAAAACTCGCCTCCCTTCGCACCCTCCAGTTATCTACCTGAGACAGGGTCACTCCCCTGGACCTCACAGGTTAAATGACCCTCGGGTTAAATGTTGTGGAAACAAAAGAGCAACCCAACTGCTAGATAGGCAGGAACAAAAAAAAAAAAAAACAATGTTGAAAAGGATCTGACTGACCTAAATTTCATGAGCCATCATTGTAGTGCTTGTTGGAGACTGTCAGAGCAATCAACGCGTGGAATACAAATCCAAAATGGGGGTTCATAAAGCAGACGATTGCATTGAAGATCATCGAAGATGTATCAGTGTACCAAACACCCGAGCTTGTGACAGAATGTGACTGCGAGATGATTATCGGGACGAATGATGATGGATGGAGTGTGAACTGGCCATGTCATGGCTGCCTCCTTTGATTCTTGACTACCAGCTTTTTCTAAAGGACACATATAAAGATAAGACAGTGATAGGATGAAAGCACGAATGAGGGAGAGTGTCTGATTCGAAAATGACAGGGGGAAAGAGTCAAACAGAAACATGGGGCCAACGTGAAGAGCAGTAAGACCAAAGAAGTACAAGAGAGTGCGAGAATAGCACCGAGCGTAGTGGAGGAGACATGAGAGATGATAGTCATATGATAAAATAGAAGGTGTTTGCAATGTACCCCCCCAACTGACAAAAATCCTATATCTTATCCAATTACAGAGCCATTACACTCCAGCCCCGGACTTGACAGATAACCAGGCTCATATCAGTGGAAACGTCAATACCTCAAAAACCTGCTGCAGCAAAGCCATTCCCTTGGGGGATAAAACACTATCAAAGGGGGGGAGGGTAGATAGGGAGAAAGGGAGGGTGAGGAACTGGGTCCGGCAGGGCCAGGGTGGTAGTGATAAGTAAACAGACAACAGAAAATAAAGATTAAGAAGGCAAGCTGAGCGGACAATGACCGAGGCAGTGTGACGCTTTGAACAAGATCAGAGTACGGGGTGTCGGAAAGAATGACGAGAAGGTGTGTGCGTTGGTGACAAGAGAGGGGAAGGGGGCGGCCGAATGGAAACAAGGAGAGATAGATGAGGTGAGGAGAAAAGGGAGTAATAAGAGAGGATTTTATTGCTCTGGTACAGCGGAAGCCAGAGATGGGATGGGATGAGATGGAAAAAAAGATGCAATGCGGTTATGGTAAAGGTGATGGAAAAGTGAGGAAACTTGGGAAAAAGAGATAAACCGAACCCTTAACGCTCAAGGGGGGCACCACTGACAAGGAGGGTGGGTTCAAATGACATGGAGTAGAAAGCAAAGATTGGAAACGTCTAGGGCTGAGCAGAGTCGGAGGAAAGCGAGAATGGAATATGGCAGAATGCATGCATGCGATGTAGACTGAAGAGGTGGAGACCTCAGTAGCTTCATCTGAATGTTGAGCTCTCTATATATAGATACGTAGCTCTGCTTCTGCCTCCTCAAACACATGATCTGAATCGCTTTTGTTGTCTCAAAATGTTTTCTGCAGTTACCTCATATCTGATAAAAGTATTGTCTTGGTAATGAGACATTCTTTACGAAACGATGTTATATTTGCTTACAATGGAAAAAAGCTGTCCTGGCATGCCCTTCGTCATTAAACCCCCCTCCTTCTTTTGGGAGAAGCTAAATTGCACAGTTTTCCGCTGCTGGTCAGCGGGAAACACAAAGCGAGCAGTTGGCAAATTTTCACCATTGTTCAAGGCCACTTAAATGGCCGTTGCTGGTTGGAGGGAATCGGAATTCAAATCTCCCATACGGGGTTCTCCGCTTCACTGATCACGCTCACAGTAAGCAGGCATTCAAACAAAGTAACAAAACATAATTTAGGATCACTGTTCTCCGAGGGCCTGATATCTATTAGAAACTTTCCAGATCTCAAATTCCCCCGCTGTGCACTATGGTTTCGGACCTTCAGACCCAGCGACCTTATACTGACTCACCCACTTCTAGCCCCTTCTACTGGCACTTGCGTCTTTATCTTAAGTTGCACCCAACTCCCTTGAGGCGTTCATTCTTATTAATGTAATGGTTTACGCCAATCAGGCATAACATTATGACCACTTTCCTAATACTGTGTAGAATGGACATTGGCCTTCTGAGGGTGTCCTGTGGTGTCTGGCAACAGAATGTTGTTAGTGGGGCCTTTGGGTCCTACAGGTTGAGGGGAAGAGCCTCTGTGGATCATCCCACAGATACTTGATCAGTTTTTAAATTGTTCCAAAACCGTTTTTGTGTGTGTGCCTGTGTCAGGCTGCATCCTGCTGGGGGTGGCCACTGCTATGAGGTGGAGGTGCCTGATCTGGTCTAGGTGGGTGGTACATGTCTAAGTAGTATCCACACCAATGCTTTCAGGTCCAAAACTTTCCCAGCATAACACTGTATTGACACAAGATGGTCAATGTTATTCACTTCTCCTGTCAGTGGTTTTAATGTTACGCCTGCTCTGCGTATTGTCTGCACCTGTAGGTCTTTGTTTTATTTCTAGTAAAGTTTCCTGGGAAGAATGATTCCGCTGAGAACCTTAAATGCGTCCGAGTACTTTCTTGCGTCCATGAGTCAGAGGACTTCAACAGGAGTTTTAAATGCCATAAGAGAAGATTTATAACTTGATAATTATCATGGCATTTATCTCATGGACAAATCAACCTTGCATTGGTAAAGTCCATCCATGCAGCCTCAACATCTGTCGGCCTGTGACGTGACGGAAAGAGGTAAATGAAAGGACAAGGCGACATTTAGGGAGGAGCAGTTCAAGAGGAAGGAGGGAGTGGAAGGCATGTTAGGGTTATGGGGTTAACAAAATGAACAGATGGGAAAGAGAGGGAGAAAGATAGATTGAAGTTCAGAGAGGAATTCAGGTTTAAAAGATCACGGAAGTGATGGCAGGCATTTGGGAAATATTCTAATAGCTAAAAAAAGCAATGAGGGGAGAGAGCTGCGGGCTGAAGGGCTCAGGGTGAGAGGTGAGGAGAGGAACAAGGGACACAAATAAAAGGATGGGGTCAGTGGAGAAAAGCATAGATCAGAGAAGTGAGGTGGGCAAATGCTGTCAGATTGGGGGGTTATGGAAGGATATGGAAAAAGGAGAACAGATGAGAGATGAGAGGGGAGGAGGGGCAGCTTGACAGAGGTTGGGGGGTTGAAGAGTGATATATATATATATATATATATATATAAAAAAGGAAAGGAACAGAGGTGCAGTGAGAGGTGAAAGCTGGAGGGAGAAAAAGGAGAAGCGAGAAAAGGTTGACGATGCTGCCGGTGCCGTGTGGGAGGTGAGAGAGCGAGAGCGAGCGAACAGGATGCCAGAGGAAAAAAGGAGGGGAAAAATATGGGAGGAGAGAGGAGAGGGGAGGGGAGGAGCGTCGGGGGACTGTCACCGTCCTCTCGCCTGTCACACACACAGATGTTCGGGGAGGAGAGAGGGAGCAGGAGGAGGATTGCAGCGAGAACAGGGGCGCAGAGAAGGTCACAGAAACCGCCTCTGAGGAAGAGACGAAGAAAAGGAGAGAGGCAAGTAACACGGAGAGAAACAGATCAGGAGATAGAGCACAGGACAAAGACGGAGAATAAGTGTGATCCAAGAGGAAGACAGAAAGGATGAAAGCAAACCAGATAAAAATGAGAGCGCCACCGCCTTCCAGATTTTTCTTCAGTGAAGTTGATAAAAGTCTGAAACCAAACCGATTCGACCTACAGCACTGAATTGAGTTTGATACATGTCAAATTCCTGTGGAGGCAATAAGTGAAGTTATGGAAGAAACGTATCAATGTTCAGTTTTAATAAATTCAAACCCATTTTTGGGCCTTTCGTTTTTGCTGTTTTCCTGATGTTATATAGCTCAAAACACAAAATAAGAGATTAATTATGAAAATAATTATGAGTCATAGCCCCACCTAGTCAGACAGATCAAATTTTCTTTAATCTAGATTTAGAAAAAAAGTAGAAAATCCAATCAGATTTTACACACACGAGGGAAATTTGCTAGTATTGATGATGTGACTTAGCAATTATCAACCCGTCCTGCAATCGATTCAATTCTCTGCGTATACAGGGAACACCGCAATCTCACAGAGCTACTATATCCTCATAATGCACCTGAATTGTGATGAGTTCTTATGGCAACACTGACAATGTTATTTCTGACACAGAAGCGTCTTAGAAATCAGATTAATCTGCCTCCTGAAAGCTACCTGGTGAAAATGTAACTGTGCAGTTCTCTTCAGATAAAGGGAGCCCACGACGGCTGTAAAGAATCGGCTGGAGTTCCTCCAAGCTTGCAAAACAAGGTTTGAGCTATCTGAGATGACACAGATAACCCGGCATTGTAGCCACACGCAGCTACAATGCTACAGTGCGTTATAGCGGACTCCTTAGCAGGCACAGGTGGAACAGCAGTTTTTATCAAGTCTGTATCTGTAGGCTACAACCATTGTGACCACACAAAGCCTGATATCCCTTTTTTTCCCAAGCAAACCAATAACAATGAACATAAAATATAGGTCACTAAAATCATCATGGGATTGTATCAAAAGAAATGCGCCGGTTGAAGGAAAGGCAGCAGAACGTAATGGAGAGAAAACCAAACCACAAGGTGCCCTTTGGGGTTCACTGGCAAACATGGCCGCTTTTTTGAAACTGCCAACAACAAATGCAATCTGTGTGTTTTTCTTGTATCGTAACGCAATTCACACAGTTCAAGCAACCCTGGGCTATGTGTCATTAGAGCAAACCACGAGCAAAGATATGAAAGCTCCCTTTGGCTGCTTTGAACCCTCGAATCAAACGCCGTTCCACTGCCTCAGCAAGTCTCACCACCGTCTCTTCTGTCCTCTGTTCATCTCAGGTTGGGCTGTCAAGTTGATATGTTGAGTCCCTTCTCTGTTTCCTTTTTTTTTTTTCTTCCTTTAACGGATAATCAGAGCTCACATAACTAGACCAGAAGTTACCAGTTTGTACCGCGCTCCTAGAGTGTAAATGTGAAAACATTCTTACAGTGTGTATGTAGAAACCACAGAAAGGGAACTGCGCGCGGAGATGATGGTGATGACAAAGATCATTTTAACGTCTACAGCCCAGCAGGGAAATAGAAAAATATGTGGTTAATTCAACAGTCTGACTGGGTAAATGGCTTTTACAGTAATTATCAGAGTCAGAGGAGAGAGTGAAGAGTGAATAGCAGGCCAACAAAATGCAAATAAGAGGAGGATTGTGTTGTGAATGCAGAAAGAGAACTATGGATTTTGAAAACATAGAATTGTGAGTGATTTTAAAGGGAAAGGGCAAAGCTGTGAGAGTGAGAGATGGAGGCACAGTGTGATTGTGGACGAGTGATGGGCGCGACATCCAAACAAACATGACAGTGGCGAGGCAGACCATCAAACACAACGACATTTCTCCTCTGCCTCACTGTCAGCGTGGAAGAATTCATGGGTAGGCGTCGGCACGTGACTAGAGTTTAACGCCTTCATAGCTCGCCGTGCGCCTTTGTGTTCGCGAGCTCCGGCACTTGACGGAACGCGCGCCAAGCGTATTTATCAAAGTCGCCGCTTTTTGAAACCAAAACCACATTAACACAAAGTGCAACGTCTCAATTAATTAAGATGCCGAGCCGCCGGAAAAAGGAAGCAGAGAGAAAACAGCTGGTTAGCCCTCTGCTCGCACTTCATCTTTCTGTCATGGAGGAAAGGGAGCGGATGGAGACGGAGTAATTTAATTAGGAGAGGGCCGCCATTATCGATGGATGACTGCAATGGCTGGAGACTTCAAACAACGTTTGCAAGATGACAGAAAGTGAAAAGCAATGCATGAAAAGGGACCGGGAGTCTGGTTAATTGTGCAGCAAGTGGGAGCACAGCTGCACTGCACTTGCGGCGTCCCTTGTTTAAATAAAAAGTGATAAAATTACTTTAGAAACTTTGGAAAAACTTGGAAAAAGTATGTATCATGGTGAGAACGGAGGAGTGCGAGGAGAAAAAATGGATAATGAGGTCTGAGGTAAAAGAAAGGGGACAGGCCAAGAAAATGCACGATTTACAGTGTTACTGTAGAAAATTTAAAGGGTATGGAGGGAAGACGAAATGGAGATGGAGGAAAGGAGGATGCCATGGAGGGCAGAGGAAGATGAGACATGAGCAGAAAGGAGGACAGAAGAAGAGGGATAAGAAGAAAAGGACGGAGAAAAGAAAATGGAATATAAGGATCAGTGGCCACGTGTTCGTGATTAGCGGCCCAATCTCATGCTTGGCCACGTCTGCACACGCACATGCTCAAGCGGCTATGGGGATATTCACACATACACACAGTTTACCCAGTCCTCTCTCACTTTCCTCACAGCAAATATCCATTGTTCTCTTTGTCCGTTCGGTTCTGTCCGAGGCCTAAATTCCTTTTTGTCCAAATACTGCTTTATCTACTGCTGTTCAGTGGCGACGGAGATAATGAGCTGTACCCACAAAGACATTTCACACTTCTCTGAAATCACAATGAAGAAAACTGAAGCGAAATGTCAGGAGATACACAACTTCTATCAAATTATCAGCCATCCAGGTCTTATCTCTTCTCACATTTATCAACTATTCCTCGCTGCTGCTTGTCCTTCGATCTTCAACTCGGCGGTGTACTCTTTCGCCATTTCAGTCTCTTCACACTCCTCTGAGAGCCCTTCTTTCCATACTCATTTCTATTTCTCCCCATCTACAACCCCCCTCCTCTCTCTTTTGCCTTTACACTCTCCATGCCACTTCTATTTTAACCTGTATCCACGGGGCATGTGACTTTGGCTGGCAGCACCGAACGTTGACTTGTTTGAGGTGCAGATCACAGCTCGTATGGTTGCTATCTGCAACTGCTGCATACTTATTTGGAACACAGCACTTTTGTTTTTTTGGTTAAAAGTTAAAGTAGAGTTCCTCGAACCTTTTCCTGGCACATGGCCCCGTTTTAGGGCCAAAAATTCCCCTGGCCATCGAACAGAAAGAGCTGTCATGTGAATATGCGTATGGCAATTTTTTACGAACGGGGACTGGAAGTCATTTTATTAGTCAGACGTATTACTCAGCCATAAGGACAGTTGTATAATGTCCTCGGTGGCTCTGGAGGGGCTTTGCCAAGTCCAAGAAAATTAGTCGAGAAGTTGAGCGTGGACACTACAAATTGTAAAAAGTTTTTCCAACTGGGAACTTGGAGTATGTAAGGTGTGGGCGTTTATTGGGTTAGTAATGTAGGAGCTTGCATACTATGGTATAAAATACACTATATTGCCAAAAGTATTCACTCATCTGCCTTTACACACATATGAACTTAAGTGACATCTCATTCTTAATCCATAGGGTTTAATGTGACGTCAGCCCACCCTTTGCAGCTATAACAGGTTCAACTCTTCTGGGAAGGCTTTCCATAAGGTTTAGGAGTGTGTTTATGGGAATTTTTGACCATTCTTCCAGAAGCGCATTTGTGATGCAAGACACTGATGTTGAACGAGAAGGCCTGGCTCCCAGTCTTCGCTCTAATTCATCCCAAAGGTGTTCTATCAGGTTGAGGTCAGGACTCTGTGCAAGCCAGTCAAGTTCTTACACACCAAACTCACTCATCCTTGTCTTTATGGACCTTCCTTTGTGCATTGGTGCGCAGTCATATTGGAACAAAAAGGGGCCATCCCCAAATTGTTCCCACAAATTTGGGAGCATGGATTTGTCCAAAATCTCTAGTTTCAGAGTTTCTTTCACTGGAACTAAAGGGCGGAGCTCCTGAAAAACAACCCCACACCATAACCACCCCTCTACCAAACTTCACACTTAGCACAATGCAGTAAAACAAGTACCGCTCTCCTGGCAACCGCCAAACCCACCAATCTTCCATCAGATTGCCAGATGCAGAAGCGTGATTCGTCACTCCAGACAACACGTCTCCACTGCTTTAGAGTCCGCACTGCATTCGGCACTTGGTGATGTATGGCTTGGATGCAGCTGCTCGGCCATGGAAACCCATTCCATGAAGCTCTCTATGCACTGTTCTTGAGTTAATCTGAAGGCCACATGAAGTTTGGAGGTCTGTAGCGATGGACTGCAGAAAGTTGGCGACCTCTGCGCACTATGCGCCTCAGCATCCACTGACCCCGCTCTGTCATTTTACGTCCACTTTGTTATAATGCCACTGAGTGTTGACTGGAATATTTAGTAGTGAGGAAATTTCACGACTGGACTTGTTGCACAGGTGGCGTCCTATCACAGTACCACGCTGGAATTCACTGAGCTCCTGAGCGCGACCCATTCTTTCACAAATGTTTGTAGAAGCAGTCTGCATGCCTGGGTGCTTTATTTTATATACCTGTGGCCATGGAAGTGATTGGAACACCTGGATTCAATTATCTGGATGGGTGAGTGAATACTTTTGGCAATATAGTGTATATCTGTCTCTGCTGCCTGGATTTCATTCAGGGTCAGACATTTTTAAACGGGTAATCCGACTATAAATGATTAAAATTTCTAAACCGTTTAACATTTTATCAAACCCATATTTGGTCTTAAAAATGTTATGTGACTTTCCTCTAAGATGTGTAACCCCATGTGGTTGAACAGTTCTTTTTGTACATTTTATTAGCCATTAATTTCCTTCTCTCTCTGCATCTCTCTTCCTCTATCCTTTTAGAGCAAATGGTTTTGGCTGCAGCAGAAGTAAGCTCACCTTTCCCTCTGTGCGACACCCCTGAGACATACAGGGTCCTGATCATGGACTAGCACTAGACAGAGAGACAGTAAGGGGGTTGGAGAGTGTACATTTTGGAAAGAGGAGAAGAGGTGAGCGGCGGTATGAGAAGGTGGGGTGAGCGGGGGTAACAGCGGCGGACAGGGATGATTGGAAGAAAGTGGAGAAGATGATGAATGTGAAAATTGGAAGGCACATATAAAAAAAAGGAGGAGAGGAGGCAGGTGAAAATTAGATATTAAGACATTTCGCCTTGCCACACTAGGGGAAAGCAGAGGTGAAATTAACGACGGCTGAGTTCTGTTAAGTGTGGTAAACCATGATGCTGAAACGGCACGCACAACACTAGGAGCAGGACCTCCCCTAAGTGGAATGCTTCCATCATTAATTGAAGTTTCCCTGCCGCCACGAGTCAAAATCTCTGCTGTGAAAAAGGTCTAAGGTCCCTGCCTTTAAAATCCAGAGGGAGACATGTCGACTTGATTTATCCAACAGCAAAAATAATTGTGGAAATAAAAAATAAAAAAGTCTGGCTCACAGCATTGATGACCTGCAGCAACTGAGTTAAAAAATCTTATATAAGATGCCGTGCCGTATAGTCATAATGTCATGCATAAATGATGTGTTTTTGCAAGCGAAAAGAAAACACATTTAGTATTGTAATGATTGGTATTTTGGCTTTGGCTGTGTTTAAGTTTCAGGAGCCAGAGAGAAGGTATTTACTCAGTCCCCTCGTCCGGATAAAGTCCATTCTTCTCCAGGCGAATACAGTCCCTTAAAACACAAACAGTAACCCACTGCAAACTAATATAATTTGTCAGCTCATCACCCACACAGGCACACACTGAGTCTTGCTCACATTACTGACAGCAGTAAGATGAACAAGCAGTGTAGGAGCAGGTCCAGGGTCCCGGTGACTGGCTGGCGTACACTGCTGCCTGCTGGCAAATGGCATCATTTTACCCTCATCTCCCAAACACACACACAGAGGAATGTGCACTTAGAATTGGATATACGTACAGACGCACACACCCGATACACACGGCTAAAACTCTAATAGCTGTCAGCATTCACAACCCAATGTGCTTAGCTTAATATGAGTAGTGTGTCCCATTGATTTTGTGCCTCCCCTGTTCCATAGCGCGGGGAGATTGGAGTAGATCGGCTTATCAGCACATACTCATGCCACTGACGGCACGTTCGGCTTGCCAGATGCTTGCAGGGATCCATCCCCGTAGTACGTGTAAATGTGGGGTATCATCTTGTTTTTGTCAACACAAGTGTCTTGGAAACGGTTTTAAAGAAAGAAACTGAGGATGTTTAATGCGTGGACTTGTTCGTCATGTTGTGTTTCTGTGAGTGTGAGTCATATGGGAGCTTAATTGGTTGTTTACTTGCTTTCTAATTATAAAAATGTGCAATATGTGAGTCTATTATGATTGTTAGTTTGAATGTGTGTACTGTATATGTGAGTGTGAGTCTATATGTGCAGATCTGTATATAAGACTGAATAGGTGACCAAGGTGTTCCCCATTGCTTTACCAGCTTATCATACTATACTGCACATAACTTCTGGTTTAATTTGTTAGGAGTGCCTGTAAACCTGTGTTCTTTCAAATGTCCAGCAGGAGTAAACTCCACTGGTTGCAAAAAGTAGTCCAATTGTACAGAGGTCTGGCCAAATGACCCCACTTCCCACTTTATTTATCACCTCAGTAAACATTTTCCTCATGGGTTTATGGTCTCGGTCGGTAGTTTCAATTCAGCACGATTCAGTATTATGTGCACTTTGTAAATTATGGAGCCATTTAAAGTAAAATAGATGACAAAGCAGGGCATGGTTGAGGGCATGACTTCATGCACTTTGTGAGTGACAAGTTGCTAGCGAATAGGCATACAATACAACACAGCTGGTGACGTCTATAAAGCAAAACTCTGGGCTTCAGAAGAATAGTCTACAAATGAATAGGTGACATCACAGTGTCTATGTCTAAACAGTGTCTCTAGTCTGTGCTACTCGGACATCTACTACTATTACTATTTTGACTATATGCATCTAGCAATTTGCATCAAATCTATCTATCCTCCACTGGCCTACGCCATTGAAAGCATTTAAACATGTGCACTTTTCGTCGGCTGTGTTGAATTTCTCTGTGTACTTGGAATAATGGTGATTGGAACTGGAGCAACAACAGTTATTGCTTACTGAAAGTCTAAGTAGATGGTGTGCTGTAGGAAGAAGGAGGGTGCTGGTCCTGCTACCGAGAGACGTGGACGTGGAAATACATTTTGGAGCTGTTACTATTGTAACATACTATTTCGTTACATTAATGAGGTTCACGTCATGCTATGCCGTACGTACGGCGTAATGTGAAGCAGAAGCAGAAATCTAGTCAACATCTGATGAATTCCATTTGTTGTTTATCCCAGTGGTGGCTTTGTCTGCTGTGTAGTCTGGATCTAGATCACACACACACGGGGAAAAAAATGGTGATATGTGAGAAAAACTAGGTTTCACAGCTAGAGCATGTTGAGCCACTAGTTGCATGTCATTGATTTTGTGCCTCCGCTGTTCCATAACACTGTGAGTCTGGGGAAGATTGGCTTGTCAACGCATACTCATGCCACGGACAGCATATTTTGCTGCCAAATGTAGCTGCGCATATGTAAATGTGAGTCAAAAATGACAAGTGGTGAAGGAGGGAAAGGGCTGAGTGCTGCTTATTTTAGCAGCAAGATTATTCACCGCTAACTACAGAAGCAGTACAATATGTCTGGGTTTCTCCCAGCTTCTCAAATGCATGCAAGTGTCTTATCTGGAATTGCCAACTGGTCCAAACACATTTCTTTTGGACATAGCTTCAAGTATTACTGAAGCCATGGAAGTGGAATCCTATGCATTGCATGTTCCCCAAGGACCTCCAACCTTCCTCTGCTTCAGTCAGTGACAAACAGGTCTTAATTTCTTTCTTTGTCTCTCGCTGTCGGGTGTCATTATTAAAGGGAGAGTAGTCCCCTCTCTTAGCAGTGATTCTATTGGTGTGATTAAACACACCAGATTACCTCGCCTTTATTTGCCAGCCCTGAGCTCCGTTGCTTCGGCTGTAGTGTCACTATATTAGATGGAAAAGTATGAATTATTAATTGTATAAACATAGAGGGGCGTAATTGTCTGTCCCTATCTCTCTGTGCTGCAGACTGATGTGGAAATGAGCTTTGGTCTGAGCCGCTGAGATAATGATTGAAGCCGAGAGAGGACGGGGACGAGCCAGGGAGAAATGTGAAGAAGAAGTACAAAAAAAATAAAAAAAAATAAAAAATAGATGATGAGAAAGGAGGAAAAAAGGGGGGAAGGGAGAGGAGCTGTGCAGCACTGTGAAGTGTGTCGCTCTGCTAAGGCTTGGGCATTTATCTCACAGTGTGTCATCTGTAAATTATTCATAAAGATGTATATACATGTACCTGAATTAGATATTTACTTTTCCTCTGTGCGTGATATGTGCGTATGCAAGTCCCCCCGTTCACATTCATTTAGGTTTTTCTGTGCGTGCGTGCGTGTGTGTACCTCCTCTCCTGTTGAGCTTGGCGTATCCAGGTGCGTAGCCATTGGAGAAGACAGATGAGCTGGTGAAGGCTGTGTGTGGCAGAGGAGAGGCCAGGGCTTCATCACACTTCTCTGTGGAGGGAGATGTGAAGACAGGAAGAGAGAGGAATAGAACAGGGAGGGGAAAAAAAGAAAATATGGTAAAGATTAGTAAAACTGACATTAATTTGATAATACAGTAGTTATGCGAGTTGAAGATACATTTATCTACACCATGGGGAGTCCACGAATCAGGTTCAAGCAAACCTAATTCATAATTACATGTAATGCTAGAACAAAACCTCAACTCAGTTCTGTATTTTTCACATCGTTTTGCTCAGTGCATTCTCTAAAATAAACCTGGGCATGGCTGAAGGTTGAGAGCAGCCGTTTGTGGGTCAAGAAGTAAGTCAGGCCAGTCGGACTTAACCCACAAGGAGCACCCAAGACATTGTTGAGCTCACTGGCAGTCTCAAGAGAGCAAATCCAGCATAACAAGCAATCTGGCCTTGAAACCTAATGCACACTGCGAAAAAAGCAAAAGAAATACAATCAGCCAGCTGCTTAAGACCTTCAGAGTCAGACCATGTTTTCAGGTCATATCTGAAACACCTGATTGAAACAGGTTCCATTTGAAATGATAATTTAAGAAAATTGTTCTTGTGGAGCTGTGTGCAATGTAACAACAGGGTGAGGGTAAATGGTATACAACAAAGCCATAAATTGCCTTTAGTTGCACCTGATTTAGGACAATTAGGACCATATATACAGTAATTTTTCATAATCTATAATCTGAATATAACTTATCAAAGTGAGATTCTGAACTGGTTCTTTCTGTGAAGAACCGTCTCTTCTCTTGGGTCTTCTTGTTAAATTCACTTTAAATGTGAATGTATTTCAAGGAATTTTCTGCAGCACACAATAATGGATGTAGACATGCACACACGAGTCCAGATACACCTTTGCCCCCCTCTTGCTGGACGAACTCTGACTTGGAGAAGATGAGGTAAATAGGCAGTGAGACCGACGCTGTAGTGCAGCTCAGTCGGACTGACCTCGGAGTCAACCCACAACTGCCAGCCAGCAAGAAAGCAAGCCACCGTGGCAGCATATGCATGAGACACACAAACAAAGCAGAACTCAAACGGGACAAAGAGACAAATATATATTCCTCACGTACGCACAGTCATTAAGTCTATTCCCTTCCTCTCTCTCCCTCTCTCAAACTGCCCGTTTCACTCACTCGCGCACACAAACACACTCGCGTCTTCCAGTACATTAGGTTTCACACAGAGAGAAATTGTGAATGGTCTGTCAGGCCAGGTAGAGGCAGTCAATAGCTCTCTGTCATGCCCAGCTGTGCAAGTGTGTGTGTGTGTGTTGAGTGCGTATGAGGGAAAAACAGAATTGGAAGAAAGAGTATTGTTTTTGCTTTTGTGCCTTTGTGTGTGCAGTGTGTGTGTGTGCATGTCTACAGTAAAGTGGGTGAAAGTCAAAACCATGGTAGCTTCATAGACTGTTGACTTGTCTGACATATGACTTTGTGTTACAGAGTGGCTGAGAAGGGTGAAAATAAAAAATAACACTGATCCTCGTCTGTGTGTGCGTGTGTTTATATTTCTGTTTGGAAGGTGAAACGTTCTGCAAGGTCCACACTTTCCTGTGTTGTCTGCTTTGCCGGGGGATATACACACAGAGACACCAAGGTTCTTCTTTACAAAAAGTAATGAGACCTCTGGCGCATTCACCTCATGCTGGAAAATTAGCAAAAATCCACTACCAACCATTAGGGAGGTGACTCACCGCCACAGAAATGAGCCGTGATACACACCAGAGGGAGCTGCCTGAAAAAAATGGTCATTTTATCATTCCCTTCCGATTTGTAAAATGATCTCTGTGTCACGCAAACCAGTGAAATTCTTTTAAAAGGGCTTGGGTGAGCCGGCGTCACTGGTTGCAGCCCATGCCAGCACACCCAGTCATGCGTCCCTGCTTATCTCCTCCTGCAGCTGTGGCACAGGTGCGCCTCTCATGCCGCATACAGCATCTGGTCATGAAATTACATGAAATCTCCGGGTCATGCTCAAGTGTCTCAGAAATTATTCCTACACCTTAATTAATGAAAACAAGGCCCTCTGTCTCCCATACATTAAAAAGCTTTCAGACACATGGGTATCCATATAAAAACCATGCTACACCAATCCACACAGGGATACAAACACATGCAGTCGTATACGGTCTCATATTATTTCACGTGTGCACACACGGTTCATTCACTGCAGCTCCCGTCTCAGGAGTGTTTCTATAGGTTTGTCGGCAATGGCTTCTTCTAGCTTCCTTTGTGAGTCACACGCAGAATGAACTGACCAGAGGCTGGAAGGGAAGGAATGAATGGAGTGGGGCAGTTAATGGAGAGAAAGTAGATTCTAAAAGAATGGAGGTGTGGAGAAAAAGAGAATTTCCTCGGTGCCTCCTGTTATTTCCTCTGGGTCCTCTTAACTCTCTTGTGAAGGAAAAAAAAATAAATACCATATCGCAATATAAAAAATGATACAAGTAATCAATCTGTTAACGACCCCGGCTAATAAAACAGCATATCTCTTAATGGCTTGTGTGTGAAAACATGCATGAAAATGTGTTTTGCCTGCGATACCAGAACACACCCAGCAATTACTGCACAGACCTCTTGAAACTAAGGTTTAGCAGCCTCTAAATGTGATAATGGCAACCCCTCCGGAGGCAGCATTAGAATATTACTGTCTATGTTTACAAAATGAGTGATTACATTTAATTATATTTTGCCCTGGTGCAGCTTGCACTGATTTCACCATTACATGTGAAATAAGTACCGTGGGCCACGTCGGTAGACATCAGCCGATCGGAAACATCTGCATGGCTTTAATTAAGGTGGTCAGTTAAGCTGACGGCATCCTACCCTCCTTGCACTTCTGTCTGTGCAGCTTATTTGTATGTTCCTGTTATTAACTGTGCATATTCTCGCTCTTCTGCTTCTACTTTCTTGATAAACCCTTATGTGATTGAATCTCTTAACATGTGCATTCTGCATGTACTATGTATTCAGTACTTAAATCATATGTCTGCTGGCTTCTGCTCTGCACATTATACTCTAATGACTACAATTTGACTTCACGCCAAATCTTAAGCAAGCATTTAAATTCATGATGCAATTGCAATGATCATAAAATGTTTCATTTTAATGTGAAATAATGTACAAGGGCTATTTATAATTCAAATCCCCACATTACTCATGGACAAGATCAGGATCTTCAGAGAACTGCTTCATAACCCCAGCAATTTACTGTTTTAGTACAACTCAGTATTGTGTAAAAGTGGTTAAATAGATATAGGTATAGATATTCTTAATGGAAATCATTCCTTGGAAAATGGTTAAAAACAATTGTGATGACTCATCCTGCACTTGGGGGCGTATACTAGCAGAAGAAGAAGAAAACCAGCATTTGATGAAGCCATAATTAACTGCTTTTGTTGCATCATGTCTAATAATTCTAATAAGTGTTTCTGGACCGTCACCGTATTTTGTGAACACTATTCATTTTTACTCTCTGCTAATAAAAGTGCTGGTTTGTTAATGATGATAGGAGGGTAACAAAGAACCAAGGACACAGCAGCGAAATGAAACAAAATAAAAATTGGTTGTGGTTGTAATAAAGCCATATTGTGACATGTCTAAAAATAAAAATAAAGTCTTTTTCTGTGGCATCAGTGCCATAAGCAATATATGCAATGAATGATTTTCTTTCCATACTTCGGCAGGAATATGTGACTTGTGTTTCAGCAAAAACAGTAAATTTACTTTAGCTTTATTGAGTTTTTTTGTTTTAGGTTATTTACTTCTGCAGTATATTTTACCATAACAAATTGTGCACAGTATGACTTGAGAGTGGAAATCTGCCTCTAACTTCATATATCCTATTTGATCATTTATTTAAAATATATATTGCAAATACACAGATCAGGCGTAACATTATGACCACCTTCCTGATATTGTGTAGGTCTCCCTTGTGCCTCCAAAACAGTTGTGACTCATCAGAGAATGGACATGGGCCTTCTGAGGGTGTCCTGTGGTGTCTGGTAACAGCATGTTGTTAGTGGGGGGGCTTTGGGTCCTATGGGTTGAGGGGAGAGGCCTCTGTGGATCATCTCACAGATACTTGATCAGTTTGGGATCTAGTGAATTTGGAGGCCAGGTCAACACCTTGTGCTGTTCCTCATGTTTTTTTTTTCGTTGTTCCTAGCCATTTGTGTGTGTGTGTGTGTGTGTGTGCGCCTTCTCCTGTCAGTGGTTTTACTGTTGTGGCTGATCGATGTATGTATCTTTCACTATGTAATTAACGCTAAATGCTGGACTTTTAAATTAATGGCACATTTAGTTTAGGTTGTAGCATTGAAACTACTGGCTATAAATCTGACACCGTCTCATTTTTCAGCATCGTAAGGATTGCACCTGATCCACCAACTCCACTCTGATTTATTGTTTGAGTTATTAAAAAGCAGCACAGGTTTATCCACAAACTAAACTGTATGCATGTGAGAAAGGGCAGCTTCTATGTTTTCCTTGTTACTAATTAATCCTTGAAAGAGACCTAGAATCATATAAATTATTCACCGATACACCCTGATGGAAACAGCTGCTGCACACATACTGTAGTGTAAACCACTCAAATACTACATGCTGGCTGAGCATGTATCCTCTACTGGCTTAGTGAAAAAGATGTAGAAAATATCCATGGATGCAAACCACATGGTCATACACTCGGACCTAAAGTGTGAGATCATGGTCATTGATATTTGCCTATGCCTCAAGTGCAGAGTAGGGCTCTGTATGTCTAGGTACTTTAGGGCAAGCAAATGACTACAATATCCAAGTGCAAATGTCAGCCTATTCCCAGGTGACGGTGGAGATAGTTTTACACATGATAGAATGATAAGAGAGGAGAGCAGACGGGGGGCAGCCGAGGTAGGGTGGCAAAGAGAGAGATAAGATGAAAATGAAAAAAAAAAAAAAAGAGTCAAGAGAGAAGGTGAGAGCAAAGGAAATGTCTGCCTACCAAAGCCCTCTTAGTGACATTTTCAGGTAGGTAAATAACAAGGATGTGGAAAAATAGCAACCAGGAGATGTGTCAGCTGGCTGCCATCAGTTGGGAGCAGAGCCATGGACAGACAGTGTTTGGCCAGCTTGTTCAAAGGGCTTTACATCACTGCCACATCTCTGGAGCTAAAGGGGGCTGGATACAAATGCAGCATAATACATCCAGAGCGCAATTCATGACATCCTAAAGATTAGTTGGCAGAAAATCACAGATTGCAGCAACAAAACGGAATTCTGGCACCCAGAGTGCGGCATAATAACATGGAAAAGTGCCACGGAAGAGCTCCTTTAATGAAGTGTGGTACCTGCCACAATGGGCATTCAGGCAAATAGCCTTGACAGAAACAATTTACAAGTACTTAGCACAAACGCAATGCATATTTTGAAAGTCACCGGAAAAGGGACAAAAAAAATGGATGGACGTGTTAAGCAACTCTGCTATTAGGGCACTTTTGCAGTTGTGATTTAACAGTGGGGTTAGTGAGACAGTCAGTCAGTCAGTGAAGCACATTCAAGTGTTCTGTTCTATATAAAAAAAAAAAAAAACACTCCAGAAAACCGCTATCTTTATTTAATGACTGTGAAACCATTGTGTGTGTGGACTTTAGGTATGGTGCTGTCAAGTCTGTCCTCTCAACAACACTGAAAGCTGAAGTTCTGGGACTTGGGGGCTTTTTCTGGACCCGTGTCATGAACACAGTGGAAGCTGTCAAATGTGCCAACACCTGCATGGAGATGCAGTCTGACTCTCCAAACTGCCAGTGAGTGTGAGTCTGTGCATGCCTTTGGTCTCCGTTGTGGCTGGAAGCAGCCTGGGCCTCTGCTTTCTGTTTTCCATTTTTTCCCCCAAATTCACATTTCAATTTGACAAAGTACCTCTGGAGCAGACTGGGAGGTGATCTGAAACTAAATTGTGTTTTCTTGCTGTAAAAGCCTCCTCCAGTGACCTAATTTGTACTATAATATTTATGATGTCAATATAGTCCGTCTCAGCTATTGGTGTGTGATGATCTCCATCGGCCTTGGAGGGGTTTCTGTCTTAGAGCAGGTGCAGTGGTGTGCTGCTGTAGCAGATTCAGCTGGCGTTCCCGTTCAGCAGGTACTCAGTGTTGAGACTCGGCATGAAAAATATCTCCGGCTTGCCAAAAACAGGAGTGAGACCTCTGGAGTCGGCCTTGCATTAATATGAACATATACAAGTCTCTATAATGCAAGGTCCCCATTTGATGGGCCAAGCAAGGTGCGTACTTCAAGGTCCCAGTCAGCAATTTGTTTGATCAAACTGATATGAATGTTTCTTTCCGGGGGCAACCTCAAACATTTCAGTCTGTGCCGTGCTTCAGAAAAGCATGGTGAAAAGAGTTGTTTACGTCAGTGAGAAATGGGAGGTGTGCAGTCCTGTTGCCTGCAGATCTTCATCTAATAGAATACTGCTACTTCTCCATCTTGTTCCACTTCTCCCTGCGATATTTAAAACTGATCTGCTGACATGAGATGTTCACTGTCTCGTTCTGTAGGCAAGGCAAGGCAAGGCAAGGCAAGGCATTTTTATTTATATAGCGCATTTCATACCAAGAGGCAACTCAATGTGCTTTACATAAAAACAGAACAAATTAGAACACACAGTTAAAAGCAAGAACAATGTAGACATGTTTTTTCTCATGAAAGACAGCTGGAAGTGCTAACCCCACACACAAACGCATTTAATTCTCCGTGACGGCTTCATAAATGGAAGAGTCTGCAAACAAACTATTAACTGCAGAAAAGATTTGTTTTCCAATGGCCATCAGAAACTGTCACATGAACCACCTGCGTTAAATGACCATTGCAATGTTGTTAAACTCTCTAATGCATCATCATTAAGTGGCCAGGTAAAACAGCAGTCATTCGTCACATTAGAGCAGTGATTCCAAAACTGCTCTTCATTTCTTTTTTTTTTGTAGGGTCAAAGCGAAAGAGTCTAAAAACCAGTCAAGTGACCATACACTAATTAGCGAGCAGCTATATGCGCATGTTGTTCTACACACCTGGAATTGCACGACAGCAACTCCCTAGTGGGCTTCACAAAGAGATAAAGGACACAAGTTAACAGATGTTCCACAGCATAGAAAAGGCCCCTCTAATTGGCAGTACAGATGGTCGTTCCTACCCTTTGCTGGCGTCTTCAGCCTTAAAGGAAAATTGTGAAGGAAACGCAAGTCGTCTCTGATTTAACCGATGGGAATATGCTGGAAATACTGTAATTCCAGAACGAGGCGTTTGAGGGACAGTCACGGAGACTCTGGTACGTTTGCAATTTCAAAAGAAAAGTAGTCATTAAAAAAAAACAAAAACACATCTCCAGATAAGGCTGACAGCTTAATTCTTTTTTTGGACCTTGAAGTCTCAGAAGCTCCTAAACTCTGTGTACAGTACACGTAACAGTCTAACAAAGCAGCCCCAAGCTTGCTTTTCAAATCAAAGGAAAAAATATAGAACATAGCAGATATTTTATTATTTTGTTGTAAAAGATGCAACACTGATGGGAGTGAAGGCTCACTGTTTTGTAGTTTGTAGTGCTTAGCAATGCTTAAAGAAGTGAAAACACCAACCAGTCACCAGAATACACAGGGGTATTCTAAAATACTAAATATAATGTTATAAGACAATGCCCGAAAATAATAATATAATAGATTTGAGTGGTGGTAAGTTGAAATTTAGGTGAAATAACTTGCCTATGCTTATAAACTGATCAGGCATAACATTATGACCAATGACAGGAGAAGTGAATTATATTGACCATCTTGTGATAATTCAATGTTCTGCTGGGAAACTTTCGGACCTGCCATTCATGTGGATGTTACTTAGACATGTAGCACCCACCTAGACCAGACCAGGCACCCCCACCCCATAGCAATGACACTCCTTGATGGCAGCAGCCATCCCCAGCAGGATGCAGCCTGACACAGATCCAGAGAAAAATGGTTTAGGAACAACTCAAAAAACATGAAAAACATCACAAGGTGTTGACCTGGCCTCCAAATTCACTAGATCCCAAACTGATCAAGTATCTGTGGGATGATCCACAGAAGCCCCTCCCCTCAACCCATAGGACCCAAAGGCCCCCACTATCAACATTGTGTTTCCAGACACCACAGGACACCCTCAGAAGGCCCATGTCTATTCTCTAATGACTCACTAAGGTTCTGAAGACACGAGGGAGACCTACACAATATTAGGAAGGTGTTCCTAATGCTATGCCCGATCGGTGTAAGTCGGCTCTATCTTCATATTTGCCGATGCCTTGACTGAAACTAAAATGTATTTTTTCTGTGGATGGGGATCAAACAGAGCATTCATATCTGTGAAAACAAAAGCTAAATGAATCTATGACAGCTGGACTCGCCCCTCACCAGAGCTCCAGCTGCTCCTCAGAATGAACAACAAATCATTTTCCTTACAGCGAAGACCATGTTCGTTCAGGATATCCAAATCGCATGTATCCAGGTTTTGTGATCATCCAGTGTGTATCTAGCTGTGTATTACACATCCCGCACTGCTGTAAATTCAGTACAAAGTCACATTATGCACCTTTGTGCTCAGGGCCACTACACTCCTGTGGCATGAAATAGCGGATGGCAGTGGAGTGAATAACAATCATCTAGACCTCAGGGTGGGAGCCCATTCAATTTCAATTCACATACCACCACAGTGGGAATTAAAATGACCATTTAGCTCTCTATGACAGAGGGCTCACTTTTCTAAATGTGAAATTTGTTCTGTGGGGAAAAGGGGAAGAGAGGGGGAAGAAGGGGTTATCATATTTTTAGAGAATTAAAATTCCTTCAAGAATAGAAGCTACAAAAAAAATAAACCAGCAACTTTCTATTGGTAAAACTCATTAATTGCAAATATGAATAAATAAATTCATTTTCATAAAACTGTCTTTTCATGATTTTTTAAAACAAAATTCATCGTCTCATCCTTACTGTTGGTCTCAGAGATGATTTGTTTTTCCACTGAGCTCTTGAGAAAAGATGAGTTGCTTCCTCCAATTCTCACTCTGTGTTGAGAAGTGTTTATACTGAATGAATAATCCGATTCATTTTGCCTGGGGCTGAGGCACCTTGTTATTATATCTCTATCTATTCATCTCTTTCACATAGTTCCTCGCAGTTTTTCTTCCTTTCCCCACATGTGCTATATGTGACATTTGAGATAGAATTAGCATTTTTTTCCCCCTATCCCCTTCCTGGAAGATGTTTCATCAAAAAATAAAAAATAAATCTCTGCTCATTCACTCTCTACTCTTTCAGTCTGGTTGATTTCATTTTCAACCCTCCCATATCCCCTGCCTTTCCTTGACCACCCTCCAACTACCTACCACCACCTCCAGGCCTGCCAGGGCTTTACTTGAGCTGTTAATCCAAATTTTTTTTATTTTATTTTGGTCCAGATTCATTTTTCATGTCTTGGAACCATCACCAAACAGTTTTTGTCAGACAGACCTGGCGCCCTGTGCCGATGTGAGCGCGGACCAAGCGCATAATGAGATGTTTTGGATGAAGCAACCACACATAAAGACAGACCTTCAAAAGCAGCCGCACACATCTCTAACTGTCAAGTGAAATTTGAACTAATTTTTGAAATTCTGCAAAAAAAAAAAAAAAAAAAGCGCCTCCAGTATTTAATCCTACAAACAGTAGATTCTAGCTTCATCACGACACATATCAAAAGCAGAAGAGTTGAAACAATGACCAACGCTGACACCGTGTTGACTAATGTTGGCCGTATTTTGCACATGCCTGAAAATCACTTTTGGCAGTGTTCATCTAGGCAAACCATCAAGGACTACTTTGTGAGATGTTGGAAGGATATATTACAACATGTGGCCTCAACAAATGTCAAAAGATGCTTTTCACCAATGTGAAAATAGACAATTTGAGAAATCATAATTTACATGAAAACATCTGTGGTATCAAACGTCTGCTTTAAGTCTGTTTTTATGTCCCATTTTTTATCCCGAAATCATCTGGCAGCAGTTCCCTCTCTCCTTTTCAAGTCAACACTTTTTCAGTTTGTCCAATAATGTATTTGTGGACCTTGTGCAGTGTAACACTCAGTTAGCCTAGCCGGCTCAATAAGGCCTTGTGGGTCTGCTCTATGGTTCCATCTATTATTTATCCCCGTAATTAAAGGGGTACTCACAGTGACTGATTCTCTGTGTCACTGGTAATCCATGGAGTCTGAAGCTGGTTAATGGGAGGTCTGTGGTGACAGGATGCCCCCCCTGGCAGGACTCCTCTTGAGTTTTGATCCAGTTTTTGAATGGGATGTTGGGCTGGATGGTGCATATATGAATAGATGGATAGATAGATAGACAAGATACATTTTTTGACTTTACTTTATTTGTCTCGTGGGAAATGCGGTATCCCGTGGGATATGTGACAGTATCACGTAGAGAAGGGGTGTCAAACTCATTTTAGTTCAGGGGCCACATAGAGGCCAATTTGATCTCTAGTGGGCTGGACCAGTAACATAATAGCATAACAACCTATAAATAACGACAACTCCAAATGTTTCCCTTTGTTTTAGTACAAAGAACAACAAGCACATTATGAAAGTATTTATAATTAATGAGCTATTCTTGCTTTAAAAAAATAAAGTGCAATTTTATTGCTGTCTGGATGTTGTCTTAGTTCTGGATGTTGTGTTATGTTCGCTGCTCTGACTAAAACAGGGGATAAATTAGTAATAGTTACTGTTGTATCACTCTGTTCTGTTATTTTACAGGAGGGTGGGTAAACCACCTCAAAACTATTCTGAGTAATCACTCTTTGCATGGGAGTTGAATGGATGACAGGTCTAGTAAAGTATTAAATTTGGGATTTGGGTGTATATAGCAGCAGTTAGAATGTATAACTCTTTCTAGGGTGCAGAGAGACCTGATTAGCTTCATATACTGGTGCTGGTCATATAATTAGAATATCATGAAAAAGTTGATTTATGTCAGTAATTCCATTCAAAAAGTGAAACTTGTATATTATATTCATTCATTACACACAGACTGATATATTTCAAATGTTTATTTCTTTTAATTGTGATGATTATAACTGACAACTAATGAAAACCCCAAATTCAGTATCTCAGAAAATTAGAATATTACTTAAGACCAATACAAAAAAAGGAAATAATGTTGGCCAACTGAAAAGTATGAACATGAAAAGTATGAGCATGTACAGCACTGAATACTTAGTTGGTGCTCCTTTTGCCTGAATTAGTGCAGCAATGCGGCGTGGCATGGAGTCGATCAGTCTGTGGCACTGCTCAGGTGTTATGAGAGCCCAGGTTGCCCTGATAGTGGCCTTCAGCTCTTCTGCATTGTTGGGTCCGGCGTATCGCATCTTCCTCTTCACAATACCCCATAGATTTTCTATAGAGTTAAGGTCAGGCGAGTTTGCTGGCCAATTAAGAACAGGGATACCATGGTCCTTAAACCAGGTACTGGTAGCTTTGGCACTGTGTGCAGGTGCCAAGTCCTGTTGGAAAATGAAATCTGCATCTCCATAAAGTTGGTCAGCAGCAGGAAGCATGAAGTGCTCTAAAACTTCCTGGTAGACGGCTGCGTTGACCTTGGACCTCAGAAAACAAAGTGGACCAACACCAGCAGATGACATGGCACCCCCAACCATCACTGACTGTGGATACTTTACACTGGACTTCAAGCAACGTGAATTCTGTGCCTCTCCTCTCTTCCTCCAGACTCTGGTACCTTGATTTCCAAAGGAAATGCAAAATTTACTTTCATCAGAGAACATAACTTCGGACTACTCAGCAGCAGTCCAGTCCTTTTTGTCTTTAGCCCAGGCGAGACGCTTCTGACGCTGTGTCTTGTTCAAGAGTGGCTTGACACAAGGAATGCGACAGCTGAAACCCATGTCTTGCATACGTCTGTGCGTGGCGGTTCTTGAAGCACTGACTCCAGCTGCAGTCCACTCTTTGTGAATCTCCCCCACATTTTTGAACGGGTTTTGTTTCACAATCCTCTCCAGGGTGCGGTTATCCCTATTGCTTGTACACTTTTTTCTACCACACCTTTTCCTTCCCTTCGCCTCTCTATTAATGTGCTTGGACACAGAGCTCTGTGAACAGCCAGCCTCTTTAGCAATGACCTTTTGTGTCTTGCCCTCCTTGTCCAAGTTGTCAATGGTCGTCTTTTGGACAACTGTCAAGTCAGCAGTCTTCCCCATGATTGTGTAGCCTACAGAACTAGACTGAGAGACCATTTAAAGGCCTTTGCAGGTGTTTTGAGTTAATTAGCTGATTAGAGTGTGGCACCAGGTGTCTTCAATATTGAACCTTTTCACAATATTCTAATTTTCTGAGATACTGAATTTGGGGTTTTCATTAGTTGTCAGTTATAATCATCAAAATTAAAAGAAATAAACACTTGAAATATATCAGTCTGTGTGATATGAATGTATACATTATACAAGTTTCACTTTTTGAATGGAATTACTGAAATAAATCAACTTTTTCATGATATTCTAATTATATGACCAGCACCTGTACAGCTATGCTGCCCATGAGAGCTCAGCTTCCCATACATTAACAAAACCACTGTAGCCCCATAGGTCCCTACTCGTTACCAGGAGTGCGTGTTGGAGCCCATTTGAATCCAGTTCAGTGTCTTAGTACTCACAGGTCCTGGGATGCAGAGTGCTGTTAGATAAAGTTTGGCAAACCCCTCCTTCAGCAGTGTCCCGTCACTGTGGTGAAGTAACACGTCCCCAGGCTCCGTCCACGTTCATAATCATCCAGTAGGTCCTTAGCAGCTTAGTGCAGTAAGTGTTTCTCATACTCCTAGCATGAGGAGCTAGCTAGCAGCAGTCCGCAGTGTGCTCACGTTGTAGCATCAATTAAGTAGAACTCCCGACGGAAAAGGCTCCCACTGAGCGTCCAGTCTCTCCAGAAAATAAATGCACTAAGTCGTACAGGCAGGCAAGTAACTCAAACTTAAATAAATATAGCTTATTGAACTTAGTTTTAACGGTGACTTTTTTTCTCGCTCCGTCTCTTTCCTCTCGGCCCCACCCACCTGGAAACCCCCATAGGTTAACTTGAACATCACTAATTGGCTAATCAAACAGATTGACACCTGTCCATACGCCGTAAGGAAATGGTGCGTTCGGGAACCACGTTGAGCATAGGACATTCCATATACCGTCCCAAATACCAGTAATCTATCCTGACAGGCCGGTTTTGGGCCGCGGGGCGTATGTTTGATATCCCTGATGTACAGAGAAAGCAACCAGTAAGGAACCAGATAAAGCGTCTCTTGAGTCTCTCCGCTGGGATGTGATTAGGCCCAAGCAAAGATCTGCCAGACCAATCCAGTTGTTTGGATGACCTTCATGAGGTAATGGAAAAAAGAGTAACAGCAACGTCGTCATACACATCATCTGACTTCTCTTCAGCTGAATTTGTCTGTATGCAGAGGTGTTGCTGCAGAGATTTTTTTCTCTATATCTGTTGAAACCTGGATTAAACCCCATATTGAAGTCCAAATGGCATGTCACCTGACTCATATTCTGATATGCCAGGCTACAGACTGCATGGCTCTGAATGGTATGCAACTCTACATACCTTTTAAGGGTTATATTACAGAAGGTTTGTCCATCTTTTTATCCAGTCATTGAATGCAGCATGTACATATTATGGCAAACAAGCAAGTTATAATTTGTGTGGTTGCTTTGCAACACAGCTGGTAGATCATTTTCACAAATTAAAGCCTGCAAAACACCATAATATCATTTGAAAGCAGCGGGGCTCTTCTGTAACTCCAAATTAGTTCCCCTCAGGTTTTCTCCACCTCTTATCCTACGGGGCACAAACAAAGTGGCCGAACGTGACCCCACTCAAACAAAATCAGCACATCAAAACACAGCTTACACTAGCCTTGCTGCGTCAGTGGAACCCAGGCCCGAGAAGAAGAAACATAAGCCCACACACACAATGTGAAAGAGGCCAGCCGTCTCCTCCGAGACTCCTGTGGCTTAACGGGGATCAATTCGGCATCTCCTGTTGAAACTTCAGATGCTAATTTTTTGTTATCATGACACATTTTAAAGTCAGCTCTCACCATTCATTGATACACAGATCCTTTGACATGCCTTATATAATATTTAAAAACACTCAAATTTGCCACAGCTGAGTTTGTATTTAAACTCAGAAAGCGGGTGCAACACTGAAGAAATGTGCATCTACTACAAACTGCTCTCCTTTTGCACCCACTATCAAAACAACTTAATCAACACCTCGACACTTTGCATTTGTGTCTCTGTCTCTCTGTCACCCTCTGGCCATATGCCTGGCAGTTCGACCTGCCCACAATGTGCCAGGTCAGATCAGTCACACCTGCCTGACTCGGTGAACTCTCAACCAGGACTGATCTGCTCAGAGCCGCATGAAGCGTAACCCTCTGTCCCTCGCTGATACACTCTACCTGCAGAAAGATGTGTGTGCGGACGAGTGTGATTGAAATTCCAGAGAGGCAGAGTTCGGACGGGTCTGCACCCTATGTGTGAGTGGCATGAGAGACGGCGGGTTACGCAACAAGCATAGCAAAGAGAGTAAATGAGAGAGTGTCTGTTTGTGCGTGTCATTATGTCCGTCTTGTGTGACCTGAGGCATTACCAGTAGTTACAACGTTTGTGGGTGAGGTGAAGACTAAATCTCTACACGAAAGTGCAAAGCAAACATGTCCCCTGGTTTTTATTGAACCTACGTGCAATTAGCAGCTCATTACACATCAACTGCATTCCTGCTGGATTTTTTAAATGACGAAGGGTTCAAAAGATCAGGATGTTTGAAAAAGGAATCAAAATTAAGTCATTTGAATAGTAAAATATTCATAAAAGAGGCACTAGATTCTATTAATTCATGAATGTATCCTGTTGATCCATTACTTGCGTACACCTTACCATAGCAACATAAGTTTTATAAATGAAATAAATAAATAAATAAAACACACAGAAGCCCAGAGTTGGACAGGGCATATTATACAAAAATATAATATGCCCTTCATTTTTTTGCCTGAAGTACTATGAAAAGACCGTATTTATATCAGTGCGGTTTCAGTGTGAAAATGATTTTATTGTATCATTTAATTTCCAACATTTCCGTGTCCTTTGTAGCTCAGTAGATAGTTCCTTTGTGTTCTGTCACTGATATTTCCAGATCTCTAGGTATAATTTTTATTTGGTTTTTCATCCATTATACACTCACTGAACTGAACCTTTTTTTTTTTTTTTTTTTGCTTTTTTCTTCAGTGCTGAGTAAATATTCACACAAACTACCCCAGGTATATTACACAATTACCTATTCCTTGATGCAATCTTGCCCCCAAGGATCTTGGTGAGTAATTATTGCATTTTCATGCTAATATCACAGAACTGAATGAGGTGACCAGCTGAATTTTCTTCCAGTCCAGCAAGGACCTTGTGCAGTGCTCACAACAACAGAGGGTTATTCATTATGTCCCATAGTTCCTCAGGTGGGAACAGCTTGCATTTCAGAGGCCATTAAAATACCATCATGCACCGACCATAGTGGGTTGGTGGGATTTGGTTTATGGGTTGGTGGACATACTGGTAGCAAAGGGTCTCAGAGAGAAACACATGCAACACATGCCTGTCTCAAGAACACTATTAATTTAAGAAAGATCACACTCATAAATTGTGATTGGAAGACCTTAAGAGAGAGGCGTGAACCAGGAACTGTATTATATTTCTATACAGAATATATTAGGCAACTGTATAGGATGGATACTAGTATTCCATTAATAATCAACTGGCCTGGCCTGCTGGGAAACTTTACCTGGTATTCGTGTGGATGTTACTTAGGCATGTACCACCCACCTAGACCAGACCAGGTACCCCCACACCATAGTAATGACACTCCCCAATGGCAGAAGCCACCTCCAGCAGGACGCAGCATGACACAGGCACACACACAAAAACGATTTAGGAATGTCCATTTTCTGATGAGTCACAACTGTTTTGGAGCCACAAGGGAGACCTACACAATATTAAGATGGTCATAATGTTATGCCTAATCGGTGAATTCTGACTGGTTTATGCAGCATATACAGTAAATGTATGTAATCCGATCATTTTATTTAGCATCCATTTAAACTGTTGTTGTCATCTCTAACTGGAATGATTTGAGTCGAGGTGATGAAATATTGTCCATGTAAATTTCACACTATTTATGAGAACAGTGTTAGCTGACTAGTTGTGCACCTCAGGTAACCCCACGAATGTCTGTGTCAATAACATTTAACCAACAATAGATAACATATATATATATATATATACAGTATATATATATACACCTTGCTCATAATTTGAAAGTAGAATTTGATTTATGTCTGACTCTTACTCTTCTAGTAGTTATTAATATAGTAATTGTGGGAGCATAACATGTGACCTGTAATAACGCTAATAACGCAGTTTATTTAAAGAACCAACGGGCTGCAGTGGTTGTCCACTGAAAGCTGCATGGAAATTCTTTGGCTGCCACTCTGGCTGTAATTAGATGGATAAGTAGAGCCCATCATGGCCAGAAATTGAAATTGAAAGATAATCTATACATGTATAAACCCTCAGTTGTACTACTGGATTCCAATTAACGACTCCTCTTCAGCAAGTTAATTCATTTAGCCATAGAATAGGAATAATAAATCAGAGTTTAGCTATATAAACACTTAGGTGTAATATAAATGTAACAGTTATGATGAGTTTATTTTTTACTTAACATTTACATCTTGCTTATGGAGGATATATATTATTAATTGGCTGGAACTCTCCAGTAATAGTTTAATAATACTTGAGTATTTCCTGTTCATCCATGCACTGAATTCCAGTCTATGGTATCAAATTGCAGACACGCATACCATTCAGAGCCGTGCAGGCACACACAAGTACACATTCACAGGCTCACCTTCCCCCATATCAGCATAATGAGAAATTGCATCATGATATCCCATGTGTGAAATTGTCTCTGGTACAACATAAATATGGAAGAACAACAACAATCAAACTTAAACACAGTGCAAATAAGTTTGATTTGACCCACATGTGGCTATGTAACAGGCTAAAATGAGCAAATTTCTACAGCGTGATTTGATTTATAACTGTCAGAGGTTTACGACAATTTATAACAGAAACAAATGAAGTGAGCAGGGACAGAAAAATAACCCTGAAATACTGACTAATGAGAAAAAAATGGTGCGCTTGGTTTACATTTGCCCCGCCACGGCTACCTGCACTGAGCAATCAGCAGCTGCTGCTGTGGTCTGAACAGCCCTCAGTCATTTCTGCTAAAGAAGTTGGGGAGAAACCGTAAGCCTCTCCCTGCCCTCATGCGTGCCGCTCATAAAGATGATTTGCCGCCAATCTGGCGACTGAAGCTCATAATATCACTCCCTCCGCTGGCCTCTGCCCCTTTGTCAGCCCTAAACTCTGTCCTGCCGAGAAACAATATGTTCTGACTGGCAGTAAAAGATGAGGACTGTGACGAGGGGGCGAGGGAGAGAGCGGTGAAGGCACATGTGTTAAAATCACGTACGCATGCGCTCTTATTTTCCACAGAAGCACATATCCACATGCCCAGCTGAGCTGCCTTTAAAATAAACAAAATAAAAAGTAAGCCCTGTGCTGGTGTCCGAATGGCCTGTTTGCCTCAGAGAAAGAGGTCAGTGGAGTATAACATTCCTGAAAAATACAGTCACACTAGCTTCAGTTGGAAGGCACATTAGTATATGGTATAGACTCAGGGTTTAAAAAGCTTTATAAATTAAATATCAGATCTTCTTATCAAATCTTATCCCTTTCACTCTGAAAATCTAAGATTTAAAAAAATGATAGTTAAGAAATAAAACAACAGCAACAAAAATGCAAAGATTGAGCTTTTCCTAATGAGCTTCTGAGGAGGCTGAGATAGCAGTTTAGGACATAAAATGATAAATATGTATCCGAAAAGTCCATCTATTATCACACGCGGTACAGTGTTTCTTTTCACAAGATGCTCCAAAAGCTGGAGCTCTTGAATAAGAACCACTAAGCTGATAGGCTTAAATTATTGATCTGATATTCATGAAAGTTTAACTGGTGATGTGATGCAATCAGCAATAACATTTTACTGAAGACAGCACACCTCTCAGTTGGTCTGGTCTTCCTCTAAAGGGAAAAAGAAACGACACATTGACCCAACACAGGTAGCTGATCAAAAAGAGCCTTTGTGTCGGCCTTGGGCACGCAAACAATCGGTAATTGGCTACAGCTAATATAATTAGTTGCGGGCAAAATTTGTCATTTAACCAGAAAATACAACTTTTTTTTTTTGGTGATAGGAAAAACGTCAGGAAATAATGCACATGTTGAAAGGTAAAATTAAATTATATCAGAGGTAAGTACTAAATTTGCAATTTCTCCCAATTGCTACAACCATTTTTTAAACCACAGAAAAAAGCCTCGTAGTTAACGACTTCCTAGCCAACTGGTAAACCCGCTGTCTTTTAAAGAGTGATACCAGATTTAAGCATCAAGCATCTGCTGAAGCATCCTTGAGCAGAATATTGAATTCCCACAAAGACTTTAGGGAAACTGAGCACACTCAAATTAAAATGTTAAACTATTTCAAGTTGACGTGTAGGGTCTATTATCTTATTTTATGATTTAAAGACAAACAAGGCAGATGACATTAAAAATTAAAGCCAATAAAAGGAAGCACACATGTGGCAGTTTAATCTAAGTTTAATCTAGTCCAGCCTGTAATTCTAACATGTTCTGAACCTTTTAATATTTCAGTGGTATTGTACAGGGTTCTAGACCATAGACTTTATAAATATGGGCAATGTGTCGCCACTTCCTTTGCATTGGCCAAATTGACGCAACTTTCCCGGGGGTACAGGCAGCGGCATCTTGTGACTTTGGAGCCAGAGTCTGCGCAGTACGGTCCGAGAGTGGAGCCGCAGAGCCACGATATCGATGACCCAACCGCACTTTCGCCAGATTCACTCCCGTTATCATTTATTTAATACTACACTCTGCTCTATACACTGTACTTGTTTTAATTTTTTTTTAATTTTTTAACTCTCACGGTCCCACAGGACCATTTTACGGAGCGGTTGGCATGGGACTGGTAGTCGCCATTATGTCACATCCTGTTTCTATAGTGTCAAATAACTAACTAAAACAAAATATATCCAAAAAATTGACTCTTGAACATGCGTCAACATTATATTAAGTACCTAAAATGACAGAAACGATCCTTGAAAAAAATTATTTGACGTGTATTTTGGTGTTTTAGTTCGGCCCAAGTCCCATCCACCCATGGAGGAGGTGGGGCTTATGTGCAACCAGCCACCAGGGGGAGCTCTGCTTGCTTCGGCTTCACTTTTGAGGAGGTGTTTCATCTTTATAAAGTCTATGTTCCAGACGCGCTCTTTTGTTCTGCTGAATAAGTGGAAGAATCTCGTTTTAGAGATGTACAGTAGCTGGACACCACAAGTGTACTGTACTTGAGTGTGTTTCCTGTCTTAAATTCAGTCCTTGCCACAGATTGAACAAAGAGGGACTGGAGAACTGTTTGACACTGTATATGATCCTGTAATCAATAAGCCCTATTTTCACTAGATGTGCCTCACTCCAACCAGAGGGAGAGGGGACAAACTAAGGTGAGCTAGAGCAAACACAACAGCAGTGTAGATACAGAAACACAGGAACTTAAGGGCAAAGGATTTAGGGTGCTTTGCAATATAAAAACTGGACTTAAGTAATCCATCTTTAGGCTCAATTCATTTGCCAGTAAACAAGGTTTAGACTCACAGCGTGAATGCAAACGCAACAGTAGTGCAATTTCCAAACCAAACATGCAAGCGCATATAAGTGTTTAAATGCAATGCACTTAAACACGTAATATGCATTCACACACACATATGTGCTCTCTTGCTTAGGGAGCAGTCCAGCAGTAATTAGAGGTGAACTCTATTTGCTAACGACCTTCAGCTCCAAGACCCACGGCAGGCTGACAAATTGGGGTTCTCTCTCTCAGCCACGCAGGGGCTCCCACAGGTTAATGGGAATCGGGGGGGGGGGTTTGTGTGCGCGCGAGACACAATGCATTTGCTCAAGTGTGTTTGTGCACATCTATACTGCCAAGCTAATGGAAACCCAAGCTGTGCTAAGCCCCTGCAGTAGCTGGGGCTCGCTAACAGGGATTTAGCATTGTTCTCTGTGTCAGTAATACCTGGCAGCGTTAACGGGAATTAGCATTGCTCGTGGCCAAGCAACACAAAACGAGGCTTATGGCGGTGTAGCTTTGTTTGTGCTGCGGCAATAAAGCGCTAACTGTGTTTGCTTATCGTGTATTAACTGATGTTTCTGGAGCAAGGGATGTTAACAATATCCGCTGCTCTCAGATGAGATTATTACCTTTTGCCGCTAATGGAGAGGATTAGAATATGGCTAAATTTGTTTTCCGAAACACGGCACAGTTGAGGTGTTAAGGCTCTGCCGGATTTCCGTCATATCCACCCCTCTACTTGAACTTTTCTGCTCCCATTCCCATGTTCTCTACTCTGTTATCAATATTTATCTGCTCTCCATCACCGTTTCTCCCCTTTACCTGCCCCGTTGCCTCCCAGTTCTTTCACCTGCACCGACACTCTATCTGCCACCAATCGCCATCGACTCTCTTTCCATCTGTCTCACCCCATCTTCCATCTGAAGGTAATTATTTTCAGAAGTAGTGTATGGTGGACACGGATTAGTGAAGAGGAAGGAAGGAATACTGAGAGGAGGAGAAGGAAGAAATATCATCAGGAAAAAAAAAAATAATAATTGTAATTGTTGGAAGACACTAGCTGACAGAAAAAAAGACAAAACATAACTTTATCTGAAGAGGGAAATGAAAAGTAGGAAAAAAGGTAATGACAAAGGGAGATGAGAAAGGAGAAAACTTTAAATGTTCAAATTCTAATATTGGTTCCAGAAATAATTAATTAACAAAGAAGAACAAGACACACACACACACACACACACACACACACACACAAAGCTTCGCCTATTTCTATTCTTGCTTCTCATCGTATAGGTTGAAGAGAGGAGACCGGCACAGTGTGTTCACAGGGGTGTGTGTGTGCAACAGTGATCACATCCCACGATGCCGGCGCGGCATGAGTCACTTCCACATGATGGGAGGACACAGAAGCTGATGTTTACCATGATTACACGTGGAAGGTTTGACATTGACCCAGACTGCAGTGAGCGCCTGTCAAATGCAGCTTCTTATCAAAAACTGCTCACAGTGACTGCTTACGGTTTTCCCATTGTTCCTTTGTTACATACTGATGTATAGAAGAAACTGGGACAAAATGAACCTGTCCAAATGCTTATCTTCTTAAAAAAGTTGGCCATTAATCTCGTGACTAACTCATTTCCACTGGCTGCTTTGAAACAAAAGCCTTCCGGTGCATTGCCAGCAGTAATATGAAACAGCTGCTGGAACTATTTGGATTCCAATAACACTAGTGCACTTTAATACCATTCCTGTAGCAACAGCAATAAAGAAGATGGTAGATTAGAAAACAAATAAGCTTGACCTCCAAACCAAAAAAATATGACTGAAAGTATATTGCGAGGCTTCAAAGATTGACGCTTCTCTCTGGCAACGTTTTCAGCCGCGGTTGATGAGCCCGTACATTTTTGAGCGACTACGCAGCTCAGTTCAGAGAAAAAAAAATGAAAAAAAGAGGGACAATGCAGGTCAGCGCAGTTATCCCCTGCTGTCAGATCGCAGCGGGGATGTATGCATGCAGGACCACATCAGGCCTGCACAGCCCTGAGGAGAAGGGACATATGGCGAGGTGGCAACATGTAGGGCTTTTGAAAAAGAAACTACACACATGCATTACACTGAAAACACTGTGTACTCTTAGTCCAGTCTCATGGCAGTTTGTGGAATACAGCTGTCATAAAAAAAAAAAAGACAAATATTAAAATTTTTTTGTGACAGAGCACGACTTTGAAAATAGTGTAGTTCCTCCAGTGGCCACTAGATGTTTGCTCCAAGTGAGAGTCAATTTCCGTATACCACCATGTCAAACTGCCCAACTTTACAGCAGAAATAAAAAGGGTTTACAGGCTGGTACAACAAGCAGGATTGTCTCTTGATAATTTTCAGATGAATGACCGCTATGCACGCTAAAATACATCAAGGCTTAAAAATATGTAAATATGTAATTTAGGGTGGGACCACTTTGAAAGATTGGTACGTGCCCTCCCAGATGGCTAGCTGCTTGCCCAGGTTTAACCCGTCCACTCAAGCTCCACCTCTTTGACCATTTTTGAATATGCTGGGAGCTACGTGTGCAGCCAAGATGGAGACGGCTGGTGCCACCCATATAACGGCAATGATTTATTTATTATTTTTTTTAAAGCGAGTGAAAAGAGCAACGGTTACGTGTAATAATGAAATATCGGTTGCATATCTGGCTCAAATATTTTCATACACATGCAAAGGTAATGTCTATATGCAGACCAACACTCCCATAGAAACATACACACCTATTGTAGAAATCAAAGAATGGACATGAATAAAGCCTTTTAGATGTAGAGAAAATCAATTATGGCTGAGATTGACTTAAATAATGCGTAGCAAAAAAAATTAAAAAATGGAAAGGCATTGACGTGCAGACAAAGAGAAGTCAGACAAAGATAAAATATTGACAGCGCACAAACAGAAAGCCTTGCAGTTTCAAAAACTTGCACAGACATTCATTTTTTTTTCTTTTAACACAAACATTACCTTGTTATATTCAACTTTTTGATAATTAAAGGTGATTAATTCTGAAATACCACTGTGAGGGGGAACAAATCTGAAAAATAGTTTGTCTCGCTGCTCATTAGCAGTGCAGCCGCGCAATCTGCAAAACACGCACCGCAAAATGGAACACGAGTTTGAGGCTTTGAAAAATGCCATTAGATTATTAAAAAGAAGCAAATTACAGTTAGTCCCGCTAGTTTTGTTTTTGTGATTAAAGGCAGTGAATTTTGAATTACAATCTACGTAAAAGTAAAGAAAGAAAACACTATTTGATGATGTAAGTGTAATTGTGGCTGCTTGGTCATTCTCTAGCCAAGACACGTTGAAATTTCTTAATTTGTGTCACGTCATATCATTAGCCATGACACTATTGTCCTGAGATATTTTGCTTTTCAGGTGAAGTTAGTTCCACTATGCAAGAAACAACAATTTATCCCCAGCATTTTCCACATGGAAAAGGCATGAAATAAAAGCCTGTTATGCCATTAGTGGTGTGGAGTTAATGACCTCAGCATCCAATAACTGAGAGTCGTTTATTTTAACTGAAGCATTCTCTCCACCAATACTCATTGAGGATGCACAAATATAACAAATGCCATTACAGGGTTAGAAATAATGGGATCTTAAGAATACTTTAATTAGTTTTTGTTGTTTTATTTACAAATTGCCACATGCTCTTTGATTTTCTGTAACAAAGAGGCATATTGCTCAAGTGAAGTGGAATATAGCATTTGTCAAAGACAAAAAGTAAACACATCCATTGCTCTCAAGGCTTTCTCATTTGGAAAGTGGTACTTTAAGTCAGCTGTGCAGCAAGTAGGCTCATGCTGGACTCGAAAAAACTGTATACACATTTTTAATTTACAGCACACCTGAAACTGTGAAACAAACAGTGTTTAAAACACCTGTGTGCATATGACTGAATGCACACACACACAGATGTGTCCAAACATGCTGTCTTCATCTACTTCCCTAATTGGGAACTTCTATGCAGGCTCATAGATCTATAGAGATAAGTAAATTTAAATAATGTTAACACATCTGAAAATAATTAATTCCCCATTGGGTCTTTCTCAGCTTTGGGAACTGACGGTGTAGTTCGTGCCTGCGTGCACACTTGCAAGCGTGTGCAACTTGACACACACTTCCTCCCGTGTGTCTATCACAGAGCCATCTTTGTCTTCACTCAATAAGCTCCGAATTGCTCAGCGTGTGTGTGAGTGTGTGCATGTGCGTGATTGATGAAGCTGCAGTGGTACTGCAGAGGGAGAGGCTGGGTCAGATCACAGCATCGGTAAATGCTGAGTGGTGGGCTCTAAGGGAAATAGACAGAGGGGGGAGAGGAGAGGACAGGAGAGGAGAGGACAGGAGACGAGACTGACTGGTTATACATTAAAGGGCTTGCAAATAAGACGGATAAATCCCAGAAAACATCTGCTGCAGCTCATAAATGGTAACAAGTGCACGGATACATTGACACAGCGGCCTGACACAGGTACACACACAAAAACGATTTAGGAACAACTAAAAAAAAAATGAAAAACTGCACAAGGTGTTGACCTGACCTCCTAATTCAAATTCACTAACTTCCCAAACTGATCAAGTATCTGTGGGATGAGCCACAGAGGCCCATTCCCTCAAAGGCCCCCACTAACAACATTGTGTTGCCAGACACTACAGGACACCCTCAGAAGGCCCATGTCCATTCTCTGACGAATCACAACTGTTTTGGAGGCACAAGGGAGACCTACACAATATTAGGAAGGTGGTCATAATGTTATGCCCGATTTGTGTATCTAACAGTCCTGTTTATTTACTGTATGGAAAATATTTCTGCTAATTGTATGTCAAGGATTGTGCAGGTCACAATCATAGTTTTATTCTCTGGAATATACAATATTTTCATGACCCACTGCAATACATTTGCTTTTCACAGAGGTACTAGAAAAGGAAGTTTGACTATTGTGGGTCTATGCATATCCCTGATATTTGTTTTTACTTTTTTTCCATTTCCTCTTATTGCATTCCTGTCCTTCACTATATCCAGACCAGACTGGAACAGATTTACCATTCACAACATGATGTGCAGAGCAGCAGAAGTACAGTACAGTATGTAGACTCTAGTGAGCCTTTGGGAACTCAGTTCTTAGACAAATTCTCAGCCGCTGAATCAAGCATTTAACATCAGATTTTCTTTTTGTTTCAGTTCAATGGTGTCAAGCTTCTGAGATGCAAATTCATATTTCTCCTCTTCTCTTGTCTAATCAAAGTGGATTCTTTGTACCGAGCACGAGGCGAGAGGATTTTAGTTGCAGGAAACTTCAGACTGCAAAAAATGGGGCACTCATACGTCTGCACCAATCTGAACCAGAGAATGCTTACTTGACAGCTGGATGATTTTGCTGTCCCTTTTTGTATAAATTTAATTTTCCAAATCTGCCTATCTTCCTTGGCAATTCTGCATAATGATAAGCATCCCATTATTATAAATCCCTACAGGCCTGCATACTGGATATGGGGACGTCAGCTGTTTTGAGAAACCATAACAATGAATTATCTTCTTTGGGATGTCATTCACTTTGTCCGCTGTGGGTGCGTCTGTGCATTAATGTTTGAGTGTACATGTGTAGTGTGTTCACGTGTGTGTGTGAAGAAATATGTGGATCACATCCCTGTCGTAAACATCTGTCATGGGAATATAGCCGATGGTGAGGGTTTTAGGACCGCCGGTCTCCGGAGAAGGAAATAAGGAGGACGTTCCAAACGTGCACTGGTTTCATAATAGGATAGGCTTGAAGGTATAATTTTACATAGTCTTCATGTGTTGCAGTTCATCATAAAACATTAATTTCAGAACCAGCTCTCGGAAGTATTTCACTGGTAAGAGCTAATACAGTTTTTGACCTCAGTATCAACGCAAGCTAGTCTTTCTGTAAGTAACCCAAGAAATTCCAACCACCAAGACACCACAGTATTAAAAAAACTTAGCATCACTTTATCAGGCATCCAATTCTGAAGAGGAGATGGCCTACTGAGTGAATGAAAAAGAGCATTTTGTTCGCTTGTTGTTTGATAGGGAGAAAAAAACGATCAATGACAATCTAGCAGGTGACATCAGGACCTTTTTTCACTTCTAATCAGCTAAACATGATAGCACAGATCCAGTCGGTGTGTTAGCTGAATGGTTTTCCTGCTCAGGGAGTTAGTTTAACAAGATGCCTAGGTAATTAATGTAGACAACCGAGCTCTGATATGTTCAAGGGAGGCAAACACAAACAATTAAATGATGGCATTTCTTTTTAAGTTAAGGGCTACAGAGAGACCGTACTTTGTGAGGCCGTGAAAAAGACTGCAACAAAAAGCCGAAGGCATTTTGATAATGAGACAGGACAAGCTCAACGCCAGGATATGAAGTGTATCCATCCTGGGGAAAGACAAAGTTAATGAAGTTAAATGTCTAGAATTTCCTCATGAGACAGACTAAATTACTGGTCATCTGTGGCTGAACAGCTGCTGAGAAAGGCGACTCTAACTGGCATGTGACCATATATGCGACACATTTCTTTGTGAAGTTAAACTTGAGAGGACGTCAGTATGAAAAAAGCAGGTAATACCCATTATTCTACATGAAAGATTCAGTGCAGTCACCAAATTGATAACCAGCTGATTAGTGAAAAGGTCAGGATGGAGGCTGATGGTCTGTCTTCAGATCTAAATGAAGATAGCACTCACATTTGATAGTAAGTTGATTGAAAAAGGTGTTTTTCTTAAATCGAGCTCCATCCAGTTTTTGATATTGAACTGGGTATTTTCAGCACACTAAATTATACAACACAAACTTGGATCTCCGAACCACAGGAGCTGCATTGGCACACGAAATAATTAGAAAACAAGGCTTCAGATGCTACACTATTTATAGTAAAAGCATATCCCTGTTTTACTTTGTAACCCTCTGGCATAGCTAGTGGTGACTCTAACTGACATGGCATATACCAAAGTGGCAAGTGACAAGCGGTGTTGGGGAATAGCTGCGCAAAAAAATATTTAGAATACAAAAGTTGAGTAGCAAAATGTGGTCACGTTTAGCTGAATTGCTAGCTGTCCGAAAAACAGCACAGATGGAGCATTAGCTAGCTTGATAGCCATATTGCTCAGCAGCAAGCCACTGAGTGAAAACCAGCCAATTTACTACATGAATGACGTGTACTATATTTTGGCAATTGTTGTCATAGAGCAAGTATACTGTGAATATTAATGTTAACCTTCCCTTGATAATATTAGCTAGCAAGAGCGGACACTTATCGACCTATGGGAAATCGTAGTACTTTAACAAAGGGCACAGGGCATTGTGTCCCTTGAAGGAACCATTCATTTTCCACTGAAGTTTTACTTCAACTTGCTGTTAGGTGTAGCCACCAAACTACTTTGTTAAGTTTAGAAGTGATGGTTTGACAAAACTGCGGTATTTTACATCCTGGAAATAAGAATAGGCTCAAAGTTTTATGGTAACTTGTTCCAACAGTTGGCATTATGTGCTGGATAGGTAGACAAGAGTTTTGTTGCCCATTGAAAAGTTCCTCCGCCCACACAGTTCAGTTCTAGATACTATTTGTCCTGCCTTACTGCAATGATTAATTATATTTATGGGCTGTACTACATAGTGGACGCCCAGCTGCAAGAGTAAAAAGATACTTTGGCTTATGTCCTGGAGTCTATTCCTACCACACATTATAGCAACCTCATCACATTTATGTGTGAAATCGTTTAAACCTGAAAAAGTCTCATTTCCTGCAGGAACATGTCCACAGTCTGCCAGTTTTCACACTACGGAATAGCGTTTACTTCAGGTTCACTCAGTGTCAAAGCACAACACCTCCCAGAGTCACCGGCCAGCATCACTCAAGTCCTCTCCAACCTATTGTCGCATTACAATTGCAATGTCATATGGGATATCCATTGCTCATTTTGATGTCAGAGCATTAGGCAGATGGGTTGGTTTATTTAGAGAGCGTGGGGCTGGTTGTAGCCTACAGAGCACCCAATTCTCCCACGCTTGCTGTTTAACTGACGCTGGAGCAGATTGTTTATGACAGCTTTCCGGCTGCAAACACCAGACTGTGTGCTGCAGGACAGCTTCTATTACTGCAGCACGCATCAGCGCAGGCATGTACACACACACACACGGGGGCACATAAACAGGCTCGCCAATAAAAAAATAATAGCAGAAAGAATCTGAGATCAAAGCGAATGTTCATACACATTTTTCGCCCACGCAAGTTCACATGTACGTATATTGTAGAATAGAATACATTTCAAAATATCTTATCACATTCTCACACACCTACTGGTGCAGCCATCAGAGACAACGTTCCTTCCACATCGAGCATCACCGCCTGTTCTGCCTCGGAGAGGAATGGATCGGACAATTTTAAAATTCTGCTCTTTTGACTGCTGTCAAAAAAACAGGTTTTTGTTGCAAGAATGTGAAATTTGTGACACAGATTCTCTCCTGTACGGTGCTTTCCAATAGTAAAATAAAACACACAGACCTGGGAGAAGGTTTGTAATGGGGAGAGATGGAGACAGATCTCAAAAAGATTCCTGTCGAACCACACACAGAAACTTCCAGTACTTCCAGAAGCAAGACAGAAATACTGAAATTTCAGAACAAGATGGTGGTTGTCATCACCACTAGAACTGTCACTATTAAAAACAAATCAAACACATGTTCCGCTGCTCTTCGCACAAATTTTTTAGGAATCAGTGTTTATTGTAATAATAAAAAGCAAAGCAGCCTCCATATTTCTGGTATTTTCCTCCTATTTTGAGGTATTCCAGTGCATAAGCAGAAGCTAATTCGCATACCTATCTGGGTTTTTTTGTATTTATGATCTGTATTATGCATACTGTAGACATTCAGGACTGTGTCACAGGAAAGGTTTTTTTGATACCTATTAAAAAGGAAGGATTTGTTTGCTCAGTATGTCCTGTACATCAGTGACTTCATCTTGCAGCATATCAATCACCTTTTTTTTGGACACTCAAAATCGTCATTTCAAGGTGCCACCTCACCCTCACTGGAGGCCACCATCATTCCTTGTCTCCTTATCCGTCTGTGCTTCACAACAGGGGAGCTGAAATATGACAGGTGTCAGGATGAGAGGATTTCCCGTTTGGACAGGAGATGGGAGGATGTAACAGATAGGAGAAAGGGAAGCCAGCCAGGTGTGTGCACCCCTGCACTCAACAGCACCAGCTGCAGCTCGCTTTATTTTGATCTGTCACCCTCTCTCTCTCTCTCTCTCTTAGTTTTTATGTTTTATTTTCTCCCTTTTTACCTCAATCTCTCTGGCTTTGTATTTCTCAGTGCATTTCTCTTGTTGTGTCAGTGTGACAGAAGAAGATGCAAGGCTCTTCCCGTCGGCAGTGTGGATAAAACAGTTGCCTATGCGCTCGAAAGCGCAGTGAGAGCGCTGGCTGAAAGCAAGGCCCATTCCTTTGCGTGACTGTGTGCAAATGTGTGTGTGAGACAGTCGGTGCACAGAGTAGAAACCCAGAAGAAGAATCTGCCTTCACTGTGTCACTCTCAGGTCTAGATGGGGGTTCAATTGGGCATAGGTGTGTCTCTAAATTGCGAGGAACTGTGCGCAATGTGGCAAAGCAGAGGTACTTTACCAATTATTACGGTTGTGTTTTCTGCATTGAAAACGGTTGTGCTGCTGCACAAAGATTCATAGTTTCTTGCTAAATCATTTGGAACAAAGCAGCCATGCTCTGGAGGAGTCCATCAAAGAGGACTCCAGCATTTCTTTTACGTAAAAGGCCATTTTTCGTTCTCCTTGTGCAGCGGACTATTACAAGTCTGCTACTTGACTGCTATGATGTTTGCAGGACTTGCAAAAATAAAAGGCAACAAATTGTTATGCAATTGTCCTTTGGGAATTTGCAGTGTGTCATAGACGGTAAGATTTCTGCCTGCAATTAAAACAAAGTGACTTTACTTTTTTGTTTGTTCTGGATGTTGGATTAAAAACTGACAAAAGTTAAAACAATCAAGATGATCTGCAACGTGAACTGCGAAGCCTCCAGTCTATATCTGGGTAGTTATGGCTGACTTACACTATGGCAACAGACTTTAAAAGGTCACTGTGCTACCTGCTATTCCAAAGTCCAGATGCATCCCAGTGGTTATTTCATTTCATTATTTTGGGCCATACCATAGACGCTGAGGCCACATTATAAATTCTGCATAAAACCTTCCCAACTGTACGCAAAATAGCAAAGGTGGATACTGACAATGTCCTATTTTGCGGATCGCAAAGTAACGTTCTCTCTGTCCTGCTGCACACTGGTTACTGCACACCGAGTTCTTCTCTTGTGAGGTGAAAACACAACTTCCTCTGTCGTCTTGTAGCACGTCACAGCGTACATGAAGGGATTTATTATTAAGGCAAACTAAATACATGGAACTCTACAGCCCAGGGAATGTCAAGACTCAAAATCGTAGCAGGGAATATTGTTTTTTCCCAGTGAGGATTTGAGTACCATAACTCATAAAGACCAGCTGAACCCAGCTCAGCACTCAAGATGCTATATATTTTATGTTTAATATGCTGCGCGGTCTTAATGAGGTTTGTGTGGGAGCTTTTCAGCCTTTCCTGTGAGAGGCTAAGGTCAGGGGTAATGTTCACACCGTGGGTGTTGTGAAGCCCCTGTGAACATTCTAACAGTGATTTATGGCCTGTAAACTAGATCTAACTTTAAACCATAATTAATGGTGCGGTTTTCTTCTTCTTTTTTAATTTTTTTTTTATTATTTTTATTTGTTTTTCAACCATGGGATTTTGTCAACCATCGAGATCTTAAGAATGACAAATGGAGAATATTTAGGGAGTATGTTTAGTATGATATTACAAATCTATGTTCCATATGCATGCATACACACTTGCAGACAAAAACAGAAATACTGTAAATATGCATGTGCAAAATCTATTTGCCATGTAGGCCGATATGAAAAAATGCATGAATAATACCAAAAATAATAGTAAGACATCTTATCATCCACCATGCAAAGACACTGTCTGGAAGTCATAAGTATAAGCTGTTGGGATTTGTCAAAGATGCCAATAAAATGTAAATGGAGTTTAAATTCATTGGTATCTTGCAGCAAATGCTGGATTTTTTTTTCTCCTTTAATTGATGTATGTTGAGGGATGCATTTGAATCACGGTGAATGCAGTTTTACAGTTGCACCAGTATATTTTAACAAGGCTCAAGTCAATATTAGATGTAAGATCACAATATAAATCTTTGTCGTGCTTCGATGATGCAAACACCACTATGGATTTACACATGGACCGGAGCTTGTTATGAGGAATATTTTTGTGCTTGTGCTTGCTTCAAGCCCTTTTTCTGCTTTATACTGGAATCCTGAGCCAGACTTGAATTGCTTTGAGATAGATGGCCACAAATACTCGGCCTCCATCTGACTTGGAGGTGCTTTACTTGTACCAAGCCTGGACGTGAATCAATCCTAAACTGATAGATGCATATTTCACAATGCACTGTGTGGTAGAATCCATTCTGTCTCTGGTATCTATTTCAGAGGCCAGTCTTGGCCCAAGGCAGAGTCCATCTGGGCATTGAAACAATCTTCACCAGTGACTGGGTGTTAGAAAGGAAAATGTTTAGTTATTTTTAGTCTTGGCTTTTTGCATGATGTGTAGCAACCAAAGACACAACAAGAAAATAAAACTGTTATAATCCATTGCTGTTATACGTCACTTTGCTGCACATTGTCTTTGATCAGAAATACAAATTAAGTAAACGCAGGGCAACAAAATATGTTTTACTGTCAGTTTTCAAAACATATGCAAATGACTCTGTAGTTTAGAGCCACGATTTGACAGTTATTTGGCAGGTAACGGGCTAGATTTAGATTTGGCTTGTTTTGGAATTAGATTTCCTCATTATGTCTTAATATGGTGTTGCACACTAGACAATGGCATGAAAAAGAAAAGACAGGAAAGCAGGAAAGCATAGAAAAGGAGTCAAGCTACATGTACTGTACACTGTCACAACATGTTATGTGAATTTAAGATCACCACAACATGAAACACTGAACTACTGGCCTTAAAAAAACAAAACAAAACAAAAAAACAACATACCAGATCCGACAATGTATTCACATTTGAGAAAAATACAACACCCACATAACTTTTTGTGCTTTTTAAATGCTTATAGTGTAAAACTCAGACAGAGATGATAGGTTCAATGGACAGTACTTGAGTACTCTCCATTGCCAAATTTTCAAATACACCAATCAGGCAAAACATTATGACCACCTTCCTAGTATTGTGTGAGAAATGAGAACATTTTTCGGCGATGACGAAAAAAAAATCTTTCATCTTCTGTAACTGCTTATTCCTGTTGTCATCGGGTGAGAGGCGGGGTACACCATGGACAGGTCGGCAGTCTATCGCAGGGCTAACACAGAGAGACAGACAACCACTCACACTCACATGCACACCTACGGCCAATTTTAGAATCACCAATTAACCTTACAAGCATGTCTTTGGACAGTGGGAGGAAGCCGGAGTACCCGGAGAGAACCCACGCAGACACAGGGAGAACATGCAAACTCCAATATCAAAATCCCCTGTAACTGTCAGACTAAAAGACTGTAATGACCTAAACATCAGAATGGGCTCAGCACCATTAGTCCTCGTATTAGCAGGCCTACGACATTAAATCATGTGTAGCCTGGTGTGAAGTTTCGCAGAAACAGATTCCTTCATTCCTTTTCTTTTTTGTTTTCTTTGATCTACAGTACACTAAAAGCATACACCGATCAGGCGTAACAGTATGACCACCTTCCTAATATTGTGCAGGTCTCCCTTGTGCCTCCAAAACAGTTGTGACTCATCAGAGAATGGACATGGGCCTTTTGAGGATGTCCTGTGGTGTCTGGCAACAGAATGTTGTTAGTGGGGGGACTTTGGGTCCTATTGGTTGAGGGGAGGGGCCTCAACCATATAGTTGGTCAGTTTAGGATCTAGTGAATTTGGAGGCCAGGTCAACACCTTGTGCTGTTCTTCATGTTTTTTTGAGTTGTTCCTAAACTGTTTTTGTGTGTGTGTCTGTGTCAGGCTGCATCCTGCTGGGGATGGCTGCTGCCATCAAGGAGTGTCATTGCTATGGGGTGGGGGTGCCTTGTCTGGTCTAGGTGGGTGGTACATGTCTAAGTAACATCCACAGTGATGCCAGGTCCAAAAGTTACCCAGCAGAACATTGAATTGTCACAAGATGGTCAATGTTATTGACTTCTCCTGTCAGTGGTTTTAATGTTGTGGCTGATCGGTGTAGGTTTGTCATGCCCACTCAGTATATTTACAGGGTCCATTTTGTAACAAGCACTGTGCTGTACAGACAAGTAATATATTTTTAAATTGCTTATATTAGAGTGAACACAGGAATAATGCATAAAATACAAAGGGCTCAGAGACGAAGTGACAAAACATAATAACTTTCACGCAGTCCCAATAGCATTTATGCAGAATTGTAATAAAAAAAAAAAAACAAAGTGAAAAGATCAGATGAACTTTAGAAATGGGAGAGGAAGATATAACAAAGATGTGTAAACTATTCCACAGCCGGCAACAATAGAAAAAATAAAAAAGCACAATCAAGTCTGGATTTTATCTGCAACTGTAAAAAAAGGACAAAATTAATTGGAGAGAGGATCAAAGGGGTTTGGAAGTTAAATTGGTGCAGAGTAAATTGGAACCTTGAGTTACTTGGCAAAGGCAGTGCACAGAGGAAGAAGTTCCTATTTCTTATTTTGCCCTGCCTTTTAGGGAAGTAAACCAATACATAACATGGTAAAGCATGCCAGCCACGTCCTTGGTATGGTCCAAATGAACCAATAATAACATGTGGCAAGGCAGTTGCTGAAAAATTCTAAAAACTCCAACAAGACTCACCCGAAGGGAAGCCGACGTGTCACTGGTTAGTTATTAGTCACACCTGTGTTTAATGTGTCAAATTGTCTGTCACGAGGAAAGTCTTTTTATAAATTCTGCACAGTGCTCTAGGTTTACAAGACTCCGTTTATGTAATATTAAACTGTAATCTGCTTAGTAAAGTTCCACTTTTAAGATCTTACACCGCATTCAAACCTTTATGTGTTTTTGTAATTGGCCAAGACATTTCCTTAGCTTTTCTTAAAATCCGTGCTGTAATTTTAAATCTGCTGTGTGTTATTTTGCACAGAATTACTGTAATGTTCCAAATCGGCAAGGAGTAGGAGTAAAAAATTATCTTCAAAAGGGCAGTGGTTTCTTTTAAATAACCATAATTATACGTAACAACAGCTCAGTAGAGGTTGACTATTTTAACTTAATAGCGTCCATAGCAGCGGAATCAGAGTTTCAATCGTGGCTTTAGTAAAACACCCTTGTTTCGTATGCTATTGAATACTGTATGTCATGGCTTATTTGAGTATATAAAGATGCACGGATTGCTGATTTGACATTTATGCGTGATGCCAAAGTCCAGGCTAATCCAAAAAGAGATAGTACAAAAGCCTTTTAAACCATTTAGGCTTAAATAGGTGAGATATATAAAGATTCATTTGTACTGTTGTCATGAATGGGGGCTTTACCTAATAGAGGCCAAAATAATGTCTGTACCAAGCTGATAAGGTATTTGATTATGCTGCATAACTTGGACCTTTTAACCTGGGGGTCCATGGGATTGACCCAAGTGGCCATTTGATGAACTTCAGCTTTTGGCACATCCGTGTTGGTTTCTTTTTTTCCCAGCCCTGTAAGATTGCTTACCTTTCGAGTCAGTTGGATTCTCGCAAGATTTGTGGTGTAATACTTTGGTTCGGCCAGCCAAAACCACACAAGTACTAGGCTTGTCATTTACTAATAAAAACACTCAACCTTACCATGCCTCGTTGTCGTTGTGTTTTTTGTTTTTTTTTTATCCCCCAACATTTGGATATAAACAGATCAGTCCACCATCTACTTGCTTCCTTTTTACTTTCTGGAACATGCCTGAACATTTCCAGGCAGCAGTACATCTTGAGCTTGGCAGACAGAGCTGGTGACTAAATAATTTACTCTTGTGCCAATCTATTTACTATCTTGTTGTAATTTTTGTAACGTTAACCTTATTAGCTATGGATAGCTTTAACTAACGTTAGCTTACTCATAATGGCGGCAACACCCACTTGCTACTTAAACTGGTGTCACAGCATTGACTTAAGTGTATATTAACTCCAGCAGGAATTCAGCGATAGGAAACACCAGGAACAGAAACTAGGCGCGGTCTCACTTCTCGGTCATCGCTGACTGACAGTCTTTCCAGGCTTTAAGCTTGCACTTGTAGCTTATCAGCAGAGGGGCAGCCCAGTCAGCGTTGTGTGAGGAAGGGGCAGCCATGGCCTGTTTTAGGTGTGGCGATGGTCATGCCCTAGAGAATTTACAATGAAGTGTTTCTTGCAAACATCGGCAAGAAACATCTACTGACATGCTATCTACCTAGGTAGCTACACTGACTGCTTGCTAGTTTCCAAAGCTCCTTCAGCCGTGGACTATTGAGCTTATTGTGCGATAGACAAGTGGCTTAGACAAATAACCTCCGAGTAGTTTCTTGGAAGTGCCTGACCTTTCCAAAGAGTTTCCAAACATGACTTCCAGAATGGTTCTGTGTCAGGTCAGGTGGCAGCGTGATCAATGTGTATACGTTAGGCGGGCTATTTGTTGGGTTTGAAGTATGTCAGTCCACTCAGCTTTGTATGGTCGAAAAGGCCATTCAAATATCTCCTTCAGTAAGTAATTGGCACTTATGTTTTCCGTTTTCTCAGCCTCAGTGTTACATGGATGATGTTTGTGGTTGATTCAGATGACAGCAGACAAATTTAATGACTTTGTTTATCAATACACAGTATCAGTCCTCTCTGGTGTCCTCTCAGGGTTACTGATGGGACACACTGGCGGTCTAACCACCACAACTGGGATGATGGCCAGGGAAATCATTTTAATTACCTGAGGCATTTGTCATTTTGTATCACCACTTTACGTTACATTAATAGACGTGATTATCTACACAAGCTTGGCAACGTTGGCAGACATCTATAGATGCTGTTGACTATATTTCCAATGCTATCTGCTTCTCTTTTATTTAGTAGTGTTGTGTTGAAGGTTGAGGTTAATTTTTGTGCACATTACCAGAATAAGCATTTGCTCTTTAATACACAACTATTGTACAAAAGTGACCCAGCAATAGGGTCAACTGTCGGCTCCAAATCTACCATGGTAACAGATCATTGACTAATTATTCTATCTTCTAAAAAAGAGGCGTAATGGGAATCATTAGCAAGCAGCAAAAATTCCCCCAACCACTGATGCTGCATGATCAAAACTTCCTGCAATACATGACTGCCTCTCTATCCCATGGCTCAACAATTAACGCACATATTTGTTCTGTGAAACCCAACCCTCAGGCGAGGGTCGACTGCAGCAGGAGCGCACACACCTCTTTATTCCTGATTATATTACATGCTGAATCTACATCCTCAGCCTCCATCTGCCACTCTTTGTTGACAGCAAAAGCTCAGCTCTCTCTCTCTCTGCCACTTCCCACTTGTCTTTTTATCTCTTCCCCCTAGCAGAAGAGGTGACTCACATTGTGCTTGCATTCGATTGTTAATATAAGTCGAAAGGAGGACAGTTATTTTGTAGACACACCGTGGGTTGTAGACAGTACTTTTAGTTGTGTTTGTTTTGTCACAATGTCTGCCACTCTCCCCGAGCACCATAACTGGTTTAGTGCAATCCTCTTCACTACAGCCAAACCCTCAGGCATGTTCTGGAGCAACTTTGAAAGGAGTGCACTTGGCTTCTGTTCCTTTTTTGTCTTCCTCATGCCGGGCCTAAAATCTCTGGTCTGGTACTCAAGCTGCCTGTTGTCTTTTCTATCTGAACATGTATTTCGTCTTCTCTCAACCTTTAACTTTGGACATATTTTCTGTCTTTTTACTTCCACCACAACATTTTATCTGCATAATGTTATATATGTTATTTAATTGAGGAGGCATTAGTGTAGACAAGGCTGCAAAACAGATTTAATTGTATATGTCTATTTTTATACTAGCTAATGTGTGCAATAGCAATGCTCTCGCGTTCACAGTATCATTATCATTTGACACTGACAATATGCATGATAGGCTGTTGCTTCCATGTGTTATGGAGGATGAAAGAGGAAATGGAAGTCAGACATACTGCAGATATAAACTGACACTTTTCTTCAGAGATGGAGAGAGGAGACAACATAAAGGATGGGGAAATGGAGGGTAATGTTGAACACTTAAATTAAACTAAATATAATTTACTTGGTTTCTTGCTGTTATTGGTTAGAGGACTGTCTATTTTCAGAACTTGTGTTTTGAGTCATTGTGAAAAAACTGGAGGGGTGCAAAAACTTCCAAGGGGCACTGTAAACATATCATTTCATTTATTTTTTTAAATATCCAAAAACAAACTAAGCATAGGATACTGAAAGAACTGTTTTGAACTGTGTTGCGGAGATATTGCAGCTTGCATGCTAACAGCTAGCTGTGGGTCATCTCATCTTGTTTTGTAATACCACTTCGTACCTCAGTGGGGCGATAGTGAGTCACTGCAATATCCTGTCTGTCTTTAATCCAACACAAGAGGAAGAAAAAAATAGCACTGCCAAGAAAATGTATTACAAGGTACCACCAGCAAAGAAAAAGGGATGTTGAAATTTGAAATAGAAGCAAAACAAGAGGTAGTATTGGTGCTGGTATTCATTCATGACTTGTTTTAGACTCGTAATGAATTGTCTGTGTAGCGGTAGCAAACTTAGACCATTATATTTAGCTAGCAAGGTGACAATTTAAGTGGAGCTAATGTCAACACAGTCTGCACAAGTTTTTATAGACATATGGTTTTGTTATGGGTGTTTTCTTACTACAACAGTCTTGCAAAAAAGAATGTAACTTACTAAGCTTTAATATAAGATGATTACATATGAAAAAAACTGCTCCATCTTCCTCCAAACACATTATCCAACACACTCAGATATACTGAAAGATGTACTATACCATGCTGTGATCAAAACAGAGCACAAGGTAAAATGTGCTTGAGCATATTTAAATACATTTGTTCAGTAGGCATACCTGTTTTCCAAAATGTATGTACCTTTTTCACTGGAAAATGTATTGTTGCGGCATTTCCCCCCCACCTCCTTTCGGCTTAGATGTGCATAATGTAAACAGCAGTGCCCTGAAGAAAACCTGCTTTTCATTCTGCTCATGCAAGGAGAGCAAAAGGCCAAATTTATTTTGTCAGTCTTTATGTTTATTAAGCGAGCTATGCGGAATTAAAGGAGAGTAAATGCCAAAAAGTTTGTTCACAAAAAAAGAAAACTGTATATACATCACTCACTTCCGAGAACTTTCAAGAACTAACACACACACACAGGCGCAACAAGAAGACAGATATGGCTGTAGACAACAGCCTGACACAGTGGATAAGGAGGCTAGCGTGTTCTGCACTGAGTCTGGACAGGCTGTAATTTTTTCTGTCTGTCATTATAAGACATCAAACGAGAGAGAGTCTGAAGCTGAAACTAGATTTACTGGAGTATGGTATTGACCACAGTCTTCTTTCTCATCAGTGCTCTCATTTTTTGATTTCCTCTCTCTCTCATACTTTCTGTCTCACTGCAAAGTGCTCTTATAGCCTGCGGTCAGCTCCATCATCCCACTCCAATAACAGCTCCTGTTGTCTCCAACGCAGGAATTCTCAACCTCTGGAGTTTTCTTAAGTTTCACAGTATCCACCGTGGGCCGCGTGTCTGTGTTTGTAACACTTTTTATATACATACTTTATTTATGTGCTACACTCATTGCAGTGTATGAAATATGTACGAATGAACTGCATCGTGATCTAGAGTGTCAAGTCAGGCATATTACAAAAACCAACAGATGTGTATTGCGAATGCTTCTCCTTCAGTGTGTGTGCACCCTACTGCAAGCATTGTTCTTGGCCGTGAGCTCATTGTGTGTCCATGTGTGTGTGTGTGTGTGTGTGTGTGTGTGTGTGTGTGTGTGTGTGTGTGTTTGTGTGTTCCTGGCAGTCCTGCTGTTCTCCAGTAATGGAGAACATGTGGTAATAACAGTGATCTATCACAGCAATGGCTTGGCACTGCCAACCACAGAGAAAGCAGAAGCTGCACCAGCATGGGACAGCAGAGATGACAGAGGGGACAACAATAAAAAAACTATAAGCAGAGTCAAACAGAAAGATGGACTTTGTTTTCTTTCTCAAACAGACAATAACAATGCCGTACTTGGACTTGCATATATGCATGTATTCAGGTCAATGTGTTTCTTTTTAACAGAAACTGTTGTTGAATTTAAAAATTTCCTCTTAGATTAGGTGTAATACAACGTCCCTAACAATCCTCAAGGTCACAGGCAGTTTATTCCTTTGGGTGACTGGATGACAAAGAGAGAACAAGAATGAAGGATCTTTTCTACCTCATTCACAGTGTTAAAGTAGTTTTCAGTTACTGTCACCGTTATAGGCATTTGTTATCATGCTTCTGAATATAGTCATGGTATCGTGCTGCAGAAGTAATATTTCTGCCTGCCTGCAAATTGCACATTGTTCTCATAGTGTTTATATTACCACCATTCTGTCCGTACTGCAATGACAGTATGAGAATGGTAATGTGCCATTTGAATTTTCACTATGGGGCATGTTTCAAGCAATATATACAGGAAAAAAAAAAAAAACCTTTGCATGCAATTGGACCGTCCTACAACCAATCAGAGCCGTTTTGTTGAAAACAAATTCAACTCCATGGTGCTCAAAAGATGTAGATGACTATATCGCTGTTTTCTGTCAAAGGTGCAGATGTGATAAATGGCAACCATCTGGTGGGTACTTGTAGTGTTGCTACCTTAGTTGAACAGCCAATGTCAGTAGTTCAAATCATTGTGACAATGTCTAATTAGCCTGTTGTTTATTTAACATTGGACAGGTCACCTCAGCCATCATTGCGACGACTGCACCCCCTGAGAGCTTTGGCAGGAAATGCCACTGCTCAAGGTAAAGCTGTTAATCTATAGGTGACTCACTGGAAAAGGAACACAAGAGCTCCGGTGAATCACATTTTGAATTATAAATATACATTGTTCCTGGAAATACCACACTGAAAGTTGGTTACCACCATCAGTTCACTGCATCTGAGCACCTTACTATAGTCTAGGCAAAGAAAAATACATAACTGTAGTGAAGTATAAACAGCACACATGATCAATTCTGCAAGACCATTTGGGAGGGATGGTATTCTAACCACAATCAGCTACACGTAGATACAAATCCATGGTTTTCTGCTTTTTTTGTTGTTGCTGTTTTGCAATAAAAAGCCAAAATTGGTCATTTTGGTCCCACACACATACACACACACTGCCTTCACTGAAACTGCTGTAGCACGTCCTATTATTACAGCATTACAGCATGAATTTTCATTGCAATTTTGATTCAGCGTTGGAAGCAAAACACAAGGTCAAACAGAGCAATGTTTAGTTAATGGAAGCAAGCATAATTTATGAGCGAGTAGCATGCATTAGGTGCATCAGCGCAGCGCCTGCATCACAACACAACACTCCTGTGAAAGAATGACAGACACCGCCGCTCCTCTCGTTCAAAACGAATGACCTTTGTCTGTCTGCAAATAATGCATTATTTCTTTTCCTGACCCTTCGTTTGAAAGTGAGCAGGACTGAGTCAGCCTCAGCAAGTAGATGTAAAAATATCGCAAGCAGGCAGTCAGAAGGAAGTCTTCCTGGTTAACGTCAAAGCGTGGAGTCAAGGCGAGTCGTTAAAGCAACATGTGTATTTGCTTCCGTAAAGCACAATCTCCCTGACAACAGAAAACTTTTATCCATTACGTCCCTGAAGGTGCAGAATTCCAGCCGACAGTGCCGCTCTCCATGCTTGCTCAGCCTTGTATAATTTTTTTTTTTTTTATTTCTTCTCATATCTGCCTGAACCACCATCACATTCTCTCACATGCTCCATCTCTCATTTCTCACCTTTTCTTTGTGTCTATCACCTGTCTCTGTACTCTCTTGGTTTATCTTTTGCCCTCCTCTCTTCTAACTTCTCATTTTCAAGTTTCTTTTTTTCCCCTCACATCCCTCAAACCTTCTCTGTTGCCTGTCAGCTCAGCTCTTTAACATCTGTGGAACCGCTCCTTCTGTTGTATCAGTGGTCCCCCACCCCCACAATGTCTCAATCGTTCATAGGCATTTCTAAAATGCTGCTGCAAAGAAAAAAAACACAAAAAAAACTCAAACAAAAGTGGATGCAGATGAAAGGTTGTCAGCTTTGAATGTGTTAATTGAAAAATCTCAACTCAAAATGACTATGGGGGTAATTAGACTGTCTGACAGCAGACAACATCACAGTTTAAGTGTCTGGGGTTTCTTCTCTTCTTGCTTCGTGATCCGTCTATCATGTGAGTCACATTTTTGTTTTCAGCAGCCTTGAACTACACTATAGTAATTGTGTTTTTAAAAACTGTGACTCAAATTGTTCCCGGCTTTGTGGCGATGCTGCCACTTCAGCGTGTATAGCACAATCGACATCGCATCCCGGTGCGCTCGTCATTTGTGTTTCAGGCAGGGGATGTTGTGGTTGATTCCGCTTTCTAGATTCAGTCTCAGGCAAGTACTTTATTTCCCAGAGGGAGGGATGGAAAAGTAAGTATTTAAGCACAGAATGGCTGCGGCAGCGATTGTGCCATCGCTGTGTTATTTGGTTTCAAAACACATTTTGAGCCTCAGTGACAAGCAAATTAAAGTAAACTATAGCGGGAGAGCTCCATCATGAACATAACAAACACCATGGGCTAAGCTGAAGGTGGAAAGAATATGGAGGAATAAATGCTAACTACTTTTGTCCTCTTGTAGTCATGTAATCTTTGCACATTTTATCCACACATACACGATCTGGAAACCAAGTACATTCTCTTCCCCTCTCTCTTTAAGCACCATAACGGATGAAGATCAGTGTTCCTATGAACCTAAGGTAAGACGGGCAAAATAAAACTTGATTTAAGGCTACATTGCAATTTACATGACAATGAGAGGCAAGTACTGAAGTCAAGCTGAACGCTGAATCTTCAAGGAGTTAGCAGTACAAAACACGGCTCGTATTGGAATATGGGAATAACAACTTCTAAGTTTCGATAAAATTGTCGCTAAAAATTCTGCTCACGTCTGAATGCGTTTGGAGGCTGTTTGAGTTTTGTATGGGCCTTTTTAATGGCAGAATTTTGACATGTCACAGAAGGAAAAGCCCAGGTACACTTATTAAGATTTATGATGAATGTGCTCTATTCAGGTGTTTGCCAGGGCCCCTGCTATTGTGAATGCCGTGCTATGGCTTAGTGGCACACCTTCGCGGATTTGAGACGTGGTTAATGTTATTAGCTATACCTGCTACAAGAAAATATGTCTGCTGGGGAACAGGTCTGGTTCTTTGGCCTCACTGAATTCTGTCGTACTGGATGCACTGTAAATCTGTTTACAATACTTGTCTGCCAGCTCAATGGAAGCAAGTAAATGTGAACTCTTGTTCCGGAGCAAATTTCCCTACGGCAGGGTCCCCAACCTTTTGTGCACAGTTGATCGGTTCAGTTTTGTCTCTTCCTCAGTTGCTTTCATTGCAAAAGGCAACAGCAGATTAGTGTTTAGTCCTTGACTTCTACAATGCTGCAGAGATGTCTCCTCAAAAATACAGTCAATTGCAATCTCGCAATTTGCAAGTCAATCTCACCCCAGCCTTTGCACTTCTGAAGTCAGGAAAAAGGTAATAACTGTCAAATTGACTGTGCACCAGTTGGGATAAAGACGATCCATGTGTTAGGAACATGTCTGATATACTTCTATCCACTTAATCTGCCAATTTCATGACCTAAAGTCAAAAATCTGTCCATTGAGTAAGTAAAAGATGTCACATGGGGAAACTAGTTTGCTTTCCTCTCCTTGTAGTGTGATATGAGGACTCGTCCTTTTACAGAAACTTTGGAAATGGCTCAAAAACTGTGGTCGGTGTACAGGTGAGGGTGCAGCACCGGGAGACTGTGTCAAGTTCTGTGTATTTACCACACAAATGGCCAGTCCAGTAGCAAATGCTTTCAAAACAGGTATGGATCAACAGTCTGGTAGCTTGGGGACCACACAGACAATCTGAACTTGAGCATGGTCTACTAGCCTACGTCTATATTGGGAATATTCAATACAACTACACTATATTACTTCTAAAAGACATAAGACTTTTGCAGAGACAGTTATGTATTTCGCTACTGTTTCTTTCAGTATTTGCTTTATGGAATAAATGAAGTAAACTCTTTATAACAAGGTAAGGAAAGGTCTAAGAATATTAAAGTAGGGATGCGGACAACACTACGTGAGCAACACAGGTAGGGTTGTTAAAATAACATCAATATAAACTCTTCTGAGGCTGCACAGCACAATAACAGCACAAACATCTAGTCTGACTGAACCCACACACACACACACCATAACACACACACACACACACACCCACACACACACACACACACTGAAAGACACACATCAAACGTATCCGGTTAAATGTTGTGGGAAATTAAATATAACACAGTGTACCATTTAAATATTCATATTGTACATCTTCATTTTCAAGCCACGGCCCTGCAGACTGGAATTCATTATTTACAGCCATTTTCAATAATGAACAAAGTTGTAGTTTTAATGAGCAGTTTGCTGGACCTGAGAGTCATTCTTGAATGTAAAGTTCTACTCAGCTGGAAGTTACACGAGAACACCATCGCTGACCTCACCTCCAGCGACTGCCGGATAGTACGTCATGGCAGAGATGACACACTGACTGAGCCTTCAGGCATCGTTGAAGTATTTCTGCTTCCTTCTTACCAAGTAAGGAACTCATTTTAGATTTGACTGGATAAACTGATAAAATACTTGCATTTCCAGTTTAACTGTGACTTCGGACTTCACTTGGCATTTCACAAGAAGGAGAGAAAGCTGCATCTGGCACTTTATTACATTACAGTAAAACATTTCCAGAGCCATAACAGGGACCCATTGGAGACTGTGCTGAGAGAGCTTCTTGCCACCAGCACTCATGAGGATCAGGAACCTCCAACTCACTGTAACTATGATAATGTTTTCTGGGCTCAAGCCACTGACTGACGAAGGATCAATATATGTAATCAGAAAAACACAGTGCCGGTGTGACAGGAGCGAACAAGGAGCCATCGGCAATCAAGACACATTTTAACTCAAAGCCTCTCTCTCCCTTTCTTCTGTTTCTCACTGCAACCCAGACAAAATCTTTAAACTTCTTCCCTCCGATTCCACCAAAGAAACACTGTGCTCCTTATTTGATTCTGATATAACTTATACACCGTTATGTTAATTCAAAGATGCATACTGGCTCGTGTCAGTAAGGTGTATCTGGTTTAATCGTGTTTTGTGATCTGTAATTATATTGTTATTATTTTGCATTAACATTGGTCTCGGATTATTAGCCTATCGTTTTATCTTTGTTATTTTAATTAAAATCCATCAGTTATTTCTATACTACTCCAAACTACTGTAATAATATCACTATAAACATTACAAATGATTACAAAACAATTAGACTGATGGCTAATATTAGACAAATCTTCAGCAAAGATCACCTGTAGAAAGCCAAACTGCAATTTGATAAACTCACTATAGGGAAAAAGTTGATAAATAAAAAGTAAAATAATCTATTTACATATTTTGTCCTTCTGTTTTCAACCTAAATGTGATTTTTTTGTTAAACTGTTAAAAAACAAGAAAATACTACAGAGTCAGGTGTGATGATCTGGCACCTTGACAAATAAAAACTTGAACAAGAACGTCATGGGTGCTGTGTGTAATCAAATGCATGAAAATGAGACATTTACAAATTGGACTACTGAATGTTTCCCCTCAAAGCGCTCTACTCTGCCGCCAATGAGACTCATACATTTGAAGACTATTTTATTTCCCCTTTTATTGAAAGGACAGATAATAACCATGTCTATGATTAAAGTATTCAAAGTAGAAGAGTGGAACAGAGTATGTTCTCCTTGATAAATTAATACAATACACATGAACTTTATCTCACTTTACAAACTATGTTCCTCGTTTTATCTCCCACTTTCCCTTTCTATGTCCCTTGTTTGGTCTTTTGTACTCTTTACTCTCAGTAAACTGCTAATGATAGCAACAGCCTTGAGCAAACTTCCCAATGACAAAACTAATGAGTACCGCTGCAACGATGGCACATGTCAGAGCTGGTGCTGTTGCATATGATGTGATTTGTACTCTGAGTACTTTTTTTGGATCACTTGAGTGACCATGTTTAGCCTTTTCCCACTCCTCCTTGCTCTTCCTTCTTCTGCCCTTCATTTCCCCAACAAGGTTGATGTGTCTCATGAAGGACGAGGATGGCCCAAGGAGCAGGATGACCATCCCCAGCTGTACTCCTCCTCTTCTCTCTCTCTACCTACCAGTTATTTTTCTTCACCCTCCTTGGCTGTTTCAGTCTGTCATTCCCTCTCCCTCTCACTTCCTCATTCCTGATTCCACCTTCCACCAGCTGTTGGTGTCTCCTAATAGCTGTCATGTTGATGTGGACGGACTAGGAACCTTTTCGTCTCGCGCCTTGCAAATGTGGCTCATTAAAGTGGAGGGTGGGGTAAGGGTGGGGAAGGTGACAAGATCCGGCATCAAGCTGCTCCATTTTTTCCCGCCGCATTCTCACTAATGAGTTGCTGACAAGCCGATGCCCGGAACGTCCCGACAAGGTGGTCATAAATGTATAATGGCATTAAGTAGCGCTTGATCGCGACAAGCTCAAGGTGTTTCACGGTACATGGTGGACATAAGTTAAGACAAGGAGTTGAATACAATGAATAACTTGAGGAGATAAAGTCAAGGCCAGGGCACAGATAGAACGGACACAAGCTCTCTCACTGAACACAGTTAGCGTGTGCATACTAAAACATAGAAAAGCCGACGCAGTCATGTTTGGAAATGAACAAAAATGAGTGCCAAATGATGCCATCGCCGCATGCACAGATGTGAACCGGCAGAAAAGCATAAACACTCTCGCACATCTGCCATGACAAAAAAAAAATAAAAAATCTAATTAAGGCCATCTGCTTCACTCTTCTTTCTGCCAATTTTCAAAGAAACTTCCAATTTACTGTGAAACACCTGAGACGAACAAAAGAGCGCAGACAATGGGAATCACACATACCCAGACATACACAAGCCACTCCAGCTCCCGAAAAAGCAATTTAACATCACTTTGTCCATTGTGCCGGACGCGAAGAACTTCTAATTACTGGAGTACACCATGTAATTTATGCTATTCAGTGCTCACATCAAACACAGTTGCGCCAGTACAACCTCCCGCAACCGTGCAACAAATGAACCCGATTGAAAAATACAACAAAGAGAAGGAGAGAACCATGAGGAAGATAACCCGACACACCTTCGTACTTAACCAGCTGCTGCTGCACATCCCCACATCGCCACTTGGAAAAGACTACGACACAACATGGTACAAGAAACAAATCAGCTGCCGCCTGGCTATCCAATATAAGAGTAATAAGTTATTTCATCCCCTCCTTTCTTGAATGATTTTGTCACGGCAGCAGAATTAATGCATCAAGACTTGATGTTATTAGCAGGGTGCCTCGCAGCAGAGACAGAGAGCAGCTTTGGGCCAATAAAAATCAAGTAAAAGTCATCAAAACCCTATTCAGTGTTTAACTTGAGCTTGTCAGGAGTAATCATACCGATGTAATCAGCCCATAAAGATCTTTCTCTCTAAAAGGGTAATCACGGTGGTAAAAGCAAAACAGTTTATAAGTGTCAAGAGTTAAAAGTAGTTTAGAGTTTGGTCTGTGGATGAAAGCACATATGATATCATTAAGAACATAAACGCAAAGACACAGGAAGACAAGGCACGAACACACACACTCACTATCACACTACAATCAACAACGAACTTACCTGTCAGGAGGCAGCGTGCAGAAAAAAGAAAGAGAAAAATCTTTTAGAACAAAATGTCACATTAATTTAAACATATAAGGTCTGCCTAATTACTCGACTCCCGTAATCCTTTCAAACACCTGACTGCTTTGACACCGGTGATTGCATTTGTTTTCCCTGAACTCTTCACGGCTGCACCTTATTTGATTAATTACACAATGGAGTAGAAGAGCGGAATTCTTTTAAAATGTAGTCTCTCCACCTCCCACCTCCTGTCACCAGATAACAAGTGGGTGTCGTCTGCAGAATAACAAAGGCAGCTTGATTTTCAGTGTTATTAGAAGATATTATATTTAAAGCAGCTGAAATATAACTCTTTCAAGAGTCAGACTCAAGGTTAACCAGAAGTGGTCGTATATTTTAACTTTAATTGCTAACTGGGACCTGTTGGTTGCCATCAGAGAAAAACATCTCAGTGGACTGGTGTAGTCATACTCAATTCTTTTAATAATATGAATCTGGAAACGCACCATTTGGATTCATTATGAGGCTGATCAGAGCCATTTTGTTGTAAACAAATCCAACTCCACAGCGCTCAGAGAGCATGCATGAACACACAGCAGTCCATCGACACATAAAACCCGCTAATACGATCAGGTCTTCACCAGAGCGTCATCAGTTTCCAACGGAGCAACTCCAGACCAAATCTGACCAAATAAAAGATCAACCCTGGCTCCATGAAACCCACGTTGCTAGATTTTCTCTCCTGACAGTGTGCAGCCAAAGTTTTTATTTGGTCTCTTGAAAGCAGCAATAGCCGGGTCAGAGGAAAAATGGTCTAAATTGGTGAAAATTGGCTTGTCTCTGAAGGATCTATCCAGTGCCGCCTGGACAGCAATTTCATTGACCACTTCTTCTGAACATTGACTTTCTTGCTGTAAATTTTTAAGTATATTAGTGTAGCACAGAAAACAGTGGATACGGAAATGGGTGCAGGTACTTTCTCACCCGTGTAAACAACCTGCTTAAAGTGTTAACACATCATAACAAACAATAATAGGAGGAAATCTAATTGCCTGCTAATGGTAGTGAGTATAAACTAGTTTTTTTCTTCTTTGCCCACAGATTTAAGAATATTTTAACTGAGTTATATCTCACTACACCCTCCACCCAAACCCACATGTACATCCGAAACACCCAATATTAATGAAATGAGTTTCATTATCACGTCTTCCCGCATAACTCTCGTGTCGGCAGCGCGTTGCCATGACGACGTGCTCATTAACAGCTGCTAAGCTTCATTACTTCCTGGTGACCGGCCCAGTGACACTGATCTCACACAGACACAGACGCTCAGCCGCGCACACACAGATGTGTCATCTCGAAAAACTGACACATGGCGTCTCGTCTACTTGAGCTCACACCTCACGTTAGATGAGTGTGTGTGTGTGTGTGTGTGGTATGCGGGGCAGTGTGGACTTTTGGCGTCTCTCAGCATAGCTCCACTTTCAGTTAACAGCATTCACAAACCTCTCTCTCAGTTCGCACACAAACAAAACACACGGTACAGTACGCGCACTCTAAAAAGTCAGGGAGAAGGACTAAGGCGATAAATCACAAAACACGTTTATGTGGCAGTGAAGAGACTTTGTTAGAATTCATTTCAATTAAATTTTAGTTATACAGCGTCAATAACAAAACAAATTGTCTCAAGACGCTTTGTAGAACCCAGAGTTTGACACCCCCAGAGCTGAGGTGATGGTAGCTGCTCAAACCTTGAGGAGGGGGGGGGGGCGACCCATCTCCTTGAGGCCTTTCAGGAAGCAACAAGAAAACAGGGAGAAGCGATAATAAAGCCTGGTAAATACCCACTAGAATTAAATATCCAAGACAGATTTTGGATCTATTTTGGTGATAATAATCAACTTTCCTTGAGCGCTACCAGTGCTCTTTAAGAAACCTGAATACATCACAACTATCTAAGACATGAGCTCCATGTAGCACTGTTACCCAGATTTCTCTCAAGAAAACCGGTTTCCTCTCGTTCACGTACATGACATTTAAGAATCATTATACTGCAGAGGCCTGACAATAAATAAACTGATTACCACAAAGCTTGTAAATGCAGTGAACACACATCACAGAGTCTGGGCAGCTCACGCCTCAGAGCTCTGTCAGGCTCATCATTTCTATGAATAACACAAATACACACAATGATATCTGTGCAGCACATACTGTACGCTCGCAAACAGATGTACATAAATACCCACTTTGAAACACATCTCACACACACCCATGCAAACACAATCTGTTTTAACCGAACCAAGAAGGATTTCTCTCTCTTTCACACTGAACTGTGTGAATGAGGAAAGTGCTAGGGAGCTGTGTGAAATAAATTATAGTTTTAGTAAAATATGAAACCAAAGCATATCATTTATCTTTAAGCAACAAAGGGCAACACAGCGTTGCATTGGTTAGCACTGCTGCCTCTCGGCAAGAAGGTTCTAGGTTAGTCTAAATTCGAAATTGGCTAAAGTCTGTGCTTGCCTCTGGTACTCACTGGTATGCTGTAACGCCACTGCACAGTCTTAACCTCTGACGTACCGGAAGATTTCCTGTCGTACCCAGTCGCAGTGGGATTTGTCACGAGCAGTCTGCACCCTCTCTTGTCGATTCATAATGGCACTTAAAACCACACTACCCAGGGATCCCCAAGTGTCGCTCGACACTTAGGTAGTGCTACCCAGGGATCCCCAATGTCAGCAACACTTGAGAGTGTAATGTAGTGCTGACTTTTGTTCTTGCGAAAAAGGAAACGTCACATGGAATTACACAGCAATTTTGGATAAATAGAGAAAAGGCAAACAAATAAGAGCACAAGGAATGTTGGCCTGATGATAATGATGATAATGAATCCTTGAATCCTTGAATGTAGCTCTCAACACACCAACAGGTGATTAAAGGGAGTACCCCTCCTTCTTTACGGGGTTACGTACTGGAAAAACTCTATGAAACACCTCAACTGGAAACACATTTGACCCCTACTATATAAATATCCAAGAAATGTCATCTAATACCTATACGCCTACTTTCCAGCTAATCATTAAGTCAGTTGAGTGGATGTACCCTGCCTTCTGATTCACCTTATTCTGAATGAGAGCCCCCCACAACTGTATTACAACTATTTTGGTACAATAACTAGTTCCCTTTTAGATCTGGTTCTTGGTCCAAATTAAGATAAATGTCAAAGCCTCTTATTTATATTGACTTCCTCTGGCTAATCAATGTTTATGGTCTAGCAGCAGCTGCACTAAATCTTCAGTCTGTTGGTTTTAAGTGTTCTCTTCAAGCTGCTGACTAGGACTGCCAGCGAACTGTGTTTTTCCGGTTCAGCAGAGGGCAGACATAATACAGGAGAAGCCTCAGATAAACTTTTTACGGATATCAAGTTAATATTTTAAACTCATTAAGCTCGCGGTTATTAATGAGGAGCTCCGTGATTTGGATCAAGTAATGTATGAACAATCTGCCGCAAAATCATCACGCGCCGCCGTTATTTGTGTCGTTTGTGTGTCGGAACGATCAATATTAATCAGCATTTCATGTCTTCTGGCGCTCATCTCATTTATTGGTTATGGCTACAGTTTGTTAAAATGAATTAATTAGGCGGGATTAATTAATGTTAATTTTGATGACGGATGTAAATTGAATCTTTGAGCCGTAAGTAATAAATAAAAGGCAAATAGAATAAGGTTTAGTTAGGGACCTGAAATTATTATTTGTGGATTTGACACTAGATTTGATGATATCCTATTGAGCGCCGACCTTAATTACAACAATGTAGTGTAGCTTTAGTGACATTGCATCACTTTGGGCTTATTTTAATTGTAAATACGAAATGGCATTAGGATTTTATGCTGTTTAAATGGAAAAAACTACAATATATACTGCTGCAGCCATTGACAACAAAAGGTTTAGAGAAAATATACAAAATATGGCTTCACTGTATTTTTCAGCACTAGCATCAAGACCGTGGTTGAGGGTGGTGATATCTCTCTGGATGTGTCCTATTATTTTTGCTGACCATATGTCCTCAGGCTCCGAGGAGTCTGACAAAGATTGTGTCATTTGGGAAAATGCTCGGGAGAAAGAAGGACAGTGTGGTCAGCTTCTCCCTGACCCGATCTACCAGAGAGGAAGAAAAAAAAAAGAAGCTGCGGCATCTCCATATGCAACAGGAAGCAACAGATCAGCTGTGCGGCCAGACAGCTGGGTAGGGCATCTGTCTGCGCCGAGAACGCGCGCTGAACCCACCTCTGTTCTGCTGCAGAGGATCAGAGATCAAGGCGTGAGCTTAGCCACGCCGCTGACCTGCCAGGCTGTGAAACTCGCAACTCGTAGGTCAAACAATCAAACTGGAGGACACACTTCTACTCCTTCCTAAGGGACCAATTAGAGCGGCAGCATCCTCTCACTTAGCATCTTTAATATGGTCTCGCTTTTAGTTCGGCTCCGGCAGGAAGCGAAAATGCTCCCTAACAGAATATAACTGCTGCTCACCATGCTGAGGTGAGTGAGTGCTTTGGAGGCCATGTTCAGGTACTTTAAAGTAAAAGTTAATCTTGCTGGATTCTTGCAACATTAACCGAATTTAATTTATTTATTTTTTCTGCCCAATTGTGAGACTGTGCGTGAAAAAGTGTTTGCAAGGAGACGAGACAGAGGGAAAGAATGTAAGAGTCAAAGGTTATGGTGGAAGTGCTGAGCCCAGGAACGCCCCAGCTCTCCGATTCTGCACCATCTGTCCCTGCCCTTGGAAGGAGAGAGAGTTTGACAGGTGATAGATGGATAGTATAGATAGATGGATGGATGGATGGAAAGAAAGAGACATAAGGATAAGCAGAGGGCTGGGTGCCTAGTCCCACTGCTGTGTCAGCTCTGGCATCAACTCATCAAAACCGCTGACACACTGCTGACATCCCTCCCTTTCCTATTTGTCCATACATATCTACAGTCCCTTATGTCCATCCATCCACCCACCCACCGACCCATGTCATATCTATCTATCCAGAAGATTAAGGTTATGGTTATGGATGAGGAGTGAGAGGATAAAAGAGGAGGGTGAGTGTTACAGTGACTGTGAAAAAAAAGAAAGTCATCATCAGAGGCCACACACACACACAACACACGCATGCATTATGGATTTGCCCCTTTCCCCCCAGAGATGGATTACTGTACCACTTCATCCTGGGAGACAAAGACAAGGGTAGGCCTGCAGGTACAGGCAGGCAAAGCAGAAGGGCAGCCGGAGTGGCTGTGTATACATGCACCAACCACATCAGAAGAACCTAAGCCTCAAACTAGACACACGCAGAACATCAAGTAAAAATTGCAAAAAAATAAAAAATAAAATAACCAACACCCCAAATGATAAATTTAAGTGCTATGTAAAGTGCTTTGGAAAAAAAAAATTGTGAAATGAGTCACCCCAGACAGTAGCTCTGTGCTAGCTCACATCAAAATTGCTTCCAAGGTAAAACAAGCGAGGCAATAAATATGGAAAAGGAGAAACACACAGCACTCTGGGTGTAAGAGGAATCTATATAAACCGACTCAAACTGAATCCTCAATTTTCTCTGTCATTTTTAATATCCGTCTGCTGAACTTTGCCGTCTTTATGCTTTTATATGTATCTTTGGGCCAGTTGGTTTCTCACCACCTGCCTATCCTTTGTGCAATATTGGATTTTTTTTGAATACGCTTGAGAGGATTCATTTGTTGATTGCCGACGAACCTGCCTTACACGGTTATGTCTCCACGTCTTCGGTCTCAAAAACGCAAGTGCTGACTTAAGCAGACTGCAGAAGTTGTAAGATCTTGCTCAATTTTTAAATCAGGTTGCATCACTCCCACTTCAAAAATATTCTTCCCTCTAATCACAAACTTGCAGACGCTAAATAGTTCAAACATCACATGTGAATGGATATTATTAAAATATTATTTATCGTACCAAAATCAGGGAGCACTGTGCTCACCATGAACAAGACGGAGGCAGTGATGCAACAGCTGGCTGTGAAGTTACTCATCCAGAATCCAGTCCATTAGATGGCGGTAATTCCCCAACCAGCCATTAGATCAACAAAAGAAGAGGAAGATAAAGAGCTCACTCTCAAATTGTAATAGTTTGCAGTAAGAAAATAAGTCTTTCATTACCAGTGAGAACTGGAGCTGAGCTTTAAAGTTTTAGCCTTTTAAAAACACACCTATTTTTTAGGCATCGACTCATAACAAATCGAGTACATCTCTGCAACCACAAGGTCTATTTGAATATTATTGGTTTCATAATAAAGGGAACACTTGTGAGATTTATTCAGATATACAGTATATCCGGGAATCTGTGGACTGTCTGCTTTCTTTTGAGATCATGTTTGTGCGTACTGCATAAAGTGCCATAGCAGTAGAAACAGAAACATAGTCAGTGGGTTGACTGAGTTGCACTATATGGATTTTGTGATTAGTGTTTTAGTTTTTTTTTTTTTTTTTGCACTGTGTCTTCTCCCTAGCCCACAATTAGGGGTCTCACAGGTTTAAAAGGTCAGCTGCAGTATGCTAGCTCACTTTAGTCTCAAGAACATTTATCGCTACTTGGGACAGCTGCTTCTTGTAGACTTTCATCTCTTCTTAACTACTGTTACTGTAATTATCCAGAATTTAAATACTAGTTATCAAATATGTCTGACATTAATTGTGGTGGCCATGATGAAAGTGCAGCAGTTCAATAGATTTAAGAGCAATCTGTAAACACCTTACATTACCAGATAATCTGAGCCATACCATGGCAGCAAGCGAGGTCTGGACAAAATTTCCCCTCCGATAGTTAACAGGGGTAAATAGCAGGATCCCAAACACCTGTAGTCAGATCCCAGCATTACTGCAAAAGCCAGCGCCTCCAGAAGTAGAAGAAGTGAACAGACATGACCTTCTCCTTTGATTCTGTATGAATGCACCGTCAACATAAACACAACCTGATTTACAACACTGTCACCTGTTGCTCTTAATTAGTTCCAAGACTGCACCAAGGCAGCTCTTTCAGTTCACTAATTATGCAGTTCAATAGAGAATAATGGCTGAATTATAAAATAAGAGGCAGGTAATTGCAAAGCTCTACGTATCTGTTCACTCAAGCACCAACCACACACGGCGGAAATACATTTTGCTCCTGTCAAGCACCCCGCGAGATTCCAAAGAAGTCTGTGACTTTTAGACCATATTTAATGTCAGAACGTGTCATGTTCCACGGGAAATTTGACAACTGAGGTGTCCAAAACTTTCATCAATCAGGACTTAAACCTTCACAACCATTTCAAACATGTTTTGATGAAAATTCTGTGAAGTCGTAACATCAAATTTAGTGCGTGTGGAGGAAAATACGGCTGTGGGCTCATTGCCGAATCAACATATTAAGGCTGGCAGTGCTATTTCTGGATCCAGACACTTGGCAGCATGTGTACGTAAAAGACCAAACATAAATCAAACTGTGGACTGGATAATACACAACAGGATATCAACATTTTTTAATAGGGACTAATTCATCATTTGAAAACCATTCCGCTGGCAGTGACGACTGAATTTTTTAAATGCTGTTTTTTAATCTATGCATGCTACAAATAAAGGTCCACTCGCCTCCACTGTAAAGAGTCTTGTTAAAGTACTTTATAGTTAGGAACTGGCAAACACACATGTTGCACAAATAACAAGACAGAGATTTAGATGCTTTTGTACTCAAATCTGTTTTATATAACCTAAAATCAGGAAATGACGTGCTTTTTCTTTACCCACCCCTCCGCCTACAAATTTAGCGCAATCTTATGAAATATGACAAAATCTGGTTCATCAGACTTAGCTGGCGCCATGTACTTCGAATTTAAACCAACAACCTCTATATCAATGCACGGCTTTACACTCATGGTGAAGCAGTGTGTCAGGCTGGCAACTTTTTTTTTTTGTTTTCCCGAAGCACACTCATCAAACTGTTGGTTGCTCAAGGCCTCACCTCAGGCAGGAAGCAGCATTCAGGTAGAAGGATGCCAGCAGCATAACAATGGCAACGCAGACACATACTGTATGCCTTACATGTAGACACTAACACACACACACACACACACACACAGGTATGTATGTGGACTCAACACAGACTGCATGCATGAATGCACAGACATCGTGGTCCACATACATCCTTACTACAGAATCTTGAATCATGTACATTGCATTTACTAGAAGATACACACACCCCTGGGTAGATGCAGACATGCATATGCATATGCGCCTGTAAACCCCCAAACACACACACACACACACGAAACTGGCACAAACGCCTGTTTAGCAGTCAGTCCAAACTGTGCTGGGAGTCTCTTACTTTCCATATGACCTTTTGTCACTTTGCCAGTGACATTTTAAATATGCTCTCTCTCACCTTTGTCAGCAGCCTCGTCTGCTGGATGCTAAACAAAGCAGAGCTGCTGAGGGAAATACAAAGAAACTAGATCAGGAGAAAGAGTGGAAAGAGAAACTGAAAGGGATAAATAAAATTGACCCAAATGAGAGGCACGGGTCATGGCTGAGGGTGAGCGCAGTTGACAACAGGAGGAAGCAGCGGATGAGAAAGAGTGACCTGGGCTAGCGTATAAGAAGGAATAAAGAAAGACAGAGACCATTAAGGATGAGCAAGACCACAAAAGAAAAAAAGATAGCTATTGAGTGAGATGTAAATGTACGAAAGACAGGCAGAGCGTAAGTGAAAAAACGTAAGAAAAGAGCAAAATGGCAAAAGGTAAGGGGGAAAAAATGAAAAGATGGATGGAAGGCACGAGAGACTGATAACAGGAAGTAGCCAAGAGCAGGAACTCAGAAAAGGGCATGGGTGGGAAGAGAAAGGAGTGAACTGAGAAAAAAAAGAAAAAAAAAGATAAGAGGGTGAAAATAAAAGAGCGAGAGATGGGTTGTGTCGCTCTGGAAATTACAGCTGTCTATGGTGGAAATGTCACAGATATGTGAAAGCCCATTTCGAAGCTGTGATAATATGTGAGCGCCATTCATCTTCAGCCAGAGGGTCTAGTAGGATCAATAAAGTCTTAGTATTAATAGGGACCCCTCTGCCGCATTAATAAGACAAACTAGTGCCGGCAGCGCTCACTGACATAAAAAGACATTTCCACTCTTTTCTGTTGTTACACGGCTGAAAGACCACCGTGTTGATAGGAGGGTTGGGGACGATATTCTTTAACCTAAAGGTCTCAGATCATTGGTTTGCTGTCCTTTAGCTGATCCCGACTACCTGAGGAGAATGTGAACAAGCTTACAGTTTAAATTAGCTAACATCCATTAGCAGGACTTGGTTATGTATTGATGAAATCAGCTGCTTTAACAGGCAAATGCATTGTCTGCCAGCTCATTGCATGCAGGTTGAAGGGGAATGGGAATTATAAAAGGGCAGAGGAGGATTCACTTCTCTGTCGGTGCCTGATTTGTCGTTCCCAGCAGGTAAGTTGGCATTTTGATAAAGTGTTCAAAAGGACAATTAACACATTGGGAGGAGGGGGCCGTCACACAGATCACAGACGAGCGTATTATTCTATTCTTCTGTGAGAACTTCCACAAAGTTAGTACAAAGACACATTCATAAAACCAGGATCAAGCGTCTGATAAGCACATTTAAGGTGAGCGCCACAGCGTCTGTGAAGTTCTTCAAACTGTCTGGCTTCTTTGCGCTATCATTCGGCCCAGATATCGGCTTAACTGACAAAAAGGCTGAGATTAAAACAACTGAAAAACTAAAAAAAAAAGAAAGAAAGAAAGAAAATAAATTTGGAATTCGGCACAGATAAGATCTTAATCACTATAAACATCTCACATTATTTCCATTTACTGCAGAAAAGAGACTCAACTGATCTTCTTACGAGTTTTTCCTATTTTTCTTGAAGCATTTTCCCTATCTTAGAAGAAATATCCCTGAAACACTCTGAATCTTTCCTGCAGTTTGTCCGGGGCGATGATCGGGTGCTTTGAGGCATGTCCCGAGTCTGCCCCTGGGTCTGCTCCCCCATGGCGCTCCCCTCCCCCATGATTTCTTTAACGTTACCAACAATCAAAGTTTACACTGATACCTTTTGGAAGTAAACTTATTAATAAAATATCATTATAACACAAATTATTTTAGATAAGGATACGTTGTAATCCATAAACATAGGAATGTCAGACGAATCTTATTTCCTTTTCAAAATAAAATGTCATTATTTTATCCTATTAGACATTTTTGTGTTTTATTTATTTATTTTTCATAATTAGTGTGTTGAGGTAAGGCCAAAAAAAAAAAAAGTGTTTTGTAAAGTCTCAAGGACCTTTGGCCACAAATTCTAATCAGTTCCTGGATGTTTGTGCCAGATTTGAAGAATTTCCCTCAAGGTCTGAGATTCCTTAGATTCTGAGTCAAAGGACACCAAATTATAATCGGTTCAACCTTGAATCCGGTGAATGTTTGTGCCAAATTGTAATACTTTCCGTCTAGGCGTTCCTGAGTTATTGCATTCATAAGAATGAGGCACCCAAAAACCACATTCCTGCAGCCACGTATTTCAGGCTTTCAAAGACCCCCTCCTTCCCCACATTTCAACTGACATCAAGCCTCATCACTATCCAGAGTGTTTCTATAGATGACTTAAGCTTTGATATATCAAAACTTTACACGAGTTCTGCTAACAAAAGGGTTCGGAGGCTTTGATAACTTTGCTCTGAAAGTGGGGTCAAATCAGCTTCAAATCATATACTGTTCCAAAGAATTAAAGTCTCTTGTGTCCATCTTTAAAAACTACAAACCGCGAGGTTAAAGACTGAACCAGAATTCCAGAGATAAGAAACATCCATATGCGTGCCGTGTATTAATATATGCAGAGACATGATCTGCTCAAATTCACTTGGGCGTGCAGATCAGGCAGTGACATTCACAGCCTGCCTGTGGTGGGATATTAAAAAAAAAAACGTAATTATCGACAGCATAAATAACTAACTTATTAAAAGTAAAACTTCACAGCAGGACATTTTCTTCCAAGAGTGTGAACAGATCACACAATGGATGCTTGTCAATATGCATGATGAGCCTGTGGACTGCTTGACTTCCGCTGTGGGGCAGAAAAAGACCTGAGGCGGTCCACAGGGGGAGCCCTTAATGAGAGGGGGAGCAGAGGGACTCAAGTTTGGAGTGTGTGAGAAACAGGGAAAGTTGCCTCTCACTTCTGAGGCTGGCAAAGCCCACATGGGGAAAGAGGTCGTGTCATGAACAGTGGAGCTCTGAAGGAAATGTGAAATCGCTGGTGTTTGAAGCTGGGGACGTGCGCATAGCTATGAACACAAATGAGTGGGCGTACTTGTGTGCATGTCTGATGGAGGGATAGTCAAATAAAAAAAAAAAAATAGGGACAGCGTTGCATGCACAACTTTGTGTGCATGTGTGTTTGTGTTCATGACTTGTGCCTGCAGCTCACACTTGAGAGTGTAAGTGGGTGATCTGAGGGCATGGTTTGATCAAAGGCACTTTGATCATGTAGAGACTCGGTCCAGTATCAAATACTGTATATGTGCTTGGTTCATGGGCATGCACAGACACACACACACGCACACCCATACATATATATGCACACAAAAGCAATGGGATAATGGGAAAGCAATAACACTGGGGGCCTCGCGTAATGGCAGCTAAATTTAATCCCACGACAGCTCCCATCTCGAGTGGAGAGAATCCATCAATGCAAATGAAGGCTCAGATTGCTACAGTCAAACGTTAAACGGCCGGCGGAGTGATGTGAAACGGCACAAGGCCACTACATTCAGGTAACACCTACTTCCAGTATTCAATTAAGTCTGTCTGACCTCACAGCTGGTTCTTCTGCATTTGTATCAGCGATCATTCTTACAACATTTTATTTTTTTTTTGTCCATTCCACTCTGTCGCCTTTGTCTTCCCCTCGCATCGTCGGTAAACATTTATTCTCAGTTTACAAGCGGGATCCACAAAGGTGAGATGTTCACCTTGACACCTCTTTTCCTCGACAATGCTTCGTCTTTTTCCCTTTTGTCTCCGTTTGAATTGCCGACGCACGCAGCTCCGACTTTATCGCTCTCACGCGTCCCCTCTTTCTCCTCCTGCCCTGCAGAAACACTAAGGTGAACTATCTTTTCGATCTTTTCCAGTTCACAGCGACAGTTTCACACAATACCTCTGCTCCATTTTATTTCTCACGCATGCTTTTTTCCCTTCTTTTCTCTCTCTCTCTCTTTTTTTGTGTCACCTTCACTTACAGTTTCTGTAATTCTCTTTTACCTCTGAAGGTGAGGACATTTTAATGGTATTAGGAATTCAGGAACAAGACTATGAGTCACATAATTCTATTTCCTGCACTTACTTATAAAGGTGAGTCTAACCTTTCTCTCTCTCTCTCCGTTCTTGCTTCCACTTTCCTCTTTCATTACAAGAACCACAAGGACAAGGAGCTGAAGTTTGCCCTGAAGATCATCTTCCATCTCCATGTTCAGCCTCATTCATTTTCCTTTCCGTGGACTCCTCTCATCCCTCCAATTTCCCATGGGTCCTGTCAGTTGATAAACTTCCTTGCAATTAAGGCGTGACTTTCGTCCTGGCTTACTTGAACATACATTGCAATAAAGATGATTCAGATTCTAAGACCCATTCAGACAGGGTTGATATTCACTGTGCAGGTTCATAATAAACTATTTTCTATGTTCTTCTGTATCTAATGTCTGCATTAGATGTGCAACACCAGTACCTTAGACCTCCTGTTTGCTTCCTGATTCAGTTGACAACAGGTAGTGGAATGAAGTGAAGTGAGAGCGGGAGGGAAGCGCAAATGTGTGCCGCCGGTTGTTCAGCATGCTTTAATGGTGTGGGGGGAACAGTCGGCACCAGAGGACAAGCGCGGCGGCTTTCATCTGGAAAAGTGAGCGCAGCAGCGCAAACACGTCCACAAAAGAGCAAGCGAGCGCAGGCAGACGTACCTTTCCTGCACATGCTTTTTTTCCCACACATTTCATGCGCAACATGCAAACATTGCACCTCCTTAAGTGATGCATAATTCATGAACGCATGCATTCTTCATTCATTCAGCTGTGATTAATATTCTATGACGAGATAAAAGGGGGAGGCCCTGCTACTCCACCTCAATGATGTAATTCACTGACACGACACTGGCCCGATGAACAAAACACACTGACACTCTTGCTACCAGCAAGCCCACAAGTACAGTTTTCATGCATGCACTGTGTCTTCTTCCCCTCCTCACTTGCATTTTCATGTTTCAGATTAAGTGCATTGTGGAGTGCCAAAACAAGGACATTTTCACCGCCTGCTGTATATTTGCCTCTGTCTGCAGAATCAACTTATCCTCTGAGTGGGTGTAGGAAAAGGCACTCGAAGCCATTTGAATAGTTTGTCTAAGGGAGCGTCGTACAAGGCTGACAGACCATTTAAGGATTTGCTGAGGCCCGGTGAGTCACGCGTACGACGTTAAGATTTTTCACACCCTTCATCAAAGCACTTTGATCCTTCCTTTCACTTATAATCCTATAACCCTGCCCTTTGTGTAAGGTAAGGTTATGTGCATGTGTGTGTGAGCCCTACTGTCTGCATAAGATTGCGCTCCATAATACTCCACATTTCTCGAAATCCGTTTAACGGAGGCCTCCGGCTCCGAGGCTTTGAGAATTGCTCACGCCACACTGATGTTGCTTGTGTTTGTGCGCATGTGGGCAAGTGAGAGAGAGTCAAACATTTGTGACTGAGCTTGAACTTGTGAAAGAGACAAAGGCAGATCATTTGTATGCACATTTGCGTCAGTCTGCTTGTCTAATAGGAATTTAAAAGGAAACGGAAGAACAGCTAAGACGCTAAAGCTGCTCTTTTAATTTCACTTTCCATCTCCCACTTCTGCTGATTTATTTTGCCTTGCACCGGACACATGCACACTCGCATATTAACAAAAAGTCTTTTTAACTGTGCGTGGCAAAGCAGATTCTGAAAGGTCTGCTAATCAGTGTCGATGCTTAACCCGCCCCCATTTGCTGCTTCTCTCCGCCACAGCACAGACAAAAGTTTCCTCTCAAAACTGTTTCAGTGTCCCAGTAAGTGAGAGAAACAGAAGAGCCGACAAGATCTTTCAAGTTCGCCTTATTATAACCACTGGAAAGGTGGGAAAGCAACAAAAAAAAAAAGGGACAGAATGTAGGAAATGAATTGCCAGGAGAGAGAGAGTAGGAGGAAAGGAGAGGACAATATTTCCAATGTGAGCTGTTAACAAAGACTTTGTGTAAAAACTAATGAAAGATGTCAGCACACACGCTATGGAAGAGAGATACGGCACAATAAAACAGCGTGGAGCACCAAGGGCACAGTGTGCACATCAGTGTATATCTTTTTACCCTCTCATTGATCCTCTATTGCATGCTTAACAGCAGTATTGATTACAAATTGAGACCTGCCCCGCCTGAGATGCACCTCTTCTCAATACAGGTCAAGAGGGCGCTCCATCCTTCATATTAAGTTTCAGTCAGTGGAACGAGGGCCACTTCCTTTGATTTACTCTGCTTTTTTGTCTTTGCACAGTGAAGGAATCTAACTGTTTGAATACAGACGGATTTTAATGCCAAAGCTGAGAGGCCTGCTGGCAGGAGAAGTTCATCAGCAGATAACAATGGGGAAAATGGCTGTCATTATCCCTTCTAACAACCTGAATTACTTTTCTAAGACAGTGTTAAACAAAAAATCTTGAAGTTGAACCTCAAGAAGTCGTAAAGAAGTCCAAAAATGTTGCTAAATTGAGCTTAGACTACAGGAGATTTACAGTCCTGTGTGATTTTTGAAATCAAGATGCATCACGTGCTTGAGGAGAAACTTCTTCTTTCTGATCTAAACTTGCACGCACTACAAGATTTAAAAGAAACAGCACAACACATTCTACAGGACGATATTTAAATTATATCAGGGAGCACTGAACGCACCATCCGATATGGGTGAAAACGGATGTAAGCAAAACGGAGACTGGTGCAACCGAAATCTGCTGTTCAGGACTCCAATTTGGTTGGTGGCTGTAATGTGCCTGCATGCCGGGTTCGCAAACCTCCAGTCCAACCAAAAGAAGAAAAAGACAAACTTGCTTTAACTCCGTAATACTTTGCAGTGAGAAAAAAAAAACAATGCATGGATGGGAAAACTTATTTCCTATGTTCTATGTACTTCCAGCTAGCCTGGTTCTGTCCACCAGCAACACTAAATCTGTAGTGATGGAAAGTAGAAGCTAAGCTGCTGATCGTCTCTTAAAACTCTTGGCAGGAAAGTGAATAAGCACATTACCCAACTATTTAAACTATCTTTTAATCCTTCTAACTGTCAGATGGTGAAGTGTTGAGTGCAACTCTACAGTGACTTCAATACTTTTCCAAAAAAAAAAAAAAAACTTCAACACTGCACATATAATCACTGCATGTCTGTGGAGCTCAGAGGTTGAGTAAACCAGAGAGTATTTGCATGGCTTCTTGCCCGCATAACGTGGATGAATGGACCCTGTGTGTCCTGCTGCAAGACTCTCCTCTCCCGCTGCAATCCAAGTAGGTAATTGAGTGCTAATTGAGCGTATCGTCGGAGAGGGGAAACAACATAAGCAAATGGAAACACAAAACAAAGCATCGGGCGGCTGCTCAAAATTCAGCGGATATTACATTTGTCAGCCAACAACTGTCAGCGTCCATCATGAGGCTGTCTCTCTGGCCAAAGCAGATATGACAAGCTTAGGTCGAGCCGCTATCAGTCACTTTTCATTCCTTCTCTCTGCTCTCCTCTTCAGCCTCCACTGTTCCCTTTATTTCCTCTGCCTATTCTCCTCCTTTGTGTTCCTGTGCTTGAAATATCCCTGTTTCAATTCCTCTTCCTTAGGTTTCCCTGTGTTACCTGATTCGGCCTCAGTTGTTCATTTACTTGTTCTTACTCATCTGTCTGTTTCTTCTCCCCCTCCTCTTCTCACATTTCTGTATGCAGGTCACCATGGCTGCAGCTGAAGCAGCACAACAGTACAAGGGGAGAGCGAGAAAGGAAAGGACACAATGAATAGTAATTCACTGGTGGAGGAAGAGAAAGAAACGCCTTATTTCCAGCTCCTTCTTCCCTCGTATCACACTCATTGCCCAGCAGGATTTCGCATAATATATGCACACCCACAGAGATGCTCGGAGACAAAAGGCTGGGGAGAGAAAGAGGCAGATGGAAAGAGTGATACAGAGGAGGTGAGAGAAAAAAAGGGAGACGAGGAGAAATAGACAAGTTCACTTAATCCGGAGTTAGTTTGTGTTTAGGGAAGGAGCCGCTCTTCTGCTGCTTTACGTATTTCCTCATTTCTGTTTCATACTCCCCGCTGCATCCATCCCACTCCCACATACACGAAAACTCCTCTTATCAACATTAAAGTACAAAACCAACCGCCGTGGGAAAACACCAGTGGGATTTCGTTCGCCCTTTATAGGAGCGCCCCTAGATTGACCTGCCATGCAAAAATTATAGCCCACTGATACGGGAGGCGGTACAAGACGGAGAATGAGATTTGGACTTAAACCGGTCTGACTGAGATAAAGAACTAGCAGAACATCAAGGGACCACCTTTCCGGCACAATGTAATTTTTCACCCACGGGAAAATCAAACTGCATACGGATGGAGGAGTTCATATGACATATCTTAGTGGTTCAGACAGTTATATTAATACACTGCCTCGCTGACAAATATGCTCTTTGATCCGCTTCAGACAAAAAAGAAGAAGAAAAAAAATAAAATGATCGGCAGTAGTCTCCCCAGAGCCGAAAGTGCCATCAATCTTCTTGTTGCGCAACGGTGAGGTGATCAAAGGGCTTAATTGTGTTTCTTTCAGGAGAAATCTATGAGATGGGAAGGGAGTAGTGGAGCTGGAGAATCCTGACGGGCATCACAGTTGTTGTTTTCTGTGCAACAAAACTGTCTTTTCTCGTATAACGTACTCATATTCTGAAGAAGATTGTTTACCCTCATAAAATACGAAGATGCGATTTCCTGATGGAAATGCAATCATATGATGTTTAGTCCATGGTCTTGTCAGTTTAATTAAATGTTGATATCAGTATTAATGAGTGGAAAGGTAATTGTCTGACAGCACTGGCCGGTCTCAGAATCCCCCTCTCCCTTGCTTGTCTGCATCAAATTGAGGCAATTACTTGATTGGTATTATTCAATTCTCTCAAGGGAAACTAAAATTTGCATTAAAACAAACTCGGTAACATCGCACCTGGTAGGTTTAAGAGCACTCTTTGAAAAAAGTTGGCTGCAACATTCAAAAAGACCAAGAAACCCACGTGATAAAGATACTTATACTATAGTTACACATCTATGAGAATAATAGATTACATGTGCAAGCATTTTACAGAGAGATTTAAGTTTTGCAGAGCTGTAATCCCATAAAGACAGTACATCAAATTGAAAATATTAGATAGATAGTGTTATAATATATTCTGTATGTCTTTGAAGATGTTCAGTTATCCAGGTCATGGTACATCTGAAAACAGAGCTAAAACAAAGGCGGTTGCACTGGTTAGAGTGTAAAGTTGCTTGGATTAATCTGACACAAGGTCACCACAACCAGGAGACCCCGCCAGGTTAATCTGAAGAACTTCTCTTGTCATGTGAGTTTCAGGTGGGCATCATCCACACATGTTCCCGATAAAACCTAAACTCCCCACCAGCCAGCTAAGACTAAAGAAACTACTTGGATCAGGGTGTTTTCCCACAAAAGGTATAAACGGTATATTCAGTGCCGCTATCTGCATTAGCCCGGAGAGATAAAGCACGTACCGCACACAAAAACAAACGCACTCACAGGCAGAAGCGCACACCATCTATGGATCTCCGCCGGAAAACAGGCTTGCAGTGAAAGAGCGCCGACAAAATCTGAATGAAAAGCCGGGTCGAAAGCCTTCTATCCGGCTGTCTGGTAGAAATGATAACAACACAACAGTGTTCGGGTCGTGAGAAAGACTCAGACAGACTCGGGGTAAAGGGGGCATCCTTACTTTATGAAGACTATTCTTCAAAGTTTGACAGCTGCAATTGGCTTTAGACCAATCCAGATCAATCCAGCTGTCAGTTTTTTTTTCTTCTGAGCATGAGAAGATGGACGTGTACGAGCACGTACGTGAACACACGCTAGTGCACGTTTGTGCGTGATTTCGCACCGCCCTCCACCCCGCAGGCTTACAGTCAATCCCACTTGGGCGGAGTAATGGCCCGGGTCCCGATTGAAGTTACCCTTCATTAGCAGGAGAACAACGTTAAAGCGGGGATAGTTTGGATGAAAGTATTACGCTGTAATTCCGACCGGCCGAGATCTTTATCAAGCCGCGTATGAGAGGGAAAAGGCCTAATGGTTTGAATTGCCGGAAAATTACAGCTGCGACTCACACTTCAAAAGACTTTGATATTCCCCTGGCCTTTCCGCTTAGATGTGCTGAACTCGCTTTAGATTGAGGTTGTACATCCCAGACGTACACTCCAACCCTAACTTCTGCCCTTTGCCGACCTCAGATCCATCTCTCATCTTGACCTCTGTGCTCATGGAAAAATCTAAAACACTAAAAGAAATTAGCTTTGTATGTGAATGTTACCCCGAAGTTCTTGGTTGTGTTCCATATTTTGCAACACAGTCCTCTCCAAGTCGTATCAGTTCACAGAAACATGGCTTGAACTTAGTTATTAAGGGATCAAGTGCAGCAGTTTTTGGCAAGGTGGTCGAACAATGAGGGAGATTTTCAAGTGGAGGGCGACAGAAACACTCCATCGATGTGTCCTTAAGTGAGCCGCTAAGAGAGTGGATTCAGTGTGCTCTCTCATAAAGGTAAAAAGAACTATGAGAAGAACCGATGAAGTTTGAAATATTCAATTACTGCAGGATGCAAAAGTTCAAGTTTGAAAGTAGGGTAAAAGTGGCATCACTCTTTTTAATGCTAAATCAGTGTTTGCTTGTCGGCAGCACTCTCTGCAGTGGTGTTTCACCACACAAACAGAGCAATAAGCCAAAACACTGCCACTCATTTCTGAGCAACAACAAATAAAAATGCATTTTACTGCACAGGAATCCTTAACTAGTGACATCTCGCTTCAGTCTGAACTCCCTCCTCAGGAAAGAAATACTGAACACAACAATCGACTTACAGCAAACACCCGGCCGAATGCTATTTTCAGATTAATTCACCGACATGACTTCAGAGTATTAATTTGGGCAAATTAAACACGGGTTCTGCCTCTCATGCACAAGCACCTTTAAGTCCAGAGGGTGCTCATCAAGGCTTCGCCCCTGCTGAGCACACTGTGCTGCAAAGACCTGGGGTTACAGGAAGCAAGGCATGATGCAAGCCCCCTGCAAATGGATACTTAGAATCCCCAGTGCCTTCTGGTGAAGGAGGGCCAGTGACGTTAGAGGCTGGGAGTGTGTGTGCCGTGTTTCGAGCGAGTACCTGTAAGTGTGTGTATGACTGTGTGTGTGCAGGATCACTGAGGAAGGGAGACCAGCAGAGAAAATCACAAGGCAAGACAAAGAGTCAGAAACAAACAGCGAGAAACAAGCTCTCGATGTGACACCCTTCTACAGCCTGTCAGGGTGTACCCTCAAAGGACTCTCCTCTAAACTCATAACCCTCCTTCCACCTTCATCTCCGTCATCTCTCAATCTCTAGGCCTTTCTCTCTGTCTGTGATTCAATCTCTCCATCTGTCCATCCGAATCTCTTTATCTCTCTCGACGTCTATATCTCGGCGCCCCCCTCCCTTTCATCTTTTGGTGCGTCTTTCTCCGTCTCTGTGTTTCAATCCCCACATCTGTTCTCTTCCCGAAACCAATTAAGCGCCGTCTGCAATTACCCCTTTGACTTTGCAACTATCTCCCGGTCTCAGAGAGCTTTGTGTGTGCGTGCCTGTCACTTAGGGGCAAAGGTTCTCCTATTTTCTTCCAGTGTGTTTTCTCCTGGAAAAAAAAAAAAACTCTTTCAAGCATAATCCTCTGCACAAGGGTATGACACGTAACGCGGGTGCATATGCTACGAGCGTGCACACACACACACACACACACACACTCACAGATGGGAGCAGTTTGCAGGTCTGTTTGTTTTTCCTTTCTCAACAGAACATTTTATTGTTCTTGAATACAGAAGTGAAAGCACCAACCTTCTCTGTGGATATAAATAATGATCATTGCTGGCTCCAACAATGCTCCACATTTTTCAATTGTCCTGTTGAGCTGTAGGTGCTTGAAGTCTATACTAACTTCATGTTTGCTGTGTTGCAAATGTTTCAATCATTTAAATCACTGCTTTGGCATTCTACTGCATAACACTCTTGAGACTACCTCGCCAAACTTTACAGCGAAACCTGCATACCAAAAAATTGTCTGTGATGCTGATCGTCGCTACACACTCAGGCCGCTGCGCTGTGCATTTTAATTGGGTACCACTGTAACCGCTTCTGTGCTGACGTGGTGCCGCTTTCGAATGCTGCACCACCGCTCTGAGCCCCTTTGGGAAGGATAGGGAAATGTGAAAATGGAGGAGAGGGGAAGTGAAATGAATGAAGATGGAGAGGAGGTGTGAGAATGTAATTATGAGAGTGAAGTGTCACAGAGGCGGGATAAGAGAGAGGCTGAATGAGCCTTTAGCGAACGGCCGAGGAGCTCTCCATGGTGCTGAACTCAAAAATGACTCATGCAGCAGGGGCTGGAGCTGTCCGTGGTCCTGTGTAATACAGTTGCACTGCAGCTGCCCGGGTATGAAACGTGCAATTGCAGTTGTGGTACTTTAACTTTGGTTGAAGTTGGAGCAGCAGCAAATTTAGAGGCAGAATGCAATTAAGTCCCATCTGCAACGGAGGCTGCAACAACCCATTGCTCTCCATTGACTGTATCACGTTAAGGTGCAAAATGCCTATAAGTTGCTTTGCGACTGGATGCACTATCAACAGGGAAACGGATGCAAAGTTGAGCAGCAGGATGAAAACACAGTGCTTTTAAGGAGACAGCTGTAGATACAGCAATAGGCAGTTAGGTATCAACAGAAAGAACTGCCTTTCTCTGCACAGTTTGCATGTTCTGTGCGTGGGTTTTCTCTGGCTTCCCTCCCGCATTGCAAAGACATGCTTTTTAGGTTAATTGGTGATTTTAAATTGGTCGTGGGCGTGCATGCAAGTGTAAATGGTTGTTTGTTGCAGTGTCAGCAATGTGACAGACTGGCAACCTGACTAGAGTATAGCCCGTCTCTCACCCAGTGGCAGCCGGGATAGGCTCCGGCCCACCTGCAACCCTCTAAGGATAAGCGGAAACAGATGATGGATGGATAGGTGGAGGAAGAATGGAATAAAGTGGGCTTTTTACACTCCATGTGCAACAGTGGTAGGTCAAATATACAAAAGGTCAGTGTTATAGGTTATGCAGAAACATTGCAACTGTATGCAATTTGGTTCATAGCAGACTGAGTGGAACTGGTGTACTACTAGTAGAAAACAAAGAAGAATGTGGGCAAACAACAGAAATTGAATTAATTGAATAATTTTGGATTATTTATTAATGACAATAATGTGATTTTTGTCTTTTAAAATGTGCAGATTTGCCAATTTGAGTCCAGATCCATGACAGCAAACAGAACAGGGCTTTGGACTGATTTTCAAAATGAAAGTCAGTCTAGTCTCTCTTTGCACTGTGATCGTTTGCATGGTTTGCAGATTGGACTCATCCTTTGATAAACATTTCTGTGTCTCTGTTTCAGCCCATGACTGGAAGGTTTTAGTTGTTTTTTGTTTTTTTTGTTTTTTTAATTTGACAGCAGGAGCAACCACAAAACATGTTCTGCAAGATGCTACGTCAAACTCCCACATCTACGGCAGCGAACTCCGTGCAGAGAACTCCTTCAGTGCTTCCTATGAGTTGTCAGGACTCCGGTATAATGATATCTAGGCTGGTTCTGATCAAAGCCAAAATTTGTATTCTGTGACAACCGTATTGCGGGATTTATTTTTTGAACAAAACAGCGCGGCGAGGAATGTTAAAGCCTGAATTTCACCGGGTCCACATCAATCACGGCGCCGATGAAGTCATTTGAGCAACGCTGCCTCGCAGAAAACGGTGGGAAAAGTTACAGCTTGTTTAATTTGTCACCGTTTCCCAGTGGTCATTGATTTGCTCGTGGGTGTGTTTCCTTTGGCTTTATACAACCTGTATGTTGTATAACGTCTTCATATCAGACCTCCAGGCATGACTGTCATTGTGATGTTTAGTGATTATGGAAGAAATGTGGGGAGAAATCCACAGAGAATAAAGGTCTGCGTCCCTTCCTATATATACATCCTGTTTTCTTAAATATAGTTTTTCTTACTTCTCCGTCTTCTTATGCATCTTTAAATGTGTGCATAGTCACTAATTGCACTTAAACAGAGCATATTCTCTTTAAGAAGTGGTGAGGTCTATACAGTAGTAATGAACCTGTGACTCATTTCATCTAAAGAGGTCACCTCCGGAGATCCAGCCACCTGTGTACAAACAGACATCTGCACCATGACGCGTCTGCACAAACGAATCCGTACGTCGGTGCGAGGACAATGCGCATTTGAACAGGATTCTGTAGGGGTGTGTATGCATATATATATATGTGTGTGTGTGTGTGTGTGTGTGTGTGTGTGTGTGTGTGTGTGTGAGTGTGTTGGTTTAACAGCAGAGGCGGTAAGCAGAGAGTCCCTGGGAGAGTCGAGGAGGGTATCCAAGCAGCAAATTAAAACTGGCCTTTTTCACTTCCAACTGTCCATCATGAGGGATGGATTCAAAAAAATCTCAGCCATTTAAAAAATAGGAGGGGAAACAGACACACCCACATGTATGAGGCTACACACCTCAGAAACTAGAAAGCCCCTCCCTCACCTTCCAAACACACACACACACAATCACAATTTCTCACACACCATTAGGTGCTGAGCATTGTCAATAACCAATCTGGGCTCCATGTAATTAGTCCGTATAGATTCTTTATTGAACACAATCAGGCAGCAATAACTCTAAAACTGACACCAGCAATAAAGTCATTTCTGCTGATCAAATGTCTTCTGATGTGAACCGTTGCAGACAGTAGCAGTCCCACTGAGATCGGTTGGTGGGATACCTTTTCCGACAGATTTTCTAAACAATTTCAATGTGATGTTTCATTCATAAGGTGTAAATCTGCAAGGCTCCGTCTCAACAAATACTTCTGTTACAGTCTTTAGAGACAGATTTTTTTTTTCCTCTGTGCGGGACGTCTGCCAAAAGGTGTCTCAGCAGAAAAACAATATATCTGGAAAGTCATTACTGTACTGGCTGTGTTTATTGCAGATACCACTGATTTCTACATGTTCCAAACAATGACCAGCGTCTTTACATCTTAAGGAGATTAATGATGATGACCAAAGTTTGGATTTACAGATTGTGTTTATGTAAGTTTCGACAACTCGGATAATACGCTATATATCGATCAGCCACAACATTAAAACCACTGACAGGAGAAGCGAATAACATCGACCATCTTGTGACATTACATTGTTCTGATGGGAAACTTTTGGACCTGGCACCCACCTAGCCCAGACCCATAGCAATGACACTCCTTGATGGGAGCAGGATGCAGCCTGACACAACAGTTTAGGAACAACTCAAAAAACATGAAAAACAGCACAAGGTGTTGACCTGGCCTCCAAATTCACTAGATCCCTAACTGATCAAGTATCTGTGATCCACAGAAGCCCCTCCCCTTTGAATTAGAATGAAGAATGCGAGCCAGGCCTTCTCATCCAACATCAATGTCTGACCTCACAAGTGCGCTTCTGGAAGAATGGTCAAAAAATCCCATAAACACACTCCTAAGCCTTCCCAGAAGAGTTAAAGCTGTTGTAGCTGCAAAGGGTTGGCCGATGTCACATTAAACCCTATGGATTAAGAATGGGATGTCACTTAAATTCACATGTGTGTAAAGGCAGATGAGTGAATACTTTTGGCAATATAGTGTACATATTCAGATTTTGCTTTACACAATAACTCCCTGAGGCTGAATTACAGTGAATAACAGACAAAACTGTTTAAACTACTTAAACTGCATGATCTAGATTTGGAGGAGAAGCATTACAACCCTGTCCATTCAGTTTTTGTCCCCTATTCGCTGGTACTTCTATCTATATTCAGTAACTGTGTGTCCTTAACCAGAACACACATCAGATTAGATCTTTCCTGGCATTACAATATTTTTTATGTACCATCAGTCTGTGTCAGTAAAAGTTTAAAGGTTGTTGTAATTGTAAGAAGATGACAGCACCATCTCTCCTGTGAATACTGAGTCCTCTCTACCAGTCATCACTCCTTAGCTTCAGGCAGTGCAAATTAATCTTGCAGTGTGCATCATAACACGAAAACCTTAAATTACCGACTGGAGGGCATATGCCTCTGCCAGACAGTCTGGTTGTAGTTAAAATCCATGTCTGACCATTTTGTGTAGACTAAAATGTATTAAGTATATTCTTTGAGACAGTTTTTTTTTTTTTGGGGGGGGGGGGGGGGGGGGCACAGGGGACAGACGGAGAGATTTAACACATGGTGCAGTCACCTCAAGTTCAAAATCAGCAAAACAAATTACTATCCTGACATCTAGAGAGAAACAGTGAAGGGTGCAGACGTTTGTTTCATTTTATTTTTGTCACAAATAGAATCAGAAATCTAGTATTAGTGGTGAGGTCACTGCTATCCTGCAAGCCCACAAAACTATAATCAGTTCATCCTTGAGCCAAAGTGAACCTTTGTGTCAGATCTAATAAAATCCCTTGAGGCTTTTTCTGATATATTACACTGACAAGTACGCTACAGACTTGGGGTCACTGTGACCTTGACCTTGGACCTTTGACCGCTAAATACCAGCCAGTTCACCCTTGAATCTGAGTGAACCTTTGTGCCAAATTTCAGGAAATTCCCTCAAGGCATCTCTTAGATATTACGTTGACTTGAACAGGATGGATGGACAACCCAAATAGGTAAAGCCCCCGGCCACAGCTGTCAGCGAGCCATAATAAATTGCCCTCGGACCATAAAGTCACTGAGAACAAAAAGTGACGGCTATGACGACAAAAAAAAAGAGACTAAAATATCAAAATCCCTTGTAACTGTTTGCCTCAGACTAAAAGACTGTGATGACCTAAATATCAGAACAGGCTCAGCACCATTAGTCCTCGTATTAGCAGGCCTACGACGTTAAATCAAGCCTGGTGTGAAATTTCAAGGAAATAGATTATTTCATTCCTTTTCTTTTTTTGTTTTCTTGGCTCTACAGTACGCTAAAAGCATACACCGATCAGGCATAACATTATGACCACCTTCCTAATATTGTGTAGGTCTCCCTTGTGCCTCCCAAACAGTTGTGGCTCATCAGAGAATGGACATGGGTCTTCTGAGGGTGTCCTGTTGTGTCTGGCAACAGGATATTGTTAGTGGGGGGGCTTTGGGTCCTATGGGTTGAGGGGAGGGGCCTCTGCAGATCATCCTACTGATACTTGATGAGTTTGGGATCATCCTGCTGGGGATGGCTGCTGCCATCAAGGAGTGTCAATGCTATGGGTTGGGGGTGCCTGGTCTGGTCTAGGTGGGTGCTACATGTCTAAGTAACATCCACATGAATGAATGCCAGGTCCAAAAGTTTCCCAGCAGAACATTGTATTGTCACAAGATGGTCAATGCCATTTATTTTCTCCTGTCAGTGGTCTGTATCAGACTTTATGCTGTTTAAACTTGTTCTGCTTTGCTCCATCTTTGTGTTGGTTCTCACCACTTAGCTCTCCTGCTGAGCTGGAAGTTTCTAGTCCGTGTGTGCTCGCTTTTCATTCACTATATTACCTCTTCTGTAATGAGGCGCACAGCTAGAAGCGCCGGCCTGACAGAGGAGGGCAAACTTTCTCCCATGAGCGCTATGTTTCACTCTTAAGATTACCGGTGCTCTGAAGTAGACAGCCTTGACAAAATCTACTGGTATTATCACTAAACCCTTTAAAATTAATGATCATCTCATCACTTGTCGCTGTTCTGTGAGGAGCCATCCCAGGACAATATCTGGACCCCATCAGACTTTCTCTCTGAGATAAAATTTTCACTTTAAAAATCAAAATGCTACAGTATAGTACCTGTCCTATGTTATGCTATAGTTAAATGACAGGCAGCCACTCTCTCACTTCCTCTTCCCTCCCGTCTCTTCTCTGGATCACCGGTAGTAGCTCAATTATGTAGTGACCACAATAGGCCGTGAATACCAATTTAAAGGGAGATATGGGGGTAGGAGGAGGGTGGTTTGAAGGTGGGGCTTCAAAAACCCTGCTAGCCAGCAAAATCAAGAACGACAGAAGCTTGGCCTGCATTCCCCTCTCCGGTGCCGCTGTAATTCACCTTGCGTCACCTCTATCTCATCCTACACTACGCTGCACTTCAATCTGCCACTACGCCTCTTCCTCACCCTCCACCCTTTCTCTTTTCTCAACGTCTTCCTCTGCCTCCCCGCGTCCTCTTTCCCCACGCCAAATCTCCTATTAGCAATTCATATGTAAATGATGCTTCAAATAATTATCTGACCCGGTGCCATCAGGTAGGATGAGGATGCAATCTGTGCAGGCAGATCCTGGAACATGTCTTTTTTCTTTTTTTTTTTGCACAGCCAGCATGTGCGGTTGTTTGTGTGTATGTGTGTGATCTAATCTGAATTCCCTGCAAGGCAGCGCTTTGTGTTGTGTGTTTTCTGTGTTTATGTATATGGCCTCCGAAGACACTAGCATTTCTCGCTCTACCTCCCCGTCTCGCTCTCTCGCATATACAAATTCAGTCGGGTGCTCCACTTTCCATCCCCCCCCCCCCCATCAGCGTTCTCTCTATCCCTCTATCTGTGGGAGGGATGAGGTGACCATCTGTTGTTCAGAGAAGGCTTGAAAGGGATTGAGGGGAAGAGGAAAAAGTCAGACAGAGTGTGGGGGGGAGAGAGCGATCGGTGCTGTGATATTGTAATTGCAGTCAAAGCAGAAGTGAACCAAATGGGAAGAGAGACGAGATACGCGTGACGATAGCGTCACTGTCGTTGAACGTGGAGAGGGATTAACCGGGACTGAAAGAAAGGCAGAGAAAGGAAAACAGAGGGAGGGAAAGGTGGTATGATATTGTCATTGCGGTGTGGCAGGCGGTGGCAGGCCCTTAGTCTTTGATTTATGTCTCCTTCCCGGTGTGTTTGTGTGAGTGTGCGCGCGTGGGAGATGTGTGATTTATCGTTCGTTAACACTGAGGAATTAAACCTTGTTTCCCACCGAGCTCCACACATCAATTACCAAAACCACAAACGGCCAGGCTTTGCCTTTAATGAGCAGAGACGGCAACTGACACAAACACACACACACACACACAAACACACAGCCTTTCGTGGTCTTAATCCAGGCCGTGCGTGTTGTCTGAGTTTGCACTGTAACACAAGGAGAAAGGCAGTTGCACTTCTTGACCTCCGAGTGAACTTCACACGCCGTCTCCCACTCTAAATAAACAAGATTAAATTAACCAGTGCTGAATATCATCCACCACGACTCTGTTTTCAAATAGGGCAGGTTAAGGGTTTATCTGAGAGCCAATTAAACAAATATGACAAGGTAATGTAATGAACTGTTATTAGCATAATGCTATTATCTCATTTGCATCAATAATAGCTCCACGGGTTTCAGACGGTTTCCTGACCATATGCAAAGCGGGATCCAGAGCACAAATAGAGACAGATATAATTTGTGCTTCGATACCCCGCTGATTAGATTTGATTTTAGGCTAATTTGTTTGCGAACGGCGTAAATAGCGGAGGGGCGTAGAATGAGAGCGATATTAAAGGTGTTTCTGAACGGAAAAATGACAAAGTCAAAGCCACTGAAAGTGGAGATGGCACAATCTCTCAAAGACTCTTTGAATTCGAAGGCTGGGAGATGAAATGTTTGCCAAACGAGTGAAAGAAAAACATTTCCAAGCAAGCCAGATGCGATTGTCCTGCACCTTGAGGAACAGGTTGTACACGGCCGCAGCAGGCTGCCACTGTGAAAAGAAAAGTCATATTTACTCAGCATCCCGGCAACACACAAGCACAGCTCTGTCGGGGGTAAAGTGAAAGTGCTCATTAAAGGGGACACGCAAGGCTAAAAAAAAAAAAGAATAAAAGCCTTGTCTTCCTTTATTTTTATCAAATGCGACAACAGCTGAAAATGCATTTGTGTTGACGTTCTTGTCAAAAAAAAATATGCAAAGCTTTTTTTTTGAATGAACACTTATTCATCTTTGGGAAAGAGGGGATTTTCTACTCTAATGCGTCAGGAGAAAAGAGTACTTTGCATAAATTAGCTCAAATGTTGGGTTCTGCTATTATTACTTCTTACTTACTTACTTGTTTTATCAGTTCATACAGTCACCATTTGTTTTAGAGTCTCCAAAAAGACATGGCTCTTTTTTAAGGCTATCATGGTTACATTAAAACTCATGGCCTTTGATGTTTTTGTGCTTTTATATGCAGCATGATATATCTTCTAGATGCCTATCCATCAGTGACAAAATGTGTTGTTTTGCAGGTATTCTCAGTTTGCAACTCATCCTGCACTTGGGGGTGTATATTACATTTGTGTCCAATGAAACGCTCTTTGACTTTTTCAGGTCAGACATGTATGAATGGTGCCTGCACTAAGGGGTTAAGGGGGGCAGCCTTTAACAGGAAACATACACTGATCAGGCATAACATCATTATGACCACCTTCCTTATATTGTGTAGGTCTCCCTTGTGCCTCCAAAACAGGCCTTCTGAGGGTGTCCTGTGGTGTCTGGCAACAGGATGTTGATAGTGGGGGTCGTATGGATTGAGAGGAGGAGCCTCTGTGGATCAGGTTTGTTCCAGTGCATCCCACAGATCCTTGATCAGTTTGGGATCTAGTGAATTTGGAGGCCAGGTCAACACCTTCTGCTGTTCTTCATGTTTAGTTGTTCCTAAAGCGTTTTTGTGTGTGTGCCTGTGTCAGGTTGCATCCTGCTGGGGATGGCTGCTGCCATCAAGGAGTGTCACTGCTATGGGGTGGGGGTGCCTGGTCCAAAAGTTTCCCAGCAGAACACTGTATTGTCACAAGATGGTCAATGTTATTCACTTCTGCTATCAGTGGTTTTAATGTTGTGGCTGATCGGTGTAAATATAGACACAAATAGCCGCTTCATGGGGAGTTTAAAAAATGTTTGATATGTAAATGCAACAATACCACCCCCATCTCGATAAATCCTTTCCATCCCTACTTCTTTACGAGAGCTGTGTCTGTGTTCCAGGCCAGATGTATCCTAGATACATTAGCAGGGCATTAAGGCAGTAGGGATATAGGTCACTAAGCTTGGAAAGCATCGCTTAACATTTGTACTGAGCAGGCACAGGAAGAAATAAATTTCACAAATAGTTAATGATGGAAGGGAAAATAGAAGCATGCAGCGAGGAGAATTGTTCCAGATGAGGAACTGCTTCTGCTCACCTTCCTTCTTTGTCATGTTCATTATCAGCTGTTCACCATTTTTCATTTTCTCCATCCTTCACTGACAGCTTCCCAGCTTCTCCAAGACAGCTAATTACATGTGTCTCTTTTTAGACTAAGTTGCTGCGAAACTGTGCATCTGTGCAAGTGTTAAGCGCTCACTGGCACTTTTGCTCATTTCTCTTCACAAATATGCATCGTTGCCACACGCGGGAACACATTCCTACTTCCATGAACACACACACAGAAAGACTAATACAAACAACCATACTCTAGCAGTGCTGATGAGAAGACACAAAGAGAGGAGGAAAAGATATTATAAACAAAAAAAAAAAAAAAAACACTGTACAGAAAGCACTGTGGTGGAAAACAGAAGAATTCGAGAGTTGAATTTATGGCCAAATGAGTCACAGTCACGACAGCCCATAAAATTAGAATGAAATGGTGTAAAAGTGGGATTTATAATGATACGATCAGGAGAACTAATAAATCAGAATTTTTGCCTGTTCGGTTGTGGTGGGAATGGAGTCTGAAATTGCCAGAGCAAGGATGAAACACGAGGGCACAATAATTCAATGTATGAATCTATTCGATTTGTGCATTATGGTGGTGGTTGTGCTACTTCTGCTCTCTGTGTTTATTTGTTTGTGTAAGTGTGTTTTGTACTTCCACCATCTAGGTGGGACCGGTTTGAGTTTTTAGGTATAAAATGCTTAGGAAAAACTGTAAATTTTAATTGGTCCTCATGTCTTCATATGGTTGTCAAAAGTTCAGTTTTGACCTGAGGAATAGTGATTTTAATGCATATGTCTTTGCTTCTTTAATCATTAATCTAAAAAGTCCATTGATTACCTCCAGCATGCCACGGGTTCTCAGGTCTCAGCCTTCTCCATAACCATCTACTTACTGATACTTTGATGTCATTAGCTTTTAAAAGCTTCTCTTTCACGTTCTCTCACGTGCATGTGAATGCTGTTGCGGATTCAAACCAGTCATTTGCAGAATCCTCCTGCAGCTCTTCAACACCCCATCCACCAACGGTAATGTGCCTGAAAACAGCTCCAGAAAAGCTTTTATCCTCAGCCAGCACTGCGCTTAAATTAGTTGAAACTAACTGTGGAGAGCCGTCTAGCTTTGCGAGACAAACTTAAGCCACTGTTTTATGGGACAGACAGACTACATACAGTATAAGGCCACGGTTTCCAGGATTAACTTGTTAACCGTTCAGAAAACTCACTGTTCATCAACCGCCATTTGCAGAAATCATCCTGCCAACACAGTGACGCAACTCACAGTGCAGATAATATTGTCACATGTTTGCCTTTGGACTTTTCACACATGCAGAGTTTAGCTGTAGTGTGCTGGAACCCTAATTTGGATATGTTTGCACCCTGGCACGGACCTAAACGCCCTTTCCGAGACCCTGGAGAGGAGGTCGAGTTTCATTTGTGGCTAGAGTGTGATGCCACCGTGATCCAAACAAACCCCCAGACACACAATGCTCAGCAAAGGTTGAGATAAACATATTCTTTGCAAAATGTAAAGCCATATAGTATATTAAGTATGGTTTAGTATGTGTTTCACATTGTGCTGGAATAGCTTTGTCTGGTATGTTGCCCAGATTATTTCCATGGATGTGAGAAAAGTCTGCCATTCCTGCCACTTTACTCACAGACATAGGACTTCATGTTTATTACTACTGCCCCAGACACATCAGACCAGTAAGTAGAGCAAATGTCCTTGCACGTTTTGCAGTGATTCTCTTAGGTTTCCTTGGATTTTCCTCTGTGTGAAAAGAAACTGGACCAGCTGATTCAGACCGGAGGAAACGAACTGTAGGTGTGAAACCTGACATTCTGAAACGTGACCTACACAGTACCATGCTCTGGCTGTTGCTGAAATCCAACAACCGACCTTTGATACGTGCCGTGCCCTTTCTCTTGTTAGGCCACAAGATTATAGCTATCTCGTGCCATTAATCATGGCCTGGTTCTGCTTGGCTGGAGCAGTATTTCTTGTTTTTTTTTTATTTATTTTTTTTGGCATGACCCGGTGCCAGTGTGAAGCTGAGCAAACTAAAAGCAGTAAAAATCCTCTCAAGGCAATACTGTCACACGGTACTGTACTGGACTGTTACTGATAACCTCTAAGCATGTACAACAGAGCACATAAACAAATACAGCATCAAATAATGCATTCCCTTCATATGCTCAGGTTTATGACAACAGACGCATTTTCTAAACTGTATCCTACTTAAAGGCTCAATCCCTACACACAGAAAAAGGGCACAAAAGCTCCAATTGTGTCTTTTTTCTTTTTTTTTTTCTTCTCAAGGTTTCTTCCAGTGTAGTGAAATTCAAAGTGTGCCATGCCAAAGGCTGTCAGGTCAAAGCCGATTGAAATTCCAAACACAGGTTGGGCTTTGACAAGTAACACTATGCACACACAAATCTTCTGTGAGGCAGATGGGAGGACGACACACAAACTTGGCTGAGGTAGCCAGACGTGGCACAAACTTTAAAGCCCATATGTGCGCGCTGACAGACTTGATGCACAGAAAAACCACACGTGCCAAATCACACAGACACAACAAATGACAGGATACTCTCCGGGCTACATTTTCCATTTTAACCACCAGGTAATTCAAAGCTACATGTGGGGATTTAAAGAATACAAATGTACAACTTCCCACCTAATGAATTCTTAATGATATGAATGTGTGCAGGCGGCGTTTGGCTACATGCATATATCTTTGTGAGGGTTTTACGTCGATGCACTGTATGTTTTCTTTACACTTCATGTGTTGCAGCATGCTTTGCTCAAGGCTATAGGCGAAGATAGAACTGGTTGGTTCCTGTGGGGCCTCCCACTCTTCGCTCTCCTGGACGCAAGCACATGGCAGAGGTAGCTTCACTTTGACATTCATATCACGGGGTTACACTGCCTGTCAGTCAAATTGGCGCTCACTGCACACTATCAAAAGAGAGGTGCACTGGAAAACAAGCTCATGAATATGAGATTATTACCGGTTTGTGAAAACGCAAAGGAAGCAGACCATTTCAGCACTCTGGAGATGCTGCTAATGTCTAATAGTTGCTTTTTCCAATAGACGGTCTAGAGTCGTGTTTACATATCTATAGGACCACAGGTGTAATGCAAGTGCACTATATCTCTTGTCCTCATTCGCTGCACTGCGGACACAGCTCATATCAGTAATTAACTGAAACCCGCTCATGAGTCAGAGCATCCTCCCACCTCTCCGCAATTTAGATGTCAATATCAGAAATAGCTTTGGTGTCTAAAGGGCATTTCAAATTAATTTAAAGTGTTTGCTGGAAATTTGAATTTCAATATTAATCCCCACCTTTATCCTGAAACTGAATCTAATTTGTGACATTTAAGAAAAGGTCCTTCATCGCCCATTGATCACAGTCATACTTTGTATGCCAGCGTGCACCAGCCCTTCTGAGGATTTCTCACACCTGCTCACGTTGTTCTAGATTTTGTTTCTTTTATTGCATGTTGTCTGAAGGGAAATCCAACCCAATCAAAGAGCTGTATTTGTAAATGCTAATACACTTAGCCTGTTAAATGTTTTTTTCTGAATGGTTAATACTTGGAAACCATCAGTAAATCCTGGAAGTTGAGAATGACCTGAGAGAACCGTGGTTTAAAATAATAACAACAAGCCGATTAAATAAATTTGTATTTATTTGATTGACCTTGCTAGTTTATAGCCTTACTGCTTTGATAAAACATAAACTCACTTTTTTCCCCATTTTCATTTAACCATGTATCAATGCCACTCTCTCACCGAGGCATAGAGAGTGAATGTAGTAGTGACTCATTCTTGACCCCTGGTTGAGTGCTTGCCATGCCTGCAGCAGCAGACTGGACACTGCTCAACATCATTACCTTTCCCAGATCACAAGATAAGGCCTGCACCGTAAAGGTCCCATAACTGTTAATCAATCTAGACAAGATGGAAACCATATTGATTGATGTTGTCTGCCTGTCAGATGGTTGGAGATAGAGGCAGAGGGCGCATGTCAAATCTGAAAGAGGAAGCAAAAGAGCAAGAGGCTACAGAGAGACTTCACTGCTAATTAATGAGATGGAAAAATATTTTTTGGAGAAATGTGTTGCCACACACTTGCAAGGCTGTAGTAGAGTCTGGAGCTGCACTCTGTGGGAGGGCGTCTGAGTGGAGCCCCAGTGGGGAGCCTTTAGTGATCAAGGCTCTTCTCTGGGGCAGGTGGAGCCCCGGCCAAGGTTGCAAGATGAACAAAGAGTGAATGAAAAAGTTTATCAATTGGAAATTGATTCGACAGTGAAATTGAAGAACTGATTTAACGGACGAGTGAAGTGAGAGGCAGGGGGAGAGAGAAGAGGCTGGAACGGAGTGAGCAACGTGAATTTAGAAGCTGCTGGGTGTCATCCTTGAACGTCAGCAATCATAAAATGAAATGAATAAACGTGTAAACTTGTTTGATTCTGAGTTTTTTATTTTTTTTAAAGAAAAGAAAGAAAACTAAGTGAAAACAAAAAAAGGGCTATGCAGATGCAATACCAGAGATTAATGTGTTTTAATTCAGCAGATGAATGTGAGTGGAAAGTGCTAGCGGGTCTGAATCGGTCAAAGACAAAGAAGAGTGTTAGAGCGTTAGTGAAAGGCAAAGCCATTCCTGAGCTTTTTACCCAAACACTAACTTAACCACTCACATACATACACAGAATCTAGAGATGTTGCAGTGAATGCTGTTTTCTAGATTGCTCTGTTTTAGTACTGCATTTGGTGACTAAATCAGCATAGAATAGTCTTGTTTTTTTCTGGTTCTTCTTCCTTTTGCTGTTTTCTTTGGCTTCGGTTGTTCTTCAATTTGTTAAAATTTCATGACATTAACATTTAATTGCCTTGAAAAGAGCTGCGTCTCTGATGTACTATGGCATTATTCCTGAACATCGCTGAACTCCCAGCGCCCCAAACCCAATCAGGATAAAGAGAAGCAGCTATGGCAGACGTGCATTTTAGTCAGGCTGCAGGCTTCCAGCGAGCTCTTAACTTTGAGATCAAGATCAAACTATGTGCAGATTGCAACATCACCCTGCAGGCCACGGATGTCCTGCAAGAACAGCAGATAAATAAGGTAAACAACCAGAGATTTTTTTTTTTTTAATGAGACAAAATATCTTAACTATTGTCACACTCAGCTTATTGCGGACATTTGAAAACATCTGGTTTATATAATTAAGTTTTTTATTGACCAAAACTCTGCTGCGTTAACAGCATTTACTGCTTCCAGCTTAAAAAAGAAAACTTATTAGAACCTACGTGCCTATTTCAAAAGTTGTCATGTTTTTTTTTTTGTCTTTTTTGTATAACTACACAAAACAAACCCAAATAATTATTATTTCCCCACGCATTTTATCTGTGCTGCAGAACCTCAGCTGCCAGGCTCCAGACAATAAGTGTCAGGATTATTCCTTGCAACCGATCAACAAAGGCTGTGCAATTAACTGTCAACCTAAGAGCACGATTAATTATAAATAAATAATAGAACATTTTTAAAAAATGTGTAATTATTTCTACTTGAGCTCTCAGAACTGTAGTATTCTTCACAGAATAATTTAGCTTGAAAACAAATTCTCTTTTGCTTCAAACTAAATATGTTTTCTATCAGAGTGATAGAAAATGATTTTGTTACTCGTATGGAGACACAATAGCAGAAATGGGATTAGATAAGTCACAGTGGAGGACCCTTTTAAAAACAAACACATGAATTAGATTTATTACATTACAGCTGATGAATACATCAATAAAAGTAAAAATATTCTGTTTTATTTAGCTCTTTTATGGCTACTGAGGCAGAGGCCAAGACCAGATTTCTTTCCTTTTGTAACCTTTTCAGTCCAGCTTGGATAAGGGCAAAGTGTTCAGGTTCAGTGGGTTTATTTATCTAAACAGCATGGCTCCATTAGCAAAAGCCCACATTGCTAGCAGCCTTTGGTCTGGTGATAAAAGTTGCCAATTACCTTTGACCTGCCTGATAAAAGCTGACAATCTCATGAGGGCAATAATGGGAGCCGAGTTAAATGATGGGAAAATAAGGTGAAAATGGGAAAAGGAAATCACAAAAGGGAAATACAGATTATACAGTATAGAGCATATAGAGAGGAAAAACAGAAATACACAGTCGCATGAGAGTTCAGGAAGGAGTCATGAAAATTATTCCACTGATTTGTGCACGTGGACACAAATTCACCATATTTTATGACACAAAGTACAAGTTTGAAAATAATGAATTGCAGTTGACTGGTCTTTTAAAGGCAGTCCAGTCTCACAGAAGTTTATGAAGCGGTCGCGCAATTTTATCAACTGATTTCGTGCAACAAATAACCACAACTTGTATGAAAGTCCTATTAGAAAAAGTAATTGTTTGCAGAGTGAAGAGTTAATGCCACATAAATCGCCTAACTTTCATATTTCATGACTATTTTAACAAGCGCCATGACACCCCCTCTCTCCTTCAGCATCCTTTTATTATTATTATTATTATTATTATTATTATTATTATAATCTGTATTATGACAGCTGCTTGAATTGTGGGAAATTAGGAAGCGTTTGATGCAGCAGTAACGCTGTAGAAAGAAAGCAGAACTTAAAGTGCAGTAGTCGAGGTGAATAATGTCACCCGGCAGTAACTTGCTCTGTAGTGTCTAAACTGCAATACTTTCAAAGTTGTGCTCAACAGATTATATTTCATGACTATTTTAACAAGCGCCATGATACCCTTTCTCTCCATCTCCATCCTATACAGTACATCACATATTTTTGCTCTTTTGTCTTTTTCTCTTCCTCTTTTCACCATCGGTTAACTTTACCTCACATTATGGCCCTCACGGGACTGGCAGCTTTTATCAGACAGGTTAAAGGTGATTGGTTGCTTTTTTTTGAGGACACAAATCATGTCCAAAAAAATTCATGACTATATCACAAACTCTTGCGTCATGTCTACTGACAGTTTTATAGCAAAAAACCACGCCAACAGAACAACGCACACTTTACCTTAGCTTTTGTGTTTGTTGTGGTTCAGATCAGTTCACATTAAATGCCTCAGTGGGATACTGTAAATTACCGCCTCTGGCCTTTCAGCACTACCACTTTTGAAGTGCGCTCGAAAAGAAATTAACAAACCAGTAACTGAAACTTATGTTTTTCATTTAATTTGAAACTCTGTACGACCCGTATGAACCCAAAAGATTTCATATTCTTCGCCACGGTGAGTTCTCACTAATGAAACACCTTTTCACATAGCACTATTTTCATTTGACAGAAAATGGACAGAACAGTTTTCATCATTTGCTTTACATGAAACTTTAAATTTATATTTCAAAATAACAAAACACCTTTCAATCGGGTAGCTCAGTCAGTGCCATTTTAAAGTGCAATAAGAAGAAATCTGCTGGTGCTTTTGAAAGAAAAGCCAGTCCATCCTTTATTAGTGCTTACTGAAGCCAAGCACTGCAGAGCACAAAAACACACTCCGCAGGTAGAGTGTGTACATCTGAACTGTCACATAAAACAACCTTGACAACCACACACATGTACACACACACACACACACACACACACACACACACGCACACACACACACACACACACACACACAGCTACATTAAACAGTATGGGGGTGTAAATATTGTTCCAGGCAGGTGTGCTTCAGAGTGTCTGTGTGTGCATTCTAGCTTTTGCCAAAGACAGTGTTTTGCCAAAAACTCAATTATAAATCTGGAATCAATAAACATTTGGAAGTAGGGAGAGATATAACCGCGTGTGTCAGCGACGAATCAGCCGACTCAGAGCCAAAGCAAAATTAGGCTCTCTGATGGGTATTACTATAACAAACACGTAGATTAAAAAATATGTTTTTATTAGTATAACTAACTCACAATCTATATCCATTGACAATAACTTATTATTTATTCATTGCCTACATCTTGTTTGTATTTCTTGTGTTTTGTGCCCTGAACATTTTTGACACTATAAACTATAACATTGTCTGTTAACGCAAATTCTTGTTAACAGTGTAAATTGTTCAAATGCAAGATTAACACATGCATGTTTTGTAATTATGACCGCTCCTTGAAGTTTGGATAATTAGGAAGTGTTTCATGCAGCAGTAACGCTGTGGAAAGAAAGCAGAACTTAAAGTGCAGTAGTCGCAGTGAATGATGTCACCCTGTAGAGGGCAGTAATTTGACCTGTAGTGTCTAAACTGATCAAAAAAAAATCACAAAATAATAATGAGAAGAAAGCAAGTAAGATAAAGAAACGGGTCTTTTTAACAACAATCTTAGCTTCAAAGCCTCGCCAGATGCTTCTCTCGACAAGAACAAAGTTATCTTTAACGTTAAAGGAGTTATTAACCGAGCACAGAGCTGAGATGTTGATAAGAGTAATACAAACGTCCTCGTACATTTAAACCAGATATAATGAAGTGTGATTAATCTGCATTAATGCACTATGGAAATCATGCAATCTATCGGCAGCCCTAATTATAACTTCAGTTATCTAATTTTGCTAAAGAGAATAGAATAGAATCTTTGTAGGTGTGGGATATAATTAAACAACGGCCTGGAAACTAGAAACTGTATCACAAAGCCTATAAATAATTTTGACTTCTAACAAACATTGTTTACGTTTGCTTTGGCTTTCTGCAAAGCACAGGGAGACAAGGAATGAGCGTATCCGGCAGCAGTAAGACCCAAACACACATACAAACACACAGAGAAAGAAATCATGAAGGACCAAAGGCAAAAGCACTTTCTGGATTCAAAGAGCAGACTTCAATAGGTCCTCTGCACTGAGCATCTTTACCTCTCCCTTTCTCTTCAAAGTAGCTCTCCATTGTCCTTTCGTAAGTACAGGGCTCACCTGTTTTTCACTCTGTTGACCATCCAACACCTATTGCACTTCTGCGTGACCTTTCATCACAGCCCTGCACGTCCCCTTCTCTCTCTTTTCCCCCTTCTAAATCCCTCTCGTCCCTTTCTTTCTCTCCTCTACCTCACCCCTTTCATTACCACGCTTTAAACTGATTGTCCGTCTAAACAGAGCATCGCCTCTCTTCTGGTTTATTCCTCGCCGTCCGCCTCCCGCAAGGCACTGTGGTGAGTCTTCCCCGCTGACTCCGGCACCGCTGTATAAATTGGGCTGCCGATGATAGCTATTCGCTGAAATTTCACCGTCCTCCTCTGTGCTCGTGCTGCGACACACTTGCAGCTGACCTTTCACAGATTTATAGTTAAGAACTCTTCTGTTACCGTAATGGAAAATATCTCATCTATTTATGACTCCAGCTTCGACTACTACTACTTTAGTACTACTGCAAGCTGAGGTATTAGGGAAACTGAAATGCAAGATACTTGGAAATGAATTAAGCAAAAAGGCTGCACAAATCTGGTAAGGCAAAACCATGATAATCCAGAGAAGGCCACATTGTTCGAAACTGTGCCCAAGTGTGTTCAGTCATCTCTTTCTCATTCATCCTCCTCTTCCTTCGGTTCCCTCATTTCCAACCCTAAGGCCACGAGTTTAAGCAAAGCTGTCAAGAGGAATGCAATCCATTCAACAAAGAGTTGACACTCTTCTGTGGATGTATAGCACACGCCCATGCATACCTGTGTGCTCTCATCAAGTCGATGTCAAACATTTGCTCAAATTAGCATTTAGCTCTGCTGCTGCTCTTTCGGAGGCTGACATTTAACACTGGAACACAAACAATTACACTGAAACGTGCAGAACACAGTCATACGCACAGTTTATGGGAGTATACAGTGCATGACTGCTGGAGCAAATATACGCTACAGACTAAGAAACACTGCAAGAAAAGAGGGAGTAGAGGAGAAGGCAAGGAAATGGGTGGACTCTGGGGAGTATCAGACTAAAACTGTAGCCAGCAAACACAAACATGTTGAAATGTAAAAGAAAGGCGTGTAAAGGTTACAGAAGGACAGCAAAACAAAGATGCTTTTCGGCGGCTTTTTCAGCTGCTACTTGTGTCGAAAAAAGACGATTATTTTTGGATGCGTTGATGCATCTGTGTTTTGGTTGCCATACTGAGCAGTCGAGAGCAGCAGGAATATATATCTCGCTCTGGCTGACAATACAAGACTCCTGAAATGACATTTGCATTGTGCTTCAATCTAGGGGAAAAAAAAGAAAGAAAGAAATCTTTTCTGTATTTTCATCCACCTTCACAATGTTGTTTTATCTTTTCCAACTTTCAGCCTCTCCCATTCTCATCTTCTATCACTTCTTCGCTTTCCCTTGTCTCCGTCTCTTTCTTTCTCTCTCGCTCACGTACACGCCAAATGCATGATCTGCAAATTTCCCTGTAAGCAGCACATATAAGGCGAGTCAGCATTTCTCTCTGTTTGAATGGCTTTCTGATTTCTGCCACTGTGACAATCACCCCACGAGAATCGAGTGTGGATGTGTGTGCGCAGGCGCTCACAGGTTTGCGTGTCTAAGTGGTTTGAGATAAAGCTCTGAGTCATACTAAATAAGACCCTCAAAAAATCACAGTTCTTTCTTTTCCTTGTTGCCGAGTTTGAAAGCACAAAAGAACCCTAAGAAACCCAGAGGGGAAGAGAACAAAAACTACATAAATAAGGAGATCACAATTTCTTTATACTTCCTTAAGTAGGAGACCGCATTAGGAGGACAACTGGGGATTTCATTGAACAAAACGGCTGTTGGCCCCATGCATTCACTTACAAGGACAGGGCATTTTCAACTTCTTACTTAAAAGAAAAACACGGTGAAGAGAATAGTGTCAACTTGATCAGAAGCGAACCAGCCACACAAAGCCGGCCACTCGTATGGGCACATGGTGTTTAAGCCCCGCACTCACAGGAAGCAGCTAGAGGCAATGTGGCAAGATCTTCCAGTTAATGAAATTTAGTGAGTTGCAGCAATGACAAACAAACAAAACATTGTTGAAATAATCTCAACTTTGAGGCAATAAGGTTGAGGTGACAACCAGCGACAGCACCTGATTCAGCTGATCGACATATGATGCCACAGGGCCTCCCAAACGTTTAAAGCAAAGGAACAGCATCCTCTTTGGTTCCTTCCACCAAATTCACAATGCAGATAGCGGGCTTGGAGCGTCAGATGAAAGCTGGTGGAGCGATGGCATTGTTGAGGCCATTCTCTTTTCAAACTGTGACGCCAAGAAGAGCTAGCACTGTCCACACACTAGCAATATTTTTACATTTGTCGTGGGAAATAAACCAGACGGTTACCAAGGCAACTATACAGGCTGCAACATCCACTAGCGACTGTAAGCTACAAAATGAGGGGGCAATGAGTGAATCACTTTATACACTGATCACTGACAGGAGAAGTCAATATTTTGGACCTGGCATTCGTGTGGGTGTGTGGACACCCTTGCTGTCATAGATTTGCTACTGTCTTGTCACATCACCTGATATTTCCTGCAGAAAGTGAACAGGGAAGTATTTACATGATTATATTTTTCTGACCGGTGTTTACTCCACCTCTCTCAGTCTGACTGAAAATCCCTTTTGATCGGACCAGTCTGTTCCATCTGAGTTATATGAGGCATTTTCACGGTGCTATTCTGATCCTCAATGGAATTCTAGTAACCACGTAAACAATGCCATTGACACACGGCAGCGACTCAGAAATGGAGGAGAAAGAGAGAGATAAGAGAAACAGAAAGTGAAAGAAAAAAGAAAACCCATAACAAAGGAGCGGACTGAGCTGGAAAACTATATATGAAAGGAATGCATTTGAAATAAATCCTCCTAACCCGGAGGTGTTCATACGGATGATTTAGATCTTGGCTTAGAGAACAGAGCTTTGTCAACAAGAGCTACAACAGACACGTCGTATCTCTTCTTGCTCTCCACTCTATTTCTTTTTCCTGCAATTTTGCTTCTCTCTCTCTCTTCCCTCTTTGTATTTGGTCTTCCATTGAAATGCACTTGTTGCCATTCCCTGCATCCTTGCTCTGCTGTACTCGATAGGCTTACCACGCAAATATGCATCCTAAAAATGTGTCTTAAAGCTGTGTGTTTGCATGCATCCCCTTGTGTGCTTTTCTTATTTTCACACGTCTCTCCTCTTCTTTAAACATATGTACGTGAAGCTGTTTTTCAAATAAAAGTACCAAACTTTCCACGTGTATGTATTTTTTCCCTGCGACATTTCAAAACCAAAACGCATTAAATAAAACTACGTAAAGCTGAGGATTTGAAATGCAAATGAGAGCTTTTTGATGTGGACGTCTTATGTGGAGATAAGCTATTATCCATTACAAGATGGTACAGGTCACTTAAGACGCGCACAGCCAGACTCAAGAACAGTTTCTGTCCAACAGCCATCATTGCACTGAACTCTGTTTCCCCTCTACCCATCCCCTCTGCAAAATCATCCTCAATGTCACTTTAGACTAAGCACTTTATATTTATAATGAGTGAGTGGGTGTGTGCACGGGTGAGGCAGGAAGTGTAAGGGTTTATGAATGCTGAACCTATATATGGGCTCGGGGAAGGTGGGTGGGGTGTAATTTATGTTGCCGTTTCTGTCTTTTGTGTCTTCTAAGGAGAGCCATCCTAATTTCGTGGTATGTGACATGCAATGACAATAAAAGCTTTCTGACTGTGATTCTGCTCTTCTTACAGGTATTATCTTGACACATCTTTCTGCGTCTATGCATATTTGTGCATTAACCTCATCCTCGATTTCAACGTCTACATGGCCTGTCCTTTGGTTATGTGCTAAAAATACGCAATCACACTTTTCCATCTTTTCCAGTTTACTGTGGCGGCATATTGTTTCATAAATTTGATTTAAAAGAGAGGCTTTTAAGGTTTTCCTCTTTTATTGCTTCTATATTCACCCCCTCTGCAGCAGCTGTTGCTAATCCCTCACCAATGACACTGAGGTCTGTTAACCACAAGATTTACCATTTCCACAGGCGAAGAACCCTCACTGCCCCCTCGCTTCATGTGCTTTGTACCATACATAAAAATGTCATGTCTGACTGACTGCTGAATGCTTTAGCCACAACACAGGCTGTAATCACAATTATGGCTGTCAAAGGTCATTAAAGCACTTCCCTCATTTATGTGCATTTGGGTCCTGTGGTTTGAGGGGAGGGGCTTCTGTGGATCAGGCATGTTCCAGTGCATCCCACAGATACTTGATCAGTTTGGGATCTAGTGAATTTGGAGGCCACATCAACACCTTGTGCTGTTCTTCATGTTTCTGTTCAAACAGTTTTTGTGTGTTCGTCTTTGTCAGGCTGCAAACTGCTGCCAACAAGGAGTGTCATTGCAATGGGGGCGGGGGTGCCTGGTCTGGTCTAGGTGTGTCGTACATGTCTAAGTAACATCCACATGAATGAATACCAGGTCCAAAAGTTTCCCAGCAGAACACTGAACTGTCACACGATTGGTAAATGTTATTTACGTCACCTGTCAGTGGTTTTAATGTTGTGGCTGATTGGTGTATTTCCAGCAGATCTGATGCACCATTGCGGGCAGATTCACCTTACCCTTGTCTAAATAGCTCCATTCTGATTGATGATTTGGGGCGTGTACACACATGGATCTCGCCAGCTCATTTTATTTTGCATCAATGTAAACAGTTAAATTGGAATTTCTGAAATATTTCACTGGGCTTAAAGAATGTCTAATCAGTGCAATCAAATGAGATGAGCCACTAAACGTCCTATTAGCCCGGCTCCAAATGCAGCAGCGTCACGTTGGAGCCGTATGCAAATAGGCCTCATGCAAAAATGATGTCTTGAGTTCTGTAGAATTTATCTCATTATCGACCGGTTGATTTCTGACCTCTCCCATCCTTCTTTCTTTCTCTGCATCCGTTTCACGTATTTTTCTCCTTTGGCAGTTCCTGCATTTTAGCCACGTAGAGATTTAAAAAAGATAACCATATCAACATCAGTGGGCCATTTGATTATGGTGTTACCTTGCAGTGCTTTTTCCATTACACCCTTGTTCTCATAGACATTCTTGCTGCCCACATTGATTTTGTCACATAATTCAAAATCATTTTTGCTCAAGTAAATGCCTTGTATATATGCTTTTAGATAGTTTTTCTCGTCTCTCCGTTCCCTCCTTCCTTCCGGTCTCTGTTTATCTGCCTTTGTGCGCATCACACCGATGATAAGAGGCTTTTTTGCCTTTTGCAACCCAGCAACATTCCCCTCTTAATGCTCAAAACAGAATATGGGTTAGCACAACAAACCAGTATCGTTAGTATTTTCTTTCTGTTTGTCCGTGTGCCTTGTGTGTATAATACACACACTTCACAAACACACATTTTAGCCTGTTTGTGCACACAGATATACAAAAGCTCGCATGATGCTCAGTGACAGTAACAAAGTGCCTCCCGCACAGCGAGACTGTCCCAGTTCAAGGCAAATCTCAGCGCCTAGAGATGAAGATCACAGTTAATGTCTAATATGGCTCCAAGGCACCGCTGCTAATATTTTACACACTGACACGATGCCGCAAACATCTCTCCCTCCCTCCATACCCCTCCCACGGCGCCTCATCAATGTGCTCCACATGTCCGACCACCGTCGCTCATATTATATCACAGCCGATTCCCAAGCTTGACCCACGGCAGCGGAATTGGTCAAGTTTAGATTGACAGACTAAAAAGGGTGAGGCTATCGATCTGCATGCATTGTCTCAGTAACTGCTTAAGGCTACCAATACCTCGGTCAAATCTATCTGCTATTTTTGTTTTAATGGCCTGCCAGGTGTTGTGTGAGGCGCATTATCCATCCATCCCATATTGATGGGCTAACTTTTAGCCTGGCGATGATAGTGCTCAGGATTGTGTTTCAGAATAACCATAAGTGTATGTGCAGAAAAAGTAAGAGAAAGACAAACAACTGAATTTGTTGTGTGGTACACAAAGAAAATCAACTTGTTTATATATTTTTTTAACAAAATGTAATAACAGATGCAATTTACCTCTGGAAAAAGTATCACCACCTTTAGCTCCGGGAGCTATGGTTTAGCATTTGCAGAAATAACTGAATAACAGAAATGCTTCATTGCCCACCAGTCTGTCACATCGGGTTGCAAAAATCTTTAACCACTCCTCCATACAAATATCCTTCAGCTGCAAATTTAAAGGTCGGCCTTTAAACATCATGTAGATTATTTTTTCATTGCATAACCCTCCATTTCTTCTTTAATGAGCAAATCTTTGGTGGATTTGCTAGTGCTCTTAGGATCCTGCTAAAAGCTCCCTTTCCGTTTCAACCTTCGTACAGATGGCGTCACGTTATCTTCAAGCAAGCTCTGATATGATGCAGAATGTGTTGTTGAATCAATGTCTGAAAGAACACCAGACCATAGATGTCAAGGGTTTGAATGTTCCATCTGTCACTCCACAAGGAGGTTCTAATCTCTGGCACCTGATCCGGAAACTCTGATTATAATCTTATGGGTTTGAAAGAAATACAGTAGAGTGGAATTACTCTTACCATGTGTCTGTTATTTATGTATTAAAATTGAAAACGATTAATAGAAAGTGACAATTGTATATATGACATTCATTTGGGCATTCAGAAGATGACAATGAGAGGATCAAGTATTAGTTTGCTCAAATTAAAAAACAAAACACTAACCAATGAGCTGATTGTTTTTCTGTGCAACAATAGAAACTAATAAGTATCAGTGTTCCTGGTTTAACAATCATGGTTTGTTCTCACTAATTACGTTCCCAGTGTATTATCTATTCCCAGTGTTATTGCAGATAATAATCTCGTATTCAGTGACGTGTGTTGAGGTTCGTGGCTGGTGAGGCACAGATTTACATTTATGAACCCAATGAAATAACTTCAATACGCCATTCCACACTAACTGGTTCAAGTTTCATATCTCAGTTTAGCATTCTTTACGCATGTAGGTGAGATATTTGGCCAAAGGAGCAATGTCAAATCAAAAGCAGTTAAGAAAGTTACCTCTCCCTTAGTAGGTAATCCGTGGCACAATCCACCCGCCATAATATTGGACAATTTGATTTGAGGCCCAGCTCACTGCTGCCTCAACTCGCGTTTGTTCTTGTATTTACACAGGAAATACAGTACATAAACTCAGCGATTTTGATTAAAAATTATCAAAATTACTGGAATCATACAGAAATTACATTTATATCACTCACCAATGGACAAATAGTATACTTTATTTTATCGTCATTACTTTTCCCCTGACCGCACGTCCCTGTTTATATTTCACTCCAAACTGAACTTTGCCTTTAAGGATCTGCGTTACCAAAGCTTTCCAGAAGTTACTGCCACTCATCAATATTTAGTCTTACCTTCATTTTTAATCCTATCTTTCCTCTTGTTCTGTATGTCTTTCTTCTCCTTTTACTCTCATGCCCATTCACCATCCCTCCGGAGCAGAATTCATATTCATGCCTCGCACGATCTACACTTTTTGTCTCTCTGTCTAAATTTATTTTTCTCCAAATTCAATGCTTCTTTTGCATTCAGCCCATTTCCAAACAACACCTTTTCCTTTCTGAGTAGAGAACCTTTTGGCCTTTGGCTCATTCCCTCTGAGGTTCAAAGCTGCCAGTCTAGAGAGTTGGTATTTGAACTCTGAACTGTGGCTCTGTGCAGCATGGGCTGGACGCAGGTCAAACGGGTCAATTCAACACTCGCCTTGGCCAATTAACATTCAGTCGGCGGGTAGGTAATGGGGTACTGTGCACGCACACATGCACCAATAGCCGCGCACACAGGGAAATATGCATGCTTGCATTCACACTCACTTTTGTGTACATTGTATAAGACATAATCTGCTCCTATTTGCATAATAAAGATTAATTCTAAACCATACAGTGTTGGTCTACATTTTCATTTAAATTTTTGCGCACAAGTGTCAGTGTCGGTGCATATGTGTGATAGTGTGCTTGTGTGGGTAGGTGTGAAACAGAGATAATAAATGATGTGCGTATAACTGATCATAAATTATCCCGGTTGTTAATGTCCGTCATGCCACGGAGCTACAGTATAGACCGTTCTCTTGATCTTCAATGGACAACCTTCAGACTGCTTGTTCACCTGTCCTGGTCTGCCCACACAAAGACAGACGAAAGGGACACGAGGAAGATGAAAGTACAGCAAGGATTGTTTTGTATTGCAGCTTAAACTGCAAGCACGTCTTTAAAAAAACAAACTGAATGTAATATTTGTAATCGTTTTTTCTGCAATTAAAATTCTGTGAAAATTGTAGAAAAATAGAACAACCTTTAAAAAAGCTTAGTGAAAGAAGAAAGCTGCAGCACATCGTTACAGGATTTCCGCTCAAAATCGAAAATTTCTCATGAATTTTACAGTTACAGGTCTAGGTTCAGATAAGATGACGTCTGCGTCTGGACTTGGTCTGCAGCCTGCCTATACAGTAAGTGACATCAATGCTAGACTCAAAGTATTGTTAACCATAACTCACCTCGATTTCTTCAGATAGATTAGATCTTGATTTCTACAAATTTCAGTAAATCTCAAGTTTTTTTTACCAATTATCATTTGTGCCCAGTGTTGCAGACGGTGCCGCCACTTTCATGTAGAAAATCAGGGAATTGCCAAGTATGTTTTCATCTTTACTATCAAAAAATAAGGAGCTGAGTTTGGTTAAGGACACGTATGACTCAAGCGTTTTGCATCGGGGATTGCTGCGTTTGGTGAAAGTCAATGGAGTCTACAACAGTTGGTCAAGTTTCAGAAAAGTTGCAGTGATTTGACAAGACCGCAAGGTTGAGCAGCTTTCACAGAGATGGGATAATATTTAGCACACATCTCTGATGATGAAGAAAAAAGGGAAGAAAAGCCATTACCCGTCCACGCTACCTAAAACTCTTTTTAGCCGCTGCTTTGTACAATGATTGCCAACAAATGTTCACACTGGCTCAAAGGTATAATAGCAGGAGGAGGAGAGAGAAAGTGGATTGGATGGCCTTGTGCTTCCTTTGATGTTTTTGAACAAACTGAGGGCTTTGCACTAAACGTAATAAACTGTTAGCTAAAAAAAAGTCAAAACGCCCTCATATATATTAATCAGTTCCTTTCCAGTAGACAACGCAATTCTGCCCTTGATTTTTACTGCACTGAAGATGCCTCACAGTATCAGCATGAATACTGTGTGTTGATATTATTCTTGACAGTAATGTTGTACAAAAGCATCCAGGAAGGTTTAACAGAAACTGCATTAACACAGCACACAGTATATTTTAGTTGTTAGGATCAAGGCAATGATAAATCTGCAAAGCACAATGTTATGTGTGTCACAGCACTGTTTAAATTGATCAAGATTTTGGCTAGTGAAGTGAAACAGGAGGCTACCCATTACAACACACAGTTGGACAGCAACAGTGGCACCTGTGTTCTCAATGGGGCATGCTGGATCTATGGATATTTGTATGTGTGTGTACTTCCGAACAAAAGTCAGTGTTTGCTTCCAGAAAATCTGCTCTCATGGGACGAAAGGAACTTTGACACACAAACACTGTAGTAGTAAATAAGAAAATGAGACACGCTCAGGGCTAGTCTGTACAAACACCATCTGAAACATGATAACTCTGAATTGCTCATTGACCGCCTTGATTCACTTCCTGTAACGGATCTAATAGCATCTGACGCATCAGCATGAGTGCAAGGGTGTTATACTCGAAGGGGGTGGGGCAAAGAATGCTGACTCAGGTCATGTGGCTTCATGTGGGAAAGTGGGATGGAGACAGAAAGTGGTGCAGTAGTAAGTAAGGTAAAAGGATGGAGAGCAGAGACAGAGGACTAAACGCTAAGCGCTGGATTGAGTGGAAAAAGGTGAAAAGAGAGAGAACACTTGTGTAAACGCATACACAATTACACATGCCCAGAGAATAAGATGCCAGGAACAGAAGAATATAACCTTCTCAGTCTGTTATGCAAAAGTGTGCCACACAAAAGTTTGAGGCACTTTATAAGTGTTTTAATCCACGTTCTGATATGGCACGGCTAACCTTTACTGCATATTTAATGTTACTCACCTCGATTCTTTCAGCACTTGCAGTAAATCTGGTACAAATAGTTTACCTGCACTTTCATGTAGAACATCAGAAGACTATGCATGAGCAATGATTGTTGGTGAACGGGAAATGTTGCTGTCAAATACACCGATCAGGCATAACATTATGACCACCTTCCTAAAATTGTGTAGGTCTCCCTTGTGCCTCCAAAACAGTTGTGACTCAACAGAGAATGGACATGGGCCTTCTGAGGGTGTCCTGTGGTGTCTGGCAACAGATTGTTGTTAGTGGGGGCCTTTGGGTCCAATGGGTTGAGGGGAGGGGCCTCTGTGGATCAGGCTTGTTCCAGTGCATCCCACAGATACTTGATCGGTTTGGGATCTAGTGAAATTGGAGGCCAGGTCAACACCTTGTGCTGTTTTTCATGTTTTTTTGAGTTGTTCCTAAACTGTTTTTGTGTGTGTGCCTGTGTCAGGCTGCATCCTGCTGGGGATGGCTGTTGGCATTAAGGAATGTCATTGCTATGGGGTGGGGGTGCCTGGTCTGGTCCATGTCTAAGTAACATTCACACGACAACCAGCTCCAAACGTTTCCCAGCAGAACATTGAATTGTCACAAGAAGGTCAATGCGATTGTCAGTGGTTTTAATGTTGTGGCTGATCGGCGTATATACAGAATCAAGGAAATTAGTTCAGTGACATACACCCATGTTTTCCACATGGGGGACTGCTGTGACAGGTGAAAGCCAAGTCGTAAAACTGGTCCCGCATTCAGCAATGAGCTCCGACATAGAGCCAGACTCATGAAGAACTATAGTCAGCGAGAAGAAGAACAAGGTGTCCTGAAACAGATGGTCGGCCCCCACAGAGCAGATCTCATCATGAAGTCAGTCTGGGATTACAGAAGCAATTTACAACAGAGCTGTGGCAAGTTCTCCAATATGCTGAACAACCTAGCTGGCAAGTAGCTTGAAAAACTTCAAAACAAGGAGGTTTGGTGTTGTTTCACAGGCCCCACGCACCAAGAATTTATTTTCCAGTTTACAGGTCGTCTTATGAAGTTACTGGATGAACAAAACTTTTCATAAACTGCAATCAAACTTTCTCAAGGCTCATTATTACACATTCAGTCTGTACTCCTTAACCTCCATTGAGGAATGCATGCACATATTGCATATAGAAAAACATGGAATCCTCTCTATGTCTACTTTACTGTGTTTTTTAGAAAAACAGGCTGACCTCTTCATGTCTGAGTTATTGCTTCTTCTGATAAATCATCGCTCAAGTGAGATGAAACGCAAGCAAGGATTTTGCATTATGGCAAAAAAGGCCCAGTATGTAAAGGAATGTTTTGTGCCAGGTTACAGAAGAATTACAGACTGTACATCAGAGTAAAGGGATGGCTTTTAAAATATAGAGAACGATTGATAAAACCAAAGAGACCCATTAGTTAAAAATGGGTTTGTGGGCGTCTCTGTAATGTGAGAGACATTTTCTGGCATCCTTTCATTTGCTAATGGTAAAGATCAATGCTAATCATTTCTGGCATAATGGAGGACTGAGCTTTCCATCATCATGACACGGGAGGAAAAAGCTGTCTTGGGACATTTAGCGGAATGTAAATAGGAGCAATGTTTGTATGAAACAAAAGCAACAGAACCTATCGCCCCCACATCATAGATAATTACAAGCTGCTTTTCAGCCAGTCGATTATTGTCCGTATCATGTGATTTGTTTTTTTAAATGTCTACAAATGTGAGAAAATTTAGCAAAAATTGGCAGAGAGGTTATCACCTGGATATTGATGACAGGCTGAGTATCACTAATAATATATTATTGCCCATCGTCAACGAATGGCTTAAAGGTGATTTTAGACACATAAGTGGTACCTTACTTAAAGGGGAACTACAGTTTTTTACAACCTGGACCTTATTTCTGGCATAAAATACGATCGTTCACTCACCCATATAACTTTTGTGTAATTTGTATTGGTTCGGGAGATAAGTAGATCAGCGTATATCCATATAATGGGAGTGACTGGGGCACCGAAACGCAGCCTCTAAATAATGCATTATCTGCCACGAAACTCATTTATTTCACCGTTAGCTAGTGCTATTCCCTGCTGAGCCGGAGTTACCCGTTACCATCATCCGGGGTCTGTAGATTGACATACAGATGTCTTCTGACTTGGATGATGTCATCTCTGAGTGCCGCGCGCACCCGTGACGGTCAGCTTGATTACCTGTAATTTGCTACTGCTATGGTTCGTCCACAACCTCAGAATCGGAAAAATATTCAGCCATGTTGCAAAAAACTAGCAGTAGCAAATTACAGGTAAAGAAGCCGACCGTCGCGGGTGCGCGTGGCGCTCAGAGATGACATCATCCAGGTCAGAAGACATCATCCGGAGTCTGTAGACGTGATGCAACAAAGATGTTATTTGAGCAACAGATAATGCATTATTTAGAGGCTGCGTTTCGGTGCCCCAGTCACTCCCACTATATGGATAATCTATGATCTAATTATCTCCCGAACCAATACAAATTATACAAAAGTTATTTGGCTGAGTAAAGGGTCGTATTTTATGCCAGAAATAATGTCCAGGTTGTAAAAACAGTAGTTCCCCTTTAACAGACTGCATATACAAAATAAAAATAAATGTCTCATAGATTCAACAGGACGAGAACAAACGACTGCTTGAACCCCCACCGCAGACAGTCACTCTGGAAATTGATGAGCTGTTGCTCAAATAATGTCTTTGTTGCATCAGGGCGTTCAACGGTGAGAACACTAAAATGTCAGAAATGTTATGAGCTCGGAACATGACAACGGTCTTGTGCAGTTTGTGTAACAACTGGGGGTTGCAGCCCGTATATTCACCGTCAATCTATTCTGATGTCTCGCGTGTCAACTGCCTCTTCCATCACTCACTCTCTTCAAATTTTCTGTCTTCCCATCATCCAAACAATTTTTAGTCATTTCACCTGCCTTTGAAACTTTGTTCTCACGTGAGAGTTCGGTTGCTTCTCTTTCTCTGTGCCTTTCTACCAGACTTTTATTTGGTTTTCACAGAGCAATAACAGGCTTCTCAGATGTGGCTTGACAAGTGGTGATTTCTACTGGCCGAGCTGACAACAGCCACTGCTGGAACTCATCAGAGTACAATTACATCATTTTTTTTTTGCTCTAAAAGAAAAAACTGATCAAATTCTATGCCATAGAGTATATACTAACACAGTATAGTATGTCCCTTCTGCTCAGTAGGTTTGGTGTGTTGCATTCTTATCATTTCTCATAGTAACTTCTGTATTTATGAAATTTAAAGCTGGCCATGCTTAGGCCCAGCACAAGATTTACGAAATATAAAACTTTTCAATGGTAATTTTATGTCTCACTAAACCTTTTCCACACGTCTTCTCCTCTGGCTCATTGTATCTCCACCCTTGTATCCATCTCATCATGCTCCTTCAGACTGTGCCCCAGAGGGCTGCAGGAGATGTTTTTGTCCTTCGTCTGACACATTGTACTCCAGTGATTTATACCTCTGCACCTCAGTCTCACCCCCTCACCGAGTCTTTCAGTCCCATTCACTTCTACCTCCTTGTAACTCTGGCTCATTGTCCATTTCTTTCTTGTGAGCCTCCACATACACACTTGGAAACATAAGTACACACACACACACACACATGTACACAGTGAAATAGCCTTGGGCATCACTGAGTGTAGGGTAGAGGTCTCTAATCCTGTCCCAACGAGAGTGGGCCTGCTGGGGGATTAGAGCAGCGCAGTGGGTGGCTCAAAAGATGGAGGGTATAGAAGGGTGGACAGTTAGTGTGAAGGTGAGAGAGTGGCTAATACCCCTTTTAGATGGACACAGTGATGTGGGCAAAACCTACAGTCTGTGGATGTTATTGATGAGTCTATGTGCATCATCCGAGCTGACTTCTGAACCCTCATTTGCACCCGACGGGAATTTAAGCGGTGTACTACTTAGCTTTTTGTTCAGAGGGTAATCATGTGAGGCATGCAGGTTTAATTTAATATCTCTGATGCCTAAATGTTTACCGATTGAATTTACTGACATGTTAGTGGAGACAGAAAGAGAGAGGAGAAATGAGACAGAACACATTAACAGGAAGAAGTGAAGCTGAAGCTCTCCTTAATTTGGCAGTGACTCAAAGTTACAAGTTATTTAATCCAGTCCAGTTGCCTATCAGTAACATATATGGAGTGACAACTGCAGGTTTGCTTATTTGACAAGCTTGATAATGGAGGACAACACATCAGCCATCTCAATAAGATGAAATCAAGGTTTGCAACCATTTAGTCAGACTGGTTTTCTGTACTGTATGACCCTATACATTATCATTCACCCGTTTCTGTCCACTTAGAAATCGGTGGCAACAGGCTAAACTGCATTCTAGTTCCAAAAGAGATATCCCAAGGCATTCCCAGGCCAGATGAGATATATAATCCCACTAGAAAGTTCTGGGTCTACCCTGGGGTCTTCTCCTAGCTGGGCATGCCTGTTCCATACCTCCAAAGTGCCCAGGAGGTACCCTCACAAGATGACTCAGCTATCTCAATAGCACAACACACTTTGCTATCCCAGTGTGTGCCAAAGGCCATGATCTAACAGAGCTAACAGAACTACATCATCTGCAAAGAGCAGAGACGTAATTACAAGACCTCCATACTGAACACTCTCATCACCCTGACTGTGCTTTGCTTTGAGATCCTGTCTATAATTATCAGGAACAGGAGTGGAGACAAGGGGAAACCTTGGCAGAGTCCAACACCCATCCAAAAAAGTGTTTGACTTAGTGCCAAACATATGGACATAGCTCCCGCTTAGCTTAAACAAGGACAAGATGGATTGTCTTTTATAAAAGTCTATGTTGTATATTATCAATTAAAAAAGGGATTTTCTATTTCAGTTTTCTCATTCTGCTTTTGAGATACGGACCGTGATCTGTGCATAATGAATCATGATTATCATTACTGCATGACTTTTGAAGATTGTTTGGATGGACGTGTACACACTCCAAGGTGTGCGGGTGGGTTTGTTTGTAAAGCAGTTGATCCTGCAAGACTAATCTCACTTTCTACTCTCCAGTAGGTTCCTAGCACAGTGGAACAAGCCAGAAGGGTTCCACCCAACACCCAGGTTTATCTTTAAAATGAATCTCTCCACTTAAAGTGATCTCCGTTTGCCGAGATGAAATCCAGCTTCTCTGCAGGTAAATAAAATAAAGTTTCAGTTTCCTTAGTTTTCTCCTTTCTTCTTCCTGCTGGCATTTGTCCTTCGCCAGTGCTTCGTTGTGACAGGAAACAGCATGTGTGCCAGCCTTCCCTTTGATATGGAACATCAGGAGCAGTTACACCGCACTGCCATACACACAAGTGTCTGAACAGCATTCAAAGGAAGGCCACTTTCAGATGCCTGCTGCTTTGCTTACATGGCTGCATGCGTTCAGACACCCACGCTACGCGCATATAGTTGCAGTGCGTTAAGCTACGCACACGGACACATATATGCATCTGTCATGTCAGACTACAAATTGAAATGGAAAGGCGAGGAAAGGGGAGGATACTTCTACGGTTTCTGTGACGGCATCACATTTATGTTGATATGCACTGCATCATGAGAATGAGCTCCCTGAAGCCGTTTCTTAAGACTGAGATGTCTTGCATGAATTTGCTTTTTGCCTGTGTCACACCCCCAATTACTACGGCTCCCAGTAACAGAACGGTCGGCCTCATTTCTTTTTGAAAAAGTTGTCATGCCCAGATGTTATGCTCAGGCCAGATCCCTCCCCCCGAAAAAAGAAGAAAAAGAGGTTCTGGATTTATTTTCCACATTTTTATAAGGCATCAAGATCAGTAAAGAGAAGGCATTCATTGTCCAGGGTTAGGAAAAGGTGATAAAAATATATTTCTCATTAGCATGGTCATGCAATGGAATCAGGAATAATGATGTGTCTTTGCTATTATCAAGTAACAGTGTCTTGTCATTATACTGCAATATGTCTAAATGGGTTGTTGCAATTCAATCCTACTATCTGTGCATGCTGTTAACATATGCACTGAATGCACTGCAGGATGCCCTGATTAAATAAATCGAATGGCAACTGGGTCCAACACAAATAGCTCTTTAGGGGCAATAATTACTGTTTTGATTTTGTTTCCCTCTCTTATGATTTATTTTCACTCAATTTAGCCTGATCCGTATTATCGGCTACAACATCAGTATAATGCTGTGTGAGAAGATGCCTTAGCCGCGATTAACTGTTTGACAAATGTACATTAGTCTAACATAAAAAATGAAAATAAAAAAGACCCCTCGTGAGTTGTGATTTTAACAGCTTGGTTGGCCTAACAGCTTAACCCTATGCATCCATTTTGATTTTGTGGCTTCAAATGTTGTGGGGGGAGGGGTGGACAGCTGGCTTCTCGGTGCATGTGTGAATGTGAGCGATGGAGGATTTAGATCCAATCCGAACGCAGATGATGGGCTTAATCCGGTTGTTGAGTAGGTCACGCTAAGGATAGCTGCCGTTTTAAAACTGACCACATCATACTGACACACAAAGCTCTGTCTGTCTGTCTGGAACCTCTGTAAAACACAATTTAAAAACAAAACAGTGTATTGCCTTTAATTGACTTCATGTGCATTTGTCAAAGAGAACATAAGATTAGGAAAGGGTTGCAGAAAGTGTGGGAGAAAGCGAGAGAGGGAGAGAAAGTACGTAAAAAGCGGTGTGCTCTGTGTCTGACCCCTGTTACATGAGCCTCCAGACAACACTAGAAACCTGTTAACAACAGGAGTCCATTTAGCTTGGAGTGACTACAGTAGGGGTTCAGAACTGGACTCTGCATCACCCTCTCCATTAGTCACAAAGGGATGTTCACACGATGTGGAGAGGGGTACATAGACACACACACACACACACAGAGGAATAAACAAACACAGGTACACAAAATACTTTGACAGAAAGAAAAAAAAAGGGATATGCACCCTTTTCTCAGGGGTCAAGACTGTTCACCCTCCCATCCATTTAGCCTTCTTTTGCAGCTGAGCTCCAACTGCAAAAGTTCACGAGGAGAGAGTGCAAAATGGATAGACATGTATGTGGGAGTGGAGGACCTGTATCCTCCAAGGAAGCCAGCTCTAAAACCAAGAAGCAACACAGGAGAGAGCAAAACAAGAGCTAGAGGTGAGTATAGGGACGAAGGGTGAGTTTAGGGTGAGCACAGGGACGAGAGGTTACACTTTCCGGTGATTTCTATATGTTATAAATCCCATCCTAGCACTGGGTGTTTCTATGCTCTATGAAAAATGTAAGCAATATCTAGAAACCGTTCCACAGACGAATATTATTTCAATTTTTTGAGAGAAGTTCTTCTAAAGCAAAGATCACAGAGCTTAAACACACTGTTATGTGTGTGTATTTCAACTAGCTGGGCTATTTATCACAACCTAATACAGATTTACAATTTTTGTGGCACCATTTGGATCATACAATGAGCATCAATACAAGTCTGATGACAAGAAAACACAGTGGAAAGTGAAGGACTCATTGTGTAAACCGTGGCTGGATGTGTCTGAGTATCCGTGAGAGAAAATACAACGGAGAAATGCCGTGAAGAAACGACAACAGCAGACACTAGCGTTATCATACGGTTTGATAGCAACTGGTGGTGCAGCTGCAATCAGCGCTCAGGACTGTCAAACTGAACAAAGATGATGCAATGAGAGGGACATTTTGGAGTTTGTGTTGCAGAAACTGCAAGACGGGAAAGCCTAGGACAAACTCTCATTCAGAACACCCGTACACTGGTGACTCAATTCATGCGGGATGAAGGGAAAGTACATTTTTAGAATGCAAGGTACGCTCCTGAGCATGCTGAACTGTGCCTCAAAGAGACAAGCCTCCAGGAATGGGAAAGTAATCACCATGCACAACTATTGTATATCTATACGTCCCAGACAAATCAGCTAAACTTTCAGATTTTAGATACTTGCTTTGGCCAATTCATATGTTGGATGTGTTTTTAAATGGGATTCGTTTGAAATAATGACAATATCTCAACAGTCACCAACATAATCCTTTTACGTCTTCCAGCCTGGTGTCATTTAATAGCATATAAGTAACACACCACAGTATCTTGGGTTCAATCAGTTTGCATTTTGTGCTTCTGATTTGTTGTGTAGCCTCAATGAAGCTGCACCGATACCGGTCCTCAGCCCTAACCATACTGTGTCATTTATAAGCATTGGCCATATGCAATTACATGATATCCTATGGATTTTCTAACCTTTCATCTCATAAAATTTTAACTTAAATAATGCCAAGGTTACAATATTACTGATGGTGTACATTCCTGGACATGATACTTGCAGTATAGGAGCATTTCACAAGATTCAATATAGAGTGTTGTTACTGCTGCAAATCTATAAATATTAGACAACTGGACAAAAACACTATTCCGCTGCTGAGGTTGATGCTTCTAGGACACTGGAATATACTACTGAGCCCTGCTGTGGTGCGGTTGGCCTCATTCTGTTAAAGGTGTGTGCCCAAGTGATCACTCAAGTGATTTCTCTACACCCACACTTCTAAGAGATAGAGTAACTCATTGATAAATAAAGTTTGCTTCTTATTTGCATGGTGGCACATTACCCTGAATGCTTACTCTGGATAATAGGACAAGAAATTATTTACATCAATTACCTGACATGTTGTAGTATGCTAAAAAAAACAAAAAACTCAAGTACAGGCAAAAATAAATGTGGTAGTGCGGTGGGGGATTTGCCTGTGTGGGTTTACTTATTTTTCTTTCTGCGCATCATTACACGGATATAAGCAGCCGCATCTCCAGCCAAGAGTTAAAGAGAAATAACTATGATGATAAACGGGAACGAAAAAATTATATTAGTCTCAGTTACAGAGTTCTCCAAAAAGAATGGAGTGTCTAACAAGAGACGGCTCCGCTAATAACAGGGGGAGCGTTCAGAGGCGGCGCGAACCAGCAAAGCTACTGGCAATAACTCTGCATTTGCTTTCAATTTCTCACAAGCAAAAGAAAATAATTGCTCATACTCGGGGACAATACAGAGTACTTACACGCAAGTACACAATCAAACAGAAATCCGTGCACGGAGGCGGCGGACTCCATTATCTGCATTACGTATTTGTGATTTTTGGCGGAGACTTCCATGAGAGGACGCAAGATGTATATTTTAAGAGATAAAACAGACAGCGCAAAGACTGATAAGCAGGGGCTCGAGAGAGAGACAAAGAAAGACAGGCAGACAAATGGAGAGAAAGACACAGAGACAGCGTCTAAGTGATGAGACAGATGAGGCAGCCAATGAGTGACAGAATGCCAAGGAGAGCGAAGGAGACGGAGACAGGGAAAAGAAAGGTTTGCCTTAATGTTATTCCGAGCTTCAATCAGCGCTCACCCTGCTCCGCGCTCACCCAATCATCTTAGCAACACACTCGCACAAACACACAGATGCACACACACACACACACACACAAGTATCTTTCTGCCCATCAACCTTGGCCTGACAGTCTGAGCGCCATGGCAACGGTTCACATAGGATTAAACAGAGAGAAGAGAAAAGGGAACAGAGAATTTGGGAAAAGCATTAATGCATAATATTCTATATATAAACCACAAGATGCAGTGAAAAGAACTGGCTGGCAGATAGGTGAGGCAGTTAGGTCAAAATCTGGCCGAGGTGGTGACGCAGGATGACCACGAAAAAAGGCAAGAGAAGCAGACGGACATGAAGAGTAAGTAATAAAGCCTGGGTTCAGACAGGCCTTTATGTGTTCACAGACACAGACACCCTTTGAAGTTGTGAGGAGATTTTGGGCTTACGACTCTGACAACAGTGACTTGGAGAAAGACGGAGATGATTAGATTCGATTAAAGTTATGCACGCAGACTTCGCGAGATACCAGAAATGAAGAAAACAAGATTGCATCAAAGATGGATTATGGAGGGGGGAGAGGGGGAATAAAAAAAAAAAGAAGATGGCCAACAAAGAACTGCACATATGTTGCATCGACTCAAATCTCGTCGTTTGAATAATGGAGACGTTTTTCATTTCAGAGTCATCAGGGAAAAGCTGCTAGACTTCGGCGTTGACATCATTAACACCATCTGTTTGTAGATAGGAGTCGGTGACACAAACATGAATTAGGAACAATATAAAAAAGCTGTTAAATGTTAAAAATAAAAGTTTTAGTATTTTGCACGGTGAACATTGTGTTGGATTTTGTAGAGTCAACAGTCCACTGAGCAGCTCTGTCCCATTGAAACCTGAAGAGTCTGGAAATTACTGGGATGATTTAGCGAACGAAGCAGGTTCAGGTTGGTCCAGTTTTTTTTTTAGCATTGAGAGGGGTTCTTGGACTCTACAACCTACCGAGGAGCCAGCTGGATGCGTTTCTCCTGCCACTGCCCATCCATCCAATTAAACACTACATTTAGTCTTAATGCAGCGACAAATACTGCAAACACTTGGAGCTGAAACTGCAGCAGTATGACGTCCAAGTGCAGTAAAGTAAATAACATGAACCAAAATCATCCCACTATGGTTTTGAGGTACGGCGAGAACGCCCCGGTACATGAACAATGCTGCCAAATGCAGCACAGGAAGAGAGCAATCACAAAAAATATAATTAGTGGACACAGCTTGTTAGCAGAATAAACATGTAGTCCAAATGCCCAGAGGAAACATTTAATTGGGATTTTCAAGAAAAAGAAAAAATTGGTTCATATGGTATATCACATGCTGTACTCTGAAACTAAATACGTCAGCTGTTGCTTCTGGGAATTCTAAACTTAGTTATTTAATGTAATTTACTTGTTGCAGTACACCTAATTTAAAATAATATAATACATTTATGTATGTATCACCCTCAGGGATTGCCGAAGAAGGTCATTGTTATCATTGTGTTATCTATAATGAATTTTAGGCAAGGATAGAAATCACAAGTTTAATAATATTAGCCACGATGTCACTGACACTGAGGAAAACATATTCTTAGATATCCACAGAGAACAGGGTCATGCATATGGACCTGATCATTTGAAGCTATTCTTGCTTTATTATGTCCTTTTAGGTGTGACTCACTTCCCAGCACCTCTCGGGTTTAGGAGGTTAAAACAGAGTTTACAAAGAGCTTTGACAGGCAAAGCAAAAAACGTACAACAGCAGAGAGCCAAAAAGAATGTCAAAAGCATGTCAGATTGGGGTAAAGGCGACGACAAACTAATGCAAAATCACAATAAGGAGAAGAGAGAATACAGAATAATGACAAAAGAGCAGTAAAAAAAAATAGTAAAAAGGGGAAAAAAATGACCATAGAAAAGACAATATTACATTAAAAGCCTAGAGAAATGGGTTTTAAGAAGTGACTGATTATGTGAGGCTTATCTCCTGGGGAAATTTGTTCCAAACATGAGGGGCCCCGATGGTGAAAGCACGGTCACCTTCAGATTTAAGCCTTGTCTTCGGAGCTATCAGAAGGGCCCCGCTTGAGAGTCTAAGGCTGCGGGCTGGCTCGCCTGAGGTCGAGATTTCTGTAACTTGCAATTAGACACAGACATGCTTTAAAACAGATCAGAGAAATCTTAAAAATATATTCTAAATTGAGCGGGAAGCTGAGATGTCGTCTGTTAAAGCCAGTAAAACCATCAGACATAACATTATGACCACCTTCCTAATATTGTGTAGGTCTCCCTTGTGCCTCCGAAACAGACTCATCAGAGAATGGACATGGGCCTTCTGAGAGTGTCCTGTGGTGTCTGGCAACAGAATGTTATTAGTGGGGGTCTTTGGGTCCTATAGGTTGAAGAGAGGGGCCTCCGTGGATCATCCCACAGATACTTGATCAGTTTGGGATCTAGTGAATTTGGAGGCCAGGTCAACACCTTGTGCTGTTCTTCATGTTTTTTTGTTGTTGTTCCTAAACCATTTTTGTGTGTGTGCCTGTGTCAGGCTGGTATCAAGGAGTGTCATTGCTATAGGGTGGGTGTGCCTGGTCTGGTCTAAGTGGGTGGTACATGTCTAAGTAACATCCACATGAATGCCAGGTCCAAAAGTTTCCCAGCAGAACATTGATTTGTCACAAGATGGTCAATGTTATTTACTTCTCCTGTCAGTGGTCATAATGTTGTGCCTGATCAGTGTATATACAGTATATATAATACAGATATAGACAGTATAAACATGTCGCTTCAACAATTTATTGTCAGTCTTGTCAACCTCGGGAATTTCTTTTAGTGTACTCCAACAGAAAACTATAATCACATTACGTGCACAAGACGTGACCATGAAAACGCACTGTTCCAATTACAATACCAAGTGAATTAGGATGTGATTTGCTGTGTATTATTAGCATACAGTGTTTTTGAAGACTCTCAGTTATTGCTGAAGTACTGAAAATGAAGCAGCTAGACTTTCATGGAAGTTTCATGAAGATGTTCAATCTCTCATCTAAAAGGCCCATTCAGTTTGGAGTGCTTTCAGTGAGGAGTGGCTCCCTGCCTTTTTAACTCCTTGCGGGGTTGTTGAGGTTCGCAACACCCTACCCATCATGTGAAAAGTCTTAAGGAAGTCCAGGTGTGTGCTATGTTTGTGAAGATTCCCAATCACCCAGGTGTACATCTCAGCATTTTATCTCAGAGTATACTTCTCAGTCTACCATTAAACTAAGTTATTTGCCCTTTAATATATTTACAGAGGTCATCAATTTGCATACACGATTGGTACTTTGCAAAATGTCTCATGGTTTGTTGTGGAAAAACAATATCGGAGGACTTTCCACCAAATGGCTCACTCCACTATTTTCTACCTTCAACCTTTGGAAGCTAGAGTGGCCCTCCTCCCTTGTGCTTACGTACTTTGCCTCATTATTTCCAAGTCTTTCAGGCATGAACTTGGCTGAACGCAACCTCGGGCTTTATTTGAATAAAATCAATCTACTCCTGATTACGCCACTGAAAATTGTGTCCACGCATGACAGCGTCACACCCTCAATTTGTTCTAACAAGCACCGAGATGGCAATACAACCTATTGAGAGAAGTCCCGATGCGGGGGAAGCCTCAGCACAAAGAAATGCACAGTTGCAAGATGCAAATCGCACACAAATACATAAATACACAAGTGGGAAGACTGTAGCTAAACATATAAATCCCTGAATGCTCCCACCGAACACATGCACACACGGACACACAGAGAAGCACTTCAAACGCAGGCTCATTAGACGGCCCTCAGAAAAAGAAAGAGGGGGGGATGTTTAACAGCTTTGTCCTTCAAAACACAGCACATGCACTGTTGCCTGCTTTATTCCATTGACTGTATACAAAGAATGAGCCCCTCTGTGATGTCACTTTCAAAAATGGTTGTGAGTGGAGCTGAAGAGGACAGCTACCAACCTGTTAGACCTCCGACCTGTCACCAAAAGCAGTCATGCACATAATCATGCACAACTTCAGTCCTTGATACAGTTTAAACCGATGACTGATATAAAAATTCACCCACGTACAGTTGTCTTGAATCGGTAAATTAACTAGAGACATGAAAACATGCTTGTTTCTGCTGTAAAGTTGGACTTTTTAACACGGAAGACTTCTTTCACGTCTTTCCTCAAGATGATGTAAAGCAGTCATGTTGTTCAACACCTCTTGCAAAAAAGAGGATCCTGTAATGACTACAGTTGGTGCTCCATCAAACATTTATATCATGTAGATTTACCTACCGTGTGTGAACATAAATTAAAGTATTAGTTCATTTTAGATATCAACACAGAAATCTATTTCTGCAGCCACTCTGCAGATAAAGCTTTCGTTTCAAAAGGAAATTCGATGCATGACCGCTATCCTATTTTATTTTCTAAAAAGAGAGCGTCATTAATGGTGGTGGGGATCTTTTTTCAATAAGAAACATAACTTTCGGAACATAGGACACAAAATCTGTCTAAAAGTCTGGTTAAATGGATGTTTTCCTTTAAAAATAGTTCATGGAAACAGAAATAGAAACAAAACAAGAGGAATCTGGGGATTTTTCTTACACCCTCTGGGATTCAGGTAGCCACATTCTCCCTGTCTACACTTGTATTTGCGAGGATCTGTTCCCTCTCTCAGCATCCATTTCTCCTGTCATGAGTTTCCCTTTCCGTTGCGCTTCGAGCCGCTTCCCCTAACCCGCATTTTTATCAGCGACATTTATCGCTCTCTTCATCCACACAGTGTCACATTTGGTGTGATGTATTGTCAACTACTTAAAACATGCACAATAAATAATATAAAGCGCAAAAGTGCAAAAATAGACCTTGAGGTTGTTGTCCTGCATGTCTGGGAGCTGTCACTCATTTTCCAGCAGCTATTCAGAACTGTCTTGACTCCAGCGGAAGATTTCTCTTTATTTTTCACCTCTCCCCTTTCCTGTGTTGCTTTGCCAGCACATGCTCTAGACGAACCTGCAGCAGGTGCGTCTGTACATCATGGTGCGCGAGTGTATGCGAGTCTCTCCTTGGGTGGGTGCTTTTTGCACGTGAAATACAAATGTGAATGTTTTTAAGTGTGTTTTGTTCTTGCGGCTGTGGCAGGCGGAAAGAAAAAAAGAAGAAGACAAAAGGAGGAGGTTGAAAGAAGATGAACAGAGAGGGGGAATCAAGGAGAAATTAGAGAAAAGAGAGGCTGCATGCAGTGAAGGTAGAGCAGAGAGAGGCTGCATTGTGGAGCAGTGAGTGGGTTGCTTCACAAAAGAAAAGTTTGAAGAGGATTTAAAGAAGAAAAAGTCAGACACTTTGAGGAATATGAAGGTGTTTTTTTTAACTCTGCAACAAGGCCAGGTAATAAAACAGTGGTGATATTGATAATAGTGATGACAGCCTGTAGCTTTAGTTAATAGATGCTTATATTTGTTTGTTATTCAGTATCAGGTCAAATGTGAATTATGTATTCCACTTGAAAAGTTTTTTGGATGTAGTGAAGTCTGAGACGGGGCAATGTTATTCAGGATTTAGGAGCATTCTTTGGACATTATAAAAGTATGAAGTGCGTAAGGAAAATGCGTCTCAATTTGGGCGTTTATGATCAGTTATGTCCGTTGCACTCCAACCAGCTAACTAACACTTAGTATGTTTGGGGTTGAGGTCATGAGGTTTTAGTCTCGATTAAAGTTCTGCATAATTTAGTTTTAGGGAGTGACCGTTTTGAGTGATAGGCGGATTGTCACAGGTTGCTAGCGGTCTGTCTAGGTTCCTGCAATGACTACACTCGCCCTCCATCTCTGTGCACATTTTGGAATTAGCCAGGAGTTAGCTGAGTGAAGGTCAGGCACCTCCAGGATGTCAACAACGAGATCCATCCACATTGAGGTGCAAAACTGCTCTTCTCGAAACCTCTTGGCAACTTCACTTTAGTGGAGGTCCATGCATGGGCTTGGATGTCAATAGTTTTTCGGTTGTGCACAGAAATCACTGACCTTTTCCTGAAGGTGGTTCAAAGAATCAACGTCATAGGCTGTGGAGGGAGATTGCTTTGAGTGACAGCTCCACTTCTCTGCCCATTTTTGAATTAGCTGACGGTTAGGCAGCGGCCACAGAAACCCACACTGAGCTTCGGTGACTTCACAGAAGGCTTGTCTGTGACTCTATATCGAGTCAATGGCCAATGTGCATGCAGGACCTTAGATGTGAACACGTTTTTGGTTATGCACCATTCTTGATTGAAAGAATTAAAGAAGGAGGCTGTGCTCTTAAGGTTGACCATGTAAAAAAAACGCAGAAAAAAATCTTCTGCATGTAAGTAGGCGTATTAGTAGATATTTATTTTTATAAGCCGTGTAAAATAGCATAGCATGGATATCGTCTTGGACACTGCTTATGATTCACCTGTAAAGGAGGAGTTGTAAGTGAGTGCTGAGTGAAACCGGGAAAAAGAACAAGAGAAAAGGAGGAGCGTCATTAAAAATAGAGATGAAATATGTAAAATAAAAGGGAAAAGAAAAAGGTGTTGGGTCAATCATTGTAAGGTGAAAGAAAGTAAGTGGAACACTGAGTAGGAGTGATATATTATTCATAATAAGATAACTTAGTACATTATTTAATAAACACAACCTAAGTGAAGAGGTGCTGCCTGCAGCCACCCTTCTACTAATGGGTATCCGTCTTTCTACTAGTTTATGAACCACAAAAAGATTCACTCCTCTCCCATAAACCCACACACTCTGCATTCAACGAAGAAAGTCTGATCATGCGGTGAAACCTCTGGAGGACTTCAAACCCCTGATGCTCCCATCACGTTTTCCTCCTCCTCCTTCAGTACAGCAGGTTGTGGCTCTTTCGCCAGCCTCTGCCATTCTAAAGGCATCAATATTTACAGCCATATAAAATTTTGTTCACAGCTCTCGAAGGGGCCGGGGAGAAGGCCCTGGGCATGCTAAGCTCTGAACAAAACATAAGTTCGGACAGTAGAAATCAGGTGGTGTAGTTGTTACGACCCTCACCTGTGGAACCATATGTACCCACTCGTTATCTCTCCGTCTGGGTCTTCTCCACTCGTCTGCGCTACTTTCTCAGTAAAGAAAAAAACTGCACGGACCGTGGACTGCCTGTGCTTTGGTTAAAGAAAACTACTGAGTGCAGTCCTGAGGGCTATTGCTGCAAAGGTTTTTGTTTTACCTTCCGACGAGGTGAAACGCTTTCCGTTCTGATGCTGTAGAGGTACTTGGATTTTAGTGGATATGCCTGGCAGGCCATTCTTTCAGGATTGTCAAGAGGGACACTCTTGTTGAGAAGGAGACCTATATTGCTGTCATACTGCACTCGAAATGGTAGTCGTTCAAACAGCTTGAACAAAGACAACGTGTGTGTGTGTGTGTGTGTTGCACTCTAGACGAGTTTTCTTGTAGCCGATTTTAATCAGACTTGCCTCTATGCAGGTTGTTATTACAGTACTGTGATAACAAAACAATAATGTGGCTGTAAGGTGGTAATTATAGTGATAAGAGCAAAGAAATAGCTTGGTAATGACAGATATTATATTACCAAAGATTATAAGGTTTGCGCAGACGTGTGGTTTAAATTACAGTGGGCAACAAATGGAAATTTCTCTATAAACTGTCCCTTCTGTTTTATAACTTCAAACTCTTTTTAAATAACCAATAATTAGAAGTGGTAAACTTATTTCTAAGCTAAGATTACTTTCACATTGTGCATTTTTATAATAGCACGATAGCAGGATGCAGACTCCCTGTTTTTTCTCTCTTTTCAGGACATATAAGAGGATTTATCTTTGTCCCCCTGATATTAACACACAAATGTATGTAGGCACAAATCTGGCCTAGGCACTTTTCCCCCATTCATTTGTACAGACACGTGAGCTTTGCGGGATTAATGACTTGCTCAAGTGCACTTCAGCTGTGGACGCCGAGAGGAAACGCTGCTTCATCACGCCGGCCTCATGCATTTGTTCCCGTCAGTCCTTTGTGATTGCAGCTCGTGAGCTCCATTCACAACTACCAAACCGCAGCTTCCCCACGTCGGTTGAAGATTATAAACACATCACAAATATTCAGTCTGTCACCACTGATTTAGACTCAAGCGTAGCAAAATTACTTCTTCTTTTCCAGTCCCTTAAACAACACTAATTGTAGCCAGTTAGGTTAAAGCACTGCTTCCAGACATACCACCAGTAGGAACATAACACAGGATACTAGAAATATACCTCAGAAGTGTCATTTTTAAAAGTGTGATGTAATTTTCAGATAAATGCAATGTCTCTGTTGCGTCTTTTGTTGTTTTCAGTATGTTTTATTCACTACGCAGTGTCAAATGCATAATGCACGGGGCAAAATATTTCATTTTATGCATCAGGGAGACACAGAAGCCATGTAGCACTATGAAACATTGAGAGATTTGTCATTTCAAGCCTTGCTAATGTAGGGTCCAAAAACAAAACAAACTTATATTCTTTTGCAGAAACAGTAATAGTCCGGAGAGAAAGAGTGACCTCCGATACCGATACAAATTGATTCTTTTGATGTTATAGCAGTGTTGTTTGGCAGACGCTGCACTCCCACTTGAACAAACGCACACAGAAAACAAATGTTTATATGGTGTCAACTGAAAATGCAATTACCATTTGTGGCCTCAAACGACATCTGTTTGGAGAACATCAAAATAGGCAATAATGGAAATAATAATGTCACTGCAAATCGTGCAGTGATGATTGGATCAGCACAAAAAACATTTGTCGTTTTGTCAGCAGACACTTCGGAGCCAATGCAATATACAGAAGTATGAAGAACACAACAGCCATTCAAAACTGAGCTCAGTTTAAGTTTTTTATTTATGTATTTTAACAACTGTTGTAGCCATGTGACTGTCCATCTACTAACAGGTGACTGACATGAAACGTTTTTTTTTGTGTTTTGTCACCAGTAACCAATCAGTGAACTATTATTCATGCATTTCCTTCACATGCACACTTCATATACTATACTGATTGTATGGCACACTTTTGGCCACAGCCCTGATTCTCATTTGTCATGCTCTGTACTCATTCAGATGTTCCGTCTTGGCTTTTCTGTACCATCCATCCAGATTGTTTTGATGGTAGTGGCAGGGTTTTGGATTTATCGGCCGCAGAGATTTCTGACTCTTCTCAAATATAATGGAACTAGATGGCACGCTGCTCATGGTGCTCAAAGCACAGAAGAAAAAAATCAATTTGGAAAAAAAAGCTGCATTGGGAATTCTTTGAAACTAGGGAGATAATGTCTGAAATGATTTTTGTTGAGCTGAAACAAGATGATTTTGGTGATTCCTGAAAGGCTGACTTCATGCAGATGTAATATGCTGAGTTGTGGGGGCAACAGAAATCATTCTTAATGTGTTTAACTCCATTACAATAACACAATAAACAATCCCCCAAAAAATACATTCAGCTAACATGCAGACTTCCCTGAGGAACCCATTAAAACTACATTACAGAGACCTGGAAGTGAATGATGGAGCGAGGTGGCATTTTAACTCAATGGTGAAGAATATCAAAGCCAGACAAAACTGTTGCATTAAGCCTTTTCAGTGAGAAATTAAATCACATTATTTCTGTGACGGACCCGAGTTTTGTTACAGTGTTGAATGATTTCTTTCACAATTACAACAATGAACAATTTGGACATTCATGCATTTATGTCCATATCTTACAGCAGCAGATGAGTCTCAAATATTAAATCCAACTAGAGAACATGGCTTTGCTCTTGGAGAGGTTCTAGCAGCTGTATGCTATACAGTGTGGTTGTCAATATGAAGAATTGATCAGATGGTGTGATTAAGCAGCTTCACCTGCAGCAAGACAAGGACAAATGGGAAAGGAGATAAAAAGGAGAAGGACAGAGGGAGGCTGGTGGGAAAGCAGCTGAATGAAGACATTGGATAGGAAAAAGACAGGTACTGTCTATACATATATATAGAGAGAGAGAGATAGAAGATTTTTTTTTTTTTTTATATCCAGCAAATGTAATTGCTGAATATGAAATATCTCACATGCAACAGCAATTCTTCTAGTACCAGAACAGGGAGTGCTGCTAACCAAGGAGTCTGCAGAGACGCTGGCCTTCTGTGCTGAACAAGTAGTTTTAAAAATTGTTTAACTTGCTTAATCCTATAAAAACAGCCAGGACACTGCAACCTGGTTAAAGATGTACTATGTGTTAATAAACTGTACTTTACAAACTGTATATCTCAATTAGAGAAACACAATTATTTACTTTACATAAATTGTTTGGATTATAAATACATAGCCCCTAAATTAAACGCATAAGTGCAATTGCAAGTCAAAATAAGAGGTCTTGGGCCCAGTTTAGCATTATCTGGGTGTCTGTGAGTACAATCACTATTCTGGTTCTGAGGAAAGCAGCAATGCGGCATGCCAAAATGGCTGGGTGAAGTTGGATATAAGTTGTTGCCGCAGCTTTGCCAATCACAAAGACGCATGAGGTCAACAGCTCAACAATGGAAAATATGGTTTCTCTACGTAATCTGAATTCTGCAGACTGCTGCAACCTCCATGCAGAGCCAGAAATAAAGTAAGCCGTTTGTATGACCATATGAAGATCTTTCTTCTTTTTAATGCCAATTAAAACATGGCAGTCCAAGACCAAACTACCACCAACTCTTTCATTGGAATAAACTGTTGCACTAGTTGCTGCAACAGCCATTTTAGTTTAGCATGATAGCATGATACATTTTGTTAACTGGTACAAGACTCCTCTTGATCTCAAGTGTTACAGGTTACCCCATAGCTTATTATTCAGTACATGGCAACAGACATTAGCAGTGACAAGAGATCATGAAGTGGTGAGTGGGTGAGTATTAAGTAGAGTTCCCCAAACATTTAGCTCAAGGAAAGAGTTCGGCTTACAAAGTGTTCAGCCAGGGTCTCAGTTCTACTTTTCCACTTATTTTCCACAACATTCTTTAATGCAAACTTATAAATACTCTCATTTATATAGTCGGTCGAGATCTTTCAAAACCATATGGTGTTACAGAGTAACATATCTCTCACAGAAAGCGCATACAGCAGTGGGCTGACTCAATCTCATTGAAGTTTTCAGCTGAAAAATCTACCAACATTCCTTTCAGTAATTCATGTCTACACCCGCCCATCTTCACAGGGGAATCGGGGGATTAACAACCCCAGATACACAGAGGAAAATAACATCCCTTACTCATGCACACGTACCACATTATGATATTTTCACAGTCTCGCCTATTACCATCCTCTGAAGTGTGCGAGTTGCTAATGGTTTTGGATCCCATTCAGGAAGAGTCTGTGGTCTGTCTGTCCATTAGCTGGCAGACACACTCTGCTGACTAAACACAACACTTCCAGCGCCCTTGTCCTCGCGTCCTCCCTCCCACGTGCCCCCTTCATTCGAGAGATGAAAGTAGTCCGCAGGGTTTTTGTCTGCTACCAAAAAGTACAGGTGTATGTGTGACTGTCTGAAAGAATGAGAGAGACAAGGTGCATTCGGAGGCAGAGGCTAATTAAATTCCTTTTCCATTTAACACTTATGTGTTGGTTAAACTGTTGTCTTTTCAAATGGCCAGCTGAATTCAAACTTTGTTAACTTAATTTGTGCATTTGGTTGGGTGTAAATCAATTAATGGATGCTTTTATCCAGAGTACCCTGCAGCACGACAACATTAAGTGTACTTTTTAAGTGGTTAATGGCCAACTGACGTCCTCCACATCAAATGAGAGCCTATAGTCAAAGTTTTAAAGATGTCCCTCTCTTTCAAATTCAGGACTATTGAATTTAAAGAGTTTGAGAAAGTAGGACTTCTTTTCTAATCTGTTACATTAAGTGTCATTTGAATCACATTTATGGCTGGCAATCAGCAATCTGTGTTTTTTTTTCCTTTTACACCCAACTACTATTAAATAGGCTCAGTCCAGTCTCGTCAGTCCAGTCTTCATGTTATCCATTTGATGAGCAATGTTGTCATTCATACTGAGCTGTTAAAGGGACAAATACAGTGGAAAAAGGAAACCCATGACTGGTATTGATTTGTTAACTCAGACTGATTCATCTGACTGATTTGCAGTTATTGTTGGCTGTCACACAGTGGTGACAACTGCTGCACTAGGATTCCAATAATAATCTGATGAATAGCTCAATCAGATTAAATCAGAACATATTGACCCAATCTGGTTCGGCTGTTAAGGACCCATGTAAAGATCGTTTCTCTCCTTGTTGGATTAAATACATTCTTTCTGCACATGTTTTCCTGGAAGGGTCAGAACACAGAGGTAGCAAAACAACGAGTTGTTCAAAAAGTCAAAAGATGCACAAAGAGGCAATTAATGTGGGCAGCATTGTTAAAATCACGGGTCCATCTTGACATCGTCTTGTACTGAATGAATTTAGTGTTGTCAAACAATTTCTCCTTCTTACTAATGTGCCAAAGTGGGGCGAAGCCCTTTTGTGTGTACGCCAAGAGAAGTTACATTTTGATTGATGTTTTGGGGCATGTTAATGAACATATCTCATCAGACCTTTTATTTAGCATCCATGTCAGAGGTGCAGCTTGTCGACAGGTAAGGTGGGCAACTGCCTGGGGCAGCAGGACAGTAGAGCGTCCCCGATGGCCAACAAACCAGCAGTGTAAATGTGTCAAGTTTTTAGTGACAGTAGTCGACCTCCCTAAGGCGCCCTCCCTTGATACAACTCAGCAGACTTAACCCTGTTACATGACGTGCGTATGGTAAGTATGTCAACGTTTTCCAATTCAAAATGGAGAGAAGTTAAGGAGAAGATAAAGCGATACGATGGTAAGCTAAGAAGATAATGATGATAAAGTAATACTAAATACTAAACTGAATGCTGCTAGTCTAGGTTTAACTGTGGGTGAGAGACATTTGAATGAAATAACTTCCACCAGCATCACTTTATTTTGTTTGTTCTTTCTTGGACAGTTAACATTAGTTAGTGGAAGTCCTAGAGGAAATTCTTGCCTAGAGCCCAATAGGGTAAACATTGAAATTGGAATCGCTTATCAACATGACTTCGGTCCATGTAAATGTAGCCAATGACTGATAAAAGAAATTTTAAACGTCCTGAAAAGTGCCTATAATAAAGAGCAGAGTAGACTGTATGTAAATATAATAAAAGCAACAGTAGAGATAAGGTCAGTCCAAGCGTACCATATAGCTCTAGATTAAATCATGGCTGTAAAACAGCTTATAGGATGAACACTCTGAGTGGGAGGGAACAACAAGTAAATAATAACCAAAGCACACAGTCAATAATTTATCTTTACCGGCAAGTAGAGACTATAAAGTCTTGACTACACATCTGGATGCACACACACTGCACTAACTTCACGTGCAATCAAAGAATCAGACCACACACTGAGCTTTTAGGGCAGCACTTTGCACTGTGTCCTTCAAAGGATGCCAAAGAGCATTCACCTCTCTTCTGCTCTTAGTTAATCGATGGCGCACTTTTCTGCCTCCTTAGTAGAAAAGCAAAGACACCGCCATAGCACAAGGCATGTGTGTATCCACGTGTAGCTATGTGTATTTATGTGTGTGTGACTAGACTTCATGTGCGATTCCCCTACGAAAACGGGGAAACCTGCCCAGACAAATGTGCACATGCAAGTACACAAATCCATACTTGGTCCAAGACATAAACTCGAAGGAACCTGAGCGCTTGCGTATTCTAGTCATGACCCATGCTGCTGAAGTGCAGGACCATGGTAGGGTGCAGGCTGAGTAGATAAATCTATAAATCAGATTTGATGTTTCCTGTCCGCCAGTTTGCCTTTTGTGTGTGCACGCTTGCTCCATCCCATTTACAAGTCAACATCTCTGGTCATCCCAGACACAGATTAAAGGGCTGAAACTGATCTGTGATCAGCCGAGCGGTAATCCCCCTTCATGTTGGCCATCATCATTTCATCACTAGACAACCGACAAGAGATGCCAGCAGACAGGATGAGCTTTTATTAAGCTTTCATAAGTCATTCCCAAATATTTCTATTCGTGCAAACAACCAGGAGGACGCGGAGCACGCTGCGAATTCAACGGAGAGCATTCATTTACCAACACTTTAAATAAGGAATTAATGGAATTCCAAATTAATCAACTGAGCTGCTAAAGGATTGCCCTAGCTCAATCTACTGCTGGGCCTGCCGTCGTTAATATTATCTTTGTGGCACTTTCAGCAGCTCGTAATTGAGCTCATTGTTAATAAACTCACACTGCATATATTAATTAGTAATTTGACCTCGGGAAGGTCGGGATTAACCTGAATATCAACAGACTGCACCATGTGTGTGGAAGAAAGAGCAGTGGGGGAAAAAAAAAATACTTTCCGTATATATACGTATATTCCAAATCAAAAACCGTTCCCATGAAGATACAACCTTAGAGGACCTTTAGGAACTTTGATACATTAGTTTATGTTCATGCAAGCCACTGACACTGACTAATCAAATGTAAGATCCAGGACTTTAATTCGAGAAATTGCTCAATCTAATTAGAATTATCTGATTGATAAAGCACAAAAACTCACTTGCTGGAGGAATCAACAACAACTGAGCTTCCACCAGTGACTGTATCATGGACCAGTGGCCTGACAAAAATACAAGCATCAGTGTGTGCTCCTCGTACGATTCTGTTCTGAATCATGTGTGAAGTGAGCTCATTGATCTCCGAGATGATCCTTGCTGCTGTTTCTCAACTGTTTCTCTCGATTTTACTCAAAAATACTGGCGGCAGATTGGATCCCATAATTGTCAACATCTGCCAGTGCAGCTTGTGTTCTTAGACCTCAGTTTTTGAACTTAAACTGATAATATGTCCAAACCCGGAGCATGGTAGAGTGTTTTTATTTATTTATTTATTTATTTTTTATCCTCAGCGTACTTAAGCGTGTATGATTTATTTCTTTTAGTAGAAAATATTTTAGAGCTGTGTTCAGCGTGCTTCTCTGTGAGCTGAATATCAGTTTATATATACTTAATGAAATGACACGGTGAAGTTCTCAGAGATTTGCTGTTAATGTAAATGGTCAAATACGTTTCAGGGCCACTTTAGTTCTAGTTCCTCTGAGTGACATCCTTATTGACATGGTTATGAAGCCTGTACTCTCGTTGTGTTAAGTCAACTGATTGATAATACATATTTCTGTTTGCTGGTAGAGATGTTTTTCTTCTTTTTCAGGAAAATGATTCACTACATACAATCAAATCTGGAATTTCTATAATGCACGATCTCATCCTATCCCTTCCCTCCAAACAGCAGCACATGCACGCTTAATGAGAACAGCATCTGTGATACAGTCAACTGAGGCTGCAACTAACAATTATTTCTCCAATTTGTTCACTTAATTATAATGTTTTGACTAATCAATGTATTACTTTCTGAGTAGTTGATTAAATTAATCTTCAGGTAAATTGATCATTCAAAAATAACCTAAACTAGAACGACCATATTATTATTCTTTCAATCTTCTCTTAATGACGTCATTTAACATGAAATCTATGAATTAATAAACTATTTTAAAACGTATTAATCGCAAAAGACTAATGCAGTCTAGGCCTAATAAGGAAAGATGTTGAACACTATATTCTGCCGTTAAGTAGCATCCATACTGTTGAGTATGATTTAACTTAACGGAAATGCACCTGTATTACTGATCTGCAAAAGATTACTTACACACCTGTAGTGTATAATTAATTGAAATCTAGATTTTAGTTGTATAGGTCAACACATGCATAAAAACAAATTGCTTACAACTTGCACCTGTACTGGAAAGTGGCATTGCCAAGGTAGCCACAAGAGCCTGCTCTTAGAAGTCCTCATTGAGTCCTTGTCTGAAAAACAACAAATCAGGACGCCACGGCAGCTAAGAAACAGACAAAACTCCTTGTAATGGCACAAAAACTGGCGCCGATATCATTTTTGTAGGTCACAATATGTCCTCCGCTGAGATTCTTGTGGTTAGTGGTTGGCGAGCTGTTTCAAATTCATTAAGCGGCAATTTTTTGGACCGCCGCTTAAAAATTCCAACACTTTTAAGGATCAGCTTCAGGCTTTTTTTCATATTTATAGCATGCCTGGTGGCGAGTAGCCGACATAATTGGGGATGAAGGTAAAGAGTTCAGCACATACGGTATGTATTTGACACAAATTGAAGTATATACTGTGCATAATCAACACATAGTCACGTGATGATCTAGTAAGTTGGAGGGAGAGGTGATATATACAGTATGCACACAGGAAAGGAAACAAAAACAGCATAAGGCAACTCTGCTGAATAACAGTCGGGAAAAAAACGAGAAAAAATAAAAAAAATAAACACATTGGCAAAAACAGACGACACCAAGAAAGGGTGCAAAAGACAAGGAAACCCACGCTGAAAGAAAAAAACTAAAAAGGTAGGTGAAAGAAATACAGCATTTAAAGAGGAAGCAGTGACTCCTGACTGACTAATCTTAGCTCAAACGCGCAGCACCTTGAACCAGAGCAAATCGACCACATTCACATCCAGCTTCAAACTCTTTTTTTTAACCCGCTTTCCTTTTAAATGACAAAAACTCCACGGCTACACACTCACACCTAACCTCTGCTGTACACACGTATACAAAGACAAGTACTTGAAGAGACCTTTTGTACACACAGACAATGTTAGAGCCTGGCCACATGTTTTGCAGAGTACGCACACAGTGATTTTTTGCACATGCACTCTACACGCACATATTACACAATTAGCTATACCTGCCTAGGACTGAATGGGGAACACTGACAGACAGACAACCATGCACACTCACATGAGCAAAATTAGGTGGAGGCACAAACACACACACAACCATGGGACTCCTGGTGTTTGTTGCTCTAGCCCCTGCAAGAGAACAGGGTTGCTGGACATCCCAATTACTCTGTACTTTAACCACTGCAAAGCCAGTCCACACAAACACGCGTAATCACACACACAACACTGCTGTGCCGAAACACACACATCTATTTGCACACAGAAATCCATTTCCTCACACACACACACACACACACGTTCGTTCAAGCACACCCAGGGAACACAATGAACATTTGTCCATTTACGAAACAGGCCAGCGGATCCAAACATGAACACGACACACACAGACAAACACCTCCACACACACACACCCATCCATTCCCTACTCAGCAAAGTCTACTGGAGGCAGTGGCGTGATTTTAGTAGAAATACTGCTCTCATTAAAACTGCTCTGACAACTCCTGTTTGCTTCCCAGTTACATTTCTTATCCTGCTCCTTTTCTCGCTCCTCTTACCTGCACACTGACCAAGACATGCACACACATACACCAATCAGGCATAACATTATGACCACCTTCCTGATATTGTGTATGTCTTCCTTGTGCCTCCAGAACAGTTGTGACTCATCAGAGACTGGACATGGACCTTCTGAGGGTGTCCTGTGGTGTCTGGCAACAGAACGTTTATTAGTGGGGGCCTTTGGGTCCTGTGAGTTGAGGGAGTGTCGTTGCTATGGGGTGGGGGTGCCTGGTCTGGTCTGGGTGGGTGCTACATGTCTAAGTAACATCCACATGAATGCCAGGTCCAAAAGTTTCCCAGCAGAACATTGAATTGTCACAAGATGGTCAATGTTATTTACTTCTCCCGTCAGTGGTTTTAATGTTGTGGCTGATCGGTGTACACTGCAGGTTCACCACACCAAAACAGAAACGCACACATGTACAAGAACACACAGATAACGTTTTCCAGGCGTCTGGTTGGCCTCGTTCCCATTCTGTCACTGAGCTTTTACTCCGAGTCTAAAGAGAAAAAGGAGGAGTGTTCCTTCAATGAAAGTAGCCCAGAGATTAATTCACTTAATCTTGGCCTGTAAATGGGGTATTCAAGCGGCTTAAAAAACAAATTGAATGCAAAGGCTGAGAGTAATAACAACATTTGTCTTAGCTGCAGCACAATGCCCTTTTACACAGCACTCACATGAGCTGGTGGCTGGATATCCAACATCCATTATGGCAGAAGTGGACTGGTGCATGTACGCATGCATGCTCGGAAACACTCACTCTCTCATGGACATATGCTCACGGTTTGACCGTGCTATGCACTGTATGAAGTACAAAAAAAAAAAAAAAGGTAAAGCGTGAGAGGCAGATATAGTGAGACTCTAAACAAATGAGAGGAGAATAAGAGTATATGCGTGCACAAGTAAAACAGCTGAACAGATGCCGTGCCGGGGATTTTGATGTGTAATCCCCAGATTGATTACGTGCACGTGCAGCTCAAAAGGTTAGTGTTGCAGAATATAGGTTAAACTAAAAGAGAAGACACGCAGAAAGCCACAGTTTAATTTTCCACTGACAGCACACTCAGTGTAACTCTGTATTTTCAAGAACAACTTCTTCTCCCGCAAAATCCCTGACAAACTGCGTTACACAGCGAGTACAGGGAATTAATGACGCTTTGAGTTAATTACATTAACTAATTAGCTATGTGGAAATAATCAGCATACATTACTAGATCATTCATCAAGAGTAATACCTAATGAATCAGGCTTTTCCATGTCATGTATAATCTGCTCTCCGTCTGTCACCTCTGACAATTCTGCCCATACTTTGATTTCCAGTATCTGAAACTATGTGTTATAACAGCATCATTGATTAGCATGGAATACATCGATGCGTCACAAATGGTAAGGTTCGTCCCACTTATGCAGACTACTGCTGCCAGGCCACACTGAAAAAGAGACTTTATCCAAAACTGCCTGAACCTGACCATCAGCGTGGGAAGAGACTTAATCAAATGGGAGGCTTACCAAAGTAGCTCACTTGTCATGCACGAGCAACTCAAAACAACAACAGTGGAACAGTATTTGGGCTTTTACAATGGTGGACTTGTACAGTTTTGCCCGATTGTTGGTTTCTAGTCAGTGCTTGGGAGACACTACCACAATATTGTGTTTTTCTGTGTCCCATCATTATGTAAAAGTTCATTCATTCATCTTCTGTAGCTGCTTGTTCCTGTGAAGGGTCGCGGGGGGGCTGGAGCCTATCCCAGCTGTCATCAGGCGAGAGGCGGGGTACACCCAGGACAGGTTGCCAGTCTATCGCAGACAGACAACCATTCACACTCACACCTACGGCCAATTTACAATCACCAATTAACCTACAGAGCATGTCTTTGGACAGTGGGAGGAAGCTGGAGTACCAGGAGAGAACCCACGCAGACACAGGGGGAACATGCAAACTCCACATGGATTCGAACTCAGAACCTTCTTGCTGTGAGGCATCAGAGCCAACCACCACTCCACTGTGCCGCCCCTAGGTAGAAGTTAAAGTTTGAAATGTTTCCCTCATTCATATATTTTATTGTAATACATTTTATGTCGAGAAAGGGTTTAATTAATGGATTTACCTCCAATGGGCTAAGAACCAGTCAGCCTCCCCACTTGTCATGACCAGGACCATGGTACAGCATCAGCACCAGGTGCTGTATCATCAATAATTGTGATGGATGCTGGCTGGAGAGCCCTCTGGAAATGTTTGCCTGGGGCCCCAAATAGACTCTACACTCACCTCTGAATATTTAATGCTAAGCGAACAAAAGGATTAACGGACCCTGAACATAATCGATAGCTTAATTAAAAATAAAAAAGAAATGACAGATAAATAATTCAAATAAGATGATGACTTATCTCTGGAGTTCGATATAAGATATTTGTAACTGCCAGTAATCAATGAATTGCGTACCATTTTCTAATCAATAGCAATTAAACAATAAAATGTACATATCATGACTCTATTAAGTATTATGGTGCCTTGAGAATTTCTATAGATTTTCAGTCATCTGTTGCATTTATTGGGGGATTTTGCAGCACTTTTGAATGCTGTTCAGATAATAAAGACAGAAAACCGAATGCACCTGGACACAAATTCCCTCCAGAAGAGTGTCATTGGATTTGGTCCTTGTCTGCAGCTTGGCCAGTTAAATCAAACATTACTGGCACTGGTATTTGTGGATGGGATGCCAGTGAGCGATCATGCCTGCATGATCACTCCCACTCACACAATCAACTCTTCCTTAGTTGTCGGACACAAAACATCCCGTTACACTAGTGCGCTTTCTCGCGCTGGATGGTGTTCAAGAGCATGTACGGGGGGGTTACAACACTGCTCTAGCCAGTGTGTCTGAACTGCTGCTCACAGAGGTGACTGTTCACAGGAGACGTTCTGGCAACGTTGATTCAGTTCAGTTTCACTTATAGCACCATGCTTTCAACTGCTCTTCTTGACACGTCTGGCAAAGTGATTTGGGGTAGTATCTCGGCCTATTTCAATCTGTCTGCAAAAAACAAATGGGAAAATCTAGGAGTAACAGAGAACTAAATATAGAGTTACAATTAGCGCCAATCTTAAGTTGTCTTAATGTCTTATGCAAATTATTTAAAAATGGACCAACACGGGAACACACGACAGCAGCTTTAGAAACAGTCAAACAAGATTTAGAATCCAATTAAAAGAAAAACTTAAAGTGGATTAGAATTAAATTTGAAGCAGGCATTGCAGTTTCAGGCTGTTATTTCATCTGTAATAATTGTAGATGAGGTGCAAAGCTTCTTATCAAGATCTAAAACTGTGATTTCAGCTAGCCCTTTCAAAGCTCAGTAAAGTCTAAGTCAAAGTGCAGGTTGTTGTTTACAGTCATATACTTTTATAAACATTTCTTTCTGCATTCCCCTGACATGCTTTGTTCTTTACAGTAGATGCTGCCGGGATGACATTAAAATGATGATGCACGGTAATTGAATTTTAAGTGGATACTCGCGTCAACTGCAAAAAAGGCAATTATGCAGGCTGTATAATCAGTCAAGTTGTTTAAATAAAAAAAAGAGCCAGGTATCAGCAAATGGAGCTGCAGCATTAAGTGTCACAGCTCAATCTATTCTGTGACTAACGTAATGGCTGCGCTTCCGTGCAGCTCCAGATTATAATAACAACGATAATGTTAAACGACAAGGAGTCAGAGAAAATCCTCCCTTCCTGACCATCTTTGCTCGAGGTGTCTCCCCCCATCCTTGTCACTTTCCTTTCCTCGTCCTTCCCTCTCCTTCCCTCTGCCTTTCCAGCCCAATCTCCAACGAGGTGGACAGACTCTGACGGGTTCTAATGGGAACACATTCCACTAGAATAACTTTCTGATCCTGCACATTCACGCTCGCAGAGTCACACACAGTGAACCATGAACGTGCCAATTTGCACCTACAGATGCAGAATTACATGATTAAGAGTGCCTATTATGGGTTTGGTTTTCAATTTATGCATCGCAGGTCAGTCAGTGGCGTTCAATGACCGGGAAAGGTCTGTGTGTCGCAGGAGGGCAGAGGACGGCGAGGGAGTGTGAGCTGCATGGTGTGTGTGTGTGTGTGTGTGTGTATGTTACTACATTGTTAAGGGAATTATGCTGTATGACTTGTCATTGTACGTTTGTATCAGTGTGGCCTTGGTCCCATGATGAAACATTGATAGCCTCACAGTAGCATTCGCTGCTTCTAAGAGAGAAATTTAAATTCTTCATGGAGCGTGACATGGTAGCCCTAGAATAAGGCTGAAAGTGAATAGGAAAAAAAGACAGTCGGGGTGTTTTTTTTTATTATTAGATGTTTGCTCTGACTCTGATATTTATTTTTTTTTAAAGAGAATTCTCCCATAAAAACATACAAATCTGAATGTTAACAAGTCGTACATCAAAAATCAGTCATATTTTCATATAAAGATGAGAATAATCTGAAAATTCAATCAACTTTTGTCATGTAAAATGAAAAATAAGTATTTAATTGGCACCATTTCTACGTCAGCAGTCTGATTTTAGGACATTAGCGGCATGGGCAGCATTAGCCCTTTTGTACAGTAGTTTAAATTTCCTTGAATGGCATTGCATCCTGTTGAAGCACATGTTCAGATCATTTGATCCACTCATCAGGGGCTTGCAAATCAGCTCGCAGGCAGCATTACAGTTAACGTATGAAAGAAGTATAGCATTGTGATAATGGGAATCCTGGCATCAGAAGGGACAACGCACAAGTGAATTTGCTGCTGTAAGCCAAGACGGGCTTTCTCTGCGTTTTTCTGAAGGCGCAGCGTATGGAACACTTTACGGAAACTGGATCAGCTGTATTCAAAGCTAGATCAATACGTCAAGCTGCGATAGAAAGATACAGAATTGGCTAAATAAAGAGCACACCAATCATTAAGTATTAAGTGCTGCCAAAGGAAGGCTGTCTAGTAGTAATGTCTCAGAGGATGAGTAACGGTCTCTATGCCGCTTCCCGGGAGGGTAAACAAGGCATCGGATGGGGCAAGACACACACACACCTGCATTCTACATGAAAGCAACACCAATCCAATTTACACACTCCCCTTTGTTACTGCCACAAATCTCAACCTTGGATTCATGTGTAAAGAGACGAACGGATGCGATAATAACACATACGGGTGTGCTTTACCGCTCAAGAGTTGAACACCCTCACTGAATTATTCCACCCTGACCAGGGAGGAGCAGCTCTCCGTTCTCTCCGATTTGCATCTTTGTGGTGAAGGACTCATGCTGCAGCCAGATAATGAGTGCTGACTGTCATGGACTTTCCTCTGCCGTCACCTAACCTCAACCCCCATTGAAGATTTATGGGGCCGCTTGAAGACGGACGGAGCAAAACATTCCTGACATCACAAGAAGGTCTCCGGAATGCTGTCAAATCCGTTTGGGATAACACAGGTTATCAGGTTATGAAATACTACAAGAAATACCATTTTTGCAGCCTTTACTTTAAATTATTAAGATGGCGGTATCATTGCTGATGAAACACTTTGCATTAAATTCAAAACCAGTGCAGGAAGTAGCTTTGCCGGTGGTATATTTTTGGATACTCCATGTCATATCATCAATTGCCTCCGTGAAAATGCCAAATCAACTTCTTATAAATTTAATATAGGCAGCTCTGTCAAATCCATGGGCCATTAGGGTGGAGTAAAATATTCATATGCTGATAGGGTAAACAGTCTGTGTGGATGTGCTTTAGTCAGTGTCGGTGGATGGACAAACACCGATGCACAGTGCAGATGCTGTTTTGAAAGTTTGCACAAGCGGACGCTTTACATTACTCTGCTGAAAAGTGGCGAGTGGGAACTTTCTTATTATGCATACTTTGTAATCAGGAGTGGAAAGGAAAGGGGACAGACTGTGAGGCGGGAGACCGAGTTGATGGAGAAAAAAAAAATAAAATAGGCGACGAAAAGAGGCAAGGAAGGAGGAAAGTGATTATAGTCAGATGATAAGAAGACTGAGGGAGCTGAGGGAGGGTTGACAGAATTAGAAATACTTAGGGACGCAGAAAAGGGCAGGAGGTGGAGAGTAAAAAAAAAAATGAAATTGAAGAACCAGAGAACTAAGGGGGGAGGAGTAGGAGAGAGGAAAATGAATCATTGGCTAGTTAGGGAAGAGACAGTTGGAAAAAATGGCACGAGTTATTTTTACTGTATTTTTGAAAAAAAGGGGGGGAGGTAAATACAGGTGCAAAGAGCAATAAAAGGCCTGAAGAAGAAAAGAGGCTGGGATGATTTGCTGAAAATAAAGCCAGTGCAATACAGCAAAAGATTTTATTTATTTTTTTTAAAAAGAGCAGGAGGAAACAAGCAATTTAGATAAAGGGTTACAGACCAGGAGAGAGACATGGCAGTGCAATTAGCAGCTAGACCTTGTTTCCTCTGATTCACTTGTCACAATGCATGATTTATCTACCACCCTGGAGACGTACACACACACACACACACACATGCTCAAAACACAGGCAGGTGCACACACACGGGCCAAACATAGCTGCACAACGACTACTCTAATCTCAGCCAAACCAGTCTGCTTCCTCTAGCCTTAATCCCATCATTACCACCTCCTAATGGGAGCCATCTCTCATACACACACAAAGACACACAGAAACACACACAGGATTGGCAATAGATTTACCTGCGAGTTGGATAATGTGTTGGCTTCTAGAAAATTACAGCATTTTTGACCAGTCACTAAAGCACTGCCTCATTTCCTACCAAATTCTAATAACATCTGATTTATTTAGTCTGGAGCTACTTAAATATAATAGCAAAAAAATTGTTTACGCCGATGGTTCAAACTTGCACGAGAAACATTTGTGTTGGCAACCGGATGCGGCTAAATATCATTATCATCTGGTTTCACATGGAATAAAATGAATTACTGGAGAACATTAGAGGGCGACTCGTGGCCCTGGAGGTGAAGGCAGCCTGATGTCTATGTCAAATGGCCTGGCAAGCTTAATGAGATGAGAAAAGGCTAATCTGATTCTATATCAGACAGGCTCTAGGGGCATCCCATTTAGCCACCCACGGTGTCACTAACTTACTGACTTAAAGGCGCATCCTTTGCTTTTCACACGCCCGTGCCGGGGCCGTTAAAAATCTAAACCCCTCGGCGATGCCAAGAAAGGCAATGTTGCAGAGGCAATGAGGGTAAACTAAAGTTGTCTCATTAAAAACACTGTGCAACTGTGTGCACCGAATATACTTCAAGCGAAGTGTATTTGTATGAGGTAAAATAATATGACAAAATCGGGTTGATTTGAATTGCAATGGAAAAAATGAAGTCATAATGATTTCAAGAGACCATGGCAGGTGGTGAGGTACTTTGATTTGACACAACAACACACACAACAAGGACAACCCACTTTTCTTCAGCTGTGTGCATACATCACACTGCAGGTGAATTTGCATTTACTCTGAGCTATTACATGCATTTCTCTGCGCGTTCATTTGATTTAGTTAAAATGAAATAATCTTCAGAAAGATACCACTCTGCTTGCCAATTAATTGCTACTAATATGCAGCAAACATAGAATGCTAATAAGGCTTCCCCTTCACATCGCCTGATTATTATTATATTTTTTCCCAAACTTTATATTCTGCCCTGTTTTTGCTCCTCTCATAACATCTGTGCCTGCAACAGGATGCAACATAGGGCTCCTGTCTCTGCACAGCTGCGCAGCCTTCTCCAGGGGCACCCCCCTTCCTGTCCGGCTCAGTAGAGCCCTGTAAATACAAATGTAAAGTGTTTAGTCTCAACCTTCAGTTAGTGGCTTAGTCTTGATCACTTCAGGCGTTGTACCTGTTAACATCACCACCACCCAGGCGGGCAGTCGAATCAGTCTATTGTGCCTTGTACTTCCAGCGTAATCCATGTTGTCCTGCCGATGAGAACACTTTAAACTTTCAGAAAATCACTGCATCTCTCTAACTTGTTTACTGTACCTCGAGCACATGAGCATCCAAGCTGTGCACTTATCTCGCTCCCTCTCCCTCGGTACCTATTTATCCTCCCTGTCTTCTCCTCTCACTCAGGCTTCTCTTTGCTGGATCATTAGTCATCCTGGAACGTCTCTCTCCGTCTCTCCTAGCTGTCGGAGGCTCGCTCCAGATGTTTTGAGTATGGATCTCTGTCCTCTAGGAGACTTGGCCGATTCTCTTCCAAGTGTGCACGTCTGCATGTCTCGCTCTCTCCTAAGTTCACTCTCCCAAATTCTTGAGTCTTGTCTCTAGTTTGTGTGATCTATCCTTCTTTTCAGGTCACCACTGCAGTGACGTGGTCGTGTGGGTCAGGTAGCACTTATCTGGCAATGGACGTTGCTGGACATCCCTCCAGATTGTATTCTTTACATATGCATCATCTTGATTGTCAGTACTGTAATTCTTTTGTGTTGCTTTTGTATGGTACATTTTTTGAAAGGGGAGTTCTGAATCCAAGGTCTACTAACGAAGGGTGTCACACTGAAGGAAAAAAAATCCCTGGATTACTGCTCAACATGCAATAATTTGTAGAACCAGACATGACTGAAAATGTAAGCTAATGGTCTGCACTGATAAAGAACTTTTGCACATCAATGGTTATCCAGTGCTTTATAAAGTTTGTCTTTTACCCATGAATGACAATTGAGCCAACATGCAAGATGTCTTGCTTAAAGACACTTTGGCACATGGAGGGGCCAGAGACTGAACGGCAAAACCCCACAATCAGGACAACCCATCCAACCAATCTGAGCCCCAGCGGAGAAACATGTTTCCCTCTTCTCTTTACCGTCCTCTTTTTACCGTCCACTCTGTACACATACACAGGAGAGTTTTTAGTGCGTACTTGCAGGGCTCAGCGGGTCAACCAGCCCATCGACCTTTCCTGAGCGAGTGTGTTTGCCACAGTAAGCTGGAAATAATAACTTTTTATGCCACAGACCATTGGTCACAATGACACTGCCTGCTCCTCTGAGTGTTTAACATCTCGTCGCTGAGGAGGGACAAAGTCAGAGCTGCTGGCCCGATTCAACGTTCTGTTAGATGATTCCCTCCCTCTCTCTCTCTCTCACACACACACACACACACACACACACTTTCAGCTTGCTCACAATTTGTATATGTAAAAAAAATATAAATACAAACTTAAGAGAATTTAAGACCTCACACATTACAGTGGCCTTACTTTCATTTTTGCTTTTTAAACTAAAATACCTAGGGGACTTCCAACTTTGCAAAGTAATCTAAACTGTAACCTTTAACATGGCACTGACTCTCTTTTTGCTCCAGCTACAGTGAAGCTGCCCCCAGTCAGACCTTTTAACTGGGAGGAGCAGTAGGATTGAGGATTTCCATAAACGGATCTATAAAGTTTTCTGAAGTGTTGCCTCTATGACATATTATCTCTGTCTCTAATTACCAGCAGCTTTGTGCGAGAGAGGGGGGAAAAAAAACATGCGCAACCACTCTCTTCTAACTCTCCCCGTTTCTTTTTGTCTTTGTCAGACTCGCTGACACATACACACACACGCGGGTGCACACGCCAGCACAAACGGTAGCTTCTCTCCGTTGTTGTCTGTCAGAAAGGGATGATTAATGAGCCGCGTCCCCGGACACATCCATCCGGGACCGGAGAAGCCCCGGCGTTCACCGGGGGGAATCAGTCACACTGAACCCTCACAGTAGCGGGCTCAGTCACCCTCAGCCACATCGTAATGCCACCGAACCAAGCGTTGATAATCCCGGGAAAACAAACCACAACGGGTGCTTTTGACAGAGGTGGCACAAATTATCCCTTAAAACATCAGGTCGTAGTAAATACAGACAATATGGAAAAAAGGTGGAATCCCTGTGTAAATGTGTGCGTAATAAGGGTACAAGTCTTAAGCAACACCAACCAACAAACTCCCAAGACAAAAATAGTCATCAGTGACGAGTTGTTGTTATTTAACAGGCAGAACAGGCAACCCTAAAGTATTCTAACACTTAGGCTGAGGTTAATATGATCGCCAGACCATCAGAGTGAATAAAAATGAGCGTATAGACTAAGTATGTCCAGACCAGCAATTGAGGAAAGTTTGATAAAAATCAGAATTCAGATCAAACAGGCCACACAAAACAGACTGTACAAACAAGGATGAAATGTTGAAGTCCGATTCAACACAATCAATTAGAACCCGACTTCCTCTTACAAAATGGGATTCACTAAAACGTCTAGATACGGATTCCTTTTGGGACAAATACAATGCACTACTTTGAAAACAAAGCTAATGTTCTTATATAACATTGATCCAAAAGAGATCCAGAAAGGGCTGAAAAACATGTCTAAAGTGGTCCCTTCTCAGATGCACTCTGACCGAGACTGCACCAAAACCAGCAAACCACAACTGACATGCCGAAATGTCACTCAGTAATCTGACTCTTTTCCAGAATCACTGAAAAACCAGAGATCGGGATCCCACCGGTCACCAAACCCCGTGCGCTAAAAAAAAAAAATCAATGGAGCAGAGATCCCGAAGAGTTAACACGTGTAGCTCTAAACTCAGAAGGTAGCCCCTGCTCCGTCTGCGTTTCACCTGTGCAGCCTGGTACCACCGCCACCACTACCACCGTAGCCTTACAGCCTGACAGCGTCTACCTGTACTGCTCCAGAGACAGACTCGGACTGCTTCCCGCCCATATCCAGTCTCACCCGATGAGCCCTCCTAAGAGACGTCAAGAGAATTGAAAATAACAACTTACGGGTTGTTGGCAGAGCTCCGTGCGCACCACTGACATGGAAGAAAATCCACAAAACGACCGGCGACAACAGCGTCAATCCCTGGGCAGGACGGTGCCGGCGCATCTTCACGGCTGGTGCGGGCTCAGAACGGGAGAGGGGACGCACAGCTCAGTGGCGGTAACGCCAGTCGGTCTTTCAGCCTCGCTTCGCAGTTGAGGACTGTCGGAGAGGAGGCTCGCTGCACGGACTCCCTCTCTCTCTCTCTTTCCCCCCTCTCTCTCTCTCCCTCCCTCTCTCTCTCTCTTTCCGTCTCTCCAATAAAGAGATGATGTAAGGATCGCGCAGACAAACAGTCTGTCCTGTGCTTGCAAACGGAACGCTCTATTCCCTGCAGCTCTCTCGCCTCCCCACTGAGCGACTCACGACTTCAGATAAGCAAAAACAACAACATGCGAAAGACGAGAACGACTGGGTGAGAATATAGTGTGTACAGTATGGGCTCCAGTAGTTCAGGGAAGCGTGACAGTGCGCATCTCAAATCCACTGAAGTAATTTCCCCTGTCCAGCACTACGGCGGGCTGTCCGTGGTGCTGAACTTATCCCAGTCTTTCTGGATCTCCCTCTCTCCTTTCCGTTTCTTATAGCCAGACAGTGCCCCCCTCCTTCTCTACGCGGTGTTGGCATGTATACCCGTGCATCGCACCAATAGGTCTAAACAAGCCGATCTATGCCTTTGCATCCCCTCTAGCGAAGTAATGGAGATTAATTATCAAACACTTCTAAAGATTTCTGCTGGTCTCACATTAGTTTCACTTGAAGAAAAAAAAAAAAGATGTATCAGAGAGGGGCGTAGTGGAGAGAATAGTTCAACTCTAAACCAACAATTAACTCTGTTAAATTGAACTAACTCAACCAGAAAACCAAATTTAAACTGGAGCCAAACGTTAAAAACTGGTGAAACATTCATCTTCAGCAAATTTGCAATAAACAGTTAGATGCCTTACCAAGTCAGTTTCATATGCTGCAATTAAGGTAGTGTGAAACCAATTTCAAATAATAATAAAGGAACAGTTAAAATAGAAAAGGCAATTCATTTAACACTCGAAATAGTTAGCTGAAACTCTAAGAGGAAGCAAGAGAGATGCTAACCTAACTAAAGCAACATAAAAACTCATAATACAGTTATATATGTAGAACTATTTTTATGCAGGTACATGGGTACTTGAGTTCATTTGATCAGGCTGTCAGAGTACTTCAATCAAAAGAGGCAGCTTTGCACAGTACATCTGTTTGTTACCTTCCACAGTGATGACAACTATTTGCGGCAGCGCTACAAGGAGGAAATCTAGATAATATCCTTCAGATGGAAGTGAAAAATCATGTTCCTATAATGACAAATTGCCCACCACATCTGTCTGTCCACATTTGTCACAATCATGTTCCAGTCGTGTCTCAGTCAATCATCTGTCCAAGAACATAATGTGTCATCATCATTACTGCAAGGAGCAGTTTTTATAAATGAAGAATATGGTGAATGGAAATGGAAAATTCCTAACGGACAGCTCCATCAGCGGTAATGTCTCATTTATTGCTGCAAATGATTGACTGTGACAGTCAGCAGGCGTGCCGGCCTGTGGGTCAAAAACATTTTATTGGATAATTGATAATAACAGTAGTGGTAACATTTTTCAGTCGGGATCTGTGTTGTGCAGTATTTATTAGTATGTCATTTTGCTTGTAATATTAATTTGGTTGAAATGAAAAGGATGTAGGAACAAAATGCTGCCTGTTGGGAGATATTTTTGTTCAAGTTTTGACTGCAGTGACTACAACTGAACAGGTAAAAATGGCAGAGTAGAGCTTCTGCATTGAGGGATTACACAATACCTACACGAATTGGATGCATTGCCTTTAAAATTATGCCATAGCCTAGGTTTAGCCTAGCTGAAGCACCATTAATGTTGTGTAACCCCTAAATGCATGCTAATATTTTTACAAGTAAATGATACCTGCTATTGTTATGCTAACGAGATCAGCAAAGCTAATGGGAAGATCTCAAGTTTTGCACGTATTACTGACCTGCTGCTAGGGAAAACCAGCAAAAGTTAGTACACTAAATCCATTTGGAAGCGCATGAATTTGTCACAAAATTGCAAATATCAACTTTCCGTAGGCACTGAAGCTCTCCAAAGTCATTACGATGCATCTTATGGGTACCATGACCATCTGTTCCCAAAAGCATCCCCATCTAACAGATGTGGAGATACTTCACAGGATAAGTGAGGATTTTGGCCCCCTGATGGAGCAAGATGAAAAGATTACCAAAGTCATTAGGATTTATCCATTGGGAACGCTGGACATCAAATTCAATGGCAATCCAGCCAATAGCCGGTTTGAACATGATGGTGCAAGAAGTCAGGATATTACCAGCGTCAATATTTTCCGGGGAACAGTTATCGAGAGATTTTAGTCTGGACAAAAGGTGAACTAGCCGCCTGACTAACACCGCCATCCGAGCCTTAACATTAAGTATGACTTCATATCTGCGATCAGAGAAAATCCATGCTTCTACATATCTATCTCCCTTCTTTTTTTTTGCCTCTGTCATTTTCCCCCACATCTGCCTCCCCCCTCCTCAGCCTGTTGATTACTCCATCCACGCTTTCACCATGCTTTTCGGTGTATGACAGTGCTCTTTCTCCACAAGGACTGCAAATGGGTTTGTCAATATGTCATGCATTGTAATTTACAGCCATCATTCATCTCATAAAAAAAAAAAAAGCCGTGATGGCTGATGGCCCATAGATTTTGAACAAAAAAAAGTTGATGACAGCAGTGATGAATCTCCCGAGCTAGACTGTTTTGTAAAGTAAAACGTTTGAGAGAGAGAGAGAGACAGAGAGACAGAGGGGGGTGAGCCAGCTGCAAAGCCTGGCTGCCTCGCTGCTGTTATCTACCACTGTATGACAGGTTCTGAGCTGATGTCACATAGCGGTTGTGGGATCAGTAGAAAAGATGTTGACTTTATCTCTCACAATCAATATGAGTGAACGTGTGATGTGCTTAACCCCTTTTAAAAGACCAGTGTAGCTGAAATTATTAGCACAAATAACTTATAGTATTTACAATTACAACGTTGCACCCTAAAGACCTCAGTAGCTACAGACTGGAGAGACTGATGCTGGGACATCTCTGCTCTGAGGTGGGCCCCTCCATGGAGCCCATTGCAGTTTGCCTACCGTCGTAATGTTGGAGTGGAGGACGCTGTTATCTTCATTCTACATTGAACTCTTTCTCACCTGGAAAAGCCCGGCAGCACCGTGAGAATCACCTTTTTTGATTTCTCAAGTGCGTTCAACACCATCCAGCCGGTGATTCTGAAGCACAAACTGGAGAGGATGGGTGTGGACCACCAGCTGTCTGAAAGGATCCTGGACTACCTCACAAACGGACCACAGTTTGTGAGAGCCAGGAACTGTGTGTCTAACATGCTCACCAGCAGCATGGGTGCACCCCAGGGGACTGTCCTGGCCCCCTTTCTTTTCACCAGCAGACTTCAGGCACAACACCGACGGCTGTGTACTGCAGAGGTTCTCTGATGACTCTGCTACTGTCGGCCTCATCAGAGACGAGAACGACACAGAGTACAGAGGACTGACGGAGAACTTTGTGGACTGGTGTCAGTGAAACCACCTCCTGAACCATGCTGGGAAAACCAAGGTGATGGTGGTGGATTTTCACAGATGCCGTTCTGCCCTCCCCTCAACAGTGAACATCCAGGGAATTGGCATTGAGCAAGTGGACTTATAAGTACCACGGTGTTCACCTCAACAACAAGCTGGACTGGACCCACCACACTGTTGCACTCTACAAGAAGGGACAGAGCAGGCTCTACTTTCTGAGGAGACTGAGGTCTTTTGGAGTGAACGGGGCACTCCTGAAGACCTTCTATGACTCTGTAGTGGGATCAGTCATTCTGTTCGGAGTGGTCTCCTGGAACGTGAGATCACAGAGAGGGAGAAGCTGGACAAGGTCATCAGGAAGTCCAGCTCTGTCCTGGGCTGCTCTCTGGACTCAGTGAGGTAGGTGGGTGACAGCAGAGTCCTGGCTAAACTGTCATCCATGCTGGACAATGAGTCCCAGCCCCTGCAGGGTGACCTGACAGCACTGAGGAGCAGCTTCAGTGTCAGACTGCTTCACCCTCGATGTGTGAAGAAATGATTCAGAAGGTCTTTCCTTCCTGCTGCTGTTAGGCTCCACAGCGAAACACTCTTAATATATTCAATATTATTACACCTCAAGGTTTAACACCTTTACTATTTACTATGTACTGTGTACAACTTCCCAACCCAGTTACACCTAGTCCATCTGTGCATTATCTGACGATCATCCTGTATAGTCCATTGCACTTTTTGTATATATGCCAGTACTTGTATTTTTATTCTATCATATGCTACACGTTTTACTCTTGATATTTTTGCTGCTCTTTTGTATGCTGTTGTAAACTGCAGTTTCCCCATTGCGGGACAAATAAAGGTTCTCTTAATTATTTGTTTTCACTTGTAACTATAAACGGTTGGGGTTATGTGAGGAAAGAAATTAGTCTTCAAGCTGACAGTGTTGTCAAGCAACAGTAAGCATACTAGCGTCAGGTAGGGGTTGAATAGACTAGTTGACTTGTCGGCTTCCATGCTGTGCCATGAAGCTTTTAGCGTGGATGCCACAACATGGCGTTTAGCGTTAACACCATGTTGTGCCGTTCCTACAGTAACCTAGAATCTGGATCTATGCAGAAGTGCTTTCAAATGCTTGGAAATGGAGACGTGAGGGAGGGTTGTTCTGTTTTACAAAAACTCTCACCACTGGATGTCATTAAATCCTACACACCGACCCTTTAAGAGATTCTTTTCTTGACGAACTTGAGCAATAATTAGATAAGAATCAGTCGTCTGCTCTTACGATAGCAAATTAAAGAGATGATAATACGCCTTATCACACATCCTGATTCTGCAGCTAGACTGGGCACTGGACAGTATTTCATATACACCAGAGTCTCATATGATTGCAAAAACCGCGTCTGTGATCTAAGCTGAAGAGGGAATTCATTGTTAAAACGCGTGGTATAGTTGGATTATAGGAGAATGAGGTGACCAAATTGCTACGCCCTGGAGAAATTCAGGAGTAGTCCACAGAGTGCTGTGGGAAAAAGTAGAAGAAAAGACGAAAAGACTCCCTCCTCCACAGTTTCATCAGGAGCTCCTTTAACTGAGTTTTTGTGACAAACACAATCACTAGAGAGGATAAAACTGCCCGTTTTATTTGGAGCGCAAGCTGACTTTTATTATTTTTTTATTTTTTTTTTGCTGTTTCAGTTGAAGGAGAGAAACGCTAGAGCAGGGGTCTTCAACGTTTCCCAGGCCAAGGACCCCCAAACTGATGAAGAGATGGAGCGGAGACCCCCTACTTATGCAAATGTGTATTTAAAGACATTTAAATTTATGAAAAAAAAAATTTCACGACCCCCCTGCAGTACCTCCGCGGACCCCCTAGGGGTCACGGACCCCCTGTTGAAGACCTCTGCGCTAGAGTATTGATAAATAGGGAAGGAAGGTTACTATGGGAAACATGCTATAGTTAAAGCACAGTGCTACCAAGAGACAATGCATTTCTGATGTGGAGTAAATCTAGGCAAAAGATTTACTCGCCGCATTCGTGCCTTTAGAATAATAACCTCCACACACTCAGGCTATGTTTAAATCACACGAGGTGCCGTATTGTCAAGTCAAATGATACAAACATAACAGAAGAGAGGAAAAAGCTCTCGCGCATAAAAATTTAACAAAGCCTCGCAAGATCTCAAAGACTCCAGAGCGGGAGGATGCGGGGCTATTTTTAAACTTGTGGTTTGGGGGTTTTAACAGCTCTGATTTTGCACACAATATACCAGAAAGTATTAGCAAAATGAAATTACAGCAGGCATTTTTACTGTATGTTAAGTCAGATGAGGCCACCATACATCATGGTATCGGTGTCCTCTTAGATTAGATGCAAGTTATTTATCTAAATAGCTAAACTGTCTGTTCCACACTCCTTACACATCTTTACATCCCATCAAGCACACCAGTCGATCAGACGGCAAACCCATTAGATCACACTTTAAAGGCCGCTTTCAGGTTAATTTTCAACCGAGTTGCTTTTTCAAAGTGACACAAGTATTAAATTAGCAATAAAAAAAATAGACAAAAACTGGCCCAAACAAAGCAACAGACTATCCAATCACCAACAGCCTACATACGTAAGGCTTGGGTCCATACCTTATTAGATGAGCTCGGCCAGTCAGTGGGATGTAGAGCCGCCTGTCTTGATGAACTCGCTGCAGACAATGTTGCTGTTGATTGGACGTCGGCACACTGTAGAGTAGGGGTAGAGTGTGTTCATTGTTCCCTGACCCGCACAGTTTTTTTTATTTTAACAAGCACATGCCGGTGAGACTGTCACTTTTAGTGTGAATTCAGGACTCTCTGTGCCAAACTAGACCTAATTTAAAAGAAGAAAAAAAACAACAAAGAATGACACATTGTGCGAAAGCAGAGAAACAGTTGAACCCCCTGATTTCACAAAACACATTTAGTTGTGAATCCACAAAATTAATGTTTTATTTAACTAGTAACTAATAAAGCAAATAACACATTTACGATTTCTTAAAAAAAAACATGAAAACATCTTGCAAACCTTTTAAATTCACATAGTGTGTTGCTTCCGATTGAACAGATGTCAGCTGTGTTAATGGTTCACACTTTAAAGCAAACGCAACATGCCTGTGAAAGCATCAGTGGAAGTACCAGAGTCTGAGAAAACGTGGTGGACAAAAAAAAAAGAAAACACCTAAAGACAGATTGAAAAATAGGGAGAGAAATGAGACCAAAGAAATGGAGTAGAAATGAACAAAGGGGAGAGGGTGAAGACTGAAGTGAGAGGGGATAGGAATAGAAAAGACAAAGAGAGTGGGAGAGGGAGGACGGGAGTGCCTTAAATTAATTATTATGGTCTTACTTTCTAAAGGGTTGGACAGAGAGTTCGGCCTGATATGAGCAACTTCGTGGTTTCCCTCTTGTGACTTCATCCTGCACCCTGATAAAAGACAAAAGCAAAAACTACATAAACCACACCGATTTTTAACTCGTGTAGTCTGGTAACATAGCATTTAATTCACAGGATGAGAAGGCATCCCGCGAGAAAACAACTTTTCCCTTTTAAGCAAATGCAACAGTCTAATGAAAAAAACTGTCTAATGAAAATGTTTAAATATTAAATATGTACCAAATAGTACATCCACTTAAAAAAAAAGAGACCCACAACATGATGTAAGATGTTTTAATACTCCTCCATCCTCAGATCTCTGAACAAAAATCTAACTATGTATGATGATAAATGTGTTCCCTGAGTGTGTTTTCATTTGAATAACTAATCAATAACATGAATCCCCCAATGACACTACATGCTAAGTACAGATAAATATGACATTTAAAGAAATAATCTGCAGCAGACTGACGGGCAATGGATGTACAGTATAATTAATAACATGCATACATTACCAACCCATGAACACCTTGCACATTACAAGTAACATGAAAAGAATCATACCATTTTTTTAAATTTTTTTTTATAAAGGCTCTGTGCTTAGTGTTGAAATAAATTTCAGTGACAAAATAGTATGTCTTCAATTCATCGGGAGACACTTTGTCCCTTCCCTGTTGGTTGGGCCGTCACTACTGACTGGTCTCCAGTAAACAGAATTGCATTGAGATCAGGCGACTGTAACGACCAGTTAAAGGTATTCATTGGTTTCTTTGGCTGCATTACTGTTGTCCTAGTGAACGGTGAAGTGTTGTGCCATCTAAGCACACAGGACGCACCTACATGGAAGTTTCACTGGGGCCATTCATGCTCAAGACATAACAGAATCACAGCATGTTTGACCAACGATGGTTTGACTAATCAGCAGTTTTATTTCTCGATGCTTTTTAAAAAATAAATAAATAAATAAATAAATATTCAGTCCCAACTGCTCTATAGGTTTCTTTTTTATATAATTTTTGCAAACTGTAAACTAGTGTGTTTTTAACACTTACCAATTCTAAAGTTCTGTTCAGAAAATCTTCTCAATTGTTGACGAGGATGCAACTACATCTCCCACAACAAAAGAAACTAGCTAAAACATCCCAGATAACTGAGGCCAAAGGTAAAGTGCTTTATTTGTCATTATACAACGGAATTGCACGGTTGGATGGAGGTTTAGTCCTGAGCCGCTGCGACTGAGCACGCCACCGCTGCGGGCCAACCTGACCCAGCGCCTGGCACCCATGTTTTTTGATGATGGTGGGAGGCCAGAGGAAACCCACACCAACTCCACACAGAAACGCCCCGAGAATTTAAGCCTCTCTGCCAGTGGCGTCGTTAGGCCTGTTTTAGGGGGGCTGAAGCCCCCCTTAATACTTTGGTGTTTTATAATATCTATATATATATATATATATATATATATATTTAAAGCGGCCAGCATAACAGTTTAAATAAATAATCATATAACCTGTCATTAAGGACTTAAATGTGATCATATATCTGTCAGTTTCCCTTCACTTCGTAGTGTACAGTAGAGAGAGCCCCTTTGGTACGTTGTTATCCAATCCATTTCACTTGTTCAGAACGCCCACATTACTGAAAATCCAGTCCACGTTTTTCCTGCGACCTTGCTTGCGGCTCGGTACCCGCAGCCACACAGAGACGAACAGAACACCGTTAGGAGAAGGACATGAATGGATGGATGCGCAAACGGACATAAGAAAGTTTTTCAGGAAAGTAAGTATTCATCACTGCTGGTAGTAACAGTTAGCTCCAGCCCCCAGCTAACAGCAGAAAGTCCCATGTAATTAATGAAATGCTCCATGTTTGACAAATAAAAACCTGGCTCACACACTACAAACCTTTGTTTATTGTTGTACTGTATTAAAAAACCCAGACTGATAATACTAATAAATAGCTACTAAATAATTTGTCAGTCTCTGCTAGCTGTTTGTGAAATCTTGTGCTCGCTTGCTCACATTCTGTGCATCTCCTTGGGGCTAAGCCCCCCTGTCCTTAAAACCTAGTGACGCCTCTGCTCTCCGCTCCGAGGACTTTCTTGCTGTGAGGTACCAGCGCCAACCACTGTCCCACTGTGCTGCCCAAAGGCAACTGAACTAATTTCAGTTTTGTTTTAGAACTCATCCACAAAGCTTTTTACTTTTAAAAACATGACTAGTGGGGAGTTTATTAGAAACATTAGGTGGTGGTTGAAACTCAGATACACTGTACAAACTTTGTGTTTTGATGATGCAGAGCTTCAACAAACACTGAATAACGGACAGCCCAGTCATGCTGCTCCTCCACTGTCTTGACTTCCAAGGAAATGTTGGTTTTTAAAAGGGAAGTAGTGCTTCTTCGGAAGAGTATTTCAGTTCAGCAGGCCAGTTATCAGTTACTCCAACGACACTCAGCAGACCAGGACAGAAATCTTCTCCGGAAAACTCGGCGCACATTTGGTAAAAACAACCATGCTCCTTTTGTTTACACATTTCAAAATATTATACCTCCTAACAGCCTTTATCAAGTGTGACATCTGGCTTACTCACCATTTAAATAAACACTTCTACACAGGTGTAACTAATAACATTAACGCTGGTTCCCATCCATTTGCCAGTAAGGCAGAACTCAAAATACCAGGGGCCACACGAGCACACCAGAGTATAATCCCTGTGATGGGTTACACCTACATTTCAGTTAAAATTTCCATCTTCGTGAAAGGTGATGCATTAAAACTTTTTAATAGTCAACTGAAAAAGAAAATAATGTTAGCTTACACAACTCCATGATAAATTGAAAGAAAGCATATGGTGCTCGGAAGTAAACTACAGCAGACTTCCTGAGGAGAAAAAAAAAAAAAAAAGGGGGGCAAATAAAGCCTCATTGAAATGAAAAGCTTGGGAACCAAGAGACCTTGTCAGAATCTTAGCCAACATGTGGACATTAGTCAAGTACCCCAAACTTCCCTTTGGTTATTGTATATTAATTTATTGCATAGATTCTGATGCCTTCAAACTGAACTGAGAAGCTTTGATTACAACATGGAAAGCTGTACACAAAATACGTAAACTGTGAGAATTCTGCTACTAGACAACCACTAAACAACTTAAAGTAGAAATTATCCACTTATAGAGGTTGTGAATACCACGAGAGGGGGCATACCGACTTTTCTTAGAAATATGGTAAACGCACATTCGAAGTCAGTGTCCCTCATACCTTTAAGAAATGGTGGCCTGTTCAGTTTGTATTTTCTGCGGCGTTTCCATGTTGCATGTGCACCACTAACAGGCTGCATTTGTTCCAGTGTGCCGCAAGTAAGGCAGGACACAAAGAAGCAAAGCTGGAAAAAATAATAAAGTTGAGTTTAATGAAAACTTACTCAAGGTGGTAAGAAAGTGTAGTCCAAACAAAAGAGCGAGCCAACAAAAAGTAGTCAAACAAAAGGTGATCCCGAATTATTAGCTAGACTAAAAGGAGTCAAAAATATCAGCAACCAGGGAACAACTGGGAAATCACAAGCAAAAACAGCGAGGAAACACTTGGAAGGACCAAGAGATAAACTAACCAAAAAGCAGGAAGGACAGGATATATACAGACACTTGCAAATAGAGTAACGAGGGACAGGTGAAAGTAATTAGGGGAGGGGCACACAGAGGAAGCACAGGTGAGTGTAATCACAGGGGCGGGAAAAGACAAAGACAGGAAGTAAAACCAACTTAAATCCACAGAGACAAACGATTACAAAATAAAACAGGAACAACAAGAAAACCCAAGTAATCACTATAGGTACCAAAACACAACATCATAACAGCATTATTGTTTCAGGAAGTAACTCACTGACAGTGAGTTACTTTTCATCTGCACACATCAGACTCACGGTATGTCAACCGATGTATTAACTGGGCAGCAAAATCCTATGTGCACCACATAGATGGCAAAAGTGTAACCTCTTCAGAAAACCCAGTTTGATTCAATTAAGCTTTGCTAAAGAGTTTCTCTTCAGTGGTTTGCACCAGTAATAGGTCCACTGATTTCTGATGGCCTTTGTCCTTGGGCACAGTTAGGATTAACAAGAAGGCAGAGAAGAGCTCACTAATGAGAGGTCCTCTGCCCCCTAAGGTGCGTTGGCTTGTACATTTTGCAGTGGGTGAAGTGTATCACTTCGTAACCCTGTAACTGTAGCTTATAGAAAGAAAAAGACGATTTTTTTCTCCCGTGGATTTAACATTAACACCTGTAGCCCAATGTTAGCCACAGCGCACACTGCAAGGAGAAAAACAGAGGCTGCAAGCTTTTGTGCTCTCATCTGTTTTGCAGAATCAAGGTAGCTAACAACAGTACAAAAAAAAGTCATAACCTCTGGTAACCTACACGCAATAAAGCAAGGGTCTTCAATGTTTTTCACCCCAAGGACCCCTAAACTGATGGAGAGAAATGGAGCAGAGACTCCCTACTAAACATTCCATTCAATTTTGTTTATATAGCATCAATAACAACACAAGATGCTTTACAAAAAACAACTTGAAACCCCCAGAGCAGGCACAAAGGCAACCGTGGTAAAACTCCCTTTTAACAGGAAGAAACCTTGAGCAGAACCCAGCTCATATGGAGGGATCCATCTGCCTAAGGCCGGCCGGGAAGAGACAGAAAATATATTGTATAAAATTGTTTTTGATATTAAACTGGGCCTCGTGCCATATGTATAAACATACCATGTCACTGTGCAATCAGTACTAAGCTACTCCAATAATACACATGTTAATATATATTCATTCATTCATTCATCTTCTGTAACCGCTTATTCCTGTTAAGGGTCACGGGGTCTGCTGGAGCCTGTCCCAGCTGTCATCGGGCGAGAGGCGGGGTACACCCTGGACAGGTCGCAGAGCTAACACAGAGAGACAGACAACCATTCACACTGACACGCACACCTACGGCCAATTTAGAATCACCAATTAACCTAATAAGCATGTCTCTGGATGGTGGGAGGAAGCCGGGGTACCCGGAGAGAACCCACGTAGACACAGGGAGAACACGCAAACTCCACACAGAAGGCCCGTTAATATATATTTTTATTGCTAAATTTTATGACCTCCTGCAGTACCGCCACAGTGCTCCTAGGGGGTCACTGTTGAAGGTTGTAATGGAGCTTGGTGGTTGGGCCTTTGCTTATAGACTAACAAAAAGCATAGCTATTGCCAGCTAGCTACTCGTTGTAGAGCAGGACTGAAAAGTAAACTATTTCCTATTTTTTTCTTTTTGCTAGATATACAGGCAGGACACCTCTGAACATCTAGTGGGGTTACTGCACCAACTTGACGCTGGCAGACTGAAGGGACATGACTAATGATGAATTATTTCAAATAAAACTTTTTTTTCCAAATATATATCTCCTGTACTGTGTCTTTCTAATGTATGTGCGCCTTCTACAAACGATGGTACTTTTGACTCCTGATGAATAAAAATGCTCACGTGTATTCATTTCTTTATTAGCTGGGCATGTCAGCAACCCTTGTTCTTTATAAACTGTTGCATCTTCTTTGATAAACGTGACATTTAGTCGCCAACTGCTTGAATTGATCACAATTAACAATTAAGTATGAGCCCTTTGCAGATGGAGGTGTGAGTTTGTTTGAACGTCAACGGGGTAAAAATGAATGAATTGAACATTAATGCGTAAAGTCATGATCAATCGGTCACCTTGCGGTCACTCGATATCCGTTTGTCTTTGCATTTTATAAAGTATTTGAGATCTATAATAAAAATAATAAAAAAAAAATATTCAGCTCCTACCGCTGTGTTGCCTGTTTCTGCCTCTCTCTTTTTACTGTACGTGTACAGAGAGAGAAGGTAGAACACCGCTTTTATTTCGCTCCCAGAAGAAGAAGAAGCACGCTGGAATTGACTTATGTTAATTAACGACCTTCGGTGTCAATCGTTCTGGGGATTATTAGCATATTCTCGAAATAGCACACGGAGTAGGAAAATCAACATCTGCACTTCTGTGTAACTTTCCCTGCCTCTCTCCTTTCGTCGCAATACAAATCGTTACACGTGTAGTACAAATCACTGTAACTTCATGCACTGTCTTGATTAGCATGAGCTAATTCCCTTAGTCACCTATGTCTTCCCTTGACATTTTTTTGCCTTTGTTTGTGCAGCGAAATAAGGCAGATAACAAACCGATGTGCCCTCCTTTATGATTACATATTTGTGTTTTTACACTATTTAAGCCAAGTTGTGTGTAAAACATAAATTTAAAGTCTTTGAGACAGTATATGACACTTGGAAGAGGAAGTAAAATGTCCCATTGTACCCGACTAATAAACTTTATTGTCAACGTCCATAACCATTTCTAATATTAACAATGGATCCCTTTTTCAATCTAAGCAATTTTACTTTCCAGTTACTGGGTTCAGCATATAGCCCAAAATTAACAAGAGATCGTATCAGCGTTCAGGCAACGGCTGTTATCTGATGTCAGGTCACTTCTTATCCCTAATGGAAAATCGAGTTGTGAAGAATGTCAAGGTCTGTCATTGCTATGTAAGAGTTTAGTAAAGTAATATAGCAATGAAAGAAAATGTCAATCCACAAGTGAAGTGGAGGGAAGAGAAAAAAAACAGACAAAGGAGTGCGAGAAGGTGCTGACGTTGCACTTATGCAGGATAAATCCAAACGCTTTTTCAACAGCAGCTTAGGTCAGACGAGTTTTCTTTCTCTTGGAAGACACAGACGCAATCTGCACTTACAAGGAAGGTTGGTCTTTTAATAATGTCACAGCATAATTGCTTTCTGAAACATTTCATGGCCTTAATTAACTAAATGAGCCTAAAGGAATGGGCGAGGAGGAACGAGGAGGGAAAAGGGGAAATGGAGAGAGAGGAGTAATGCAACCGATAGAGATCAGATACGTTATCTCTTCAGTTCACAAAGTCTGCTATTCATTCCAGGCCCTCCTCTCCACCCTTCACCCACACTCTCAATAGGTTTCCTTCTCTCAACTCAAATTAATCTGTTTCGCATTCACAGGCTGTCTCCGACACATGCTGGGTAAAAACTGTAGCAGCTGACAGCGGGGTGAAATTCCGCGGGAGCGTTACACATTTTAAACGCCCTCCACGCGCCGTATTTCACTGTAGCCGCAGCGCCGATAAGTAACGCGGGGAGACAATGAGGTTCCTTGTGCCTCTGATGGATCGCCGAAGTTTTCCACCTCAAGGGATTATTTGTGTTCAATTCGACCTGGCTGGCCTCCATTCTGCAGTGTTGGTGCAGAATGGCGCAATTTGCAGTGAATTTATTGGGGCTCTCCCCAAGACAATAATTACCAATGTGAAGTCCTTTTTTTTTTTTTTTTTTTCTTTCTTTCTCTTTCATTCTGGTACTCCTGCTGCTGGATCTATGTGTATTTCCTCCAAGAACCTTAAAGAAACAAAAGATATGGCATTTTGGTGCATTCACGTTGATGCTTTATCCCATTATGGAATGGCCGTGTGGATGTGTGGATGTGTGGGCCGCCTCCTTCCATACGTAATATACCGTACAATCGACAGTACAGATAATGACTATGTTACACATCAGATGCCGTTGTACATTTTTAGACGAGTGCTGTTGCCTGTGATGGGTTTTTTGTTTGCTCATCTCCGCAAGCTATACAGTAATTATGTCCCGGCTAAACAACATGATTGCTTCCGAGTTGCGTACAACTTTGAGAGAACTTGAGATGAACCGCGGTCCCGTGATAAATACTTATTTGTTTTTCCCCTAGAAAAGGGATTTTGAAAGAAAATGTTCTCTCGGCGTCTCCAAATATTTCTAGAATGAAAAATTTAAGCGCTACATCCTCAAGGAGAGGTTGCTGTGGTTCATGATAATATGGTTGATAAGGTCAGACACTGCCTCGTAGCAGTAGAGGTTCGGCATAGCTTGTTTTTGCATATCTTGTTTTGGGACACAAACCAAGAACAGTGAAGCAAAATTGCTTCAGAAACAATCCATATTTATGGCTTTTGTGGTGTAATGCTGAAAGTCTAATGTAATAGTGGCATCCGTGAGTTTAAAGATGAATAAAGAGACTGACTTAATGTGTGACACTAACATCCGTAAGAATGCAGTATAAATCAGTATCATAAATCAACACCTGAAAGTAATTACTCCCCCTCCCAAACAGCTCAAGGGACATAGAGTAAATGGGTCTGGCCTTATGTCTTTAGTATTTATGGATGCACACCACTCTGAGCCCCTGAGATAGAAGAAACATCTGAAATAGTAAAAACGTCTCCCTGTGGGATTCTTTTATATAAAAAAGTGTGGGATCTCTGAAGCTCCATAATCAAAGAGTACATCCAGCCCAGAAATCGACCTGTCGTTCAACTTGAGGATACTGTGTCAGTGTCACATTGTGCCTGAGGACAATTAGGGTAGTTTACTGGACACCAACAACTGTGGAGTTAGGTGTTGAGGCAGGACACACAACCACTGAACCTATTTTACTAAGCCCAACCAACCGGTGACTGAAAGCAACAGGAAACAATTCAAAGATAAAGCAAACTATAATGGGAATTAAACCCCAATGACTTACAGCACTGAGGCAAAATTATCCATACGCATGTACACTGATCAGGCATAACATTATGACCACCTTCCTAATATTGTGTAGGTCTCCTTTGAGCCTCCAAAACAGTTGTGACTCATCAGAGGGTGGACATGGGCCTTCTGAGGGTGTCCTGTGGTGTCTGGCAACAGAATGTTGTTAGTGGGGGGCTTTGGGTCCTGTGGGTTGAGGGGAGGGGCCTCTGTGGATCATCCTACAGATACGTGATCAGTTTGGGATCTAGTGAATTTGGAGGCCAGGTCAACACTTTGTGCTGTTCTTCATGTTTTTTTGAGTTCCTAAATCATTTGTGTGTGTGTGTCTGTGTCAGGCTGCATCCTGCTGGGGATGGCTGCTGCCATCAAGGAGTGTCATTGCTATGGGGTGGAGGTGCCTGGTCAGGTCTAGGTGGGTGCTACATGTCTAAGTAACATCCACAACAATGCCAGGTCCAAAGGTTTCCCAGCAGGACATTGAATTATCACAAAATGGTCAATGGTTATCCACCTCTCCTGTCAGTGGTCATAATGATATGCCTGATCGTTATATGACTTTTCTGTGCTTGCTTCTGCTGCTCTCTTCTCCTGCCTTCTCTTTTCCTCGTCTTTGTAGCCAGTCACCCTCAAGCGAATCCTTGTCGCCGTCGCCTTAGTGTTGGCTCAGAGGGATCCGCTGTAAGGCTCTGTTCCATAAAACATTGTGTGGTCACAGTCTTCATTTAGTCATGAAAAACACTGGGTGATGGGGGATACGCAAAGCTCTAACCCACTTTACCCTTTGGTTGCAAAGTGTTACACTGAGGAGGGAGACTTTTCTTTAACCACAGCAGCTGCTTTTAACCTCGCATTTGGAAGGTGTTGGTGGCATGGTTGGACAGGCATGTGCGCAGAGGTGAGCGCATTCAAGAGTAAAAGTAGCAGAGACAAAAATCAGCCCGACTATTCAGCCTTCAGGCAGGAAAACAGCCATGAGATTGGTGCGCTTGGAGAGCGAGAGTCAGCTAAGTGAGCTTTTCTGTATATTCTCTTTTACCGGAACAACCAGCGTCTCTGAAGACTGCAACAATGAACGAACCACAGGCGTTTGCGGAAAAGGGCAAAAGAAAATGAAATTTCTTCCTTGAATGTTCCATCCTCCAGTGTTGATTTAAGTAATTAAAACGTATTACGATTTGTAACATGTCCACTCAGCATACTGTGTCATTGTTTGGTTCAGCTACGCTCGAGGTAATAGATTTCGATCTCTTACGGTTTACATTAAGGTGAAACACATTATGTTTTTAATGTGAAAGCAGTCATCCAATTATGTTCATGAAGCGATATTTTTTTGGACATTACCTGTTCACGCTTTATGACTGAGCGGAGAAGAAGGGCCTGGAGAATTGAAAACACAAATTACATTTTCAGCGTGTGATTAAAAAGAGGGACAGCTGCCTAAGCTAGACACCTTTAAAATACGTTAAAGTACGCAAGAGAGCTGGAATAATGAAAAGGTGCTCATTAACTCGCCCTCCTTCCATGCTTTTGCTTTCCTCTCTTTCTGATTTCTTCTTACCTCCATGCCTTCCCGCTCTCCCCATCCCCATTCAAATGCTACATGACTTTGCTTATTTTAATCACCTTATATTCTACTCACTTCACTATTTCTCACCATCAGATGCTAATAAAGGATGTTTCCATCTCGGTTGCTTACTGTTAAATGCTAATGACTGATCACATTATCCATATCCTTTATCATCTCAAGTGCCCAAAGCCACCCCATGCCCAGCCAGTCCCATCGCCTCGTAATTAATGAGCGTTCCGTAAATGATTTTATGCACATGCCCTGCTGACTGATGGAATGTTTTGGGAATGCGTCGCCGGGTCACCGTGGATAGTGGGCGTCCCGTTAATGATGAAACGTTCTCCCCGTAACGAGGGGGCGGGGTGGCGACGCGTGTCCAAGCAGGTGTGGCGGAGAGACAGGCTAAAAGATGGCCAGTTAAAACGGAATTAGCAGGTTGATCGCCATTCGAACGAGGACATCTCTCATTCAGTGTCCTCCGTCAACAGCTCAAAAATGGGAAAACTGAACCGAGGGGACATTTGAATTCTGAAAATTTCACATCAGCTGTTTTTAAACACAAATACTTACAGAACAGGGATAAATCAAATGGCCCCTTCCAAATAAATTGGAACTACTGTTTTTTACGACCTGGACCTTATTTCTGGGGGAAAATACGATCGTTTACTGACCCATATAACTTTTGTGTAATTTGTATATCTTCGGGAGATATTTAGATTTGCGTATATCCATATGTGGGAGTGACTGGGGCACCGAAATCTGCCGCAAAACTCGTTCATTTCACCAATATTTTGTTATCGTACGCTAGTGCTATTCCCCGTTGAGTCCTAGTTTTTTACAACACGGCTGAATATTTATCCGATTCTGAGATTGTGGACGAACCGCAGCAGTAGCAAATTACAGGTAATCAAACTGTCTGTCGTGGGTGCGCGCAGCACTCAGAGACAACATCATCCAGGTCAGAAGACAACATCATCCAGGTCAGAAGACAACATCATCCAGGTCAGAAGACATCATCTGGGGTCTGCAGGTCAATCTACAGACCCCAGATGATGATAACAGGTAACTCCGGACTCAACAAGGAATAGCACTAGCGTACGATAACAAAATATTGGGGAAATGAACGAGTTTTGTGGCAGATAATGCGTTATTTAGAGGCTGCTTTTCGGTGCCCTAGTCACTCCCATTATATGGATATACGCTGATCTAATTATCTCCCGAAGGAATACAAATTACACAAAAGTTATATGGGTGAGTAAACGGTCGTATTGTATGCCAGAAATAAGGTCCAGGTTGTAAAAATCTGTAGTTCCCCTTTAAATACTGTATAGTGTGTGAAAGGGTGTGCAGTGTTGTGTGGGTGTATGTTGAGTCTGGAAGAAACTATATGTAGGAAAAGGGAGACGGAAAAGAATAAATAAATGCATGAAATAGAAACATTGCTAATGTGGTATTTTTATGGATTGAAATATTAATCCAAGTAATAGTCATGAAGAATAAAATATTAATGGATGTGGTGGTAATAGTCGAGAAATATTTCATAATATGAAAATGGTCAGTAATATGGTTTTATTTTGACATAACAATGATGGATTGTATGAACACAGGTAGGTATTGAATGACATCTGTCATATGTACACACACTCATACACACAAAAGAGTATAAAAGTAAAAATTACTTGTGGGTGCCCTGGGTTGTTTTTGGTTTTAGATTTATTTTTTTTTTTTTGAGGGTCTGAGACACCACCAGATCTAGCCAGGAGAGTTGACCTACTCAATCGCCTTTCAAAAAGTCGCCCTTGCAAACTGTTTGGAAATGGAAAGCAATTTCAAAGAATGCAAGTGATTGGACGAAACATCGATCATCACCGCGTGTCACAGGCTAACTTAAACCGATCAGATTTTTTCTTGCTGTTCACACCACAGACTGCCATCGCACCCAAAAGACGCTTCTGACTGGTTGAACCATGTGTTCGGCCACAAGTGCAATAGGTTGAAGCCGAGCAAAGTGGACTGTTGTGTGATCCTGCAAATCTTGCGAATTTCCAACAGCCTCGTTGTCCCCACTATTCAACTTTGTCATAGCAACAGATTATTAGTCTTCCACAGAAAGGCAAAGTGGAACCAAACAGGCAGAGAGTCCGAGGCATGATTTCAAACTGCCTGTTCTCCGTCATGCATCACGTGCTGCATTTATTTTCTTCCTTCAACTACCTCCCCTCTTTTGTCACTGCTCCTGTCTTTATCACTCTCTCCTGCAAAGTCCCAAACAGACTCTTCCACTCTTTCGAGCGCTCAGCGTTTGTGATTTTGCTGTGAGGGCATTTTCTCTGTTTGTGGAGGCTATTCGTCCATAAGCTGGATTTATAGTAGCAAAGCGAGGGCTTTCTTCAGCTTTTCTTCAGCTTGTCCTTACTCTGAACTAACGCGTGTCGGAGAGAGCAAGCCTCGGTGTGTGTATGCGCACGGGGGCGCCGTTTGTTCCGGGATTTTACTTCTCATTAGAGGCTGAAGGTTATGATGCCTCTTAATCCAGGGTGATTGGCTGGATGCTCACTACTTCCAAATATGGACAACTAACCTTTTGCCCTTGTGCTGCTGCAGTCATAAGGGGTTGAAAAGCCCTTACCCTGCTCCCACTTCTTCTTGTAACCCTCATCTCTAAGCGCACACACACACACTCACACACACACACCTTCTCCCTCCTTACAACCTCCTGCCAGATCTCTTCAGCACAGCCTATGCAATTTCCCACTGAATACATAATGCATGCAGTACTTACAGTATCAGTCCAACTGCACATTGCTCTGACCTACAACAAGCCGTATGAATAATTGAAAAAAGTTTTGATGCAGGTTTAAACACAAAAGCAACATCATTGATGTATCCTACCTTAACCGCCTATCAGTGTAACACAAAGAAAATATTATGCTTGAGAGTCAATGCTGCCTCTGTCTGCTCGTCGTTATAGCACCGTATTGGGCTGGGGTCACTTGCGATCCTAGGTTCTGGAGGGGCATAGTCAAGTCGTGTGTGTGTGTTATCCACAGTCTAAACTGGTGACATCTGTCACAAGGTAGATAGAGGAGAGGGCTCCTAGTGAGGGTGATGGAGATTTGTTGATGCACTGTAGGGCCTTTATAGGTTGAGGGGGTTTATGGTTGTCAAAAAGCCAAAAGGTAGGGATACTGGGTGTCCTGATTCGGTGTCGTGATGGTGCACCCCTACCTAGTGTCGCACAATGTAGATTTTATCATGGCGTGTGTCTCAACTGATCTTCTTCTTTTCATTTCAGCTTTTCCCTTCAGGGGTTGCCACAGCGAATCATACGTTTCCATCTCCCCTATCTCTCTGTATCCTCTTTCTCTCTACATCCATAAACTTTCTGTTTGGTCTTCATGTAGACTTCCTGCCTGGCAGCTCTAACCTCAACATCCTTCAGCCAATATATTCACTCACCCTCCTCTGAACGTGTCTGAACCATCTCAACCTGGCCTCTCTAACTTTATCTCCCAAACATCTTAGATGAGCTGTCCCTCTGAAAACCTCAACATCTTTAGCTCTGCTACCTCCAGCTCCTCCTTCTTTCTTTTCCTCAAATCTACTGTCTCTAAACCATACAACATCACTTTCCTATAAACCGTTCCTTTCATACTTGCTGGTACTATTTTATCACACAACACACCTGACACCTTTCTCCTCCCATTGCAGCCTGCACACTCTCTTCCACACTCTCCGTTGCTCTGGACCATTGACCCTAAGGACTTAAAGTCCTGCACCTCTCAACCAATACAGAGAATAACAAAATACCTTTGCACAGAATTGGCCAGTCCAATTGACCAATCACCAACCAATCAACACCATTTTCCTGTAAACAGATTCAACTCCACAGCACTCAGATGACAGGTATGTCTATGTCACTGTCCCTCTTCTGTCCATCACCACATAAAGTCCAATCAAATGATGGCAGATCTTTGCCAGAGCTTAATCAGGTCCCAATGGAGCAACTCCAGCCCAACTTTCCCCCCAAAAAATGTTGTGAGCAGGGGAAGTTCAGTTTAGCTTCCAGGCCAGTACCATATAGCCCTTGAATGAATTTGAATTAAGTTCACAAAAATAATAAAAAGGTATAGCGTGTAGTGCAATATTATCTGATTTGACATTACTGCAGTATAATAACAATAATGGTGTAATACTCAGTCCCTTGAACTGGAACAATGAGAGACTGAAGCTTTCACAATTACAATTGATAATGGGTACATTACTCAATGGCATAAAAAATGTAATGGCCGCACAAGTCTTCTGGATATTACAGCAATATTTCCCTCAGAGAGCCATGCCATCGTACATCTTAAAATATGTATAGATTTGGTGGCGAGGGAAGCACTACCTTTAACATTCATGTATTCACATCCTCAACCCAAAAATATTAATTCCGCTAACACCCTCATTATTTCAACCATGAACTCGTGCTCACCTCACACCGTACCCTTTCAATACCATTATCACCCCGTCACACACCCACTACCACCTTGCGCACACTCCATTTCATTATTAAAACTATGACAAAGTAATATTTCCACCAATGATGGTAATGTCTTGTCCTGGGTAATTCCAGTTGGAGGCCCTGTGTCTCATTTTCAGCGCAGAGTGTGGGGCTAATGGTAAAGTGACCAGGGCTGGAGGAAGATAGAGACCTTTCCAATTATCTTGGAGGTGAGAGGATGACTCATTCTGCCGTATGTACTGTATATATATATATATATATATGATTGGAAATAACACCATAATAATCAAGAAGCTGAGAAAATAGAATAATTTCACAGTCAAGTTTTACTATTTTTACCAATATCATTGCTGGGGGCTGAGAGGTAAAGCTAGAAGGATTAAATCACCACCTGCATGAGAATCTGGTAGACAAATTAATTTTTTTTCCTTCCTCCATTTAATTATATTCCCTGATAAAATTTAATATTTGCAAAAAAAAAACACATTTCAATACAATATTTTACAGATACATTTCTCACATCTGTTTAGCAAATATAATACTGTTTAATAAGGGCTAGGGGGAGCAGTGGGGTATTCATCAACAAGACACCATTTTGTTTTAATATGTTGGCATCAGTTACTCTGTGCAAGGTGCTGCTTTCTCATGCTGTTGACTTCTTGTTTCAGAGCAGGTTGGCTCAGCTGGATTCGAGCATAGGCGTCAATGTTGCGTAATGCTATACGATGCTTTGCTGATACAGAATCTTTTTTTTTCTCGACTCCAGATGTGCCCGCAGATGTCACACAACGGCAATTTGATGGCAGGCGGTAATGTTTTTTTTTTTCCTCATGGCAACTTTGCTGAACCGATGAACCGATGCTCCATCATTACGCCCCATGACAATAAATACCATTATCTGTGTGCTGAGATTGGCATTAGTGATTAGGACGGGGAACCGTTTTGGGACGAATTGCAGCACTAAACCTATATTTATCCACCAAAAAAAAAAAAAAAAAAAAAAAGTTCACTTTCCAATGTTATTGCTCAGCATCGCAGTGTTTTACCTTCATACAGTCCCATCTGTGGGAAAATTAGTTCTTTATTGCCAATAACTGGACAGCACTGGTTATGAATGCTACGAATCAATCTTTTAAAAATGGAGTGTACCTGATCTGAGATGTGATGCTAGGTGTGTTTACTACAGTATAAATAGCACATTCCAAAAATTCCTGAGGAATTAGGTGCAGCAATGGAAAGAAATACCAACCACAAACGAAGGTGTTACCTTGGGTCAGCTAGGTCTGTTTCCGTCTGAACCCTGCTCGCCCCAAAATGGCTCCATTAGCAAATACAATTTCAGCTGTTACAGACGACTGAAACCCTATCAGAAAGAAGCACACATTGCAGGCAAACTGAGTCACACACACACACACACACACACACACAAGCAGGGCGACTACCCATGTGCAGGTGTGTGTATTTATACATGACACACACAAATCCACACCGACACACACACACACACTCAGACAGATTGACAGCATTATTGTTTTTGTCTGAAACAATTTGATCAGGCGCCAGATCTTAAAAGCAGCCTATTGTACACAAGAGGAAAAAAAGGCCAAGGACGCCTTATATTAAGATCTTGCTGAGAAATATCAGGGAAGAGGAATACTCTCTAACAGCTTACCTGCCTATTCCTCCTGTTTGTCAGCTATCTCTGTGATTGTAAAGCAGACGCAGCACGGGAAGGAAATGGAAATAAGGGGAACGGGGAGCAGGCGAGAGAGCAAAAGGCAGGCAGATGTGAAAATGAAAGGGTGGAAAAAACCATGAGAGGAAATGGAAAAAGAAAGACAGATAAAGAGGGAGAGATTATGTACTGTTGGCGGATCTCGTTTCACGACTGTGTGTTGGGCGAAATGTGTTGTGTTAGCTAAAACTCATCCCTGGCTAAGCAGAAAAGTATTTGTCTCAGTTGCTGGCAGAGGATTTGTGGCGCTGTGTGGCAGAGGCTTAAAGAAGCATTTGCCATCATTATTCTGTCTGCTGTTTTAATCTTGAACGTTGGCTGTGTTTAAAAGAAACCCCTGAAATAGAAGAAAATTCATCCGTTCACAGATGAATAAGAACAACATCCCAACTGTTGCCACGCATTGTGCAGGTACACGGATACATCGGCGTGTTAGGAAACCGCCCAAAGCTGCAATGCTACACGACTCTAACTTCACTGAGTCAGCACGTACTGACCACAAAAACTGATTTTTTTAGCCATTTTCAGTGAAGAAACAAACACTGACATCAGCTTTTACGCTGAAATTTGCACTTTCTGCACTAAGTTACTTTTAGTTGCCAGCAGCTGCGATGTAGAGTAACTGCTCCTCTACTCGTTTCTGTTTGTTCATCCTCGGTTACTTTTTCTTAGCTTTCTTCCTTGCGTCTCAGTTTCTCCCACGCGATATGCAAGTGGAGGAGGTGAAGAAAGGACGCAAGGAGAGAGGACTCAAGGCAACATCCATTTAATGAAGCAGGAGTAGCTTGCATGGACGTCAATTAAACATAACATTTGCCACAGGTGCATCATCTGTCCATTGTTTTATTAAAGTCTAGCACAGTATTAGCATAATATGGCATAATGAGCGCGTCACTCCTCTTTTAAACGTCATAGATGATAAAAAAGACTTGCTCATTCCTGATATAGCAAGTGTCTTGTCTCCTCAACACTCATTTTTCTGGATGGAGACATCCTTCAAGATGCACCAAGAACAGTTACCTGGTTGTAGGACACACGTGACAAGAGATGAAGTGGCAGATAGAGAAATTAAAAAAGCCAAATTGATGAGTGGCGAAACGTCTTCAAGAAACTCTACAAGTCCAGTTGCCTTTATTTAGAGAATTTTTGGATATACCATGACCTGGATGTCTGTGAACCTTCACAGATTAAAAAGCCACAATACTAATTAAATAAGCAAATTTCTGATTTTGTGTTTTGTTTGTGTACAGAAAGAAATACAAAGAGACTGTTTTGGGAAAGCATCTCTTCTATGCTTCCTGCAAGCAGACTCAGCTAGTGCTGTTGCAGGCAACAGATGTGCTCCGCCTGTGGCGTGAACACACGGCATCTGTACATTTTCCGAAGTACAACCAACCATAATGCGTGGGGTTAGCTGTAAACGCAACACCCCGAGCAAATCTGGCACGTCGTTAAATCACTGTAAGTTGGAAGCATGTTCCCGGCTATCCAATAAACGTGCAACAGAATCAGAGTCATTTAAAATCTGCAGAGTCAGTTCCCCTCAGACGCTGTGGCTTTGTCACTACCCTTTTCACATACAAGTAGCTATGTGACCCACTGCTAATGTAAAAATATTGATTATAGCTGTAAAGATGTGTTGCACACATTCTCTCTTGCCTTCAGCAAAAGAATCGGACTAAAACAGTCCAATGAAACCTGGCTGCGTGCTGCTGCATGCCCGTGGCTAAATCTAATGATCTAATGAGCTAATGATCCGGGTATAGCAGCGCACCGATGCAGTGATAAACTTAGAAAAACAACCAATGCCAACAGAAACAAACCAGCGCTTGACTGATAATCTGGGTGATTAGTATAATCCATGTCCAGGTTTGCCTTATAAATCCTTCAGATCACTGGAGCAGTTGCGCTATAGGCTTCCAGTGGAACACGTTGGCAAACTACCTCAGATCCATTAGATGCCATTTTTGTGAACATGAATGCAGATTTAAAACGGAAGGATAGATGTCATTACTTATTCAAATTACAATTAGCTGCTATTGAGGCAGAGAAAATACTGAGTGGATGGGCAGATGGAGGGTGTGAAATTTTCATCTGGCAAAAATCCTCCAAAAAAAACCCAAAAACAAGAGATTCAGAGAGGACCTTGGTTTGCTCCTGAAACTACTTCATCAACCTGCACTGTAGCTCCAAATTAACTTTATGCATAGGGTGTAATAACGAAGTGATTCTATTGGATTTGTGTTTCTTATCTACACTGTTACAAAATTAGTTCAGTCACACTTTCCCTAAAATGATGTAACAGAGACAGCCATGGCATTTTTACTGGTGATTGTGTGAGCTTTTCTTTCTTTCTTGTTTTGAGTAATTATGTTTGGCAGCTTGTATTTTACTAATTCTCTTTGCAAGTGGAGACATCTGTTTTTCATTTAAACCTCGCTGTCATAGGGAACCCCTTCTCAAGAGAAATGCACATCTGCTAACGCACAAAAGCATACAAAGAATATAGTATTTACAGATGTACAAGGGAGACATCATCTTTCACAACCAAAAGTAGGTTTCGGCAGTTAAAGTAGGAAGAGTAAAGTGAATGTTGAGAGGACAAACAAGTGGCATCTGAAATGGTAAAGTCCTTTATAAATTTTGTTTTAAAATCACTTCTAAGTCTTCTTTTTCAAAGCAGGCATCTGACCAAGTATGGTCCAAATGCCTGGATGTGATCCTGCCCTGCTAGTTTTACTGAGTATTAATGGGGAGGTGACTTATGCTGCTGTTCCAGTAACAGATAACCGTACTGTGTCTTACTGTCCTCCAGAGTCACCTGATAAGTCTGAACTACCAAGTATGCAAGCCCAAAGGTCGCTTGGTAATCGTTCTAACGTAGCCAAAATGAATTAAGGATATATTAAAGCTGCTGGAACCAAACTGAGAAGAGGTCTTCTCTCAGGCACGGTGTGGGCACATTCTTTTAGCAGTGGAAATGTGTCCACACTGGAAGGCTGCCTGGTTAACTGATAATCTCTATGTAAGTATGAAGTCATTTGTTCGCCAACCAAGTCAAACGACAGCGGAAATGCTATATTATGAGTGCATCAAACCTCTTTGGCAGTTTGTCTGGAACATACCAAGAAAAAGACCAAGCTAGACCCAGATTTTGTTTATTCTTCTTCTAAATTCCGGCAGACCAGGCGCATCATTTCCAGCTCAAATAAGCCATCCATTAACCAAAAGCAAACTACATTGCAGCTCAGGTTTTTGCATCATTCTTGCCTTAATGTTTGAGCTTTCCCAAATGTTCCATTACAATCCCACCATAAAGGCCCACAATAAAATCTCTCCTGCTCCAACTTGCTGATGCCGTTGTTGTGTCCTCTTCCTTATGAGCTAATCATCGACTCAACCGTGTCAGTTTATGGCCAAATTATAATTAGAAATAGTTCCATTGGCTACAGCATGATATCTGCTTTAATGGAGGTGTGAATGCGGAGAATACAAAAAGCCCCTGCACTGTAGCCCGTGTGCACTCACCCCCACTAGAATACAAAATATCATATACTCTTCATGTAAAGGAAGAGGGTGCAGTTTCCTCTGCTCCTCTGAGGATAGCCAAGAAGAGACTCACATGAACTGAAAGCATCAGTGTTGGTACCAGGATTTTTTCCTTAGTTTCTGGACAAGTTTCTATATTTTATTGGAGCATGTGTGCATAGGGTACTCTGGGAATGATTTCATATACTGTATAATCAATGCAGCTGCTAACGGTGTTGTTTCACCCTACCACATATACACCTAATGTTTTCGTCCATGTACAAATCACATGAAAAATTTAGTAAGTAAAAAAAAGAAAAAAGAAATTGTGCTTTCTGGTGTTCCAGGCACCCAAAGGCCTCAGATCATTTATACTACAGCATGTGGACACTTGGGCAATCCACTGAGCCATTTAGCTTTCTTTATTAGATTATTTTTGTCAATTATATCACGACCAGTTGGTTTGTAAAAGTCTACGGAATATCGTATAACTCTAAAACAACTGCTGACTTCACCGTAATGGGATGTAATTGCAGGAAAAAGCACAGCTATAGATAATATATTTTTAACATAGTTTATAGTTGTATAAACATTTTATTTCTAGTCACTTTCTATTTTTTATATAGCTTTTGTATTTTATGTTCAATGTTTGTAACTGCTATTTTATGTTCAATGTTTGTAACTGCTACTGGATGCTTGAATTTCCCTTGGAATTAATAAAGTATCTATCTATCTATCTATCTATCTAATTGTAAGTGCATCCGATTTAGTTGAGACGGTCCTCCGGTCCTGGTGTTGTTGCATGCTGGCACACGTTTCTGCAAACCACAGGAACGTTCCCTTGGGTACAGGGAATATCTGGAGGTGAATTTCAGCTGCAGGAAGCTGGGTTTAACGTGTGGTTGACAATATTTTACCCCATAAAAGTTTCATGTGTAGGGCATAGACTGGATAAATATGGACGGCGGAACTGTAAGTGAAGCCATAGCAGAAGTTTTTCAGGAAGGTTTCAGGCATTTCAGGTAGTTAATATAATGTAGATGCATGTTCAAGTGTCAATTTTTCGAAAAGTGTCGCTTTAGTTAGTTATTTGACTCTATGGAAACAGGAAGTGACATAATGGCAACCACCAGTTGTCATACCAACTGGTGATGGAGTTGTAAAAACAAATTTCTTTTTTATCGTATATAATCCAACATTTCCTTGTAACTGATGGAGGTAGAGCATAGTGTACTATTAATTAAACTAAAATGCGGGAGAGTCTGTAGGAAGTGTGCTCGGGTCATCGATATTGTGGCTCCGCGTGGCTCCACTCTCGGACCATACTGCGCAGACTCTGGCTCCAAAGTTGCAAGATGGCGCCACCCGTATCCCCAGGAAAATAGAGTCAGTATGGCTAATGCAAGGAAGTGGGGACACGGTGTCCATATTTATATATGGTTTAGGGTTAGTACTTTTCAAAAGTTCAGTCTTTGGTTGGATGTACAGTTGATTGTACTTTGATACATGAACATGGCGTTAAAAGAGAAAGCATTATCCATAGCGCTAATGCTTTGAACAATGGTGCCCAATGGCCCGATGGCATTAGTCTTTCTTACTGACAGTAAATCTCCATAATACCTCCCTAAAACCAGTGTGCCTTCTTTGAGTCTCTTATTTTGAGCATTTGGAATATGCTTTGCAAATAATACTTTATTTTCAGAATTGACTCAATAATCCCCTTCACAGCAGCATGACTTGAATCTGTCCATGCCCATGGTTGCAGTGTTGTTGTATAGTCTTCGATGTTACTGTTACACCTAGTGGAGTGGAGTGGAGAAGGTTATTGTATTGTGTAGCAGTCGCTTGACTAATCTGTACAATCTTTGTAAGGGGAAAAAACATTCTGAAGGAACCATTTAGTTGTTTGAAAAAAGTTTTGGGACTGAAAGATCTGGGTCTTTTGGATGGAAATGCGGCCTTTGTTTCACCTGTTCCTTTCATGCTCTGGCAAGTCAAAATAAAAGCAAGATTAAAGCATTTGGAGGTCACCGCACTGAACTGAAAGAAATGGCTGCCAAACTCTAAACTAAGAAAACTTTGCAGGATTTGAAAAATGTTCAACAGTTACATGATGTGTACACAATTTGCCAGCAATTAACTAAGTGCATTTTCTTCATATGCCATGGCTAAAATGGACAGTGCCACAGAGATGCTGTGGATGAAAGATTCATTACTGCTCAGTGGTCGGTACTGAAGACATGCTGGACTTATGCTGGTGCTGGTGAATAATCGTACAAGTCCAGCATGTCTTCAGTTTGTCACACCTCCATTTCTTCCACTTATCTCATATTCCAGACAAACACAACAGCAAAACCAGCAGTGGAACAGCACCACATTTTTTATTTTTCCCCCCTACAACAGCTCTTCTTACTTTATCATGTTTTAACAAAGTTAAAACAGCAAAACAGAGCAGAGCAAAACTCACCCAAGGACAGGTGAGATTACCACTCATATTAACTTTTATTGCAAAATTGAAAATTATTATCATCCAGTGATATAAAAGGAAAATTGTTCATTACTTGGATTCTAATAACATTCAATCACGCCGTTACTGCTTTCAGCATTTTTGTGTGGTTACAAATGTCCTGTGAGGTAGCATTTTTTTCTGTGTCTGAGCGTGCAAAGACAGGGACCATATTAACTGTGTGCCAGAGTTTAGGACCGAATCCTTTTTGGCTGTCGAGCGGCTGAGTCAGCACTTCAGCATTCTCCAGCCTCTATTCAGGGTTTCCCTGTCTCTTCCCTCTACGCACTCTCTGAGCCCCGCATCTCTTTTATCATCCTTACACACCTCCTTTCTCTTGTGGTACATCGCATCCTTTCCTCTCCTCTCTGAACTCTTCTCTCTAGTATTTAAATTCATTCTCTTGTTCTTACGCTACAGCTCTCCGTGTTTTCTTTATTAGTTCTTCTCCTCTGCCGGTACAGACAGAGAAGGAACACTGTGTCCAGATTTAAGTTTTCAGAAAAACTGGAGCTTCTATACACGAGCCCCTATAGAGTAGTTGTCTATTATCACAGTTACAAAAAAAAATCAAAATTAGAATAGAAACAAGACAGTACTGTGTAGAATAAACGACCCTTGAGCTCACAAAACTGCATTCTTTGTACAAGTTTGTTCATGAGCGCCTGAAGGAGTGCCTGCTGAAATAAGCTTTTCTGTTACAAATGTTTCTAAAATCTATTTTTGACTGGATTAAGTGAGCAACTGTCTAGTTAATTCAGTCATAATCTCATAAATCAAAAATGTAATTTACCGAAAAAACTATAAAGATCCCTTAGATCTTTCTTGAGGCCAGTCAGCACAGTTTACAGCACTATTTTGTAGGTTTCACACAGACATTATTTTCACATTCGTACTCTCAATATAAATCCCAAAAAGGTGTGGGCAGGTGCATTTGGTACAGCTTCATGAAGTGGTTGTCAGTGGTAACTGTCAAGCTATGGTCCAAGCATAGACTGTAAGAAAAAGTGAATGCCATGACCGCTCCTTGAGTAGACGAAGCAAGTGGAGCTCCCCCTGGTGGCTTGCTGCAGTATAGGTCATAAACTCCACCCCTTCCATGTTAGCGGATGGGACTTGGACCAAACTAAAACACTAAAATGCCAATAAGTATTAAATATTTATTTTTTTCAAAGACGGTTTCTGTGATTTTAGGTAGTTAATATAATGTTGTTTGATGCCATAAAAACAGGATGTGACAGCATGATGATTGACAGTTGCCATGACAACCTCTCCAGAAACATCAAAACAACCGTTTATCTGCTTACTTTCCTTTTTTGGTAAGTTAAACTTTTGTTTTGTGAGATTGTAAGTGAATTACTGTAATTAACAAGCTAGCTAAAACAACACAACAACATTTAGCATAGTTAGCATTTACAAAGTCTGAATAAAAAAAGTATCCTTCGCATCAAGAGCCACATTACCCACAGTGAAATGAAATTGTGCAAACTGACCCTTGTGTGTATAAAAGACATTTTCTCTAGAAATAAGCAAGGATAACAGATAAAACTGTCCGTCTTCGAAGTGTTAAACCTACCATGCTAATAGAAATAAAGTTACTGAAATATGAATCCATTTGACACTAACGTGAAAGGATGATTACAAGCAGGGATGCGAATACGCATTCCAAACTGTCCACATTTAGCAGTTCAAAGCAATGTCAGATAAGACAGATCTTACAGTTTCAGTGGAGTGAACATGCACAGACTCACTGCTCGCTCACTCTAATGATCCTTGACTCCTGGAAGAGTGGAAGTTGTGTGTACGGAGAGATATTTTCTCCCATTCCAGATAAGCTGAAATCAGGTTAGAGGAAACTGCCCATCAAAACTACTCATATGCCTGCTCATTTGCATTAAGAGTGAGGGAGTTTGAGCAGTAGAAAATATGGCAATAATTAGATTTATTTGTAATAACTCTGGAAATGTCAATGGAAATCTGGTTTGGGGAGAAAAGAATGGTTCGTTTTGAGTTAACTCTGTAAGTTAAAGAAAAAAAAAACAACAACAACAACAACAAGATGTTAACTGGAATGCAACCCATGCTTCGGCAATAAAGTAGTTCCTACAGATCAATGTTGACATACCCTTGGGGATTGGGGAACTTTAAGATATCTGAAGTATAAAACAGAATCCTGTGCTTTCACATTTGGGAGTATCTTTAGTCTTTGAAGCTGGTTATCTTCTCAGCAGCGTTTGCAGCTGCGTTAGCTTAAAATTAATCCATATATTTATAAAGTCAGGGTTCTGCCTGTGTCTCCTTTCTCTTGGATGCGACATTAGAGGACAGAAAAAGTTTTAATCCATGCATAAATGACTAAAGGGTTTTGTTACTGAGGGATTATTATGTCCATCCCTTCTGCACAAGTACCTTTGATCGAGTCACAAACACACACACTCACACACATTTAGGCTTTTAACCAGCAGTACTTGTGTTGACACCCAAGTCGAGGCCTGCAGATCGATGCCAGCGCACAAACGAAAAAATATCTGTTCCCGTGTGTGTTTCTTGATGAATGCAATACGATCAAAGGTACTTGTGCAGGAGGGATAGAAATGAATCTGATAATCCTTTTGTAACAAAACTCTGTAATCATTTATGCACGGATTGATACTTTTCCTGAGCTGAAACAGAGCACACCAGAGAGAGAGAGCGAGGGGGGGGGGAGAAGCTAGCAGAGACAGATGCAACAGAAACAGATAAAGACTGGGAAATCTTGGAAGCTAGTAAATATTCATACTCCAAAAAAAAAAACAACATAAAATTCAAATATATCATAGAGTCTCTTCGACGTTGCAATATAAAACGCCTGGGCTGAAAGGGATTGTATTTTTCAAAGGAACATTTTTAGTTGTGATAGAAAATGAAAGCCTCGTTGTTAACCAGCAGAGAGAACTCGTACAGTGCAATGCAAGAAGAAAGCCAACATTTGTGAGTGCAGAAGATCAAACAGCTCCTTACAATGCAATTTGTAATTCAAATAGTATAATAAAATTTACTACGTTCACTTTACAGTCACGTCACGCTGAGGAACGAGTAAGACTTTAACGGTGTCTGCTGTGAGGGTTGTAGTTGGTCCAGTCCTCGGCAGCTTTTGTGCTCTTTGCTGATACAGCTGTTAACCTTCTTCTATTTGTTCCACATTTTATGCGTCCCTCACTAATCTGACTCTCCGAATGTACTCAGTTGGGATGAATCTTGCCATTTCATGCTCCCACGGACTGTCTGCTTGTTATGGTCTACAAAATCTCTTTTGCAACAGGGAAACATCAGGAACAACCTTTGAGCTAACAACCTGCACGCTGAAAACTGGGTTGTGCAGTAAGAAAACCTGCTTGGGTTATTTGGTGAATAGCTGCAAAGATGGTCGGTTGGTGTTTTACGGAGCATACGAACATGAAGTGACAAGAGAATGAATGAAATTAAGCAAATTCTCGCAATGACAGACGGAAAAAAAACTTTAGCGAAGCAAAGTGGGTGCAAGATAAATAAATCTCAACTGTGAAGCGATGTGATTAAGGCAGATGACACAAGCACAGATTTATCCTAATGATTACTACAAGCTACAGTAACAACATCCAAGGCGTCACCATGTTGGTATCGTCTAGATTACCAGATGAACCCAGAGAGAGTGGCACCACCATTGATGGTATTTTCTTTTCAAGTAAGGAGCAGTGATGGCAAGAAGATCTATCTAGATATTTTTATGTCCTGCTTGTCTCAGTCTATAACATATGCCATGGGAAATAGAGAAGACAGCTACTAAGGGGACTTCCACTAGCGGCCAACTGTCAACTACACGGGCGACACGATGTTCCTGCATGATCCACTTTCTGACACGGCCATCGCCCGTCAGAGTTCACATTTCTTTTTAGTCCAGCAGCAGCATGAGCCACTGACACTGACTCAGCCAACATCCAGATCCATTCCACAAGGTTCTGTGATATCGGTTTATTGAGCTTCTGCAGGAGTCTCATACAGCTAGGAGAGCATCTGGACTTTTAATGAGTCCACAAAGATCATGCAGCACTAAAACGTGTATGCATGCTTTCCCTCTGTGGCAGGTGTGTCAAACTCGTTTTAGTTCGGGGGCCACATACAGCCCAGTTTGATCCCAAGCGGGCCGGACCAGTAAGATAATAACCTATAAGTAACGACGACTGTAGATTTATTTCCATTTTTTTAGTGTAAAGAAGAACAAATGAATTAGGAGAATGTTTGCATTTAATAGACTTAAAAAATTAAATTTCTTAAGAAATGTAAGTGTAATTTCGGCACATTGCTATCTGCTGTTTAGTCCTGGGTCTCAGTGTCTGTCCACTTCTCTTTTTAAAACAGTGGACAAATTAGGCATGGCAGTTACTTTCACTGAAAAATCGCAGACTTCACTTTGCAAATTCATTCTGCGGGCCAGATTTGACCTTCTGGCAGGCTGCTTTTGGCCCACGGGCCGTATGTTTGACGCCTGTGCTCTATGGTATGATAATCAAATTCGAGTTTGTTTTTTTACTGTAAAGTCACATATGCAAATGTTCCACTAAAACAAGCTACCTCAAGACAATACTTTGCAGAGGCATCAGTGTCAATCAAGACAACGGAGACCGATTCAATCAAATATAGTTTTTCCTCTATACCAGAAGGATTATGAGTGCAGTCAGACCATTCTCTAGCACTGAGGCAGTACGTACAGCTCAAGGATATACGCAACTACGCTCTGAATAAAAGGTCGAGCTCGGATCACTTAATTATCTGACTAAACCTCGGCTCCAGAGATTTTGATGACGTGTCGTTGGACAGTCCATAGACGACAACTGATTCGCTCTGCCCATAAATCATGCGTTAAAATTAATCCTGCACTTGGCTACCGCGTCACCTCTTTTGCCGTAAATCACCTAGCAACGGCAGATTGCCTTTCCTGGCAACAGGATTATCAAATTGGTAATTGCCAGAAGAAGTTCTGTGCGCAGATTGTCAATTGCTCGGCAAAGAGCAGAAAAGGGATAATTATGGGTCAATTCATGCCTTTTAATAATGCTCCAAATGAGTTCCACCATGGTTTCCCAGTTTTTATTGGCATTCTAATAAATGCTATTTTACTGCTTTTTTTTTTTTTATGGTCCCCCTACTGTTAGCCTGAATGAGCTCCATCGCCGTCGCTCCTGAAGCCACCGCTCTGCTATTATTATGTGATTGTATTCATCAGCAGCCTTTTCAATATTAATTGGCTGCTGGACAATGAAAAGCTCAGAATATCTGAATGAATACACGACTGAAATGAAAGGAATATGTTGTTCTCTCAAAAACACTCTTACTATGACTTCATATCAAACGCTATTATTGCTCACTACTACGTATTATGCACTCAATTAGTGATGTTGTGATTGTATACATAAAAAAAAAAATAAAAATCTGTATCACTCTTGAAAACTTGGCAAATAAAATCATTTTATTGCCAAAAGTGAAAACCACTGAAGGGTACATGCCTCTATGAGAAAATGCTGTTTGATTTTTAAATGTTACACTGAGGCAACTATAGTCTCCATACAAATATGCAGATGTCAATATTCAACCGTCTTTTTTTTTTTTAGATTAGCTGAAAGCCTAACCATATGTCTTCACATGCATTAGTCAGGTTTCTGCATGCGTGTGCTTTCTCGGTAGATGATTACGGCGGCAGCTTGCTCAATACCGGCAAGCCTCTGCTTTTTGTCCAAATGAAAAACATTATTCCGCAGTCAATATCTAATTTTCCTGTTTTGCCAGGTAGAACAAATAAGTAAAAAAATTCTCTCTCTCTCAGCCTCCCTCAGAATCTACCTATTTCAGGAAACTCGTGTTTCTTCCTTACTATCTTTCTTCTCTTTCATTCGTGCCTTTTCTCGTCCTCTACTTTCTCTCCTCTCATAAAGTGGCTGCAAACAAGACAGACCCCCTCTTCCTGAACATATTAAATGCAGCCAGGAGCTAACAATAAATCCCTTTGGTTCCTAATGGATAAGTTGTCCTAGACCGAGTAGTCTTATTTTGCACAGGTTATAGTCTTCCCAAACCAGCTTTTAATGAGGCCTGGAGTTTAATAAGATGCAAATAAAAGGACAAATCATGCACAAATTTCTAAATGAAGTGTGCTTCTCCCTTGACATTTACTTTACCAAAGTAAATTCTTGAAAATTACACAGAAGCTAGACAAAAAAAGGCACATTTTCTGAACATGCTACCTCTGTGACTCTAAACTTCTGTCCAAGCCAGCGTACGTATACATATGCAAGAGGCGTAGGGGGACGGGGCGTCCACTTATGAATTATAGAGGGCCACGGAAAATACGCATTGAGGCGGCATGGATCGGTGAGGCGAGACATTAGTATTTTTGCCCTACTTTCCCTCCAGCTTGTTAAAAGCAATTGTCTGGACAATCTGTCACCCGGCCTGTTACGGCTCCCCTAGTGAGGCCTGAGATGCGCACACACCATCAAACATCTTACCGAAGAAATGACAAACAAATGGGGACTGATCCTTGAAGTTTTACAAGGATCTGAGAAGGACATGTTTGAGTTACGGTCGGGGGAATGAGGACAAATTACACAATGTGTGTGTATGTTTGTGGAGGTGTATGCACGTTTTAAATAGTTCCCATACTGTATGCAGCAGGTGCGCACTTTCTTTTGTTGTCATAATCCAAGCTCGCAAAAGTAAAATCAAACTAGATTTGATGTTCTCTTTCTGCCAGACAGAAAGGGAATTTCTATCTGACTCCCAGCTCCCACTTGCTCCGTCTTTCCTTTAGCTTTTAAAGAAAACTCCCAGAGACAACAGATCCACGGCAGAAATAAAGCCTCTTACAGAGTCCCCTTTAGCCGTCAACCGCACTGACAGGATCAGATTTAACACCACACTTGATTTTTCTCAGCCATCCAAGAAAGGTACGAAATGACTGTCTAGCATTTCTCTGCTACCACTTTGTCTCGCATCAGATCAAAAGTGAACTAGACAGATACTGTGTAGTTAAAAGACACCTAAAGGGCTCAGCGCTGGTAGCTGCTGCTGTTCCCGAGACCTATGTGAAGAGGGAGCAAGGAGCCGGGCTTTGTGCAGCTCAGTGTTATTTCTCAACTAACGATGCGGTGATAGGTGGAAGGTGGGCTCTCTTAATCTAAGAGGGCAGTCAAGGTCAATCAGAGCCGGCTCCCTCAATAGCTTCTGATTACTTTAATATCACACAAGCTGATTTATTTGCTGGATATTCCACATATAGAAAACTGATTTTATGATTTTCTTCGCTAGACCCAAGATAACATGCTCGTGTCTAACGCGGAAAATTTCCTGATTAGCCGATGAAAGGATGAAATGAAAATGAGTTGCCAACAGTATTATGAGGCAATTTGTAAGACTGTCAACAACTAACAGCATAAAATATTCAAAGTGAACCCAAAATTATCAACAGAATGTGAAGAAGCAGCGGCGATGGCTTAAAGGGGAACTACTGTTTTTTACAACCTGGACCTTATTTCTGGCATAAACTACGATCGTTTACTCACCCATATAACTTTGGTCATATTTGGAGTCATTCGTCAGATATTTAGATACACGTATATCCATATAGTGAGAGTGACTGGGGCACCACAACGCAGCCTCTAAATAACACATTATCTTCCACGAAACTCGTTAATTTCACCAATATTTTGTTATCATACGCTAGTGCTATTCCCCGTTGAGTCCAGAGTTACCTGTTATAATCATCTATATGGATAAATCAATAGTTCCCCTTTAATGTCAAAGACAATGGTTGCGCATGGCAGCGTTATCTACCGGAGTATGTCAATTAGCTAGAGGAGGCCCGTCGCAATTTGTAATACCAATTTGTACCACAAGAGGGGACAGTGAGTCAATGACGGACCTCAGTCCAACTTCAGAGCACGAAGAACTGGCTCTTAAAGGTAGAAACAACATCATCCAAGGTTTGTAGGTGCAGGATAACAGCTAACTCCGGACTCAACAGGGAATAGCGCTAGCGTACGATAACAAAATATTGGTGGAATGAACGAGTTTCGTGGCAGATAATGCGTTATTTAGAGGCTGCGTTTCGGTGCCACGGTCACTCCCACTATATGGATATACACAGATCTAAATATCTCCCGAAGGAATACGAATTACACAAGACTTATATGGGTGAGTAAACGATCGTATTTTATGCCAGAAATAAGGTCCAGGTTGTAAAAAACAGTAGCTCCCCTTTAAACGAGAGAGCGATTTTTGTTCTCTGAATATATCTTATTGTCAATCATACTGAATGACAGGTAGTCAGTTAATGAAACAGCTTGAGGCTAACTCCAAAAGTGATTCAGTCCCCACAGACGCCCCATGATTAAACACCCAACTTTTACAGCAGAAATAAACATGTCTACAGGCCATGTTTACAAAAAGTGGTTCTGGTCGTTATAGCTACTTTCCCCATTTGTAAAAACATCTACACTCAACCGCTTAAATTGCACATTTAAGTGAAGGCCTGCCTTATAGGTGTCATCCTCCCACCTCAGCTCCACTTATGCTCCAGATTTTTTGAATTACCTGGGAGTTAGGAGTAGTCAGGCTCTGCCAAATTGGTAATGGACAGTGCCACCCTCATTATGAGATATGGCTAATGTCACAAAGGCTTCAGCCGTCTTTACAACAAAGGCTGAAGCTCTAGGCAATCGGAAGAGCAGGATGAACGGAAGAGCTGTACAGCTGTTTTTTTTTTTTTGTTTTTTTTTAGCCTAGCACAGATCCCTGCTGTCTTGACACGTTTCTGCTTCCTTGCTTCATCAGGGAGGTCGGCTGTTGGACGATTTGTTCGCCGAACCGGTGTGTGGAAACAGGCAACACATACACCGGTTGCTCCGATGTCCATGTGCCATAGAAATGAAAGAAATTTGATGAAAGAAAATATAATTTTCTCTTGGGATCTGGAGCAGCAGATGCGTTCTATTGCTGTGCCATCAGTTCCTGATTTGGCTTGTTCAATGGCTTAAATACCCTTTAATGGAAGGGGCTTCAAAACATCAGGGGTACTTAACAGACACAACAGCAACCCCCTAGTGGAAAAAGGTACTTTACAAATTTCTCTTTTAAGTATCAGGCAACATATTTTGAAATTCCACAGTTTAAATTATTTTATATTTAGGTGTGGAGCTAAAATACTTTTTTTCTGACATTCTGTTAACTAAATGATTGATTTGAAAAATGTGGTATGGTGAAAATAAGCCCTTATCCACTGCATCTAATGATTATTGATGGATTCATTTGTACATTTGACAGATTTTCTCTGCCTGCTGCTTCTTCGCCTCACACAAGACAGAATGCTGGTGGGTGATAATATGCGATGATGTTTTGTAATAGCTGTGGTATTAGGCACTGCTCTCATAACTAAAGACTGATGCTGCGTACTGCCGGGAAAAAAAATAAAAAAAGGCTAAAACGGCACAGGCAGAGTTCAGCTTGGCCATTTCACCCTGATCCTTAAGAGACACAAATGCCCGATCTGTCACGTTAGATCGCTTAGCCAAGTCCGAAACGCTAGATACGGATAACAACCCTTCACCCCTGCGCTCCAACAGCAAGCAAGGTCAAGCTAATGAGCGCTCTCATATGCCTTAGGTGATGGGCGGAGGGGGGGGGGGCAGGGGAGGAGGGGTGGCATTTGCTGATTATTGAGCTTCTCTGATGAAAACAGCCTCTGGAAAGCAGAGCAGAGTGAATCAAGGAAGAGTGGGATAAAAAATGAAGATGGAAAAAGCCGGGAATGACTGTCAATGATATTAAAGGCCTCTTCTGGTCCACTGATGAAAGACTAATCATGATAAATGCTTCTTAAGTCTCTTTCATTTTGTGCCAGTAGACACACACCCGCACACACTCACGCTCGTGCTCACACAGACTTTCAGAACCATTTCAATAACCACTCCAGCTATTTATTTATTTTTATAAAATCGAGTCATGAACACAGGAAAAAAAAAAAGTATACAAGAGAGAAAAGTGGAAACCAGTTTAGAAAGATGGCACCACCGGGTGTTTTATTCCCGTATAAATCATTTATAATACTACAAATCACTAATGGGACCATGTGAATGTAATGAAATACATGCATCAAAGCAGAGGTTGCAGCAAACACAGGGACACAGATCTCTATGTTATATTTTGAAGAATGTTGTTTATGCCGCTGTTTCTCTCCAATAACAGAATATCATGGGGGAGCGGATTTGAATATGAAAGCAAATGCTAATGATCTTTGGCATGTGTTGACATTTGCAGAGATTTAACCATCTTAATGTTTATTTTAAAAGCCTGAATGTGGAAACGCCGGAGCTCACACAAGGCAGGCGCACTCCGTGCGAATCCCATGCCTGTTTCTTCGCATGCACGGACTGACGCAGAGAATGTGCGCACTTCCCGTCGATCACGGTTCACGTCCCTGACAGCATCACACTTCTGAGCCGTATCGCAGCGTAAAAGAAAATGTAGCTTGTGGCGCTTAAGTCTTAAATTCAAACCTCTTGATGCAAACATGAATACACAGTTTATTTTTAATGCACGAGAAGCTACCGTACACACATGCACCTGCGGTCACGTGCACACTGAAAACACACACTTCCTCGTGCGCCGGTGCCATTTCATTTTGCACATTCAGCTCAGTAAGTGCGTTGTATTCTCCTCCCATCTCTCCTTGTCTCTGCTGTGCTTAATGACTTCTATCTAATGTCTCCATAAGCTCTATTGAGAGGAGTGAATGCCAGGTAAGACTGCAGGCCACAACACATTTCTGCCTCTCTCTGCGAAACTGCACGGTATGCCTACGGTAATTATTGCAACACGGGGAAGAAATTCAGTACTAGCAGTGTGTGTTTGTGTGTTTCTGTGTGTGTGTTTGTAGGGGGAGTTTAAGCTAGAAGGCCTGCATGTTTGAGTGCGATTATTCAAATTCATCCCTTGCTCTTTGTGTGTTTGCGCGCGTACCGTATTTGTGTACATGACTGAGCGGCTCGAGATTCGGCACCAATATAAAGGCAAGAAAAAAAATCGCCAGGAGGCAGGGATTAAAATCCGACACATAACCGAAAGGGGTCATTCTCATTCTGCATCCCGACTGCGACTCGAGAAGGTGGGGGACATTAATACGTGCTGTCAAATGATTGATTTTTAGAATTTCAGCACATTAAGCCGCTATTAAGCCACTGATTTCACCGTTAAGCACAAAGAAAGTACATAAAAAAATAAAGGCTCTGTGGGAAAGCCACATTTATCTCATGCATTTTATTGTTTTCCCCCCTCACATTTTCCTCTCGATTATTTATGTCCCCTGGCCTGTGGGGATTATGACAAATGGCCCCAATTCTGAACAAATAAGCAAGTCAAACAATTTTTAACTCTGGGGTGCCAATTTGACTGATAGCACAGCAGACAAGGTATTATCAGCTCAAGGCTGTTGTCCTGGTTTTGGCTGTTGTTAAGCTGTTAGAGGCCTCATACGCCAAGCTGACAGTTGGCCATAGGGTGCTGCTGGGCTATTGTCACTTGCAAACCATTCCCAAGTTCTTTTAGCCTGGCACCGTTGGATCTTAAAAATCGGATCTTACCTTTGCCCTTATCGGCTGATTGAGCTTGTCAAATAAGCTGCAAAAAAAAGATAAAAGGCAGTCGATGAGCGGGCTGTCTGAATGGTTGCCCAGTCACACATTTATACTTGTTTTTTTTTTTTTTCATCTTCTTCTTCTTCAAAGAAACAGCACAGCACCACCAAGGCACAGTGAGACCTTACAGTGCCAGTATAATCACACGCACTCTTGGTTGGTTGACGTCACATTTTGCTTCGAGAGTTAGATGAGGAGAGCGATACCACTCTCATGTCTCCCCATTAAGTCAGCAGCTGGCTAACTTCACAGCGTGGGGAAACAGTTCACCTAGCTCTGTCCAGAGATAGCAAAATCTGCCTAGCAGCACTGCTCAAGTTCAGAATTAACATGCATTATCATGTCTGTTTAATTAGTTTTTCTGTTTGTTAGTTGTTTTTGTTTTGTTTTTTTTTGTTTTTTTGTCGGGACTGGAATCCAGATGTGACTGCCAACCATTTCTGGACTTTACATTTAGCCTGCAGACTTGAGCTTGGAATCAGCCTTAAAGTGCAGCTGCAGAAGTAAGCTGGCCGCCGACTCTGCGACGTAACTTTCAATGAATGCCAAGCTGCTTTTTTTTTTAAAGTTCAAAATGGGGTGTAAGTGCCCCGAGAGAAACGGAGCCTGGGTGGGAAGAAAGAAGCTGTAACATATGCAGAAGAAAAAAAAAAAGGCTTTCAGACAGAGCCTTTTGTGCATTTCTCTGTGTACACATGTTTGACTGTGTGTGACAGAGAGAGAAAGCAAGATTCGTATCAAATCGCATTTAACCTCCCCGTTCACTCATCCACCCACGGATCCAGAAAAACAGCGAGAGAGCGCGGGCACAAAAATGAGTGTGTGTGTGTTATTCGCACATGATTTACCACTCATATTAAAACAGGGAATATATCATATCTCAGATTCAATTTGGGGAGAGGGCGGTGTCAGCGTTTTGCCTGTCATCTACTTCGATGGGAAGAGACTGGGATGGATGTGGATGCCTTCTCCTATTTAGCTCTGTCTGATTCTCCAGTGGCGTGAGCAGCCACATACAGTCTCACACACACAGAGGCAAATGCATTCTTTTGAGTCGGCGCTGACTGGGAGGTTCTTAACCTAATCCTGGTTAACATTTGGGAAATAAGCTGCCCTGCAGCCTATACAGTGGAGTGAAATAATTGCATGAAGTGCAACGGAGAAATATTACTCATCTGACAATCCAACACTTCAGATTTTGGATTCTCACTGTTGCACGAGCCTTTTTTGTCTCTGTGGTTGTTTTTTTTTTTTAGATTTTGCTGAAACAGTGTGTGAAACACCGATCAGACATAACATTATAACCACCTTCCTAATGTTGTGTAGGTCTGCCTTGTGCTTCCAAAACAGTTGTGACTCGTCAGACAATGGACATGGGCCTTCTGAGGGTGTCCTGTGGTGTCTGGCAACAGGATGCTGTTAGTGGGGATCTTTGGGTACTACAGGTTGAGGGGAGGGGCCTCTGTGGATCAGGCTTTTTCCAGTGCATCCCAGAGAAATTTGATCAGTTTGAGATCTCGTGAATTTGGAGGGCAGGGCAACACCTTGTGCTGTTCTTCATGTTTTTTTGAATTGTTCCTAATCCGTTTTTGTGTGTGTGCCTGTGTCAGGCTGCATCTTGCTGGTGGGGATGGCTGCTGCCATCAATGAGTGTCATTGCTATGGGGTGGGGGTGCCTGGTCTGGTCTAGGTGGGTGCTACATGTCTAAGTAACATCCACACAAATGTCAGGTCCAAAAGTTTCCCAGCAGAACACTGTATTGTCACAAGATGGTCAATGTTACTAACTTCGCCTGTCAGTGGTCATAATGTTATGCCTGATCGGTGTGAGCTGTACATATTATGTGCATACAACAACATGGCGGCATGTACCGTAGGGAAAATAAATGCCAACAAACTATATGGATCATTCAATGTTCAAAAAATAAGAAAAAAAATTACATGTCATGCTCCTTTGGGAACAAGAACCACCTTGTCAGTTTGTCTGCCACCACCAAATGTCATCCACTGCAAGTAAGAGAGGCACTGAAGTGTGTTGTTTCTGTGTTTGTGAGTGGTGTTGCCACATAAAGTCGTGCTATTCTTAAAATAACATGTCAAGCTTATTGCGACCCTGTTAACTGAGCACAAAACCAATACACAATGGGGGCAGAATGGACAAGGAGCTTAGAAAGTGTGAAAGTAATCTGTCAAAGGAAGGAGGTCAAAGGGCAGCAAAACTGACAATACTGTGGCTGAGAATCTGGTTCAAAGAAAGAGCTCAGTTAAACACTATTTTTGTTCAGTTTTGGCTGTAAGTGTAAAAGGAACACATGAGGCAAAGGAAGGCTGGACATAGTCTGGGGTGAGGTGTAGCCTGAAGTTTTCATTATACAATGGATGATAAGGAGGGATTCTGCTGTCTTGCAGCTGACAGGAGGATCATTTCACCACCGAGGACCCAGGAGGGAGACAGAGCGAAGTGATAGCACACTCGCCACAGGGAAGAGAATGCTGAGCACCTATTAACTACAGAGTGCAAAGCTGGAATATAAGGTTGAACCATTGCCTGGAGGAGCGGGATGCAGTTCCTGTCAGATCATTTATATTGTTGTCAGCACTAAGGTGACTTGGAGGAATTTAGGAAGGTGGACTGTGATGTAAGGGGTGAATTGCGCCGCAGTAAAGGAGTGCACATAGAGGTGAGCCGACAGGGGGTCTAGTCAAGAACTAACTCGGGGGGCTTGGACAAGGGCTTGAGCTGGATCCCCGGTGAGAAAAGGCTGGATTTGACAGCTGTTGTAAATCTTCGGAATTGCGTGTCGCGGCAAACTGAGGTTTAAAGGGTCGCTGGCGGTCGCAACGGGATCCGAGGCAGTGAAGGACTGGGGTAAAGAGAGTGGTATTGTAGAGATTGTCAAGGTCTTGCAAAGGCCGGGGTTCAGAGTAGTGAAAAGAGAGGACCGTTTCATAACTCTAACCCTAACCCTGAACTGTAAAGCAGAAGTTCATCAAGCAGCGCATATTTTTCGAGAGACGTATTATGTATGTGTGACCCACGCAGTGTATATGAGAAAGAACCAGAGCGACGGAGACCAAAAGAAAAACCTCCATACGGAGAAACTCTCGCATTAAAGTGTGTTAACAGCAAGACGGAAGGCAATTACAATCTGAAGACTGCGTGACTGAGGAGCGCATGTCGTTACGGTATCAAAAGGTGAAAGGAGGAGACGAAGGGTGTACAAAGCCGCCTGCCTTCATACATAAACCGCGGGGAATTCACGGAATAAATTCCAACTAATGCAGCGCCTCTGAAGGTGACGTAGTCCTTGTCCTGTAGGAGTGAACCTAGTAATGGTGCAGCAAGGTTTCTTTTCACTCATGGGCTTGCGGTACAAAGCAGACGATACATCTGTCTCTGCCAGACTTCAGTCTGAACAGCTTAAAGAGGCTGAACTTTTCTGAACAAAAGAATAGGGCTCTATTTTTTATTTGAAGGTTTCTTTTTGTCATAGCTTTTTAAGTTTACAGATTACAGAAACATCAACACATTTCAAAACATACCAAGACATCTGGGCAGATGCAGAGATGGTGCAGCAGCGGTGTTGTTTAAACAGCCTTGTATTTATATAGCTTTTTTTTTTTTTTTTGCTACCTATTGGTACCTAGAGCAGTTTACATACACACTGACCCATCCACCCACTCGTTCACCTAAACGCACACACACATTCACACACCAGTGCCAGCGCTTGGGAGCATCTTGCTCAAGGACGCTTCAGCATGTGCTCTTGCTCCTCTCGCGGGCATCGAACTGCTAACCCTCTAGGGTGGCGTGCTCTGTCTGCAAGTCACAGCCGCCCCTGCGCGAGCTTTATATTTTCCATATATACAACTCAAACAGTCCAAAACACCCCAAAAGAAAATAAATGCTTCAAACTTGTGAATGTATGTATGAATGAACCGCAAGCTTTAGATGTTCAACATTTCAAGTCAGAGGGAGGGTTTCATTCCAGAACAGTGAGACTGTCAGAACTGCACTTTCAACTTTGAGCCAACGAGGATCAGACGTCCTTCGACTGAAAAAGAACATCCACAGCTGGGTAAAGCTCCATCGACTGATAAAGACGAAGGAAAGATCCAATCGACCGCTTTTGTTTCAAAGATCAAGAATGAACTTTAAATCTTCTTTTTTTTTTGAAGGCTACGTTTATTTTATTCTTAACTGAATCCTTTTGCGCCTTCAAACTTAATTTTTAGTTGAATAGCAAAAGTTATAAATCTACTGTCAAGTTGACTGATCGCTCCCATCTAAAGTTTACTGTCAAACTTCCTCGGCGATCCGCTTGCATCAACCGCCAACCCCTGATTTTAGATCTGCCAATTGCCATTCATTGAGGCGAGTCATAACTCTGCCTAAGAGCGCTCGTTGAGGGCTGAGGCAAGGAAATGGGCTCATATAAATGCAAAAGTTAAAGGTGTGAATGGCATGTAAATTACCGAACACATCAGATTTCGCCCTTGTAAACACAACAAACACAGGTGATTGCTAATAGTCTGTGGTCAGCGCTAGGGGGGAGGAGGCGATTTGCGGATAAGCGGGAGCTTTTACGCTGCTCCGGTCATGTTATCTGACCCTGATTAGACACATTAAGAATTCATTATAGATGCAAAAATAACCTTTGTATGTGTAGGTTGTGAGGATAATATATGTGCATATGTGTTTGTGAAAGAGCATATGGCATGTGCCAGCAAGATATGACTCTGCAGCCCACGCTTATTCTGTGATGGCGGCCTTCAGTAGCTGTGGAAGTTTGTCTCTTCTAGGTGACAATACTTTAAATGCAAGTTAATTACAGTTTATTCTTTCATAATGAAGCGTGATTGCTTTAACTTTTATAAATCTGGAATGCGACGTATTTTTGCACTGAATTCTGATGCACGTCCACCTCCGCGATGCCACCCCCACTTCCACTAATCCCTTTCTCAGTGAAAAGCCTCAGAGATAGCTTGACTGCATGTAAACTTTCATTTCTTATCGCTTCCAATTTCCACTCTGACTCTTTCTTAATACTTTTTAATACTCGGCCATTTCTGGAGGGCTACATGCTGTCTCAGCAGTGGACAGACAAAAGCAGGCAGGGACTTGGAGAGGGAAGGATTCAGGGGCTTAGTGTCTTCTGGAAGGGTGACCCTATATTATTGTTCCAAATGCATAAGGGACCAAAGAGAAAACCCGTGGATGAGGAGCCGTGGCTTAGTGCGTAATGCATAAAATTAATTTCTTACCCACGCCTGTTCATTTGCCACTTAATTCCTCCCACCCACCAGCCTCCCTCTCCTATGTGTTGCTCACTTTTAAAATTGATGTCATGGCAAAATCATGGGTATGAAGAAAGCAGTGATGAATTAGGAACTGTGTGAATCTGATTGCGAGAAAGAAGGAGTCAAAGAGCAGAAAGAACACAAGCAGCAATTGTGCGCGTAAGGTCTTTGTGTGTGTGTGTGATAGAAAGAGATGGTGTCCCAAGTTTTAAAGGCAGGTATGGTCGCAGAACGCTGAGCGCAGTTAGCTTTTCTCTCGGTAATTGCTCCTCGCCGTAAATGCTAATTTGGTGTCATGACTGCTTGACTGAGTCCCAGATGGGATTTTAAAAGTACCCAGCCTCTGTCTAATTTCATTCTGTTTAGCCCGCCCATCCACAGGCTCTTTGTGCGCGCAGTTCAACGTGAGTGTGTGCATGCGTGGTTGTCTGAGAGCCTCGGCTTAAACCGTCCATTCTGTTGGTGATTTAACGGTTTGTAAAATGCCCGTGGTCCCCTTCAGTTTTCTCACTTTAAATTAATCTATTGTTGCGCTTTAAAGCCAAAATTCCCCAGCGAGTTTAATCTGAAAGGCAAAATGAAAAAAAAATCAGTGCATCTGAAACATGAACAAAGTAGGGCACCGAGTATTTGGAAGACGTAGCGGGCATGAAAAATTAAGATTTTCGCTTTTGATTTTCCCTCGGTTTTTTAAGAGAGATGTGAATCGCTTTGTGATTGATGCTTGTGTTGCTGTACTGTCACTGAGTGCCCCCAAGCAAAGCGGTTAAAATGAGTTATAAGTTTGAGATGAGAAGATAAATAGTTTTCTTGTTTTTTTTTTTCTATTACAAAAGATTGAAAGACATTAGAGTTAAAACTGTTATAACCGGTTTAACCTGCAAATCAGGGGGTTTCATTTCTGCAAGTGGGTTTTTACTTGTGTGTGTGTGATCACGTGTGTTGGGAGCGTTTTGACAAAGCTGTTGTCACAGTCTTGTTTTTTTGTACTGTCAGTCTAATGATTACTCCGCCAGCTTTGCAAGTCTGTGTCTGTGTATTGCAGCGATACGGGATTGTGTTGCCGGTGAAATGTGTGGGCTTGCTGTGTGTGCGCGCCTGCGGATCTGCGTACATGCTCTCCCAGCTCTAGCACATCTTTAGTGGCTGGGTTGTCACCTCGGGGTGCAAACCGAGCACAGCCTTATTGTTTTGCAAACACACTCCTTTGTAGTAGCTGAGGAGTGAAGGCTTAAAGCTTTGAAATGCTCCATATGGATTAGGCTGTAACAAACCAAGTCTGTAACGCGCCTCTGGCTCATAAACATCCTCTTCCCCTATCTGTTGACTTCAGAAGACGGTTAATAAGGCCTACACAGTATCTTGTCACTGTCCACATGCCATCTTCCATTGCAGCATTCAAGCAGTCCCCGCAGACGGTGGAGCCCTGGCGCAAAACATATTTAAGGATGTAAAAATGGCCCCTTCTGGCAAAATGTTGTTGAAAAGACAACTGAAATCTGACAGCCGCTTCATCAAATATAAATAATATCGGTTTAAACAGAGTTACTGAGAGCATGTGTGCACACATTTAAAAATGCAAGACGTGCCACCCCGCCAAAATACAACCCGCGCATGAAAGGAGAGGGAAAAATGTTGTAAAACTCCAAAAAAAATGAAATCATTTAAGACATAAATTAAATATGAATGAGCACAAGCTTACAAAAAAACAAATCTATGATTATTTGTAATTTCAGTTTTCAACACACGCAGACTAAAATGAATAAAGAATAAAAAGGAGATGTGTTTGTTACATTGTTTGATACACGCTGGTACCTATTATTGCACTGTGTTAAAATTACTAAACATGAGCGCTCTCCCTCTGTCCCTGAAACAGACTGATCAGTTTAATCCAGATGAAAGCTGTGATCCCCATTTAATTTCACGTGTTAAATCCACTTCAATCAGCGCAGGTGAAAGAAGGGAGATTATTTAAATAAGGATTTTAAAAGGCTTTAGAGCCAATGTGCCTTTGAACCAGGTATGACAGAAGATACCAAGCTAGCCATGTGTGTAAAGAACTGAAACACTGTCCTGTGTGACCTTCCCCATGTGAATTTGCTATGTGCATGGACGCATCACAATAGGACCAAACTGTTCTAGGAACTCTCTTGGGGGACTGCCCACTTGGGAGCTCCTCTGACATCTATACCTCCAAGGGCTTTTAATTTCCAAGGGCAGCACAGTGGTGTGGTTTAGCACTGATGCACTCACAGCAAGAAGGTTCTGGGTTCGAATCCATCGGCTGACTGTTTCTGTGTGGAGCTTGCATGTTCTCTTGGTGTCTGTGTGGGTTCTCTCCGGGTACTCCGGCTTCCTCCCACCGTCCAAAGACATCCCGTAGGTGTGAGTGTGAATGGTTGTCCATCTCCCTGTGTTAGCCCTGTGATAAACTGGCAACCTGTCCAGGTGGGATAGGCTCCAGGAGTAGGAGGAGTGAGGGAAGCAACATCAAAACCAGCTCGAACTGGCTTTTTAGTTAAGGCCTATTATTATTGTGAAGCGATGAAGACAACAGAAAGTGCAGCACCAAGGCTGGACAAGGGGTGTTGAATAAATCAAAGAAATTAGTCAAACAAAAGGAAACTAACCATATAGACCAAGTCTTTCTTAAAAAAATCAAATCTCAAAAGAAAACCCTACCTCCTTAACCAAACTCAAAACACACCAACAAACAACACCCCAAACCTAAATGTGTCTATTCAAACAGAGACTAGCCAGAGTGAACCAAAATATGTATAAATGCAAAGTCCAGCTCTTAGGCAAACAAAGCCAAGCGCTTAATTAACAAGATTTTCACAGGCTAAGTATTTTGAGAAAACCTGAACTTCACTGATAATCCACATCTCTGTGTCTGGTTCCAAATTTTCATTAGGTGCAGATACGGAGTTCATCTGTTCAACCAGTCAACTTGGACCAAACACCATACAGTAATGTGAAAGTTCCTCCTCTGCTGGGACAGTTTCTACCCTGAGCTAAAAAAAAAATACCCTCTTAACTGAGTTCTAAGAACTACAATATATCTCATTTCCTGCAGTGTGGACATCCAAAGAAGTAGCTCCTTTTTCTCCAAGTTATCTGAACTACAAAAAGTTCCTGAAGTCCAAATGCACTGAAATGTACTGTTGCTGATGGGGGTACAAGGTTTTACCTAGCTATATGAGTTAACTACATATAAAAGTTGATGTTCCAACACGGGACACTTCCAGATATCGTGGATCAACATAGGTCACAAACCCTGGGAAAAGTTCTGCACTGAAGACAGACTTTCATTCCCCGCCCGCATAAAGCGGTTGCTTCTGCAGACAGTCGGACATGACGTTTTTAGTCATTGGCAATCGACCTATTCTGTTGTTCTTTAATGAGGACGTGTTTGTGTATCTCGATTGATTCACCACCCGAAAGACGGGAATGACATTTCCGAAAGAGGTCAATGGAGGCTGACACACAGTCCACGGTAATTTGTTTAAACATCCAACTCAATAACTACCCCGAAAGACCTCGCAGAGAAAGTTTGTTGCACATTGTAAGGTATGTCCGATAACGGATAACCATTGTTTCAGTGGACTGCTCTGGAGGATTAGGAATGGATATGTCCACAGGTCAGCATGTAGGCAGACTGTATGCAGGTATATTTATGTTCTCAAGGCACGTACTTGGTTTATTCACAAGGCTGCAGAAACTGCTTGACCGCTGGCTAGCTGAGCATTACAGCTAATCACTATCTATCTATCTATCTATCTATCTATCTATCTATCTATCTATCTCATTCTTTCTAACAAGTTCCATGTCATTGTAACCTTTCAGGAATTTACCTGCAGGAAGTAATTTTACTTCTGCTGAGACAAAAATCCTTCCGGCTCCTTCCTTTGTGGTGAAAGGTACAGGTTCATATATAAAGCATTCTCCAGGATCCAATATCTCATTAAGATTGGCATTAGAGGTTTCCTGTGACATGATTTGTTTCCAGGGTGAAGGAACTGTGCACTCAGAGGGAGACTTCCCACGTCAGCCGATACCATTATCCCCCGGATCACATGCCCGTCGCCTGCTGAATATCACCATATCGAGCCTTGTCATTTCAGTTTTTCCTCCCGACTTTGCGTACTTTCCGTCTTTACTTTCTTCCGCGTCTCTCTTTTAGATCTGATGAATGCAAATCTGGCACCTGTTATCTCCCGAGTGCTCTCAATATGCCACGCATGTGTTATTGAGCCAATTTCCAGACATGTGAGTGCAATCTATCACTGCGTGTGAACACTCATGAAGCTGTGGTGATAAGGGCATCAACAACTGCTGTCAATATGATCTATTTTTAGGTATCGTCTTCGTTCTCGGCGTTGACACAACTGTAGCATGACATAAGTATGTTATTTCCTGACAGTGGCAATGCGTCAGGCTTTGAAATCAAATAATATGCCCGACCCCCTCCGCGGTTGCACGCTGAATATGTTTTCTCTATATGTTGAGGCAGAAGAAAGCAACCAGTCTGTGCTTTTATCTCTCATCTCCCCAGTATTCTAATGATTTTCCACCACTTTCCCTCTTGGGCAATAGCGGTGATGCATATCAAGTTAAGAGCCTTGCAGAGATGCAAAATCCCAAGTAAATTATGAGGCAGTGTAGAAATGATCATTTTGTGTATAAGTCTGAGGGCAGTCAATATCTCAGCAGTAGGCAGTGTGCAAACTGTACAGTTGCAAAGAGACTAAAACGATGCAGACACAAATGCGGAGCTATTATATGGAATTGAACCCATGAAATCCCACTCTTTCCTTTTCTGCAAAACCTAGTGCGCACACTGAAACAAAGAAATTAACATTCACTTGTTTTCGCTTACTTGTGTTAACCTATGCTGCCTTACACCTTAACCGGAAAGAATCAATAAAAGTGGATCGGAGGCAGACTTGCAGGCAGGCAGGCTGGATGAGGATTTCTGGATGATAAAACCTAAATGTTCCACTCCAAGAGCCTTCAATAATCTTTATTGACCACATGAAAGGAAGACAGCAGTGACTTGGTGCAGCCATCCTGCCAAACCTCCCACATCATTCCTCTGCTTTCCCCAAAAAATAATTTAAAAGTGGTCTTTTTTTTCTTTCCACAAGATTGGTTTCTGCGAATGTTGGCATGTTGACCAAAATTCGCCCTCAGGAGCGAGAGGTTGTGTAAAGTTTCTGACTCTTGGCATCCAGGGCTTGGGCGAAAACAAATTTTCCAACTCCCACATTTGATCGATATGTTCGCTGTACTGATGAACTATCTGTTTGTCACAGAACTTGTCAGCTAGCAAACAGTCCAGGACTCAGCCAGCACAGGTTGCCAAAACCCCCCCCCAAAAAAACGGTGCATGCCATTAGAACATTCTGTTATTCTTTTTACACTCAGCTCTTGACCCGCATCGGAGGCAGGTCACTTGTTTTTGTAGAAGAGCTGACCCGTGTCCGGCGACCTGTGTTATGATCCACCTCAAGGTCAGAAACAGAGACACTAGTAAAGTTGAAAAAAAAATAAAAAATACTGCGAATTTCCTACTGTCCACTGTCAAAGTCTTCCACTGGCGACCCGGAAACAAGGCCGTGGCCTCCATTTCATCTAAAAAAAAAAAAATAAATAAATAAAAAACTGTGATGGAAGACACCTCACCTTCATCCATAAATTCTGGCAAGGGCATCCGTACTATACTAAGATACTGGTAATTCATGAGTGCAAAAAAGGGGAAGAAAGGGCTAATAAAGAATACATTTTCCTAAACTTACAATCATTTTGACTGAACAGAACAGAGCCACTCGCCTGATGAGAGCTGGGATAGGCTCCAGCAGACCCCGCGACCCTTCACAGGAATAAGCAGTTACAGAAGATGAATGAATGAATGAAAGAACAGAGTCATAGCCTTAAACTTATTACCAGTGGTGGGCCATCAGGGCCAGCAAAGTCTCCTCTGCTGGCCTAAACTTTATCAAAATCACTGACTTACATTTAAATATTTCCCCATTGATCTTAAATTATTCCCAATAGCCTATTCTTTTCATTTCATGGCTTGTCTGTCTCTCAGCTGCGGTGCTTCTGGCAATGTAGCTTTTCATTAGAGCTTTTGTCCAATCATATTTCAGCCATCATGTGTTGCTGTAGTCAAAGAAATCTGCCTGGGTCTTCACAATCAAATCTGCAGGCGGCTGAAGTTTGAAACACATTGTGATGTTTTGATAGCTATTTTTTGAACTCACGATGGCAAAGGAGCTATTGATTTGCTTGGAGATCTTATTAGAAAGCTATTTTCACAGCGGACTTTCCAGGAAAAGCTGGATATTGTGAGGAAAGGCTAGCCTGACCCAGTTGGAAAAACTTTCAGGATAGCGACTATGAGCGCTACCATTGGTTGATAGGCTCAGAAGAGAACTCTTAATAGTTTCTTAAGTTCTGGTGAGTAAAATGAATTATATTTATTATATGAATTATATATTTCCTTCAGTAGTGGCATTCATCTCGCTATATGACATACCCGCCCTGCTTTATTGCATATCCCTATGTTGTTGATGGTTTGCATAGCAGCGGCGTCATAACGTATTAAGATGTGTTTTGAATAAGGGTGGAAGTCATTGAAGGCCTAGGTGGAAAATGCACAGCCCGCCACTGCGTATTGCTAAAGCTCCAGCTGCTCTCTGGACAAACAAAATACATCAATGTGGAAATTTGAATCTTTGACGTTACACCATCTAATGTTTTCCCTGCAATGCACCATTAAAGTATTTGTCCCTAAAGTGAGTACACACCAACAAACAAACTAAATGGGGGTAGACATGGGAAGAGATATGAAGTTATGTGGAGTCAGAGACCATGGAAGCAAGTTGTGGAGATTGTACCTGTCAATTGTGGGGTTTATTTTGGTAACAAAGGGCTGGGGGTTGGGTTATCCCTAACTCTTAGTTGAGACCAAGTTGGACCTTGAAGTGACAATTAAGGTAGCAACCAATGGAAGCATCTGATAAAGTTTGAGTCCGTCACCGCCCACGTTTTCGGTCCCCACGTCCAAATTCACCAAGCTGAAAGGAGCCTTGGAGCGTTGAGTGAACTCAGATGGAGAGGCGATGTTTTTACCAGTTTCTTTTTTCAAGTAGAGAGGTGTGATGGCAAAAAGGGCCAGCGCCAACCATGCACTAGCAGTATTTTTATGTTCTGCTTACTGCATTTCAAAAGAGGGTTACCTGGGTAATCAGAACCGGAGTCTCCAGCAGCAACCAAACGTACACAATGGGCGAGAGGGAAAGCACTTGATATGTGGACAGGGCTTTTGCAGGATATGTGTGTGCGATGAAGAAAACAACAGATAATGGCAAAGCATGAATCAAACAAGACAAGAAAGTGGGCTAAGAAATCAAGACATCACCTAATCACTGGCTGTTACTCTTCAAATACCCCATAATTATTTTATATAAGGAGAGCTTAAAGTAATCTTGGTAATTTAAAGTTATTCAGCTCCAATAACTGAAAAACACAGTACATGTAAATATGTCCTGATGTGTAATGGAGCCGACTAAACTGCAGCCACCCTGGAAAATGCCTGCTACCCTCTGAGCTGAAGTATCCCTTTATTGGCACAGTGGTAGCATCATTGCTTCCGAGTGCTTGAGCTCATAGTTTGTGCCTGATTCCTGCCAAGTGCCTTAGCTTTAATACTGCATCACCACTTCCTCGTGCTGCCTCCTTTCAGTAAACATTTTTCATCACCACTGCCACGCATTTTGTTTAATTAATCTTACAGGTATAACACGACTCGAGAGAGGAAAAAGCAATCCATACTTGCTAAAATACTGCATTTTATTTACACATCCTCAATAGATATTGATTTTTTTCCCCCTTCCTGGTAACAGAGCATTGTAATTCTTTTGCTGCTGGTGCATGGGCTCAGCAGTCAGCAATGCAGGCAGGGCTGTCAGTCAAGGCAATCTGCCAAGCAACAAAGGCTGCAAACCAGTCAGTCAGCAGCCACCTTATGAATTAGAGAGCCAGTCAGTCATTCAGTCAAACATTTTTTCACATCATTGTATTCCCAATTAAGATCATGCGCCAGGCAGCCAACAGCTTCTGGTGCACTACTGGAGAGGAAACACAGATTTATTTTTCTGCACGTATTGTGGGGTGTTTGATGTTGCTCTAAATACCTTTAGGGCAAAACTGTGAAACGGGAGCTGTTATTGAACATATGGAAACAAGTGGTTGTAATGCAGCACAGCGTCACATTTAACTACAAGGTGCTGAGATTTCATTCCTCTGTTTTGAGAGGAGGCAATAAAAAAGAGAAACACTAAATATCTCTGAAACACGGTGGTGAGATAGAACATTACATTAACAAGGGCACAGAGCAAAATGCCAGTGATTAATCAATAGCTGAGAACTGAGTTCAGTAAAGTCGAACAACAAAAATCCATGGGTATCACATTACGTTTATGTGCAGCAAGTAAACATAAATGTCCAATTTTGTGAAATGAAAAATAGGCAACATTTATAGGTCCATTTGACTTGGACCAAGCTCATATTAGAGGCCTGTGGGGATTTAATTCATTGTACACAAGGAAGATACTTAGTGATTGGGGAATAACGAGCCTTGTTAAATCATATTGAGTACAGTGTTCCACTTTTTGTATGGAGGACCAACACTGCCAAAATAAAACATAAAACACAGACTATGAATGGCAATAAATAAACTAATACTACTTTTGATGCTTTTAGTGGTATGCAGTGATTTATTTATTGGATGATTTACATAGTTTTTTATTTATTTATTTGTTTATTTATTTATTTGGCAGTTTTTGGCCTTCGTAGTTTTACTCTCAGAATAAAACACAGTTTTCTCCACTGCATTACAGTGTCCTGATTCATCCAAGCGTTATTTTCTATCCAACATCAAACAGGCATTGTTAACCATATGTAAATACGTGGTAAACAAAAATCGGAGGACATTTTTGAGAGGAAGACATAAGTTGCTTGTCAATTATAGTAAAACGACTGTACTGAATATTGAAAATGAATGCAAATATGAATTTCTAAAATACTACAATAATAGTCTCAATCATTATGTTGCACACAGAAGGCTCATTCTTCAGGTTCACTGGATGGAAAAAAATAAAATAAAAAATTAAAGGCACGGCTCAAGGTCTCAGTTTTAGTTATACCAAATGGCTTTTAAGGATATCTTCAACTGTGTTAAGAGGTAAAGTGAGCTCTTCGGTGACTTCTAATTTACAATGTGAAAATGTGCACTTCACATTAATAGATCACGACATAATCCAGCTTTTTTTCATCAAAATGCCTTGTGTCTGAAAGACAGAAATAGTTGAAACACTAGTGAGTGAGTTGTTGTTGCAAAAATACAAACATTACAAGGGGGGGAAAAAAAGAGAAGAATGCAGACTATGTGTGGTATGTTGTGCAAAAGGGGATAAAAGAGATGCCCCAAGAGACTGCAGAACAGTGCACCACACATGCACTCTCTCTAGGAAGATTTCTTGTAGGTTAAATCTAGCCCCAACTGCAGTTGGTTTGGGGTAATCTATTCCACTCTGTATCTGACAAAAGAAATCCCATTTTCCTTCCTTTCTTGGTTGACCCTTCCCTTCACTTCACTATATCTTCTTACTTCTTCCTGCTTATAATGTACGTACAGTGAACCTTGAGGAGATCTTACTCTAACATAAGGGAATAAAACTGTATAAAAACATGGTTCATCTAACTGACCTGGTTAATTCTAGGCCTCTGAGCACTGATGCAAATACTTTATCTTTACATTACTTTTTGTGCAACCAACAGAGCTGTAACAAACTCGTGCCCTCTTCTATCGAGTAGTTTTCTTCATTCAGGTCCTTTTAAAAGAAAAATACATTACAAAACCGATTAAACTGAAACCAAATTGAAATCCGGGCTCAGTCAGTATAAGGTTTAGCACAATTAAAAAGGATGTGACTGCACTACTGTGTCTTGGTTGGGTCTGGGGTGATTAAAGCTTCTTTTTCTTCTACTTCCTCTTTTCCTTCTACCATATTTGCTTGTCCTTAGCTGTCCCGATGGCTGGAAGATTCAGCTAACTCACTTACTTACATATTGCCTTAGGTCTTATTTGCACAACAAAGTGCCTATATAAAAAATTATACAAAAATACCACTTATAGCATAACATTTTAATTAGTAATCTATACTAAATGTGATCAAGAAAAACACAGGAACACCTGTTGTTTTCTTAATGATTTCTCTCTTCTTAGGGACAGGTTTGCACTTCCAGGCTGAGAAAGAAATTATAACCAAAGCAAAACTGAAATACGTCTCCTACTGATAAAGGGAACAGACTCCTGAGGAGAGTAAAGGTGCTGAATAAACATCATCACAACACTGCCAAAACCTAAATAATCCTCTGGTCTTCATAATGATATAATCAGTGAGTGCTGGTTTCATCCAGAGCTCCTGTTAATGGAGTGGATGAAGAAATAACCTTTTTATCCTTCTTAAACAATGAGGTTTGAGAGTCAATTACTGTATGTGTTAGTGTGTATGTGTGCAAGAGATGGAGACACGCCATTATATAAAGTGCGCCTTGCTTGAATAACTAATAATACACTAACTAAAATGACATGTTCGTTCTCTGCATCTTAAGCATCTTACCCTGAGACTACCCTGGCACAAAAAGAGTTTCTCTTTTTCCCTGAGACTATTTTCCAGCATGTAGTGAAGTCACATCCAATGTATTATCGGTATATTTTTCCAGAGAGAGGTGTGGTGTAGAGTGTTGGAGGTAATGCAGGTTCAGAGCCGCACACTCAAGCCGAGATTCCAACCTAGGTAATCACAGGCGCCTCCTAAACTAAGCTAAAAAGTCTCCAAATAATACTTTGCTGAGTTCGAAGCAGCGTGAGCACAGACCGACTGAAGATTTAAGCCACAGCCGCAGGACATATTTTATGAAGAGAAGTTATTACATCGCTGCTCTGTCACAAGTTCTCGCCTCGCTGCTGAGGCGAGGGGATTTCTCAGGTCCCCGCTCTTTACCCTGATACTTTTTCTGCATAAATTTGGGGGGCACTAACCAGAAGATTAGAGTGAGTACCAAGCTCAGGACTCGAAGATTACCAGTTCGAATTCATGGACTCAGCCGTGAAAATCTGGACAGGGGAAGACGTGCAGCATTTCTTTATTCTACCTGGAAGAAGTGCCATTAAAAAAGTCTCCTTGGGCAAGCCACTCTACCCTCATCTGCTACGCTCGGGTTCCCAAAGTAAAATTCTCTATTTATACTTAGCAGCTTCTTGGTATGACTGGATGGAGTGGGTATTAGTACGCAGCAGGGTTGCAAAGGAGTACACACTCTGAAGACCTTCAGTCACTTAATAAAACCTTGAAAAATGTAGGATTTTCAGAGTTTCAGCTGGCAGACTCCCTGACATCTGCCTGTTCCATGTTCTAAAATATAATCCACACCTGGAACCATTTGGACATCTTTCAATTCCTTTCAGTTAAGGCATCCTGCGGTGCAACAGTGACCGACGATTTGGATTTGGGGGAATCCAAGTGTGGTACAATGTGCCACAGAATATCTGCTAGGACCCAAGCTATTTGAGGAACAACAATGTAACCCAGATCCAACTCAGTATAGACACAAATATGATTGTGGAAGGAGCATAGTCTCAGCAGACTGACCCACATTACACAGGGTACAGTTACATGGACAGAATTTAGTCAAAACAATACTGTGAAATGATTCAACCGAACTGTGTTAAAATATCAGTGTTTACAGGGTGCCTGATTCCAGCCTGACCCGTCTAATAAATGCCAAAGAAAATCACTTAAAAACAAAGAGAGAGAGGTTCTCAATTGTTTCCCTCAAAGCACCAATCACAACTTGTTTAACTTGTGCAAAGTGGTTCTGCCCATAATGGAGCATCGAATCTGCCAGAAAACATAACAGAAAAAGAAGAAGACCCAAGCCCACATCAATTCCATCTTTGCTCCTCTTTTCAAACACTTGAACAACTCTTTGTTTTTTTACCGCCATGTTTCTTCCCCCTCTGTTATTAGGCATTTGTTCCGACTGGCTGTTGGCCCAACCAGAATAAAAACCACAGATTGAGGTGCTTACATGGAGCAATTTTTATTCTAGTTGGGCTATTATCCTGATTATTAGCGTCCATGTAAATGCAGACTGAAGACAAAAGATTGTTCGGCTCCGTCTTCTCATCTGGCGGTAAACTCCTCATCTTGATATCGGTCTTTCAGGTTTATTTTTACAATAAATTCAGACGATATGTTAAGCGTGTTTGAAAGTTAAGCAAAGAATGTAACATGCAGTATTTCTCTTTTAACCGCTTCTGAAAATCACACAGCCACACACGCACACATATGTATAAATACCCTCAGAGACACCCTCTCCTGAGAGTACAGTGCTTCATTCAGCGTGACAAAAAAAAAAATGCAATATGGATCTTTTATGTTCCCTGCACCATGAAAGAGAAAATGTTAAGAAACACACCAGAAATACAAGTAGCCCTCCTTGGAGGATAGAAGCAAACTGCCAGGAGACTTGTTGTCACAGCTTTGTTTGATTTGTGTTTTTCGAATGGCTGATAATCCAGGAGGCAATATGACACACAATCCAAGGTAATAATCCATCACTCAACGTTCAAAGAAATTTACAGAGTGATTTCAATCAACTTTACACACATGAGCAGAGTTAGCTGGATTTCTGCTGTTCAAAAATAACCACAAAAGGGCCGTTTCGACACAATAACGATGTTCTAGGCCGTGGAAACAGTGGCGAGTTAGTGATCACTTCAAATGTTGTCTCTTGCTATCTCCTGCCGAGGTTGCGCAGCCGGTAACAACCTCTGTTCTGAGGGCCTAAGCCCTGAGACGTGACCTGCATTCGCATGCGGGGCTTACACGGGAGCTTTCCCACATTATATCACATTTAAGTGTTTAGTAATATGTTGAAGGTTAAACGTCAGGTCAGATTTATAATCCTCAAATCTATATGAGATCATGTACTAACACCAATATGCCGAACATACACTGAGAGAATTTTATATGCTTGACATTTTGCTTTTGATCAGTAAAGGAGTAAGGAGTATTGCGCACAAAAAAAAGTTTGCGCAGTCCAGCAAAGCCTTCTCAGCCAAGAAGAAAAAAGTATTATATAAAATAAGCTGAAAAAGAAAAAAGCAGCTAAAGCTTATGTGGTTTAAGCAGCAAACTTTGTTGATGTTATTCACCAGTTTCCTTTGAAGGAAGAAACTTCTCACACATGCACATACTGAACACTGAAGGTGTGTTAATTAGTTAAGCAGGAATGGGAGATACTAGGGGTATAAAAGAAAAGTCTGGAATTAAGAATAATTCAACATTTTAATAGTAAATGTGAAGGGAGGAGACTTGTAGACTTACAGGAAGTCTGTGACTGAATTTAGATGAGGTCATTTCAGATCAGTAGGGTTCACAGGAGGAAATAAGAAAGACAGCTCCAGAGCCGGAATTGTTCCGCAAATAGTCCTTCAGAGGAATGGCAGCAGAGAGTAAGGAGACAGTTCATTCATTAATCTGATTGATTCATCGTCAGAGTTTCTGTTGGTCTGTGCGTTTAGACAACACAGAACCCAAGAGGCTGGGCAGGCGAGGGAAAGAAAGATCAATGGTGCTTTACTGGAAGAATGAAGTAAGAAAGGGGAAAAGAGAGAACACCACAGAAAAGTGAGATAAATAGAGTGTCTGATATTGGGTGGAGGCATACACAGAGAAACTGAACTGATGACTTTTAGTACTGGAACAAGTTTGTATGAAGTTTCATACATGTGTAGACACCATAATAAAATATTCAACGTATGTGTCTCATCAAATTTAAATTCTATATAGATTCATATGAGAAACTTTGCTTTTTTTAAAATAATTCTTAGTCATCAGCAACATCCCGCTTCTCTGTTTTAGATCAAATTGAAAGCATCAGTAACCATACTCGATATATCACTACATTGTCACATCATTAAGTAATGTCCAAAAAGCATATTGCTCATATTTCCAACTCTGGCATTTCTCTCTGAGACACACACAGACATAATTGCATTTCCATCATTTCACAGGGCAGGACTATACATTTCCTTGCATTCATTTTCCTGGGACTTAGCACAACTTTAACATAAGCCCGACCCTAGGTTTACCTTAAAGTAAGTAATGCATAATAAACAGATTTGCTGCAGAGCTCCCTGTAGAACTACATAGTTTCAAGGTTTTTTTATTTTTTTTTTGCATTTAGACCATCAGTAGGAATATTTAAGCAATGTTACAATGATGTTCTGTCATGACCCCTGCCCAAATTGTAGCTTGGGTAATCAGGAAGTGATCAAAGAAGTAGCAGCACTGTGGAAAGCAAGCAAACTCTGAAGTTTGGTTGTATTCAATCATTTTACCACAAAACTGAAAAAGATCCCAAAACAAGAATAAAGTTATTTGCATTTACAGTCAACGAGAAGCTGAGATGTTGGATAAGAGGACATTTAAAACAAACATTTAAAAAAGTGTGATTGATTTGCTATAACACGTTAACAATGGAAATGATGCGATTAATCGCTTTTAAATATTTTAATTGACAAAAGCACAGCATCACTTAGTAATCGCTTGATAAAGTCTGGATTTTACTATTGCTCCCTACCTTCTTGTTTTTTTCATTTTGTTAAGGCTAATGTCAAGAGTTGTTGTTTGTAGGTTAATATTTTACCAATGTTCTCACTATTGTTGTTGTAAAGCAGTTGGTGCTGTTTAACAAGGTGACATATAATTTCGTCACTAAAAGTTCCTCATGTGCTGTTGAGTTAAAAAAATAAAAGACATTTTCAGTTCCCAGAGTGCAGACACACAAATCAAGGGGCACTTTCTACAACAGTTACAGAAATATAGAAAAAGTCCCTGCAGTCCGAAAGATCTGTTATGATGTCTGTTTTCTGTCCCCGAAATGAGGGCAGGTCCCCACAATGTCACTCTGCAAACAGATTTATGTCCCCACACCATACACAACACAAGCACACACACAAAAAAAAAAAAAAAACAAGCAAACAAACCATAAATCTGTAATATCAGCAGGAGCACACAAGCATTACCGGCAATGAAATGCAAACAGTCAGACCTTCTTCTTCTCTGTTTAAACTATATATTGTATTTCACCGACCACAAACATATTGCCCACACGATAACATCATTTCAAGGGAAAAATAAACACATTTTCTTCACCCTAGGGCACACTGTGGCCATCTCTTTCAGCACTGCCCAAGACCTGACCACTCACACTTATCTAGCGAACCATTAATGGACCTAGCTTGGCCTCCAAACATAAAAATCCATGGCGCACTTTGGTCTTTTTAGATTGATAACTCAGTACATGCACCCGATGACACCTACCCAGATTTTTCCCAAGCATATCATACTGAGCTAGTTCAAAAACATGTGGTCTGTGGGCAATCGAGCTACACCATAAAATCGTGCAAATTACAGCAATTTGCAGGTTTCCAGACTTCCAAAGCAGAGCTGGTGTCTTATCACCACTGATGGTCTCTGCAAGCTGTCCAACTTTTGACGAATTGACAAATTACCACTTCATTTTCAGTTATGAAAAAAGAAAATTCTATATTTTATCCTCAACTGTTCCATCAAAAAACGAGTCGGCTGTCATCCTAGGTTATGCATTTATAACAGGTTTTTTTCAAACAGGTTGTCGTATCAACATCTAATCAACATCTAAGTCTCACATAACACATGCTGTGTAGAGGGCTTTTCTCTGCATCCGTCTAAAATAACCCAGAGCGCAGTAAGTTTGCCTCCATTCCCTTGTGCCAAACCCCAGTTTCTGGTATTTGCACCATGGGGAGCTCAGAAATCTCCTCCCCGGTGGCATCACCAGGCACCATCTGCATCATCCCTCACAGCGCCTGGCAGGGCCCAGAGCAGCTCCCCTATGAACCCCTACAGCAGTTTCCAGGAGGTCAGTCCCATCCAGCCCAGCTCTTCTTTTTCTAGCCTCGGGTGACAGAGAATGTGTTCGAACTTTCTGATGCCCACCTTTGCAGAACTCTGCCTTAGGGTTGTAACACACACACTGGTGGAAATATTCATTTTTCAGCTGACAGATTTTTACCACAGCCACATCCATACACTTTAAACCCTACAGTATAATACACCATCCACTAATGTATACTTCAGTGGGTGCCAGGCCCTCAGGACAGATATGTAGAATCAGAGGCACTAGTGATTAATAATTCGTTTTTGGCTTTATGTGGGGAAATGAGTGTCCAGCACTAAGCTGCCAGCAGCAGACTTTCTCAGAGAACATCCGTTGGCGTCCTGAACAGATATGCGTTTATACTAGCTGTTGGAATAGTGCCATCCCACTCAAGGTCGGTCTTTATCACTGCTTATAAACATGCAGGTGAGGGACAGCAGCCCTTAGGCAATGATATTGTGCCCAAAAAAGAAATCCAATAGTTTCCTCTGGATATATGACATGAATCGTCTGGGGGATTAAGTACAGCAATGTGATGCCACAGGGAAGACAGTGCCAAGTGGTCGATAATAACCCCCCAGCCCATGTATTTGGAGTTTAAAGAGCGGCCAGTCACCTGTAATGTGTCCTCCTTGTTCTCAGTGACCCATTCCTCAGTGCTCAGGTCCAACAGTAATTTAAACCCTGTCTCTTTCCACTGAGGTTTACTTGAAATCCCCCTCCAAGAGACGCATTGCACCGTGTTGTTTTAATCTCAGTTGACCACGGCACCGGCCTCCTCTTCAAACGCGAGTGAAAAAGGCTGCCCTCCATTGCTCTCGTGTCTTGTTAATTTCTAACCAAAATGGGGCAGCATCATTGGCAGTTAAAAATGAAAAATGGCCTACTTACTCCTAATTCTGATGCGCATACCTCCTGAAACTTCATCAACAGTAGCCGGCGAGAAGGGCTGACCCCATACTGAGCAAAGCTGCGGGATCCCCTGAGTAACCTGAACTGGCTTGTTTGGGTTGTTATCCACCATAAAAGAAGTCATTATAAGTCAAATAAAATGTTGCATGAATACAAAACCCCCAGAGTATTACGGAAAAGAGCAGACAGGCTCAATGAAGTGAGGTAAAGCTGAAAGCGAAGGAAGAGACAAAAGGAAGCCGGGAGGAAAAAAGGTAACTGGCATGTGAGGTTAAGATAGATAAAAAGGAATAAAAGAGAGACAAAGAGAAAGCGCATTAGGGAAGGAAAAAAAGAGTAGGTGAAAGAGAAATGACAGAATGGAGTTAAGTTAATGACAGGGAATATTAAAAGCAGAGAGAGTGCATAAGCAGGAGAGGGAGAGGGTCTAAATTTGCATGTCAGTTAGTGTCTCTCTCTTTCTGTTTCATTATCTGCCACAATAACAGGTGTTTTCTGCCTGGGGTGAAAGGGGTAATAATGCAACCGGTGTATCCACTGATAAAGAATATTAAAGTGAACTAAAGACAAACGCACTCACTTCACCATGATACGACCTTGAAAAGAAAATGAAATCAGAATGTCCACAGCAATATGTTTCTCACATGCATCAGACCAGCAAGGAAGCTTTGGCTTGCAAAAACAAGTCTGCGCCCCTTTTTGGGGGCATAAAAATGATGCTCGCTGTGGACTCTTGCAGTACAAAACAAAACCAGTAGAAAAGCACAAGGATTAAGTTAGTTTATAAATGACCAGATGCACAATGTCAAGAAAATTTACAGTAAGTCCAATCTGCCTCTCAAGAATGCACAGTATTCATAAGAAAAACATACTGATGATCCATTAAGCTGGTGCTAGATATCTGTTCATTGGTCAGGGGTGTTTAACACTAACCCAGACATCTTTTTGTTTTACCTTAGTGACTTTCCGGATCAGCAAATTACCAGTGAACTATCTCACTTTTCAGTCTCTGCCTGCAAATAGTATGCTAACCAGCAATAGCACCATGCTCCAACAATTGCTTGTCTGTTCGCCCAGTGAGTCCAGCCTGAACCCAAACCAGTAAGCCCCACTACATCCTATTCTTCATATAATGCACTGTAGCTTACAAGAGTCTGTGAACATTTGCTTAATTAGCGAACTAGATTCTGCAAAGCAGATGAGTGCTCACAGACTGACTGCCATGGTCCTGCCCTTGCAATATGTGCTGTTGCTTATGAGCATCTGTGCTACTGACATTATACCGCAGGTGTTAATGTTAGAGTCATGGAATAAGAAGGGGTTTGTCTTTGCACGTCAAAAGATTAATGCCAAATGAGTAGTAGTTGCCAACACACAGTAGTGGCGAGAGAATCCCTCATTAGAGCGATCTTCTCTACCTTCTTGTCTTTAATTCCGTCTCGACTACTTCCAAAGTAAAAAGGCTCATGAGAGGTCAGCATGTATTGATGGTGCAACCAAATATACAGAAACTCTTTGGTAAGGTTTATTAATCTAAACTGGTTGCCGTCATTGCAGTGAACTGGATCTTTTTCCCCAAATAAGAGTGCGTGGTGAAGAGAACCCACTCTGGTTGTCTTAGCTTCAGCAGCTGAGAGTGGTGTGTGCGACCTAACACTGCCTCACTATCTCTTGCAGGTGAGAAACTGGCAGCAGCCCTCCCGGTTCGAACATATAATGAAGGCATTTAGCTGCACTAGGTAGGGAGCCAAAACCTAAATGCAAGTGGCAAGAGATTTCACTTCACAGATTACACTTCTTTTATTGCCTTCCACAGTAGAAAGAAAGACGGCAAATGAATCCCTGGCAGAGGCTCACTACTTGTTTTTTGTGGTTCTATCATTTGCCTGCTTTGAGAATGTCCGAGATGTGCATTAAATGTGAGTCAGTTGTCTCTTTTATTTTGGTTTACAGACTTTGTGACGTGCGTCAAATCAGTCTTGTATAGATATCGTGAGGAATCATGGAAAACACAGAAAGCTCCCCATTACCACCCTGCCTTTGGTTTGAAATATATTTGTTTACCTTTTTTGCAGAAAGTCAGATGAGAATCTGGGTAATGATCTCCTATTTGCATGCTAAATGTGAGGCTGCAGTTTGAGACAGTTTGCTTTCCTTGGCTCATAAACCGACTGTTTGTCGAGCACCATCCGCCCAAGCAAATTTCTTCCAAGAGCAGAGTAATTGATGCAAAAAAAGAAGTCTGAAAGAACCCCTCAATTTCATCACGGCTTCTGCTATTAACTCTGCAACTGTTGGAGTCAAAGTGCATTTGTCTACAGTCAGAAAGAGATTGCACAAATTTGACTTGCATGGGAGGGAATAAAAAAACTACAGTTTGCCAGTGAATACATTTGCAAAGTCCAGGGCTTTTGGGATATTGTGCTGTAGACAGATGAACTGATGAAAGAGTTGTTTGACCACAGTAACAGTAGACATGTTTGGTGCAGACCAAAGACAGCTTTTCAGAAGTTTAGTTGTGAAAGTGGGGGAAATGTTACAGTTTGGGGTTTCTTTGCCATTTCAGGGAATGGACATCTTGCTGTTATTGATCAGCCATATTTTCAAATCAACCTTTCCGCAGGACAATGAACCTTAATAGATGTGCAAATCCGACAAAGAATGGCTGAAAAAGAAGATATTGGAAAAGAGCGACCCAGTCAAAGCTCTGATTTGCATCCTACTCAAATGTCGTGGGAGGATTTGAAATGGAAAACCTCGAAAGATGTTGCAGCTAAAGAAATTTTGACTGGGCAAGTGGTCAAAAATGTCTGCAGTCTGATGTCAAAGACTGGGGACGATTGTGCAAAACACCTACAAGACATACAGTAATTATTACCCTATCTTATCTTAGATAAGGTGGTTAAGATGGTTAATTCTAGCTTCAAAGCAAGGATGGATTCACTTTCTCCACAGAAGAGTAAAATAAAACGACTGAAAAAGCCAGTTTTCCTTGCGGTGTTGGCTCAAGTACATTTGTCTGTACGCACGCAAGAGGATCAAGATTTTGGAAATGTGGCATTATCATGACTAGATTCTGCATCAGCTTGTTCCAGCTCTTCACTGAAGCATGTGGAATGTTAAAAAATAAAAAAAAAAACAGCACATATTTTTATGATCGCACATTAAGGAAATATTCTGCATGTGTCATTTCATGCATATCACCCCAAAAGTAGCCTGATTCGTCTGGTATAAGCGGAAACTCTGCAGTCTGCAATAGAATTTTAAATAAGTTTTGGACTGCACCAGTAAGTCAGTGTGCATCTTCATCAGTCACCTGTTGCCGGGCCGCGCACTTCTACGTGTTGCTGCAATGTCATTTTTTATCCAATCTCTTTCTTTGATACCTCCACTGACCCATTTTTTCTTGCTCACCCGTTAGATTCTGCAAGTAGTCAAGTGAAGAAAGAAAAAAAAATGATTTGGGAAAGTAATCTGAGGAAGAGATGGGATGGGAGGTGCCTTACATTACTGGTGAGAGAAAAGCTAATGTAGGAAAGTAAGAAAGGGGGGGAAAAAAGAGAAGAGAAACGTGTAAATATTGTAAAGACTGACGGACGCGAGGGGTTGAGCTAGAATGAGAAGTCTGATCAAACATTCGGATTCAGGGGGTGTGGTGTCGTGGAGAAAAAAAAACCTGCCAATGAAGAATGCACCCAGCCTGGAATTTATTCATAGATGTATTTATAATGCATGCTCGCAGAAAGAATGACTTCCCGTGCGCAGCCTGCATTTGTCTGTGCAAAACTGTGCCTCTAATGTGTGCGTGATTTTCTTCCCGCGCGACGTGCGTGTCAGGGAAGACAGGACAAGCGCTGACTGATGAGGGAGCGTTTGTTTTAACGAGCCTCCGGAGTGGATTCACCTTGAGAGAGATTTGGTTTTCTCACTTTACACTGCTCCTTACTGCTGTCTGAGGATACCTGAGGCATGCACCATCAGTCTGCAGCTTATGTATGTGTGTGTGTGATCGGGATGTTTGTTTACCTGTGTGTTTGTGTGTTTGCTCTTGTATTTGTGTGCAGTATGTGTGAGTTTTCTGATGTGCCTGCATTTTTGCTAGTGTTGAAGTCAAGCAGCAAAGCGTAGCAGGAACTCAGTGAGGTGGTTGTGTGAATGTGTGCAATAAAATGATAGTGAACAATTATCCCCATTACCCCAAATGGCCCCTCAACCATAAAAACTATCACCTCCGCCTCCCCAGGGGGTCACAACTCGTAAAGGTTAGGGCGGAATGCCAAAGACTTCATCACAGTGTCCCCAGAAGTATCTGCAGCCCCGGTTTGCAGGGACTTTTCAGCCAAATGATCAATAATTTAATTTATAGTTAATTCACTCAGATGTGTAGATATTGGTTCTTCCTTCGGGTTAGCCGGGTGGCAAATATAGTTGGGAATTTGTACCGGTTCATCCACCTTTCTTTAAGCAAGATAAGACCTCATAGATCTCCCAGCGGACGGGGATCACTGAGGCGTCTAATTGTCCAACTGTTTACGCTCCATTAAGTTAAATTAGAATTAAACGTAAGAAGATAGCCTCCTTTAAAAGAAGTCTCATCGTGTACGGGTCACTGATTTTAATGCAGATTTGTTTTAAGCGTTCTTGACATTTTAACATTTTGTAGTTTTATATATGCCACTAGATATAACTACATTCTGTCAGCACTTGACTTAATGCGAAATGACTTTCATAAAAATATGATTTATTTGACCTCCTTTATTGAAAAGAGAATGTTCTTATTGCTTAATTAAGAAGATCTGTGCAGTGTCTATACCATAATGGGTAGTATTGTGAAATTAAACTACTTCTTAATTACTAGGAGAACCCTTGAGTCCCCTTTAAAACTCCTGGGACAAACTTTGAGAACTGTTCAGAAACACAGATGGAGAAGTCTCTTTATATAAATATTTTTCTCGCTGCTGTACTTTTTTCTTACTTCTCGCTGTGAATATTTGCACACTCCAAGAGTCATACTCATACTCATTCCTGCGCGAACTGTGCACCAATTTTAAAAACTGAATCTTACACTTGCAGTCCTTTCTTTGAATGTGATCAAATATAAATCAGAGTAAATAAATGATCGCCAAGTGGCGGCAGCTATTTCTGTCGTTACTCTGGCTCTGACATCAATAAACAAGTAGGCAAAAAGTTGACACCACGACACACTTTGAGTAAGATTTTTTTTTAAAAAGCAACAAACACACATTTAAATTAGAAAGTAAATGAATATGAAAATGCATACAATGATAAATAAACATGCAAGTAAATTAAACTTTATATGCCATTTTATAAATTAATTTATGTCTGAATTTATGTTTATCTTTAATGTTATTTTGGGAGCATTTACTTTCATATTTATTTATTTATTTGTTTATTCATGTTCCGTGAAAACCAAGATGAACTCCTTGTATTCACAAATTGCAAACGAATGAATACCACCTTTCGCCTCTAGGTGTCCCCATAACAAAAGCAAGCAGCTCTTAAATGCTGCTGGGTAGATCTCTGAGAGGACTCCCTGTACTGTCGTTGACTACTGAAAGCGTCAGACACGGAAGTAACATCATTCTGTAAGTTTTTGCACATTTTTTTAATAAAGTACGGGCATGACAGCTTTAGGGGATGAAGTCGGGTTATTAAATGTGAAACGTGGAGTTGGACCGTTTATTTTTGTCCCAATAACAGGTTTTTATCTCCGAATAACGTGGAGGAGCATGTGTGGGGTTTTTCCTCCATGTGAAGTGCTATAAAAATGAATGAAGAGCCGCTGATATGGGTGTAATAGTAGCGTAGTAGTGCAGTAGTGTCAGTGAACGCTTCATCATGTGCACACCACCAATGCGTAAATTAAATAAAAATTATGTTCTGCAGTGTTTATCTACAAACAAATGTAGTATAATGCCATGTTATGGCAGCTACTAGACAATTACCATTTGTTAATACAGTCATTTTAAAAATAAGAAATAAGCATGCCCGGGTCTTATGTGTCGGTGGGAAGTGGAAGTTATTGATTATCGTTTACAATTAAGTGCTGATAACGTATTGGCGCATGCGCACATGACTGTGTGAGTGACAGGTTGATTAAAAATAAATTAAAAGATAAAAATAATCATTTTGTTTAGTTGAAAAAATATCAAAACGTTTATCTTTAAGGTATCTTTATTACTATATAGATATAAATAAATAAAAACAATTGGTTCTGGTTTCTTCAGCGTAAATATTTGCTGCTTTTTTCAGTTTCATATAATTGTAAACTTAATATTTTGTCAACTTTAGACACAACAAGAGAACATGTTAAGGTTATTTTCCGCTGTTCTTATTAACCTTTACATACAGCACATTCTGTAAGGGGCACAATAACTATAGCCTATAAGCAGGAGATTAATCATTAATGACAATGCAGCCCCAGTTTAAATGCTGTGTCCGTCCTTCTGACCGATTTATGGTTCTGCATCGGTGTCCCTTTGGGCACAGTAAATGATTACTGGAGGCTACGGAGAGGTGATAGCATGCAGGTGGAGGTCACTGATGATTACAGAGGGGAGGGGAGGTTTAACCTGTTCAGCTGAGGTGCAGCTGTATCACTGTGATCAGTTACTTCCATACAGGTTGTTGTCTTTGTGAAGAACACACGACTTTGTCAACACCTGGTTCATCAATAAGTTGATTAAAAAGGCCAATAAGTTATATAAAATCATTGGATCCAGCTTCTTCAGTATTTCATTTATTCTGACTGTAAACTGAATATTTGGACAAAAAGGAAATGTTATGGTGTTTCTCAGTATTTGTAATTGTGCCTGCAGTACGTTCTGTAAAGGGCACGACTAAAAAGAAGATAACACAGATTGTGATTATTTTTGGCATGAACCTACAAATTAATTTTTTTTTAAATTTTTTTATTTTTTTTTAATTAGATATTGTGAAAGATGTATATTACAATTTTCTTAAAGGCTAAGGCTTCAAGTATTATATTTAGCAGCTGATCCAAACATGAGTTGCAGTTGGATATTTCTAATTAGTTTTTCATTAAAAAAAAAAAGATCAAATAATTATTAATTACGCACTAAATGTCTCCAGTCAACAAATATTTTGTCTTTATGGGTTTGTGTCTGACATGCTTGTGTGTGGCTATTATCATTCTAGTAAGAAAGAAATTATTTTAATGACAGGCTAATTAATGTTTGGTTGGTCCAAATAGTTCTTCCTTCTAAAGGGAGTATTTGCTTTTTTTTTCTGTTCCATGAAATATGAATATTTAGGCAACTTAAGAAAAGTCATGACATTACCAAGGTATTTTTATTAACGTATGTTCAAAAGAATACACGATCAATGAGGAAGACCTCCGGTAGATTTTTAGCAGGTAACAAAAGTAGCTGCAGAGAGACGCCGGATGATCCAAAAACCTTGTCAAAGCTCAGAGCGAGGTAAAGGAAGCAGGGCAGGGGACCACAAGGAAAAATGTAGGGAAAACATCCAGGGAAGAACGCAGGTAATATCCGGGGCAAGTAAACGAGTGTGTGCAGGGTGAGTGAACAGTAATGCCTGGAAACGCGAGGGTAACTGTAGAGACTAACTGAAAGGGACAGATACAGAGGCAGGACTGTATACACAATGAGAACTAATGAGGGAACAAGACATAGGTGAGACCAGCTTGGGAGAAGCAAACAATCAGGAGGGAACACAGACAAGGACAGGATGTACAACTAACTAAGACACGGGGTAAGAGACCATTTCAAAAGACAATACCACGACAAGATTAAGCAGTAATGAAAACCGTCGTTAGGGGTTGCCCTACTTTCACGACAGTAGTTAAGACAAATAATCATTGTCCTTCAGCTGTAAAGCAAAAGAACCAGCAACAGCACGAACACAAGTATGAGTTGACTGTCATGCTCTCATGTGCATGTTAGTGTTTGTGTATGTACAGATCAGCCACAACATTAAAACCATTCACAGGAGAAGTAAATAACATTGACCATCTTGTGACAATACAATGTTCTGCTGGGAAACTTCTGGACCTGGCATTTGTGTGGATGTTACTTTGACATGTATCACAAACCTAGACCAGACCAGATACCCCCACCCCTTAGCAATGACACTCCTTGATGGCAGCAGCCATCCCCAGCAGGATGCAGCCAGACACAGGCACGCACACAAAAACGGTTTAGGAACAACTCAAAAAACACAAGGCACAAAGTGCTGACCTGGCCTCCAAATTCACTAGATCACAAACTGATCAAGTATCTGTGGGAAGATCCACAGAGGCCCCTCCCCTCAACCCATAGGACCCAAAGGCCCCCTTCCCAGACACACAGGACACCCTCAGAAGGCCCATGTCCATTCTCTGATGAGTCACAACTGTTTTGGAGGGACAAGGGAGACTTACACAATATTAGGCAGGTAGTTTTAATGTTGTGGCTGATCGGCGTTGTTGCTCGTTTCAATGATATTAACAAGTCCAGATGAAGGCTTGCGACGAACTTGAATTAGAGAAAAGTTTGAAAACGAAGTGATTGCGTTTGATAGGTTTGACCGCAAAGAACAAAAGGAGGACATTTAGAATTCAAAAGCAGGAACAGCTGGAGCAACGTCTGCACTTTTCTCCTCAGCTCCAAGTGAGTCAGCTGATTGAAGACGAGCTCCCGCGGATCGAGGCCATGGTGGAAGAGCTGACGCCTTTGGACTGCCTGCTGCCTTCAGGTGCTGCCTTTCAAACACACACAAACTCCCTCGGCACAAACAGGCATCAGACACTCAGGTCCACACACAGATGCATGTGGTGATTTCACGTGTGCATCTGATCAGAATCCACGCTCACTCACATCGCTGTCACACCAGCCCTCCCTCTCTCGGCTTTTCCCACTCGCTTTAACACACATGCAAAGTCTTGGGGGAATTAGACCTCCAAAACAAACCACTACCGACCTTCATGACAACAGTGTGGATAGGTATCATACAGTATGTGTCATGCATACATATCATACATATGGATCTTTCCCGCAGAGGGCTTCATGTGTGTTTTGAAGAGGCGGTTTGATTATTCAAATCCTTCTAAAAATTAACAATCAAACTAGCTCCTGCATGAAATCCCTATCATCAAATACACTCACTATGTTCAGTGGAATTCAGGCTGACATTTGACTAAGAAAGTCAGACTGTGATACATTTAGCATCTGTTCTGTTGACACACACCAGCAAGATTCATCTCCCCAATGATAATTTGACATATTCTCTATCTGTTGATTTGCCTTAAAATAAAAAAATAAATAAAAAATAAACCTCTCCAGATGGTCAACACTGGCAGACCTGAGGAGGAAGCTGGCTTTAGCTGCCTTTAGCAACAGCTCTCAGGTCAATGTTTATGTGAGCTCCCTGGTGGTGTGTATACGAGTGTGGAGGAAGGAAAACTGATCTGGGCCTAGAGGCAAGTTTTACCCACACTTGTAAAGGTCAAGGGGATTGCAGAACAGTTTGCCCTGTAGAGCAGACGGCAGGCACATGTAGTTCCCTCTGTTTCTTGTATTACAGCCCGAGTTACATTTGTTAGTTTCATGTAATTTTTGCGGGTTCTTCCTGCCTCACAAGCCTTCATATTGTAATGAAAGGGGAATGCCTTTGGCTTAAGAGAAAGAGATACACTACAAATTTTGCTGGGGGAGTCTGATGCAAGCTACAAATATTGTTCACCCGCGGAAATACATGGGAGTTAAAAACTAAAGTTATATCTCAGCCGGTCTCATTCCTGTTGGATTCTTTTGTGTACAACAGTGACAGATATTCATAAACATACAGGAACCACACAGTGCATGGTGCCTCGTGCTATACATAGTAGAATTTTAGGTCCGAGTCCTAGAAAAATCCACTGTTGAAAGCATCTCTATGAACTGTGGTGCTTGCTGCATTCCTGGAGTTTTTGCACAAAGAGGTGTTGTAATTCGGTGCAACCGCTTCTGCCTGCCATGGTCGGATAGCTGAAGAATCGAGCTGAACATGAAGTACCCCGCCTTGACCCCTTGTTGTCTACATGTTTGACAATTCACAAAGTGGAATGTGAAAAATACACCACCAAACAAGTACACGTTTTCTTTTTTTAGAGGCTCTGAAGGGATTTCATATGAGCAAGAAATTCACGATGAAAAGAAGGCAGTGATGGTTTATGTGAATGATCAACTTTGATTTAGTTTATAGTTCAACAGAGCTATTTTGATAAAGCCACATTTCTACATTGATTAAAAAACCTTGTCCATCTCACACCTGTTCACCATTCACTGTGCTGGCTCAGGTCCGAACATTTAATGCTGTTAATGTTACCGTCTAACTGTAAACTCAAAGTCTTTCACCGATCTTTACCGACTCTCTGCTGTAGTGACTGCAGGCTGCCCATTCAGCTCATGCCTGGCTCCCACATAATATGAACACAATCTCTTTTTGTGCTCACACAAACTTGGATGAAATGATAGGATGATTAGCCAGTCCAACAGATAGAAAACAAGAGGTTTGAAGGCGAGTACCATTGGAGAGGATACAGCCTGTGAAAGCTGTCATAAAACGTTAGATGTTTTCTGGAAGCCCAGTCTGCTCTGATTGGTCAGCTCCAACAGCCTGAGCAGACGCCACCCACCATATGGCATCAGCACTGCTGGTGTTTTGTAACTAGCTACTTGTTAGCTGCAGAACAGCCAAGATGAAAGCTTGCTTTCTGCTGCTTATTCTCACAAACACCATCATCTATGCCTGGGGAGTTCTAATGAATCAGACAGGGTAGGGTTAAGGAAGATCATCACTATGAGAACCATACACATTTGAGCCATTTGAGTGGTGCTGGTGAAGGAAGCCACAGTGCAAAGGAGGGACATGCGTTTCATTGATGTCAGCGTTAGTTTACGCCCCTGAGTGCAGGATGAGTCATCAACATTTTCTTAATAGTTTTCAAGGAAAAACAAACTTTAACACACATACGAATTACCTTTTTTTGTTATCGTTGGGTCATTTACTACCATAAAGTGACAAATAGTGCAAGACACAACATATATAAAGATTTAAACAGCATAAAACTTGATACCAAAGGGGCTTTAATGCTGGTTCATACAGTACACAGTGTGGTGTATTGCCTTTTTTCTTGTCTCTTTTAATCTATAATCCTCTTGTTTGACTACAAAAGCGGCTCTGCATGCTGGTGTACATACAGCGTGTTTGTATACACTTGACATTCTCAAACGTGGGAGATTTGTGGGGACGCAGAACCGCTTTTGATCTTCTATTCTTGTGCGGCTTGCAAATCGGAAGCCCAACATCAGCCGAGAGACGAGCACCTCTGACGGAAGCCATCAGTGGGTTTTGAAGCATCTATTACAACAAATGTTTACTCGCACATGTTTGCCGAGTTACACTGTACACACTGCGAGACTTGGTGTAAAGATTACACGGGGTGCGCAGATAATCCCCCAAATGGTGGCAGAACGGAGCAGATCTGAGCGCGCACACATCCTCTTGATGATATAATTTAGCTGATAAATTTGTCACTTGCTATCAAAGGTAAAAGATGCATTTGAAATTCCCTGTGTCATACACTTTTATAATCTTTTTTTTATCCCCAGTCGCCACAGAACAGTGATACACTCTTTTTCCCCCCGCAATAGATAAAATTAGAATATATTTCTATGACTTCTTTAGTTTAATCTCATGCAGAAAATGCTTATCTAGACTCTCGGAGGAGGAAAAAAAAAAAAAACAGCCCCCGGATGTCTGCATTTTAAAATCCCTGGTGTGCACAGTTAGCCTTTTAAATTTCACCATTTTAATTATAAATGCCTATTCCTGGAATATCTATGTGCTAGGTTATGTGCTCGGATTTGGCGTGTGAGTGTGTGTGCGTGTCTGCGGGTGTATTTGTGGATATTTATGCTGTCTGGCACTTTTAAAAGAATCCCAAGGTGACATTTCTTTCAACAGAGTGCACGAAAGGCCGCGCACCTCCTCCTCGGCGCGTGCGTTCGCGTGCGCGGGCGAGGTGAGTGTTTGTGTGACGGCGGGTTATCTGAAAAGTCACGGCTGGTTGGGTTTGTCTTTTGTTCTCTGTACACCTCCAGCCAATTAAGAGACAAGACTGACAAATCTACTCCTCCTCTTCTTCCTCCTCCTCACCTACCCCTCCGCGCGTCCTCCTTTCTTTTCTTCCTCCTTTGTGTCGCCTCTTTATCCTCTTTCCCTTTTTCCTTTTACCACGCTCGGGCCGGGGTTGACTTTCGTATTGGAAATGACCTTCCAGTGATGTGAACTTTTTAACAACATCAAGCCCACCGCCGCAACAAAGTCGCAAACCCAAAGGACTCCTTTTTTTTTTTTTTTTCTCCGTTAAGCCAAAATGCACTTTTTTTATACCCGAGGGTATAAATCCAAAAAGGGTGTTGTTTTTTTTAAAGGTGATGCACATTTTGCACCTCCTGAATTTCATGAAACTTAAAGTATATTCTTCTTTTTTCCCCTCTTTTCTCTCTGGCTATATTGGAAACCATAAAAGCTGTATAGGATATATCATATTTTGCCGTTCCAAAACTGCAGTTAAATTGCGTAAAAATTTACATAAACACAGTTTACGAGAGAGTAATGATGAAGTGCTGCTTAAGCTTGGATGTGGCATTTTGGCTTTGCTGTGAAAGGCAACATTCAAAAGGAACGAGAAATCATTCATAAGGGCAGACATGAGAGGGAAAGATAAATGAGCAAGCGATGAAAAGTGTGAAGGCGAGGGGGAAGAGGGGTTGTGTTTTAGTCTTTGGTCCATTAAGGCTTTTCAACCAGGTCTGTTTTTCCTTTCTCAATGAATGCGGGTTTTTTATTTTTTGTTCCCTCTATCTCCTGCAGATAGATAAATAATAATTCTAATGTATTAGTCTGGGGATCTGCATTAGCAGCAGAGCAAAAGAAAGCTAAAAGCAAGATTGATTTGAGGTTGAAGGAAGAAATGCTGCACTGTGACGCTCTAACAAAGAAACGTGGAGGTATGTTGATGAGGGAGGAGGAGGATTGTAGGTTATGGCTGTTTTACGGTTTTGAAAAGATTTTTTCTTTCTTTTTAGCTGTAGATGGTGTGTAACCAAGGTCAAGGTACTCAGACGACAAGCGATTAAATGAGTGCAAGTCAGTTTCCCCTATTTTTCCTTTGTTGGACATTGATTGTGACCCTGGTCAAGGTACTGCAGTGGAGGCAAATCTTTGCCTGGGTTGAACACGCACTGTCTATACTCGGGTTAGGTTTTTGTTATCCTCTGATGTTGCACACAAACCACTTCCGGTTTAATTGGATCGAGTGATAAACATTTTGATCTCCCATGAAATCAAGACCTGTTTGAAATGTTATCCGTTTTGAATCCCCTCTCTTATTTTCCTACCTCCATATGGAGTCTGATAATGGCCTCATTATTGCGGCTTTGTTTCAATTTTGAGCTTTGTTTTGCGCATTTAATGCCTTACTTGCATGTTCAAATCAACACCTTTTAAATATGTACTGAAGTCTGTGTTTTAGCTTTACTGATTTTACTGTTTGCCTATTATGCATCAACTGCCCGGGTCTCTCTCTGTTTATTTGCGATTCACACATCTACCCTTTTCCTTCGGTCTCCTTTTGCAGGCACGCAGAAGATCTCTCTGATCGTTCTGAACCAGCCTCTGGATAAGGACTACCTAGACATCCTCTGGAGTAAAGGTAAATATCTCGTACATCACAGAAATGGCTCCCTAAAAGCCCTTTTTATATAATTTAGATCCCATTGTCATTGGTTTGCAATGAGCGTGTGTTTCCTGCTTGTTTTTTGTCAGACTGTGCTCTTTGTGTAGCCTCCGCTGTGCAAAAACTTAATTGCTGCCATGTCGATGAAAATGCTCCTTACCCACCCTCTGCCCGGCTTTCCTGTGGTTTTGCAGAAAATAATTCCCCTTTCTGCTCGGGTGCCTTTGTATTTGTTTTGATGGCTTCTCTGGCTGCTTGAGTCGAATAATTGTTATGTTCAAAACCAAAATAATTTTTAACAATAGGCATTTCCATTAGTGATGCACAATGTATCTGTGGCCAACTAATTATTGACCAGTAAATTAAATTATTGTTAATTCTATTAATGGCATTTCAGGCACTAAACACGTCTGATAGTAAGGGGCACGGGTGCAGACGAGGGAAGCTACACAAAACCCACTAGCGTGTTGATTTTTTGCCACACTCCTTAGTCTTAGCCTTAGTTTTGTTTTTTCCAAACTGCTGCTTTCTGTGTCACTGCACTGTCTAAATGACTGCAGTTCTCAGACACACAGAGCTTTTCGACCAACAGGGGATTTAGATTCTATCTATTTTTGGTCAAAATGCCGAGCTGGCCTATTTTTGATTGGCTTAGTTGAACCGAACCAGTTGTTGTTTGCGAATGCAGTTCCAGATGACCAAAACTGCGTAACACAATATAATGGTTCCCAGGAAAAATCGGTCAAATCCGAACCAGATACACTGATCAGCCACAACATTAAAACCACTGACAGGAGAAGTAAATAACATCAACCATCTTGTGACAATCTAATCTTCTGCTGAGAAACGTTTGGACCTGGCATTCATGTAGATGTTACTTAGAGATGTACCACCCACCTAGACCAGACCAGGCACCCCCACCCCATAGCAATGACACTCCTCCATCCCCAGTAGGATGCAGCCTGACACAGGCAGACACACAAAAACATTTTAGGAACAACTCAAAACATGAAAAACAGCACAAGGTGTTGACCTGCCTCCAAATTCACTAGATCCCAAACTGATCAAATATCTGTGGGATGATCCACAGAGGCCCCTCCCCTCAACCCATAGGACCCAAAGGCCACCCACTAACAACATTCTGTTGCCAGACACCACAGGACACCCTCAGAAGACCCATGTCTATTCTCTGATGAGTCAGAAGCGAGACCTACACAATAGGCATGTATGTATGTGTGTCATGAGTGGCCATGAGAACAAATAAGAAAAATGGAGAACACGAGTGAATGTTTAATGTCAACAGATTTCTGCTTCCAGCAGAAGCTTGAAGGCTTTACATAGAAAAGCAAATTCTGAATCGCGGACCTAGTGCTGCATTCCAGATGCGACGCTGCAGGACAGTTGGTTTCAAGTTGTCTGAAGATGAACCGTAACGGTTTGCAAAAGTCCTGTGAACAGAGGGTGATTTATGAGCAGAAGGACGTACAAACAACAATCTCCCTGAGTTCCACAAAATCTGCAATTTTTCAAACACCTGGAAAATGCAACACACTGCATGTCATATCTTCAATCCCTCCCTCTGAAGACAGTAGTACGATCACGGCCATATGATGCACTTCAGACAAATTGTAAATATACAGAATGTAAACTCATGAAAAATATAACTGAATTACAGAAGAGTCTGAAGTTGTATGTGGGAGAAAAACTATAGTTCATTGAACACACAGGGCCCAAACTGTTGAACTATTGGTATTTCATTTTCTATTCTTTCGCTGGGTTAATAATGTGAACACAGGCCTTGGCAGAAAGTGGCCCTCTACTCTGCAGGGGTCAGGGTTGATATAAAACAAGCCCACCAGATCCAAGACCCCTGTGTTCAAGACATGGACATTTCATACATAACAAACTCCCCCTCAACATCGACTCTGAGCTACTGCCTACATCTGTGAGACCTCTTGCTTTCTTTCATCATTGAGGAGAAAATGATCTGAAGAGGCCAGAGTTTGGACAAAGAGAACATGCTGCAAAGTCCTGTGCCCAGGCATTTACACTTGTAACTCTCCCTAAGGGGTTTCTCACTGTTATACAACTCTGGCTTTTACATATAAAGTTAGCAAATCAATCACGTTTTTTGTTGAAAGTAGAACAAATTCAAAGTAGAACAGGTTCTGTATAATCATAATCAATCATCCATTGCTCGATACACGCCAACTGAATTGCTCCACTTGTGCAGTTTCAGAATATCAGTTATGGCCCAAGGGCATTTTCATGATTGTAGTTGAAGATGGGGTGAACTGTGCTCAGTCATTTTCAAATTAGCAACCTGCTGGTCAAAAGTTTGCTGGCAATGTAGGATCCCCCCCACATTGCGACCACTTTATTTGTATTTGGTAACTAGGTGACATAAAAATTAGGGACTCATTTTTTGGATTCAGGGAACAAAAATGCATGAAAGGCTTGTTGTTAAAATGAAAAATAGTTTTCTGAACAGAAGCAGAGCTCCCTGAGGTGTCGCTTATGAGACGCAGCGATGCATAGCGGTTCTGCTACTTGGCTGTGATGTATTAAATACGCAAACCAGACAATGTCATGTCAACCTATATCCTACAACAGTGGTTTTCTTTTAAAGCTGTGAAATGATCTGAAACAGACCTTCACTGAACAAGAATAACATGAATCAGACTGTGCTGCTGATTTGATTTGATCAAGGACAGAGTGAAATAGAAGTGACCTGGATCACTGGTTCTCCGCAGTTATGATACAAAGACCACAAAACAACAAAAAATAGAATGAATACTTATTTATGAAAGGTGTAATCTATAATCTTATGCAATCAGTGAAGAAGGTTAGTACAACAAAATCACTTTGAAGACAAACTTGTGATTAAAAGCTCTTCAGATAGAATTTTAATGAACTCTGCTTTGATATTCTTATCAACTTAGCAAAAACCCAAGAGGCACCTGAGCTCCATCCATTGCACAGCAGTCATGCAGTTAGATAGACACAGCTGTCTTGGTCTGAGCCTTTACACTCGAAGACCTGTTGAAAATATTTAATGGCATTAGACAAAGCAGTCCTCTCGTGTGATTTCACATCAGAGGTTGCCGGCCGCCCGAGACAAAGGTTCTTTGGGTAGACTATCAAAAGAGGAGAATGAAAATATATATTCACACAGCTTCATCAAAAATATATTTATACTAGTCTAAAAGGTGACTTGTGAAGAACATGATCTCAACACTGTGTGCCAAGAATCAAAAAGCAAGCATTGCATCAACTCATCAAACCAACCAAGTGCACCAACCAACCTGCCAAGTAAGTGCACCGTTTGGCAGCTTGATGGTATGGAAGATTAGGTTGTTTGCTCCCTCTTGGGAAAGGTTACTCAGAAAAAAAGTTTCAGAGAAGGAAGTTTCTGATGTACCTCGAGCAATGCTGTGGTTTGGATGTCAGAAGTTGGAGGCCTTCTTGATCAGTTTTGCCCTTGGCGGTGGCGCACATGGGACTTGAAGAAGTTTTGACAGCCTGATGATTGCTTGTGAATGGCAGATCTCAGATCTCTCGCAGTTTGATGGTAAACACGCTCGTAGCAAGTTTACCATTCCTCGCTTGATATGCCATGTATTTTTAATGTTGTTTATGGGATGAGCAGATGTCGGTTTGCGCATGAGCGTGTCTGTGCGCGCGCCACTCTCCAGATGGTTGTTCACCTGGAGGCGTCGTAGCCACATCCGCGCCCTGACACAAACATACACACAACTCTCTCTCAGGTCTTCTGATGTGCTGCCCCTGGGCCCCATCATCACCTGTGGGAGAGGTAGAGCAGCGGGGAGCACAGGAGCGATGGAGGCTACAGGAGTGCAACAATGATCAAAGAGGAAACTCATCTACTGGTGCTGAGAGTGATGTTGTGAAGTGAGATCAAGCTGCTTATGTCACTCACGCAACCTCTCACTCATCTGGTTCATCAATCACCCACTCATTCACACAATCAGTCGCTCATTTACTTAACGTTGAGATCCTTCACCTGCTCATTGTGCAACACCGCAAACAAGGAGTTCAATAAAGCAATCAGTAAAGGTAACTCGCACTACAAAACAGAAAACGAGCATGTGTCGACCACAAGTGCCTTGTTTCATCATTTGCTGATGAGCAGTTTGTTGAAGTTTGTGAACACCGCCCATCATTGAGTCATGTATAAACCTTTCCGGCCAGACAAGTTGGCGCAAACATGTTATGTTTCTACACTAGATTACCGAGCGCACATCAGATGGCGACAATAGCTATGCAGCGAATTCAAAGAGAGAAGCTGTTAGTAAGGATTGAGGACTAAAGTCAGCGTAAATTCCAGCGAGACTGTCAAAGGGAAGGAGAATAGACCGAGCGTGAAAGCTGGGGAAGTTGTGCCACCTAGAATATCAACAAGAAGGATAGAGTGGTGTAAAGAGTAACAGAGTGGAGCTAGGGAGACAGAAAATGAGATGTTTGTGCAGGAAATCAATCAAATTTGGGGAAAGGTGTAGAGATCATGGTGGATCTGAAGACAGGGTGACAGATGGATTGAGAGAGGTGGACTGATAGATGAAGGAAGGGCGCCAAGGCATCATAATAAGGATAATAATCTTTTCTCCACTCTTCGTGACCGTTTGCCCTCTCCTGTACTGCGCTAAAGCCCCAACCTGACAGGTATTAATCCTCCCCATAAACCCCATCAATAAAGGCCTGCAGTAGAATATACCCGGTAGCAGCGTGTGTGTATATATGTGTGTGTTTCTACATCAATGTGTATATGTACCTTTTCTGCATCAAACTCAGCAGCAACACGGATGATTAAAAAGTGCTAAAATGACATGTTTAGCGGTGTGTGTGGAAGTGCATTATCTCCTGCCCACCATGTGTATCTATCATCCAGCAGAGTGAGTGATGAGAGGAGTTGGTTCTGAAGCCTGCAGGGACGGATTATGATGGCTAGTTTATTTACAAGGTCATCTCCTCCTAACTGATTCTGCTGTCCCCCGCTCCACTCACTGCATATTGCCGTCAGGATTCAAAAGACATCTATGTCACTGGATAGTCCCACTCGTGCATACCCCTGCAGAATTTGTAAGATGTGTACTGCTCTTAGAGAATAAGTGAGTAAAAATATAGCAACAGCGTATTCAGATTGTCCTTGTTCAAAAATCTTAATACTGTACGTTGCACCCTTTAGAATTAACAACACCTTGTAGGCTTTTGTGATAGTTAGGCCCTTTATTTTCTTAGTTGGTAAAACCGTGCATCTTCTTGACTCCAAGTCCTGTAAATGCTTGGGCTATCTTGAAAGAACTGCACATTTGAGAGCTTCCCAAAGCGGTTCAATGATACTAAAGTCAAGAGATCCTAAAGGCCACTCCAGAACCTTCTCTTACGTCTGTTGTAGCCACTGAAGGATCAACTTGGCCTTGCATTTTGGACCACTGTCAAATCCAAGTGCGCCCTATGCAGAGCTTCTGACCAGACGAATGCCAATCCTCATTCTTTATGAAAACATTCTGCATTTATCTTTCCATCAATTTCCTATCCCGCTGCAGCTCACATAGTCCCACTACAATCAGAGATCCTCCATATTTTTAAAGTGGGGAAGGTATCATCTTCATCAAAGGCCTCAATAGGTGTTTGTGACCATAAAGTTGCAGTTGGGGTTTCAAGGTGCGTTGACAGGGGAAAGGTGTGGTTCAAGCAATTTGGGGTTTAGTGTCTTGCAAAAGGACAACATATGGGGGGAACCAGCTATCAGTCTGCCATCCCTGCAATCAGTGGTGTACAACACTTGTGTAATATATGAAAGAGCTTTTTCTTAGATTGGTGTTTGTTGCCTTTCACTCGGCTGTGACCATAAAGTCACCTAACAGTGTGTATGCCATTTGGGATTTTGTAATAGTTATTTTATTATTTATTTTTTTGCACTGGTGCAGTAATTGCCCTTTTTCATGCAAGTGCATTTTGGTTCAAGTCCTTAATGTTCATCTTGAAAGAGACACAGCTTTTGTTTTTTGCAGAGAAACCTATGTTTCAGCTGAAGTTGCTTGTTGGATTTTCTTTGCATTATTTTCTACCGAAGAGCGTATTCATATCAACAAAACCCCTAATTTTCATCCGCTTTCTCAGTATTTTATCTTTACTCATTGCCACTTTCAAATCTTTGGATATCTCTTTATGTACTTCCTTTGAGTTATGAAGTGCACCTAGGTTATATAGCAGGTTCTTTAAATGTTCTTTTGCTTCCTCCTCGGTTCATTACCCTGCTAAATCAGTGCAGTCCTGGATGAACCGTGCAAGGGTCTCTCCGGAGCTAACTCGTTGACTATTTATACACACACACTAATTGTAATTAAACAAGTCACAGGTGTGGAAATGTACTCTTAATAGCCATTTAAACCTGTGTGTCAACTTGTGTGTACACTCTCTAGCCAAACATTCAAACGTATGTGCACCTTTGATGAAGGCTATTTGGCTGATTTAAATGGGCACATGCATTATGTGATAATAGATGACTTCATCTTGTTTTCTGTGTTATCAGTCATATTTAGCTGATATTTCACAGATTCTGAGATAGTATGTAAACCTAGAGCAGAACTGAATGAGATTTTCTGTTCACCTTTTTAGACATAAATGCTCTGAGGACAAAAAGAAGATGAGGTAATTGGTTATACTGTTGTATTTGTGGCCTACTTGGAACAGCCAACAATCTATTGTTTTCAGTGGGAGGCTGACAGTAATTGTGTCGTCACTGCCTGTGGATGGAGTGCAGATGGAAAGATAATCTTTCTCAAGTTCAGATTATCCACTTTAGCCATTTACTCTGATGAAGACAAATGGGATGCTGAGACATCCAGAAAGACAGATGCTCACAGAGGCTTTTATAGAACTTTCTCTTAAAATGAAGATGAAGTTTTTTATAAGCTTGACCGGTTGCATGCATATATCTCAGTCTAAAGGATTTATGTCATGACCGGTAATATTAAAATAAACGAAGGATCCTTTTTGACATGCAGCATGCAGACGGAAAATGTGACTCATTGCTCCTTCTTTAAGCTGGAGTAGAGATGCAAACTGAGAAACTATTTTAGGGGAAGTAATTCGGGAGGTGAAGATTTGCGAGCTGTGCCTTTTGCATTGAGAGGAAGTGACAGGCTTTGTTTCCAAACAGTCAGATGTACTGCTAATCTTGTGATCACATGAGTTCAGATAATTCAGAAGATGGGGAGGGGGATTGTGATTCAGGTCATGACTTATTAATCTTCTCCAAATGGTTGCCATACGACGTTTTGATTAATTCATCCAACCTTATATGTTGGGTGACAGAAATACAAACGGGTTCTGAAAGAACAAGACTACTAACAAGGACATATGGATAGAAATAAAACAGGATTTAACTTAATGTTTTATGGAGAATTGAATTGACTGAATATGACAGACATATTTTGATTTGAAAAAAATATCTCTGCTTGCAATTGGATAGACCGACAACCAATCAAAGTCATTTTGTTGTAAACAAATTCAACTCTACAGTGTGTATAACTACATTGCTGTTTTTGGTGCATAAATCCCACCCAAATAATTTGATTGGCCGGGCAGATCTTTGCCAGAGCATAGTCAGGTCCCAACGGAGTGACGCCAGACCACAAAAATGTGGGTGGGGAAGATGTTCTGGCTTCCAGGCAAATGATTTACAATTTAGAGTTTAATTACATTTGTGTTCGTATGCATAAATTATTGGAAATCGCTCCGACATTATCTTTATATCTCTTTCATACAGTGCTGGAAAGAGTCTCAATCATTTACAGTACTGTCTCCCACTATAAATTTTTTTATCTTGTGGTTGACTTCTGACCATTTTGATGTACTTGAGTGTAAATAAAAGAAGATTACAAGTTGACATTAAAGCAGAAAATAGTCCATTGATCATTGATACAAACATAAGTAGTGGAGCCCTGCTGTTATGATTCACAGCAGGGCTCTCAGATTTCCCGTGGCTGTATGTGATTGTATATTGTGCACGAATGACATGCCATGCAAACAGAGCTGAGAAAATGACTGACAGACAGAAGTAACTGTTCTATAATGTCTGGAATATTATTCAGTATGTCTGTCTGTGAGTGAATGTGCAGATACTTGTACAGAGATAATGGCCGAGAGCTTTACAGTCTGTCAGCAAGCTTAAAGAAAAGTTGCTCTGTTTTTTCTTTTGAGGAGTTGTCATTTGAAAAGTTTCTCAGCCTTTGCTCTCTCTCTCAGAGATAATGAGTCATTTACATTCCAATCACTTCTTGACGCGAAACATCGACAGCAGGTGCAGGGATATGAATAAAAGCAATACCTTGAGCGTAAGTGTCTTATTTGCATCAGTGCAAATGCATCTGCAACTTCTCTTACATCTCAAGAGCTCTGGGCGAGGACAGTCAGATTAAGAGGGATCAGTAATATTTAAACACTGTAGAATACAAGGCTATAAATACCAATTTGATCACGCTAATGTCTTAAGTTTTTCAGTGTAAATTGATTAAAATGTTATTTTTCTAAGTTTGCACGTTCTAAAGGCAACGCAGTTCTAAGCATAATAAGAAAGGTGCGGGGACTGGACACCGTAGCGAAAAGAAAGCTGGCGAGCCAAAAATATGCATACAAGTGTTGCCCGTCTCTCTGGTGCAGGCTTTAGTTGGTTTTAAACAAGGTGCATGAGGAAAACCTAAGTGGGATTCTTTGAAGTTTTCCCCCGTGTGCACCCCAACAGAAAGAGGACTCTTTAAAAAACAGGCTGCATGTTCAATTTGAATAGAATGGAAGCCATGAAAGAGCATACATTTGCAAATAGTTAGCATCTAATTTACTGCAACTTGAATAACATTTTAAGGATGGCACATAAGCACCACCACACCCACCCACCCACCATTTGACAGTTTTGAAGATCCGAACAGAAAAGTGCCGTTTTCATAGAATTCCCTTTAAAAGGTCAAATTGTTTTTAACCATAATGCTTTACTTGTTTTACTGTGAAGCGTGTTACTTGTTATTCGTTCAATGGGGGAAAAGGTGATTTATTTTTAATTTAAACCTTATTTGTACATAGTTTTCACTGGCTGAAGTACAGTATGTATAGTTATTTAACAAAAAACTTGAGATTGTAATGTTCGTCTCTGAAGTGCTTTTTGTTAATGTTACGTCTTTTTTCTATAAATTTGTTCAACAAACCTTGACACATTTTTAAAATGAATGGTGTGCAAGGTGAAGAGAGGAAGAGAGAGCGTGTTTAAGGCTTTCAAGATTCAAAGAGTGTATTGTTATGTGCACAGTATAGAAACATGTTTCTCTGTACAATGAAATTCTTCTTTTGCGGTCCGCCTGAAAGCCTAACAATATAGAAAATCTTAGAAATAAAATATAAAAAGATACATATTATACAACATATAACTAGTAAACTAAAATAGCTAGTGCAAATATCGATGTGCAAATGGGAATGTAAGCAATAAATTGAAATGTAAACAGAAGCTGAAAAAGTGAACAGTGCATTGTATGGCATGAATTAGTCCATGATTTTAGTCTATGATTCTAGACTCCTGTCAGCTGTTAAGGAGTCTGATGGCGGTGGGGAAGAAGGATTTCTTCAGTCTGAAGGTCCTACATTTCACACTCCTGTACCTCTGGCCTGAGGGTAGGAGTGTGAACAGTCCATGTTGGGGGTGGGTGGGGTCCTTAGTGATGGAGGCAGCTCTCCTGTGGACTCTATGCTGGTAGATGCTCTGCAGAGAGGGCAGTGGAGTCCTGGTGATCCTCTCAGCAGTCTTCACCACTCTCTGCAGACGTTTTCGGTCCATAACCATAGTGCTGCCCTACCACACGGTGATGCAGCTTTTCGTAGATCACATGGGCAAAATGCTATGAACAGCTTGTCAGTGTACAAGCCTCCATTTGAGAATACTGTACTCATAAATAGCACATTCCCTGTATTCTCTATTTAACAAAGTATATCTAATTCCAAGTAATATTAGTATGTGCCATTCTTGTTGGTATCCCCCTCCTCTGAGAGTAATCATAAGTTGTGTTTCATGTTTGCAGTGAGGCATTTTAAATGTCATGGGTTTTCAGGAAAATGTACGCTAATGAGGCATGTGGAGAAAATAACAGACAGACTAATGTTATGAATATAGATACGAGCATAACTGACTCAAGAATCCACCATGCCCACCCTAAGCTCACATTGCATAAGTGGAATCTGTTTATACCAGATTGAACACCAGTTTTAACTGGGTCATACCTAACTGTAGTTTGTGAACTTTAAAAGTAAGTAAGAAATACACCAATCAGCCACAACATTAAAACCACTGACAGGAGAAGTGAATACCATCTTGTGACAAAACAATGTTCTCCTGGGAAGCTTTAAGACCTGCCATTCGTGTGGATGTTACTTAGACATGTACCACCCACCTAGAAGAAACCAGGCACCCACACCCCATAGCAATGAAACACAGGCACACACATAAAAACGATTTAGGAACAACTCGACAAAACATGAAAAACAGCACAAGGTGTTGACCTGGCCTCCAAATTCACTAGATCCCAAACGGAACAAGCATCTGTGGGATGCACCGGAACAAGCCTGATCCTCAGAGGTCCATCCCCTCAACCCATAAGACTCTAAGGCCCCCCACTAACAACAGCCACAGGACACCCTCATGGCCTATGTCCATTCTCTGATGAGTCACAGCTGTTTTGGAGGCACAAGGAGAGACCTACACAGTATTAGGAAGGTGGTCATAATGTTATGCCTGATCAGTGTAAAGTGTACTGTTCATTCAGAACCAGCTGCTTTCAATTAGACTGACTAAAGCACCCTTCTCTGTGTCTTCCTAGCTCTCTTGAAGGCATGTGCTGATGGAGGTGCCAATCATCTTTACAACGCCACTGCTGGGGATCATGACAGGTGAGTCGGACTTGCGCCTACATTAGCATAAGTTAATTTGTTTTCACTTAAATGCCTTTGTGTGTGCATTCTGTTTTGTGTTCTGTAGAAAGATGATTAAATTGCATACTGTTCATTTACAAAAAATGTTTGTATTTGACCAAAAGAAACTGAAAAACAGCAGCGTCAGCATGATTTTCTGTATTCAGCAACTTTGTGTCTGGTTGTATATGCATGATTGTGTGTGTATGTGTGTGTGCGCTCCAGGTGAAGAAATGCACCCTGTTTATGTGTGACTGCCGTGTGTGTCTCTGGCAAAGTGCTGTGTGTGGCTAATGGAGAACTGCTGTCAGGACCCGTGATGGATCTGGGGATCACTGGGTCCCTGAAGTGTAGAGGCTTTCACATTAACGCCCGGAGTGTGAGCATGAGTGCGTATTTTTTCCTAGGTGTGAATGGGATGTTGTGTGCTTCTGTGTTTGTCTGTCCTCGTGCATGTTCTTGCAACTCTATCGCTGTAATAACGATTTTTAGTTTCAGGCATCGGAGGTGAGGACATTTTTGCCAAGTGGTGTTATTTAGCACTTTTTCACCAGGAAAACTTACTCTAGTCCTTGAAATTAGGAGTCTAAAGCTGAAATGATTGACGTTTTTACAACTAAACTTTTATTATATACAGTAAATATACAAACTTTCATTCATTCATTTTAATGCAGTTACTTATAATCTTCATAATTAGTTACTTATTTTTATTTTAATCTCATTTGTTAGGTCCAAGCCAAAGCCAAAGCCATTTATCGTAACACCACCACTTGAAAGAAAGTGTCTAAGATCGCTGAACATTCACAATTTTCACAGCACACCTATAGCACTGACATAAAATCTTACAAAATCAGCATTTAATACTTTAGTTATGTTGTAAATGCTGACAGATCAAACTAGACATTGGTGTTTTAATGCACGATCAAGCTAGACCACAGCAATAACCACAAAATGATAATTACGAATTAAAATGCAGTTTTTTAGTTAATTTAGTTTTGAACATAGATAATTTCACACAATTAAATCCATGAACTGGAGGAGGTAGAACAAATCACGCTTCCAGATGTTGTCAGTGAAATTTACCTGAATCATTTTCCATTAAGATAATAAAAAGGTGTGTTTTATGCATCCACAAGAATGTTTTTCTCATTGTATTTTTAGAATAAAACCAGCCATCTATTTCTGTCAAACACTCGAGCGAGCGAGAGCTTGAGTCCACTTGGCAGCGGCATCGCTCATAGCTCTTTGTGTTTGTATGACACAGCAGATTCATCTTCTGACCCTCCAGTCCAAGCTCCGTCAGCCTTCCTCTGAGCCCGACTGCTCCTGACGCTAACAGCGCCTGTCCTGAAACGTTATGTATTACACGTGAATGGAGGTGGGAGGAAGGAAAAGAGGGAGGAAGCTTTATGGGCGGGGATGAGTAAATCAATCACCGGCAAGTTAAGATGTATTTAACCCAGCATTACCATAACTAATGGACTACAGAGAGGGGAAGGAGAGATGCAAGTAATCAATCAAAGCCAAATTTTAGGAGATCTTAACAGTACTGGAACACAAACAAGAAAAGTAGCTTGGCAGTGCATCCCGCAATATTAAATGTAGCAGGGTTTGAGTGAAAAACAATCTCTGTCTGCATGAAAAAGCAAAAAAGACAACTGAATCTCTGTCAGTAGTATGCCACTTCCTTAACTCTAAAACCACGTTGACCTGTTAAAGGCCTAAGAAATAGAAATTACCAACTGCGGTGTTGGATTATGTGACACATTTGTAGCACATTCTTAAGCCTCCAATCCTCAGTACCGAAAGAGTAAGTGTACATTTATTGGCAAACATGTAAAAAGTCTTGTTAGCAAGGCTAGCACCGGCACATTTTTGGACACACAAGCTATTGCCCAAACTTCCGTCACGTAAATGAAGTACGTAATGGTGCACACTCTGATTTTAAATCCATGTTCACTTGATTTTTGTGACTTCATTGCAACGTTGAAGTTTCTGGATGTCTTGGGAAAACATCAAGGCCCTCTCTCTAGAGTCGGTGTCTGGTTTTTATCCTTTCTGGGCTACTTTAGAAACACGGCAGCGCATCAAGGTAGGCTCCATAACAGAGGACCTGAAAGGCACAAGCCAATAAAAACTATTTGTGATTACATGTGATTGTATATCAAGGAAAACTTAATTAATAATAGATACCACTACATCCTACACACTGAGCCTTCAGAAACATCACGCAGGGTGGAGCACGCACAGAAATTCCACAACTAAATTTACAGAATAAAAGATTCATGAAAGTCACCCCATAGTGCTGCCTCACTATGGGGTGACTCGTTGGCTTACAAAATTCACTTTTTAAAAGGAAGTCCAGCAAAGGTTCCCCACTGTCTTCCAGTCCTGTCATCAATTCATCCACATTTTCTGCATTTGTGCTGGTGAAAATGCAAGTTATGTCAGATTTCCTGGAGAAAATCAAGGCATTTTGATTTGCCTCGAGGGGAACAGTGCCGGAGGTGGTGGTTGTGTGTTGGAGGGCAAACCAACGAGGATATTTGCGGATTTCTTGAGGTTTTCTTTGAAATGTAAATGGAATGGGGAAAGTGATGGCCTTAATAAGCAAAGTGAGGCTGTGTGTGTGTGTGTTTGTCCAAGTTGGCTTTTTTGACTACATGTTTCCACCCAAAAAATAATGAGGATAATAAAGTTTCCGGTCGACCTCCACAGTCTCTTGCACTGCCGCAAGAACAGAGTGGGCGGTCGGCCTCCCACAGTTAAACGAAAGGTGCCACGTAATTTACTGCCTCAATCGTAGACATTAGGGATGTAGAAAGGGGGGTGGCGCTTTGGGCTAAGGCTTTCTCCCTCTCACAATGACTCACAATGAGACAAGTGACAAGGATGGGACTTAACTGTACGGATGAAGCTTGTATCCATTCAAATTGGAATTTATCCTCCCCATTTTTAATACTTGTGTTTTATTTAGCTTATTTAAGTTGCTGAAACACGCTCACATCATGCATTATTGATTTTCTACTAGCAGCTCTCCCGTTCATATTTATGTATTCTTTCTATCTCCGCAAACTCTAATGTGTTTTGTTCTTTGATGATGTACACTGGCATATCTACTGTTTGCCCTTAATCCCTCTGTTCAAGCAGTTACACATTTCTTATGAATTTGGGTCACAGATTTTATTCATTTTTTTCCCCAGAGATTTAATCACCTGTCCAGCTTTTACATATTTACAGGGCCCATAACGGGGCCTATGAGTTTCACGATGCAATAATCAAGTACTACACCACTACTACGTGTCTTGGGTTTGTAATTATAGCGTCTCAACCTCTTACGAATGCTGCACAGATGTTGACGCATGTTCAATTTTGTAAGATGATAGTGGTCGTTGTCAACCCGACTTTAATTAAGTAATAATCTCCACTGACTACGACTATAACTACTAAAACTATTGTAAAATCTAGCCTGGGCTCGAGGCATTATTATGATGATGTAACTGAATTATCTCAGAATTAAAGCAGGACAACTCAGCAACAATAGCATATAGCCTTTCATAGACAAAAAAATAAAAAATATTATTTACTAAACTTGAAAATGAAAATTGCTTTTGTGGCGCCTCTTGCCATTTTGTCAGAGCTGACACCCCCTGGCTCTGCTGTGAATCTAATCCAGTGAAAATGAAAATTGCAATTTTGTCTGATGCGCGCATCTGATCAAATCTTCAGAGAGGATAAAAAGTCAAGCGACGGAGGAGCAAGAAAAAGAACGTGGCTAAACATGGGAGGAGGTGTAATTATACAATTATACAGCAGTTTATTAAATTTGCAGCGCAGTGTTAGGCAGATGCAGACATATTCAGCATGGTGCGATTCTTTCCGTGTTTGACTTTGCATGAGTATATGTGCAAGAGACTTTCAGGGCATATTTGTATCCGCATATGATTGTGTATGCGTTTTGGTTTGGGGAAGATAATGCTGTCAGGCTCTGCAAATTAAGTTGTCAAAAGCAAGACTGCTTTTTTACAGGGCTTAGAGATATCGCTGACAGTCTCTCTTTTAGTTGTCATTTCCATGTTTTCTTCAGTCTATTGATACCTCACAGTTTTTTATGTTTACCTATAAGGTAGGTACCTGTATGTAAGACATACCTGTAAGTGTTGACTTTAGTACTTCAAGAGGTCATTGTTAGTTTAGATGTACTGTAATACAGGTGAGGTTAGTAAAGATTTATAAGAGGATATATTGACATTATAGTATATATCACTCAAGCATAACATTATGACCACCTTCCTAATATTGAGTAGGCCTCCCTTGTGCCTCCAAAACAGGTGTGAGTCATCAGAGAATGGACATGGGCCTTCTGAGGGTGTCCTGTGGTGTCTGGTAACATAATGTTGTTAGTGGGGGCCTTTGGGTCCTATGGGTTGAGGGGAGGGGCCTCTGTGGATCAGGCTTGTTCCAGTGCATCCCACAGATACTTGATCAGTTTTTAATCTAGTGAATTTGGAGGTCAGGTCAACACCTTGTGCTGTTCTTCATGTTTTTTTTTTTTTTAGTTGTTCCTAAAGCGTTTTTGTGAGTGTGTGTGTGCCTGTGTCAGGCTGCATCCTGCTGGGGAGTGTCATTGCTATGGGGTGGGGGTGCCTGGTCTGGTTTAGTTGGGTGCTACATGTCTCAGTAACATCCACACGAATGCCAAGTATTTCCCAGCAGAACACTGGATTGTCATATGTTGGCCAATGTTATTTACTTCTCCGGTCAGTGGTTTTAATGTTGGACACTGTATAACGCTACAAGATCTTTTTACGAGTTTAACTCACGGGGTATAAATTGTGTGACCTAAAATCATGGTCAGACACAAACAGTTACCTAATCAAACAAGTTATCATTTCTCTCAACAACTTCAACACTGCTAGACTCCAGGTGGAGTTTATATATTACAGACTGATTAAAAATTGTCTCTTCTTTATTGCTGTTGGAAATTGACATGCTGAGGTGAGATGGCGAGCATGGGGATCTGGCCCTTTCTTTCTGACATGAGGGCTTTGCAATTCTGTTTTTACATAACATGTTGTACAAGTTTATTGTGTTAAAATTGTTGCAATTAAAGATGATTAAGATTACAATTATCGCTCCCTTTCTCTCTCCGGTTCTCTGTTGTACACCTAATAGCCCTAAGAGTGATTAAGCGTTAATAAACTTGTGGTTGTATGTGGTTTGGACATGAGAGGTGTGTGGAATTATCACCATGTGTGGTTATTAGTTGCTTACAGAAATTGGTCTGATTAACTCTGGGATTAGACACTGTTGGATCACACGTGAAGTAATCCATGTACTATAGCCGTACACATCTATACTTTTACAACCACACACACCGCGCCATATGCAAACAAACAGGTGTTATTGTTATAGATGTGCATAAAGTCACGTGTACATCAACATGCTAGTAAGCTCACATTCATGTGCCTTGAGGTTTTGATGATTACAATCTTTGTTTGCAGTGGGACAATAAATGCTCTGCTAGCACTGATTGGTTGTTTTAATGCCTGCCTTCGCAGAGCTGCTTAATTACAAAACCACTTAGAGACCCCACGGTCATAAAACGCACTTCTAAAAACCGAGAGCTTACATCGACAAACGCCCAAGTCCACTTACCTAAAGGAAAAACTAGGTCATTTGACAACAAAACTTTGTTGTCCTAATAAAAAAGATTGTCTGGCAATGCTATTGTTAAAGCTACAGTGCAGGGCTTTTGTCTACTACTTCTGGCAGTAAGAGCAATTACGCCAACATTATTAAGACATTTTCAGGAAACGCTGCATTCCAGTTTATTTCAAACCAGGGAATACACTTAGGCAAAAACTGGTCCACCCTAAAGACAAAACACCCAGGCAAAAACAGAGTAATGTGGTGTATGCTGTTCAGTGCAGTGAGGAGTGTACAGACTTATATATTGGGGAAACCAAACAACCCATCCACAAACGCATGTACCAACACAGGAGAGCCAGCTCATCGGGAAACAATTCAGCGGTCCGCCTACACTTGAGGCACAAAGGACACTCCTTTGAAGATAACAACGTCCAAATCTTAGCCAGAGAAGGCCGATAGTTTGAAAGACGAATAAAGGAAACCATCTATATCAGACTGGAAACACCTTCTCTAAACAGAGGAGGTGGACCGAGATTTAATCTGCCATCTATTTACAATACAGTTTTAACTTCTGTCCCCAAGAAGATTCAACCACATTCACACCTTGACACTGGTGCATCAGAAACTTTTCTTGGACACTTCCTTGGTGCCGTTTCATTCTTCCTGATCATAGATATTAAATTCATAGAACCGTGGTTACATTTGTGACTCTTGTTTTTCCGCGACAGACTCCACCACACGCCTTGATGCTTTAGCCTGTTTTGCTGCCGTCACTGCAGTTGTTGTTTTCAGCTGTGGTAGATGCACAAGTCATTGCTAGATTGTTTTATAATACAGCTCAGGTAGCATGGGAACAAAAATAAAGATTTTCCGTTGGCTCAGATTACTTCAGTTGTTGTGTAAAAACTTTGTCAGCAAGGGCTTGAATGTCACTGGCATTCTGACTAATTTGGTGCATTCAGAAAAAAATTGTGGTCACATTTAAAAAGGAGCAAATCCGGCATAAATGTACTATCCATCCCACATTTCTTCCCGAAGATATGTCATGCTCTTTTATCTCTATAAGCGGTGATTATTGGCATGACACCAAGAGATTGCATTTGGACACATTTGTGTGAATCACTTGTTAAATGTCCACATTTTTATGTTGCTCTTTATGTGTAGAGTTTACACAAGTCCGAGAGCTGAGCATGCCCGAAGGACTTTGGGTTGTTTATGTACACAGGCTCTAATGATGTCATCCAAAATAATCCCTCCACCTCTTCATTGTCTCTTCTCCTTGGCTGATTGGGAGATGGGAAGGATGAGAGGAGTAATCAGAGCGACATCTCCTCGAGTGATGAAAAGCCCAGAAAAACCGAGAGGAGTGTTTACCGTGTTGTGATTTGGGAGATGGAAGAAAGACGTGATAGAAGATTTCTCAAACTTGGTTGTAATGAAGTGTTAAAATGGAAAGAGGCAATCTTACAGAGTTTGAAGAAAATAGGAACAAAAATGAGGAAAACATAATATATAGACAAAGAATATTTTCTATCTTAATGAAGTGCTAAGATAGAAGGAATTTGCTTTAGTATTGTATAGCAGAAATGTGAAGAACTTGGAAGAGGCCGTCAAAGAGAAGGCATCATGGAAAGGCGGAGTGAGGGTAGCAGAGGCAGTCTAATAGACAAACACATACAACACACACACACACATCATGCACACAAACACAGGCAAAGGTCACACAGCCATCCCCGCCACCGGGTGCTCAGACAAACCGGTGGTAAAATGCTCTATTTCCCATCCAAATTAAAGTGTCAGTTAATATTAATGTGGAAGTGAAGACTGTCAAGCACACAGCATTCAGACACACAGACACGCGCGCAAACAGCATTTACGCCCGCGCACACAGACACAAATACAGAATTTAGAATCTCGCCCGCTCAATTACCATCCGCCGATGGTGTCATGCACACAGGTCACGGAGGGATGCGAGTGTGTGTGTGTGTGTGTGTGTGTGTGGGTGTGTGTGTGTGTGTGTGTGTGTGTGTGTGTGTGTGCGCGGAAAGCTCTGATCAGGCCCCGCGTCCCGTCCCATCTGTCACATGAAGGTTATTCCTGAAACTAGATGCAATTGTGGCGTCTCTGTTATAAGAAGGAGGGCAAAGTGTTCCTGTGCTTGTGTGTGCACGCGCAAGTTCGTATTGTGTGCGTGTTTGTGGTCATATTTCGGTGCCTGTGTGTGCTGGCGAGTAACGTTTCTATCTTGACCACAATCTTTTTTTCTAGCTCGGGAGTTGCGCTCGTTTGTCTTTAAACGCGCTAGTGGTGTGCGCGCGTGTGGCGGCAGATTGCATACAATTGCGGCTGTGTTTGTCCTGCGGTATCTTGTTGGTGTAAATGCGAACGGTGAGGAGGGAGAGGGAGAGAATAATCCTCATGTATCTCTTTCTTCAATCGACCGGAACATCGCTCTCGCCTCTTGCTAAGGGAACACACACACAAACAAATGCGCACAAACACACTACCCAACCAACCATGAAATCGTAATGTCAGACCTGTTAATGCCCCTAGATAGCAGCAACTGCATCCCAACGTGGTCTTGGCCGGTACACATGAACACACAAATGGAATAAACAGAAAGCTATCTGTCTCACTCTGGCAGGAATGTTCCTCTCACTAGTGGCTGGTTGATATTTTTTGGCTGTTTTCACTGATATCTCACACAGAGCTTGTTAAATCCTCCGCCCTGGGAATGTAGGATGCCTCAACGCGTAGTTGTATTTGGATAAATTAAATGCACAGGAAAATTTATATTCAGAACGCAAAGCATGAATGCATGTGTATTCCCACACCTCCTGCCCAGTTTAATTTGCAGTTACAGTCCATTTAATTGCATGTATTAACATGCCATTTCTGCCCAGTTGATTTAGTTAAGACGTAATGTTCCATATTGCTTCATTTTGTGATCATTGTGCCTGTTTTCTTAGAGGCAGTTCTTGGTTATGCGAGTCATAAACCATGAGGAAGTAGCGCCGTTATGCATTTAGATTTTTTATCCCATTAACTTGCATACAAACGGCAGCATTACTTAAGCAAACCATGAACCTTCAAACTTAAAAAACAAATTGGTGGTAGTAACATGAAAGGTAGTGTACATTAATTTCATGCATACTTAACGCAAAACACAGAGCTGTCAACGTTGATACATATTCTATTAATTTTTTAGACTTTATTGAAATACCAGGGAGCTGAATTTCTTTATTAATTATTTAAAAAAAGGCTGAAAATTGGACCTTAAAAGCTGAACTTTGAGCAAAATTCAACGATTTTTTTTATCCCCCATTTCCTAACTCTGAAGCGCGGTGTCTGACAGCATCATATGGTAGGAAAAAGAAACATATTTGATGTGCTGCCGGTCCAATTTAGTTATTCTTGATTGACAATCTCGTCAAAACTGGAAACAATTAGACTTAGGTGGCGTCAACAAGTGACATTTAGTTGACACCGACTGTGTTATATCATTATTGTTTACATTGTGTGCAGCCTACATCATTAGTCCAGATACGACTCTAAAATATACTCAATCATTTTTATATTATATTATATTATATTATAGCAGTGTATTGACTAAGCACGTTTCACTGTGACATGGAGTTGCCATAGTGATACCCAGCTTTAATGGAGGATTCAGTTTAACCAGCAACTGATCAACACCAGATACATCGAGCTATGTTTGTTTCTATGTTTTGTGAGAGAGAGAGAAAGACAGAGAGTGACTGACAGACGTCTATTTATTACAATGGTTGTTACTAATGAGTAAATCTGAATCCAGCCCTGTAATCATTCTGCACTGTTTATATGTTAATCAGGCCGTGTGTACCTAATTATCAGAGCATAAACATGAACTTTTTCGTTCTGTATGCTGCCATGTTTGCTTTGGTGTACGTTCCCATCAATCTACGCAGTCGGCTGTGAGAGTGCGAGTGTGACAGGGCGAGGCTCCGTGCCACGGAGGATCACCCTGTCAGTTGCCATGTCTCCTCGCCTTCCCGGGCGGTGTCACTTCGCTCCCTCGCTGCACAGATCAAAGAACTGACACATACCCCGATGTCCTCTCCCTATCTCCCTTTCTCTCTATCTCCTTCCCTCTTCCTTCTCTGCCTTTCTTGCAATCTCAACCCTCTCCGTCTGTCACTCACCCCCTCTCTTTCTATCCTTACATCCAGCTTCGTCCCTGACTATATCAGTGGGGATTTTGATTCCATTACTTCTGAGGTTCGAGATTTCTATGAAGGCAAGGTGAGTGGAACAGAACTCTCTCACACACGCACACAAAACTACAGGTGTACACTTTAAAGCAGTAACACTTCAGCCAGACCCAATATGCAACTCTATTTCAGTCTAAGCACACTATCTGAAGCCTGAAACATGCATCTAGACTCCCTAATGACCATGGTATACAGACAATCTCAGTATGTAGCTCACTTTTCCAGAAGACATTGCGTCATAGCAGAACTTGCTCAAGTTGCAGTGCGATTTTTCACTTTAGACAATTTAATTTCATAATTTAACCAGTAAATCAAGCCCCCATCTGTTACCACCCTATTTGCATGGGACTAGTTTTACCTGGGGACCTCTGGGATAATTTGTAAGTATTGCGGAGGTCGTCTGTGATCTTAATGCTGTGTGAATCGTCCATGTCCATAATTTGTAAAGTAAAAATGACACCGCAAATTACCTACCCTATTACACAGAGGTCCTGTGATAATACTAATCCAGTGCAAATCGGCATCTCTGTGATTTGGGAGTGTGTTTTTGCTTCTCAAAACTTTTCTTTTTTCTGCCTCTTGTCACTTAAGAATTACGAAGGATGTGCTGTATTCACCCATCTAGACGGATGAAATCATTAAATCAAGAGTTAAAGTGTTCATCTGGAAAGGCTGATTTAAATACCGCCAGGTCGTTCATAATTACTTCATCGGGATCAGTACTCTCATCACATCATGTTTTATTTTTAAAAATATGGTTTTTAATATCAGTTAGAATTTGCAAAGTAACTAAAGCTGTCAAAAAGTGTAAGATGTCCTTAGATGCCCCATTTATTTCCCTAATTTCTGTATAAATCTCTGGGATATGTTTAATTAATTAATGAGCTATTAAAATACTGTAGTTCTGAACCTGACAATAGTCACATGTGACCCTCTCACGGGCGCTGGTATTCGGCAAACTAAACCGTGATCAGCTCAGCTTGAGTTGGAGAAAACATGCTCGCTGAGTGTGAAGGGTGTAGGGTTACAAGAGCTGAAATCATACAGCCTAAGTAGATAAACGGCTACTCAAAGTTGACTCGGGTTAAATAGCTCTCTTACGCTCGAGACTCTCCAGGAGATCCACCTGCAGTGACGAGAACACGCAGGCTGAATCATCAAAGTGGGTACAAGTGTGCAGCCAGACAAACAGTAGCGTTCAGCTGTCAGCACTCTTGAGATATGTTAAGACCCAGTCATAAAGTGAAAATGCTTTAAAAGGATAATTCAGGTTAAAAAAAAAACGGAGCACAGTTTTATGTCAAAGGGCTGTAACAGCAAGCCTGTGGTCGACTAGTTTTCTAGTGTAGGGCCATCGGTGGTCATCTGTGACGCTAGTTTTTGCTGTGCGTCCTGCATCATTGGAACTAGATGGACCCCTGTCAGTGGCTTTTCAACCATTTCAACATGGGTGGATCGAGTTGGCCACAGAGATCTCTCTGATCAGCTGTTCAGCTTAAAGAGCCAGAGCACAAGAGGAGAAACCGAAGTGACGGAAATAAACAAAACAATTAAGTCCAATGAAGTTTATCTATTCCGAAAATTCAAATACACAAATATCTAGAATGAATATATGGTAGACCAAAGGCATGATCCAAGATAGGCCAGCTCTGTATGACACTGTGTAGCTCCTTGTACTTCTTAGCTTCCCGAGCTTGCCTAGCTTCCCAGCTAACTTTGAATAAAGAATACAGGCTACTGCCACCTACTGGTATGAAAAGGTATTTCCTTTTACACAGGTGCATAACGTATGTGCAAGCTGGTCGCTGGCTGTAATGTTTGCAAAGTGTTGGAGTGAAACTTTTTGGTCCAGACACAAGCATCGTGAGGTGATGTCACAGTTCGTTGCCGGTTGTTCTTTGACGTTGGCTTGTTCGCACCTTAACAAAGAAGTATTCATGTGGCCACTTGCCTCTTCAGGTGCGTTCACACTACGGCTGTCAAAAGCTACGACTCGGTCAGCGTTTCCAGCAACATTGTTAAAGCCAGCTCAGCTTTCATGTTCCGCATCTCACCAGACATGTGGCGGAAGTCAGCTTGTTGCTTCATGTTGCCCGGCTTTCATTGAAAATGTATTGCAGCAAGTCAGTTTCTAACTTCTAGTGTGAACGCACTAATAGAACTTCCAAACAACACAAACTTTGTTGCCGTGAGCCTCTCAGTAGAGCCTCTCTGTAGTTTCATACATCATTCATGGCTCTAGACTTCACATGAGCTGTCTTCAAAATTGACATAAACACAGAATGATGCCACACGTCGAGAGTGTTAACGCACTCTTCGCCTTTTTCTCTTTCACGGTGGAATAAGACGTTCATATCCAATACAGTTTTTGATAAATTGAGCAAATATTTCCACACAGCAAACTAACTACACATCTGCTCTGGTGTTAGTACACACAGCTCACTCTCAGTAAAAGAAAACTGGCTCGGACCAGCCCACTTCTAACACAGTTTCAGCCAACTTGCCCGTAGCTAGTGTGCTGGCACTGGACACTGGAGAACCATCTCAGCATTTTTTGGGTTTGGTGGTGGTGAACACTGAAGAGAACTGTGTGTTTGTTTGGCTGTTGAGTTCAGATATCAGTTCTTTGTAAATGGGGGTGGATGTTGATTTAGAAGTTAAACAAAGAACTTCCACAGAACAGCTGAACCTTTAAAAGGGTTAAATGGACAGGTTCACTACCTTGGAAATTCTATAATACCAACGATGCATATAAATATAAAATGTAATATGCAGCTTTAAATGAGTAAAATCAGTCCAGATGGGTAACATGCAAGAAATATGAGCAAGAATCTGCATTTTTGTATTTAACACACAGTCCAGACACAAGATAGTGCTTCTCCAGAGTTCTCTGGTGACATCCTGTGTCATAGTCTTTACTCCTCGTGTCCCTGGCTGTGCAAGAAGAAGTGTGTTCATGTAGGCATATTCAGCCTAAACTCTCCAAGGTCAAAAAAATAAAATGCAAATTACGCTATGAAGTGGACAGTCCCTTGTTTATAGCAGCCAAAATGTCAAACCCCGAGCTCAGTTCAATAAATAATTAATGCAGGGCAAGTCAAACATGCACACACACGCACACAAATGCACACCTCAGAGAAATGCAATGCCAGTGTGATCTCTGTGCTGTGTCAGTCTGTGGGTAACTTTGATCAAGTCCCACTGATGCACACTATTTACAGCTTGAAATCCAGACCCAGTACTTGTCATGGTGCATACGCAAATCACACACCTTGCGATACCTTCAGCGATGGCACTCTCTGTTTTTTCCCATTTCACCCACTTTCCCTCTCTTTGTAGCTGTCTGTAATATTAAACCCTTTTTGCAAATATCACACAGGTTGCCTAAGAAAAAAAAAAAAAAAGAAAAAGAGCTGTGCCTTTTTCCGTGAGAGAGAACAGACTGTTACGGGACTGCTTTTGAAGCAGAACAATGGGAAAGTTTGAGGCGTTCCTTCAGAGATTTTGTTGCAAACGGTGAATAATTCTGCATAAATGGAAGGGAGAGAACAGAAAAGCATCCGCTAGGGAGGGAGTGAGACAAGAGGGGAGACAGGGATAGAGGGATGGTGGGAGAGGAGGGGAGGGGAGCGGAGCGGAGGGGAGGATGGATGGGATCAAACAGAGCACAGCGAACAAGTTTGTGTGAACTGACTGCGCTATGTGTGTGTCAGAGGAAAAAGGGGCGTTGGTGTGCTTTAGGAGGAAAGTGACACTGTGGAGAAAGAGATAGAGGAAGAGAAAAGCCAGAGCATGGTTGTTTACCTGGATGCTGTAGTTTGGGGCCACTGACTGGAACCTCTACATTATTCAGCAACACAACCCGCAGACAGCCAGACAACACTAAAACACTGATTTATGCCTCTCTCAATCTCTCTATCCCTTTCAGTTTTTCTGTACTCTGTTATCCCCCTCCCATCCCTTATCTCTGGCCTGGGTATTTGTTTCGCTATCTGTGTCTATGTACATCGTGTCTGATTGTGTTTTGTTGACTGCGTGTTTCCTCTATTTCTCCCCGTGTATAGGGGTCCAAACTGATTGAAACGGCAGACCAGGATCTTACAGACTTCACCAAGTGTCTCGACATCATGGTGAGCGACATCCACAGGCTAAACTTACAGGTAATGCTATGACTTATACCAGACATTTACCATACTTTATATTTACTTAAAATTTTGGGAAATATGCATATTCATTACCTTACCTAGAGTTTGTTGAGAGCTTAGCTTAACATAAACACTAGAAGCAGAGGGGAAATTGCTAGCCAGACGCTATCCCAAGGTGGCAAAATTTGCATACTGGCATCCATAATGCCAGGATCACAATATGCATGCGTGCATTCCTGTGCTACTGCTGTATCACCTTGTCCCATCAGGCAATTAATGTCTTGCTGGGACTTGGCCGACACATGACAGACTTCATGTTGGTGGTGATCGATCAATGAAAGCCTGCTGTCTTTCACAACCTACACAATGTCATTGGTGAAGAGGTGACCAACGGAAACTGAATACCTGAAATGATGACTGTGAAGATTCTTAGGTCATGGTTTATCTTAAAAGTGGACCCGCTTGAATTTTCTTAAAGACATTTTACTACTCAAGTGGTTTCTTCAGTCCTAAGCAACTGGTGAGTAGTTTTTGGGAGGAATATCTGTTGGCTGTACCACCTGACACTCGCATGACTATAGGGTCTATTAACAAGTCTATAGTGTGATGTCGTTACAGTTAATATTTGCTGTAGCTTCCGCACTGGGTAAAGTAAATAAGAAAAGTTCTCCTCTTGCTCAGTCCCTCATGTAATGTATTCAGTCCTCAGGTACTCAAGATGAGGTCCTCAGAGGTCAGTAGTGCTGGACTGTGGCAAATCCCTGGTGTGACTCTGTGTGGGTGCAGGGATGTGAAACCGTGTCTTTCTGGAAAAGTGCATTCGTGCTCACTCAGTGTTCCCTGAAGAACTGATTTGGCTGTTTTAGGATTAAATACGCAACTCTTGTCCAAAATGTAAAAAGCGTTTCCGAATAACCTCAGATTTAAAATTCCGTAATGAAATCGGAACCCAGGCCCACCCCGTGATCTGGTCCAGAGAACTCACCCAATTTCCATTTAGACCGTGCATATAATGTCCATATCATGAGATGAATCATGCAATATATTTTCAATTCCAAGTAAATTTTTTAACCTCAGTCATTCTTGTTAAGATGAGCCGTGTCATGGAACATTGCCTGTTTACGTCTTCCTCCTTCCTCCATCTCCCTATTTTCGACATTACGAGGATTTTTAAGCAGCGTGCCGAGTGCCGCTCCAATCACGGCCGAGTGTCTCAATCACTTCACATCTCCTAGCTAATGAAAGACCATGCAGAAGACACTCGGAGACGGGCAAACATGCGCTTCACCTCATGTGCACTTGTGTTGCCACATTTTACACAGGGTTTTTCTGGGGGGGGGGGGGCTTTTAGGAGAAAATACCCTTTTGTCCTTCCCTTCCATGCACCTTTTTTTTCTTTTTCTAAGGCTAATATTTAATCTGCCTTTGAATTGGCGCTGAGTGTTTGTCCATCTGTCTGCCAGCGAGAGATAGGAGCTTGGCAATCAGTTTTTGACGCTCGAGAAGAATTGCTGATGGTGACTTTTTATGTTTGTTTGCCAGCCTATTTTTATTTATTTATTTTTACCCACAAAGACTTAAACTTTTGTTCTTTGAGCTCTTAAAACAGGCACAGATTACATAAAGGCAGAATTTTTCTAAAGATGTAATATCTAGCATTGATGATCTCCTCCTCACCTTCACTAATTTCCATCCACTTAGCCCGTTTAAATGAATTAAACACGTAGATGAAATAATAACAGCGTGATCTGCAGATTAGTGAGCATTGTGCTGTTTGGGCTTTTTACATTCACCATATTAGCGGCCCTGTGTTTTCCTCCACACAGCTTAGCGCTCGATTTAGAGAATTTATCTCATATTGTGTCAGGTGAAATCCCAAAGAATGGTATCAGAGGATTATGGTGGGTGGATGAGTATGTGTTTGCTTGTTTGTTTGCATAAATATATATTTATATATGCGAGTTTGAGCGTCTGTGTGCTTGGAAAAGAGTGTTTGTGAAAGGCTAGCGTGTATGAAATCAGCACCTGTTTAAATCAGTTTTCTTATGCACTTGTTGAAGTGTCTGTTGTGTGTGCTGATATATTTGTCTTCTCACCACCTCTAGTTAGCTCCGCTCTCCTTGTTTCAAACATAATCAGCTTTTTCTGTCCTTCCCTGGTTATCCGTTCATCGCCTTCAATAAACGCGTGTTAGTTTTTGCGTTGATCTCCAAGTCAGCGCTGCTCGCTCCTGTCCCGCCAGCCAACCACAAGAGAGAGAGAGCCGTCGGCTGTGTAGAGCCCCCTTGTTAAATTTTCTCCATCCACTTGTGAGATTCCCCTTGCCCCGCTTGACGGTTTGTTTTGTAGCAAACAAACATGAAATAGGAACAAACAAAAATTCGTACAGTTACATAGTGTTTGGTATGCGGCGCTGACACAACAGAAGTGTTGATGGAAAGCGAAAATTGAGCAAGCGGCTGTGTCACTGGAGTTTGAAAAACAATAGTTTTTTTTTCCCCCTTAAAGTCATTGTTCCTTGTTGTCTTTCATCCGCTGTGCTCTAGTTTTGTCAACTTGTTGTGAATTTTGAGCTAACTTGTACTCTCCACTGTTGGTTCAGTCTTTCCACCTACCCCTCTTTCATTTCTTCCTTAGGAACTTTGGTCCAGTATTGGTCCAGATTTTTGTGTTTAAGGATTATGTAAGAATTACTTTTGTTTTGCCCAACTTCCCCCGCCCAAAAAATTCCTGTGGCAGAAAGCTGGTCTGGAGTCACTCTGCTGGGAACTGATTGTGGTTCGGCAAAGATCTGCCAATCAGATTGTTTGGGTGGGCTTTGGGCATTGGACAGATGAATAACAGCGACAACAAAATAGATCTGATTGGTTGTTGGGCTCACCAATTGCATGCAGAAGTATTTCTTTTCTCTGTATCGCTGAAACACGCTGCATAATGAAATCCAAATTGGATGTTACCAGACTCGTATTCGGATTAGAGTCTGGTGAGAAAGACAACACTGATGAATTTTTGTTGACAGTCTTATGGATGAACAAACTTGTCCATACCTGTTGCAGATAAGAGATTTCACCAAAAGGATAAAATCATTTTCGAGTAAAAATCTACCAGAATACTAGCAGAAATAGTTATTATAGTTTTAATTGTTCTTGCTTGTTTCAATTAATTTTTTATTGTTTAAAAGAATTTAGTTAAAATTTTATCAGGTTCAGTATTAGTTTCAAGGTTTTTTTATACAATCAATGATTATGATATGGAACACAAATACTAAAGATATTTCCTTTAGTTATAATGTTTCATCCACACCTATAGTTTTAACTATAATAACTATTATAAACGTTGCTTGGTGACAAGGTCCTGCTGTAAATAGGGCACCAAAAGTACATTAGTCTGTGACTAGAAATAGTCCCCAATAAATGCACTGTTTACTCCAGTTTGAGTAACGGTTGCTAAAAGCTACGGTGCCGGGCTGATTCGTAAATCCCTGTGCATTTTTTAACCTGTTTCTGAATATTTACAGTTGTGAGAGGAATACATGGACTTGGGGCAGAGAACCACAGGTTCTACACAAGTTGGAAAGTTAAGAAGCAGACCAACGCATGGCTGATTTTGGTCTTTTCACTTAATTAGAGTAACATCAGCATCATCACGTTAGGTCCAAAGAGCAAATATTTGGAAAGATGTTCTAGTGTGGTCTACTTCCTGTTTCTATGCCCTGATGAAGGCCAATATGGCCGCAACGCGTAGGCTCATGTGCTTTTAATCAGTCCATGCCATGTTAAATTAAAGGCTTTTTTTGATACTTTTTCAACTTCAGAGTGCCTCTGTAATTTCCTTTTTCTTTTTTTTATGTTCTAGTGTTTGTTCCATGTTTGGAGTAACGCATGGCCGGCGTTCTCTGTGTAAGGTTCTGATTATTGAGTAACTTTTATTCAATCACAAGAAAGATTTGCATTTTCCTCTACCTGAAGACCCACGTGTCTTTCTGCCTCACAGAGGAGAGTTTATTTGCCAACCCTTGTTGTTTACAGTTAAGGCGATCTCGCTGCATGTGGGGGCGTCAGCCAGATGTCGAAATAACCTTAATCTCAGCACATGGTTTAGTTGTAACTGCATCTTCTGAGGCAGGAAGTTAGTTATGACACAAATTGCGTAGGCATTATGAGCTGAACCACTAGTTTGATCTGATTCCATTACGTGATGCAAACCGTTGAAGACGATGAAGCGGTTGCTCAAAGTCGCCAGCACCATGGGAAATGAAAATGTGTTGCCTTTTGACAAAGGGACACTGTGGGAGTTTCCTGTGCTGTAATTTAAAATGAGTTAACGCAGACTAGTGCTACTGGGAACAGCTGCACAGTCGTGAAAAAATAAGCATATCCCATGGAAAATGCTGACATATTTAACAAGTCAGCACTTGACCCTCTTTGTAACAGAGCTCATTGTTAAAGTTTGTATATTTTTAAAAAAGGCAAAACATCAGTCACGTGGACAAAGTAAGTACACCGTTAATTTATCACACCTTGAAATGTGCTTAGTCACATGCAGATGTTCCAGATCTGGTGCCAATGATTAGACCATCCTTACAGAGCAGTGTTGTGCATAAACCGTTCATTGAACACGTTCATATTTTTGTGAACTGAACACATCATTTTTCCAACTGTGAGCATAGACATGAGTTTCGCTCAATCTGTAGGGAAATAACGACGTTCACCCCCATTCAGGAAACAAAAAAGAAAAACCCCTAACCCTAACCCTAACCCAGAAACCGTTGAGTTATTTCCTAGTATATGCAGTCAATGGTTATTCAAAAAAGCAGTACAGATCCTGGTGGAAAAAATATCACGGCCTGGGGATGGATGAGCAGGTCAGTGAGAAAACGGAAAAAAATTAACGCAAACTGCTCATTTTGGAATCTATGAACTTAGTTAAAAATTTAAAAATGTGAACTATGAACTTGAACTAGTTCACTTTAATCTGTGTGAACTGAACTTTGAACTAGTTCGTGTTTTGTGTGCATTTGCACAACACTGTTAGGGAGTAATAGGTAAATTCTGTCTTATTTGAACCTGTAACATCTAGGGTCTGGTGTCTGTTTGTTATTGTAGTGCCATCATGCCCAAAAAGCACTCTAAGACCTTAAAAAAAGGTTGGGAGAGTCTTTGAGTCTGCTTATGGATTGAAAAAGTTCTCTATATTAAAAAATCATTCCACTGTTAGAAAATCATCTACAATTGCCAAAGGTATTGTTCAGCCCAAGATTAGATTATTAGATGCAGAAGGAATTCTCAAAGAACGTTCATCACAAAAAGTCAGAACGAAATCGCGCAAATTTAACCTCCATGGGAGGCCTGCTCGGTAAATCTGCTAGATAAATGCCTTTGCTGTCCACAAAGAGCATTTGAGCAGAACAAAAGGAATAATATGCCCTGGACAGCTTTATCAAAGGGTTGCATGGCCACAGTAAGAGTAGACATGTTTGATACAGACCAAAGGCAGCTTTTTATCAGCTGTAAAGCATGATGGTGGAAATGTTTGGGTTGGGGCAGCTTGCTGCCACTGAGTCATTCAGCTCTGAATTTTGCTTAAAAGCACACAGTGCTTGAAGGTTATGTGAGGTCATCTGTCCACAAATTAAAGTTGGCCCAGAAATAGAGCAGCATTTTAACGGAATGATGTTCCCAAACACACCATCGAAAGCCTCGGTGCTTGGTGGTGGAAATGTGGAAAGATTTAAAAAATGGACATTACATGCAAGAAAATCCTCAAATATTTTGCAGCTGAAGGAATTTATGCATGGTCAAAAATATCAGCGAGCTGATGTCAGCGACTGCCGGAGAACTATGCAAAATGCCTACAAGAAGTTATTTCTGCTGAAGGGGGCAATACTTGCTTCTGAGGCCAATCTGTATGCAATTCTCTTTTCCACAAAAGAATATTCAAGTTAATGATATTTTTTGTTGAATAAATGATTGGAAAGGTAATTAGCCTTTGGTCCAGTTTTCCCCTCTATTTGTGGGTACCTTTTCAAAGAGGATCACATTTGTCTGAATGCTGTAGGTTGAAACAATTTCCACTGGATGACTTTAGTCTTTTCACACGACTTTAAATTACTTACAAATTTTTAATTATTAACATGGGAAACAAGTCATAAATGACTGGCTACTGTGTCTCACAAAAGCTGTATCTCAAGAAATACTGGTCAACATCAGAAAGGGTAATAAAAAGACACTTCACTTCTCATGTTCTGTTTAGTTTTCTAGTTATTCGCAATATGTGGCTGCAGTGAAAACGGTGAAGTGTGTGTGATTGATGGCGTTTGATTCATTTTCTGTGCTGGTGTGACTGTCAGTCGTCAGCCTGTGACAGCGCCTTTTGCCCTCTAAACTCTGTTGGGTTTTAAGGCTGTCAACACTGGTGCCTGACTGCTCGGGGACTTTCTGTAAGGATATAAATGCTGAGAACTGTAAATATTGTACTGAAGTGAAATGCTGGCTCAAAGTTAAGAACCTAATTTCTGCTCTGAGCTTGCAGGAAATGGTATTAGTTTAAGTAATCCACTTAGCTCTCTTGAGCTTCTTTTAACATGTGCACCTCCTAATTCAAGACAGATTTTGTTCATCCTCACTTTAATGGCTCACATTCATTCTTTGATACAACACATATTGTTTATCTGTGATCCATCTTCTAAGCTTTTGTTTCTGCTAAAGCTTTCTTGTTGCTCTGTGTTCATTCATTTGTCAAACGATTAGGCTTGCAGTATTCTATATTTCCTGTCATTGTCAACCAAGCCAATAATACATCCAAAACAAAACAATGGGAAACTACAGTGCCCGTGTTAGTGGAGCAGTGATAAAGGGACAAGCCACTGTTTCATCGTGTTTATCCATGTGTCATATTCAATACGTCGGTTTCTGGGACCTCTGCACCACCCACAATAATCAATACTCACTGGGAAATACCTGTTCTATGCAATTTGTGGATTTATTCATCAGGCTTTCATCAGCCATTGTCAAAATAGCTGTTTTCATGGGTTGACTTTCCATTTTTTTTGCAGGGAAATCTTTGCTAATTTTGAAAAGGTTACAATTAAAAAAAAAAAATAATACAAGTAACAATACAAATTGCCTCAAGATGCTTTTACATAGCCCGGTCAGAAACCCGGCCTGTTACCCCCAGAGCAAGCACAAATGGGTAGAGACTTTGAAAGCAAAAGAATTTGACTAATATTTCATATGTTAGGCTCGAATTTGGATTTATGTTTTTCCCCAAAACGCTTCAACAAGCATTTCATTTAACTGTGTGTCAGAATTCATTTCGTTCTCTGTTACCACCTCTATCTCATCTCCAAAAGAAACGGGATCCAATGCTATTTCAGTGGAGCAGGCAACAGCAACAGCTACTACGGTATAGCAAACTTGGGCTTGACTGTGTCTTATTTAAACTCTTTTGTCTTGGCAGGTGGACACCATAGTGGTACTGGGCGGTCTGGCGGGCAGATTTGATCAGATCATGGCATCTGTCGAGACGCTCTACCACGCGATGTCCATGACAACGCTTCCCGTGTTGATTATACAGGGAGGAAACTTGGCATATCTACTCAGACCCGTGAGTACATGACAAACCAACAACAAACCAACAATTTCCCCTCGGGATTAATAAAGTTATCGACTTGACTTTTCTTGCTCTTGAGCTACAAGACCAGCTAAGCATCGTTTCACATGTTCTCTTCTGGTGAAACTAAAGGCAGACTTACTATAACTACCTTTATTTTTCTATATTGCAGATGCATATAATTGTTTTACTTAATCCTCAGTTGTTTGCAGGGGTGTCACTCAACAACGTAACACTAACATTAACAGCACCTGTGTATCTTACTCAGTCTAAGACGGTGGCTTTGTTATGGAAAGCGAGTCTCTCACATCGCGCATGTTGCAGCAACCACAGAAGAGCGTATGCCATGCATGGCAGTTACGTTAATCTAGTCACATGTAAAAGTGTGTAGACACGCTCAGTAGTCACAGAAAGGCTGTTCCTGAATGGGAAGCGAGGCAGGGTAAGAGTTACTCCAACCCAGACAGTGTGAAGAAAGATGCATCAATGCCTCCCACCTAACTAAATGCCTGCTCTGTTTAAATACCTTGTCTGTTTTGCTGTTCCTTGGAAAATACCTAAGTAAGCTGATTTATAAGAGCCTTATAGGAGCGTCTGCTAAATGACATGGTAATATAACCGATTAGTGGCGTTAACCGGCTGAATTCCATAATGAACGCGCAGCGGAGGGCTGGGAATAAAGCTTCCCAGGAGGTCTTGTTGATTTTTTATTTTCCCCCCTCGTGGATGCAAAGATTTCTCACTGGGAGGAAGGCAACGAGAAATATTACCGGCAGACCCAGACTGCATTTTCCCCTCTCCAGACTAACATTATGCTCCCCTGCTCCTAGCCCTTCTATTCTCTCTGTCATTATCTTCATTTTCTGTTCCGTCTCAAAAATGTTCCTTTCCTCATTCAACTTCCACCTTGATTGGAGTGTTGAACACTTTGTTTCTTTGTTAAGTAATCACTTCAAGAGGAAACACACACACACACACATCTTTGCTCTCATGGTGCCCCAATTTGCTGTTGTGTGAGAAAAAGAGTCTCCTTTGATGCTCCCAAATTGTTTTCTTCAATGCCAGCCACTTTCTCATGCTCCACAGTTGATTGAGTTTACAAGTGGTTTGAATCGCCGCCATTTGGGACACACTGCTCCCATCTCCCCTTTCCCGTGTTGTTTATTTTCGAGGTCTTCGGGACAAACGGCGTAACTGCCACACTTCCCGACGGCGCCTTGTAATACCTTAAGCAAACCTCTCTCTCGCACACTCCCTCCCTGCTTCTTGTCATTATTCCAAAGGCGTGTTGTCATTTGCTGCTTCATACCTCGACACCTCCAATTAATCTTACTTCAGTGAGGGTAAATTAAGCTCGGTTGTCAACGCAGCACCAATTCGCCGGCGACTGATGAACGCAGACGCCTGTACATGAAGGTGAGCGCAACCTTCGAAAGGCCCGCCGCCATTTGTTCAAGTTACATCTGTAATTGAAGTGTTTACAACTTTTGCCAAATATCCTCACAACCCGTATTCCGTGCAATCACGGGTACGCTACGTGCTTAGATTCGGGATTCGGTGGCAATATGTACGACGTTGTTTCCGCGCCATACAGAAAACACACACAGACAACAAATTGAGACGAGGGCTAGAATACCATTTTTGTCCGTTTTGCAAATTGGCCAGGTGGGGGGTGACCTGAAAACATAGCTCTCACTTTATAGAGTTAAAGCTCCTTCTACATGTAATATCTCATTAAATCTGCACATTTTATAAAATAAGGGAGACACACTTCTTCATCTTGATTAAATCAGTGGATGTGAGTGTATGTGTGAGTCACAGGGCGTGCACTGATTTAATCAGGGTTTGATTTAGTTTAGTTTCCCAAATGAGGTGTCAATGTATTATTATGCTGTCTTTGGGAAATATGCAGAAGTCATGTGTTTTCTATAGCGGGCTCAGGGCATTGCATAATACTCTTGTCTTTTATTAAATTATGGGTAGGGACACCGAAAGGGCTGCAAGCTTTTCGATTCCGCGTCCCTACACGACAAGAGGATGTTTTAATCAGTCGAGGTCCCGAGGTAGTGCTAAATTTACTCACTTTACTCACTTTGAATCTGAAGTTGCGCCGGGTTTGATCTGCTTCATTTGTTTTTCCTCTTGCTTTCTGTTCAGCGGAGTCCCCGTCGGAGGGCCGAGCAGAGCCACGTTTACTCAAATAAGTATCCCAGGCCCCTGGAGATGCCTCAAAAAGGCATGTGTCAGCTCAATCAATGCTATAAATCATTCTAGCAAACACACTCCAGGTCAAGACTACAAACTTGTTTACCTGATGCCCTTTTGAGGAGTGAAACTTGTCCGTGCAGCAGCTGATTTAAATGATAAAGTGTGATAGCTGAGGTGTGTTAACGCATCTCGGCTTCTGCGCTGGAGAAAGTTAGCAAAGATGTGACATTCAAACATAAGATAAATGAGGTAAAGAAGTGACCTGGGATGGTTTGTCCTATACTGACATGGATCATTCAGAACAAAAACAAGGCTGTTTCTACAAATAAAAGACTTCAGTAAAACTTCAGGCTGGAGATGATGCACAGAGAACACACATCACTCAGGTGGCTTTGTCAACAAGAGTCAACTAAACACTGAGAGCAAACGTTCAGCAATGATTGAATACAGTGTGAATAAATCTATTGGCACTCACAAGCAAATAGGTGCATGTAAATGTGCAAAAAGTGTATTTATAGTGCTTGAAAAAGAACTGCTGGTAAAGCAGAGTCTGAGTCTGTGTCTTAAAGAACCTGCATTGTGCAATTATGCGTGACCATAACCTTTATTAAATCATGAGCAAACAACATTAAGCTGCTTCAAAGTATTTTAAGTCGGTACTATACATACTAGACTGCTCTAAGCACCCAACACCTACTGCTTTCAATTTGCATTTCCATGGTTAAAATATAGCCCTTAGTGTTTTACGTTTATTATTCCCAAATATTTTATACTGTGCATATATGCCTGTGGCATAGCACAGGCTTATTCCGTCAAATGTTATTCAAACTGGAAAACTCGATACTCAGTATTCACCTCAGAATTCTGGAGGATGTAACACAAAGTAAATATAACAAACATCTAAGCCTAAAAATGCATGCTGTAACATTATAAGGAAGCATGTTTACTCTGCTTCATACTGGATAAATAACTCTCCATTAGATTCTTCACCAGGAAACTTTTAAAAATTAAACTTTCCCCCCAGTGTTTCCATTCTCATCCCTTGCATTCTTCATGTTTCTATTTCTGCAACCAGAAAAGGGATCATTTCTACTCTGAGTCAAGCCTGCACGTGCGTGAGTGTTCATTTGCAGGGACACATGCATTTGCTTTGAATTGTTTTCCTCTATTCCTCATGCGCCATCTCGCTCCGACACACTTAACACAAAGATACCATGTTTAAGTATAGAAAACAACCTCAGGGTTGTTTCCTGAACACCAAACGCTCCAAAGCTTAGAACTTCCCCATCATTCCCTTCCCTCTGGCTCTGCAGCTCCAGGAAGCCAAGCAGAAGAAACTCTTACTTTAAACATGTCACGCTTTAAAGTCGTCAAACTCTTAATTGGGTGCGTCTGTCTTTGTTGTCTCTTTTGGATGACGGAAGTTGTAGCTGTCAACATGTTTTGTCTTTGCATTAATGCTTAGGTGTGTGGCAGTTTAAAGATGCAGAAACTTCCTGCTCTCCTTTCTGTTGCCGATAATAATTACAAACAATGTTAGACATGTACATATGACTCATGCCTACAGGGTTAGAGTTCTTTCAGTGCTACCCAGCGAAGAAAAGTGGCCTCAGTAAACTGTGTTTACCCTTGCTGTCAATTTTTGTCTTGTCTAAACTGCAGTACTCTGCAGAACAACAAGATTTTTCTTGAACGCTTCCTGAATTCTTCCTGCCTGCCAGAGACTCTGAATTCATAGAACCTTAGTTACACTTGTGACTACTGTTGCTTCATCACAGGCTTGGCCTTAGGCTCAGCCATACTCCTAGATACCAAAGCCCACTTCAAATCGCTATGGACACTAATGTTGCACTTGTCTTCAATGGTTGCAGGTCATATTGCTATGGATATGCTAGCACAACAATTGTTGCCATAGATTTAATACTCTGGTATAGTGCAAGATACAGAGAAATGTAACTGCTGCTTATTATTTTAATTAGCATTGCATAAACATGTTTGACTATGTTTATTTTAAAGCTCTGCACTTCAGATTTAAGTGTACATAATCAATTCAGTTTGCAAATCATAGGTTTCCTGCAGCTGCAGCACACCCTTACTAATGCATGTGTATGTGCAATGAGATTGAGGTGTTTCTTTGTACCTTTGTTCATACTCTGAATCAAGACAAACTTTGTTTTGACCTTTTTATGTTCCAGTGCGTACAGAGTAAAGCCATTATTCAGCCGGAAGAGCCGCACGCTGCCTTGCACCTACGCTGTATTATTCTCTTGCTTTTTTGTCTCACGAACCTAGTTTCTCAAAGGGATACTGTGACATTTTGAAATTTTGTCCAGGTTATTTTCTTTGTAAAGCACTTCATAAGAATGTCAGCCTGCCTCAAAAACATTTCTTCATCTATCTTTCAAACACCAGTGGCATATACCTATTAACACTGCCAATACCATTTCCCCCACCCTTGATAGACACAGTACTTTCTAAGACACTGAATACATTATACAGCTTACACTGCCTATTAACTTCAAGTGAGGTATTATGACAGTTAAGTTTAAAGTTGGTTGTTAATACAGTTAAGGGTGTCAGTACAAAGCTCTTTTGACACTTCGTTGCACAGTAAAACAGACTATAATTTAAAATAGCAAGGTCTTCTTTTTAAATGCGGGTAGGAAGTGATAATGGGCTACTTCTTTGACAAGAGCAATAATTTATTTTAATGAGCTTTGGTCCCCGGGTGGCGAAGCGGAGTTTTCTCGGTTGGGGCTGAAAAAGTTTTAGAAGTCTCACTCATTTGTTTTCTTTTTCCATCGTTCTCACACATAAATACTAATGCTGCCCTCATGCTGTGTCCCACCAGGGCAACCACAGACTGGAAGTGAACACAGGTTTGGAGGGCGACTGGTGCAGCCTTATTCCAGTCGGTGGACCTTGCAAAACAACCACCACGGGGCTCAAATGGAACCTGAGTGAGTCCCTTTTTTTGTTTTTTATTTTATTATCATATTCAATTACACCTCACAGCTTATGTTTAGTCTTCAGCTTGCATTGCTCCTGAACTTTGCAACTAAAGTTGAATATATCATAGTAGCATGAGGTTTGTTTCAGATGTTCAACAATTTTGGATGCACACTAAAAACAGCTTCCAACATGCATAACACAGACACAGTGTAGTGTGGAGACCTTATATGCTCCCGCTGGATGACACTGCCATTTAAGCAAGTTTGAAATACAATACATGCCTCAAAGAGCTTTTTATATTCTTGAGCATTATGTGAAAAATCCAATCAGACACTCATTTGAGGACCCCTGCGGTCTTGCCCCACTCCAGCTCTTACGGCCAGCTGTGCTCTTAATGAGTTGGCACAGACTAAACTGGCCCCATACGAGGGAAGCCTGGACCTTCTGTCAGTGGGGTTGCATAATGCGTCTGCTTCTTGGTGGGTGTCCACTCTCGGTGCCCGCATGTGTAGGTTTTTGGGGAGTCTGTACACTTGAGCGAGCACGCTTACGTGTCTTTCCTTGTTTGAACATGTCTCGGTGCGTGTTTGAATATGCGAGTGTGTGCGCACTTCCAGCCCGGTTTGTTAACTTGTTGTTCATGTGTGTGTGTGTGTGTTTTGACCAGCTAAAGTGTGTCGTATATTTACTCAGCACACCTGTGCAATGGCCTACCGAATGGTAATGAGAGGGACGTTATACATAAGAGTCCTATGCAGATTAGCCAGTGATAACAAGATGCATAATTAACCACATGCATATTTAGAAGGCTAGAAGTAATGATTTCCCTGTGGGGTCGGAAGGAAGGATCAGAATATGAAACCAAAAATTAGGAATATGAGGTTTTTTCTCACATGTGTAACTGAGAGCATATGGTGATAGTGTATCTCTTAATGAACTCTTTCTTTTGTTTGTTTTTAATGTATGAATTTGTGTAAATGGAGACATTGCTCGCTTATTAAAGTCAGTGTGGTGCCATTCTTGTGTAACACTAAAGCTCTTCAGAAGTCCATTGAAATGATATCCCACACATGGGTCCAAAGCTTTTATATGATGAAAAATATATGATCTTTCTATAAAAAAAAGGAGACTTAGGCTGTCAAACATTACAACCCTGCCTGCCCAAAGGAGATTTTTGTCTTCATCCAGAGGCTGTTTTTACTCTCGCTTTAAAGAATAAACTGCAGTGATTCTAGTTGTTTTGATCCAAAGCATAAATTTGGAATGAGCAGTCAGTTATTGAGCAAACATTTTTCTAGTTATTGTACTCCAGAGGACTCTGCGGGATGAGCTGAAATACCCATGGCCCGAGTTAATTACATCATATGTTCACTTCTTGTTAGCTTATCAATAATTTAGACTGTTGTGGAATCAGATCAGACGCAGTACACATGTATGCTCACAGAGCCGAGTGCCAGATATCTCCAACCCTCAAGAAAACACGCTGCAAGACACCAGTAGGCGTGAGAGGAAAATCTGCTTTTGTTGTTTCATCAATTGACCCTGTAAGGCATGAAGGCCAGAATGTGAACTATACAGGAGCCTAGGAGCACATGGGTCGGTGCCCCATGGTACCAGGTCGAAGGAGATACCGCTGGCAGCACAGTCTGTTCCTGAAGGTCATGGCAAAAGCAATCTGCTCCAAGATTTGTGCAGGAAATTTGTGGATAATCTGGGTTGAGCTGAGGTATACAGATTTCACATGCTGTTAAATTAGGCATTGAAAGGAGAAGTAAGAGGTGACGTTTAGTGAATGTTGATGAGCTACAAAGGAATGTGCTTATCAGCAGAGTAGAGACTAACATAAGAAGCAATTAACCAACCTAAGTTTGCCCGTGTTGGTTTCTCTAGAGGGTTTCCATTAAGAAAGCTTACCTAGAAATACGACAACACCCTGACCACACTTTCAATTTTCTGAAAAACATGCTAATACCTTGATGATTCACCAATTTAAAACATTGTTATGCCTCTCTGCTGGCAATAGCCATGGCCAGAGACATTGTACCTATCATTCTTGTGAATGTGATGTCATAAAAACGTCTTGAATATCTTCAGATTTGGCATCCACTAGGACAAGTTGATTAGACTTTGGTGGTCAAGGTCTGTCCCGTTTTTGTGAATGTGATAAATCAGAAAATCCTTGAGAACATGTCGTATAAATTTGGTACAACAGTCGACTTGCAACTGGTGCATTTCTCACCCCTAGTTTGGGTTGGCTTGCTGTGCTGTTGATGAGATGGATGGGTGGTTTGCTGCTGTGGGAGCAGTAATGCAAGTGTTGTATCAAACAGTCGTGGTGAAGAGGTAGCTGAGCTGATATCACAGTCCGTCCACATTTCAGGTCTCGCCCATTGTCATGAACTTTGGGTAGAAAAGGACGGTATTACATCTGGGCTCCTTTGCGTCAAAAGAGGCCAGGTGAAGTGGTTTGGGCATCTTGTGAAGATGCCTCCTGGGCACCTCCTTATGAAGGATTACCGGGCAAGGCCAGCTAGGTGGAGACCCTGCAGTGGACCCAGAATTTACTGGAGGGATTACTTGTCTTGGCTGGCCAGGGAACGCAACGGGATTCCTGACAAGGGACTAGAATGCATTGCTAGGGAGAGGGAAATCTGGACCCGAGTTTGGATAAGTTGATAAAAAATGAATGGATGGATGGTCAAAGCACACTGCGAGTCCTTCAGTATCTTCCCTACTTATATATTACTGGAGTCTAGACAAATGTGAATTTCAAAGTGACTGGTGGAGGCATAAAATCGTAGTGCATAAATTTAGTTAATCGTACGAAATAGACTTGTATTGTAGCTGCCTGGGAACTGTAATAGTTTGAACCTGTGAACTTGCCATTGTCAAGGTAAATAATACAGTATATAAAACTGACCTGGTATTAATTTTAGTGCAGAAAATTGCAGTTCAGAGACACTGAATGCACAGGCTTTGCATAGAGAGTTCATTAGAGTCAAACACCTCTTGCAGTTAGTGAACAATAAAAAGGAGGAAAGGAGTAACAGCCATCTGCAACATCACTAAAGCAAAAGGAAAAAGCCTCTAGATTGCTGTGGCTCAAGAGAGTCTTTGTTGAGACTGCTGTCTAATGAAAGGACTGCACTGCGGTAATGATAGTAAAGGAGAGGGGCGTGTGCTACTAAATTATGAACTGACTGCAGAATACTAAGGGTAACAAAAAAAGGGAGGAGTTAAGAGTTTTATAACAACTCTTGTTGTAACAAGTGATTCCAGTTATTGTTATATGTTGTATAAAGTTCCATGCATATAATAAAGTGAGAATGACACCTGGAGAGATAGATGTGTAGTGCAGCCCACACTCTCATATCCAGCTGTTGAAATTCACACTATCTCATTTCCTTTTTTTAGTCTGTTCTTCTCTTTTGCCTCCCACTTTGCTCTCACTCTCTTATTTTCACCTTTCTCCACACTCCTACAGTCTCTTCCCTCTCATTACTAGATGCTTTGACAGCTGAATTACTTATCACTTTCGGTACGGTACATTAATTTCCAATATTCAGCTCTAAAATTCCCTCAGGAAACTGTCAGTATATACTGTTACAATGCAGGTGCACATACGTTGTTGTGCCGTCTATGTATCTACGCATATGTGATGCCTTCGCACTTGCATACATTAAGATGGGTTGTGCGATTTCGACAGAAGCACAGGGCTTGATTCTGTAATATCATTTACGCTCATGTGAAGTTCAAGTTCATGTCACATGCACACACACACGCCATTAACTTCAAGTTTTATGCGATAAGTGTACACAAACCTCTGCGAAATATTCATAGGTTCTCATAATGTTGCCAGGATGCACAATATATAAAGAAAAGACAGGAGAAAAAAGCAGCTGCTTTCTCACGTGTATCAACAGATTTACTATGAATGTGTACTGTATGGTATACGGTCATGGCATTTCTTTAAGGGAGAGGTATTATCTGCATTTAGTGCAGGAAAAATATAGGCTTTAAAAACAAAACAAAAATCAATTAATACTGTCAATTACTTTGCACTGTTTTCTACAGTTTGCACTGTTTTGTATCGTCTGCATAATCTTGCATACGCGCACTTTATACTCAGTCCCTTGAAATGTATTTAGTCCCATGCAGGCTTCATGGTATTGGAGTTCAGTTCTATCGTCTCACTATGTACTGCACCTGCTATATAACTTCGACAATAAAAACACCTTTAACCTCTGACTCGTGAAGAACATACCAATGCATGTCATGGTGGCTTCCACCACAATTCATGTTGAAAGTGAGACACTTGAAAACAGCCAAACCCGATCGTCAAAGGTGGCCTAGCTTGCATGGAGTGAGGAGTTGTATCATTCGATAAAAATTTGAAATGGTTTCTTCATTCATGGATTCCACGTTAAAATATGCCATTATGAGTAAATGTTTGAGTAAAGGTTAAGACTAATAGTAGGAGTTAAGGTTATTATTTTGTGGTAAGTTAACCAAAAGATTAATTCAAAATTCAGAAAGATATTCATAGATATGTGAAAAAAAGACCAATATATAAATCAGTGGGTGATTTATTGATTGAAAATCTACATTGCAGCCCTAAGACCAAGGCACCTGTATATTGGGTTGTACAGAATGTATTCCATCAGTGCAGCAAAGTAATGGCTACCACTCTGCCTGTTTTTCTCTTTATTCTTTGATATGAATGCTGCTCTCATTACTGAATTTCCCCAACTGCTAATATTTTGGCAAAACACTTCTTGCACATGCTTTACATCATAAGTCTACCAGGAGAGGGGTTAGAGGAATATCTCCGCAGATGAGGAGAATAAATTTATTCTGTTTAAGTATTGACCATTTATATTTCCATTCCGTACATACCGTATATACTGCAGCTGAAGTTAACACCCACAGTGTCCAACCAGTATGCAAATATGATGCCCTTTTTTGCTTTTTTCATTCATAAAAGAGTTCGAGGTAGGAAGGGTTACAAACACTGAGGTGACAGGGTAGGAATGTGAGGCGTTAAATGATGGATTTGGGGAAGGGAGTATTGGCAGGGTGAAGAAAGGTTATGATGGGATGACATATGAGAGGGAGGGAAAGAGATATAGCCGGCGCCACCTTCATTTGATGTTGAAGGATGCTGACGCAGCAGGAAATGTCAGATTATGGAAACTGTTGGGAAGTGTGTAGGAGCTTTTAAAAGGAGCTTGCGCTCATGCACTCACCCATGATGCAGTCACATCTGTACTGCAGTCTATTTGCAATAAATTATTCTTTGCTTCTTCTTTTTGCACAAGAAGTTCTGGTTTCCTGATTCCTTCCTCTAATCCCCCTCCTCTGTGCTCAACGCTTTTATTGTTCCAATTATTTGACATCACACAACAGAAGATAGCAAATGTAAGGTGTTCCAGCAGAAGTGGGTTTGCACTGTGGTATTGAGTTTCTTTGTCAAGGACGCTTCCTTACAGCAGATGCCTGCCAATATGATAAGCGGGGAAAAGTGGCCCATTTTAGCCCTGTTCATCAATTTTAGTTTTGTTCCCTTTTGAAATACTGTTTTATCTCAGTCTTTGTTGAAGCATTTGATAGATGCACAGGGTTCATACATTTGTCATGAGTAAATTGATGCTGTCCACCTTGAATTAGCAAAAAAAAGCTGTGGTTGGTTGTCTTGTCCTGCTTATATCTGATATGACACGATGAGCATGTGTTTTTCAAGTAATTACACTAAGAAACTGAAGGAAGGTTGAAATAATTGCCATATTTTTCCAGTATTGTATTGCAATTCAGTAGGAATGGTCAGTTGCAGAAGATCTCCTTTACCACCTCCCAAACACGCATACAAACTAAACTAACATCTCTTTTGACAACAATGGATGTGTACAACGAAATGTACCTGCCCTATTTATGGGTGCACCTTTTTACCTTATTAGTCATCCTCTATGACGCTGTTCCATACGCCAACCTTTCCCAGTCCACAAGCAACACATTCATCAAATGGAGAGGTTCTCACCGACTTCCAGTTCCTGGGCAGAATCTATCATCCAGCCATTATTGCCGCCTGTGCTTGGTCCACCAGTGCTTCAGGCAATCCATACTAAACCTTAAAGTGGTCAAGGACATACAATGCAAGACAATACTTGTACTGTATGTCTATTGCAACTGAACTGCATTGTGCAATACACTTTTGACCTTTCAGCCAATATAAAAGTGCCCATGGCACGCACAATAGATTCAGCCTTTTTAGATTTCCAGCATAACGTTTATTCTAACAAATGCGTGCTGTGCATCTCGCTGGAGCTCAAAATACAAAAAGTATTTTTGACTCACGCATAGGTGTTTTAAAAAGTGTGTATGAATTTTTCTCCATTCCTGATTGTGCAAAAAAATCCCCCCAATCTCTTTCCCAAACACATTATTTTATACATATACACCGATCAGCCACAACATTAAAACCACTGATAGTAGAAGTAAGTAACATTGACCATCTTGTGACAATACAATGTTCTGCTGTGAAACCTGGGATTTGTGTGGATGTTACTTAGACATGTACCACCCACCTAGATCAGACCAGACACCCCCACCCCATAGCAATGACACTCGTTGATGGCAGCAACCATCCCCAGCAGGATGTAGCCTGTCACAGGTACACACACAGAAACGATTTAGGAACAACTCGGGGAAAAAAACAAAATAAAAACATGAAAAACAGCATAGGGTGTTGACCTGTCCTCCAAATTTACTAGATCCCAAACTGATCAAGTATCTGTGGGATGATCCACAGAGGCCCCTCCCCTCAACCCATAGGACCCATTCTCTGATGAGACACAACTGTTTTGAAGGCACAAGGGAGATCTACACAATATTAGGAAGGTGGTCATAATGTTACGCCTGATCGGTGTATACATTGTTTTGAAACACGTGTAGCCTGTGACATGCTGCAGGGCTTCTGTTTGTGACTTGGCTGTATCTGCTTGATATGATTTAGAGTTCTCTCCTGGCTGTATCCAATGATGTGAATCGGGAGGAAGGAGGAAAGTAAGGCACTCTCCGCTCTCCATTTTTCTTATGCAGAGAAAATATGAACGGTTTTATTCTATCGTTGGACGCCTATAGGAATTAAACTGTTTTCTTTAAAATTATTTGCTTTGATCATTTTAGCTCTTATGATCTGCTTCTACTGCTCTGCAGTCTTGTACGTATTCTCTAGACGTCTCTGTTCGTTCAAATTGTCGGGATTCTAAATGTCAAGCAGTGCATCTGTTCCAAATAACCAAATAATGTAGCGGCCATCTGTGGAAGTCGTTGTGTTATGTTTTTATCATGCACTTATTCCACTCAAGCAAAATTTTCTCTCAAGATTTTTACACAATTCAGTAGCAGAGGCACACACTGAGATCTGACTATGTTTAGCTTGATCATAAAGTATATGCACATATGAGTGCACAACAAAAGTCTCATGAGAGGTTGAAAATATTAAACCCTTAAATGGTAAAGCTCAGATTTAGCACTCACCCATAAGCTTTGACCACAGGCTTTTTTTAAAAAAAAAATAATTTTAGTCATATATACAAAGTTCCTGCAATATGTTGCTATTCCTTACTACATTACTTGTGCATAAGTAATGCCAGATTTCGACTAAGGATTTTTTTATTTTTATTTTTTCTTCATAGCCTTTACTAAGCTCAAGCTGGGTTGCTGATACCAGCGATTATGCAAAATAAGGGTGAGCTCTTTGCACTTTCATTGGTCATACTCAGGCACATAAATACAAACTGAGTTCTAGTTGGGCAGCCTCTGATTGTTGTGGGCATTACCTGAAGTAATACTTAAGGACGCTAGCCAATTTATTTGCGGTTATTTGCAAGTAGCCCTAACCCCTACTTTTCTTTGCTCTAGCGCTTTCCTTTGCCCTTGCTCTACCCCACAGAAAATGAGTGGCACTGGACCGCCAACAGCAAATAACCACTGTAACATTAATCTGACACGGAGGGATGTCATTGAGCCTCAACAGCCAGGAAAGCAGGAGAGGAGTTACCCACTGGAAACCACTGACACGCTCAGCTCTGGCACGGCAACCTTGAGATCACACTGTGCTCTTGTGCGTGTTCAAACACATTAATTCCTGCACTTATTTGGAGATCGGGGTTTGCTCTCAACTGTCTCTAGCATTATGGATTTATTCACACTGATTATAATGTTTAGCAGTGTTTGGCATTAAATCTCTCAGATCTGGAAATATTCAGCTTGGCAAACCTCATACACGCACCGATGTTGAATACTGAAGTCATTCAGTAACGTAGGAGGAATTTTATGCCCTGTTTTGTTTTCTACATTTTTTCCATCCCTGCTTAGATGCCATGAAAAATCCCTGTGGCGAACCCATGACGTCAAGGTCATTACGATACTTGACCTACACGTTGCTGCATTCTTTTTTCCCCCCTTATAACCTGTGCATGAACCTGACATGAGCAGCCGCAAGTTCAATAAACAAACAGAAAATGTAATCTGTAAATTTGAATAATTAATGACTCTCTATACTAAATATGCATATATAGGTATATATGCACATATTAAATGTTGTGTAATGTTAAGCTCGTTCCATTCAGGTAGTAAGGGGAGATATATTTGACCTACTAAAGCTAATCTGCCTTATAACTACTACCATGTTTTATAGACCCACTTACAACCAAATGTAATTGTGGAGTTAAAGCCGACTGGTATGTGTTTATGCACCGTGTACATTTGTGAAACTGCGCTATGTAAAGAAATGCCATTTTTTCTTTGAAAGTTTTGAGAAGTTTTAACATTATCCCACGATATGCTGCCATGCTGAGGTTGGATTTTAGTGTAAGACAGCGGGTGTGGGTGGATGATGGAGAGTTAGGGGATTCCATGTAGGTGTTGCATTCCTTGATAATGGGGCGCTTGCAAAACATGGATTTTTGGATACTGTTCAGTCTAAATTTGTTGTAGGAGGTTGCACAACATGACTTTTTTGTGATGATTTGGACTTAAATTCTCAAAGATAAAAAGGTTTCGACTTGGCTTTTTGCTTCTATGTACACCGATCAGGCATAACATTATGACCACCTTCCTAATATTGTGTAGGTATCTCCTTGTGCCTCCAAAACAGTTGTGACTCATCAGAGAATGGACATGGGCCTTCTGAGGGTGTCCTGTGGTGTCTGGCAACAGAATGTTGTTAGAAGTGGTGGGCGGATCGATCCAAATGTCGATATTGATCGATACTAATATAATGAGATTGATATAATGAGTTTCAGTTTCTCTCTCCTCTCTCTCTCTACAACTGCAGCGGTTTAATTAAAGAGGCGACCTGACTGTGTTTGTCTAAATGCTGCTGCTGTCACAGAGCAGAGCAGGCTCACTTTCTCCTCCTAATTGTATTGTAGTTTCTGAACACTCTGCCTGAAAAACAATTTGTTTTCATTTCTTCTCAAGTGATAATTTTGTGTTTTGTGTTTTTGTGTGTATTTCTATTTACTTATAAACTTTGTCCAAATTCTGTACTGGATTGTAACTGATTGATAATCCAAAAGACAAATAACAATAACAGTTAAAGGTCATAAAAATTCATTCAGATTCAGATTGATGATGCATCCACCTTAATTATTAAAAAGTATCGATATTGATATCGGTATCGGCGATACTGGCCCTGTATTTACTTGGTATCGGAATGGATACCAAATCTGGTGGTATCGCACACCACTACTTGTTACTGGGGGCCTTTGGTCCTATGGGTTGAGGGGCGGGGGCTCTGTGGATCATCCCAGATACTTGATCAGTTTGGGATCTAGTGAATTTGGAGGCCAGGTCAACCTTGTGCTGTTCTTCATGTCATGTCAGGCTGCATCCTGCAGGGGATGGTTGCTGCCATCAAGGAGTGTCATTGCTATGAGGTGGGGGTGCATGGTCAGGTCTTGGTGGGTGGTACTTGTCTAAGTAACATCCACAAAAATGCCAGATCGAAACGCTTCCCAGAAGAACATTGTGTTGTCACAAGATGTTATTTACTTCTCCTGTGAGTGGTCATAATGTTATGCCTGATCATTGTATATTGCATTGTTCTGTATATTCATGTAAATGACATGAAAGTTACTAAACCTCTTCTTGGCAGTCCTCAAAATGATTAAAGCTCGTGAAAAAGACATTTTGAATTCGAGAGTAATGAATGTTTTAAATTATCGTTTAAATTCATTTAATATGGGTGACACATACAATCTGTTGCCTCTGGGTTAATGTGATGTCTTTGAGCAGAGCTGTCTTCCATAGCTTTCATGGTCTGTGTTGAAAGTGAAAATTACATTTCTGAAGTCAGTTGTATGATCTGTGACATTTCAGTCAATAAAACGGCGTTCTCCACGGGATTGCCATCAAGTGAAGAACCTTCTTATGTGGGGTTATTATTAGGATTTTTGGATTTGATATCCGAATAATAATTCATCACACTTCTACCTGATGATGTGTTAATATCTAGTTTGATCCCATTTGGAATAGTGTCTTTTTAGTTGTTATGAAAATATCATTCTTACATTCATACTGACGGACTTTTTAAATACGATAGGAATATTGGTAGAATTCGAGTCCACAGTTAGCACATTAAATTCATCTGAACAAAAGTGTTTTGGACTTGATGAGCATTTCATATAAACACACACACGTGAAGTAAAGTGTAAAATTAAATCACGGCTGCTGACATGCCTCAGGGTTTAGGCTAAATGCTCAGTTTCCAATACACTTCTCATCAGTTTCCATCTATTGTGTTCCTGAAAAAGCAACTAGGGGTCAAGAGCATTAGTCCATGGATAGAATCCCTCCACCGTGCATTTGGAGGACTTTTAAATCATCACAAAACTTAATTCCAACAAGTGAAAGGCAAAGCCCTTATGGATGATTATGGTCGCAAAGGTCAGGGTGACAATGGTTCTCAATCTGTGACTGACTGACTGACGATTATGCTATATGTGTGTCTGTGTGTGAGTGTGTGTTTTCTGCTGGCATGCAGAAAATCTCCTTAGTCATTTCTTTGTGACTTAGCCCTCACCTACCCGACAGCTTAATATTAAAAAGCTTTCATCCTGCAGCGACACAGTCTGAGCTATGGCTTCTGGCACGGGTGTGTGTGTGTGTGTGTGTGTGTGTGTGTGTGTGTGTGTGTGTGTGTGTGATAGTGTGTTAAAACCTGCCTCGTCATGATGTTTTGGGCTTAGCGTGGATCATAATGAACAACAAATCTGAATAGCTGTCATGCACAAACCAACTCTTCCCTGCACAGTGAGTGGGCGAGTGTGAATGTATCCCTTTTATGCTTGTGTTTTATGTTTGTGGGTGTGCGTGCGCACATTTTATTGTGCTCCTGTCTGTGTTCTATCGTATGTTAGTTTCCTTAGATGTATGGGTAAGCAGATATGCACCATAAGTGTGTTGTTGTTGTTTTTGCATGTGACAAAACGTGAGAAAAATTTGTGTGGACGATAAACAATGGATGTCAGCTCACTGAACAACTGAGGAGGCTTTCTTCTGCAAGGTTTCCATTCAACTTAATATGTAAATAAGCTGCTAGTGCTCCTCAACAGTGGTTCATTATACCTTCAGTATCATCATGCTCATACCCACACATGCACACTAGAGCAGGACAGTAAATCAATATCAAAATCGCTATTCTAATTTAATAGAATAGAATAGGGGATATGGTTATTGTAATATCGAGATCTTACAGTAAATACTGCCCTGATTGATTTGTTTTTAATGGCATAAGTCATGTTTAGACCAACAGCAGCCAACACTTTTAGGAGTAGGAACTAAATGGTTCCTTTGGGACATGGGTTTCAACTGCAGACACAAAAATAGTAGAAATGTCATTTCTGTATGCGATTATACTATACAACAGCCTACTCCACTCCAGTCCAGCAGGTGGCGATAATGTATGGTAAAGGAAGAATAAACAACAGCTTGTTAAATTGCACTTTTTCATTGCAGGTCGCCGTTTCTGTTCCCAATGTTCCTGTACTTAATAACCACAAGGGGGGTGAAAAAAAAATTCAATTCAAACACTGGTCCCTGTGGTCGAATCACACTACCATACCTGCCAACTTTTCAAAAAACCTTGGAGTGAGATTTTGTCGTGGGTGACCAAAATTATGCCGTGCACGCAGTCACACAAATTGGTGGCTCAGATATAAGATAATTGGAATTAATTTGATGTTGTACCCATGTTGTACCCTGCATTCTGGTGGTTTGTGGGGAGGTCCAAAGCTGTTGATAGGGGCAGCCCACTGAAGATGGACAATATTGGTTACATTCTGTGAAGCAGACATAGCTGAAGGTCCACCCCCAGGAGATTTTGGATTAAGTAGATGTGGTTTCCAGCATTCTAGTGGATTTTTGGGCGGTCTGCTAAAGATGTGCAATACCTGAACTTATTCTGATTCATGTTCGGCATCATGACTTGTAGGTCTTAGTCTGTAGACTTGAGCTGAACATTCAACCAGAAAACTATCGGTGTGCCTAAATGACAATAAAGCCTTATTCATAGATCAGTGTTTAAGATTTGACCTAGGTAGGTTGATTGATATTTTGATTAAAATGGTATTAAACTAATTCTTAACTAAAACCTAACCTATGTTGTGAACAATTGTATTCTTAAGAGCACTTAATGATTTATGTTCAGCCAAAAACGACACAAGATTAGTTAGGGAGGGACATTATTCTTCATTCAAAGTCTCCCACCACACGGTCCATCAGAGACAAATAAAGTGCAACAAATAAAGTGCAACAAATAAAGTGCTTAAACAGTAGGCTACAACTTTTTCAAGCAATAAAACAGATGAATGCATTACAAAAATAGCTAAAATGAGGCATAATCAGTATCAGATGCAGATCAGAAGCTGGGTAAAGTCCTTGTCTATGATCTGTGTGCATGGTTATACTGGCCTAGTCTCAGCTCAGATTCTCTTCTTTATCAGACTTCTCAAAGTAGTTTCTGGTTACTCCTGCTGTCTTGGCGGTCTCTGTATCTCTTCTTCTGTCTACTTCGGGGTGCAGGCATAGATAGTAAAGGGGTGCACTGCAGGTGTAGCGCAGCGCAAAGGTTCAGGGGCGCTCATCAGCGCCATCTACCGTCGTGGAGTTTGAAAAGGAACGGAAGCGTCTCGGACCAAGATCGGATTTATTTTATTTTTTTTGCGTGAGAAATTGGATGTGTGGCGTGAGTGCGTGTGAAAACAGGCAAAACCGTGTGTCACACGGCGAAAGCGTGAGAGTTGGCAGCTCTGCACTACTACCAAAGGTACAAAGTCCCAGGGGGAAAGTTCCTACAGTGGAAATCAGCCAGGTCCAGGTACACATCCTTTGTATGCTGGGGGAACAAGCAACTTATATTCTATACAGCTGCTAGAATTGTGCCCCAGCATGATTTGCAAGTTTGACAAAAGAACTTCAAGAAATTGCTCAATTTAAGTTAAATTATGGTAAATCATTCGCACACAGGGTGGCACCGTTAGGCAGGGGACTGCTCGCTGTTGGACTCGCGCTCACATAACAGTGACTTTGCAGTCAGGACCTCTCAGCTCTGGAACTCACTGCTTGCAGAAGCTTTCTTGATACTTGCAGAATCAAATCACTTCCCAAGACTTATCTTTTCATAATAGCTTTTTGCGAATCCTTGCACAGTGTTGTATTGCCACTTCTCTTTATCTTTGGGGGATTTGTTTAATTTTACCTGTATTATTTCTATTGCTATTTGAGTCTAGACCTCGGTTCAACTTTGTAAAGCACTTTGTTTGAAAAGTGCAGTATAAATAAATGGTATTATTTATTATTTATTAGACATTGCACTCATGATCTAATGGTGGTCCCAAGTTGCACAACAAGGGTCAGCCATTGTGACATTGCTCTGAACTCAATACATATTCACCACAGATACAGTGCACATGCATTAAAGGGAAGAAACCACACTTGAAGCATATGTTGGGGTTGTGTAGTACAAGCGACACACGTGACAAAACTTCCCCATGTTCCTGAGCTTTTGATCTGATGTTCTGAGTTTCCCAAAGTACTGCACAGTGATCCCCATGTTCTTTGGTCTTTCTAGATTCAAATGCAGGAAATGTTACAGCTAGGTAGCCCACGTCTTGTGCACCCCATATACATGCCCCTACATATAGTTTTAGCGTTTCTTTCCAATTACTTTTTTTGTGTCTGCACTGTTTTTATCGAAATACCTCCACAAATGAAATAGCTCTGCTTGACTGTAGGACTACTCCATTGCATGCTAACAACTTCCACCCCACAGCACGTAGATGACGTGTATGACTACGTTGCCGTTGGAAGATCTTTGACCACCCGAGTAACTGTATATGTTATTATTATATTACGAAAAACAGTGTTTACAATATTTTTTTCCACTTTTCCATCTTGCATTCAGCCAGACATACGCAATATATAATGTACATGCCGAGTCCGGTATATACAAACACACACATCCATGCACAATTGTACGATATATACAGGCACCTTTCCCTCTTGTTCTCCTTCTCCCTCGGTCTTCAGCCCTTCCCGAGAGTCCATGTAATACACAGATAAGGCTTAATACCGCTGTGCACGACTCTAAAGACAGTGATGCACTGCATTTAAAAGGGCATCGCAAAGGTAAAGGATCTTCAAATGACCCACTAGGTGGTGTTCCTTATCTCATTGTCCCAGCAGTGTGCAGACACACATACGCAAGGAGACGACCAGCATTTGCAGGCGCCAGCGTCTGTTCGCGCGTAAACATGAGACACGTCGACACACATGCGCCAAGTCTAACGCGGGCAGGTGCTGAGTTTGATAAAAAGCAAACACATGAAACACAGATGGATTTCTGCGGCAAAGTCTCCCGGAGAGCTGAGGCAATTGAGAAATCTTAATTAAAAGTAAACTTTGGGCAAGATTAGAAAGCTTGGCCTCGCCGTTAATGAGAGCATGCTGTTTATGAAATGTAAGCCTTCAAAAACACGTCGGAATGCAAATGAGACTGTGTTTGAATAAGGACGACACGTTCCGTATTTTTAGTTACACTCGCTGGGAGAGTATAGATATGCAGTATTTTGACAACATAGGCATGCAGAAGGAGTTGCGTGTAGAGTAATTAGCATAATTAATACTTGCTGAGACGAATAGGTGCAGTTAATAATATCTTCAGCAATTCATGGCCACTTCTGTAATTGCACTGAACTTTGATATACCTGTGAAAGCAGCGGTGAAAATCCTTGCTTTACTTGGTGCACTCTTTGTGGAAACTTTCCTAATACATACTTTATTGACAAAAGCAGCAGGGATTTCTGTTGTGTTGAAGTTCTAAGTCAGATTTTGAGATGTGATGTCTGGCTCGGAAAATTTAACAACCTTCCTCGAAAATAGGGGGGCGAGGGGAAGCATTTCAACATGGCCTCAGAAATTAATAAATGTTGACAGGACTGGTTTGCTTTAGCAGCTAAAATGTTGTGCAGCTTGAGCCTTTAGCATTATGTGCAGGCTGAGTTTTCAGTATTCAGAAGGCATTCTAAATACTGGATGGGATTGTTTTCAGTGGAGGGCAAAGCAGCGTACTTTATCTTGTAGTCCAACAGATAGATGCGTCTGACAAACTTGGTTCAGTGAGGTCTAACCCAGTGTCCCTGCCAGAGGCAGACATCTCTACTGTGAGATCTCTCCTTTTCCTTCTGTTTCTCAAGATGCAAACATGCACCCTGACCTTCTCTTATTCTTTTCATATCCTTTTCATTTTTTTCCCCTCTCCCTGCCCGTGTTTTTCTACTTCTACCCTCGCTGAATGTCTCCTTCTTTCAAGCAGAAATAATCTATTCCCCCTTTTATCTGTCTTGCTTTTCCTTTTTTACGTGTTCTCTTCACACTGTTCCTCTGCTTCACCTTTATACATAATGTGCCTGCCTCACCTCTCTCGGCCCTTCTGCCAACCCCCCTCCCATCTCCATCCTGTTCTAGCGCTCCCTCTATTCCCTCTCATTTCCTCCCTCTCTCCTGCTGGCTAAGGTCCTAGACAGGGGAGATGAAAAGTGTATGTATTCTGTAGCAGCACAGTGTGACCGCGGGTGGGAAAACTGCTGTTTTATGGTTTTATTTATGGATCTGTAGATTTCTGATGCCACGCACATCACACACGGGTGCAGAGGGGGAAATGAAGAGCAGCCCGACGTGAACTGCTGCTAGTACCCCCAACGGAGCTGCAGACTAGCAAGGAGGGAAAGGAGTGCACACACACACACACACACACTTCAAGTATTTTGGACAAACTATGTATTAGCTGCAACCTACTGTGAAGACACTCCTGTGCACATATACAGTATGGGGACGTGTTAAGTATTCATGGCAGGACGTTCATTTACACAAACATATCAATTCATCTAGTCAGGCCCTCCATTAAGCCAAACTGATCGCCCTCAAACCTCAAAATACATACACCGATCAGGCATAACATTAAGACCACCTTGCTAATATTGCATAGGTCTCCTTGTGCCTCCAAAACAGTTCGGAGACTGGACATGGGCCTTCTGATAGTGTCCTGTGGTGTCTGGCTACAGAATGTTGTTAGTGGGGTCCTTTGGGTCCTACGAGTTGAGGGGAGGGGCCTCTGTGGATCAGGCTTGTTCCAGATACTTTGGGATCTAGTGAATTTGGAGGCCAGGTCAACACTTTGTGCTGTTTTCCATGTTTTTTGAGTTGTTCCTAAACCGTTTTTGTGTGTGTGCCTTTGTCAGGCTGCATCCTGCTGGGGATGACTGCTGCCATCAAGGAGTGTCATTGCTATGGGGTGGGGGTGTCTGGTCTGGTCTAGGTGGGTGCTACAAGTAACATTCACACAAATGCCAGGTCAAAGTTTCCCAACAGAACATTGTATTGTCACAAGATGGTCAATGTTATTTACTTCTCCTGTCAGTGGTTTTAATGTTGTGGCTGATCGGTGTACTTTGCTCCACTGTCTGTCTCTCAACTCATTTGCTGCCACATCCCCAGCAGAGATGAGTTTTCTTATCTGAAGGTCAACTAAAGCCAGAGCAGTGTTTGTCACCTCACACTCTTAAACCCAGCAGCATTTAAAGCATGCGGCTATCATCGCACAGCAGATGCTGCCAACACTGCTGGTGCACACTTTAACTCGTGTCACGGCCAATAAATATCCTTAGATATGAGGAGAATGTCAGGTGTAAAACAAAATGAATGACTGCTGCATTGAAATTACAGTTCAATATAATATACTGCGCTTGAATTCCCCAATAGAACCAGATTAATGATGTTTGAAATGCCATTTATTGGTGATCTTATTAGTGCACAAACAAAACTCTCAAGAGGCTCTCATGTAGCTTTGCATCTGAATTGTTCTCCCGGCGAAGCTAAAAATGTTTTCTTGCATTCTGTTAGAGTAAGATACGACTTGAATAATGTAGTTGTGCATTAAGTTGTGCATTAATTTAAGTCTACTCATCCATCTAAAACTTTCAAACAAATGTGAGCTTACAACTTTCGTCTTCTGAAAGTTTTCTGTGTGTTCCCCTAGATTGTTCAGTGGATCTTAAGTGAAATGTCCATATTATTTTGTCTCAACTTAAACAGGTATAGCCTCCATAAAGTCAGTTTATTGTAACCACATATAATGTTGTCCTCAGAACTGCATTATTGTGCGAAACCCTGCCACACGCTCACCTCATTTCAGTAATTTGGACAGCTCGGCACTGAACAAACACGATTTGTAGCAAATGATTTTCTCCGTCGCACCATGAAGCATGATGAAATTTGATAGCACACTGGTCTGAAGGAGTGGAAGATCGACCCCCTGACAGACTATGAGTGTAATTTGCCTCTCCATGACAAGTCGTGTTAAAAGGGGGACACACGTGTCTTGCTAAACACATCCAGATGTAATGGGAAGAGAAAATGATGCTCAGTGTTTTGTTTTCCCCCCCGAAAGGTGTCACACTTTGCTGTCAGTGAACAATTTCATCCTTCATTACGAATGACTAGCAAAATTAGATGGGCAGCTTTGATTCACCCTGAGGTTTTTTTTCAAGATCAGAATGGCAGGAGCCACACGTGGCGTCCTGAGTGATTCAGACATAGACTGTATATAAATAGGTACAACGCATCCTCACTTCCTTGCATTTTTGCAAACTTAGAGCCAGAGTCTGCACAGTACGGTCCGAGAGTGGAGCCATGCGAAGCCACATTGTCGATGACCCCGACCACACTTCCTCTAGACTTACTCACATTTTTGTTTAGTAAATAGTGCGCTCTGCTCTACCTCCAACAATTACAAAGAAATGTTGGATACACTGCACTCATTTATTTAAACTTACTAAAACAAAACTCATTAGAAATAGACACTTGAGTATACATTAGCATTATATTAATTACCAAAAACGACAGAAACCATCCTTGACATAAAATTATTTGATGTGTACTCTAGTGTTTTAGTTTGGTCCAAGTCCCATCCACTAACATAAAGGGGGTGGAGCTTATGACCTATACTGCAGCCAGTCACCAGGGGGAGCTCTACTTGCTTTGGCTTCACTTTTGAGGAGCTGTCCCACCGTCCATCTTTATACTGTCTATGGCCTGAGTTCACAAGTGGGCAGCTCTAAGCATATGTGTTCACACCTGGCATCAAAAAGTGTCTCAACATGTGTACTGAGCGATCACTTGTGCTAATGTGCTCATTAGTGAAGTAGCTCTCGCTCTCCAAGAGCACACATGTTCAGTTATTTATTCCTTCATGTCTGTCCCTGATGCTAGTTATTGCACAAAAGCTCAGGTTAGAACTCAAACTCTCAAAGCATCCATTTGCACAGTAATGTCACTGTCCTGCTGTTTGCAGCAATGAAAGAAAAATCTCCACTATTCATTATTTAGTTTGCCAACACCCACAAGGGCAACATATATTTAAAGGTTACTAATGAATAGATGGCACTTTCCAGTGCTTTTGCTATTTGTGTCATTCAATCATAACAGCCTCTCTGTGTCTTTTCAGAATTCACTCAATTCAATTCAAATGTGGTCTGAACAAAGGGGTATAAATCAAATGCTTCCTGTACTTTAAAAGATGGCCACTTGTACGTTGACTGTTAGTAACTACAGTCGATCACAGATATTCACTGCTTGTGTTTCATATGCTTCCTACGGTACCTTTAATGTGTCTTTTTCTAAAATTTAAGCAGCGACAGCTCTCTCTCTTTAAAAATAAAACCAAACACCTATTATTCTCCTCTCTACCTGTCCACTGCCTTGCGAGTGTCTGCGAGTCTCTCCTCTCATCGCCCACCCTCTCTCCTGGGTAATTTGTTGAGTAAATACGGTCTACTTACAGCTGACGGGCCCTTTCGGCTGTGGCGCTGGAAATGCAATTACAGGCAGCAAACATCTCCATTGTTATCACTGGAGGGTGCAACGCTCATTTTGGCCCCCCCACTTGATGGGGTTGGGGGGGGGGGCATTATTGATCGGTATCAGCTTTGAGGAGGGGATTACTAATGAAGCCATCTGAAAGCCTTTTGTGCTTTGGAAAGTTTGCATGCGCATATGTGTGCGTGTCTTTAAGTGTGTGAGCAGGTTTGTTAATGGATGTGTGTGTGAGAAACAGACAGATGGCGATACTGTGTGATAGTAAATGTAGGTGCCTCTCTTCCTTCCTGTTGTGAATGACTCCTAATGCTTTCTATTGTGGTGCTCTGCTGCCTCTACTGGTAACATTGTTAATTACACCTCTCAATAACTGATCACCCTGTTTATTCCACTGATTCCCTGGACACTTACTGTGGACCTTAATTCAAACAGTACACAGAGACTTTGAAGTGAATCAAAGATTTGATTTTCCCATTTAAATGAACGTTAAGTCACCATGTGCCATCTAAGGTGACTGACCCACTGATGAAATGATTTGAAACTTATTACAGTAATAGGAAACGGGTGTCTGTGGAGACATTCCTGCATAAAATCACAAGCACGGCTACTTTTTGCATGGAAGCCTCAAAGCCTTCCTCATTATACAACTGTGAGGCACAAAGTGGTTCTGCCTGAAGTAGCTTGTTTTTGGCAATAAGACAATTTCCTGTATTCAGTGGTGTTGCCTACATCAATTGTAGCTTTGTTCATTTTTTTCCCCCCAAACACTTGTTTGAATAACTATTTTACTACCTCCATGTTTATGTCCTTCCTGGAAACTCATCATGTCCAGTGATGTTTACCACTCATGGGGCAAACATGTGCAGAGAGATCAAGCATTTACATGGTAAATAGGCACCAGTATTTACCACTGAATGGATTTTCACCACCTTTCTCAATCTGATTGACAATCCCTTCTGATTACACCAGAGTCTGCGCCGATTGAGGAGATCACATAACATATTTGCATTTAAAATTGGACATTATTCAGATTATCAGTTGAATACTGGAGTCCAGGTAAATGTGGCCAGTGATGTTTGATTAATCATCTTCCTGCACAAAACAATTATTGCCATAGGTGCCACCACAGAGAATGAAACAAATTCTACATATCTCACCTCCTTTTCAAATAATCCAAGCCCAGCATTAAGACGTGATGTGACAAAAATATAGACACTTCAATAACATACAATAACAAAACTGATCCCCTTTGACAGAAAACTGCATACGTATCTTATACCTAATCTATACAGGACTCTTGAAGACAGCTATAGAAAGTGTGCATGATCGATGACACATTTTTTAAGTTTTTCCAGCTGGTGGAAACACATTACCCTGTAGAGAGTAAAGTTCAAGCCAGCACTCCAACACAGGCGTTACTCTCATACAACCATAGCATAGACTGTGGCTCTGTGCTCACTCAATTATTAAGTAACCCAACTTCACATACAACTTATTTTCCGCCCTCATTCTGAGTCAAGCTGCTCTAATACCATGCTTGTTTGGCAGTCTTTGAAGCAGAATAGGATTTCTCTTTGTCCCCGTTTGATGTGCGTGCAGGCGCCTGTGGACAAATGATTCGCTTCATTCTCTCTTGTCTTTGTTCTTTTGTGTTCATTTTCACCCTTGCGCGATGTGATTGAACCAAACTATTTTTACGCATTCATAAAACTCTTACTTATTTGCTAATGCCATTATTCCGAGCCTTCAAAAGGAAGCTGAAACAATGCACAGTTATGGTTTGATCTACTAGGGTCCAATGTACTGGATGATATGTGACGTGTAGCATTGCTTACATCAGGTAGCATGGCTAATCTCTTTACATTTCACAAGAAAATAAAAATGACCTATATAATATACAAAGGCTGTATTCCCTTTGTAAGAGCCAGAAATTGTGCGTCTAAGTGTGGGCCATTAGATTTCTTTTCATCAAAGCGTAAAGCCCACCAAAAAATTGGATTACCTAAGATATTTTGTACTAATGATGCACCATAGCCGTCTTAGCAGCCAGTTGTTTAAGGCTGGAGGAAAATTGTCCCTTTAAATATTCCCAGACATGCAGCCTAATGATGAGTTTAAAATTTTGCTTAAAGTAATGCTTTTGAAATATGATTCGGTTTATGAAAACTCACTCACTCAGTGTATAGAAGAAACATCATATTCTTAGTTAAAACTTGGTGTATGAAACCATACACCGATCAGCCACAACATTAGAAACACTGACAGGACCATGACAGGAGAAGTGAATAACAATGACCATCTTGCGACAATTCAATGTTCTGCTGGGTAACCTCTGGACCTGACATTCATGTGGATGTTACTTAGAGACGTACCACCCACCTGGACCAGATCAGACACCCTCATCCCTTAGCAATGAAACACAGACACACACACACACAAAAACGGTTTAGGAACAACTAAAAAAAAACATGAAGAACAGCACAAGGTGTTGACCTGGCCTCCAAATTCCACAGATCCCAAACGGATCAAGCATCTGTGGGATGCACTGGAACAAGCCTTATCTACAGAGGTCCCCTCCCCTCAACCCATAGGACCCAAAGGCCCCCACTAACAACATTCTGTTGCCAAAAACCACAGGACACCCTCAGAAGTCCATTCTCTTATGAGTCAGAACTGTTTTGTAGGCACAAGGGAGACCTACACAATATTACATGGTGATGAATAGGTCATAATGTAATGCCTGATCAGTATATATAATTAAATATGCTTATTATAGCTTTGCATAGGGATGTTCTACTGGACTCTACCGACCTGTATGCAACTTCTCTTTCCAGTTTTAACCTGTAGGATCTTATTCTCACTTGGTACTTTATTAGAAACGTCATATTGATATTGAATTGCTCAATTAGTGTTAGCAGTTATTCCACAAAACACTGGACATATTCCTTAAAGATTCTGCTCCACATTGAAATGAACTGCTTCGTATAATGTCTACAGATTTTTGCTACTGAAAATCCATCTTTCAAATCTTCTAGTTCATCCCAAATGTGTTTTATTTGCTTCCGATCTGGTGACTAGGGAGGCCATTTGCTTTGGGCCATGGTGCATTATCATGCTGGAAGTAACCATTAGACAGCGGGTGGCCATAAAACGATGCACATGGTCAGCAGCAGCAATACTCAAATAGGCTGTGGCATACAAACGATGATTGATTGGTATCAAGGGGCCAAGAATGCATTCCCCCCACACCATTACACCGGCCTAATCTGTTGACACAAGGCATTTTGGGTCCATGGATTAATACTGTTGATGTGAAATTCTGATCCTACCATCTGCAACCTCAGCAAAAATTTACTTTCACTGAACTGGGATACTTTTTTTCCCGTCTGCCTCAAGGTTGGTGGTACAGCACATTCAGAGATCCTTTTCTCACCATAGTTGTAAACAACAGTCATCAGAGCTACTGCTTTTGTAACAAGTGTGGACATTGTCCTCTGACCTCTAAGATCAAGAAGGCATTTCCGTCCACATATCTGCCTCTCGTTGGACGTTTTTTCTCCGCACACGCTGACAAAGCTCTAGAGATAAGGTGCATTAAAATTCCAGCAGCAGATGAGCAGTACTCAAACCAGCTCATCTCGCACCAACAATCAATTCTAGAGATCTCAAATTTCCCGACTCTGATGTTTGGTGTTAACCGAAACTGCATCGACAGGACTTTATTCAATGCAGCCACTTTATTAGCCAATTGGATAATTGCATAAATAAGTAGATGTACAGGTGGTGTCAATAAAATCACTTTATGCTAAAATGTCACCAGAGATGCTTTCTGTGCTGTTGTTTCTACATAAACATATTGCTCTGAGTAGAGCAGAAAATGACTGACACAAAGAAACATACCCTTATCATTTCAGATGTGGATTGTTGTGCTCACAGCACTAATCCTCACTTCACTCACTTTCAAACATTGTTTATGGCCCACTGACACCAATCATGCAAATCAAATAGTAAAAGTAAATGAGAGATGAGTGCTGTAGAAGAAAAAAAACAAACATCTACAGAATCTTGATTTATGAAAGTGCTGACACACACAGGTGAAAGCCTGACAGAACCAAAAGCCACAGCACTTCTTCCTGACGTGAACATAATTGAAGGAGAATTTTGCAGATTTGCTGACAAGTAAAGTTGGAAATTAATTTACTGTTTAATTTGCTGCAGATGTTGCAGCAAGACAGTTGTGACATATAAATGTGAAGAAATACCAGAAAGCCCCCGGTGCGACTCTCCAATGGCGAGTATGGCCTTTTCATATTAGACACGATCCAACAGCTCCATTCTCAGGGTGCTTGTCAGCTCAGCTTGTTCAGAGCTAATGCTGCGTAAATAAATGTAACTGTTAATGGAGAAGGTGACGGGCAAATTCACATTTTTTGTCATTTGGGCTTGTTGAAGCATAATCGGTGATTTATTAGTTTGCATGACTAAATTCTTCACAAGAATTGTCAAGTACTATATGGACTAAGTTCTAACTATGTATATATTAGAGAGCTGAATGTTTTACTTAATACGGCAGAACATTGTAAATTTGTTATTCCAGTAACTTCATAAGTTCTTTCCACTCATACTGACAGAAACTGATGATACATAATTATGATAGAGGACTTTTCATACCAGTGCTTCACAAACGGAAGTAAAATATAAAATCTTTGGTTTATAAAACAAATAAAGCAAGAGGTTTCTGCTCAAGTACTTCGGACAACGTACCTTCTCGTAGAGAACCAACAGAGGTGGAGTGTAACTAAGTACATGGAGTGTAACTAGGTATTGTACTAAAGATTCTCAGTCTCAAGGCAATTTGACTTGTTTGCATTCTCTTGAAGACAGTTCCCCACTCATCCCAGAAGCTTCTTCAGTTCTAACTGACTGGTAGGGAGTTTAAGTTTGTATCTGGCACATCTGCTGTCCTGTTTTCTTTGTCCACACTAATAGGCGGCTTATACTTCTGCGTAAATTTCACAGACGCTACAGAGACAACGCAGAACTCTACGCAGACTGGTCCACTGTGATTGGTCCACTTGGTAGTGCCGTATTTCTGCTTTAGTATATCAGGCTGCTTCTCCATCTCCGCAATTTTCAGATTGATTGTTTTGGATCGCAAAGATAAAACACATCGAGGAAAGGTTAACTGAGGAGGTTCGGAGATACAAACGTTTGCATGACAGGTCTTCTGCAAAAGTTTCAGTCGCTGTTGTTGAAAGTGAAACAGGAAGTGGAAAGTGAAGCAGGAAGTAGAAACAAAAACTAACCCGACTGGCAAAAAAAACACAGCGCCAACTAGCAGTTGGTTGGTGTTTTACAGAATGAGCCAGACTGACGAGCGCACAAGTATAAATGGCTCGCAGCTGCGTTGGCGACGTACATAGGTGTCTATGTCCTGCAAAGGTATAAAGGTGATACTCTAACAACCCTCAACTAAATACAAATTCGAGCAAGTTGTACTGAGTTTTTTTCCTTTCAAGCCACTTTCTAAATATTGTACTTTTTACTTGACCACATTTATCCAACTGTTGTAGTCACCACTTGTCTTTCTGCCCACAAAACATTTCAAAAACTAAACGTGACATTTTATTAGAAACTTAACTAAAAACAGCTTTACTATTTTGATTATACTTGCAATTTCTGGCCATTTTCATTAGAAGTTAAATTAGAAAAAATGAATAAATGTCAATCTACAGTGAAAGTAATCATTAATACAAAATAGCTACAAGATTAGAATAGTATAACCTCGCTTTTAAATGAATGCCTGAGTAACGGTAATCTAATGAGAAAAATCTATCACAGGTGACATTTTTCTGCAGCAAGTATGTTCACTTGTATTACTTTAAGTAACTTAGACTGAGTTGATAGACATTGCCAGAGCACGAGTTTCATAGCTCAGTTTGAGCCAAGACCCCCTCACAACAAAGTTCTTGTATTTCCATAAAGAACCAGCAGGTGGCATAATTTGTATAACAATGTGCGTGGATTCTGTAGTTTGCTAGTTTGCCCACTTGAGGTCAGTGTTTTCTCCTTTATTCTATGTTTGGTTGACACGGTACACATGGTATAAAACACTTGTAAAACTATCTTTTCTGAATTCTTCTTCACAAAACTTTCCTCTTCTAAATGCTGTCCTTAAATAGTTCACTCACTCCCTTTCATAATAAAGGAAGCCAAACGAAAAAAAAAACCTTATGTGACTTCCACACCTCAGTGGTCACCTCTCCTGTTAGTGGCGGCTGAAGGCTTCCCATCTCAGAGGATTTGTAAGTACTTCAGTGAGCACAAAGTGGGAGTATTCTCAGCGGCCTGAGCATAATAGCCTTTGTGAATTTCTGTGGCCCTGGCCAGAGACCCTGTATGGCCTCAGATTACTTTGTTATATCCAAACTTTTTTTTTTTTGCTCAAGACACAATGAAAAGTCACATGGAATACCTCACCTTGGTTATCCAGGGACACAGGCTGCTCCAGTCTTCTCACACGAGGATTTGATGCATTACTTCATGAAGTAGTTTTTAAGTAGACATTAAGCATTGTATCAAACACTAGTACTTTGTTACTACTGTGTCTAATTTTCTTCGGTCTGTCTTCTCTATCCAGATAATCAGGACTTGCAGTTTGGGGTATTGGTGAGCACCTCCAACACCTACGAGCCCACGGAGTCTGGAACCCCCCGGAAGGCTGTAACTGTGACCACAGACAGGCCTCTGCTTTGGAGCATGGGCATCCATAAAAATGGGGAATGACACGAGTACATCCATCTCGATGCGAACAGCTGGTGTGAACATGTCACTAATCTATGGCAAAGTTCCTAGTTATACACATCATTTCCAGCAGAATATTCACTGAAAGGTGTTTTGAGTAAAGATCAGCTTAGGTGGAAAAGAAAAATGTGAATATCACTGAAGAGCCAATATATTTTCTTTCCCCCATCTCTATTCCATTTTGGCCATCCTTTCAAATGATAAGATACTGATACTACAGAAGTCATTTTGACAGGGATATAAACTGATGGGTACTATAGTATTATACTGTGATCTTGCCTTATTGCCTTGGCACCATGTAGTGTTAAAATGAACCATTTGAAAGTTTAATGCTGCCTTATACTCATCTCCATATGTGCAGGTATCAGCTCTGTATTGAAGCCTCCAGTATGTGCCTTTAACATCGTATTCTACCATTGTCTTTATCATTATGTGTCAAGTAATTCCTAACATCTCATATCACCTACGCCTTTCAATGCAAATGTAATACTGTACTTCTGAAAGTCAGAGAAGGTTTATAAAAAAAAATTTAAAAAACAAAGGTTGAATACATGTTGCAGGGGTATTAGTAGTATTTGAGTAGACAGGACAAATCAGTGTTTGGGTCTCCGCTTGTTTTTTTTATTTACACAGTCAAATAGAAATGTTGAGCACAGAATGTAAAAATTCAATCCCTTCAGTCCCCCATCACACCAGCCCGATAACACCACGGTCTCCTGTCCCCAGATAGTGAAGTTTGTGTTTTTGCTTGATCTCGATTTAACCACCACTAGAAGAAAAACAAGGTAGGCAGAGTTAGCAACCGGAGATATGTGTCCATATTTTTCTATGTAACATTCATTTTCCTTTAAATACTCATATCAGTATTACTGCAGTGACTTTGAATCACATACCCATCAGCACGTTTACACCTAACTGTCATAACAGCCCAAGCAGCGTTTGCTTTTTGTACATGTTTGTATAAAATGAGCACTGCTACCAGCGAGAGTTTTTCCAAGGCTGAGTTTGTGCAATCGTAGAATTACTTTCATACAATGTGCATTTGTTTTTTGCTGGAGAACTCGTGGACAAAACAAAACGGTTTGTGATCATGTTATGACTTTGTAATTGTAATTCTTTCATCATATATATTTCTAAACGACAACCGATATTGCACTTCAGTGTTAGGAGTCGGATAATTGAAAACAATGCTCAATAAGTGCTGCTATTTTTGGGTCAAGGTACTGTTTGTTTTTACAACAAGAAAGGCACTATGGTAGTGGTTGAAATAAATACAAAGATTTGTATTTTCTACATTGAGATGAATATACGAGACATTGCGACAAATTGTGTTATAACCATGCACTTTTGAAATACTTGGATAATATTCAATAAAAGCAGTTGATAAGGAAAATGAGAGCGTGGGTCAGTGATTCAATCAGCAATAAGAAATTCCTCTCTTAATGAAGAGTCATCACAGTTGTCAGTGAGATGATGGGATCAAATGAATCCCGACAGTCTTCCCGGACAGAAAAAGGACAGAAATTTCATACGTCTAGTTTAAACGACACAGAATCAGTGTGATACAACCTACTGTGTAAATAACTGTACTTACCAGGCATGCAAACTGGTCAGGGGTCAAAAAGGTGAGAAGAGTGTGAAGAGGGAAATGGCCACGAACACCCCCCCCCCCCCCCCCCCCCCCCCTTGGTAAACAGAGATTTACAAAGACAACAGACTACAAATTCACTAATTTTTTACCAAAAAAAAAACTTTTGAGCCATTGAGCCTGAACAGCTCAATGGCTGTTTTTCCTCGGGCCTGAAGGGCATATTTCACTGCTGGGCCTTTATTTTACTCAAGCACATCGCGGTCCAGGCCTTTATTGGAAGGAGGCCAGAATTAGAGGCAGGCCTTAATTTCTATTTGAGCAAAACGAACTACGAGTAGAATGAATAAAAACAAGATTTTGTGTCTATTTGAACCTATAAAATACTAGGTTGATTTATTGAAAACGTACCGTTACCATAACATGGTATGCATACAGAATATTAACAACAAATGAGCGGCGCGACGCGGTCGGAGCGCACTGAGGACAGTGAGTCCGCTGCCGGTCGGCAGTCGCGCCGGGAGCGAGTGGGACCCGTCCCTCCCCGCACGGAGAGAGGGCGCAGTGAGCACTGATTCCACGACCCCAGGGACCCCAAGTGAGATGCGGGGGGTCGCTGTAAAGCTCGCGGCCGGAGCCGACGAGCCACCTTCGCCCCGAGCACTTCCAGGTCGACCCAGAGCCGGTCGCGGCGCACCGCCACGGAGGAAATGCGCCCGGCGGGGGCCGGCCGACGCCGGGGAGAGGTCCCGCTGAGGGGATCCTCCCACACCGTGCCGCCGAAACCCTGACCCGCCGAGATGACCGGCCTTTATTTACCTCCGCTGACAGCGAGACCGGCAAATGTTGGAGACCCGGCCGCTAATGGAATACAGGCCAATATTAGAGGATTTACGGTATATAGAACATTATATTATTATATTATTAAAATATATTAAAATAAAAGTCAACGAGTAGGCTACCCCCCCCCCCCCCCCCCCCCCCCAAATATTTTCTCCTCGGATTTGCACGAATCACATAAGTCACCCAATTTGGATTGAAAACGGCGAATTTCGCCGAAAGGTGAGGAGTTTGCATGCCTGACTTACACAATGATGTTGTTGATGGGGATGTGGATGAGCTTGACGAAGAAGCCAATGAAACCCATGATGGCGAACCCGATGGCTGTGGCCATGGCAATCTTCTGAAACTCTGAATAAGGGCAGAAACAATCAATCAATTAAAAGAAAATACTGTCAGAGAAAGATAATTATTATTAAAAATGTTGATCCTTGTGCTCTGTGGATGCACCATTTGTTACTGGACAAGCTGTGATTTATGTAATGGGCAGATGCAAAACAAATTAAACCCTGAAAACCTACCTTTCCTGTCGGGTTTTGTGCATCTCTTTACGAGCCTTACGGAGTCTTTGACGAACTGCCGGCTGGGCTCAACGAACTGCATTACCTGATCCATGTTGATGAGGCTGCGGACAGAAATAAAAACGTATTAAAGCTTGGACCATTTTCAGTGCTGACGTTGCCTTCAGGAGCCCGAGTTAACCACGGTTTTCATAGCGTCAAAATAATCTTCCATAAAACATTAATCAATAACAAGAAACTAATACACCGTAATTCTTAAGAAACATGATTTAAAGGTAGTTATGTTACCTTAATGAACTTTAATCCTTAGCTAACGTTACTGTAAAACAAGCTAGCTATTACGTCGACGTAACCTTACGCTAGCTTAAAAGCCAACAAGTAAAACAAATTAAATCCCACGGGTTTTAACCATTAAGTTGGTAGCATTTCTGAAACAGAACTAGAAAAAATATATTATGGAAAAGAATAGCCAGCAACGAACCTGTTTTCGGCGTGATGTCTGGTGAGAAGGGAGTCAAGAGGAGTGAGAGCCACGTAGTTTCAACACAGCTAGTGGTTAGTAAGAAAGAGTGAAAAGCTGACGTATACTTTAACAGCGCATGCGTGTAACACTTTGACCTGTTGCCTCTGCTGCCACCTGCAGGACAGGAGGTTTCAGCACAGCACAGCACAGCACAGCAACAGGCCATCTGGCAGAATAGACTTTTTCATTTTTTTTAATTCCAAATTTTGGAAAGAAATTGAAACATTAATTATTTAGGACTTGCGAGGGTATTACCATTACTTAAATTTCCATTACCCTTCTTGTTCCTCCTGAACGAAAACAGCTTCTACACTTTCATATTTATAGTACAAGTAACGTTTATAATTTAATGCTCTTATCATGAATGTAATATTTTGTTTATTTCCTTATCTGGTAAAAAAAAGAAATCCACACTGTGTCAACTTAATTCTTCTAAAGTGAGCCAAAAGCATCCAGTCACATATTGTACAGAGGAATAATGTATCTGTTGGTATTTTTGTTAAATAAATGATTATTTCCCATGTGATTATTTTCTTAGCTATGCTTTTTTATTTTTCACATGACTTCATCATACAATATGTAGGTCACAATGCACACACAGATGCATTAGACTCTTTTGTCTTGCCACATTCCTTCAGTACTAAATACTCACTCATGTGATTTAGATCATTATACGATTTCCAAACAGAATTCTAGCATATCTTTTTTCTCCTTTTGTCTTTTTCTTTTGTGGTAGGAGGAGCGATAGTAAGATTACCATGTTATTTGATGCTTTCAGTCATCTGTTTGGGTGGCACTGGCTAAGACTTTAAGACCCTCAGTTCCCCCATTATTAATACCCTTAGTTTACCTAATCTCCTTTAACCCGTCTCAGTGTCACATGTTATTGCATCGAAAAAGGTCAAATCCATACAGACTGGAAAACATCCGCATTACCTCAGCACGATCACAAGCCATACGTTAACTTTAGCCATGAGACGACAAGAAGAAGTTAACAAACTGCTGTCAGTCTAAAGGGTTTATTTTTTTACGTCGTGTTGATACAAAACATATTCACAACATCAGATGATTTGTTGGAGCCGCAACATGATGACACTTGATTTTCTGCGTTATAATTATAACGACATAAACCATGTCGTGGTTGCAATATATTACCTAAATATAGCCACAAAGGAAAGGCCACAGAAACAGCATTTCACATGAAAAAAAATGTTATGCGCATCTGAGTTTTACCAGTCGATACATGCACACTGTGATACTTGAAGCAGTATAAAGGGCAGAGACTTAACACAAGCTTCCAATCTGATCATAAGTGGAATTCTTGACACACTAGAACTTGCAAACTGAAAGTCTGTAAAGGGCTTGTAGCTTCATGAGAGGCGTTCACGCCTCCAGTAAATTAAGTCCATGGCAAAATCATGCTGGTTAAAGTCTTCACAAGATAGACCGGCATCCGCACTCCGGACACAAAACTGACCACATAGTCCTCATCAGTTAGTAAAAGCACAGTAAAAAGACAGAACAGTGAAAATATTTCTTCTCCAACATTTTCAAATTCTACAAAAAGTATTGAAAACTGTCTTACAAGGATCACTTTCACACGGGTAAACATCACGCCGCTTTTGATCATACAGTACGATAAGACTAAAACATATAATTTGTTTTTGACAAACATAAAGAAGGTCTTTGGAGCGATCCAGATACCTTTGGGCTCTACTTTGCTTTGAGTCTATCTCACAACAGTAACATTAATGCCTCTATAAAAGTGCTGAGCGGTGTTGTCTGAAGCATGATGTTTATACATAGAATACAACATTTTTTTTTTCTTTTCTTAAATTGTAGTTAATTTCCCGCTGTTCACTGCCAGGTTATGCCAAGTAGGTTGCAGCTGACCTCCCACAGTTTCTGGGCCAAGTCATCATCAGAAGCAGCCCTTGAGCAACTCGCAGGAGCACAGTCACTGAACACACACGGGGACAGAAAATAGCCGTTACACACAATTTCTGGCGTTGTTAAACAAAAAAACAAGAATATAAACTGTCAGCCCTCAACCACATACTGTACAGTATTTCCTTTTGTTAGTTAGCAGGTAGAAATACAGAGCAGCATGAAGCCGGCTCTCTAAAAGCTCTTATGTAACCCGCTGTTTGTAAAAAACAACTGTGTGTGTACCTGAAGTACCCTCCACTCCGGCTCTCCAGACCCGGCTCCACAGCACAGTAAATGGTGGTCTGTGCTCCCTCCACTGTTGTCTTGGTGAAAATCCTGAAGATCTTCACCGCGACCTGGATGCACTGGTGCTGGTGCCTCCACAGGTCGGACTGCACCACCCCCGGGTGCAGAGAGAACACGCTCACCCCCGTATCTGAAACACGTACGCACGCACCACTCACCTACACGAATACTGTAAAAGCATGATCGATTGATACTGACTGATAGTCAACGTATCCACAAAACTTGCTTCTGAGTTAAGAGTTTTGATAACCTTATGAACCCTTTACCATCATCAGTTATTACAGTCCTTTTCAAAATAAATGTCATTTGCACATGGTCCATGTTCTTGTTCATATATTTTTAGCGGTATAAACCAAGCCTTTTCTGTCTTTCATTCCTTGTGACGTTACCGACTTCCTAAAAACCTTGACCTCACCTTGTAACCGCTTGGCTAGCGAGCGTGCAAAGAGGACGTTGGCCAGTTTGCTCTGTCCGTAGGCCTTCATGGTATCGTAGCTCCTCTCACTGTTGATGTCATCCAGTCGAAGCCCGGTCCAGGTGTGGGCCACCGAGGCCATGACAACGATACGAGCGGGGGTCGAACGCTTGATGAGGTCCAGCAGCAGGTGAGTCAACAGGAAGTGTCCTGAGGAAAGTGAAACATGTATTTTCAAGCTTTTGTCCGACAAAATATAAAGAAGTGATCACGCCACACTTTCGTGGATTAATGCAGCCAAGTGATGGAGGTGGCAATTTAATCCGAGATTGCAAGTTTAAATGGCTAAGATTTTTTGATGAATTGTTTAGACTATGAAATGTCATAAAATGAATAATCACACTTTCAAATGTCTTGTTTTCTTTAACCAAATGCTCAAATGTTCAATGTTCAATGATCTCCTCTCTTCCTATTATTTAAGGGGGAAGAAGTTTTAACATTTTCAGCTTGGCAAATGACGGAAACAACAGATTAACCGTCACAACAGCAGCAGATCATTTTTCTCTCCATCAATCAAAAGTGGATTAATGAGCAAGCTGGCACTGCAGTGGAGTTAGAAAGCCTGTGAAAGCCTGTGCCAGCAAGACAGCCCAGACTTACATTGGTGTGTTTCTTAAATAGAAAACAAGCTAGAAAGTTGAGATGGTAACAGGAAGAAATTCTTCCTGCTGGACTACTTTAGCTTAACCAAATGGAAGGAAGGAAGGCTTTCTGCTTAGGGAATGCATACACAATGACACTGTCTTTAAAATTCAAATGTAAAAGGACTGATTTGGCAGTTTTGCTTTCCTCACAATTGTTCTCCATTTCCTGTTCTACACTTGACCTAAACATTGTGATCATTTAACGTAAATGTGCACAGACATCTACAGGATGCCTATAAATGCACAGGTACTGTATACGTGTAGGTATGTGTGTGAAAGTGTATGCATAGGCATGTGGGTGAGCACAGCATGTTCTCTCTGTCAGCCTGTGACAAAAATACTGCAGACGAAAACATCATCTGGAAGCAAGCCATGGTCCAATACAGAGGAAATTACTCACAGCTTGAAGAAAGCAGTAAATCTCGTATGTTTCCCTGGCTGATATGCTGATAAATTGTTTCTCCCCGCATCTGTCTGATCTTACTACGACACAGCATGTCTATCAACTGTTCATGTTAAACCCTGGAGAAACACTAACATAAAATACAGAAATAAAATGAAAAAGACTCCCACGTAACTTACCCAAATGATTGACGCCTAACTGCATTTCAAATCCATCAGTGGTCTTGGAGTAGGGACACATCATAATACCAGCATTGTTTATCAGTATATTCACCTGTTTCTCCTCTGAAAAGAAAATACCACACAAATGTAAAAAGATGAAGGTTTTAAATTTGCACATGTACTATACATCAGTAGCCTGGAAGACAGACCAACCTTTCACCTCAAACAACTTGGTCTGGAACGGCTCCCTTGGGAACTGATAATGCTCTGGCAAAGATCTGTCGGGTAAATCAAACTGTCTGGGCGGGATTTATGTGACGATGGACAGAAGAGTAACAGCAACGTAGTTGTATGCATCATCCGAGTATTTGTTTACAACAAAATGGGTCTGTTTGGTTGTAGGGCTATCTGGTTGCTTTTTTCTCTTTATCGGTTTAAACACGCCCCATAATGAAATCCAAACAACGTGTCACCAGTCTCATATTCTGATAAGAAGTGGGTGAAGAGCTGAATGCTAAAGTTCAGGGTCTCGCTCACTAACACTTGGACGGAAAGATCCAGCAATTCAACTTTCTGGGCCATAACCCCCCTAGTTCTTCTTCCTCTACTACCTCAATCACTTGTGGAGTACCTCAAGGTTCAATTTAGGGCCCATTTTATTTGTTTTGTATGCATTTCCTTTAGGATCTATCTTTCCATAAGCACAATGTCTCATGTTATAGTTACTCTGTTGATACTCTGGGACTAAAGTTTAAAGTCTGGCCACTCCCCCAACAATATTAAGACTCCTATTTTGCATTTTTGTGGAAGGAATTGTGTGCAAAAACATATATTCATTAGTTGCTTACCTTTGTTGATAAGTTCAGCAAAGGCTCTGATGGACCTGGTGTCAGACAGATCCAGTTTTCTGATGATCATATTCTCATTTCCCGTGTCTTCCAAAATGTCTGCCCGTGCCTCCTCTGCCCTCTCCAGGTCTCTGCATGCCATAATGATACGTGCACCTAATAAAGCAGAGTACCAAAGACCAGAAGTTGTCACATTCTTCCCCGATGTGCACCACCTTCCTGTCAAGCTTTCCAATTCAGGAGAACTTTGAAATTCAAATTTCAAGTTTGTTTATGTGTGCTTGCTAGAACTGTTCCTCCAAGTAATAGGCATGGAAAGAAATAGTTAGAAACAGTAGAAAATTCACTGTGAACTCACATCACGTCTTTTATCTCTGAGCTGCAAGTGAATTTTATACAGCCCATTGCAGCCCTGTTCACAGAAATTACACTGCCTTACTCTAATGGCTTAATAGGAACTTAAACAGTGATGTATTAAGGCAAGTATTCTGCACACGAGAGGTTCAAAACGCTTCAAAGTTTCCAAACTACAAAAGCTTTTCTCATTTGCAGGCGTACAAAGCTACCCATGCCAAATTAAAATGAGGAATGAAGTACCTCGATCTCACGGTGCGCTTTTGATCATCCTCTAATGTTTTCTAAGCTCTCGCTCAGCATCTCATTTAGGCAACTGCTCCACTTGCTTGAACACAAGACCCTCTCAACTGTGTCATTCCCATCCGCTTCTGACACAAATTACCATGCATTCTGCTTAATGAGCACAGATAGGGGCTTTGAGGACACATGCACTCAGCCTTCCTCTCAAACAAACATGTAGACAGACAACCCCCCCGCCCCCGACACTCACACACACACACACACACACACACACACACACACACACACACACACAAACCAGCACCAGACACACAAAATAGCTGCTGTGCCCGGCAATTATAGAAGAGCCATTAATCAGTTGAAGCGTCTGTATCCCATCACAGTGTCTTTGTTTCTGTCCTGCAGCTCCCATGTGGGAAAACCTGATTGTTCCCACATTTCCAGCATAGCCAAGTTCACTCAATTAAATAAACTCAAACAGCGGGAATGAAAGGCTACACTGTGTCAAGTTAAAAATCACCCAGTGAAGGATTACACGGTGTTATGTATGCATAAATAATACGGGCATGCAAATGATGGCTGGAGCCAAGGCTAATATATACTTAGGACAGCACTCTCCTATTCCACTTTCACAAACATTACATTTAGCATGTTAAGTAACTGTGTCAAGATTTAAAAAAATAAATAAAAAATGAATAAAATTAATCAATGATTGAGAAGGTTCGCCTCAGTTTGATTTTCTCCAGTCACATGCAGCGCCCAGAGGAATTACTTCCTGTTATGAATCCTTGCAAATCTAATCAGGCTGTCATCCCGTTCTTACATAATCCCATTTAACTGAGAGATGACACCGTCATCTGACAGAGCCAGCCACGGTGTTATTATTTTCCTCTGGCACCAATTATTCTTTTTGTGTTATCCTCTGTTGCCTCTCTGGCGCAGGGAGGGGAGCGGACCCTCACAATGCTCCCTCTGTCACCCTGACTCCTCATCTGTCTTCCCTGCTTTGTTTGTCACTTGAAATGTCAAACCAGATGCTCATTAACGTCAACGCTTTCTCTTTCTTGTCTGTCTTTGAGAGTTTAAGGTATGCTGAAAATGTGCAGTGAATTGAAAGAGAGAAATGTTCCTATCAAAACAGATGATCAAAATGAAGTGTGTAAACGGGATTAAGCCCGATTCTAAGTTAAATATTGTTATTTCATTCAGCATAAATATAAATTAGAAGTGCTTAAATCCAAAGGAAATGATTAATGGCATGTGTCTGGAAGGTAAGGCACAGGTACACGTCAATGCAGCTGAGGCAGAAATAGACCAAGGCAGCTGGGGACAGACGCACAGCTGGGTAGTACCTCTTCTTGCCAGGTCCCTGGCAGTTTCTTTGCCAATCCCGGTGTTGGCTCCAGTGATGATGACAGTTTTCCCATCGAGCCTCTCCTCAGATGACCAGCGGTTGCAGCACACACTCCTGAACAACACACACACACACACACACAAATAAAGCAGCAGGAAACCCCTTCATAATACACGGCCAAGTTAGTGATCTCATGTCTATCTAGGAATATGCACACAGAAAATGATCAGTTAAAAAGCAAGACTCGTTTTGGGTTAATGCACAAACATTTGGGTTGCATATGTTTTTCAAACTCACTTAAACAGATTTAAAGGCTCGAAAACAAACATTTTACAGCAAAAATATGAACCAAACGACTCGGATCGAGGTAAAAAGCTGCATTTGTAAACCAGTCTGTGCCAAATCTGCTGCCACCGCGAACTACAATCTTCTTAAAATTTCTCACATTCTTGTTATTATCAGAGCCAGACACCGGGAAGCTGATCTTAACCGCTCTCTTTCTGTTTTTCTGTGTTTTTTTCTCTCTTTCTCCCCCTACCTGCAGTGCATTGTTCCCCAGGAGCAACAGATTTTCTTCCACCTCAGGACCGGTGAGCGACTTCAGACAGAAATAAACAATCTAGCAGCCTCCACCACTACAGTTCATTAAGGGGGGGGGTGTAGTGCTTGTCGTCTGTCCCCGCCCCGCCGCCGTCTTTTTTTTCTTTTTTTTTTCACATGTCGGCGTCTGAGCCGATCAGGAGCGAGCTGACGCATAATTGATTCACAAGTTAGAGACTGGGGAACAGGCGGATCCCCTGCTGCTGCTGGAGAGACTGGAGACATGAGCTCAAATGACCCGAGAGAGAGAGAGAGAGAGAGAGAGAGAGAGAATCTCATGCATGTAAATGAATGACCATAGTTCACCACTGCGGTATGTGACAAAACTGGAAATCTGGAAAGTGCCACTCCAACTTATCAGTCACTAGTGCTTGAGTGTCCACTTGAACAACAGATCACAATGGTGGAAACCCATTTACTGATGATGATTGGCTGTCAAGCACTGTAGACAAAGTATAAAAATTAATCTATCTATCTATAGATCCTGTCGTCTATCTATAGATCCTGTCGTCTATCTATCTATCTTTAAATCTATCTATCTATCTATCTATCTATCTATCTATCTATCTATCTATCTATCTGTTCATTCATCTATCTATCTATCTATAGATTCTGTCATCTATCTATCTATCTATCTATCTATCTATCTATCACATTTTTAAACAAGCCTTCTCCATGGTTGCTCATTGACAACTAAAACACAGGAGTTGTTTGGAGTATCAGAGATCTTTTTATTAGAAGCAGCTATATATTCATGTCTTCCGCCCTCCCTCTACCAACTCTTGACTTTTACCACTTCATCTCTATTACAACGAGTATTTCAGGTCCTAACAAATATTAGTCCTTACTTACAAACTCCATCACATGCACAACGCTCAGTACAACTAAAAAGCTTCAGCCTCCTCTACGCTGGGTATCGCTCGGGGTGGGAGTGAACGTTGCAGCGCAGTGTGTGGGAGTGGACAGCTCATCTCCAGCGGATGCTAAGCAGGTGGCAGCTCACAGCCCACAGCTTTAGGGCAGTGCCATCGTCCTGGCCTGCCCTGCAGCTGTCTGCCATGGCACAGTCCCTGCGAGGAAAGGGACGAAAGGGAAACATAATGATATAATGAATATAATTTACCTCTTGTTTTCTGTCATCTGCATTTAAGCGGACTTTCAAAATGTCTCTTTGTGTATACTTTGCACGGTCTGTTTCAGTCTATTTAGAGACTAGCTGAGTTTGCCTGTGAACTGGGTTGTTGTTGACATATTTTTGCAACTTCTGAAGCAGGCTTGTGGTTTGATGTTGTGCTGAGCTTTGTGTTATCGGCCCACAGTTCCTGTTCACAGTACATACTATCAAACAAGCTTACATTTACTTATATGTGTCTTTTATTTTGTAAGGAGCTAAGTTATTGTTGTTAACAGTGAGAGTATTGTTGCTTCTGCACCGGTATTTCCAACTGACTTGTAGTATCCTCCGGTGAGCAGCTGGTTCTCAGGAGTGACGGTGCAGTAGATGGTGGTGTAGGCCCCCTCCGCCGGGGTCCTGATCAGGAAGCTGAACGTTTTGATTATGTCCGCAAGAGGGCGCCTTATGTGCCTTGTGATTTCAGTGTTCACAATGCCGGGGTCCACGGAGTAAGCCATGACACCTAGAACTGCAGAGGGGAGGAGGGAGTGACACATTTCACAGGGGTGGATTTGAATTCCTCCTTCTTTGACTGATTTATTTGTTTATAGTACAAAGTAAAACTCTAGTCGAACAGAATTACATCAAGTTTAATCTGATCAGAACTCCCAAAAAGTGTTTACTCATAATTACTTCTGCAGAAACGATTATATGAAGACTGCCAAACAAGGTGTGATCAGACAGGGGAACAGTGTTTTGGTCTAGCATGCACTGTTTCTTTGCCCTGAGCGGTTGTGGTTGAGGCATGAGACCCTCACGCTGGCAAGAGCTGCAGCAGATCCGTTATTCACGGACGAGGAAAGAAACAGAGAGGCACAGAACAGACAAACCTACAGAAATATTTGCATCTCGGGCCCTACCCTCGGTCCTTTTAGCCAGCTCTCTGGTGAACAGGACATTGGCCAGCTTGCTCTGCGCGTAGGCCCTGACGGGGTGGTAGTCCTTCTCCCCGCTCAGGTCGTCGAACTGGATCTTGCCCATGTTGTGAGCCGCCGATGACAAGTTGATGACCCGGGACGGGGCTGAGTGCTTTAGCAAGTCCAGCAGCAGGAAAGTCAGGAAGAAGTGGCCTGAGAAAGGGAAAGAAAAGATGAAATGAGACACAGAAGGAGCAATGTACAAATGGAAATGTACTTAAGATTTGTTAGAAGGGAACACACAAAGGTTTAATAGACTCTCTCTCCATCCATTGAGTCCAAAATGAACAAATTTGTTCTGTTGGCGAAAGCCAATACCTCCCGGGGATTTAACTAAACACAGGCTCCACAAACATCCTGTAATATTTTTCTTTTTATCTCATACCCAAGTGATTGACTCCAAACTGCATCTCATATCCATCCACCGTCTTGGCGTAAGGGCAAATGCCCACACCTGCGTTGTTGATCAGGAAGTGAAGAGTCTTCTCAGCTGGAAAATTAAAGATTACATGTGAGCAATGTATGTTGCAAAATTATTCACACTGCACTCTGGTGTGAGTTCGCCCGTGCCACCCACTGTTGTAGATATTCTCAGCGAACTGGCAGATCGATTTGGTGTCAGCCAGATCCAGTTGCCTGGCGACAACCTTGGCTCCCTTCACCTCCCTCATGATGTCACCAACAGCCTGTTCTGCTTTCACCATGTCTCTGCACGCCAGGATCACCCGGGCACCTAGAGGAGATTAATCCCTGTTAATGGTGCGTGCGACTGCATGTGCATGCACGTCAAAATCTGATGTTGAGCACAGTTTTATATCTGAGTCACTTCATACGGTGGCAAGCTCAGTGTTTTTCTTTTCCAACAAGGCGATAATGGCCCCTCTGCTCATGAGCATGATTCAACGTCAGACAGCCATTTAATACTTGAGTCACATCATTATGTTTGTTTAATTTTTAAGCTTAAAACTGGTACTAGGAGTCACATAGTACCAGAAAATATACTACTCATCGTATAAGTCAACCCTTCACTGTTTTCTTGCCTCTGCCAGCCAGGTCTTTAGCCGTTTCTTTGCCTATTCCAGTGTTGGCCCCGGTTATTATAGCGGTCTTTCCTTCCAGAGAGACATCCGAGGACCACTTGGGGACAAACAGAGACCTGAGAAATAAGAAAAGTAGATTTAAATCGACACGAGTTTAATAATTTAAACACACTGTATGTATGTGACTGAAATAGAACCCGTGGCAGTGTACCAAAGAAAATAAAACACTGGAACATACACCGATCAGGCATAACATTATGACCACCTTTCTAATATTGTGTAGGTCTCCCTTGTGCCTCCAAAACAGTTGTGACTCATCAGAGAATGGACATGGGCCTTCTGAGGGTGTCCTGTGGTGTCTGGTAACAGAATGTTGTTAGTGGGGGCATTTGGGTCCTATGGGTTGAGGGGAGGGGCCTCTGTGGATCATCCCACAGATACGTGAATTTGTAGGCCAGGTCAACACCTTGTGCTGTTCTTCATGTTTTTTTAGTTTTTCCTAAACCGTTTTTGTGTGTGTGCCTGTCTCAGGCTGCATCCTGCTGGGGATGGCTGCCTGAGTCACTCCCAAGGAGTGTCACTGCTATGGGGTGGGGGTGCCTGGTCTGGTCTAGGTGAGTGGTACATGTCTAAGAAACATCCACGCAAATTTCAGGTCCAAAAGTTTCCCAGCAGAACATTGCATTGTCACAAGATCCAATGGCCAATCGTCAAAGTTAAAGGACAAAGACAAAGATTTACACTGAAAAGAAACACTCATGATTATATTAGTTCATACAGCCATTAAAAGAAGATAAAGTGCATACCATGTCCAAAGGGTGACATTTAAAAAGGTTTTGGAACTCGTTTTATTGGATGCAGACTCTAAAGTGTCTAGAATGCAGAGAATTTAGTTAAGAGCAAAAGGGGCAACTTTCATCCTCCCAACAACACCTCATAGCGCATAAATGTCGACCATATTCCTGTCTACGTTATAAAACAGTGGTAAGTAGTATACTAACATAAATTTTCGGCACAGACTTGTTAGCAAGAGGTGACTGGAGAGATGTAGTGGATCTGTTAAAATGCCCACATGCAGCAAATTACACTTTCTGTAAAACACCTTCCCACACCAGCTCATTATCCAGTTATGTTAACCAAACTAGATATTAAGTCATCTCGTATCCAATCTCGTCTTTATGGTTTCCACAATTATAATGAATAAATATACAACCCGTCCTTTACAAAAACACTTTGGTGTGGAGCATGTCCTTAATTTGGAGACTGTAGTGCTGCACTTCTAAGTTGTAAATAATTGAGATTCTGCAGCATTTCATCCTGGAGATTTACCAAGTGAATTTAAAATGACCCTTGACACTGTGACTTGCTTCCAACAGAAAAACAAAAAAAAATTAAAGGAATAAATGACATAATATGTTTTTTTTCAAACTTCCAGTAACTAAACTATAAGATATGAATGAGGTGTACCGCCCTTGGCAAAATAGTGCATGCCAGAAACAACAATCATCGTATTAACAAGAAACTTCGCAGGCTTTGAACTCACTTAATCTCCAGCCAGGTGACGCTCAAAGCAGCAAGGATGATTTATTTTTACTCGTAAAGTCTGTCTTGGACACTGAAACAACACTGCATACTTAAAAACATTTTTTTAAAATGAGCACATTCTACTTTTATCTTAGGTCTTACCTGAGAGCTTGCATTTCTGGAAGTTCGGTAACATGAAATTCCTCCTAAGATTTATGTGGCTCCTTCTTTGGCTGGTGTTGATTTGAGACACAGGTCCAGGAAAGGGGCAAAGAACTGAGGGATAACGACTGCCTTATTCAAATGCATTCATTAGATATAAAAGCTCTTCTGTTGAGAGTTGGTGGTTGTAACTAATCAGTTAGGAATTAAAATAGGGTTCCTGATGAGCAATCACATGACAAGTGATTGAGCCCATGCAACAGAGATGCATTTGTGTACTTAGTTCCAGCTTGATTATGGTTATAAAACTGAGTACTGATTCTGGTGAAAGCATTTTCTTTCCTAGAGTCACTATATCACTGTAGTAGTAGGACTACTATTCCCATATGGCTCGGTGCCACCGCAATGCATGCTGGTTGTATGTTGTTACAGGCAGTGGAGCAAAGAGGTTCCGAATGAAGTCCACGGCGTCCAGTGTCCTTTATTATACAATCACTGTCATAATTAAGCTGGTTTTGTAAAAGTATTGCAGAAAAACGTGTCTGGTATAAAAGAATAATCCTTTTCAACAGAGGCCCTTAACAGTTTTAAATGACTCGTGTTTTAATTTGCAAGGTTCAACATGCCAGGTGTTGCCGAATGAAATTAATTCATCTGCTCGTCATCGTATGTCTTGGACACAAAAACCATTATCTGTGAAGTAACTGGAAACTGCATCCGCTATCGGTGACAGGTAACCAATCTGAGCAGTCTTCTGTGAGTCCGCTGTGGAACTCAAAACCTGCCTCCACAGGTGAGACAGCTGCAATTTCAGCATTTCGCCACTGTGGACTTTCTGGTGCTTTCCGCAGGTCACTCAGCTGCGTGTCAAGCCTTTTGTTTTAAATTGCTGTTTGGGCAGGAAGGGTGATGAATTTGCTGGATCCTAGAAAGCTGAGCCCAGATCATCACTCAAGAGTGGTGATTACCTCTATCTTTTAATTACAGCTTTATATCTCCTTGTAAGAAAGTGTCAAAATGCATTACTGGAAATCCAAAAACATTTACTTAAGATTTGTTACCTGTTAACCTGTTATGGGACAGTTTGGTGGGGTGGTATGAGGTACTTCTCCATAGGCAGTGCACTTGAAGTAGATGGCAATCAGCACATCCCAGTTTAGAGTATATGCACGGATTTAATTTTCTCTCAGCTTGCTGTTTCTGACAGGAAGCAGAGCCTCCCACCAGACTCCACTGACAAAAACAGTGATTTTTGCCTTGCAAAGCGCAGGAGTTGCCAGTCCACCGCTGCCTCGACCAGTTAGTTTGTTTGTGTTATTGTGTGCCTTTGGTGTGTTAACACATTAATTCAGATTTAGCATAACATGTCAAAACACTGAAATCACATGGATGGAGACCAGTGTCTTTCATCTTTTGAGGGGTAAAATGACTGTTTTTGTCAGTAGAGTCTGGTGGCACAGAGAAAAGCGATTTAACAGCTTTAGTTCTCTGCTTTTTTTAAAGAAAAATAAGCTATGCCTTTAACTTACACCTACCACTAGGGGGCAGACTATAGCAATCTGCGGTGTCTTAGGCCTTCCTACACATCTTCAGTCAAATGAGAGACTGTCCTTTTCACACATGAAAAGCTGAAGAAGAAGAAGAAAAAAAGCAGAAATCATTTAAATCTACAGTCAGGTCCTGTGTTGGCCGGCCGGCCGGCTCTCATGTAAACCATGTGAGAGCTAGTCATAACTTCCTGTTTTCACAAACAACCATAAAATAAGCTGAGACACGACGCAAACGTAACACACATGCGCGCACACATACACACATATATAAACATACTCGTGCTGACCCAAACCAGGCCCAAATGAGCGCTGCCAGCTCCTCTCATGTGGTCTCTCTGTGACGCTAGCTGGTCTGACTGCTAGATTAGTTTCTCCTCACAGCTGCTCGCCATCCCCAGGCCTGATGAAAGGCTGCCTGTCTGTCAACACAGGGACAAAGACAGAGAGGCCTCGCCACATATGTAATTAGCGTTGCTTCACCAAGATTATAGATCATCTCCAGGAGATAAATGACTCCTTAGTTGTAATTTTGTTCGATCCCAAAATAGGAAAGTTGACAGAGAGAAACCACAGAATGCAGGAAGGCAGCCATCCATGGGAGAATTAGATGCAAAACATATTTAATTTCAATCAAAATATTCTTTCACTTATTCATTGCAATTGGTTTGATTGATATGTACAGAATCTCGTAAAGCTGCATACATATTGGTGATGCTGGAATTGTGGACAACTTTTTACGGCACCGCTTGACTTTAATCCCCCCACCCCAACTCCCTTCCAGTCAAATGAGAGAATATTCTTTCACAAATACATCATGCTCCTTTGAAACATATACAAACACTGATCACATGTGAAACTTCTGAAAAACATATACAAGTTACCTTGCAGAATTATCTTTAAAAAAAAAAATTACAGACATTTTACTTTTCTTCATTAAGGCTTGCACATTAAAATATAATGAAACAAAACAAACCAGTAATAAAATAGCTTATCAAATGCATAGCATTTTTTTCTTTTTAGACACACACTGCACTTGTGGTGCAATAAGGAGGAGAAAGGACGACATACAGGCTAAAACAAGTATCGTACCAAAACTGGATGTGTCGTTACTGTGAATTGATTCTCTTAGGTCCTGCAAACCACAAATATAATAATTCACTTGAAATGTTTAAAAATTGTCTTTACAAATTTGGGTTCTGTCCCTCTGATTCTTACTGTAGCTAGTAAATTGAGTCTTCTGCTAAAAAAAAAAAAAAATACTCAAAATGATTTCCACATGGTGGATATTTTGTTATGTTAAGGAAAGTCTTAAATCCGTCCAAATGTCAAACTTGGAGAAGGCACTTTAATGATAAAAGGTGGGAAATGATACATCTAGTAACTTCTTTCTATCCAGATCCAGCTGTAATTTCCATCCAACAATAAAAGCATTATGCTTTTCCAGTCTGAACTCTGGTTCCACATTCAATCCTCAGCAAACTTCCCCATCTCTGTCTGGAATGGAGGAAGTTTCCATTTGGAAATAAAGGCCTCAGGCAGGATTCAGTGACAAACATCTGAAATGCAAAGACTCATGGAAGACTACATTTTACATACAAATCTGTCAGCCCTCTGACTGCTCAGCTTAAACTCGTTTTCTTAATTTATTGCTGAAATTTCATTTGTAGCTAACAGGGTGACGTAACCAACAATAACTACAACAGGTCAGTCTTACTAACTGTTGGCTGAGGAGATGATCCGTACACTGACATAAAAACATCAAACACAACCAGTCGTCACTTCCTCAGCGCCCGCTCCTCCATCGCTTCCTGGACTGGCAGCGTCTCATCCTGCAAGGTGCTGTGGGAAATGAAGTCCCCTTGAGATCTGAGGCTGCTCTGGAAAAACTGAGCCGTCTCACTGGCCTCCTCCTGCACGGGGCTCCCGAAGGCGTCGTCCTTCCCGGAGCCGTCGCTGCCGTTGGACGTCTGGCTGACGTAGACGACGATGACTTCGCCGCTGAAGTTCATCACCTGGCCGCTGGAGATGAAGGTGGTGTTGTTGTTCCCAGACACCTGACCTAAAAGAGGGTGAAGAAGAGACTGTGAGTTGGAGGCTACATATAAAGAAAGCGGTAAAAGAGAAATTGGGAGATCATTTTTTTGTTTGGTTTAAAGAGAAACTGAGCAACAACTTAGTTGGAAGTGTTGAGAAATTCATCCATACATTTATATATATAGTCTGGTTGTGCAAGTTTGCCAACTTCCCCCTACACACAGACCTACAGAGCTTCCTCTACTCGTGACGTAAGCGACAAGTGGACAGTGGGTGTAATGACAGTGCAGGGCGACCGCAGGACAGCCACAGCTTCACTAACCGCTATATCATACCCTTCTTACCACACTTGTCCGGCAATTTTTAGCGTGAGAAACGGAAGACTTCTGAAGACAAGTAAGTCGTCTGGGTTGAGGTTTTTTAATGGACAGAAGAGAACAAGCACAAAAAATGTGCTGTTAAAAGAGAAACTTTCTGCGGCTAATCTCGACCCTGACTCCACATCGGCGTATCCTGTCAAATCATGTGTACAGACTGTGATTTATACCAGCCAGGTGAGCTGAAAAATAAACAGTGTGTTCCTATTGAGTAAGTTCACCACACTGAGCCTTTGATTCCTGCTTCATCCAGCCTCCTGTCCGACTTTTCCAGTCGACTGAAACAAGCCCGTGACTCACAGATCATGTCTCGTCCGTTCACACAGAAAGTGCAGCGCACACACACACACACACACACACACACACACACACACACACAGGACTGCATTAAATGTAAGCAAACAAATCCTCGCAGACAGTTTTTACACCTACACTCGCGCACACAGAAAAGCGCACACAAGACCCATAAAGTTGGAAAAGGCATGCAAACACACTCACATAAAGTGTGTCTGTGTGTTCCCTCTTCTGAGAGCCCTTCCCGGAATACCAGTCTGAGAGGTCTAGCTCGAAAATATGTCATTTCGCCACAGCTTTGAAAACAAAGCTCTATGGAATCTGCTTGGTTCCTTTTGTTTAGCCTCCCTTAATGCCGCGTTGATTTTTATAGACGCCCAGCAACAACCATAGGGGCAAAGCCGAGCTCTGGTAGAAGCCTTCTCCTGTTCGGTGTCTAAGAAAAGCACACTTTTCTTTTTCTAAACCCGTTTATTTTTCCTGGGAGGCTGACAGTTTGATTCCCCGATGCGCAGGATAAACGTGGGTCGCTAGCACTGAGGTGCCCTTGGGCCGCGTAGCGCCCTGATGTGGCGCGTGGACTGCCTGAGACTTGTGAAACCTCTGACCCTCTACTGGCCTTGAAATAGCATGTGCGGGAAGCCCATTTAATCAATTATCCTTCCAGCATGTTGGGAAATTGTGTTGTAGCTGGTAACCGTGTAATTAAAGTACCCAGTCATCAGTGAGAGTTAAAAAATAAATAAAATAAAAAAAAAACTCTTCACAAGTCAGTGTGTGTGTGTGTGTGTGTGGGTGTGTGTGTGTGTGTGTTTTTGTTGGGTGGGCAGGGTTATAAAAGTATTACTCAAGCTGCACACATCTTGCTTCAATTAAACCTGTGGTCACTTTGCGCAACCCTATGGAACTCTGGGTAAACAGGAGCGTTGTACTGTCGATGGCTTAGTTCACACTCATGCACGCGCTGATCCCTGTTTGTTGGAGTGCGGTTCTGGTTCTGGCAGTCGACCGGTGCATGAAAGGCTCGGGTATCTTTTTTCCCCGGCTCCCTGTGTGGTCCGCCCAGAAAAATCAACTATCAATACTGGCTTTAATAAAACACACTGCTCGGAAACAATTACCCGAGCTTCTTGCTCTTGCGCTGAAACCGATCCTCAATTGTGAGTTCTGTTTGGGATGATCACCCTAATAATGCTTCAGGCTGAGCTAACCGCTGCCCCGATTAGACTGTTCTGATGGTTACTGCTTTTTTTTTTTTACGAGGCATGACTACCGTAAATACGTTTCCCAGAGATTTTTTTTCCCTTCCTCTCTTTGGCAGCACTTAAAGCTCTGTGTGAGAACAATACAAGTTCAGCCATGTGACAGTTAAACTTTCCATTCAAACCCATCTAAACTGCATTGTTATTCTTGGTGGCCAGTCCCTTGTACTCTGCGGGGAGAGAACTGGCTATGTTGTGGATCAAATCACCCGACCCCGCGGCGGTACGTCGGCGACTGCCTGCTCAAACAAGGAACAGAGGATCCGGGCCGGCGAACACAACTGTGGCCGAGCGGTCTTCGCGATGAGCCATTATCCAACATGGCGCACAGCCACTTTGCGTTCCGCTTTCATTGACACTGTTGAGTGGTCAAAAACATCCAGGAAATATCAAGCTCCACAGTGCGACTTTGTACTGACCAAAGAGAGCTAAATATAATTTTCTGGGAATGAGCTCAAGGACGTTTGAAAGCCAAGTTCTGCTATGGAGCAACAGCTTTTAAACCCTTACCCTACTACTATACGTAACAAGAATATGAAGAACTTAAGATGAGCTTAAATTCCTGAGGTTTAACCCACCTGAGGTGAGAGTTGGTTCAGCCAGCTGACTATGGAGACTCTCTGGTGAACACTCCAGTTCTGACTCCCCCGACGAGAGCTTGTTCTCCCTGTTATCCCGCCAGGAGAGTCCCTGACTCTGCTCAAGGCCGCAGGCCTCGGATGGCTTGTCCAGGTAGAGGTCCCCGACCGACGAGGAGGCCGTCATGGGGCTGACCAAGGTCATCGGGGAGGTTGGGCTATTTTCCGTTGAGGGGGAGTCTGTGCTCACCAGTCTGTGTAATCCCTCCTGTTTTACCGCCGGTCTGTCGGCCAGGTGAGATTTAAATTCCCCTCTCACCTGAGCCTGGGACAGTGGCAGGCAGAGTTCAGTAAGAGGGCCGGATGTGGAGGTGTGGAGGAGAGGTGGAGAAAGAGAGACGAGAGATGCGACCCCGGCCTCACTCGTGGGCGAAACCATCTTTTCTCGACTTCCGTCACCCCTTTTTCCGCCTTTATCAGCTCTATTACTGTCACTTTCGTCTCCGTCCCTGTCTCCATCCAGCCCTCCACACGAGCAGGTCCCCGGCGTTCCAGGACTGACAGCCTGGCTACAGTCCTCATTCTCCCCTACTTCCAGCGGCTCGCGGATGGGAATGACACACACACAAGAACCCGCCAAAAGCGGGGACACACTCACGATCTCTTCGTCTTCCGACACCTCCTCTGGTTCCCCGGATCCTTCGCTCTGATCCTCCATCGCCATCTTCTCCTTGGCCGCCTCTTTCTCCGTGGTTTCCCCCGTGAAGGGCAGAGCGACCTTGATGTCAGGAACAGAGGAGGGGAAGGTGCACGGCAGATCATCGGCAGGAGTGTGGGGCACTTGGCAGATGAGTTTGGTCACTTCGCACGGTGCACATCTGGAGCCTGCAGGGCCTCCTACTGCTCCACTGTTGTAAAGAGGAGCCAAGGTCTCCTTGAATGACAGAAACAATGAAGAAACATATGACCTCCTTCCTTATTCATTCCAGTTCATTCCATTTTATTGTATATGTTGTAAACGTTGTTGCTATTTCATTGCTTTTTGATTGAAGTTCCACTTTACCTGTTGTATTCTGGTCCTCTTCAGATTCTGGACACATGATCGCAGATTTACTAGACCAAGAATCAACACAGTGTACATTAATGAAATGTGCATGTGTACATCATGCAGGGCCGCCAAAAACTCAAACACACAGCTAGATGAGAACTTATATCAGCTGTTTTGTGCCTACCTGAGAGCAATTTAAGTTTGTCCTTGTAGCAGAAGAGGAGCAGGATGAGGAGACACAGAACAGTAATGACCGACAGCACTGAAACTACAACCCAGGACGACGTTGCACCTGAAAGAAAAGAGCGTTTCAGATCAGGCATAACATTCATTCCTGAAATCGTGTAGGTCTCCCTTGTGCCTCAAAAACAGTTCTGACTCATCAGAGAATGGGCATGGGCCTTCTGAGGGCGTCCTGTGGTGTCTGACAACAGGATGTTGATAGTGGGGGGCCTTTGGGTCCTATGGGTTGAGGGGAGGGGCCTCTGTGGATCATCCCACAGATACTTGATCAGTTTGGGATCTAGTGATTTTGGAGGCCAGGTCAACACCTTGTGCTGTTCTTCATGTTTTTTGAGTTTTTAACAAACTTGTTCCTAAACTGTTACATCAAGGGGCGTCACTGCAATGGGGTGGGGGTGCCTGGTCTGGTCTAGGTGGGTGGTACATGTCTGAGTAATGTCCACATAAACGCCAGGTCCAAAAGTTTCCCAGCAGAACATTTTGTTGTCACAAGACGGTTATGGTTAATGTTTTAATGTTGTGGCTGATCGGTATATATAATAAATAAATCAAAATGACATTTTTACAGAGTTTCCCCTCGTTTTGCTTTGCGGAGTCTTTATTTTGAGTAGCTGTTAAATTCATCACGACTTTGCGGGATGCAGGCCTGCAGCGAAAGCGTCTTACCAGAGACTTCAGGTCCACACTCTGCATCAGACTGTGTGCTGCCTGGCTTGGTCTGGATCCTGCCTTTAGCCTTGCAACTGGGAAAGAAGACAAAAGCACAAACACAAAGAGTGAAGAGGAATATTTGTGCAACTGGACAGTCTGCTTGATTTATTTATTTTTTTTCTTCCTTTTCCTCTACATTACATTAGCCAAGCCTTTAACGGGTGGTTTTGCTATGACGGAGGACAGAATATAGAGGAAAAACAAAATTCTTTTCTCTCTCTTTCTGTCGTCGTCACTGCAGATTTGGTGGAATACCAGTGGAAGCCGGTGTCTGGTAAAGAGTTCCAGGGGAAGTGGTGAACGTATTACTCATAGCAGCTGGCTGCTGGTGAGGATGGCTACCCAACAGTATTACTGCGTGCTCCCTGCAGAATACGTCAAAACATCCCAAGCTAAAAAACAACGTGTTGTTGTGCATCCAGCGTGTGTTTGTGTACACTTACTTGGTCCATGGTTTGCACTGTTCGTCATTTTTGTCAGCGAAGAAGCCTTTCTCACATTGCACGCACATCTTCCTTCCATTTGTTGAGTCTATAATGAAGAACAGACATTGTTTATATATATATATATATATATATATATATATATATATATGTGTGTGTTACAGTTACACTCAGGAGTATATATCCTTCAATCAGGAGTGTGTTTTTTTTGTCAAACTGTCTCACCGGGGTCTGCTTCCAGTCCGTATCCGGGAAGGCACTTTGGTATCTTCTCACAGAACTCACAGTTGATGGGGTGACACTGGAGGCCGGGACGGCAGCGGCACGGCTCCTCAGCCAGGGGGTTCTCAGGGGCGTCCATAAAGCCCCTGCCTGGAGATCAAACGAGAGGGAGACCTTCAGTGCACAGGTAGGTCCATACTCTTAAAAAACTGACACAGACTGAATTTGGGCTTTGAAAGGAAGATAATGGTGCGAACGGCTTTCCCTAGAGCCTTTGGGGACATTCCTTGGACATTATATTGAGTTTCCTTCATTAATATTATAGAAAGAAATATTTATTCTGATTATCAGAGCATTCTTGAGTGCAAAAAGAGGATCCTGAAATAGAGGACAGCTTTATTTCAAAAGGTGTTTCATCGAACACAACGGAACGAAACAGAGGCACCGACCTTTATCACAGGTCTTCTGCGGGGAGCATTCCCTCTCTTCCGTCCAGGTGGGCTGGTACTCGCGAAGATTACAATTGACGCATGTAGTCTGTTTGGAGTTGGTGCAGTCGGCGAACACGAAGAAACCTGATGAGAAAAAAAAACCCAAAAGAAGGCAGGGGTTAAAAAAGCTGATGTTAAAAACAGAAAAGAAAAAGGAAATGAACAAATTTAGAACCCCTTTCCTCTTTTAAAGTAGTGGGTTAAATCACTATGTGTGTGTGGGGGGGGAAGATGTCTGAGACATTTTAAGGTTTTTTTTTTTTTAAACATCCTTCCTCTTTTAAGTTAAGATCTTTGTGAATGGAAATCTATTTCAGGCTGACTACAGAGAGTAAACCAGACACGTGGTGGCATCTCCTTGTGTTTGTGTGTTTTATTACCTGGCGGACACTTGTCGCAGCATCTTGAGCCCCTGAGGTACTGTTTGTCACCACACTTGAGAGCTTTGGAGGCTACGTTCTGGGAAAAAAAATAAAAAATAAGACTATTAGTATTCTACTGTTTCATGCAGATTTAGGACTTTTGGATTGCCTTTCTTTTAAAATTTAGGAACATGCTTTATCAAAAACGTCCAATTTCTGCCAGTACTTCTATTCTACAACAGGCATCTTCCTCCTTCCTCTTTATACCATCCTTCAAATCCACACGTGACACTCTTGAGATGAGGGTGAGTAATGAGGGCAAAGGACGCTTGGTTAAAATATTTCCAAGTCCTGCTCAGGAATTCTTTCCACGCTCTCAGAAGCACCTGACCACAGCGCCGTACGGTCTCCAAACCAGCAAACCAAACTGTGATACCGCCCGGGCGCATAATGGGAACCAACCGGGGTGAAATAAAACCAGCTCCCGGCGGCTCAGAGTTAATAAACACTTGCTGATATTCTCCCGGTCCCCGCTTGTGTGCATGAGGCGGCGGTTAAGCTAAACGTCTTAAAGACTTCGGTTCAGACTTGTCTCCAGCTGTCACTCAGCGGAGGGATCTTAGCTGAGCTCTTTCTGCAGAGAGCATCGAACACTTGTGATTAAAAAAGGCTCCACACGTACTGGAAGTGCTTGTGTCGGGTCACACGTACTGTACATACACGGTGTATACACAGTGCACACCTTCCAGCGACTCTAAATTAAGGCCGCCAGCCACACTGCTGAATTCGAGAATCAGGCTGTTATGACAGAAACTGCGCCAAAGCCACAGCGTCTATATATAAATGTAGAAAAACACAACCTATAGGGCTGGCTGCACTCTGACCTAGAGCCAACCTCCAGCATTTTCTTATTCAGCCCTTTAGAAATCGTCTTTCACCGTGAAATTACACACTAATTCAGTCATTCGTTCTGTAATTTGTAGAGTTTAAAAAAAAATCCTGTTGCAGTTGAGTGAATTCTCAAAACATCCATATTTCTGCTCGGTGTTCAGACACTTCAATCTGTCAGGCTGTCAACGCCTTTAACCTCACAGGCTATCCCTTTTCTTCCAAACAATACATATGCATCTCTGTAACTCAGAAGAATATCCATGCTTGACATTGTCGAAAACATTATTTGGTGATTAGATCTTCATTAAAGGCATCCCTAACAATAAATTCAATTTGTTGCAGGAAGGCGGCAAACTAAACAATCATTAAACATCTGAATCAGGAAGACACACATTTCTTTCCCTCTTCTTTCTCACACCTCCACATTAAACTCTGTTTAGTCTCCGTGCCCGGGCCCCGGGGCTGCAACAGCACCACATGAACAACGGCGAGCGTTTAATAACCTCCTCTTAGACTCGCACATCAGCCAGTCTTTGTTTTTTTTTTTTTTGTTTTTTACAATCTCACCAGAGGGATAATGATGCACGGCGCTCATAGCTCGGACCGCACGTGTAATGAGGACCATGTGCTGCTGCAGACAGAAGTGACATGAGCAGAAACGGTTCCCATGCTAAGATGTTCCTGTCTTTGTGTGTGTGTGTAACGTATACACACACACACACACACACACACACACACATATATATATATATATATTTGGTAAATGATGGTTTTTAATCTGCACGGCTCGACCAGAACGCACAGGAAGCCAAAGGAATGCCGGGTATTGTATTTTTGTCACTGCCACATCTAAACATTGGGTATCAGTTGTGTGAAGCGGCGTGTTTTTACTCACTAAATACATATGTATAAGGGAGAGCTGCTGAGCCAACCCTATAAGATTATAGGTTCTCGTAACGGTCAAGACAGAACATCCAACCTCAAGGCTAAATTTGTCTGTTGCATGTGCTCACAAATGAATACGTGAACTGCTGAGGGAGAACGGCGTTGCCCTTTTTCCTTTAATCCTCCTCCACTTTTCTGTTTATCTTTTGAAAAAATCTTTCACCGCTCGTGTGATCCCATCGAACATGTCACACGGAGCGCATTCCAGTTGCTCTCAGACCAGGAGAGAATTTGCATAACGGCCACAGCAGCTGCAGGCACGGAGCCAAGAGAAGCACAGTGCGCCTTTTAGGGCTCCAGGGGTTTCAGTGATCCACGATAAGGTGCCGTAAAAGTGCGTTGCGCAACAATCGGATCTGTGTATAGTGTTTGCACCTGTGATTAAAAGCCATAAAAAGAAATCCTTTGTAGTGTCACCTGCAAAAATCAAGATTTAAAACCCTGCACTAAAAATGAATGCTTTTATAATGTTTGATTTAGAGTTTTATCACCTGCAGGTTGTAATCAAAAACAGCATTTGACTATTACTTTCTTTTGTCTCCGTTAAAAAACATTCCAACACGTTTTCAAGTGACAATCTGCTGCACAGAAACCTTTTTTTGGAATTGCAACAGAGGCCGTGGCTTCATTAGAGTAAAGCTTAGAGCTGGTAATATGGCAGAAAAGGTTCCAGCCAACAACCTGTCAACAAAGTTAAGAAGAAGTCTCTAAACAACTGTAATCTGTGTCAACTGATTAAGCTGGAGTTGCTCAATTTAGGTGCGTTAGAAACGTCCACAAATTCCTTTCCACACAACAAAGCTCCACTCTCGTTACAAGAGCTGCTGTCAGGTGAGAGTGTTGTCTGCAAAGCTAAATCAAGTTGAGATCTGCAGGTCTGAGGCAACGCAGTGCTTGTCTCAGACCTGCAGACGTACTGGAACTATGATGACTGGATGGATGGATGGATGAAACAAGAGAAAGAGTGAAACGGCTGAAGAGAAAAGGTGTCAAACTGTAAATAAAACGAGTCAGAGGCTGCTGATGAATGGCTGTTAGCCAGAGAGACTGGCAGATGTTTGAGCGCAGACGTGCAGGGATGAACGCACGGATGGATAGACAAGCTGGCTGATGAAAAAGTACAGGAGCCATTATTGTCTGTACGCAAGTAAACGAATTAAATAAAAACAAACACAGTGTTTTCAAGATATATTGACTTTTAAGCTCTGAACATCTTGAAGTAATCGTGTATTGCTCAATGTCAGACAGACAGCTTGGAATGGATCGGATGAAGCGGTTGAAAACCAAGAAAATGAAGGGGAATTCTTTGGGGATAGTGTGAGTCAGTAATGGCAAGACCACGGTTAAGAACAAAGCCAAAGGTTTGCAGTGTCACCTTAAAACGTAGATGAAAACTATTTTTCCCTGGCACCAGATCTGTGTTTGCTTCCTCTTGTCACTGGAAGGAAAAAAACAAACTTGCATTTGACAACCTGAGGGGGAAAACTCTTCTTGTTCCGTAATTACCTCTCTGGATCGCAGCATCAACAAGATACCTCTCCAGCATTTTGCTCTTGCGACACATTTCAGGGCCTGTTCCAGTCAAAATCCTAACGATGCTGGCTGACGGTAACTCGGGCAGGGATACAGGCAGTGACAGATCGCTGGTGCCCAGCAGTCCCACCACTTCAACCGCATCTTATAAACTAATCCACCTGGAGAGCGTTAGCTGCTGGGTCGAAACAACAACGCAGACAGTAAACTGTCACAGCCTATTCAACCCTGTCTTTCAAATAAGAGTGTGGAAGTGGATCAGCTGAGACTCTAATGGAATTGACAAAAAGTCCTTCAGTATTTGCCTTTAAGGCATTTAAAATCAATTCAACTGCCATGTGGTGATTGGTAGTCTGGATGTAACCTTGTGACCCCGGTTGTTCTTTCCCAGCTCTGTATTTAAAAAGAAATTTCGCCTCTGGCAGAACTGACGAGGCTCCTGATGAGAGATTTTGGACTCGGAGAGAGAGCCTGGTGGAGGGAGAAGGACGTCCGGCTGCCAGCGGCGTTTTTGTGGTGAGAACAGGGAAGAGGTATGCTCAAAAGCAACCGTTTCCAGTCAGCGTCGACGCGTAAAAACTCAACACCCACCCCCGCCCACCCACTTCGTTCTCCCTATCTGACCAGCTCATGCAAACACTCCGTGCAATGACACATATCCCGGCACGCATCGTTGGCTTTGGGATGATAAAACATGAACAATCTCAGCATTTTGCATTAGCATTCTCTTTTATTTGAGATGCAAACCGCGCAAAAGACAGAATAAAGTCGATTGTGAAGTGTTCAGAGGTGCTTTACCTGTGCGTAAAAGGTGACAAGGGCACACGCTATCCAGCCCCGGAAGATCCAGCTCGTGGAAAAGTTCAGTCTCATCTCTGCTGATTTGTGAATACTAAACTTCTGAGGTAAAGTTTTCTTCCTTAGCCCAGACCCGACTTCCCAGAGTCTTCTTCAGAAAGCCCTCACTGCAAGTCGCTGCTTCTGGTGTGCGTAAATGTCTCACGCCTCATCTGGGCAGTCTTGCGCCTTCATTCCCGTTTAGGCAGCTACGGTTCTCATCTTCTCCCCTCTCTCATCTTCCTTCTGCTTCTCACCCACGCGTTGTGGAGGGATCTGCATGCAACGGCTTGTAAAAACTGATTCAGAGAGAGAGAGAGAGAGAGAGAGGGAGAGGGAACTCCTCCCACGCTGTCGTACGTAAAGAATAAGCTCACCCCGCCTTTCTCGATCGCCCTGATCCGCCCGGTGCGATGACTTGTCTTTTTCTGTAGAAATTGCTTGTGAATATGAAAAAGGGCAATGTGACCGATATGGCGAGATCACAGGAAAGACTAGATTGCCGTGTCTGTGGTGCGCAGCTGTGCAAAAATAGCTGCGCAACTTATTCTCTCTCTTTTTTTTTTTTATACCATGACCTGTATGACCCGCATGAACCTTCACACTTTTTTTTTTGCGTGTGTGTTTGTGTTTGTCTTGTGGAACTTTCACATGACCTTACACCAAGAGATGAGGTCAGACGCCAAACGCAGGAGGCAAAGCATGTGGTCACTTTCATAGATTTCACTTCCTGCATGAGATACTCATCATGCCAGCGAGCAGGATCTGCACGGCTTAGTTCCTGGAGCGTGGGCCCTGGAACAGCCAAGACCATCTCTGCACTCAACAAAAGTCATTTATTTTAAAAGTACAGTGATAGCCTCCAGGAAATACTACACTCGTGTTTTTTTTTAGCCCCCACCCCAGCCCAAACCAGAAAAAAAAAAAAGTATTTTCCTCAAAATTTGCATGGCAGATGAGACCCAGCCTACCTTGGCAAGTCAAGAGAGGGAAGGATTGGGGGAGTGCGGGGAGCATGTTCTCTCCAAGGTGACAGTTATGCAAATATGGAGCTGAATGTGCAGACCGTGGATGGATGAAACAGGGTGAGAGGCGAGGTAAACAAGGAAATCGCACTGCAAAAAAAGAGACATTTGAAAATGCCAAGATATTTGTGCGAATGTGCAATGTTGCACACGCTGATATCCCTGATTCTGTATATTGTGACAAAAAAACATGCATTCAAGGTGAGCAAACAAGCAACTTCTTAACTTTAATATGAGGAGGAGGGGGGGAAGAATATTGAGGTTTTTGAGCTGAGGCAGTTAAGTTAATGGCTCTGTCCTCCCTCTTCCTCTCTTCCCGTAAAAAAACATGCTGAGAGAAGCTGTTTTGCGGTGGGGCCCCTGCAGCTAGCACAGTAGCGATTAAGATTTCACTATTTTAGCAATTAAAAAAAAAACCTCAGCTCGACTCTGAACGCGCCCCTAACAGGAAAACTACACTGGCAGCATCCAGAGGTCTCCACTTCAAACACATCGTAGGTTGTTTTGATGTATAAAATTGCAGCTCCGCAGCGGGCACACACCATGCCGGTTTACAAGCATTACACTTCTAATGACCTGGGTCAGGGCACAGGCTGCGTAGCTTTTCAAGTATGTGTGTTGTGTGTTGCTTAGCATCACTTAAAACAAGTCAAAGTTCACCAAATAGGGCTGCTTCAGACGGCTCATGTGCACAAAAATGCACACAAACACGCATGCCATAAGCCACCGAATGGTTCTGATTAATGGAGCACACATTCGCAGCATAGAACAAAACAGCCGCAGACTTTTTTATTTTCTTGGTAACAAGATTTTGGAGGAATCTTCAAGGGCCAGCGCTGGTCTCCTTTAAGACTAAGGGGGAATAAAACAAGCACATGGCCGCCTCAAACACACAGAACCAAGTGAAATGATAAGTTTAAATCTAAGCCGCCGTGCTCCGGCGGTTTTAGGATCGGATCTGCGTTGCTTCTGCTGGCCTTTAGGAAACAGATGTGATCTGTGACTCACCAGAGTCGCCAACGTGAGTAAGAGCTCCCAGCTGACACCATTTCTACATATAAACAGAATGCCAGGAGAGTTTTACGGACACACACACACACACACAGAAAAGAAAAGAAAAACACAGGTTCAAACCCAGCTGTGCATGAAGGTACACATACACCGATCAGGCATAACATTACAACCACTGACAGGAGAAGTAAATAACATTGACCATCTTGTGACAAATCAAAGTTCTACTGGAAAACTTTTGGATCTGGCATTCATGTGCATGTTACTTAGACATGTACCCTCCACCCCATGGCAGCAGCCATCCCCAGCAGGATGCAGCCTGACACAGACGCACACACAAAAACACATGGAAAAACAGCACAAGGTGTTGACCTGGCCTCCAAATTCACTAGATCCCAAACTGATCAAGTATCTGTGGGATAATCCACAGAGGCCCCCTCCTCTCAACCCATAGGACCCAAAGGCCCCCACTAACAACATCCTGTTGCCAGACGCCACAGGACGCCCTCAGAAGGCCCATGTCCATTCTCTGATGGGTCACAACTGTTTGGGAGGCACAAGGGAGACCTACACAATATCAGGAAGGTGGTCACAATGTTACGCCTGATCGATGTATGTTTACTGAAGGGATGTTTCGGCATGTGAAAAATCACACAAGTCACCCTGAATGCAAATCATGCTATGCACATCTACAGACACAGGGATACAGGCATGCCCACCAAAGAGCGGGAGAACACACACACACACAAACCCTGCATGTATCAATTATTTGTCCACCTGGCCAGTTATCAGGTATGGTGGTTGAATATTACCCAGAATATGCAAATACTTCGCTTTATCACAGAGTGTTACCTAACTCGTGTGATATTCAATCACTAAATATAATAAGTATGGCTCAACAGGCCCGCGTGACCCTTTTCTCTTTTGAAGACAAAAACGTGTATGAAAGACTGTACTTTAACGGCTCTGTTGAACTTCTTTAAAGACCTTCAGAGGAGAGGCGTTTGTCTATTGGCATGGATTGAGAGATAATGTAATCTTGACGGCATATCTAGGCTTTTTTTTTTCGTTTTTAAGTTGTTGGGAATGTCCCATAAGACGGACTTTGGCTTGTTGTGTTAAGCGCACGACGGGCCACATCAAAGGGTTTGGAATGAGGGGCCCTGACAGTAGGAGTGTGCGTTATTTTATGAAATGACTTGGTTTTACTGCCTTCCAACACCTGTCGACACTTTGAACCAAGACCTGTACCGGTCGGGTCCGTTGACATCCATCCATTTTTTTTTTCAGGCTCATCATTTGTTGAGAAGATTTTAAAGAAATACAATGAAAGTGTTTTTGCAGAACAATATAATATCTAAAAGAAGATGATGCAGTGGACGCCACAATTTCATAATCGTGCGAAAGTTTGTTAAAGTGATCATACGAATTCTTGAGTTGCGGTTAGAAAAACGTTTTATGGTGCCACCTTTGACCACCAAAATGTAATCAGGTCATTCTCTAGTCCAGGTGGATGTTTGTTTTTTTAAGTCTGAAAGCCGATGCCGACTTCCCCACCCACTGCAATCTGTTTGCGGTGGAAAACTGGTCTGGAAGCCTTCCAATGGGAACAGATTATACCCCGGCAAAGATCTGCCGGGCCATTCAAATTGATTGTGCAGGCTTTTTGCAAAGACGGACAGAACAGCGATGTAGTCATCTGAGAGCTGAACAAAATGGCTCAGATTGGTTGCTGGACTATCAAATAAATCACACATGAAATCGACGTATGTACGGATCGACGGAGGTAAATACGGAGACAATTGCGCAGACAGTTCAGAAAATGAAGGCCTTCGGTCAAAGCTGTTGCCGGAGCGGAGGCACAAGACGTCAGGGCACATTTAGGTACACAACTGATCTCCACCTTTTATTACACCATGACACGAATTTCAAATATACATAATGTGTACCATCCTCTTCGGTTCAGTGTATGATACAGTTATTTACTGTTTCTCTTAGAGCATATCCAAAAAGAACAACCAAAAAAATAACAGTAATAATAATATATATAGACCCAAATTCCCACTTTAGAAAAAAAGTACATCATCTGAGACACTGCAACACTGACAGACAAAATGCAACGGACACAGAGGGAATAATTGTGATCAGTGTTCTCTTCAACTTCACATTTCCAAAACGGATGAACAAACAAAAACTCATTAACAGTAGTGATAATCATTACGTATAAGACTCTGAATTAAAACAAAACAAAAAAATTATAATAAAGAACAAAATAGTAAAGTGAAGTGCAAATTTCTTTGGAAGTTGGAATAAAGTATGTTTTTCCTTCATTAAGACATAAATAAGTTATAAAATAGAAGCTATCAAAACAAAAAAAACGAAGACAGACTGAAGAAAAAACAAAAAAAAAAGGCAAGACAATTGTTTATAGTTTCAAGTAGGCGATACTTCTGAGCCGTACAGACGCACTGTACAAGGCATTCTAAACAAATGAACTGCCACTTTGTGGTTCAAACCTTTCACTTACAAGCTAATGCAACTGTTGCAGAACAATTTGATCCACAATGCCGCCCATTAAGATCCCACACAAATCCCAGCTGGCTGTGCTCAGAGTTTTCTTTCCAGGAGATGGGTGAAGCTCTTCTGAAACGAGAAGCACTCCACAGACAATTAAATGAAAGTCTGTCGTTTCAAGTCCAGAAAAGTCAAAATCACTTTGGGTAAATCCCCTCCTCTCTTTCTGAAATGACAATGCTAACACTGACTCACGAAAGCAAGTCACTTTCGTTATGATCAACTATCAGTGAGAGGAAACACCACCGGAAGCTTTTACTGAAAAAACAAAATCAAAAAAAAAAAAACATTGCTGTTCACCTGTAAGTAGCACGTAGTCCTGCAGCCTTCAGTCTGCCCTCAGTTCTTAAAAACTGATTAAACTATACACTTGACTTTCTTCTACTTGAAGCTGAACCGATGCTTGTCACCCAGCAAGACAGAGCGCTTCCCAAAAACAGCAGGGGTTCGTCAGTTAATTGCAACAGCCGATCGGTCAGTGTTGCCGTTACTTCTTTCTCTGGAAGACGTTGGCCAGCATGGCGCCAGAGGTGGTCAGCTGACCCATCTTGCTCAGGAACTTGGTCTTGGCATCCTCACCCACCAAACTGGATGCAATGGACATAGAGCTACGGAAACAAAAGAACGCAGAAAAATTTGAATTCAGCCGTGACGCAACTTCTCCGCATTTTTAATTTGCATGCATGAACCGAAAGGCAAATTAAATTACAATGGCACAGAAAAAAAAAAAAAAACTACAAAATCTTGAATGGTTACACCAGCCTTTACTTCTTCAGAGGGCAAATGCTGTTGGCCAATACAGCCCTTCCTCACTTTTACAGTCTAACGGCTCCTCAAGTTCCTCTTTTGAGTTGGGATTCACACTGATACAGAGAGCTCTCTGCCAAGCTGCCGCGTTGCTCAACAGGAGGACAAACATCATACTTCAACAACACACTATAATCAATCACTGGTAGACATCGTCACATGACTTCTAAACCAACACCATGTCTGTCTGTGTGATTGAAAACTTCCATTTTTTAGACTGTAATCTTAAATTCACAGAACCTCGGGTTACATTTGTAACTACCATTTGTAACTCCCTCGTACTCCTAGTTGCTGTAGATTGCTCGCTTCTTAAGCTCTGGCTAACAATAATTGCTGCCTGACGTAAAACGAATCGCGAACAGTTTGCCAGACCAGAAGTGTTACCACAGAAAACAAACACAAAAGACAAAGATTTCCCTGGTTATTAGCTTTGGAAAGAGCTTGAATGGAAATGAGTTCATTTATAGTAACTCCTCGACTGTTTGTAGCTTTAAAAGTACAAATTTGTGGGTTTATATGTTATTTCATCTCAGCAATTTAATAAATCAAACGGGGCTTCGAGTGTTACAAATAAATCCAAAATCTTCCATTTTTTTTTTTCAAGGCTTCATCACGTCTCCTCAAAACACACATGCTTCAAAATCAACAATGAAGGGCCAACACTTCATATTCACATACCCCCCCCACACACACTTCTGTTTTTAATGAGCCTCAAACGCACGTTAAGATGGATGGAAAATGATTTAAAAGATATCCACGGTATGGCCAATGTCCGAGCTTTTTTAGCTTTAACAACTCATTTGTCTGCTCTCTCTGTCTCTATGTAGATACCACATAATGAGTGCGGCTCCAAAACTCACTCACACTGACATTTCCTACTCACCCTTTGGGAAACGAACCCACAATGTGGGCCGAGGCCCAGCATTGTCTATGATTGTTATGGTAAGTGACCCCTCTCGCCCGTTAGGTCTACTGTACTGCCTCACTTGTTGCCGTCTCAAGCAATACAGAGCAAAAATTTGCAAGTCCTTTTAGGAAAAGTGATTGTGTGAATTTGAGTGCGAGGCTGTTCTCACCCTTGTGCATCTGACATCCCTCTGTTTTCCACCTTTATTTCGCACTCTTTGATCATCGAGCTGAGAATCGCCTGTAAATGACAGAAATGAGGTGTTTCTTGAGAACGAAAAAACAGTCTGATTTACTAAAAGACTCATGTTACAACAGCCCATAAACTACTGGAATAGATCAAAGCAGGTGATGTGGAACTGATTATGTATCAGCACAACAAAATAAAGTCTTGGAATCTTAGAATCTGGTATATGAAGCTTAGAGACATAGAGGATGCGTAGGGAGGAAAATAATCAGCTGATCATTAGTCACTTTGGGAAAATGCTCACATGAAATGGATCGCGTGAGATTCTGAGACATGAATAAATATGGCAGAGGTACGTGTATGAGTGTGTCTTGAGAAAGAGGTGGAGACCCAGACTCTCTGTCTTTAATGTGTGAGATCTCCTGGGAGTAACGAATTAAAAAAAAAAAAAAAAAGGAGACAGTCTGGTCTATCAGTTGCATGACCACGAAAGATGTGATAGTGTGTTTTTGTATGCATGAACGAATCTGTCTCATAAACAGATGAAATCCCCGTGTTGATATCAGTGCGTGCACACGTGTCTTTGTCTGTCTCCCGACCTCATGCTCCGGAGAGAGTTGCTCCATGTCGGCGCGAAGACACCTGAGACCCGGCAGGAAGTGGTTGACCATCACCTCCTCGGAAATGACTGAAGGGGAAGTTAAGGGCTAGGAAGGTAATGCACCCAAGGCCCCATGCAGAGCTTTGAACAGGGTCCTGTTAAAACCAGGGTGATCTGATCATACATGGCGAGCTAAAAATACAGGTGTGAACAAAGACGCGTTGAGGACGCATCAATAACTCCACATTTGGAGATGATCTGGGCTGTTTGTGACTTTAGTGGTGCCAACACATCACCCATCCTTATGAATAGTACACCACGGACGGACCACCTACTCAACCGACTCATAGCTTAAGCAGAGTTTTACATAATGTTTTCAGATAAAGCACACAACTGTTATTACGAGCAAGCACCACAGTGTCTGTTCATTAAGTTGCCTTTTTAGTCCATTGTTTTGACACAGCACCTGTTTGCACAATATTCTTTGGTGTCCCAGATGATGCTTATTTGAATACAGGGCACAAAACTGAGAGCGGATCTCCAGTGTTTGTTTCAGATGCATGTGGAGATAAATTTTAATGCCAGGTGTGAACAGGTTTTACATGCCCCTCTCCAATTCAGTTGTCAGAAAGCCACAAATAAGTGCGCACATCTGGTATTAAGCTGCATCTTGAGTCACCGGCACAGATGGGATCTCAGTAACGCAAACTCAGTGCAACACATACACCATTCGGGAAACATTTGGGGTTTAACTGAAGATAGCAAGAATGTAGAATATTTAGCCAAACAGCTGCCGTATAAAAAACAATGGATTATTATTGCCGACTGTGGTTTCAGAACCATGAACACAGATGTATGTTTTATGAATGGGATGTGTGCAAAGTACAAAGTGGTACAAAATGTGGCTTACATTTGTGTGCTGTCAAACGGCTATTGCTTATTTATGTTTGCCTAAATATTAGGAAGACTAAGCAAGTAAATTAAGGGTAGGCCTTCATTCTAAGCTTTGCCCGAATAGAGACTCGTAGTGTCAAACTTTGAAAACTCTTGGACTCTAAATCAATTCTGGGAAGATTATGACATAATTACAGTGCAAACTGTACTTTCTTGCTTTTCTTACTACATGTACAGACATTCAAACTAAGGCGCTTGTGTTTCCAAGGACAAACAGAACAGTCAGACACTCTGTTTGGGTAGTGCTTCTAGGAACTGCCGGATGGGAGAGGTTTATATCAGGACAATTTAAAACATTAAAAGGGAAACGCTCACTTCTGTCCCAATATTTTCATTTCTTAAATGTTCTTCATCACTGTAGTGCTAACAAGAACACTACATCCATCTGCCACCGAAAGAGGTTCACACAAATGTAAATGTGTGCGGGACTGCATGTGTTCTGCCACCTGTCAAATATAGTGGAGCTAAGTGTGGACAGGCAGCGGACAGATTTATATTTTTAGAGATGGGAATGTACAGTTTCCGAGCTTGTCTCACTGATTACAAGAGAAAGAAGTGCAGTGGGAGGTAAAGCCTCTGAGGTTAGGGCTATACCTCCTGGACACTACTGCACTGTGAAATCACAGCCTGAGAAAGATCCACAGGAATGAACCTCAGACCAGCTGTCCTCTGTGTGTGTTGGACCTGGGTGGGGCACAGTTGACGGAGGACAGATGAAATACTGGGAGGAAAAAGAGTGTGATAAATAGTAAGAGGGGAAAGAATCACAGAGAGAGAGAGAGAGAGAGAGAGATTTCAGAGACAGAGCGGAGGCCATGTATACCTCTGCCTTATCCTGGGAACTGTTTCTGATGATTGGAGTTGATGTTCAGACCTTTCCTCCTCTCACGCGCTTTCTCCCTCTCTCATCCTTTCCTTAGCTCAACCAACCCTGTAATTACCTCTAGCCCCAAAATGGAGGCAGCTTATTTTTCCTTTCTCCTCCTGCCAAATGACAGGCAAACTCTGCCAACGCACACAGCGAACTGTACACTCAGGCACCAGGGCCACGCTGCAGTTACACAGACACATTCAGAGGCGCATATGACAGCGGCTAACATTTGACCAGTTTATTCTAACAGTCTTCCCACTGACTCATTGTTACAACAGCTAACCCTGAACACGAGCCAACCTTGACAAAGACTTCTAGTAAATCCTCTGGAAATACTACAAAAGCTATGGGAGCACGACTGGAAAAATGTGACTGCACACACTTCCCCTTAGGGTTTATATCTACAAATATATGTGAATACAGCATTAAGGCAATACATAAAAGTCCTTATCAGAATTTGGCGCAGTTCGCAAAGACGTGTGAAAGGATACAGCAACAGGAGAGGGCACTATAGGCCTCGAACAGCTGGGTTGCGATGTCAATCCTCTTGCTTTCCACTGCTTGGCTGTTGTTAGCCAGTGCAAGCTTATGAAGGTGTGGGAGCACAACTTGAGGAACGCAAAAAAAAAAAATGACAAAAGGTTAGTGAGAGGAAGAGTTAAAAAGGTGAAAATTGTCCACATTTGTTAACCTATTTGCGTCATTAACTTACACTCGTCTCTGAATCGCGGCTCTGCATTGGGCCCAACCCTTCCGAATGTCCTGATGATCTCCATGTGCAAAGAGTGCTGATCCTGATACTGAGGGTCTTCCAGGAATGAGGCCAGCTGCATTTTTACACGCTCCAGCAGCTTCAAACAAACATGTTTGTTTTTTTGTTTTTTTTTAAAAACACATTTTCAGATGATTTGTATTATCATTAAATTGCGCAGCAGCTGTTCCCTACCTCTTTTTGCGTGACGGTCTCCATGATGGTACCAAAGGCAGGAATAGTGGATATCCTCACTGAGCTACAAGCAGCAGGGAAGCAAGACAATGCTTTGACCATTTGTAATTGCTGTATAGAGCTTTAAGGAATTCTTCAAATTCTCTACTGGTGTGTTTTTAAGCTGTAATCCGAATGAGTCAAATATTGTCTGCAAAGAGTTATTTCAAAATGTGTGAATCACCACGTTGTCGGGATGCAGCCATGTTAAACTACTCACATGGCTCCGGGATATGCTGTCAGTAGGGAGACATAACTCAGGTTTCTTGGCACGGATTTTTCAAACAGACTCAAGTATTGACTGAACTTGTGTTTTTGTGCATGTTTTCTCTTAACAGCAGCATATCTAGATTCAAGTGAGCTTTTATCCTAAAACCACAAGGGAGTAGGACAACTCTGGTTGACACATATCCTAGGTTTTATCCAAGTATGGTGATTACAAAGTAATGACATGCTGGTAACCACAGGGGGTGACAGGTGGTTATTATACTGCCAGTTTAGGCTCTCGATTGGGCTTATTACACAACCAGAGGTAGCGAAATTTAAACACAACTAAAGCGACAAGTTGGTCTTTACTAACTGCTTTGCTGATATGCTCAGTTGCTACAAATTCTTATAATCTGATCACTCATCTGGTAAAAGAAATGTTCTGTTTTGCAAGTAATATTTGACCCAAATCCAAATTAAACAAGTCAAAGCTTATCTCGATAGATTTATCATCTTATTCTTGAACCAAAAGTAAAACGCTAAAAGCTAGCAACCCCAAAGAATAGGGACACTGTTTTTCTGAAATGGACTATTTAATTTGGAAAGATTTCTTAGAAGAATAACAAAAAGAAAAGAAAATTATTATCTGAAAATAATCAATGATTGAAATGATTGTATAAAGCGAGGTTAATGGGGTGTAGTTAGGGCGATGTTAGAGATAATCATTCCACCGTCGGTAGGGACAGAAAAGATCACAAGAAGAGCCATCCAGGAATCATTATGTCTCCTTAAGCATTCACTTTCCAACTTATACTCTGTGACTGTGGACGTATCAATCCAAAACTTCTCAAGTTTACAAAAAACGAAACTCATACATTGAGATTTTAGAATAAATACGTGTATGTGCATGTTGGCGATGGGTGTATGTGCTCATTCATGTGTATTTCATTGCAGAGAATAAATGAGATGAACGGGGCTACATTCCAACAGTGACTTTTCAAAACAGAGGCCAATGTCTTTCTCTTAATTACTGTGAAGTCATAGATAAGAACATTGTCCTTTGGTTACACTGCAATTGGGGACAACGAGGGACGAGTGAGTGACCAAACAAGAAGAGATTTACAGGAATTAGTCATCCGCCGGTGACAGTTTAGTCTACAGATCAGAATATATGAGAAAAAAGGGACAGAGGAAGAGAGAGCCATGACTATGGGCTTTTACTTCCTCTTCCACTCATTATTTTTTTCTTGTGGTGGTAAAAGAAGTTGCCACATCAGCCAAATATTCAAATATAAAGTCCTGGCGTCACTACAGTTTTCTTTAGTGGCTGTTGAAACTTGAGAAAGAAAGATTATTTACAAGATGTTTTACACTGTAAGGATGCAGCCCGCAAAATGACAATGTTTACAGAGAGGTTTTACTTGTGTCGATTGACTCACAATTCAGGCCCACTGCACAGAGTAATAAGGGCTGGAGCCGCCCGGCGATCTACTAATGCTTCACTCATGCCTCGGAGAACCAACTGCAAACCCACCACACAGCAGGATGAGAGAGAGGGAGAGGCACGGTGGGAGGGGACAGAGACAGGGAGGGAGGGAGGGAAAACGACAGAGGGGATAATACAGGAGAGATAGAAGGACTGACGGGATAAACTGAGAAAGACGGGGTGAAGACAACCAACCACTAGCCGAGGAGTCGGGTCAGGAGGAGGGGCCCTGCTTCAACGAAGTGGGGGAAGGAGGAAGAGGAGGAGGAGGAGGAGGAGGAGGAGGGGATGGGATACAAATGAGCATGCTGGGATTGCGCTGTTGTCACATGTGGGCAACAGCCAGGCAGAGGGGCTGGTTAGTGTTTCAGACGGATGAGGCAATGAGAGCTGGCATGAGTTAGTGTTGCAGACTAATGGCGCGGACATGCACAATGTTAGTGTTGACAGTGGTCGTGCTGAAGAACCACACCACTGCAGAGCAGGAGCAACTCCAAACTACTGGAAACCATACCACTTGCACCACGATTTTTTAGAACCCGAATATCAGTTATTGGTGATATTGTCTTAAGAGTGCTGAATTTGCCTCGAGATTGCTCCTGACAGGTGCAGGCTAGTGTGATAGTTCTCAGGCGGCAAAGAGAAGGGGGAGAGAGACGCGGCGCGGTTTACTGTTGTTGTCGTCGTTGTTGATCCACTTACATTTCAGGGTCGGAGGACAGTGTGATGAGAGCCGGCACCACTCTCTGAGCTACCAGCGTCTCATTCACCCCCTTCACCAGCAGCTGATCGGATTGGACAGAGCCAGCCGTGATGTCACAGAGGTGGGCGGGGCATTTGGGACAAGAGCGAGCAACACCGCCAATAGATAGAGAGAAAAGAAAGGAAAACAAAAAAAAAAAATAACACAAAGCAAAACAAAGAGGGAAAGGGGGAAAAAAAAATAACAAAAAAAAAATAACAAAAAAAAAATAACAAACACAAAAAGATAGGAAGAAAGTGATAAACAATGACAAGAACCGTAGCTGCAAGGCACGGAACGGCACTGCATGTATCGAGCAAGTGTGAGCGCGCACACGTTACATTCACACACGCACACAAACACACACATGCACTCAGAGGTATGCAGAACATATGGCAAAGGCAACGTGGCTAAACTGCACAAGTACCGCTACGAATAAGGTGAGCAGAAAACTGTGGGCTCATTCCACTTCATCCAGATCAGATAATTTCATTGAATTTGTACAAAAAAAAAAAAAAAAAGAGTAGAGATAAGAATTTGATCTGGCATCTGTGGTCACCTTTTAATCCACAGTTTTGTCAATGGCGGACAGCTATACACTATGGGATGGTGACAGTGAGGTGTTTCGGGGAAAGGGCAAATACTTCACAAAACAGGGGGGACATGAATACAGATTACCGCTCCTCCTCCCCCAGGTTTAGATCAACACAGGCCAGGTTCCAGCGCTATACCTAGATCCCCATCCCAACATTTGACCTAAAGTGTGCACAGGTCTCATGTCTCTCAAGGCTTCGGCCAGATTTTTAACCTTGGCTTAGGAATCGTCGCAATCAGCCGATTAAAATAACAAGAAGGAAAACAGTCAAGCGATTGTCTTCCTTTAAAAATAATAGTAGGATTATATTTCCACAAGAACTGGAGTACTGAAAATATTCATGAGAAAACATCTCTGATGAAATTATTCTTTCCAACAACACTGGAAGGGAGCAGGCACTGCTTTCGCCGTGCTGACTCGAGCATTTCGCTGACACGTAGCAGATATTTATGCAGTCACTTCTGAGACGAGTGCACCGTGAAAGGTCTGATGTTGACTCTAGGAGGGTCTAGCCATACAGTTGGAACCGGAGCGCTGACGAGCTACGGCTACAGTCTCCACTCACATTCAAAAGACAAGAGTAGCTTAATCTTAAATGTGTGTTTAAGAGCAGCGACAGCAAGCAGAGCTAGCACACGCACAGGAAATAGATAGTCATGAAAATAGTATTTATACTGTAGGACTGCACAAGACAACTTTTGGTCAATACATTAATACATATAGAACATATTACAATAATTGCATAACACTTAAGATGCTTTAAAATGATACCAAATGCAGTTATGATTACAAAGAATCAAAATGCATGACATATTATCCTAAATGGTGCAGTCTTCTTACTGTACATTGCGCAAAAATAAACTCTGTAGTAGAGTCATTCTCTTATGTCTTGCCAAGATCATGTATCAACACATTTTTAGCAAACTGTGGTATGCTTGGTCGACTATCCGTGTGCGTTTGTGTGTGTCCTGTACCTCAAACATCCGTGCTGCAGTACACCGGACGAGAGCAGACGTATGCACCACCCCGTACCACAGGACAGTCAGCAGCAGTTCATGGTACACCGGGTTGGCTCTGAATCAGAGAGAGGCGTAAATGCTGGGAAATACTACGGAAGCCAACGGCTAATGACTACAGTAGAAGATTAAATCTATGTATGTGAGGGTATGTCTCACCCCAGCTCCACAAAGGCAGCCTTCAGGCTGTCTAGAGGTGCATGGGACAGAGACAGAGTTGTCATAACATCCTCCAGGAAACCCACCAACAGTTTGCGATCCTCCTCCTTTAGGGAAAAGATGTTTATGTCAGTTAAATCATGTAGGCCACAATTATGCTTACGCTGGCATTTTAATTTGTACATCTACGTAATAAAGTCTACTTATGTGTTAAGCACATTTTTTTAAAGTCGTTTATTGATATCAGACGAATTGGTCTCGTCTTCTGTTGGCACACCGCGCTGAAAGTTAACCCAAAACACACCAGTCCCTGCCCTCCACTCTGTTTGGCAAGTGCTCCATTATTCTGCCAAGCTTAAAAATCAAAACAAAAATATGTGGTAGCCTGACGTGTTTTTTGGACTGGATTTTCCCTCGTGACAACAAACAAAAGCCTAAAGTGTAATGTGGTTCACACTCTTCTGTGATATATAAGGGAGCAGGGGTCAGAAAAGGTCCCGGGACTGTTACTCACGATTTCCTACAAATAAGCTGATAATTTCCTTTCTCTTACTTCCAAAGAAGTCCAGTGGAATTTGGTACTAATCATAAAGGAAATGGCATTAGCACTGTTGAAATTTCAGAGGAATCATAATATTTTTTCTTTAATTGAAAATCTTCATGACTTTAAGCTGCCTTATAATAATAGATTCACCTGGTAAATAATAGTTTTATTGACATTTATGCTGCTAAATGGTTTCCAGTGTATAAGGATTCAAACTGGCTCCGCAGTTATTACTAAAAAATATTTATTTCTACTTACTTTCTATAAACCCGACCTATAATATAAAATGATTCTGTCTCTCTCATCTAGAATAAAATACTTTTATCAGGCTTTTCAGGAACCGCGATGTACACTGATTCAGTATATAAACTATTTAACCAAAAATGTAACTAAAGTGATGTACAGTATAGTAGCTACACTATCACCCTTAAAATTAATGGCAGATTGCACAAGACTTTCATGTAAATGTCCTGGAATTTCCAACTTAATACGACTAATAGTTAAATGATCTGGAAATTATAAGAGCCATAAAACAAGCACCGACAATAATGAATCAATAAGTCAGATACTGAAATGTTTGACTTCTCAAGTTTACTCCTGTGTGGCTGCGAACTGTTAAGTTACCTGGTTATAACATGTCAGCACTCCTGTGGCATAGATGGGGACTGTGGCTTTGGTGAGGATACCGTTCCCTGTTGAAGCATCTGAAAAAAATAAAATGAAACCAGAAAAAAAGGGTAAAAAAAATAAATAAATAAACAAACTGAAATTCCAATTGCAGCTATTAAAATGTCGTTTACATTTTTCTGAATCCAAACAAAATCATTTTTTTATTGTGGTTATATTGTTTTCTGGGCAAATGACCCAGATCTGTGGATCAACATAAAAGGAACTTTGAACATCTACCAGCATATTTTTGCTAAATTAATTAAGGAGACTAAAATACAATGGCATACAGCCTGAACACGCGTGACGGGACATGTTTACGTGAGCTACAGTCGATCGTGCTGTGCTGTGCATTTGGTTACATTACTATGTCCGCAGCAGCATGGCCTCAGCATACATTATATTGTTGTGGTTTTACAAAAATCCACTGGAAGTCACAATTGGTATACAACGGTCACCACGACCGCAACACCAACTGGGTCTCAATACAAAACACATTTCATAAATGGCCACAATACCAAAGCTAAATCACTTGGCAGCCAAATGAGACCAAGCACCTCTTTATAACTACAGAAACATGTCCGGAATTAAAAAAGAAAGAAAAAAAAAAAAAAGACAGGAGGGGAACACCCATAACTGACTGCAAATAGCTTGTTTACATCAACAGTGTCTGCGCCTGAACTCCACCTATCCACATTCTCTTCAGAGAGCTGAGAAAACCTACAACAATCTGTGTGTGAGGTTCCTTACCAACATTTTCTTCGGACAGTCGGAGAATCTCCTGGAACTGTGGTTTAACCTGAAAAGGTCACGGGGATGAATAAAATGTCATCACTATATTCATAAAAAGCACTGACATTTACTGAAATGCGCAACACCTCATATGAATTTTCATATATTTAAAGCTGAGAAGGACAAAAAGTCCACTACATTAACCTAAACAGACTTCTGTACAACACATTTTTGAGAGAAATTATAAAAAATTAAATCTAACCATAAGATTTGGGGCTTGATATTATTCATGATAAAGAAGACAAAGCAGCCCCAGAACATGATTCTGTGACAACCATGCTTCACCATGACTGTGGTGTTATTTTGATGATTTACTGTGTTGTTTTTGCGACAAAGGCATCTTTTAAAATATTTAATTATATGCTATGAGCCGCATTTATTGTACTGTTGCAGGATTTTTCAAGGAACTACATGCTTTCCACTTTAGACTTAAGACACAATTCAGCCCTTCTACTTAATTTCGACTGGCTTTACCTTAGTGTTGGTGAAGATCTTGCCAAACGTGCGACAGAACCTCCAGAAGAAGCGAGAGAACTCGTGAACGCAGGTCGATGACGTCACGTTGATGCGACCCACGATCTCTATGAGCTGAGGCAGGCTGGAGAAAGAGCAGCATGCCTTAATACTGTACGTGAATTTAATAGTGTGTGTGTGTGCGCGTGTATTCATGGGTTTCATCAGGTCCCTTTCCACAGGTGTTTTAATCAAGCACCATGCAGTCTACATTCATAATCTAGGTGCTTGATTTTAAACACCTGTGGAAAGGGACCTGGTGAAACCCATGAATTATTCATGCTGTGTAAATCAGTTTAGTCTGTTTACACAGTCACGGCGCGGGGGCCTGGTTCCCTTCTGGTGACAACAAGCAACTTGTCATGACGTTAATCATTAAATTTTATTGGAGACTTTTTAAAAGGTTTGGGTAAGGTTGGGTTTAGGTCGAGGTCAGGGTTAGGAGAGTAGTGGTTGGATTTATTGTAAGCCACCAGGAAATGAGTTAAAGTCAATGTAATGTTTGCAGAAGTCATAGACGCTCAGTTTTTTTTTGTGTGTGTGTATTTCTTACAGTTGGTTGACCACCCATAGTAGACTTTCCCAGCCAGTGGTTCCTTCATGCTCTAGCTGGTGGTCATAGAGCAGCAGCAGGGCACTGAGCATCTCCCTATTGCCGATGATTGTTGCCACGTCCTGGAGGGGAGACGCTGGCCTGGGGAACCGAGTCACTGCAAAGATAAAGGATCAGAGTAGAAATGTGCCATGAATTAAAAGATAAAACAAGGCATTGCTCCAGTAGAAAAGGTCTATATGAGCAGGAAGATGAATCCAAATCCAAACCTCTGCTCCAGCTAAGTTTTTTGTCAACTAAATCAAATCAAATCAAATCAAGTTTATTTATATGGCACTTTTCATACCTATTAAAAGCAATACAAAGTGCCTCACAGAGGCTAAAAACAGCAAAAACAGAACAAAAAATCCAACCCTCCCACCCCATAAGAACACAGAGACATGAGACACACACATACCGCCCCCCCCCCCCCACACACACACACCCCACCCCCAACACACATACACACACACACCCACACACACACCCCACACACACCCCGCACAAGAGAGACATGGCTAGACAACTAACTTGAATCTGTTTCGCCCTCAACTCGACAATGATCCTACCTTCAATTGCAGGTATGTCTCCGTGGAGTTTGGCTCTGCTGGTGAAGGGTGCGTTCTGCAGCACCACAGCAAACAGAGGAGGGATGAGAGACTGAAGGGCCGACAGGAAAACATGTAGCTTGTGTTCATCCAGAGCATGTTCTCCCTGCTGCGAAAAAAAAGGCACGGAAGGTGAGATGGATATATAAATGATATGCGCGGTGCCAAGATTTCCAAGATATGAAAAGTAAACGCAAAGCAATTTACCGCAAGTAGCTTCTCTATACGCGCCAACAGAGAGGGGATGAGTCCAGTGTACAAGGAGCCCAGCTCTGTGGTCCAGGCAGCGAAGGCAGGGATGAAGACTTGGTGGACAGCACTGACCACCCGCTCTGACGGGTCCGCAAGGGACAGCAGCATCAGCTCAAAACCCTGGAATGAAAACACACGGACGAAAAAAGCAACCTGAAAGCTAACCCACAAGAATATAAAGAAACGCTCTGTCAACAGCAAAAGGAACTGTTGCAAAATTCTGGCGCTATAATGACAGATATTGTAAATACAGACTGGTAGTTGTTGGTAGCATTTTAAAAAATGTGCATACCTGGGAGTACTTGTCAGGGTCATCTATATAACCCATGATAATCCCAAGACTCTTGACCACAGCCTCCCTGACCATGTCGGCCTTATCCTCAGCAAGCATCTGCTGCAGCATGGACAACACCAGGGAGCTACGAATCTCCTTCTGCAGAGACAGACAGCAAGACAGAGAGAGAACGAGAATGCCTTTTCATTGTCTTCATCCATGTTCCTCTTTTTTTTATTATTATTTTGGATGGAAAATACATCCTTACAGGCAGGTAAGGTGCTAAGGCTCCACAGGACTCCGCCACCAACAATCTCCTCTCTGGATATTTGTGGTTAATCTGCAGGAGAAATATTCAGAGGAAGAAATGTTGAAATAAATAGAGGAACAGAAGTTAAAAGGAAGGGAGAGGCAGACGGGAGTGAAGCTGCCGTGGAATGGAAACAAGTTTGAGAATCATCAACATGCTGACCCTGTGGAAACCGCTATTTGTCTTTCGGGGCAAATTCTCAGCCTCCAAACTGTCGGCAGCAGCCGTTGCCATGGCAGCAGATTTTGTTTGTCATAAGTGGGTTGCATGTGGTCACACAGGTGGCAATGAAAACAGAATTGCTCACATTTGAGTCAGGGACACCGCGGAAGTGACGATAGAGATTTCCAGAATCCGAACATGAAATTACAACAATTAATGTTTTTTTGTCACAGAAAGCAAAACTCAGCTGAGTATTCTGTTGATGTACTGTACATTTTTTTCTAATTCAAGTTTACTGTATGCACTATGCATGTATTCATATGTAAAGTCTTAACAAATGAATGAAAAAGCTAACCAACAATGGTGGTGCAAAAGAGACACATGGTCCATGAAATGAAAACGGTGTCACAGAAAGCTTTGGAAAAATACAGCAAAACAGAACATGACATAATTAGAAAAATATATGCAGATTAAATGGTCATTTGACTGCACTTAAACTTGGAATACATACACAAGAAACTTTTTTCTGACTATATAATATACATTAGCTACACCGATCAGGCATAACATTATGACCACCTTCCTAATATTGCGTAGGTCTCCTTTGTGCCTCCAAAACAGTTGTGAGGGCATGGACATGGGCCTTCCGAGGGTGTCCTGTGGTGTCTGGCAACAGAATGTTGTTAGTGGGGGCTTTTGGATCCTATGTGTTGAGGAGAGGGGCCTCTGTGGATCAGGCTTGTTCCACTGCATCCCACAGATACTTGATCAGTTTGGGATCTAGTGTGTGTGTGTGTGTGTGCATGTGTCAGGCTGCATCCTGCTGGGTATGGCTGCTACCATCAAGGTGTGTCATTGCTATGGGGTGGTGGTGCCTGGTCTGGACTAGGTGGGTCATACATGTCTAAGTAACATGCACACAAATGCCAGGTCCAAAAGTTTCCCAGCAGAACAGTGTATTGTCACAGGATGGTCAATGTTATTTACTTCTCCGGTCAGTGGTCATAATATTGTGGCTGATCGGTGAATATTACTTATGAACTGTATAACTCTGAGGCAGCACACTCAATAACAACAGCCACCTGCAGTTTGTACTGTACCTGTTCCCAGCACTGAGGAAGTAGCTCAGCCTCGACACGTGTGGGACCCACATGTTTCGCGAACGCAACGCAGCCCGTCAGGATCATTTGTCTTTGGAAAAACACAAACACATTAGATAAACTCACAGTCTGTATCACTATATTGGGTCTTGACAATGATACACAGCCATAAGGTCAAACAGGACAGTAAATTATGTGCATATTGGCATAAAAACACACACCTCTGCTCATCATCCGGTCTCTTGATTAAGTTAAACAGGATGTGAAGGAGCTGATCTCTCTCTTTAGACTCTGGGTGTAGGCAGGCAGTGCACAAGATGAGTGGAATCAGTTCCTGAACAAGAGATGAGGGCAGACAGGCAGAAAGAAGAAGCTGGCATCAGTATCGATTGGTTTGCAAAAACCGAATGTGGTTATGGTTACAACACACAGGGAAAGGATGGTTTGTAGCAGTCAAGCAGGCCTGTAAATCTATGGAGCAGCAGTAATAGGATAGGGGGAGAAGGTGTTTATTCAAAAGAGGAGAGAAAACGGGGAAGTCTCAGGGAGAAAGCTACACCACGGGTCAACCTTTGAAAACCAACAGGAGTGTTGGAGTCATACCTCGACTCATTTGGCTTTGGAGTCGTTCACACAAACTGGAGCCACATACTGAAGAAGCTTAAATAGTGCATGCACACACCCAGACACAGCTGCATATAGACAGACGCACACATACGTCCCCCTCCTAAAACTGAGCTCCATGCCAGAGTTCAGACAGAGTTCACAGGCCTTCCAGCCAAAGTGGAGAGAGCTCTGCTGCCCTTGATACTCGGCCTCCATGGCCAAATTGTGGTCAGCCCTACATTCCCGCCACACATACCGAAATTAGAGAGTGCACACAGAGTTAAAAATATTTTTTTTTTCAAACTCTTTTTTTTTTTTTCTTCTTCCTGGAAGATATCATGTTTTCCTGCCAAGCGCTGGAAGAACAAGCAAAACCCCAACACTGGATGGAGGGACGGACCTAACGGAGAGAGACTTGGGTAAAGATAGGCTGTGATGACTCACTCGCTCAAAGCTGGACCAACCCTCTGAAGTCAGTGCCATGTTGGCTATCTTTTGAAAAGTAAAAATATGACGCTCAAGCGTCAGAGGGTCATTTTAAGTGGTTACTGACGAGTTCAATCAGGGTGAACCCAGGTCGGGCGTCAAAAAACAGTGAATTATTGCAAATTAACTGAATTCAGCCAACCTTAACTGTCACATTCAATATTTTCTAGCCCTGGCTTCTGTGAAGACCAACAGCACTGGCCTGATAAAACAAACAGAGGAATTCATAAAGAGAATACATCTAAAGAGCCAAAAACCATGCTGACGATGTTCTATTTCGGTGTGAACTCCTGTGTTTCTTATGTGAAGCCTCCTTCAGGAGGTTAAATATCTGACCAGAGCTGGGTAAACATTGTGGGCAGGTAAGAGTGGACAGGACGACGCCAGGAGCTGGGCCTGACGCTCCTCTTTCAAGTCCCGAGCAACTACGCATACTGTATGTAGAAGATCTTGCGTTTAATGGCACCCAACAATTTCTCTCTCCTCCATAAGCCTACACTTTTAAGCCCTCTGCTAGCAACATAGCTCTGGTAATCGCAGCATGTGCTTGTTGGCTCACCAGTTCAGTCCGAACTGAAACTTCTCCACAACTATTAATGATAGACTTCTTTGAAAATGTGCACACACATTCAACTATACTTAATTCCCAATAAGAACGTCAACAATAACCAAACTAATTTGCTGTAAACGGACAAACGTATTTCTCAGTCTCTACACATCTACCCACATATTAGTAGCTCCCACAGGATGCATTCCAATGACTTTTCCTCCAGTGCAAATTTGCTGCAGACATTAATGGTGCCAAGCCAATGGATACTAATGACTTTCAAGGTCCCCTATGGCGCCACCGCCAACAACTGTTAGACAGATTGCCAAGAAAACATGTAGACACATTCATGTCTCATTCAGGATGAATACCATCAATATTAGTGCTCCCTTGACTTTTTACCCTAACAAAGACTTTCCCATTAGCCTTGTTTGTACTTTATTGGACTCCAATATTTTGGACTTCTGCATTGCCGTAAGCACTAAATCCCCCTTTTATTCTTCTCTCACTGGTTTGTATTGTGTCTGTTCAGTCAGTAACGAATGCGTTCATTAACGAATTAACCGCATTTGGCTGGCATACGAGCCACACCAACAGCCTCGCTAAAACTATGAATCATTTTTGTCTTGCCAGTAGAGATCACAGTTAACCCGGCCAGTAGAAAGAGGGAAGTCAGTTATTACAGCTTGTATTTCCTCTTATTATAGTGATGCTGCTTGAAAACGTTATACTGAGCTTTTGTACAATACAATGGAAGTATAAGGGAGTATAATGGAATTAAGACAATAGCAAATGAATGAAGTGCAAGTTATCTTTGCAAAGAATGCAAACCAAATTCTTTACTACGGAGCAGTTGTGTATACTGAAGAAAAACATAATGTTTAATGATTTACAGCGACTGATAAAACAGCCAGGTGGCAGGCAGAGTCTCAGCGTCTCATACTGCCGTTTCAAGTCAAACACCTATTGTTCTTAAGTGGGTGTCACATTCAAACAACTAAAGGTGTGTCTCCAGGTTTGTGGCGCTCACAAAGCTTCAAGTTGCAAGATGGAAGTGTGAGCAGCTGTGTGTGTGTGTGTGTGTGTGTGTGTGTAAAATGTCATGGTGGGTGAATCTAACGGACATAGTCCAAAGTCCGCAGCACTCAAGAAGAACCCCAAAAGCCTCGTCATCTGCTTGGTTTTGAACTTCATGCCAGCCTCTCCCTTCAGTGTGTTTATCTTGATTTTGCAATAAGATTAAGTTCTCCATAACTGCCTGTGGTTTATTAAAACTACATCACCGTGGAGATATGCAAAGCAGCCCGGCTGAGAGCCACTCCAACTAGACTTACCCCTTTCAGACAATCAATTTCACGTCTTGTCAAGTTTCAGTATTGTGTGCAAAACTCGAGTACGCTGTGTTTGTGTACACAGGGAGACACACAGACACTCGATTGCATGCAAGCAGTTATCTGCAGACAGAACACCTGTGCAGGTGTCCGCATTACAACTTACAAGGATAAATGGCTTGTTAATACCAGATCTTTTGAATATCTTATTTCTCTTTTCTCCTCATTAAGAAAAAGTCACACCCAGCTCATAACAAATAAAGCAATTGTGTTTCCAAAACGGAAAAAAAAAGTGTACATGTAGTCAAAATAACTGTAATAACAACATCAATTTTCTTTTTTTTTTTAATCTTGTTTGTTCAGATAAAGAAATATACCATAATCATATTATTAAATGTGTAGTTTAAATGCTACATAAAGAGATTAAAGCTGCAGCAACTAAAACAGACATAGGACTGATGAGCACAGGAGAGAAAGATACGCTGGATTGAATTGCCATACAACACAACACCCACATAAGACTAAAACTGCTTACCTTCTTAGGCCAACTTACCATGTCAGTTCATATTTTGGCTACAAATAAATTCCCATATTTTCTTCTAAGACAAAGCAATGTAGCTTAACAGTCATTTGCACTTCTCAGAAATTAAAAAGCTAGTGCAAATGAAAACAAAATAATAGCTCTGACAAGCCTAAAAGGCAGCAGTTGTAGCTGAAGGAGCTGGGAGTTAGTTACATACAGTACACCTCAAAGCTACGGGTCATGTGAGGACCATGCAGATGAGTGCGTGAAAGACTCACCTGGCAAAGATGCGCAACCATTCTCTAGAAGAGAGGCATGCATGAGAGTGAGAGAATGAGTGAGACGAAAAGAGAAAAGAGATAAAATAAAACCAGTGAAGGCAAAAGGACAGCACATGTTGAGTGGGGGACAAAAACAGCAGAGGGGGGACGACGACCAGTGAAAACGAATGCCATCTTAAGAGAGGGTGAAACTCCACATCAATGGATAGACACAAGTCAGCTGGGTGTTAGCAGGTAAAAACAAAATGACTTAGATTCATCTTCAGACTGCTCAAACACAACCTGAAAGAGGCAGTATAAGGATAAAGGTGCTCTGTGCAGCTTTAGTACATCAGGTCGAGGCATTCGAATGATCATCTTGTAAAAACTTCTAATCAAACCAGTTTGCCAATTAGAAAGAAAAGCCGCAGCCTGTACATTACACGATGATTTAATTTTGGGAATCCCTCCGGCACAAACCAAGAAGAAGGGTGGTGCCCTTTGGCAAACAGAACTAAATATTTCTCACAATAGCAGATGCTGAAAAGGATGACTCACCAACAGAAACATGTTCATTCTCCTCGATTCAAGTTTTTATGAAGCAAACAAAGTAAACTGCCCAAGATATGTTGAAAATAACTTGCAAAGGTATCACAGTTAGACATACTGACAAATAGTAATTGCACACATAAAGTCTCATATGATAAAAGCTGTTAAGTTTTTTCAAATTGTTTTTTTTTTATATATATACTGTAAAAAAATCACAGTTCAAATTGAAACTTGTCAGGTGTAAATGACTGTGTTCTCCCTGCTTAGCCCTGCTGCTGTGTGTGTATCTATTGGACATCAAGACAAGAAGCCTGCGATGACGACAATAATGAAGGGGGGGCATAGGGAAGAGAGGAAGAGGAGCAACAAAGAGCAGCAGAAGTGCGCTTACCTCTCGTTTAGCCAGCAGGACGTTGGGGACGATGTGAGGGAGACAGCGGCCCAGCATCAGCATCACACTCTCCTCGCTGTCTGCAATGCGGGACACCTGGAAACGAGACGTTTCAGACGTTGAACACTGCTGTTTTTCGTGAATGTACGGCTTGATTTTTAATTTTTTTTTGCATTTAGAGTGTGGCGCCGACCTCTGCTCCCAGGCGGCTGTCGGAGCACATTCTGCAGAAGGACAGCAAGGCTTGCTGGAAGGCCGGAGATAACTTCCTGAGACACCACAAACAGCAAGAGACCATAAAAAGTCAGCACATTACAGGAGCTACTACTTCACTACTTGTTGATGGACATGGATGGAGTAGAGGTAAAAAAAAAAAATAAATGTTTAAACGTGACCGGAAAGTTAAATTCCAATTATGAACATGGAGGAAAACTGAGCAATTGCAACATATTCACTCAAGAGGGCAGCCTCCTACCTAATAACTGTTTGTGCCTTGTGGGCACAAAACCTGATAACTGTCTCTATCTAGTGGTGACATTTAGGAACTTCACTTGGTGTAGGATCTGTTTGTACTGCAGTACACTCTCCAAACACTAAATGTCAGATTCTGCATTCTATTCTAGTGCTTTACACTCAAAATCTCAAGGATTAATTACTGTAATATCATTTAAAAACCATAAATATCAAGTTAATGACACATCATCGCCATATTCTACTGTGTGTTCATATATAATACCATGCTGGAAGTTTATAAAGGAACGTTAGGCTGCATACATCTACTTCTACATCTACATATTCTCTCTGTTTTTTTTTTTCTTACCTGTTCGGCTGGTCAAACTTGACAGGTGGCTGACTCTTGAGCTTGTTGTGGGGCTGTGGGTGGGGCTGCGATGTGTTCTGTGTAGAGGTGGGGTCATGCTTGTTGTCAGTCTCTGAAACCCCTCGGATGTCCAGATACTGGCCGTTATCTGTAGGAGGCTGAGGGTGAGACCGGATGGAAGTTAGGATCAGAGGGAAGAATATCTGACCTTATGCACGTCTGCACAGAGAAATTTGCATACACGCTGCAATCGTGTTATCACTTTTTCCACTGTAGGACACAGGCCCTATTAATACCGACATAGACTGGCCTGAGTCTGTGCGCTACTTGTTCTAACTGCCCACACGTACCGCGGAGAGAGGGTCAGCGGAGCACGCGGTAGCTGTTGAAGAGGAGGGGGGCTTAGATGAATTCTGGGAACCCAGGTTCAGAGAGGGTGGAGGTGGGGAGGAAACAGTCCTCTTCAGAGTCTGGATCTCACTGTGAGGCAGAGGAAATGACAGCTTGTCAAATAAAAATAACGAGCACATACTTCTTGTTAGTGAAGCAGCAAGTCAAAAGACACTGCACAGTTCTACGGAAGTAGTATTGCCTCAATGGATTGTGGTAAAGCAGATTGGTCACGGTGGTATATTTAAAGATTCAACATCAAAAGAAACAATCTAACAGTGGTGTATCAGTGAGGGGAATGTAGATACTGCTTCTAACTTATCGCCTGTTTTGATAACAGTTATGGTTTTAGATTTTTAGAGATGCTCTTGTAGTATAGTGGTAAAGGTTTATGTTGAAATCACATATACAGTGACTGCATGAACAAAGGAAACCTTGTCAGCAGCATAGCTTGCTGTACTCTAGGGCGCACAAGCACACACTCAAGAACACACCTCTGCAGTTTCTTGATCTGCTCGGCGAGGCTCTGCTTTTCATTGTTGAGGAGGCCGATCTGGTACTCCAACTCCTGCACCACTTCTGTCTGTTGCTGAGGTGAGAAAAAAAAAAAAAAAAACCACAAACATGTGACACTCAATGGACAAAACGTTTTTCTCCACCACACCGCTGTGATGGTTCAAACAAAGCGGCTATCACAGGAAAAGCGGTGCTGCCTCTGAACAGGTGCTTTCATGTTTTGTTTTGGGTATTCTTTCATTTGCATTTGCAACGCCAATAGGAACGCTGAAGGGAAGTAACATCTGGCTGGCAGTTGGTGTGGAAATGGGAGCACAAAACATACAATAACAACGTTGCATAAAGGCAGCATGAGACCTCGACGTCGATGTTGGTCCATAGCTCCAGGTTTTGTTCCATTTCTAAGGCTAATTTGCGTCAATCAAGGTTCATCAAGGGAGGTACCTTCCTAACGTAGCAGCTAAATAAGACCCTAAAAACTGAAAGCAGTGCCCAGTCACTGATTAAATACACTTTTTCCATAAAACGTTTGCAGCTATTTCATTATTATAAGGCGCTTAACGCAGCAGCATCTCCCTGAATCTTTTCGGTAGTACCAGAGATGGATGCTAACTTCAACCCATCGTCTACACACCTGTTGCGACAGGTCAGGCTTCTTTGGGGTATCTTGTGCAATGCAGTTTCCTGGAAGATCTCCAAAGTCAACCCCTACCGACACGTCAGCCGTGTCCCGAGGGGAAGGGAGGGTGCTACCGCAATTCCTGTAGAGCTGCAACAGGTCCGGGGGTTTCGGGATGTTGAGGCCGACGTCATCCCACAACTCAAAGTCCTGGGAAGAAATGCAAAACAAAATACTTTCTCAACAAGCATTTGTGGAAGAAAGTGGATTTGTCATCAGCATTTATCTATGCAGTCCCAGGAAGGACTCAATTTAAGCTCAGAATAAGGAAGCTGATTTAAGGTCACAAGGCCTTACAATCGCCATAGCAGTCACAGTTACAAGTCTACATCATATTCTGACATAAATAGAAATAAAGAAACTTTGTAATGAAAAGTAGACAGAACTAAACTCCCTTTAGACACGTCTCCAAGTATGAGGCAGCCAGTCAAACGTTACCTGATCATCATTTTCATCAGAGAAGGTGATGGATGAGAGTTTGTACTCGTTTTTTAATAAATATTCATTCACAAGGAAGTTTAAGGCTCTTTTCTCCAGTGGGCGTATAGGCTCCTGAGGTAGAGAAGAAAGGGAGGAGCTTTAAAATCATTCATTGAAGGATTACAAGTGATGCCCTCGCAGGGGTTTAAAGGAGCACATCTAATATCTCGATTCATTTTGAAAAAGGAAGGCAAAAATTGATTCCCCACCTGAATTTCAGGACTCGACTTGAAGTTTTTTCTCTCCTGAGAGGGCACTTCGCTCTCTGAGAAATTGAGAAGACATTAGATGAGTTTGAAAGGGTGCTGAGCGCTACTCATCTACAAGAATTCTCTTAGAAACAAAAGGAGAGAAAGCTGTAACAAAAAAAAAAAGGGTTGAGGTGGAGAAGAAGTTAAAAGTACGCCACACCTGCTGCCTGAGTCAAGTTGGCGCGCAGAGCCTGAATGGTCTCCTTTGCTTTCCGTAGCTCAAACTCCAGCACTGGACAGGAAGTGACAACACACACACACAGGAAGTGCATCCAACCAAAGACAGGGAACAAACAAATAAAACAAAGATGGGCATGAAAAAACCAAACAACGACACAAAAGATCATAAAGAGTCATAAAACAAACAAAAAAAAAAGGATGCATGCAAATCATGGGTCTAAGGAACGCATGCAGCAGAGGATCATGGTAAAGCTGGCTGGATGTTTGTCTGACAGGTGTGTGTAACGCATTGAGGCACATCTCAATGCTAGGATTCCCTGCCCTCGTTTTCCTCCCATTAATAGCACGGATGTGCCTGACTTAATAAATGGGAGTCCAAATTTGTTGCTGCTGATGTGAGAAAATCCAAGAGCAAGCTACTGAAATGAATCCCTGATAATCTAGGAGCTGTCTGACACAGGTTTCTTCCGGGCAAATGCCCTGCTAATTAGTAATTAAAACATTTGGTTTCAAGCCACTCAAAGGACAGCCACTGCTCAGGTTACATTTTGTAAGCAGACTAGGCCATCACACAACGGACAACACAACTTTAAGCTATAAAAATTAGGAGTCAAAACAGGGTTTAGGCATGGTTAGATTGCTGGTTAAGACCTAGTTCATGGTAACACAAGCGAGCCGCTTCTGACACCTCACACAGTCAGAAGCAGCAGCTATGTGGGTAAGATTCTTAGCTGATAAATTGAAATCTGAAATGCTAATCTAACACTGAATAAGGAAAAAAGAACACACAAGATCTTAGGACACGTTAGATCAAAAACACACGCAAAAAGTAATAAGCGATGGAGCAAGAAAACTATGTTGCATAGCTGTGCACTGAAAATCTGCTATGTGATATGATCCCGTGTCAAAAATCAGTCATCCAAGGTTTCACACTTGTATAGGAAGTGTGAAAGGCAGGTGGAAACCTACCAGTGTTTAATAGTAGTGCCACGATACCCAGTCTGACCCGCTAACCTTTGCAGCAGATCAAGAGTGCACAGGATGCAATCGCAACAAAATGGAAAATCAAGAACTGAATAACGGGGGGAGAAAAAAAATAAAAAATAAAATAAGCAAAAAGCTAGTCTGGATGGAGTGACTTGTCCAGTATTTCACTGGGGTTTGATCAACGTCAGGAGAAAGCCAGAAAACCCAGAGTCAGACAGCTGGGGGCAGGCGTTTTGGTAAGAAGAACAGGTGGAGGGGGATGAAAGTGGGGGAAAGTGAGGAAAGGAGGGAGAGGGTAGGTGCCAATTTGGTACAATGGGATGTGTGTGAATAATATATATTTTTTTTAAAATGCATAATTTCTAGGGGTGAGGTGGAACCAACATCTCTGCTGCATGGTTTTAACTGTGGTCGACTCTGTATTTGTAATATATCTATTTTTTATCACCTGATAAAAGCCCCAAACCACAAGTAATTTTCCTGTTTACATTTTAGGTACATGACCTAAGACTGCACAAATAGTTATGTTTTTTGACTCCAATATGCTCTCAATATACTGAAATGTATAGTTACGGGACTATGTGTATGCATTTCTTATTATCACGGAGTTCCACAGGACGCGGCAGCAAAGCTCTTTTATCCGCCCTCTTTTGTCGACTGATTTGCTGATCATTTTAAGAGTGATTTGGACGAGACATATGATCAGGACTCTGCAGAAGATGTTTATTTTTTTGAAAACCGACGAAATGCTCTACCATTCCTGTGTCTTGACTTCCCGTCCTGTCGATCTGCTTCGCAAATCCCGTCAAAAACAGACAAGGTGTGTAATTTTTAGCGCCGCTCCTTGGGACACCACTGAAGCGCGCACGTCAGGTGAATTTGCACAAATTCACTAAAGTGATCCAGCTCCAGCAGGTGTATTGCAGTCAGAACCTAATGAAGCTGCTTCCTGTTAAACTCAAACCTCACTAAAATGCTAGCGTTCATATACATTCATGCACAGTGTTTAAACAGTTGGTATAAATCCTTCTTATAGTTATGGATTGGGGCTTTTTGACTCATTGACTAACACTTACCAACCAAATGGGTGGATGACTACAGAAAGCTGGTAATGGATAATGTTAACAATTGTATTATAGCTCGGTGTACACAGCTGAAAAGTTATCTCTTCACGTTGGCGACTAAGAACTAAAAAGATAAAAACTATGCACATTACACGAGAGACGGTGCTGCTCTGTCTACATCTGCAAGTAAGAAGCTCATTTGTTCGTTTTTGTTTTTCTTTAGCCGACAGCATAAAAATACTCATGACACAACAGCCGAAAATTAACAGCATTCCAAAAAACGGAGCATCTGCTCTTAAAGCCAGCGCCGAGTGAGGATGCGTCACTGGTGTGAGACACAACTGTTAATGTATTAGGCTAAAACTATGTTATGGTGTGTCATGACAGAGCCACGGGGGGTAGGGAGTGTGATTTCAAACAAGGCTGAGACAAGTCCTGTGCCAAAAATACCACTGACTGACTCCTCAGTGTGACAGATGATGGCTGAAGGCAAGGACACCTCCTCAACCAAGTTAAAGAAACAAACACGCTGCATTTAGAAAGTAGAATGTGTTGATGATACCTCAGATTGTTACCATTACAGGTTGGATTAAACTGAAATCACTACTGCCTTTATTAATGCAGATCTGAGGCGTCGCTCTCTGCGCTTCTACGGCCTTCTGCCATTCAGCCATTATTTATTCTCCTGATCTTCTCTTTCTCCAAGGGGAGCTGAATCTCTCTCTCTTTGACAGTGTGGTTCATCTTACCTGCCACCCGTTCGTCTGACTCTCTGTTGCCATCATCCGAGTAGCGGGCAAAGTCCAGAGAGTCCAAGGTGCTGATGCTGCCTGCTCGATCTGAACAGAGACACAGAGACGAAGACAGCGGTGAGACAAGTATACAATCAATGGATCATCAAACTGTCAAACAGCTAAAATGTGACAATGTGTACTTGAAATCCTACCTTAAACATAACAGTTCTCTAAAGGACTCCTGACTAGTTAAAGTCAGGACACCTTTCTACAATGCAACAGAAACTTCTGCAGATGAAAGAAGATATCTTTATAAACTTTGTGGGATGTTACTTTAACCAAGAAACAATCTATGACTGCACACAGGAGGAAACTAGTCAATCACAATATGTTAAGTTAACTTTGGAAATGCCCATTTCCAATCCGATAACGCCAAACAACAGCCTCACATCTCAGGCCGGGAATGCCAAAGGCATTGTTCACTCAGTGAACAGATGAAGCTGATAAATAACCTTTCTCGTGCTCCTATTTCACTGAGCTAGGCTACCCTGTTAGCTTAGTCAAAGGTGTTGGCTTTCTTTCCACTGCAATGCAAGCAGGAGATTGGCCTGTTTGTTCTCTGATATCCAGATACAGTAGAAGGTCAAGCCAAATGACGCCTTGCTGGCCTAAAAGCTATGGCCTAGCAAAGCTGAAGAGCATGTACTATATGAGTTATAAAGCCCAAAACAAAGCGCTCGCTTCCTAAATCAACAAACCTGATTTAGTCTTGAGTAATTACACAAACTGCAGGTTCACACCTTTGGCTTTGGGGCAAAATAAATAATAAAAAAAAAAAGATTTAACACCTACCATGTGCATGCGTTTGCATATGAAAAATGTGTGACAAGAGCGAAATCTTAACTTTTCTGCTGCAAATGAGTCACAACCATGAAAAGTTGTGTTAAAACTTTTGAACGTATGACCAAGCAGCCTCACAAAGCACATGACGTGACAGTATAGTAGTGAGAGTGTTTCTGCATTAGCTGGATGCGTGTGTCATCGTTCTGTCAGGCCGATGCGTGGTTAACTAGCAGAACGTTTCTAACCATCCTTACTTCCTGACGACGTGTCAGGATTTTTTTCCTGGCTTAACAGTGAACTTCAGTGTTTACAAGTGTGCGCACATTGCAGTTTCAGGTCTTTTTGTGTGTACGTCTGGTTTTCCTTCCTGGTTGACCCTTCAGTTCCTGTCTGGACTGTGACAGAATAGACACTTCAGACCGTCATCTCTAACTCCTGTCTGGCCAATCGTGCAAAGGAACACGTACAGACAATAGTTTTTCTCCTTTGGAAAGAGGAAAAGCCAAGGAGAAAATCGGGGTCCAAGAAAGTAGATATTATTACAGGAAACCAGATGGAATGGACAGTCAACAAGCTCTTTTAATTTTCTGTTCTATTATTCTCCTTTACTATTTTTTTAAAGCACTCTGTAGCTTCCCAGTTGTTTTCCAAATCAAATCCATCAACAGTGCTCTAACCTATCTCACAGCGTTTTGCTAATATCTATTAGGGTGCTTCCCTTTGTAAAGCCAGGACAAGAAAACCTTGCCCTTTAATGGGACAGATGATGTGGCAAAACTGACACAACTGCTTACAATGCGGTTATAAAGAAGAAATGAAACAATGGCCTGGTCTCACTTATTTCTGCTGCACACAGTAGTACCAGTAGCAGTTAAACCATAACGCACAGTAATAATCCATGTTATGATTGCAAATGAGCACCACTGCCAAGATGCACGCACTTGAACGTATACATACACATGCACAGAAACCCCTGTACTCGCACACACACACACACTCACAGCTTAATGAAAGGCAGAAAGTTATGAACAGGCAGGCAGTCGGAGCCAGCCCAGAACGACAAGGAGCCTTGCCAGTGCTCGGGCAATATCATTAATCACATTCTCGCACAATAGCAACTCCCTGCTCTGCCCAGACAGAGAAAGGGATGGAGGGAGTTGATAGAAAATGTGAGGCCGGGCCAACTAACCGGCAGTGCTACTTTACTGGCAGAGGTACAAATGGCAAGTCTGTGTCAACAACCACTACTTCTGAACATAATCATGCCGAATATAGAGATCTATAACGTGGCAACGCATACATTGCGGTCACAAACAACCCAACCTGAACCGTATCACATTTGCATACTTTCAGTACTACACAGAGTATAAAGGAAGCATATAATGATAATAATAAACCAAATGTACAGCTTCTTGTTTTGAGATTATATTTGGTGCCATACGTGACAAACTCCACTAACGTCTTTAAATGCAGCAGCTCTTTATTAACCACAGTCCTACGATCGAATACCTACTTGACAACCCGATAAGAGTGGAAGAGAGAATCTCTCATGCAAGCAAATTAGCAAGACGGTGGGAGATGCCACGCTGTCATGTGGCAGACGCAGCTCGTAACAAAGTCATTAGCGCAGCAATCAGCTGATTACCACTGACAGTCACAGGTTGTGCATTCATGAAAATCACAGTAGTTAAAAACCTGTACCCTCACCAGACAGCTTAGAAATCTAGTCATCGCACTGACTAGATTTCTTGTTTCATCCGTAGGATAATTGTGTGATTATCACGATGGGCCATGACACAGTGCGGCACATATTCAAGTTTAATGCTATGCGACAGCTACACCGCGATCTTTTCAACACAATCTGAGGTCATAACACTGGACAGATTGAATTCAATGAAACAAAATAACTAAATAAAAAGCAGATAATGACTGTGATGCTTTTTTTTTCCTGAAAGAAAACGTGAGAAATTGGCTGTCTACATGGCCAGCTGCTGCACCGACTGGGAAAGATAAGCGACGTTTGAACAGTACAACTCCCCCTTTAACAAGTACTTGAATGTATTTTAATGGTGCAGCAGCACAGGAGAATCCTCCCCCTCATTCCAGTGATCACATGAGGCCTTGGCTACTGGAATATGTTGGGGGAAAAAGCCTTGGGCTGAGTCTGTCTCTCATTTCAACTTATTACTAATTGCTGCATCTGGTAGATTCCAATTTTGAGTTTGTTCCACTTTTCATTTTCTTATGGACCTTTGGAAATTCGGAAATTAGTGTTAGAATCACGTTCCTGTCAGTACTGCAGCAGAGCTGTCAGGTCCTGACGTGTTTTTTGGAAGACACCATCATAAAACATTTATTCTGTTACCGTGCTCCAAAACTTTTGGGGATATGCACCACATCTTTACAGATATCACACACACATATTTTGGATTTTGCTCCTGCGGTCTTGAATATACAGAGTCAGTATTTAATTCTAAAGGTGGGGGGGGGGTTACACTGACATGCAGAGGATGTATTGGATCTGACTTGCTGCAATATGCTATTTACAATATCTAGCCTCAGGCCAGTTTCCAAGATACATGCTCAAGAATACGACATAGCCTTCTGAGACATCAGGTCATTGTCCACAGCTACTGCACATAAAGTGACAAACATTTCATTTCTGATTATAAAATCACATCTTTTCCATGTATTCCTATTCACTGGTTCCCACAGATGGAAAACTACCAAATGTTTATGCAATGAAAATCCATCATCTGACTTTATTCCTCAGTTTGCAGCAGTAAAGTAAAAAAAAATAATTCACATTTACTCTACACAGCTACTAATAACTGTTGAACAGGTATTCCAGTCAGCCTTGATTCTGACAGTAGCTACTATTGGCAGACTGACAGACACTGGAAGCAGTTTGTTTTCTAAAACCGAAACTAAAGCCCTGGAGGCAAATCACGCCCACTGGTGTGACAAGACACTTTAATATCAAGATACAAACAGCATCTGTCTTCGCTGACCAACAGAAATAAATGAACTGTTTTTCAGTTGCAGGCTAACAGAGGTAGGATCTGTAAAGATGTGTTCATTTGCCTAAGTAACTTCAAATCGCAGCCTATACTGTGCCCCGCTTACATGTCTAGAATTGTTTAAAATAAAGATTTCTCTGTCAATACAGTCAATATATCCTCATGGTGTAGTCTCTCTACTCTAGTGCTCTTTCAGTATCATATTTGCTATGCTACTGTTAGATCATCATTGTAGGTCTAAGTTTAGCAAGACTAAATCTGCTCCACTGAACTGGGTGAAAATGTTTTTGCCACTTAAAACGCCTTTTGATGCAAAGCCACCCTGCTTAGCCACACTGGGCTTCAAGGTAACACTACTCCGTCTGCTTTACAGCAGACTTCATTTATTTGCAGCTTGGGCTGTGACCATGGTTACCATATGCATGGCATGTCTGTTTATGGATCCTGACTCTTTTCAGCCACCATGCAACGTTGCAGGTTATTCCATCAAATAATAATAATAATAATAAATCCTGTCAGTTGATGAAGGTGCTGCAAGTGTACAGCCTTCACCAGTATAGTAAAATAATATGTTATTGGTCTCACAGAAACAACTTAGCACTATCTTTTTTGCATTGCAGTAGTTAAATAATGAATGTCGCTTCTTTTTTTCTTTACTGTGGTTCCTGACCTCTGACTGATGGCCTTAAGGAAGGAGTGGTTTCCAACAGGACTCAATTACATTAGAGCGATCACTACAAGTATGTCATAATATCATGCATCCACAATACCCTTTGCTCCTGCTAGTAGATTGTGCAATGTGGCCTTATCACATTTATGTGATCCTCTAAAGTCTACGTGTTTATGTCTGCTAACACAGCTGACCCACAAAACCCGTTTGTTGACTGCGGCCCTTGAGGGGCAGGTGCAGCAAGCGGATATTTCAAGATCGATCGGCTCCCAGATCCCATGTTTTAAGCTAACGCTAGCAAGCTAGCTGAGCTAACGTGTAATATTAAAGACACTGCTACGTGTGTAGCCCCGGCAGCAGCTAATGTTACTTACTCAGAGGTCCTCCAGGTCCGAGTACCTGATCTTTGGCAGGTGGAGTGCCGCTCTGTCGCTCGAAGTTGCCAGGGTTGGAAAAATAATCCCTCAGCCGCGGGAGCTCTCTGCCTGCCTCCAACAGCTCCGTGTGAAACTCCAGGGCCGTGAGAATGTACTGGTCCCGTATTAGCTGAGCAGCAATGACATCAACCGATACCCGTGCCTCGGCGCTGCCTGCCATAGCGGAGGTGGCAGCGGCCGACGCCGAAATGCCCTCACCGCTGGGGCTCGTCCGGTTGCTAGACAGCAGGAGCGTCGGGGGCTCTGCGTCCGCAGGCGGGGAGAAATGGTTGCCTGGCGGTGGCCCCGGCGCCCCGTCACTCGGGCTCCTCTCTGTGTCAACTGTTTCATTGGGGCGCCGTTCAGCCTCTTCCTCAGAATCACTGAGATTAAACGGGTTGACCGACGCCATTTTTGCACTATAAAGATTTCTAGCAACCAAGGCTAGCTAGGCTAACCAGACCCGTTTCTTCCTGAATGGATAGGCTAGCCGAGGTTTGGTAGGTGGCTTTGACAAGAGAAAGGAAAACGAAGCTGTGATTGGCCAATGTTGAAAGACGTTACCTCATGAGCCCGCCTCTTTTATGGGATACTAGAATATGATTGGATACTTCTGAAGTGGAAAAAAACTGGGCTGGGCACATTTGACAGCTAATAGCCTATGCTGGCTAATATGTTGTCAAAAACGCAAACTGTGACAAAAAACAGTTTTCAGTGAAACTATACAGTTATGCACATGAAAGAAGAAAATAATAATAATAAAAAAATAAAGCAACTTCTTTGTGTTACGTTTTGATACATTTTTAAAGAAAGCTCGCTGGACTATAACTGGAGTTTAACTACACTACCCAGAATGCACGCGCATGCTACACACGTCAAACGTCAACGTCGAAGCAACAACAAGGAAGTGAATGCCCATGGTGCCTGAATTTCTTGTAGTAATCTTCTTAGAGACAAGGACAGTTGGTTTTGTAAAAGTGCGCACTTCAAGATTACGCTGATCTCGTCTCGAACAACAGAGCCTTACTCTGCCGGCGTCTCTGGATATGTAATTGGTCATGTACAAAGGTAAAGCTGGAGCTAAATCAGTGTGTCTAACAGGTGAATGGATGGTATGAGAGATAGCAGCAGATAGTTCCGATCACCCATTCATTCCTCAAGGTGACGTTACGTGCAGGTAAGACTTCTTGCATGCCTTTAAAATGTACTAAATTTCTATTGAGTTTGCAATCACGCTGACTGCCAGTCAGCTACAACTTCATGTACCATTAAAATGTACCGAATTAATATTATTTTTGCACACTGGCTAATAGCATATGGTGTACAAAGGATTAAACCTGCTCTTAAGCAGTCTTTACTCGTGAGATACTCTGGATTAACCTGGCTGTGTTATTCTGAAACTTTATACTGTACTGTATTTTACCTTCTTATAAACATATATACATATAAACATATAAACAGACTGTATAATGTTCAAAATAGTTATTTTTTATTCTCGTTCCCAGTTTCTTTCACCACTAAACAAATCAAATCTTCCCCTCTCTAGCTCAAGTAACCCCACAGTTGTTCAAAATGAGGATGATCACCTTCTTCCTGGTTGGGCTGACAGTCCATGTGGTCTTCTTCCTGTCCATCTTTGACATCTACTTCACTTCTCCCCTGGTCCATGGCATGACACCTCAGTCCACACCGCTGGCTCCCCCTGCCTCCAGACTGGTGTTAGTGGTGGCCGATGGCCTCAGAGCAGACAGTCTCTATACCCTGCTCCCCAACGGCACATCCAGGACCCCATACCTAAGGTTAGGAAATTATAGATATATATATCTATGTGTGTGTGTGTGTGTGTGTGTGTGTGAGTGAGTACTGCATGTGTTTTCAATCATTTTTAACTAGGCAGAGTCTTTTCTCTCGTTGATAATAATTGTTTGAATGCTGTTTCCCAATATCAGGAGTATGATAGAGGACGCTGGTACTTGGGGTGTGTCACACACGCGAGTGCCTACTGAGTCTCGGCCCGGTCATGTTGCACTCATCGCTGGCTTCTATGAGGATGTTAGTGCAGTTGCTAAAGGTAAGCTCATGTAGTGTGTTTTAAATACAGAAAAGGCTACTCAGCGTTCACTGATGGTTGCACACTATCTTTGTGTCTGCGTGCTATCCCAGTGCCGTCTCTGTGACTGCAGGTTACCTTTTGTTGTGCATGTTTTCAGGCTGGAAGGAGAATCCCGTGGAGTTCGACTCAGTGTTTAATGAGAGCAGACACACCTGGTGCTGGGGCAGCCCTGATATCCTGCCTATGTTTGCCAAAGGTACACAAGTGCGCCCACACACTCACCAATCTTCTTTCACCACCAAATGAATGAAATATTTGCTGTAATAAATCCAATTTCCGCCTTTGATTCATCCAGGTGCCAGTGGAGATCATGTTTATACCCACACATACCCAGCAGAGGAGGAGGACTTCGCCTCCACAGATGCCTCCAGGCTGGACAGCTGGGTGTTCACTCAAGTCAAAGTACTAATAATAATAATAAGATAATAATAATAAGATAACAAGAATATGCTGATACTAACCATCTAGCTTTTACTATAACTAAGCCACCATTTGCATGTGTGTACAGCACGTATTGTATATATGTCATGTTTAAATTATTTGAGGACAAATTCTTGTGAATTAAAATACACTGCCTGGCCAAAAAAAAGTCACCACAATATATTGTTGGAAAGTAAAAATCCATTGATGGAATAACCTGGTCATTCAGTATATTCGGGTAGTCAGCTGACCTCATTCTTTGGGCACACATTGTTGCTGAACCTAGGCCTGACCAACTGCAGCAACCCCAGATCATAGCACTGCCCCCACAGGCTTGTACAGTAGACACTAGGCATGATGGGTGCATTACTTCATCTGCCTCTCTTCTTACCCTGATGCCCCCATCACTCTGCAGCAGGGTAAATCTGGACTCATCAGACCACATGACCTTCTTCCACTGCTCCAGAGTCCAATCTTTATGCTCCCTAGTAAACTGAGGCCTTTTTTTCTGGTTAGCCTCACTGATTAGTGGTTTTCTTAATGCTACACAGCTGTTCAGTCCCAGTCCCTTGAGTTCCCTTCACATTGTACGTGTAGAAATGCTCCTACTTTCACTATTAAACATAGCCCGAGTTCTGCTGTTGTTTTTCTTCAATTTGATTTCACCAAACATTTAAGTGATTGCTGATCACGATCAATCAGGATTTTTTTCCGACCACATTTCTTCCTGGAAGACAATGGTCCCCCACTATCCTTCCAGTTTTTAAATAATACGTTCGACAGTTCTTAACCCAATTTCAGTAGTTTCTGCAATCTCCATAGATGTTTTTTCTGCTTAATGCATGCCAATGATTTGACCCTTCTTAAACAGACTAACATCTTTCCCACGACCACAGGATGTGTCTTTCAACATGGTTGTTTAAGAAATGAGATGCTACTCATTGCATGAGTTAGGGTTACAAAATTGGTTGCCAACTGAAAGATAATCACCCACGCAGTAATTATCCAATAGGAGGCTTGTACTTATTTGCTTAGTTAAATCCAGGTGGACTTGGAGTCACCTAAATAGCTTATAGAATGACTGCAACAAGCTTTACTGGAAAATAAAGGCTCAGTGTAAAATACCACCAGATTCCGACACCGATCATTTGATTAACAAATTCAATGTTTAATCTTCTCTACAGTCTTTCTTTCGGTCAGCAAAGTCAAACTCCACCCTGAAGGCCAGTCTGCTCGAGGATAAGAATATCTTCTTCCTGCACCTGCTGGGCATTGACACTAACGGACATGCTCACAGGCCAATGTCACAGTGAGTATAATAGGTTACCTTCTATTTGAATCGCTTCATGTTTTTCTTTCGGTATTCATTTCGATTTCATCGTGTAGTCTTCAGTCACATTAACAGATTATTTTAATGTAATACTTTGTTTGTTTTTGTGCAGGGAATACCTAGAGAATATTGCTCTAGTAGATGCGGGCGTAGCTGAAATCGTGTCTGTAATAGAGGCTTTCTTTGGTCATGATGGCCGGACAGCCTATGTGTTTACCTCTGATCATGGCATGACAAACTGGGGTACGACTCTTGTTTACATATACTGTTTAATAGCGTTGGCTGTCTCTTAGTTAAAAATTAAACAAAGTATCAAATGCACTTTTCTATTTTGTCACATTTGTGTGCCTGTGCCTCCAGGTTCCCACGGTGCAGGCCATCCATCTGAGACACTCACCCCTTTAGTAGCGTGGGGAGCTGGGGTTCATAATGCCCGGAGAGTCACAGAACCCCAGCCGTACAATGACGGGTATCTAAAAGGTACTCTTAAAGATTTTAGCTTCGGATTCTTCTCCACTGTTATATCAAGTCTACATTGCGGTCCTTATTTTTCTAACTATTTCTTTCAGATTGGAATTTGGAGCACTTTCGTAGAGTCGACGTCAATCAGGTAAGGATATAACAGCAGCGGCGCCTTTTAATGAAGTCACTTGTTATCAGTTAGCAGGATCAAGAAGTAGATATTTAAATTTTTCTGTTGTTCTATCTGCAGGCTGACATTGCTCCACTCATGGCTTCTCTCATTGGTGTGCCCATTCCTGTTAACTCCGTTGTAAGTTTAACGACAAAATTAATATTCTACTTCTTTTCACGTTATAAACTAGCCATTCAGTGCAGAGCTGCCTAAATTAATTTTGCAAGTCCTCTTCTGTGGTTGCATAACTTCAGTCAGATAATGGTAATTTGGTGTTGGGAACGTTTTGTAAGTGTCGCAATCCAACTGTTACGGCTTTTTGACAATCTTTGTTTGCGTCTCTTCAGGGTGTGTTACCGCTTCTCTACCTGAACAACAGCGACCAGTTCAAGGCAGAGAGCATGTACACCAATGCCATTCAAGTGCTGGAGCAGTTCAAGGTATGACAGCGATGCTTCTCTACTCAAGTCTATCACACTTATTAGCATATGTGGGAAACGTCAATGGCTTCGTACACTATGTCATTTATAACATTTGATATAGTAATTAACTGAAGTGACTGAGCTAGATATATGTTTTTGTTCTAGATGAAAATGAGCCAGAAAAAGGAGACGACCTTGTCTTTTCTCTTCACCCCGTACCAGTAAGTACAATGAGCTAATGGATGACTTTTACTAGCAGCAAGAGAGTTTAGTTTTTAGTGAGTTTAGAGAAGTCTCTTCTAACAATCTAAACAACGGTTGAGCTGCACTGTTTAGATTAACATAAGCAGTTGTATAAATGTGAAGGGGAAGTACATCGATCAGGCCTAATATTGTGTAGGTCTGCCTTGTGCCTCCAAAACTGTTTTGACTCATCACAGAACGGACATAGGCCTTCTGAGGGTGCCCTGTGGTGTCTGGAAACAGGATGTTGTTAGTGGGGGGCCTTTGGGTCCTCTGAGTTGAGGGAAAGGGCCTCTGTGGATCAGGCTTTGCTAATCTCCTGTCAGTGGTCATAATGTTATGCCTTATCGGTGTATGTTCCCTTTACCTAGTCAAATATATTCAAGACCATATTTAAATTCAATTTTACACACTCCATACATTTTTTTCCCAGACTATTGACTGAGTCAAAACAAGCAGAGTTCACCCGCAAAGCCAGAATACTGATTCAGCTGGAGAAGTACGAGGATGCGGTGAGTATCAGGCAAAAGACTGTCTACAGCTTATATGCAAACTAACTGCTGCACAAGCATCCTGTTTAATTTCCCCTGTTCTCTCTTGTCAGATCTCTCTGCTTCGGTCTCTAATATCTCTCTCTCTGGAGGGCCTGGTCTACTACCACACATACGACAGGTTCTTCCTGGGCTGCAGCGTGGTGCTGGGATTTGTGGGCTGGACCTCATACGTTGTCTTAGTCATACTGAAGACTCACGCCAGCCTCAACAGGCACCCTAATCTCACTAAACAGGTTAGGATTAACAATAGTGCGCAATCCCTGTTTTCTTTGCCCCTTCAGATTGCGTCCACTTAAACAAGTCCACGAAACCTGATTGTCTCGTTAAGCTGCTCTTCTGTGTGCGCAGGTTTCCAGCCATAACTTGGCGAGGTTTTGTACGTGTGTGGCGGTGGTGATCACTGTGTTCCTGCTTATCCAAAGGAGCCCCATTACCTACTACATCTACTGCCTGCTGCCTGTCCCTGTATGGTACTCTGTTCTTAAAGAGTAAGTAATAACAACAATTAAATAAATATAAAGTAAACTGTGTATCTGCACACTTACTTTATATTACTCTATTTAAGCAAATGTGTATATTAACATTAATGCCGTTCACAGACGTACAAAGAGATCCTACACTTCTATTCCTATTTCTTGTAGATTTGTTCATATCTAAATCTTGTATTTTATTTTGCCTGTACATTAGACACCTTTTTGTGGTGTTGTGTCCATTCATGTTTCTCCTCTGTAACTGGGGAAATTAAGAAAAATTTTCTCCTGATTGATCCATTTTAGGTCTGGAACTTTAACAGATTTGATCCGGTCAGCCCCCTCTCTGCCCCTGTGGAAATGTTTTGGCTATTTTGTGCTGGTGGCATTTGGAATCGAGCTCTTGGTAGGTGTCTTCCAATGTCTTCTGTCTTTTAAAAGCCATGTTTCCGCTTCAGTACAATGAAAGACTGACCTCCACATGCACGCACATAAACTCCTCACCAGTGTACACTGTGACTCTGTCTCTTGGGACGACTGCGTGTCTTTGCTGCCCCCAGGTGGTGAGTTTCTTCCATCGCGCCATGCTGACCGTGGGCCTGGCTGCCCTCTCTGTCTGGCCCTTCCTGTCGGGCCTCTTTGGCAAGGCCAAGGTAAGTACATCACAGGTCGGGATTCCTGACGTCACATTCCACCAGGAAAAGTCATGCTATGTTGCCAAACCTTTTTGACTATGGAAAACAGTGTGCATCCAGGAAGTTTATTGACAATTGTTTCCAAGAAAGGAAATATAAACATTACTGTCATTTTCATAAGATTTCTTTAAAAAAAAAAAAAGTCCTTTGATCAACGATCACAGCTGCCGTCAGCCATTCCACTTATATTTTCATAACCAAATCTTGATGACATATACATTTTATGCTCTGGCATCCCTTGCACTGAGAATCGTATTATTTATCTTTGTTTTATTGAATCACAACATCAAATGCATAGTATGTCGAACTACATCAACTAATTGTCGTCTATTCAGCTGCGTTCATTGAGCTGGTTTCTGGGCTGTCTGTGCTTAGCTGCTTTCCCCCTGATGCCTGTTGTGGGTAGAGAGCCTAACATACATCTGGTGTGAGTATTTCCTCTTTCACCTTATATTTATCAGAATTTTCACCACAATGTCCTATCGAGGTTAAACGCAAGAGCAAGATTTGGGTCAGGTTTTACAAGGGAGTTTTTATTTTACTTAACTTAACTTGTTGAAAAGCCTCCTGATACTATTTACTCCCAAAACAGGTAAGAAATTTAATTAATGTGAGAATTAGAGACAGAGAATCTCTTTTAATTAGCTCAACATACAGTAACAGTTAAAACTCTGGACGCACCTTCTCATTAGTTTTTTTTTTTTTTTTTTCGTTTTTATTGTTTTCTACAAAACTATGGATAAGCACATTGGAAGTATGTAGTGAACTAAAATGTGTTAAATACACCAATCAGCCACAACATTAAAACCACTGACAAGTGAAGTAAATAACATTGACCATCTTGTGACAATACAATGTTCTGCTGGGAAACTTTTGGACCTGGCATTCGCATGGATTAATTTCTGATTTCTGATTAAGGTCTCTCGGCCAAGTATACTTGTGTATACAAGGAATTTGGTCTCTGCATTTATCCCATCCGTGAATTAGTGAACACACAAAGCACACAGTGAGGTGAAGCACACACTAACCCGGAGCAGTGAGCTGCTACAGCGGCACTCGGGGAGCAGTGAGTGCCTTGCTCAAGGGCACTTCAGCCGCTTTCTACCAGTCGGGTTCGAACCGGCAACCCTCCGGTCACAAGCCCAAAGCGCTAACCAGTAGGCCACGGCTGCCCTGTTGCTTAGACATGTACCCACCTAGACCAGACCAGGCAGCCCCACTCCATAGCAATGCCACTCCTTGATGGCAGCAGCCATCCCCAGCAGGATGCAGCCTGACACAGACGCACACAAAAACGGTTTAGGAACAAGTTAAAAAAAAACATGAAGAACAGCACAAGGTGTTGACCTGGCCTCCAAATTCACTAGATCCCAAACTGATCAAGTATCTGTGGGATGATCTACAGAGGCCCCTCCCATCAACCCATAGCATCCAAAGGCCCCCACTAACAACATGTGTTTGCCAGACACCACAGGACACCCTCAGAAGACCCATGTCCATTCTCTGATGAGTCACAACTGTTTCGGAGGCACAAGGGAGATCTACACAATATTAGGAAGGTGGTCATAATGTTATGCCTGATCGCTGTAAACCTGAGCATGTTTTATATTTTTTTTTATTCTCCAAACTAGCCACCTAAAGAGTGAATTTGTGGAATTTCTTGCCTACTCTACCTATTGAACCACGGCCTTGTTGTGTTGTAGAGAGGTAGGGTTGATACACAGTGACTAATCTTATTCAACCGCTGTTCTCCTCCATATTATGGCAACAACCGCTCCACTAAGTAAAGAGAGACAATAGTCCATCATTACTTTAAAACATGAAGGTCAGTCAGTCTGGAACATTTCAAGAAACTGAATGTACCCTCAAGTGCAGTCACAAAAACTGTCAAGCGATATGATGACATTTCCCCTAAATAGGAACAGAAAAAGACCAAGAGCAGCTTTTGAAACAAACTAACCACGGACTCAGATTAGAGCCAGATAATTGAGGTCAAGTGGCAGACGCATCTCAACATGAGCTGTTCAGGAGAGACTGTATGAATCAGGCCTTCAAGGTCGAATTGCTTAAAAGAAGCATCTACAGAGGAAGAACAACAAGAAGACGAGAATTGCTTGGGCCAAGACACACAAGGAATGGACGTTAAACCAGTAGATTTCTGTACTCAGGTCTGATGTCTTTGTGAAAAAAGGTGAGAGGATGGTTTCCATTTGTGGTTACCAACTTGAAGCACGAAGGAGGAGGTGTGAAGATGTTAGCGTGCTTTGGTCACAACAGCAACTGGTGACTTATTCAAAATGCAAGGCACACCCAAGCAGCACGGCGACCACAGCGTTCTCAGCAGCGACGTGCTATCTCATCTGGTTTGCTCTCTTGTTGGGACCATCATTTGTTTTGACAATGGGGCAATGAAACAAAACGCGCTTTCAGGCTATTTAAGGGCTGTCTGACCAAGAAGGGAAGTGACAGAGTGCTACATCACCTGTGACCCGGCCTCCACAATCACCTTACTTAACACCAGATGAGATGGTTTGCGATTAGTTCGACCGCAGAGTGAAGGCAAGGCAGTACTCAACACTTCTGGAAACTCCTTCAGGACAGTTGGGAAACTATTCCAGGTGACTACATCATGATGATGACCAAGCAAAAGAGGGCTACTTTGATGAATTCAGGTTTATTTAACACTTTTCTGTTCACTACACAATTCCATGTGTGTTCCTCCTTGTAGTATTTATCTAGAATGTAGAAAATAATGTGTCTCCAGATTTCTGACTGGTGTTGTATGTGTGCAACATTAAACTGCATGCCTTTCTGTAAAAGTATAGTCATGCCTGCCGTGTGTTTGCTTAGTACCTGTGCAGGTCTTCTCACGCTCTTCACTTCAGCCTGTTACCTCTGGTCATCACGGCACAGGACGCCACTACACCCCAGTGACAGACAGCAGTTTGTATTTCAGGTAACTATGGTTCCTATCTTGTCACGCGTGTGGGCGTGGAGGTGTCACCGCATTTGCTGGAAAATTATTCATCACCTGTCAAAACCAACAGATGCTCCACGTTGCCGTTTCCGCGTATGTGCCATCCCTCACGCACTCCAGCCTGCAACAGAAACAGGGCCTGCCGCTTCTTAATCAGATCATCAGCTGGAGCACATTAGGTAGGAGAGCACAGGATACTGACATTCACCCCAACCAACCTGGTATGGTTGAGCAGATATTTAAAATATGCTCTCCCGCCTCTTATCCTTTCTCAGCATCTTCTATGTTGGTTCCTTTGCTGAGCTCAACACGCCTTTTCCATCGACTCCTCAGCATATCCCTGTCTCTCACGTGCACATACTTGCTGCTCAGCACCGGGTAAGACGAGGCATACCATACCAGTGCTTCAAACTATGTCTCGTGTAGAGGTTCGCAAAGCTACAAAAATAACGATCTAATGGCTCTCCCGTCTTCTCCCGCCCAGGTCGGAGGCCTTGTTCCCACCTGTGTTATCTTGGTTAATGTTCGTGTGGATCAACATTGAACAGGAAGCCTCGCTCGCTCAAGGTGTCTCTGGCAGGCAAGAGGTAGAGGCACTAAGTGAAATTATTCGAAACTTGTACTGGTAGAGCGGTGTAGGTTAAACATTTGTGTCGTGTACAGTTTAGGTCAGATCTATTTGCATACAGATAGGCTGCCCTTTTTTACAAATTAATGGAAAACTGCCACAGTGAGTGATCTGTGTTAGTCAGAGTTCTCAGCTGTATCAAACAGGATCACTCAAACGCCAAGCTATATATCCTATTTTATTAGTATAGGCATACACCGATCAGGCATAACATTATGACCCATTATGTCCTAATATTGTGTAGGTCTCCCTTGCACCTCCAAAACAGTTGTGACTCATCAGAGAATGGACATGGGCCTTCTGAGGGTGTCCTGTGGTGTCTGGCAGTAGAATATTGTTAGTGGGGGGCCTTTGGGTCCTATGGGTTGAGGGGAGGGGCCTCTGTGGATCATCCCACAGATACTTGATCAGTTTGGGATCGAGTGAATTTGGAGGCCAGGTGTCAGGCTGCATCCTGCTGGGGATGGCTGGGGTGGGGGGGCCTTGTCTGGTCTAGGTGGGTGGTACATGTCTAAGTAACATCCACACGAATGCCAGGTCCAAAAGTTTCCCAGCAGAACACTGAATTGACACAAAATGGTCAATGTTATTCACTTCTCCTGTTAGTGGTTTTAATGTTGTGGCTGATCGGTGTACATTTCTGGTGTTATCTATCCACTCATTAAAATGCCGAAGTAAGAAGAGAACCTCATCTCATGATAAAATAATTTATTACTTGGGTTAACACAAAGCATACGTACACAAAGTCTGACTGATCTCTATGGGGTGTTTCTGTGTGTGTGTGTGCGTGTGTGCGTGTGTGCGTGTGTGCGTGTGAATGGATGTACGGTCACACCTGTGTGTGTCTTTTCTTCCAGCTGTCCACTATAGATTTCTCCGCAAACATCGACATCACCAAGATCCGACAGCTGAAACTGGATGACATCAGAAGATCGTACTTTTTCGTATCCCTTGCACCACTGCCTCAGATTGTCTAAAAGTGGGGACAGAATAAGGATTAGTTGCTCGGGCCAAACCTTACGCAATAAGATGGAACGATAAAGGTTTCAACAAAGCTTCAGGTTTTTTCCTTGACTGTCTTTTCCTTCAGGTATTTTTTATAATAACAGCCTTTTTTGGCACTGGAAATATAGCCTCCATTAACAGGTATGTACATTTCTCTGTCTACATACAGTACGTGAGTGGTGAGCAGTATGAAATTAAGTTTGGACTGTAAATTCCAGAGCATGTCCGGTGCCACTCTTGATGTGTGATGTTGTTATTTTAATTTTAATGTGTCATTTTGATACAGGAAATACAGAACTGACTGGCATGATATTTTTTTGGATAAGCTGGTTTCATGCGTATTGTGTGTAATTTATTGGTTGCTTACATTCAGGCTCAAAATGGCAGCGTGTACTCTAAGTCTCTTGAACATCGTCAAAAAGTTAAAGCAGTATCGCCCCTCCGAAAAACCGATGTGCTTTCAAAGATTCTGGTCCGCACCAACTTCCTCTTCTTCTCTCTCCTCTCGTCTAGTTTTGACCCGGCTTCTGTTTATTGTTTCCTCACTGTCTTCAACCCTTTCATCATGGGAGGCCTCATGATGTGGAAGGTGCTGCACTTTGACACACTTTCTTTTTAAGATAAATGGTCTGTGTCTTAGAAGGGGAAGTAGTCTTGCACACAGGGGCTATATATACATAAGACACACATATGCTACTGTTTTTCTGGTAAAAATGCTGCAAATATGTTTCAACTTGGCTGACGCTCTGCAGCCACGACTTTGCACGCTGTTGTTGGCCTTTTTGAGAACTTTTTAGGCACACATACATTTGTATCTCATTTATCACAGCCGATGCATGATTTCTAATCAGTGTTAGGTTGAGTTTTCTCAATTATTGTTTTTTTTAGACATCTCACAGTTTCCTAAATTCTCTTCCAGGTTATAATTCCATTTATCATAGTTATGTGCACATTTGAGACCATTCAAGTTGCAACACAGCTCTCATCAAGAAGGTAAGCCTTTAAAAATCTGATACTAGAGCAAATATTGGCTCACATGCTGTGTTTAATATTCTACTAACAGATGATCAGATCCACACCTCTTAAGCCGACTGAATATTCTTCATATCAGGCCGCTCTGGTCCGACTGAGGTGGTTACATGAGGCATTTTTGCTCTGACTGGCCTATTATTACGTTTATTAGCAAAATACTCGTGTCTGTGTAAATATAGCCTTTGAGGGATGGCATCAACCTTTTGATAATTCATTAAATAGCACAAACATTTTAGTGCCTGGTTGTCATGTACACCGATCAGCCACAACATTAAAAAGTAAATAACACTGACCATCTTGTGACAATTCAGCGTTCTGCTGGGAAACTTTTGGACCTGGCATTCATGTGGATGTTACTTAGACATGTAGCACCCACCTAGACCAGACCAGGCACCCCCACCTCATAGCAATGACACTCCTTGATGGCAGCAGGATGCACACACACACAGTTTAGAAACGACTAAAAAAAAAATAAATAAATAAAAAAACGTGAAAAATAGTTCTCGCTATTTGCATGTTTTCCACTACTGGGGTAAACCTCAGGTGAGAAGTTTCCTGGAGTGAAACAAACTAGTGTTTAAAAGATGAATGGCATTCATGCGGACCGTGCTGTTGAAAACATGTGTCATCCTTTTCTGTTTTGTGACTTTACTGGTAATGTGTCAATAAAGTTGTGAAAAATAAACTTCTTCTTTTTTGGCATAGTTCACTGTTCCACAACAGGATTGCCTTATTTGGGCACAAGATAAAAGCAGAAGTTATATTCTATAGTGATGTAAATAGTTAAGTTGGAATGTTCAATCAAAAGGACTTCTGCTGGTTATCGTATATGCAAAAGTACCGACCGGTCAGATAAAGCTATGAATCATTACAAAACAAACAATGTTATCACAATATAAGAAAAATTCAAATTACAATTGCATGATCTTGTTGCAGATGTCAGTTCCATGATTGTAATGTTTTCATTCGCTTACTGTTTTGTTTCTTATTCTTGTTTTCCAGTTTGTTCCTCATCGTCCTGGTTATCTCTGACCTGATGGCTCTGGTAAGGCATCTCCTGTCAGTCATAAAGGTTATGGTTTAATATTTTCCACTTTTCCCTTAAGGAAACAAGAATTTTTAACACACTCTTCCTCCCCACAGCATTTTTTCTTCTTGGTGCAGGACTATGGCAGCTGGTTGGACATCGGAACAAGGTACATTAACTGTTGTTAATGGTGTCTGTGCTTTCTTTATGCACATATAAACTATAAAATGTTTTTTTTTTTTGTCTGTTTCAGCATCAGCCACTATGTGATAGTGATGTCAATGACCATCTTCTTGATGTTGCTCAGTGTTGTCACGCACATTCTCACCTCACAACGGCTCATCCTGTGGAGGAGACTCAAAATGCACTTCCCCTAAATAGCCATCTGTTAGCATGTGTACCCACAGGCTGACTCAAGGAAATACTATTTATTTAAGGTTTTTAAGACTAGTTTAGTAGCTATTTAGTTTTAATACACTACCGTTTGTATATCACTGTAGGTGCTATGCCATACTTCTGAAATGATGTTTTACAGAGAGACCTAAGACTTTTTCACAGTACCGTTTGTCCTGTGTTTGGTACGAGCGCATTACTATTGCATTAATCATTGATGAATTTGTCTTAGTCTACTTGAATATTTGACTGTGAATTGAGCCTTTGCCAAGGGTGCTGTTTATGATCTACCAAAGAAGGATAACACGATTTCCTGTAACATTCAGAAGAAAAAGGGATGTTGTCTTAACTTATTGTAAACTGACATGTACCAACAAACCCAAGGGGGAGGAATGGAAACATGTGTCTAACAATTACACCAGTGTCCGTTAATAAAGATGAACAAATAAACTGATCTGTCACATGGAAAAAGTGAGTGCACGTCTACATGTATCCCACCTTCATATCTATAAAATAAGAAGCAGGCAGGTGAAACATATAATATTTAAACCTCAGACATCTAGGGTCTAGCGTTCTCTTTGCTGTTGCATCATTAGGCCACTACGTACCTCTCTAAGACTTTCAAGAAAAGATTGCATATGTTCATGTCTGACAAGCAATTTAAAAAGAGATGAACCAAAGACAGAGTTGTCTGCCAGTGCACAAACTGGTTCAGACCTGCAAAGCATGGCGGTGGAAGCATCGGTTTATTGAGTCTAATTTTGGCATCATAACAATGTGCGGAACTAAAATTTGGCCTTTCATCAGGCTAACGGACACAGCAAACCCAACAAGGAACGGCTCAAAAATACCACCATGGACTTGTGGACACTTGTGCAAAAGCAGTTATTTTGGCTTCTCTTGTCAAGGGTTAACTTACGCTGTCACACAGAGGAATGTTTCATCTCATTGATATTTTTCTAATAAAGGATTGCTATGATTTTCATAGGGAACACAATAAAACTCAACATTACTGTGAACAGTGAAGCTGGTAAATGTTTGTCTACTACTACTCTTATCTGAAACCCTTACTGTTTCCTTAAGACGGGTCTGTGGTCACGGTGATGGCAAGGGACTTTCCTCCACGTCTGTTTTGGAGTGTCTACTGCATACAGCAACAGATAACTTTTTTTTTATTTATTTTTTTTAATCTAGTTAGAAAAGTCATCATTAGCCAGACTTTCAGTGTGTGTAAATTTGACTTAGCGTTCATTGGAGATCAGCATGATCTGTCAACATCACGGCTAACATCACCACATCCTGATTCACTTCTTCTCTTTTGCATTAGTCAACACTTGTCTACATGCTGCAACACTCAAGTGATTGGAGTTGTGCTTGCACAGAGTACACACTAACTGGTTTTGGTTTGAGAATAATCATACACTTGATTATTTTAAAAAAAAAATATATATATATGTTTGGATTGATGTTAAAATACAGAGGCATTGATAGTTCATTTATTTGATAATGATCTCTTTCCTAGTTTGGTATTGGTCATATCATATCGTTAGAAACATGATGGATAATATGTGATGGCAAACCGCATACTGCATGGTCTGTTATTGGTCAACTGCACCAAACCAACTTGTTCTCGTTTCCTCTGGACAATGAATCAGCAACTAAATAAGTATATGTGAAGTACCACCTCACATTCTAGCTGTCTATTTCCATTGTATTTTATAGAATACAAGTTAAAGGGTGTATAACACACACACACACACAGACACACACACACACACACACACACACACACACATATATATATATATATAGAGAGAGAGAGAGAGAGAGAGAGAGAGACAGACAGAGAGAGGGGTGACCAGAATGAGGAAGCAATGAACTCTGTGGTTGTGCTGACACGTTTGTGTGTTCTGTCACCTCCTGTTTCTGCCAGAGTGCAGACAGACAATATGCAAAAGTGGACGGTGGTTTCTCACAACACAAAAGCGCACACACTCAGAAAGATCATTCTCCCAACCTTGGCGCACATTCAACTTCAAACACGCACACAGGTGGGCGCCAACTCCACGGAGCAGGACCAAACACCCAACGCATGGGAATTTGTTTTCCAAAACGAGGAGCATTTCCCATCTTCACTGGCACTGGCATGACTTACCGCTGCTTCGGTGGAGACCATGTGACGTTATAGAGCACAGAGCTTCGTTTTGACATATACAAGCAGTCGGCAGCCGTTGGCACCAAGTTTTTCCTTTGGCAAAAAAAAAAGGTAAGTAAACCTGCTGACTTCAACTTTGTGCTCATTCATTGTACATCATTTGAACTGCAGGTTTGTTCCTTTGCTAATAAAATAGGGAACAACATGTGACTTTTATTTAACCATTCACATGCTGCAGTTTTCAATTTTATTTAATCTCACTAAGGCTGCTTGGTGTTTTAAAGACACTCGGTCATTGTGTTGACCTCGATTACGTGTTTGAACAGCACAAACTTATACTGTCATAAAGTAGGTAAATATAATGTGGTGCATATAAGGCCTTCAACTAAGTTAAAGTCAGTTTTGTTACACCTGCTTCTACCCAATCTCGATCTATTCCTCCCTCACTAACTCCGATTCTTTATGTTTCTCTGCAAATGTCTCCACCTCTCTTTTCTTTTCTTTTCTTTGTCATATTCCTTCCTCTCTTTTAAGATGTCTTCCACGGTAGCCCAGAGCACGGTAACCCAGAGCACGGTAGCCCAGAGCACGGTAGCCCAGAGCACACAACCCACAACCACGATGAACGCAGGATATACTGATAACACACAGTACCACGGAGTACTCCTGGGCATCTACTCCGTGGTTCTGCTCTGCGGCACCATAAGCCTGAGCCTGATGATACACATCATGAAATCCAGTGCGACTTCCACCACCTCCATAGCTGTGCTCAACCTCATCTTTACCCACTTCATCTTCCTCCTCACCGTGCCTTTCAGAATTTACTATTACGCAACCAATACATGGGCCCTGAGCTATGGCTGGTGTAAAATGGTCAGCGGCATGATTCACATCCACATGTACATGTCTTTTATCTTCTACATGATCATCCTCATCGCCCGCCTGTTGGCGTTCTACAAAAAAGATGCGCGGATGCCGACCGTCCAGAGGATCCACGCACTCCTGGTCAGCGCCGTGGTGTGGATTATTGTACTCGTCACGTACCCTTGCATCATCCATTTTAACTACGGCGATAATAAAATGGGCAACCACAGCCACGTTACAAAATGCTTCAAATTTGGAAACCGGATAAATGATTACAAGGAGCTTAACTACATCATAAGCATATTGATCATAGTGGTGGCCATCGTGTTGACAGCCCTCCAAGCCAACGTCCTGCGGGTTTTATACAGAAAGCATCAAAAGATATGTACCTCTCAGCAGGACGTTGGGGCTCAGTTGAAGAGCATGTGCTTTGCCCTAATCATGGTGGTCTGCTTCATTCCCTACCACGCTTTCCGACTGTATTACATAGAACATGTCAAGGAGTGTGAGGCTGTGAATGAGGTGTTTCTAAGTCTGACCACTTTTAACTGCTTGGACATGCTCACCTTCTTGGGAAGGAGAACCTTCAGCATATGCTCCTTTGGAAGGGCTATGTGACAACTGTTGATACGAACAATGAGAGCGCTTGCAAGTTCTTTTACTCTGTCATCCTTTTTTTGCTTGTCATTAGTGTTTTGAACAATTGCAGAATTTAAAAAGTTGTTATGAACATTTCAAAGTGCACCGAAAGTCACGCCTGGGGCTTCGAGATACGTTCATCTTTCAGTTTCAGGAACTCTATCATGATTTCATTCCTGACTTTGGGAGAAATAATCTTACTGAGTGGATATTTGCCAATATTTCTTTCTTTCTTTCTTTCTTTCTTTTTTAACTATCGCAATCATTGTTTATCATGATTGGTGTTATTAATTATCTTGTTAAACTCCTAAACTAAATAGCAAGACCAAATGATTCAAGGTCTAACATACATCCCTAGCTCTATTTTCTGTTATTTTTTTATTTTTATTTTTTTAATATATATATATTTGTTTTATTGGTATTCATGACATGCAGTAGATGTAAGTTATCCCTTAAAATGGGTTTCTATTTATAGAAATATTGAAAGAATTGTGGATGAGTGAAGCCTATCATATGCTATTGACTCAAAATGAATGTAATCTTGCCATCTGCTGGTCTGTTTTTATACTGCACAAGCTTCAAGCTTCAAGTTTATAATTTTATGTACTGTATACACTATGCTATGTAATGGAACAGGGGATTCAGGCTCAGTTTTCAGCAACTAAACGCCAAAGGCTTGTGGGCATGAACGAAAAATACATCTATTTCACTGTATTTGCTAACACTTGACTCCTGTGTACATAGCTGGAGTGCTCCGATTCAGAGTTGAGAAGAAAAATAAACATTAAAGTCATTACATTTCCGCCATTATTTTGTGAAACATTACCTCAAAACCTCTTGGATCTCCTACCTTCTGCCCTCAGAGGTGACGTTAGAGGCCATGCCTGACACACAAATACACATACCTGGTGATCTTTTTTCCTTTTCGTTTTTTATGGCGCTGGGTTACTGTTTAACGTCCCCACCCTAGTTTGAGTTTGTTTAGTAAATCGATCTAATGACAGGGCTATGGTGGCGCCATCCAATGTGTCGCTTCATGAATTATAGGCTGCTCAGGTCTCCAACCTTCCCTTTTAATGTTGCTGAACACCTTCACCATTTTCCCATGCTCAGTGTCACTTAGACTGGTGGCACACTGAGGGCTGCTCACGACTGGAGTACGACGGCACACCTGGATAAATGCACATCCCAGGCAGAAACAGAAACGCAGGTAAGTCACACTTTCCTTTCCTTGTTTAAGTGTTTTCTCACATAGATGCCAAGTATTTACAAAAGAATAAGGAGTAGGAACGTCAAGATTTACTATATATCAAGACGTATTGCCGCAATTAAAGAGGAAGTGATCTTACCTCTAGCAGTTTTTCAAGGAAGTTTGCTAACATGTTCTCCTAAATCACGTGGTCTGGTATTTTGGTGCTTATGGTGGGACTCCTTGTTCACGCACTGCTGCATGAACTCCTTTCTCTGTTAGCATAAAGCATTTAGTGAAAACAGATAAGAAAGACTTACATTGTAACACATGCTTGTGCTGTAAAGATCATGTGATAACCCATTGTGTCTGCGCGAGGACATAATCTCTTAACAAAAGCAAAGCAGGAAGGTGATTGTTTGTTCACGATGTGCTATACCGCTCCACGATACTACCACTTAAATACGCTATATAAGCCTTATAATTTCATTTCCAATAAGAGGCTCAAAAACCTTTTTTCTTTGTACCTGCCAGTTTTGATCAAGCGTGCAATACCCAAGAACCTTTAAGAGGACGCGGATAGAGTACATGAAGTGGACAATGCACGCACACGCACAACGAACAAACAGATATACAATAAACTGCAATCCAAACCAGAAACCTTAAGAAGTTATTTTACGTAGGTTGGAGAAATTCTGTTGAGAATTGTTGATGGACTTTTGAGTGTATAGTCTGACAATGATCAGCCTTAATTACTTTATGATGGCGCACATGACCCTAGACTTATCTCAACTAACTAACCACAGAAAAGAACTGATCAATGGGGCCACAAATACAAAGTAAATGTACAGTTTAAGCTGCGAACGTACTGGGTTGTGTAGTTTTGCTTTATTACTGTTGCCTGGGTATCAGGAAGTAGGGGTTTACTAGAGCGAGCTGCGTGGCTGATCATCATCCGCGACTATTAAAACCCCCCAGTCCAAACAGAGGCGACAGCATTATGGCCCGTTCACACACAGATAGCCTCTTAGCAGTGGCTTTTATGGCCGCAGAGAGCTTTTGGTTGCTAGGCGGGCACGAGGTTGCTCAGTTATGTCCTGGAAGCAGCCATGATGTCTTTTATTGTTTTAACCATTCACGATGCTTTTAAACTAAATCTTAGAAAGTTAGCTTCCGCATGACGTTTTTTTTTTTTTTTTGCCCAAAAGCTGAATATGTATTGTGTGATGAACTAAATGAGCCATCCAAGAGAACGTGAGCACTGTTTCTAGACATATTATCATACAAGTCAAGAGGCACTTGTCAAGTGTTCATCACGTAGAGAAAAAAGATCAAAAGCACTCATTGTTACAGTAATAAAGACTTGAATTGCTGCGCTTGTTGTCCCTGCACTTAGTGGGAGTGGAAGGTGAGGCTGCTTTTAGCCTTCAACAACGACTTAGGATATATTACAGGAGAGATTATAGGAGAACACTGGCAGACGGCCTCAAAACTGATTCACAGCTCTGTGCGAGACACAGACTTTCACAGTTCGAGGTCGTCAAAACATTAGCTCAGCGAAACATTTTTAGATGTACAGCCTTTATGCGACTGCTGCGGGCTTGCACCAGCACCTTTAGGTCATCCAGCTGCCGGGGAATGTCAGATTATCGAGGAAACACTTTGAAATAGTGACACATTTTGCATAGGCCCATTAAATTAGACGCTCTAATGGGGTAAACTGGGAGTTGTGGACGTGAGCATGAACAGATTATGGTGTAATTTGTCAGCCTGCTGGCACAACGACTGGGAACGGAAAACTGCACAGAACACACTAAACCTAATGAATAAAGCAATGAAATTCCTGAGATAAAATCCTCTCAGAACAAACAGAGAGAGGAGAAGTTTTACAAGATCTGGCAACCTTTCTTAGATCACCTTAGTCAGATAAAGAGACCGGACCACAGGTAGCTTCCCTCTTCCTGGAGCCCATGCGACCATATGTGTTAAGGCTCTGTGATATTTTGTTATAGGTTAAAAACAAACTTTAAACAATAAGTAAAGATGTTTCTGATATTCTGTCTGTCTACAAACCGAAAAATGTTTCTTTCTGGATATCGAACTTTATTACATGATAGCCTCTTAATATGATATCTGGCTGTTTTCCTTCTAATTCCACCCTAATGCTGCCATAGTTACGGCTTCATTGTGTTAGGTGATTGTAAAGACTTAATTCTTTTCCACACTCCAGTAACTTGATGAGTCAGAAGTCCTGACCTTTCTGCCTGGTTAAAATGTAATCTCTCTATCATTCCTCTCTCACCTCTCTCTCTCACCTCTCTCTCTCTCTCTCTCTTTCTCTCTTTCTCTTAACCCCTTTACTGCAGCCTGCAATATTAACTAATATATCTGTTATTAGCCTGCGACCAAATAGCTTTTCCCTCCTCAGTCAATAATCTGCGCTAATGTGCATTCTGATGTCCCGTGTCTTAAGGCGACAATATATTGTCCTCGTATACTCAGCGCCGGCTCCCGATTGGCCCCGCTCGTCCCCTGATGCGGGGGCATCAAATCTCCCGTAATGCTGCCTCTTATCATTTACAGCCTTCTCTAACACAATGCCCCAAACTGATTACGTTTCAGCCACACAATAAGATTTAGTGCAATGAAACCCCTGATGTAAAATGGGTGGGAAGGGACATTTTAACTGCCGTGGCAGTAATTTAGAGTGCGTTTATAACAGCCCTGCCCCGAAAAAAAAAAAAAAAAAAAAAAAGGAGGAGGGGGAGGCGGCCGGTGACAACTCTTTAACTTTTATTTTTGATTTCCACTCTTGCCTTGCCTCCATGTGTATTTTAGTTTCACTGAAAGAACTATTAGGATTTTGATTAAGCCTAGGTAATTGTTGACATTTACTGAGATGAAGGCACAAAATGAAACCCCTAAAATTAATTAAATGACAACTGGGAAAATTAATTAATACATTAACTAACCAGAAATATATTTGAGGTGTCATTGTATATCATCAGTTAATTTACAAATAAGTTGAATTAAGAGTTAAAGAGTTCTATTTATTCATTTATTTATATAAAGGCAAGCTGTTCACCTATTTGTGGAAGACTTAATGGAAGTTATCAGTGTTTCACTTCACTCTGTGTCTTTATGGACTATATCTCCTGAGGTGGTGGGGCCATTACTTTGCCATTGATTAGATTAGGAATCCTGGAAAGGACATGAAAGTCACACACACACACAGAAACAACCTTAAATGTACGCATCTCCAAGGGCCAGCGCATTCACACATATGCATGGGCACGCAGGGTTCAAACCTTCCACCCAGACGCTGATTAAATCGGTTTCTGTTACAAAAAAAGAAGAAAAAGAAGAAGAAGTATGGTTGCGAGAATGGAAACATGTCATCTGCCACTATCTATTCATTCCTGTGATAAGTGCGAGGGAGAAGGACAGATAAGTAAATTGTAATAAGGTGAGAAGTCTTAGCCCTGGCTCCTCCCCCTCTCCCGGCTCTTGGCCCAATCAGATAGGATTATGGATCTTTTATGCCATGGGATCTCCCCTTGTCATGTCTGAAAGAATCAGGCGAAACAGAGAAGAGAAGAGAAGAGAAGAGAAGAGAAGAGAAGAGAGGAATGAAGTATCCTGCTCATCAGAATAAATCCCTATTAGACATGGAAGTAGCCAACTACTGTGAAGGCCTGGATCCCTCATACAGCACGCTGGGCTTTGAGAATGCAGAAGTTCTCTATGGAGGAGGAGGTAAGATAGGGGGGCACACTGGCCCAAGCACACAAATAACACCTGCAGAGATAAGCAGCTGTCTTTAAGCACCTCAAATTAGGCTGACACACACTTTGCATACACATTCTGCGCTGATACAGAGGGAGGTACAGTACATGCACAGATTGCCGGCTCACTCGCATGTTTTCTTGCAAATACCTGCAGACAGGCTTGATGTGGACAGAGGAGGAAGTGTATTATCGTGTCTCAACCTATGACAAGGTGTTACTTATAAGAAGAAAGATCTGACATGGGTCACTGGCCCCAGAACTCGATGAGGAAGTGTGTTGGTTTGTAAGACGAAGTGAAGTGAATCAGCTGAAGGCAAATGAGCTGCTATTTGCAGAATGTTGGCAACGATTTACATAACCTGCAAGCTTATGCCTAAATTCAGCAATAGGGGAAATTATGACATTTGAATCTTGGCCAACAGTGCGTGTTACCAGCTGTCTGCTTACAACTATTGTGGGGAAAGAAATCCTACTTGCGTATTGCTTAAAGGAAATCTGTGGTTGTGCCTGTGTGGTTGTGAAAGAAAGAAAATCAGAATGTTAGTAAAAAGCTGTTTATCCGGGAACTGCAGGTATGCGCCATAAAGATGTTTACCCGAAGAGCGAGCACCGCATCTCTAGCTATACACTGATGTCACCTCGGCATGTGAACGGGAAAGTTAGTCAAACATTGACCCGGCCCACCCTGGGCCCTGGTGTCTTGGTGTGGGACCGAGGGAGACGTGCGTGCGGTCGGGGGTTGCAAGTTGCATCTGTGTTGATGCATCATCAAGAGCTTTTTTACATTTCTGATATGATTGTGTTCTACTCGATGGGCTTTGACGGAACAATAAATATGCAGACAACAATGATGATTACCATTTCAGCTATGCTCATGATATTGCCGCCGATGATAATGATTATGATGGCGGCAATAGAGAGGTGACAGTAAAAACAAAGACATTGACATAAATGTTTAATATGCCTGATAATTGGGCTGCCATGTTATTTTTCTAATGTGCACGTGTACGCATGGCACATCTAAATGACTCAAAAACCTCTGAAACCACAGTATATTATGGGATGTACAGTGTGTACATTCACCATGCTAGAATGAGTAGGCGTTGCGTACCTGAAACAAGGCCACCGCTCTTGTTTGAGGTTTCTTGCAGACATTTCACCACTCAGCTACGTGGGTTCCTCAGCCAGTTTGCCACCCACAGAAGTCCTGAAATGAAAAAGCAAACTCCCCACCAGTCAGTTAAAACAGAAGATGGGGCTTTAATGGGTGGTGAAAGGTCTTTAGGAAGGCCAATTATCTTTTAGGTTTCCAGTTGGGATTTTAGCTTTGTTTTAGATACACCATGACCTGAATGTGATGTGAATCTCCAAGCACCTATGACCGGTGTGTTTCTGTTAGCTAAGACAAAAATATGGACATTTAACTTTTATAAATCCCACATGCAAACATCGTGTGCGTGTGTGTCTATTTACCTGTGTGAGCGTTTCTGTGTGTTTCAGACAGCATGCCGACAGAGCCGAGCCTGCCTGGTCCAGACGGGGTGAGCAGCAACTGTGCGATCTGCGGAGACAAAGCTACAGGGAAACACTACGGGGCCTCCAGCTGTGATGGCTGCAAAGGCTTCTTCAGACGCTCCATACGCAAGAGCCACGTCTACACCTGCAGGTGACGACGAATGACAAGGACACATACGCATTTTTAAACAAGTCAAATAAAAAATTTAAAAAAGATAGAAACTTCATGCAAGGTGTTCATTAAAAGGAGATAAAAATAGGGGTCTCATGCAAGACTAAAACTATATGTGTGTTTTTTTTTATATACTTGCATAAATGTGCACAAAAAATTTGCTTATGCTTGCACACTCCAATGATAATTTACAGGTCAGTCATCTAGTTGTGGCACACCTTATAACATTATGTTACAGCACACTGTGTCATTACATATGGCGTTATAAAACATACTTATATCAGTATGTCCGTCCTGTGCAGGTTCAGCAGACAATGCATCGTGGACAAAGATAAGAGGAACCAGTGTCGTTTCTGCAGACTCAACAAATGCTTCAGAGCCGGCATGAAAAAGGAAGGTAATTTCAGTTCAATTTAATATTATTTATATAGCGTCAATAACAATACAAAGTGTCTTAAGATGCTTTACAAAACCCGGTCTGAAACCCAGGCCTGAAACCCCGCCAGAGCAAGCCTGAAGGCGACGGTGGCAAGGAAAAACTCCCTTTTAACAGGAAGAAACCTTGAGCAGAACCCAGCTCATATGGAGGGACCCATCTGCCTAAGGCCGGCCGGGTAGAGATCAAGAACAATCAGGATTTAATAAAAGTTCGATGTACAATTACGTGCTTGACTGGCTGTCAATCGGATTATCAGTTATGTGTTTCCAGTGCAGTCGTGGAGACTGACACTAAACTAATGACACGGAAGGAAAGACAAGAGAATATAAAAGCTGCTTCAAGATGGTTGAAATCGGCTCAGCCATAAAACCGCTGATTACTTAGTGTGTGTGTATATTTATGAGGGGTATAACCTTGGCACAGAGTTTTACGACACCTAATCATGTGTTATTCAAACATGTTGTTCTGGATTGCAACTGGTTAACGTTTTACTCCTCCTGCTGATGCCAGCCTGTATGGCTATTTTTCTAAATATTAACTAACCCAGTGTCTGATGTCACGATTTGGCATAAGAGGCTGTTTAACCTTAATCGTGACACAGCATATAACGAACAACTTAAGTAGATGCTTGAAAATCAGGAACAGGAGTATAAGCGTAGTGAGTTGATTTTGGTTCTTTGATTTTACTTCTTGTTTTTAACCTGTGATACCTGCCGTATCTTAGCTGTGCAGAACGAGAGAGATCGGATCAGCTCCCGAAGAAGCATCCCCGACTCCCAAGACCTGCCGCCCATTACCATTCTAGCCCAAGCAGAATCACTGTCCCAACAGGTGATAATCCCCTTACGAATTTGTCTGTGTGTGTGTGTGTGTGTGTGTGACTAAATTGCAGTGGCACCAAGAAATTAACATATTTCTTTTCAACTTCCTGCAGATCACTACCCCAGTTGGAATATCAGACATATCAGAGCAGAAGACGGCCACCGTAGGGGACGTGTGCGATTCTATGAGGCAGCAGTTACTGGTGTTGGTGGAATGGGCTAAATATATACCTGCATTTGGAGAACTGCCTCTGGATGACCAGGTAACAGGGCTGTGGCGCATTATGGCGCATCTCTGACGTGCGTATAATTGTTTTTAGAGATAAATAATCAAACTCCTGCTATGAATCTTTCTGCGCTGGTCATGTCTACCCTTTTGTTAATGTGTGACCATGCTTTGTGCTCTAGTTTGAATTAAAAAAAAGCTTGGAGATGCCATAAATGTTACTTCAGATTAGCTCAAAGACAATCATATACAGTATACTACTCGACAAGAGTGGCATTTGTGTGATAAAGGGGATGAAAGGAAGGCATTGTTTGTTGCACTGTTTGTTTAACTGTGTGTGTGTTTGTCCCCAGGTGAGCTTACTCAGGGCTCATGCGGGCGAACACCTCTTGCTCGGGGTTGCCAAACGGTCAATGGCGTTCAAGGACTTCCTGCTTTTAGGTATAAACTGACCACTGGAATGGCATCTTATTCATGTGTGGCATTCAGCGCTTGAAGTGCTGAGAATGATTAACTAAAGCTTTCTGTGTCTTTGTGACTTCAAAAGTGTCTCTTGTAAATGGAATTATTTATTACCGGGACATGAACCAACACCACACTGTAGGCGGATTTGTCAACCACAAACACTCAAGCATACTTTTGGAGTTATTACGCTTCTTTAGACCTTCGTCACGTCTATTTGCCTTGAGCGAAACCCTCAAATAAAAGTCTATAAGATTAAACTTATCTTTTCTCTCAAGGCAAAAACAATCACCCTTCCCCGCAAGTACACACCCGCCTCACACACACACACACACACACACACACCCATATTCCTTTTCTGTCGTCTCGATACTAACTATACTTACTGTGTCTGCAGGTAATGGCTGCACGATCCACAGGAACAGCCCTGAGCCAGAGATATGTAGGGTAGCCAACAGAGTGCTGGATGAGCTGGTGCAGCCCTTCCAGGACATCCAGATAGATGACAATGAGTATGCAGCTCTCAAGGCTATTGTGTTCTTTGACCCAGGTAAAAAAAAAAAAAAAAAAAACTAATTTAAATTACCATCTGTTTGTTGGATCAAGAGAAAAGCTCGGGATGTTAAGACAAATAAAGCAAGGCCGCTCTCAATTTAAGATTAACGCAAGGTAAATAGTAATTAGCACGTTGTTGGTCAGGATTAGGTGTGTTGTAAACTGATATCTGCAGTAAATCTTTATGACAAATCATGATGTACTGATACAAGGGTTTGTAATTGGTCACATATTAACCAAATAAATAGTTTCTTTAATAACGTATACTTTTAATTTACTTTATCGACAAAGAAGTGTAGAAAAAATGTGATTTCAAGACATTAAGAAGTACATAAAAAACAAAAATAGGTGGAAGATAAGGAGGAAGAAAATGGTGATTGTGATTTTTATCCATTACCATTTCTGTCCCTCTTTTCCCAACTTCTCCCGGCTACAATTCCCCTCAAAGTTAGATCCCAATCTCTCCATCCCCTCTTTATGTCTCCGTGGCCCAGTGTGACCACAATCCCTGCCCCCCATCTAGCGTTACCTACCCACCCCTTCCTCGCTCCCCTTCGCTAAATCCCCTCATTCTGCCTTCATGCTCAGTTTGACGATAATCATTCCATCAATTCCACTCATATCCTCACTCCCATCCCTGATCTTTCTGTGTGTGTGTTTTTTTTTTTTTTCATCCTGTCCTTCAATCTGGTTCTCAATCCCTCCCCGCCTTAATGCATCCCCCTCTTCCGATGCTTTGCCTTCCAATCTGCAGATGCAAAGTCTTTGCGGGACCCTTCGAAGATTAAGACCATGCGTCTGCAGGTAGGTCAACCATTTGACCCTTATAGCTCACTGCAGAACTTCCTAGCATGTTCTATTATTATATCACAGATTAGCAACTTAATTTTTACCCTCAAGTTACTTTACATTTTTACACATGTCATCAATATAAGAAGAAACTTACAGTTTGCTTGTACTGATAGAGTCTTGGTCTTGTGTGTATGTGTGTGTGTGCAGGTTCAGATGAGTCTAGAAGACTACATTAACGACCGTCAGTATGACTCCAGGGGTCGCTTTGGAGAGCTGTTACTCCTGCTGCCCACCCTGCAGAGCATCACCTGGCAGATGATCGAACAGCTCCAGTTCATTAAGCTCTGCGGCCTGGCCAAGATAGACAACCTGCTGCACGAGATGCTGCTGGGAGGTGAGACTCTAGGCTGCGTAAATCTGCAGTAAGACAAATAGGGTGACCTTCAGCGATACTCCCCGAATTCTCCGGTGGAACTCCTCAATCCTCCTGACTGCGGTGTACTGTAGACTTATGAAGCACCATGGCAAAAACAAAAGGACTACATACCCAGCAAAGTTTTCCAGGATATAAATACGATAGGTAAAAAGTTAAAGAATTTGAAAAACTGTAAAACTTTGGATTATTTACATACTGTATTTAGACAATGAACTAAACTGGATACATTAGATGCTGCTGGGGACATTTGCAAACAAATCTAAATGCCTATAAATAAGGAGGTTAAAGCTAGTATGCATCAAATGTATCCTCAGGGGGGGCCTTGACAAACATCCATGAGGTAAGATGTAGGAACAAGGGGAAAAAAAGGCATCTCTAAAAACGTGTTCCAGTTTTCACAATAAGCTGGAAAAAAATAAATAAAAAAATGACAACTTGACTACGAAGACAGGATACAAAAAAAAAAAAGCTGTATTATTTTCCAACATCTTGTCGGGATGTGCGACTAATATACGCAAGGAAAACAACAACGGCGATAACAACAAAACCCCCTGCTATTCAAATATTACTATATTTAGTGATGAGAATGTGCCGCTGCATAGGGATGCAGTCTATGCTTAACAGTCTCACGCCAAACAAGCACAGTAGTCAACTAAAACAAACAATTAGGAAGATGATGTCTAGCAGTGGCTTACACTATATGTGTGTGCAGAGATTATGGGTTTTGTTGCATTATTGACTTATTAAAGGCCAAATTGATCGTAAAATGAAATGACTCGTATAGTGATTAGTCGGGTATGCTACAGAGCTGTTTACATAGATTTTTCCTCCTTCTTTAAAGGCCCTGTGTGTATGTTTTAGGGGTATATTTTGTTAAATCTTATTTTTATTAGTAGAATCATAGCGTTTTAGAATTAACCCTTTATATTTACAAAGGGGTCCTCTTCCACAAATTCTGCCCTGGGGAAAGAAACTGGCTCGAGAGAAAGCCTTTCATGGTTCCTGTAAAGGAGGAGGACTGGATTATGCAGCCTCTCCACTAGATGGCACTAAATCCTACACAGTGGTCCTTTAAAGGAAATCGTATCTAGAACATACACACAGACCTTTTTCTCAGAAGACCTCTTGGCCTGTCACATGCTGTGGTCTTAAAATGAATCTTGTGAGCTTTCTGGTTACATCACGGGAAGTCATGTGTACAAAAATATTTGACCTTTAGCTGTGAGATTGCCACTGTTAGGCAACTGTCGCTAGAAGCCACAAGGCTGATCATTTTTCCAAGCGAACAACTAGGATACTTATGCAGAAAGGCCATTGGGAATATCTACATCTGGTCTTGCTGAAACTGTCCCAAATACCACAACAGGACCCAGTTCATATCGACTTTTCGAGCGAACACGACCCCATTTGAAGGAGGCTATAGCAGGGGATTCCGGTTCACTGTCGAGGTCTACTAGAGCACTAAATAGAACATAAAATAACCCGCGCTTCCCCAACATTAACAAGTTAAATCTTCTGGCATGAAACAGTAAAACCGCAGTCTGACATAAAACAAGCAAAGGTTCATTAAAACTCGCTCAATTAAGCAAAACATCTTTCTGTGGAACTGATTTGCAGGAAATTAATTGTGAGTTTATGATGTTTTCAGGGCTAACAACTGAGCCCACACACCTGCACCATTCGGCACACACCCAGCTAGCCCAAGACCCTGTGACCGGGCACACACTGGTCATCAGCACCATGCCTGTAACTCACGCTCCACCGATAGGTAAGATCAGACTATCCTGAGAACCAGCAATAATCATACTAATACACAATGACGCTTACTTTACTTTCCATGCTAAAACTATGTTCATTTGCAAATAAATTAACCAAAATGTCTCTCTGTGTACACGCTTCTCTTCCTGCAGCCTCTCCAGACACTCCAATCCCATCGCCCCCACAGGGTCCTGCCCAGGAGATGTACAAACACTTTCCCCAGCCTCTGTGTCCTCCAGCCAGCCCCTCACCTTCCACACAGACAGACCCCTGACTCCGTCCTGCACTCTGTCAAAGAATCTGACACGGGATCAGTTTTCATCCCAGTCATGGTATAAAACTTAAGACAGCTCTGTTTAGTGTTTGTGGTTACCCTGCTTCGTCCCTCCTGTGACTCTTGGTGTTGCTGCAACAATAGCTATGGCTTAATTAGAGAAGTTATATGCAGCATTTTTGGGCCTCTAATTTTCTACAGGCGCCAAGCCAGCGGCTTTCTCTTTCTTTTTTATTCTTTTGCCCCTGTTTAGTTATTTCTTGGTGATTCACAACAGCAGCATCTGGGTATGATGCTCATCGGTTAGTGTGGTGGACCATATTGCCTGTAGTCATCACAAGGCTGCAGGAACGATTATGTGTTTCTACTCCAGATATAAAAGAGGTGTTGTCTGTCATTTGAAAGGATGGCACAGCGGCGGCGTTATTAATTATTTAAATCTTCCAACAAGGCAGCAGGATCAGTCATCTAAAGGCCATATTTAGTGTTTTTCCTAAGCCTCATAGCTATAGAAGGTTATTTCTCACAGATTCACATCTGGTGTAATGTAATCTGTAGTCAGGATGAGTCCCGAGCTCCATCAAATATGTGCAGACATTTTTACTAGAAATAAAATCTGAACTAAAATGAATTTTACATCAAATACATTACTTGGGTCAGTTTTCTATTTTGCCACTGGGAACCTGTAAACTATCGACTGATCACTTGGCCTATGAGGGCAACGGCCAATGTTTCAGGGCCTCTGGTGTTGCCAGAGGATTAACAGATAACGGATATCCCTAAGACTTCCTTTTCTGTCATTGTTTATAGTTCAACTAGGAAGCTGAGACAGGAGAGTCTGAGTTGAGAGATGAAGACAGATGCAAGGGCTTAGCTTGAATGACTGGGTCCTGCCTAATTTTCTCTCCATACGGACCTGCATGAGACCAAACACCGCTCAAACCTGATTGGTCAATACTACTCACACTAATATTCATATTCTAAATGAATTCCAGATGTGCCCTGTAATTACAAGGCATGACCTGACCCATTATTAAACACAAGCTCAGAGTTGGCCTTGTGCATTTTTTTAAACTCATACTTTGCAAAATAATTTGTTTATATTTAAGACATAAACTCATCCATTTACATATGCAGGAAGGGAAAATACCCTCTGAGTTTAAATATATCGACTGATCCTTATTAGTCACACAGCTATGACTGGCTGCACTGTGCCCTGCTTCAAGAAAATACAGCAGTCTTTTCTGTTTAGTAAAAAATCTTTGTAGTCACTTAGTGTCTAGTTTTTCCATGTTTATAAGGTGTATTATTGACTTTTTTTGACAAGTCTTAAACCTTTGTTTTGCTATTTTTTAAGGTCTTTGTTAACTGGGCATAGATATACAGAGATGTTCTGAGATGGTTCTGTTTGTACAGATTATCTGAAAATATGTAAATGCACAAAACATTACCCGATCGTAAGTTTCGGAGGAAATGGAGATGGAGAAATGATGGCTTGCTGAAAGACAAAGAAATACGACTGATCAGTGCAACTGGTTGTCAAAAGCAAAATGAATAGTGTTTTGTTTAAACAGCAGCATAGCACATGGTGGTATCACACCTGCAAACTGCTCCAAGAACAAACCAACTTTTGTTTCTTCTGATTTTCAGGATTTAGATCTTCATTCATTTATAACTCATTGTGAAGTGTACACGGGACATTTGACAATAGCAATTATAAAAAATAAATAAAAAAATCATTCTGTGTTTTGTATTTGATACAGAGTCACGAATATATCATGAAAAAACATGCAGAATGATAACCTCGTACTCTTAATATACACGACCAGTTAACATACTGCATAAACATAATACAAAGCAAGCCAGTTTGTGACTAACATCAACATCACCACAATTTATAAATAGTTTATGAGGACTTCAGGGTATGTGCAAAAAGAAATGTGGATAAACTGTATTATTTCACTTGCTGTATATAGTCAAATGGAAAAATATGTGGATCATCAGTTTGCTTTGATCAGGTGTATGTTTGTATTGATAATGTGTACATTTCTTAATTTATATATTGATTAAATTACAAGTTCTGGTTTAAATGGATTAGGTGAAATGCGTTCTTTACAATCAGAGACTGAGGTATGGTATGGTTCAGTACTGCCCTCTTGCTGTTAAGACAGGAAATACAACGGGGGACTAAATGTAAATTGCCTATGTTTTGTATGTAAAATGATATTCATTCATTCTTTCATTCATCTTCTTGTTTTGGGAAGTCTGAGACGGGGTAAAGATTGGGAGATTTCCCTCCAATTTATCTGCTGCTACATCTACAACAAATCATTTCAGTGGATTTCTGATAAATGGAAAAATTTCGTATTTGATTCTGCAGGAAAACAATATAGACAGACGGAGGGTGATGAATTCTGAGAAATGTATTTCAATACGGTTCAGCCACATGCAGTAATACTGAGTGTGGTTTGTCCATTACTTCCCTCATGGATGTCATCATGGCACCCTCCTAGTTTCATCGGTCGGGGATATATAGTCTGTATCCAAAGCTTTATTGGCAGGCTATTGAGACCACACCGCCGGATGATGCTGCTCATCTAAAACCAAACTAGTTTCCTGCGCCGTCCGTCTGACAAAAACACACAGACACTAAAGCCAAACTAGAATGCAAACCGGTAATTTGCGCTGAAACTGAGCTGCACTGGGGCCAACTGTACTTTTATATCTACCATTTTTTTTTCTCTTTTGTTTATGTCCATCCGCCCACAATCATTTTCTCGGGATGCATGTGTGCAGTGGATGAGACCGAGGGATAAAGCTGAGAGCTCTTATTCTCTGTATATTGTTGTGTGACTCAGAGAAAACACTCCGGTTATTTATGGCAGAGGAGATGATGTTGTCTAGAATCAACATGGCCAAATCCTCCTATCAACTCCATAATGGACAAGCTGCCCGGCTTAGGTCAAAACAACACCACCTACGATGGGAGGGGGGGGGGGGGGGGGGGGGGGGGGCGTGTGCGTGTGCATACACAGTCATGTGTATGTTTCCTCCGCGCTGCAATTTATTTATAATCTGAGCAGGTGCATGTGTGTACACTTCTATATGTGTGTTTTTGGAAGTGAGAGCATATGTGTGTGTACCCAGGGAGCTTTAATCAAAGGCCTATAGTGAGGAGTTGTGGGGGCCCCGTCTCTCTCTTTTTTCCCTCAGATAAAACTGCATGTTAGCATGCCAGTCACATATCTCATCTGAGACGCACCGCTCTCCTCCACACACACCTCACCGCGGCCCACACTGACAGCACTCTATTACACACCAGTATGATGCTCGCTCCTCCTGAGGAGGACCGCAAAGGGGAGAAATAGAGGGATGAAGAGATAGAGGCAACAAAGGATGGACAAGAATATGAAATATCTTTTCCTCTTTTTTTTTTCCTTTTTAGTTGCACTTTAGGTTTTTAATTAAAGTGTTCATTTCCAAAAATGTTTTACTGTGTCTAACAGGTGATTATATGTGTAGTCCCCCCCCCACACACACACACATTTTGAACCCTTAGCTGAACTTGTTGTCTAAATTCACCTTCTACAATTAGGTGTAGCGTACCCATCAGGATACTGGTTAACATGTTCTGCAGAGGTTTATTTTATTATTTACTTTATTTATTCTAGAAACACAAAAAACAATTGGAAAGCAAAAAGTTATGTCCCTTCCTGACCGTCTGTCCATCAACAAATATCCACCCGTCACCTCACACTGACTCTTTCCCCTCATAGCCGCTAGATGGCAGTACAGGTCTGCGGTTTCCAAAATGACACGCCACATCTTTTTAATGGCTGTTGTCCATGTGCTTCGCCCTTCCTGTGTCATCCTAAGTCAAAAATCATTTTTATATGATATACATAGGAAAAAATGTGCTATTTAAAGAAAATCTCATTTTAATGCCATGAGCGTCACTCATTTAGTTTAAAGTTTAAGAAGACATACCTTTAATATCAAACATTTTATTTCAAATCTTTTCATCAAATGCCAGAAACGTCCTGACATGTTTCTTTTTTTGTTTTTTTATTTTTTTAAAGATTATTTCACTTGTGGCTATTTGAATCTGCTAACGCTTAAAGATGAGTCATTTAAATATGATTTTAAGTGTATCGACATTTTTAAACTTTACTTCAACTTCACAGTTTCCTCGTTTCCGAGCGGCCTGAACAGATTTCGCCTCGCAAACAGGCAGAAAAGATTGCAAAGTCACACACTCCGGGCTCAACGCCATGCTGGGGAATATTGGTACAGTCTGAAATGAATGGCATGTGTCAGCCGGCCCAGATTACAGCCGGAGATTGCACACTATCATTCCTCACCAGTGCATTTACCCATAATTCCCCTCTGTCTCCAACATATCCGATGATTCCTCCTCTAGGAGACAAGGTGAGGCAGTACGAATCTCTGCCTGTAACTCTGGAATGAATTTAAAACCTCTCCTGAGTGATTTTCTGTGTCTCTGTCCTGCGAATGAGTCTGTGTGTGTCTGTGCGCGTGTGTGTTGCATGCAAGTGTGGTTTCTGATTATACCACGGGATGGGTGAAGGGAAGGAAAATACAGCGACAGCTTCATTTCCAAAGCTGAGTTCACATAAATGAGGGATTAAAGCAAGCAAGAGGCTGAGGGCTCACCTCGGCCTTCAATGACAGCTTCCCCTCCTTAAAAAGCCCTCTTTCCCTCTTTCTGTCTATCCCTCCCTGTCTCACCCCTCTTTCTGCCTCCATATTTATTTTTGTCTCACACTTTTCTGCACTTTTATCATCCCATACCCTGTTTGTCTTGATTCTGCTTGTTTTGCCCGCAGAGATAATCCACACACACACACACAAATACAAATTTAGTACTGCACCGTTGGCTACGCACTTACACAATGTGATTGTTGCAGGGAGCCGGGGTGCACTCTACATCATGACGATGGGGAACAGGTTAGGGCAATGAAATTAGGGGTTAGGGCCATGATAGGGTGTGTGTGTGTGTGTGTGTGTGTGTGATTGTTTGTTGGGGTGCATTAGGGAAATGAAAAGGGGTGGAGCACTGATGGGTTCTGAGATGCAGACTCGTTAGAATAAAGGAATATAAAAAGGACAGGAGACGGAGGAGATGACAGGGTGGATGATAAGATGAGTAGTGCAGTAATGAAAATGGTCCATGTACCTGTAGATTACATAGGGAATGAGATTGAAGGGGGTGGAGGAGGAGGAGGGTATGCTGGAGAAGAAGGGAAAGGGGTAGCGGGGATTATAAGGGGAAGTGAAAGTATGGGGGTGGGGGTGGGGGGTATGGAGACTCATTTATGATGGACCACAGGGTGATGGAGAAAAGAGGAGAAGAGGCGAGAAAGAAGAGAAGAAGAGAAAAGAGAGTGGCATTACAACTCAGGACGGAGCAGCCCCACTCTGAATGATAAGTGTCTCGCACGCTGCGGGTTATGGGAAGTTCACACAAACAAATGACTCCCATTTGCCAGAGGCGAGGGACACAATTGAGAAAGAAGGGGCGAGAGAGAAAAGGAGGAGTTGGAGAGGAGAGAAGGAGGGAGAGAACTGAATATACTATGAGCCATGATTTCCAATAACTCCATCTGCATTGAGGAAGTACTTACCTTTTCGCCCATCTAATGATGTCACGGGCTTGCAGTGGGAGCTAAAGCACCTTCAATCCAAAGGATATTAGGAACCCTGTAGTGAGGCGCCAGAAGTCTGAGCTTGGTATCTTAAATTACAGGGGGCCTATGGACCTTGGTCAATAATACTAAACGTACTGCAAATTGTAGCTTGTGGGTGGGCTATGTTTTGCGCGATAAGAGGTGATATCAAACAGTAATAGGGTGCATGAATACTGCCCTTATTTAAACATTAGGCGGCGCGGAATCAAAGCGGCGTATAGCTGGATCCCTCCCTTTGAAAACGCCTTCACTGTAGTTGTTTGTGAGCCACACAGGCCGACGAGTCTGCACATTTGCATTCTAACCAAACAAGAAAACGACTCCGCTTCTTAATCCCACTTTTCTGGTTAAAGGTGTCGAATCGGGTGTTTGGTTTGAGCGACGACCTTCAAAGGAAACCCTTCTTAAGAGCACTCGATGACTTCAGTGCCATAGGACTTGCTAATACGTAGGTCAGTCTTGTGTTGTACCATGTTAACATGCTCATAGAGACCAGGCTTCTTGTAGTCCTACTTCCTATGTTAGCATGCTAACATCTACTAACTAGTCCAGCTGAGACTTAGTCCAATCTTGACTTGACAATGGTACAAATACAAATATCTGGACCAAATTTTACACCGATCACCGAGGGGAAAGGTCTGTAGTCTTTGTTGGACACCATAATCGACAGTATAAAAGCTTTTGGCAATACATGTAGGTATTTAGACCAAAAAGCTGCTGACGGTCCAGAACGGCACGGAAAACACAAATACAAATACTGTATGTATGCTATTTCTATTTAGATGTGGCCTTGCCAAAAAAACATGGAATAATAATACACCAGCTCGGGTACGACAAAATGAGAAAATTGTAAAAAAAATAAATAAATAAAAAAATGAAGGTCAGGTTCAAGTATATCTAAAACATCACCTTCTAATCTTAGATGTTTGTTCTCAGCCTCTGAAGCAAGAAGGGCTTTTGGCCGTTCTCATATTCAGCAGTCAGGGAAAAATCCATCAGCAAAGTGGCAGAGATGGCAATTTCTCCAGTGACACTTGCATCAATAGTCCATAATGCGATATTGCCGTCATAAGACAAGTTGTGTCTTGTAATCGTTGACCCTCACTCTTTCTCTCCAGGAAAAGGCTCGCTCTCTTGTTTTCCCGCTGCTCCCTACACCCGCGCTTCAGTCCCGTAGCAGCAGGATTCAACAAGCTCAACAGCATTTTGTCTAATTCAGTGTTATAAAATAATGTCTACAAAGTATTAATGGAAAAAAATAATAATAATGACTTGAGATTAGCTTCTGCAGACATGCCTACAGGTCAACACTGATGTACCGATCTGTCCAACTTCACAATGTGAATCAGACCATTTCTGGGTAAATGAAGTTTAATCAAGGGAAGAGGGGGGGGAAAAAATGATCTAAATGCACCTCAGTAGAACTAGACAATAGTCACTTTTATCTGCAGTTCACAAGACTGTTGGGTTTTCATTTAGAATTTTATCATCAGAAACAAACCAAGTGTAAATAATTTGTCTTTCATAGAGGAGGCAAGGCGTTTCATTTCCAAAACAGCTCCGGATCTAATTATTTTACCTCGAAATTAGAACTGAGCTCGCTTTAAAAGGTACAAAGGAATTCACTGTAAGCGTGTAATTAATTTCATATTACTATTTACTTTTACGTCAGTTAATTATGGTTTCTATAGATGTGTGCGCCACACACACACACACACACATTACCTTCTCCATGTATAGAAAGACAACGTTGGTTAAAAAAAAAAAAAAGGGGTTGAATTTTACACACATGACTTCCTGTCCTAATCAAGAGCTTTCTCAGCTCCTATCTGAAAGACACACATGACTGACTCCTTCAGTGGGATACCTACACACCGTGGATGTGTGTGATGAGTGACTGGGCGCATGTGTGTGCGTACGCTCGCAGAAGCTCAGCAGCCCAGCAGTGGAGTGGTAAAGGATATTAGGCCGCAATTGCAAAAAGATTGCAAAAAGTGACATCCTTAATAGAGAAAGATTACTGTGTGCAACATCACTTTGATTTGAGCTGCATACATTCTCCTCACACAGACGGGCTTCTGGACACTTCTGCTATCCGAGGCTCTGCAGAATGAATGCTTCAGCCTTTTGCGTTTGCGGGTATAAATGCAAGTATATGTTAACATGAATGTATGTGTGTGTATATATTTATATATTCGAAAGCAACAGAGTGAGACACAAACGTCCTTTTTGGCAATTACTTTTGACTGATGCATTTGCTACACCTGTACCTTTTTCAGAGAACTGGCTGATTTCTAACATATAAACAGTTCATCCGCACCCACGCAACTTGCAAGGTAAGCTTTGGAAAAGCTTGTCGATTTGTTGGACAAATAGAACGGGCAGTAAGACAAGAAACTCTGACATCCTCACCACTGTGGAGCTTCAAATACACCGATCAGCCACAACATTAAAACCACTGAAAGGAGAAGTAAACAACACTGGCCGTCTTGTGACAATACAAAGTTCTGCTGGGAAACTTTTGGACCTGGCATTGTGGATGTTACTTAGACATGTACCACCCACCAGGCACCCCCACCTCATAGCAATGACACTCCTTGATGGCAGCAGCCATCCCCAGCAGGACACAAAGACGGTTTAGGAACAACTCAGAAAACATGAAGAACAGCACAAGGTGTTGACCTGGCCTCCAAATCCACTAGATCCCACACTGATCAATTATCTGTGGGACGATCCACAGAGGCCCCTCCCCTCAACCCATAGGACCCAAAAGCCCCCACTAACAACGTTCTGTTGCCAGACACCCCTTAGAAGGCCCACAACTGTTTTGGAGGCACAAGGGAGACTTACACAATATTAGGAAGGTGGTCATAACGTTATGCCTGATTAGTGTACATCAGTATGTCAAGTTCATTCATTCATTCATTCATCTTCTGTACCCACTTATTCCTGTTAAGGGTTGCGGGGGTCTGCTGGAGCCTATCCCAGCTGTCATCGGGTGAGAGGCAGGGTACACCCTGGACAGGTCGCCAGTCTATCGCAGCAGTATGTCAAGTTATTGTATATATTTTACATGAAATGATAACAATCTGTGGATACCTCCAGTCATCTTGGTGACTGGAGGTATGATGAAATGGCCTAACTTTCTAGATAATCCTAGCTCTTCTGATTTCCCTGTACTATGTATTACTGCGGTTTGTATACAGAGTTATTTCCTCATGCTGTACGGTCATTGGCTGTGGCCTTTTTGCAACCTTTTGGCCTAGACACAAGCGACATGAGATAATCCCACAGTTGCCCTTCATTGCCACCAGTTGTCTGATGTCAGTTTGGTGTGGCCCTTAAAAAAAGCCACCTCAGGCCTCTTCTAAGTTTCTAAGTTTGGAACCAAAGACCCTGTTTGGATGAAAGTTGAAACATCTTCAAGAAAAGTCCAAACAAAGTCCATCTACTTTGTTTAAAATACTTAGATGGACTTCAACTATTAATCACTTCGTAAATGATTCCCTGTTGTTTTCACATCACATCAAACCAAGATGAAATCATATTTTAGCGAGAGTCAGACAGAAGTCTCCGTGCCCCTTGCAAAAAGTAGCTTGTGCTTTCCTCTGATGCCTTAAAATAAATCCTGTTATCCGTCTTGTGTGGTACACAATGTATGATTTGTCAGTCAGCAACCCTATAGGCCAAATCATTTGGTTAATTAGAAAACACTTCCTAGAAGGTTTACATCTCATTTCCACCTCATTAAAATAACAATCTCGATCACAACAGCCTTCAATGCAGCCAGTGTCAAGTACGCGTTATCAAATCCGGGACTGTGCCAGGGGAAAAGATGTCAAAATAAAAGTCCCCCGCCTCAGGTCAAAATATTCTCAAATCCCCGCGGTGGACTATCAGTATCAATCAGAAATAAAGTTTGTTAGTGCAGAGCCTGGAATCTGAGTAGGACAAAAGCACCAGGGAGGTCCTTTATTTAGCTAATTCTCCTCTATTTGAGATGTACATATTTCTTCAGTGCTTTGATAAGGCCTTGGGGACATGCATGTTTTAATTAGACCTGAGCAGCCTGAGCAGCCTCGTTGAACAGTTCATAGGAAACTTTGAACATTTTTGCTGAAAGCCTTTCTCTCTTTGTGACAGGCATTGTGTAATTAGTGGCATATGTGCATTTGCATATATGCACCCTGTGACATGTTGCATCTTATTTGAATAAGTAGACATGTCTCGATGTGATATCCCTGAAGTGAATACATGAATATGAGCCGCTAATTATACCAATCTTGCAAATGATCTATTTAAATATTAATATCTTTTCACTTTGCATTGTTTGCTAGTAGTTTTTTTAGCCAGCGAGCTGTGCTTGTTTGTTTGTGTCACTTCCACCTGGGCTGCAGTGGGTATTGTCCTTGGTGCGTAAAGAGTGTACGTGCATCTCTGCATGTTGTTTCATGTGTGGATGCAAGCACCGCCCGGATGCAAGTACATGGTCTCCAGTGGCGACCGACCATGTGTGATTCTCAATGTTACAAAGACAATAAAAGCCAATCAGTGAGGCCACTGTGCCTGACAAGCACGGGAAAAGTCAGGTTGTTATTCAGACCTTATGGTTACATATGTGACATCAACCCAGCAATCAAGCCCCCGGAAAGATGAGGTGTTGTTAAGCTAGTCTTTTATGAGGTGTCTTTGCATTCCTGGAAAATACATTTTCATGTGTGGAATAACACAAACTTCACTGAAAATAAAGATTGATTGGTATTGTCAGGTTGGTTGGGTTGAAAACACCACTAAAGGTCTCATTTGGTTATTTCAGGAAATCACAAAACCTATTGATTATTTAACTTGACGATGTCCTAATGCCACTTTTGGTCAAACCAAGTACAAGCACTTATGCTATCTTCAAGTGGAACAGCACAGGAAGATATCCACACAAAATGCTTGCCGTTTCATTGGTAACACCGACACCTAACAGTTTAGCAAGCTCAATGGAGGGTACGTTTGGAATATCAACATTTTCTTCAGATGTACAGCAACATAAATGTACAAAGAAATATCTACACCACTAAATTACAGTAAATGAGGTTACCAGCCTCCTCCGCCATTTCTGAAAAGACCAGAAAACGCGTCACATCTAATGAACTTGGACCTTTCCTTATGAATACCATAAGAGTCGACCATTCATACGGCCAAGTCTTGTCAATGCCGTAAAAACCACTTACCATTACGAATAGCAAAGTACTTACACATGACTGCGGTGAAGGTTGACTTTATATTTCTGATGCTAAGGGTCCTCGGTTGTTTCTTCGCTGGAGCTTGATTTTTTAACCCCTCAACCTGAAACAGAACAGACAGCATGTTGTCCAGAAGAGTCCATTGTTGAAAACCATATATTTGGACCCAAATAATACCAGAGCTCACCTCTGCTCGCTATTCCTTTGAGCATTACCGCCACCTACGTCTTCACTAATGCTGCATATTGTATCCCCGTATTTTGTTGCAGTAGTGTGCTGCCATAAAATGGTTCGGTGGTGGTTGTATCGGAAATACTAGCTTCAGTATTTCGACATCCCTAGTTTAACTCCATACTGCCAGATTGCAAGTTGAACAACTGAAAGTCTGAGCTACAACGCAAACACGTTGCTATGCAGCAAAAGTTGCAAGTGTTTTTGGCTACACTACACTTTCTTTGAAAATTGAAGAAAACAAATGGCGTGCTCCAGCAAAGGTTTGACTTTTACAAATCCTAAAAGCTAAAAAAATAAATAAATAAATGCTCAGATGTCAATTTGATTTGGAATAAATGTGGTCTACATGGGGAGGAAAAACTGTTTTTTAAATGTAGCTCCGTAACCACAAAATAAGAAGCACTGCAAACACTGAAAAAATCTCAAATTTAAACTGTCTAGGTAAATCAAACCTCTCTCAAAAACTCTGATTACTGTCTGCAGCACCTGCTGCTGAAGGCTGTATTCATATTAGAAAAACACAGATACAGATAAAGACACTTTTGTCTTGTATTACTTTGCACGTGTTACATTTGCGGTTTCACATCAACGTCAAATGTACAAATATAAATTATGTAAGCCAACATGCATGGTAAAAAAAATAAATAAAAGTATGTTAAAATCAAATTTTCTTTTATATTCAAAAGTTAAAGGTTGGTCCTTTTTATTTTACTCGCGCTGATGATGTGTAATTGCACTCATCTTTTGATTCTCTTCACTGATGTTTTCTGCTAAGTGTGCTGGACAATGAAAAGCCTCTGGACAAAGCGAGGCTCGCCTGATGAACACTACTCAGCCTTAATTGCATGCTAGTTTTGATGTAACGCAATCACGAGGTCATCTGTTTGAAGTGGATTGGTCTGTTTGATCCATCTTTGTGTGAGTCGATGCATGTGGGTGTTTGAACGTCTTATCGTCGGCTACCTGGTGTGATTAAGCCAGGCGTAAGAAACTAGGGAAAGCGAAATATGTTTTTGTATGTGTAAACAGGCCTAAGTGTGTATATCTGTAGAGACATACTGAAGTTTAATAGAGGTCTGTCTGAGTCTGTACTCTACGGCTGCAACAGTCAATCAATCAGCAGCACAAACTACTGGACACAACTGCCTTCAAACTCATTAAAATGAGCAAGGCGTAACTGGGAAATATACCCTTTGCAAATTAAGTTGTGTGTCCTAATTGTTTTCGTGTTTGTGGGCCTTTCGACAACTTCAGAAGGCATTTGTTGTCGCTTGATGTATGCTTGCTGCGCCCGAGGCAGTGTTTTTTATGACCATTATTATTCAAATGAGCTAGAAATGTGTTTTGAAAGTCCTAAATCATTGAGCATGAATGGCTACCCTTGGCGTTTATAAATGACTTTCCACACAGGCAAACCTCCGCCTGCACGGTTTACTCCGCTGAGCTCATTTGTGTATTTGAGGTCTGTCAACAGAATTTGTGTCAGTCGTCCACCGGCGTGACAAGTTGCGTTAGAAAGTTTGACGAGATTTTTTTCACTTGTGTTTTTGACTTTTCTTTCGGCGTGATGAATGATGTTGTATCAGTGGATCAAAAATGAATTTAGCTTCATGATCAGCAGGTGAAGAACAGATGTGAGTTTTAAGATATGCTATTGCTTCATTATTCATTAATTTGTTGATTATTTTCTCCAATTTTTTCTTAAAACAGGGAAAAATGGCCGCCAGAGTTCACATATTCAGAATCCTTGTAGTTAGTTAAAGAAGTTTAGAGTCTAAGAACACACAAATCACAGGGACTTGATGGGCACTGTGGAGACCATACCATTGCAAGGCTTGAGTCAGTAAATATGACTCTGGCTGTAGGTTTGAAGTTGAGTTAAAAATAAAAAATACTACCTAAAAACTGTGAATAATACTGATTGGAAAAACTATTTAGACACTTCTACAAAGATGTACCGTGTTAAAGTTTAACATCCAATATCCTACAAAAGTAAAAGAAGTAGTTTAAAGTACTCATTACGAAGAATAAAATATATTTTACTGCACTTATTATGGGTTTATAATAACTGACCTGACTTCAACATTGCAGCTGGAGTTAATTTTTAATACTTTGGCAAAATAACTAGTAGCAAAAGCTTTAAAATATATGGACAGGAGAGGAAAGAATCTTTCACCATTTACTGCACAAAACGTAGGTATTACTTTACAAAGACTACGGCAGTTTGACAAGCATATGCTAGGAGTAAAAGTCAAAAACATTTTCAAAGATTACAGTCGTCTCCCGTTACAGCAGCTCAAACAGAACTAGCTTCTTTCTGCGCCGATAAGGGTTTGGTTTGTAGATATTATTTCTTTATCTGTGATCCCTGCGCAGAATCAGTGTAAAACTGATACGAGACGGAAACTACACACACACACAAACACACACAAGTATACAGACTCCACATTTTGTCTCGTGTCCAGACAAGCTGACACACATGTTCACACCCACACACACACAGACACACACACACAGACCACATCTTGATTAGGTTTTCATAAAGTCTGGGACTATGCTGAGTCGGTAATTGACTTTGACAGCAGAAGCCTCCATGTCCTATGGCTATGTTAAACGAACAATTTACATCTTCATTTCAAATTCTACATGGATAAAAAGCTATTAATTACATTAGTCTGCAGAGAGTCATTCCAGCTGTGTGTGTGTGTGTGTGTATATCCCAGCCTGTGTGTGTGTGTCTCCCGTCCTCATATACATATACACTTTTGCTCATTTGTATATTAATGCTGTCTCGCGGCCAAACAATGCCCGCTAAGTGCTTCTCTGGAGATGAGTTTATGAGCGCGGAAAGGACTTTTGCTCACATGTATTGCTCTGCAAAGCAAACACACGGCTACTCCTGCATGAGCGTTTTATGGACAGGGGAACATTTATTAAATCTATTGACTTGGCACTGGTTGCACAGGCGCTGAGCTTTACACTGCTTCTTTTCCATTCACTGCTTGTAATGCGGATAGTCGGGATTTTCAGGAAATTATACTGTGCAATGTAGAAAGATAGATAGATAGATAGATAGATAGATAGATAGATAGATAGATAGATAGATAGGATAGATAGATCAGCTCAATCAAAGCATTCATAACGAAAAAAAAGGGGGTGGAGGAAAATGTTTTTGCATGACGATCAAGCAACTTTTCTCTCTTAGAGTGCTTCCTGTCAGCTTCAAAGAGCGCTTTAAGAGGCTGGTAAAGTGGCTCAGGCAGCGACAACAGAAGCATCTCAGCCATCATCTCTCAGCCATCTGCGTGATGGGGAGAACAACACAGGCCCCCGTGTTTGCTTTGGAGATAGAACGATCAAAGAACAACACTAACCATATAATGAAGGGACAGATGGACCTTATATGAAGTGGAGAGAGAGAGGGAGAGAGGGGAACTACAGTGAAACGGAGTGAGGAGAGAGAGCGAGAGGTGTAGACAAAATCAAACCACAAATGCAACAATCTTTTTAGAGGAGAGAGAGAGAAAGAGAGAGAGGGAGAGAGAGAGGTGTGCGGGGGTGGGGGTGGGGGGTGGGGGGGGTATGATGTGGTGAAAAAGTGCGAGCCATCTCGTCGCATGCAGACTGCCTGCGCTGAATGAGAAAGCTAAAAGGTAATTTCACGGATAAAGAGGAGGCCTAATGCATAGAGGTAATGTAGCAGGGGATGGAACAAAGGCAAACTTTCATCTCTTTAAGCTTGGATGGAGAGAGAGTGAGAGAAAGCGAGAGAGAAAGCTTTGATGCTTTGAAAATGATAATAACAATCTCAAAGTCAGCCTCAGAAGAGAATGTGCCCCCCCACCTCCTCTCTCACTGTGCCCCATCCCCTCCTCTTCTGCCCCCTACCACTTAATACAACCGCACAATGACTGTCTAGGACAAGGTGGGCTGTGGGTGTGTGTTAGTGTGAGGAGGGGAGTGCTGGGGAGTGTTGGGGGGGTGTTGGAGGAGGGGAGAGGGGGGGCAAATTGTGACACTTAGGGCCTCAGAAATTACTCATGGAACAAACAAAAAGAGACTCATTATATCCGAGATTAGACGACTTTTGTGGACACACAAAGGGACGCATTTATGTAAAGATCATATTTCACATCGGAGGTGCATAAAGCTATATTGAAATATGAATGTTGATGAAAGATTCATGGATTGCAGTTCTCTTTCCCTCGGCCTTGGCTCCCGTATTAAAATGAACCAAGCTGTTTTAGACACAGGACTCTGTGTTGTCTCTGCAGGGAAAGCTCTTGTTGCTTGTATCTCCCTCTTCCTTAATTCCCATCCTCGGAGGAAATGACAGACTTAAGGCAACATCTGCCTTGGAAACGGTGATAAATGCATGGGATGCAGAACTGTCTGCAGCACCTACTGACTTCCATAATAAAGAAACTGCATAAACTGCAGACTTTTGAAACGGTTCAAGTGCACAAATCATACGGCATAGTTGCACGATTCTTTAGAAGAATATTGAGTGGTTGATAGAGGATAATAAACAGACTTTTATTATTTAACATGAGTTTTTTTAACATTCTTCCTATCCTAACCATTCTTTTTTGCAAATCTAATGATTTTCAACCCAAGCTACACACATCGAATAAGTTCAAACAAAGGTTTTCCCACAAATCTTAAATCACGTGCAGCACTATGGCACCATCTCCTTCCAATTATCAGCGAGGTACGAGGCCGTCCTGATTGCCTTTTATTGTTTTTGAATTGAACAGATGATGCATCTAACAGCGTCAAACCGTCTGAGTGCTTGAGCTCGTGATCTTTGACCCTCCGGTGCTGGGGGGATAAACCATTAGCTGACTACGTCGAGCCACTTTGTGTGCAGCGGGAGCGTGTGTCTATCAAGTGGATCACCTCCCCCCACTTTTCTTTCACGGAAAAACACAATTTAACACCCAATCTTCAATTATTCAAACCATTTGCTTCAAATGCAATCTGACCCACAAACCTTATCACACATCTGTGGAGAGCGGATCTCGGATGTATAATATTAATACGAGGGCTAAAAAGCACATGTATTGCTTCAGTCAACAAATAGTTGATTATATATGCTTGTCTGCTCAGAATCTTAAACAACTCCACGATCGCGTTGAATAGTTCATATAATTTTTTCTATGTTTCAAGGTGGGGGCCTTCTCCTGTTGATGGAGAGAATTTGAGCTCTGATCACAGATTGAATTCCAGCATGAAATGTCCTTGTGTCTTACCTCATTGGTTATTCTGCGCTGGTTAGCACCAATTGCACACAGAGAAAAGACCTTTTTCATCCTTCCTCCCTCATTTCGTTTTTCTCTCCTGACCCCTCAGAGTATCACCAGACCTCAAAATTGCATTGAATATATAAATGCTAATGCTAATAACTGCTAGCAGGAGAAGATAATGTCCTTGACTGGAACAAGAAAAGATCCTTTTCTCTTACATGACTCACTGCCTCTGAATAACATTAGGAGAGTTCACATCCCAGGCTCTTACTCCTCTCGCACTCGTGCTCTTTTCTTTCTCCTTAATTTACTTGAACCCCCCCTCAACTTCTTGTAACAGAAAAAAAAAAAAAAATCCAGCTGAAGTGTAAAATATTAATTCATTTATCTGAGCGATAAGATCTTGCTGCCTCGCTCGAAATTCCAATGACATCCATTTGCCATTAAGTCAACGCAACACACAAGCAACGAGGCCTCTGGAGCTTGTCTGTCTTTGCACCCTCCTCCACATTGTGCCTCGGTTTTTCTTTTTCTTTTTTTATGCCTCTGGAAGCTTTTCATGGTAGGAATTAAACTATAATACTTGTTTCAGTGGCATGCATGTTAATGACTGCAGCAAAGCTGTCATTTAAGAGACGCGAGGAAGCAGCGAACAAAATGGCCTCTTGTGGATGCACCCAGGATGTCTTTGGGACTTTTTTATTGTCTCTCTAAAGATGGAGATCATCCCGATACTAAAATCCCTGCAGTTCTGGAATGAATGTTCAGTTGTTATTGTGCATTCTGATTGGTCTGTGGTTAAGAGTGTCCAGTGGGGTCCAAAAAGCCTCTTAGGCCTTCCCAGTAGGGCCTGTCAGCAACAATAGAGGAATTAAAGGGCCCTGCACTGGCAAAAAAAACAAAAAAAACTTCATGACATAAAGAAGAAGCCAAATATTCCATTGTTTCATATAGGAACTTGGTTCTCTTTGAAGATGGATGTGAAGAGAGCTGAGCGGCAGAATTTGCCCTTGCCTAAGTTTCTTAAAAATGAATTATTTCTCGTCTGGCAGGCAGCTCTCCGGAGGTGAGAGGCTGCCTCTTAACATGAGCAGGTATCAGTCTTAAAACCGCTCAAAGTAATTGTACCTTTGAAGTCACACACATCACAGATGGCACAGTCAATATTGCACCAACTTGTCGGGGTACTTTCCTCCAGTCTCTCTGCTGTGCTTCTGCTCTTCTTCTTTTTTTTTTTCTCCTTGTGATGAAAAAAACATTATTTGTCGCAAACTTTTTTTTTTTTTTATTAAAAGAGGCCAACCATCAATCAGTCCTGCAATCACTCATGCAATCACATTAATCATTCCTCTCTGCTTTATTTGCGTCATTTGGTATAAGACTGTTCCGACCCCAGGTGAAATGTACTTCACAGCTACTTCTGGATCTGCACATTCCTCTGACAGCCCGCTCCTCGAATCATGTCAGCATTATTCTGTGGGAGCAATATTCACTGATAACCGCCATTAGATTTCACCGCATTTCAAACTAAATAACTTTTCAAGGCTGTTTTTTTTTTTCTTTGCTCCATCTAATTTACTGAGGCTAATAGGATCTGGCGCTATCGACAGGGCCAAAGACCTACGCTTAAATATTAAAAAATCATTAATTATTTTTAGCCATTGCCATTCTCAAAGTATAAATTTAGACCACTGCTAAGTTTAATGACACCAGTAGACCCTAGACTTTGTAGAAACTAGAATAGCCCTTTAGACATGACCAGTGCTGGCAGTGATCACCTCTTTTAAAGGTGGGGAATCATTTCAGGATGTTGTAATTCAAGTTGTCTGAAAGAAAACTAGACTTGTGCACCTCCGCTTGGCTCTCTTTGCTTTAGAAAATCTAGCCCATAACGGGAGTATTTGGCCAATCGCCTGTCCTTTTAGAGATTGAAGACCTTCCTACTGGTTGTTCTACAAATGTGTCTGTATGTCAGTTCCAAATGGCAAAAAGCCTGCTGGAATATTTTGATTTACACCTCTGACAACAACTGCCTATACTGGAAAAATTTGACAAAAGACAGATTAAAACCATAGACTGTATAAAGATGGACGGCGGAGCTGCTCCTCAAAAGTGAAGCCAAAGCAAGTAGAGCTCCCCCTGGTGTCTGGCTGCAGTATAGGTCATAAGCTCCACCTCCTACATGTTAGTGGGTGGGACTTGGGCTGAACTAAAGCACTAAAATACAAGTCAAAGGATAGTTTCTGTCATTTCAGGTAGTTAATATAATGTTGATGCATGTTCAAGTGGCAATTTAGTTATTTGACGCTATAGAAACGGGATGTGACATAATGGCGACTACCAGTTGCCATGCCAACCGCTCCATGAAGCAGTCCCGTGGGACCATGTAGTGTATAATCCAACATTTCCTTGTAACTGGTGGAGTTAGAGAAGAGCGCAGTATTAATTAAACGAGTCTGGTGGAAGTGTTGGTGGGTCATTGATATCGCGTCTCCGTGTGGCTCCACTCTCGGACTGTACTGCGCAGACACTGCCTCCAAAGTCGCAAGATGCCGTCGCCCGTATCCCTGGGAAAATAGTGGCAGTTTGGCCAATGCAAGGAAGTGGGGACGCATTGTCCATATTTATACAGTCTATGGTCAAAACATGTCTCGGCAAAGGGTTTTAGAGATAGAGAGAACCGTTTAGCATCTGCCTTACATGGGATTTCAAGCTTGCTGTACTTCTCCTGGACAGGTAAGGTACCACCTTAATTTTCTTGAACTATCTAAATGTGCTGGTTGCAGCAGTGGCTAATTTAATAACACACTTATGTTTCAAGCTAGACCCTCCAACGCCACAGTATGGCGTCACATCTTTACAGGCCCACAAATTTACAAAGACAACAGGACAGTAATTGTCATATCGCTGCTGTATATTGTCACCAGGATCACAAGCACTACGCTGTTGGTGCTATTTGCCTTTTCAAGTTTCCCTGCCTACCGCAGCTTCAACAACAAACAGACCCAAAGTAAATCCAAGATAAGAGAGTTGTTAGAGTAGTACATTGTTAGACGATGGCGTGGTTTCTGGCAAATGCAGGCTTTAACCACGTACTGCCGCCATTACACAAAATTTCAAACCAATTGCATATTACCAGAAAGAAAGCCTTACAAGCACAAAGCAGTAAAACAGCCACAGGTAGCCGCAAACACTTAATGGCATTCAACCACAAAATACCGAAAATGAGCACAACACAGCTCAGAACGCCACAAACAGCAAGGTTTTAAGTGGAGGAGTAGCAGGCATCAATCCATCTGCAGCTATGTAATGAGAAGATGAAACAGATGAATCACAGAGACACAGGAGTTCTTGCGCATCTGCCGGCGTAATGCTGTGAATCATTACCACCTTTCAGATTCCCTGCTTGAAGAGGTATTGTTTCAAAATCCCTGCGCCACTATCTGATCTTCTCTGAGAAATTTGTCAGCAAAGCATGCACGATGTGAGACGCAGTAAGGTAGGCATTTCCAGTACAGAAGGAAAAGCAGCGGGAGGAAAAAAAAAAAAAAGGGCCATCAACACAAACAGAAAAGAGCACCGAGAGGGAGACAGCACAGGAAGACAAGGAGTGAAGTCAAGCTTGAGAGGTTGCACACGTTTCCTGTCTTGATTAATAAAGTCTGGCTAGGGCTCAGGTCAGCTCACTGCTCATCCCAACGTCGTTCCAACACTCTCGCGCTTTTGCCGTCTGCCAGCTTTCCTGTGTTGACTGACATGCCCCGGCCCCTTTTAATTGTTTTTCAGATGGAGCTGTACCCAAGGCCAAATCTGTTAAAAATACAGACTCAGTTGCGTCTGAGGCCATTTATATGTCTGGACACAGTAAGTGTACTGCCACGTTTTGACATTTAATATTGCTTGCATGATGCACTTTCTTGTATAAGAGTGCAGGTAAAAAGTGTGAACGTACGTCTATGTCTGCAGCGCGACCGATGATAATCTAATAATAAGGTCATATCAGTATTCATCTCGTAGGCCGGAACAGGGTGAAGTGTTGATAGAAATTATATTAGGCCATCCAAGATTAAGCACATTTACTCAAATACATACTCAGGTACTTTAAGCCTAACCCTTCGTAATGGGTCCATTCAGCCACTGTATAATGGGGATCCTATTACAAACTGCATTCAAAAGAATCAAATAAAACATGTAATTTTGATCAAAAAGTAAGAAACACTCACCAAAATGCATCATTAGGACAGCCCTTGCCCACAGTTTAAGACATTAAGGGCGTTTAGCCATAAGGAGTGGTGAACGTAATGGGCTGGGTGTGGGTTCATCGGGTTGTCTGCTAACATTTTTATTGCCTTTTTGCTCCATACTTTACCCATTAAAGAGTTGGAAATGTACAAAAATTGTGTGCCAATTTGCTAGTTATTTGCCCGCTAAATGTTGAAGCACTTTGCTGTCATTTGGGGTGATCAATGCTTAATGAATTAGTCTGTTTTTCACCTCCGTTAAAGGCAGACGTGCTTAGCACCTTCCCAATCCCTCGGAGACCCTGTCTGATGGAAGCCTTCCACCCCTAATTTATGAAAAGTGAGGAGCTAAGCAGTTCATGCGTCTAGAAGTGCTAGCTTTTTGGTAAATTGCTTTTTGCGAATTCACTTGAGTCCAAAACGGAACTCAACCTCAACTTTCATTAAACGGAGGATGAAAGAATGTCTTCAGAAGTGGTGGAAATAAAGGGGAAACAGAGACAGAGAGACCGGAAGATAAATGGCAAAAGCTCAAAGCAATGTTTACATGATGGGAATGAGCGTCCTAATGCAGTGATGATTGCAGAGTGTTTCCACTGATTCCATTTAGCCTATTGAATTAGCCAGAGCTGGAGTCAGCACGCTGGCCCCAGCGCTCCAGAAACAGACACCCAGGCATCAAAATCCAATTAAATACATTTGTTAAATAATGTAATGATTGCCCGAGCATACTTTTCAGTCGGACTCCATTCATTTTGAGCCATAAAAATGCCATTGTTTTCTGAGCTTTGGGAAAGGTTATGCAGATTGATAGAATTAATTGTCTGGCAGGCAAAAAATGTCATTAGAACACTTAGATGGCCATGATGGCCCATTTATATCCCCCAGTCTGTTAGCGGCCAGGCATTTTAATTTGTAACTTGACATGATAATGTGGCTGGTCCCCAGCTCACAGACACAAATATTACATTGATTAAAAGCGACCGCTCCTTCTTCCCTCCCAACGGCTGGACATGCAGAATCCATAGCCCGTTAACTTTATCTGGCTAACATTTAGCTTGCCGCGTAATGCTATCAATTTGTAAAATGCAGATTTCAAGTCATTCAGCCATGTGTGAGTGGACGCTAATGGTTATAAAACTGGCTCCATATTCAAATGTATAAATCCAACTTGACGATACAGCTATGTGTAAAACATGACTATGAGCGATGTCATATATTATGCAAACACATTCAATCATAATGCTCATTTTAGGAAGTGCATCTTGTTCAAAGTCACATGAGCAAGCAAGATTATTTAGCTTTAAACTACACAGGAAATGTAAATTAATTTTAAGCAGTTAATAGACTCAAAGATGTTTGCATTGTATGTTTCTTCACGCAATTTAAATGTTTTTCGATAGTAATAGTGTTTTGCATAGAGTGCAGAGGTCACTGCCAAAAATATTAACTGTACTATTTAACCTGGAGAAATCCTAACATCAGCTTCTGGGAGACAAACAGTACGTCTGTGGATATACTGATCAGACTGCAAACATCTCTTCAGAGGTCACCGACTTGGCTTGAGACTGAATTAGACACGGATGGAGAACTCTCCTGCATTATGAGTGGGGGGAAAAAGGCTATGTTTCCACGGTAACATATTCCAGGGTGTGAGAGGACTGGATCATTAAACCTGACTGGAGATTTCAAGGTCAAAGGTCAGAGGCGCCGCGGCTCAATGGGAGCAGCCTGTGAATCTATCATTACACAGCTCTCATAAACACTGCACAAGCACTCTGTGTAGGGGCAGATGCACACACACACACACACACACACACACACCTCTTGATTCCTGACAATTAAAGAAAAGATTGACACGACCATTTTTTTTTTTCTTCCTTCTCGAGCATCTCAGCTCGTTCTCTCTCTGGATACGCTCTCCTCTCATCATTTCCAGCTCTCACAAATCAACTAATAATGAACATGGTGGATTATTGAACAAGTGAAATTGTGGGATGAAGTGGGTTTTTTTTTTTTTGTCCTACAACATAACAGGTCACCAATCCGAGAGTCATGTCGCATCTGCTGATTTAACCCAATAAAAGATGAAAATGCTGCAAAAGCGTGCACTAAATACAAATGCATCGTTAAATTACACTGAGAACATCAGCATGTCGTGTGCAGATTCAACAGCTACAACATTTCTTGAGCTAAACTTCAATTATTTATGGAGCACTCATTAATTTATTGATGTTTTTTTTTTGTTGTTGTAAATTAGTGAAGCTGCAACTCAAAGATATTCCCTTTTCTTTGCTTGGCGGGTGCACACAGAAGCTTACCTGACAGAAGTCAACATTTACAAATTGCATTCACCTACTTAAAGCAGTGGATCAGCTGGAATAAGCCACAAGCGAAGCACAAAATGAGAACACAAACAGACATGTTTGGCGCTTAACAACAATGAACACCTTCATCGAATCTTTTCTCTCCCGTGTGTCACAACTGCCTAGCTCCTGTGACACTTTACTTTTTATTTTTTTTAGCAATATTGTCTTTGAAACTGATAAAGCAGAATGATCAAAATACTTGGAGACAAATGGAGAGCCTCTGGTTTGGAGTTTTGATTTGCGAGACTGCAAGGTGCTACACAAAGAACAAATGATGACAGTTTCTACTGTAGTTCTCTATATCATTATCAACCCTTATCAACTTGTTTTTCAAAGCGAGCAGATGTGTTACACATCCCCACTTTGTACTGGGTGTCTTACAGCAGAAAGGAAAAAAAAAAAACCTGAGCTTGCGTCTTTTAATATGATGTATGTGTGAAGACAGTTAAAATTAGGATCCCGGCTTCACTAATAAACAGTGAGTGTACAAAATATTAGGCATGGCATTTTAATAATGAGTTCCATCTGATTTCTCACGATCAGCCTGTCAATTTGTGAATCCTTCTTTCTTTTTTTTCTTTTTTTAACTCGCGTCTTTCTCATAATTTGGATCTCACCCTCGGGAGAGGCGCAGTTTAAAAAGGTGGAATCAATAAAGAATCGAAGCTTTCATGTGGACTCCCTTGATCAGCCTGTCTCTGGTAAAAAAAAGTACTCATTGCCAATGTTTTGCGCAGTCGGTTTCAACTGAGTTTTGACAAGGCGGAGAAAAAGGCATGTTTAAAGCCCATCTTGAAAGATGACTATCAATGACCCAAAAATCAGTATATCTAATATATTATTTACCATACTCAGACCTAGATATAGTGTCTCTGATATCCATGTATCATAAACAACTATGCATGAGCTACTTTCGGATTCTTTTTGACCGTTAAACAAAAAAAACAAAACAAAAAAATGTTATTTAGAGGAGGTGTAAAACTAGATTTTCAGAGGTAATGCAGCACTAAATTATTTTTATTTCTTCTACTATAGGCAGAGTAGGCAACAAAACAACTCTCCACATATAAAAATGTCCTCATATTGACTGAAATGTTTATTAGCCTTGCAGTACCAGACAATAGCTTTGCTTCCCACATGTCTTTTTGTTGACCAAGAAAGACGTTAGTCCCACTCAAGGTTCACACAGTTTTTTGCCGAATAAAGAAGTAGACTCTATGGTGGATTTGTAAGGCAAGATTATTTCTTTCTTAGCTGAAAACTGCGACAGCAAAAGGGGTCACTTTTCAAGGCAGGGTATCACTGATTGGTTTTATGCCCATCCGGTTAAGGCAGAATCAGATTCAAATGTTCAAAAAAATTTCAATTCTGACAACTAAAACTTATTTTGCAGAGGTTGTATGTGATGGTTTTACAAGTGGAATAAGGCGCTGCCACAAACACGTTGAGAAGCGTCTGTTATTTCTAAGCGGCCGCGACAAGGATGCCCAAAGTTTTCTGTCAAACTTTTAAAAGTAAAAATACAAGCTGAATTTCAGCCAAGTAAAAGCACGTAATAGAACTGCTGTCATGAAATAAAAATGAGTGCAGTGCAGTGCAGTGCAGTACTACCAGCGATAATTTACTCAATGCTGAAAGCTTCAGCTTAATTTATAGTTGTGCGTCACTTTAACACCGTAGCTCCGGACCCAAAACTTCCGTAGCTTACGGCCTAACGTTACGTACGCCTGCCCAGAAATGTAACTTCGGTCAGAAATGCATTTCCTTGTTCACGTGTCTCATGGCCGTGAACAAGCACAGAAAATCCTCCCTTGTTTAGCCTCCAACACACCATCTACTCAGGATATATGGATATACGCAGATCTTAATATCTCCCGAACGACTACAAATTACACAAAAGTTATATGGGTGAGTAAACGTATTTTATGCCAGAAATAAGGTCCAGGTTGTAAAAAACAGTAGTTCCCCTTTAAGCAACTATTTGTTGCTTAAACCTTGTGAATAGATCTTGATTGCTAAAGTATAAACATGCTGAAAGTGAATCCCCGGAAACAGATTTGATTGTATGATGTGCTTCCAAACAGCTCTATTGAAATTAAGACATTTAAAGTTGCATAATCACAAATGTAACTGAAAGAGAGACAATCTGTGACTAAATGGTCGAGCAAGGATCAATGATCATTGATCCCTGTTAACGTGTAGCTCTAGTAGTAGTGGTAGTGCAGCCTTGCGGTCGCAGAACACAGTCTAGAAGACCTCTGGGTGCAAACAGTTAAAGTATCACTGAGAGAGACACTGATCACCGAATCAATGCCATCATAAAAGGGATAATCATAAACTGTCGATGAGCTGTTTTAACCAAGCAAGATCTATGCCAAGGAAAGAAGTAAATCTGAGCAAAAAGTAATTCCAGCTCCCTGTCCCTTACTTACATTTCTGGTGGCACCTGCATATGGTGGCTGCGCTGAACCTCAGCCACAGAAGGGGGTGCAGAATGAACCCCCATCACAGGCGAGGGTGACTGGATAACAAGTGTGAGGCGGTGAGGGGGAGGTAGAGAAAATAACCTCAATTTACACTCATTTTCACATTTCTTTGGCAAATGTTGCAACATATTGGGTTTTGCTGTGGCGGAGCCTGCTTTCTGTCCGGTGTGTGTGGATGTGTGTGGCATGTGTGGACAATGGGCAGACTCTCCTGGTCTCCTAGTTGTCCTAACCCCCTGTGGCGAGGCTGAATAACACACCTCATCCTGGGCTTCTTTTCTCTCGCTCACTCATTTTCACACTCCCCTTTTCTCTACTTCCAAAAGCCTGAGACAAAAGCAGGCCTGTGTTATTGCCATTTTGTTTGTGTGTCTGTGTGTGTGTGGACGTGCGTGTGTGTATGCAGGTTCTTTCTTGCTCCTTCAGGAAATGGTGCATCAATGGGCATTATGTAGATGTTTGAATAGCTGCCACCGAGGGTCTGTCTGTATACCAGGGTCTCAGTAATTGTGTCTGGGTCTGTCTGTACTTTAATAGAAAAACTGACAATGATTATGACTGAAACACTCCATATGTTGTTGTTGTATCATGGTTTAAAGAAGGACACAATGATTTATTTCATTTTTTTTCCTGAATGGCTCTTTCTTCTGTTCCTTAGACAAATAGAAATCACTAACCCTGTTCAAAAGAAAAACAATAATATTCAAATCATTTGTCCATCATCAGAACTAAGACCAGTCATATATTTGCTTTTCAACCACTTAGACAACCAGCTGCATTGTGAATGCAGTTGTCATAAAGTTACATTACCACATGATTCCTGCAAGGAAATGGTTTCCAGTCTGGAGCTGCCAAAGATCATGGGTGGGTGCAAGGTGTTCTCTGCTTTGAGACTGGGAGGCTGTCAAAATGAAATATGCATATGTTAAATAAAATCATAATTACACACTTTCTTGGTAAAACTGAAAATAAATCTTTGGTATTGCCGAAAACGAGTAAGATTCATTGAAGGCAGCATCTCTCTGACCTCTCAACCTCTATGACATGACTCTCAATCAGTCTCCAGCGGCTATCTGAAAAGGTCAGTAACCCTTGTTTCACTACAGTTGGAGCATCACAGTATTATGAATAAAACAACATGTTTAAGAGTTAAAAACTAGATTTTTTGTCCGATAAAAGGACAGGACTAGATGCAGAATCCAACATCTCGCAACATGTTGCTTTTGACGCTTATTTGCACAAACTGAAGTACAGATTTGTATGTGTGTGTTTGTGCGAGCTGGAGGGCTTTAAGGAAAAAATGGCTGGCGGAGCGCTGCCCTACAGGTTACTGAAAACTCACACTGTATGCTCCTGCAAAGATATGCCGGGCCAATCAAATAGTTTGAGTGGGCTTTTTGTGGTGATGGGCGCCGTGGAGTTGAATGTGTTTCCAATCAAAATGGCTCCGATTGGTTGTAGGACCATCCAATTGCATGCAGGGGTTGCATCCATTGAAACATGCCGTAAAATGAAATCCAAATGGCGTCTTAAAGGGGAACTGCTGTTTTTTACAACCTGGACCTTATTTCTGGCATAAAATACGACCGTTTACGCACCCATATAACTTTTGTGTAATTTGTATTCCTTTGGGAGATAATTAGATCAGCGTATATCCAAAACTTGCTACTGCTAGTTTTTTGCAACATGGCTGAATATTTTTCCGATTCTGAGGTTGTGAACGAACCATAGCAGTAGCAAATTACAACAAGCCGATCATCGAGGGTGCGCGCAGTGCTCTGAGACGACATCATCCAGGTCAGAAGACATCATCCGGGGTCTGTAGGCCAATCTACAGACCCTGAATGACTATAACAGGTAACTCCGGACTCAACAGGGAATAGCACTAGCGTACGATAACAAAATACTGGTGAAATGAATGAGTTTCGTGGCGGATAATGCGTTATTTAGAGGCTGCGTTTCGGTTCACTAACACTACATGGATATACGCTGATCTAATTATCTCCCGAAGCAATACAAATTACACAAAAGTTATATGGGTGAGAAAATGATCGTATTTTATGCCAGAAATAAGGTCCAGGTTGTAAATAACAGTATTTCCCCTTTAACGGACTAAAATTCTGATAAAAATTTAGTCTAGCTATGCCAGGCTACAGGTCTCCAGTCAACTTTTTAAAAGAGTCCTGAAGTCCCAGCAGCTGTTCCCGTCATGGTGCGCTGACAAGGACACACTGTACAAATGCAGGTAATTACAAACTGGCTAAAAGCTTGTCTTCAAAACTTATCACCATTCACATCCCAATAGTACACTATGTACTACACTGCCACTACTATTTATGTGTGTATTGTGTCTTGTGTACACATAAAATTCATTTCTGAGAACGAACTGAGGAAGGATACAGAAGGCTGCCATCATGCTCATGCAAACGCTATTAAATGCAACCGTATCTCCGGCCTAAACGGCTAGCGAATTATGCAATGTTCATCTCCATGTCATTTTCCATGACTTCTTCAATTAAACCTGCATCATGGTAACTTGGTCATTGCTATGTTAACAAGTATGACAGAGCTCAAACACAAACCATCATCTACATATCTGTCAATTTTATCTTTCTGTCACCTTCCCTCACAGATCTTACATCTCTACGCAGCCATTACATGTGATTACTTGGTAATAAAAGGCAAATCATCATGATTTTTTCTTTTTAATCTGAATTTGCGCTTGCATTCTACAGTTAATCTTTCATTTCCTCCAACGTCTTGGCTTTTGATGCCTGTCTCCCGGATCCATTTAATGTCCGTTTCAATTTTTTTCACAGGACTTCTGATGAAGTACAATATTAAACCAGGTAGAATGTTCATTTTCTGCTCATCAACAGACTCAGCATGTGAATGTGAGATTCCCGTGGCGGAGTAGAAGAGGAAACGGATCACTGAGCCTCCCTAAGGTCCAGGAGAGTGATTAGGATTTAGATAGGAGATCATCAATTCATACTGGGATCTATACCGGCCATAATGATGGGGGAGTGTGTGTGTGTGTCTATGTACAGTACGTGTGGGTGAGTGCGTGAGTGTTTAGTAGTGTGTATGGCGTGTGTGTGTGGGATGGGGAGCCAGTGGGAGATAGTCAATTAAAATGTGAGGCAGGCTAAAGAGAGTGATTATGTGCTGACCTTTCCTGCAGTTTTAGACACCCCGACCATGAAAGGGTTATAAGGGAGTCTAAATGGAAACAGACACACACAAACACACACACACACACTCGGAAACGCAGACTTTCTATATACCACATGCCCTATGGATTGAAATTAATTAAACTTCTAGGTGATATAGCGCAGGCTGATTGGAAGCTAATGTCCCTCTGACTGTTTACCTGCCCAGAGCTGGAACAACACACACCATATCTAATGGGCTGAGAAGTAGGAGGAAGCGAGCGCAGCCGCACACATGCACAGAGACACTCTCCTACACACTGCTGGGCAATTAAAGACCTTCCTTAGCTGAGACTGTAAATGTTGTTACAGCTTACTAATTCTGTGTGACTTGAGCGGCTGCAGCGGCGGCGAACCTTAAGTATGTTTGCTTGCGCACAGTTTGATGTCGGCGGCAGGAAAAACCCCACTTTGTGATCAGAATTGACTGCAGTTGAAGATCATTACAAGATCCTGACTTCTGAATCATGAAAACAACAGACGAAGCCAGCTCGGACTTCCCTCGGCCCAGGATATTCATGTGGGGAAAGTTGGTCTGGCGCGACTCTCTTGGGAGCTGATAATGCCCTGGACAAAATCTGCATGGCCAATCAAATCGTTTGTGTGGGATTTTACACTGTGGTGGACAAACGAGTAACAGCAACATAGTCATACACCTCATCTGAGCACCATGGAGTTGAATTTGGCTATATATCATTCAATAGCTTTGGCTGCTGACCTGACGTAGGTTTCTATACGATGATGTTGCTACCTACAATAGAAACACCCCCATCCAAATAGTGCTTCTTCGTAACCGAGCCAAGGTTTCTTTGGGTATTGTGTGTTACTGATCTTCCAGATTAGCTACCCACTATTCCATTTTCATGTCCTTCAACCCTTCAACACAGTAACTTGGCTAGAGTCTGCACACTAAGCTATACAATAGCGGTGGGCGGTTGTTCAATTGCGGGAGGCGATGATCAGGATGGTTTTCATGAACTCTCTGAGTAGTAAGCCAAGTTGTGGATCCTATTTCCAAGGACTGGGGGACAAGGAGTTAGGAAGTGCTTCTATTTGCGATGAATCAGACATTTTCTGCATCAACATGCTTGGCTAAAAGTCATCTGTGTTCTTTTTCTGGGTGTCTCTGTCCTTTAAAAAGTGGGTTATTGCATCACTGGAGAGTACCATGCACTGGAAGTTCACTGAAGGTATTAAAGAGCTAAAGAGCTAACAACAAAAAAGAATCATGCAGCAACTATTGCTAAATTGATTCATTAATAAACAGCCTGTACATCTTACTACATGGAACTAGCCTAGCATAGCATGGCTCAGTTCCATTACATGAGTCTGAGTAGAACATGAGTCTGGTAACACGCCATTTAGATTTCATAACAGGGCTGGTTTCAACATAGTTTAAGGCCTTTTTAATCAAAAATGGTTATACATGTTCTATTTTATAGTTTGATTTCAGTACAAACTGAATCTTTGGGTTTCTGAACTGTCAGTCTGAGGAAATGAGCAATTTGAAAAAATCAAACGAGTCCTGACTTAATGAAAATGACGAAATGCAATAACAATTCAATCCTTCTTTAACGGTGTTTCTGCTGCAGTGATTACTCACGCGATGAATCCGCCGTGATGTGCGACGACACGTCAGCCCTCCTGATCTAATGCACCGCACCAATGTTCATTTCCACAGATGACATTATCACCAGTCCTGCTACGGCAACCATCTTAAGCGTGCCAACCATGCAGGCCCTTTCAAGAAAGTTGATTTAAAAGCACCCTCCAGTCTCTCTAATTCTGCACGGGAGACATTACACCGCGCACGGCCGACGGTACAAAAGACACAAGACAGCGATAAATATAGAAACAGAGAGGCAGGGGACAGCGATAAAGGGAAGAATAGCAGCACACAGTGGCAGCGGACGTCCTGTATGGGAGACAATCAGCGAGCAGGTTGGCTGTCCTTTACGACTCTCAGGGCTCATAATAACCCGGCTAAACGTTTATATTAACACAGCATATCAGCCTTGCCATCAGAGCAGTCAATGATAGAGGAAAAAAAGCACACATAATTATACCCGAGCCTCGAAATGAACTGTCGTTAGTTTCATGCACATACAGAAGGAGGGAGGGATGGGAAACGTGAGAGAACGAGAGAGAGAAGCAAAATCTAATTTACCCCTTCAAATCACATTCATAGGCTGGGACTGTCAGGGACCTCCTGAGAGTAAAAGATGACAGAGAGAGAGAGAGAGAAAGAGAAAGAGAGGGAGGGAAAGACTTAGGAGGTTGAAAAGGTCAGGGGACCTCAGCTTAGAGGAGATAGCCAAATATTATGTTAATATGGACTCCGTTTTACATACAGAGCTAATCAGCGTGGCCCAGAATTAAAGGGGCAGATAATTAATTCTAGAGTAAGGGGTTATCCTGCCTGCCTATTGTCTTGGCAGGAAAGAGGAGGGCAAAGAGAGAAGGAGGACGGAGGAAGGAAAGAGGAGTCCCTCGGCCTGTGTTGAACATGCAGCGATAAGGGACGAGCCGGGACATGGGGGGGGAGAAGCGAGAAGTGGCAGAAAGGAAGAACGGAGGAGGGATCCAAAGTGCAAAAGTATGTTGGATGGAAGTCACACACAAAGGCAAATCATACAAAAAGGTCTCACTGTGGAAATGATGTCTGCAAGGGTGATTTTTTTTACACCTTCTTCACATCTATTCTCTCATTTCTATCAGTGGAGAAAGAAAAAAAAAAACATGTGGTGAGGGATGAACCGGCTGGTTTGGACAGGTTGGGTGACCATCAATGCATCCAAAGGTGTGATAATGGTGTTTGATAAGTGCAGTTGATGTATGTCCTGTCAGCGGCATTGTGAAGTATAGGGTGAAGGTGTTCGACTTGGAGGTAATCTGTCTTAACAGATAATATGAGTCTGTGAATCATATTGAGCCTTAAATCTAATTTTCTCCTGCAAAAAAGTGCAAATAAAACGACAGATGGATGATTTGTTTCTCGTCCAGTTTCACTTGATTGCTTCTCATGTTTCGGGATTGTTTTTCTTGTTGTACTCGATGCGGGAGAATTCCTTTAAAGAGATGGATCCTCTGTTGGAGAGATGAGCTTGTGTCATCAGATCGGGATACATCGCCTCCAAAAAGTTATAATCATGTACAATTAATTTTCATTAATAAATCCCATTTTGTCTCTATTATATTTAATTTGTTTTCCCTCTAACTAAAGGGTGGCGATGCAATCTTCGCAATCTAAAGCCCTTTGAGAAAGACTGTAGTCTATAGGTTTTAGTGGCAAATAGACGTTCTGAACTTAGAGTGTTTTTCTACCTACGTGTTACTTAAAGCACTTTACAACGTTTCCCATTTATCCATTCACCCACGCAGTAGAGCTGCATGCCCGCCCGCCAACGGGAGCAGCTTTGGCTTCACTGGCTTTCCCAAGGACAAAGCACATGGAGGGGCCAGGTATGGAACCAGTAGACAACCTGCTCAACCTGAGGCACAACTACCTGAAGAAAAACCCAGTGGTGGACACCCCTCAACCACTAAATCCTCTCTAAGCGTATAGTAGGACTGTAGAAACATGGCGACACTTTAGATACGTGCAATCATGTGCAAAAAAAACACGCTAATGAAAACATAATTATGTACTCTACTGACAGACTGTGCTATGCTCCCCAATGGACCTTTGAATATTTCTATGGATCAGCAGGATACAGGACTGTAAAACCACAATCCTTCCCTTGGTAAGAGCTTTAGAATACGATGAGAGACGTGATTTATTTTTATTTACTTTTTAAAACGGCTGCAATATCTATCCTTGGTAACTTTGCATGGTTAAAGTCATAGACAGTGCCGCAGTAATATTAATTGAACGTCTGTGACAAGCAGCAAACTCCAGTCTCCTGTACGAAAGTGACACACCGCCAACCATCCTGATCCAACACCCTTTTGTCTCTATTTATTGCACTGAAAGTAGCCTTGGAAATAAAGTCAAAGGTGACTAATTTTGTTGTATGGACATACCAGAAGGCAGCGCTCTGGGTTTACACTGCTTTGTGTCCCCTTCCATTCATATGGCTCTTCTTATCCGGTCTTACACTTTACAATGTATGGAAGTCACGCGGCCTGGATTTCAAAGGAGCTTTTGCAGGTAAAGCAATTAAGATAGCAATTACGTGTTCTTGAAAGCATGCTTTGCAAAGAAAATTAGCAGCAGACATTCATATTTTGCAGGCTGACGTCAAATAGTGTACCATATGGCATCAGAATGGTCTTAGAACCCTTTCAATATGCAGTTTTAAATGTTGTTTTATGACGTTTCATGTTTTGTCGCACTCCAGCACAGGTTATAAAAAAGTTTGTCAAACGAACCCATGCAAAGACACAAAGATGCAGATTTTTCATACCAGTAAAATGCGGCAAACTGTTACACAGCTGAAAGCGCCGTCCCCTCTTTATTTCTCCGCCTCAAGACACTGTACTGATTCTCTCTCTCTTTCTCTCTGTCTCCATCTTTCCATGCTCATGTTTAAACCATAAGGGAGACAGCCTCATTACATTTGACTCCCTCACCTGCCACTACAGAGGCAATATGACATGCAAACAGACCCCACACACACACACTACCGCGTACACTCACTAAATTGTGCGCCCGTGCTGAATGGTCCAGCATAGCGTAACGTAATTTTACAGACGCAGAAATAAAAACCACATCACAAACCAGTGTGTAATTACATTAATATGCCATTGCACCTGCATATGCGCACACACAAATAAGATATACTGTATGTGCACCTGCACCGGCATAGTGTAGTACCACACACCCAGCTTAGGTAGAGTATGCCCTGTTTACATGGACTAATGTCTGTTAGCAGGTACTTACTTTGAAGTATCATCCCACCACGCCTGTAGAGCAAGCTCAGATTATGTTGAGGCTGTCACTAAAGGGTATAAACACAGGCCTGCAAACACACACATACCCACACTCGCTCATGCACAGAGAAAACCACACACACACACATTGTATCAGTCTCCCTAAGCAGTCTGAACGCATCGTCTAGCCGGCCTCTGAAGGTGTGCATCGCTGTTCTGATTTACATACATGAAGTGCAGCAAATGCAGCCTGATGTTTTCACCTGTGCCAAAAAAAAAAAAGAAAGAAAGAAAAAAAGATTACACCGGCTGGCGCTTTGCAACATGAAACGTTCCAGCTAAAATGTAATTTTCACCCCCATTGTTGGGGGATGAAACCAGGCAAACGACTAAAGATGGGAAACGACAGGAAAAGATATGGAAGAGGGAGAGAAGAATAAAAGAGGAGAGAGGGAAGGCAGGATAAAAGGAGGACGATCCGAGCCTTTGATATTCCAGAAATCGGAGCCTGACGGGGAAGAAAACATACAAGTTGGTAAAATAACATAATGCAAACCTGACCTGTCTGTGAAAAAACAAGGAGGACTGCTTCCAAGTTTCACATGAACCCACCCCCTTCCCTCTTTTCTTCCCCTCTCCGTTCTCTTTATTCAAACTTCAACACTGGATTTAACACTGTTAATCAATTGACCTCCATTGTGGGCTAATCCTTAACTGTGCCTAATTCATTGAGCTGAAAGTGTCATTCGACTTAGCTCTGTTCTCTATCTTTTCAATGACACTTACCCAAATGGGACTAATATGGCCTCAACAGATTCACTTAATTTCCATCTGCTCATTTTGGTGAAGGATGAGTATTAATATGAGGCAAAAGAGACATGACGTTTTTTTTTTTCCTCTCATCTCTGCAGACACTGAAGCTGGACGTTTTTGTTTAAAAAAAACAAAAAAAAAAACGCATTACAGCTCAGTTACTTACTTTTTTTTATATATTAACAAAGGCCGTTTTGATGATTTTGGGTCTTTGAGTGTAAGAAAAGTGGTGTCCAGCGGTCTCGGAAGTCGTCCAAACAAGAGAAAACATTTTCAAAAAACTCATTTTCCTTTGGCCAGCTCTGCAGTGTTAGTGTCTTTATGAATTTCAGCCAGTGCGTTTCATGGAAGTAGCGTTGTGCTGGTTGAATCTGAGCCTTGTTCAATGGTAATGCAATCATCCAAGTTTCACTCCATTTTCTGTCTACTCCAGCTGAAAGATCAGAGCGTGCAGCTCAGACAGGTGTGCATGCAAGTAAGAATACTTACCAACACAAATACACGCACACACATAGAGTACATAATCCTTCCTTTGTCTCACTATCAATCTTTCCTCTCCTGGACCGTCTTATTGAAAGATATTTCTTATCCTGTCAACCCCGGCTCAAGAGGGAGCGGAGGTGTTCGAGAAAGGACAAATAAGAAGAAAAATGAAAGAGAAAAAAAGAAAGGAGACAGGAATGAAAGGAGGGAGAGGTGAGAGCGAGGGAAAAATGTAGGCACAGAGAGCAAAAGAGGAAGAAAAAAAACAAGGGGGGGATAGAAAAAGCAGAGAAAGGGCGACAGGCAGCCGCGCAGCTGATATCCTGGTGTCATTATCATTAATGCCAGGTGAAAGCACCTATATGGATCCCGAAACTTCATCTAATTTTATGGTCGCCACGGAATGTAATGATCACTTCTATCGCGGCGGCAAAGACATTACAAGACGCCTTTGCTTGCTCGCGCCCTTTCTGGAAATCACACAATTAAATCTCAATAACTGCAAACGACGGACAGATAGAACAACGTTTTCGCCCGCTGAACCAGCCCAAAGATCATTTGTGCTTTTTGGATTTGTCATGGTGTCATTAGCGCGTTAGCTCCACGTCACCGGGATGGCATGTTAGTAGTGTAAACAATACGCTACAGTGCTGTTTGTCAGGGGAATATTATCTGCAATTTGCCTTCACATTGCACATCTCGGCGCGGTACTGGAGCTTCATTGGCTCTGATGAATTAGGATTGAAGAAACATTTACTCGGAATCATAGCTGTTGGCAATAACAAAGTTCTGGCCCGAATGAACTCCAGCTATGTAATTGTTAGGGTTTTTTTTGTTGTTGTTGTTATTGAGAAGTGTTTTTGTACAATTATTCCCATTTCCACTGTCAAATATCTATAAGCCATTGGAAGGAGCAGACTGCGCGATGGTTATCATAACTCAGAAATGCATTAAAAAATAACTACACTGCGGCTGTCAAAGACAATTGCGTTTACACACGCGCGCACGTTCACACACGAGTGAGCACTCGGGCGCACGTACGCACAGATGCAAATGTACCGAGGCGAACGTGCGCACACATCTCAAGTGCGCACATACGGCGAGGGAAGGTGTTCCCACAGATAGCGGAGTCGATGTTCTTAATCCGAAGCAGACCCCATCTGTCTCCCATTATAAAGACTCTGCCTTAGCCCCAAGAATGTCTACATTTCATAAATATTATCTGGGCCTGGCAAAGCCGGCCGGACAAAAGCCAGAGCGCCGAGCGTTTCTCAGGGCCGCATCAGAGCATAATTAGCAATCATAACATCATCCCTGCATGCCATACACTCTTATTTTCTGGAAGCCTCTTAATTGCCTTGAGGTACAAAAGCAGAAGAAAATAATAAGAAGATATATATGCTTCCTTAACCTAGAAAACGTAATTAGATAGAAGTAATAACAGCTTAAAAGTGGGTCAAGTAATCCACACAAAACAAAACAAAAATAACAAAAGAAAAAGGAAAAGTTGAATGAAATTACTACACTGGACGTGAGGGTGAGCTCCGTCTCTCTGCTTCTCCACCCTCCGCCGAAAGCAGCGTCAAGCCCCTCGGGCAAATGAGGTCCTGGGGTCAAATATGTTCCACTGTATAAAAAGGTTGACCTTAAAAACCAGAGACAATATGAGGAAACAAATAAAGTGTTCACCTTTCTTTTATTTTCTGCACAGCTACCTGCACAGGAGAAGAGAGAGAGAAAGGAGATGATATACTGTATATGGCGGGGAGCGGCGGTGGGGGAAGAAGAAGAAGAAGAAGATGTAAGCTCATTACTGAGACAAGTTTTAAAACCAGAGAGTGAAGACGACGAAAAGTAAAAGTTAAGCACTTCCTGAAACTTCGGCTTCCTTTCTATCTATCTTTCTTGAAGAGTTTACCCCCTCCCTACCACCACCACCACCACCACCACTACCACCTGTACCCCCCCCTCCCTCCCTTCCTCCCCTCTCCCTTACTCATTCTCTCTCTTCACTCTCTTTGAGTTAAGGAGGGTAAGGTAATCGTAATGAAATGACCCCGCGAGGCACGATGGCAGCCCTCGCCTGATAAGTTATTCCTGACTGGCTTTTAAGCTGCTGTCAAGCAATTTCCCTTGAAACCTTGCTTTGTTTTTTAAGGATGGTGTGTGTAGTTGCGGCGCTGGTGTTGCTGGTGTGTCTGCGTGTGGTGGTGATGACGGTAGTGGTGGCGGCGGTTGGTAGGGGAGGGGGGGGGGCCTTGCTTTGACACCCCTGCTTCTCTCCCATGAGGGGTACAGATGACAACCTCAAGGTATAGGTATGTGCGGTACGCGTGTGTGTACGTGCGCACCCGTGGGTGTGTCTACGTATGGGTGCAGCGGGAGACATCTCATAGATGACAATCCCGCTAATTGAAATGACAGATTATTCTAATGTGCAGAAAGTCATTAAAAACCCCGGCTGCCGTTTTTCTTCCTTTTTTCTGTTTTTCCCCTCTCGCAGAGAATATTTCTGACTCTAAGTCTGAGCGGGAAAATCTGCACTTAAAGGAGATGTTAGCTTTCCTTCCCCTCCTTCAAGCTCATGATTATTATCAGGATCACCTGCCACATAGTTAACATCCTCCGGATACTTTTCCAACTTTCGCTCAGATGAGTGCCACCGCTAAGTGATGAAGCTCGAAGCCGGAAAACATTTTTAATTTCAATGCGAGGCCATCGAGGGTAAATACTCTGGATTGATAGTGATTATCCGGGGCAACTACTGCATACACTCCGGGATTATATCAGCTTACCAGTGGCTCTGAAAGCTAAGACACATTCCCAGCACTTCCTGTGGTATCTCTCTCCGGATACAATACACATGATGTGTTGCATTATTATTAGTAACACCGAACAAGCCAAAACAACATGAAGCTTGAGCTTTGACACACGAAACGCCGGTGTGAACCTTGGAAAATAAGGTCAAGTGTCAAATCTCATCCCTATAGCGCCTATATGTCCAGGCTATCCTCAGCAGCAGGTCCTGACACAGAACTGCACATCTCTATGAATATGTGGGATTCATATGTAGGAGTAATAACAAAAGTCTGCCTGAAGACGCATGATTAGCAGCATGCACGGCCTGATCTCAGCCCACAACAGTGTCTCATGGTAAGTTTTCGGCCAGAGTCTCTGCAGGGGACCTCGCGTTCGCTTGAGTCAAAGGCTCTCCAGCACATACGGTTCCACACTGCACGCGGCTTTAAGGCTGTGCACACACAACGGCCATGCGCAGTAAATTTCCGTGTATCCAAATGTTTCCTCTTTCCTGTCTGAGGTACAAATATCCAACTATTTTTCAATTTCCAGTCCTTTTTCCTTCCCCCTCTCCCCCACCCCGCCACTCAAGCAAGCAGACTACACTGATATGGCGTCACAATATCCTAAAACATTCTGCTGGCTGATATGGAGTTTCTCCATGCAACAGATCCAGACAGCTAAAACACCAACCGGGGACACATTTTTCCATTTCTCTCCTCTGTCTCCTCTCCTCTCCACCTACTCCTCCTCCATTGACATTCAGCGGAGGTAAATATTTAACAGCATGCTATTGAGTGCCGTGTGCAGTGTGGCACAGGCCGGGCCGCGGTAGAGATATGTATATAGACAAGACTGTTTTATTAAGAGTCGCTGCAGACATATTAAGGTAAAGTATGCCTGACACCTAGGGAGGAAATTGCCAGTATATGACACTATTCCTCAATACTGTGGCAGCTCGCCTCAGTGCAATTTTGCACAAGGCGAGTGACAGAGAATGACATGCAGAGAGGGAGGGAGAGGGGAACGAGAGAGAGACAGAGAGAGAGGGAGATGAAATAGGGAGAGAGTGCGGGGTGCAGTTTCGAAACCGAGGGGAGTGTCTCCAGGTGCGTGCGCGTATTGCAGGTGGCGTGGCGCGGTGACATGCAGAGTTTGTAATTGCCTTACCCCATCTGAAGGATTGGCCCAGAGATAGCGCTGTTTACCTGTGGGCTGCTGTGTGGTGGCGCTGTTTGTGGGTGAAACGGAGAGAGAGAGGGAGTCGGTGGTGGGTGAGGAAGTTGCTGGCAAACAGGTTCACGGACAGAAAGACAAAGCTGCAGAACGATGTCCGCACATGCACAGGCCCGACGTTTGAGAGGCCCTCCAGTTGATCTCACTTTAATTCCTTTTTATTATCAACATGGCTGCGAGTCAAGGCAGAGTGGTTCAGCGGTAAAAGCTGCTCTGCAACACATTCGTGCTTCACACAAAGGTGATTGCCATTCCAAAACATCAGTTTTAGGTGGAAAAAATCCGTTACCTAACATCATAAGTATGTCCAAGTATAAACGCCTTGAAAATAGATATTCTTCCATGAGTGGTTTATGACTCACTGATGAATCATTAAAGTGGACCCTTCATGAAAGTATTTTTTCTTTTTTTTTTTTCCACGAAGGCCCATTACGCGCACACAAATAACTCACACACAAGCCATCCGACTGACGGAGAGGGAAGGCCGGCGGCGTGGTTTTGCTTTTGACATCTAGAGGGCACTGTTGCCTACGGTCTCGGCCGCGCCGGAGCTGCCTGCACCGTCTGATGGCCTGCCTTTCCCCTTGAAAAGACACCAATCCACACAATTACATTCTAATTAAAAAGAACAACCTAATTAACCCAGGGAATGTATTTCATAATTCGGCAATATTAACATGATCGTCCTCGTGCTTGTAAATGATTGGCGATAAAAGCAAAAGCAGAAATTAATGCCACTTACTAATTAAAATGGGGGGAGATAAACACTTGTGAAAACGGGGGGCGAAATCGGGAGAGACTTTATAGTTTTAAGTAGTTTTATAATTACCGTGTCAAATATGAATTTGAGTCGTCATATTTTCTTTGAAGACTCAACGCTGTGATTGGGATGAGCGGAGCATCACACAGCATGCTTTGCTCCCTGCCAACTCCCCAAAGAGACCGATATTGAAGTGCTGCACTATATCTTAAACATGCAGAACAAGAGCCGAGCTGAAAGTGATACACCAGATCAAATTGCTATCATAAATTCTTCATAATTCAATAAAAACAGAGCGCAGACTTTGTGTTGCTAATACATCTCCCCCCTGTCTTCTCTTTAGAATTCCGAGACGTCGCCCGGCAGAATGGCAGCACTTGACTGCTCCTGACTTGTGATTCGAAAATTGAACCAGAGGACAAAGAGGTGAAGCGACAATGAAGTGGAAAGACACAAGGAGAGAACGGAGGCACGGAATGGTGGCACACTTCTGTGGCTCATCATCACTACCTATTCCCGCTTGGCAATATATCTGTCAAAGCCCCCCATCACCATCACAAGGTAGAGACTTCCACCGATAATGACCCATTTAAAGTAAATAGCTCTGATCATCAGCATAGTAACCATTATCACAGATATATGGCCGAGCATGTGACTACTGAGGTGTCACCAGCGAGCTGAACGTCTGTAATTTGTGTAGCCCATATGCATGAGTGTGTGCACTGCTAAACATCCAGTTAAGATGCATTAATATACAGACATAGCTTAATATCCCAGGCTCCAGCTTCCCTGTGGCAAAACCGTTTCTTTGTTATCGGAAAACGGACACAATTTGTCAATTTAAACATTTATTTTTACACGACTGATTATAATAAATGTTTCACTTACCACAAAAACGCAAAGATCACTGGACATATTGAAAAAACGTATACTTCATATGTCAAGGTACAAAATAATCAGAAAAGTCTGCGCAGTTCAATCACAAGTTTAAGGAGTTAATATGTCAGCAAATACATTAAATGCACGCTCTCAAATGACCTCCTTCCTTCCTAAAACACTCCAGCAAATTTGTATGTATGCCAGTTCTAATGTAAGTGCGTTACTTTTGTATGAGTCTTTCATTTTAATATGCTTTTAGTCTTGCCAATGAAGTGCAATCAGGAAAAGGCCGGCGCTGAGTCTTTTATATATATATATTTATATATATATCTGTATATTTTAAATCACACGATGTGAATCTTAGATTTAACTATCAAAGTTGCACGTATACATCCATATGTAGATATATATGAATGCAAGTGTTGTCCATTAGCATAATTTTATGCATACTCCACGCCTAAGTACTGCATCTTTTAGTGCTGGTCACAATCAATTGAGGGACAGCCTAAAATGGAGCACTTGTTTTGATAAATTATTCTCTTGCAAAAACCCGCCACCAGAGAGCTGTTCTGAATGTGTATTAGCCGGATGTAATGTCCAGGAATTAGCTGGAACGTGATGTGTGGAGTGCGTGTACTCCCCCCCCCCGCTATCCTTCCACAGGAGGGGAACGTAATAAATTATGCCAATGTAGCATTTCCGCGATTACTATTTAATAAAGCAGCGTTGATTAAAATTCGAGATGTGTTTTGTGTTGATAGTATATGATGTACGTTTGCGGAGTGGTGCACAAAAACTGTGCGCGCGCTCTCAACGGTTGCGCCGGTGCAGGCGGTGTGTGGCACAGCCTGAGGGTATCTGTCTGCCGTAGTGACTCTTGATGCCCTCCTGCTTCCGTCAGACATAGTAAAACCTTTTTTTATTCTTTTATAAATGTCTCGGGACAAAAAAAAAAAAAAAAAAGCCAGACACTCGTTTCATGCCCTGTCCCACCCAACTGAGAAGACTTCTTTCTTTTAATGACCCCGGGTCCAAAGGTGAGAATAAATGTCCTCTTCTGTTCACGCCAAAAAAAAAAAAAAGTTCCAAAAGAACCCGTCTTTGAAACACCAGTACGATAAGAGTGAGAAATATGCGAAGGAATGTCAGAGTTGGACTTTGATTGCATGCAGCACACTCGCTAATATGTGGTAAATAATGAATGCATATTTATGTTTGATCCTATCCTCGTGTACTACATGACCCTGCAGTGTTTTACAGCCAGATTACTGATGCTCATCTGTTTTTAATTACAGTTACTGTACGTGAAATTGCGAGTGCTGCACGAGGAGCTGCAGGCGGCTGGAAGAGATTTTCTCTCTCCTTTCTACTTAATATATTGTACACCAGTTTAAAGCTACATGAATCACAGGCGTTATGCCTTTATACTCCTCATGCTTCCTTTGGTCCGGTATCTCCACCAGGACCTGGTTTCTCACAAAGCTCATGTCACTTTGGTAGCTTTTTAAGACACGAGTCCGAGGTAGAATTATTAATTCAGAAAATTACCAGACTATAACTTTGCATTGCTGTGCATGTTCTCTTCATTACGTTTGTTCCTTCAGCCATTTAGTCTGTATAGTCTGAGGTTTGGATAATGAAGATTTACTGTATATTATGCAGATAGGGACCTACTTTCCTTCAGAACGGCCAATATAAACTGACTCCAAGTCATTCTGTGTCTGGGTACGTTCAGAAAATGAAAGCAATAAAAACACACATATGTCCTCATAAAAGTTAATGAATATAAATATAAACAGTGGGACATCAGTGTAATTTCATGTATACTGTGAGCGGGGCTCAGGTAGTTTGTCTGGCCCGCGCTGGCAGCAGCGAGCGCCGGAGAGGAGGTAGTTAGGGCCTGGTGCTCTGCCAAGCCAAACTCCTGAAGCATGCAGAAGGCTAATGCTCTGCCTCTGATGTGTGGCACTGAAAAACCACAGGACCACTCACGGGGTCCACTAAAACTCCATCACTCACTCACACCCCGGCAGAGACGGCGAGATGGAGCGAGAGCAGGGGCGCACCGAGGGAGAAGCAGAGGGAAAGGGAGGTGAAAAGAGAGAAAGAGGGTAGGGAGTCGGAGGGGGGGCACAGTCGGAGCGCTACGACCGCATGATTGAGGAATAGCTGCATATGAAGAGAAAAAGAGGGGAAAGCAAGGCGGAAAAATAAAGTGACGGTACAGTCAAGGTGTCTTAATGCATATTCCATTCATCTTCTCTCCTCTAAAATTTCTCATTCCTCAGTGGCGTGGGTAAATCAGATAGCCCGTATCAGATGGAAACCAGTGGGAGATTCTGGAGTAGATCAAAGGTGTGGCTGCGGTTTAGATAAGTCTACCCGCCATCCAGACACAGTTCATCTGTCTTAAATGGCTGCTCATTTCTCTTGTCAGATAGAGGGAGAGGCTATATATAGCTGTGATTAAGATGTCTGGAGCAACTCTCCTCTAGTCTTTAGTCAACAGGAGACTTCCAAGGCCTCTACTGGCATTGTAACACTGCCTATTAAGGGTATTTGTTTTAAATTAGCTGTTGTTTCTGGGTTCTTCTACGCTCTCTAACACGGTGATATCGCTGTGGTGTAACATTCTCATTACGTGGCACACATCCACTAAGTCTATCATCATAGAAGCACAAATATTGTGCCGGCCAAAGGGCTCATGGTGAGTTCACTGTTTCTAGCCTAACTGCAGCCAAGAATAGTAAAAACTTCTGACACTTAGCAACTAAGATGCGTTTTAAAATGGTTTGGTGAGTGCAATAGTGAAAGAATGTTGGTGCCTTGGGTTTGAGGTACGCATTTTAACTAACAGAAGGAACTAAATAATATTGACCATCTTGTGACAATTCAATGCTCTGCTGAGAAACTTTTGGACCTGGCGTTTATGTGGATGTTGCTTAGACATGCACCACCCACCTAGACCAGACCAGGCACCACCACCCCATAGCAATGACACTCCTTGATGGCAGCAGTCATCCCCAGCAGGATGCAGCCTGACACAGGCACACACACATAAACGCTTTAGGAACAACTCAAAAAAACATGAAAAACAGCACAAGGTGTTGACCTGGCCTCCAATTTCACTAGATCCCAAACTGATCAAGTATCTGTCGGATGATCCACAGAGGCCCCTCCCCTCAACCCATAGGATCCAAAGACCCCCACTAACAACATTGTGTTGCCAGACACCACAGGACACCCTCAGAAGGCCCATGTCCATTCTCTGATGAGTCACAACTGTTTTGGAGACACAAGGGAGACCTTCACAATATTAGGAAGGTGGTCATAATGTTACGTCTGATCAGTGTATGATTTAATCCTATATATTACTTTTTAATCTAATCTTTGACTATCAAATTCTAACCCCTACAGTCCAACTGGACCTCATGGTGTTCCTCACATATTGTGTTATAGCTGAAAACCCTCTGTAAGATCATAATGACCTCGGCCATAAAAACCAAAGGACTTCATTGATAAGTTCAAGTGGACGTTTGTGGCCAATGTGAAACCCCATAACACATGCCTGAGAGATTGTATCACGAGAATGGGATGAACCCAAGGTCACAGTGACCTTGACCTTTGACCCAGGTAGATTTTCCACCAAATTTTAAGATATTTCTTCAAAGATACAATCTTGCATTTACAAGAATGGCCCAGACAGATGGACGTATCTGCCCGCAGGCACTGATGCATTCAAAAAAGGTTGGCTCCGCAGCTAAGGCCTTGAAAGAACTTGCAACCCTTTGGTGGATTGTTACACTTTATCTCTTTGGTTTTAATATACTATGGAATGTGGAAACTCAAAACCACCACGCCAACAAACCAACAAGATTAGACAGCTTCCAACAAGATGAGCAGATGCCCTATTTTTTCATCAGTTGGGCTCTTAGTGGTTTTCTGAATTAGGGGGCACAAACAGCAGCGGCTGAGGAAACCTTTGCTTTCCCCCTTTTCTGTATCAGTTCGTGAAGCCCACAGAGTGTTCTTTGCAATCTCCAAGGCCCCTTCACCAGTTTAATAGAGCACAAATAGGCCTCACACATACACACTTTCAGACATGGAGTCTCTTGCTGCTGCTGCCGCATGATGTCACTGGCAAACACTCAGTGTGGGGAACACACGGCCAAACAGCGAAACAATTTGTTTAATCATAAAGTGCATTTACATAAGGCAACGGCTGCATAAATGAATGCATAATTGAACAGGTTAATGCATAATGTAGTGCTCCCCAGGGACAATAAATAAAGTGCCTTTTGAAAACGTGTGAGACAGAAAAAGATAGAGGGAGAGGGAGAGAGACAACACTACCCGCCAAGCGCCAACAAAACATGAAACACGTTCAGTGAGACAATGCCAAGGCCACCGAGGTAGAGAGAGAAAGGGGGGAAAGAAAGAAAGGAATATGGCAGGAAATAAATAAATAAAAAGGTGAAGCCTTGCTAAGAGGATTTCAGGACATGCTTCGTTTCTTTCCATAATCTGTCTATTAGCACCAAAGCATTTCCAGCTCTCATAACCATGGCAGGGACACTATTAGTGACAAGCTCACACACCAATACAACTTAACACAGGCTCCTGGGAATTTATCCTTCTCTCTCTCTGTTTGTCTTCTTCGTTTCTTTCCCCTCTCGTTTTCTATTTCTCTACATGGCTACCACTCTTTGTAACCATCTTTATTTTTAACAGTGTCTCTTCCCTCTCTTCCCATCTCGTTATACACTAACACGCTCCCTCTCCTTCTCTAAGCCCAGTGTGATTTATTTTGTTGAGACACAGTTGGCTTGTCAAGCGAGAGCAGATATTAATAAGTGTACAATTTCCAATCAAGATCAGAGTAGAAGTCCATCAAGTGATCAACACACACCCGTGATTTTAGATCTGCTGTACTGTCATGCTACACTGCAGTTTCTCCCCCGGCGAGAAGGAAAAACTAAAAAAACATGACAGGATGTGTAAATGAAAGTCGTGGTGTCTGCGAAGGTCAGATAGTGAAGTTAGCTCTCTCTACTTACACTAATATTTTAATGGCTTTAATCAGTTAAAAAGTAAAGTGTGCAAAGATGGCCTTGTACAGTAAAAAGGAATAGGTCATCTGCGTATTACTCTGCTTAAAATCTAAGCTTTGTTCGACCACGGCTGTGCTTCAGACGCTTGTTAATTACAGATGCAACCAATGTCAAAAAGGAATCTTCACATAGTTACTGAATTGCTGCTGAAGAACTGTGTCAAAGACTTCGCAGCACATACAGGGCATGCCTATTAAATTACATCTCCAAAACCAATCAATGTTTTCTGCATTTGACATAAAAAAAGTGGCCCTTTCAAAAACTAATACTTAAAATGATTCCACGTGGAAAGATGTTGAAGGTCCTCTGTGAAGGATTTAAGGCGATCTATTGGCATAAATGAAATATAATAGACATAATCATGCTTTCATTTGTGTACACCTGAAAATAAGAATTCTTGTGGTTTTGTTCGTTTAGGAGTTGAGGGACCAGGCGCACTTCTCTGGAGAAACCAAACACTTGCCCTGGAGAGGCCCTTTACCATTTTTCTGAGTTTTAGCTGCAGAATCTCCTACATGCTTAAAAAGGAAGGTGAAGTGAAGGTATTCAATTGGTTTCAATCGACCACTTCAGTGCAATTGTCATGCAGTATGGCTGTTCAGGCTTAACATACTCTTCAACTACAATATTGATAAAGCTTATCAGTGTCAGGTAAATTTCTCAGTATTTCACAGCGTACTGAAGGTTTAAATTTGGTACCTGTGGTGGCAATGGAGGCAGGGTAGCCTAAAGCAACTAAAAGTTACAAATGTAACTATGGTTCTATGAATTTACCGTCTTTGGTGGTGAGTAAGAATTAGCACTGATGCCTCACAGTGAGAAGGTCCATGGGCCGACTGGGCCCTTCTGTGTGGAGTTTGCATGTTCTCCCTGTGTCTGCGTGGGTTCTCTCCAGGTACTCCAGCTTCCTCCCACCGTCCAAAGACATGCTTGCTGGGTTCATTGGTGATTCTAAATTGGCCATAGTGGTGAATGTGAGTGTGAATGGTTGTCTGTCTCTCTGTGTTAGCCCTGTGATAGACTGGCGACCTGTCCAGGGTGTACGCCTCCTCTCGCCCGATGACAACTGGGATAGGCTCCAGCAGACCCCACGACCCTTAACAGGAGTAGGCGGTTACAGAAGATGAATGAATGAAAAGACTCCAAGAAAAGTTTAGGATGTTCCAGATTAAAATAAATAATAATACCAGTTTACTCATGGTTCAATGTTACGTGTTAATGTTGTTGTTCAGGCTAAACATAATCGTTGTCAAAAATTTTAAGTTTGGCCCTTACCAAACAAGTTCACACAATACTTCTGTATTTCCACAGTGTACTGGAGGTTTAAATTTGGTGTCTGTGGCGACGTCCCTGCGCCGGCACACACTGGTAGCGATGAGCAACCACGGCAATGGAGGCAGAGCAGCTTAAAGCAACTAAAAGTTACTCATGTAACCATGGTTCTAAGGATTTACCTTCTTTTAGTGGTCAGTAACTAAGAATAAAACTTAGAAGACCTTTCAAGAAGTTTACGATGTTCCAGATAAAAAAAGACACTTGAAGTTTAGCATAAAAAGAAAGTGATGAACTGCGGGAAAAGAATGGACTGGTGCAGCTTTTCCTCATTAGAGGGCGCTGAAAAAAACAAATGAGGGGCTTTGGACTGTAGAAACAGGTCAACAGTGTTTGTGTAATAACTCACATCAACAATAATACATGCTTTAGAAAATATATGTGCATTTTCCAAACATTCAGCGCCACGCTCTACATCAGTAAGTTTTTTCCTACAGCATACATTATTAATGTACCTGCAAGCTTACTCTGTGGCATGCAGGGAAATGGAGCAGATTGGTAGATATGTGTATTTAAAGGAAGACAGATTGACAGAAAGTTGTTGATCACAAAAGATACCCTAACGATACAGATCTCTGTGTGGACAACGTTCCATTAAACTGATTAGAGGCAGTTTCTGCGCGTCAGTCTACTGAACTGATGATGAGCGATAACAGAAGACGGGGAAAAAAGTCTTCACAGTCCACCTCCCCTCGCGCAGCACCCACATTTACATCCTTCAAAACCTTGATAAATCCAACGACTTGAAGAAACCAAAACAAAACAAACCGGGCTGTATTCATTAAAGCCGCTGTTATGCGCGGCTCAGAATATACTCAGATACCTGTCAGTGTCTGTTTGTGTCGCGGTGGCCCACGACGCAAACGCTGCCTGTGTGTACGCGGCTGTCAGGTAGGATTGCAGCATTTACACTGTGATGTGTCACACCTGATTACGGATACACGCTTCCTTCTTCCCCTCCCGTGCGCTGCGAATATGCGCGGCTGCAACGCGCGAGCGTGTGACAGGCAGACGTCAGCCGAGGTTTGGCGGCTGGTGACAGCGCCGCGACCTCTGATGACGCCCTCCATTTTGTCACCGGTGACTCGCGCAGATTACCCCCAGCGCCATCTTCTTACTCTGTATGCTAATGAAACAGAGACAGGGAGTAATGAGAAGAGAGTGACGGATAAAAAAAAATAATAAAAGAGTAAAGAGAAATAGGAGGAAAGCCACGGGAAACAGTGCATGAAAGAATACGTGAGAGTAACCGAGACATGAATAAAAGTGTTTGAATGTCAGGAAAACAGGAGAAAATACTGAAAGAGGGTGAGTTTGTGAACGTACACAGTGAGAGAGAAGAGAAAAAACGAATATAGCATGTGGAGGGGAAAGAAAGGGAGACTAATGAAGGTCATCAGCCGCCATATTGGGGCTCCCTTGGATAGAAAATTTAGGGATAGATGTAGGGGAGGCTCTGGCGAGTATGATGAATATGATTATAGGTGTGAGAGTGTGTGTGGCAGTAATGAATTCAGGGTGTGGGGTAGAAAAGGGATATAGGTCTCTGAGAGTGTTGAATTTCAAACAGGGACACTGACGGGTCGCCGCTGTGGCACTGATCATTTTTGGTGTGTATGTGTGTGTGTGTTTCCGAGTGTCCGGGCGTATAGGTGTGTGTGTGTGTGTGTGGCTGAGTGAATGGCTTTGTGCCGAGGTGGCGGGCGAGAGACACAGCCTGTCCTACTGCAATTTATGTGAAAACAGAGCCATCGTGAGATGTCATTAGCTAAAAGGCAAATTTCATTATTTCGCTAATATGGAGCATGATGACTCTTTTTGATGTCCCCCTCCCCTTTTCTTCCTCCTACCTGCTCCCTCTCTTTTATGCCCACGCCTCCCGCTGCCTTTTTGTCTATTTACCCCTCCCTCCTCTCTTCCCGCATCCTCCCCCTCCTCTTCCTCCTCCTCCTCCGCCTCCTCTTATGCTCGCCCATTCAAAGGATCTCCTTATTCAGAGCAGCTTTCCCTTTCAAGGTTGAAGAAAATGGCCATGTGTCTGCGTATAAATATATATATGTGTGTGTGTATATGTGTGTGTGTGTGCTGGAAAGTGAGTGATTTTCATTCATGGTCCTGCAGGAGGAGGTGATGGCGACTCACCTTCAGCCCACAACCACGCACACATACACACCTTGCGCTCCTTCCTCTCCTCCCAGGCTTTGATGTGTGTTTGAGTCCATGGCTAATCAGGTAGCATCAGGCCTAGTCCTCATTTCCCCTTCACACCGGCCCCATTAGGGAGCAGGCTTTCTGGAGCAGGCCGATAAGGACAATATGCTCTTCTTTGGCACTCTCTCCTCCATATATACCCCAAATCTCACACTACTCCTCTCATTCTTTTCTCTCATTCTGCTCTTTTTCCCCCCATCTTTCCCAGCGCTAAATCTCCAGCGTCTCCTCATTCCTCCATCCCCTGTCCTGCCCGTCGCAGACTTCTCTCACCTTTCTTTTCTTTCCAACTCGCTACCTCTCCCTAAAAGTCCCATTACTCCTCCTCCTTCTACTCCTCTTCTCTCCTCTTTTCCAGTCTTAATCTCTCTGCTCTCTAAATCACACACTACACCTCCTCCCCCTTCCCTCCGCTCCCTCTGCATCCATCTCTCACGCCGCTCCCCCCCCCCCCTTCATTCCCAAACTTATTCCCCAAGTCCCCAACAACATTCTTTCAGCTTCTTCTCCCTTTCACTACTTCCGTTCCTCTTTCCCTGTAGTCCTCAACTCTTCCTCTCCGTCAAATTGCCTCGTAATCTCTGCTTCCCTTTAGGTTTCCTACTGTCTTAAGACTGCACCGCTTTCCCCGCCGCCTTTACCGCTTACTTTACCCCTGGGAGAAACTTTTAGAAGAAATTGGCCACATGGTCAACTTGCCTATTAAGAGATGAGAACACAGAGACACAAATCTGTTATATGCCCTCTGTGTGCTATCACAGCATTCAAATACACGGTTCATAATGGGTGGGAGTGTTTTTATCAGGAGTATGGGAACTGATATATATAAAGTTGACAGTGGTGTTAAATACAAATGTTGTATTTGTGGTTTGTTTTAATGGCAAAGCTTCCCAGCTACTACAGCAAAGAGACAAAATATTGTTGGTAATCGTTCTCAGTCAGTCATGCGCTGTTTCTCTTCTCCTTCCACTTTGATTGCATAGTAATGCATCTGTGAACCTGTCCATTTAGGATTTTAAGACCCACTTCTCCAGGCAAACAGGTGAACAGATGGAAAACCTAAAACATTTCATTTCACTTCCAGGAATGGGACTTTTCAAGGTTTCTTCTGCCATTTATCAATCAGTATTTATTGCATGCTGCATATTCCAAGGTCATACCAATGTTTCTTATTAGCCTAGAAGTCAGCTCAACTTTCCTTTACTACAACATTTTTGAGGTGGAAAGTTGGTCTGGAGTCGCCCCATTGGGAACCGATTAAGCTCCAACAAAGATCTGCCGGGCCAGCTGAATCATTTGGTCTGGCTTTATGCAGTGATGGACAGAAGAGTAACAATGACGTGTAATTGAATTTGTTTACAACTAAATGGCTCCAATTGGTTGTAGGTTTATCCAGTTGCGTGAAGGTTTTTTTTTTTTTCTTGTAAGGGTTGAAACACACCTCATGATGAAATCAAAATGTCTAATTTGCTCCATATTAACTGCAGATGTGGTGCTGCAAGTTCTCATAAACACAAACGTTAAGAAACACAAATGTAAAGGTGACACCCGGATAGGGCTGATCTAATGAATTGGGTGTCACACATTAGCTTCCAACTAGCATATCAGGCAATGGCAACACTCACCACTCCAAGTGCTTCTGGATTATGTAGTCCGCATCAGTGAACTCCCCTACAACTCTCCTACAATCCAGACAGTTCTGTTATTTGCATGTCAACATTTTAGTTTCATGCGTGATATGGATGTGATCCACACAGCCACGGCAAACAAAATCACTACATCTGCACAAATACTATTAGACATGACAGCTATGTCAGTGAATCAATAATGAGAAACAAAGATGATCCTACCAATTAGGGAGAACAATCCAATAACTGTGTTTGTCCATTACCAGACTCCATTATGTTGTAAACCGAAACATTACATACATCTCTCAAGACTTATGCATGTCTACTCTGAAACTGTTTTACGAGTAAGAAAATCTCACTGTACATGGGCACGGGAATTAAACGTAGTAGTATTAGATGTGGCTACTTCAAGTCCTGGTTGTTGGTTTGTGGTCCTGTGTTGTTTAATAGAAAATACAAAAGCATAACTTCTGCAGCCCAAAGAGTTCATCTTCCAAAAGTGCCACACAGGATGCAAATGAAATCATAATCCAGCAATAAGTCGGTTTTTAAATATGTGTTTTTGATCACTACTGCCTTACTTACTTTTCTTTTTCCAGAGCTGTAATCGTGTTTTGGAAGTTTTCTCAGTATGCAACACTTAAGTTACTATAATCAAAAATCCCCTACCCGGAGAGAAGTGCCAATTATTTTTCAGTCCACAGAGATGAGGACAAAAATAATGTTCCTATGCTTTTAGTGCAGCGGACGGGCTGAATTCATGTCAGCCTCATAATGTGCAACGAAAATTAAATTCAAAATGTTGATAATCAGCATGTGGAGGATTGAGGGATTCGTGCTGGGACATTTTGTCACAGCGCAAATGCACCCCCAGCCTCCAGCTTAAATTCAACTGCAACAACAAAATGTCAGCATTTTGCCAGCTGTATAGTCTATAAAAAGTAACCACATAACAAAAACCCCACCTTTTTTAAAAGCGAACGACTGTCTCCTTCTTCTTTATATTCTGAGCAGCCTAACTTTTAGAGGAGACATGTGCCAGCTCTCCTGTCAGTTTTATTTCCTTCTCACCCTTTCTTGCTGTTCTGTCATTTTCTGTTTGTGGTGTGACAGAGCCACCTCTCCCACTACATGTCATTTTAAAAGTGTCACAATGCTGGGCTGGTCCCATCTAAACCATTTGTCACATGACTAAAGGGCTGTTCCAGGTGCTGGATAGATGGGTTGTCAAAAAATATATAAAATTATATTTATCAAATTCTGAAAATGAAAGTCTTTGCGACTAATTTGTCCAGACAGATGAAAAGCAACTAACACGACATTTAATGTTCAAACTACAGCCTATATAGATGACTAAACATTATTCTTAAGCACTAATCTTCAGTTACAGGTGATCACCTTTATGGATTTTTACTTTAGTGCAAGTAAAACAAATAATACGTGATAAAAAATGAGATCCACTTACCTTATTTGTATAACTGGAGTGAGTTTTCAAAGGTATTACACATTTGTAAAGAACTTTTCTTGTTGAGTTCATTATCAGTGACTCTGCGTGACTTGTTCTGTTCTGGTCCGTCTCCACCCATGTGGAGCGGCGAGTTATATAAAACAAACCCTTAAAATCATTTTCAAATAGAGCTGCTTACAACTTGAGCTATTGTTATTAGCACGAGCAACCACACGAGAGACCTACAGGGAAGCCCAGACTGGAGCTGATAACACACACACACACACACAAACACATCATGGGCACAAGCGCCCCCAATCATTTGTATCTAGAAATGTGGATCAAATAATGCCTCGTAAACGCTGTAATGAGCGCTGCGTTGATCAACAACTTCCCTGTCTCCCGTTCTCCGTCTCTCTCGTGGTTGAGGGCCCATGCTGTTCACAAACAGCCCGACGCTAATTTGGGATAAAAAGAAAATACTGACTTGCCATATTCTGCCGGTTTACCGCAGATTTCCAAGGGACCACACATGCAGCCCTGAAGTACCACACACGCTCATTTGATGAAATTAGGTTAGGAAGGAGCCTGTTCTGTGCTTTCTGTCTTTGCGAGAGAAGCTCACGGTGTGGAAATTAAGAGCCCGCATGTGCCCGTGCATGCGTGTGTGTGTGTGTGTGTGAATGTGCACATTTGTGTTTGTGTGCGTTTGAGAGAGGGAGGCTGACTAATCCCTCCGCAGAGCTGAAACGAGTTAAAAACACATCAAAGGGGAGCTTAACCTCTGTGAAACCTCACCGGGTTTTCAAGAACAACAAATGATCATTCTCCTCATTGTTTCCAGGGGGACTCTTTTCACCGCTGCGCCGCTGACTTTTCCCTCAGTCCTGGGAGTTTTCAAAAAGCCTGTGGTTTCATTTTTAATGACTGTGCCATTTCTGCAAGGGCGTGCGCGTGCTTGTGAAAGGATACCAGAGTGAGTGTGCGGACGTGCGAGTAGGTGCACGGGTGTTTGTATGCACATTTAAAAAAAAAAAAAAAAGAGGGTATTTTTGAGTGTGACATGGCAAATGAGGAAAGCCGAGCTAACAAGGACACGAGGCTCTGCGCGAAATCATTAAAATGTACGACATCCGATCCGGGCTATGCAACAGCTATGTATAAACAGAACCAATGAAGGATGAAAAAAAAGGGGTTTGGAAGACAGGTGGGGGGAGATGGTGACAGTGAAAGGCAAGATGAAGAAGCCAATTGTGGTCTGAGACCTGCTTTCCCCAGAATTCTCATTATCACAGTGTAATAGTGCTCTCTATGTATAAATTCAGATATTTGCATGTGTCTTCTGCTTCTCTCCACTTGTGTGGATGAGCACTGCTCTTGTTCAAACATTACAGACATAAAAGAGGCTTGACTCACCTGTAGATGCACATGGAAAGATACTCCTATGAGCCTTGTTTCAAAACCACATTTTAGACCATTTAGAAAGAAATATTTTATATATAGATGACAATAAATATATTGAAATCCCTATTTTGTAACGCTAGCCGGTAGCATTGCTAGCTTTTGTCACTTTACAAGCATCCAACTGACAAAAATAAGACATTTTTTGGCACACTGACACACAAAATGAAAACGGGGGAGACACATGAAGCGGCTTATAAATGCATCCGTTTTTATTCTCCTGTCGTCGCAGCGCGCCGGCTCAATCACGGCGACAGAGACGAATCAATAAATAGTATTTAAAGTGTAAAAGATAATATAAAACAACACGCTAAACAACGAATGTAATCAATCACCCGAGCGCACGCTCACCCACAGGCACTCACAGAGACAGAAACACACATTTAATGTACTCACAAATAACGACACACAGCCGCATTCACCGCACTAGAGGAGGACACATGGCGCACAGCTGCAGCAGTAATCAGAGGCTGTGTTACTGCCATTTATATCAACATCTGAGCCATGTCTGCGGATCTTGATGATGTGCCCCGCTTATGCAAAGCACAACTCATCTCCAGTGTCTAAAACGCATTTCCTCCTTAAAACTAAAGACTTTGCGTTCAGTCATTTGTTCTGTTTAGTTAATTTGCCCCTTCAAGTTTAATTAAAATGATTGTAGTTCATCAGAACTGTTGGAAATATTTAAATAAGTGCAGACGTGAGAAATATTTTAGTGCTTAGTGTTACAGTTTTGTTGCAAAACAACATCATTATCTGTAATGAGTAATAGCTAATGCTATACGCTAAGTTTGCTCGGAGCGCTCAAACATTTTGAGGAATCAACTGTCGGATTTTAAATCTATAAAATAATTTATATATGTGAACATTTTCTAGGAATAAATCTTTTCACGGTGTACAGCAGTAGTAGCCATATAAATATGGCTAAGGAATTTCCATCATCCGCTGGTTCTAGAGCCCCCCTCGGGCGAAAAGAACCATGGGACTTGACTTTGACCTGCAGGACATTAACCTCATCCTGTGTGTGCTCCCTGGTGAGGAGCCGAAGGTCGAAAAGTCATGACAGGTCAAAGTCTTCAGGGGGCTTCATTTGGCCAGATGCCTGCTTGTCCTCCCAGACCAAGAATCTTCCAGCAAGGCGGAGACGGAGCGCTCCGCAGTCGGCCTAATCCAGAGCGCTTCACCCAGAGCCTGGCACTCACCTGGTCTCCCTATATCAGCAGCGCTCAGCTTGCTTTGAGTTAGAATCCCATCAGTTCCCCCCGTGACAGGGTCCAGGCTCGGATGAGGAGGAGGGCAGCCACTGAGGGAGAGGGGGAGGTGGATGGAGGAGCAGGGCTGAGAGGTGGGAGGAGGTGGGACCAGGCGCTCCACTTGTCTGCGCATGGACCTCTCCTCCTCCAGCTTCCTACGCAACCTCTTATTCTCCCTGCTGAGGATGTTTAACTGTAGAGAGAAAGAAAGAGAAATTGAGAGAGACATATGCACAGAACAGGACGTGGACAAAGACGTTTAAGAATATATTTGATAGAGAACCAGACTGACGAGGCAGAGACCATTTCGTGGGAAGTTTAACAAAACCCCAAAACACCGCACTCTTTTATTCAAATCAGTCAAATTACAGAACTTAATTCAAAGTCGCCCAATAAATATCAGCCATCAAAAAAATGAACAGCTATCGTGCTCATCAAGTAGCCGACATTCCATTATGTGCTTAACTCATCTTTCACAGTTGCTTTCATGCCTGTTGAAACAGAAATGCAAATGGGAAATTGCAAAGGGGGGGTGCGGAGGGAGGGGGGGCGTTTTCAGGAGTGTATTGTGCTCACAGTTTGAAATGGCTGCAAGTGGGAGTCATGCGACGGTGTAAATTTCTACATGAAAACAACCAATTTGAGCGATCATTAGAGGTCGATTTGACACAAAATCATCCGTGACACAAAACAAATCGCACGTCGTCACAACATGATTGGGCTCCCTGAAACACAATTACAGGCTGGCTAAATTGAGGGTGTTTTATTTTATTTTATTTATTTTTTTGACAGGGACATTTGGGTAAAGGCAGTGCGAGTTAGAAAAAGTGTCTTTAAATGCAAAAAAAAAGAAAAAAAAAGCGCTTGCATTTGTTGTAAAGAGTGGTAATTATATGCAAAATGTGCCAGTCTAAAAATTGTAATAAGGCAGATAAAAGCGAATAGGAGATTTGAAATAATGTATTTTTAGCCGTTGAGGAAGAGTAAAATAAGGAATTAAAGGACGCGAAGACAAAGAGACGCGTCGGGTAATGACAGTTGCACTCATCCACATCTGTTTTTTAGTAAGCCTCCGTGTGAGTGTGTGTGTGACTGTGTGTGTGTGAAAGCTGCGGTTAAAGAATGATGTCACATTGACATGTCTGGCCATGAGAGTGTGTATGTGTCTCCGCGTGTGTGGGTGTGTGTGTGTGTGTGTGTGTGTGTGTGTGTGAAGAAGAGAGAAAAACACAAACGGAGATGAGACAGACACATTTCCGGACGGTTCCGCTAACATTACCCGTCCAGACACCCTACACATGCACACACACGCACACACACACGTGCTCAATAAATCAGAGCAAATGTATTACATCTGATGACTTGAAATACTAGCTGGGGTCTTAGGCTTAACCCTTGAGGAGCCAATGACACGTCGAAGTGTCAAAACTCTCGTAAGACGCTTACAGAGTATTTACCGGCCTTCAACAGGCAAACATCTGACAAATGTGTTCGTTTTGTGTCACGCCAAAAGTAATAGAGTTTCCAGATGAAAAACACTGAGGTTGACACTTATAATTAACTGCATATACAAGGAGACCTGTTTAATTTTCCTCATCCTCGGTGGCTCTGGATGCTTTTCTAATTGCGAGGGAGTGTGTGTGTGTGTGTGTGTGTTTGGGAGGAGGGGGGGTGAAATTAAAAATCACAGCTTGTCGCCTCAACCTTCGCATACTGCGGGGTGAACTGGCGCGCATATGTTCGCATGAAAAGGACGCGAGGATGTGTCTAAGTGGGGGTGAAAGAAAGGAGACAGGCAAAAAGACACAGAGGGGGGTGTTCCGATGCAGCCGCACGAGCGTGTGCTTCCACTTTTTTTTTTTTCCATTTGTACAGCTCCGTTTCCATTCGGGTGTTTTTATGCAAATGGTGAAAATTACTCAGATGGAAAAGCTAAACAGAGACAGCAAACTTTGAGCAAATTTACATTTTTGAACGGAGTTTGGGCTCATTCTGTGGAAGAGCCCGTCTGGAATTAAAAGTACAAAAGAGGGTTTTTTTTTTTTTCCCCCCAAGTATTGCACAACACCTGCGCATCTTCTACTCGAGGGGACGCTACAATGCATGTGTTTTTCATCTTCGCATGTACGCATGAACCAACCTGGACATCAGCTGATGAATAACGCTAATCAAATCTGGAAGGAATCTGCGCCTTTTTCCGCTGATGTTCACTTTCCTCTCAGCTCATTTTGTGCGACATTTCAAAAAGTTTGCGTGGAATTAGCCTGACAGTTCGCATGTGTGTCCTGTGCAGCATCTGTGGCCCGAGTGAGGAGGCATCGGCACTGAACCAGCTCGTGACTATGAGTAAATAAGAGTGATCCGAAGAGACTCGAACCTGATTTATAACGTCGTCGCGAAGACAAACCGAGTCATTTCGTTTATTTTTCACCGATATCTGTGTCTGTGAGTGCGTGCATTGGTGTGAGTTTATAACCTGTCCTTTCCTTGCTGCTTGTATGTTGTGTGTGTGTGAGCAGATTGTCCGTGTTGGATCGATGTGTGTAATGATTCACACTAGAGATTAAGAGGTGCTATTACACACCTGACCTGTTAAACAACACCTCTTTCTCTCTTGTCTGTTCCTTCCCCTGCTCTCGTCCCAAACCCGCAGCTTAATGTCATTTGCTTTTTCTTTCTTTTTCTTTTTTTTTTTTTTAACTGAAACAACACTACGTTAAAACTTCAACAAGTACCAGCTTTCTTCGCATACCCCGTCAATCAGCGGGCCACTCCACAAACTAACAGAAGTCGGGTGAGCCGTTCCCTAGGCCCTCGAGTTTTGGAGAACTGAGGGGGCTGAGGAGTACTTTTGATTCGTCTCTCCTTTGGTGATTTGTTGACTCTTGTGAAGTTCAACACAGTAAAAATGTCAGCATTTCCCGAGAATATTCCTCTGTGTTTTTTCCCCCACATTGTTTTATCACAGCAGGCCATTTCCCTACGCTGTCATGGAGAGATCAGCGCGGCTGTATTGATATACATCTCTCTCTCAGTTTCATGAAAGGGAAATCATTTACCAGTGGAAAGAAAAGTCACTGCCTTTTCCCGATACGAATTGCGCCCCCCCCTTCTCCCTCCACCTCCCCTACTTCTCCACACCACCACCACCACCACGCGCCGCACCCCCACCCCGCTGCCGACTTTTTCACTTTTATCGTAGGAAGAGGAAATGGATGTCTGCGTGCGCCTCTGTGTAAAGTGCGCGTGTGTTTTTGAAGTTGGACGCATGAAAGCTTCCTCTTCTGTGTGAGCTCAACAGCAGGTGGGCCGTTGTGTGGGTGTATGTTTGTATCTGTCGGGTAAAAGGATTGTCAGGACCCGGTGTGTGTCTGTGTGCGTGTCTGCGTTGTGTGTGCACATACTTACTTGTTGATTTAGCATTCCGATGGCCTCCAGGTTGCTTTGCAGTCTGGTCCGCATGTCCTCGATTTTGCTGAGATTCAGAGCAACGCAGCCCTTCTCTTCCGTGCTAAAACGCAAGCAAACACACGTGCAAGAGAAATTAGCCTCCTTGAAGTAGTCTCAGTGTTCAAGGTAGAACTTTATTTTAGTTTATTAAGGTATTTTAGCCGCCCCCACCCCACCCCACCCCACCCCACCGCGACCCATCACAGGACAAGCGGTTACAGAAGATGAAGTTATTTTTGTCGCACATGATATGCATTCGGCTGACAAAAACCCTCTCAATCAAATGTCCTCAAAAAATCTGGGGCATAAAGAAGTTGCCGTACATCGCCTTCATTATAACCATCTTCATTATAACTTATTACTAAACTCAAAGATGAGTGAGCAAATGGGTTCCAGAAATCATTAAATTATATAAGAAAGGACATATAAAACAGAAAAAAATAAAAAAAAATAAACAAAAACAAAACAAACGCGAGCGCAGCCGGGGAACATTAAGAGTACAAGAAGCCATTTAAGATTTTAACTGTTTATTAAAACCGTTTTGGAAAATGACAAACAAATGTTAGGGTCTCCTATCTTCAGACCCAGGGCCGACTAAGGAATGTCTATTAAATTAACGATGGTGGATAATGGTGCTCTGTGCGGGCTGAAGAGCTTGCTGCCCCCGCTTTACGCTCTTTCTTTCATGCCCCAGTGAACCTGTCCAGTTAGCATTGGGGAAAAAACCTTCTAAATACTTTATTGAAGACTTCTTAGCCCATTAAAGTACCACCGTACCTCCCCAATGTTAATTTTCTTGTAAAAGAGCAAGCTGGGATTTTCTATCAGGAGCAGCGGATGGGAAGACAGGGCCGTTTTGCTTCAGTTGAGAAGATGCATGCGCTCATCGAAACGCTAATAAATGGCATCATTGTTCCTGTGGATGTGGGGAGGGGGGGAGGCTGAGACACACACTCACACACACACATAAACTTTTGGCCTTATTAGTCACAATTTAAAACATCTAAGATCCGAGGGGACACTTGAGAGAGGAGCGCTAATATGCAAACTGACATTTTTGCCGGAAAAGTTTATGAAATTCATTAGTGAACACATCAGCTCTCGTGAAGTTGCAGTTGCATCTATTCTAAACCTAAAATAATGAAATAAAACACCAAAATAAACATAAAGACAAACAATGTACTATCCCAAAAAACCTACCGACTGGTTTCTCTTTTGATTTTTTAATATGGACTTTAAATAAAAACTGAAGAAAAACAACAACTTGGGAAGCGCTGTGGTAAAATTGTTGCTCATGTACGCAGTGACGTCTATCAGGGATGTGGCCACAAGCGGCGTGGAATTTTAATGGAAATTTAGCAAGTTGTGGTAATTACAGGCGGGAAAAACCTTTGGCAACGGCTAGTGGGTGGGTAGCAAGTTGATCTAGGCTCCACTTTGAGGAGATGCAGTTGATGCGTTCACCAAACTTTGATCGCAAGGAAACCGGCAAATTCACCGTGCTGACACAAAGGCTTGGGGTATCAGGTAAACCCAGATGCCGCAAAGGTACTGACGGAAGGGCAGAGTGTTGCTACGGATTCCCAAATCGATTCAGTTTGGTGTACAAGGTCTTGACTCGATTCAAAAAAATCCATTAATTTAGAGAGATATATATCTGAAACAAGGCTTAGCCGGGCGGCACAGTGGCGAGGTGGTTAGCACTGATGCCTCACAGCGAGAAGGTCATAGGTTTCGAGTCCATGGGCTGACTGGGCCCTTCTGTGTGGAGTTTGCATGTTCTCCCTGTGTCTGCGTGGGTTTTCCCTGTTTCCCAAAGACATGCTTATTAGGTTAATTGGTGATTCTAAATCGGCCATAGGTGTGAGTGTGGGTGTGAATGGTTGTCTGTCTCTCTGTGTTAGCCCTGCGATAGACTGGCGACCTGTCCAGGGTGTACCCCGCCTCTCGCCCAATGACAGCTGGGATAGGCTCCAGCAGACCCCGCGACCCTTCAAAGGAACGAGCGGTTACAGAGGGTGACTGAATGAATAAGGCTTAGCCATGAAACTAATGCTGCCACTGGTTTAGGATCCAAAATGCTGCAACACATCATCTCAGGCCTGATGGTACGGTCAAAGTTGGATCTCCCTCACACATGGACGAATCTTGAGGCTTGAGACCAGATCTTTCAAATGAAGATCAATTGGTGTGGTGACCACAAGGGAGAGCCAGGTCTCGCCGATTCATAATGTACAGCCACGATCTAAAAACTGTTGATATTTTTATATTCTGCTTGTTTCACTGAGGTGGGAAATATATGAAGGGGTTACCTTGGCAACCAGGCCCTGGAACATCCACTGGTGACTAAATTGTCAACTGCGTACACAAGTGATAGGCAACGAGGAAATCGCTTTATAAGTGGAAAATGCGTAAAGGAGCTTAAAGCTTTCAAGGAAGTGATTACTTTGTCGAATTAGTCACTAATCAATCACTTTTAGTCGTAAAATTTAATGACAGACGACAAAGTTGTTACACAAATATTACTATATTAAGATAACTTGAATGTTTTTGATTAGTTTGAAAACATATGAAAAAATTCCATGTATACTCCATCTGACAGAACATAATTTGAATCACTGCCCTATTAGCCAACTAACTCATTTAGCTCAGCCAATGTAAGCATTTTCTTTTTTTTTTTTTTAAAGAAAACTCATTTCCTGAAAATGACATTTAGAAACTGAACATAATTGCAGCTGACCTTTGCAGATCTTTTAATTTCACACCATAATGATGATACAAAGAACACTAATAAGAGAAACGCTGAAATTTCCTTTGATCTTTGAAATTGTAAATGCCATTTAAAAGATGAGTTCCATGAGTTTCCGTTGCTACAGTGGAGGAAAAACAGGAGGCATAAACTTGAAACACAAGCCAGCTCCATAAAAGCCAAAGCGCCACATCTACACAGATTCCTCAAATGATTTAAACGCCTTCTTGATGGTAATGTGGTCTTCAGCAGATCATGAATCATCACCGCTGCAGACACAACTGCGTGAGATTTATGCGCCCGATGTGAGAACTCAGCGATGCGCTGAATGCTTGGCTTGACGCCTGTGTAAACATGTGTTTCTGTGTTTACACGCAAACACGGTTGTGTGTAATTAGCGGCCTAACCCAATCAGTGTGTGTATAATTACAGTCATTAGTGTCAAAGCCAAGCGGCCATGCTCTCTAAACCAGCCAATAAACTGCATGGTTTCTCTCTTGCTCCAATCTCACTCATCTTTCTTATTTACTGCTCTCATTCTGCCGTAAATTTTATGCAAGACTCTCTTCTCACACAGTCTCCCTCTTATCGCCTCTCTTTTTTTTTTTTTTTTCTTGCCGTCACTTCAGTCTGCGTGTTTGTACAAATCCACTGCTGTGATCACTGGGCGCTCTTAATTGGAAGCACATCGTTAGTGGTGCGACTGATGAATCCTGATGCTTTATGAGCACTTCCCCCCAGACTGCCTGTGTCAGACAGCCACCGAGTCAGTGCTGCCAGGAGCAAACAGCATCAATCTACGCTTTCACTGCTCGCTGCATTTCAATGCGAACGCCGATTTTCATATTTCCTGATATCATTTAATAAACGTGAGGTGAAATTATTCAATTATTTTGATGCTGGGGCATAAACGCCGGTAAGATATTGTTCTGTGATTGATTTCAGAGCTGAATATTGCATACAGTATATACTGCTTTCTGGCATGGTGCAAACTGACAAACTCCAGCTTTCACTTAACATTTCTGGAGGAAAGACAGACAGGGAGGGGCAGGAGGGACAACTTGCATCCAAAGACACTATGCTACATACAGTATGGCACCTTGGAAAAAGGTGCCAGACACATGGGGCGACAGGACCATGATCTGTGAGGTTCTTAAAGGGAGTTGTTAATTGACGCCCAGACGTGCAAAATGCTTTAATTGTGTAATTAGGATAGCAACACATTTTTTCCTATTAGCTAAAATGTGTTGTTTTTGTATTACCAGTCTTGTGGCTTATGGACTGCACTTACAGTATATGGTGTCGCCGTGCAAGATACGTAGCGTTCGGTGCTCTGGGATCTACCCGTTCCACCTCCAAAGCCACATTGCCACCATGAGATTCTCCCTCTTACTACCGTTTCCAAGGTGTACCTCGGCTTCTAAGCTGACATGAACTAGAAAAAAAAAATAATATTTGAACATCTGCCACTCTGTCACCACTGCGCAACTCCAACTGCTGCGGAGGATTACCGGAGCGGCGGCTAAACGGATTTGGAAAGATGTGATCTAGAACACACAGTTACAGTAAAAAATTTTTACTCTTATGAAGACACGTTTTCTGATGAAACAGCCGGAGCTCACTTTATTAAAAAAAAAAAAAAAAAAAAAAAAAAAAGGCTCTAACTAAACTAAACCGGGCCTCGCTCGTCCTATTTGTTATGGCGCAGATTCTCAGCTTGGGGGGAGGCTGACATGTGGAGATACTCTCATCTTTAAGCAAATGCGGTGACATAGTTTGCTCAAATGTATTAGCTATATATAAACTGCAGCAACAGTGTTACACGAGGCCCTACGAGAAGATGCAAAATCCAGACGTTTTGATTTTGAGCCACATTTTTTTTTTTAAATCAGTCTAATGTCATTTCTATCTGCTCCCTTCATCTTGTCCTCACCTTTCTGTTCCCTTTATTTGTACAAAATGTTATTTGCAACGCGAAGCCTTTCGCTCGGAAAACGCCTTGGAACAGCAGGTCAGATAATCATGGTGAATTTCTTTAATAAAGGCATATCTAATGACAAAACCTTCACGCCGTGTTGGTTGCTGTCAGTGATAGTGACACTGTTAAGATATCCCCTTTGCCACCAGTAATGAGATTATACACTGAATCTATAAGGCTGCCGTGCAGATATCATGACAGATCTGTTGCCTTATAGATGTATAATTTTCATATATATGGCGTTTTTGGTAGGTGTGTGTGAGCGTGTGTGAGGGGGCCTGGTTGTAATAATGAAATGAAATAAATTAGGAATCCTCATAATAAAGAAAGAGGGGAGCAAAAAAGAAAGAAGAGAGAATGGATGAGGAGACACTATAGAAGAGGCTTTCATTCACTGTTTTTATCTCGTTCCATGTTATTATATTCGCTCAATCAAAACCTCTCTTATGCATACATCTATATGAACTGCCTCTCTCGCTCTGTCCCCCCCCTCTCTTGCTCATTCGCAATTATGAGGGAAAGACAAAGAAAAGCGATTCATCTTTCTGTCGCGGCCCCTTAATGATATCATTAAAATGACTGACAGCTTTGAATAGCATTGGAAAAACCTACCCCAGTCAAAACAAATCTGATCCGTTTTGGAAACAGAGGCTGGTGGTTTGTTAGGGGAGGGGTGCGGCGGGAACGTGCGTCTGCAAAACGGGGTGAGGCTGTTAATGAGGGAGACCTTGCGGGGGGTGGGTCACACCGGGTGTACGGGGAGCGCTGCTGCAGGCAGGTGCCCCCTCGAACGCCCTCACCCGCACGAGCACACCCTCCTTTCTCACTTCCAGCCCACACCCAATCCCATCTGTGCCACATTCATTTTCATTGCCTTAATGAACATAATAAATATATCTCCACTCTATTGATGAATGCTATTTGACAGCCATGGGGGTGGCAAGCAGGAGAGGATGGGCACTTGATTGGAGTGTAATCAATGTTAAAGGCCCAGCGTGAATAACGTATTCAGACTGAAGAAGAGACATAGCACGCACACACAAGCATGCACAGGTGGCCAGGCCCACGGGGTGTTTCATTCACAACTTGGCACTCCTGCTGTTATTATCATCATCAGCTTTGTTCGGGCTAGATTGTGTGTGAAAGAGCGAATCATGGTGGGCAACGCTTTTGTCGGACGTGAATGCTAAACTTTGATCAGCTGGTGAATGCACACAAATGTATGTGTTTAAATGTATGGTCACACGCGCTCAAAGACACACACAGAGACACACAGAAACACACACACACAGGCACATGACTCACGTTTTCCCGTCTTGCCGGATGCCCCTGTCTCGAATCTGGGCCTGCAAACAATTATGAAATGAAAAACAAACCTGTTTGTGATCGACTCTCTTTTGTCTCTCCCCATTTGTAGTTCATTGCTTTTCCACTCTGCACTTGTTCACCTTGTAGCGTTCCGTGTCTCTCTCCTTCTCATCCGCCGCCTCTTTCAGTCGCTCTACCTCCGCCTTCAGTGTGTCATTAGCCTCCAGAAGATGTCTGACAAAGGGAGGAAGATGCAGAGACGGCGTTAAACAGAGAAATATACATAGAGAGGCAGACACAGAGAACGCCAGACACCTATTATCATCAAGAGACTCTTGTTAACATGGCAGACAAAATGTTCCGCCACACAACAGCAGTGCTGCCTGCATTCCTCATTCCTCTCTTCCCGGGCCTTAAACTAGCAGTTCAGGCATAATCTCTCGACGCGCAAACACACACACACACACATCATTGTCTGTTATAATGAAATTCTTGTTGCACGTCCAGTTATCGCTTGCGGCTATTTCTTTCTGTATTTTTTACCGAATATAAAAAGGAAACGCGCAGAAAAGGGAGATCGAGGAAGAAGCACAGAGGGTTGGGGTGCTGTTAGGACGGGAGTGAGGGATGTATGGCACTGTAGGGGGGTGGGATAACAGGAGATGGCTAGACGGCTTTGATCTGTGGTAAGAGGAATATGTCACGCCCATGTCTGTGGGTGAGTGTGTGTGTGTGTGTGAGTCACACTAATGCAGACATACAGAAAGACAGTCAGGTGCGAGTTTGTCAAAGGGTCCACCTGAATCACCCCAGCACATGTACACGTCATATTTAGTCATCTTTCTTAATCAAAAATTGCTTCTGCTCAGGGTTGGGAAACACACAATTACTAGAAATCTCACTCAGCCAGATATACTTACTCTTTCTCTTCAGTGACAATGAGCAGCACCTTGTTTTGGGCCTTCAAATGAGCGCTAAGGCTCTCATTAGAAGCTCTGAAAGAGGAAGAGAAATGTCAGTCGTCTAAGGAGAGATATTTATGGAGAGTAAGGTTTTTGTTGTGCTCTAAAACACATTTAAAGAAAACAGACAGTATACGATTGTTTCTTTTATATATTTATTGTTGCTGTCAAGGTTAATGCCACTTATGGTTTTGATGCCCCATGAACGCACACATGTTCTGCCATTTGCCCCTCTGAAATCAGGAGAAGATGCAGCAGAAATGTTATGGATCATGGCGAGCAGAAACACGCCTCCTTGAGCAGAAATTAATAAAGAAAAGGGTATTTTTTGAAAGGCGAGTTCAGCTTCAAAGCCCTGCCAGATGGTTATCTGGACAAGACGTTATATGCATCTACGGTCGATGTGAACTTAGTTACCACCAGCGTTAGTCAAGTCTCAAATACCACCTGCTAGCGCACAGCGAACGCTCCCCTCCCCCCCAGATCACGCTGGATAGTTTGTGATGTAGCCGCAGCTTATTTTTTTTCTGAACATCCAGTACCTTTGAGCTTAATCCGTAGAGTATTCTGGACAGTATTTGTCATTGTGTCGGATTGTTGCAATACTGATACCATGCACAGATCAGGCGTAACATTATGACCACTTTCCTAATATTGTGTAGGTCTTCCTTGTTCCTCCAAAACAGTTGTGACTCATCAGAGAATGGACATGGGCCTTCTGAGGGTGTCCTGTGGTGTCTGGCAACACAGTGTGGGGGCCTTTGGATCCTATGGGTTGAGGGGAGGGGCCTCTGAGGATTATCCCACGGATACTTGATCAGTTTTGGATCTAATGAATTTGGATGGCAGGGATTTTTTTTTGCTATGGTCTGGTCTAGTCTTACTTCTCCTGTCAATAGTTTTAATGTTGTGGCTGATCGGTGGATTTGTCCACTCACATGTTAAATCAATTTAAAGCCCCAAAGTTTATGTGGAATATTTCGTAAACTATGTGTTTCTTAGACTTATTTTCTGGTTGTTGACTCCATCGAGGGTCAACTCATAACCTAACCGAATCCTACTTGCTTATCTTAATTGCCTAATTTCTGATTTCATGTAAGGAGACGTGTTAGGAGCGTGTTCATACTTTTGTTCAGAGATCCAAACGTTGACTTTAGTCATGACCAGCTGGCTCTCACGGCGAAGGTTTGCATTGTCAGATCGCGTTCCCTCCAGCTCGGTTCGGAGCGTGTTCACCTGCAACACATAAGGTAGCATTATGCATCATTAAGTTGTATTTCAGACGCCCAAGATACAAAAGGTTTCTCCGTTTCTTGACTGGGATACTGGAGCAACCGACCTATTTTCATGTACTTTAGTCTAAAGAGAGGTTTGTGTCTGAAAATAGTCTTCAGTGAAAGAAAAATATTAGCATTATACACTGGTTTTACACATTTAAATGGGTTTTAAGTCTCTCTCTCTCATGTCAGTCGCACACACACATCCTATTCGGTATCAATGCGAGGTGGAAGGGGCCAAAGGTGTGATTAAAGAAAGGTAAAATGGGTATAAGTGATGCTCTAATAGAGGGGAAGCAATGAAAGGCGGAAAATAAATGTCAAAAATAGAGCATAATGGCAACACAGGAGAAAAATTAGGTAAATGGAGAATAATGGGGGATGAAAGAGATGGCATTTGCAGACGCAGGTATATAATAGCAAGGTGAGGTATTAAGCAGGAAGGAGGAGAGATGGAGGATGGAGGATGGGGGAGAGCAGGCAGGAGCAGCCTGGAGATTGGTGAAAGGAAAAAGCGATGGGTGTGGGGTGAAAACAGGCACCGGATGGCACTGGCCAAACTGCTGACTTTTTCATTCTGCTTATCAGTCAGGACCTTTCCAGGCCTAAACTCTGGGGACCCTGACATATTACCCTTATCGCCATAGAAACACCTTGATATACCATACCATCTTCCCCACAAAGACTTGGGCAAACATAGAAAAAGTTTCCAATATGTGGGCCGTGATTTAAGTATAGAAAAATGTCAAATGATGAACCTAAAATGCCAAAATATCAACTGCTGTTACGAGATTAATCATGTATGTGTGTGTATCTCATGTGTGTGTATCTCAGTGTGTGTATTTTGAATATCATGCATATGCCAAAATATTTGACTCGCGATGCGTATCTAAAAGGCACACAGGATTTCAGCATGAGAGCAAAAACTAACGGGGAAATTATCAAGATTGAAAATAAAACAGAAGAATTGTCTGTAGTGTTCATGAAGTCTAATAACTCAGCGTCTTATTTTCCTTTTGCTGGTGCTTGAACAGTGTGTATCGCTCACAAGCAAATGGGCTACAGGACTGTTGCTTGCGAATTCAGTCGGTGTTAAAGTGCACACAACATGCTTTTAGTTGCCTGAGGTCAAAACTGTTTAAGTTATTTATAACTTTATCTAACTGAAGTCAGACTTTAAAGTCTGAACCACATCAGCCCTGGGCTACAGACTGAGCAACCAGTTCAAAAGTTGACTATTTCAAAATTTTGTTATACTACAGGAGGAATACATAGAACCACAGACAAGACAACACACCGGCTTTCTTTTGCAGTCTTTTGCACAGAATCGTCGCCAAATAAAAAGTACTGCTAACTACGCCAGTTTTATTGTTTGGTCCCAAATAACAAAGGTGCATGCCTCAACTCATCTCCGGGACCTCCTACAGCCACACACTTGGTGTCTGGTCATCCTCACATCAAGGTTGAGTTAGAGAGATGGCAGCCATTGAAAATCTGGAACTATATTAGTTTGAAAATTATACTCAATTTGGAAATCGGGATTCATCGCACACTTAAGGAGAATCTTTACAGATTTTTTTCCCTCTCTAATCTCAAACTACCCTGCCTCTCGCCCGATGACAGCTGGGATAGGCTCCAGCAGACCCCCGCGACCCTTAACAGGAATAAGCGGTTACAGAAGATGAATGAATGAATGAATCTCAAACTCCCACACTGTACAACGGGGTCTTCAATGTTTTTCAGGCCAATGACCGTCAAACTAATGGAGAGATGGAGCGGTGACCCATTACTTATGTATATGTGAATTTATAGACATTTAAATTTATGGAAAAAAAAAATTGCGACCACCCTGCAGTACCTCTGTGGTATTTCGGAAACAACTTGCCATCCAGTCAGGTAGGTGGCACTAATGTACTTGCTCGCTGGTTTGTAAACCACCGATTAGACCAAAAGAAGACTAACAAAAAGATGAAGAACTTCCTCTCAGTGTAATACTTTCACTGAGAGGACGGAAACAAAGGTGAAGGCTACATTTCCCGTTTTTAATTAATAGCGTTGACTCATTTAACCTTCTGCTTTATTTTCTGAGAGATCACGTGAGGTCTGAATGCTCCCTGCTCTGGAACGATAACCTAAGTAGTCTCTCTTACGTTAGTATTTTCAAATCGAGTGTGGAAGTTTGAGATTAGAGAGAAACAAAAAATCTGTAAAGATTCTCCTTAAGTGTGTGATGGATCCTGAGTTTAAAAAATGAGTCAACACCATTCATGACAGTACTCTAGTTTTAATATCAGTCAAGAGCAGTATTCTAGCTGACATCAGCTAAGAGAACATTTACTGCACTTGAAAGCATCGTCAGCTGCTCTGCAACAGTTTCTCTCATTGGTTGCTGTGAAAGCAACAGATGTGGTCATCGGGATTTTGAAGTGAAATAACAAATATGTTTGATATTAATCAGGACAACCTCAATGATGCTACAAGTGGCTAGGGAGGTTTACAAGCGGATCTGTTAACACTCATATGGCCAGATGATCTGGGCCGAGCCAGGATCCATCGTGGATTTCTCAGCAAATAGACGGGAGAAGTGAATTTATGGATAAACAGGCCCAAAACGCCGTAGTCTGAGGCTGGCCCCAACATTACGTGTTTTTAAATTCTGTCTTAGAGCCCTTTATTCTTTGCAGCTCTTATTGTACAGAACTATATAATGTAAAAAAAAATAATGTTGCACTCCAACGAGAGACTGATCTTCCAACACAAGCGAAGGGGCTCCCTTTGATGTGAAAGTTAGTTGTCTAGATGACACCTAATCAATAATTCAAATGTTGTTACATGATGAAGAATTACACTTTAACATTTATATTTGGATCAAGGAAGAGATGCGTTTTAAAAAATAAGCAATGGAGGAAAAACTCTGGGAAAAAAATGCAATTACTTCCAGCGAATCATTCAATTTTGAAGAATAAACTGAGTCGGGGTATCAATTATAATTACATTTATCAACAATGGAATAAATATTGCAAAATCCCCTGCTGTTTGTGATTTTATTTCTGTTTTGCCTTGACACTTATTCATGTGCGATGAAAGTTTATGTGATAACTTAATGGCCAAGCCCCGTATTAAATCAATAATATTAATTATATACACAGAAATATCAAAACATAGCATTCAAAAGCTCAAAAAAAAGGCAACACCTCCACAAGCCTACACACACACACACACACACACACACACATTCACCCACTGGCAGAATCTGCAGCGTGCTGTAATGACAGTAATTACCTGTGGTCTCACATTAACATCTCCCTCCTGACTGTCTGACTGGCTCGGCTGGTGGAGGGATGCAAATCGCAGCACAAGTCTGATGTTGTGATTAGGACTAAATTACACATCATCACTCTGTTTCCACCAGTGTCAAGGGAGGCAGTGAAAGGGTGTGTGAGAAAGAGGGGGAGAGTGTGAGCGAGACAGAGAGAGAACGAGGGACATTTAGAGAAAAAAGGGAAAAGGACAAGGAGGTGCGATTGCAAAAGGGGGGGAGGAGTAAAGTAGCATACCTGCTTAACATTTAGATTGGTTTTGTTGCACAAATATTTTAGCAGATGATGGGGGCTAAAAGGGGCAACAAAATGCATTTATAACCAAGTTTGGTGATACCACTTGTCCTTTCAGCTGTATGCCACAGACTATGAGTTGACTACTGCGGTGCTGGTGAAGGATTTGGAGTCGTTACAGCTGCTGAACCAGTAGTTATCATTGTGATTTATTCTATCAAAATAAGACTGAGCTGACCAAGCCCACACTCTTTATTGCCAATAGATACAAGATGAACTTTCTGGACTTCTTTTTTTCTGAACTTATACATCTGAATGAACTTTCATGAAGGGGAAAAAAAAACACAACGAGTACCTGCAGAAAAAGAAAAGAAAAAAAGAAAATGATTGTGGGGACTTCAGCAGTTAATGGATTTTCCATCTTTTCTATTCTCCACAGAGCCGTGGACCGGTATCACATTGCACATTAGCGGTACAGGACAAAAGTGCATTTTCACTAAAACAGACCAAACTGTCCAAGGTCGAGGGATAAACATAATTCAAAGCTGACTTTTCTCGGTAACGAGGGGAACAAGAAAATGGGTATAAAATCAGAAACAGATAGTCGAGCTGTTGCTTCCACCGCCATCAGACCCAGCGAGCTGAATGAGAGCCATTACTCTGTTCCACTCAGCTCATCAGAGCACATCCTCTCATCAAATTAATGAACACATTTATTGTTAAACACGTTTTTATAAAACATTCATTCATTCTGTCTAATTAAAAGACCCAACAGGCCTGACATCACTTAAATATGCATACTTATCACTCACATGGTCTGAATTAAAGATCGACAAGCGTGTGTGTGTGTGTGCGCACGCGATGTATGTGTGCATGTATGAAGGCAAAAGAGAATGAGGCTTTCTAAGCAGGTCTTCTCACTCTAGACTTAATGGTGGTAATCATGGCGTGACCCAACATTAAGACAGTGTGTGCATGTGTTTATGTGTGTCCCACTCTCCCTAATGGTGACGATGATGACATGTTCTCCATTAGACTAGTCAGTGGGCCACAGCAGATCTAGCATATTAATGATGCTGATGATGGCTTCTTTAATTACCTTCGTCTGCCGCTGCATGGCCTGACTCCTTTCCCCGATTCCTTTCATCACACACTCTCCTACGCATGCTGCTGGGTTGTTTATCAGCGGCTGCCATTAGTGAAATCCCCTATCTTGCATCTAGCCTGCATGAGCACAGCTACATTACAAGCCTTGGCAGAACTTTCTCAACCACTTCTCGGCTAGATGAAGTAACCCGATCTAAAGTGGTAGGTACCAATAAATTGCGTTTTCATTAAAAAGGCGATATGAACAGGCACAATAAACACACCGCCCACACACACACAAAAAAAAAAGAACGTAATTCTATTTACACTCGCCGTGCTTTGACACTCAGAATGTGGACGTTTGACCTGTGAGGTATAGCCCTGGAAACACGGGACCATTTGGCCAATCACATGAAGCCAGCCAGCAATCATCTACTCATCTACCCTCAGATTAACTGGCAGTTAGGAGGAGACTGTGAGGGCACCTAGCAGAATCACTGACGAAAAAAGAGCGAGATAAAATGTGGGCACACTTCAATATTTCCTTATTTATTGCTAGTCATATCATGGTTGTGATATTGAAAGCCGTTATTGGACAGCGCAGATTTTCCTCACATCATGAAGGGCTGGTTGTAGGTATTATTTTAATCTATACAGGAAACTGTACCAAATAAATCCAAACAAGGATTAAAGGTCTACAAAAAAAAATGTATTATACCAAATTCCGTCAAAGCTACAGAGCAGAACTATTGCCTTCTCCTTCTGGCAGCAAGAGTAAAAACACAAACACTATCAACACCGTTGATGTGTGCAACGTATACCTACTTGTTTTCATTTGGAACACCAGAAATGTCTGTTGGACCATTCTTAGATTCTCTTTAATTTATTTCTGACCACCAGAGACGGTGAATTCACAGCACCTGCGTCACTTCTTGCAAACCAGTCATTGACATTTGAGGTAACACACATTGCCACCAGTGTGCCAGCGTGCAGCAGTGTTGCCACAGACACCATGTTTAAAACTCTGTAACACGGCACGTCACACAGAGAGATTAACCTGGCTCTGATAAGTTAATGAGCATTGTGTGAACATGTTTGACAAGGGCTTAAATGTAACGGACATTAATTTATATGTAAAAGTCTTGCGCTGTTGCTGTAATATACACTGACAACATTATGACCACCTGCCTAATATTGTGTAGGTCTCTCCTTGTGCCTCCTAAACAGTTGTGACTCATGAGAGAATGGACATGTTCCTTCTGAGGGTGTCCTGTGGTGTCTGGCAACACAGTGTTGTTAGTGGGGGCCTTTGGGTCCTGTGGGTTGAGGGGAGGGGCTCATCTCACAGATACTTGATCAGTTTGGGATCTAGTGAAGGTCAGTACCTTGTGCTGTTCTTCATGTTTTTTTGAGTTGTTCCGAAAGCATTTATGTGTGTGTGCCTGAGTCAGACTGCATCCTGCTAGGGATGGCTGCTGCCATCAATGAGTGTCATTGCTATGGGATGGGGGTGCCTGGTCTGGTCTAGGTGGGTGCTACATGTCTAAATAATCTCCATATAAATGCCAGGTCCAAACGTTTCCAGCAGAACATTGAATTGTCACAGTGGTTTTAATGTTGTGTCTAATGGGTTTAAATTAGTACTAGTATGACATGAAACAATAGCCAATCTTTAAAATAACTCAGTTTTATAATTCTTGAGGTTGGCGTAGTGCACCAAGTTCAGTTTATATGCAGCACGGCGCCTTTGTTAGCACTTAATATAGAGCTGTCTTGTTCTGTTCTGGCTGAGCGTAGTCTTATGTAGCACCACCGTAATGGAGAAACATTTTACTCTGTGCTGCATCTGCTGTATAGCGTTGGAATGACAATAAACACCTCTTGACCTTTTCGGAAATCTCCAACAATAAAGATATAAATGTGCCCTGGATTCTGGGAATTCCCATACGGCGCACTGGGTGATGTTTAGTTGAGCAGGTAGCCAGCTGGCAACAATGCTTAGCAGACAGCAGCAACACAATGGAACTGTTTTTAGGTTTTGAATTGTACAGTAGATGTATTGTGTAGTGATGAGCTGAATCAGCAAGAGTTTGGAAAAACAGTGTTTGAAATAACTGTGACATGCTGCGTGAGCATTGCTTTAAGTATATAGGGTTTTTTTTACCACCTCAGTTTTGGGGAAAAAAAGCCGTAAGTAGAAGTACAATGGATTTATATATAATTAATTATTTCTGTGAGCATCACGGTGAAACCTTGCATTTCCCCTAGGACACAAACATATAAATGAGATGTGAAAAATCCTACAAAATAAAAGAATGAATAAATAAATATACAGAGCAGTGCCAAAGTGTTGAATTGAAAAAGAGACCTACTTTCATAGTTTCATTACTTACTATTAATCATATTAGATTAAGTAAAACTACTCTTAATTCTTTGGTTCCGAGCTTGATAATGACATTGAATAAAGTGATATTACACAACTATTTTGAAATCATTGGAGCAATGTAGTAAAACTGCAGTAGATGCCAACCTTGGATAATTACAATAACAGCATCCCTGATTACTGCTAATGTAATTAAGACACTTATTCATTCAGTAAAAAAAATAAATACCACTCTTTTTTTTTTTCCAGTGACCAAAGACTGATATGAATCCGCCATGGAAAAACCAACAAAGTACAGAACATTTTAGTAATTCAATACTTAAAACAAAACTAAAGGTGACAGAGAAGACACAGAGACAACCTTGCAATTCATACTTCCTCTCATCCTCCTCGTTTCTGTGTGAAATTAAACTTGTGTTGCCATGTATTGCTTCCATGAACCTTCACACACAGGAACGATTCATAGTTAATGAGTTCCTGCGTCTGCTTCAATGCACAGGACCCCAAAGAGTTTTCTTTGACAAAGAAAAACACCGTGTGACAGCTGAGAAGGACAACGAATAAGTTATGGAGACAACGTGAGAGAAAAACGTGGTTATCACGTCTGCTCGACTGTCCGCTCCATCTCTGAAATGAATTACGGCACTGTAGTTTAATGAGCTGTGCGGGATGGTGATGGGACACACATGCGCACGCACACCGAGCAAACACAAAGTCCATTCCATGGTTTAACAGTCAGACAATTGGACCACTTCTCTTTATTCATCAACTAAACAAATGAGCTTCATTTGTCTGTCCTCATTTCACCGTCGTCATACCTGTGTGTGTGTGTGTTGGGATCTAGTGCAGGTCATTCTAAGCTAATTAGGCCAGGCCCGAGGCTTCCATCAGGTATAATGAGTGGCATCAATGAACAGCAAATACTGTTCCAGCGACCAAGATTAAAAATATTACACACTCGTGTTTGCAAGGTGGACACACACAACCACATTACAAACAAAACCTCACTTAAGACACTAAAAGCCCCTTCCAACAGAGCTATTTTGGTCTTTTTGAGACGTAAGCTGCATTGTGACGCATTTGCTGTCACAGAGTGACTACTGCTATTCATATCTGCAAACCTACCAATCAGAACATGACAACAAACGCCAGACAATACAATACAAAAAGGTCCACTCAACACATGGTATTACTTTTTCTTGAAAGATAAAATGATAAAAAAGAAAGAGTGTTGTTGTTGTTTTTATCTCTTATATACATATACACCGATCAGCCACAACATTAAAACCACTGACATGAGAAGTAAATAACATTGACCGTCTTCAATGAAATTCAGTGTTCTGCTGGGAAACTTTTGGACCTGGCATTCATGTGGATGTTACTTAGACATGTACCACCCACCTAGACCAGACCAGGCACCCCCACCCCATAGCAATGACACTCCTTGATGGCAGCAGCCATCCCCAGCAGGATGCAGCCTGACACAGACACACACACAAAAACGGTTTAGGAAAAAACATGCAAAAACAGCACAAGGTTCATTAGATTCCAAACTGATCAAGTATCTGTGGGATGATCCACAGAGGCCCCTCCCCTCAACCCATAGGACCCATAGGGCCCCACTGTCACCCTCAGAAGGCCCATGTCCATTCTCTGATGAGTCGCAACTGTTTTGGAGGAACAAGGAAGACAATATTAGGAAGGTGGTCATAATGTTATGCCTGATAACATCATTACTTACCCAAAAATTATTACCTAACAAACAATGTTAGGCAAACCAACCCCCAAGGAAGCATTAGTAAACATAATTCTGTTTTGGCCTCCTCCATGTCCAACTACTGTACCGTGGCTTTTTTTTTTTTTTTTTGATTCCATGTCTTTATCAAAGGATATTAACCAGGGCCCAGGCTTGTCTCTCTCTAATCACTAGGCCTCCCCCCCTACTGACTCAGAGTGATTAAAATCGACTGTCTAATTGTATTTCTATAGAATGACATCAATAGTTGTAAAAGATTTTTGGGCAATTAAAAAAAAGTTTATAGGCCTGAAAATACGCTTGTAAACTTCGCTGAAAACTTCTCTGCAAATTCTCATTAAAACTGTTTGAAATCTTTTGCTTCGTGCTAAAAGAAGTTGAGGTAAACACTCTAATGACTGTGATGTTGTGTGAGTGCATGTGTGTGTGTGCGCAGCAGAGGGAGGGTGGGAAAAAAGAGAGGGGTGATATGATCAGTCATAAAAACACAGCTCATGTTTACCATGACTTGTATTTGAACTGGACTCATGCAGAGGGACAGGGCCGAGTGAAGTGTGCATGTATGTGTGTGTTTATGTGTGTGTGAGACGGCTAGTACGCATGCAAGCACAAAACTAACTGCCAGATAACATGCAAATACTTTTCCTCATACCAGAAAAGGGACTCGAAAACAAAACACAAACAAGACAGCATGGAGCAGCTCTCTCTCTCTCACACACACACACACACCCTTTAGTACTCACCGTGCATACAAAGACGTACACACAGGGAAACAGAGAGCTATCCGAGGTTCAGCTTCTGTGCACCGAGGCAATTTGTAATATAGATTTCCTCTATAGGCCACTGTAGTGTACCATTTACCATTTCAAACCCTTTGATTTTTTTCACCAGTGGATAATTCATCTTCTGTTGGTCAATAACAGAGATTGGGGCCTAATGAAGGAGTCATAGTCACAACGGCCATCACACTGGCGTTTAAACACTGTTTGGAGTCAAATTCATTGAAAAGCTCATCTGTTGTTGAAATGATGGAGGACAGCAAGAATGCAAAGGGGAAATGTAAGGAGGGAGAGTACAGGAACCAGCTGGTGTATACACAGAGACAAAAACTCACTCCAAAACTGTTTATTAGTGTAAGATTGATTGATGAAATCTCTTAAAACAGTCTGATTTGATGTGGTTTAAACACTACGTCTATGCTATGCACTGGGCCTTTATAGCTATAGCTAAACAAAATACAGAGAGGACATTCATTCATTCATTTTCTGTAACCGCTAGTCCTCTGGAGGGTCGCGGGGGGGCTGGAGCCTATCCCAGCTGTCATCAGGCGAGAGGCGGGGTACACCCTGGACAGGTTGCCAGTCTATCGCAGGGCTAACCCAGAGAGACAGACAACCATTCACACTCACATGCACACCTACAACCAATTTAGAAACGCCAATTAACCTATGGATGGTGGGAGGAAGCTGGAGTACCCGGAGATATAGTTTGCTAAGTTGCTAAGTTTCTAAATTAGTGTCTTTAGTATCACAGTGATCATATGCACTCAGCTGTTGCTGCTGTTGTATCAGCATTTGCTTAAAGAAATACTTTACGCTCATTCACTTTCTTGGTGACAGCTGGACAATGAGATAGATATACTTTCGAATGTATCTGTTAAAAATAAGACTACAGCCAGCAGCTCAGCTTAGCATATAACGAATGCTACAGAGGGAGAAAGCTGGATCTGTGCACAGGAAATGGGAATATTTATTTTACGTAACCTCCATGAAACCGGAACATGTTTTTGTATGGATTGGGACAATTATTTTTTCAGTCAGTCGACTTTATTTTTCAGCTGATCGATCAATTATTGTTCTGAGTAGCTGATTAATTCTCACATTAAATAATAACCATAACTGCTACCATCAATATTTCAACCCTTTATTGAAAATGTTTTCTCATAATGGCATATTTTAACATGAAATCAATGAATGGAGGAACCATTTCAAACTTCAACTTTTACCTAACGATACTACACATTATGAAAGTTAATATTTATGCAGTGTAGACTTAGGAGGAAGGTTGGAAAGCCGGCGGATGCTCTCTGTTGAGATGCTCGTGCATAGAGGCTGCGCTGCTGCTGTGGTGGGCCAGTTAATGTTTTCAGAAAGCCTAATTTTGCTCATTCAATCATTCATTTTCTGTAACCTCTTGTCTTCTGGAGGATTGTGGGGGGGCTGGACCCTATCCCAGCTGTCACTGGGTGAGAGGCAGGGTACACCTTAGACAGGTCACCAGGCGTAACGCCCATAACAGATATGAGGATGGTATTATTTTGTTTTTTAACACAGATAAGAGTTTCTTTTGCCTAAAATATCAGACTGGGGAAGTGCTTGTGAACAGTGAAAATGTTATATACGGTAATGTCTAATTAAAGTGGACAGTTGGGTCTGAGTGAAATCATTTTGTTTTTTGGCCATTTTCTATTTTTTCAAGAATTCCTATTTCAGCCACTGTTGCATCGAGTATCAAAGAAACAGACCTCTGCTTTATTCTTGATAATTTACACACCAGCTATTGTCATGTCTACTTGCCAGACTCCGATTTGACAGACCTCTGACAAACTCTGACATGCCATGCACACATTTTTGATCACAGACAGCAAAGAAAAAAGGGGGCCGTTCATTCGCACAGCGAAGGCAGAGATGAAAGGATTTTTCAACAGTCGTGAAATAGATGAAGAATCCGTCGTGAGCTCTGGCTTAGCTACTGACTGACCAATCAACAGGCCTTAGTTGGTGTGGCCCTGGGCAATCACAATTGTCAAACTCGGGTGCACTAAACAGAAAAAAGGAGAGCCGTGCTATGTGGGTTGCATTATTCACAAGGACAGAGTGAGAATAAAAGGAGTAAGGTGGAGGAAAGTGGGTGAAAGAGAAAGAAATAAGGAGAGGAGAAGACAGAGGAACACATGAGTGAGAAAGAGAGACAGAAGGAACTGAACAAAATGCAAAACCGAGATCTCAGAGAGCACCACGGTGCAAGGAAGCTCAAGACTGAATTCAAAGTTTGTCAAATCTAAATGAACATCACTTCCCCGTACTGGCTTTACCCTTAATTATCCATTCTGCCTTTGTACGGCGGACGGCTCAGCTCTGACAACCGCTCTCCCCTGAGATTCCCCCCGCTCGCTCCAAGCCAGAACATTAGGGAATATCAGAGAATATTACACCCAGGAATTAACGCTCCAAATCACCTTGCTAGGTTTAGGTCCCGCGCACAGCCCTCCCTCTCTTGGACAAGATAATCCGGGCTCTAGCGCCGGATATATGCCACTAATCATCAAAAAAAAAAAAAAAAAAGTGCAGGGAAGGAAAGGTAAGGGAAGACCTTGGAGGGTAGGAGAGGAAGGGAGAGAGGAGAGGCTTCAAATTATTTGCCGACGCTACGGTATGTCACTCAGGTGTGGTGTATATTTATTTACCTGCTCCTGTGCATCCTGCTTCTCTCTCTCTGCCTTGACTTTCTGATCGACAGCCTGCTGAAGGCTCTTCCTGAGCTCTGTCACCTCCTTCTCCATCCTCACAGCCATTGACCTGCACTCGCAAACAAAACAACAGAACTTATTATCATTCTAAAATAAGGCTCAGTAATAAAAAACTAGATAAATAACAGTCACTAGATATGATAAACTTTTTTTTTTAGCAGTCTCTCAAATTCATATGTTGCATATTTAAAAGTAAAATGTGTTTTTTCACTCATTATTTCCATTAGTATCGCTAAAAACAAGGACAACTCAACAATTAAGTTCCCTGAAAATCCAGTTGTGTGTTAGTGTTTAACGCAGGCCCATGAAAGCATGGTGCGGTGTGGGTGTTGTGTGTGGCAGCCGAGCTAAGGGAATGTGAAGGGGATCAATATGGAGGGGTCTATTCCTGCCACGCAACCCTGCGTCTGCGCGCACGCGAGCCGGTTAGTGTCTACGGCCGAGCGTGCGCGCGGGTTTGTGTGCGCCGGCTGCCCTGGCTACAGCGGAATCAATACGACAAATGATTACCATTTCCACAAACCTCCCTCCACAGCCTCGCTTCGGCCGCTCTTGAGCCTCGGCACCCCCACCAGCCCTCTCTCCGCACACACTCACACATGGACTGACACAAACCACTCCCTCTCTTGACCCCTTACCTCTTAAAGCCAATATAAAAATGAGACATTACAAGTTTATGAATAGTAAAAGTATTTGGGGCCTTTTACGGGGAAAAGTTTCGGGACTGTGATCTGAAGTTAGTACATTATGGATTTTACAGTTAAAAAAATAAATAAAAAATGCATGGGAGGACCGCTAAGTCAGCATCTGTCTATTAGTTTTTATTGGCATTTGCATTAAACTGATTCACCCAAAAATTAATAATAAAAAAATCATAAACAAGGTCCAGAATTCAGTATTTACCTATCAAAACTGTATTAAAATTGCTTTATACTTCAGACTTGAGTTAATCAATCAGTCTGTTAACTGTAAAAAAATAAAGAAACTCACTGATGCCCATTTGGAATAATTTTCAGACACATTCCTCTTTTTCAGTTTTATTTACACACATCAGTTATACGGTTGGAAGAGATTGATCAGTAAAGTTTTGAGAAGACATACACTTTATCTAACAAGAATAAGTCACATCTTTACAATCGTATTTTATTCCAACTTTATGGGCGACAGTGTATAAATCACCAGATTCTAGGAGCCTCTTCAACGCCTAGTTGTCATTATCGGTTAATCTGACAATTATTTTCTAGGTTAATTATCAATAATGGTCTTTACAGTTTCCAAGAACCCAAAGAGTTTTCTTCAGATTAGATGGCTTGTCGTCGCGAACAATCCAAAACACAAAGATAGTTCAAGTTATCATAATAGAAAAAGAAGAAAAGCACCAAAATGTGACATTTAAGAATCTGATCTGATCTGATTTGGTTGTTTTTCAGCCTTAACTTAAAATGAAATCCACTAAAAAGATCAGATTTATTTATTTTTCCATTGATCAATTGATAGATTAGATTACAGATTAGATAGCGAACAGCAGCGAGTTGACAGAAATACGAGAGCAAGAGACGGCTGACACCTCTAGGCCGCCAGTAGATCATACTGTACATTTTTCCTTTTAATAAAAATGAATTGCATAAAAAAGGTATTCATCATAAAATTAAATGAAAAAGTCAATCTTGGTGATTATGAAGGCAGAACCGGCAAGGGCCTGGCAACTTTAATTAATTTTTACTGCGGAATGATTAGAAGAACATAAAAAAGTAATGTGTAAATCCTAATATAAGTAATCTAAATAAATTATAGCTGTCTGCGCGCAGATTCATTGACCAGATTTTTCAGCAGCAACTTTAAAAACCGATGCTAATAGAGCAACTCGGTGGTAGTAAAAGCTGGGGCAGAAGCCGGAAAGCCAAAACAAAAAGGGGAAAAGAAAACGCTTGATAGATTGGTCCGTGGAGAGAACATATGATAGGATGAACAGAGTGGGAGAGAGAAAGGAAAGAAAGAGAGGAGGCATCCTGTGGAGAAAGGAGGGGATTTCCCACAGCACAGATGGAAGCCATTAGCATGGTGTTGTTGCTTAAAAACCTTTCATGTCTTTGCTGTTATTAGATAATACTGGGTTAACAGTAAACAGCATGATTCTGCAAATGGATGTAATATGCAGACACAGCGATTGTTTTACCATCCCCAGTACCTAAAATTGGTTTAAATGTCATAAAATGTAATAATTCAGAATGTAACCTATAAAGTCTCCATACTGAGTTTTAAATTGTCGGTTGACGATGAAAATGTTCCATGGCTCGACTTAACCGAGAAACTCCCTGAGACCGCTGCAGTGAGGTCATGTCGAAGCCAAAGCCGCAACCACAGCTATGCGTGCACAAGCGGGCGCACGCACACGCGCACTAACACACATGCGCGCGCACACACACACACACACTCTGCTGGGTGATGCATGCTTGCTGATGTCATCACCGCAGCTCTGGTGACACACAAGGGGTCAACCAGGGGTCTCACCTCTGAACTCTGAACTCCGTGACCTAACATCTGCTTACTCACCGTCTCCCGCTAATACATATTTGGATATTTCTGTCAGATGGAATTAAGGAGCAGATACAAACCGGTGTCTGTCAGTTTATTATTTTAGAAATAATAAAAAAAAAAGTTGCTTTGTAGACTCTCTTAAACAATATAAGCACTTAGAGCTTAGGGCTGTTCTGTCCAACACATGTTCAGTCAAGAAGCCTACTGTACGCCGCACGTAAAAAAAAAATAAAAAAAAGTCTAAATGTTTTTGATTACCGAGCTTACACAGGGGACGATGGGAAATGGGATAAGAGAGGAAGCTTCTTTCCCCCCTTCTTTTCCTTCTCTCCCCTTCTTACCTTATTTTCTCCTCTGCTAGCTTTCCTTCACTCAGGCACCCCTCCATCCGCCTCGCCTCCTCTGCACGAGCTGCCAACTCCTCCACTGAGCAGGAGAGGGGGGAGAGAGAGAGAGAGAGGGAGACAGAGGGAGAAAAGTGTGAGATAAAGAGCAACAGTTCACTTCAGACACTCACGGTCAAGATTCATTAGAGAGTCGGGCCTAATTCAAATCAAATGACAGAATAGAGACATCTACTTTAATACGGTGTTAATGCAGCTGCCTGAGATGGCTCTTGAGATGGGGCTTGTTTGGTTGTATTTAAAGAATCTAAACATGCAACATGACTTCACCTCCTCCAGCGTGGTGAGGTTAACCGAGCCATCTACAAGGCGTGCATGCAACCGAGTTGATTATTGATTCTTGTCAAGTTAAACCATGAGTGGGAAAACGTCACCTTCAAAGAGAAACGGAGGAAGAGCTCGCGCCGCAGAAGAGGCGCCGAATGCCTTTCAGAGGCGGAGAGAAGGAAAAGGATGAGCACATTTGCACCGCTTCCACTCGGCGGACGGCGGGGAAGCAGCCCTTTTGTTGGCAGACAAAAGAAGTGCTCCCCGATTTTGTCAATAGATGGCACTCTTTACCTTGAGCAGGCCACTTGAGCGCATACCCCTGACTGCAGCCCTTCAATCACGCTCCCTTTTCAGCCGCCTCCTCCGACTACATGCAATAAAACCCCATTGTCCTACACTTAGTAGTTTAGCGCATTGAGCAGATGCATAATAACCCACTAGTCAGGTTTCTTGGTCAGGTTTGCTTTGCAGAACCCTCTCCAGTTTGAATTTTATATTTAGGATTTGCCTCCTTCCCCTCTTTTTTTTTTTTTTTTTTTTTTGTTGTGTGCGCTGTTTTGTGAGTCAATGTTTCTTCATAGCTCTTAAAACCTTTTCACTAAATTCAGTATTCATTGAATATAACATAAACTGTCAGCCATCGGTGGCCAAGGCTAGTGAATATTGAGAAGGTGTGTGTGCGCTGAATATGAAGAGGACGCGTGTGCTCCCGAGTATGTGCGCGCTGAATATTTACAGGACGGACCTTGACTTTGTGCGCGCGGATGTGTATCTGAACGTGTGAAAACAGGAAGGAGAGAAATGTTTAGGGTATTTCTGTGGGTCCCTTTTAAGGCCACACACCGTGCTGCGATCGCAGCAGCCGGGGCCCGGCTGAACGGGAAGGACGCTAAAACCAATACCATAACAGAAACAGAAGAAGAAAATCCACATTTAATAAAGCCATGATTAATTTATGGTTTTGTGGCGTCGAAACTGTTTAAATTGAAGCCCTAGGAAAATTGAGGCTGCAGCTGTAATTGCTAAATATTTAATGGCGCACAAACACTTTTATTTTTGTGTCTGCGTGCGCGCCGGTGCCCTACCTTGGCTATTTTACTGAACCCCCAAGGTGAAAGTTTGCCGTGAATCTCAATAATCGATAAAGCAGAGATGTGAAAAAGTTGAGACGGGGATCAAATTCATATTCAGGGCGTTAGTTTTGAGGTGACCTCAGTGACACTTCCCACCAGGGGAGGCCACAGAGAGAGCAATTAGCTGCGCGGACTGACCGTTTACACAAACTCTCCTATTTGCAACCGCATACGCAAAGATATACACACACATGGTTTAAACACACACACACACAGGAAAAAAAACAAGTGAAAAGACAGTTCGCTCGATTATTTAAAACTTAGAGAAATATGAAAATGGACACAAAGTCAGCGCACGCATGGCTGATATCTGTAGACGCTTACGTAAGATGTGCTGCGTGTTTAGCTTTAGCGGGGATTGATGCGCAAAGGCTGACAAAATTTTCTGGATCTGCAGAGGATTGTGTATTTCTCGACACGTCCTAAAAAACAGCAGCCCGCATTGTGAGGTCTGAGGTCTTTCACAGCCTGTTTTTAGTGGTGTCATGAGTTCAGTTGCGACAGTAGTCCACAATCTAAGATCTCGGGTCCACCGCTCCTCTTTCACTTTCTTGACCCTTTCATTCTGGCTTCACAACTTATGGTATGACATTATTCCATAATCTAACACTCTCCCGATCTCTCCCTCTCCTTCTCGCCTTCGCGGGAGCTTCAAAGTCCCATCATACAGCATCAGGCTATAATCACAGATCTGCGGTCAGATTACCCTGCTCTCACGGCTAACCTTTAACATGAGAAGGATGAAAACCTTGCTAACCCTGAATCAGTGGTTGGGGCTAGGCTGGGCCCTGCCTGGCCCTCATAAAAGCTTCATAAGGCTTCATGGGAGCTTCCTTTGGCTTTGTTGGGGGATTCGTATCGGGCTAAGGTGCTCCCGAGAGACGTCCCAAAGCCTCCCAAGACTCTTTCTCTCTCTTTCTGAAGTTTCATGGGCTTGCAACACTGCTTTTGGGTATAAGCCAAAAGGTGCAGGCGCACAGCCGCACACTGCCATGCACACAAATACACCGGCAGAGAGGAAAATATGCGCGCAACGGCGAACGCTCACAAAAGACAAAGACTAACACACACATACACAGACTCTAAAACTCACACTCCCCTCTTGCTCTCTCCTCTCCGCTTTATTTACAATCCTCTGGCAGCGGTACAAGGGCCCGGGGCTATAACACACGGCACCTAATGCTCAAACTGCCAGGTAATCTCATGTCTGACATCCCCCTTTGATAGAAACTGATCAATAGACTCTTGTAAAGGAGTCATTTTCTCTGATGTTTCTACCAACCACTTCTCTCTATCTCTAACTCTCTCCCATTCTCTCTCTCCCTCTCGTCCCCCCCCACCCCTTCTCTTTTATTAGCCATACATTTATAATTCATATTTCAGCGGGGTTTAGTTTGCTCTGAGACAAAGGGGGAGGTGTAAGGGGGTAGGGGGGCAGCTTCTTTGTGTAATAAAGAACAATAGTGGTGAAATGATGGGGAGAAATGCCAGTGTTTGCTGCTGGTTCCGGTGAACAACAGTTTTGGGGATCGATAGAGTGTGAAATGGGATTATAGCTAGTAATAGAGGTGAATTGGAGGAGAGAGGCCTGTGCACGTGTGTGTCCAGGGATCCAGATTGGATAGCAGCGCGCACACACACACACACACACACGCACGCAGGCACACAACTCGTGTACGCACAATAATGATTTCATCATCTTTAGGCAGATGCACATCAGCAGCTCAGAGGGGTGGTAATATCACATTTCTGTTTTTGTGGAAGTGCGGAAATAAGGATACAGTTGTTTTTGTTTATGCGGTTATTTCATTTGTTGCCACACAGGATCACATTTATTCTGCATTACAGGCTGCCTTACAACACATCTCATTTAAGACGTAAGATGACTCTATCAGTCATATTTGAATATTTTAAAGATCCATCCCCGCGTTATGTAAACAGACGGTTAGATTATGTGACATACATTTTATCTACAAAATACATCAGTGGCACAATCTTTACTTATCAGCACCTTTACATGTAGTCTATGCAATTATCCACATATACTTTGCTACCATCCAAGCATACTCCAAGAGACGTTGGTGACGGAGTGACAGCAAATCTGACACGTACAGTCATACGCCAAGTTTAAGGACTTTTTCTTTTTCTATCCTTTTTAATCACTCCCTCTCTCTCTCTCCAGTCTCTTCATCCTATCCTGACACAGTCTGATTGAATCCAGCTGCCTTCAGACACTTCAATCTCATCCATGTGACACATCCCTGGTTCATTCTCCTCTCCTCTCCTCTGTTTCTTTCCCTCCTATCTGGCCGCAGAGGCATTTCGACTTAATATCCCTCACTTCCTTGGCCGTGTTTATGCGTGCGCCCCGTAAACTGCAGAATTCACGTTGCTAAACAGCTTTAGAAGGAAAAAAAGCCGCAAAAAATGCCAGTTCATATCTGTAATTGTCGGAACGCACGCAGCAAAAATCATTTTGGAGTGGTCCGATTATTGCTTTTTAAAGCTGATGCATTGGCCGTGACTTTGTTGATATTTCAAGGCATTTTTTTCATTCACCACATGAATAATCTTGTAATTTTGCATAATAATATACAAATGTCTGAATATCCACGGTCTAAAACAGGTTCATGAGCTATGTAAAGTGATGTAAAACCATATTTAATGCTAGAAAAATAAAAATTCTGGTGGTGAGAGCCTCCTCCTAACACTTATTATTTTATACTTGAACGAAAGTTGAACATCTGTATTAATTTCCACAGTCCTCTCCATCCTAGTCCTACTGTTACCAAGCTACATTCATCACCACTCAATGCGATGTTTCCACGATATAGAAAGAACCTTGACAAGGGCGTCATGTTAATAAAAAGGCCCTTTGTTCATGGCAGTAATTTCTCAAGCTGACTCCTCACCCAGTTTATTCAGACCACTGCTATATACAGGTAAACAATGTCCCCTCTGTTGTAATAATGCATCTTTATTCTTCTTAAGTCATTACAATAGGCTCTACATCGCTGGATTGGATTTGCTGAAGGTAAAAGCGGAATAATATGTGGTTTTGTGTGGAGAGTAGAGTTGAGGGAATGCGTTTTGATCACAGACAAAGGCCAAGCTACACAGCGTTGTCCTTCTGTCTCTATCTTGTTAATGAGCAGTGTTCACTGAGCAAGCCAGCCACTGTCTGCCACAGAGAGAGACCTCAGATTCATCTCTCTGCGGACAATAGGTGATTGTGTGTGTGTGTGTGTGTGTGTGTTTGTACCTTGGAGAGCCAGTGTGTATGTGCTAATTAAAGCAGTGGGAGTTGAGAGAAATGGCTGTGAGCGCGTGTATGTGAGGTGTTTGCCTGGCGTGACCGTAGATGTGTACGTTAATTCTTAATGAGACATTTCTGTGCCCAGAGAGACTCAGCCGTCACCATTCCTGCACTGACACGCTACTACAAAGGCCACCATACTACACCGGCCACGCACTCGCATCCACGCACGCACACACACACACACACACACACACACACACACACAAGCCAGACCATTACCATACAGCTAAAGCGCCATTAAATCAAACCTCTATCTATAGTGTGTGTGTGTGTGTGTGTCTGAGTTAACACTGCGTGCAGGCAGCTAGCAACCGAATCGCCACCACTGCTGGCTTTTATGCATAAAAGGCAGGGAAGGCTACATAGCCTAGCGCAGCTGATGTTAGTTTGAGGTTTAGCAGTGGACAAATGATTATAGAGAACAGAAACGTAGGGTGATGAGTGGATCTTGAGCATTTTTTATTTAATTTCATGTAATTTTAGTAACTATCTCACACCTATTTTTCTTTTTTTATTAGCGGTTGCAACTGAGCTACTGTGACCAAGGAATTTCCCTAGTCTCTCAAAGTCAAAGTAGACATTCTATTTTATTTTTGGGGCGAGATTCAACCCATACAGAGTAAAAAAAAATAAATACCTGTGCATACAACTGGATAGTCCTAGAACCAATCGAAGCAATTACCTCTTCTCAAACACTTTGACTGGCCTGGCAACTCTTTACCAGGACATAATCAGCTCCCAACAGAGAGAATCCAGACCACAAAAAAGAATTGTTGGCTGCGGCAATCTGGGCTGGCTTCCAGGCAGACATCAAACTCGCCATTTGTGATATTCAGGTTATTTTAAAGGTTATATACGCTAGTTATTGACTGATTGCTACCTGCCACTTGGTGCTTGCTGCGTAGCTTTTCCATCTCCTGGCTCAGCTGCCTGACGTAAGCGCTCAGGCTCCGGTTCTCTCTGAAGGCACTCTCCACCTTCTCCTCCTCCGTCTGCAACTCCTTCCGAAGTCTCTGCACCTCACCTCTCTCCGCATCCACCTCCCTAGATCTTCTTGCGGACTCTCGTCTGGCCTCCTCCAGTTCCTCCTCCGACTGCCTGAGGAGCGCTACTTGTACCTGCAGCATTAGTAAAAATCAAAAAAAGGAGGAACTGTGAATAATCCACACATGCTTCTGTGGTTTTGTGGCCCTGGTGTTTAGAATGCACTTCACACTTGGCATTAAAAGGACTAAAATATGTCTTGAGCAATCACTTATTGTATGATTTCGCCGTGCCGCCTGGATTGGCTTTTATCCACGGAGAACCTTGAACGAAACAAAGTTTTTGCCTTGGCTTTACAGCTAAATAAAATAGAGAAGGTGGTGAACGTGAAGGTGGACATTTAGTCCCTCGCGTCAGATGCGAATTTCAAAAACTTGCACTTATGTTATGCGGTTTTGAGAGCATGATGGGGTCATGTCTCCACATTGCCTTGTTATTAGAAAGACCTCCACAGCAATTTACATTCAGATATGTACAATAAGGTTGCACAGTGGTGTGGTGGTTAGCACTGATGCCTCACAGCAAGAAGATTCTGGGTCTGAATCCACTAGCCGACAGGGGCCTTTCTCTCCGGGTACTCTGGCTTCCTCCCACCGTCCAAAGACATGCTTGTTAGGTTACTTGGTCATTCTAAAATTGGCCGTCCACCTTCTCTGTGTTAGCCCTGAGATGGACGGCTGGTATAGGCTCCTGCACCCTGCGACCCTCCAGGGGACAAGCGGTCACAGAAAATGAATGAATGAATGAATATATACAATATGTAGACAGGTGTATTGTTCAACACGCAGGTTGATCAGTTGTGTTTTCAGGTTTAATTCAGTGCCTTAATCGCTAAAAAAAAAAAAAAAAAAGTATACAGAATAATAAGAAGTAAATTATTAAATCAATTGTGAGTCTTCAAAAATCTTTCACTGTCAATAGCTTTGATCTCTAAGCCAAAATAGGTATGACTAAGCATTCATGAAGAGCATTAAGCTCTGGTACAATTATGTATATATATGCATAATGATAATGATTAATAATGCGTGTTTGCATAATGCATGTGATGAATGTAAATGCAGCCTTCAGTATATGTGTCCCCACATGACATGGACTCATTATGCGGTATTCCACAGGGGGAAGGTAGCTGAATGAACGGACAAGACCTCACAGCGTGAGAGTATACTTCCGTTGCCCACATAAGTGTGTTTGTGAGCCTAAATGTATGTGTGCATGCATATGACCCTGGCAAGCGTAACGTGTGTTTCACTTGTATGTGCACAGATTTAATGTGCAAAAATCAAATGTTACCGCTTTTCACCTACGCATATCAGCCCACACACACACACACACAGACACAGACACACACAAATGATGTGTCCAAGACTGCCAGTAATGTTGGCACTCTGCCAGGCTACAGTCACCACTTTGAGTAATTTGAATATTTAGTGTCCCATTGAGCTCTTAATTGGAGTCAATTTCACCAGCCTTGGCACCGTTTGGTGCTTTAATTAATGGCGGGGCAATTTGTTTCTGCCAGGCAATCCTGGGACAATCACATGAGTGGTGGGTGTGTGGTGCCCGCGGAGGTGGCTGGAGTACTCCTCTTTGGGAACTGAACTGCACGGACAGCCAACGTTTTAAGGCCATTTTAAGGAGGAGGCTTTAAAATAGGAAAAAGTAGCAGAGATAAAGGTCAAATTAATATAGTTCTCTCTCAAAAATTAGAGGACAGATCGGCGGCAGTTTAATACCTTTTGGGAGTCCGCCAGCTCAAGTTCTAAGCGCGTTACTTCCTTTCTCAAACGCGTCACTTCCTGTTCCAGATGGCTGCGAGTGGTCAGGTGAGAGTGGCTGGATGCAGCAAGGCTTTGCTTCAGAGTGGCCTTTTCTTTATTTCTGCGGAGAGAAGAGAGCAAAGCGTGACTGCCTTGTCCAAATTAACACAATAAGAAATAATTAAATCAGACAGATTAGCTAAATAAAAGTAAATTATATAAGCAGACGGCGTGTTCCGCGCAACACAATACGTCTGTGCTGTGTGCCATTTGGTGAGTACATTGTTAAAATAATGAGAGAGCCGTGGGTGGAGGCAGATGAGAAGGGCACGAGAAGAGAGACAAGGACAGAGACCAGGATCGGCAGAGGAGAATGAGAGTTTTATAGACTCCGTTATTACTGTCTCTCCAGGTCTGACTTCATCTGAAGAATAGCCCTTTCACACTCCGCGAGGCGTTCAACCTGCTCAGTACAGCGCTGAAACACACACACACACACACACATAAGTGGATACACACAATTACAAAAAATGTAGGTGCAGAAATGTAAGTGCATTTAACCCATTAACTTTGTGCGCAATTCTACTTTCAGATGCGTCTTTTATTTACAATATACTTGGTTGTTATTGCCGTATATGACTATTTATTATGATGATAATATACCTCAGTGTGTAGGAACAGTGTATCTACCTTCTGTAGCTGTTGTCTGAGTTTCAAAATGCTGAAATACTCCTCATCGGAATGAGAATGGCTCTGTCGGTAGAGTTGTAGGTCACACTCCACCGTTAGCTTCTATGAGGACGAGAGAGAACAAGTAAAACAGGCAAAGAGAAAGAAGAAAACTACTAATATTTATTTAAAGGTTACTTGTTTCCGTCCGATTTACACATGAAGATGCATCACGTATCACCGCCGCCAACAACCGACTTGGTTATGGATTACATTTCAGCAGATTACATGTATTTTTGGTTTAATAACAATAAATAGCAGCGACACTGATGTCCCATTATGTGGTTCCTCAACACTGTGTATTGATTCGCACAAAGACAGACGTGCGGCCTTGGTGTTCCAGGCGCAGCTGACGAACGCCAACAGACCAAGCGCCACACTTACAAGAGAACAACAATAAGCAATTCACACAAGGATCTGAGCATTGTTCTCTTAATTACAAAGGAAAAAAGGGAAAAATGTACCTCATTGTTTTCTATCATCAAGTACATTGCCTATGTTCACTGCTTAACATATCACTGCTTTCAATCTTAGTCTATTAGCTGCCGTCCTTTATGAAGAGAAATTGCGTAACTAACTCAGAAGTAGACATCTTTGCAGAAAAGGAGAGAATTCACTCATCTTATAGTGTTCATCTTAATGTTATAGTGAAGTACTCCCTAGTCAGAATACAAATGGACCAGAACAGAGATAGAATTAAGATACTATACAGTACGCACTCAAGATATTTTTTTTCATTTACCTCCAAATATGAACCCAGACATTGGTTTTATAGCCATGTTTTCAACCCGCAACAGTATTTCACATATTCTCCAGTTTAGATTTCCTTGTAAACAGGGAGTGAAGGCACCAGTGATTTTAGGGTTAGCTGAACTCAGCTGTGGCATGAGGTAGCGAATTAGCGGGACGTGAAGCTCCATAAGAACTCCTAACCTCTTGATAGGCGCCTCACAATCAAAGTCATTAGCCAGTGTAATAAAGGGCCTGAGATACAGCCATTCTTCAACAGCCTAACTCTTTTATAACCAACAGATTAAAGTTGATTGGATTAAAATGACATTCTGCCCGTCTGACCTTGGCGGCAGCAGTTAAGTTCATCCAAATTAAATTTCTCCGTAATAAAGATGATTCATTTGTTGCCTGACGTAGTAAATATAAAACAGAAAGAAAAAGGAGAAAAGATTAAGTGACGCACACCAGTGCACACACACACACGCACGCACACACATATACATATACATGAATGCACAAAAAAGCCCAAGCATGTGCCCACACAGAATTATTGGAGCTGGCAATCACCTGAGTGCACACGTGAGAATGCAAAGACATCCATCTGAGGTACCCAAAAAATGTATTCAGGCCCTCCAAATTGTCTTGGGGAGAGCTTATGTGAAAGTCTTAAAAAATACTTGATTATGGAGATTATAACAAAAATGTGTCTCATTCTGAAATGGAAAACTGTCCTATAATGGTTACTGAACTGGTCAAGTTGAGTGCTTGTCCACTGACTGCCTAACAAGCAGCCTCGTTGATTGACACTCCGGTTTAAGCTGCTTTAACTGATGCCGTAAAATGAATATTCCAATATTACGACTATAATGAACCATGCTAGTAACTGATGCAAACAAATCAGGATCATCCACCAGGAAATATTGCATTAACTGCGTGCTGTATGCATCTGGATTTATGTTGCCTTGTCATTGCTTGGTCATGTAATAACAAGTTTGTCCCAACCTGCTGTTTGAGCGTGTCCATCTGCTCCTGCAGGGATCCCATCAGGCCTCTGAAGTGGTCCACTTTTCGCTCACTCTCCCTCAGTAGGTTCTGATTAACCTGGAGCTCGTCCGTCAGCTGGTCAAGAGCCTCCCGCGAGCTCTCCCATTGGGCAACCTTTTCCTGGTACCGCTTGTCCAGCTCGGCTAGCTCGTCCTTCACTGAATGAGTCGCTGATTCTCTCTCTCTTAGCTACCAAGTAAACACGGTCGATAAGGGAGAGGTTTTAGCTCGTCAGGGCTAAAAAAACATATTCTTAAAAACCTGTAGTATAAGTCAAGGTCTAATGGATTCTATTTTGAGGCACTCAGCCACAAGAATGCAATTTTCTCCTCATCACAGTGCACGTGCTAATAATAAACATCAACCACCTGTTGCTGTGAATATCGTAGCTCCTCTTCCAGAAGCTCCACCTGCCTTTGCACCTTGTGCACCTTCTCCATTGCTGCGGTGTACTTTTGTTTAAAAATAGCAACCGTTTCTTTGTGCTCCCGGGTTTGTAAACTGGTCTCCTTCAGCTCGGCCTCGGCTCCTTTCAGCTGCTGATGGAGAACTTCTAACTCGGCCTCCTGCTTCTTCAGCTTCTCCCCTGAAGTCTCGACCTGGAAGCAGAGACAAATGTAATCAGTAAACCTTTTCTCTTTATTTAGGTAGAAAAGCTGTAACCTAAAAGTTAAACTGAGACAGAAAACACTATAAAACTCATGGTGAGCTCTAATGTAGGCATGAACCAAGAAGAATAAATATTCTTAAATGCTCAACCTAATACAGCAACGGCATCATGATAAAAACAAATATCTCTGTGAAACATGAAGCTTCATGAATAAATGTGCATCATAAAAACACGACAGCTGTGTGCTCGTTTGCCTAACATGCTTTAACATACTGCGCTGCTCTACAGTAACCTCTGTCATAATGAAAGAGGGAACCCAGGAAGTGAAACCAGGCTTAATCCCGGCGCTGCACCAACAATCCCACCGTATGCCTCACCTTCCAAGGGGAGAGGTTGAGAAAGTTAAACCCGCTCTAACACTCAGCTTGAGTTCATCCACGTTAATCCCGCTGTAATCTGGATCAGAACGTGAAGGTTTACAGCTAATGACAGCCAACTAGTTAGATTTCAGTGGTTCACCGCAGCTTGGTTTAACCAGGGATTAAATGGGCCCATCCAGGTCTAACGCTGGATAGAGGGCAGCATGACTGAGCGGAGGACTCGCTCATGCAAAGGAAGAAAGAGACACAAGCCGGCGCGGAGGAGAGGAGTCATCGAATTGTCTGTTTTAGAGTCGAAAACGGAAAAAAGCCGCGTAGGCGTACGACTGTGTGTGTGTGTGTGTGTGTGTGTGTAGTGTGTGTGTGTGTGTGTGTGTGTGTGTGTGTGTGTGCGTGCGTGCGCGTGTGTGTGTGTGTGAGTGGACTGTTTAAAACCACTGACTCAGGCAGCGTTCGCTCGATTTTATCCGAGTGTGATGGTGGTGAATGACGAATGTTTTAACCAGAGGTTATCCAAGGCAATCGCTTTAAAATCACTCACACACACACACTACAAAGTCACACGCCAACTTCACCCATTGTAGGTGCATGTGTCATTTCCTTTACCCGTGCCATAGCACTTCTTTCCCATTAATGAACCCATCCTACTGCCCTGCTGCCATCAAACAGTCCAAACGCTAATGGTGGACTAAGCATGTCTCTCTGTTACTGGATGAAAGGAGTCATAACAAGGCTTAATGGAGACACCATGGCTTTCTTGTGACCATAATCAGGAGCTTGTGCTTTGAGGAAACAAACAACCTTCATTAAGCATGATGAAAAACACATTTGACCCTCGTGACCTGACGAACCTCGTTCCGTCTGCCGTTTGACTATTCATGGCCGTCACATGACTACCCAAGCTGACCCTCCTTTGATAATAACTTTATTCTTCTCTTCTTCTTCTTTTTTTTTTTTTTTCGCTGTCTGTATTCATGTTTGGGTCCAATTAGATGTGAGAGGTTGACAAACAGAGGGGCCATTCTGTCTATTCCAGTCATTCAGATGATATAGATGGGAATGTATATGTAAGCTGACTGCAAAAGTAAAGCTTGTTTGCTGTTAATGGTTCTGATTGCTGTTCCTGGCAGAAAACCCTGACTTCTTTATTGTCCACTGTGATTTAGATCACTCGCCCGAAGATTTTTCTTTTCCTCTCGTTCATTGGATTAACACAGCAGACTGTTTCTGCTGCAGGACTGCGGCTCAGCTGACTGACGACTGAACGCACAAAAGACTCGCCTTTTTCCGTGGCTTTGTGCTTCTGACTTAAACTGTCCTTGAGCTCTGTGACCTCTAACTCTCATACCGTCAGCCTGCTGCATGCTGTATCTGGCTGAGCTCAGAGTTGTTCTGCTTCAGTCGGCTGTGAAGCGGGGCGTTTGCCCCCCTCTAGCAATCCACTTGAGTCTTGTGAGCCGGCGTCACAGCTTCACAGGTCAGAGGTCAACTGATCTATAGATTTCACTAGAGATTTCACCTGTAGGGAGGCCAGATGAGCAAAGGTGAATAGGAGAGCGGAGAGTTCACCCTCACCTGTTGCCGGCTAATACGGAACCGATCGTGTAGCTGCTGTTGTTCTTCCTCCTTCTGGTCCTTAAGGCGCTCGATATCCCTGACCTTTTCGATTAACCGACGGGCCTCTTCCTGTTGCGCTCTGACCTTGTGGTTCAAGTGTCTTACCTCTTCCTCCAGTGCTGTCACCTGAGCAAGAGGAAGAAAGAGAAAACGATGAAAAGATGGAAATGGGAATAACTTTACGCCAGCATACAATGCGCACACACACACAGACAGACAAACAGACAGAGAAGACGGTGAGGGGGTGGCAATAGCCCAAAAAAAGTGAGGGCTTGAGTCAGAGAGTTTCCAAGTTTAGTCTGAGGACCAGCTGGGAAAATGTAGGCACGGCAAACATGAATGAGTAACGATTCCCTTTTTCCTTAGCTCCGACTTTCGAGGAGCCTTTGAGCAAGGTGCTACGCCTCCCACTGCCCTAATGGAGCTGCACGGTAGCCAACAGTAGAAGACTGTTGCTGGTTTGGGCACTTCCCTTGAGTGGATGTGTGCAACTCTGTGGGTGTAAAGCAGGGCATTGTTGGGAAAGAAAAAAACACAAGGGTGCTCAGTCGACCTAGCCTCAGCATATGAAAAGAAAAACAAAAAAATAATAATAGTAAGACAGGTTTAAGACCCCTGTAGAACTACCTAAAAACTGAATTTAAGCCTTAAGACAAATGTAAAGTCTAAAGAAGAAAAACAAATCTAAAAAACAAAAAAAAGGGCCGCCGGAAAATGGAAAAGTGCAATGTTTTTGTCGAAACAGGTATGATCTTTAGGAAACTTTTTCTAGTAAAATCTTATAAACAGAAAGGCTCAACTCAACGCACCTTTTTCTGTGTTTCTTGATGCTTTTGTTCCGCTGCCTTCATTTCAGCTCTGAGCTGCAGAATTAACTGATCTCTGCTTCGAACCTAAACCCAAAGAAAAGGACTTAAATATACATTTCAGTTAATTGCATATGCTGGCCTTTTTAGCCTATTGTATTCATGAGGTCTGACTACTGCACCCACACACAAACACATGCACACAGAGACAGAGACAGAGATGGACCTCCAAGTGTGAGGTGTGGAGTTTCTCGTGGCTCAGAGCCAAGTCGGCCTCCAGTCTCTCTTTGGTCTGGCTGAGGCAGACGCACTCTCTGCTCTGGTCCTCCATCTTGGCTCTCAGCTCATCTCTCTCCTCGCGCAGTTTCTCCGCAGCCTTCTCCCTTCGAAGCAGCTGTTAAATATGAACTGGAATTAAGTCACTCCGTCGGTGCTAAAATCTCGCAATATTTTAGCACGGAGAAAAAAGAAAAAAAAAGATGACGAATGAAGAAGGAAATTTAATAAAACAATATTAATTCCAGCATTACAAAACCCACTCAGCATTATTCAACATTCAATCCACTATAAAAAAAAAAAATATAATAAACTGATTATAATTTTAATTCCATTACCAAATAAATATTACAGTAGCTACATTTATTCCATAATGGGATCAAATTAATTTGGTTAAAATTAATATGAATCATGAACAGTTAAAAAAGTCATTTTGGGGAATAATGAAGCCGATGTTTTTACCTCTTCTTCACAATTAGAGTGCAGCGTTTTACTTTCTGTGAGCTCCTTCAACAGCGCACGCATCTTACTCTCCCTTTTCTGTATCTGCGAGAAGAAAACTGAAGGCTGTTGGACGATGCTTTTTTAAATTCCTTTTTTTTTATGATATCTTTCCAGCGAGACATTGTGTTAAGGATGATTTATCCGTATCTCAGGAAACAGTGGAACTTAGGTCACCGTTTACAGAACTTGAGATAAAATCTAGTTTTCATACTTGTGTTTAAGGTAATGGTGGTGGTGGGCGGAAGACGGTACGTACAGAGAGCTGGTTGTTTATGCCTCTCTCGGGCGTACGGTATCTCTGACGGTTGCTTGTGTTTGTCTGTTTCCTTGGTGACCTCGCCTAATTACCCACTTCAGCCCTGCACGCCTAATGAGTGTGTGTGCGTGCATGTCTGCACGTGCTTTCATGTGGGTGTGATTCCTCGCAAGTTTTTCAGGGGAAACGTTTTGGGCTTTTTTTCTTTAATCTCGTCTATCTGTGTTTGCAGAGTCTGTAACTTGTCACAGCCTTTCTCTGTTTGAGGTCAGTCAAAACAGCCGGCTGCGGGTATAAGACGTTTAAGCTTTCATGTAATCTTTCAGTGTTTGAAAGATTAATCTACAAAAAGAAAGAAAAAAGGGGACCATATCTGGGACATTTGACTGTTGTAATAAACAATCTGTTGACAAAACATTAGGCACACTGGCAAAAACGGAGTTGTTGTCCCACTGAATAAAATAGGGTTGTCAAAATAATAGAAAAACGGTACGACACAATACAATTCAATAGTACGACAAACCACAGCCTCCAAAATGAAATAAAACATTTGAATCTCTGTCATTTTAAACTAATTTAAACGTGCGGGACTGTTTTATTGGAATGCATTCATTTTCACTAGTGTACCCAACAAACTGGCAAGTGAGTGTATAGGTATACCGTACTTTTTAATGTTATCTGAACAGCTTAGCTATTGCTATGTTGCATATTTAATACAGACAATTCAGCAGCCCTTCATGTTGAATTCAGTCATGTGCTCCATCCCTCCTCTTCCTCCCGTCCGTCCTGCATGATCCAAGGATTGTTTTGACCAGAGTTGAGGGCTCGTTTGTAACTGTCCAGGGGGATTGATGGAGTTAACTTGGCTCTTTGACCTCTCACCTCCGGCTGTCGGCTACAGGGCTGGCTAAAAACACTAAACCTGAGCTATGGCGAGGGGAGGGAGTGGAAAAGGGAAAAAAGAACAAAAAAAAAAAAAAAAACAGCACACACACGGACATGCACGTAGAATCTAAATCACACAAGAGCGCTCCTGTAAACACTTGAGACCCAAACAAATAGGTAGTACACCCCGGACAGAGATATACACAGGTCCTGCATTCCACAGACGTCACATGGTGCAAGCATGCACACTCTCAGGAGAAACAAATAAATAAATAAATGACCGAAGCTTTTATTCATGTAACAAATGCAAGACACTCCACTTACCCGTGGCAAATGCGGCGCTCACTTGCTGCCAATTTTTTTTTTTTAAATCTTACCGTGATTTACCTTTGAGTGTGCGTGAATTCCCAATGTGAGTGTGTGATAGGCAGAATGGATGTTGATAAACACCGGAGGATGTCGTGTCAAAACAGACAACTTGTCAAAACGACACGCTAACTAGGTCAATCACAAAGTTTAAGGAGAAACTTTGGAGTGGAGCTTTGGTTCATGCATATCTCCGCGTGGATGTCGACGTGCGTGCGTGTGTGATAAGCTCCTGAACGAATCTGCAGGAGGGGACCTCCAATATCGAAGGTATTTTTAAATCAATGAGCTCTTAAGTGTATCTCAGTCTCAATGTGTTCACACGTAACGCACGCACACAACACTCGGCGTAGATAGAATCCCTACTGACAGGCAATGACAAGATAAAGAGAGGGGGAGAAAAAAAAAAGAGTGGGGGGGGAGAGGACGACAGGAGGGGGAGAAATAATATTTGAACAGTTGGGGATGGGGGGTAGTGGTGGCGGTGGTGGTGAAGGGAGTTGGGGGGGATGAAAGGGAGAAGTGGCAAGGCAAGAAAAGAAATGAGCAATAAGCGAGATCAAGAGAAAAAGTGGGGAGAGAGAGAAGTCTGTAAGCTATTCTGACGGTTGTAAAGCAATGTGAACAGGACCCATGTCTGTCCATGTCCAACCTTGAAGGCCTGAACAACCTTCCTGCTGTACCACTCTTTCTGTCTCCTTTCATTCTTGTTAGTATTCTCACTGCCCTCAAACCCCTCTGCCATTTCAAATAGCATACACACGATCAGGCATAACATTATGACCACCTTCCTAATATTGTGTAGGTCTACTCTTGTGTCTCCAAAACAGTTGTGTTAGTTGTTGTTAGTGGGGGCCTTTGGGTCCTATGGGTTGAGGGGAGGGGCCTCTGTGGATCATCCCACAGATACTTGATCAGTTTGGGATCTAGTGAATTCGGAGGCCAGGTCAACACCTTGTGCTGTTCTTCATGGTTTTTTTTAGTTGTTCCTAAACAGTTTTTGTGTCTGTGTCTGTGTTAAGCAGAGTTTATACCTCTGAGGGACACAGACGCCGTAACCTACGCACCGAGCATACACCAGTGCAGGCCATTTATACTTGTGCGCTTGTCAGTCTGTCTCGCGCTGTAAAAACACCACCCAAACACTAGTATGCGCTGTGTCTTTTTTGCCAGTCGGGTGCATTTTTGTTTCCCACTTCCTGCTTCACTTTCAAAAATGTCAACTGAAACTTTCGCCGAAATCACAACATTTGTATCCAAACCACCTCAGTTAACCTTTCCTCAATGTTTTCCATCATTATTGATCCAAAACAATCAATCGAAAATTGCAATTGAGATGGAAAAGGAGTTGGAAATACTAAAACGGAAATATGCTACTACCAAGCGGACCAATCACAGCTCTTGCTCTCTGCGTCACCGCAGTACGTAGTTATATTTCTGGGGAGGTGCACGTCTGCTACGGTGCTAGGGTCTGTGTAGGGGTCTGCGTTGTCGCCGTAGCCTCTGTGTCAACTTAACGCAGAAGTTTAAACCGCCTATCAGGCTGCAGGCTGTAACATCCACACCAATGAATGCTAGGTCCAAAAGTTTCCCAGCAGAACATTGAATTGTCACAAGATGGTCAACGTTATTGACTTCTCCTGTCATAATGTTGTGGCTGATCGGTGTATGACTTGAACATTTAAAGAAGAGGCAGAGAGTGCGTGTGTGACTTTTGTCCCTAGGAAGACGGAGCAGATCGTCTCTGAGACAAAGCCCTTGTGATGTTAATGATTTTACTACTTTCAAGCTTCCCAGTGTGTGGAGTTTGGAGCAGCACGAGGCTTTAACATCATATTGAAATTAGAGCAACATGTGGTTATTCGCATGATGACGGTGGTGATGATGATGATGATGATGATGAGGTGTATGATGGAAAAAACCACTAATAGAGATGAAGGGTAAGTGAAAGGGAATTCTGATTAGAAAAAAGAGGCAGAGAATGAAAGGAATTATGGAGGGAGGATTTTTGTGATTAAAAAAATGTTACATTATAGCAAACATCTGCTTTTATTTAACAAAATTCCAATGTACCTTTGCAAACTGAAAGCAAAGAAAGCAATCAAATGACAACACTGAAATAAAATTCAACCCGTTTCCAGTGGTTTCTAGAATATAAGCCTGATCCACGTCTACATCCAAGCGGCTCCAGCTAATAAGAGGTTTTCTTTTTTTTTTTTGAAAGTGAAGGGACTACTCATTCTCAACAGAAAAAGGCTAACCACTTTCCTATTCTTCTGAGCAAAAAAAGTGTAAGTGAGAGGGAGAGAGAGCAGAAGGGAGAGCGAATCAGCAGAGTACATTTAAGATGAAGGAGAGAGTGTTGACAGTATTTGTTCAGCTGTGCTAATGTTAGGACATTTAGAGCTGCACAGGAAAATACTTAATACAAAGTTCTCGGTTTCATTTATATTCGGGAGGGAGCAGACGCACTCGCTCTCATTTATACACACCTACTACTACCGCTGTCCATGCAGTGACTGAATGAAGTGTGAATGAGTGAAAGCAAAGTCAAAGTGTGTGTGTGTGTGTGTGTGTGTGTGTGTGTGTGCGTGTGTGTGTGTGAGAGAGAGAGAGAGCGTGTAATAGATCAGAGAAAACCAGTTTTGGTGCATAAAGCGAGGCCAGATGTGGAGCAGAAACCAAATCCCAAGACAGAGCGTAATGGACCATCCGTTGACTTAAACAATCCGCACATGAAAGACACAACCTCACGCACACACGAACGCACATGTGCACATACCCATGTGTGTACAGATATACTGCACAGGTAACTGCCTGCTTAACAAACCACTTTGGGCCAGGTATTATACGGTTCTTCAGTGTATGAGGCGACTCGCAGGTTGAATTATATGTTGTACGAGACATAGCGGCAGGAATTCAGATGAAAAAGTGGGCAATTTGAACAGTGCTCCTAAAAACACCTTTTTTCCTGCAACATTTTTCATAAGGGAGCCGTCCCTACTGCAGCGAGCATGCAGTAGTAGGTGGTAGGGAGTCTGACCAGTCGTGATTTAGTGAGTTGGTCTTTTTTTGCTAGTTTTTCTTTTCATTTCATGATATTTCATTATGGTGAATTGTTGTGTTTGTGCAGGTTCCACAAACTCAAGCCGGTTAGCGCATTAAGTCCACTTTCATGTCTGGGCACGTTTTATGCAGGTAAAGAAGCAAGGCTTATTATTACTATGATTACAGACGCTATTCAACATTTTTATCCATTATTAATTTTACATATATCATGCATCGCATAAGTCATCTTGTTTGTATGTTTGTACGTGTATGTACGCAGATCAGAAACCACAACATTAAAACCACTGACAGGAGAAATGAATAACATTGACCATCTTGTGACAGTGCAACGTTCCGTTCTGCTGGGAAACTTTTTGGACCTGGCATTCATTCATGTGGATGTTACTTAGACATGTACCACCCACCTAGACCAGACCAGGCACCCCCACCCCATAGCAATGACACTCTTTGATGGCAGTAGCCATCCCCAGCAGGATGCAGGCTGACACAGACAGCACACACAAAAAACTGGTTTAGGAACAACTAAAAAAAACATGAAGAACAGCACAAGGTGTTGACCTGGCCTCCAAATTCACTAGATCCCAAACTGATCACTAGATCACTAGAGTGATCCACAGAGGTCCTCCCCTATAGGACTCAAAGGCCCCCACTAACAACAGCCAGACCCACAGGACACCTTCAGAAGGCCCATGTCCATTCTCTGATGAGCCACATTCGTTTTGGAGGCACAAGGGGAGACCTACGCAATATTAGGATGGTGGATCATAATGTTTATGCCCTGATCAAAGTATGCTGCATGCATAAATCTATCTTGCCTTTTCTGATTCTCTATTTCCTCCTTCTTCTCCTTTTGTCTGAGCTACATCTCTGCTCAAGGTTTCTCCCTCACACATTCACCAAGTCCTTGCTCTGCGGGGTTTTAAGTTCACAGTTCTGTAAGTTATTTTAAGACCATTTAGTTTGTTACTGGCGC